>NC_139398.1:57343052-59897756 GCF_054392235.1 Sus scrofa
AAAGTATTGAGGTTTGATTTGTCCATTTGCTTGTTAAAAGTCCGTTTGCATGTGACCATAAGAATGCTTTGTAAACATAGACTCATTTTCAGGTTAAAAGATCTTCTACCAAATTAGATAGGAAGCTTGAAGCATGGGTAGTAAGCAGTTTTTCTTCCTTTAGTTGCTGCTATGGATCAATATCTTTTATTGACTTTTCTAGGGTTTGCATGCAATTTTCTATCATGGCCGTTTATGCTAATCAGCATGAAACAGAATAATTGTAAATCATAGTCCCGTAGGCACATTTTTGCCTCCTATAATGCTTGAGATCACAGAATTATGTTCAAAAGAGATGAGAAAAACAATCCATCATTTTTCAGTGACTCATGGAGCTGACACAGATGTGGATGGTACAGACTCCTTCCTTCCTTATCTTTGGACTTCACCTTATATTTTAATTCTGAATGCAAGTGCACGTGAAACTCCCTATGAAAAGAAATTAGCCAGTTACCTTTATTTGTGAGAAATCCAAATAGATCACGTTAAATATGGAAGGTAGAATACCTATAATAGATCCTATTTTAATGTTTGTACATAAGATTATTAAAAGTTATCTTCATCAGGAAGGCATGTTTATGTAATTATTGTAAATTATCAGTTATTGCCCGAAGATGTATAAGGGTATTTATCTGCATATTTAATGATACCATTCAGATAATTAGTGTAGAAGACAGCAGTTTTTTACTTTAATGCCTTTCTAAGATAAATGATTTGATTACTGTTCACATTTATTTGTAGTGCAGAACTCATCGAAATATATAACTACTACAAAAACAAAGTAAAATATATCTGTCATGACCGGTAGCTCATACGTATGCGTTTGTTGTCATCAGTCTAAATTGTTCCATGGACGCAAAGTTAACTCCAGCTGTATCAATACCCTTGTCCACACGCACAAGGCAATGCAGATGTGTATGTAATGGGGTCCAGAGGGGCTAATGGGACCTTATGGTACAACTCCAAAAGGAAACCCTATTTAGTAATGGGGTCTTGTGTTGCCATTGTGGCTCAGCAGGTTACAAACCTGACTGGTATCCATAAGTCTGTGGGTTCAATCCCTGGCCCTACTCAGTGGTTAAGGATCCGGCATTGCTATGAGTGACTGTGGTGTTAGCTGGCAGCTACAGCTCCAATTCGACACCTAGCCTCAGAACTTGCCTGTGTCACAGGTGCAGCCCTAAAAAGCAAAAACAAAACAAAACAAAACAAAACAAAAAAACAACTGACCAGTATCCCTGTGGATGTAGGTTCAATTCCTGGCCTCGCTCAGTGGGTTAAGGACCCGATGGTGCCACAAGCTGTTGCGTAGGTCACAGATGTGGCTCAGATCCCTGCCATGGTTTTGGCATAGGCTGGCAGCTGCAGCTTGGATTTGACTTCTAGCCTGGGAACTTCCATATGCCGTAACTGCAGCCCTGTAAAGCCAAAAAAAAAAAAAAAAAAAAAAAAAAAAATGTGAACAAGTAATGGGGTCTTAGACATGGTGCCTGGAGGCATAGTTACCTCTACCCATGGACCTGCATGAAGGTGGGGGAATCTCTTTCTAGGTTTGGTTTGGTTTTTAGACCATTCCAAATAAAAACTTTCCTTATCAGAGGGGAAAGTAGAAGCTCTACACTCTCTAAGAATGATGAAGCCTTTTACCCATAAGAGTTTTCAGGCCAAAGAAGCTTTGTAGATTGTCAATGAATAGAGAATTGGAAGAAGAAGTTTTTTGGCTCCTAGTCTGTTTTGAGCAATCCTATGTGAAACATCCTTACCTCATGGGAGCCATCCGTTAGGGTTGGCCATTGTCATGGCCACTTCCGAGTTGAAGATGTGCCAAAAGCAGGGGAGATTTCATCCAGGAGATGAGGCGTGGACTCTGGAGTGGGGTGCAGTCTGAGCTCCATCCTCTGCATCTCTTTGCTCATGAATTCAGTAAATACTAGTTGATTCTGATGGCAGGCATTGTGCTGGGGAGACAGTGGTAAGAGACAGGTCCCAGCCCTCTTGAAAGCTTGCAGTTTCATGGAGAATGCAGTGGGAGTGGGGTGGGTGGGGGGAAGACTCAGAGGATTAATACGAATTTACAACACTGTGTGTGATTATATGTCCCTGCTTACCCACTCTTAGCCATGTTGTGTTGGGGGGCGGGGAATGAAAAGGGTTTTGAGAACATCCCAGGGGTGTATAACAGAAAGTGAGCTTTCAGAGAAGTTAACCAGGTTGGTGGGTGAGAGAGGAGTCGGTAACGATAAAAGAGAATATTCCAGGCAAAGGGACAAATACCTGTACAAGAGATCTTGGAGTGAGCAGTGAAAAACTAGATGCGAATGATAAGTAGAAGCCTGCAATTTACTTGATGGCAGGAGGAACCACTGGAGGCTTTTACCCAGGGCAGTGATAAGATCACATTTGCCCACTGGGAAGATTTCTGGCAGTGGAGGGTGAGTTGAAATTGGACAAAGGGAAGGCCAGGGTTCCAGTAAGAGCAAGCGTCACTAGGCTTCCAGGTCAGAGAAGGTGATGATACCCCAACCAGGCTGGTGGCTCTGAAGATGAAGAGAGATGCTCAGGAGGAGAAATCTGCAGGACCAGATGGCCAGCTGAGTGATGAGAGTGAGGAAGGCCAAAGGGTCTGTGCCCTTACTTCTGCGTTAGGCTCTTGGGTGATGGTGCCAATCCCAGAACCTGGAAACACAACAAGGAGATCAGATTGGGTAGAGACGATAATTTCAGGTGCGGGCTCACTGAATTGGAGCTTCTGTAGACACCCACGTGGAGATGTGCAGCTGACTGCTGGATTCAAGGGTCTCAAACTGGGAAAGATTAAAGATGAGTGCCAGCATCATTTAGTGATAAATATTTCTCTCCCAGGAGTCTCAAGTATTTATGGCTGCCTAGACCCAGGGACAAAATCTGACCTTTCAGGCCCTCTGTTTTCCTAAGTGAAATGGAGATCATTTCTGTATGGTTTAAGTAGTGTTGTCTGTACAGGACAAGCCACAGAACTATATCTATTTTTTTTTCCATAGGCATTTGTGTTTTCTTTTACTCTGGAGTAGTGTTCGGGATCTAAGTATCTTTGGTTGTTGGAGAAGCCATAGCTACTGAAGTGTCATGGTGATTCTGGAATTTTCTTTATGGTTAAAAGTATATTGGGGACCATCTATGTTGTCACAAATGGCAAGACACCATTCTTTTTTAGGCCATAATATCATATTTTCTTTTTTGTTTCTATGTTTATATTTTTTATTAAAGTATAGTTGATTTACAATGTTGTGCCAATTTCTGCTGTACAGCAAGGTGACCCAGTCATAAAAATATATACATTTTCTTTCTTATATTATCTTCTATCATGGTCTCTCCCAGGAGACTGGCTATAGTTTCTGTGCCGTACAGGGTAAGCACTGAGGTCCTATGTACAGTACATCTTCTTCTTCTTCCTTTTTTTGTCTTTTTTAGGGCCACACCTGTGGCATATGGAGGTTCCCAGGCTAGGGGTCTAATCAGAGCTATTGCCCCCAGCCTACGCCAGAGCCACAGCAATGCCAGATCCAAGCTGTGTGTTCAACCTACACCACAGCTCACGGCAACGCCGGATCCTTAACTCACTGAGCGAGGCCACGGATCGAACCCACAACCTCATGGTTCCTGGTCACATTTGTTTCCTGCTGCGCCACGATGGGAACTCCCAGCACATCTTCTTTATCATCTACTGATAGACACTGGGGTTGCTTCTGTATCTTGACTAGCGTAAATAATGCTGTAATGAACATAGAAGTGCATATTTTTTTTCAAATTAGTATTTTTGCTTTCTTTGAATAACTATCCAAGAGTGGCACTGCTGGAACACAGGAAAGTTCTATTTTTAATTTTTGTGGAGAATCTGCATGCCTATTTCCATAGTGGCTGCACCAATTTATATTCCTCCCAAAAGTGCATGAGGGTTCCCTTTTCGCCACATCCTCACCAACATTTGTTTGTTGCCTTTTTGATAATAGCCCCTTTGACAGGTGTGATGTGGTCTCTCATTGTGGTTTCTATTTGCATTTCCCTCATGATTAGCGATGTTGAGCATCTTTTCATGTGCCTGTCGACCATCTGTATGTCTTCCTTGGAAAAACACCTATTCTGATCTGCTGCCCACTTTTTAGTCAAATTATTCGGCTTTTTTTTTTTTTTTTTTTTGATGTTGAGTTATATGAGTTCTTTGTATATTTTGGATATTAACCACTTCTTGGATATATTGTTTGCAAATGTATCTTCTCCCATTCCTGAGGGACTTTTCATTTTATTGGTAGTTTCCTATGCTACGTGAAATAAGTCAAAGACAAATACTGTATGATTTCACTTATATGTTGGATCTAAAAATACAAAATAAGTGAACAAACATACATAACAAAGCAGAAACAGAGTTATAGATACAGTGAACAAACCAGTGGTTGCCAGAGGGGAGGGGGCTAAGGAGAGAAAAGAAATAGGTAAGGGAGAGTAAGAGGTACAGACTTACACTTGCAAAATAAATGAAACATACAGTGAGGGAAATATTATCAATAACTAGGTAAGATCTTTGTACGGTGACTCCTTGTAAGTAGACTTATCACTGGCGATCAGTTTGAAATGTATAGAAATATCACATCACTATGCCGTGTAACAGGAACTAACAGAGTGCTGTAGGTCAATTATACTAAAAAACTAACTCAAAAAAAGAAAGATAAGATTTTTGGTTGCCATAGGTGGCAGATGGGGCACGATGAATGGTTTGAAGGCAGTCAAAATGTTCAGATTTCCTGTTACAAGGTAAATAAGTGCAAGGGATGTCATGTACAACATGATAAATATAATTAGCACTGCCGTATGTTGTATATGAAAGTTAAGAAAGGAAATCCTGAGTTCTTTTCACAAGAAAAACAATTCTATGTCTTTTTTTTTTTTTTTTTTTTTTGTCTTTCTAGGGCCGCACCTGCCCCATGTGGAGGTTCCCAGGCTAGGGATTGTATTGGAGCTGTAGCCGCTGGCCTATACCACAGCCACAGCCACAGCAACGCCACATCGGAGCCTCGTCTTCGACCTATACCACAGCTCATGGCAATGCCAGTGAGCGAGGCCTGGGATCAAACTCTTGTCCTCATAGGCACTAGTTGGGTTTATTAACTGCTGAGCCACAACAGGAACACCAAAACTCCATTTCTTTAATTTTGTAACTGTATAAGATGCTGGATATTTACATATTCAGTAAGCTCATTGTGATAATCACTTCATGATCTATGTAAGTTCAAGCACGGTACTTTACTCATCAAATTTACACAGTGCTGTGTGTCAGTTATCTCAATAAAACTGGAAGAAAGAAATATATTGGGGAACCTCACTATCCTGTATATTCTATCTGTAAAGAAAAAGAGATAAGAATGGAAAAAGACAATAGGGGTTGAATAGGAAATTGAGGTTGTAAAACTGTGGCATAGTGATAGTGGTTTTTTTTTTTTTTTTTTTTTTTTTTTTTTTCCTGCTTTTTAGGGCTGCACCTGCAGCATATGAAAGTTCCCAGGCTAGGGGTTGAATCGGAGCTACAGCTGCTGGCCTATGCCACAGCCACATTCATGTGGGATCTGAGCTGTGTCTGCAACCTACGCCACAGCTCATGGCACCGCTGGAGCCCCAAGAGAGGCCAGGGATCAAACCCACATCCTTATGGATACTAGTCAGTTTCATTTCCTCTGTGCCACAACAGGAACTCCAGTGGTAGTGGTTTTAATTGCTGGGGTTGGCTTTGCTTTTTTGTTCTATTTTTCTTGACAAGAACAAAAAGCATTATCCATTTAAAAATGCTCTGTTGGCAGCATGGTTTCTGGGTCCACAGAGAGGAAAAATGAGGTGGACAGAATGGGAGATGTTTTATACAGAAAGCATGTTTACTCATCTGGGGTAAAGGGTAGGAGTAAGAAAAATATAAGTTTGTGCTTGTTGAGTTTAAAATTTGATGTTAACCACACCATTGAAACAGCTGTCTGTGGCCTTAAAGTTTGTGCTGTGTGCAGGTCAGGCAGAGTTCCTAATTAATCTGAAAATAAGACATAACATTATTTTTATACATTTTGAAATTTTTTTTTTTTTTGTCTTTTGTCTTTTGTTGTTGTTGTTGTTGTTGTTGTTGTTGTTATTGTTGCTATTTCTTGGGCCACTCCCGAGGCATATGGAGGTTCCCAGGCTAGGGGTTGAATCGGAGCTGTAGCCACCGGCCTACGCCAGAGCCACAGCAACACAGGATCCGAGCCGCGTCTGCAACCTACACCACAGCTCACGGCAACGCCGGATCGTTAACCCACTGAGCAAGGGCAGGGATCGAACCCGCAACCTCATGGTTCCTAGTCGGATTCGTTAACCACTGCGCCACGACGGGAACTCCTTTGAAATTTTTTGAATTGCATACTACATCTAAAAATTTTAGATGTAGGAGTTCCCATCAGGTTCCTAGTGGTTAACAAACTCAACTAGTATCCATGAGGACGTGGGTTTGATCCCTGGCCTCATTCAGTGGGTTAAGGATCCGGTGTTGCGTGAGCTGTGATGTGGGTTGCAGACATGGCTTAGATCCCGTGTTGCTATGGCTGTGTTGCAGTCCAGCGGTTTCAGCGCAGCCCTAAAAAGCCAAAAAAAAAAAAAAGAAAAAAGAAAAAATTTAGATGTAAACATGTGTAAAGTGAAATTTACTGGATTTCATGTTTCAGTATATTTAGGAACAATTAGAGAATTGTCAATCCAAAGTCCAAATTAGGTATGCAGTTGACCCATGAACAATGCAAGGGGGTGGGGAGTAGGGGCGCCAACCCTTCGAGTAGTCAAATCCACCTATAACTTGGAGTCAACCATCTGTATCTGAGGTTCAGCATCTGTGGATTCAACCAATCAGGATTATGTGGTCCTGTAGTCTTTACTATTCAAAAATCCATGTGCGGGTAGCCCCGCATTGTTCACACCTGTGTTGTTCAAGAGTCAACTATGGTTTTAGCTAAGTATTTTGTATACACATGAGTAAATATCATTCACTCCTATACTTACAGGCTTTCATGAAACAAAGAGTTTCCCAGGTCAGTACTGTATTAAAGCTCTGTAATTGATTTAGTAATTTCATGGCCTGATACCTCTATTCCATATCTCTTTTGTTTTATAGTCTCAGAGGCCATATTTGATGGTTTAGGATTTTTCCCTTTGAACTTTGGCTTGACCTAGGCTTGTACTAAATGAAAGCCCTGAGATGATCCTCTGACGGTTGTCGGTTTGCTTCTTGATGAGGCAGTCATAGCCCTGGGTGACGCTTTACCTCAGAAAAGGTACTTTTTTCACTTTTTGTACATCTGCATGCCAGAGTAGTCACATCAGAGTCTGGGAATGGTATTTGGACTAAGACCATAAATAGCAAATTGTAATGAGAGCGTGGTTTTAACCCCCCCACCCCCCATTCTCTTTTGCAATTTCAAGTGGCTTTAGCTTGAAACATTAAAACCGTATCATCTTTATGTATGCAGAGCACCTGGTGTCTTATAAATGTTCTTTGCCTCAGCCCTTTCCAGTCTCGGATGTTTGTGTCACTTGCTTCTAGTGTCTTATTTTGCAGAGCCTAGGGTGTCTCAGCAGCCGTATTTTAACTCGGTGTCTTGGTTCAGTAGAGCATTGTGCTAAAGAGGCCAAGGTCATGAATATTGATACCAGTCAGATTTTACAGTGAAAATTATTTTTTTCTATAGCTTCAACTGGTGCTTCGGAACCAACTGGTAGTAGTTGATACTTTGGTTCAAAGTATGGGTGAGGGACTTCCTGTCATGGTGCAGCGGAATTGAATCCAATTAGGAACCATGAGGTTGTGGGTTTGATCCCTGGCCTTGCTCAGCGGGTTAAGGATCCAGTGTTGTGGTGAACTGTGGCGTAGGTCGCAGACGCACCTCAGATCTGGCATTGCTGTGGCTCTGGTGTAGGCCGGCAGCTGTAGCTCCAATTCGACCCCTAGCCTGGGAACCTCCACATGCTGAAGGTGTGGCCCTAAAAAGACAAAAGACAAAAAATGACAAAACAAAAACAAAGTATGGGTGAGGCTACCTACCTCATTAACCGTACTGGAAAAAAAAACAAACCTGATGTCCATTGGGTGGAATCTTTCCAAATGAGAACAGTGTATTTTCCTGGGTGAAGAAAAGCATTTACTCTCACCTGTGGGTGATTTCCCACTAGAATAAAATATACACATTATTTCAACAAATTTATTTCCATGGACATCCATCCTGATGTCCTCTGCACAGACAGAGGAGCTGTCAGTTCTCTGGCTGTTCCAGCAGAAAGGGCTGGGCATTTCCTGGGATAAATGGTTGAGGAGGGTCATCTCTTGTCCCCTCTTTAACCTGATTCATTGCTTTTGAATTTTTTAATAAGGACATATTTTAAGCTCTGTCTGGGGACTGAGAGCTCTGATCATTCATGCAGTGAACTTTGAATAAGTTGGTAATATTGGCTGGACCCTATTATCATAATGGATGGTGACTCCTTGACATTTATAATGGTACGCTCCATTTGCACTAAAATAAATTAATTTGTATTTAGAAATAATTTACCAATGTGGTTTCCTATCCAACCTAAGATGGAAGTTATTTGCATGTAAAGTTAAAAACTGAAAAACAGTGTGCTAATTCAGGGTAGATTTGTTGACTGTGTTAAATGGTGGAACCCCATTAAACCTGAAGGCATCGATCTGTTAGCAGGAGAAAGAGCAGGAATCACCTTCCTCTCCTCCTGTGCCTACAGCCTAAGTTGTTAGACTTTCTAGATACATGAGGATTTTTATTAAGTGCATATTATTTGTCAGGCCTCTTGACCTTCCTGCCTCCTGAGCTGTTTATAGGTCAGGATGGTGGTTGTCCCCGCCAAGTCAGTTTTCAGTCCAGCTCCTTTCATTAGAATCTCATTTGTACAGCGCTTCCAGGTGGAGAACTAGATCACTGGTATCCTGTGCTGCTCATGATACATGTGGAAATGAGTCAGTGGAAAATTCACTTACTCATCGTGACCTACTTCTGTCACTTGCATTGAAGGTGGACTTATTTGTCAAAAGCCATCTGTCCCCTTTGCAGAGACTCTTGCTCCATTGCTACTTTAACCCCTTAGCCTACAGGCTTTTTTTTTTTTTTTTAAATATTTAGATTTAGCTAAATCTGACTATCAGTTACACTGGTGTGTATGCAGGTTGTTTGAGATTCAGCCCTGGAGGCCAGGGATAGAATCTGACCTTGCACAGCCTTTAGTACATCATGACCCAACCACCTCTGCTTTCTAATGAAGATTCTTGGCTTTTGAGAAGAAACTGTAAAGTGAGAACTTTTTCTAAGGAAGGAAGGTTGTTAGGCCAGGGGTCATTGTAATCAAACTCTTCACTTCCATATTTTCAGCATAACTTTCCTTTTCTCACTTTTATTAGCTTATTCTTAGAGATTATTCATTTATCCGACAAGGTTTAATCATGTGTGCCTTTCCACCAGGTATTGTTCTAGGCTCACAAAAAGAGTAAGATGCTTGCCTGCAGGGAGCGTACAGTCCCTAGAACTGTAGAAGAGCTACAAGGAGTAATTTTGGAGTAAAACCAGTTTAATCCATTTCCCCCCCTTTTTTAGCCATCCCTTAGCATATGGTGTTCCCAGGCCAGCGATCAGATCTGAGCCGCAGTTGCCACCTGTACCACAGCAGCAACACCAGATCCTTTACCCATGCTCTGGGCCAGGGATTGAGCCTGCGTCATTGTGCTGAAGATACACCGCCAATCCCATTGTGACGCAGAGGGAACTCCACTAAATACTGTTTTAAATGTGGGGAAGAACGCTCCACACCACCGACACCGTTAGGATTACTTCTTCTTCTTCTTTTTTTTTTGGCACACCTGCAGTATATTGTAAGTCCCCAGCCAGGAATCAGATCCACATCCTTATGGATACTAGCTGGATTCTTAACCCGCTGAGCCAAACAGGAACTCTTAGGATTACTTCTTACCTAACTTGATCACTCTCAGCCTTAGTCTTGTCTCTCTTGACCAGAGGGTTTACTTACTGCACTCAGTCATGCATGTCAGTATGTGAAATGGGTGTTTACCATCAAACTTCATGCAAATGGTAAAAGAATTTCTGGAGAATAACAGAATTCTAAACTCCAGAAAAAGAAAATGATGTGTATTATGTTAGGCATTTTATTAAGCTCAGATACAGAAATACACATACGTTTTGCAATACAAACAATATATAGTGGCTCAGATTTATTGCTGGTTTATCTCATGTCCAGTATTTTTATAGACCTCAAAGTATTAGAAGTGATATGCTATTTTTACACGTTAAGATAATTTTCAGTTCAGCTTTATTTAAGATAATCATTGTAAGTCTTAGCATACTGTATAAATTTTTTTTGCCCATATCTAACCATATTTACTGATTCTCAGATGAGGAATGAGCCATTTTACTTAGTGTATAGAGGAAACCAGCATTTGATGAGTAGAATAGTGTTTTTGAAACCTATCTCATTCTTGGCAGTTAATTAGTTCTTACTGTGAACAGCTCACCCTTAAAAAAAAAAAAAGAAACTCTTGCTGACTTGATAGCACTTTTTAAAAAGTGGCAGGTGTTAGCATTAAAATAACAAAGTAGAATTTTGTCCTCTGCTAGCTGTTGGAGATGTGAGCATTACTTTATTTGGGTTTTAATTTCTCTGTGCCTTTTTCAGATTGTTGAAGATACCTCTCCTTCTTGGGGAAAAAGCATAAAGAAAAACTTCAGGATCTGGCCAAGCTAGTTTGTTGTGATATATTGCAACCTAGGCATGGTGTTATATTCTAGAAAATGTTCTGTGCTTTCCCACCAAGAAATAGAAGCTTCTGGCTAAAGTCATAAGCAGAACAGCCAATTCTTATAACTGAGTGATGGTTAAGCAGAGTTATGCCACAGCAAAGGTGTGTGGTGCCCTATGAATTTTATCACAGTAGAATGATCTAGATTTTACACTATGGGAAATTGATTAACTTTGACTCGGGGAAGACAGTCTGCCTGTGTTCATTTCCTCCTTACTGTTGTCACTTTTAATTTTGTAGCCATTTCTGTGATAAGCAAAGTAAGTTTGTTTTGTTTCAAAGGAAAGTATCAATTTATTGTCAACTAATAGGACCTTGTGAACCCTCATCTACATAGACTCTCTGGAGCTGCAGATAAAAATGAAGTCTAAGAGTAGGGTTTTATACGATATCACCTTTCATTATAGGTGTAACCCTGATTATTTAGTTTGCAGTGAAAGAAGCCCTTCCTGGCAGTTGACTCTTTCCACCAGATGACATTTCCAACCAGAGATTAGCGCATAAGCCCTGTTGGCCGGTGACTTCAGCATAGGATGTCTTATCTGGCTTTGTGCAGTCTCTTCCTTTAAAACCACTTACCTAAAAGGTTACATCTTTTGTTGTGGTGTCATCATAAGCCACACCTAGCGAATTTAAGATTGTTCTTCAGAGCTTATTCAGATGTCTTCTGCTAAGCTGCCTTTTTTTAAGGTGTTGAAAAGCAACACATCTTTTCTGGGCTTTGGACTCCTAACACAGTTAAAGTGCTCCCTATCGCCGCAAAAGCATGGCGTATCTGCAACCTTTGGGAAAGGCTCAGGAGGGAAATGGATGGGGTTGGGGTCTGTGCCAAGCGACACTTGTGGGTGGGGCCTTTGGGCGGGGCCTGAGGTTACCTAACAGAGATTGCAAAACCACAGGTCATCCATTCTCCCTGTGGTGCTGGATTCCTAATTTACCTCCCCCCTCCCATCAGTCTGTGGCCACAAATTCTGTGGTGAGAACTAGGTGACCTTCCTGAACTCTCAAGCTATATAATAACAAATGATTTGTTCCATATCACTAACCCCAATACTGGGAGCTTTATGCTTCCTAACATGTGACATTCTGATTCTAGCTAGATTCAGCGTTGCAGCTTCCACTTTGCAAGTTTTCTGCAAATTGAATATGAGACACTTTATATTCCAATGCAATAGGGTAATCACCACCTGAATATAAATCCAGTAATTAGAGCTCTAAAAGGAGTGAATATATTTAACAATAAATGCTGGGAGGAGATGATGTCTGTAGACTTCTTTGTTACGTTAGAATAGCTGGTTATGTCTACCACTATAAAATATAGTGTGCTCGGTGTGGATCTTCTGAAAGGATAGTCTTCATTTATGAGTGTACACCTCTAACTCCCGTGGGGGCGGTTATCAACAAAAGCCAGGTTCCTCTGAAGGGCTGTTTCTTTTTTTTGGGCTTTTGTCTTTTGTCTTTTTAGCGCCACACCCGTGGCATATGGAGGTTCCCAGCTAGGGGTCTGATCAGAGCTATAGCTGCCGGCCTTCGCCAGAGCCACAGCAACGAGGGATCCGAGCCTCGTCTGCGACCTCCACCACAGCTCACGGCAACACCGGATCCTTAACGACTGAGCCCCACTGAGCGAGGTCAGGGATCGAACCCGCAACCTCATGGTTCCTAGTTGGATTCTTAACCACGGCGCCACGACGGGAGCTCCTGAAGGGCTGTTTCAAGGGAACCATCCAGATGGGCTACATTCACTTTCAAACCTCTGCAACTCCAGAGTTATCTGTGGGGCTTTTATTGGCATTTTAAGTCAGGGAGGCCTTATTCCCTTTGACTTTCCTATTTGTCTAGCTGACCAAGCCTGCCAGAGTCTATCTATGTCTCCCCAACCCCATTAATAACTATTAGAATGGGGCCTGGCCTGGCTTTGATCAGCACCACTATGACTTTACAACCAGGAGCCATTGGATTGTGATTAAAAGGATGCAAACAATTACTGTCCTTAGCAAACCCTGTGGTCAACATTCCATGCTTCATTTCTGTTTTCAAGTTTTTAAATCTGTTTTCAAGTTTTTTTTTCTGAGGAGGGCTGAGCTTCTGCTAAAATAGTAAAGTGACATTTATTGAAAATTTCCTGAGAAAGGCCATTTACTGATATTTTGGGTTACTGTGAATTAGAACTGGTCAGTATGTCCCAACCAAGGAGGATCTGGTGTGTTTTTTTCCTACTTTAGCTCTTTTTTTTTTTTTTTTTTTTTTTTTAATAATCACTTTGAGGTACAGTTGACATTCAAAAAGCTATACATATTTAATATATACAACTTGATGAGTTTGGAGGTAAATACACCCCCGTGAAACTATCACCACAACAGTGCCATTCTGTAGCTGCTTGATGTAGTCTTTCTGATATGGTCAGGTGATTGGAAACCGGCAATTGCTTCCTGCTCACCTGAGTTACTTCTGGTTCCAGCCCACGTGAAATGCTGAGGCCTGTTTTGAGCTGGGATGTGGATACTCTAGGTTGCCTGCAGTAGGCACGAACATCTCCACCTGGCACTGGCAAAACAAGCATGGCTCCTGCTTAACTCTATCACCAGGTACCTCTTGGTGTCAGGTCCTGGCCACTCACATAGCCAGATGTGCCACCTGACACCTGTGCCTTCTGCCATTCCCCTGCCAATCTCAGGGAAGCTCACCCCTGTCTTCCAGGCTCCGGCAGCTCCTCCCCTCACGTCCCCTCAGGGAGCAACACTCACAGGCTCTCCCGTCCACAGGGAAGGGCCTGGGGCGACTTCCTTCTGGCTGTCTCCGGAGTTGTGCTTCCACTCCTGAAACCAAGACCTCTTAAAGACCTTTGAAGGCCCAAGAGCCCAGACTCTGAACACAAAGACTTCTTGGAATGAGGGAAGGAAGCATACTTTTCATTCCCCTCCAGTGGAAAGAATACCACGAATTAGTCTCTCATTAAACTGCCCTGTCATGAGGTACTTTGTCGTCACTCTATATGCCTCTCTCCATTCCTCCTGGGAATCGGGGCGAGCGGTATTTAAACAGGTATCCGTTTTTCTTTGTAACACACACATTTTTTCCAGACTAAGGGATTACAGGAGTCTTGGTTAAATCTTCTTGTAAACGAAAGCACAAGCAAGCACATATTTATACTCACCTATTCCTACCACTGAGAAATAATCACTGTTACTACTCATGTGCATTTCCTTCCAGTCCATTTTCTTTGCAGTCTGTGTATTGTGAGCACGTTCGGTATCAGCTTTTGGACTCTACGCTCTTCACCTTTGTAAGTCAGCGTCTGGGACGTAACACCCTACCTTGTGGTTGTAGCGTAGCCTGTGCAGCTTCATCCAGGGCTTTCAGGAGAACACGACCAGTCCAGTGTTCTGCGTCATCCATTGTTCTCTATCATCTCAGAGAGAGGTCAAGAAAAGGATGTGCATCCGAGCGGGCAGTGGTGTGACTGGCTTGATCATAAGTAAAAAGAAGCTTCCACAGAGAGGAGGCAGTTAATTCTAGGCGGTTGTTAGTGATCCTAAGAAAAGAGAGAAGTGAGTGGGGCAGCAGAGAGGCTTTGCTGCAGGCACCAGTTGCAGTTCTGAGGGGAAAAGATACTTCTCTGTCCTTGGGCCTCTTTGGGCTGTTCCTTCTTCCCTCAGTTCTGGATTTTTCTGTCCTTCAATGTCAGGCTGGTGTGACTCAGGCAGAACTGGGTCCTTATTGTGGGGTAGGGTTTTTTTTTTTATAATTCAAATGTAGTTAATTTACAATGTTTGATTAGTCTCAGATGCACAGCAAAGTGAATCAGTTATATACATATATATTCTTTGTCAGATTCTTTTCATTACAGGTTATTATAACATGTTGAATATGGTTCCCTGTGCTATACAATAGGTCCTTGTTGTTTATCTGTTTTATATATAGTAGTTTGTATTCATTAATCCCACTCCTAAGTTATCTCTTCTCCTCTACCCTTTGATAACCATATGTTTGTTTTCTATGTCTTTGAGTCTGTTTCTGTTTTATAAATCAGTTCATTTGTATGCTTTTTTTAGATTCCACATATAAGTAATATATGATATTTGTCTTTTTCTGTCTGACTTATTTCACTTAATATGATAATCTCCTGAGTCACCATGTTGCTGCAAATGTCATTAATTCATTCTTTATTATAGCTGTGTAGTATTCCATTATCAAGATACCCCATATCTTCTTTATGCATTCATCTTTCACTGGACATTCAGGTTGCTTCCATGTTGTAAATAGTGCGGCGATTTGGCCTTCATTAAAAAGTCTACAGATAATAAATTCTGGAGAGGATGTGGAGAGAAAGGAGCCCTCCTCCACTGTTGGTGGGAAGGTAAATTGGTGCAGTCACTATGGAGAACAGTATGGAGGTTCCTTTAAAAGCTAAAATTAGAACTGCCCATATGATCCTGCGGTCCCTCTCCTAGGTATATATCCAGAGAAACCTCTAATTCAAAAAGACTGAATGTTCACAGTGGTCTTTTAAAATATATATTTCATCTGGTACATAAAAAGTGTTTAGAGGACTGAATGACCAAAAAAGAAGCTATCTTAAGAAAAGCACCAACCCTATTTCTATTCCTGAGTCTTATCAATTTTTAAAAAACATTTAAAAAAGATTAGGGAAGTAGTTTTCTTCCTTTCTTTACAAATGAACTCTTTTCCATAGATGACTTAGAGATTAATCTTGTTGAGGTAAAATCATATGTTACATAAGGAGGTAGGAAACTAATCAAAGTTCTTTTTCAAAAAAGGAAGTTTTAACTGTTGAAAAATGACTAATCTCTGAAGCAAGGCTGTGACCATGAAGGCCAGGAGGATTTGGGGGATAGAGTCATTTATAATTAATATGCCATTAATTCTTCCTAACTCTGGTGCCAGACTCATTACCAGTATTTTCTTTTTTCAACTACAACACAAACATTAATTACTGGTCCTACTGGTATTTACTGCAATAAAATTATTTTTTTTAATTTTAATAAATGGAATTACATGTTTTACTTTATCATTGCTTTGTGGATACATTACATAATCTTCATGGGCCCTCCCCTGCCCACTCATTTCATATTTTGTATTTCTGAGTGAATTATTCTCATGTTAATAATCTTTATTTCCCCCAGTTCTGACTTGAAAAAAAAAAAAATTGCCTTATCCTAAGATAGGAACAGTTTGCCTACCCGGATGTTGAAACTTTTAACAGTTGCGTTTCTAATTTAGGTGATTGTATGTTTATTTCATTTTGGTGTTTATTCTTTTTTTTTTTTAACATGACTACCTAGTTTCTATCTATCAAACCTTGGCTTTTTTTTTTTTGCCTTCTTTTTTTTTTTTTTTTTTTCCCCTATCCTCTCAAAAACACAGTGTCGCCTAACTAAACAATGGAGCTATTTAAAAACTCAGGGAAACGTCTCCCTTCCCACATTTCCTGGTTGCAAACTCCTAAGCCTGGGTCCTGGTACCTATCCTCCCTCTGCCTGGGGCAGAGACACTCTTTAAATAAATTGTTGGGGGATTTTTGGTGGAGTAATAAAGCTGCCTATCAGAAAAACAGGTTGAGTTAAAACAAGAAAACCCAGTTGTTGGTGGTATTGTTGGGGGGAGAGGAGAAGGAGGTGATTTTGTCTTGTGAAACTGTTTATCACCAGGTGCTACTTGCCCATTTGTAGAAAAGTGATACGACCTTTGGCTTACCTTGTTGCAGGATGTCAATCCTTTCAGATCCCAAAAATCTAAATTAAGGTGTGTGGGGGACTTTTTTTTTCTTTTCTTTTCTTTTTTTTTTAAGGAAAACGAGAAATGATTTCTGTCATTTGAAGAACAGGGCATCACAGCTTTTGGTAAACCGTTCATGAGGCTGAGTCTGACGGCACAGTGCTTTGGCTTCTTAGTGGATAATTGTGTGAGTTCAGAAACTTTGAGGCCTGCTGTAATAAACAGTCAGTGTAGTTAATATCTGAAGACCCAGGCAGAAAAGACTCTTTGTTATATAAATGAACCCTACCATTTATGATTATACCGTGAATGAAAATATGATGTGACCGCAAAGCCAAAGAAATGACTCATTTGGTAGCTACTGAGAGATTTTATTTTCAAGACCATTTAGCTGCATTGTTGTTTTCCTAAGTTTTTTGCTCTTTCAATAGGATTTAGGGTCTATTTAGAAAAATAATAAAAGTAGCCAGTGGACTATTTCATATTCATTCTTTCTTGCTGTCAATGATTTGTTTTCAATAAGTTGAAGTATCTTAATTCTCATCTTGATCTGTAATGTAATTTCACATGGGCGAGTTACTCAGGATCCTTTGCAGTATGGAAATTCTGTGCAGTTGGGGGCCGTCGCTCTATACCATTGAATTTCTACTTGGAAATGTTTTCGTGTGAAGGTCAGGGATTCCATAACTTTCGTAAACAGGAATCCAGGAGCACAATGCACAGGAGCTCTCTGAGTCACTGCAGGGAACGCAGGAGGAGTCGAGGTGGGATGCCTGGTGAATGTGGTGAGGAGGCGGCGTGTGTGTGCTGTTCTGGAGCTCGGAGTACTTACTAATAAGGGCCAGATTCCAGGCTAGGGACGAATGAGGTCACCTCTTTAGACGCAAGGCTGGACCTCTGAGAAACAACTGGCCATGCCCATAAGAGGCAGGCCGGTGATTTGAAGGCGAGTGAAGCCAGCACTAAACTTTTCCTGAGGAACTGACGCTTTCATGGCCTTCGGCCTTGCTTGAACTCCTGTCATCGTTTTCATGTACCTCACACCATTCTGTGAAACCTCTTTTCACAGACACAGTCTCATACGTGCTCCCAGAGTCTGGGAGGTCTTGGGGGAACCAAAGTGGAGGGAGATGGAATTGGGAATTTGGGATTCACGTCTACACACTGCTATATATATATATAAACTAGATAGACAACAAGGTCCTGCTCTATAGTACAGGGAACTATATTCAATATCTTGTAAATACCTATAATGGAAAAAAAACCTAAAAAAAGGATACACACACACACACACATAGATATATATATTATATATTCTACCTGAAGCTAACACAACATTGTAATCAAGTATACTTCTATTAAAAAAAAAAAAAAAAAAAAGAATAGAAGGAAGATGCTGCCGGACTAAAGGAATGACCTGAAAGAATGAGTATAGCAAAAGAAGCCAAGATTTGAGGTCATAGGTTTGTAAGAGTTGTCAATATATAGATTTTATAATGTTGAGTTTGTTGTATTTTGAAATATATCATTTGGAAATACTTCTTTTAAAATATAGCACAATATTATAAATCAACTATACTTTAATAAAAATGAATATGTATTTTTTGGTCTTTTTGCCTTTTATAGGGCTGCTTTCCGCGGCATATGGAGGGTTCCCAGGCTAGAGGTCAAATTGGAGCCATAGCCGCCGGCCTACGCCAGGGCCACAGCAATGCGGGATCCGAGCCACATCTGCAACCCACACCACAGCTCATGGCAACACTGGATCCTTAACCCACTGAGCAAGGCCAGGGATTGAACCCGCAGCCTCATGGTTCCTAGTCAGATTCGTTAACCATTGTGCCATGACGGGAACTCCAATAAAAATATTTTAAAAAATTAGAAAGAAAATGAAAGCTTCTCTCAATAATCCAATCAATACACCTTCATCTATGCTTTAGATCTTCTGGCCTAATTAACTTCTTAATTCTAACTACAATGTCTTTTTCTTCAGCACCAGTGAATACAAAGAGCCTGGACACCACAAATCTGATTTCTGTGTTCTCTCATCTTTAGAGTCAGGTATCCAGACATAGAAAAGCCAAGAAAGCCATGTTAAAGGGGGGTGATCCAGAAATTTGCATTTAACTGTGAAATCTATTAGGAAACAATGGAACAATGACAAGAACAAAAAATCTGAATCACACACACTTGAACACAAGTCTCTTCTCTAGCTGTGTAGGACTAGATCAGCTGGTTTGGTCAGGGAAAAGGGGGAAGGGCCAGCTGGAAAAGGATAAGCCACGCGCTAGGTCATCTGCCTTGGAATCCACAGGAATACACTGTGGAGGAGGGAGTGTCTGAATCGATCCTGACATCTGCCCTGTCTGTCTACTGTGAGCCTGGTGCTCGTGTGTACAAATACATCCCAAGATAAAAAGCATGTCCCTTGGTGACTCTGGGTGTCTGTCCACCTGACTCAGGCTTACTGCCTCTAGGAAAACCTCACCATGTGAGTGTGAAGCTTGATAACCTGCATCTGACTACTTGGCTAGAGGCTCCAAAATCCAGTTGGGTTGGTCTTCCAAAAGCAGCTCCATCTCCTCGGCCTGGGTCTGTGTTAGCAAGCTCACTGATGTGTGTGTAGGGCTGGAGTGCTGAGGCATTAATTTACAGGGAGAAAAATAATCAGTGTGGAGCCTAGGCTCTTCAAAGTTCTTATTCTCTGCCTTATAGACATTTTAACAAAAGGGTTAAAAACAGGTTCTGAAGGCACACTGTCTGGGTTTGGACTCCAGTTCTACTACTTACCTGCTGTGTGATCTTAGACATGTTTGTGAACTTCTCAGTTCTTCAGTTTTCACATCTATAAGATGTGGATAAAAATAAATCTTACCCCAGGATTCTCATGCAAATTAAACCATTGCTTGTAAAAATCACTTCATCCGGGAGTTCCCTGGTGGTCTGGTAGGTTAGCATTTGGTGCTTTCACTGCTGTGGCCCAGGTGCAGTGCCTGGTCTGGGAACTGAGATTCCCACATCAGGCCATGGCCAAAATAATAACCATAATCATTTAGTCAAAGTTAGCAGTTGTTAGGATTGTTGTTCTTGTTACGCACATTTGGGCAGAGCTCTCCATGAAATAATCAGAAGGTGGCTTGGGGAGTGGCCACAGAGCAGGACCAGAGCAGGGCCTGGCCTTAAATGATCCACAGCATCAGGCAGAGGTGGGCAGATGCACGTGGTTTTGACAGTTGATCTGAAACTTTGAAGTCTGTGTTCAGTGCATCCCTTGCACATTCCTTCACCTTGAGGTTGCCGGTTTGAAGCCCTTGGATGAACACTTGAACTTGTGATTCTACAGCTTTTGTTCTTCTGCGTTTCTAAAACTGATCAATCACTCTTCTTATCGTTACATTCTTTCTATAACTGTGTTAATATTTACATTTACTATCAAGTATGCTGCCTTCGAACCAGCCTCTTTGGCTCCTGCATAATTCATTGTATTGATTTTAGAAGTTAATTCTGTGAGCAATCTTGTGCTTCTTGTTCCAAAATCCTTGAGGGGAAGCCTCAGTGTAACATTCTAAATAGGAAAACATATGCTTAAAAGAATGTGTGCAAGAAAGAAAGACCAAAATGTTTTCTTTTGACAGCTAATATTTATGAAGCGCTTCCTGTGCCAGGCACTAGGATAATTCTTCACATGCATTGTCTCATTGTCTTATCCCTATTCTACAGGTCAGTAAATTGAGGCGTAAGGGGTTGGAATTTGAAACCATATCTACCAGGGACAAGTCCTCGTATTTTGTAACTGTACTCTCCTAAGAAATAGTCAATCTGTGAAGTCTAAAACAGAACTATCTTTTTCTCTGTGGAATGTATACTACATTCACATGAGATGTAGTTGGATGTATTTGTGTCTAATGCAGTTATTTCTGACTTTGAAAGTGCCCTAGTTGTGGGAGCCCCATGACCTCCCTTCCTAGGCTCTCTCTGTAACCGCATCATCTTCCAGATGCTAAAAATTCTGTTGCTCAGCCCACAAATGGCAAGAGCAAGGAGCATTCATTACCCAGACTGACTACTAAGCAATTTAAAGACCAGCATCTTCTGGTATCGCCCCAGCCCTCCTGTCTTTAGAAACAGAATTGGTTCCTTGTGGCCAATTTCATCTTTGCAAAATGAGAGACTAAGAAAACAACAGTGGATGCAAATGGGGAAAAGAAAAGACATCTGTCAAGTTAATTAAGGGAAAACATTTCCTTTGACCTCTTGTTTTTTTCTGTGCTTTTCACCAAGGTGGACTATTCTTCCCCCTTTAGAGGGCTGCCTCCCTTTCACATTGGACACAAATAGTAGGGGACTAAACTCTTAAGTGTGGGACAAACACACAAGTCATTTCAATATCCATTTGGCAGTTCTCCTGTTGTTTCTCCATTTAGGAAACATTTTCTTCTACTTGTGCCCATTATCACAGCTTTGACATTCATGTCATTAGCAGAATGTCATTTTGCAAGATTCTGAATTGGGCACAGCCAGCAACAAAACATACCGAACAGAAAGCTGATGGCTTTTTGCCGCCTGACTTTTCCGCCCAAAAAAGAACACAGTGGAGCTCTGCTGTGGGCTTTCCATGTGTGTATGTTTGCGTTCTGACTGTGGAGACGTAGGATCAGCGACAGTTCACTTGTGGGCAAAGCGTTACGCCAAATTGCCATAAATGCAGAAGTTGGAAGGGTGTTAAATACTCAGGCTCTTCATTCTGGGTCTGACATAAATTTCTGTTGAGTGTCATAAAAGGAGATCCGGTTGTTACAGAAGTCAATACCCCCTTCCCTTTCATGGGTCAGATTGGAGCAGCCCCAGAACCTCTCTGAATCAGAAAGCAGGAACTGAACTTTTGATTTTTATGGGTCATGTTTAGCTTTGTAGCTAAATTACCCTATGAGAGTAAAAGATATCCACTGAGCAAAATGTTTCTAGGTGTAGCAGGTTTAGTTCTGTATAAGGAAGCCTGGAATGGGTAAAACAATTCTACATCAGTTCAGCTGTTATATAACTGCTCAAATAAAACTTGAATATGAGATAATCTCCCCATCGAGCTTTATAAAGCTGATGACCATTTCTTTAAAACAATAAAGGAGGAGGTAGTAGGTACAGGGGAAAGAAGTTAATGGTAAAATTTTATTACAGTGTTTCTGGAAAGGTAGATCGGAACATTAGACTTAAGCCTTTGAGGCGGACACCATTTTCTAAGGGTTCTTTTCTTTTTTTTTTTTTTTTTTTAAAGATTTGTTTGCTTAACGCTGGCCAACTGAGACAAATCCAATGCTATTAAATTAAATTGATTAAAAGGAATTTTTATAGTGTGATTTTGGACTTGGTTTTCTGCTACTTAGGGAAAAATGAATCAAGTTGGGACTTTCATTCATGTTGCATAAGAAACAGGGAAGTTTAAAAAAAAAATGTGTCACACATATCCCCCAACCCTCACAAAACAGACATACTTGTAAATTAGAGGTTTAAAAGATGTGTGTTGTATTTCGTTTGTTTTTCCATAACTCCCAAACATGTCTGTAGACTTACCTTTGGTCCCTGACCACAGCTGTCTTGAGTGCAACCGAAGGCTTTTGTGTCAATCTTATAGGTATTTATTTTTATAACCTGTTACCCAGTTATAAAATTGGGGCACAGCCTCCATCCCTTCCCCAGATGACTCTCATTGCCCCTTTGATAGCCCAGCCAGAGGATGGTCCTGCCAGGTGATAGCAGCTCTTTAGCCTTGTGGGGCAGATTAGACCATCGTTTTGCATGACTCCATGCAGTGTGGCCAGATCAGCCTTTGGAGCAGTTTGCCAAGATCCAGCGCATTCCCTTCAACACTTGGGGCAGAGTTAATGACCTTGCCTCTTAGCACTTCTCCACACCCTCATCTCAAGCACAAACAATCCTTATTATGTGTCTTTGGTGTGAGGTTTGAGCTATTATGCTTTGTGTGACTAATCGGAAGTCCAGAATTCATCTCCTCATTGACGGTTCCAGCCCTTAAGTGTCTTCCTTCAAATTGATGACCTACCCTAATGTCTCAGGTGTCCTGGGGGACATGCAGGCTAGGTACCCCCTATGATGTGTGTGTTGCAGGTAAATTGCCCTAAAAAATTAACATTTATTGAGACCCTTCTCACTTTAATTACTTTTTACTTCTTACATGTTCAGCAGTTGGTCTACCTGCTGCTATAAATCCCACATTATTTCCAGCTTCTGCTTTGATTTGGACCATTCTGTTAGGCCTCTCTTTTAGTTCCACTGATCATCCCATTGTAATTTTATTCAGAACGACGTGTATGTAGGTTTGCTCAATTATGTGTTTTACGCCATATAAACCTATCAGTTCTTTGTGTTTTCTCAGTCAGATGCGGCGCTGATCAGGCTAGTAGGATCAGACTATATTATAATAGAGTCTTGGGTCAGTTTAGTCTTATAGAATAGACTAACTGTGTTTGTCCTCCAAGTTAAATTCGAAACTTCTTAAAGGCAGGAGCCATATTTAGTTATTCAAAAATATTTCCTGAATCTCTATCCAGATCATTTTTATTTTCTGTATTTTTCTGGGTATCCACAGAGATTCATTCTGATTTTTTTTTTTTTTTTTTGGTCTTTTTGCCATTTTCTTGAGCCACTCCCTCGGCATATGGATGTTCCCAGGCCAGGGGTCTAATCAGAGCTCTAGCCGATGGCCTACACCACAGCCACAACAACGAGGGATCACGTCTGCAGCATACACCACAGCTCACAGCAATGCCGGATCCTTAACCCACTGAGCGAGGCCAGGGATCAAACCTGCAACCTCATGGTTCCTAGTCCGATTCATTAACCACTGAGCCACGACAGGAACTCCTGATATAAAATTTGATCTTCGGCCTCAAGAATTTATCCACCCTTCTAGGTTGTAAGTCCAGGTGGAATTCCTGGAGTTACCTCCCCTGAGTTATCTTCACTGGTTACCTCCACTGAGCAAGCGAGGGACCACAGAGCAGATGCTCTCCCTGCCAGGGTCTCTGTGGTACAACACGGTGCATGTCGGCCCCCATCAATCACACACTCACATATGACATCAGAGCTCACCACGTCAGCCATACAGAAATAGCCGGGTTCATATCTCTCACTTTGAAATAGCCATGAGGTGAAATAACCAAGAAGAAATAGGTTTTAAAAAATGTTTCTGTGTCAGGCAGATCCCTGATGATGAAGGCATTATTTAGGGAAGACTTAATGATGGAGGGACAATTTGCCCTACTTGGTGTATACTGTAAAATTCTAGTGCTTATTAGTTATGAAAGGATGTCTCAAAGCTGATTGGGATTTTATGTCACACTTCAGATAGCAACATATTTTTCTTTGTACATTCCTGCCAGATTCTGCCTTAGGATAGAGTTATCTGTGAATCATTCTTATCCCTTCCTTTATACTTTAAACCTTTTGAGAGTGTTTTCTTCATTTTCTTATTTCCCATAGTACTATTCCCATCTGTGCACAGGAATAGACATTCTTGAAATATTTGTTATGTTGAAGAGCATCTTGCCATATCTGTATGTCCAGCCGTCTCTCTCTTCCTCTATGAAGACAGAAAATTCCAGACCTCACTAAGGGCTTATCTTAATGGACTTGATATGTTTCCAAGAAATACTATTATACAGTAATATATATATTTTTCTGTTGATTTTCCTCAGAATTTTTAAAAGCTTGGGGACCAATACCTTCCTTATAGCCATGTAATTAGCCCCAATTTTTGGCTCCTAGGTGAAAACAGTATGAGCAGTCATTCATTTCCATTGTAACCAATGCCTTTGAAAAGGAGTTTTTCTACAAATGGAAAAGTTAAATTCAAGTATCAAGCCGATAATATCAATACTAAGCACTCATAATGACATACCCTGGATAACTATAAACTAGGTCATTACATTGAGGCAAATCTGCAGAGTCCTAAAGCTCCCTGCCTAGTGGTCACCATGGTACTAGCATCTGCTCTTTCCCCAGTGTTTTGGAGACAATATAAAAGAGTACAGACTACCATAATATTTGCGTTGAATCTTGGGGAAGTTTTTGACATGAATTTTTAAAATGAAATACTGTATTTTGTTTTATTTTTGGCTGCACCTATGGCCTGAAGAAGTTCCCACATCAGGGATGGAACCCACACCACAGCAGTGACCCAAGCCATAGCAGTGATGGTGTCAGCTCCTTAACCCACTAGGCCACCAGGGAACTCTTAAAGTAAAATACGTTATTTTAGAGCCGAATCACAGGAGATGAGAGTATATTAGACATACCCATCCGCTTAACTTCCTGACTGGTCTCCCTACCTCCTCCTTTGGTTATTTCAGTCTAGCAGGCAGAATGATTCTCTTAAAACAAAAGTCAGACTACGTTTAAAGTCTTTCAATGGCTTCTGTTTTCGCAGTCTCCATGCTTTGGCCTGCAAACCACTGCAGAGTTGCCCCTGTCTCCAGCCCACCATGCTCTTTGCCCCTTGCCTCTGGCTGGTCCACTCCTACCATGTGGCTTGCTTGCTGGCCCTGCCCCAGGGCCTTTGCACTGCTTCCCCAGGTCTTTTGCTCTTACTCAATGCTCATCCTTCACCCTTCTGTTCTTTCCTATCACCTTTCCAGTCCAGCTTTTCCTAACCTCCTATTTAAAACTATACTTTCCCACACCCACACCACATCCTCACTCCCTGTTCTACTCCCTGCATTATTTTTTCTCCACCACCACCTCTCATAAGATAACTATCACCACCATCTCCCCTGCTATAAATTTGACTCGTTTATTGGGTTTATTATTCTCCTCTAGAATGTAGGCCTCTAGAGGACATCAGGGTTTTTGTTTGTTTAGGATAGTACCTAGTATGATTAGAGACTCGAAAAGTAATTTGTTGAAGAAATTAATGGAAGCCTGGGTGGAACCCTGATTTCAGGGGCCACAGGGATGATATCAGCAGTGTCTTAACTTCATTTAAGTTGCAAAGTGTGTCACAGAGACAGGAAGATTAATGCTTTGTTCTCTGTTGCCTTCTAAGGAGGACTAGTGCTTATCTAGCCAGCTACTAGGTGTGGTCTTGTTGTGCTGTATGGGAAAAAGTGTAGAGCCTTAGACTTGAAGAAGCCCAGAGGAAGGGTAGACTCATTTACCTATGAAAGATGTAGAAGTTATTTCTGGAGAAGACAAAAGTATGAAGGCAAAATTGGAGGGAAGGGCAAGGTGACCTCTGAAGGAATGAAGGAACTAGAGAAGTGGCCAAAGAAGGAAGATTTGCTTTATGTGGCATGATAAAATTTTTCTTTCAAATACAGTCGCAAAGATACTCTTCAAGACTTTTGCAATCAAATTTGCAAATACAGAGGCCTGCATATTTGTTGTTTAAGAGATATGTCCACAATTTATGTAATTTTAGTGAATTTAAGAATCCTAAAATTTGCTTCTAACAATCTAAAAAAGGCATGAATCAAACCATATTTATGTTGCCATGGTTAAATCTCAAAAATATAATGTTGAGTAAAACAAAAAAAAAATAGGTTAGCATAATATCTATAATGTATAATATGTGCTAAAGTATACTTTATCCAAAAAGTCAAAACCATGGCTGTCATACACACATATAACAGAAACATGTCAAATAGTTCATTTAACTTATATTAATGAGGACAACAGTAAGGGATTTTGAAAACCAGACATATAAATATATATGTACACACACATTCAGGAAATGATGAAATAAAATTGTCTAGGAGATGCGAAACTAGTTAACTATCTCATAGGACAATGACATTAAATATAGAAGGTCATTTCTCTATGGGTGGATATTAACTGTATCTGTACTAGACAACTCATTTACATTGTAATGAGCAAGAATCACTTGTACTACTACTAGTTGTCTACAGTTTAACTCCAGCCTCTACAGAATTGTAAAATAGCCTAGAGAGACAGTGAAAGGTGTACAGGTATACACTCTCATAGAATCAGTCCCCTGGGCCGGGGGCGGGGGCGGGGGGGGGCTCACTGCACAAAGCCTTCCCCACCTCTGAAAGGATAGCTATTCATCCCTTTTGCACCATTCCAAGTCTTTGTCAGTTCTGCCTGATACATGACATCAGTAGTGAAAATGTAGACACATACACACATACTATTCATAGGTATACATATATGTATGTGCAAGTATCAAAAATGCATGAGGAAGCTACATGCCACAATTCTTTGAATAGTTGCCTGTTTGGGGAAGTGGAAATGTTTATTGATTTGAACATCAGAATGTACCTTTCTTCCTGTCTCTATTATGTACGTATATAATGTGTGCTACAGATATATATATATACACACTATGTGTATGTAACATTTACTAATACATGTATATATAATATATACTAAAGATGAATATACAATGTATACTAGAAGTCTATATGTATAATATATGCTAAAGATATATACTAAAGATTGGAACATATTTCGCATAATGATAGCATTGTTCATTCTAGGTGGTGGGAATTGTTAGGTTTATTTTTCCATATTTTTGAAATTTCTTAAACCAAAAAAAAAAAAAAATTTCATGACTCTAATCTGGTCCAACCCCTTCATTGTAAAGATAAGGAAACAGAAGGCTGTCTGTTTTATAACCTGTTTTCCATAGTACCACATTTAGCTAGACAGTTTCTGCCTCCTGGTCACGCTCAGTTTCCTCCACTTCTGCCTTTCTCTTGTGTAAGGAATATTCAAATGTTCAGATTCTATTCAGGTATTAGGCAAAAGTTAGCAGATGTTCATATTCAGTAAAGCTTTGGTCTATAATTGGCCTCCCGTGCAAATTTATCAAATTCTTCATCAAGATGAATGACTAAATTACAGCCTGGCTTTTCAGAATTCCTGGGGCTCTTCTTCGGCGATTCACTGCCCCTTTGTCGTGGTCAGTTATATGTCGTACTGAGTGTTGACCTTTCACGTCAGTTGTGAATGTTAGAAATGACTGCCTGTTGGGATTTCCCTTTCTCAGCTTGTCTTGCCATGATCAGGCACAATCAGTATTCATGTCCCCAAATGATTGTAATTTAAAATTAAGCTGCATTTCAGCTCCTCAGAACAGTTGCAAAAGGCCACAGCCTGGTGGGCCTCACAGCTTTTACAGACCTGGTAGAGGATAATTAACAGGTACCTCTGCCAGGAAGGATGTCACAGATCCAGCTGTGAGACTGTTACAGGTCCCGCGAAGCCCTTCCTACGGAGCATTGGGCATCAGGACAATTTAGGCAGAAACAGAATATGGGAGCTTTGGGCCAAAAATCCCTGCACAACCTTCCTCTCCTCTCCCCCAGCTTTGTAGCCCCTCTTCCTTTGCCCCTGACTCTGAGCCAGGCCTGACTTAGGCGACAGAAGGCGTGACCTCTCTTTAACTTCCTGACAAAAGCAAGGAGCTGTTGGCAGTGGTCAGGAGATTGTGAAGCTCCTTGTGAAACTGCTCTGCTAAGTGGGAAGAGAGAACTCGGGCAGCAGGAGTGGCCCCGGGCGCAATCCTCAGGTCACCTGCCTGAACCAAAACACCAAGCCTACAAATAAAACACTTCCCGTGGTGGCCTCCTGTCACGCTACAATGTCTCCACCTAAGTGCCCATCCACCTGTGACGTTCTTCTTACAGAGTTCTGTCCCTTCTCGCCTCACCTCCCAGCCCTCAGGGCCCAGACAGTCCTTCTGAAACACTGTCATTGTCTTTCCACATTCCCATTCCCAGGTCCATGGTCAACAGCACATGTACTACGTGCTGGTGTGTGCGTGTGTGTGTGTCTGTCTTTCCAGGGATGAAACAAGAAATGAGGTAAAAAGAAATGCTAACTTAGGGAGTTCCCATTGTGTCTCAGTGGGTTAAGAACCCAGTGTTGACTCTTGAAAATGTGGATTCGATCCCTGGCCTTGCTCAGTGGGTTAAGGATAGAGCATTGCCACAAGCTGTGGCTCGGATCCGGTGTTGCCATGGCTGTGCCATAAGCCTCAGCTGCAGCTGGCCCTGATTTGACCCCTGGCCCAGGAACTCCATATGCTGCAGGTACAGTTGTAAAAAAAACATATGCTCATTGGCATCACTGGCCTCTGTCCTGATCCATTGTTTACCTTTGTCTTTGTCTCAAATTGTATATGGCTGTCTTTGGGGGCTAACTTCATATTTTGCAAGTAAAAAATCTGTGCCATTGTGTCACCTTCCAAATTGAGAAGACAAGCTGAGCATGTCATCTGCAGGCGACATCCCCATGCGATTCTTCAGAGGGTGGCCCGGAAAGGAGGAGGTGCTTTGTGGGCAGCAGATGTTCCTGGGTCCGTGTTTTAGAACTTAGCAGAAAGGGTGGATGGCTTCTGGTTCTTAAAGAAGGGAGCAGGAAGACTGCATTTGGAGGGTGGATAGCTGGTACTTGAGTTCCTAACTATCCTTCAGTTTCACTTCTGCAATCAAATACCTTTTCGGTTCCTAAGGCTGAACTGGAGAGAACTCTTCACAAGCACAAATGCTTAAAAAGGGATCATTTTTCAACAAGTTAAGAGATTCCTGCTATAGCAGAAATGATGTTCTTTTCCTTTACCTGCTGGGATGGCATTTATCTTTTCCCTTGGGTGACAGGGCTTGAGAAAAAGCAAAGGCGATTTAACTTAGGCTAGCGAAAGAAAAGAGACCTTGGTTTTGCTCAAGTGGCGATGTTTCTATTACTTCATCACTTTATGGGTCAAATGAATTTGGTGTGGTCACCAGTACCCAAGGAGCCTGCCTCACACTTGGAAGCCATGAGCTCCTCCTTTCCTTGGCAGGAGAGAGTATGATACCTAGATGAATAAATAATGACAGCAGAAGTCAGCTCTGCATTTTGTACCAGCATGATGATTAATTTGGGCAGTGCCGGTGTGGCATTCTAGACAGTAAGTACTCATAGGTATTATGAGTTCTAGGAGTTCTCTTGCAATGAGCTTAAATGCAGATTTTAAATCAATTAGTGGGAGCCAGGTACCTAGAGTAGTAAGATTAGTTGATTGTCAGAGATACCAAACGTAGGTGATAGTGAGATTGAACTCCAGCTTTGAAGTTCTCAGTGGAATATCTCAGTAGGGTTCCAGTATTTTAAAATATTAATATGTATATCTGTCAGGATCTAGGTATTTTAAGATGAAGTACGGTATAAAATATGCCCCTTTACCTTAAGAGCATTAGCAATAAATAAATCCATTTGTGAGGCCAAGACCCTACTTCATGAATATAGAGACTTGTGTATGTAAATCTCTGTCTTGGTCTGTATTTTGTAAAGTCTGGTTTGCCATGCTGAGGAGCATGTCATGCTTAAAGCTTCCTGTGTGATACTTTGAGAGATTCAATAATTTTACTACTCTCTCTAGATTCATGGTGAAAATGCGTATAGGAGTGGGAGAAGACACTTTCAGTTTTGATTGTTCATCATGTTTGTCAACAAAATACGCTTCCAATTATTTAAGGATTCATGTAGCATACTACCAGTACCTTAAGTGTGGCGAAGTGGTCAAATTCTCAGGCACCTTGTTTTTAACTTCTTCTGACTTACTCATGTATTCATGAAGAGTCCTATGTTTTATTTTATACACAATTACCTTCATAATCATCTATTTGTAACGCTTATAAATCTTTTTAGAGAGTGGGCAAACATGGGATGAATGTAATATAAATTTTGTTCATATTTTTATATTTTACATCATTATATTTGTATGTTGACCAAACAAGTATATTCCATTTCAAGATTTCTTCGGACTTATTTTTGAGATTTTTTTTTTTTTTTAATTCACTTTTTTTTTTTTTTGCCGCATCATGTGGAAGTTCCCAGGTCCGGGATCAGACCCACACCACAGCAGGGACCCAAGCCACTGCAGTGACAAATGTTGGATCCTTAACCAGTTGAGCCATGTGGGAACTCCTTGAATCACATATTTAAAATCAGTACTTTTCCTCCCTTTTTTAGTAGACTTTAAGTAACTCATACAATTATGAGAATTTTTGTTTGTGTTTTTCTTTGTTTTAAATATAAATTCTTGGCTACTTATTTCCTTGTGGTAATGTACTAATCATTCTATGTTTCTTAGGAAAACTCAAAATATTTTTAAGAAATATTTTCTTAATTTTAGCTTTAAGTGAGCATAGTTCACTGATATTCCTGTGTAAGATACTCATTAGAAGGTTTCTATTGATGCATATTTCTTGTTCATTTGGTTTACACATGTAACAATTAATAATTGGATGTTAAGATTTTCATAAATGATTTGGACTAAATACAAAATGTAAAAAATAATGCAAATTGTCATTTTTGTGTAAGGTAACCTGTATTTCAGTTAATCTGCTCAAATTAACAAATAGCTTTGCTAAGAGTTCTAGGAAAAAATAAATCTGTCATTTATAATACAAGCTGATGTATTTAATATTCATTGTCTTAAAATGAAAGAAATTAATTTGAATGAACACTAAATACATTGTACAATATTTTTTTAAAAAGTAATCACACTGACTTAATAATTATGAATTTAATAGGTCAAATATGATTGTTGATAGATGACCACAATCCACCTTCATAATTAAATATCAAGGGTCTATTCTTATCCACAACTTCTTTAAGGCTGAGTAAACATGATCTTAATTAAACTTGCAGATAATGCTAGGGGATGTTGATTGCTCCAGTAAGGATAATACAATGATGCGGCCTGACCTTAAGAAATTCTGACTATGGGAATGTTGACAAATGATAATAAGCAGCAAACATCTGAAAGAAAGGATTGTTTCCCAAGTCAATATTGCTGCAAGAAATCTGGTTTGGTTTTGAAATGTGTTACTTGCGTAGCATTTAGAAATTTTCATTCAAATATTTTATATAAATGCTCACGTGTGTCCACTATAGATTAGTTAGAAGTTAGCTGAAAATTCTTGTTTCAAGAATGCTATAACAGAGGTATATTCTGAATTAAGAAGACATTGCAATAAATCTTTAATGGTGGTGAAGGCAGTACAAGTTTGAGGCTGGAATCGCAGTCCCCTGTACTTTATTGTAGGTGAATTCGACAAGGTAACTGGCTGGTTTTTATTATCCTTTTCTAACCATTACATTGATTATGAAATGCCAGTCTTTCCTGAAGAAAAGCAAAGGAAAGTTAGATAATATCCTGCTGTGGCACAATAGGATTGGCAGTGTCTCTGCCAGGATGTAGGTTCGATCCTTGGCCAGGCACAGTGGGTTAAAGGATCTGGTGCTGAGGGAGCTTTGGCCTAGGTCACAGCTGTGGCTTGTATCTTATCCCTGGCTGGGGAACTCTCTGTGCAGCAGAGTGACAAAAAAAGAAAATTTAAAAAAAGGAAGAAGAAAGTAAGATAATACCCATTTCATCATCAACTGGTTTTGCATTCGTGTTATTCTTTGAGGCAGGTGAAAATTACTTTGGAATCCAATTAGCTGTTTTATAACTTTCTACCAGTAGAAATAGGAAAAAATAGTTGTCCTGGGCCTATATGTAGCAATTTATTTCTACTCACTGGATTCCAGGATAAAAACAGTAGGTAGCCTTCCTGCAAAAAAAGAAAAAAAAAAAAAAAAAAAGCCTTCATTGTTATTTTAATACAAACTGGAATCTGTTTTTGTGATTCCAAAATATTTACCTTAATAAGGAATTTGAATTTGTATGAAGATGAAAAATGAATGAGTAGTGAAATACATTTATCTTAGGCATGGACTGTTCTATTGACAAAAGGCACAACTATGAAATTTGTCTAAATAATTAGATTTTTAATTAGTGCATCATTGTAAGATTAATGTCATTGCGCTTCACTGCATGTAATTTTGTATTAGAAATTTCATGTCAACAAAGATGCTACCTGTGGTGTGCTGATTTGAATCCTTAATTTATCACTTGTGTGTATGGCATGTCACATATTTGCAGTCAAGAGCCGAAAGAAGGCATTTGATTAGAGTTTCACTGGTGGCGAGGAATATTGATGGTGTTGTATATGCTATGAATACTTTACATTTTCTGATATTCCAGAAACAGCCACCCTTCAAATATTAGTGGGTGCATATGGACTTGCAAAAATTTTAAAAATAGCATGAGCAGGTGGATTGTTCAATTTAGGCTGTGCCTACTTTGAAATACTTGACCATTGTTGAGGCTACATCCTCTCCTCTTTAAAACTGTTTTTCTTTTCCTCCTGACAGTTGCCGAACCAGCAACCGGAAAAGCTTGATAGGCAATGGACAGTCCCCAGCACTGCCTCGGCCCCACTCACCTCTCTCTGCTCATGCAGGTACTGAAGTTTTGCTTTACTTCTCCCTAGATTTTAACAAATCCAGGCATTTTTGAAATGTAGGTATGTCTCCACATCGTGTTATCTTGGTTTCCCTGTTGCTTTATCAGTAAGTTGTTCTTTCTGATAAGTCAGCCCAAGCCTTATTCGTTGAGCACTTGGATGCTGAAAGGGAGAAATCCTTTTTACATGGGATCCTATTTCAGTTCTTTTTTTCTCCATGTCTAAATTTGTGGGTGACGCAAGCCATGCTTCCATGTTAGGACTGTCTTTGGAAATGTGGCCATGACCATTCATGTGAAGAGGATTAGTGTTGAGAACTGCAGGGGAGGAAAGATTTCTCTTCCCTTTCTCCTTCGAACTTCGTCTCCATTGGGAACCCAGTAACCACAGACAGATTAATGAAAGAAAAGCACACACGTGTATTAAATATACATTTTTCGGGTCATGGGAGCATTCATAAGGAAATGAAGACCCAAAGAAACAGTTACATCTGATTGTTTTTACCATAGTTTGGTGAAGAGTGGGGAATGGTGCAAAGATGTACAGGACAAAGGTGAGCTCGTTGTAGTAAACCGAGGGGAACTTAGTACGGCCTGTTTGTTCAGATTCTTCCGGGTCATTTGTCTTCAGAGATAAGATGCCGCCTTTCCTCCAGGTATAGAGAGGGTGCCTCTCACATGCAGGTTTTATGACCTGCTTTCTGGGCACATGCTGTTTCTCAAATCTCTTCACCTTAAAATATTCAAGGTGGCAGTGCACTGCATTTGGTGTCTCTTGTCCTAAAGGGCATCAGAATTATTCAGCAATTTTCTCCCTAAAAGTTACCTATGATATATATTCGCTATTACAAACAGTGCTGCTGAGCAGTCTAGAACATCTTCTCTTGTTGTGTGGGCAAGAGTTCATCTACAGTTTTACCTGCCAGTGGTGTATATAATTTATCTATATGTCCAGAACCATTGTAGGGACAATGGAGATGCCAGAGATGAGACCCTTGGCCTCCAGAACTAACTGTAAGAATGGTAGAACTATATTACAGAAACTATGCAATGGAGAGTGCTTTCTGTGTTTTGTTTTTAAATTCGGTCTAAATGGTGCAAGAGAAAGGTTAATTCCAATCAGGAAAGTACGGGAGAGATTGAAGGAGCCACTTGCTCATCATGTTGAAAGATGGGCATGATTTTGTTAGGTAGAAATGGGGTGAGAGTTGGGGCATTCCTAGTATGTGGCTGGAGCATGGAATGTGTATGCTTGAATATTCAACAACTTTACATAAAGGTGCAAAGAGATAAAAGTCAGAAGGTAGAATGAATTTTGATGCCGAGTGCGTTTCAGGAATTTTAAGATGGATCTATGGGAAGATGTGCTCAGGTTGTGGAGGATGATGGGTTGAAAGGATGAGGGATTAAGTGCTACCTCTGTTGTACTCGTGTGGAAACTCTCACATGATAGCTCTCACATGGTGCTGACTTACTTAAACCTCAGCCGTGACTGTCCCCCAGAAAGCAGTCCTTCTGCTCGGGGGGCTCTCCAGTTGGGAGTAGAAATTATCTCAGTATGTTTGGGGACTAGACTAGACAGGGAGAGAGAGAGAGGGAGAGAGAGGTAATTCCCCCTTTGGAGTGAAATTTTATGTTCCTTATAGGAATAAATGAAAGATGATAATGTTAAAAAGGAAAAAGATGAATTCATAAAATTATGTTACTATGGTAAGACCTCAAAGGTGCAGTTATTCCTGGGCACAACTTTAGAGAAGCTCTTGCACTCTGCAAGAAGACATGTTCTAGACTGCTCATCATAGCATTGTCTTTAATAGCTAAACACTTGAAGCAATACAACCCAAATATTTATCAGTTGGAAAAAAGTGAATTGTGACATCCACAGGACACTGTGCACTAGAAAATAGAAATGAACTAGCACTGAAAGATAACCTTGGGTAACAAAAGCAGGTTGCAGAACAAACTTATTTAAACCATTCATGTAAGGTTTACGTGGGGTTACATGCGATATTTTGTTTAGGAATACGCACAAATATAAATGTGTACCTGTGTATATATATTTATAATAAGAGGAAGGAAAATATGGCCATTAAGACCCTTTTCATGATATTAGTTACCTGTGAGAAGGTGATGGAGGTGTAATTGCAGAGAGGGGTGGGCAGTTGGTAACCTATTTCCAAAGCTGAATGGTGAGCACCCAACTCTCTATGTTATTACCTTTAGACTGGGGAGATTTATATTATATCATTGTCATAATAATGAAAGCTGACCAGAGGGTCAAGCAAGGCCAAATACTTTACTCAGGGGCTGGAATTCTATCTTTGTTTTATCTTTTCATTTTCCCAGCAGATTGCCCTGCCGTGTATACTAGGAACTAAGTATATGATACATTTTCTTTCTTACATATAATTCAGCAGTGATTAAAAAAACTTAGTCCTTCTCCTCTTTGTAGTGTTCTGTAGTAATTGCACCATGCTTTATGTACCTGTCGATGAGTCTTTCATTGCCATGATTTTCTTCACTTCTGATATTGAAGTGAAAGAAAATGTGGTTAAGACTAATGATCCTTTTAATTATGTTTCGTTTCTCTATGTAGAATTCTTTTCCCTTCAAACATAATTTCGTATCTACTCAGAGGAGTGGGCAGAGAGAAGCCTGTCTTTCAGGTTCCCGAAGCATTTTTTCCTTATGTGAGGGAGCCAACAGGTTGTTATCCCCTCAGAAGCTATAGAAAAGTCTGTCCGACTTTTTGTGAGAAATGACATTTATCACAGTCTGGTAGGTTCCTATTTCTGTATAAAAGAAGAAGAAAATGTAAATTAAATAAAGGACCTGTCCTCCCATCCTGATGATGTGAAATGCCTTCTCAGCCACCGTGCCCCTTCCCTCCTCCTGTTGCTGCATTCTCTGCCATGCGTGGTGCACAGAAGCCAGGGGAGGGTTCCTAGATTCCCATTAAAAAAAAAAGAGAAAACATATGTAGCATCTGTTAGTGCTTACTCACCCAACAGATACACTTTCTATTTTTCTCAGGGAGGGATTTTGTGAGTCAGGCCACTCATCACTGACACGTGAATTTATACTCATCGAATGAATCGGTGGAGATGAGAACATTGATTTCTTTGTGTAGATGTGGCTTTGGTGCCCTGAGGAAGAAAAGATAACTGACATATGTTCTGGAGTTTTATCTTCACAGACGAAATAGTATTTGTTGACAGCCAGGGATTCCTGAAAGAGCCCTGAACAGAACAGTCCTATTAAAAAAAAAAAAAAAAAAAAAGGAAAAAAGAAAGGTAAAAAATCACAGGCTCCTTGTTCCAGGAAGATTCTATGTGTGGAATTTAATCCAGAAGCTCCCAAGGAAAAGACTAGTGTATCTCTCCTAAAGTGAAAAATTCCGTGTAATAAAATCAAAAGAAAACAAAGTGTGAAAAATACTTTTTATGCCCATAACTGATGAACCCCCGATTGCCTTAATATATAAAGCACTTGTATAAATTGATACGAAAATGGCAAATGCACCAGGAGAAAAATGGGCAAAAGATGTAAAACGTGTATCAGGAAAAAATGAAATTGACCAAAACGTGTGAGATGATGACGTTGCGATCTTAAGAGAAATATGAATCAGAATAATGACACAGTGTTATCCACCTAACATGTCATCAAAAATTTCACGAAATTGGTAGAATCCAGTGCTAGCGAGGTTGTGCAGAAGCAGTGCTCTCACATCATGTAACTGTTGGTATGAATTGGCACAGCCCTTTTGGTTACTTGACATATTGGTTAAGCTTTCAACTCCATTGACCCTTTGGGCCATCAAATTAATCTCTAAGAATTTATCTTAGTGATATCTCACAGAATGACAGAAAATAATGTCTAGCATTGCTTGAATACCAGCAAATGGAAAATTATGTTATTACCACTTTATTATTTAAACTTTAAGAAGTTATTCTTAAACTTTAAGAAGGGGCTAGTTTAGTAGAAAATGATTTACGTAAGTAATTCAAGACTACATGTGTGTTATAAAGAATCAGATGGGCTTTTATGTTCTGATATTAGAAAGATGACCAAGATAGACTGTTCAATAAAAAAATACACTTTGTAATTTTATATGTGTGTGCCTGTGTTTTTGAGTGCATATACACATACATGTATAGTCATGCATATTCATAGGGAATTTTTGGAAGAGAAAGGAGAAACTTAGCTGTGTTTATCTTTGGAGAATAGGAAGATAGGGAAACAAGCATGTAGTGGTTTTATAATACAATAAGGCTCTAAAAACAAAACTATCAAATGCTTTGAAAAAGAAAACAGCATAATGCCTGCACTAGTTCTCTATTACGGTGTAATAAATTACCAAAAATTTAGTGGCTTAAAACATTATCCATTTATCCATTATCCATTGATCTTATAATTCTCTAGAAGTCTCAGTAGACTTGACTTGTTTGACCTTAGGTGTCTCTCAAGGTATCACAAGGCCAAAATCAAAGAAAGGTAGAAAAGATAAGCTCCTGGTTCTCTAAGAACCCTCACCTGGCTTTTCTGCTCAGGGTTTCATAAGGCCTAAATCAAAGTGTCAGTTATTGACCTTAACAAGACAAAAGAGTTTATTATCTCTTCAGCAAAATGAGTTTATTTGGGAATAGCAGAGCATTGCAATAGGGGAAAAGCAAATTAGAGTGAATCATAGGTAAGTCCAAAAAACAGAGGAGAGAGGCTGATGCTTTTACAGAGGGAGAGAGGAAGATGGGGCAGGGACTCCAGAGTGGCTGTGGCTTCTCATTGGCTGAGCTGTTGCTGGGCTGGTAGAAATTCTTCCTTCCCCCTGCTGGGGTCTGAGTGATGGTATGTGAGAGCTCCCCTTTCAGGGCTTCTCCACTTCATTTACAATGAGGCTTCCTTTATTTTCACTTTGAGCTAGTCTCTTATGTGGATACTGACAAAGGATCTACTTCCAAGCTCATTCAGGTTGCAGACAGATTCAGATCCTTGCAGTTGTAGGACTGAGGTCCTCATTTTATCCTGGCTGTCCAAGGGCTGCTGCCCGCCTCCATCTTCAAGCCTGCAATGACAGTCCAACCATTCTCACACTTCGTATCTTTAACTTTTCCTGCCTCAGTCAAAGAAAATCATTTATTTTAAAGGGCTGTCTCCTTGGGTCAGGCCCACTCAAATTACTGAAATCTGCTGAATCTAGGCTTTTAGAGTTCTGAGATCAAATATTGCCTGACCAAGGTTAGGTTGGTCAAAATACCTAACCTTTTGTGTTTTCAAAAATTATTCTACTGGGAAAGTGCAGCTGGTTACTTAAATTCATTTATATGTGGGTTTATTTTTGGAAGGAAAGATGGAAAGAAGCTTCACTTTCCTGTTGGACAGTTTTAGGAATTATTAAAGACAAGAAATATTCTTAAACCTCTAAGTACACATAACCTATTATGTTAGTATCCGTTTGGGAAAACTTCCATAAATTACTATTTGTCTGTCTATCTATCTGTCCAACTATCTATCCAACTATCTATCACATATAGAGACTCATTTAGGAAGGATTGGTCACTACTGTATTTGCTGCCTTGTTCACTGAGCCCTCTCTTCAAGGATGTAAGTGAGCTAAAGGAGGTCTGTAGAGGTGAAAATAATCAGAGAACTGGAGAAACTGTATGAACCATACACTTCCAAGAAGAAACTTGGCAAAACTCAGAAAAGTACTGGGGTAGGCACATGGTGGGGCGGGCAGCAAAACACCCCAAATCGCACTCTTCCAAACACCCTGTAAACATTTTGTAAAAACAACCCTTCCTTATTTTCCATCCTCCCCACCTCTGCCCTTGGGGCATTGGCTTAACAAACCAATTCAGAGTATAATGAAGGTGGATTTCCAAGTAGGAACTACAAAACATGGTATCTGCTCTTCAGTGATGTTTTTATTATTTCGGAGACGTGTGAGGAACTTCCTCTTTTGAACTAGGGTTGGACTCTCTTTCTGAGCCACACATCAGTCTCACCGCTGTACAGCTTGCTGGCCTGACATTTCTGCTCTGGGAGTTGTCCTCATTCACCAGATGTGACACTGAATAGGATGGGGGTAAAAAGGCAGTGGTTTTGCAGACAGGCACGCTGATGCAAAGAATCGAGAGTTAATAGTCTGTCAGTGAAGTAGTGACAGGGAAAGAATAAACAAGTTGGAATAAGGAATTTGAAGAAGGTGGCTGGGATAGAACAGGGTTAGAAAACACTGCAGGATGCCCAGAGCCATCTGAGGGCATCCCTGATGGTGGGTTGGAACTTCACAGTAACCTGCTGCCCCGGAAGGCGAACTGTAATCCGGGAAGAAAAGGAGCTGGGCAGTGAGGGATTTAGTCAAACCCGAAATTGGGGCTCTCAATGCCATCAAGGCCTCAATCTGCTTACCAGCATCCATATGACTACGTGCCATTTTAAGGCCATGACAAACTCTCACAAGAAATTTTGCAAGCTTTTTTCCCATGACTCTGATCTACCAGGCTGCCATGGTTGGAAAATAAAATGTGATATTCTGGTTGTAACAGTAAAGCTGATAGTTTGTAGAAAATATGAGAAATGGTAAGGAAATATACATCCCCCTTAAACCCATTTCCCAAGGATAACCCCTGTTAACATTTTAGTATATCTCTAGTCTTTTCTATCCTGTGTGCATTGTGTGTGTCTGTGCGTGTCTGTACATCCATACATGTGACTGAGATGGATGTATTGGAACTTTTTATGTACTCCACCCTTGCCAGCAGTAATGTTTGTTGTTCAAGTTCCCTTGATATAAGCTAAACCTAATACTATCATAGTCCTTTCCCCAGTTTTATTGAGATAAAGTTGACATGTAGCATTGTTTAAGTTGTACAACATAATGATTATGTGTGTATATTTATTTATTTAAATGACTGCCACAATAAGTATTTTTATCATCCATCACCTCACATAGTTGGACTAGTTAGACTTTTTTTTCTTATGAGATGTTTTAAGATTTTCTCTTTTAGCCGCTTTCAAATACACGATATAGCACTGCTAACTGTCGTCGCCATGCTGTCTGTTATATCCCCGGAACTTCTTTCTTTTGTGACTGGATGTTCGTGTCTTTTGATCACCTGAGCCCATTTGGCCCACCCTGCACCCCCACCTCTGGAAACCCCTCATCTTGTAGTTTTTTTTATTTCTTCCATTTTGTTGTTCTCTGTACTTATGAGTTTTATTTTGTTTTGTTTTTAGAGTCTACGTATGAATGAGATCATGCAGCATTTATTGTTCTTTGTTGAACTTTCTTCACTTAACATAATGCCCTCAAAATTCATCCATGTTGTTTCAAATGGCAGGATTTCCTTCCTTTTTTTATGGCTGGAGAGTCTTCTGTTGTGGATTCATACCACCTTTTCTTTATCCATTCATTTGTTGATGGACACTTTGGTTGTTACCCATGTCTTAGCTCTTGTAAATAATGGTGCAGTGAACATAGGAATGCAGATGTCTTTTTGAGATACTGATGTCATTTCCTTCAGATAAATGCCCTGAACTAGGATTGCTGGATCATATAGTAGTTTTTGGAAGAGTCTCTGTAGCGCTTTCCACAGTGGCTGCACCAATTTCCATCCCAGTCAACAGTGTACAAGGGTTCCCTTTTCTCCACATCTTCACCAATGCTTGTTATCTTTTGTCTTTTTGGTAATAGCCATTATGACTATTGTCAGGTGTGAGGGGACTATCTTAGTATTTTTAATGTGTGTGCGTTTTATTGATCTTCTGTCATTTCACTGGTGTTTTCTGATTTGCTATTTGTTTTTATAATGCTGTTTTTGAAGTAAGTTTTTTCTTTTAATTTTTTGGTCATCCAGTTTGTCTTTTTCACTCTGCTGTTTTCCATTTTTGTTTTTGTTGCATCTAGTTGTCATAGCGTTTCATTTTTTTAAAAACAAGGCTGGTCTTCCTCTAAAAATCGCTGCTCTGACTTCACTGTTTCCCCTGCTTCTTCATGCTTGACAAGCTTAGTATCCGTCAAGTGTTTACCTCCTTGTGTTCTGAGTCTGCTATTTAGGGTGGTGATTTTCCCAAGCAGTGAGTGAGTTTTGAGCAACAAGAATTTTTCTGAATTCTTCCTAAATTTTATGGGCTAGCCTACAAAAGAAGGAAGGCAGCAATTATAATTTTAAAAAAAGGCATTAAAACAGTCTCAGCTCTCTATATGACTAGGAAAGACTGTGTACTTGTTTCTGCTCAGATGTGTGTGGCACCATCAGGTTTGCATGCTGCATACAGAGGGATGGCTGTTAATGTGAACTTTAGTTTGTTAGTGGAAGCAACCTAGTCAACAGAGATGGAATATCTTTAGGTATTAGTGAAAGTTGTCTCTTTAGATAAGGTGAGACCAGGGATAAAGCCCTGAGTGTAAGTGTCTTTGTTTTATTTATTTTGTTCTGTGACTTCCATTCAAACTTTCAGCAGATTTTCCATGCTAGAAATATGATTTGCCAAACTGTTAAATATGCTTTGTAGACTTTGAATAAAAACATTCCAGCAGCAGGGCAGTGACCTCCTTTGGCTGCATAGACATGATGGTACAAGACCAATGGTTCCTTTGCCTCTTTATATTTGAGGAATAGGACAAAGAAAGATTATGTGCTTCCAGAGTCATAGCAAATTTATTGTTGGCTTTCATAAAAATTAAGTTTGCTGAAATCCTGAATAATTGCTTTTTCTTTAAAGGGATAGAGAAACTTTCTTGTTTTACTCAAGAGCAATCTCTGATATGGTCATTCATGGTTCTTTTTCCCTAGTTATAAACAGATCTCAACAAAATCACTTTAAACTTATAAAACATTGTGTTCAGTTGAGAGCACCTGATGTCTTCCTCATAGTTTCCTTTTGTGTAGGTAAAACTGGCAAATCCTAAGACTAAATGTAGTCGCTCTTGGGTGGAGCTTCACTGCTTTTATTAAAACCTTAAATGAGCTCAAGACCAGATTTCTTAATCTAGTGTTTATGTCCATGGTGTATGATTTCACAATGCACTTGCTCTGTGATTTCAAGTATTTCATAAATCAGTTTCTCTGAATTACAGAGAATACATCTTTCTTATTCCATATTGCACCCACTTTTTTTTTTTTTTTTTTTTTTAATCCTTAGCCTTTGTGTAATTGCCAATTGTTGGCTTGAGTAATGACACATTTTGCCCTTCCTGCTTAAGGAAAAGGATGATAAAATCAAATGAACTGACGTCAGCCATTGTGTTTTCCGAGTTTTGGGTATGGCTTTGTGTTGAGTCACTAATCAGGGGTATATACCAACATTATTAATCCCTTCGTACAGCTCCATCTGCCCTGTGACCTGAGTTTGTCATTTTGGTCCTTTGTGAAGAGTGTAATGTTTACATATAATTTATTCCTAATGATAATTTAATGGCTGACATCTTTCATCTTCTTTTCATCTCTAAATATAGAGTTTAACCCATATGGCCTTTGATTTAGCTTTTTGGTGTATCCTTTTATATAAATTGAAGCTTTGGGAAGCCTATTCCTAAATTTAATCTTTGTACACCCCTGTGTTAACAAAAGTGGTCTTGTTTATGTTTTTGTTTATGAACTTCGGTCCCCTGGGCAACCACTCAGGGAGGTTTTACTCTCCCATTCATTGGGAAGGGCTTTTCCTCTTTTTCTTTAATAAAAATTTTGCAACTTTCTTGTATTTATGTATCAACTGTACATTTTCTTTGACTTGTTTTGGTTTCTAGGGCACCAGTTGGGTCTTTTTTTTTTAAATTAAAGTATAGTTGATTTACAGTGTTGTACCAATTTCTGCTATATAGCAAAGTGACCCAGTCACACATATTTATACATTTTTTTAATTTTATTATCTTCCATCATGTTCTATCCCCAGATTTTGAATATAATTCCCTGAGCTCTACAGTAGGACCTCATTGCTTATCCATTCTAAATGTCCTTATTTGCATCTACTAACCCCAAACTCCCAGTCCATCCCATTCCCTCCCTGCTCCCCCCTTGGCAACCACAAGTCTGTTCTCTATATCTGTGAGTCTGTTTCTGTTCTGTAGGTAGGTTCATCTGTGCCATATTTTAGATTCCACATGTAAGTGATATCATATGGTATCTGTCTTTGTCTTTCTGACTTACTTCACTTAGTTGCGTCCATGTTGCCGTGAATGGCATTATTTCATTCTTTTTTTGTGGCTGAGTAAAATTGGATCTTAATTACCTATTTTTTCAAGTTAGAATTGACAATATTTACTGATGGATTAGGTGTGGGGTGAGAGTTGATCAAAGGCGGCTTCCAGATCTCTTGCTGAGAAAATGGATCAGTGGAAGGGCTGCTTCCCAAGACAGAGGAGATAAGATGCACAGGTCTGAGGTAATGCTTGCTTAAGAGTTCATTGTGCTGCTTCTTGGATTTAAGATGCCTGTCAAACATCTCAGTGACGTAAATCACCAGTTGTTACCTGGGCCTGAGACTCTAGAGTCTGTGCTGGTGATCAGAGTCTGGACCACTCAGTTACAGATCGTATTTAAAACCTGGGGAACAGATGAGTCACTGAGGGAAAGAGTTTTGGAAGTTCGGGATACAGAACCTGGGGCCTTGTCTCCAATGTTGACATTTAGAGGTTTTGAGAGGACAAGTAGCTGGGCAGAAACTGAGAAGCAGCAACCTGAGAGGCAGAAGGGAAAGAGGAGAAGGTCACAAATGCCAAGAGAAGACAGGGCTCCCGGAGAGGGACCAGTGAATTTTAGCAGCAAGTAAGTAATCTCTGTCAGGCACATAGCCATTATTTGTTGAAACAGTAAATAACTGTTTATAAAGAAATGCACAGAGCTCCTTCTTAGTTCGTTGACCAAAATGCATCATACCCCTGAGGGAAGACAAGGTCTGTTTTCCCCCTAAAGAGAAAGTCCTCTTAAATATCTAAGTGCTTACAAAGCCCCATGTAGAGTGTATTTTTTTTTAATTGAAGTATAGTTGATTTACAATGCTATGTTAATTTTTACTGTACAGCAAAGTGATTCAGTTATACATATTCTTTTCCATTATGGTTTATCATATGATATTGAATAGAGTTCTCTGTGCTATACAGTAGGACTTAGTTGTTCACCCATTCTCTATATAATTTGCATCATATTTGTGTCATATTTTAGATCCCACAAATCATACGGTATTTGTCTTTCTCTTTATGACTTACTTCCCTTAGTATGATAATCACTAGTTGCATCCATATTGCTGCAAATGGCATAATTTCATTTCTTAATGGCTGAGTAGTGTTCCACTGTATGTATATACCACATCTTCTTAATACACTCATCTGTTGGTGGACATCTAGGTTGTTTCCACGTCTTGGCTGTTGTAAATTGTGCTCCTTTCAACATGTATCTTTTTGAATTATAATTTTGTCTGGATATATACCCGGGAGTGGGACTGCTGAATCATACGGTAGTTCTATTTTTAGTTTTCTGAGGAACCTCCGTATGGTTTTCCACAGCGGCTACACCAACTTATGTTCCCACTCAAAGTGTATAGTGCATTATCTTAATAACTTTATTTTGAAAGTCATTTTAGCAAATCTTTCATTTACCTGTACATCATATAATCTGTTTCATCCATTACTAAAAGCTGAGAGGGAGCTGTTGCCTTTCATATTCTCTAATAGTTTGGTTGCTAAGGAGCTGTACCCCCTCCCAAGTCCACTGAGCAAACAAGGCAACGTTTCACTGAAATTAAGGAAATCCGAACTGTTCTCTTTTTGATAGAAAATAGACATTGGGAATTCTTGAGGTTATTTTTTCTATGAGAATAGAGATTCTTATAAATTTTGAATGAGTTAGAATACTTGAGAAACTCAAGTCTCAAATAACCAATTTTCTTGAAAGTTAGTGAGCGAGACTCTTAAATTTCAAATTAGGTAACATTATAAATGGAGATTAAAATAATTGGTTTATCAACTTTGTCTCCATTTAGAGTAGACATTTTCAGATTTAAGTCTTACACAGACTTAAATCGTGGCTTAGGGGCTTACCAACAGGACCAATATCCATGAGGATGCAGATTCAATGCCTAGCCTCCTGTAGTGGATTAAGCATCCAGCGCTGCTGTGGCTGCAGTGTAGGCCTGCACCTACAACTCCGATTCAACCCCTAGCCTGGGAAATTCCATCTGCCCAGGTGCAGGCTTAAAATGCAAAAAAAAAAAAAAAGCAAAACAAACAAACCCAGAACAAAAAACTTTTGTGGTATGATAATTACATATTTTGTCATTTTAAAATATACAAATGACACGTATTATTACGTCTTCTAAATCTCTGGGAAGAATATTCAAATATATATTCAAATTGGCCACACAAAAACCTTTTTTATCTGCTAATCAAAAAACAGGGGATTGCCTTATGTTTAGTGTTGCTTTTATCTAAGAGATATGATAAATAAACCGTGACCTAGAAACTAAAAAGTGCATTTGAAATCCTGGCTAAGTCACTTCTCTCCTCACCCTTGAGGTTTTCACAACTTGGAGACACAAAACAAAGCAGACTGGACAGACAGCTTTGGTGACTGTCACAGTGACTTCGGGTTTTTCCAGCACTATCAAGCTTCTAGCATTCTCTTTCACTAGCTTCCTCCAAGTTATCTCTGAACTTGTTACCAATCTTTAGCTCTATGCAAATTCAGACTGCCTTCTTCAGCCCATTAGCTGGTGAGAGTGTGTGGATTTATATCACAGAAAAACTAACTGTTCCACAGCGATAAAAGAACCTGAGGCAGGGGTCCTGTTAGCTTGGGGATCAGCCAGCTGTCTTCATTCAGCGTCCTGTGCCCTTGGTAGAAGGCCTGATGCTCCCGCTTGGGCAACCTGTGAGGAAGGATTAGAAGTTGTCTGTGTTTTAAATTCAAGTACCTACACTAGGGAGCGTTTTCTTAAATATCACGTACACCAATGCCATCTCTGCCTTTGAACTTACTCACTCTGGCATAATTACAATTTCAGCTTTAATGATGCTTTAATGCAGATTTTCGTATTTACTGCAGTAATGGGTGAGTACTTCCCCACAAAGCCATGCAAATTGTAGGCTTTTCAAGTTCTAAGCTTTTATGTTAGGAGGAACAGTGGGTAATTGCAGAGCTTGTCATGGCATGTTAAAGTGTGCATACACCGCGGTAACCATCACGAGTTTAGGGGGTTCAGCTGTGGGAAGAGGAGCCCATCTACTCTCCTACGTTAGCAGATTTGGCTTCTGTAGACCAGGGAAGGGGGAGGCAAAGAAAATTTAGGAGAGAGTTGCACCATTTTTAGGACAAGGAGATAAATTTGTCTTAAAAAATGAAATTTCAGGTTTTTAAAAAATGTCTTTGAAAAGCTTTTCTTCTGTTCACCAAAGCTGTTCAAGTTTATTGTAGAAACTTTGGAAAATACAAGAAAGTATAAAGAAGAATGTAAACATCATTTATATTCTCATTCACTATTCAGAAGTAACTACTTAACATTTGGATATTTGTCTAAATATGTAGATTTTACATATCTAGATCTCTTAAAGTGTTTATAACATTTATGGAAACATAAATTTGTTCATACAAACATAAATTTACATATACATATATACCTTCATATATCCACATGTAAGTATGGGATCATATATATGTTTGTGTCTCAATCATTGTCTAGACACATTTTCTATCATTTTTTGATATTATTTTGAGATTTTTGCATATCATTAAATGCCTTCCCCCCCCAAATACTTAGTTTTAATGAGTACAAAATATTCCATTCTGTGAATGAGCTGTAGTTCTCCTAATTAGTATTTTGTTCTTTTAAGCAATATTGTAGTGAATAGCATTGTATCTTTGTCATCACCTTTAACTTCTCAGCTTAATCAGGAAAAGTAGTCTTAACAGTGCTGGCCTTCTATTGTCTTGTATTTGTGTTGTTGGACCATCCATTGTTGTCTGATGGAGATTTTTGCGTCCTTAAGAGTCAAAGATTGTGTCTACAGGAAATGCTCTTTAATGCTTGTTGCAGATGACATTTAATAAGCATCAAGAATGCGTTGTGTTAGGCCCCAAAATACCTTCACACGTATCTGAATACATCTCCAGTGTGTTCTCTCTAAGTGAAACAATAGCTAGCTCTATAAACTTCCAGGAACTTGGTACCCACTGACTTCAGTAAAGTCCGTGAGGTAAATGGAGAAGGAACTATTACCCAAAGCACAGAGTTATTCACACTTTGCACTGTGTTCATGCTTTCCCAGGAATTGAGGACTAGACTCTCCAGCTGCTATGTAATTTAGTAATACTGCTCCCTGGAGCCTTTTAATTTTGCGATCTCAAACGACTGATAAAGTACTAAATGGTATGTGTAATAAACACTGGGCTTCAGCTCTACCACGTATGAGCAGTGTTAATTCGGGCAAATCACTCTCTAGATCTCAACTTCCTTATCTATAAAATGGAAGTAATAGAGCTTTCTTCTTGTAGCCTCATACGATTGCATAAATGTGCCAGTGTTTGCAACATTATAAACACCACATAGGGCGAAGTTTTAAGAAACTATTAAAGTATTCTTATAATCAATTTGTATTCATAATGTAGCTAAAAATGGTAGGCTAATATAGTGTGGAAATACAAAACAAAAGAGAAGGCAGACTTGGACTCTCCAAGTGATTGCTGACCATGGAATGTGACATCCTTGTGAACAGTCCCTGCTGGGGCGCATGTGTAAGTGCCCTGTGATATTCTCCTTTTGGCATACCGGCCTTTGGAGGTCCCTCGGCTGTGTACTTACTCTGGTTTAGAGCTGGCTTGGGAAATGATCTTTTTTTTTTTTTTTTTTTTTTTTTTTTTTAAGTCAATTTCAGTGGATCAAAACCACAGCCATTCCAGAGGAGCTGCCCGAGGGTTGGGTAGTAGGAAGGCTGATTTGGAAGTGGGATTGACAGGGCCCCCACTCTGCCTTTGCTTCAGCAGGAGAAAATTAACCTTTGCAACATTGCGGGTTAGAGAGTAACCTTTCGCTTGAGTTAAAGATTTATCATGCACGTGCACGCATACACATACATTCAGGTTTGAAAACTACTTTAAAGACACTGAGACCCATGGGAATTCCCCTTGTGGCTCAGCGGTAAGGAACCTGACTAGTATCCATGAGGATGCGGGTTCCATCCCTGGCCTTGTTCAGTGGGTTAAAGGCTCCCGTGTTGCTGTGAGCTGTGGTATAGGTCACAGACACGGCTCAGATCCCACAGTTCTATGGGATGGCAGCTGCAGCTCCAAGTCAACCCCTAGCCTGCGAACCTCCATATGCTGCAGGTGCAGCCTTAAAATGACAATTAAATTAAATTAAAATTAAAAAAAGGCACCAAGATCCAGTGCAGCCAAGTGTTGAGGATGGCATGGCTTATTGGTATCAGGGCTAGGTCTAGAAGCCTGCTAGCAGGGCATGGCCTCTTGCACTCCTCCCACAAGGCTCTGGAATCTTCTGGAGGCATCAGGAAGGACCTGGGCCATCTCCAGAAATGCATGGGCTATGATTCATGCATTTCTCTTGGGCCAGACATGGTGTCTAGATCCCTGTTCTTCTTCATTTATGTTTCTTCTCTTCTACTTTGTCAAAGAACTGAGCCCCGACCTGGACTGGAGGAGGGAGATCACCTTTTAAAAGAACACATAGGTTTATAGGCATTCTGTTGTTGCAGTTATCATTCATGGTGTGCTTTAAGGATAGAGAAAATTTCGATTATCTCAACAATGAACTGTTGCTGTGATACCTTAGAAGAGTGACTGGTGGTCAGGAGAGGAACAGAATAATAGTGGTCTAACAACACCTCAGATCAAGGATGATCAGCAGGAAATGGCACCTAACTAGTAAACAAGAGGGCTGAGAGAAAAAAAATTCCTCCCCATTTTTTTTTTTTTTTTTTTTTTGTCTTTTGTCTTTTGTCTTTTAGGGCCATACCCATGGCCTATGGAGGTTCCCAGGCTAGGGGTGTAATCGGAGCTGTTGCTGCCGGCCTATACCACAGCTCACAGCAATGCCCGATCCATAACCCACTGAGCGAGGCCAGGAATCAAACCCCCAACCTCATGGTTACTAGTTGGATTCGTTTCTGCTGCACCAAGATGGGAACTCCCCTACCCATTTGTATGAAGACTGTGCCTCCCTTAATTATACTGCTGCTGAATCTCCCACCAGCATCCCCCTCATTAGTGGAGGATCTCCGATACAGACACATCAAAGGACTTCCCCTAAAGAATAGACATTTCCAAGTGGTCCATCTATGAAGGTATCAGATGTGGGTGAGCTAAAACCCAGCATTGGATTGCATGACCTGTGTTCACCTTTTCCCCTTAGATATACAGAAGTTATGTTTCAAGTTAATGTTCTAAAAGTTTTATGGTGGTCTGCTGTCAATCAAGTATGACTTTGAACAAGTCTCTTTACTTGGTTTTGATGTCCTTTACTGTTAAGGAGGAGATTGGATTATGTGAACTTATAATATTCTTTTAAAATATTTCTTCCAAGGCTATAACTCCATATTTCTTTCTTTCTTTCCTTGTTATTGTTTTAAAGGAGTTTTTCTACCCTGTGTTTTCAGGATTAAATCATAGTGGTCTTGTGCTCTTCTTTGGGGTCATGTCTTTACTATCCTAGGGTCTGAAAAAAAATGGTCTCGCAGCATCTAAAATATTAAGGAAAAGTGTTGGGTGGGACAGTAGGTTGGGCTCTGCTGACCTAAATAGAGGGAGGAGGACATGCCTTAATGACCCAGTAGTGTGTTCTCCTTATGGTCACTTTTTCATTTCATTGTCACCTGCGAATGGATGTTCCATTTGGACTTTTGTTGAGAAAACTGCTTTTCCTGTTGCCTGGGCCTCCCAGTCACACTTTGAAGGCCATTCCCTTGTTTATTTTGGAGTAGCATTGCTTCTCAGTTTGTGGTAAGTATATCTATAAACTGGAACAGTTAGGCCTGAAAGCCTCCTTTTGCACATGTGGAAATGTTCCCGAAATCTGTAATAGTTACCAGAGTGACCAGCCAGTCATTAAAGGAATGAATTTAGTTTTGCAGATTTTGAAAGAGGGAGAGAAAAAGAGAGAGATTGGGAGGGAGGGGAGGAGGGAGAGAAGTGTGTGTGGGGTTGGGCCTCAGGCAAAGAACATGCTCTGCTTCAATGTTCAGAGATGCAAATCCTTTTAAATAGGCCAAATGCAGGAAGTGAAGCAAGTTCCTTAACTGGTAAAAAAGTTTGCTTCCTTGTGGGATCAGTAATTTGGCTTGGGAATGGACACATTCTAGCATCCTTAAAATCGAAAGAGAAAGAAAATAGATGACTTGGTTCACATTTAGTTCTTTTGTGCCATTATTTCAGTGGAATTCAGGAAATAGGGGTTTTAACTTATCACTAGTCATTTTCATTTGACAGTTTTGATTTTCAAAAGAGAAAGGCCAAATGCAAATTCTTCTCCCTCCTACAGAGACCCAGGCAGACTTTTAACATCAAGTGATGTACATTCTTCCCCTGAAAAACAAATTTCACATAACCAGTAAGTGCTTTGTCAGTGGTTCTAGAGAAGCTTTTTTTTTTTCCATCGACATAGATGATGGATATTTATTTCTTCTGGTGATGTGAGGCCTTAACTGTTTCTGTCATGAATATGTTCTTATCCAGCCTTCTCCTACTTGCCATTTTGTTTCCTAAAATAGCAATATAGAAATTATTATCTAAACTAGCAGGATAAAAGTTTCAGAATCTCAGTTTTAGTCACTGACATTAACATACTTCAGAGTGAATGGTTGACTTACAGGTTGTATGTTTGGTTGTTAATCATGCTTTTCATTGAAATATGTGTACCATCGCGCCGTCTCCAATTTGTAAAAGTGCAGTAATCCTGGAGATTAAGAATATACCAATGACTGGTTACATCTTTAGGAAGAACTACCCCTTTGTACAGTACAAAATCTCATGGTTCAAAAAGGGTCAATTCATGGCTCCATCTCAGGAACAGTATCACAACCCCACAGGCAGAAGACAGAAGTGGAGTTTGCCCCGTATACTGAGGAGTCTTAGTACCTGTGCCAACAACCAAAATATCTGACAATCACTTCCCACCCAGTGAAGGTGCTTTTTGAGCTGACCATAGTTGTCTACTGCCTCCACAGCCCCCCTGCCCCACCCTCTACCCAGTAGCCTCACCTTTCTGTGTTAGATTTAAGAAACATCTGGGATTAAACATCCACTCCAGATCAATTGTGAATTCATTAATTAATGTATAGCAATATATTCTTTTGGCGGTAGACCAGATAAATGGAACAGAAGCAGTAATCCAAGATCCCATCTATGAGGACTTTCCCAACTTGGAAGAAAAAAATGCATAACAAAAAAAAAAAAAAAAAAAAAAAGAAAGAAAAAAGAAAGACAGAAACACAGAAATAAAACTCTACCCTAAATATAGTCCTGAGACTTTTAAAGTTTTGAGCAATGAAGGAAAAACCTCTGAATAGGAGGAAAGAACAACAACAACAAAAAACCAATTGCCTATGAAGAAATAAAATTCATACTGGCCTCAGACTTTCCTTCCACAAATTGCTATGTGTTTTGGTCAAAGAACTCTTATTTGCTGAGATATTATACATACATATGTATGTAGCATTTGCTTATTAATGCATTAACATATGTTTAAGTTTGCAAAAAATATAATTACCATATCTTTCCTGAGAAACTCACTTAAAGACATAGAGAAGATGACTGAGAGTTAAATTAAAATGAAGAATTAAAAGATTGGAAAGATGGAGTATAAAAGGATAATGGCAAGCATTAATAGAAAAATGAAAGTTTGAAAAGGCCTTTGAAAATCTAATTGTATAAATAATGATTCACCCATAACAAAATAGCTCTGACCACCCATATCAATTAAGATGAGAGATAGAGGTGTGACAGAAATACACATACACTGTCTACTTACTTTGGGGCTTACTTTGGGGAGTGGGGCGGGAAACAAGGGTTATACTCATTAATTCATTAATTAGGTAAATATACATTCAGGTGTGTGTTTTAAACAGTTAAAGATACTAACTTATTAGCATGGAAACCAGTTATGTCCCTGTGTATCGCAGAAGAAAATAAAAAGAAAATACAGCATAAAGTAAGAAAACCACCAGCCCACTTCACTTTTGAAATGTAGATGTTAAAATTTAATAGATCGCTATAGGAATTATTTACTATAAACTACTGAGGTTTATCCCAAGAATGGTTTAGTCATATGAACATTAATAATACATCATAGCAATAGATCAGGCATGGCTAAGGCTGCGGCATACACCTCTGCTGCAGCTCTGATTCAACCCCTAGCGTGGGAGCTTTCACATACCACAGGTCTGGCCATAAAAAGAAGAAAAAAATTAATGAAAGCATTTGTTAAGTAGATTGTATGCAAGATGAATATACAGACATTAATCTTACTGTATATCACCACCTGTAACCACTGAGAAGTGATAATGAGAGAAAGACATGGATTCCTTGTGGCATTCCACTCTTTTCCCATACTCCCTTTTTCCCACACAAAAAAAGTGAGAAAGTATCCTGCCTTTGAAGTAACTAAAAAGAGACTTGAAAGAGAGGGCTGTGAAGAAACAACAAAACTTTATTTGAAATCTATACTATGTTTGCATAATAAAAAGACATATCATATTCATTGGAGAAAAGACTAAATAAGGCAATTTCCCCAAATTATATTACAGTTCTTAGGCAATTCCCATCAGAATCCTTATGAGTGTGTGTGTGTGTGTGTAGCTATTTCCTTCATTGCAGGCACCACCCTCACTCTGTCTAGCTAAAGCAGAGGAATGTATTACAATGTATTATGTAGCTCACAAAAGTGCTAGAAAGTGAGCACCGAAGGCTGCATAGCCTGGGAAAATCACCCTGACCACAGCATGGCACTGTGACAGCGCAAGTCCTGGCGACTGCTGCCCCTGACCTCTGCCTTCCAGAACCTCTGACAGTTTTGTTGCCTGCCCCTCACCCCCCACCCAGGAGGGCTGCCTCTGCCACCACTTTTGCCACCAAAACTGATTCCTCTGACACCTCCTTCCTCAGGCCTTCTTTCAAGCTAAGGTTGAATTTGGACTTAATTGGCAAAGACTCACCTGTGTTCTGGACACAGGGACAGCTGGAAGAGTGGGTAGTGGGGCCTTGGGGAGGCAGGTCTCGTGATGTGGAGAATTTCTCTTATGTAGGGAAGATACTGAGTGACCATAAAGATGGCAAGTGCTCACTCTGATAACTTGGCATGATGACTCTAGTACACCTGAAAGACTGAGTAGGTATGATTGGCCAAGTAAATTCAGTGAAACAGACCTGACTACCTGAGATTAATACACATCATAAAGTGATAATGCAAACAGTCATCCACACATGAAATAAAAATGGACAAAGACTGAAGATGATATGATGAGGGAAACGTCACACACCACCAAGAAAGGAAGAGTTGAATCATCAAGTCATAGTGGGGAATTGGCCATCTTTTTGAAAATATGTGAGGTGAGCTTCCTCCATACCATACGCTAAAATGATTTTTGTATTTTAAATTACATGTAAAATATTAAGCCCTCAACTGTAAAATTAATATGCGGTTGAATATTTAATATGTTTAGGGTGGGGAAATAACTTCCGAGCATAAAAAAGTAAAAGAAATTGCTAAGGAAAAGATCCATGAGTACACTGAGTTATAAACTTCTCTAAGTTGGAGTTCCCATCGTGGCACAGCGGAAGCACATCCAACTAGGAATCATGAGGTTGCGGCTTCGATGCCTGGCCTCACTCAGTGGGTTAAGAATCCGGCATTGGAGTTCCTGTTGTGGCTCAGTGGTTAACAAACCCGACTAGGAACCGTGAGGTTGTGGGTTCGATCCCTGGCCTTGCTCAGTGGGTTAAGGATCCGGCATTGCCATGAACTGTGGGGTAGGTTGCAGACGCAGCTCGGATCCCTCGTTGCTGTGGCTGTGGCGTAGGCCAGTGGCTATGGCTCCGATTCGACCCCTAGCCTGGGAACCTCCATACGCCGAGGGTGCGGCCCTGAAAAAAAAAAAAAAAAGAATCCGGCATTGCCGTGAGCTGTGGTGTAGGTCGGCAGCTATAGCTCTGATTTGACCCCTAGCCTGGGAACCTCCATATGCCATAGGTGCAGCCATAAAAGACGAAAGACAAAAATAAATAAATAAAATTCTCTAAGTTAAATACCATAAACAGAATGAAAACTCTTAATAGATAACAGAAATTATCTGCAACAGATATAATAGGCAGAAGTGTAATAGGATCAAGTCAAAAAGTGCTACTTCTAACATCTTGCTAAGTAAATAGGCAAAGTACATGAACAGACAACTTACAGAAGAAATAGAAATGAGACATAAACAAATGAAAAGTTCATTCTTTCACTAATCAAATAAGTGCAAATGAAAATAATGAAATACTAGTGTTCACCTGATTTGCAAATATTAAAGAGCATACGTGGTAATAGTCATTTCCTGGTGATGGCATAGTGAGATGGGTATTCTCAGTACATTAAATTTAAATTTGTGGTCTTTTTAGAAAGTGGAGTGATATTTTACCTCAAGAACCCTAAGAATAATTCATATCACTTGAACTATTATTTGCTCTTCATGAAATGTAGTTTAAGGAAATAATCAGAAAAGTACTTAGAAATACTTATTTCAGGATGTTAATTGCAGCATTATTTATAATAGCAGGAAAATAGAAACGCCCTAAACATTAAATATTAAGAAGAATGATGTTTAAATTGTAGTTCATCTATATAATGAATAATTTGTATCCATTAAAAAATATCACATTTTAGAAAAATATTTAGTGGCATAGGAAGATTATAGCCACAACCTAATAACAAAGAGCAGGATACAAAAGCTGAATGTGGCTTATGATCCTATATAAGGATATGTTTGTTTGTACATGTACACACTATCAAAAAATAGACCAAAAAAAAAAAAAAAAAACATGGCTTTACATTAGTAAAATTACCAGTTTCATTTTTTTAATTTTATGTATTTTCAAGTCTTTAGCCACCAGTGTGTGTTAGCTTCAAAATGAGGTTGTTTTTTGGTTTTTTTTTTTTTAAGTGAGCAGTTTCTTTTCTATGGATTTGCAGCATTTCACCAGCAAAATCCTATGTGCATATTGCTTCCACCCTCACCATCTGCCTCCAGTTTCAAGTAGTTAAACAGTTTTATGTTTAGCATTTTCCAATATTAGGAGTACTACTAAAGTTATCCCCTCAGTCTCATTTATCCTTAGTCAGCCCCCTGGGGGTGATGGGCATAGACTGCTGTCTTCTCCGTAACATCACCTAGAAGAGCGTGCGTCTGCTGGAGGCTAGTGTGCAAATCTCGGAGGAGATTCCAGTGGTTTTTAAAGACATGCAAAGATAAATAAAAGTGCTTTTATTCTCTCTTCTTTATTTCTTCCTTTCTTTCTTTTCCTTCTTTCTCTTTTTTTCTCTTTCTTTCTTGCTTTCTTTCTCTCTCTCTTTCCGTCCTCCCTCCCTCCCTTCCTCTTTCTTTCATCTGAGTTCATTGCTGCTGTAAAACATTACAAAACTATTCAGCAGAACTTTTTCCTATATTTTTGAGTAAGAAATGTTGTTACTTAAGAATATCCTAAGTAAAATTGTTCTGTGCTGGTGTTCCCATTGTGGCTCAGCAATAGCAAACCTAAGTAGTATCCATGAGAATGTGGATTTGGTCCCTGGCCTCACTCAGTGGGTTAAGGATCCGGCATTGCCATGAGCTGTGGTGGAGGTTGAAGATGAGACTCAGATGCCGCATTGCCGTGGCTGTGGCTGTGGCTGTAGCATATGCCAGCAGCTACTGCTCTGATTTGACCCCTAGCCTGGGAACTTCTATATTACCATGGGTGTTGCCCTAAAAAGATTAAAAAAAAAATTGTTCAGTGCTAAGTTTTGAAAATTATATATTTTAGTCCATACAGGAAACATTTTGTTTTGCTATACCTTCTGATGAGAAAATGCGAAAGCCAGTTTTTCCTTAGATATCACCTCCTCCATTTTCGACCCAATAGCACATATTTAATATCAGGCTTTAAACTGTTCTGTGAAATTATGAGCTATTACAACATTTGAAATTTCTTGCTTTTAAAATTTTTATTTATTTATTTTGCTTTTTAGGGCCACGCCCATGGCATATGGAGGTTCCCAGGCTAGGGGTCAAATTGGAGCTACAGCTCCTGGCCTACACCACAGCTCACAGCAACCCCAGATCCTTAACCCACTGAGGCCAGGGATTGAACCCGCAACCTCATGGTTCCTAGTCGGATTTGTTTCCGCTGCACCAGGAACTCCTCTTGTGTTTAAGAGTGTAAAACTTGATTACGTTAATAACCAAATGTAGATATTTATCTTCATTCAATGTCTTGGTAAAACAAAGCCAAATATCCCTACTCCAGTTCCCTTAGGAAACTAGTTCAGATCCATCACTGGCCAAGACTCACTGATGATGTGCCCAGGCATATTCCAGACATGACACCACTACGTTCCTCCTGCCCCTCCAGAACCATGATCTCCCAGTGCTCAAATGCCATGACTTCTTTATAAAATCATATCACTCAGTATAAGCACCGTGCAGTAGTTGATATCAGGAACCATATTCCTACTTCTTGACTATTCCTTTTCCCTTGCTTCCTGGGATACTTTCTTCTGTATTTCTGTCCTTGTTCTCCTCATTGGCTTTTTTTTTTTTTTTTTGGCCACAACCGCTGCACACAGAAGTTCCCAGGCCACAGCATGGACAACACCAGTTCCTTACCTGCTAGGCCACCAGGGAACTCCCTCCTCATCTGCTTTAACTCTTGAGACCTTCTGGGTTGTGTTCTTTGTCACTTTTGTACTTGTGACAGACTCTGCTTGATCAAGGCCATCTGCTTCGTGAGTGTGCTGATACAGTTCTATCTTAAGCCTGGACACTTCTGAACATAGATGCCTGTTTTTATTTTCTGGTGCTTTTCTCCACCTAAATGTGTCCTTCCAGGGAGTTGCCTTCGTGGTGCAGCGGTTAATAAACCCAACCAGGATCCGTGAAGATGAGGGTTCGATCCCTGGCCTCACTGAGTGGGTTGGAGATCTGGCATTGCCAGGAGCTGTGGTGTAGGTCACAGATGTGGTTCAGATCCCACATTGCTGTGGCTGTGGTATAGGCCAGTGGCTGTAGCTCCAATTAGACCCCTAGCTCTGGGAACGTCCATATGCCCCAGGTGTGGTCCTGAAAAGCAAAAATAAACAAACAAATAAAATAAATAAATAAATAAATGTGTCCTTCCAGCACCTTAAATGCATCTGTTATTTAAGATCAAGTTTCTTATCCTCAACTCTGGTTTTTCTCAGTTATTGGCACCACCATCCACGTGGTGACCCAAGCTCTCAACCCCAGCATCATCTTTGTTAAGCCCTCCCTGCTCATTCTCACCTGATTTCAGGGGTTTTACACCTGCTCCTCTTCCCAGCCAGTGGCTCAGGGCTCTGGTAGAGTGAGGATTGGGCTCCATGTTTTTGTATGCTCCCTCTCACTGACTCTCAGATTTCTCTTCTACATTGAAGCTTTTATTTTATTTTATTTTATTTTATTTTATTTTGCCTTTTTTTTTTTTTTTTTTTAGGGCTGCACCCATGGCATATGGAAGTTCCTAGGCTAGGCGTCAAACTGGAGATACAGCTGCGGGCCTACGCCACAGCCACATCAACTCAGGATCTAAGCCACATCTGTGACCTACACCACAGCTCATGGCAATGCTGGATCCCTGACCCACTGAGCAAGGCCAGGGATCAAACCTCACAACCTCATGGATACTAGTCAGATTCGTTTCTGCTGCACCACAATAGGAACTCCCGAAGCTTTTATTTTTTAATATATGAACTGAGCTATGTCTTCTAACTAAAGAGAAACATTCCCTGGTTTGTCATGACAGAGTGTCATGGTTCCCAAAGTGTGATCCATGGACCAGCTGCACCAGGATCCTGGTTAGAAATATAGACTCTCAGGCTTCAGTCTATACCCACTAATTAAGTAACGTATGAGAGTGGTAGCCAGCAATCTGTGGTCTAATAAATCCTCAAGGTGATTCCGAGGCACTCTACAGTTGGAGAATTACTGCACTATAGGTCCTAAAGCCTTGCTGCACGTCAGAATCACCCATGGAGCTTAACCATGGAGCTTAAAGAAAAGACCCAGGTCCCAGACCAATTAAATCAGAAACCTCACATGTCTGGCCTGGCATAAATATATATCTTTTTAAAAGCTCCCTGGAGGATTTTAATACATAGTAAGGTTAGAGAACAACTTAATCTGTAAAATTCACTTTCTTTAGCAGAACTTAAAGCCATGTTTCTCAAACTTGAGTTCACCTTGCAATCACCTGCCCTCACCCCATCCCCTTTCTGATTTAATTGGATTGAAACATGACTTGGTCGTTGGGTTTTTGTAAGTTCCCTAGACTATTTGAATGTGAAGTCGAGGTTAAGAATAACTGTGCTAAAGCCAGTCTGAAACTTCAGCGTGCCTAAGAATCACCTGGAGAACTTGATAAAAATAGGGACCCCACAGTCCCACCTGGGTGAAGAATCACCTGGATACCGCTCTAAAGGATGTTTCCCGAAAGTTGTTAGATTGTTCTAGTTTGACCTTGATCCGTTCTTTTTGCTCCCCAAGGTTCACCGCCCTGCCCTAGTTTCCTGCAATTCCCCCTCCATGGCATCAAATTACTTGGTATTTCTTAAATATGCCTTACTTAAGTCATCAGAGAAAATGTAGATTATTAAAGCCAATAAATGGTCTTGAATCAGTTGGTTAGCTATTTGGAAAAGAAGTAAACTGGACTGTTCTATCTTATTCTTAAGTCAAATAAATCCCATGTAGATACAGAGAAAAAGCTTTAAAAAAAAAAAAAAAAAAAGAAGAAGAAGAAGAAACATGGAGTTTCCTGGTGGCCCAGCACTTAAGGATCCATCATTGTCACTACTGTGGCTTAGGTCAGTGCTGTGACACGGGGTCAGTCTCTGGCCTGGAAACTTATGTATGCCTCGGGTGCAGCCAAAGAAAAAAAGAAAAACCCAAAACCAAACCAAACCAAAACTATGAAAGTGCTAGAAAAAAAATATGATTGTATTTCGAGAGTATTTTGGGAGTGGGGGAGTCATTTCCAAACAAGATGCAAAACCTGAAAGCCATAAAGGAAAATGGTTGATACATTTGACTAAATAAAAATTTCTCTGCAGAAGAGTTACCATAAGCAACATTAAAAGATAAGCACAAAAAAGACTAACATAACTCAGGAGTAGAGTATGAACCAGGTAGTTTGTACAAAAAAAGAAACAAATGGACAGTTAATATTTAAAAGACGCTCATTGTTACTCATCCCAAAGAAATTCTCATCAAAACAATGTGATGCCACCAAAATCTGAAAAAGTTCAGGGTTGGCAAGATTGAAGCGAAATGGCGTTCCATGCGCCAGCAGTGGTAGAGTGTAAATTAGAATAGTGTCTTTGGAGAACAATGAGCTATATGCACCAAAGTGGAAAGTTAACTCACTTGTGAGGGCCAGTAGTAGTTCTCCTAGGAATTTAGCTCTTGGATATAATCATTTAAGTATTCAGAAGATACTCACTGAATAATCAAAACCCTGAAATCCATCTAAATATCTATTAATAGAAGATTTAAGTAAATTATGGTACAAGACATAGTGGAATTTTATTTGATGCTAAAGATGACAGAGATTTAGATGAAAGGATACAGAAAGTTGTAGCTAGATTATTAATGAAAAACAACACTTATAGAGTATATATATATGTAAAAAAAATGACCCTTGAACAATACAGAGATGCCCACCCCCTGTGCAGTTGAAAATCTGAGTATAATGTAGAGTCAGCTCTCTGTATTTGAGGTTCCCCTGGCTCAAAGTTCCTCTGTATCCACAGTCCTTATCCACAGATTCAACCAACTGCTGAATGTGTGGTACTGTTGTATGTACTGTTGAGAGACTCTGCATATTAGTGGACGCACACACTTCACATCTCTGTTTTGTGTGTGTGTGTATAAAAACTTTTATACAGCATGGTATTATATGGAGACTTTTTCAGTATATGTAATATTTCTGTGTATATCTATATGTTTTTCTGGATGAACCCATGTATTTCAAGATTAAAACTAGGGGTGGGAGGTGGCTTGGGGTTCACAGCTTGCTGCAGTGCCTAGCCCATAACGATCGTATTAATGTTTGAATGAATCAATGAATGAGAGTCAGAGGCCAGAAAAGAATTTTAGTCTTTATTTTACACTTCCTTGAACTATTTGAAGTTTTTTTTTTTTTTTTTACAGTGTTTATATATTTTCTTTTGTAATCGAATTAACACATGTAAAAATGTGCTATTTACTTCTGGACTCTGTCCCTTTGTCTCTTCAATTTCCTCTCCCTCAGAAGCCTCCTTTCCTTTCACCTGCAACTTTCCTTCAAGGTTCAGATCAGAGGTTGCCTCTGTCCAGCCATCCTCTCTCTCCTGAATTCGTGGCTTCCTCACTTTATGTATACATACCACCAGAAGCTCAGTATCCTATTCAGTTCCTGCCTGATGTATGGGAACATTGTCAGGCATGATGTGATTAATCTAACTTCCTCCAAAGGCTCCAAGGGGACTGTCACATTGTGGCAAAAAGGAGGAAAAGATGGCAGTACTTTCCTGTTCGACTGTCAACAGGGTAATGCACTGGTCTGTGTTATATTCACACTGACCTCATACCCACAGTGACTGTCCATTTTTGACCCCAATGAGTGTTCTTAGGGTACAAACACTAACTTAAACACAGTCTCCAGAATGCCAGTATTCCATTTCCTCCAACATCACTTAAAGGAAGCCACCAATATCAATTAGCTTTGACTTAATAGGTCTAGGAAAGTACCTAGCATATATTCACTCTTTTTATCCCCCAAGCTTGATTGAGATATCTTTTTTTATTACTCAATGAATTTATTACATTTGTAGTTGTACAATGATCATCACAATTCAATTTTATAGGATTTCCATCCCACAACCCCAGCACATCCCCCCACCCCCTGAACTTCTCTGTTGGAAACCATAAGTTTTTCAAAATCTGTGAGTCAGTATCTGTTCTGCAAAGAAGTTCAGTCTGTCCTTTTTTCAGATTCCACATGTAAATGATAGCATTTGATGTTGATGTCTCATTGTCTGACTGACTTAACTTAGCATGATAATTTCTAGTCCATCCACATTGCTAAAAATGCCAGTATTTCATTCCTTTTAATGGCTGAGTAATATTCCACTGTGTATATGTACCACATCTACTTGATCTGTCAATGGACATTTAGGTTGTTTCTATGTCTTGGCTATTGAAAATAGTGCTGCTATGAACATCGGAGTACATATGTCTTTTGAGTCATGGTTTTCTCTGGTTAGATGCCCAGGAGTGGGATTGCTAGGTCAAATGGTAGTTCTATGTTTAGTTTTCTGAGGAATCTCCATACTGTTTTCCGCAGTGGTTGCACCAATTTGCAATGCACCAATGGTGTACTAGGGTTCCTTTTTCCCCACACCCTCTCCAGCACTTATTGTTTATACACATTTTGATGCTGGCCATTCTGGCTGGTGTAAGGTGGTACCTCATCGTGGTTTTGATTTGCATTTCTCTAATAATGAGTGATATTGAACATCTTTCCATGTGTTTTTTGGCCATCCGTTTGTCTTTGGAGAATTGTCTGTTTAGATCTTCTGCCCATTTTTCAATGGGGTTGTTTGTTTTTTTGGTATGGAGCTGCAGAAGGTGTTCATAAATTTTGGAGATGAATCCCTTGTCAGTCGCTTCATTTGCAAAGGTTTTCTCCCATTCTGTGTGTTGTCTTTTCGTTTTGTTTAGGGTTTCCTTTGCTGTACAGAAACTTTTAAGTTTAATTAGGTCCCATTTGTTTATTTTTGTTTTCACTGTCATTCCTCTAAGAGTTGGATCTGAGAAGATGTTGCTGTCATTTATGTCAGAGTGTTTGGGCCTATATTTTCCTCTAAGAGTTTTATAGTCTTATATCTAGGTCTTTAATCCATTTGGAGTTTATTTTTATGTATGGTGCTAGGAAGTGATCTAATTTCATTCTTTTCCACGTGGCTGTCCAGTTTTGCCAGCATCACTTATTGAACAGGCTGTCTTTTCTCCATTGTACATTCCTGCCCCCTTTGTCATAGATTAGTTGGCTGTAGGTGTGTGGGTTTAATTCTGGGCTTTCTATCCTGTTCCACTGATGTATATTTCTGTCTTTGTGCCGGTACCATACAGTTTTGATGACTGTAGCTTTGTAGTATAGTCTGAAACCAGGGAGCCTGATTCCTCCAGCTCCATTTTTCTTTTTCAGGATGTCTTTGGCTATTCTGGGTCTTTTGTGGTTCCAAACAAACTTTAAAATATTTTGTTCAAGTTCTGTGAAAAATGTCCTTGGTAAGTTGATTGGAAATGCATCGAATCTGTAGATTGCCTTGGGTAGTATAGTCATTTTGATAATATTGACTCTTCCAATCCAAGAGCATGGTATGTCTTTCCATCCATTTGTGTCATCTTTGAATTCTTTCATCGGTATCTTATAGTTTTCAGAGTACAGGCCTTTTGTCTCTTTGGGTAGGTTTACTCCTAGGTATTTTATTCTTTTGGATGTGATGGTAAACGGGATTGCTTCCCTAATTTCTCTTTCTGATCTTTCATTGTTAGTATATAGAAATGCCATTGATTTCTTTGTACTAATGTTGTATCCTGCGACTTTGCCAAATTCGTGGATGAGCTCTAACAGTTTTCTTGTCGAGTCTTTAGGATTCTCTAGGTATAGCATCATGTCATCTGCAAATAGTGATAGCTTTACTTCTTCCTTTCCAATCTGGGTTCCTTTAATCTTTTTTACTTCTCTGATTGCTGTGGCTAGGACTTCCAAAACTATGTTGAAGAGTAGTGGCAAGAGTGGACATCCTTGTCTTGTTCCTGATATCAGTGGGAATTCTTTCAGCTTTTCACCATTGAGAATGCTGTTAGCTGTGGGTTTGTCATATATGGCCTTTATTATGTTGAGGTAGGTTCCCGTTATGCCCACTTTCTGAAGGGTTTTTATCAGAAATGGGTGTTGGATTTTGTCGAAGGCTTTTTCTGTGTCTATTGAGAGGATCATATGGTTTTTATGCTTCAGTTTGTTAATGTGGTGTATCATACTGATGGATTTGCAGATATTGAAGAACCCTTGCATCCCTGGGATAAATCCCACTTGATCATGATGTACAATCCTTTTCATGTATTGTTGGATGTGGTATTTGCCCATTTTTAAATCAGATTTTTTTTTATTGAGTTGTATTATTTATTTTGGATATTAACCCCTTGTCAGAGACGTGGTTTGCATGTATTTTCTCTCATTCATTAGGTTGCATTTTCATTTTGCTGCTTGTTTCTTTTGCTGTGTAATCCACTTGTTTATTTTTGCTTTTGTTGCTTGCCCTTTTGGTGTCATAAAAAAATTATTGCCAAACCCAATGTCAAAGAGTTTTTTCTCTGTTTTCTTCTAGTAGTTCTATAGTGTCAGGCCTTATCTTTGGTAAGATAAATATTTATCGAATTATTTAATATGTCAATGCATGTATCTGTTATGTACCTAATATTTCATTCTGAGGACCTTAAAGAACCTATGGTGCATTTTGAGAGAGTAATCACAACTTTTTTCCCTCCCTCGATACACCCTAACATACCTGAAGGGTTCAACACATTGTAATTAACAACTGTGCCTCCTTAAGGTGGTGATTTTCTGAAAGTTGCTGTTTGTGACTGCAGAATCTCAGGGTTGCTTTGGTTTGAAATATCCTCCCCTTACTAACCCCATCAGTTGCTTAGGATTGTATGCTAAAAATATCATGTATAGACCATAAATAGAGTAAGGTCCTGAACAGACACATCCTTATCACGGATAAGAGAAAATCATGCTTTCTGCAAGGAGAATTAATTAGAATGATTTTAGTTTTGCTTCTGATAATCACTGATTAAATTGAGCACCGCCCATGCCTAGATTTTAACCTTTCTCATAATTTTTCATGTTCTAATATTTTTCAAACCAAATATTAGGCACTCTGCCTATGAAAAAAAAATGGAAGAATGAGATTTACAATTCTAAGGCAAATACTTCATTCATATACTGTTAGATAGCAGCTGTGATAATAGCTAGTATTTCAACTTTGAGCAATCAAATGATTAAAGTTGATAGTAAAAGTATAAACAAGGTTATGGTTAATGAGAGTTTTCTTCTCTATGACTTCCTTATACAGACTTTTAATCTTAACCTAGGAACATAGTAATGATACACAGCTTAGCTTGGCAGGGGCCAGGGGTGTTCCTGTTTTAGAGGACAGGAGAAATTCTGGAAATAATGGAGTTTTGAGGAGGGTATCAGTGGGACTTGGATAAAGCTAGGAGGACACCTGTGGGCAGGTAGGATTGCTGGAGTGTTGACTTGGTAAGATGCTATTTGCTGAGGCTGACAGGGAAGGACTTTCCAGTCTTAGCCCTGTTTCAAGACTGCCTGGAAGTCAGAGTGAAGTGAATGTACAAAAGGGACGTGGAGTTTGTGTAGCTGAGACAAGAAGGGAGGGGAAGTTGAGTTATAGACGGAAATGGGGAGTGAAAAAAAAACTAAGCCTTCCTGGTTGAGCCTGTGAATAGCTAGTGATGTCTGGGGTTTGATTTACACGGTACAAGGAAATTCTCAGGCCATGGTTGTTCTCAGCCCTGGCAGAGTCCTAGAATCACTCCACTTTAAAGGGGTACACTTGGGCCTGGGTATCAGCGTTTTTAAAGCTTCTCAAGTCATTCTCTTTGGCACCCCAGATTGAGAACTGTTTATTGATCTAAGGGCGTGGGAGAGGAGGGTGAGAGAAAAAGATTAGAGGAGAATCTGAGGACCAGGGGATTTCCAAGATCTCATAGCATATGGTTTATGGGAACTGAGTCAGAATTCTGGTTTTCTTGATGCTTGGCACATACATAGTATTTTAATAGGAAACAATAGAATTGAATGTCTTTTATTCTTTTAAATCTCGATGTCTTTCTGGAGCTAGACACTGAACATAATTAGGTAACTATTAAAAAATACGTAACACATATTTGGCTTCTTTCAGATGGAATGCCTTTGTATCAGCAGCCAAGGGAACATTTACCATTTGTTAAATTGGATCACCTTAAATTTAGTGTTTATATTTTTAAAGGGAGCTGAAGGCAAGAGGTTTATAATAGAGGATACATTTAGACTGCATTTAGCAAGTTACAGGGTTGTGCAGCATTTCATTTAAATACTTCCTCTTTGACTAGATATTACTTAGCAAGTGAAGCTTGAGAGGAAGTAATTTCCTGATATTGTCCACTCCTCTTCTAGGTAAAAATGAGAATTCTTTGTATCTCATTATGTTAAAGGAATTGAAATCCTTCCTGTAAGATAGGAGAAAAAAAGAAATAGGCGCACCTTAGGTTATATTCTTTTACTCAGTCTTTTATCCACATTCAGAGACTAATTAAGTATCTAAGATCATGAGAATGCATTACATTTCATAAAATTGCATGCAATTTAGGAATATCTGTTACATAGCTATGTTCTTACCTCCCCTTCCTTGACCTTACAAACGCTCCTCAGCAACTTTAAACAGAGGCTAAAAGTAATCTCTTCTCCGTTGCTGGGAAGATGAATTACTGTAGATGGGAGGAAAACATACAACTAAAAATCAACTTTCTTCATCACTCTTGACATTCACCGGTCTTTACTCGGGATCACCTTGAGATGTGACATCAATTCAGAGTAATAAGGAAGGGTCAATGAAAAGCTAAAACATTCTCAAGAACCCATTATAACCCATCTCCAAGGGATTCGTGTCAATGCCACAGCATTTCACATACACTACACAAATTCCAGAGGAATGGCTTCATGAAATGGAGACAACAGACATCTGAGCGAGTCTCATGACATAGAAATTGACCTATTATTGGAACTCTCTTTCACTCCCTACGTGTTTTCCACCCTATAACCTCATCAGTCATTCCTCAGAAAGCAGGACATGTCCATCTGTTAAGCGTCTGTTGTAACACAATAAATTCTCTATGTAGTGTTGTTGTGGAGTTTGTTTTTAGTGGATAACTTTGATGTATTTAAGGGCTTTGGTTGAAGACGATTTCTTTTTCACATGATTAAGTATCCAGAGTTGGTTTCACAAGATGAGTCTAGTGTTGGTGATGTACAGATCTGCTTCTATCAGTCGATTTTTTTTTTTTTTTTGTCTTTTGTTGTTGTTGCTATTTCTTGGGCCACTCCCTAGGCATTATTGTTGTTGTTGTTGTTGTTGCTATTTCTTGGGCTGCTCCCGCGGCATATGGAGGTTCCCAGGCTAGGGGTTGAATCGCAGCTGTAGCCACCGGCCTACGCCAGAGCCACAGCAACGCAGGATCCGAGCCGCGTCTGCGACCTACACCACAGCTCACGGCAACGCCGAATCGTTAACCCACTGAGCAAGGGCAGGGACCGAACCCGCAACCTCATGGTTCCTAGTCGGATTCGTTAACCACTGCGCCATGACGGGAACTCCTCAGTCGATTTTTTGTTCTTTGGGTCCTGTTGACCTAATTGATCTGTTCTGGCAGGTAACTCAAAATAATTTAATACATAATCATCAAATTAGGAAAAAACAATATATTTCTGTATGTTACTGTATAACAGGAACTAGGTAGACACTGAGAATTCACAATTCACTGTTTGTGTTTCTACAGGCATAACCAGTTTAACCCTCACTAGCATTTAGAACTATAAGTTAGTAGGAGGAAGAGAGAAATGAAATTCAGTATACATGTCATTACATGTCATTCAGTTTTACCTATGGTGACAGGACATAGAATTATTGAAATTTTCATGACCCAAACTTCAGCAGTTAGCCTATAGAATTGTCCTTCTCTGCAAAGCTTTAACTACACTGTTGTCTAGTTTGGCTATCTGGAACAGATCAGGGCTATTGAATTACTGTGAGGCCCCAAATACTGTGAGCTGGAAAAATGTTATTTGTTCTCCAATACAATTAAAAAAAAAAAAGACTATAACAGAATTCTTATTTTTTTTTCAGTAGTATAAATGCTACATATAAGAACCACACTAAATGTAGCATTGTTACAGGTAATTGGGTACGATGTACATGTAAGTAATTTAGTACATTTTACTGTATTTGAAATTATTTGAAGTGGTGCCTCTAGTACATAAAAGAGCATAAATCTCAGGTTTTCAAGGGTTTTTTGCATTTTTAAAACTTGAAGTATAGCTGATTTACAGTACTGTTTCAGGTATACAGCATTGTGATTTTTGTTTGTTTGTTTTTGCAGATTATTTTCCATTATAGGTTATGATAAGATATTGGGTATAATTTTCTGTGCTATACAATAAATCCTTGTTGCTTATCTATTTTATGTAAGTAGTTGGTATCTGTTAATTCCATACCCCTAATGTGTCCCTCTCCTCTCTGGTAACTATAAGTTTGTTTTCTGCATCTATGAGTCTGTTTCTGTTTTGTATGGAAACTCATTTGTATAACTTTTTAGATTCCACATAGAAGTGATATCATATAGTATTTGCCTTTCTCTGTCTTTTTTCACTAAGCTCAATACACTTCAGGTCCATCCATGTTGTTGCAAATGGCAGTATTTCATTCTTTTTTATGAGTAATATTTTATGAGTAATATTCCACACACACACACACACACACACGCACACGCACGTCACATCTTGGGTTGCTTTCATGTCTTGGTTATTGTAAATTTCTTATACTTGGGTTGCTTCCATGTCATGGTTATTGTAAATTCCTTATACTTCCAAACCCTATCCTCCCTCAGGCTTCTCCATCTCAGTTAAAGCCACCATCTACCCACTTGATGAGTCCTAAAATCCAAGAGTCATCCTTGTTTCCTTTCTTTCCCTATCTTTCTACTTAGTCCAAATTTTCCAGTAAATCTGTTGGCTCTACCACTAGAACATCCCTGAGATCTACTCTCATCCTGCCCAAACCACCTTGCTACACTGGTAGCCTCCTTAGCTATCTTCCTGTTTCTGCTTGTGCCTGCCTTACAGGCCACTGTCTGAGAACAGCTAGAGGGCTCTTTCTAAAACATTAATCAGGAGTGCTTGTCATGGCTCAGTGGAAACAAATCTGACTAGTATCCATGAGGATGCAGGTTCCATTCCTGGCCTCTCTCAGTGGCTGAAGGATCCAGCATTACTGTGAGAATGCTGTGGTAGAGGTTGCAGACGTGGCTCAGATCTGGCTTTGCTGTGGTTGTGCTGTAGGCCAGCAGCTATAGCTCTGATTGGACCCCTAGCCTTGGAACCTCCATATGCCGTGGGTGTGGCCCTAAAAAACCGCAAAAAGAAAAAAAAGTCAATCAAATCATACCATTCTCCTCTATTATGGGAGGATTAATAAACATTGGTTGAGTGAATGAAACAGGCAGATGACAGTGAGTAGTAGTACTGGGTTTAGAAGGATCAGTGCGGCAGGGGTGGGAAAACCAAAAGAAATTCAGAGAGGCCAGATTTTAAGAAAACCTTGATTTATTGTACATGATTCTGTCTTTATTTGAAAACCCAGGCATACAAGTCTACTTCTATTTATTGGCCTGCTGTGAACATTTCACAGCTTACCCTGAGAGAATGCCACTGAAGGCCAATCAAGGTTTTTCTCTGTCCACTTAGAGTCTAAACAGCTGCCCAGGTTTAATTAATATTCTGCAATTATATTTGGAGAGGAGCCAGTCTTCGAGACAGCTAAGTGAAAGGAGGGTTTCTGTGTCTCCTCTTGCATCAGCTGGATCTGAGAGCACAGACTTAAACTTCTCAGGTGAATTTGAACTGTTCTTTTTCAAAGTCCACTCAACTTGAGGCCCCTGCACTACTGTTCCACTGTCCCCTTTATCTGCCAGCATTCATCTTGCAAGGGGTTCCTAGATTTGGTCCTGGGAAGTTTGGTCTTAAGGTTTTTAAACAGTGTCCCTTCCTTGCTGAGAATCTCCTGCAGAGGGATAAGAGACACAGCACTGATTGTTGTGGTGTAAAAATGTCACAACTCATTTAAGTTGATCATCAAGTAATGACAACAAGGATTCGAGTGGGGGCTTACTCTTTGATCCACCAGGAGTTTCAAATGGCAATTATCATTAATTCTTGGATTCCCTCAGTCCTGATAGAAAATCAAGGCCACCAGAAACTATCGTTTTGTGAATAGACAGCTATTAAAAGCACATTAATAATCTATAGTGGGTATAGCATATGCCTTTTAAAAAGATTTGCAGCTTGTTTCTCTGTGGTGAAGACACAGGACTTCTCCAACCTAATTACGAAGCAATCAAACAATTTAATTAATCTGGAAATCACTTTCTTAACAATAACTGCCTCTAAAATGAGGCACCCTGTGTAGCTCCGTTAGGTAAAGTACTGTTTTGATGTACTGCCTGTGTATTAGCCCTGCTAGTTCCCTCTGTAAATCGTGGAGTTAATTACCTAACCAAAGCCTGACTACTACCGAGGTTTACTTGACCAGATCAGAAGCAGAGGTCTATCAAGTGTCCTAGCATTTGAACATGCAAGAGCCAGCAAATCCCTGGAAGCAGCAGGATTTGAGTTATAAGCAAGTGCTGCACATATGGGCAGAGAATTAACTGGCACCAGTTTTCATTTGCGAGTCTCTCAGGTATTGCTTTGCAGATGGGTGGATGAATTCAGAGAGCAGTGCTGTGAGCGGTGAAGGTCAAGTCTAGGACTCTGGTTTCAATCTGCCTCGTTTTCTCATCCTGGGGAAGGGCTGTGCATGTCCATGGCAGTCACTTCCTTATCTCCAAGTTAAGAAGAGTTTAGATGTGCTTGATAATTTGATCTCTTATAAATTAGTGTTGTTTTGTTTAACAAAATAGTGTCCCACAAGTCTTTAGAGACAACACAGAGATCAATTTGTATTTCAAATTAAGAACAATGACCTCAAAGATTGACTTCTGCCTACCTAAACTGCTAATCTTGTAATTTCTCCCTAAGGAAAATTGAGGAATTTTCTGTAGCAAATGACACAGAAATCTCTAGATTACTCATCTACCCTTTTCCTCTGCTATTATTACTACTACCCCACTCCTCTCTAAAATTTCCTTATTAATGGGGTAGTCTTCTCCCAATGTACTCATATTAGAAGCATCAGTCGCCTTTAGTCTGCCATCATTTTCACCGCTTATTTCTAATCCATTACCAATTACACCTGGTTTGCTCATGGAGTTTCCTATTGGATTTCCATATCCTAATCTAGTCCCTCCTCCTCCGGGCCTCCTCTGCCCTCTCAGCACATTCACGCCAGGTTAAAATCTCTAGTATCTCTGTTATATCCAAACACCTCTTAAGACCTACCACTAGGAAGTACCAATATACGTAGTTCACAACTCACTTGGCTTTACCAGTCTGAATACCCTGCTTCTAGAGAGCCTGTCTCCACTGCATGACGCTATTGGATTTGGATTGATTTGGTCCCTTTCCCGAAGTCCTTCCATTCCCTCCTTTTTCTCAAGCTGCTGAACTGCCCTCAAATTAAGCTATCATCCCTAGTTCTTAAGGAGTTATCAGGTATTCAAGTTCATGCCACCCTCATTTTCTCTAATATCCATCCCTGCCCCCCGCATTTAAGAGCCTTTGTCATAACGTGGAGTGGATGTATTTGCGTTTTGACTAGCTCTTCACCCTGACCTGAAAGAAGAAGAAAGAACTGTGATTAGTAAGATACTACACATGGCTCTAGGGTTTTGAAGTTGAGGGATGTTTTCCATGCATGAGCCTGAAAAGACAGCATGGATTAGGAAGTCAAAAACCTGAAGATTTGGTTTGTGTGTGTGTGTTTTAAAGAGCAGAATTAAATTAACCTACCTTACTATCTCTGCCCATTCATCCTCAGAGCGATGGGTTGCCATGTATTATGTTACAAGGCTTCCTGGGGGACCATTCCTTAAAATCTCTAAAAGTGAAAAGAGGTTTAAGATAAGTCCTTGTTTCTCCCTCCTTCATATTCTTAAAAATTTTTAATAAGCTCCTTCTAGTTCTAGTTGATCTCATGTAATCTCCAGATATAGTGTTCTCTTTACAAAGAACACAGGGCTAAGAATTTGGTGCCAAGTTTCACTGGCCCTATTATTTATTCTCAGTGAATAGAGTAGCAGGGATTGTTCTCAAAATGCTTTGGCTTCAAGCAATTAATTGTTTTGTTTCTCTTCATAATTCACTGGTAGTTTGTTCTATATGGGGTGTGAGCAAAGTGAACATTTTTTTCCAAATAAAAAACAAAGTCAGCACAGAGATTTCTGGCATTTAATTTGTTTCCTTTTAGGTAACAAGATTTCTAGCCATCCTGAAATTATCACAGCCTTTTAAGGAAGATGAAGAGTGGTGCACAAGCTAAATGGGGGCAGAGTGGGGATGGAGACGGTTCAGAGAAGTTGAAAGAACTTAATTTTAGCTGTGTAGATAAATGGACAAAAACAGTCCTGGATTACTGGATGGTAAAAGCAGAATCCATTTCTCCAGAGGCCCAAGGAACAACAGATGCAAAGGCATGATAAATTTCATTGCAGCAGGGGGAAGATGCTTCTTGATTCTCTCTCCATAAAGAAATGGGCTTTTCAGCGCTTCCCAATTAAATGGCTTTAATTGTGCTGTCTGTCATAAACTTAATGGCATCTGTTGGAGACATCACTATAAAATCTGCAACTTTAAGTTAATTGAAAAATTGCAGTAGAGGTGTAGCCCGTCCAGAAAGTCCTCAAGGTAACAGGGAAATTATCCACATTAACGCGTTGGTCTATTCCTTTTGCACACCGGTCATAAATTGTTTACCTTTATCGCTCGGTGCTGACTGGAGGGTGCCATCTCTTATTCCTCACACCTAATTACAGTCATTTCCGGTGAAATCAGTAATATGGCAACTGGCTTGCTGTTAAGGATCAAACGTGTCTTTCTGATTTCTGTGTTTAAAGAACACACAGGACTGGTTTGCATCCTTTCCTGACCTCCTTACTTACACTGGCTACAGTCCCATCTGGTCCTCAGGCAATTCTGCCAACCTCATTAAATGTGCAGAGGGAAGCAGGGTGATCTGGAGTTCCTGAACCGCCCCTCGCCCGCTGCCCACCACGCTTTCTCATTGACCAGCAGCAGGTTGTGCGTTCTGATGTCCCCCAGGAGCTCCTGGCCTACAGGGACCAACTCATGCTCCACCTGCCTCAGGGGATTTTGGGGAGGACACCCTCTGCCAGCCTCAGTGGGGCCATGGCTTTTATTGATTGATTGATTGATTGATTGATTGTTTTTTTAGGGACACATCCACAGCACATGGAAGTTCCCAGGCTAGAGGTTGAATCGGAGCTGCAGCTGCTGGCCTACACTACAGCCGCAGCAACACGGGTTCCCCAACCCACTGAGTAGGGCCAGGAATCGAACCTGCATCTTCATCATCTTCATGGATACTAGTCAGATTTATTTCCGCTGCACCACAACAGGAACTCATTTTTTCAGGGTGGGGTGCACACACAGCTTTTGAAGGCTCCCGGCCAGTCACTGTCCAGCTGCTTAGGAACAGAGGGTCTAGTGAAGAAAATATTGATAAGGACTAGTCCTACTGGGTCTGGGCCATGCTGAGGTAAAGCTGGGGCTTCAAGGAATGGGTCTGAACTGCTGGGTCCTCCCGAGTGTTTTAGGACTAGTTCTGACATTTCTGCCTGTAAAAATATGTGCCATGGGGAGTTCCCATTGTGGCTCAGTGGTAACGAAACCAACTAGTGTCCATGAGGATGTGGTTCCATCCCTGGCCCCACATAGTGGGTTAAGGATCCAGCATTGCCCTGAGCTGTGGTGTAGTTTGCAGATGCGGCTCAGATCTGACATGGTGTAGGCAGCTGCAGCCCAGATTTAACCCCATCCTGGGAGCTTCTGCAGGTGTAGCCCTAAAAAGACAAAAAAAAAAAAAAATTCCTTTGGAAGATTGAGAGCTCAGACTTTTATTCAGTTTCTGTAAGTAAGAACTAGTAAGGCTGCCTCCCAAAAATAGAGAGCACCATACTCCCAATGGAAGCCTATACTTCCCCATCCATTCTGCTGTGGGAAATGTTAACATCTGGAAGAGTAGGAACCAGGATGTTTGTATCTTCATTATTCTGTAGGACCAAAATGTTTAGATTATTAAACATGTAGAAGACCGCTGGCTGGTGAGATAGAATTGTTTATTCATATATTCCACACTTGGAAAGCCATGCTGGAACTCAGGCTGATCCCGTGTCTCTGCTCCATGTACATCAAAACCTTTTTTGAGGGGATGGCCAGTTTATGAAAGTATACGGAAACTTAGTAAAGAGAAGGTTCTGGAGGTACATAATGATGCAGAAACAGAATCATGATGTGAATTGTTTTCTTTTCTCTCTCTCTCTCCAGGAAATAGCCCTCAAGATAGTCCAAGGAATTTCTCCCCCAGTGCCTCTGCCCATTTTTCATTTGCACGGAGGTAAGGATTTCTTGTGGAGTAGAATAATAAAGTGTTATATAGAGAATCCCGTCCCCCGACCACACTCCCTCCACTCCCCTCCCCGACCCCCTCCCCGACTCCCTCTACTTCCCCATACATGCCTATCCTCTGCCTTGCAGGGTCCTGATTCTTATCATCTGGTGCCTCTCTCAAGCTCCCTGGGCCAAAGATGCCTCAGGCCACTGCAGAACTTTGTTTTAAACATTCCTGCTTTACCAGTCCTAATAAGGATTTCTGTTTCATGTTCTGTGTACCTCTCTTGGTCCTTCCCTAGTTGGTGGGCTCCCCCTGAGGTCAGGAAAGGACCATTTCCTTCTTTTCTCCCATCCCTAGTGTATCTTGTACCTGCTTTTCATGCTCAACAGATTTTTACTGAATTATCTGAGTTTATATTCTGAGGACTTGATTCCTCTATGTGTCCTGGTACAATCACTTTTGTTGTTGAAATACTTTTTAAAGTAAAAATGTCCTTTCTTGGGATCAATAGGTATAAATTCTAAGGTGCCCCTTTACCTGAGTATATCAAGTTAGCAATTTAGTGACCTCCCCAAGACAAAGCCATGGGGATGTTTCATGTTTTCTCTTCCTATCGTAGTTAGAATTGGACACCACATATCAAAGATATAGGCCTCATACTTTGGTCCATGAAATGAGAAAGTATTAATTGCTCAGAGGATAGTGGGCATATGATCTAATATCGATCAAGTCTTTTCAGTTCTGGACCCGCTACTGTGATTTCTCCAAGCCAGAGGAGTCCACACAGCCACCTTTTCTGTGTTCTGTGTGCGGCATCCATGTACTTTATCCTGTCACCTGCTGGATTCCGTCACCCCTCCCCCACACCCATATGCATGTACCTACCCTCGTCTACCTGGGAAAAACACAGAAAACAGCATTGCCCCTTCAGCCAGGTTTCTGAATGCTTAGGATGAATTCATTTGATGGTCTGAATGTCCTAGATATTTATGAAATCTTTCCCAGAGACCTCATCAGACTTTGAAGTGAGTTAAAGTAGCATTTAATTAAGACACATAGGTACGTTTAAAAAAAATAGATTTAACACATGTTACTAACAGGCAAAACCTGCGGTGTCTTCACTGCCATTTGTCAGCATGTTCATGCATTTTATATCACTAAATCCAGAGAAAGGGATCTGTCTGCAGCGTTTTCAGAGTTCTCTATAATTAAGATCCTCTTGGAAACATCACACATTGCCCACCATATGGTAAAGGCCTCTCTACACCAGGCTTTCACCGTAGGGAGGACACAAGGGTAATTAAGATTGATCTCCAAGGAACTTCCTCAGGCCCACGCCCTGTTTTTCCCCAGTTCCCCCTTTGATTCTTTTAGTCCTCATTTAAGCACGATAAAGAAAATGTGACAACTGGTCCCACAAAGCCTGGGTTTGTTTGCCCAATGAATACTAATTCATGATGGCGCTACTATTCTAAGTGAAAAAGGAAATATTATAAAAGATGATAAATACCAACACATCATAGTCTTTAAAATAGATTTCTTTTTAAAAGAGGGAATGCATTTAATTACTTTTACATAATAAGAAAATGAAAATCTTGTTTCAGCCTGCACTTAAATGTGACAGAAAACATAGTCTTATAATCCTGCCTGATTTTTAAAAATGAGGGGAATCTAATAATTAAGTGACTGACTGGAGGACAGATGAATCTGGTTTCTCTACTATAAAAAAAATTACATAAACCCCTAGGCATGCTAATTTTTGGACAAATAAACTATAAACCATAACAGAAGATTATCACAGGAGACCTCTGGTTCATTTTGCAGGAATTTCCAGATGGAACTCCCTCCACACTCTTCAAAAAGTATTAATTTAGATTAGGACATGAGTGATTGTCTTTTTCAACTTCTACTGAAGTAAACAGAACCTTGTGTTTGCTGTGAAAACTTAAATTGGCCTGTTTTTACTTAACATCTGGCATCTTTTCCATTTTAAAGTTGATTTTTCATTCAGGAAATATGGAAATTTCACTCGTGGGTCTCCTTTTCTACCATGTGGCATGCATTTCTGAGCCCTTAGGAAGTAATACCATTTTGAGGGCCCTCCGTTTTACTATTTTATATATTGAGCCCAACCGAAGGGAGAGGTTGCCCTGTTTTAAAAATTATTCTCAAGTGAAGGGATAAAGATCCAACTTACTCATCTTTTCTGCTCTTACTTAACAACATTTGCCAGTTTTCCCCCAGTAGACAAACCCTATAATGGATCAGCCAAATTTCAGACTGAGAAATGGGACAACACACACTAGCTTTTTATATTATACATTTTGAGAATAAAATTAGCAAGTTAATTTTTTTAGTATTGAATTAAAAGAATACCAATGAGCATCCTAGTAGGGTAGATTTTGTCTGGAGCAAGGAAACATCTTTATTTTGCTAATAACTGTGATACTGGTTTACAATGCATCTGATGGTGGAGTTACTTAATGTTTTATTCCTTGGAGGTAAAACACAGGTAATGATGTCATTCTGCCTTCCCCAGAAGTTGTAAAGGTTTACGTATCATAAGCTTTCGCTTTCATTAGAAATAGAGAGAGAGCTCTGAATAAAGGCTGTGGATGTCTCCTAGCTGCCTGGTTGTTATTTATCAGGATAAATCTCAGAATATGTTTGCACAAGCAAATTACTGGAACAGACTTGTCTGCTGGGTTCAGGTCATGAGATGCTTGTTGAGTGCAGGTGGGCAGAGTTACTCTGGTTACGTTGTACTGGCATAGTTCATCTTGTTCCCATATCAACTAGACCATAAAGTGCATCACACCAGATGACTATAACAACTAAACAAATAAAGAAATCTGCTTCCTCCTCATACAGTTATAATAGCCAGGTTGATGTTGGGACTTTTCATTCTTCCTTTATTGTACCGTATTAATCTAACTTTTTGTGATTAGTATTGAAATGATGTGGGTTTGCTTTTTTTTTTTTTTTTTTTTTTTTTTTTTTTGCCAACCTCTTTGCATCCTGTGTTCCCATCAGATGTTTTTCCCTTCCTCCTTTTTCATTTAGTGTAACTTTGAGATTTCCACCCACAAAGAAAACACTCTTTTCAAAAAACCTTGTTGCTTCGGCAAGAGTGTAGTCTTGTTTTCAGGCAACATTTTACTGGTAGCAAAGAAAAGAGAACATTATCAGTAGGATCCAAATTGTACTTGGGTGATAGCTTTCTTCCAAAAAGGGCATGTTCTCTGTTAAGTACTGTGTATGGCATATATAGGAACTTGAGATGTGCGGTTGTCATGGTAATGAAAATGCAGTGGTCCTTTGAGCTCCATTTGAGTAAATAGACACGACAACTTAGGGAACTTTATGAGACATAAATTATTTCTGTTCCATGGCTTCACAGAGTCCTGAGCACATTCTTATTTAAACATCTTTCTAGTTGTGTGTTTTCCAGAGTAAGCAAATGTAATTTATGCTTCAGAACTAATAAGAACATGTCTCCTCTTGGAGTTGTTCATTCATCTGAAATATGTTCATTGATACCTGAGGGAAAGGAGAATTAATGACTCACAAAGCCAAATCATGGTGGGGGAAATTGTGTCCCTCACTCTTTCCAGAGACTAGTTTCTGATAATTGCTATTAAATGGACTGAATAATTCTTTGAAAATCATATTCTTTTCTTACTTTTAAAAATCAGAGGTGTTTCAAATAGAAAGCACAGCCACGGGTTCTTAAGTCTTTAATAACTAGCTGAATAAAATAGGACCACCCGTGTCCATTTAATTGATGGCCAGATGTTTCTATGAGCATGTGCTTAGAATTATTTTCTTCTTCAGTCTTTTAACATTTTCAATTGTTGAACATTATTTTTAAAGAATATGTGACTTTTATCTGGCATATTTACAAATATTTTACTTCTTTTGAAACAAAACAAAACAAAACAAAAACATACCCAATTCAGTTGTACTCCAGTCATGGTCACAGAAATGACAGGTAAATTTTGATAAAATCTTAACTCTTTTTTTGATGTACCTTTGTGATTTGTTCCCCTAAGTTTCCCCATTTTGTCTTTGTGGACCATTTGCATTTATAGGAGGCAGTATTCATGGTGGCCTATGATTGTATTCTCCCTTGACTATAATTTAATTAGCTAAAATGTCAGTTTTTTTACATAAACATCTAATTCTGACATTTCTCAAATTGATGTCGAATCCTAATTAATTCCTTGACTTCCAGTTAATGTGCTTGTGTTTGGGAAATTTGGTCCACTCTTATCTCTCTCTTTTTGTAAGTCTTCCTATGATGCTCCATCTAAGAATACAGTTTAGTGCTTTATAAAAGTGTGTTTTTCCTCTTTTCCCTGTGGCAGACGTGAGTTTGTTTCACAATGTTACCTGGTTTTGAAGGCATAGTCCTACTCAAAGTTGCTAATGAAATAATGGTTCTGGAATGCCCGAGACTTCAGAACATCGACTTTCTGGTATCCCCTTGCCTTAGCAACAGTGTTGTCTTTATTTCTTCAACAACTCTTCTGAAACCCTTGTAATGACCCTAATTCATAAACAGAGTTCAACTCAGAAGCTATCCATCCTGTTACTGTTTAGAGATAAAAAAAAAAAAAAAAAAAAGAAACACGCTCTGCTAAGACTCCTGATAGATTCGCCTCTATGACTGGGGCAGGTTAACTCGTCTCTTTACATTAGATTCTATCACTAGTAGAGAATTTCCATTTTCACCTCCATCACTGGCCAGAGCTGGGCTGCATACTCATCAGCTCTGCAAGAGGCGTTGGCTGGCACACTTTATAAAGCCAGGTCATGTCAGAAGGTAATAGCTCTTAAGAGATTCTAAGCGCAGGGTCAGTCACTTTCTTAGTGCCAAAGTTATTTACCACTGAAGGCTTGAGCCGGCCGTGAGCCCCTTGATCCCTTCTTCGCTAGGTGTGATGAGTAGCACTGTTCCCTTGAAAATAATAAAGTGGAAAGTCATTAAGATGCAGTGGGAATCCCCACAGGCTCCTGAACCTTGCGGGAATTCAGGCCCTTCCAAAGATCATGGCCCGGGTTATCAGTTTCCAGATAAGAGGGTTTTTCCTCCCCCCTTTCTGTTTTTATTCATCTGGATCTGCTGAGTCTGACCGATGTAATTATCCCTGGTATTCATTTTGTCAAAGGGTATTAGTGAGAGATCAATAATATGGATCAACCCATTCACTTTCTACTTGTTTGGGTGTATTGATTCAGTTTAAATAAAAGTCAACCTGCTGTATAATGTTTGTTTATTCTGGCCCTTGCTGAACATTTCCACATCCTCATTGACTGTGTTGGTGTCATTTGTTCTACTAAAAATACTCAGTTTCCCTTGGGTTCCCATGTAACAGGACTCCAGTGTTGGCCTAAGCTAATCTCACTTTCTCAGCAGGACTGATGGACGCCGCTGGTCCTTGGCTTCGCTCCCCTCCTCTGGTTATGGGACAAACACGCCCAGCTCCACGGTCTCTGTAAGTGCCTGACTTTTCGTCTCTCTCACAACCCCAGTGCTCTTACGCAGGCAGTGCTTTCTCTGGGTGTTTTCTAGTAGTAAGAAGATAAATTCTGCATGCCTGCCCCCTTGGAATAGGTTCCACATCAAATGATGAGCTGACAAACATAAAGAGGACATAGTCTTTGCTGCAAGCTTTTATACTATGGTGCACAAATTGAGTAGGTCCCAGAATCACCAGTTGGGAGGAGATTGGGTGTTGCATTTGAAAACCATTTGGTGTACGGGGGGGTGGGGGAACACAATCTGGTTTTATTGCTTTGGTTCCACATCAGTGATATTAGTACTGAAGATGCCATTAAACTTTGATGGCGTGGGTCTTTTTTTCTTGTGTGGCTTAGATGCAGAGTTTTGTTTTTTGTTTTTTCTCCTTCAAAGGAAAAAAAATGGCAAGCCTTAAATTTGTGCCTTCTGGATAAGAACTTTCTGTTAAGGAGAGATGAAAAGAACTTAGTAGCAAATTAAGATAAATAAAGAGACAGGAAGAAACCATGAAAATAGGGTAGAGGAAGAAGGATAGATACCCTTATGGCAAACCACAGCATTTCAACAGGGGCCCTCACAGTTACTGGGAGTGAATCATTGGGTTAGAGATATATATGCTGTCTCAGTTTAATTTGGTGTTGTTGGAGGACATCTGTGTCTTCAGAGCTTTAGAAGCTGGTGCTCATTTAGAAGGAGCCTAGTACATTGTACATGTTCAAGAAATACCTATTGGGCTATTCTGAATGCTCTTGCACCAGCCAGGATGTGGATCTGATGATTCTAGAGCCCCTTTGGAGTCATTTCCATGTCCATTTTGTCAAAATCTATGATTAATAGAGTTCCCGTCATGGCACAGTGGTTAACGAATTGACTAGGAGCCATGAGGTTGCGGGTTCAATCCCTGCCCTTGCTCAGTGGGTTAAGGATCCGGCGTTGCCGTGAGCTGTGGTGTAGGTCAAAGACGCGGCTCGGATCCTGTGTTGCTGTGGCTCTGGCGTAGGCTGGCGGCTACAGCTCCGATTGGACCCCTAGCCTGGGAACCTCCATATGCCGTGGGAAGAGGCCCTAGAAAAGACAGACAACAACAATAACAACAACAAAATCTGTGATTTGTTGCAAAGGAGTATCTATTTTTTATTTTTCCCATAAACTCCAGGACTGTGCTAAGCATATAGGTTCAGCACTTAAGAATACTTGAATTGAAAAGAAACTGCAATTAAATTGATAAACTTTAACTGAGATCACGCACGCCTTATATTATGTTTCCAGAATTCCAGATGCAATATAATGTGTGTTTTCTAGAGAAAAAAAGTGAATTGTTAAAATCAGCTGGATTGTTTTTTACCATCTCCTTAGAATATTTTATTGAGGAGGATTAATTTATTTTTCTATTCATTATTCCATTTTGTTGTGGTTTGTGAGTTTATTGTCCATTTATATCATTTTTGCAAAACAACCTGACAACCTTGAATAGTTTCAGTGGCACCTCAGCCTCACATCAGGAAGGGATGCTTAAAACTCCTGAGTGGCTTCAGTAGATAAAACTGTCACTAAATAAGAGTAAAGTCACCCTCGGTTTTTTGTGTCAGTGAGCATCACTGCTACTGGCCCGTAGTTTAGATGTTGAAAGCGTGGGCAGCCATGGTGTGAAAATGAATGCTAAAACTGATTGACTAAAAAGCAAAAAAAGAGTAATTACTTAACTTTTATGTGACGTTCTTCCCTAGACTCATGGGCATCTCCAATTAGAATCCAACTATCAGTAAACAGAGTAGTTGGCCCTTTGGTCTATGGCTTTTGCATACAAACTTTCACTTAATCCTCCCCAGGCCCCCCCCCCTTTTGTGTGTGTGTGTGTGTGTGTGTGTGTGTGTGTGTGTGTGTGTGTGTGTGTTTGCTATTTCTTTGGTCCGCTCCCACGGCATATGGAGCTTCCCAGGCTAGAGGTTGAATCAGAGCTGTAGCTGCCGGCCTACGCCACAGCCACAGCAACGCAGGATCCGAGCTGCGTCTTTGACCTACACCACAGCTCAGGGCAACGCCGGATCCTTAACCCACTGAGCAAGGGCAGGGACTGAACCCGCAACCTCATGGTTCCCAGTCGGATTCGTTAACCACTGCGCCACGACGGGAACTCCCCAGGCCCTGTATTTGTGTCATGTTCCTTGACTCCAGATTCTTGTTATTTTAACTGTATCACCTTGCTTTCCTCTTCAGTCAGATTTCATTGTAGTTTGGATACAGAAATTCCTCTTTTGCAAGAAAAACAGGGGAGAGAAGAGGGTCTTTCTTCTTTCCACTCCTAACTAGCAAGGTAGACATTATTTTAAAAAGTGAATTGAAGGAGTTCCCATCGTGGCTCAGTGGTAACAAACCTGACTAGTATCCATGAGGATTGGGTTTGATCCTTGGCCTCCCTCAGTAGGTTAAGGATCTGATGTTGCTATGAGTTGTGGTGTAAGTCACAGATGCAGCTCAGATCCCACGTTGCTTTGGCTGTGGTGTAGGCCGGCAGCTGCAGCTCAGATTAGAAATGCTTTGAAAATACAGCTTAAGTTTTACAGATAATTGTCGTTAGCTGGATTCCAGAATCACTAATGCTGAAATATAAACACATCTTTATCTTTTGGGTATTATGGAAACTACAAAACTGGCAACTGTTAAAATGCTCTATTCTGAAATTGGAAAGATTTAGTCATATGAAGTTAATCAGTCCTTCCAAAGAATATTTAGTATTGCAGTTTCTCTTAACTTTAAATTTCATAGTTAAAATTAATTTATGGAACTTTTCCAAGATAAATTCTGGTCAAAAATTTTCTTTTTAATTTTAAAATAAGTAATATGAAAGCATAGCAGTAGGAAGATGTCCCATATATTTCTTACCAGGTAAATTACTTTCTGCTGAGGGAAAGAATGGAGATAAGAATGTAAGTACCTATAAATATAAAGTGTGACTATAAAATAACTTTTAATAATAACAAGTGGAAAATTATGCATGCATATGAATACTGTCCTTTGCAAAATGGTTGTCTTGAGAGACTAACTGCTTATTTGAATGACATCATCACTCGAAGCATTTTCAGAGAACTCTTCTAATTGCCTTAAGAAGTAGAAGCACAGTTTTTTTAAATTAATCTTCATTCTTTGAAAGTGGATTTGATTTATGATGTAGGCAGAAGACCTACAAACAGGTTGGGTGATTTCCTGGCAGATTTCCTGGCACCAACTGCACTTAGAGAACATGCTAGAAATATAAAGTCGTGGGACTCAATTTATTGGGAAACTCTCAAACTAATTCTTGAAACACTGCAAAAGTTCTGTTTCGAGGATGCATTGACCAGCGGAAATATCTTCTCTGTAAACATATGAGGTGCTGAGGACAAGCCCACAACCTGTTGTCCTGGCCAGTTCTCCTCTGGGTCCGTGATCTCTGCTGCGGCGGACCCCTGAACATTGGGGGCCCTACTTGGTACCTTTTGAATCCCTGGGCCATTGTGAGGGCCACACTTGTTCCCAGTTCCACAGACTCATCCTGGCTGCCTTGGGTTTGGTGTCACCCTATTCCCGGTTACACTGTGCTGGTTCCAACTGAGATGAAGACGCTTTCTCCCCAGAGAAGCCCTTTACCTCTCATTTCTCTAACACTGTTAGAATTATAACACTTATCCCATCCCATCATTCATTTTAACATATCCCCATCAGTAACCCCAGGGCGCATTCCCTAAAGAGTTCAGTTATATGGCTAAATACATGGTATAACCACACAATTTTCCTCTTAGAGTTAGCACATATTAACAGTTTTATTACATTTGCTCCCACTTAAAAAAAAAAAAAAAAAAAAAAAAAAAAAAACCTTTAAAAAATATTATGGAGTTCCCATTGTGGCTCAGTGGTAACAAACCAGGCTAGTATCCATGAGGATTCGGGTTCGATCCCTGGCTCCGATCAGTGGGTTAAGGATCCGGCGTTGCTGGGAGCTGTGGTGTAGGTCGCAGACAAGGTTCAGATCTGGTGTTGCTGTGGCTGTGACGTAGGCTGGCTGCTGCAGCTCCGATTGGACCCCTAGCCTAGGAACTTCCGTATGATGAAAGTGCAGCCCTAAAAAGAAAATAAATACATAAATACATAAATACATAAAATATTAAATATAACTAAATCCCCTCCCACCCAGTCTCTTTCTCTTCCCTTCCTCCACAGAGGGAACCACCCCCTGAAGTTGCTTGTGTCCTTCCTGTGCAAGCACAGGTCCTTAATACCTTACGTGAAACTATTGAGCCTGGTGTGTTTGGAATTAATTTTCACATTTTAGAAATGTAACATGATCCTCCCTGTCCTGTACATAACAACCCAGCAGCAACTGGGCCAGCAGCTCATAATCAAATATATTAATATTTCTACGGCAACCTGAATCAACATTCACACTAAGTGGATTAAGTACATATTTTCACTAGCTTTCCATTAGTTCAGTTGATATTTTGCCACCAGAAAGGATTACTGTAAACTTATGAATAAACTTCCGGGTTTGGGAGTTTTGAAATCTTGAGTACAGAATTGTGGAAATTGATTTACTGTTGAGACATATGTTCAAATTCTTAATTCTGTTTTTCTCTTTGCTAATTTCTTATCTTTGCTTTTATCAATGCTGCCTCTTTCCTGCTGGCGTTGATTTTTCTATTCTTTTATTGATTTCTTGACTTAGTTTTTGTGTTTTAATTCTTTTTTTTTCATGGTGACAGTATTTAAGACTATACCTGTACTTTGTGCGTAGAGCTTTGGTTCTCCCCAGATTTATGAGGCCATTCCTACAAATATCCTGGCAAATCATTGTGTAGAATTTGACAAACTCATTCTACACAATGTATAAGAATGCAAAGGGCAACCAGTTTTGAAAAAAAAAAAAATTGGAATGCTAACCTCCACTTATTTCTAATTTTAAAATATATATATATATATATCTATATATATATATATAGGAGTTCCCATTGTGGCTCAGTGGAAACAAACCAGACTGGTAACCATGAGGATGCAGGTTTGATTCCTGGCCTGGAGTTGCTAGAGCTGTGGTGTTGGTTGAAGATGCAGCTTGGATCTGGTGGCGTTGCTGTGGCTGTGGTGTAGGCCGGCAGTTGTAGCTCTGATTAGACCCCTAGTCTTAGAACTTCCATATGCCACACATGTGGCCCTAAAAAGCAAAAAAAGAAAAAAATCTTTCTATCTCTCTATGTGTGTATATATATACATACATACATACATATATACACATATAGATATAAAACATTTGCCCTTTGTATAAACTGTTGTTTAAAATCTGAAGAAAATGAGTAGAAAACATAGAATTGACATGGTAAATAATTAAGATTTTGAAAATACTTCCTGTATTTAAATTACTTTAGTTTATAGAAATAAAATACCTTGTGAAGGAATTAGTAGTTTAAAAATTTCTTAACTGATTTTCTTATGTTTTACAATAAGGGTATTGATACTTTATAAGACATAATCATTAAAAATTATTAAAAAGTCAAAAGCAGAGCTTTGTTCTACCTCATCCGTCTCTCTAGTAGTGTTTTCATTTTTATAGTTTATAAAATCTCATTACATTGTAAAAATTCCTCTTTGTCTCAGTATGTTTAATAATTTCAAGGTAGAAGGATATTTTTAAGCTTTACTCATTAATTTCTAGCATTACCTCCTTGTGGTGCTGCAGTGTTTGTGAAGCGTGCTGTTAACATGGCAGATTTTTTAAAAATAAAAAACCCTACTAGAACAGAATGTTCCAATGAAGGGTGTCTTTCAAAATATGCTTATCCTGTGTTTACACTACGCAAACACTTCTGATCTCTTTTGTTAAAATTGCTTATAGGGTCCACCTTTCAATAAACCATACAAAAGGGCAGTCACTTTACTTTATGGTTATATATTTTTCAGACTAATTAAAAGCGGTGTTTTTTAGCCACTCACCTTTTCTACCTTACTTTGCTCCAAGTGTTGAGTGACAGTTTTCAAAGAGCAAATCTACATTCAAGGGATAAAAAACTCATCACCACTGAAGCTGTTTCAGAAAAAAAGAAAAGAAAGAAAGAAAAATGAAAAAGCATAAGCTAAAGAAGATAGAAAAAAATTTGCAGTTTTTAAACCAGGGGTATTTGTAAGACAAGGATCTTCTTCATCCCCTCCACTTTTTACAGAGGGCATATATTGATGGTACAAAGGACAACATGCTTTGTAAGAGAGACCCATTACCTTCTTTACGATTATATATCCTAGAATTCATTCTACGTCTTTTACCTAAAAGTGACAGTGTTTGGTTTTGGCAAGTGGTAGAAGTGAGGGTACCACACTAGAATGAGAACTGATCTGTCATTGAACACACACAAATTCTTACTCCGTTTGTCACTTCGTTGCTCTGGCTTTGACTGGGTCCTGTCCATTTTTAGAGCCTGGGTTTTCTCCGGAGAATAAAACTATCTTTTGGGGAAATTATCTTATAGACAAACGAGTTGAAACGTGGAAGCCATTTTGACCTCCTAGAGACAACATCGAGGTATACATTTAGCCACTAGCTGTTGTAATTATAACATGAAAAGGAAACCGTATCAAATGGTGAGATAACAAAGTATAGTGTTGTGATCTCCTATTCTTTTAAAGAATTTCTTCTGGAGGTAGTTCTAAAACCTCGCTTTGGTTTGTTTCAGTCATCCTGTTCCTCCCAGGAGAAGTTGCATCAGTTACCATATCAACCAACACCAGATGAATTACACTTCTTATCAAAACATTTTTGTACCACTGAAAGCATCGCCACGGAGAACAGATGCAGGAATACGCCCATGCGCCCCCGTTCCCGAAGTTTGAGGTATGTAGACCTGATTGAAAAATTTCAATTAGTTGGATAAGCTCTTTTCACCCATTTCAAGGGAAGACTTTGTGTTCTCTAATTCATATACGTGTTGATTTATGAACTACTATGACTATAGTGTTATTTCATTCCATCTACCCATGATATCCTGAATTACCATTGAACAGCATCTTTTTCTTTCTTTCTTTTTTTTTTTTTTTTTTTTTTTTAGGGCTGAACCCAAGGCATATGGAAGTTCCCAGTTTAGGGGCTGAATCAGAGCTACAGCTGCTGGCCTACACCATGCCCACAGCAACATGGAATCCAAGAGGTGCCTGCGACTTATACCACAGCTCATGGGAGCACTGGATCCCCAGTCCACTGAGCGAAGCCAGGGATTGAAGCCACATCCTCATGGATACTAGTCAGATTCATTTCTGCTGTGCCACCATGGGAACTCCCCGAAAGGCATCTTTCCTTTTTTTTTTTTTTTTTTTAATTTTAGGCCAGCATCTGTTCCATATGGAGGTTCCCAGGCTAGGGGTCCAATCGGAACTACAGCTGCCTGCCTACGCCACAGCCACAGCATCACAGGATCCGAGCCACAGTCTGCCATCTACACCACAGCTCCTAGCAACGCCAAATCCTTAACCCACTGAGCAAAGCCAGGGATCGAACCTGCAACCTCATGGTTCATAGTCTGATTCCTTTCCGCTGCGCCACAATGGGAACTGAAAGCCATCTTTTTATTTTTCTCTTAAATGCTTACAATTTGCTAATTGTTGTGGGAGCAGTAACAATGATGAACTACAGGGACCCCCTAGAAAAACTAGGCATTGGACCATCTAATAATGGCACTACATAATCTTTTCAGAGGGAGAAGCTTGGCTGATAAGGAGGGACAGCATGTTCAAATTCACATGTGGAATTCAGATTCCGTATTTTGGAATTCTGCCCGCCATCATTTAATCTTTCTTCCCATCACAAGTCCCACTTTCTCCAGGATTTTGAGTGAGTTGTTAGGAGTTTCATCCCTTGAATTTTGTGGATGCCACACAGTCTGTTTGATACAGAGCAGGGCCAGCTTCCTTTTGGCCTTGTCTCAAAAAATACCAGATGTCACATTTGGGTTCTTCAGGAAGCAGACCTAACACAGAGACCAGGGTGTTTACTAGGGGTTGCACAGCAATTATACCTGTGACAGGGAGGGGAGGAAGCAGGATTGGGCAGAAGAAGTTTAGCTGCAGCCTTGCCACAGGGAGCTCTGGAGATGACACAACCCTTCAGAGCTGTCCTTCTGGGGGCCAGAGGGCTCTTCCTTTGTATCCCTGCCTCAGTCATGGGATGTGGTACCCTGGGAATGACCGAGGCTTGGGTGGGGGGGACTCTGGAACTGAGGCCACCCCTGAAGGGACTGACAGCTGCAGGCTTCTGCAGTCTCCATGGCTGAGACTACAGGCCCTTCTCTGCTGGGGAACAGGGTAGGCCGTCTCTGGTCCTCTGGACTGTGAGAGCTTCCTGCTACCGAATTGATCCACTTTGATATATTTCAGGTTTATTATAAAGCATTGTTTGTCAAGTGTTCAGTTGAACATCAAAGTTTGCTGAGAAGGATTTTCCCTTTGCACCTTTCTTGTTTAGTGTCAGGTCCTAAATATAGCCACATTGGATAATTCTGTTAGACCCTTTTGAGATATAGAATAAGATCAATTTTATGAATTCATTGAAAACCATCTTATTCTACCACCTGGGTGCTCATTTTGGTTTTATGAAAGGAGTCCCTAGGATGCCTAGTACAAGCTGCTCTCTCCTCTCGGGAATACGAAAGCTCACGCTGAGGCCGCCCAACTCTGTAGCGCTAGAAAGAGGCACAAGCCTCATATGGAAATAAAAATGCACAGTGTATGAAATGCCTCTCTTTCATATTGTACGCAGTGCCTGCCTCAGCATCTCAAATAAACATTTGCTAGGCTAGAAAATGGATTTCAGTGGTGACACCTGTGCCATGGAACACTCTTAAACCTCTTCAATGGTACGTGGCAGAGCGCAGGTGTAGGATAAAAGTGTGAAATTATACAGTTCAGCGGGCCCTAGATGTTGCTGTTTGTCACTACCCTGTTTTCTTTTATATTGCAGTTCATTAATTGGTTTCTAGAACCACATAAGTGCATGCTGCATACAAAATAGAATTGCAATTGAAGACTATGTTTTCTGAACTTTTATATTGCAGTTATAATTAATTTGTGGTATTCTACTTCTGGAACTTTCTTTTTTGAATCCAGCGCAGGGTTTCTTTGTGTCTGTGTATATGTGCGTGTGTGACCTAATGACTAATTTTGTAGTTTATTACCTAATATGCTTTTCTTACGAAGGTTGCATATCGTACTTTTGATGCAACCAATTGTTTATAAATAAAAAGCTTATTTTCATTTCATGCTGTGGCAAGTTTAAAAGGGTAATTTGCTTTGCTTGCAGCCCTGGCCGTTCTCCCGCCTGCTGTGACCATGAAATAATTATGATGAACCATGTCTACAAAGAAAGGTTCCCGAAGGTAATGAATTGAATTGAAGATGCCTAGCATCTGAACAGACGGGCAAACGTAGGTTTAAGCATCTTTATGGTGGTTTTGTTGTGGGAAGTAATGGTCCAGTCCAGTAATGATTTGGGTAAAACAGCAGCACCACCTTCTTTAGAAAGATAAAAGCCCTAAACATTTCCAAAAGCTGCTGAGAACTTCCTGCTCATTCTGTGGGCTGAGCTGGCCCTAAAGTGAATTCCCCTGGTTGTCCTGCCCACTGGGCCATCCTGTCCCGGGGAGGTGCTGGTGAGGGGCGGGGTTGGGGGGGTGGCATTGGCTTCGAAAGGCCTTTAGTTTCTGCTGCTCCTTTGCACCTACCTATTCTGGGCCTGCTTCTGTATTGTCCAGCAGTGACTGTTTCTCTTTCTCAGAACCTGGTACATTGGTATATGTCACGGAAGTCTTTTACTTTTTTCATCTAATTTTTCTTTTCTGTGATCTCCAATCTCTTTAGCAATTAAAAGTTTAACCCTCTTAAGTGAGACATGAAGGTCCTGTTGCAGCCTTCCCCACTAGCGTGGCAAACAGAACCTGAGCTGAGCCAGAGAGGCCTTGCAGAAGGGTTGCTGCCGGATGCCCTGGCTGCAAGGAGCTGCCCTCTGACAGGTCCCCTTATTTCCATTCCACCGCTTTTGCACTAGAGGGTCCCTACCCATTTGGGAGAAGCAGTCTCTCCATTTCGCCCCGATCCCCCCGCCCCACCTGTGTAACCCCAGGCAAGAGAGCAAAAGGGAATCTTTGGTTTCATAAATCAGGAGTAGAGTACTTATTCCTTGTAATGAACCCAGCATTGATGTCATTGATTCAGGCCGTTTTAGCTATTTATCATATGTTACTTGCTCACCAGGGAAACAAATTCTGACTATACTAGTTAATACTGGTTAGGACTTTAGAAGGGAGCAGGAGGCAGAAGGAATCTTCCTGAATATACAATTAACAGCACAAGCAAGGAATGTTGATTAGGCAATCGAGGAGCCTAGAGAATGAAATTAAAGTTGGGAAGGAAATGTTAGACTTAGCTTACCGGGGGAACCCCCTTGGCCTTTTGCCCATGATGTAGCTTTTTGAGAAAGGATAAAGACGGTATAAGTCCAGTGTATTACAACACAGTCCAGAGAACAATCTCTTGGCTCACCCTGTGGCCCCCTAGCCACTGTCTTGATCTTTGAGTAGATGCAAACAGAGCTACAGTGTTTGATATTTTTGGCAATCTGTCTCAAAGAGCCCAAGATCTGAAATGAGAGCACAGCAGTTCACAGATATGGAGTGATTTGAAGACACTCACATAGACCATTTTACATTTGATAGGGCATAGAAAAAAAAGTAATTATCACCCTGGGAGATTCAGTTTCTCTTATCTACCTTAAATCTTTTCTCCACATGGTGAGTCTTCTTTTTTTTCAAATACATTTTGTTTTTTCAGAGCCTTTTTAGGTTCATTGCAAAATTGAATAGAAAGTACAGGGGCATTCCCCCAACTCTCTGACCTAACCCCCTCAAACACATACCACCCCCTCCCATCAACATCACCCCACCTCCCACCGCACTGGTCCACTTGTTACAACTGACAAACCTACGTGGACACGTCAATCACTCAAAGTCCATCATTTACATTCAGGTTCTCACTTGGTGTTGTATATATTCTGTGGGTTTTGACAAATGTGTAATGATAGGTAGGTACCATTATAGTATCATACAAAAGTGAGGCTTCTTTTAAATTTCACTTCTGGGGTTCTATTTCATAATTTGTGGAGGTCTCTGAACACGCTAGGTAAATGTGATGATGGAGTTGTTTACATGTATGTTGTCTTACATCCGTGTGTGCACGTCTTCCCTAAACAGGCTACAGCTCAGATGGAGGAGCGGCTAAAGGAAATTATCACCAGCTACTCTCCGGACCACGTTCTTCCCCTAGCAGATGGAGTGCTTAGTTTCACTCACCATCAGATTATTGAACTGGCTCGAGATTGCTTGGATAAATCCCACCAGGGCCTCATCACTTCACGATACTTCCTTGAATTACAGCACAAATTAGATAAGTTGCTCCAGGAGGTATGGACCCCACACCACAGAAAGTTTTCTGATTTGTTATGCCTTTCCCCTGAAAAAAGAAATTTTTTACGAGAGCATTTGCTTAACAGGTTTTAACCATGAGATGGAGTTCATATTCCAGGAAATCCAAGAAGAAGAAGAAGAAAAAGGAAAAAGATTGCTACTTGCTATAAACTGATGCTGGTCAACATTTAGAGTAATAGAAAGTTAATGTAATAACCTCTACAGGAACCTTGGGACCCACCAATCTATGGCTCTAGGATAAGTGGATTGTGAAGGATTTTGAAACAGTGATCCCCCCCCCCCTTCTTAACCATAAAGTTATAAATTGCCTGACTGTATGTGTGTTATTTGATGGTGCTATCTAGTGCTAATATCTGGAAAAGCTAAATGGAAAATCGCTGGTTTCTTCCAGGCCCTGTGTCCTATTAATTAACCTGCATATGGTGTGGGGTAGTAAATGGCAACTTATATTTTCATTAGTGTCAGTTTTTCTTCTAACAAAATATCCAATTGCTGAAATGATAGATAAACACAGGCCCCTGTCCAGGCCTACCACTTGCATGCCTAGCTCCTGATAACACCCAGGACAGGAAGGGAGTGTGCACAATGGAAGAGAATTAGGGCATAATACTGCCATTCTGACTGAAATGGATCAGCCACAGCCTACAAGTTAAACCTGTTTAGCCTATATATTTGGATAGATTGTATTTCTGTATCTCATCAGCATGCGTTATACTCATGTAAATAAAATCGTAGGTGGTTTTCTCTAAGCATGATTATGTAAATAATTGCATGGAACTGAAGGAAAATATTGGCATCCTAGTTTCCTAGAAATCCATCTGTCCTTGCTTGTGCCGTATTTACTTGTGGCAAGATGAGTCGATCCCTCTAGGACTAGCAACCACTAATTTTCCTCCTTTTCCCATCTAAACCTCACAACAGAGCTTTCTATGCTCCGTCCTTATTTCTCACATTTCAACCTCCTGCAGCCCACTAAGGCCGTGTTTCTCAGACTACCTTTGAGTGAACACATTGTTTTAGGGTTTTGTTGTCAAATTTCCAATTTGTCATGGACCCACTCTGCTGTCAGTTATGATGAAAATTAATTTACCTCCATGAGATGCTTCTTCCTTAATTCCACACTTCTGTCCCAGGATATTACCGTAATTACCAGTCCTGTGGTTCATTCCTTCATAGCCATTTGCTTAAAAAGGGTAAAATCAATGGCCAAAGCTATTTCCTTTGAACTCTCCCACTTAATTTTGTTTCTGTATGATAGATTTGGCAGGCTGCTTCATGGCAATTAAAAAAAAATCTTAGGGTTTCAAAAATCATCCGAATGCATCATATAATATATTAACATTGGTGACTTTTAGAGAGATTTCTCTTTTGGGTGGAGAAGCATGTACATGCTTAATGTAGCACGTGTAGCATAAAGAGCATTGCTGGGTATGAATAAGAATTTTTTGTTTTTTCGTTTATTTTCAGATAAACATTTTCCTTCAGTCCTTTCATGAAAATTGCCACTACCTTCAGAATCACATTCACAGTGACCTTCCAGAGTTGGGAGCTAACAGGGGAACTTGTTCCTTTTGAAAAGAGCCAAATTGTGAGGCCTTGCTTTGCCCTCCCCACCCCGCAATTATTGTCAGTTCGCAGCTATGACATAGTGCACCTGCCCAGCCTGTCTCCAGGCCACTTTTCCCACTGTCAATCTTTTGCACACTCAGGCCGAGCTCCCCTGAGGTTGAGCAGCTTGATTTCACTGATGCCTTTTTAAAGTCCTGAGGTCTAGGTCAGTTCCAGATGAATGCTTCTATGTCTCCATTCTTTTTTTCACCTAGATGTATTTAGCCAAAGAAAATAAAATACGTAGGAATGTATCACCTACTCTAAAATCAAAATTTCAGTAGTTTTTTGTAATATAGTGGCCAATGCTTAACATACAAACTCAGGGAATCCATGAGTATTGGAGCTTGCTGCCAGCAGCCGCAAAGCTATTTCTCTTCTCATGCTGAGTGTGTGGTTTGGTTTGGTGTTGTTTTAACAAAGTTCTCCTCCTCTCTTAATGATAGTAGATAAAACATTATTTGTGTTAGTGTAGCTCATTGTGTGTTTTGGCCTTGGTTGTGGCTGATAGTTCTGAGAAGTGAGAAGTGGGAATGAACTGGATTATTTTTACAGTTTTTGAAATGGAATTGGTATAACCTAAACGGACTATTTTAAGATACAGAGTGCCTGTTTTTCCTTGAAGAGACCACCAGAACATGATTAGGCTTTTTGGATTTTCATTATATTCCTGAATTTATGCGGCAGGAATTATTATAGTAAGAGGAAACTCAAATATTTAACTTAACTCAAGTTTTCAATCAATAAGTTAGGTGTTTTTTTTTTTTTTTTTTTTTTTTTTTTTTTTTTTTTTTGCTTTATCTTTAACATTTTCTGTTGAGTTTTGATTAAGGATAAAGAAGGGATATAACCACATTTCTTGGCACTCATTTTATATCCCCAAAAATGTTCTTTTTGAAAAACAAAAAGTGGAAATGTAAAGTTTAAGTATTACGTATGTGTCTGTATACATGTACCAGTGTCCTTCCTGCTTCCTAACTCCTATAGTTATAGTTACCTGTTGGCTGTCCTTGAACTCATTGTATTCTACAGTTACTCACCAATGGTCATTTTCTCTATACTTTTTCTTTTAAATGTTAGCTGTTTTTCTTTTGCCTGTATTTGGTTTTTATACCTACATTTTGGAAAATTGCTTTTGATTTGATGGCTTAAATTCAGTAAACATACTACTGCTAAGTATAGTCATTCTGCATAAATTTAGTCTGCTAGTGCTTTTTTTGGGAGGACGAGTCCTTGTCAGAATAAAGCACCTTTAAAAATGATTTTAAGAGTTCCTGTTATGGCTCAGTGGAAACGAATCTGACTAGTATCCGTGAGGATGTCGGGTCAGTCCCTGGCTTCAGTCAGTGGGCTAAGGATCTGGCATTGCGGTGAGCTGTGGTGAGGGTCGCAGATGCGGATCAGGTCTGGTGTTGCTGTGGCTTTAGTGTGAGTCGGCAGCTATAGCTCCAATTAGACCCCTAGACTGGGAACCTTCATATGCCATGGGCACGGCCCTAAAAAGACCAAAAAAAGAGAGAATTATTTTAAATGTTTATTACTATAGCTGTGAAATTATATTGTTACTCCAGTATCACCTTCATATATTGTTTAATCCTTGGAGGAAAGCAAATGATAATTTAAAAATTAAGCCTGAAAATGAGCATGAAGTTTGTAGTAAACTTTTAAGACTTTGGTTTTATGACTGCCTTGATACAGATTTACTTCACCTCTTCAAGAAAATATCACTGAAAAATGAAATGACCCTGGAGTTCCCCTTGTGGCTTAGCGGTAACCCAACTAGTATCCATGAGGACAAGGGTTTGGTCAGTGGGTTAAGGAACCAGCTTTACTGTGAGCTGTGGTGTAAGTCGAAGACTCAGCTCAGATCCTACTGTTGCTATGGCTGTGATGTAGGCTGGTGGCTGCAGCTCCAACTTACCCCCTAGCCTGGGACCTTCCATATGCTGCACACACGCAGCCCTGAGAGCAAAGATAATAAATACATAAAATAAATAAATAAATAAATAAAATGACTGTTACTAAACTGAATTTTGTTATCAGGATTTTCTTGTACTTAGATTTCACAGGTTAGGCAATATGTAAAACAAAATTTTAAAACATTTTGAGTCAGTTAAATTTTACTGAGTTGAGTGCCTAGCTATTGTTTATTAAATATGTGAAATTGAATCTATCTATCCCTATCTGTATCTCCAAATATGAACATTATTCACCTCACATTTGAAATAAGCTATGCACGGAGTTCCCGTCGTGGCTCAGTGGTTAACGAATACGACTAGGAACCTTGAGGTTGCGGGTTCAATCCCTGGCCTTGCTCAATGGGTTAAGGATCCAGTGTTGCCGTGAGCTGTGGTGTAGGTCACAGACACGGCACAGATCCCGCATTGCTATGACTCTGTCGTAGGCCAGAGGCTATAGCTCTGATTAGACCCCTAGCCTGGAAACCTCTATATTCCGCTGCAAAAAAAAAAAAAAAAAAAAGAAATAAGCTATGCACAACTTCGTGCATTTTATGAAATAACTAATTCATAGGCTAATTGTATATGTAAAATATATTTCATTAATGTATAAATGCCCAGGATAAGAAAATCAGCCCTTCGCTATGTTAGCCATGTCATACATTTAAGAAGTTCCATCTGGAAAATCAGGGTTCCTCATCAGCTGCCCACTCTAATTGTATCATGTACTTAATGTGTCATAAACTTTTAATGTCTCCTGCATTCATGGTTCACGGTAAAGCGTCCTCACATTTAATTTTTAACAGAGAATAAATCAAAGTATTGCTGTTAGAATTTAGCTAATAGAGCCATTTGTAGATACAGAAGTTTAAGAGTGTCCATTTATGTAGAGATAATTAGTCTGCTTATCAATCTTTTATAAGTATTTTCTAAGTCACTTAATTTTTGAGCATTTGCCGTTATCTAATTACCATGCACTGCTGTTTTTCTTTTCCATTTAGCGGAGCATCTCTGTCTCATCATTCTTTTCATTGCTTCCTTATAGGCTCACGACCGTTCAGAAAGTGGAGAGCTGGCATTTATTAAACAACTAGTTCGGAAGATCCTAATTGTTATTGCCCGCCCTGCTCGGTTATTAGAGTGCCTGGTAAGTTGTCCCTCGAGGTGACTTTGTTATTTATTGTTCACCGTGGAAAAGCAGTGGCCACCAGGAAGCATGGCTTCAAAGACGAAGGCTAATGGAAAGAGTTGAGAGGAACAGCAAGACGTGAATGTTGATGATGACGTCCATGTGTGCTTTTTCTTTTTTTTTTTTCCTCACGATTTGTTCCATCTTATTGATTCTTCAATATAGGCATTACACCATTCTAGGTGATGTGATAAACAAGACATTATAGACCTTACATTGTACCATGGAGAGAAATGGTTATTAATAATACAGTTGTAGAACTGTATTATTTAATTGTACAGTGGCATTATTTAATTATAATTATCATAAATTCTTTGATGGAAAGGAAATCAGAATCAGATTTAAGAAGACTTCAGCATTCCAAGAATGATGTCAAATGACCCCCTTCATGGTGGGTTATGAACTTATTTACTATGAGATATATTTCTTCTCCAGAGATTCCTTGTTTGTGTATCAATTGTAGATTTTTGGTTTGCAGTTATTCTGAAGTTTTGATATAAGAGTCTATGTGTATGTGAGATTGTTTTAAGTTGTTGTTCTCTTAATTGCAAGTGCATCTCCAGTGTCCTGCATTTGTACCCACCTCTTCTCATGATTTCTGATTTTGGTGGTATAATTGTGCACGGATGATTTCGTATCTTTACTGTATATATACCTTTACTGGTGAGCCTTGTCATTTGTGGTATTTTTGTTTCTGATTGAGGCCTTTTCTCTTCTGCCTAGAGAAGTTCCTTTAGTATTTGTTGTAAGGCTGGTTTAGTGTTGCTGAATTCTCTCAGTTTTTGCTTATCTGTGGAGATTTTGCTTTCTCTTTCAAATCTGAATAAGAGCCTTGCTGGGTAGAGTAATCTTGGTTGGAGGTTTTTTTCCTTTCATCACGTTCAGTATATCATGCCGCTCCCTTCTGGCCTGCAGAGTTTCTGCTGAAAAATCTGCTGATAACCTTATTGGGATTGCGTTGTATGTTACTTGTTTCTTTTCCCTAGCTGCTTTCAAGATTTTTTCTTTGTCTTTAATTTTGGTTAGTTTGATTAATATGTGTCTTGGTGTGTTCCTCCTTGGGTTTATTTTATATGGTACTCGTTGTGCTTGCTGGATTTGAGTGAGTGGTTCCTTTCTCATGTGAGGGAAGTTTTTGGCTATGATCTCTTGGAATATTTCTTCTGTCCCCTTCTCTCTCTCTTCTCCTTCTGGCACCCCTATAATACAGATGTTGGTGCATTTAATGTTGTCCCAGAGTTCTCTGAGACTCTCTTCATTTGTTTTCAATCTTTTTTCTCTTTTCTGTTCTGCATCCGTAATTTCCACTAATCTGTCCTCCACCTTACTTATTCTTTCTTCTGCCTCCTGTATTCTGCTGATGGTTACTTCTAGTGAATCTTTTATTTCAGTTATTACATTTTGCATCTCTTCTTTTTTTTTTTTTTTTTTTTTTTTTTATCTTTTTGCTGTTTCTTGGGCCGCTCCCACGGCATATGGAGATTCCCAGGATAGGGGTCCAATCGGAGCCATAGCCACCAGCCTACGCCAGAGCCACAGCAACGCGGGATCCGAGCCGTGTCTGCAACCTACACCACAGCTCATGGCAACGCTGGATTGTTAACCCACTGAGCAAGGGCAGGGACCAAACCCACAACCTCATGGTTCCTAGTCAGATTCGTTTACCACTGCACCACGACGGGAACTCCTTGCATCTCTTCTTGTTTAAGATTTTTATCTTGTATCTCTTTGGTCAGTGTTTCCTGTAAGTTATCCATCTTTGCCTCCAGTTTATCTCCAATGTCTTGCATCATCTTCAGCATCAACAGTCTAAAGTCTTTTTCCTGGAGGCTGAGAATTGCCTCATTGCTCAGCTGATTTTCTGGGGTTTTTCCTTTTTCTGTCATCTGAGTTATAGTCCTCTGTCTTTTCATTTTTATAGGTTTTTGGTGTGGTGACCTTTTTATAGATAATAGAGTTGTAGCCTCTCTTACTTCTGGTGTCTGCCCCCCTTGTGGCTGAAGTCGATGTGTGCATTTTCTTGTCTGGTTTTAAATAAGTATTTGAGGACTTGTGCTATATTGAGAGATAGTCATATCACATTCTGGTCAAACCAGAAGAATGATTATGAAAAAATGTGTTTGATTTTACTTCAGTGTAATTTTTATGTTACAGCTCATTTGAAACACTCACCATGCCTTACTTTTTTGGAGTTGCCAAGATGTAGAGAAATCAGGAATGGGATATCCGGTGACCTGGGGTTATAATTGTGCCTTTTTAAATGTGCCATGATCGAAATAAGTGCTGGGCAGCACCCCACTTGGAGAACATGAAAGGGCCCTATCCAGTCCTGAAGGAGTGAGATTTCCCAAGATTAGTTTGCTATGTGAATTATACTTTCTTTACTCAGTGACCGTTTTCTGTTTTCCTGTTTTAAAATCTTTGCCTTATTTTCTGTAATTTTAATTGAGATTTCAGTCAACAGTGGGAACCAAGATGTAGCTTCAAACACAAGAAAAAATTTATGGGGCTTTACTCACTTTAAAGTTTGGCTAGCCATGAAAGTATTTATAACACTATGTACAGTACAGCTTTTCAGAATTTTACATGTATACGCACATATATAAATGATACTGCTTTGGTTTTGCTCTTGTTCTAGTTAAGATTCTTAGTCTTTTATAATAGTGAGATGTTTAGAGCCCTATAAACGTACATCAGTGCATAGTGAGATGTGGAACAAAGTCCTGAGGAGAAAGGTAGGATGTGCTGAGAAAGGCTTTCCATCAATGGCTGGGACCCTTAGAGTCACAGAATCAAAAGCACCATTCAGCATTTGAATGTCTCTGGAAGGATAAAGGGAAATAAAATACTCTGGATGCCTCTGGAGAGGAGAACTATGTGACTGGCAGATGCAGGCGGAAGAAAGACTGACTTCTTCCTGCTCTTCGTGTTGTACTTTTTGCATTTTATGCCACAGGCTTATACTTCCTGCAGTTGTTCAACCTGAAGGAAAATACCATGTAGCCTTGGAACTTGCTTCTCTGGACAGCAGCAGATATACTAAGAGAGATCTTGCCTGTAAAGAGGAAATGACTTTTTTTTTTTTTTTTGCAATAATCACTCTTAATCAGAAGAAAAAAAGTAAAAGTACCTATAGCCTATCAAAGACAGAAACATGTGAGCTTGGAAGTAGATTTGAAGATGCTGCTCGTTTCCCTGCTGTTTAAAGCTTAGATGAAACTGAAGTCTCAGAGTTTTATGGACTGTTTCCTCCAACCAGTTCTTAAGCCTATAGTTCCAGGCTTGCTTTGTCTCCTGTTGTAGGTATATAATCAGTACTGAGTGTGGACATTGCTTTGGCTCTCCTCCATTGCAACATCCTTTTTCTTATGGCCTTTAGAAACTCCTGAGTAATTCTCAGGTGAAATGCTGAGATTCCAGAGTTGCCTATTTGGTACACTAATCAAAATGGGAAAAAAATCCTGGGGGAAACAATCTAGGAAACAGAACTGAAAATAGTACTGTGCTTTAAATCCCGAAGTATAACAGTTGAAAACACATAAATTCCATGGCATGTGAGCCGAAAGATTTTTATGACTTACTAGAAGCAACAGATAGCCAAGGAAAGTAAAATACTTAAGAAAAATGTGTTACCAAATTTTTATAGAAGACAGAGGTAACTGGAAGTATTAATTTCATATTTTTCTATCTTAATGCTCACAGTGTAAGAATATTAATAACTTACTTTTGGAGTTCAGTGATAAAAGTGGTAATTTTGAGATTTTTCTTTCCACCAAGGGAGTTTCCTAGAAAACCTTTGAGAAAAATGCATTCTAACTTACTCCTTTTGGGCCTATTTGTGCAAAGAGAGAAATGGAGTCTTGGGGATGTGATTCACAGATTTTTTAAAACTTTACTGAAAAAGGCACAATTAAAAATTCAGACCTGGTCATTTTGAATACGATAGTTATCTTAAGTGGAGCATCATACCTTCAAAGTTGCATTGGAAGGCTACTGGAAATGGTAGCCATCTTTGAGTTACCAAATATATAAATGTATTGTCTTAGAATATAATTAGACTTTGTTGTTGTTGTTGTAGTCTTTTTAGGGCTGCACCTACGGCATATGGAGTTTCCCAGGCTAGGGGTCCAGTCAGAGCTGTAGCCTCTGGCCTTCGCCACAGCCACAGCAATGTGAGATCCAAGCCAAGTCTGCAACCTACACCACAGCTCATGCCAAAGCCGGATCCTTAACCCACTGAGCGAGGCCAGGGATTGAACATGCATCCTCATGGATGCTAGTCAGATTCCTTTCCACTGAGCCATGATAGGAACTCTGAATATGATTAGACCTTAATGGAAACTGAAATTTACGGGGTTTTTTTGTTTTTAATGGAGTAACCCATTTGCCATCTTTCTGTGTAAATAACTTACAACCACAATCCAGCAATTTTACCATGAATGAGATTTACGTGATAAAACCTCAGACAGTTTTGGCTCCTAGAAGTGTCCATCTCTGTTTGTCGTCTACTAGGAATTTGATCCTGAAGAATTTTACTACCTATTGGAAGCAGCAGAAGGCCATGCAAAAGAAGGACAGGGTATTAAAACTGACATTCCTCGATACATCATTAGCCAGCTGGGCCTCAATAAGGACCCTCTGGAAGGTAAGTAACCTGGTTGGATGACCTTTTGCTTGCTTATATGCACTGTGGCCTCATTGAAGAGTCTGCAAGTCTTTCTTTTTTCCTCATGTTTTGGCTCTATCTATTGAAAAGTCCAAGTCTGGGGCCCTTTTGTGATTTGAAGGAAAGAACTATAAGTTGAATCTTGAGGAGCAAGTAAGTATGTGTTGACCTAGTATAGGGGAGAGACCTTGAAATCCTGGAGGCCTGTCAGCCTGACAGTTCCAGAGTGTCCAGGAAGGGTTTCTTTCTTTTTTTTTCTTTTTTCTTTCTTTCTTTTTTTTTAGGGCTGCACCTGCAGCATATGGAGGTTTCCCAGGCTATGGGTTGAATCAGAGCTACAGCTGCCGGCCTATGCCACAGCAACACAGGATCAGAGGCACATCTGTGACCTACACCACAGCTCACAGCAATGCTGGATCCTTAACACACTGAGTGAGGCTAGGGATCGAACCTGCAACCTCATGGTTCCTAGTCAGATTCGTTTCTACTGTGCCACAATGGGAACTCCTTTTTTTTTTTTTTTTTTTGCAGGAACTGTTTTGATTTTCATCTTCTCTGGGTATTAATTTAAATGTGATACTTAAATGTAAGGTGATTTGGAAGTAAGGTAACTGATAACTATGATAGATTAACTTTAAATTAGAGGTAGGCATTTGTAAGTCTCTTTTGCTTACTTGTCTCCCAAAAGTATGAAAAAAGAGTAATATACAGGAGAGCCAGTGGGAGGAAAGCACTTTTTAAAACTTGTAAAAGGATTTCTAGTTGATTCAAATGAAAAAATAAAAGTATATCTCTAATGTTATTAAATACAGAGAGGAGGACGCACCTTGTTAGTGATTTTTTTTTTTTTTTTTAACCTGCTATTGGTAAAGCCCTCCCTACCACCACCTTCTCCTGGTACATTATTGTGTGGGATTGTCATTTAAAACACTTAGGTTATGTACTGCCTGAAAAGATTCAAAAACAATCATAGACTCCTTCATTCAGAATTGTCTTCCTGGTTCATTAAATTGAATTTGCACACAGTGTTTATCTTGCTAAATTGTTTGTGATGATGCTAACTGTTGGCACAGACATTTTCCCATCTACAGCCAAGGAACCTGCTGCTCTTTGCCTGCTCTCCCATTTCCCCCGCTTTGTTTGCTCTTATGGCCATCGAATCTTTGCTTCCAGTGAAATGATGCATGCATTACTAGGAGATAATGCCAGATAAATTTATACTGTACTGAAAGCAATACCACAACAGATTCATCACTTATCAGAGACTGGTGGCTGCTTTTCTGAAAAGTTCCCTGGGGAGAGATTTTTTTCCCCACGGCTTTTAAATTACCATCTTTACCTTTTTGAATCATGAGTCTTCAGAAATGGTTTAAATCAATGAAATAAAAAGGGCAGATGTTTAATGGTATTTAGATGAGTTTTAAAAATCTCTTCAGGCATTACAAAATGATGCCTTAGCTTCCTGCTTCAAAAGCTGACTCTTGGTTCCATCCCATTACTACCCACTGCTTACAAATAATATGTATTTGCCAGATAATAGTTATTTAGCAGAAACTCTATTTAAAACAGAACCATCTTTTAATTTGTTTTTTTATGAGAATAATTGGAGTGGGGGAGGCTGTCAAAGTGTATTATAGTGACTCTTCACGCCGGTAGAGTTAGGGTTGTGTCAGATCCTGAAATTGTAGTCTGAGTGAGCTCTTCACAGTTTGCTTACCTGGCAGTAAATATGACTGGAGGCTGAACCTTTGGTAGGTGAATAATCTGAGGCCCACTTATGAGCCTTTATAGAGTCTTTATAAAAAATTAATAGTGATATTTGACACATTTCATGCTTAGCAATACAAATTTATCACTGAGAGTTGCGTTTTTAGCTCTTGACACTTAATTGTCTTGATTCAGCTCTGAGGATAGTTTTTAATCTCTTTGCTATAGTCATTTAAAATGTGATTAATACAAACTCTGATCTGCCTTTGTTTCCATCCTTGTCATCACCTACACAAGCAGACCTAAAGCCTGACTTTTGAAGGTTAGAAGTGAGGCTCTGGATGGGGTCTGCTCAGGAGGCCAGCACTGTAGTCAGTGTGATCTTGACCAAACTGTGAGGAGCCTCTTTGCGTCTCGGTGTTTTCACAAAAATCGGGTGATGGTACCCATTCGTAGGGTTGTTCTTGGGATTATTCGAGTTCACCTTTGCACCCAAGATGTAATAATGCTTAATAAGTGTTAGCTGCTGTTGCTGTTTTATTTAAACAATATTGGAATTGCCCCTTTGAGCCCCTTCAACTAAATACATTATACTCCACCCCCTAGTCCATAAAGCCAAAGTGCTAGTCACAGAAGATGGTGACATCATTTGAATGACACCAAGAAAGCACATAGTTTGTATTGAGCTCATTTTTAATTCGTGAATTTCCCCTACACATCAACTGGGAAAATTAGTGTCAATTTCCAGTTATTTTAGATTCTGGAGTTAGTTAATTTTTACCTAAAGGTGATGCTCCAATATTGCTTTGCTGCCTTTTTTTTTTTTTTTTTTTTTTTTTGCCTTTTCTAGGGCCACTCCCGTGGCATATGGAGGTTCCCAAGCTAGGGGTTTAATCAGAGCTGTAGCCGCCGGCCAACGCCACAGCCACAGCAAAGCAGGATCTGAGCCCCGTCTGTGACCTACACCACATCTCAGGGCAACGCCGGATCCTTAACACACTGAGCAAGGCCAGGGATCGAACCTGCAATTTCATGGTTCCTAGTTGGATTCATTAACCGCTGAGCCACGACGGGAACTCCCTGCTTTGCTTCTTTTCTTTTATGTGTAACCTCTCCCAAAAAAAGATGATTATATTTCTAAGAACATGAATACAAGGAATTCTAAGCGCCTAAGAAATAATGTTAAATATACACATAGATGTGTAACTAAAACCAATAACTTTTTATTAAACATGCTCAATTTTTAAAAATTAGGAAATATAAATGATCCTATCACTTAGAGATAACCCCCTATCAAAGTTTTGGCCAAGATTCCTTCATGTTGTCTTTTTAATAAAGCATGTTTTGTTTTGTTGAGCATAAAAATCAAAATGAACAATGTAATGAATTAGGTTTTCTCACTAATTCATTCCAGTGTAGGGTGAGCGGTTAGATGCTTTGTTTCTTAACCAGACCACCAGGGTAGCATCTAGGCTGCTGTCAGGCGTGTTGCATCCAGCCCAGTACTCACAACTTTACATGATATAATTAATGGTAATAGATATTAATCAACACTCAATGAGTACTCAGTTTATGTTAGTCAACAGGCTAAGAGCTTTGCATGCATATCATTCGTCATACTTATAAAAAACCTCTAACAGATAAATAATATTGTTCCCATCTCGTAGAGGAAGAGCTCAAGGTCAAAAGGTCACTAATAAGTGCTCTTAGTGGTGGTAGCTCGAGTGTTTTCAACTGCAGACTCCTTAACAACTCTTGCTTCCTTTCCAACACACTGCTAATTCTCATGTACCAGGAGGGCTGTGTCTCAGTGAATGTGAAGTTATGGAACAAGGGATGCCCACTGCCACTTGAGAGTCATCTCTGAGCTGTAGTCAGTGCATCTTTGATGCCTTTTCAGAGCCTGAAGAGGCTTGTCTGTCTTGAGTACCAGAATATAAGCACAGTCGTTGACCACCGCCACCCCCCCCAAACCCTTTCCAAACTGTCATGATTGTGTCAGCCATCGAACCTGCTGATATGAACAGCAGCCCATTTCTGAAGCACCTGTGTCCAGGTATTGGTAAGAGATAGGGTTCGAGGAAATGGCATGTAATGAACAATTTCAAAATGTCAGGTTTTGGTTTTTTCCATTTTGGATTTAAGATTTTCCCACATTAGAGTTCCCTTTGTGGCTCAGTGGGTTAAGGACCCAGTGTGGTCTCTCTGATGAAGCAGGTTTGATCCCTGGCCTCACTAAGTGGGTTAAGGATCTTGTATTGCCACAAAGCTGTGGCATAGATCTGGTGCCATTGTGGTATAGGCCTCAGCTGCAGCTCTGAACTTTTATATGCCACAGGTGTGGCTGTAAAAAGAAAAAAAAATAGAGAGTAATTTTTCTTTTTTTAATACTGGAGAAATTTTTTTTCTTTTGTTTTAGCATAAGACTTGTCCTGGTTGCAGGTGTCCTATTTCTCTTAAACTTGGTGTTTTTTTGTTTTTGTTTTTGTTTGTTTTAACTTAGAAATGGCTCAGTTGGGAAACTATGATAGCGGGACAGCAGAAACACCAGAAACAGATGAATCAGTGAGTGTGAGTATCTTTCTTCATGAAATATGATGTTGGCTTTTTCTGTTTATTAGCATCTGGAGATTTTGGCTGTGTTAATTACTTTATTTGTTCAACAGATATTTATTGGGCTTCTATATGCAAGTCATTAGGCATACAATTTTAGCCTCTTCAAAGAGAAAGAAATTAACAAGAAGAAATTATTCACAAAAAATCAAAACAATAAACTTGAAAAAGATCTGTGAAGGAAAATACAGCCATATGCTGCTAGAACATAACATAAAGAGATTTACCTTCATCCTGCCAGTCCAGAAAGCTCTTCTGAGGAAAGGACATGGACCAAGATGTGAGAAATTACTAGGCTGAGAGGGGTGCAGGGAACATTCCAGGCCAAGGACACATCATGTGACGCCAGGGAGAGCATGGGTTTGAGAGCTAAGAGCGGGGCAGACTGTACAGCCTGGAGAGCTTGGGTGCAGGCTGGACACGGATGTCTTTGCTCTTCATCTTTGCCAAATTCTTTCTTTCCCAGAACAGTGGGAAGCTATTGAGCCATATACATACATATGCTTTGGGGAGGAGGAGGCAGGGAGAGGACCCAATCATAGTTACGGCTTGAAAAAAAAAAGTCACACTGATTGCAGTTTAGAAAATAGAGCAGATGAGGGGAACAGGCAGGGATGACACTGGGGAAGCCATTTGAAAGGCTTCAGTGGTGGCATAGGTGAGAAACCCCAGGTGCTGATGCCATTCTTCCTAATTGTGTACAGCAGAAGAGCAACCGGGATGGACCACCTCCCCAAGCTGGGAGTGGCTAGGAAAGAGGAGCCACTGTATAACCCAGGCTCTGGAGTCACATGGCTAGATTTCCACCCTGGCTTCACTTCTTACTGGTTCTGGGAATCCCTTTGTGCCTTGGTTTCCTCATGTGTAAAATAGACACAGAAGATCCCATGAGACAGTCTTGGTAAAATGGGTTGGACAGCATGACATAGTAAGTGCTAAATAGATGATAGTTATTTCTCTTAGTTTTATCATAACCATCATAAATTTGAATGAGCTGAAGCTGAAGTTCCTTTGAGACATCCAAGGAGAACCATCAAGCTAGAATTGTACATAAGCTGTGGAATCTTCTGGCCCTCGGAGGGAGTTTCTGGTGGTCTCAGTGACTGAGGAGGCATCCGTGGGCATAGATGAGGCCACATGGGTGGGGAAGAGTTAATGACATGAGAGGGCTGGTGCAGAGTCTCACAGCCAAAGCTGTGGAGAGCAGTCAGAGGTGGGGTGGTTGAGCAAGGAAGTGGTCTCAGACTTGGACTATGTTTTCTGAGCTGGAGTGTTAGCAGGTAAAGAGTAGATCCAGGTCCGGTGGCCAGAGGCCAAGGGGAGATAAAGAAGGGAGCTGGTTGTCTGAGTCAAGGAAGTCAAGTAGCCCAGAGGCCAGAGTGCTGGGTGCCTTATCTGTGTGGATACTGAAGTCACCCAGGATGGTGAGAGAATGCAGGTATTGAGGAAGGTGGAAGGCTGGGTCCAAGTCTTCCAAAGACAGGGGGCAGCAGGGGCAGCAGATGCCAGCACTGAACAGGGAAGGATGGCAGGTGCCTCAGAATCATGAGGTTTCTTCCAAAATTATGGGAAGGGAATTCTGGTCTCTGCGGAGGGAGCAAAATGACTGCTAATTCCCCTTTCAATGCTAAGATACATGGGGTATGAGAAATTTTTCTTAAAAAAAAAGCCAAAAAACAAAAAAACCACCTTGTTTATTCTTCTCCTTTGAGCTAAACTTTTTAAGGAACTATCTTTCTGAACATTGATATCTAAACCATGGTAAGACTTATAGTGGATGGAAGTGAAACAAGCCAGTCATTCTCTGCTCAGTTGTCCCATTTGTTGTCAACTACCTTTTCCAAACAAAAAAGGTTGCCACAAGAGTGAAATAGACATGCTCAGGTCAGGGACAGAGAAGCCACACCCACCAGCCCATATAAAAGCACTCCAGCCCATTCTCTTCCAGTTGACAGAATTAAGGCTTGGCATTTTGGACCTAAAACTTTCAAAGGCTAGGAGGTGGCTGACCTGAATAGTTTACAGAGGTACCTTAAAATTGGGAATTTTCAAAAACTTGGTTCTCTGTCCCCTGCAAATGAGGTTCACTTCAATGAAACTGAGCTCATGTCAAGATGGGTGGTTTATCAGCCCTGCTCTGGAAAATTGATCTTTAAAGCTCTTCCCCCAGGTTCCTTTGGCTAGAAGGCTGCACTTCAGCATAAACAATGGAGCATATCACTCAAATATTAGTTATTTTGCTGCTAAAATCATTTCCTTGAATTCTGAGCTATTTTTTAACTTGCACGTTTTGTCTCCAAGAGCTCTAATGCTTCCCTAAAACTTCGAAGGAAACCTCGGGAAAGTGATTTTGAAACGATTAAATTGATCAGCAATGGAGCCTATGGGTGAGTGATTCAAGAAAACTCTCTATTGTATTTTATCACACCTGAGTTCTATATTCTTCACATTTATCTTACGCCAAATAGATGTCATTGGGGATGTTAGTGTTCAGATCACTGCTTCCTCATTGCTGGGTCTAAGGTGAAGCCCACATGGTTTTTCATTGGATACCCCAACAGAAAACAGTCGTGTGATCTGGGAGTTATTTTAGAGGACTGGAGAGGAAGATTTTATAAAGTAAAAACTTATAAAGTAAAGAAATATTTTATATATGCTTGTTTCCATGTGGATACACACATCTGCGCATCTGGATACATATTAATGTGTACCTTTGAATATATATATATGTAAGTTCGTCTATAGTGTTTCTATTTGAGAATTAGCCAGTACTTCTGTCTAACCATCAGTCTTAAATAAAAAGGCTGATTAAAAGTACTTAAACAAACAGACGGGTTAAAAAAAAGCACTGCACTTCTTTTAGTCTTCATTTTACATTAGGAATTTTTTTTTTTTTTTTTTGGCAATCGAACACCATGCTATAACTTGATCACATTAGTGTTGTGATCTTTTTTTTTTTTTTGCTTTTTAGGGCCACACCTGCGGCATATGGAGGTTCCCAGGCTAGGCATGGAATCAGACCTACAGCTGCCAGCCACAGCCACAGCCTCGCAGCATCTGAGCCATGTCTGTGACCTACACCAGAGCTCACAGCCACGCCAGATCGTTAACCCACTGAGCAAGGCCAGAGATCGAACCTGTAACCTCTTGGTTAGTAGTCAGATTCACTTCCACTGCACCACAATGGGAACTCCAATGCTGGCTCTTCTTTGATTTGTTTTGATAAACACATGATTTCCTTCCCATGTGGCATAGGGTCAATACTGACAAGATCCCTCTGAGTCACTAATAGTTTGGGAAGGTAATTTATACACAAACTCTGTCCTGATCCATTTTAGACAGCCCAGAACTCTAGTTTAATTAAGTATTAATCCCAATTCCATCTGTAGGTGGAGAGCAATAAACAATCCCCTAGACATTTATTGCCATTTATCATACACATGAGCAGGCGAAATAGGAACGATTTTTGTTATGCCACAAGGGATGTGTCTCCTTATGATTTTTTTTTCACCTCTAATATTTTCCACACCATTAACTCAGTGAAGAACGTAAATATTTGTGAGTCCCTTCTATGCTTCACTGATTTGTTTTCAGGATTATGTCAAATGGCATATTTCCCAATGTGGCTTCTAAATGCTTTCTGGTATTTATTTTTGCAGTATTTTATTTCTTTCAAGGACCTCATTGAAACTCTTCTGCCTAGGAAAATTGTTTTAGCATGCAGTTGTTTGTGGGTCTTGTTTGTTTATTGTTGGCTTTTAGTCCCTTTTAGTTCTGGATATCATCTGAGGATTTCTTCTTTGATTAGGGAGAAGACTGAACTCTGATTTAAGGGATCTGTGGGTTTGAGCACTGCTCAATTTTATTGGCAGTGGAAGTCTGAATAGGATTATCTGTGAAGCACCACTTATACAATTTGGGCATATATCTTAGCAGTATTTGGAGTTCTAATTGGTTGAGTAAACTCATTTGTAGTGCAATTAAACCACTGTATAGTAGATGAGGTATATCACACTTTGGGGAATGGTTGGGAATATACAAGAAGTTAAACAAGCTGTGAATCAGTAAACACCCAGGACGCAGGCCAAGTCATTAATAGGCTTACAAGCTGCCTTCGGGAGCCTCTGCTGATCAGCCAAACTTTTTCTTTTTTCTCTTTTGCTCTTCTCTGGGTTAATATCTCATTACATTTTTGACAGATTTCCTCTATGATTTAATTATTTTTAATTTAAAATTTGGATGGAGCTACACCCACTGGCCCATCCAGTCAAGATGCTGATAGTGGGCTTGTATGAATGGGCTGAACTGATAGATTACCTGCAGGTCCATGAATTGGAGCCATTTGAAGCTTTTTTGAGCATCCGTGTAATCAGGTCCTCTGCTCACATCCGTGAGTAGGAGTGACACTCATTCTGTGACTTTTCAAAAACCAATTATGCCGGGAACTAACTCTCTTATTAGAAAAAGCTATAACACATTGTGGTTTTCTCCACATCTTCCTTAGTGACAACTCGTGGTATAAAGCCAATTTGCCAATTGGCTAAGTACCCACTTTGCTTCTCTGTTTAACAGGTTTCAGATCCCTGACTGAAAGCTAAACTTCCCTTCATGCCAACTTAGCACTTATAGAAAGCTAACAGTGTGTGGCAGGCACTGGTACTAGTCTCATTATATCTGTTCTCTTCTCCCAAGACCTTGTGAGGTGTTGATATTACTTCCACTTAGATGTGGGGAGAGGCTCAGAGCCAAGGTCACACATACTCCGACTCCATGCCTAGCTCTTTTTCCCCATGTGCCATTCTCAGTTGGAGGCATCTGAATTGGGGTATAGAAGTCCTCTTCCCCTTGAGCGCTGCCACCTGGGTTTTTAAATTACAATTTCAAATATTATCAAAGTGAAAGCATAAGATTGACCTGAGAATTTTAAAAGTAAGAAAACTGCGTTTGAAAGGTACCTCGTGCATCTTCCCCAGTCATGTTCCTTTCCAGCCTGGCTGCATGTTCTCTTTTTAACCCTCCAAGGATGGGATTGTTTATCTGAGAGTCCAGGTGGGCAGGTTGGTGGGTGCCCCCTCTTGATAGTCTTTCTTCTCAGCTTCCCCCCCAACACATGCACTGTCCTTCCCTTTGCTCACCAGGATTCATGTAGCAGGCTCTCAGATTCCTGCATAATTTTATACACACAAGACATTCTCCCTCCAGATAGGACTGATTCATTCCTCTCTAGATCCTGCCGGCTTCCTGCTCTATTTCTCCCTTCTGCCACCTCAGTTGTGGGTGGGTGGAGTGATGCTTGGCTCAGTGAGAACGAGGGTCCCTGATGGCCCCTTCCCATGCATCACCTCCCACCCTTAGGTTTTCCTATTCATGGGGCAGTCAGAGTAGGAAAGAGAGATAGAAGCAGGCTTTTCAAAGAAGGCAACTCGGGGCCAGAAAGCAGAGAAATGGGGGCCTGAGTCAGTGCAGTCTAGTCTTATAACCCTGGAGGATTTGTAGCTCTGCTCACAGTGGTTCAATGTCTATCTGTCTGCTGTTTATCTCTGTTTCTCTTTTTCAGACTCTCCCTCCCCCGACTGACTTGAGTAGATTGGGACACATTTACAGGAAGGGAGGAAACGTATATGTGACAGACAACGCAAATTACTAAATAGATTTCAGCATTAGTAATAATATTCCCAAAGCAGTACAGAAATGTAAAAACAGAACCTATAGCAAAACAAGCAAAAACCTAGCTACAGGGAATTGTAATTAAGTCTAGTTGGCTTTTGCAACTTGATCAATATATGTTATGCCCTGAGGCACTGCTATCTCAAGCTACCTATAGGATTAATTTCAACTGGTTTAGGTAACTTTCCCTAAGGATTACCTGATTGTTTTTAGTACAATAGCAAGGGAAAGCAGAAAGTCAAATAGAAAGTCAAATCAAGTTATTGGAACCAAAAATCCGAGTATACAGATTGAAGTCCTTTTATACACAGTTCTTAGGGTAGATGCTGGTCAAGTTGTGCCTGAGGCATCTTTCTTTTTCTTTCTTTCTTTTTTTTTTTTTTTTTTTTTTTTGTCTTTTTTCCATTTCTTGGGCCACTCCGCAGCACATGGAGATTCCCAGGCTAGGGGTCCAATCAGAGCTATAGCTGCCGGCCTACGCCAGAGCCACAGCAACACCAGATCTGAGCCGCGTCTGCAACCTACACCACAGCTCACGGCAACACTGGATCCTTAACCTGCTGAGCAAGGCCAGGGATAGAACCCACAGCCTCATGGTTCTGTCTTTTCTTAAAATCATGTCCAACCATATTCTTTTTCCTTCATTTCCTCTTGCTCTCCACATACTGCAGAGCAGTCATTTATGTAAGAAATGGTGATGCTTGATTGAAAATCAAAATGGCAACCTACTGATATTCTAAAAGTGAAGTCGTATATCATTTGTCTGGAGGTCCCGAGCAGTAAACCTACTCAGTATTAAATATTGAAAGAAGAGATGGGAAGTGAGCTGTATTCTGATTGACTCTCAAGAATAGGCAAGTGCTGGAGTTCCCTTTGTGGCTCCGTGGTAACGAACCCATCTAGTATCCATGAGGAGGTGGATTTGATCCCTGGCCTCACTCAGTGGGTTAAGGCTCCCGTGTTGCCTTGAGCTGTGGTGTAGGTTGAAGTGTGGCTCAGATCTGGTGTTGCTGTGGCTGTGCTATAGGCTGGAAACTGCAGCTTCAATTCAACCCCTAGTCTGGGAACTACCTTAGGTTTCAGGTGTGGCCCTAAAAATAAAAGAGAGAGAGAGAGAGAATAGGAGAGTGAGTATATTAAGATACTGGCTTTTTCCTTTTCACATTTTCAACTCTAAAGTTCATTTTAAAAGATAGATTCTCTATTTCAAAACTCCCTCTTCAAGATAATATCTACCAATGCTTGACTCTAATATCAGGGGAGGCCAAGTTCTTTTCTGTGCTGCCTTTGAATCCATTTGTCCTGCTATCAGCTTCTAATTAGGAAAAGCTCAAGGTTTTTTTTTTTTTTTTAATCTTGATTTTAATCTGATCAGTAATTGATAAAAAAAAATATATGTATATATATAAAACCTAAAAATCTTTAATCTGATTCAGAAAGAAAGAGTAGCTGTTTAATGAAAAAGTTGGTTGAAGTAGGAAATCATCAAAAATATGGACTTTAAACATTTTAATTTAACCTTAAATATATACAAATTTACTAGCTTTTTTTTTTTTTTTTCTTTCTTTTTAGGGCCACACCTATGGCATGTGGAAGTTCCCAGGCGAGGGGTCAACTTGGAGCTGCACTGCCAGCCTATGCCACAGCCACAGCAATGCCGGATCCTCAACCCACTGAGTGAGGCCAGGGATCAAACCCACATCCTCATGGATACTAGTTGGGTTCATCACCACTGAGCCACAGCAGAAACTCCGGTTAACTAGCCTTTTGATGTAAGACCTTTATAAGACAGCCAATAGAAACCATACTTGTATGGTCATTCCTGGGTACCCGAGGGGGGTTGTTTCCAGGACCCCCTTCGGATTCCAAAATCCGCAGATGTTCAGGTCCTTTATATAAAATGGCATCCTCCAATATACTATAAATCATCTCTAGATTATTTATGATGCTTAATACAATGTAAATGCTGTGTAAATAGTTGCCATTGTGCTAATTCAAGTTTTGCTTCTTAGAATTTTCTTTAATTTTTAAAGAATATTTTCAGTCCTCAGTTGTTAGAATCTGAAAGTGCAAAAGCCATGAATATGGATAGTTGACTATACTATGTTGTTTGTTTTCCACTTTTAGCTTCTTTACAGGTGAAGCAAGAACTTGAAGCAATCAGAATGCAGGAATCTAGGTTTTTATTATTTTCCCAACATTTGGAAATAATCTTGCTCGTTCTAGATCAATAGGCACTTTATTTCACGACTCACATTTATCAGTACTTTCCCAACTATTCCGTTCCGTTTTCTTGTAAACCATGATACTTTCTCTTTTCACACACTTGTTTCATCAGTTTAAATATTTGTTCAAATTAGTCAGTCATGATATCAAGCCTAGCCGGAAGAACAGGTTGGAAATAAACCCAGCTGGCAGGAGCCTGAGTGTCTGGGCATCATGAAGAGGATGCCTAGCCCTTGTGGAGAGCAGTGGGCCCCCAGCTGGCCAGCTCCCTTGTCCATTTGCTGTAAAGCAGGAATAAGAGCACCAGGTTATTCTTCGTGGTGATTTTGCAGAGTATGGTTAAAACAGCTTTTTACGATACAGGGAATGAAGAATTAGAAGAACAGAGAAATGAGGAGCAAGAAAACAGAGTAAAACTAATATATATATATATATAAAATAATAATAATAACAGAAAAAAACCCAACCCCCCAAAAAGACAAACAAAGAAATGTTTAAACAAAGACTTTCAAAATGTGTGATTTTGTGAGCGAAGTGAAAAGATGGATACAATGAAAGGATAAAGACGTACACACTTGAAAGAAAGATGAATTCCTAGTTGAACGCTTAAGAGGAAAACTTGCATATGGATTAAACTGAGATTGAATTTACTAAGATTTATGCAAGGGGGTCACCTTGACATACTGATTCAGCAGGAATACAGGGTGTCCCAGTCCTCCTCCTGTTTGTTTTTCAGGAGCAGCGAAAATCCGTAGTGGCAAGTGCATCTCAGGGAACCCCTTGTTTAGGAGGCAGACCACTGGATGCACTTTACTGTGATCGGTCACTTTTTAAGTAAAACATTACTTAGTTGATCATTGCATTGGTGCAGGACAGCCTCATATAACCTATTACACACTTCTAATGACAGATGTTTCCTTAGGTAAGTTATTAATTATTTGAGCATTGCCTAACCTGAGAGTTCAAACCTGTTCTCCCTCAACAATGAGACAAGTGGGAGTAACTTAGGAGAAAAGGAACCCATCCCAGACATTTTCCTTGTTGCTCACCATTTCCAGGTGCAGTTTTGAAGGATCCTCCTCATAATTACCTCTTTTCTCTACATCTTTTGAAGCTTCCGGGAGACCATTGTCTTGACCTAGGTAGAATTCTCTCTGTAGAGTATTGGGGTGAGGCTTTCTGCAGAAATTCCGTGCCACCTGCTCATTTTACAGTAAAGGTGCCAGACACCTCAGCCGTTGGTCAGATGGACCAGAAATGCAGTGTACTGTGGACCCCCTTTTGAGGCAGGAAATGCACTTCCTGTTGAAAAGAGGCTTAGGTGTAATTCATGCTGAGGTCTGTAGTGAGGAAATAGGCTAGTCTGTTGCAGGGAGGGCAGCCTCATATGACCTTTTACACACTTATCATTTATCTGGAGAGTTCTTGGGGAGTAAGTTACCCTCGAGCTGGAAGCTGGCTACTTTAAGAAGCTATGGTCTGGGGGGCGTTCCCGTCGTGGCTCAGTGGATAACTAATCCGACTAGGAACCATGAGGTTGCGGGTTCGATCCCTGGCCTTGCTTAGTGGGTTAAGGATCCCGCGTTGCCATTGCTTTGGCATAGGCGGGTGGCTACAGCTCTGATTGGACCCCTAGCCTGGGAACCTCCATATGCTGCAGAAGCGGCCCAAGAAAATGGCAAAAAGACAAAAGGACAAAAAAAAAAAAAAAAAAAAGAAGCTATGATCTGTGGTCCTTTTTTGTAGATCCCATGGGTATCATATAGAAAAATACTTGTTTTAGTTAATTGTGAAGAAATGCCTAACTGATCTCTAATGCTAGAAAGGAACTCGCTCAGGATATGTATGTACTTTTGTTCATTATTTCCTGTTCTAATTTATATATCAGGTTTTTTTCTATTTATGGAAAACTAAAAACAGCAGCTAGCTATTGGAAAATATCTCACTCTGGAGACTGTCCATTTCCTTAAGCAGTGAAGATGAATTTGATGCCTTATGTGTGACGTGTAACCTTTATTGAAAGAATTAAAAAAAAAACTAACCAAAGGACTTTGGCCTAAAAAGGGATGTTTGTAGTTGCCAGCATATCTTGTGAGCCGAGTCCTGGCTGCCATGCGAACTTAAAAAAAAAAAAAAAAAGTGGATGAGCATGTAGTTTACTCTACCCAGGAGCGTGGCCTCTTCCTGCGAATCCCAACTCTTGTCTCCTTTTCAGGGCAGTCTACTTTGTTCGACACAAGGAATCCCGGCAGAGGTTTGCCATGAAGAAGATTAATAAACAGAACCTCATCCTCCGCAACCAGATCCAGCAGGCCTTTGTGGAACGGGATATCCTGACTTTTGCAGAAAACCCTTTTGTTGTCAGCATGTATTGCTCCTTTGAGACAAGGCGCCACTTGTGCATGGTCATGGAATATGTGGAAGGTGAGCCAGTCTCTGACCCAGAGGAGACGACACCTGTACCCAGAAGCCACAGGCTCATTTGTGTGGCTGACGCATTCTGCGTTTGTGCCACACACTGGTTGTGTCCATGTAGGAACTGAGACCAGGCGGTGAGATGGCTGTATTCCCAGTCATTATCTTCCAGTAATTGCTTGTAAAGTGCCAGCTCTACTATAACAAAGGGAAAATTAGTGCTGTTTGGGAAAAGGTTGTTTTCCTTTTTTAATAGCATTTCATCCTAAGTACCTCCACTCAATTGGTCATTAAAATTAGAATATAGGTGATAGGATTTTTTTCCTACTTAATTTTTTATCACATATCATAAAAACATTCATTACAGTGGATCTTCTTAAAGAATGTATTAAAAATACATCTTTTTTGCTCTATGGTATGAGGTGAAAAATGAGTTAGGAGAAAGATACATTCAAGAAAATCTTGCTTTTTGACATTCCCATTGTGACTCAGCAGTAATGAACCCAACTACTACCCATGAGGAGGTGGGTTTGACAGACATGTCTCGGATCCCACATTGCCGTGGCTATGGTGTAGGTGTGTAGCTGCAGCTCCAGTTCAACCTCTAGCCTGGGAACTTCTATATGCCATGGGTGTGGCTCTAAAAAAAAGACAAAAAAAAAGATAAAATCTCACTTTTGTTTTGTTTTGTTTTGGCTTTTTAGGGCTGCACTCATGGCATATGAAGGTTCCCAGGCTAGGGGTCAAATCGCAGCTGCAGCTGCTGGCCTATGCCAGAGCCACAGCAATGTGGGATCCAAGCTGTGTCTGAAACCTACACCACAGCTCACAGCAACGCCAGATCCTTAACCCACTGAACGAGGCCAGGGACCGAACCTGTGTCTTCATGGATGCTGGCCAGATTCATTAACCCCTGAGCCACAATGGGAACTCTGAGAAAAATCTCACTTTTAATCTAAAAAAATAATACAAAACAGAAACAGACTCACAGATATAAACAAGTTTGTGATTACCAAAGGGAAAAGGGGAAGGAGAGGTATAAATTAGGAATATGGGATTTAATAGGTAGACACCACTATATAAAATAATAAACAACAATGATTTATGGTATAGCACACAGGACTATATCCATTATTTTGTAATAACCTATAATTCTGTAATTGGAAAGAATCTGAAGCTGTATACCTAAAACTAATACAATGTGGTAAATCTACTATAGTGTAATTAAGGAAAAAAGCCTAATTTTTTTCCTTCTGGAAGTTTCTGGTCTACCTTTTAAATGCTCCAAGTAATCTTATTTCCATCACTTTTACATTAAATTTTTCTGTGTTTCAGTAGCCATGATTTATTGACATAAACAAAGCTAATGAACAGATAAGCAAGGGCCAAAACAATTTTCAAAGATCTAATTTAAGCCCTTGTAATTATTTAAACTGAATTCCAAAAATTTATAACTTGAGGAAACATTAAATATCATTTTCATTTTACAGATGAATGAACTGAAACCCAAGAAGAGGGAGGAATTAGTAGATGTTTAGTGGCAAATACAAGACAGAAACATAACTTAGGTGATTTTCACCTGTTGTTCTTCTCACCACACCAGTACTTTGCATTATAACTTTTGTTGTGGTTATTTTAACCACGGTAATTAATATTTATCACACATTTAATATGTGTGGGCAGCATCCAAATTCTATACATAGATTACCTCGTATCATCCTTACAATACAAGGGATGATGAAAGAACCAAGATTAGTTTGCCTAAGATGTTCCCACCTGGAAGAGTCAGAGCTGGGATTTGAACCCAAGTGGCCTGATTCCAGAATCCATGGGTTTTTTTTTTTTTAATTTTGATTTGAACAGACATTTATTTATTTATTTATTTTAATAGTTATTTCCCCAATCCATGTTTTAAACTAGTTTATTTTCACTTGTCACGGTGCTCCTAAAACACATGATCAGTTCCTCACATTTTAGTTTCACTTTGGGCCAAATCTGCTCTCTTATGAGCCCTCTTTTTTAAATAAAAATCTGTGTTTGAATTCTGTGGCTCAGCGGGTTAAGGATCCAGTACTGCCACTGCTGAGACTCAGGTCGCTGCTATGGCACAGGTTTGATCCCTGGCCCCAGAAATTCCAAGCATGGCCAAAAAAAAAAAAAAAAAATCTAGATTTTCCTCACGTCACATCTTAATTAGAAACATGATTACCTAACCCAGTCTCCACTTAGGAACTGAGGTACTGTGTTTCTGAACAGAGACCATTCTGCTTTGAAGTTGTGGAATCTAAACTGGTGGCCTTGAGTGCTAGCTGACGCTGGACCTGCTGTTTTCTCTTATGTCTTACAGGGGGCGACTGTGCTACCTTGATGAAGAACATGGGTCCTCTCCCGGTTGATATGGCTAGGATGTACTTCGCGGAGACAGTCTTGGCCTTGGAATATCTACATAATTATGGAATTGTTCATAGAGATTTGAAACCCGACAAGTATGTACACTGACGAAACATATGTCTTTTTTTCCATATGGTACAGAAAGTTTTCTTATAAAAATGTTTTCTTTCTTAATGCTGCCCTGCACATTTAAAAATTCTCCCATAATGTTCCCAAATGAGTTATTTGTAACAGCATATATGATAATTTTTATATAACCTTTTTTAAAGGCTGTGATGTTTATAATAATAGCTTATAAAAGCAAAAGAAAAAGATTAAAAAGCCAGGGTTAGTTAATTTTTTAAAGTGTTTTTAATTATGTAAATAAGAGGTACAGAGAACACTATGAATTGTTTTCTGGCTAGTTTCTGCATTTGGGATCATACTTAGATAATTCTTCTTTACTCCTAGATGATATATATTCTATTCTATTCCATTTTATTCACAGTTTCATTTTTTATTTAATTTTTAATCCACATGGAATTCATTTTGGTGTCTGATTTGAGATACAGATATACCATTTTTCCCCAAATGACTAGCTATTCATCTTGACACCATTTATTAAATGTTTCATGCTTTCTCCACTAACTTGAGATGCCTCTAGAAGTATTACCTATTAGTATGGAAAGATTTTAAGGGTGCTGAAGATTTTTGTGACAAAATTAACTTATGGTCATTCCAGAAAATTTGGGAAGTACAAAAAGAAAAAATTTCATTCACCGCATTACCAAACAAGGACAACCATTAGAATTTTGGCATGTGTCCTCCCAATAGCTCTATTTTTTTTTAAACTCCTCTACTTCTTTAATTTTTTAATTAATTAAATTTCATTTTCCACGGAAAATGAAATTTTAAACTGTAAGTTCATAAAGCTCTTGCATGTGTAAAAATGTAGGTTTTGTGCTTAATGAGTAGAAACTTAAATTCGAGCCAGAAGTTGAAATCTGAAACAATGGTATATTTTTCATCCCAGTTCTTTATCTTATGTCTCATTTGAATCACAGATTTGTTGCTTATCTTAGTTGCTAATGTGTGACATAGGATTATTGGTAGCCCTTTCTTTGCTCTTTTCTCATTCTGAAAATGGAAGCATGTCGGAGGTCCATACTTAAATTTTTCTGAGAGCTTCAGGTTGTAGATGGTTCTGTATGTGGCAGCCCCAATGAAGTTGAGCTGGACCCCCGTCTCCAGCCCTCCCTTGTGAATTACACACAGCTGCCAGACACATATTTAGCATCTTTGTGTGACTTCATCTCTTCACAGGCTGGGTTTTGTAATAAAGTTGATACTCAACAGTCTTATAGGTTGACAGTGGGAGAGAGAAAAGGAAAAAAAAAAAATGAGCCTCAAAGCAAGTGTCATAATATATGTCCTTCTACCTCCTAGTTTGTTGGTCACCTCGATGGGACACATAAAGCTGACAGATTTTGGATTATCCAAGGTGGGACTAATGAGCATGACGACCAATCTTTACGAGGGTCACATTGAAAAGGATGCTCGAGAGTTCCTGGACAAACAGGTAAGCTTGTGTGCTGCTCAGTTCCAGAGAGAAATAAATACAAAGTACAGCGTTGCCAGTGAAAGTCAGAATCGACTTGCCTAGGCCATCTTCACGTTAGTGCTGGGACTTAGATGTCTGTATAAGCCTTACATTTAATACAGGGAAAATTGCTTCCATTTTTCTCCCTGGGCCTCTTAGAACTGTCTGTCCCTCCACATTCCTCCCCTAACATTATGGTCTATTAGTAAGATGAATGATTTAATTGCACGCAAGTGAGGGTGTGAGAGAAACAAATGGAAAATTGTTTTTGTAAGGAATTGAGGAGTCTCTGTAGAGTCCTCATGAAACTCATGAGGCATCGTACAATCAAGGGTGCTAAAATCGAAGCCATGGCCCATTTCCCTTTAAGCATGCCTCATTACCATGTGCCCACAATCTGCTCATTGTACACTTACTTAAGGTGAATACATCTCAGCTGTCATGCTTTTCAGAAGTAACCAGGATGTGAATATACCTCGGCCATGTCAATGCTAAAAGTATTTCTGACAGTGACACATACAAAAAAAAAATATATATATATATATATATGTATATATATATATATTATTTTAAATGTAAGGATTACAATTTTTTTTAATATTATAAAGTCAGTCAAACTACCTGAAAGGATCAAACCCTCCATTTGCAATTAGACATTACACATAATTTAACATTAGAGCAGCCTTTTAAACTTTGCTTTATCTGTTATTTAAGTGTAATTCATCGCCTTTGGCATTATAAATACTGCCTTGGAACTGCTGTTCTTTAGTTCTTTGCCCAGTGTGTGGTTCCGTGTGGTTCCATGTGGTTGAGCAGGTGCACTCTGGGCAAAATAATTGATAGTTATCCATCTTGCTCATTTTAATTCATGTCTAATATTCCAATTATTCTAATATTTCAATCATCTTTTAGGTCTGTGGGACACCTGAATACATCGCACCAGAAGTGATTCTGAGGCAGGGCTATGGGAAGCCGGTGGACTGGTGGGCCATGGGGATTATCCTCTATGAATTTCTGGTTGGATGCGTGCCATTCTTTGGGGACACTCCAGAAGAGCTATTTGGACAAGTCATCAGTGGTAAATATCATCGGGAATTATCTTTAAACCACTGTTGGGAAGCAGCTATTTAATGTATTTCTGCGGAGCATTGCTGTTTTTACTACTAAAATGTTAACCTGTATCACATGGTTTAGCCACCAAATTAAAAGAACTCACTCATCATAGCACATAACCGACTTAAACAATCTCATGAGAGCAATATGTGTTGGAAATTGAGCTGAGGCAGTTTTGTTAACATGGAATTTGGAAATGTACTAGCGATGTAACTGATTTTTATGGTGTGCTTCTCCTGCAAAAGAAATTGGTGTGGGATTTGCAAATGATTTCACTGCTGTCCAGCCTTGCTTTCCATAACAGGAAAGTTGCACCAGGGAAGAGAAGGTTAATGTGGGTAACATTCACATAAATGGGAAAAATGGCTAATGGCACAGTGAAGAAATTAACAAAAATGTAATAAACCCTAAAACAAATGTCTACCAAATAATAAATAATGAGAATGGGGAGGAAGCAAATTTCATCCACAGATTGTTAATGATTTCATTGGTAGTTGTTATGGTGTAATGTTATTTCGTAACAGCTGTTCATCTTTCATTTAAATTCAATAACCTTTAGATCTTAACCTGCAAGCTGACCCTAACTATTGTTATGCGGCTTGTGGCAAAACTAAATGATAATTAAATAGGCTCTATTCCTACCCTACCTGCTGTTTTTATAAGTTTCCCCCAAGCAGAGATCAAAAAGCTTCTCTTCCTCAAAGTTTGTCAGTCAGCACTCGCATCTTCATCACCCATCTCTGGACCATTTTGGACCGTGCTTACAGGGTCCAGGAGTGGAAACTGGGGGACATTTCCTTTTACTGTGAGGAGTTCCTTAATTATAGCATTATGTGCCTTCACGGACTTTTGCAAGCCAGGCATATTTGTAAACTTTAACAAAGTGGATTTGTGAGTTGCCTGCAGTGTATAACCCTTTTATACAATATCTGAGCTATTTATGGATTTATAACTAGGCTGTTTTCTGATATACCAAGGCCTGACTAGCAAGAGGAATCAACTGTTTAATTAACACAAGCAGCAAATGGTGGCTTTGTTCTCTCGATGCCTTACGGCTCAGATGCATATGCATGTTTTATTTTCCAAATCAGATTTAAACTGCAGCAGAGGAAGCTGGAGGCAGGCACATGCAGAAATAACTCATGTTTTTTATTTCATTTCCGTGCACACACAGGCATGCACACCTATCTTCAGGCAAACCCCTTTAGAATGTAGAACATATTCTAATATTCATGACAGATTTTAAATACTTCCATTACTATGATTCCTTTGGATTTGGACTTTTCCTTTGTCTCTGGAAATAGTTATTTTTACAGAATTACTTTTTGCTTCTTGGAGCTAAAGAACTCTAGGGCTGTGGCCAGATTTTCAACCGAGGATGATAGGAGAGAAAATCTGACTCCCAGATGAGCCATCGATGAGCTATCACCTAAAACACAGGTGTTTAGAGTTTCCACTCTATTGAGTCTTCTTAATAACTAGAGGACCAATTTGTAGTGAGTCAATTCTATCAAGGAAAAATGAATCAAAAAGGCAAATGAGAGGTAGTACTCATGGAAATATTCTCTCCCTGCCTTGTGGAAAGCTGTGCTATTCATTCCTTGTGAAATAGTGCTTCTCAAACTTGACTGGGCTCAGGAATCAAGTGAAGATCTTGTTAAAATGCAGACTCTGATTCAGCAGGTCTGGGGTGGGGCCTGAAATTCTGCTTTTCTAGCAAATACCCAGGTGCTGTCCATGCTGTTGGGACATGGACCACCCTTTGAGCAACGAAATTTTAAACTACGTTTCTTCCTTCTAGATGAGATCAACTGGCCTGAAAAGGATGAGGCGCCACCACCCGATGCCCAGGATCTGATTACTTTGCTTCTCAGACAGAATCCCCTGGAGAGACTGGGAACAGGTTAGAGCACATATGTTTTAATTTTGCTAATATGCGAGAAGTAATGTCAGCGTGGCGCACTCAGAGGTTTTTGTTTTTGTTTTGTTTTCTGCATGGGAAACATCTGTTGGTCGATGTAGAATATGACTACAATACGTTATAACAGTAATATTTTGGATTTTTTTTCTGATTCACAGCAGTAGGTACGCTGGGAGGGCCAGCGACTATTGTTCCATTGTTTGTTTGTCTTCGTTTTTTGGCATTCTTGTTTTTGGCAAAGCAGGAATTATTTCTACTATGTTTCAGTAAATAAAATTTCTCTGGAAGAAAACCCCAAGGCCACATGTCCTGAAAAGCATGAATCGTACAAATTTGAAACGGAGGATTAGCGCTATAGAGGATGTTTTTCGTTGTAGTTGTTTGGTGTTGTAAACATATATATATATATATATGTATATCTCCCTAGAAGGATTTGGCCCAGCATGTTACTTTCTGCAGGGTTTGAAACAGGTTGTCAATACCTTGAACTAATTACTGGAAATGAGCACCTGCAGTTATACCAATGCCATCCCCTCCTGGCGATTGGCACCAGAGCCCAAGAAAGAGGATTAAAGAACATTGACTTACAGGATTAAGGAGATAGTAGATTTATTTCTTATGGATTATTTTTCCTGATTGTTCTGCTACCAGTTTTTTTGTTTCTGACAGCTCTTTTTCCTTTTCTTTCTTATGTTCTGAATAGATGGACTTAAAGGAGTTCATCTTGTGGCTCAGCGGGTTAAGAACCCAACATAGTGTCCACAAGGATGCAGGTTTGATCCCTGGCCTTGCTCAGTGGGTTAAGGACCTGTCACTGCCTCAAGCTGTGGCATAGGTCACAGATGCTGCTTGGATCCAGTATTGCTGTGGCTGTGGTGTAGGCCTGTAGCTGCAGCTCCAATTCAACCCCTGGTCTGAGAACTTCCATATGCTGCATGTGCAGCCATAAAAAGAAAAGAAAAGAAAAGAAAAAAAGACTAGACAGACTTAGAGATCCCAGGGTAGAGTCCTAGCCAACCCCAGTGTGTGAATTTGTCTAGATGAGACTAAATATTAAATTGACATACACATCACACACACACACCACATGCACACTGTATCCATGATTTCCATCAGTAAAAATTGTTGACGTGATGGGTTGTTTACTCTGAGCTATTTCATTCCACCCTGTTTTACTGGAAAAGTCAGAAAATCGTGAAGTGAGAACTCTCACCCATTTTACAACAGCTCCAAATCTGTATCTTACATTGTTCTCCACATCTGTTTAATTTCCCCAGTTGGAGGGCTCTGTTCTTGCTTAAGTATGGAATGCTATGCTACCTGGAGTTTATGACGATGCATTGAAATCTTTATTTTGTAAATGAAGTTTTATTGAAATGCGGCAATGCTGTTCACTCACATATTGTTTATGGCCAACTTCATTCCGCTCTGGCAGAGCTAAACAATCATGACCAGCTGCGTGGCACACAAGGCCTAAGATGTTCACTGTCTGGCTCTTTACAGAAAAATCTTGGAGACCTTGCAGTAGAGAATCCAAGAAGTTTTCACATCAGGACTCAGTTGGGAAAACCGATTTGAGTTGAGTTACATACTGGAGTACCATATGCTCTTTGCCTTTTTCAGTGGATGAGTGGGCCTTTAACTAGGAAAGGCAATATAGTGGACGTTTAGGGCATAAACTCTGGAGTCAAATAGCCAGAGTTTAAATCTGACCATGTGACCATAAGCAGGATGTTTTGCCTTTCTGTGCCTCACTTCATCATCTACACAATGGAGCTTATAATGAGTACCACTACCTCCTGTGGTTATTGTGAGGGTAAAAAATCATCTACTCTGGCTCTTAGGACCAGAGGTGACACTGCCAGTATTGTCATTTTTTTTTCCCCCTGTATATATAATCTCATGCTTTCTCCTTTGGACATATGAGGCTTAGAAAGGGTGGTGGTGCCCCTACCTTTGAGCTAATTGAACTCTTTGAACAGAGTGTTTTATCTTTCTCTCCCACCCTATTTGGTTTTCCTTAAGTCTGAAGTGTCTAGGGAACTTATTTCCCACCATCTGTGACCTGCAGTCAGATTTGCTTTAGTCGTTCAAGAGACAGGAGTAGCTGTCCAAGAATGGGTATCACTGCTCTGTGTGGAGCAGAATTTTGAGGAGTGATTTTACTCACTCAAGCCAAATATGAGAAGCAGTGGCATTTGAAGATTGTCCTGCTACAATACAAATAACCCTTTATATATCCTAATCAGCTGTTCCAGAGAAATGATGTCCTAAGGTATGGCTAAAGATAAGAATCAACACAGCCCTCTAAAGAGTTCCCTTCAGGGTTCCTGTGTCATTTTGGAGAGTTTTCCTACTTAATAATCTGCCCACTTCCCTCCTCTAAGAACACGTGGACTCTTGATTGGACTTGACTTAACAAGGCAGGCTGGGATGGCGGTCAGTGCATCCACGTTTATACATTATTTGCTGCAGGTTATCTCTGCACATTTCTCCTTGACCCCTGCTTTCCGTCTTTTTGGGGTTTGACAGTTTGAGAAACGAATCTCCTAGCAGAAGCTCAAAAGAGACATTTATAAGACCCTGCCCAAGCTCTTAGCCTTGTCAAGGAGTGCCTGCCAAACAGGCAGGGCCAACGTGACAGGTTCCAGTAGGGCCTGGAGAATGAGGCTGAGAATCCCGCAGGCCTGCCATGCTGCTTCCAATGACAGCGTTTTGGATTTAATGCATATTTAGCGGGCAAAATAATGCACCGTGAAAATGTGTGAATGCACATTTGCCCAAGAGACTAGAGAAGCTGAGAAAAGGAGTGTGAAGAACATAATGGATGTTTAAGAAACTTCTATGAAAGGAAAGAAAAACTCAAGGGAGAGCATGGGTGCCAAAGCATAGCTTGCAATTTGGGAACTTGTACTTGAACTCGGCTTTTGAACTTGTAGAGTTTTGAGTGGCAGCTGAGCCCATTGGACTTGAGAGCTGCCAAAGTGTGACTGACCGCCCACCCCTGAGCCAGCTGGGAGATCGTGAGTCATCTCTTCATTGTCCAGCGTCTCAGTTTCCTAATCTATGGAAATGGGCATGTTCCACACCTCCCGCGATTTTTGTGATTTTTCTGAGTGTAGACACATTTGTGAAAGTGTCTGGGACATGAACCTAGTGCATAATAGGAGCTCAAGAAATGGTCACTTTCCCTTCCCTTCCTGACATGTGATGAGTTCCTGGGTCTGATGATTTGTATTTGGTGCATAACACCATCGTCTGTGTTATACCCACAGTTGAGCCCAGAGTTAATTTGTCCCCAGAGCATCTCGTTGATTCTTTTGTTCCCCATCTCTCGAAAAAATGCATACGAAACAGGACCCAAGGGTAAGCAGCTGCTTCTCAGAGGGACACCAAGGCCAAAGAGCGGAACTGTGGGCTGGGTCAGCCGTGGACTGGGACTCCGTGGGGAGGACCCATTTGTCATCATCCACAGAGGTGAAGCAAAATGCTCTCACCAGTGAGGGTCTCAAAGGATGTCAAGTCGGGAATGAAAACCCAGACCCTCTGGATGTGGTCTGCAAGTGGCCTTTGAGGTGTCGAGTCTAGAGGACTGTGCTTGTCTGGGTAAAGTTGATTGACCTGGAAGTGTCACAGCTGTCACTGAGAGTGGCCCCATGAGCAGCCACAGAAGTGGTGGTCGTTGCAGTGTAGTGTGTGGTGGGCCGTAAGTAGCTCTTAACTCTGGACCTCGGTATCACCGGCACAGTGAGGGAGTTGGATCGAGAAATATTTAAGCCCTTTTAGCTTCTCCAAGAAAAGACCACTAGAATAAAACACCCCTGGCAGCTGTGTTTGGGGACATGGATCGTGCTAGATGAAAACCAGGTGGCACGGAGGACGAGGGCGAGACTGTGCAGAGGTGCTCAGGAGTTGGCTGTTTGGCTCAGTTCCCCAGAATCAGCGATTGTGAAGCCATTTGCAGACGGATGCAAAAGAGATGCCAGGGTGGGATCCAAATTAAAACATGCCTCCCCTTGATGTGGCACGTGGCGCTATGGCACTGAGGATGGACCTGGGTGTTCTCCGACAGACCTTGGCTTGGCCCCTCTTATTCACTGCTTGATCTTAGCCTGGTATTCTTTACTGCTTATCATTACTGTCCCCATTCAGACATGGAGCCGATAATGCCTGCTTTGTGGGGTTCTTTTCCAACAGTTTAATTAAAGGAAACAAGTGGCCTCTAGCACCTAGTGTAGTACTTGTCCGAGTTGGCCCTCACACCACTGCTGCTAATGCTATTGCTGTTGGGACCAACATCAGACTTGAGTATTGCGCTGTAAACACTGGAAAAGCCTGGGTGCAGTTCTCGATGAAGATTCTAGTCAAATGCTTTGGAAACCATCCTCCCTTTTGGGTGGTGACTTTCCTACTTTGCTTTTTTTCTCTCCATTCTGTTGTTTTCAGAACAGTGGTTTTCCCTGGCTAGGTTTGGAGCTGTAGCTAGGCTGCCCCTTGAGCACCAGGGGCCTGGTGGGACCTGAGTCACATCTGTGAACCTGACAGACAGCTCCCCCGCCCTGAGATCCAAGCCCATTTTTCATTCCACTTGCATTTCTCATCCCGTTCCTTCTGTACCCCACTGAGGACGGGATGAGAAGCCTGGGTGACAAGTGCATTCAAGAGGCATTTCCATCACACTTAGGGGAGCATCTCCTGGTAGGGAAGCTGATTAGACCCCGGTACTAGTCTTCAGAAATCTCTCTTCTCAGTATTATTTCAAGATGGATTCTTCTTTGTCTGCCCCCATCAACAGTGTATGTGTTGGTGGCAGGCAGGGACCTGATTCTCACGCTGGGACTTTATAACATGTGTACCATCTTCTGTTTACCTGAGGGATCATATCATCTTTTGATGGGGCCTGCCCTTCAAAATCTCTCTTTAAAATCATGAACTGAATTAAAAACCTTGTTTCACTAAATTGTGTTCTCAGGCTCATGCGGCAAAAATAAGCCTAAAACTTAGGGACTTTGATTGATTTTCATTACACGCATTATAAATCCATCAAACAGGTTTGCCAGTGTCTTAAGAAGCTGTAATCCGCAGAATCTAATTCCTACCAATGTTAATGAGCAATCCAATAAAATTGAATGGTCACTGTTCTGTACTATTTAGGAAAAATTCACCTTTATTAAAATCTTACCTCCGGAGGAAATACTGCTGTGGACTCATTCTGCACCTTGTTAGAATTTCTTCAGATTTGTAATGAGCAAGTCTCCTCTGGGCCAGTGTGTGTCCACATCGCCAGGTTCAGCGTAATGGGATTTTAAGTGGCTGCATCATTAACCTTTGAAAAATGGAGGAAGTCATGGAAAAATTAACAAAGAGAAACTGCCATAACAACTGCTGTTAGCAAAATCAAATCTCCCACTGATAAATTATGGGAAAATTTTTGGAGGTTTTGGTTTGCAGAATGAAAAACATTTCCATGATTTCTTTAGTTCGCTTTTGATAGATTGTGGTTTTTTTTTTTTTTTTTTTTTGATGTTCTTAAAAACGGCTGTTTACCTTTCTGCGAGGACGATTTAACGCTTTTCCCTCTGTTCTTCCCCTCCACTGCCTACCCCAAGGTGGTGCATATGAAGTCAAACAGCATCGATTCTTCCGTTCCTTAGACTGGAACAGTTTGCTGCGACAGAAGGCAGAATTCATTCCCCAACTGGAATCCGAAGATGACACAAGTTATTTTGATAGTACGTGCGTTATCTGACATAAAACATTATTTGGCCTTTACTTTGTAAGAAAATCAGCTCTGCTTTGGATAGGACCTTCCAGTCCTGAACCATCATTTTAAATATCTAAATTCAAAGCTGAAACTCTGAGTAATTGGAACTGTCCCCAAACATTTCCCTGCAGCTCGATCAGAGAAGTACCATCATATGGAGACTGAGGAAGAAGATGACACAAATGACGAAGACTTCAACGTGGAAATAAGGCAGTTTTCCTCATGTTCCCATAGGTTTTCAAAAGTAAGTGAAATGGGGCATAAACACAGAGGGCCTGCCCCCTGGCCAGGTAGTTGGTACCTTGAACAGTGACACGGGACTGTAAGAAGCAGCTATGGTGTTTGGGGGCTTGGGGGCTTTTTTTAGGGGAAAAAGTGACCCCACCGTCTTAATAACCCAGAGTCCCTCTCCCCCTGTAGAAGTATTTTTCTCTGTTTCACTCTCTGCAGATTAGTATCTTTTTTCTTGGAGTCAGAGGCTTGCATTCATAGTCACCCTTAGGAGCATGTGGTACCACCTATGTGCTGACTTTGCTTTGCGTGCCCTGGTCTAGCTCGGTGCCGGGGAGGCATCCTCCCGTTTCTTTCCTGTTATGATGGAGAATGTTGAGCTCATTGTGCTCGGAGCCCTCTCCTAGTATCCCACAGAGTACACCACAAAAGAGAAAGTCTAGTCCTTGTTTTAAGCCCAGACCCTTGGCCCCAGTTGACTGCAGAATGACAAAGTCTTATAACTGGTGATAGAAAATTCATGTTATATTCAAGAGGCAGTAGGAAGCCAAGCTAGAATTTTGGAAACGGTAGAAGATAAAATCAATGGAGAAAGATACTTTTTTTTTTTATATAATTTATATTTTTGCTGCTGGTGGTGAGATTTAAAAGATAAACAAAACACCTGAGAGTCCTGAGATGAGGCAGGGCCCTAGGAACATGGAAATGAACCTAGAGGGCACCCTACCTTCCTTTTGCTATTTGCAGCCGCAATATATTTTCTGTTGCCATGGCATTTTCATGATTATGATGTAGCTTTTCTATAGCATTGAGTGATTTTAAAGCATTCTGCACGTTTTTCTAAGTGACTACCCAGAGTGTGGCCCACACTGCCCTCCCTGTTAATAGCAAGGACATAGACATAGGGATTTCCCTGGAGGGGATGCACAGGTCTGGCCCAGAGCCAGGACCAAAATCGCTTCAACAACAGGGAGCACGGGCTTTCCCAGTACCTGTCCTGTGGCCGCTCGAAGCCAGCCCGCAAGCTCTGTTTCCTTCCCACTGTCTCCTGTTCTTTAGCCACCTTCCTCCTAATCCCAGGAGATCATAGGTGGTCTCAGGGCCACTTCCATGGGAGCAGCCAGGGGCTGGATGTGGCAGTAATGAGTACTTCCTGGGCTGGGCTCTCAGCTCCCTATTTCACCTTCCATCTTTCCTGGGCGTCAGCACAGGTCCCAGTTTGCCTAAGCTCTAATCCCCTTCAAAAATCCCAGGACCCACATAGGAAGCTGCCTGTCTGTAAATGTGATTTATAAGCCAAACGAACACCTCTGACTCATAATAACCAAATAGGCCCTGCATCTCTCCCCTACCCCTGACACGATTTGAAACAGGTCATTTATTCTTCTCTTAGCCCTCAGTTCCAATTCATTTTTTCTCCTTCCCGCCCCTGACTGGTGGCCATTAAATCTTTTTCCCTGTGATTTTCTTTCTCGGATTGACTTCATGGTTAAAAAGTAATCTAACATGTGCATTGATCCCAGGCCTAGAAACCCCAATGCATCTATGGATTTTGTTTGCAGATACAAAGTCCATGGTGAGATACGGTGAGAGGGTGGTGAATTCATAGCTCCCCACTCGAGGGGAAAAAAAAAAATTACACATTGACCACTCATCTCAGGATTCAAGAAAACAGCACTGGAAAGTACTGAATACACCGTCCAAATTCAAACTTTAGTCATAGTCTCAGGTTTTTCCCAGGATTTGGGGATTTGTTTTTTTTTTTGTTTTGTTTTGTTTTCTTTTTCTGACAAACCCTTTCAGGAAGATATTAATAAGCACTGCCTCTTCGCCTTGCAGGTGTTCAGCAGTATAGATCGAGGTACTCAGAATTCAGGGGAAGAGAAGGAAGACCCTGGGGAGAAAACCAAAAACACCACGTTGCCGTCCACGGAAACATTAAGCTGGAGTTCCGAGTATTCTGAAATGTATGTGAATTGCCTGTTAAGAAATATCATAAGCAGTAGCTCCCAGGACAGTGGTGCTTCAATGTGAGTGTGCATTTGAATCTCCTGGACAGGGAGTTCCCGTCGCAGCTCAGTGGTGACAAACCAGATTAGTATCTATGAGGACGTGGGTTCAATCCCTGGCCTCGCTCAGTGGCTTAAGAATCCGGTGTTGCTGTGAGCTGTGATGTAGCTTACAGATGTGGCTTGGATCTGGTGTTGCCGTGACTGTGGCATAGGCCGGCAGCTACAGCTCTGATTCGACCCCGAGCCTGGAAACTTTCGTGTGCCACAGGTGTGCCCCTAAAAAGACCAAAAAATAAAAAATAAAAGGTGGGGGGAATCTCCCGGGGGCTTGTACCATCAGATTGCTGGGTCCATTCTCGGAACTTCTGACCCAGGAGATCTGGGATGGGGGCTGAGAATGTATGTTTCTAACAAGTTCCCTGGGGATGCTGGTGCTGCTGGACTGGGTACCCCCCTTGAAGAATTGCTGCCCTTGACATGTCTTGGTTAGGCTATCTCAGTTCCACTTTGACCTGGTTTCTCTCCCAGTTCACCTGGAACACAGTTTCCTAGTGTGTACAGGTCTGTGACTTTGGTTTTGTTTTTAATTAAGGCAACAGTTATCCACATCCAACTCTTCAGATACTGAAAGCAACAGACATAAACTCGGTTCTGGCCTGCTTCCCAAACTGGCGGTTTCAGCAGAGGCAGAACAAGACGTGGCGGCTCCCCACCCCAGAGAGCTGCACGAGGAACCAGAAAAGCCAGCCCTTCCTCCTGCAGAGAGTGCTCAGGAGGAGCCTGAGGTCAGCACCCCGGCCAGTACGATCAGCAGCTCCACCCTATCAGGTAAGACCAGGGCGTGGTCCAGGGCATGGTCTGCCATCCAAGCATCACCTACCACACTGAGAGGTGACTGTGGATGCTCACATTTCCAGGCCTGGCCCAGTCTGGTAGTGACAATGGCCGTTTTGTGCTGCTAGACTCTGTCCGTGGCCCCACTTCTTGTGCTTGGTGATGGGCTCCTGAGACCTGAGGTCAGGCGTCCCAGACACCTCTTTAGCGCATGGCCATGCAGCTGATGGGTCTTGCTTCACCTGAAAGCTTCACGTCTATAGCCAGGTTTCATATGGGTCCTTTGCAGGCCATTAGAACACCCTAGGGGCTCTGCTGTGGCTGCAAAGGCATGTCTCGTGGGGTTACATCTAACTCAAAGTTACGAGTGAGTGGCACTGTCGAATAGTCAAACGGTTGTGATGGAACATGACAGAGGATAATGTGAGAAAAAAAATGTGTGTGTGTATATATATATATATATGCATATATGTATATATGCATATGTATGTATATATGCATAGATATATACATATATATGTATGACTGGGTTACTTTGCTGTACAGCAGAAATTGACAGAACAATGTAAATCAACTATAATAGAAAAAATGAAGATTTAAAAAAAAAAAGCCAAATAGTCAAAATTCCTCTCAGCGGTGTCTTAAATCATCACCCATAAAGTACAGTATAAGCCACTTGAAATGAGTGGTTGTTTCTTTGAAGGACTTGGTTTTTATTATGGGGCCACGTTGTACCCAATGACCAGGCTCCACCCTAGAGCCTCAGTCTGTGTGGCCAGATGCTTGTGCGCTGAGATTCACGGATGCCTTCCACGCATCTAGGCCGGAGAGAGGAGAGGGGAGTCAGAAAGAGCCACACAATTCAAATTGGTGTCCTATGTGCATATGAGGCAGCTCCACCATGCACACGTTCCCCTTCCAGTCCCCAGGTGACTGGCGCAGAGACACTCCTGAGACGTCTTTGGTAGTGGGGGAGGCAGTCCAGGGGCTTGGGCCCTTCTGATGTTACTTTTGAGTGAGGTAAACCTTCCTGAGAACAGTAAGGGTCTCCACAGGTTCTTAAAGTGCTTAATGCCTCATGGTACTCGCATGCCTGTAATCACAGAGGTGTCCTCATTAGATGATCTGATTCGCATTCCCCTCGGAGCAAGCCTTTGAAGTGCATTTAAAATATTATTTGGTTTATAAAAATTTTATGCACAGCGCATCCTTCTACAGAGCAATGTGTATTTTATGCTTAAAGAATACATCGTGGATGTGGCTTAAGGTTGCCATAATAAATGTTTTCATTAAGCCATATTCAATATGCCATGTTGATAACCGTGAATGATTCCAAGATTTCTCAGAACTTTTTTTTAACTAACTGAATATTAGCAGTGTAATTTTCCTTTTGTTTTGTTTTGAATCATTTGCTGAAAACAAACTTTCCAGGCTGGGTTTCTTTTAGCCTCCTAAAAAAAGTCTCGTTCTGTGGAGCATTGCATGATATTAGCATTGATTGTGAGGAATAATGATGTTGGGTTTTTTCCTTCTCTCTCTTCACCTCGGTTATGTTTCCACGTAGGATCATTCCACCTGTCCGAACTCTGTAAGAGCCAGGAGAATAGCAATGAAATAGTGTAGAAGCAAGACAGTGGTCTCAGATTCCTGACCATTTTTAGTTCATCTTGCTACTCAAATCAAATGAAGATATGTGGAGCGTTTTAAATTTCTGGTTATTACTAAGTTCTCACCCATTTCCTAGTTTATTATTTACTCTGAATGGAGTAGAGTTACCTCCATGTAAAATGTATTCTTACTATGATAAATTGTTTATTATCCCCTGGCCTCTTCAGCCTGCTTACTGTCAGAAAGGTAGGCGGTAGAGGGAGGAGAGTGGTGTCGAAGCATTTGATTGATGACTTTCATAATTAAAAAAAAAAAACCTGTCTATGTCCTGCATGCATTTTGATTAATAGGTTCAAACCACCCATTTCTCCGTCTCCCCCATGTGCACACTAAAAATAATCAAAAGACCTTGGGGGCTGTAAGTACAGAATAGAGAGATGCACTGATTTGCTCATAGCGAAGGGTAATTAGGGATTCTGAAAACCGTGCCTGTAGTAAAATTAAATTTGTTGATTTTTATATTGCTCCACCATCAAAAAGAAAGAACCCTTGACATTTACAGAGCATTGAGGTGACATTACCCACCAATGGCAGAAAAGAAACACATGCTTTATACAGAGCTGGGAAACGAGATGGCGGAGGCAAGAGCGAGAGATGATAGGCAAGGTATGTGGGGTACGCACAGCCTGGCATTTAGGGAAGTACAGCTTTATACCTACCTGTTTCTTTTTTCATGACTGCCTTGTATGTGGTGAAACATAAAAGTCTTGAAGTTTTAGGTGTGGTGCTCAAGTGCATCCAACACATTATTCATCGTGAAGAGATTCAGCTTTACATGATGTACTTACTTGTCAATGATCCCATCCAAACCAAATCAGAATAGAGAAGGGAGTGTGTGACTTATCCCCAAAGTAAGCTCAAGATTTTTAAGATGAGATTTTTTTTTTTTTGACTTGTGAAGTTTTTTGTCAAGTCCTTTAGCAGCTGATTTCTTAGAGTAAATAGAACAGAGATACTGTTAAGTGGGATGGAGTTTGGTATATAGAAGCAGAAAGACGGTTGCTGTTTACCAGAAGATTGTCTTCCTTTGTTGGTCAGCTGGGTGTCACATGGAAGTCCATGAACCTTTGCATCTACAGCACAGTAGGTGGCCAGGAGCTGTACCCTTTGTACCTAAAGCACAGTAGGTGGCCAGGAGCTGTACCATGCCCAAGTGCCCTGAGCCAAGCCCCAGGCTTCCCTTAGCTTGGACCCCACCTGTGGTGTCTGTGCCAGCTCTGTGAATAGGGCCAAACTTCACCTGTGTAGTCAAGTGATGTGTGTATAGCAGTATAACAGAAATGTTAGTTAAATCCAGTTAAGCCTCTTTCCTAGGCAAAGAATGTCATGGTCAGCACGTTAAAATGTGCTGTCTGGTCTTTCAAAGGATTGATTATAATGGTATTAAATTCTCTGTGTGGATTGTATATCTTAATGTGTGACTGTTGTTGACGATTTTTAAAGCACAAGGATCTTATAACACTTAGAAGGAAAAAGGAGATAAGCATTGTTTTTTTCTGGACAAAGAGGTATTATCAGTGATTTTAAAAAGAAAGGGGAAAAACCCAGAAAACTAGCCTATGAAAGAAAGAAACCAAAAGGGATGGTTGTTGGACTTTCCTCTGGGGAATTTAGCATGTCACTTCTGCTCAAGAACTTTTTTTACTCCTGGCATGTGCAATGGCCAGACAGATATCACTGATTTCCCAATCCTGCATGCTTCTACATGGTTATGTATTCTCTTATGTTCCTCTGATGAGGGAAGTCCTAATTTTTTCTTAAAAAAAAAAAAAAAACAAACCTCCAGTTTGTTTTCAGGATTAATAAAATTAAAGGAGGCTTGATGGCTGGCTTAAAGGGAGACAGATCTTCCACTGGTCTAGGACTTGGGGGCTGACCAGCAGGTGGCACTGTCTGTATTCAAAGCCACGAAGATGGATCAAGCCATTGGGTAATGAAGTCAGGTGTCCCCTTGGTCTTGTCCTGTGAGATTTACAAGGAGCTTAGAGTGAAAGGAGGCATCTGGTGTGGGAGGTCGAAGGTGACGCTTGAGGCACTTTTCTGTAAGTTACGTACCTGAGCCTCATGTGAGCTCTGCCCTAGAAAGATGGGAGGAGATGACACAGGCATATGTCTCCGTGCAGTGACTGAATGATGTCCACATGGCAAATCCCAGTATTCACAGCCACGCTAATGATGGTCATTAGTAGCATAGGATAATCAGTACATGATGGGTGGTCGTGGAGTTCATAAGGTGATGTTTGGTTCTCGGTGTGGCCTTTGATGGTGGGGTCGGGGGAAAGAATTGTCTCTACTAGGGTTGTAAGATACAGAGTCTAACAATTAATTACTCTTCTAGTTCAATGGAGTTGATTGCGAGTTAGCAGACTTGTGCACAAGTAGAATGAAATCTGAATGGCTGTCTCTTCCGTCCTCCTTCCTCTGCATCAGCATCTTCACACCAGTCACGTGTTTTTCATATTTGCCTGACACCACATGGACTCATCAACCACGTGGGCACCTGTTTCCCAGCCTTTGTCCTTCCTTCTCTCTGTCTTCCCCTCTCCCCACTGTCTTCTATCCCAGGTTTTCCTGAACGTGTTTATCCCTTCTTCTTTGTGCAGTTGGCAGTTTTTCAGAGCACTTGGATCAGATAAATGGACGAAGCGAGTGTGTGGACAGTACAGATAATTCCTCAAAGCCCTCCAGTGAACCCGCTCCTCACATGGCTCGGCAGCGATTAGAAAGCACAGAGAAAAAGAAAATCTCGGGGAAAGTCACAAAGTCCCTTTCTGCCAGTGCTCTGTCCCTCATGATCCCAGGAGGTAGAGAGACGTCTACTCGCATGATACTGTGTGATTTGTGCATGTGCTGCTCCCCCCCCCGCCCCCGGAACCCCAATTTGGAATGCAGACTGAGATGCAAGACTGCTTGAAGCAGTAATGGGGGGTGCCAACACAGCCCTCTTGAGTGTCTCCCTCCAGAGCTCCTGGAGGGCATACGTGGCTTACTCCCTCTTGCTTCTTTCTGCAGCGGGAGATGAGACAGGCTCCTTTCCCACAAAGGCTTACTTCTTTTATTTGTTTTCTTTTCTCCCCCCACCCCACCCCAAGTTAAGTGATAAATTTCCCTCCTCAATAACTTTTCTTTCCTAGACTATGCATCATTTATATCCTTTCCAAAGCTGTTTACAGCATCTGTGTTGGAAAGCTAAGTATAGTTTTTCTCATCTAATTAATGAGCAAATACACAGGGAACATGAGTTTTTCATTTCCGGAGATGCAGAGAGTCACAGACAGCACTGAAATTACACATTTTATCAGTCCTGTCTGTTGGGTTATGCTTCCTCCTACTGGTAGTCCCATCATTTTCTGCCCCACATTAAAAAAGAAAAAGATTGGGCTTAATTATGGTTTTGTTGAATTGCAGTATTTTTCCACAACCTAGTTTTGCCTCTGCTAATCACAAAGCTTGTAGTAATTTCACTGGCTGAGATGAAAATATACACCCTGGTGGTCATGACTTATCACTCAAATGTCAGAGAGTGGAAGTGGCAGTTGAATTATACTGCAGATGGCTTGCATGTGGAAGAATACAGACCACGTATGAAAGGGATTGTTTACATTTTTGAAATTTCCAATTTGTGCAGAAGGAAATTGCGTATAAACAAAGGCTCATCTGCAAGTAGTACTCACTGTAGCATATTCTGTTCTCTGGGAGATGTCCATTTGGCACCATAAAACAAACACCTCTCTCCCTAGTTTGAATGACTATTCAGAACCGGAAGGCAGTGGCCCCAGTGCAGCTGTAGTTGGGGAGGGAAGTGGGATGTGGTCCAGTCCACTTGGAGAGCTGGTGAGAAAGCCCGTATCTTGGTGACGGCACGGCAGTTACTCAGTTTGGGGAGATGAGGGCAAATGTCCTGAGGCAAAGGCCTGGGGGCCTGGCTTTTAGCAGTTTGGTTCTTTGTGTCCACTCTGTCTTCTTCCTCCTTGGCCACATTTTGAAATTCCCTGCCCACCAGTGTGCGTCTGTGCACCTGGCCTTTTGCTGAGACAGAAGGTAACCAGAAAAGAAGCATCAGGGTACCATATAAAGTCAGAGAGCAGGGAGCTTGGATAGTGATGCATTTGGCTAAGTGTTCTCCTTGGGCGGACCTAAGAATTAGAGCAAATGATAGTCTGTGTACTTTCAGCTTGCTGTAGCCCCAGTGCCCCTCACCGCTCCCCAGGTATCTTCAGTACCACTGGCCTTTGTAGCCTGGCCCTGACTGAGCTCACATTCAAACCTCAGCATCTTGCTCTAGATTATTCTTCTCAAACACAGACACACATGCATGCAGTTTCACGTGACAAGATCTGTCTAGGTTCACATGGATAGACCAGGGATAAGAACTATGTATTAAAAGCATGTTTGCTTATAAAACAAGGGAAGCAGAGTAGGCTTGGTGTTGAAGAATGTGAACTGAATCTTTCTTAAAATTTCACTATCTCCCTGCATTATCCTCTCAGAAACCTTGCTGAGAGGTAATATGTGAAGAGAATCAGTTCTTATCATTGTGATAAGGAAGTGATCCTTTAATTGAGATGTTAGCCTTGCGGTGTTTTCTGGATCAAATGTATTTAATCAGTACTACCTCAATAATATTGCGAATGAGGCAAATTGAGGAGTTGCTCTCCAGGTGGATTTGAGAAGGACCATGTTGAGGTAGTTTAGGGCGAGATTTGGAGCCTTGGTGCCTTTTGCTGCAGTCCATGCAGCCTTCTTTGTGGGAGGGTATACTTCAAATTGTGCATCTATGATTTGTTTCTCTAATGAAAAGACAGTGTACCTTTTAAAAAATCTCAGCCAGATAGCAGCGAAGTGTTGTGTATATTTTTCATGAGTGTGGAGACCTAAGACATTTTAACTTGAGAATATTAGTTTTGACGTTAGTTTAGAAAGAGACACTTCTGTGGTTTTCTTGACAGGCCTCCTTTTTGAAACTCACACCAGTTACCAATGTAAACATTTTGATATTGTTTCTTCATTATTAGAAACGAATGGGTTTGTTTTGTGACGGTGCCCCACCCCGGGCCAGGCCACGTGCTGAGGGCTGGCTGCTGGGAGAGTGGGACGGGGATCAGCTTGGATGACTGACTGCTTCTCTGTTGCAGATATGTTTGCTGTTTCTCCCCTGGGAAGTCCAATGTCGCCCCATTCCCTGTCTTCAGACCCTTCTTCTTCACGGGATTCCTCTCCCAGCCGGGATTCTTCGGGCGCTTCCGCCAGCCCACACCAGCCCATTGTGATCCATAGTTTGGGGAAGAACTACGGCTTCACCATCCGAGCCATCCGGGTGTACGTCGGGGACAGTGACATCTACACAGTGCATCATATTGTTTGGGTAAGGCCAGCAGTCTCCTCTCTCTCTGGTTGGTTTGCATCCCCAGGCACACTGGAGAATGACTGTGTCAGCTGAGGCGAAGTTGACAGCACTTGTTTTTTTCTGTTAAGCTGGCATTTGGGACGGTGTCATGCTCTTGCTCTTGACGGGGTGGAAGTGAACTTAGCAAAAATTAATTTTGTTCGACCTCATATTTGATTATCCACTCAGCATACCAAGCTGGTAGAAATAGTTAAAGATGGTCCACTTCTATCCTTTTTTCCCTTCTTCTTTTCTTAGTTCCCCCCCCCCCCAGCTTTTTTTTTTTTTTTAAAGTGCTTTCTCAAATCACCCAAAATTGTTTAAGGAACAATTTTAATAGGAATTATCCTATTTTAAGAGGATGACATAAAAAGTATAGTTGACTTTTAAGCATCTTACCTATTTCCTCTTATGAGCGGAGGATCAGTAGCTGATGAAATCAGAACACTCTGCCACAAGAAGCGGTGTCAGGGTTGCTGTTTGTTTGCTTACGAATATGTCCTCTCCTCTTGGACTGTAGAATGTAGAAGAAGGAAGTCCAGCTTGCCAGGCAGGACTGAAGGCTGGGGATCTGATCACCCACATCAACGGAGAACCCGTGCACGGCCTCGTCCACACAGAAGTTATAGAGCTCCTGCTAAAGGTACTATCTTTTTTATGCCATCCGGGTGAAGAAGGCAGCCACAGAGAACTCACACGAGGAGTTCTTTACTCAGGTTCTAGATTTCTCCTGTATGGCACATCCACACACACTCATCCTCATTCCTGGGAGAGTATTCAGTAGTTTAAGGTTTAATTAAGGGCAAAAGTAGCATGAATTCCTTGGTTTTATGTCATGAAAAGCATGTCTGTCTGTATATCTGCACAGTCACGTCCTAATTTAATTTCGTTGCTTAACCTAAATTACAGATAGGTAGTTAAGAGTTCCCTTTGTTTTATGTCTCACACTTAGTAAAATCTGTTTGGAAATTATCTGAAAGGCGATTTTCTTCAGCGACATTCAGTAAGTTTTATTCTACACAGCAGAGGACAAAGTGGTAGTAAACTCTGAGGTCCGATCTGAAGGTCGAGTCTGAGAGCTGGATTTCCTTTGCAGTAGAACCGTGAAAATGTCACATACACTGTCAGTGATGGAAGGAGGGTGGGGATGGAAGGAGGCGTTCCAGCAGGCATTAGGCCTTTGCCCCCTGGTGCAAATGAATTTGAGGGCAGCTTGGCTTCTACGGGGGATGTAAGCTGAATTGAGCCAGAGGAGTAAGAAGATCATGAGAAGCAGGAGTGCGATAGAGAGAAGCAGTCTTCACTGATCCTCTCAGGTGCATTGAGTTGTTTGCTTTACTGCCTGCTGACTACAGAATGGAAACTACAGCTCCACATAGGGATCTGGTTAAAGCAAAGATGAATTTGAGTTTGATTTTAAGTTTATTTCAAGGAAAACCCGACTGTGGTCAATATTACCGTCTTTAGTTATTGCAGGGTTATTTGACAAGTCAATGGATTTATGCATGGCCTCTTGCTGGGTGCACACTGGGTGGGGCTGGCAGGGGCTATCAGCCAGGGGTGTGCGCCATACCATCAGATAACCTGCAGCTTGTTGAGAGACAAGACATAGACACATAGGTGGCATTTAAACACAGTTTCTAGAGCACTTGCTCTGAGGCAGGTACCCTAGTAGATGTCGGTAACACAGTATGGTCCCTGTCCTCAAGGAGCATTGGTGATGTCGGAAGTATGTGCAGGTAGATAAAGTTCAGCTGGATTAGCCAGGCCTGGAGCAGGGGGACGGATGCCATGCTTTTGGAGAGAATGTTCTGCGAATGGGGAGAGGCATCACGGAGAAGTGACACTCAACTGGAACTCGAAGGAAAGTTAGGAATGTGGAAGGTACTGCAGGTAGGTGGGTGTACAAAGCCTTTCAAAAGTAAGTGCAGTTAAATGACTTTTCTCCTTCCTTCTCTCTTCCCCCAGCCAACACAGGTGTGTTCTTCAAAAGGTCAGGTTCTGGCCTCGGTTCCAGAAGTAGTAATGGCATGCATATTCAGAGGTCCATTGGGAAGTGGCAGACTGTAGGAAAGTTAGTGCCGTGGATCAGTTCACATCATTAAGGAAATTTTGGTCTTGGCCTCAGGCGCCATGGGAGTTAGGGCCTGGCTTTGCTATCATCCATCCCTACAGTGTTTTGCCCAACTCTGGGTGTACTATTGATCACTGGAGGGATAGAACTGAATATTGAGAGAACATTGCAGAGCGGTAGGCACTGTTGGAAATAAGCTCTGGTGGTACTGTATGCAGGGTAAATCTGACAGCAGCCCTGAAGAAGAGACATGTAACTACCAATAAAACTTCCCACATCATCCCAGCATCTCCCCAGGACCTGTTATGTGGGTGGGTACCCACTAAATCCATGGGATTGAAGTGTACTGTGATGCACTCTTTTGCTTGCTATCCAAAAGTTACCCTGGGAGGAGGCAAGCACCACACATGTTATATTTTGACCTATGTTTTGGCGTTCAAGCTGTTCAGTTTGGGAGTCAAACCTTGAGATGGCTGGAGTCTCCTCCACCCCCAACTTTGCAAAATACCTACTGAGTAGAAGCAAATGCCACTTCTGGCACCTTTATGGGTAATGCTTGAGTTTGTTCATTCATTCACCATCAATCTCTGATAATGTTCTTTATCCAGCTGGCGTGAGCAACTCTATCATAGTGCCCAAGAAATGGGAGGCAGAGCAGGATTGTAGGCTTTGAGATCTCTTGGCTGTGCAAGTTACCTGAAATGACCTCAGACTCCCCAAGGCAAAATTCAAAAGAGATCCAAGATTCACGAGTCTGACCAGCCCCTTCTCTCGCAGTGGTTCCCGGACACCCCATTGCTGCCTCCCATTGACCTTTTGTGAGTAAGGACCCCCCAGGTGTTGTTTGGAGTTTTCCCCCCCATCTGCTATATCCAGTGTAGTAACATTAACAGTGGGTTAGGGACCACAAAGGTACGCAGGCAGGTGCTTCTGTCTCTAAAATTTTCTCGAGATTTTCTGAGAGCTCACCTTTTGTTTAGATAATAAATCTATGTTTTATATGCGAGCTTCTGTTGGTTGTTATTCATCTTACTAGAGTGTTTCAAGTCTTGGCATCAGCAGTTAAGAGAAGGTCAGATGTATTTTAAATGGTAATATATTTGGCCTCCTAGTTCTTTACAGCAGTATTATGCTATATGCATCTTGATTCCTGGCACAGTATATGTTTATATTATTTCTCACATCTGCTTATAAGATCAGAAGAAGCACTAAACATATACATATTAGAAGATATGCATTTGTTTATTTTGCTGAGATGTATTTGATCATCTTCATAATTTATTTTATAAAGTATTTTAGTATGATTCTGGGTTTTAAAATGTCTCTTCCTGGAATTCCTGTTGTGGCACGGTGGGTTAAGAACCTGACTTGCAGCCACTCAGGTTTGAATCCCCAGCCTGGCTCAGTGGGTTAAAGAATCTGGTTGTGGCCACAGCTATGGCATAGGTTACAGCTGCAACTCAGATTCAATCCCTGGCCCAGGAACTTCCATATGCCATGGATGCAGCCATTAAAAATAGCTATATGGAGATGTAGATAGAGATAGATACATAGATATATGTCTCTTGCTGCATCTGTGAAATTTGAATGTACATTCCCCTAAAGGCCTCTGGCAAGGTCTCTGGGTAGAATCAGTTGCTCTCATTTATAACATTTTGTCCTCGGAGTGCCTTCATTCCTGGATCTGGTCGATGTGTGTCTCTCAAGTGGCACGAGCAATGAGCATGCTGTAACTGAGAGCATTAGGCACCCTTCCAAGCCAGGGTGTGCTCTGTCTCAGATCCAAGCAGAGGATCCTGCTTCTGGTTCCTAAAGGAAGCGCTTGAGTGGAGCCACCATGTAACCAAACAAGGTGGACACGGGGGATCTACTTATCTTCCCAGAGAACTTGTAACCATGCAGCTTTCTTCTAAATTTAAACAGCAATTCTTGGACACAGTATAAAGTGACCAGTACCAGCCCTGGGCTCTGATGTACCATCACTGGCAGACCATCAGGGTGGTGGCCATATTTTGATATCCTCAGATGCTATTTGCATGATGTTTTACTTGCAAACTGCTTTACAGAACCTCATGGCACCCTTAGAAAAGGGTGCGAGAGCCATTACGTAGGGTTGTATGTATATTTAGAAATCCATGTACAATGCTTATTTATCTTTTGGCTTGTGAACATGCTAAGCATATTCTGTGTTCCATGGCTTCACTTGGCCCCATGTATGCACCCAGCTTCACCGTGAACCTGCTATGGAAGCACCGATGTACATGCAACAGGAAACAGAAAGTCACAGTCATCCAGTTCACTTCCCCATTGACTCGGAATCCCTGTGCTTCATCAGCTTTGTCTCAGACCTCTCCTGCCACACGAGTTAATCACCTCCGTCCAGCTCTCGAGTGGCACTGAAGTCTCTCTCCACCGCTATAGTGGAGGATGGGGGCCACACTGATGGAGTCATACCCCTGCTCACATGATTACCTGCCCAGCTTAACCTCTCTGATCCAGGAAAGTGTCTATCCTACCAGGTTGCTTTCTTAAGAGAGCATTTGTTTAAATCCCCAATCATAAGAGAAGCCCTAAAACATCAGCAGCCCCTGCTTCAAAAATTTCATTTCCGTGAACTCTGAGGAAGCTCTGGATACTAAAATGGGGCCCATCAAATAGTATCATTATCACCACTCACACATATTTGCTGGATCCTCAAAATGTGCAGTGTTGTGCAAGCTACCGAAGTGTCACACAGCAAATGACACATAAGAACAATTGGTAATCGGGAGCACTTTGTATGGATCAACTCAGGTGATAATCCTCACACCCTGCGCGTAGGTGCTCTACGCATAAACGCCCCCATTTTACAGAAGAAGAATTAAAGCAGGGACACGTTAGCAAAGCAGCCCACGATTATCTGCTAGGAAGAAGCAAAAGAGGATTTACATCTAGAGCACACCAGGGGTGTTCTCTGCATCAAGTTCTCTGATGGCCCATAACTTAGAGTCCATTGTCCACGGGGATAGCCGTGGCAGTACTAGACTACAATCAGAGGGTTAAATGAAAGGAACAGACTGTAAATGTGGCCCAAATTCTGAAGGAGAGAGAGCTTTCCACAAGGGTAGGCGGGGATGAAAGGTGGGGGTTTTCTGTGCAGAGCTTTGAAGGATGGGTGGACGTGTCGTGTATGGGAAGGTGGCTGAAAACAAGTCGACAGGAAGTCCAAGGTCCTAGTGGTGCATGAGTGAACCAGTGTGGCTGCAGCTTGAGGTCAGAGCATCTGGGATGAAGTGTGCAAGATGGCTAGGGCTGTATCAGGGAGGGGGTGAGGATACAGGTATGCAGGAAGAATGCCATTCCTCTTGTGCATTTTGTGAAGAAATGTAAAAACAGTCTAGCTCAGTGAGATACCCAAGGGCAACTAAGAAACTAATGTGGAATCCAAAGAGAAGAGACTAGATAGCCTGACTTCTGCCTTTGTATTCAGTTCAGCCAGCTTAAAATAATTTCTCTCCCACTGGGCTCTAATCACACAAGTAGTTTAAAGTAAAACTTAACTAATTGAACACTTAACAGTCTGCTGGCCCCATTTTGTCGTTATTTTTAAAAACAGAGCCATAGCATTTCTCTGATAAGAGATTATTCCTTCTTTGAAAGAATTTGTTGAGGGTAAACAAACAGTAAATTGCAATAAAACATTGCACCTTGTTCTGGCAGCACTTGCTATAGCCGATGGATCCACCAGGTGGCAGCCTTCATAATTCTCACCTGTAAAAAAAAAGTAGTTTTTTTTTAGTTACTTACTATTTTGTAATCATTAATGTTGCCAACCAAATATTTGCACTCTGCAAATTTTGTGTATGTATTTCTCCTTATGGAAGTTATCTCTTGATGTATTTTCATAAGTCAAGTGAACTGTCCTCTGAAACAGCCATATATAGAAACTTTTTAAAAAAGAGAGAACTCGGTTTGGTCTTTATAGTGGAAGGGGACATTTGTACAGAGTTTATGATATGCTCTGATTGGCCATAACTTTTCTGATGAGAACCATTCAACGTGTGTGTATGTGTGTGTGTGTGTGTGTGTAATTTATTTCATGTAATGTTCATGATATTTTTATATTTTTAAAATGTCTTCTATCTGTATTTTTCCTTATGGAACTTATATCTTGGTGTATTTTCATAAGTTAAGTGAATTGTCCTCTGAAACAGCCATATAAAGAAACTTTTTAAAAAAGAATTAGGTTTGGTTTTATAGTGGAAGGGACATTAATACAGAGTTCAGTGATATGCACTGATTGGTCATAACTTTTCTGATGGGAAAGATTCAGAATGAGAACATATATAAATGTATGTATAATTTATTTCATGTAATGTTTATGTTTTTAAAATGTTTTTTTTTTTTTCTTTGCCATTTCTTGGGCCACTCCCGCGGCATATGGAGGTTCCCAGGCTAGGGGTCTAATCGGAGCTGTAGCTGCCGGCCTACACCAGAGCCACAGCAATGCAGGATCCGAGTCGCGTCCGAGACCTGCACCACAGCTCACGGCAACGCCAGATCAATAACCCACTGAGCAAGGGCAGGGATCGAACCCGCGACCTCATGGTTCCTAGTCAGATTCGTTAACCACTGCGCCATGACGGGAACTTATTCTTAACACTCTGATACCTGATATCAGACTGATACAAGTTCTGATCCAAGTTCTGATCTCTTCTGATACAAGACTGATGCAAGTTCTGATACAAGTTCTGATGTCTCCTTATATGGATCCAGTACCTGGTCCCCTCACCACCACTCATGAAACACAAGCTGTGCAGTCTGCTGGGAGCAAGAGAGGTGGAGGGGACTGGGACATGTCCTGCTGGAGGAGTGGGCATTGGGGGTGAGGGGCAGGGGAGCCAGGTTGGGGCTCTTCCTCTGGGCTCTGTGACCGTGAGAAAAAAAATCTCAATCTTTCTGAATCTGTTTTCCTTATCTATAATGGAAGGATAATAATTCCTTCCTATCTCGTGGATTAAAAAAAAAAAAAAAGTCAAGACTTTGTTGTAAAAAACAAGAGAATATATGTGAAAAAGGCTTTGATATTCACACTGTGCTTTTAAAGTGTTCAGTGGCAGTTCCAAACCGTAGTGGCTCAGGGGTTAACGAGCCAGACTAGTATCCATGAGGATGCGGTTCAATCCCTGACCTCACTCAGTGAGTTAAGGATCCAGCATTGTCATGAGCTGCCTTGTAGGTTGCAGATGGGGTTCGGATCCCTCATTGCTGTGGCTGTGGTGTAGGCCAGCAGCTGTGGCTCCGAATCAACCCCTAGCCTGGGAACCTCCATATGCTGTGGGTGCGGCCTAAAATAAAATAGAATAGAATAAAATAATATAAAATATTCAGTGGCACTGTTAGCCTCTTCTAAAGATATAGAAGTTAGTGGTGGACTGTGTTAGGGGTAGAAGTGGCTTCAGGCTCAGGTGGCTCATGGGCTCCGTGGTCATTGTGGCTCTGTGTCCACTCTGTACATGATGTAGAAAAGGGCAGAAGGAACTTCAGTGAAAGATGAACTCTGATCGTGTTTGTTGCCCTTTTCCTTCCCCTAAGGCATAGAGGAAAAACCTCAAACTTTAGCCTGGTTCATTAGGTTTGTGAGAAAACCCCATTCCAAACATCCTTCAGTGGTAGGCCTTTCATACTTATAAGCTGATTTTGTTTGAAGAATACATAGAATATCCATCTCCATTGTCAGATAAAGGTTCATTTTGTAAGGTTTTGGTATTTGCATCCAAAACATACAATTTATTCTTTCAGAGTGAAATTTTTTTTCTCGTGTTCAAGTTCAGATCCCATTTCCCTAATTTTTTTTTTTACAATTATGATATTATGAGATTATATGTTCTTAAATGAAGAAAGAACTCTAAAATCAATAATATTAAGATTTTCTGATACTGAATTGGATGTAAGACAAGAATAAATCATTTGCTAAAGAAATAAAAATGATCAAAAATAACTGAGACCATACTCAGCTTTGTTAATGGTCAAAGAACAAAGATTAAAACTTAATATAAGGGTTTTTTTTCCTATAAAATCGGTAATTTGTTTAATGTTAATACTGAATTCTGACCAGCCTGCGGTAAGATTGGTACTCATGAGCTGCTGGCAAGGGTATAAATTGACATAAACTTTTAGGAAATTAGTATAACGGTTTGTACCAAGAGCCTAAGAATTCACAGTGACCCTTTGATATAGTAAAATTAGGTAATCTAAGGAAAATGTCAGATGTTAGGATCGTGATTTATAGATAAAAATATTTATTTCAACTTTTTTTTTTTTTTTTTTTGCTTTTTAGGGTACCGCCTGAGGCATATGGAGGGTTCCAAGCTAGGGGTCAGATCAGACCTACGCCACAGCCACAGCAATGTGGGATCCATGCCATATATTCGACCTACATCACAGCTCACGGCAATGCCAAATCCTTAATCCACTGAGCAAGGCCAGGGATTAAACCTGCAACCTTGTGGTTCCTAGTCAAATTCATTTCCACTACACCATGACAGGAACTCCTATTTCAACTCTTAAAAGAATTGAAAAATAGAAAACAATAGCAGTAGGGGAATAGTTAAATTTTGATTCATCTTTCTCATAGAATATTATTAAATAGCTGGTAAAAATTATATTATTAAGGAATGTTCGGTGATGAAGAAAAGGTTTTTCAAAGTTATGAAATGTGAAGTAAAAAAACCCCATAAAACTAAATATCAGATTAATTTAATTCCGTTTAAAATCATTTATAAAGTATGCCTGTATATAGACATAATTTACACATGCCTGAAAAATGGGTGGTAGGCTTCTCAGTGATTTTTTAAAAATATTACATACTTCGCTATTTTCTTCTTGTAATGGCATGCATGACTTCCCAAATTGGGTGAGGGGGCGAGTGTTGGATAGTAAAATGATCTCTGTTTTTCTGGTCCCCTGCCTCTCCCACCTCCCCCATACTTAACTCTCCATCTCTTTGTACTGAGAGTTCAGTTGCTGGGCATCTTCCAGGCACAAGCTTTTTAAAAGACCCTTCTCCTTATACTGCTTGTCTTTTCAGGGTAATCAGGGCCATCTCTGACTTGACAAGGACCTAAATCTCCCCTCGTTATTACTTAATTAAAGAAGAGTTCATTAAATGGGGGTGAGGGGATTGGTCCTTCCCGCCTGCCCGGGGCACCCCTCAGCCTGGCCTCTGACTCTGCTCTCAAATCCATCCCCGGGACCCATCCAGTAAGTCCCTGTCCCAGGACCAAGTGGAAGGGCACAGACACCCACCAGGAATGACCTCACCATGACTGGCCTGGCGAAAGAGAGGCTGTTTCATACCTGCTGGCATAAACTTTCCAGCTCTACAGGCTGTGACAGGGTTTTTGATGGTAGAAAAGGAACATTTAGAATAATTAAAAATCAAAGTCTCATTCAGTTTTGCTGCTCAGTGATTTCTCGGTCAAAGGAAAAACACCAAAAAGAAAGGAAAGAAAAAGAAAAGAACCAAGAGGAGATAGTTCCTGGGCAGGTTTATAATTAATACATATGGATGAAGATAACTGATATTTAGAGTCCTTTCCATATGTCAGCCTCGGTGCTAAAGGCTTACAGACTCTATCCCCCCCATCTTCAGAGAAGCTCTAGGAGACAGGTGTGATTCTACTGTTAAATGGTCCCAGAGGACAAGCCAAGTGCTCAGGTCACAGGCTCGAATCTGCACGCAGCTCTGTGGAGTCCAGAGCCCACCCTCTTAAGGAAACCTCACATTTTCCTTCCCCCCAGTTTGTCAGGACTTCACTGAAGGGTCATTGACACAGGGAAGGCCTTCTGTGTGTCCGTTCTGATGGATCTTTGTCTTCAGATCTCCTATCACTCTTCTGGTATAATTTCTTCATAGCGTTTTCCTTTAATACCATCCCCCCTTTTATTATAGAGTGGAAATAAGGTGTCAATCACGACCACCCCATTTGAAAACACATCCATCAAAACGGGTCCAGCCAGGAGGAACAGCTACAAGAGCCGGATGGTGAGGCGGAGCAAGAAATCTAAGAAGAAGGAAAGTCTAGAAAGGTGAGTTGGAGCCATCCTCTTTGTGGGTTTGCCCTGTGCTCACAGTGAAGGAAAGTCACTCCTTACTTAACGGAAATTAAAACTGCTGATGAGAAAGAGCCACTTCTCTGTGAGAAATGTTGCCCTGTGGTTCCCATATTGTGCGATAGAGTTTATATTCATTCATAACAGCATTATTTGTCATGGTGGAAGGATTCACGTAGTTACACTGTAGAAGAACTCAGACTGCTTTTTCTCATGTGTGAGAACCATGAAAAGCCCTTTGCTGTTTCTGAAGTCTCTAGACTTCAGTTGAGTTGTATTTGAAGCACTGAAACTTCAGGCAGTTTTTAGCATTCAGTCCCCATTCAACAATATCCTTTATATAATCTTAAAACAAACAGTTGCTATTTATTAATGCTAGATAGTCTAAGACACTTAGATCTTTAAGGCAGCCAAATAAGCCTAGAAAATAAAAAGTCTTTATTTTCCTGACCAAAAGTCTATCTCAATTCCACCTTTGCATTGCCGGAGGCCCCGTGTCATTCAGGGCTCTGTGCAGACCCTCCCAAGATGTGTGTGTGTTTCTGGTGGGGATGTTTCTTGCTGGGCAACTGTCTGGATGTGCTCCTGCATGATGCACAGCATTCCTACTTTGCCCACTTGGATTTGGTATATTGGATCAAGTTATGAGGATTTTTTTCCCATGGGGACATGGGTTTGATCCCTGGCTTTGCTCAGTGGGTTAAGGATCCGTGAGCTGTGGTGTAGGTCAAAGACACGGCTCGGATCTGTCATTGCTGTGGCTGTGGCTGTGGCTGGAGGCTACAGCTCCAATTAGACCCCTGGCCTGGGAACCTCCATATGCCACAGGTGTGGCCCTAAAAATACAGAAAGACAAAAAAAAAAAAAAAAAAAAAAAAAAAAAAGAAAAGAAAAGAACGTAGTTTCTCTGGGGACTGGCCAAAATGCAGAGCACGGAATTGCTATTTTGTATTATTAAGGTTCATAAAACTCTTTGACTTTTTAAACCAAGTACATTTATTACTTTGCTTAAAATCACACACACACATTTATGGAGCCTCCTCTTTAGGTCATGTGGAATATACTGCTTCAGAGGCTACAGATCGTAAACGTGTGCCTCTGCTCCCAAGTGTGACCCAGACTTGAATGGTGGTCAAGGAACTCTGTGCAGCTGCCTGCACTTTAAAGCCATCTGAAGCTGTGCTGTTTGCTTTAAGATGGGCTTGTTGGCACCGGGTACACGTTTGCTTCTGCTGCAGCATGGTGTCTGCTGCCCTTCTGAGAGGAGAAGCTTCAGTTCTCCTTTCTTGGTTTTTTCCTTTGTAAACCTACAGCCTCCACTGTCATTAGGAATAGTCAAGAGCTCATGATGGAGTAGGCGCAGCAAAGAGCCCCTCGGAGATAAAGCGTCTACCTCTTGTGCCACCTTTAAAGACTTCTATATCCAAGATGATGATTTTTCCTATGGGATTTACTATGCTTTCTCTCTTAATTAAATTGTGTCGGTATCTTTGTAGGTGTGTACTCAGAAGCTTTCAGGCAAAGAACACTCTCCTCATAAACTTGATGAATAAATAAATGAATACACATTTATTATTTATTATATTTGTTATATATTTTCTCAGCTGTTTTTTTTTTTTTTTTTTTTTTTTTTTTTTTTTTTTTTTTTTTTGCTGTACCCACGGCATGTGGAAGTTCCCAGGCCAGGGATCAAGCCCACACCATAGCAGTAACCAAACCACAGCAAGGACAATACCAGATGAACCTGCACCACAGCAGGAACCAGAGCCACAGCAGTGACAATACCAGATCCTTAAGAGAACTTCCCATTGTGTATTGTCAAAGCCTCTTGCTTTCTAAGTCATAAAAAGTTTTTAATATAAAAGCGGGACACAGAGCTCCTGTTGAGGCTTAGCAGGTTAAGGATCCATGAGGATGCAGGTTTGACCCCTGGCCTTGCTCAGTGGGTTAAGGATCCAGCATTGCCGTGAGCTGTGGTGTAGGGTGAAGATGCTGCTTGGATCCACGCTGCTGTGGCTGTGGTGTAGGCCGGCAGTTGCAACTCTAATTCAGCCCCTAGCTTGAACTTCCATAGGCCATGGGTATGACCCTAAAAAAGAAAAAAACAGTGGGACCCTACTCTTAAATAGGATCTGCCATTATGTCACCATCTCTGGCATAGACGCTTATACTGACTGCACTGTATTGCGGGTAGGCAGCAGTGGTTCTGAATGTAGAATCTGACTGCTTTTCTCCTATTTTCACTCTAGGAGGAGATCCCTTTTCAAAAAACTAGCCAAGCAGCCTTCTCCTTTACTCCACACCAGCCGAAGTTTCTCCTGCCTGAACCGATCCCTGTCATCGGGGGAGAGCCTCCCGGGGTCACCCACACACAGCTTGTCTCCCCGATCCCCTACGCCCAGCTATCGCTCCACCCCCGACTTCCCATCTGGTGAGTTAGTCCCCTCGCCTAGGAAGATCTGAGAGTCACCATCCGAGATCCTGAAAGACATGCTTACTGCAGCCTAAGGAAAGAAGGTCGAGGGTGGAACTGACAGAGAACAGGATTTGCAGGAAGGTCAGAAGATATGGCTATTTGGACCATTAAATAAGACAGGAAGTTGTGAGTTAACCCTTGGTGTGGGGAGGTTTATCTGAAAAGCATTTATTCATGAGACTTAGATGTTGGGACAGTTTGCTGACCTTTTCCTGACCTCACCTAAAACAGCTTGGTCCGGAAGCATGGAAAGAAAAGGGGAGGTAGCCATTGCTGATTGCATCCTGTCTTTCACCCACAGGTACTAACTCCTCCCAGAGCAGCTCCCCAAGCTCTAGTGCCCCCAACTCCCCAGCGGGGTCAGGACACATCCGGCCCAGCACCCTCCACGGTCTGGCCCCCAAACTCAGCGGGCAGCGATACCGGTCTGGAAGACGGAAGTCGGCAGGCAGCATCCCACTCTCCCCGTTGGCCCGGACGCCCTCTCCAACGCCACAGCCCACCTCCCCTCAGCGGTCACCGTCCCCTCTGCTGGGACACTCCCTTGGCAATTCCAAGATCGCCCAAGCCTTTCCCAGCAAAATGCACTCCCCTCCCACCATCGTCAGACACATTGTGAGGCCCAAGAGTGCAGAGCCCCCGCGGTCCCCACTGCTCAAGCGCGTGCAGTCGGAGGAGAAGCTCTCTCCCTCCTACGGCAGTGACAAAAAGCACCTGTGCTCCCGAAAGCACAGCCTGGAGGTCACCCAGGAGGAGGTGCAGCGGGAGCAGTCCCAGCGGGAGGTGACCTTGCAGAGCCTGGAGGAGAATGTGTGTGATGCGCCAGCCCTGAGCCGGGCCAGGCCAGTGGAGCAAGGCTGCCTGAAGCGCCCTGTGTCCCGGAAGCTGGGCCGCCAGGAGTCTGTGGATGAGCTGGACCGCGAGAAGCTGAAGGCCAAGGTGGTGGTGAAGAAACCTGACGGGCTCTCAGAGAAACTGGAATCCCGCCAGAAAGCCCACGGCCTTGGCAGTGACTTGGAAAACCTCTCTGCTTTTAGACTAGAAGAGCGAGAGAAGAAAATCTATCCAAAGGCCTCGGAGAGGTCAAATCATTTTGAAAACAAAGCAGCCATGCAGGAGACCCAGGCCCCAGGCAGCCTGCTAAAAGATGCTCTCCACAAGCAGGCCAGCGTGCGGGCCAGTGAGGCTGTCACCTCTGAGGGGGTGGCAGCACCAGGGGACCACAGCCAGGGCACCTGTGACCTCAAACGAGCCTCGGCTCACAGCAGCCTCCAAGATGGTGTGTGTCACGCCACCCACAGGCCCACCTCTGGGAAGGGTGACAACAAGGAGAAGGCCCCCCAGGCCAAGGAAGGCCTCCGGTGTGAGAAATTAGACAGCAAGCTGGCCAACATTGATTACCTCCGAAAGAAAATGTCCCTTGAAGACAAAGATAATGGCCTCTGCCCTGTGCTCAAGCCCAAGGTGACACAGGGTGCCCACGAGTGCCTGCCAGGGAATGCGGGCCGGCCTGCGGGAGGGCAGCAGGAGGCCTCACCAGCCTCCGAGCAGCGCCCACGCAGCAGCGTCCACGCAGCTCAGATCAGCTCCGTCTCCTTTGTCCCCCTCAAGGCCCTGGCTGGCCGGGTGGAGGGTGGAGTTGAGAAGCCTGGCTTGGCCGCTCCTGAGTCACCTGTCCGGAAAAGCCCCTCCGAGTATAAGCTGGAAGGGAGGTCTGTGTCGTGCCTGAAGCCCATCGAGGGCACTTTGGATATTGCCCTCCTGTCTGGACCGCAGGCCTCCAAGATGGAGCTGCCTTCCCCGGACCTGGCGCAGAGCCCCAGCCCAGGCAGTGACCTGGGGCCCCCCGTGCCACTAATTGCTCCCAGCAGTGGGATGAGGAAGGGTGAAGCCATGGGTCAGAGGGAACCCTCCGCTGCCGGCTTCAAGGTGAACAAATCCTACCTGCTCGATCCTCGGTTCCCGCCCCCCAGCCGGGGTCTGCAGGGTTCACCCGCAGGCCCCCTGCCTGACCCAGAGCTGAAGCTGGACAGGAAGGTGTCCCACACAGCCAGGCCCCCGGCCACCATCATGGAAAGCCATTCCCAGCGGGGAGAGGGCAGCCCCAGCCAACACCAAGACCTCAGCCCTGACATTAAGCTCCTTCCCTCCCTGGGCCAGACCCTCCACAGCGCCAACCCATCCAGAGCGCGCAGCCCGCTGCTATCTGACGGTGCCACCTCCAGGGAGAAGCCCAACGGGAGGGAGGTGTCCGAAAGGGGCCCTTCCACAGCCAGAAATGAGCGGTTGGCTGTGAGGGCCGACGTCTGCAGAGACCCCTCCAAGGAGCTGTACCCACCAGAAGCTGCTAAAACCAACGACAACTCCAAAGCCCTTCCCACTGTGGGGAGGACCCACCCAGATGTCTGCACCCAGACCCCGGTTGTGGAGAAGGCATGCGGGCCTTATGGGAAGACACACCCCAAAGACAGCCGAGATGAGGTGAGGCCGCCGGCCAGAGAGGACTCCTCTTTGCACTCAGCAGGGGCTTCTCATGAGAAGGAGCTGGGCAGGGGTAAGAGTGGCCTGGAATCTAAGCCAGAAGCTGCTCCTGCCAGGTGGTCTCTGGAGCCACCAGGAACAGAGAGTGGAAAGAGTGAGAAGCTCTCCAGTTGCTCATCTTCACAGAAAGATGGTCCCAAGGAACCAGAAAGGAAAGAACAGTCCCTGCAGAAGCATCTCAGCAGTACCTCTCAGCCCCCACCCACCACCAAAGAGCTGCCCAGCCTGGCCACTTGGCAGCACTGCAGTCCACCAAGCCACCCTGTGGGTAGAGAGCCAGGGAGCAAGCCCTGCACTGCAGACCCCAGCTCCGGCCTCCAGGACCCTCCCAAGCCAGTTCCTGCAGTGCATGGTGAAAGCAGCAGCCACAAGCCCAGGCCTGGCCCTGACCCAGGCCCTCCAAAGTCTAAGCATCCAGACAGGTCACTCGCCTCCCAGAAGCCTAGCCTGGGGGCTGCAGTGGGCAAAGAACCTGGTGCTCAGCCCCTGGGGGTGGAGGGGAAGGGCAGCAGTAAGGGCCTGTCGGAGGTAGTCCCTGCCCTCCCAGGCCCCCAGAACACGGCCAACAACGTGATTGGCCAGGGAGGAAGCGGGCCCTCAGCCCCCCTGCACCCGGAAGGATGTCCTCTAGACAACAAGGTGAGACCCACCGGCGGGGGGCGTCCCCCAGAGGTGGCGATGGAGAAGCCGGGGCATCCGCCACGGCAAGGACCGGCAGGGGCCAGTGAATCGGTGGACCAGAAACTTCCCACTGTCGGGGAAAAGCAAAATCCGTCTCCAAAGCCCCCCAAACCATCCACTGTGAAAGACTGTTCCCCTCTGTGCAAACAGACAGACAGGAGCCCGAGTCCGCTGGCCACCAGCACTGACAGAAAGGCTGAAGGGAAGAAATGCACCGAAGCACTTTACACCCCGGTGGACAGCGGGAAGCCGGGGGCCAGCCTTGCCCCCGTGCTCTGCGAGGCCAGGCCAAAGGGCACGGACAGGCTGGCAGCAGCTGTGGGGAAGGGCTGGCCAGAGGCCAAGGGGAAAGGGCCGGGTCCCCAGAAGCCACTGGCCGAGGCGGGCAAGCCCAGCGGCATGAAACGGTCGCCCTCGGCCACGGTTCAGGGCTCTATCCACTGCGCTACCCTCCCCGAGAAGTCTCTGAGTTACTCCTCAGGCTTCCCCGAGGCGAGACCTGCAGTTTCAGAGGCTTCCACAACCTTCAGCGACACCTCCTCTGCCAAGGCCAGCGGGGCCGCGGCTGAGCCCCCAGCCTCCAGCAGCAGGGACCATCGGAAGCCCCTGCCTGGCAGCGATGGCAGAACCCAAATGACAAAGAGTGACTCCTTGCCCTCCTTCCGCAGCTCCGCCATCACTCTGGATTCGTATCACCCCAGCCCAGGTGGGACGGGGGGCGCCGGCCCCTGGGACAGGGCCCTCTCGGGAACGGCCACAGTGGGAGAAACCAAAGGGAAAGAGCCTGCCCTCGCCGCCCAGCCAGCTCAGACTAGGAAACCGAATGTGGGCAGAGAGGTGGCCAAGCCATCCCCAGCTCCAAGCATGGAGCGCCCCGTCGCCCTTCCTTCTGAGAAGGACTCTGGGGTGCGGCAGAGGCGGGGGAAAGAGAGTTTGCGCAGCAGCCCCCACAAAAAGGCCTCGTGATGGGGCAGGCCTGGGGCGGGACCTGGAGACCCGGCCTGCGCCTGTTCCTGCGTCTTGACTCCCTTGGAAACCAGCACTGTGGGAACGCCCCCCAGGCAGAGCCTGGAGCCTCCTTGTCCAGGAGGGAGAAGAGGTGAAAGAGAGGGAGACCTTCTTCCAGTTGCCTTCCCAGTTGTAACCGGTAAACTCTTGCCAGATAGTGTTTGTATAAAAAGACAAACACAAAACAAAAAAACGAACCCCACAAAAACCAAATCTTTACGGTTGAGGTTGAGGATTGTTGAGGAAAAAGGTTTTTCTCTGTAAATATCTAGCAATGTGTTTGGTTTGGGATGTAGAGTTGATACCTTGCTGCTGATGGCGTCGTTTACTACAGGCTTTTTTTTTTTTTTTAAGACTTTTGCTTTACCATTGATCATAATGTAGTAGTGAAGCAAAATGGTTAAAACTGGGTGTATGTGGAACTATAGCTACACCCACATTCATGTATATACACATCCACCCACATGTTTTGGTCTGTGGTTGAAAAGAATATTTCAAGGCTATGTTTTTCTAAGTTAAAAACATTCTTAGTAGAGTTGATGATGAAAGAACGCCGGAAATACACCAGATTGTGAGTTTTAATGTATATTTTTAACTGGAGAGCTTGACAGTATTGTATCTGGCTGCATATATTTCCAGATCCAAAGTAAGAACTGCCCGCCTCACTGCTTTTGGAATCCTCCTCCATCAGGAATGGCCAGAACAGATGGAGCTAGCCGTTTTCATTTCACGGTCATTCTGATGACCGTTTGGATCCTGGGTCCAGCTGTCTGAAAGGCCAGTTATCCTTATCTGTGGGTGTGTATGTCGGCTCTTCACCGTAGGTAGAACGGGGCTATAAACTCACATAGACTTGACTTCTGTTCTCTTGCTTTCCCTCCTTTTCATGCTTTTAAACTCAGGCCTTTATGCTGTGAGTCACGAGTCCAAGAAGCACACATTTTGTAGTAGTTCTGCACTAGCCCTGCTGTTGAACAAAAAGGAAAATTACTGGCTGCACACAAAGCTGCTAGTACTTAGGTTGAATAATAAGCATCAGGCATTGGAAGAGGTTCTCAATTTGCTTTTTTGAGGAAAGGTGGGGGGAGGGGTGGATTTTGGCATCATAGCATATATATTAAGAAATAATCAGGACATCAAATACATTTTAATACATAGCTGGGGCCTTATGTTGTAGATGAAGCTTGCTGTTTTTAGCAAGTTCCTGGGTTTCACATTCGTTTCTGATGCATCAAGTAGCTCCATACATTTCATAACAGGATCTCTTTATTTGTATGCAAAAAAAAAATACTGTATTAATAAAGAGCAGCATTTTTGTAACAAAAAGACTTGTTGGAGCTATTTGGTGCTTGAATGTGACTGTCCTTTTTACTTTTGCTAAGCCTTATTTAAATTTTGTATACCATGGAATATGTAGAACTTGTCGAATCATTTTAGTGCTGAGGGGGTCTTTTTGTTTGTTTTTTGTTGCAGTTTTCCTGGTGGCTTGTTTTGTATTGTAAGACAGCACTTGCTGACATAAGTACTAAGGCACTAAGAGAAAACACACACAGATAAGTATTTATAAGATGCTTGGGACTGATAGGAGGATTTTTTGTTTGATTTTGTAAGAGAAAAAAAATCGATGAAACCATGCTAATCCAGCACCCAACCCCCCTCCCCATGGGGATGTCTTAGAATCTTCAGCTATAAAATCGTTCACCTAAGCACAGCATCACCTTACAGCCCTGTGGATTATAAATCATTTAGCAAGGCTGTAAACTCCACTCCCAAAACAAAGACATAACTTAACCAACTGCTCGGTTGTCCTTCATTATAAAATGAGCTGGCAACAGCAGGAACAAAAAAGAAAAGTCTCCTCCTCGCCCCTAATTTTTTTCTCCCATGTGGTTTTAGCCATTCCCCATCACTGTGTTGTGAATTGTAGAAGAAACAAATATTTTGAAAGAACTTAAATGGGTTTCAAAAATGGTCTCAACATTTATAATTCATACCTGTATTTGGCGGTTGTCATAACCCAATCCTTCTGCACTCAAACATCTAGACAGGTCTGTCGGGGAAGTAGTTGACGGTTTACAGCCTTTGCTTTTTAACTGTTCAGTTCCCTTTAAAGCACAACTAGCTGCTTGTTTACAGATGATATTTTTTATGTATATTTTGTATAGTGTATTATCATTTTTGCCAAATATGTTTTTGCATTTTGGATGGCTATGGAGTACCTAAGGTTGCATTCATGTAATACCTGTTTGTTGTTGTAAACCTCTCCATTCAGCTGGTAGAAATTCTCCTGTGTTCTACTTGGTCGGTCTCCTGTGATTGTTAAGATGTGCTCCTCGGTAGTCCTCCCAGCTGTAGATTTACCAGCTTAAAAGTTTGTTAGGATCTGTGCAATAAAGTGTTTGCAGTCTTATTTTCTCTAAGAAATTCCCTATGGATGTCATAATTGTTGTATATTGAACAAATATTTATACTTATGCATTTGCATAACATTGAAATAAAAATTTAGCATGAAAAGAAAATGACTATTAAGTTTTTTCCCTTATACACACATACAAAGCATCTCTTAAATGTTACTGAATGTAACTCTCTATTATGGAAAGTGTGTTTGTTTTTTGGGTTTTTTGTTTGTTTGTTTTGCAAATTCCTTTTGGTGAGTAAAATGCTTTGCTAATATTTTTTAACTTAGACACGTTGGATTCTTTAAGAGGATGCCCTTCTTTAACTCCTTCCTCTGTTTTACACCAACCTTCTTCCTTGGCTGCAGAACTTAACTTCCACACCACGATCACCATCTTCCCCACAGTCTCAGGCAGAGGTGTCCTTTCTCAATGACCCCGCTTGTGTCATTTCTTCCAAAACCTTGCTCCATCAGTTAGCGTTGTGTTCTCTCATCTTTTCCTCCCATTCTGTCTCTTCCTTTGTAATTAAAAACCGTTAAAACCTTCAGGAAGGAAGGAAGCAACCTAACATTTATTGTCTTCCTACTATATAGGTATACTTATTACTGGGCAAGAAGCCTTTTTTTTTTTTTTTTTTTTTTGAAGGCTGCACCTGCGGCATATGGAAGTTCCCAGGCTAGGGTTCAAATCAGAGCTACAGCTGCTGGCCTACACCACAGCCATAGCAATGCAGGATCCTAGCCACATCTGTGACCTATGCTGCAGCTTTCATCAATGCCAGATCCTTAACCCACTGAGTGAGGCCAGCGATCCAACCTGTATCCTCATGGATACTAGTCAAGTTCTTAACCCACTGAGCCACAGCGGGAACTCTTGCAAGATGCTTTTTATCTGTCATCTAATTTGAGTCCCAAGACATTCCTCAAACCAAATGGTGGTTGCACCTCCACTTTTATAGATGAACAAACAGGCCCCAGACAAGCTATGAGATTTGCCTGACACACACCCTGTAAAGAGAGCTTGGATTAGAACGTGGATTCTTCTAGTTCTAAAACTCTTTACTTTTCTAAACATTATCAGGTATCATGCAGTTGAATTCCAATCCAGGCCCCTCCATGAATGATCTAGGCCATCTCATTTTCTCTTTAAATTTACATGTGGAAAAATCACATGGTCCAAAATTACAAACCCGATGATTGGTGGGAAACCATGAGCCAAGGAAGCCAAGCATTTCCTGTAATAGGGCTCCTTTATTAGTTCTAATTAATCAATAAGCAATTTCCCTTCTAGATTTTTGGTTCACAACACAAATGTAGCAGGAAAAAGTGTAGCTCTATTAATTGCAGAGATTTGCTTAATTCAGTATAAGCCAGACATTCAGGAACTCAGTGATAGCACAGTTCACTAAATTTAATTTCCCTTCTTGCTGTCCTCAAAGTAATCATATTGCATTATTCCTCTCTCTTTCTATCTCCTACCCCAGTTATTTTTGTGCATGTCTCATATATCTAGGAAAGCTGAAAATTACCACAACTTTGTTGAACCTCAGTTTTATTACTTTTTATGTACTGAAAGTCAACCATTCGGGCAAGGTTCCAGTTCTCTGGCAAATTGAATTATCCTCAGACCCTGGACTGGAGGTATTAGCACCAGTTCTCATTACAAAACAAACCAAAAAACAGCAGCATCTCTTGTAACGTCACAGGGTGCTGGTGGAGCTGTCAATCCCAATACTTGGATGCAGGCACGCGCTTTGAAAAGGAAATCTCCTGAGATTGAAGTTCCCTGTGTACTTTGTGACATGCCAATCAAGTTCACATGTGATGGAAAGAAAGATCCGTTGCATATAGCAACTAGGAATCACTCCACGAAGCTTTACAAAAAGTCTATTAATATTGTAAAGCTGAAGGCCTCTAACAAAGTCATCTGCTGTTTCTCAGAAGCCCTGCCCAGAGACGGCTGTCGGAGCCAGCAGGTGGAGAATGAAGCTGTTTGCAAGGCCTCAAACAAGCCTGTTGCAGCTACCACGTCTTCATATGTCAGCCGGCGTCACTATATCCTCCAGCCCTAACCTAACTAAATAAAAATTCTCTGCTCGAAAGTTCTGTCCCTTTGGAATTTCTGTGCCACCCAGTAATGGGAGTCCCAGCTCCTCAGCCTATTGACCCTTTTCAAGGGAGGATCCTTAGAACAACTTTGGCTCCCTCTGTCCACCAGGAAAAGGAAAGAGCCACCCAGAAATCTTGGGCTTCAGCTTTTGCATTTGAAAACACAAAAGCCTTAGAAAAAGTCTACCTCCTATTTGGATACCTGTAAATTTTCACTACCAATGACCTCTTTATTCTTATGCCTTTGTAAAAACAAAAAAATTCCTTTAAACAAATTCTTAGTTTTTCTTTATTGCACCATACATGGCCATTGAAGGTGAATTAAAAATCCAGAAATTCTGAATCACTCCAGTTCTCCAACTGCTTTCATTCTTCAATTTATATGGATTTTTATTTTTCCAAAAAATGAAATGATAGTGGGCATGATGTTTGGTAACCTCTTTTGCTTAGTATAGCATCACAAATTTATTTCAATGTCTATAAACATTCTTGTGCAACGTTCTAATGGCCACATGGCATTTCATGTTGTGGACATGCCATGTTATTTTCTTTCAGGTGCGCGTATGCACATGGAGAACCTCAGAGACAGATGTTTGAGGCCATCCTCTTCTTCTTCACACATCAACCTCGAGCCAAGGTTCACTTAACTTTTCCCTACACTTCCATCCAGCCCCCACCCACCCCACAGGCAACCATGTTAATGGTTTCTCTCTTTGTGTTCTTAAAAAAATACAGAGATATCACTGTTTTGTATGCATGTATCTTTAACTTATAAAACTCATGTTAACATGTCATTTGGGTTTTTTTTTTTTTTTCCCATCAAGCTCTATGTGTTGGTTCATAAACTGTCATACATAGAGGACAAGGAGATACCGAAGAGAGAGGCAGCCACTCCGGACTGGCAGGTGGCAGTTGTAAGAAGCAAGGGAACTTATACATGAGGCTTGTCTTGGGTGGCCAGAAGACACGTAGACCTCCGTGCCCACCCACCAGGATCTTCAAAGCGGATGTAGAGGCCTTCCTGGGATTGTCATGTATACCATACCATGCAGATGGTCTCAGTAACACCTTGCTCTCTCAAGGCTGCATCCCTGGAAATGGTTCCCATTGTGGGAACACCACACATGCGTTACAAGGATGGGGAGGGGGCGGAATGTAGAAACTCCAATGGCCCGGATCCAGCTTACAGGTCAACTGGTGATGGTGTCTTCCCCATGACGCTCCTCCAACACCACGTGCTTAAGATTCAGCCAAGTTGCTCTAGCTGTATCTCAGCCACCGCTTCAAGCTCCTGGTGTGTGTCTTCCACATTTTACCGGCCCATTTTCCTCGTGATGAACACTAAAAATGCTTTGAATGTCCCCTCATAAGTAATGCTGCACTGAATGTTATGGACATGTGAGATTTTCTTGTGATGTACACCCAGAGCAGAATTGCTGGGTCACATGTTTAATCTGATGAATTTCTGCCTCGAGGTCCTAGAATTGCTGCACCAGTCTACACCCATAAGCAGTGTGGTGTAGCTCCTCTAACTCCACATCCCACCTACACTATTACCAAGCTTCCTCTTCTTTTTACCAGAACCATAGATATAAAACTTTATCTCATTTTAACTTGTATTTCTTTAATTCCTGGTAGTATCAGCATGTTCATGTTGTTATCTCACCCAAGAACATAGACTGTCTTCTTCTAACTTCTTTAATCCTTTATCTCTTGTTGGATATTTAGGTTGTTTCCAAGGACAGGAGAAAGAGAAAAAGGGAGACTCAAGCTGTTTAGAAAGCCCAGGAACCAGCTTGAATGGAGAAGGGGAAGACGGATGAATGCTCAGGTTGTCTCCTGTCCTCTGCTTACCTTTGCAGGATCTAGTACTATGTCTTATACAGCCAGATGCTCAGAGAATATTGTTTAAAGATGGCGGGTGGGGGTGGAGGGTAGGTAGCAAGAGGTGAGTGTTCAATGAAGTTCACGGCATAATCTTTTGTGAGCCATAATGGCTTTTATAAACCAAATTTAAAAACAGTAAACTACTTCTTTCCTTTTTCAAGACCCATAATACTCAATAAGTGATTTCAAATTGTCAGTCGCCGGGGTGGGGCAGCAGTGGGTGGGGGTGGGAGGGGAGAGCAGGGCGATTGAGGAGCAGAGGCTTGTGGCCTGGCAGTGAAGGCAGAAGAGACTAAAGAGCTGCTTGCCCAAGACATCTCAGCCTTGGAGTAGAAGGCTCCTTAATCCTTTTTCCCCATTGTGTTGGGAAATTCCCTCTTATAGGCTATGGAGTAGTTTTTCAGATTGTTTAACTCATGGAGTCTAGCACATGTTTCTGCTGTTGTTTAATAAAGTTAAGAATAGGGAAGGATTTTCCATGAAATCATTTGGCTGAGAGTCCAAGGCCAACCCTAGTCTAACAGAATCCCAATATCTAGGGGTGAGGCATAGGAATCTGTTTTGTAAAGAATTCCCCAGCTGATTCTGGTAATAAACCTGCTTCCAGGAACTCCGGGAGTTACACTGAGCTGCTGCTTCCTCTGCAACCTCCAGACCAACTCCTGCCATATAAGGCATCCTACCTCTTAATGTGTAGGCAATTGATTCTCGCTCAACACCCAGGACCCTCCAGTCTTGACTTACTTAGAACTAACCACATCCTCTCTTGTTGTAATTCAAACTAATATTCTCTTCAGCATTCAGAGCAGATAGAAAACCATGTCAGCCACCCCTCTTGCATCCTATATTAATATGTGAAAACATTTTAAAGCCATTTATTTCATACTTTTGTAAACTTCAAGACTGCAAGTGGCACTTACTGGGGAATTAGACAAGTAGAAATAAAAAGACAGATGCCTGTCCTGAAATTTTACGTAGATAAGTGCTGGTGTTTGGGTCTATGCTGTGTTCAGTTAGCAGTAATGGCTGCTGGCACAGGGGAAAGGGAAAGGTGTAATTTGTTCCCAGATTGTGGGAGTAGCAGCTCACGCAGAGAGTCCTCTGTGATGGAGGCAAGTCGGTTTTTATGGACTTCAATGCTATTTGCTTCAGTACACTTTGAAATGCAGGGTCAGCTTACTGAGCTACAACATGCAATAATAACACATTTTTATAGGAGTAGCTTGTCAGAGCAGCAACAACATGTGATACATAAAACCAATAAACACACCATGTCTGTAGATTCTATCATAGTAACCAGGATAAAGCAATAAAATTGACAGCAGCCATTAAAAAGCTCCCTTTCTGACTTTGTAGGGTGAATTTACTGTTGCTTAAAACAGAGGAGCTGTCACAAAGCCCTAGATCAGTGCTCAGTTATGGAGGAGCATATTGTACTGCGTGGATGCAACCCGATTATAGGAAAGCTGGATAGGCAGTTACGTGCTGCCAGGGTGTGGTCCCCCATAGTCTTTAGTGTGACGCAATCCCCATCAGAGATACTCTACAGAATGTTGTTGTTTTTCCTAGTTACACACTAACTATTGTGGAGGATAGTGCAGCTCTATGGAGTGGTAGTTTAGCCGTTAATATTTCCTATCTGCAGCTTACATCCTTAAGGCAGGAAAGGGGGAGGTGGGAAGGAGTAGGGTGGCCTGGGAGTGTGGGGCTGGTAGATGCAAATTGTGGCATTTTGAGTGCAAAAGCAATGAGATCCTGCTCTCTAGCACAGGGAACTATATCCAGTCTCAGTCTCTTGGGACAGACCATAATGGAAGATAATATGAGAACAGACATGTATATATATAGTACTGGGTCACTTTGCCGTACAGTGGAAATTGGCACTTTGTAAATCAACTATGCTTAGATTTAAGAAAAGAAAATCCTTAAGGCAGGAAGAAGCTTACATTTGCTGGAATACATGGGGTAACTTGGTAGGTTGGCGCTGTCAGACTGGATTCTTAGAGTGTGGACTTCCATCCTCTCTGATGGAAGGAGGAAGGGAAGGAAGGAAGGGAGGGAGGAAAGCATGAAATAAGGAGGGCAGCAAAGAGAGCGAGGAGAAAGGAAGGAAGAGAAGAAACAGCAAAGAAAGGAAAAGGAAAGAGAAACAAGGGGGGAAGGGAGGGAGGGACCAGTCAGTGTGGTTTTGGGGTCTTCGTGGTCACCACCAGGAATATCTCCCAGAGTTTCCAGGGGTGATTATCTAATTTGCTACAAGCAAAGGAATAAAATCAGCAGAACAAAATAATTATTTGTCCTGCTCCCTCCATGCCTGAGTTCCCAGAGGTGGATGCTTCTATACCACGAGAGTGGGCCACCTGGGTAGTGTGGGGGGTGTGGGTGATAAGCCAGAGGGAGGTTTGACTTGGGAGGGCCGACTGCTTGCCTTCAGGTTCCTAGAATGAGGAGCCTAACCTGTAGCAGCTGTTAGGAAGCTTCCCGGAAGTGCACCTGCTCAGCACAGGTCAAGGCAGCCAAGCCCACTTCTGCATTAGGTCCCTTCTGAGCCTAAAACTCAAGGAGAAAAAGTCTTGGTCACTGTCAGACCCAAGACCAATAATAACCCAAAAGATTGGCTCAGTGGCTCCCACTGGACTTCTCAGAATGCTGCCCACCATTCTAGGCTCAGGAAAGGGGTTAAAGTGGCTGAAGGGGTGTGTCTCAGTGTCTTCATTTCTAGGCATGCTCTGCTGTTACATATACCTACATGCCTTTAAATGACTGCCTTGGCAATAGAAAGCAAAAGAAAACTTCCTTCCCAGGCACCTGTATGGTGGTACTCAAGATCATTAAAGCAGTTAATTGTGTGATGTTTCATTAGCAGACGGATGCTCTGCTTGCCCTCTCTCACCAAGCCCGGGGCTCAGAGGGATTTGGTACCCATTCATCTCTGCCACTGGCTTTGAAGGAAGAATGCCTTTGAACCCAGGAGCTTGGAGTTAGCAAAGGGTGGGTGTACATCTTACAAGTTGTAAGATCTTGAACACTTCTCCCTGCTTCCAGAAACTAAAGGGAAGGAGATGGACACTTGGGAGTAAAACTGAGATAAAGTGCCTGCTAATGGGCCCTCGGCAAACTGGCCTGTGAGTTAGCTGGGAATCCCCACTTCTCACTGGTCTCAGGGTGGGGACAGGGTGAATTGAGTGAGGCAATCACTGTGGGTGCCAAAATCAAGGAGAGGGGCACCAAAAAACTCAACTCAGTGGCAAAGATAAATAGCAGTTTAACACACCATTTTAAAAAAGCGAAACTAATGCAAACTATCCGTAATGAATGAAAGACCAAAATTTTAATATCAGGACAGCTACCGCTGGTTTTCCTTTTGCCTCGGGCTCTTATAGGGTTCAGCATGGTATAATTATACATCCTGTCGATGTTCAAATTTTTGACACTTATCATGAATTTTTTGCATTAATTTAAAGCTTTAGATATATTGCATTAAAATTTTTTTTGGTCTTGATTACTGAGTTTTTGGGGCCCCCTTAAATTTTGTACCTTCTTCACCTTGCCCTAGCCCCTGCCTTGTGTTCTTAATCAAGAACATCCAGGAAGGAGTTCCCATCGTGGCTCAGTGGTTAATGAATCCAACGAGGAACCATGAGGTTGAGGGTTCGATTCCTGGCCTCGCTCAGTGGGTTAAGGATCCAGCATTGCCGTGAGCTGTGGTGTAGGTTGCAGATGCGGCTCAGATCCTACATTGCTGTGGCTGTGGCGTATGCTGGTGGCTACAGCTCCGATTTGACCCCTAGCCTGGGAACCTCCACATGTGGCGGGAGCAGCCCAAGAAATCGCAAAAAAAAAAAAAAAAAGAACATCATCCAGGAAAATTTGGCCCCCCACCTATTACTACACAGAAAATCTCTAGGTCTGGGGAAACATTTTCAGCAAAGGTTTTGTTTGGGGGGTTTTGTTGTTGTTTTATTTTTCTTTGGCCACCTCATGGCTTATGGAGTTCCCAGACAAGAGATCAGATCTGAGCAACAGCTGCAACCTAAGCTGCAGCTGCAGCTGCTGCCACACCGGATCCTTAACCCACTGTGCCCAGCAGGCCTCCCAGTGCTCCCAAGATGCCACCAATCCTGTTGTGCCACAGTGGGAACTCCAAGTGAAGGTGTTTGGCTTTCCTTCACTATTCCCTTGTCTTTCCTGCTGTTCCTGGGGGTACAGAGGGAAAGAGGAGTTGGTCCCCAACTTTCTACTCTGTTCCCATGTCCCACTATTATACCCTTGACCTAAGGGCTAATCAGTTCTGACTGGGTATTGATCAGTTTTTACTTTGATATCCAATCAGAATTTCCTAAGTTACCATCTTTAGCCGAACTTAGTCCAGGCCCCATCAATGTAACACCTGAGTATAAGAGCTCCTCCCTCTTGCCACCAATGCAGACTTCAGAGGACTAAGCCCTGCTTGGGTGTCACCTGTGGGGCCTTGGGAAGGAGACCTAAGTTGCCACACTGCCAGCTTCCCCATTCTCTTTCTCTACCTGCAAGTAATGGTCCTGTCCCCTCTCTGGTGCTGTTATGATCTCTGCTGATACCCCAGCCTCGCCAGAAACTGCTACTCATGAAGCCAGCTTATTGTGTACCCTCCCCCGTGAGTGTGCCGGATGCTTGCCTTTTTCCATCAGCTTTCATTGTAAATGTGGTGTCTCAATTGCCATCCCAGGTGAATAGGTTTTGAGAGCTGGCCTGGGAACCAAACCATCATTTATCTCCTGGGTCTTATGGAAAAGAAGCTTCTAAGGACAAGACAGTCAGATGAGAAGAGCATTTGGACTACAGCCCACCTGGATGCAGGCGAGGACCTGGAATATAATAAAAGCGAGAACAGCAGGTAGGTAGAGCCTCTTGGTTCTGAAGTGACGGTGGCCAAGGTGCAAAACTCCTAAACCTTGGGGGAGGGTCACCCTGGTGGAGGTCTCTCTCTCTTTTTAATTAAGCTATTCATGCCATAGCGGCATTGTAGTAGGTTAAGGAGGTTAATGAAGGAGCATTAAATAGGTTAATGAAGTCAATCTGATGGCAAGATTGATTTCTCAGCCTCTTCGTCTAAATTCATTGTGTTGTGTTTTCCCTTTTTTCTTTCTTTCTTTTTTTTCTTTTTTCTTTTTTCTTTTTTTTTTTTTTTTTTTTGCATTTTAGGGCTATATATCTGACACGTGAAAGTTCCCAGGCTAGGGGTTGAATCAGAGCTGCAGCCGCGGGCCTACACCAGAGCCAGAGCAACTCGGTATCCATTTAAATAGAGACTTTATTCCCAACTTATTTTCCAAATGGCTGCATCACTGAGAATTCATGCCCAAGCACAGTGCCCCAGCCATGGGTGAGAGAGCAGGGAGCTGGGGTCCTCAGCAGTGCCACGTTTGGGAGGTGACGACTGCCTCTGAGGGCCAGGGTGGGTGGTGCTCGGAGGGATGGTCATGAGTGGACGGATGACCTCCTGGTGGGTTTCCCACCTGGCTTTTCCCTGCCACGTGTCCTCCTCAACTTGCACCCACCTTCGGTGTGAGGAAATGGCTCTGTGTCTCTCTCAGCTGCATCTGGCCTCTGGCCCTGCTCTGTTTACCTTCCCGGGAGGTTCATTAGTTCTGGGCCTCAGAAAAGCACAGTGAATTCCTGCCCAGCTCCAGGAACCAATCTGAAAAGTCTGGTTGTTAACTGACCACAAACGGCTCCTTTACTGAAGGCAATTTGCTCAACATATTTATTTGCCATCTCTAGAAACCTTCAGCATTAAATGTGCTGGTATTTCCACCTAAGAAGAAACTTCACTAAACAAATGAGCAGGACGATGAGCAGGAATACAAATACTATAAGAAAGAAAATGCCCACAGCTGTCATCCCGCAGGACAGTTCGACATCAGACAGCTTAACTCCCCTTAACCATGGGGGGTTTGCACACGTGGTCTCCTCCAAGCCCTCAAGTTTGTGCAGGTTTTCTTTGTACCATGTTAGGAAATGAATATTCGAGCAAGTGCAGTCCAGGGGATTGTGACTTAAGTTAATGGTGCTCTGATGAGACAAGGTAGGGAGGAGATGGAGGGGGATGATGCGAATGTTATTGGCAGCCACGTTGACAGAGAGCCCCTTCAGATGGCTAAGAGCATCGATGCTGTCACCTGTCAGGCTGTTGTGGCTTAGGTCTATGTGCCTCATTTTCCCAAGGTTGTGGAATGCTTGCTGGTCTATGGAGAGGAGGTCACAGGAGGATAAAATCAGAATCTCCAAGCTGCCCACAGCCTGAAGTAGGTTGGTCTTTGAGATGCTCCCATCTTGAAAGTGATTTCCGTGTAAATTCAGATGCCGGAGATCCGGGAGGCCTGCTAGAAGGTGCTGATTGCTGGTGTCAAGGAGGCAGTGGGAGAGATTCAGAACCTGCAGGAAATGGAGGTTTTGGAAAGGACTTTGTGGAGCCTTAACATGCAGGTGGGTAAATGCCAAATCCAAGAGTTCTAGCCGAGGACATTCTTTGAATGCCTGATCCTGGAGACCAAAGGGCTCGTTGTAACTTAGGTTTAAGTATTGCAAGTGGGGCAGGTTTTTGAGTTGCAGATCACAACAGTCAGAAGCCTCGATATCACTGTGGCTTAAATCAAGTTTCCGAAGATGTTCTAGTTTTTCCAAACACCTGGCACCAAGGTCAAGTTTTTTCCTGTTACCTTTGATATAGAGATCCATAAGGGATGGGAAACTGGCCGCACTGATTTGACACAAGTGGGCAAAACTATTTGCATTGAGAACTAATTTCTTGAGAGAGTTCATACCCTCAATCCCAGAGGGTAATTCTTGCAAGTGAGTTGCTGTCAGATCCAACTCCTGGAGTCCAGTGAAGCACCGAAACATGGAAGATGAGAAGCCATGGAAATGGTGCTTCTGTAGGTTGATGCTCTCAACTGACATTTTACAAAGTCCCTCAAATGTGACTAAAGTGAGGTCTTGGTCATCAGTGTCCTCAAATGTCCCCAGCCAAAGAGACTGAACAGTAGAGTTCTGTAGACCTTTTAATACAACAGCTAAGTTGGAGGTCCCTCCAAAGTTCAAACTTTGAAAGGTTTTCAAATTGAAAGCCCCAGGCTCAATGCCTTGAATGTCATTGCCATTGAAATTAAGGCTTAGGTCGGTGGCCTGTTCCAGAGCATTTATGGCTTTACTAGAGATGTAGTGTATAGCATTATTCTGAAAATCCAGAAATTTAAGATTCTGTGTTGGGAAGTTTTCTGGAAGATTAATAGAAGAAATATGGTTGCTGCCAAGATGCAAACTTTCCAAATTTTCCAGATTGTGCACTGGGATAAACTCAAGATGGGATATTCCTGTTTGGGTTAAGAAAAGATGCTTCAGTGACTTGGGTCCGTTAAGTGATGTTTCTGCCATGAATATCAGGGGATTTCCTGTTAACACAATGGTGTTCAATTGATGATGGTTTTGAAAAGTGTCTTCATGCACCCAGTTAATCTGGCACCTTAAAAAGATAATAGTATTTAATAATAACTAAATAGGGAAAAGAAAAAAATTCACAGTGACCTGTATTAACAAAGCCATCATTTGTATTTGGTAAAAACAGTGTACCTTATTATTCAAAGTAAAACATAAAAGAACTTTCTTTGGTGCCCACAGAAGGCCTGTTGAATTCATCACAAGCCTCAGATATGAACAATCTGACCTAAAATTTTTTCCCAGTATTTTATATTGAACTTCCAGAGGTTTGTGTTTGGAACCTAGGGAACACTCAGTGGTCTGATCATAGGCAAAATCAAACAATTCTTTACTATTATCAGTAATATAAAACATGTCATATATAAGGCATGATACATAACATGGTATGTAAAATGTGGATCTGTGCCATCCTGGGCAACTCGCAACTTTTTCTCAACCTCTGTTTTTTCATCCATAAAGTATAGCAACAATGATTACTTTATAGAATGATTGTGATTCAAATCATATATATGAAAATGCTCCATAGAAATATGACACGAGGTTCAGAGACACCCCTCCTAGTGTTGCACTTAAAAATGCTGGAATACACACACACACACACACACACACACACACACAGTGCTGCCCTGGAAGGCAATAAGGGAATTGCTTAGAAACGCACTGTCAACAGAAAGCTTGAATCCATTGGACTAAGTGAGCCCGGGAGCTAGCTTTGTCATATCTGCCAATATCTGTCAATCCCTGATGGTCTAGAGCCTGGGTTTTAATGAGCCACTTGTACTAGTGGCAGGAGAGAAAGCTGGGGGATAGGATGGGAGGTCCTTTCAAAAAGCTGCAAACTACCAAGGCCTACAAGGAATCCTTCAATGGGTGACTTTAAACAAAGAAAAATCACAGAGGGAGACCTTGAGGATATACATTTGTCTTGGCCTTGGCTCTGGGTAGAACAACAGCAACAATAACAACAAGAAAAGCCTCCTCTGAGATTCCCTAACCACAAGCTTCTACCTATGAGAATTGTAGCCTGAATTTACACTGTCTCTGTGGACCTCCCCAAAGAAACCCAAGTGGAAAATTTAGCTCAGAGAGATTCCAGGATGGGAGTGGCATTTCTACCAGATTCCAGGTAGCTGGCAGCAATAAAAAGAAACCTTTTTTGGAGTAATGGACTTAATTTTTTTTAATAAGGAAAACTTTCAAATTTACAGAAAAGTAGAATAATAGTACAATGAACTTTCATATACCAGCTACATAGATGCAACAATTCTTACAATTTTGCTGCATATGCTTCTTTGCTTCATGTATTCCCTCATCTCTCTCCTGAATTATTTTAAATCAAATCCTAGGTAGCCATACATATTTCAGTATGCGTCTCCAAAAAATAGGCTTATTTTCCATAGCCATGATGCCAGTGTCACATATGACAATATTAATAATTCATTGGTATTATCTAGTTACAGGAAAACATTTTAAAAAAAGATTTACACCAAGTTCCACATGATAAATGAGCTCAAAATAAAAATACACTAAATGCATAAGGAAAACATATTAGCCAATGTCAGCCAAAAAAAAAAAGTTCTACAGAATCAGATTTAAAAAGGAAGCACATGCCAGAGTTATCAGATATATCTGATAACATATGGCTATATCATATATATGATATATATCAAGAATATATGATATAGCTGTTATATATTATCAAAACATAATAAATATTCTTATGTCAAACATATGTTTGATATGTTTCAAGGAAATAGTAAGAACCAAAATACGATGAAGCAAAAAAATATTAAAATGATCTCATGGAGTCCCCACTGTGGTGCAATGGATTTGGCAGCGTCTCTGAAGCACCAGGACGCAAATTCAATCCTTGGCTTGGCAAAGTGGGTTAGAGGGTCCAGTGTTGCCACAGCTGAGGTATAGGTTGCCACTGCAGCTCAGACCTGATTCTTGACCCAGGAACTCCATATGCCATGGGGAGGCCAAAAAAGAAAAAAAAAAAATTGATCTCATATATTTGTAAAATGAAAAATCAGTGAAACTTATTGAAATGGAAGAAGTTAATAATTGAAATTAGAAAGCCACTGGACAGTTTATATCGGAGAGTAGCCACAGCTGAAAAGGCTATTGATGTACTAGAAGTAAATATGAGAAACTTAGCTAGAATGTAGTCCAAAAAACCCAGAGATGGAAAATGAGATATAAAGATATATAAAGGGCAGATTATACAGTAGAAAACTGTCAGAACACTGTAAACCAAATATAATGGAAAAACAAAAATCATATAACAATAATAATAATAATAAAAGGACAGATGAGAAGACGTCATGTAAGTCTAGTCAGAGATCCAAAGGAGATACAAGAGTAAATGGGGGCAAACTGAAGTTCAAGTGGATGATGGCTAGAATATTTTAGGATTGATAAAAGATACCAATTTCAGATTCAAGGAGCCTGACAACCAACACCATGCATCACTGTGATGTTACAGAATGCCAAGGACAAAGAGAAGCTATTGAAAATATTCAGAGAAGACGAGACAGATTACCGACATGAGCACAATGACTCGACGGAGAGCCGACCTCCCAACGGCAGCAAAGGGAGACTGGAAAGATAGCCTCAAAGAGCTGAGAAAAAGCATCTGTCCACCTAGAAGCCAAGGCCATCCTTCAAGAATCAGAGTGAAATAAAGATATTTTCAGAAAATGAAAACTGAGGGATTTGACTGTTGACAGACACTCACTAAAGCAAAGTCTAAAGCGGTGCTTTAGGAAAGAGAAAAATGATTCCACAGAGTAAAGTCTGAAAAGCAAGAAGGAAAATAAGCAAAGGGAATCAAAAGCAAGTTGGTAATGCTAAAGAAATTACAACTGTAGAAAGAAATAAAAAGTGTCTCATTCGTGGCCAAAAGGTGGGGAGGGGAGCAGAGGAGGAGGGTTTTAGGAAGTATGAGGTCCCATTTTTATCACTTTTTGAAAATAGCGGAAGAGGAAACAGAATCCTCTATCTCCAAAATTATCCTGGCCCAGTATTTCTTAAAAATGTGGTCAAGGAGCTCCCGCTGTGGCACCACAGGATCGGTGATGTCTTGAGAATGCTGCAACACGGGTTCCATCCCTCGCCCGGCATAGCAGGTTAAGGATCCCTTGTTGCCGCAGCTGTGGCTTAGATCACCACTGTGGCTTCTATCTGATCCCTGGCCTAGGAGCTCCATGTGCTATGGGATGGCTAAAAATTAAAATATATATATATATATTTTTAATAAATAAATATGGTCAAACTCATCTCATCTGAAAATGAGAAATGGTAAAGGAGAAGGGAAAGTAAATTTCTTTGGGGCAAAGTAAGTAGGGAGCAGAATGAGCTGAAAGGCCGGGGCTTTCTCTCAGTTGTATCTAATGGAGTATTGGCTGGGGAGGTGGCCTGTGGTCATTTGGGGAACTGTGGAGTATGAGTTAGGGGAACAGAGCCTTGGTTTCTTTCTTGTGTGACCTTAAGCAAGCTCACAACATTGCCTTGAGCCTCTGTTTTCTCATCTAACATGAGTGAGATTAGGATGGCAATACTCCCCATGCCTACCTCCCAGAGGTGGTTGTGCAGATGTGAATGTGCAGTGCTATGGATGTGACTACTCTTCTGCTCTGTAGAAGCTTAAGTCGAAGGACAAAGTCGAAGAAACAGGGCTGCTTGCAAGGGCTACAGACCTCAACCACATGTGGAGCCCTTTCCCCCTAACACACAAGCTGCATTTTTCTCTTACTCTCATCCCTTATTTTCCTGTGATACTTCTATCTGTTGGTTTACAAGCACTGGTACCGCCTTTAGAATCCTAATTCTGCCTCTAGAACAAAATATGATCTCTTTTTCCAATTTTCAGGAAAAAAAGGTTAGTAAATGATATGTTTCTCCTCCAAACTTTTCTTAAAATGTCACACCCATTAATAGGCAGCTATGCTAAAATATAGTATGATGCGGCATCCGATTTAGTAAAAGATTTGTTTTTACTTTTGTCATTGATCTTCCTTAGAACTTCCTAAATAGTACTGCTGACACAACCTAATTTGAGAACAAGCCTCCTTCTTCTCCACTGATTGGTGTTTATTTAAATTATATTTTACCTGTATAAAAATATTTCATGGGAAACATGCAGAATAAGCAGGTTGTCCTTGTGCCCCAAAGAAGGTCCTGTAAACAATTTGAATGCAAGCTGCATTTTGATCTAAGTATAACATCAAACACACACACACACACACACAAAACCTCACATACATACCTTGTCAGATCCAAAAAGACAAGATTTATGAGCCTGCTGAAGGTTGTATTTTGAATTGTAGGCAAGAAGTTAAAGCCGAATTCCAAAAATTCTGTCATATTTGGTAGAGTGTCAGGAATTTCTCTGAGACCTAAATTTTCACAGTTATATGTTCTGTTGGCTTCTTTCTGAAGAGAATAAACAATGTAAATTAACATCAGACAGTATCGGGTTGACTGTCTAGCAACATTACATGTTTTATCCTTTTGAGCAGCAATCCCCCTTCTAGGAATCTTTAGCAAACATAATGCTTGTAAAAAACACAACACAAAATGACTTGTGCATAACACTATTCATTTTAGTATTTTGTAACAGTAAAACATTGGCAATAACCATATAGGACTAGTTGAAATATGGTACATTCACAAGATGTAACTCTGTGTGGTTGAAAAAGGAATAAATACAATCTCCAGATGCTGATATGGAGTGATATGCAGGTTTATTGAATGGTGAAAAAAGCAAGATACAGAGTGTCATTAGTATATATGTATATGGTATGTAGTATTTAATATATAGTACTCTACCTTTTGTGTAAGGAAGATGTGTATGTATTTTCTTATATTTTCAAAAAGAAGCCGTGGGGGGAAAACCCCAAACTGGTTGTATTTAAGGGAAGGGAAGGAACAAGATAGAAGAGTGGGGATGAAAACAAGACTGCTCTGAACATAATTTGTTTTAGAGTTTTTATTTTGGATGCATGAAAACATTTTCTTTCACTTCAAAACAAACAGATCAACTCTATATTAGCTTCCACAAAAGAAGACAATCAGGTCTTAGGTGCTTTGTGATGTGACGTAATATGAAGTAGGTGGCACAACCTAGAATCCAATCCAGATTTGAGGCATAACTGTCAGTCTACAAGTGGTATGGAGGATTTCAGATAAAGAGCATCACAAGGTAGCAATCTGCCAAAGGCAAGGGGAGGGGGAGCATCCTGTAGAATAACTGATTTTGTTTTTATCAACATGTAAATGTTGGTGGAAGTGGAGAGGAAGGGGGTGGGATGAGAGAGGAGGCTGCCCTCAGAGAAAGAGAGGTATTTGGGAAAACAACCCGAGAAAGAATGAGGGAAAAAAAAGTATATATATATAGAGAGAGAGACAGAGACAGAGACAGAGAGAAAGAGAAAGACAAAGAGAGAGCTGATTTACTTTGCTGTACACCTGAAACTAACACAACTTTCTAGGTCAACTATACCCTGATGAAATTAATTTTTTTAAATAAGAGAGGTATAAAAGCTACTTAACAGACATAACCAACAAATAGTAGAAGAGCCCTTCTTTTTTAATTTACTCTTTATTGAAGTATAGTTGATAATGTTGTGTCAGTTTCTGGTATATAGCAAAGTGATTCGGTTATACATTATATATATACATTTTCATATCATTTTCCATTATGGTTTATTATAAGTTCTTGAATACAGTTCTCTGTGCTTTAAGTTGAACTTGGTTGTTTATCCATTCCATACATAATAGCTTGCATCTGCTAACCTCAGACTCCCAGTTTATCCCTCCCTCACCCCTCCACCTCCCTTGACAACCACAAGTCTGTTCTCTTCATCTGTGAGTCTGTTTCTGTTTTGTAAATAAGTTCATTTATGTTGTATTTTAGATTCATGTAAGTGATAGCATATGGTACTTGTTTTTCTCTCTCTGAATAACTGCACTTAGTAGGATAATCTCTAGGTCCATCTGTGTTGCTGCAAATGGCATTATTTCCTTCTTTTTTATGGTTGAGTAATATTCCATTGTATATATGTATCACTTCTCCTTTATCCACTCATCTGTTGCTGGACTATTGTAAATAGTTCTTCAATGAACATTGGAGTGCATGTATCTTTTCCTAAAGTTTTGTGCAGATATACCCCCAGGAGTTGTATTGCTGGATCATATTACATAGAGTAGCCTTTCTTTAGAGCCTTATTCAAATAAAGCATTTGGGAAAAGATATTTTAAATTTTTTTTAGGGGAATTTGCATGAGGACAGGATCTTAGAGAATATTAAAGAATTGTGAATTTTGTTAATGATATTAACCTCGCATCTATGTAAGAAAAATGTTCTTATTTTGAGATACAGTTTGAAGTATTTAGAGGCAGAAGATCATGATTCTTGGGATTTGCTTTAAAATACTCTTGCAAAAAAAGGAATGAATAGAGGAAATTAGTAGACCAAATGTTGGTAGTTGTTGAATGTGGAGTGATGCATACAAGGTTCCTTGTAACTAACTGCTTTTGTAGATATTTAGAAATTATCTTAATACAATGTTAAAAAAAAAAAAAAACTGGCCAAACACACAGACCTTAGGTTATAAGGCCTTGTACTCTTGAAATATGACTCATTTTAGATCTCTGGAACTGCAGATACCAGACCCAGGATTTGGGCTCAGCCCTGCACATAAATTCAGAAACCTTCCTCATCCTGGATCCCAGGAGAGTCAAGTATGCTGACATCTGCCATTTACTGCTTCTAGATGCCCTAAATCAAGTTCTAAATCTTGGACTAACCAGGCAAAAATGGGGAGGAGTGAGAAGTCTATAGAATTGTGGGCTCGTAATTTATCTGGATGATGCCTTGGGATAAAGGATAGTGGGGCAGTTACGACAGTCTGATGGGGTATCTTTTGTATGGGGAGGTTCCTAGGAAAGGAAGAAATGATTCCTTAGTGTATACTTGGTGACATAAAAAAGGACAGACATCCCAGAACCATGGGCCATCTCAGCTCATCTCAGACTCTGTGTGAATTCATCCAACCTTTCAGGTCCTGCTTTCTCCTGGCCACATAGTGGCCTCACTAGAGGTCCCACTGAGACTGCCCGGGTCCAGCTCCATCTAAGTCTAAATCCAAAGCTTTCCTCATACTGCACACAGGTCTGCTTAGCTGGAAACAGAAGACTGCACATACCTGCCTTTGCTCTGAAGTGTGGCATTTCAGAGGTGTCACCATTTTAATTGCTTTTTGTTTTACTCCAGCCTCTGCTTACTCGGCACTTTTTATAGCTACAGTAAGTATGCTCATTTACAGGAAATCACTGGGTTTGTTCTGTATTGTGACAGGATTAAGAAAGTCGCTGATGAAAATGCCATATTTATATTTTCTTGTAATGCATTCTTTGTTTCATAAGTCCCAAGTCCTTCAGGCACTGCCACAAATCCACATGGTGACAGCAAAATGCACTTTGCTCTTAAAACATACCGGACTGACTGCTGGGGAAACCCATGCTGCTAGGCCCTTCTTTGGTGCCCATGACCACGGAAAACCTAGAGAGAAGATGTGTGGCTGCAGAGGTTCAGACTAGCTTTGAGAAGACACTCTTCTTTTCTGGTCTCTGTGGGCATAACTGATGCCATATACACATGAGGAAAGGAGTCTTTCCTCAATTCATCTCACTCTATTCTGGCCCCACAGCAAAAAGCCTGGATGTTGGCAATTCTCTCCTTCTCCAGAATATATATGTGCCTGTTGACACCCAAATTACTCCCTTAATATGCTTTACTGAGCACTCTTCTGCATCAGTGTGATCCCCAAAGTTGGAATAAAGCAGGAGCTCTCCTGAGCCGGTGGCCTGAAGGAGCACCCAGCAAATGGAAAGGAGTAGTTTGGTTTCGATTCAGGAAAAGCCTGAGAACCAGAGCACACCAAGTCCCAGGAACACTGAAAAGTCCACTGGGACCTGTGTCATAACACTTGATCATCTCGAGTTAGGTAAACTGCCATGAACTCTCTGCTCTTGATTCCTAAACAAAGAGGCAAATGACAAGAACTGCAACTCATAAGAACATCAGAAACCGTTTCACTTTTCAGAGACTGATCTGGGTTCCTCCACCTTGGATTTCATAATCATGCTCCCGTACAGTCGTTGCTTTTGGTTTCTGTATCTCTTTTGTCTCCTTTAATCTGAGATGACTCTCCAGCCTTTTATTGTCTCTCGTGACATTGATTATTATTATCATTTTTTTTAAGAATCCAGGCTTATAGTTTGCAAAATGTCCCTTGTTTGGGGTTTGTATGTTTCCTTGTGATTTGATTCAGGTTATACATTTTTCATAGAATGACATCAGTGAGATTATTTTTCTCGCTGTCAGGATTCATAGCAAAACATTGGAAGAGTGGGTTCTGAGAGTCGATAGCACAGAATTCCCGGACAGCAGAATGATAATGCAACGGAGCAGGAAAGGACAGTGTGTCGAAGAGGGTTGCTGGTTGTGTGACCACTGCCATTTTGCCCTGGGGCTGGGCCAGCTCTGGGGACCACATGTTCAGTTTCTCTTCCAGGCAGATACCACTGTCGCTTTTGCAGCATCTGCGGTTTCTCTGAGCCCCACGTGACCACTTCCTATAAACCCAAGCTTCATCACTAGATTGAGTCTGGGGTGAATTTCCAGTCACTTTCTCACTCTTCTGCTTTGGCTCATTCCAAGGCAAACAGGACCCTTCTGAACGTGAATTTATGCAGCCAGCAGGGCAGAGGCAAAGCCACATGGCATTCAGGACCACTGCCCCATGCAGGCCCATCCCTATTCCAAGTCATGGGCATTTGCACAGGGACCTGGGCCAATCACATTGTCACCAGCTCCGCCTCAGAGCTGCTCCTTTGCCCAGAGCAGGACTCCCAAGCGCTCTGTCTGTGTCTGCAATCCCTTTTCCCTCCAGGTATTCATTAGCATTTTTTCAATCAGGATCTTATTTTGCTTCTTTCTGTTGTAGCGCCAACTCCCTGCCATCCCACAGTAATTTTTCTCCTCACAAATATTGAGATCATTTTCTCATTTAGAATTCTTTGGGAGTTCCCTTCGTGGCTCAGCAGTTAACGGACCTGACTAGGATCCATGAGGATGTGGGTTTGATCCCTGGCCTTGCTCAGTGGGTTAAGGATCTGGCATTGGTGTGAGCTATGGTGTAGGCCAGCAGCTGCAGCTCTGACTCCACCCCAGCCTGGGAACTTCCATGCCGAAGGTGTGGCCCTAAAAAGTAAAAAAAAAAAAAAAAAAAAAAAAAAAAAAAAAGAAAAAATTCTTTGAGTCTCATGCAAGTGCTGATTCCCACCTGTTTGGATGCCTCCTCTGCACCTGGCACATGCAACAGCCAGCTCCCCCAGGCATGAGGAGTCTGGGACACTGAACCCAAACTCTCCCTCATTTAATCACTCCTCTATCCAGAGACAGCAATTTGAGTCAAATCCAGGTTAGCAATTACTCCTTGAAAATAAAACAAAACACTCCCAAGAGGTCACGGCCCTAAAATTTGTTGTCAATCTGACTCCTCCAGGCAAAGGGCATTCCAATTATACGTGGTGCATTTTCTGTGGATCTTGAAGCAGACTGCTTAGGTTCAAATCCCAGCTCTAAACCACCAGTCTGTGTTCTCCGAGCCTCCTTTCTTGCCCATCTGTAGATTGAGGATAATAACCCCTCTCAGCAGGCCAACTCTGAGGTTTAATGGGCTAATGTACGTCAAGCACTCACAAGAGAAGTTAGCATTTCCCTGGATCATCAAAACATCATTGTCATCATCCAGAGCTCTTGTACCCATGAACTTGGAGTTCTCTTAAAGCAGAGTCTACTAAGCATTCTCCCCATACCCAGACTCGAGGAACTGTTCCTACATTGGTTTTAAGGGGACAAAATAGTCAAGAATGAGCCCATGTGAAATGACAAGGCATGCCTCTACTCCCAAGTAATTATTCAAGAATATATCTAAAATTTTACAAGAAGCCAAATCACTGAGCTGAGGTCCAGCTCTGCATTGCCTATTTGTCAGCCTCCAAAAACTTGGTAATAAGTCCAATTTGGTTACTTATGATAAACACATACATTTCTATACATATACACAGAGCATTTAATAATGGAAAATTTGGAGTTCTCATCATGGCTCAGTGGAAACAGATCTGACAAGGAACCTTGAAATTTTGCGTTTGTTCCCTGGCCTCGCTCAGTGGGTTGAGGATCAGGTGTTGCTGTGGCTGTGGCGTGGCGTAGGCTGGTGGCTTCAGCTCCAATTAGACCCCTAGCCTGGGAATCTCCATCTGCTGCGGGTGTGGCCCTCAAAAGACAAAAAGACAAAAAAAAAAAAAAAAAAAAAAAAAAAAGGAAAATTTCATGTGGAGTATTTATAGATGTTCATTGTGGTAGTTTTAGAATATTTTAGAATTTGTCTAGGTTTGAAAAAAGTTTTATTAAAAATCCATCTTGACATCTACCTCACATTATATGCAAAAAGCAATACCAGATGGACTATTAATTTAAATGTAAAACTTAGAAATAAATACAAAATGATAAAACTTCCAGAAGAAAACAGGACATTATCTTTGTGGCCTTGGAGTACGCAAGCACAGAACAGACATACACTGAAAATAGAGGAACAATGATAAATCAAGCTATATTAAAATTAAGAACTTCTATTCATCAAAAATATTATTAAGAGAATGAAGAGACAAGCCACGAAACAGGAGAAGATATTTGCAATCTGATTAATGACTTGTTTTTAGAATACATAAAGAACTTCTACAAAACTACAATAACAACAACTACCAAAAAACAGAGAACTCAAGAGAAAATTGGCAAAAGACTTGAAAAGGCACTTGACACACACACACAAAATACACAAATGGCCAAGGAAAAATATGAAAATATGTTCAATTTAATTATTCATTAGGAAAATAGAAATTAAATCCTGGTAGAATATTCCTACCCATTCATCAGAATAGCTAATGTTCCTTTTTATTTTATTTTGTTTTTTTAATGGCCACGCCTGCAGCATATGGAAGTTTCCTGGGCTAGGGATGAATTGGAGCTGAAACTAGGCCTATGCCACAGCTCAACACTGGATCCAAGCCACATTTGCAGCCTATCCCACAGCTTGCAGCAATGCTGGATCCTTAATCCACTGAGCGAGGCCAGGGATTGAACCTTCGTCCTCACGGATGCTATATCAGGTTCTTAACCTGCTGAGCCCCAATGGGAACCCCTAGCTAATGTTATTAAACAAAAAATAGCAAATGTTAGTAATGCCGTGGGGCAGTTAGAATTCATACATTGCTGGTGAGAATAGATGGGTACCAACACTTTGAAACACTGTCAATATCTACTAAAGTTAAGCATATGTGTACCCTATGACCAAATACATCTACTACTTGGTACACACCTAATAAAGATTTGTTCATTTGTTTGGTAAAGATCTAGATAAGGATGTTAAAAGCAGCAGCATTCCTAATAGCCCCCAAATTGAAAACAGTGTGAGTGCCACTAACAGTAGAATGGATAAACAAATAGTGTTTAGTGAAAACAACAGAATACCATTCAGTGATGCAAATGAACAAATGATGGCTATACACAACATCATCAATAAATCTCACATGTTTGATACTGAGTGGAAAATGCCAGACACAAAAGAGGAGACACAGCATGATTCTATGTATATAAAATTCAAAATGAGGCAAAATCAATCTAGGGTGATAGACATTGGAGTATTGGGTGCCCTTGGGGGCTAATGACTAGGAAGAGACATGAGAGGGCTTCTGAGGTGCTGGCAGTGTTGTTTTTTGATCTGTGTGCTGCTCATTCAGTGAGAACTCACTGTGCTTTACACTTAGGATTGGTGGGCTTCTCCGTACATTATTTTACTGCAATGAAAAGTTTACTGAAATCAAAACAAGCAAGACAAAGACCTTTTTTTCAGGATATGGCCCGATAAGCACATGGTGGTCACATGATCACATATACAGTATATGATTTATTTTGCTGAAATTAGAGGGAAGAATGAATGAGGAAAGGAAAGCAAGAGGAAGGATTGGATAAACTGGGGTGATTTTTTCACCTGAAAAAGGGCCAAACCCTTCAGTCAAAAGCTTCCTTTCCTACCACTTCTACTTGATTCTACTTGCCTGAAGCCTAGAAGGTCCTTACTTTCAGGAACAAATTGTTATCTCCCAGTTTCCTCCCCAGTATTCATAGAGAAGTGAGGGCTCAACAAACAGCCTTAGAATCCTGCCATCATGAACTCAAACTTGATAGAAGAGGTAAAGGAAAATATAGATCCAGTATTGATTGAATAGGCCCAAAGGCATTTAAAATCAAAGTCCTTTCAAAGGAGGGTTGCAGGGAGGAAGGTTTCAGTCTCACCTGACTTATCTAAAAAAGGGAATCTTTCACTGTAACATAGGCCAGGCCTAGAGGTCCTGGGATGCTCAGCACCACTTCTACCCCTAGAAAGCATGGAAAGCCTCTGAACAGCAGCAAAAGGACTTGGGTACTCTTCCTGCCTCTTTCTCCTTACCTCTGCTAAAGTAGGAACCATTTGCAAAAAAGAACTAGTGACTCTGGGACCTGAAGTCATTATTAGGAAGCTACACTGGTGCAATGTTTCCAGGGCTTTCCAAAATCTCCAGCACCAGGTTTCAGATGGGCTGCATGAAATTTGCTGCAAAATTTGTGATAATTTAAAAGGTGAACTGGTAGACTTATGAGTTTAAAATGGATTGCTTCCCAATGTGCTGGAATTTAATGGTAATATTTTCCCATCTGAGGATGTTGTCAGGAGGTGGATGACATAAGCCTACCTGGCTACTGAAGAGCTGGAATTTCCACTCTTACCCTCTTAGATATCACCTACAACCCTCTGAAATTGATTTTTCAACCTGAGTGTAGAGGATGCAGCCTTCTGGGGCTGATAAAAATCTTTTACTTGCCCCCTTCTGTTGTAGGCTGTATTGTGTCCCCCATACTCCTGAATTCATATGCTGAAGTCTTAACTGCAGTACCTCAAAATGAGACTTTATTTAGAGATAGAGTCTTCAAAGAGGTAATTAAGTTAAAATGAGGTCATTTAGAGTGGGCCCCAATCCGTTATGGATGGTGTTTTTACAATAACAATAAATTTGGACACAGATGCATACAAAGGAGAGAAGATGGAAAGTTACAGGGGGAAGAAAACACCATAAACGAGCCGGGAGAGAGGCCTCAGAAGCAGCCAACCCTAACAACCTTGCCAATCTTGCAAACACCTTGATCTCCAGGATTGTATAAATAAGTTTCCGTTGTTGAAGCCACCTAGTCTTTGGTACTTTGTTGTTAGAGCAGCCCGATCAATTGCCCCTGGGCATTGTGCCTCCTCTTGGTCTGAGCACGCATCTTAATTCCATCCTAATGCCAGACTACCAAGGTTCTGTTGCTTTCCACATCTAGGCCTTCTTCTAGTCCTGGCTTTGGTTCTTGCTCTTATCTGGCAGGTCCTTGCCCCCCTCTCCCTTATTCTCCTGACTCTGGCTCCAAAGCACTGCTTTTCTCCATCATGCTACCCCAGCCTTTTTTTCACCATTCAGCCTCAATCTGGGAAAGCAGCCCACCTAGCCACCAGGACAGATGGTCCTTCTGGTCCCAAGTCTTTTTCTGATAGGCCCCATGGTGCTGGACCCCTGCTGGGATGAGAGGTGATGGAAGGTGGCAAGAGAATGAGTCCTTTTCCTTTCTCTCTTTCTCCACCCTCCCCAAGAACATCCCACAGGTTGATAAATATTGTTATGGTCCAAAACAGAAGGTGCAGTTTGGCTCTACTCTCAGATGTTACTCCTGTGGGTTAGTGAAACAGATGGAGGACTGTCCAACTTGAGGAGAAAGCCAGACTCATTCCGAGTGATCTTTATATGCTCTAAGCCTGGCACAGGTAGTCTTTACTGATCTCGATCCAGAATGCCAGGAAGCTGAAGGACTCTTTGGTAACGTGGCCATGTGCTGGCCCATTGGACAGGCTAGGGAGCAGGTTTGGCGGTCTGCTCTTTGCACTGGAACCCTGTTGCTATCCTTTGTCCTGTCCGGGATTATCTGGGGTGGGAGAGGTGGTTTGAGGAGGAGAACAGATCTCATTTCTGCCTACTAGGAATCTATGAGATCATCTTCCTGGCTGAGTTCCGTGGCTCCCTTTTCACAGTAAGGAAAAACTTCTACACCCCTCGTTGCCCTCTTAAAGACAGTGATATTGGAATGCCGAGGCTCAGACAGCACTGCATGCTGAATCTTAACATTTCCAGGTGGTTTAATCTGAACAAAGACAAACAGTTTGGACTCACCTCAGTGCACATCAGATCTGAGGAGGTGATGACTTTACAGCTGGCACAAAACAGCACCGCCAACAGGAAGCAGCTGACTCGGGAAGCCATCACAGGACTCGAGCAACTAAGTTCAGTACGGTTAGCTAATGCTGGAGCTAAAAAAATCAAATCGAGCTAGGATGGCCTTGGTAATTTGGCAGCCAGACAGAAGCTCAGGGAGCAAGAAATGCTGTTGACTGCTCTGCGCTTGGTGGCTCTGTGTTTCAAAAAAGAGGAAGTCCCTTTTGCAGAGTACTCATTCTTGCCCGAAATAGCTGAGGACCCAGCTCCAGAATGGCTCAGTGCATTTCCTGGCAAACATGCGTCAGTTGTGCAGGACTCTTGGGCTGGTTACATGGACTGTTGGGTTGGTGGTTCCTACTGACTCTAGGTGAACTGCAAGGGTTTGGCCAGCTCCAACAGCTTCTGGTCCCTTTACATCAGAGAAGCCATGGGAGCAGGTGGCTGTCCTCACAAAGAAGGCCGCTTTGTTAGACCTAATGAGGGAACAGGAGAGGTGCTGGGGCACACTGGAAAGGCAGAGCACTCTGTGGGGGCAGATAGAAAGACTGTGCCCTGCAGTGGCACCTGCTGGAGCTGGAAATTCGAGCTGAAGGGACAAGGGCCATCCCCAAAAGGAGCGAAGCTGCTCCTCGCACCCCTGTGGCTGCTTTGACCACATTCATAGTAGCCACCCCTGGTCTTGATACAGGAGGACAAATCTGCCCGCTGACCCTGTGATTTAGGCCTTTTCTGGTTACTTTAGAGTAGCTGGGCTGAAATTCCCCTCTTATCCCCTCCCAAGGTGACCCAGGGGAGTAGAGGACACTGCCACATACAGAGAAGCCTGGCTAAGAGAAAGCAGAGTTAAGAATGTCAGCCTTGGCTTTACGTCTTAGAAACAGCTTTGAAACAGGATTGTAACTTCCCTCATTATGATGCAAGAAATGGTGGTGGTTAAAGAAAACTAAAGTTCACTCTTCCTCACTGGGCTGAATTTAGCTAACTCAGACATTGTCTGTTCTCTAGCCCTTTGACATATAGGAGATACTTGGCATTCCTGTCCTCCTGGTCCATTGCCAAGGGCTACTTACTTCTTAGCATAAGAGTTCACAAGGCCTTGAGGTATTACTACTGCAAGCACTACAATATTGCTCCCACTGATAGAATAAAGTATCTACTGTTTAGTGAGCACTTACTAAGTGTCAGACTCTGGGCAGGTTTGGTTTTATGTTTTATGTATATCTCCTTATCACCTATTCTATCAATGAGGTGTTGCTATTTCCCTCATTTTATAAAAAGTGGTGAATTAGGGCTTCAGACTCAAGACAGTCTCATTGCAGAAACTGGTGCTACTACTCTCCATAGTTTAAGAAGAAAATTTGCCTCCTGGAAAAGCTGAAGCGTGGACAGGGTGAAGAAAGGTCTTTGCCAGGAGATATTTAGAGCAGATGTGAAAAAGCAAAGGGGCTTGGAGAAACTATGTATTTGGCATTGTGCTAGAGCTCTTACAAATAATTAGACTTTATTGGTCACCCTTAAAAATGCTGTTCTCATCCACAAAAGCACCTATGAAGATGCTTTTGGCACAATGCAGTCCAAGCAAACCCAGACTGAGGATGGCCACCTTGCTTTAAAGAAGACCTGCATCACGGTGTGTGCGAAGAGTTCTTGCACCAAAAGATCTGCTTCTAAGCCTCAGATCCGTGGTTACTAACGATGGAGCAAACCTGGGCAAGTCATTTCCCGTCTCTGAGTCTATTTCCCAGTGGAATAATAGAACAGGACTTTGAATTCCTGTTCCACTAACCTCACAGGGTAATTATGAGCATCAAAATGCTTTCTTAACCTTAAAGTTCTACATAAATGTGAAGAATGTGAGGTAAAGACTCCTTTGAGTAACCAATTCCCACATCATGTAAATATCGCTCTCAGGAAATTGTCTCGGCCCCAGAGACATTCAAAAGGCATATTACTTTCCTTCTTAAAGAAAAGTTTGATGGCTCAGTTAAGGCCATAAGATTTTGTCATTATCTGAGGCCATGGTATTTGCATATGATTTGCATGTGTTTGCATAATGGATTCAAGAGACTCCCTGCAAGTGTATAAGAGTAAAAGAAAATAAATGAATATGAGTGACCTTCTGCCACAGCGTTCAAATCAAATATTCAGGGCATAATACCCTGAAATATGAAATAGATTAAAATTTAAACTATTGCAAACAGATGAGAAGATAGGTTTTAGAGTTTGGAAGCAAGAATGAAACACTCATTTGGTCCTAGGCTGTAAAGAACACATACTCTTAAAGGTCACCCCACCCAAATGATTTTCATGCCTGAATTTTCTCCTCCACACCATCCACCCCATCCTTTGCCATGGACAAAGCACACACTGTATTATCTTCCAGTCTTTCCTGAATTGCCTCAGATAACAGAAATCTTACCATCCTTCAATGAATTGTTTTGGCAAATTTTAACCATTGAAAAGGTTTTATCTTACACTGAACTGCTAATTCTTTCTTCCCCACAGTTGTCCTTCTTTCCTCAGGCCATCAAAACAAGTTCAAGCCCTTTTAGTACCTGGCAGTACTTCAGGTATTTGAAAATAGTTATTATGTCCCTGAACTATCTCCTTTCTAGGTTAAAAAATCTCTAATTCCTTAAACTGCGTCAAAAGTTTCTGCATTATAGTCCCTGTCAGTCTGTTTATCTGAATATTTCCCAAGACTCCCAAGAAAGGCATTGACTTGAAATCTGGTCCTCGCTTTGCCATTAACAGGTTGTGTGGGGTTGGGAAACTTTCTGTCTTAATTTCCTTATCTGTAAAATGATGGGATTGGACTATTTATTATGTACTGCACCTAAAATCCCATTATTCAATTCCAAAACAATGATTTCCATTTTATGTATTTAATAGCCATTGGCTTGAGCCAATAAAATAGAGGTACACTTGTTTTTGTTGACAATTGTTCTTTCTTTACTAATGCAGGTGGTCTTTCCCCTTCTGGGCAAGTATAAAAAATAGAGAGGTTTGGCTGGAGCGATGGGCAATGTGACTGCTGCAATCTCAATTTATTCACAGTGCCATTTAGGGATGGAACTGCTGTCACCTGTTACAAGGACCAGTTCTTAAAGAGAAATGCTGAGGGAAAGAAGATGAGAAAAGGCACTGGAAACATTTATTTGTATAGACCAGTAACATGTCAGTGGAGAAACAGCATATCTGTGGACCTCAGAAATTTTCATAAAGTTCAAGTACCCTTACACTGCGTATTTACATACAACCCCCAAACCATTCTTTGCTGTGGGGGTGGTATTCAGTCCGTGTTACCCCAGGTTTCTATGTAGTTTACCCCTTGGGTGAGATGTCATCCCCCGAGTGACTCTATAGAACTGCCCACTTTCATGTCCGGGAGTTCTGTGCACTCACTTTTCTGTGCTTCGACATAATTATAACTTGGGGAGTGATAGGGGAGTCCTAAGATACCTTGTTTGGCTCTTTAAGCTCTTAGCAATGACCTGAGGGCTAGTTTGCTTTCTTTCAAGGGAGTACAAACCAAAATATGCTTTTGTGATCCAACTTTAGCAAAGAATGAGATGGTTAAGATCTGTTCTAGCTTATGGGCACCAGTTGGTATTTAACTGTCCTTTTTTCCCCCTCTTGTACATTTGGTTTTTGTTCTGCTTTTGGGGTCAGGCCTGCTTTCCACTCTGCCTCCAGATGGTCAAATCTACTTGCATCTAAAATTCTATTGCAACCTGAATATTCAGGTGCATTTTATGGTCAGTTTTACTTCTTATCATTATGCAACTCCAAATTTGTTTATTTATTTTAGCAAATTATTACAACGTAAGGTAAAGGGCATAAGTAAAGCCTTCTTCAAAGTCATCCCCATCTTCCTTGGAGGGTGTGCTGCCTTGTGGAACCATGTAAATAGGACCCTCAGGGAGTTCCCACTGTGGCTCAGTGGTAACAAACCCGACTAGTATCTCTGAGGACACAGGTTTGATCCCTGGCCCTGCTCAGTGGGTTAAGAATCCAGCATTGCCATGAGCTGCGGTACAGGTCGCACATACAACACGGATCCTCTGTTACTTTGGCTGTGGCCGTGGCTGTGGCCGGGAGCTGCGGCTCTGATTCAGCCCCTAGCCTGGGAACTCCCATATACCACAGGTGTGGCCCTGAAAAGCCAAAAAACCAAAAAAACAAAACAAAACAAAACAAAAATCCCAGAACCCTCAAGCCCACAAGCCCACTTGTCATGCATCAGCCTTTGCAGCTAATGGCTCTTGTGAGGTCCTCGCGGCTCGGCAGAAACAGTGACGCTCAAGGCCCTCTTCCACCTTGAGAGGGGACGGACTTCTTCTCGAGTCCTGCCTGAGTTCAAGTTCAGTTGTGTTGATGGCTTCACGGTGCCCACCTTGATCCTGCTGCTCTACAGTTGGCTCTTTCTCTGCCCTGTTATGGATGGTACTACTGCCACCATCATCATCAAAGCAGGCAGTGTCCACATGGCATTGCCAGCTTCCTCCATCACAAGAACCATGCCAGGCTTTTTCACATCTCAGAGTCCAAACCTTTGTGGCTTTGTACTCAGGGAACGGGGGAGTTCTTCCTTGCATTTCCTGCCCCAGGATTTATCTGTCCCAAGATGATTGATCCTGGAAATATCCACTCCCTGGGGCCTGAGATAACAATGGGAACTCCAAGCTTTAACTTCTAATTAGCCATAAGGTAAGCGGTGTCCACTAACTTCTCTTTCACCTGGTGTATGTTATCAAGGTAGAAATGGTAAAAGTATCCTTGGGGCTTTTCTCTGAAGTGCTAAATGAATATATTAACAGGCCGTGGGCTATGGGGACTAGAACATAGGACTGAGAATTGGGATTTTCAGATGAACTCCACGCTGAAATGAAGTGGTCCTAGTACTGGTCTGTTAACATCAGAAATTTTAAAGCTGAAAATAAGCTTTAAAATAGCCTATTCAAACCTTGTCCTTTTTTTCCCTTTAAGCATGTAAAAGAATAACATGAATCTAACATTTCCAAGAGTTGCGAGTATTTACATTATTATTAAGCCATTGACTTTTAGGCCTTCTGGAACATTTTCCACATCCTGTCTCTTGGCAGGCTTGTTGTTGTGAGCACAGTATTAGATTAAGTTCCTGCAGCCCTTTCCAGTGAAGCATGGGAGGAAGGGACTTTCTAAAGTAGGTAGCAATTTCTGTAAATGGCACTGTGGCCCCCTTTCTTCATTGTGGTGACCCGCAGCACATCACGTCCTCATGATTGGACGTGCTTGTTGGGGACGGTAGCTGGTGTTCACTCCTCTGTTCCATGTGCAGCACTGACTTGCTCATGTGGGTAGGATCTGCAGCCGATAGGAGTTTAACGGGCTTCACGGGTTTCCATCTTCAGACACAGCTACTTATGTGACCTTGGACAAGTCATTAAACATCAGAGTCTCAACTTCTGTGAAAGAAAAACACTGTCTGCCCTGTTTACCTCTCAGGGGCACTTATGAAAGAAAGGTCAGGTCCTTAACCCACTGAGCGAGGCTGGGGATCGAACCTGCATCCTCAAGGATACTAGTAAAGTATCCTTTATAAGTAAACCCATAAAGGACTGTGAAGAATTACTGATTATTTCTGGCCTGAAGCATGTGTGAGCAACCAGGCTGCTCTCTTGCCCTTGTGCACCTCCTCAGAAGGCAAAGTAAAACTAGGAACAAAAATTAACAAGACTGCAGTGCTCCAAGGTGTCTCTGGGGCATTGGTTCTGGGACCGCCATGGGGAGCTACATCTGCAGATGCTCGTCTCATACAAAATGGCATAGTATTTGCATAGAACCTACACACATCCTCCCACATACTTTACATCATCTTTATATCGCTTATAATACCTAATACAAGGTAACTGCTGTGGAAATGATTGCTGGTGTGTGGCAAATTCAGGTTTTGCTTTTTGGAACTCTCTGTAATTTCCCCCCTCCCCAATATTTTCCATCCATGGTTGGTGGAATCCATGGAGGCAGAACCCGTGGATACAGAGGTCCACTGCATGCAGGGAGCCCCTGCCGCGTGCCTGGTACTCTTGGAAGCACTTGACATGCATGATCTTAAAAATCTTCAGAACAACTTGTAGAAGTGGGTCCTATGGTTATCCCAGATTTATAGGTATGTGAACGGAGGCCAGAAAGGCTCAAGGTCAGAGGCACAAGGTCACAGGTTAGAAAGTGGAGGATCCAAGGGTCCTAGCCAGAACTCTGACCTAGCCACTATCTTGCCCCTCAATATTGCCTCTCCAGAAATTCCCTTTCTTGTAGCAGAAAGAAGCCCAGAGCCCTAGCCACATGGCAGGAAATTTGCCTGGCGCCAGGTCCCAGGTGCTCAGGTTTGCAGTTGGGCCTCTCAGTCGCCGTCTTCAGGGACTCTTCCTGGCACGATTTGACAACCACATTTTCATAGAACGGAGTGGGTATTTGGAAGAGCTGTCAGCCTTAGAAATTTAATCAGCTGAGCTAAAAGCAATCAAGATGCCATCTGGACAGACTCTGACTTCCTGCCCAGAAGATAAAGACATCTGGACTTAGTAAATGCCAAGGACATGCTGACTTGGTCCCCAGCCCCATGGTCCACTCCTCGTTTCACACAGGCCTGTCTTCTTAATTGTGCAGAATCTGCAGCTCTGAGTTGCTTCTGGAGCCGCTGAGTGCCTGATGCTGTTGGCCACCCAGGGCTTCCCTGCTCACAACCAGTGACCACTGTGAGCCATGGGGTCTTTCTAGTGCTAAGGAGGTGGATTGACTGCAAAGGTCTCAGTAAATAGGCCCCTTTAATGATGGAGCGGGAGGTGGCTGCCCACGGCCCAATTTATCGTTGTAATTAGAGCCCATCATGACTGCTGATTGTTAAGTAGGACTGAGAGGAAATATTTGTACATACGAAGAAGCTAATTAAGGTGGCTCACCAGGTTTGCATACCCAGGCTGTGCTTACTGCTGCTGCTTCTCCTGTGAGGGGGGCTCTTTCCAATCACATGAGTTCTTGAACCATCTTGTGGAGGATGAGAGGGTTTGAGGAAGAGCTGAGGAATTAGAATGAGGACTTTTTTATTTTTTTCATTGTTAAAAATTTGATTGAAGGATAGTTGATTCACAATGTTAAGATAATTTCTGCTGTATGACAAAGTGATTCAGTTATACATGTACACACATCCATTCTCTTTCAGATTCTTTTCCCATATAGATTATCACAGAAGACTGGGTAGCGTTCTCTGTGCTATACAGCAGGTCCCCATCGGCCAATCATTCCATATACCTCAGTGTGCATATGCCAATCCCAGACCCACAGTCCATCCCTCTGCCCCTGCCGGCCCCCCACTACCTCTCATCTTTGGTAACCATAAGTTTGTTTTCAAGGTCTGTGAGTCTGTTTCTGTTCTGCGAATAAGTTCATGTGTATTCATTCTTTAGATTCCACATATAAGTGATATATCATGTTTGTCTCTCACCGCCTGGCTAACCTCACTTAGTATGATAATCTCTAGGTCCATTCATGTTGCTGCAAATGGCATAATTTCATTCCTTTTTATGGCTTAGTAATATTCCATTGTATATATGCACCACATCTTCTTATTCATTACTCTGTTGATGGACACTTAGATTGTTTCCATGTCTTGGCTGTCCTGGCTAGTACTGTGATGAACACTGCAGTGCAGGTGTTTTTTCAAATTATAGCTTTCTCCATATTGACGTCCAGGAGTCGGATTGCTGGATCATATTGCTGGATCATTTTAGTTTTTTGAGGAACCTCCATGCTGTTTTAATGTGGCAATACCTGAACACATTTTCTAGAGATGGCTCGAATCTCACACACCAGCTTCTCTCTGTTTTAAAGCAGAGTGGGAATTCCTGTTGGGCCTCAGTGGGTTAAGAACCCAACTAGTGTCCACGAGGATGTGGTTTTGATCCCTGGCCTTGTTCAGTGGGTTAAGGATCTGGTGTTGCCACAAACTGTGACATAGGACACAGATGTGGCTCAGATCTGGCATTGGTATAGGCCTACAGCTCCAACTCAACCCCTGGATACTTCCATATGACGCAAGTGCAACCCTAAAGAGAAAAAATAAAGCAGAGTGAGTCTTTCCAAAAAGCCTCTGCATTTGACAGGGCTGGAATCAAATTCTTCTCCCTTTATCTTCTCCAGTATAGTTTCCCCCAAGTAGACTCCTGAAATCCCAGTTCCCGTAGACGGTAATAATAAAGCCTATTCCTAATACTTCTCCCTTAACTTCTGCAAAGCTGGAGCATATTGAAGACTTAAGGGTTTGGATGGAAGATTTGTTAATCTGGGGCAACTTGGACGTTTGAGAAATTTGAATTTCAAAATTGTGAAAAATATTGTGTCTCTAAGTATTTACCAAGTTACTGTTGTTTCTGACTTAAAAACCAAACTAAACCAACCCCAGTGATAGGAACATACCTGTGTGGAGATAGTGAGAGAGTTGACCCAAACCTTGGAATCTCTTAGTTCTCAGTACTCAGGAAAAGCTTCTTTTCCTTTGCTCTCTTAGGAGCTTGCCTGTCTTTCATTTCACTTCTACTTTCTGAAAATCCTTTTTGTTGTAAGATCTCTCCATTTTGTTAGCATTTGATTCTTGCTTCAATTGCATCTTTCTAACACCCCCCCCACTCCCGATTTTCATGTTTTATTTTTACACCTCCCCTTTAGCAAGGGCTGCTCATCATTCTCCCAGCCCCACTGTCCTTTACTTGTCAGAATTCATTTTCTGTAGGATCATTGTGTTTCTTGGTCTCTGGAAGGCTCAGGCAGCATGCATTTGTTCTTTCTTCTTAGAACTTTGTTTTGTGGGTGCCCATTCATCCAAGTCCTTGTGGGGTTGTTCAGATCCTGGATTGGGTCAGCAACCAGCATGGTTGGAGATCTCAGCTTTGAGTTTCCCTCACTCCTTGGCCAAGGACCCAGTGGCCAGTTGAGCCTGGTTGGAGGAAAGTCATGGAATGGTGAGCCCTAAACACCTGGGATGTGCCCTTAGTCCACAGCGCTGACACTGACCAACACTGTAAGCAGTTCACTTATGAGATGACACCAGTCCAGCTTTGGGCCTTTTTTTTTCAAATGGTATGCAAGTATGTGGAGTCTGTGGGGAAGACAACAGGAAGCCAAGAACTAGGGCATCCTGGAATTTTCAACAAGAGAGAGAAAATCCATTTTGTATTACTGCATAAACATATATTGTGATAAGGTGCCATAAATTGACATCAAGTTAAGCGAAACTGTCTTTCCATGCAGAGTCAATCAACAGTCACTACGTATGGGAAAATTATAAGATTGTAGCTTTAATTCTAGCATAGTCTTCCTCTTTAGAACATAATCTGCTCCTGTTGCAGTCTATTATTAACAAACAAAAAAAGGAGAAGAAAAAAGAGGAAGTTCTAAAACTTCTCTACTTTCTAAATATAGTTGAATTCACTTTAAGCAAATCAAGCATAAAAATTTAAATTTGTAGGATTGGTAAAATACAACCATTTTTTAAATCAAAGGACACAGTTTATTTGTGACTGTACTGCATCGTAGAATTCCTTTAAACTGTAACCAAATGTAGTGGAGGTTTTTATGACTAGATTTTTCAAAATTTAACTACATGTCTATCTCCTGCAAAAAATGAGAATGACTTGTAGCTTTGAAACACATATGCATTCACTATTCAAGAGACAATAAGAAACTAAACAAATGACAAAAGAGTTTGCTTTGTATGAGTCAATAAGATTATAACCATGGTTGAAACTGACTTTGAGCTATTCCAAGATGTGTGTTTTTGAGAAAAAATGTATAGCCTTGATGGGGCAATGCAGTTTTGGAGTGTCTGGAGAGGTCGGCTGTCATGCCAGAATGGTGTGCCCAGGTGGGGAGTGAGGGAGCCATATCCACAATCAAGACCTAGACAGGCTGTAATGTTCCTGTTGGCTCTTGGCCTCAGGCTCTTTTCTATAGGGAAAGGAGTGGGAAGCTGGGAACCTAGAGGGCTAGAGGCTTATCTGGCAGGAGATGGCCCATTTGCAATCCAGAAGTCTACCAGGAAAGAGCCCGGCCATGGTTCACCATTCCAGAATAGGTGTACCTTTTGTTGAGTTGTCACTTTTTTTCTTTTTCTTTTTTTTTTAATGACCTCACCCATGGTATACAGAAGTTCCCAGGCCAGGGATTGATCCTGAGCCACAGCTGTGACCTACACCACCTTTAATCCACTGTGCTGGGCTGGGGTTTGAACCCACACCTCTGCAGAAACCTGAGCCACTGCAGTAAGATTCTTAACCCATTGTGCCACAGTGGGAACACCCTGTCACTTTTTTATTTATATTTTCATCTACCAAGTTGGGACTAGAAATTGTTTTTGTTTTTAAACTGCAACATAGACTGCCACCTCTTTACCATCTTCATAAGGAATTTAGAAAAAAGTTATTTTTTTTCTTGAGAAAATAATAATATTTAGCATATAGTGCTTGATGTTTATTGTCAGGTACTGTTCTAAATAAGTTACAGATTTTAACTCATTTACCCTTTATGACTATACTCTGAAGAGTCATTTCTGGGTAAAGAAACGCAAGGAATCTTAATGAATTGCTCAAGGTCATTCGGCTATGTGGCTAAGGCAGGGTTTGAATCTAGGGAGCCCGACACCAGATAAAACAGGAAAAATATGGTGACAGCGAAATCTGAAGAAGGGAAAGAAACATCGAAGCAACTTGTTTACCTCTATGCTTTGAAGAAAGCTTTGCAGCCTGTTCTCCTCTCTGCTCCAAACCCTTCTCTGAAACTGTTCTACTGAGGACAGGGTATGAACTGAGGACTGAGTTCAGTTCCCCTGAGAGCAGAGAGGGGCCCAGCTTTAGAAGCAGGTGATTGTGTATGGAGAAGCTCTGGGTGAAACACAAGAAACTCTACCCAGTCATCCTGTGCGCCTAGGACTTGTCTCCTCTTTCCTTTAGGCTAGAAACAGAAAATATCCATTTGGTCAAGGTCTATGGGTCAAAAGCAAAGCAAGGTGGTAGAACGCCAGCCCACTGTTCTGTAACTACTACTCAGCCTCCTTTCTTAGCCTTTTTTTTTTGTTCTGCCCTTACCCATTCTCTCATTTTCTCATGAAAACCAAAGTTCTGGTGCCTAGGCTACCTCTACACATCCTTCTGAGCAACACTGTTCAGTAGAAACATGTTAGGAGCCACATGTGCAATCTAAATTTTTCTAGTATCCCACTGCTATGGACTGAATATGTGTGTCTCCTTAAAATTCATATGTTGAAACAAAATCCCTCATTTGGTCATATTTGGTGGTACAGCCTTTGGGAAGGAGTCCTCCTCTTGGGATCAATGTCCTTGTAAAAAGATATGCAAAATAAATGACCTCTCTCTGCTAACTGAAGATACAGTAAGAAGGTGGCCGGCTCCAAACCAGAAAGATGCTGAATCTGCCAGCACTTTGATCTTAGACTTCTCAGCCTCTAGAAATGTTTGCTGTTTAAACCAACCAGCTGATGCTATCCTGTTACAGCAACCTGAGCAAACTAACCTTTTACATTAAAAATGTAAAAAGAAGCAGGTGAAATTAACTTTAATAACATATTTTATACCTAGTCCAACATATCAAAATATTATTTCGATCAATATTAAATAAATGTAATCAATGTAAAATAGTAATGAGGTTATCTACATTCTATTTTTCATACTGTGTATCTTACATTTGCAGCACGTATCAATTTGATACCACATTTTTTATTGAAAATACATGTATGTAGATTTACAAAATTTACAGTTGAAAAAATAGATTGATATGTCTAAGTTGTTCCAAGCATACCTAAGTTCTTCAACAACTGAACAGAATATCAGTTTTTACATCTAAGTTAAATGAAATAAAATCAAAATTTCTTTGTTGCAACAGCCACATTTCAGGTGCCCAAGAGGCCCATGTGACTAGTGGTTACTCAATTAGACAACATGGTTGTAGAGGCTAGAGATAAATGAAACTAAATGAACATGGACTAGTGAGTTTGCATTAAAGTGACCTAAAATCATCACTTATTTACTATTCTTTTTCTTGCTGGTCGCATAGGTACAAATGCTATGTGGGCAGGCCAGGAAGTTTGGGTTTTTGGCACTAAGTGAATGGCCTCAAATTAAGTATCCAGCTACTGGCAGTTATTTTGCACGTTAACCCTGCCACCTAGCGACCACTTTCTGAATATCACCATTACCAGATTACCATGTGGAAAAAAATCTCATGTTGACTTCAGTTCTGTTACGCCCTTCCTGACATCGGAGACTTTCTCCTGCTTAGAGACACCATGTGGCGCTGAGCAGCTGATATGTCATTACTGTTTTAGGGCTGCTTTATCATATCTGCAGAATAAGAGCTGAGCTGTCATTTCCTCTTCTATTTCCTTGCAATGATAAGGAGCTCGAAGTATAATGAATATGTCTTAAGAGCATCCTTTGTGTCTGGTATTGGGGGGAGATGACTTCTGTCCCTAAAAAGGTCTAAATCCTCACTATCCTTTGTGCTCGATTCTGTAACAGCTCTTGAATGTTCTGTTTATCTATATGTCCCTCTTCTCCACTATACTGTGAAATCTGTGAGGTTGGGGACCTTTATTTTTTAATCCCCCCAGTCTGGTTTGGTGTCTGTCTAACAAATACCAATTGAATGAATGGACGGAAGGCATAGCCACAAATCCACAACCCTTTCCACACCCTTCCACATTTCTCCAGTTGAGGTATCTTCCCCTTTCCACTCTCAGTATGAACTATGTCCTTTTATCTTCCTTTTCTTCAGCTCTCAGTCTCCCCCTTATTCCCTTACATACTCAGCATATGCTTAGCACTTGACCTTGTCTTGAATTTTAGAAATATAAAAGTGAAGTTTGGAACTCCCTAACTTATACCCACAAAGCCTCTAAACTTAACTTGTACCTGCATCTGATCCTCCTTGGACCCAATGCCACACCTTCCAGATGTATGATGAATTCCCCTGACCTGGAAACCTTTAACAGTGACTGATGTCTGGGTCCCAACTCAGAAAAATATGATGTCCTTGGTCTTGAGTGCAGGCCAGGATTTTTAAAATGTCCCTAGGGGCCCCTACACTCAGCCAGGCTTGAGACCTGTCTTCTGCATGCTCTCCCTTTCAGCCTTCTCAATCTTCAGCAGGTAACCTCACCCTTACTTGTATTTCCAATTATTGCCATTCTCCTGGATCATTTCCAAGTCATACACAATGCCCTAAACCCTGTTATCTGAAAATAAGAATGAGAAATCCTCCCTGGATCCAGTATCCATAGCAACTCTCTGCTCTCTTTATGTATGTTCCAAGTCAAACATAACTCAAGAATAAGTCACCCACATGGGCTGTCTCTGCTTTCTCATCAACCAGTCAATCTTAAATCTACTCCAGACTGAGTTCTGCTCCAGAATTGATCACTTTGTCATTTGAAAACAGTCACCTCTCTTGGCCTCAAAGACCCATGTTTTCTATTTTTTTTCTCAGGCTACCTTTCCTCCTCACCCGTCCATGTGGAGCGTTCCTTAGGACACAGTTTTGGCCATCTTTTCTTTTCACTTTATTTTTCAAGCTTTCTGGGCTTCAGGACCTTGAGGCTGGTAACACCTGTTCAGACCATTCTGCAGTCTGCATAGCAAAATCCCTCCTTGGCCTGCCTGTCCATGAAGTGTGCGATCGGCATCCGAGAGCTCATGTTCCAAATTGAATCTTGATGTCCTCCTACCCGTATGTGACTCTCTTTCACTGGTTCCTGTTGCATTCCTTTCATGTGGCTTCTATAGTGAATCTATAATTTACTACAAGTGGATTTGCTTAAAACAGCACACATTTATACTCTCACAGTCTGGGGGCAGGAAATTTAAAGTCAGTTCCATGGGGCTGCAGGACTGCACTTCCTCTGGAGGCTTTGGGGATGAATCTGTTCCTTGGTTCTTTCAGTTTCTGGAGGGTGATTGCATTTCTTGGTGCATTATTCAGGGTTTTCCAGAGAAACAGAACCAATTTTGTATGTTTTTTTGTGTGTGGTGTGCGCACGTGCACGTGTGTGTGCGCACACACACAGTTTTATTATAAGGTCCTGGCTCATGTCAGGAGTATATCTAGGACGAGAGCTTCCCAGGTCTAGAGAAATGCATCTGAGGAAGTTCCTGAGGTGGGAGTGGTCTGGTCAGTTCAAGGACGATGAGAAGGACATTATTGATGGAGTGAGTGGGTGAGGCAGAGAGCAGGGGGAGATGAAGGCCAAGTGACCATGGGGCCAAACTGTATAAGATCTTGTAAGCCAGTTCATCTAAGTAAGACGGGGAGCCACTGGGGGGTTTCCAGAAGAGAAGGGACATTATCTGACTCACATTTTAGAGGTATCCCTCAGCCTGCTGTGTGGACTGCAGGGGAGGAAGGGTAGAAAGAACCCTGGGGAAGTTATTTCAGTGCTAGGTGAGGGACGGTGTGGCTTGGACCAGGGTGATAAACAGTAGTGGAAGTATAAGAGCTGGGCAGAATTGGGATATTAAAAATCGGGTCAATAGGATTTCCCAATAGATTGGATGTATGGAGAAGGAGTGGGAGAGAGAGAGAGGGAGAGGGTGGGGGGAGATGTCAAGAATGATGCCCAGGTTTTTGGCCTGAGCAACTGGAAGCTAGACTAAATTCAGAGTTTTGTCTGGAACTTCTATCCCAAACATCTTAATTCCCTAAAGTCACTGGAACGGCTCAGCAGCCCTGAACTTTCCAGACAGCTGCTCAGAGTTGTCATCCATCCTTTCCTGCAGAATGTCTGATCCCTTCCTTAAGCACATGCTCTGCTCTTCTCTCACATCTGTTCAAGGGACTCGGTCCCTCTGCCTTTGGTGCAAGGTTTAGCCTGCAGCCCTCATTCCATCCATGACACACAGTCCCTGTGCATCCTTGGCCTTCCTCTTGAGGCTGGTCTGAGCCTGGACACACTGTTTGGGGTACCCTTCTGACCCCAGACTTTTGTTCATACCCAGGGCTCTAAGAGGTTGGCCTGGTTAGTATTTTCGCTCACAAAAGTTTCTTCTGGTTCTGGTCCAGAACAGTTGAGGTCATTCAGTAGCCCTTGGACTCTAGTGGCCCAGGTGGTCTGGCCAAGAGCCACTTTAGGTAACAGTGCCCTGTTTACTCAACTTCTTTCTTGGATTTTTAATATTGTCGTTGACACAGGCTTTGGGCTAGGCTCTATGACAGGTTCAGTGGAAAGGCCATTCCGTTGAGAAGCTGCAGTTGTTGTGAAAGAAGGCTCATTCTCCCTCTTTGTGTGCAGTTACGCCGGAATGGCTATCGGGTGCTACAGGGCTTTGGAAAATGTCTGGACAATCAGTGGCAAAACAGTTGTCTACCGCTGGCCTGTTCTGACCCAGTCTCTCACCCCACACAAGCTTCTCAGCAAGTAACACGAAAGGGCCAGGCATCTCATGTTTCTTCCCCCAGAGACTCAGGAGTCTCTTCCCTCTCCCTCCCCCTCTCTCCCCTCCCCTCCCCCTCTCTCCCCTCCCCTCCCCCTCTCTCCCCTCCCCTCCCCCTCTCTCCCCTCCCCTCCCCCTCTCTCTCCCCTCCCTCCCTCCCCCCTCCCCTCCCCTCCCCTCCCCCTCTCTCCCCTTTGGCCAGCCCTGGTCCCGTGGCCCATTGGCCGAGGTGCATGCTGGGTAGGTGGGCTGTAAGTAACAGCGGAAGTGAAAGGGAAGGTTCGTCAGGTGTGTCCACCAAACGATCAGAAGAGCTGCCGACCTTCCCATGGGGAACTGAGAATAGCAAAAACAGGGTGGTGGTGTTGGGGGGGGGGAATGTTCTACAGAGATTTCAGACAAAGCTGTCCAAACTGAAAACAGCTTCTCGAGGGGGAGTAGAGACGTCTCCGGTGGTCTCCAACACTTCAAGCCGCAGCCCTGCCCTGGTCCTGATTAACCTCTTATTTATACCTCCTGTGAACCCTGCTCGAATTCGAGGACTCGGTGGAAGAGGTTTGGGGCAGGAGCCAAATGCAGGGGACTCTCCACATTACCTTCTAGAAACAAACACCCCGTGACCTGGTGCAGAGCTGAGCCAGCTTGGGCAAACCTGGGGGTGCTGATTCAACACAGCTCATTGTATCCGGCTGAGTTTATCTTTTGTTGCCATGTAATCAAGTTAAAGGGCAAGAGGGTACTTTTTCTGTTTTCTGAAAGGGGATGCAGCAAAACCCATTATGAAGCCTTTACTGTTTTTTTTTTTTTATTATTATTATTTCATAATGAGACCTTTACTCTTGCATGGATTGATGAGACTTGGTGGGATCAGAGGAAGGGAAGTATGACTTCAGTGAGGGGAGTGTGAGCTCTGGTGGCAGATGAGAGGTGACAACCAGGTCTCTAGGAGCCTATCTGGAATGTGAGTGGAGAGAAGCACCTCTGAGCTCCTGTCCAGCAGAAGTGCAGCATTTTTTTATGTGTGCCTGGGGTCTGATTGGTATGAACTCTAGAATCTTGGGAGGTCTTCCACTGGATTCCATGTGTAGGGTCATTTTAGCATTGACTATGGGACAGGCAAAGGCTTTGGATGTATTAGATTTACAAGTTACTGAATATTGTTTAGAACGGACACTACATAATACGAGTGTGCACTGTGTTCATTTGTTCCCACGTAAAAGAAATTATACTACATATGTATTTGCCAATGAGAACTTCTGGAAGGGAACCCAGAGAAATGGAATAGGGGTTGTCCTTAGGAGACTGGGAACTATGGTGTGGGAGGGAGATTTTTAATTTAGTCCACTTTTATTCTACTTGAATTATTGTAACCATCTGGGATGCATTCCTGTTTCAATAAAAAGTATTATTATTTTTTTTTCAAGGAGAATAAAATGAAAACTTTGTAGTCCAAGGCAGCTTTGTGGATCAGATGCTGTGGGCTGAATCCTTGAAGAGGACAAGTCCAAGGTAATATAGTGGATAAAGAACTAGGGGTCAAGATAGAGAGGGGAATCTTTGAGGAGAGCTGTTTTGCCACAAAGGAGCTTGCTAGCCTGGTGACTAAACAATAACGCTCACCTCAAATTGGGTAAGAACTGGAAATAGCAGTTAAAGTTCCCTTGACATGAACCACTGTCAAGCTAAAATAAGAAAGATGAGATTGCACCTGTAACTTGCCCCCTCTGCCACAATATATCATTCTGATCCCCAAATTGCCTTGACCAGAAAGACAATTGCCTCGACCAGAAAGACAAGCGGTCCTTACTGTCTCATACTACTAGGCTCTACCCCAGCATGTGAAAGCCTATAATGTGGTTACTATAACTGTTTCAGGCAGTCAGGAAACTGGCCCAGTCATCTGGGCCTCAAATATGGATATGGAAGTCATGTAAGATTTGTGAGGGGTCCAAGACAAATGAAACCCCATACCTGCCACTCCAAGGAAGCCACCATCTTTCAGAGACAACACATGAACTATGAACTCTAACAAAGGCTCCACTGTGGAAAGTCTACCAGAGGGATAGATCCAGGGTTATAGGATTTCAGAAAAGAGAAGGATTACATTAGTCAGGAGGCAGTCTGGACATTTAAGAAGGACTTTGCTGCTTACGATTTTGGGAGCAGGAAGGGAGGATATTCCATGCCAGAGAATGGCTTAAGTAAAGAGGGTGAGGTGTGTTTGGGGAGCAGATAAGTAAGTTTGGTTGCAATGCAGGGAGTTTGAAAGGTAGTGGAGGGAGGTTGAAAAGGTTGGGGAGGGTCAGGAGTTCCATTCTGGATTAGTACCAAGGACCAGTTTAATTGTTTGGAGCATAGGAGTGCTAGGACTTGAGTCCTTCAGGAAGATGAATCTGGCAGCAGAGTGGAGGTGAAGGACCTGGGCCTGGGAGATGGATTTGTAGGCTCTGGGATTAGTCCTCCAGCTGAGAGCTAATGAGAGTCAAGGAGGAAGAAAGATGAGGTGGAGACATTCATGACAGATTTTGCAAAAGGTACAGAAGAAAAGTGATGATTGATTGGGTGTTAGGAGTGAAGGAGCAGCTGGAGTTTTGAGGCTGGTTGGCAAACAGGAAAGGGATAGAATAAGTGGATTCTTATTTATTTATTTATTTATTTATTATTATTATTATTTTTATTTTATTTTCCCACTGTACAGCAAGGGGATCAAGTTATCCTTACATGTATACATTACATTTACATTTTTTCCCCTTTGTTCTTTTGCAACATGAGTATCTAGACAAAGTTCTCAATGCTACTCAGCAGGATCTCCTTGTAAATCTATTCTAAATTGTATCTGATAAGCCCAAGCTCCCGATCCCTCCCACTCCCTCCCCCTCCCATCAGGCAACCACAAGTCTCTTCTCCAAGTCCATGATTTTCTTTTCTGAGGAGATGTTCATTTGTGCTGGATATTAGATTCCAGTTATAAGTGATATCATATGGTATTTGTCTTTGTCTTTCTGGCTCATTTCACTCAGGATGAGATTCTCTAGTTCCATCCATGTTCCTGCAAATGGCATTATGTCAGTCTTTTTTATGGCTGAGTAGTATTCCATTGTGTATATATACCACTTCTTCCCTAATCCAATCATCTGTTGATGGACATTTGGGTTGTTTCCACGTCCTGGCTATTGTGAATAGTGCTGCAATGAACATGCGGGTGCACGTGTCTCTTTTAAGTAGAGTTTTGTCTGGATATATGCCCAAGAGTGGGATTGTGGGGTCATATGGAAGTTCTATGTATAGATTTCTAAGGTATCTCCAAACTGTTCTCCATAGTGGCTGTACCAGTTTCCATTCCCACCAACAATGCAGGAGGGTTCCCTTTTCTCCACAGCCCCTCTAGCACTTGTTATTTGTGGATTTATTAATGATGGCCATCCTGACTGGTGTGAGGTGGTATCTCATGGTAGTTTTGATTTGCATTTCTCTTATAATCAGCGATGTTGAACATTTTTTCATGTGTTTGCTGGCCATCTGTATATCTTCCTTGGAGAAATGTCTATTCAGGTCTTTTGCCCATTTTTCCATTGGTTGATTGGCTTTTTTGCTGTTGGGTTGTATAAGTTGTTTATATATTCTAGAGATTAAGCCCTTGTCGGTTGCATCATTTGAAACTATTTTCTCCCATTCTGTAAGTTGTCTTTTTGTTTTCTTTTTGGTTTCCTTTGCTGTGTGGATTCTTATTCTAATGCTAAGGAAGAGGATTAGTCAGCCCAGGGTATTTTGGGGGGTCCTTGTGCTCAGTGTCAGAAGTTTGAGACTGGAGCTGGGGAGAGAAGCTGGAGATTTTGAGGGGATAGTGGACTCTGTAGTGGGAATTGTTGAATCATAGACATTTAATAATTTTGCAATTAGAGATTTTTGAAAGAGGAAAAAGACCCCACTCCCACCCCTGCCAGCCATCAATACAAGCCAAAGGGTGAGGAAAATGAGATGAGAAAGGCCATTGGTTATGGCAGCTATATGGTCACTGGTGACTTTAAGAGAAGTGTTATTAGATTTAAAACATAGTTTGCAAATTGCAGGGCCATAGGCTGAATCCAGAAGAGATATTTTATTTCATCCTCAGTGTTTAAAAAAGTCAAATTAATTGCTAATATTTAGAAATTATTAGATTTCACATAAAAATTCCGAATTCCAAACCCTCATTCCTCTGGGGTTGGATGTTGGCTGGATGCCTTGTGTCTGGCGTGTAGTAGGGGGAGTACAAGAGGTGGGGAGTTCTTCCCTCCAAGTTGCCTCAGCTGCACCCAGTGTCATTCTTGCATTTCTGCTGTTAGTGTGTTTGCACTTGGTTAGGACATGTGGAAGTGATGAAGAAATAGAGGTCATTTACTCTTTCAAGTAGACTCCTCCTTCAACAGTTTGGAGATGATGTGCAGAAGAGAAAAGAATGGTTGGTTAATCAGGGTAGTGGGAAGGAGAAAATGGGTGTGTTAGGGTCATGGAGACTCAGAGGGAGAGGATTGAAGGAATGAATAGGAGACCGAAGAGATGGAAGAGGAAGTGATTGATAAAACTGAAATTATGTGTGCGAACCGAGGAAGAAGCAAGTTGGGAAAGGAAAGGAACCTCTCTACTTTTGAAATAGGAGAAAGAACAGACAGAAATAGCAAATGGGGGCAACTTTGTGGGGAGAGAAGGGCGTGCAGGAGAAGAGCTTGGATTGATGTTATATGTGGGTGTAGTAATAAAATGGGGCTGATGTGAGGGCTGGACTGGCATGTGTCAGGAGCAGATCTGGGGAGCAGGGCAATAGTTTGGCAGCCTTCAAGTGGTTAGTCCTCAAATACTTGTCCAGTAGTCATTTTTTCGTTGGCAGGGAGAAGCTGATATTCTCTTTAAAAAATTGCATGCCTGTGTTTATATTTAAAAATTAGGGTTTATTACATACCCAAATGCAGCATGATGTTTATCCTTATTTGAGATCGTTTCTCATCTTACGTATTTTCTGTAGTGATAGGTACTCCTTTTTAATATAGGAAAAACTACATGAACAGTAGTAAAACGTTGTTCAAAATGTATTTAAAAGGTTCTCTTTTTTTAACTTACGTAGTAGCAACATATATCCGATTTTTCTTTAGCTCTCTCTCTTTTTTTTTCTCTGAGATTTTTTTTTCCTGAACCCAACAGCTTCACAGAAGTCTTAAGTCAGTGCTTCAAATTGAGATAATAATGTGAATCGCTTATTACCGGTAAAGACTACAATCTGCATCCTGCAGTTTCGGCATTTCATTGGTCCCTTGGTGCTGACTTCAGCTGTTCTATAACCTGATCTTAAGCTCTGTGACTCTGTGGGCAAACCGTCTAACTTGCTAAAGCACAGCAGAGAGAAAAGGCAGACCCATGCAGGATGCTTTGATATACATGTGGGTGGGAGCCAAGAGTGGGCTTATGTCTGGCCAGTTAGGTGAAGAGTTTCATGTGGAAAGCTGAGTTTACTGACAGCATGTTCCTGACTTATTCTTGTGTTGGTTTACTGTACCTTCCTGATAAATTGGTTTTCAGGAGTAGGTGCTTGGCTGGCCCAATCCTTCTTGCGGATTTGGGTAGGAGTTAGGCTGCAATGTGGAATCATTTTGCTGCTGGCATTGTAGAAGATGTGAAAATAGATCTATTCAGTCTCCACCAAGATTTAGCGAGGGACTTGCAGATTTGTGGCAGAGGGACAAAAGGAGAGATCAGAATGATTTTCTCAGAAGGCCATTAGGGGTTGCAGTGATGGATCCTGCTTATGTCAGGCAAGTGGGGTCAGGATTGAGTGTAGACTGATGGTGGCTTGGAGGGAATGAGGAAGGAGAGGAAGTAAAGGAATCTGTACTTGGATTTCTGAATTCTGCTCATTTTAGGGAAATATTTAATGAAGTATCTTTATAAAGTTGCTTTTTAAAATATCACCCTATAAAATTATAATTATGAATGCATTTCTATGATGTGTGAATTGCTCAAAGGACTGACTGTCACTGTGAGCTTCATGGAATTAAGAACACTTTCTGTTTCCAAAGAGTCTTTGGTCTGATACAAACATCTCCATTGCAGTACATTTGTGGCAGCCTTCAAAATAATAGATTTCTGTTGTGATGGAGCATGATACATCTCTTTAACTTTCATTTTAGTTATTCTGTCAATTGTAACTGAATTTCATTGTCACTCATATGTGCTGAGGACTGGCAGCCTATGTGGGTAAAGTTAAGTGGCATGAAAATGATTTGGTTGGCTTTCATGGAGGGATAAACACTAGCAGCATTATGACTGTGATTGTCCCTCAATCTCCCAGAGTCTTAGTTCCCTGATTTTAAACTGTGGTTGGGTGAGAGGTGGGGTGGGGTGAGCCAGGTAGTCTCTAAAACACTTTCCCCTTTCAAATGTTGGAAAACCTAACAGTGAGCTAGGATGGTATTTAGGATTGAGTTTGAATGTGTTGAAAAGTAAACTGAGGCGTAGTAAAATATCTAGGAGTTTATTTGAACAAACATGGACTCTAATCAGGCAGAGACAAACCAGAGGTAGGTAGTTAGGAGCTAGAGGCAAGACTTTTACAGAGAAGACCCAGAAGCAAAGCAAGGAAATTGTTTGATTGGCTGTAGCTTAAACTGTTGACTCATTTGGGAAAGACTAGTCGGCTCGTTGTGATTGGTTGTCCTTAGGTTTTGACTTCTTAACCTTGAGGCATTTATAGGGTTAGATTTTGATTTGCTTATGTAGGTGCCAAGCCTTAGAGCTGCATTAGAACGTTTCAGTCACGGCCTCCTTGTCTAATTAATTTAGCAAATGTAATGAGAATAAGAAGGCAGCAGTGCAGACTTCTCAGATTGGAGTTTGTACTTGCTTAGTTTTGTTAGGAGAGCTCAGCCATTGTAGCATTACCTCAGAAACTCTTCTGAATTCCAAGAAGACAATTTTTGTCAATTATATGTTTAAAGCTCCTTATAGGTAGATACATTTTTTTAGGCTAAATGGTAGAGCTGTTAAGAGAACACAGGGAGGGCTTTTATAATCAGTGCATATGATATATTTATTCTTATTTTATAGGATTTAGGGCATAGTGTTACTGCTTTAAACAATTTGACCTTATGGTTTTTGCTTCCTTGTTTTCCTGTTTGTTTTGGCATCCAGGACCCAAGAACAGGATTTGCCTTTCCTAAAATGATCATCCTCTCTGGCCCTGCCAGAAACTGAAATTTTGCAGGGAAATTCTTAAGGAAAGTTATGGGTCCCCATTGTCGTGGTATTATCTGTTTTCCCTGTCTCTTTGGAGTAGTCAGTCTCTAAGCACTGCCCTTCTACTATTGATCACTGTTAACTGTGGGGCATCGTGGGGAACTCTGGGAGAAAGAAAACTTCCCTGACTCCATCTCCCCCTTCCAAAATCAGCATATTAATTTTCTCCACAGAAAGGGTCTCATCTGGTGCAATTCCATCAGGTACATACTTAATTTCTTGATCGGATGTTTGCATTCTAGTTTGGTAGCCAAGTTTTTTTTCTGTCTGCTTCCACCTTGGCAACTCTGCATGGAAACATGGATGCAGTTACTAAAGGTAAAAAGGAATAGCTGGTGAACTCTGATTTCCTGGTATTTAGTTACCAGGTCTTCTAAATTCTCACTTATGTGGGCACATCAAAACATATTTTTTTCATACTATTATTATTCTTTCTATTTTATTTCTTGGTTGATCTTGCTACTAAGAGATTTTTTTTGGTTGTTGTTTATTGTCTGTTGTTTTCAAGCTCATCAGTATCTGCTCTTATTTTAGATGGCTAGTTGGCTGGTTTGGGTTTGTTACGATTTGCTTTGTTCTGGTGTTAGGCAATGGCAGTAGCTGATGAGAACTAGGAGGTAATGATGAGCTATTTATTAGATGTTTCTCTGGACAGGGCATTGTGTCATGCATTCTACATACATCATCTCTAATCTTCCATGCCAGGTTGATTATTTTACCAATTTTGCCATGAGGAGTGGAGGTTTGGAAAGATCACATGCCTTGTTCAGTCACCCAGCTACTAACGGCTGACCAGCTGACTTTTCAATCCTGCGAGCTATAAAAATATAAAATCCACTATATTATGTTCTCACTCCACAGGGAATCCAGAGTTTCTATTCGAGTCGATGGATTTGACTTTTCTCTCTTGTCTCCAGCTTTTCCCTGCCCTTCCCATCTCACTCATGTGCTCCTTGAACAGAATGTCCTCTCCATTCCCTCTGTCAGAACATACCCCTCCAAATTAAACCCCTGTTAAACACACAACTTCTCATCAAAGCTCTTCCTAACTAAACCTTACCTGACTTTGATGCACCTTTCCCCTTGCAGGCGTTCTGGTTATTGCAAATCTCCAGACAAGGCCTGAAAGCATGATTTCATCATTAAAGATAGTACAGTTAATAAACTCTTATTAACTTCTAAAAACAGAGTTATGGTTTTTAGTGATTTATACCCAATTCTCAAAGGTGTACAGGGCAGCTTAAAATAGCATATTTAATATTGTGCTAGATACTTTATGTACATTAATCCTTTTCCTCCATAAAAAAATCATCATGAGATAAGGATTTTTTTTTTCAAGTTCATATAATAAGAAAGGAGCAGGTTGAATTCATGCTTCCGTTCTCCGATTCCTAAGCTCTTTCTATTATACTTATCAACCTCTCTAAGTTGTTTTTGATATTAATTACCAGATATCTCTGTTATATTAGTGTGTGGAGATTAGTATTAAATTTTTTGAGTTTTTCTGGTAGAAAAGGAAAGCAGAAAGAAAAAAAAAAACATGCCTATGTATAGATAGCTGTAAGGAGAGAGAAGAGAAAAGCCTGTGTTAATAAAATATGTGTGTTCTTACCCATTTAAACTTAAAATTAAAATGGTAAATTTGATAAGGATTCTTTTTTTTTTTTACTAAATTAAAAAGACTAATTAAATGAAAAGTATTTAAAGTCACTATAATTCAATTCCATAGTGTTTTTAAATGTTTAAAAATAGATTATTTAATGCACTGAATCATATTCTACCCCACCTCTGCCCCCTTCATGGACAGGTCTTAAATGCCAATTTGAGGATGATCTCAGCCATTTTTAGAAAAACATATTGATCACAAGGCCCTAAGTATGTGCATACAGCACAGTAATTTCATCTTTCTATTCCATTTGTAATGTCATCAATTTTGTTTCCACCTCTGGAGTATAAGCTCCCTGTGAGGACAGACCCCCTCCTCCAGTTTTCTCCTATCTTTTCAGGGAACTGGTCAGGGTCAGGGCCCATTATATGCACACTATTTAGTGGCGCTCAATCAGAAGTGCTTTGAGGCCCTGAGAGGAGACGCCCATGAGTAAACAGGAGAGAAAATGAAGACAACATTGATGGCTGGCAGGCGAGACTGATTGTGCAAGATGGAAACCCGCCCTGCAGCCTCACCATCTGCTCACAGGACTTCTTATTCAGGCTTCGGCAACCTCAGATGTGGAGATTACAGCACTTAATGTCATTGCCCCTCCTTTCTACCATGGATGGGGACACTTGATGGGGTCATAAGGCATCAGTGATTGGCCGTGACTCCAGGTTGCAGTGGATATTCAGGCAGATTATTATTATTATTTTTTAAACAACCAGAAGGGCTGTCTCCTGAGATCTGACCAAGACTGGAACTTGGAGGAGATTCAGCTGGCTTTGGTTCAAACCAGATAAACTAAAACAATGCCAGCAGTCAAGGAAGGAGTCTAGAACCCCCCAAGAAATGCTCCTTTACTTTCAGCCTGAAGTCTGTAGAGTCTCACTGTGTGCCTGCTAGCAGCCTAAGAGTCCTTCTACACTCCCCCACTGCACAAAACCACGAATGAAGGTCTTTTATAGGGTCAGATAACAGTTGAAAAATTTTTAATAATAACACTAAGTGATACTGCAGCTCTGTCAACTTGTCTTAGCTATGTGTATCACAATAGAGAAGATCCTTAGGTTGTAGAAAATTAGCTAACCTCCTTGGAGAACTTAGTGCTGCCATTTCCTGAGTGTTGACCATGACCAGAATATGAGGCCCATCTAATTGTCTGGACTCAGTTGGGTGGAAAAGATAATGTCTCTAAGAGGGAAATAAAATGGGGTGGAGAACTGGCAAAGATGTTGTCCATGTTTATTAGCACTTTGGAAGCAGGTGGTCTGCTAAGGTTAGTGGCACCCCTCCATGGCCCTTTGGACCTGGTACCCAATCCCTTGTGCCTCTTGTATTCCTCCTTTGGGTTGGGGCATGAGAGTTAGTTTGGAGCATAATAGCCAGCTAACTCCGTGGCTTCTCTGTCTCTGTATCCCTGTTTCTGTCTCTATCTTTTTCTCTCTCACACACACTGGTATTTGTATGCGGGAGGGCAAGATGGAACATCGAATGTGGTTTAACTTTTAGAAGTTTAAATGAGAGGCTCTTTGTTAGTGAAAAGCAAACAAAACAAACTGGCCATGGGGTCAGCATGCTCTGGAATGCAGAATTGTTTGTCCCCAGTCAAACAGCCGCCTGATGTTGGGTTTACATAATGTTTCAGCAAAACCGAAACAATGAGGACGTTTACCATTAACTCAAGGCTTAAGCCGTAAAATCAGAATGGGGGGAGATGAGGGTCACTAACTCTGATCCTTAAGGACTTCAACAAACAGCTCTGCCCAGGGCAAAACAGCTCCTCAGCCCAAGTCATCCAAGTTTATTAAACGCCTAGTATTTTGCCAAAAACTCTTTGGCTAGGAAGATGAAGGACCCCCGCCCCTTCACAGGGCAAGCCTTTCAGGACCATGCTGAGACCTAGTGGCAGACAGAGAAACAAACCATGGGGAGGTGGCTCTGTTTAAGTGATTTTCATTTTAGACAAGATTCCCTGCATGAGAACAGCAGAAGGGAGAGCCCAAATTCACCTACACATCAGCAAAGGGGCTCAGAGGAGATAGCATTTGAGTGGGTACTGGCAGGAGGAGTAGAAGTTTCCAGGACCACAAACAAGAGTATGATCCAGGGTGCATGCTGGAGAGAGGGATAAGTAAATGGAGGTGTGAGGAGCACGGATATGCCAGAGACTACTAAAAACAATTTAGTGTTGTCAAATGTGAGGTGAGGAGTGGCAGGAGAGGGGATGGGGCAGGTGGGTGTCAGATCAGGAAAGGGCTTGTACATAAGTGAGGCTGGAGGCTGGGTGCTGATGTTTATCCTGTGTGGGGAGGGAGGCCAGTGAAATATCTTGAGCTGAGGTGATGGCCACATTTACTTCTTAGAAAGATGAGTGCACTGGCCTTGAGGAGGATGCGTGGGAGAGGGTGACTGGAGGGACGAAGAGGATTTGTGGTGAAAGAGGAGGGCACGTTCGCAGTGGCTGCTCTGATGGACATACTGAGAAGTCGGCTGATGCAGGACGAATGTCGGAGACGTGCACAGGCAGCTGTGGGACTCATGAGGGGGACAGTGGGACAGCAGAAGTGAGGTGTACGGTCAGCTCTAGCTCCAAGCCAAGGCCAGGGCTTGGGAATGACTCTGAGCAGCTCCAGTGCTTCACCTGGCTTCTGAGAGTGGTGGCTTCACTACTGGTCAGGGGTATCAGGGACAGGACAGCCATGTGGTGTCAGCTCTGAGGGGTGCCTCTGATGTCGTGCTGCTCTGCCAGTGTCTGCAGCCCAGCAGTGGGTCTCAGAAGCGGTGAGCACCTTCACACACAAAGCCCGTCCTAGAGGAGCATACACTCCAGGTGAAGCGATCAGCAGAAGTAACAAAATACATAGAAAGCTAGAGGTGAAATACTCTGAGAAGAAAAAAAATCAGGTGAGGTGTGTGGTTTGCAATTTTACATAGGATGAATAAAGACTTGGGGAGGGGGGGCACCCATTTGGATATGTAGGAGAAAAGCCTTCCGAGAAAAGGGAAGAGTCAGGGCCAACCTGTTGAGCTGGGTGTGTTGTTAGCTCTTTGGGAAGCAGCAAGGAGACCAGCATGGCTGCAGCGGGGTATGTGAGGGTGCTGTGGAGTGAGGGAGGGTGTGTAGGCCTGGGGAGCCTCTGTCCTCCACTCCGAGTGAGACGGAAAGTCCAGTTTAGTCTCCCCGCTGCCCTGTGCTGTGCACCTTTCTCCTCTCCAGCCCCTTCTGATTAAGATCACAGCTTGCTGTGTGCATTTTATAGACATCTGGCCAGACACATGCAAAAGCCAAGGCCATTGAAATAAGAGGTGGGAGGACTGTTCTGTTTTAAAAGGGCCTAAAGAACCACAGTAATCAAACACAATGCTTTAATTCTCAGGATAAGGAGGGAGATTGGAATGTGGACTAATATTAGATGTTATTAATTGTTCTTCATTTGCTTAGGTGTGGTCATCCTATTAAGGTTATGTAGGAGAATGTCTTCAGTCTGAGACGACATGTGCTGAAATATTTAGGGATACAGTGTCCTGATACCAGCAACTTACTTTGAATTGGTTCAGAGTACTCTACACTCTCATGCTTGCATACACACACACACACACACACACACACACACACACGATCAAATGGATACGTTACGTACACAGATAATGCCAAAATATGAACAGCCATACCATTGTGACGGTGGGCATGTAGACACTGGTTTCAATAGTACATCAACTTTCATTTCAGAAAATTTTCATATTAAAAAGTTCGGGAAAAATCCTTTCTGCCATGGTCCATTTCTTTTGGCTCTGCCTTTGGTTGCTGTTAGTTATTCTCATGAGATTCTGCACGCCCTGCTGGGTACTTGTTTACTTTGGGTCAGAAATGTTTGCCTCTGGAGACTTAAAGGCTACACAGAGCATAGGGATTCAGCCTGGGGTGGGGTGGGGGGTCAGAGGAGTGGCATCCAAACATCTTTGAGCTGGCAGGCCCCAGTGGAACGGGCCATGAGTCGAAGGATAGTAGATGCCTTATAGTTTTAAGAGACACTTATAGGGCACTAGGACGGTAAAGAAGAAATGCAGACTTGGAGAGGCTATGTCCTCTCTGAAATTAGTGTGCTTTTCCCTGATGTTTAGGTTCTAAGTTATTCCACTCTTTACCTGCTGTGTGACTTGACAAAAGGGTGATGTGATTTAGAAACTCATCAGTCATTCAGAAAGTCTATTTCCAGTCTGGTGGTTACCAGGCTCTCTCAGGGGATTGGGCTCTGGTGTATTAAATCTCAAATCCAATCCAGGGGCCAGTATGTCTGTGAATATTAGAAAGCTCAACTCCCTTTTTGCATGGGTCACATCAATTCCATATGGTATTTTCCACGTGAAAGCAAGAAAGAGCACATCCGGAAAGCTGGGCTTCCACCTTTGGGTCTCCTGGATGAAATGTCAGTATGTAGTTAGGACGTGAGTGTGTATACACACAACCTATGCCAGCCGCACAGACAGAAAAGGAAATAACCTTTTATTATTATTAAAAATTACTTAGAGCTCAGAGGAAAGACAAATATAGGTGGTAGTATATAAAGGACTCGCTAAAGAAAAAGTTGTTTGCAGCCTTTTGTTTGATTTTTATTTTAGTTATTTATTAAATTATTTTTATTTTTTGGCCACACCCATGGCATGTGGAGGTTCCTGGGTCAGGGATGGAATCTGCACTACAGCAGTGACAATGCTGGATTCTTAACCTGCTGAGCCTCATGGGAACTCCTATTTGATTTTTAAGAAGTTTTTTGTTTCACTGCAGGAATAACAATAAAAGATAAAAATCATTTGAAACTAAGGGAGGAAGTAGAAAAATGGTCACTGTTTGTAGGCTTGTCTCAGTATCGTAATAGTAGCGACTATAGCAACAGTTATTGTTTTTTGAGTGCTTGCTATGTGCAAGGCAGAGTGAGAACTTTTCACATTTAACTCATTTAATCCTTAGGACAAATCTCTGAGGTAGCTGCTATTATTATCTTCGTTTTTAGGGAGCTGGGGTCCAGAGAAATTAAATAACTTGTATGACGTCAAATGGCCAGCAATTAACATAGATGGTACCCAAGTTGTCTCTCGAGGTGAGCTAAATAAAACTCTATCCTGTTTTCTAGAGGCATATTCTGGTCTGGTCCCTCTGGAGGATACACTGAAAATGCTGGTGCTTCACATTTCTCTCAAGTCAATTTCTCAGTAGCCTCTTTAGAGGAGTGGTCACCAATCTGTGACTGCAGACCTTGGGGCAACAATGGTTTAATGTCGTCACTAACAATAGCTTGATATGTGCCATGCCTTCTGCTATATACTTCACATGTTTTATTTCAGTATATTTTAAAAAGTATGACTCATAGTAGAAAATCTTGTGTTGTAAAGCAGGACTAAGTTACACGTATATATATATATTCAGAAAAAAAGTTTCACAAAATAGCACTTATCTTTTTGTGATACAGTTTGCTATTTTTCCTTTTATTGTTTCATTTAAAGAATTCTGCTTGTCCAATGCTAAGCAATTTTATGTCCTGCTAAATGGTTTATAATCCATAGTTTAGAAAAACACAGCTTTAGTTCATTTCAGTTTTCGTAGTAATTTTATGAAGTCAATATAATTTTAATACCCATTTTGCAGATGAGGCAAATTGAGTTAATTTGTTCAAGCCCACACAGAGAAACCAAGGCCTATGGCTTATACTTGGGATTATACCTCTTTTTAAAACAGATGTCAGTTGTGTTAAAAATAGCTTTCTACATTCTTATTGTGGCCTGAATTGTTTGTAGCCTGAATAAATACAAGGTCTTGTACATATGACAGGATGGGCACTATTCTTGGTCTAATACATGTGGATAGACTATGATTTATAAAATTCAAATATTTCTAGCTCTAAATCCATGGTAGCTTTTAGTTATTATGTATGTTTTTAATCAGTTGTTTTAAAAATTACAACTTCCATTATATAGAGATCTGAGGAAGTCTTTGAAAGTGGAATTGCATTTTCCCAAGAAATGCATTCAGACATGGAGGCCACACTTTCAGAACAGTAGATAGCAGGCTTCATCAGGGATTCATGAATCGTATCTTTAGTTTCACTGACCTCTAATTGAATTTTAGCATATGCTTTAATTTTTAGTAGGCAATAACCAAAGCAGTATTAGCAGCACACACACGTTTATCCCCAGTAGAAGTTATTGATACTTTTATATCATCTTGCAATATTGCAGATGTCTCAAAATCATGTCATTGAAATTATGCTAGTTATCTGGAGTTCCCATCGTGGCTTAATGGAAATGAATCTGACTAGCATCCATGAGGACCCAGGTTCGATCCCTGGCCTCTCTCAGTGGGTTAAGGATCTGATGTTGCCATGAGCTGTGGTGTAGGTTTCAGACACGGCTCGGATCCCGAGTTGCTGTGGCTGTGGCATAGGCTGGCATCTGCAGCTCTGATTTGACCCCTAGCCTGGGAACTTCCATGTGCCATAGGTGTGGCTCTAAAAAGACAAAAAAAAAAAAAGAAAGAAAGAAATTATGCTAGTTATCGGATTCTGATATGTACTGTACCGATGAAGGAGCATGTGTGTTGTATATCATAAATTTTTCTATAATAGTTCGGTAATTATATCGCAATATAATTTTATTTTATGTGTTTTAAGTTCATTATTATTTAGAAGACAGAAATAGGAAAGGGGTCCCCAGTTCTCACCAGACTGTCACAGTGGACCATGGCTCCAAAATAGACGGCAGCCATGGTTCCATGACTGGAAGGAGTTAGAACACAAGATGAGGGGCTCTGGATTGCCCCTCTAGAAATGGGTCATAGGGAGTTCCCGTCGTGGCGCAGTGGTTAACGAATCCGACTAAGAACCATGAGGTTGCGGGTTCAGTCCCTGCCCTTGCTCAGTGGGTTAACGATCTGGCGTTGCCGTGAGCTATGGTGTAGGTTGCACACATGGCTGGGATCCCGCGTTGCTGTGGCTCTGGCATAGGCCGGGGGCTACAGCTCCGATTAGACCCCTAGCCTGGGAACCTCCATATGCCGCGGGAGCGGCCCAAAGAAAAAGCAGAAAGACAAAAAAAAAAAAAAAAAAAAGAAATGGGTCATAGATCTGGCCACCCAACATCAATATCAGCTATTTTGAATGGTCTGGCAAGGGAGAAATGAAGTGCTTCCTCATTCTGAGCTTCGCATGTTTGTTGATCCTTTAAATCTTTCGTTTGTCTCTGTGTCTGTCCCTTCATGTTTAGTTTCACATTTTTGCCTTCTTCTTCCTCCATTGATATGACCCTGCCTCTTGTATTTGGCACACAGATTCATTTAGGGAACCTTAGAATTGCTATTTTGCCAAATTTAAGTTTAGAAATGCAGTTTCATTTATTAGATGCCTGTTGTTTGTGATCTCAACAAAAACCTAAATGACTGATTTTATTTTCAACAATGTGGGAAAAACCTATACTTTTGGATTGAGTCCTGGCAGCAGTCTTCCTGAATTACCACATTGCTTCACAGAGGTAAAGGGCTAGGGAAATGACCAGTGGTTTAAATTATTTCTAGGCCTGCATTGCAAAGTGCTGTGAACATAAAATAATGAATAACAGACATACAGTCTCACAAAAGTCTCTGCTTTGATGAAACTTTGCAAAGGTTTTCATTTAGTCCTGTGTTAAATTTAGTTATAATGTTCTTTACATTTACAGAAAAATATGTTATTGTATATTCTTTGAATTGAAATGTTTTACGGAGCTGAATTATTTTAATCTTGGGATCATCAAGATATACAAACTTTAATTTACCCCGAAATTCTTTTGAGATGATATAAACTCCCTTCCAAGAAGTTACTGGAGTTATCTTTTTTAAAAGCAAATTGAATAACTCCCCTTTTTTTTTTTTTTAAACAATCTTTCCATGTTCTTTTTTTGTTAATAGGAAGGAGTTCAAGGTACTTAGGATGGGATCCAGGGTATCATGGTCTGGGCTCAGCTCCCTCTTCATGGGTGGCTATTTCCCCACACATTGTCTCTGTTTTAAACTTCCTAAAGCCCTTGTATTTTCCTGCACACATCCTGACTTCTCCAACTTCCATGACTCTGCATAGGTGATTTATTATTCCATCCTGCTTTACTTCCTGGAAAACTCCTATTGGTCCTTTGAAACCTCTCAGGTGTCACCCTCTTTCTAAAGCCTTCCTTTATGTTGACCTCCATTCCTTGCTTCCCATCCAACAGAGTAGGGAGAATCTGGGTTCACATATTAACTGGTAGTGTTGATCTGAATTCACTAACACGGTTTATTTACAGAATAGTATCCTTCTATTAAATGGGATTCTCCTTGAACACAGGGGCAGTGTCTTCATCTCCTTCTTCCAGGGTCCTAGCATGAGACAGGGGCTCATCTGATGTTGGGTGACGGAGCACTGTCATCAGGCTAACCTAATTGATGGTGTATTTGGAGAATGGGCTAGTAAAATTTAAGCATTACACGCTGTATGGGTCACTTCCTGCTCCCTTCCTTATATCTTCTTCGCCTTTTGACTCCAGCCATTGCTGTGACAGCTTTGTGCAGTTGTGACCCATCAGGTCTTTGCCTTAACTGCACCGCATACCTCTTGCTTTCTGACACCCAGGCTGCTGCTTGCAGTGACCAGGTTAACCACCTTGCTCCATGCATACACTGGGGCAATAATGGGAGTTGGGGGATAAGTACTCCTCCACCCCATATTATTCAGAAAGATGTTGGGGCCTCATTCTACAAGGCAATTCAGAGCATCAGGGGGGAAGGAGCTGCAGTTGCCCATCCCAGTGACTAGTTCAATGAAGGGGCCTTGGATTGGCTTGCCCTCTTTCTCTGTTTAAATCTTCCTAGTCCTCTACTTCTGTTCCTTGGAATCACTTCCCAAAATTATTGATCTTGTCTCAGGCTCTACTTTTGGGAAGAACCTAGACAAAGACGGAAACCTTCATTTACAACCAGCTTCTCTAAGTTATGTTCTTCTCAGACCAAGAGATGTTTGGAAAATGGTTGCAAGTCTCATAAAGTAACCACTAAGTAAAGATAGTATAGGATACAAGGGCATAGGATAGCATCCACCATATAAATGTGCTATAAAGTGTGAAATGTTTTGTGAACCAGGCATTTTTACTCCTCAGTCAGGAGACATACTCAGACAATTGCTCAGTTTTGTAAAAACTCTTCTCCATAATTCTACAGCTGTGTCTTAGGTAGTAACCGAATAGTGATGTTTTGATCATAGTTTTACAGATGGTGAGGCCCTAGACACAGCAGCTTTCACTGAGCAAGTGATGAGGCCCTAGAAGATGTATGTCTTTCCCATGGAAGGTTAGTGCAGGGAGCCTGGATGTGAAACACTATGCTTATACTATTGGGCTGGATGGTTTGCTCTGATGTGTGTGAGTGTGGGTGTGTGGGTGTGTGCATGTGTGTTTGTTTCTTTTTTAAGCACAAGGTATCGATTCCAATCTAACGATTTTAAATATCACAATCCTTGGATTACAAACAGAAAAAAATGACATTTTTTTGGAAAATGGAAAACATTGGGCAGTAAAATTGGCATCTGAAACCCTGTACTTTGCCAAATGCTTAAATCACAGAGTTTTTGTATCTTTTGCAGCTAGAAGAGACATTTAAGATCACTCAGAGCTGGAGAGCCAAATGTTTTCTAACAGAACCAGGGCTAGAACCCAGACCTTGGGAGTCCCCTTCTCATGGTCCTTCTGATAGACCACACTGCCTTTGTTTGATGATCCTTCATTTAAACCAGTGGTTGGCCAACTTTTTCCATAAAGGGCCAGATGATAAATAATTTAGGCTTTGCAGGCCAGTGGTTACTGTCCCAGCTACTCGACTCTGACTTTTTTTTATGTGAAAGCAGCAATAGGGGAACTTACATAAATGAGCATGGCTGTGTTCCAATAAAGCTTTATGTAGAAACACCAGCACTAGGCTTGATTTGTCCTCTGTTTTATACTATTGGAGTCATGGTGATTTTTGCTTAAAGGTCACCAAAATGCTACTGGGTCCTAGAGAGTTAAAGCCGCCACCCAGCTTGGTGGCGAGCCAGGCTGTTGCATCACAGTCCACACATGATTGGGCTTCCTTCCAGGTCTGTGTATGATCAGACTCTGAGCCAGCAGCCAAGAGAGTGAGCCCGGCATCCATAGCACTCCTGTTTCCAGAAGGAATCACAAATTCCCTTCCTGTGCAGATAAAGGAACAATTGTACCAGAGGAGAACTTACTGGAAAGTAATACAGGGTCACCAGGAAGGAAAAGGAATTCACTCCTCGGTCATAGTCCTTAGTCTGGTTAGGAGTCGCTCAGACCTGGAAAGGCCAGCAGAGTTGCATGTCTGAATTTGGCAGGCCTCCAGGACTCCTCACTCAGAGGATAATACATTGGGCTTTGATGATTTCTGTGGCCCACTCAGAGCTTCCTTTGGTTGCTCCAAGTTGCCGCTTCCCTCTCACAGCCAGGTATCTAATTCTCTCCACTGTTTTACTCCCCTCCCATTTATCATCTGCCAGTGCTAAGCCTTTTTTCTGCTGTTAATCACAATCTCCAATAGGCAAAGATTGTCTTTTCTCGGTTTCGTCTTCCACTTGACACCTTAACTTTTGAGTCCCAGTTCTGAAGCCCTGTAAGACAAATGTCTTTCCATAGAAGAAGCTTGGCTTAAACCCTATGTTTATGCCTATGAAGTGGATGTTCGTTCCAGTACATGTGTATTAATGTGTGTGCCTGTGTGTATGTATGTGTGTGTATCTGATGACCTTTAAATCAGGAGGTCACCTTCCCTTTGGACCTCTCTGCCCAGGGAAGGTCCTTTACCGCCTCAGTACTCTAAGTTAGACTCACAAGTGGATATTCTCTGGCCAACATTCTCATGTTTTTACTCCTTCCCTCTCATTTTTCACCATGTGAATCCACAAAATAGTCTTTTTCATAATTGAAAGAATTAAAGACTTTTAAAGGCTGAATGATGTTTCCAATGGATTTAATGATGTAATCCTCAAAAGAGTATATGAATTACCTGTTTGTTTTTTTCTTTTGTCTCTCTCTTTTTTTTTTTTTAATTTTTTTAATTTTCCCACTGTACAGCAAGGGGGTCTGGTTATCCTTACATGTATACATTACAATTACATTTTTTCCCCTACCCTTTGTTCTGTTGCAACATGAGTATCTAGACAAAGTTCTCAATGCTATTCAGCAGGATCTCCTTGTAAATCTATTCTAAGTTATGTCTGATAAGCCCAAGCTCCCGATCCCTCCCACTCCCTCCCCCTCCCATCAGGCAGCCACAAGTCTCTTCTCCAAGTCCAAGATACCATCTCACACCAGTCAGAATGGCCATCATTAATAAATCCACAAATAACAAGAGCTGGAGGGGCTGTGGAGAAAAGGGAACCCTCCTGCACTGTTGGTGGGAATGGAAACTGGTACAGCCACTATGGAGAACAGTTTGGAGATACCTTAGAAATCTATACATAGAACTTCCATATGACCCCGCAGTCCCACTCTTGGGCATCTATCCGGACAAAACTCCACTTAAAAGAGACACATGTACCCGCATGTTCATTACAGCACTATTCACAATAGCCAGGACATGGAAACAACCCAAATGTCCATCGACAGATGATTGGATTCTCTCTCTTTTTTTAATGGTTCCACCTATAGCATATGGAAGTTCCAGGGCTAGGGGCTGAATTGGAACTGCAGCTGCAGCCTATACCAAAGCCATGGCAACACTGGATCTAAGCCACATCTGCAACCTATGCCACAGCTTGTGGCAACACCAGATCCCCAACCACTGAGCAAGGCCAGGGATTGAACCTGCATCCTCATAGAGACAACACTGGGTCCTTAACCTGCTGAACCACAACCGGGAACTCTGGAATTACCTGTTTTGATGATTATCTGGTCAGATCTGCTACTGACCCTAAGCTCCTAATGGATGTGCAAATCTTTGGAGCTGAAGTGATTTAGGAAAAAATGTCATTGTTATTAGTTTCCCAAGTAGCATTCTGGCCCCTGGGGAAAGGGATGCTGGTAGTTATGTGATAGGAAGCAGAATGAGGAAGGAAGAAAGGAAAGAATATTTGATTATTTCTTCATAAACAACCAATTCCTTTAGCACCTGGCTATGGTTCCTGCTTCTGTGAGAAGAATATCAATGGCCTTAATATTCCTTTGTTTGTGGCTGGGAAGCCTTTGCGTACTGTTCCAAGATGCCTGGCTCTCAGACTGGCAACAGGACAGAAAATGTGGCGGATATGAAAGGAAACCTCCAACTCAAATCATTTAAATCAGATTGCCTTTTCCTTTAAATCCCACTTTGAAATTCTTCCTAATCTCTGGTTGATTTTTTAGTTACTCTTCTTGCCCCTGAAGAGTGGCGTATTCTTATATGTACAGGTTCTGCTGTTATCACATTATTGCCTTTTTTGTTATTTTGTTATTTTTATTTTTTTTTCTTTTTGTCTTTTAAGGCCACACCTATGGCATATAAAGTGGTTCTTGGGCTGGGGGAAGGGGGGGGGAAATCTGAGCTATAGTCACCAGCCTACACTAGAGCCAGAGCAGTGTAGGATCAGCACCGCATCTGTGACCCATACCACATCTCATGGCAATGCCAGGACCTTAACCCACTGAGCAAGGCCAGGGATCAAACCTACAACCTCATCAATGCTAGTCGGGTTTGTTAACCACTCAGCCACGACGGGAACTTCTTTATTTGTTTTTAAAATGACCTACTTTGTTTTGATGAAATCTTTATCATCCTCAGTGGCACTAATGCTGAGGAATGATTAATAAATACAAATGAAAAAATGGATCACAAAACAGAAGTAAGAAAAGGTGGAGGAGGAGGTGATGCTGGGTGGAAGAATTTGAAATAGTTCATTACCACAAGATGGCGCTATTAAAACACCTCATTTTAAAATCCTACAAAGGTTGCAAATAAAGAAGGAAAACAAAATTAAAGAGCCTTTCACAAAGAAAGTACTTTGTCTCAAAGAAATGTAGTGTGCATGTATGAGATGCTTATTTGTGTATGTGTGTGTGCAAAAGATGTAATCATTTTAGGAAGAGTAAATGTTAAGCGGAGCAGTGATAGAATTGTGTTGTTTGTTTTTGAAGGGAGATATTTTGCAATTGATCCTCTTGTAATTCAAATATTAAATATTATTGGATATTAAATATATTTAATCCCAACCAGATCTTTCCTGGAATCTTCTGAAGTGTGATATTATAGACACCAGAATGATGGGTATGTTTACCATTCCCTAAACTTCTTTCACTCTGTACAGAGAGTTTGCACACTACGGGCATTTATTTGAAAACAATTAGTGCCCCATTAGGGAAAGTATGAAGCCTGCAGGGTCTCAGATGTTTTTGACTGCTTTGGGAACTTGGCGTGTGGAAAATTGGTAAATTAATACTTGGAAAATAATTCCTTACTTTAAAGCATGTTGACTGTTACGTGACTTCTTTGATACCAGTACCGTTGTCATTAAAAGTGAACGTTTTCATGTTTTTGCGTTGTCTGTGTGCATAGGGTATCCATTTACTGAGGGACAAAGAGATGAAAAGCTGGTATTTTGTGAGTTTTACATTGAAGGTGGGGTGTTGATGTAATGGTGCAGATAATCTTCTTTCTTTCCTTTCTTTTTTTTTTTTTTTATTTTTTTGGCTATGCCCGAGGCATGTGGAAGTTTCAGGGCCAGGGATCGAGCCCACACCATAGCTGAAACCCAAACTGCTGCTATGACAACGCTGGATTCTTAACCACTGTACCACAAGGGAATTCCCAGATAGTCTTATTCTTGAAGAAAGGCAAGACTGGAAAGTGATCGAATGCAAGTGAGGAGAAGCACTCAGAACTTTTGATGCTCCCTTACTTCATCCCCATAGCAACTCACCAAATCACGTGATATTAATATCTCCATTCTCAAGGAGAGGCTGTAAGAAGTTAAGTAACCCGTCAACTGTCACAAAGCCTCTGTGTGGCAGAATCGGGAGATGAGCCCAGAAATTATTCGTGGGAAAAAAATGCAAGGATGTGAAAGGGAAAGTGTCCAGGTTATCTTGGAATTTGTATTTAGATAAAACCTGGGAAAACGATGTGGGGTCTGCTTGAAAGAAGAAGACCTGCTCTAATGCCTGCTTCCTGTAAACCTGATGAGGGATATATATATATATCAGTAAACACACCCACACTCACATACACTTTTTTTCTACGTATATAATTTTCGTTAACTTTTATCTCAGCGTAACTATAACATTTCCACCATCCACAAAGCAGGAGGCCTGGAAAATTTGCTGGACTTTTGCAATAGCTGGGGAGAACAGTATGAGTTGATCATAAAGATTGTAGCTGTGATATATCCCATATAATTCCTACTACTGGGGCATTGGCCCAGCTGGAAATTTGATTTATCACATAGAAATTTAAGTAGATCCTGCTTGGGGAAAATAAGTAATGAGAATATATAACTCCAGGGATGGTGATATATACCAATACTTAACATGCTGGCAGAATCTGAGCCTATAGCAATATTTTTAAAAATGCTTTTTATTGTTTTGAAGTATCTGAAAGAACTGTCTATCTATGATTCGACTTTATGATTGAACTGTATTTAGGGTAGTATATTTAGTCTGTATTTGGCAGAGGGGCCTCTGCGTCCATCTGGGAAGTTATATGGTGGGAAATACTGTGAATGGGGGCGATGATGCTGTATGTAGAGGGGCGTAATGGGGAAGGTGGGCTTTGGTCATTCACTCTAGCTTATTCTGGAGCAGCTGTGCTACTGCTGACACATAGAGTGCTTTTGTACATGTAGAATACTCGATTTTGACGTCACGTTCCATCAAACGTCAAGGAACTAAGATTTATTTAGGACAGTTCATCTCACAGTCATACCTAAAATATTCAGATACTTTGATGATTTTTTAAAAGTGAGGAAATAGTATCCTATGGCCATCAGAATTGAATGTGATGTAATAATTGAGAAGAAAATAATTCTAGACTTTAAAGAGATGCATCACAAAGGAATTCAATTCCTAATTTGATATTAAAAACAGGAAAGAATCTCACTCTATGCTGACAGATCTTGAACCAGCTCGAGGCTGATTAACATGGAAATAAGAGCAACTAAGAAGCATTTTGATAGAAGCAGAAGACCTGGGGTTTATGTTGAAATTTTTGATGTGTCCTCTAGTGGTTCTGAGACATTGGCAGGAGTGCCATTTATTTCATTGTTTCTTTGCTCAGTTTTCACTCACATATATTAGGACGGGACCTCAGATGCCCACAGTAGAGAAGTGAATCAGAAGACTTGGATCTACTGACAGCTGCAAGACTTCTTATTTATGAGAAAGTTGTGCTGTTTATATTCTAGCCTATTAGTTGTGTTTTCAGGATAACATCTTTGGTGTTGAGAAAGTGCCACCTGCTTGTTGTTGCGATTGCACTGTTGCCATTTGTCTGTTTTGCTAATGATTCGCTGCAGTTGAAACATGGTGTGACTTGGTTTGGTTCCCAGCTTCTAAGACCACAGGAAACACAGACAGGTACCTGCTTGATTCTCTGAGGCTGCAGACACTCCTCGGCATGGTGGCACAGTACATGCTGAACCCTCAGTGTCTTCTCACATCCGCCATCAGGCCCTCGCCCAGAGGACTTGGGGGATGCTCGAGAGAACTTTGTTGATTTGGGCTCGAGGTCAGGAAGTCTGTCTTAGACTTTAGGAAACTTAGCTTAAGGAATATTAAAACGTCTCGTAAAGGAGGTTCGGAAGGTTGGCTAGTAGTTGATTAATGAGACTTGAGTCATCTTGTCTTGGTATTTAATCAGTTAATAAATTATTTTAATATGAAATTTCCTTTTTTCTTAAAAAAAGTTTGTCCTTGACAGTAAAAAGTTGCCTAGAATGTGGTCTTTGGTGACTTCTCGTGAAATATACCCTACCCCTCCTCAATGTGGAGAAACAACAGAGGAGAAGGGAAATTTAGAGTTTATTTATTCTAATATAGGGTCAGGAATCAAACAGATTTGTTTTGGTTCCAAGTTCACTGCACAATTTTAGCATTATTAATAGTCAACCAAGTATTTAATAGTCAATCAACAAGAACTGGAGACTGTGGTTTCACTTTCGAGATTCACATACACCAAAAACAACTATTAGGGAGCAATACCCAAGCACACACTTACTACTAGCCTATTTGTACACACCCTTATCCCAGAAACTGGATAAAGTGGTCTGCAACAGTGATGCATAAAATAAATGATGATAAAATGGAAATTGGAGGAACTGGGAGATCCTAGATCAAGGCAAAGTCTGATGCAAAGTAACCAAAGGACTACAGGTGTGTCCCATGAAGCCTCATCTGCACTCACAACCCGCCGTCTCTGTGTCAGTAAGCCAGGCTGGAGCCAATGCAAAAGGACTGCAGAAAGTAAAGGACTCAGAAGCCTTCCTTGATAAAATAAACCCTTTGAGTGTTTAGAATTTTCATCACCACTCAGTTGACTGCACACTAGAAAGTGAAACAGTTTAATAGAGTTAATGTACTTGCATATGAAATCACCGTGCATTGCTAGAGAAGGCAGTACGGAGCAGGCAGTCTTACTGCTCAGAGGGCACACATGGGAGATTAGTGCCCTGAGGCTGAGGCCCACGTGGGCAATGCAAAGACCTTGTACCCAGGGCGGGAGACAGCAGGGTGCAGGTGAGGAGCTCTGACAGCAAGGTGACCTATACCACAGTTTTTTCCCCTAGCATTGGTTCTAGTGTAATACATTACAAAACAAAAGGAGGCAAAGGATTTATAAGTGCTTGGTAGAGAAATATGTACACTTGGTTCTAAGAAAAAGAAAGAAGCCTGGCAAGGGATATCCTCTTTTCACAGAATACTTTATTGGATGTTAGTTATAACAGGATCTTTCTAATAAAGCCAAATAAGACACAGGGAAGCAAAGAGTTCACATTAGTATGATTTTATTTCACAGTCTTTTGCAAACTTTCGTGGGTCATATCGTGATGCAGGGAACAGATATCTGCAAATGACCTTAGGTGCCCTCTCTGGTTTGCCTTAACAGTGATTCAGGCTGGCCCTGGGTGTTTCCCTTGCCAGGGAGTGGTGCTGCATCCAAGCTCAGCTTCTCACAGGAAGGGTGGCTTTTCTTCTTAGCAGGGAAGCCTGCAATCCCACATGGGCCTCAAGATCTCTGGATGCTGGATGCCTGGCTTTCCCAGACAATTTCCGTAAGCAACTGGCATCTAAATACAGCCCACTTAGCAGCAGGAGACTGTCTGTACTTCCTATAACAAAGCACCTTCTCCTGTGTGTCTAAGACACAAAGTCATAGAGAAAGGGGGTTTGGACATAAGCCACACTACCTGTCCAGTGGGGTGCCCTGGCCCCCTCTCCATGGGGACAATGGGTGACCCCACGTCGTCTACTCTTGCTGAGCCTAGCTTTGCAAACCTCCGCTTTCCTCAGCAAAGCACTTTCCTTAACCCATATTCTGTGACGTTGCATTTACTTGCAGACAGGTTGCCATCCAAGAGATCCACCTTTGGAGCAATTGTTATGAAGGCAATAGAAGTTAGAGTCTTTTATAGCCCAGGTTTAAATGGTGACTCCAAAGTCCTTTTCAAGGACATACAGAAAAATGGCATTTTCTTTGTGATTCCTCTTGTGTTCAGGGTGAGCTCTCAACCTGGAGTAACTGACTCTTCTTAGGAACCATTATAGCCTTGTGTGGTAAAACGCTCCCTCTCCTTAAATTCTAATCTCATCCCTGTTAATTGTGTTGCTCTCTGTAGGTAAGTCCTACAAATGAAGTGTTTATGTCACATTTCACACTGACTCCTGAGTGAATGATACAGACCGCTGTGGATGGTTTCGTTAACACAGTCACCGTCACTAATGATTATTTATCCAGCTCGGGCTGGGTGCTCTGTTCTGGTGCCTGCATGCTGAGTGAATGCTAGCATTGGTAACAAATAGGGGTTCTAATGTCATGGAAACAGCAAAGCCTTATATAAGTGGAAAGTCATCCTCAGTTATTACTCTTTTTATTGTTGTTATTGTTGTTGGAACATTAATTAATTCAGTTCTGTCCTGTGAATTGAACTTTAACCAGGATTAGTTTTTATGACAGTGAAGGACATTGCTCATGAATGAGAGAAAATAAGGATTGAATTGGTTTTCACAAGTCTTTTAAGCTTTGTGCCTGAATATAGCAGAACCCTGTTCTTGCTTTCTTTTTTATTAAATAGTTTATTGTGAAGATTCAAATGGGTCATGAGTCCATAATGTCCCCTAAACAGAACATCTGCTTAAAAATCAGTCTCATATCACATAATCAGCTCACTTAGGATATTGAGCACTATTTGCCGTTTTCAGTACTAACAAAGGATTTTATTAACCTGTAGACAAAAATCTAAATCATTAAATAAAGTAGAACACTGAGTGCTTGTTAAATTGAAGAGCTATACAAAGACAGATAATTATCATAATAGATTGAGGATTTTACATTATAGGAAGATTTGCTCCCTTTAGTTTTTTTTTTTTTTTTTTTTTTAACCCCCAACTATAAGGACTATGATTGTTGCTCACAGTCATGGTGGGTTCAAGACATGTATGATTATGTGTGTGTGTGTGTGTGTGTGTGTGTGTGTGTGTGTGTGTGTATTTTTTTCCTTTGGCTGCACCAGCAGCATGCAAAGCTCCCAGGCCAGGGATTGAACCTGCATCACTTCAGTGACAATGCCGATTCCTTAACCACTAGGCCACCAGGGAATTTCATTATTTTTAATGGAAGAGTAAAAGCCCGTGAACCCACGGCCTATCCACAGAACAAAGACATCACTGAAAATATCTACCCATACTGTTAGTTTTAATGGTAAATTAACCTGTATTGCCCTTAATTGGTTGTTTTCGGTATCATTATTATAGTTATAATTTCTTGCAACAAGAAATTATTAGTTACTTGCAACAAGTAACACTTGCAGATACATTTTAAGACTATATTGACTATTAAAATTTATCTCCACAGGCTATATACGCTGCATGCCATAGGACATAAAACTAATACAACCAATGCTGGCTGCTTTTGGTTACTCAGAAATTACCATGCTCTTTGGGGTCCTCTGTTTGCAATCACAATCTCATAGATCTTAATAGAGAATTGTACTCCTAGCAGGTGTCAACATCCCATGTTCCTAGGCCTCCTGACTGTTTAGTTGCAATCTTTAGTTGATTAATTTGCTCACCTATTTATTTATTCAGAGAACACTTGTTGAGAGCCAAGAACTAGGCTTGGCTCTAAGTCAAATGCCAAGTGGCAGAGTTGCGAAGAGGTCATGGTAACGGGAAGTTAATGCCTCTGAGAAAAGCTCTGTTTGGGCAGCAGGGCGAGGGCTGTGCTGTCTGTCCTTGGGAGAGTTAGCGGAGGCCAGAGGAGCTGATTTTTCACATGGGGACTTTTGTATGAAGAGGTGGAAGTTTAAGGCAACAGTGAATAAAGTTACTCTGGTATTAGGAGAACAGGGAAGGAGATTTCTTCAGGCACCTCTTCCTCCTCTGAAAGCCTGCAGGCCTTTTCATTTTACCTGCCAGAGCCAGGGAAAGAAAAAGGACAGAGTTCTTCTGAGATCCCAACCCTTGGCTAGGGTTTATTCTATGCAGATCCTGTTGGAGCTAAATGTAAACAAACAGAAAGGTATCCTTGCACTGTCTGAGAATGTGCAGATATAACGAGCAGCAAGCACATAATTGTGAGAAGCCTTTGTAGTTCCAACATCTTCACCCACCACATAGATACAAAGTGTATTGTAATATAAGAAATATTACAGTGCTATCCCCAAAGTAATTATCTTCTGTCTGTTATACAGCTACTCAATTCTGTGTCTTTTCTATGATGGAAATACAAAATGCATTTGGAAAACCCCCAGAATCAAACACAATACAGTGTCTCCTGAGGTTTCTCCTTCATCTGTTTGCCAGAGATAATGGGGGGAAAGACTAGTGAACAAAGAGTAAAAAAGCATCGTTTGGCTGGGTAGTCTATATAATAATGCCGTAGCAACAATTCTTTGTTTCTTAGAGTAATCGAGTCAAAGGCTTATCATAATATGATTGTGTAGCCGGAGCAGACAGCAGATTTCTGTGGACCTGAGCCTCTCAATTAGATTTCTGTGGCTTAGCCACAGGAAGCCATCAGAGGTTAAAGATTTAATTTTTCTCAGTGGTGTGTCCTGAAGAAAAACGATCAGTTTGTGATTTCCTAACCGCCTCTCTATCTTGTAACATTTTATTTTCTCTGCTTTCTCCTGCCATTGTCATTTTGGTTCTTCATTATTACGATTGTGATGTGACATTATCTTTGTTCTCACTTCCTGGAATTATCCTCTGGTTAGGATAGTTTGCCCTGGGTGCCGGAGATCCATAGCTCGTCTAGACTGGCCTGAAGTCCAGGCATCTCTGGTAGGTACCCATGTTGGGATCAGAAACCATCCCACCTCATGATAAAGAAAGCTATTCACAAGTTCCATTTAAATTTTCTCTCAGCAGATGGGCTTCTCTCATGGAATGTACTGAAAATCATTTTCAGATTTCAAAGAGACCTCTTAGTACTTGGCAGGCAGAGCTAAGACATAGCAAGGCAGTGAGGGTTCTTTTCATGACGAGGCCTTATATTCTCAGGAGTATTAGAATGATATTTTATTTTACTTCTTTTAACTCCACAGAGGCCCTCGGAAGATGGAGATTTTGATATTCTGTACTTTGCCAAGCAACGGAAACTTAACTGTCAAGAGCTATGCCCTGGGAACCAGTCACAATGTGCAATGATGCCTGTAGAAAATGGCCGGGAGGCCTGGAAATCTAAGAACCGAGTTCAGTTTCTGCAGCCTCCTTTGCTTTCGAAGGTGAATGGGATTGGCTTTTTTGTTCATTTCACTTATATCAGTTTTTCATTTAATGAAAGTGTGGTGACTCATGTTTACCTCTCCCACCTTCTGGGACAAGGTGGGAAAAGGTGAAGAGAGTCCCTGTTCATCACCCCACTAAAGGAGGGGTGCTCATCCCATCCTTTCTCACTGAGGACACAGGTTCGCAGAACCAAAACAATGAAGATCTCCCTTGAGTTATAATTGAGTTACATAAAGGCTTTAAGAAGTTTTACTGATTTCTTTCTGCATTCTCATTGGCTCCTTATTACAACCCTGCAATTTAGATGGTATTATTATTATTCCATTTTACAGACCAGACAACTGAGGCACAGAAAGGTAAAGTAACTTGCCCAAGGTCACACAGCTAGTATGATGTGGAGCAGGATCCAAACTCAGAGGTATGCTCTGAAGTCCGTGCTCTGAGTCCTCAAGCTTGGCTTATGCTCATGCTTGGTGGTGGCTGGATCTTCTCTTAGGAAAACAATAAATACTGCATATTTGTTTAAAAACAAACAAACAAAAAACAGACAACAAACCAGCAGGCTCCTACAACCTCTTTGAAATTGCAGATGACCTGTAATTTTGTGTCTACTACTTTCCAGGTAGTATTTCAAGTAGTCCAAGCCCTGGTCCTCAGTAAGGCTGCTCATGGTTTGGAATTTGCCACAAATTGGGATTTTGTTGGCCTTTTTGGTGACCTGTCGACTTTTCCTAAGAATTAGGAAGCTTTTACCCCAGGCTTAAACCCTCAAAATATAAGTAAAAGAGAAACAAAAGGAAGTGGCTTCTCAATTGTAAATTCTACAGGAAAGTGCAGAAAAATCAATGGTGGTGTTTTGATAGTCAAAGTCAAAGAATTCATTTCCTTTTTCAGAAGGAACCACTTTTAATTTGTCAGAGTTTATAGCCTTATATAATTTATGTACTCCCCTGTTGTTGGAGGCTCATGGAAACTCAGGGAAATTGCTCTAGTAAACCATAATCATTGTATTTTTGAATTTTGGATCCTCCACTGGGGATTGTGTTTAATGCCCCATTTTGTGATTCTGATGTACTATGTGACATCTGAATGGTGAGTGTTTTCCCCTAATGTGACCTTAAGCTTAGAGACCCAAGTTGTGTTAATTTGTAACAAAATGGAGTTTTTTGTTGACTTGTTCAACTGTCCTTGTCTTTGATGCTATGTTCCAACTTAGGTTAGGGAATAATTTGCAGAACTGCCTATTCTTTCTGAATTTCAGAAAAAAATTACAACAAAGACCCATCCCAGATGTAGCTTGCTCTTCCTTTTTTCCTCCTTCCTTCCCTTTCTTTCTCTCTCTCTCTTTCTTTTCCTTCCTTCCTTCCTTCCTTCTTTCCTTCCTTCCTTCCTTCCTTCCTTCCTTCCTTCCTTCCTTCCTTCCTTCCTTCCCTCCCTCCCTCCCTCCCTCCTTCCCTCCCTCTCTCCCTTCAAAGTCTTATTTAACATTGAGGCCCTCTGGGCAATAAATTCCTTACCTCCTCAGATGCAAAATAGGCAAAGGTGTAACTTGGTGAGTGAAAATAGCTCAGGAATGGACAAAGAACTAACATATCTAGAGGTTCGTGTACCAGGAATTATGCTAGTGCTTTATGTATATATTCTCATTTAATTTGCAAACTAATCCTATGAAGCAGTTACTAATCACCCCATTTTATGACTAAAGAAAGCGTTATTTAAAGATGGAGTATTTTTCCTGAGGGCTCAAATTAAATAAGGACTGAGACTGAAAAGCAAACATAGGTCTTCCTGGTTGTAAAATGCATACTGCTCACACCAAACCATTCGCCATGACTCACAGGCCTGAATTTATTCATTTGTTCATTCATTTCACAGATTTTTATTGAGTACCTGCTCTGTGCCAGGTACTCATCTAGTCCTTAGAGATTCAGTAATGTTGAAGAGAGAAATTATGAATATTCTGAGACTTTACCTTCAAGGTGGCGATAGGGGAGACAGATGATACACACTACACAAATAAATAAGTTAAAATTTCGTCATAAATGTTTTTAGAAAAATAAAACAGGAGGATGATATAAGAGAGTGATGGGATTAACTTTAAACTGGATGCACAGAGAGGACCCTGTGCAGCAGGTGATGTTCATTGTGAACTTTGAATTGTCAGAAGGAGCATCCGTCTGGAAGAAGAGCTCCCAGGCAGAGGCAGAGCTTGCAGAATGGCCTCAAGGGGGAAATGATTACGTGGGAGGCTGAAGGAGGGCATGGGTGGTGGAGTGCCCTAGAAAGGAGGACAAGTAGGAGACGTGGTTGGAAGTGAACTTGGGGCCCAGGTCAGGTGGAGCCTTGTGGGTCCGAGTAAGATATTTGGATTTCAGAAGCCCCTGGAGGGTTTTAAGCAGGGGTGCGATGTAATATGTTCGTTTGCAAAATCCAAATAATGGATTAAAGGAGGAACTGTGGAATGAGGAGAATCAGTTACCAAGTTATAATAATAATCACCCAGGCAAAATTTGTTGGTGCCTTTACCAGTGGTGATGAAGATGAGGAGAAGTGGACTGTTGATGGATGCGTCCTGCAGACGGAGTCATCAGGAACCAGCTTTATATATTAACTTCTATATATTAACCTTTATATATTAAGTCGTGTTACAAACAAATGGGTGACTTCTTAAAAGTTGAGACATAATTGTCATATAACATTATGTTAGTTTCAGGTATGTAGCGTAATGATTCAAAATGATAACCATAATAAGTCTAGTTAACATCTATCACCACAGGTAGTTACAGATTTCTTTTTACTTTTACTTCTTCTTTTCCTTGATGGCAGCAAAAGTAATTTATTACATCTTGACCACCAAGTATATGTCCTGTGTGATGACATGGAAAGTGCAGAGCAGAATACAATGGTTGTCTCCAGGAAAAGCACTTATCTAGCTGGTTCTGTTACAGTGTAACCAGTTGCTTTTTTTTCTGGAAACATTATTTAAAAAAATTATTAAAAAAAACTTTTTATTGAAGTCTAGTTAATAGTTAATTTACATTGTGATGTTACTTTCTTCTGTGTGTGTGTGTGTGTGTGTGTGTGTGTGTGTGTATATTTTTTCATATTCTTTTCCATTATGGCTTAGCACAGGATATTGAATATAGTTCCTTGTGCTATACAGTAGGGCTTTGTTGTTCATCCTGTGTATATTAGGCTCCCAGTCCTTCCCTCCTCCACTGCTCCACACCCTTGGCAACCACAAGTCTGTCTGTATCTGTGAGTCTGTTTTTATTTTGTTTTGTAGATGTGTTGATTTGTGTTTTATTTTAAACTCCATATGTAAGTGATGTTATATGGTATTGTCTTTCTCTTTCTGATTTACTTCACTTAGTATGAGAATCTCTAGGCCCATCCATGTTGTTGCAAATAGTATTATTTCATTCTTTTTGATGACTGAGTTATAGTCTATGGTGTTATATAGCATATAGTGTGTGTGTGTGTGTGTATGGCATATATATATATATATATATATATATATATATATATATATATGTGTGTGTGTGTGTGTGTGTGTGTGTGTATGTATATACATATACCCTGTCTTCTCTATCCATTCATCTATTGATAGACATGTAGGTTGTTTTCATGTCTTGGCTACTGTAATTGTGCTGCTGTGAACATAGGGGTGCATGTATCTTTTTGGATTATAGTTTTATCTCGTATATGCCCAGGTGTGGGATTGCTGGATCACATGGAAACTATTTTTAGCTTTTAGAAGAATCTCATTACTGTTTTCCATAGTCACTGTACCAAGTTACATTTCCCCTAGCAATGTAAGGGAGTTCCCTTTTTTTGCACGCCCTCTACAGCATTTATTATTTACAGGCCCATTTTTTTTGGTTGGGCTGTTTGTTTTTTTCTTATTGAATTGTATCAGCTGTTTGTATATTTCAGAAATTAAGTCCTCATCAGTCCCATCATTTGCAAATATTTTCTTCCAGTCCATAGGTTGTCTTTTTGTTTCGTTTATGGTTTCCTTCGGTGTGCAAAAGCTGACAAGTTTGATTAGGTCCCGTTTGTTTATTTTTGTTTTTATTTCTGTTGCCTTGGGAGACTGACCTAAGAAAACATTGGTATGATTTATGTCAGAGAATGTTTTGCCTATGTTTTCTTCCAGGAGTTTTATGATGTCTTTTTTTATATTTAAGTCTTTAAGCCTTTTTGAGTTTGTTTTTGTATATGGTGTGAGGGTGTGTTCTAACTTTATTAATTTACATGTGGCTGTCTGGCTTTTCCAACATCATTTGGTGAAGAGACTGTCTTTTCCCCATTGTATATTCTTTTCTAAAAAAAATTTATTGGAGTATAGTTGACTTAACAGTGTTGTGTTAGTTTCAACCTCTTGCCTCGTTTGTCAAAGATTAATTGTACATAAGTGTGTGGGTTTATTTCTGCACACTCTATTATGTTCTATTGATCTGTATATCTGTTTTTGTGCCAGTACCATGCTGTTTTGATTACTGTAGCTTTGTAGTATTTTCTGAAAACCAGGAAGATTATGCATCTTGCTTTGTTCTTTTTTCCTTCAGATTGCTTTGGCAATTCTGAGTCTGTTATGGTTCCATATAAATTTTAGGATTCTTTGTTCTAGTTCTATGAAAAATGTCATGGCTAATTTGATAGGGGTCACATTCAATCTGTAGATTGCTTTCAGTAGTATGGCCATTTTACAATATTAATTCTTCCAATCCAAGAGTATGGGATATCCTTCCATTTCTTTGAATCATCTTCAGTTTCCTTTATTAACGTTTTAGTTCTCAGCATATAGCTCATTCACCTCATTAGTGAGGTTTATTCCTAAATATTGTATTTTTTGATACAATTTTAAAAGGGATTGTTTGTATACATTCTCTTTCTGATATTTTGTTGTTAGTGTAAAGAAGTGAAACCAAGTTTTGTATGTTAATCTTGTACCCTACTACCTTGCTAAATTTATCAGTTCTAGTAGTTTTTATGTGGAGTCTTCAGGATTTTCTGTATGTAATATTACATCATCTGCATATAATGACAATTTCACATCTTCTTTGCTGATTCAAATAAATTTTATGTTATTTTTATTTTTATTTTTGTCTTTTTGTGTTTTTAGTAATGCACCTGTGGCACATGAAAGTTCCCAGGCTAGGGGTCGAATTGGAGCTATAGTTGCCAGCCTACACCACAGCCATAGCAATGCAGGATCCAAGCTGCATCTGTGACCTACACCACAGCTCATGGCAATGCCAGATCCTTAACCCACTAAGTGATGCCAAGGATTGAACCTGCATCCTCATGGATACTAGTTGGGTTTGTTAACCACTAAGCCATGACAAGAACTCCCTGAATAACTTTTATTTGTTTTTCTTGTCTGATTGCTGTGGCTAGGACTTCCAATGCATTTCAAATGAAAATACAAAGCTTATACAACAATTTGTTAAATATGATATCCACCCCCATTTTTGTGTGTGTGTGTGAAATTGGGAGTGTATGTACAGTATTTGTAAAAGAGCTTTTGTCAGGTTGTCTCTGAGTATTGTTAAAATTGTTTTTGATCTCCTTTTAACATATCTAACTTAAAAACATTTCTGCCATGAATAAATTGTAAAGCATTGTAGCCAAGAGTGTGTGTTTTGAGTTCAGTTGGACCTTGCATAGTGTCCTTTGATGGTGGTTAGCTAATTAAACCTCAGGTTTCCTCTTATAAAATGTACAACATCTTAGTACCTACCTGCATGATGGATGTGTTAATGCATTTAAAAGTACATAGTATATTTTTGTCAGAGCTAATGCTGTTATTGCTTTACATTTATTTTTTTACTGTCAATGTTTTATTAGTAATAAAAACTACCATTTTAAAGGTTTTATTTTTATTTTAATTTTTTTTAGAACACTGCTCTTTCCAAATATAAAGGATTAACTCTACAGTTTAATGAGAATTGAAAAAATAAGCATCGGTTCCTCTTCTGGGAGAGTCAAAACCAATAAATTTTATTGCTTATTTTTCACCTGTCCCTGACATCATCTCTGGATTTTGCAATGCAGGTTGCCACTGGCCAGAGCAAGGCAGTCACCACTCCTTGCCAAGATTATGAAACCACCTGGACCTTACTATTTCTGGGTATAATCCCTGAGGGTTCCACATGCTCTACAGTTTCAGTTGGTCAGCTGTGAAACTACTTGATTTTGGGGGAGAAAAGTAGACCAAGAATAGCACATGAAAACACCACTAAGTAGTCTTAATGTTTCCCAAATGATGGACAAACAAGATAAAGCATATTCAAGCAATAGAAAGAGCCTTTAAAGTTTGATTTGTTGCAGAGTTTGTGGTATAAACACAGTGCATGAAATTCCTTCTGAAATATGCCACGAAAGGGGCGGGACACCAGTCTGTGGGTTATTTATCACTAAAAGTGTCATTGTTTAGACCTACAGTCATGCCGTGCATGTTTCAAGAAATAATATTTTCCAAAGCAATGCCTCTTCAGGGCTTTTGCTCGGTTACACTTTCAGTTACCCGGGGCTTAAGATGAGGAGGGATGATTAATTATACCTCAGATGAATATCTATTGTTAAATTCTTGATTCTTCACTTTCCTTTTCTTTTCTTGCTCAGTTTCTTCTTTTTTCTCCTTATCTGTGAAACACATTCATAAACTGCTATCAGTTTTTCATCCAGGAGTGAGTAAATTTCCCAGTTGTAAGTAGTGCTTTATCCACACTTATTCAATATTTTTGACATATTTAAATGTATTTGTCCATCAGAAGACTGTAGCAAGTAGGATGGCAATGAGTTACAGCATCTCTTTGCCTAGTTAAGGAATATCACCAGCATTTTAAAGGAAGGTTTCCATCTAGTCCTTTATGCTGAAAATTAAGAAAGTAGATAAATCCCTACAACTGGCTGGTACAGTTTTTTTTTTTCCCATCAGGCATTTATTTTAGTCACAAAAGAAGAGCTAAATCCAATAAGATATATGCAGGCTGACAAGTGGCTTATTTAACTTAATATGGAAAAATATAAAATAATGGGAACTAGGTCAAAATGGCAAAAAGGATTAGGACTTAAATAGAGACAGGATTCTAGGCAAAGAAGGGAAGAGGTTCTGGCAGTAATAGTGTCTATAAAGGCCAACCCATCAAGTTCACATCTGGCAGAATTAGGAGACTAAAGGAACATGGCGATGAATTGACTGAGGACAGGAGTGGCAAAGAGGGAGGGTTGATGGGCTCTATGGAGCAGAGAAAGAGAAGGGCTTGTAGGAGACAGTACCCCAAGTTAGAAAGACACAGCAGAGGAGTTCTTTGTGGGTGGCCAGGTGATTGACACCTAGAAGAAAGGAGACAGAGTAGTGGATGGAGGGGATGGTGAGAGGGGCATGAGGTTTCCTCAAGATGACCTGTTGGGGTTCGGGTGCCACCAACCATGCCTTCTTCAGGTTCTCGACTTTGACCCCCATGGGCCTTATGGCCCACATCTCACTGCTAATTTCCAATCTGTCTCCTTGAAACTAGACTCCAAGGAGGAGTCAGCTATTTGGTAGGGTCCTTCTTAGTTAGGACACCTCCATCTTTCTTAATATCTTGCTACTGAGTCTCTTCCCCCAGCCTCCTGCTTCCTAGGGAGGCCAAGCACACACAGACATGACAGCCTTCTGGACTTCAGCACCAGGTTCTCTGAGACTTACCAGTCTGTTCTGTTATTTAACCAGCAGACATACCAGCTGGGTTTAAGAGTGCAGCTGGATGCCTTTCAAGGCTCATCTGAGCCTTAGCTGCATTGTATTTTTTTGTGTCTTTGTCTGTATCATGGATGCCAGTTCATGCTGGGAAGCTGAGCGGGAATCCTTTTTCTTCCATTTGTTCTGCAGAACACCATTGAAGGCGGTGTCCAGTCAACACTCTAAAACAGTTAGAATTGCTGCAGATGATACGGGAATGAACTGTGCAAAAAGCACCATAGGCTCAAATAGACACACCGGTCTCTGGAATTGGAATTCAGATGTCCTCTCTTGTGGTGCTTGGGACAAACGTGGTATCACAGGAAGATGAGAAAAGCACAGTCCTCATGGTGCCTTAGTTGAGTCAATCTTCAGCAGGGGCAGAGTGAAGATCTGTGGCATCTAGGGACATGGAAAGAGGTATCAAACAGCCAGGCTTAGCCTGGGAGGGAAATGAACTCTCACAGATCACCTAAGATACCTGTATTGTCCTCTACCAAGAAGGACTCAGGCATTGATATACACATGCCTTGTTTTTAGAATGATCAAGTTTACATGGACAGTAAATTCTTAATGAGCCAGCAAGACAGTGTGATGTCCAGTTACAGGACAATGGATGTTGTGATTTGGAGATTTCTTTCATATTTGTCTTTCTGTACCATTCCTAGCTACCAAGATATATTTATGCAAGCTCAGTTATCCCTTTGTAAACAAAATTAATTCACTCAATCAGAAGTAAGCTTTGCTTGGGGCATAAACAAAACAAATCTAAATTCTTGCCCTCAAGGCTCATACAGTCTTGTGGGTAGTCAGGGAAAGCACAAAATAAGGTATTTCCCCCATCCCCTATGTCTTTTTTTGTTTTTGTTTTTTGGCTGCACCTGTGGCATGTGGAAGTTCCTTGGCCAGGAATGGAACTCTCGCCACATTTGTGACCTGCGCCACAGCTGCAGCAATGCCAGATCCTTAACCTGCTGTGCCACAAGGGAATTTATTCCTTATAGGGTATGATAGATGGTTATAAGTTTTGTAAAAGGAAGACAAGAGGGGCATAGGGAGTTTCAAGGGGAAGGTTGCATTTGATTGTCTTGAAATAACCAGACATCTGGCAGTACTCAAACATAATTTTGGATGTCTGGGTGATTATTTTCAGTTATCTTGCAGTTATTCAGTTCTTTTAAATAATAATATTCTTAGATTTGTATAGTGCAGTATAATTTTCAAAGCATTTTCATATCTATTATTTCCATAGACTGTGCCTCTGCCAATTTCACGTAGATAAGCAGTTTGCTCCATTCAGGCACAGACTTGAAGTATATTAAACTTGGACTTTACAATGCATTTAGGTGATTTACTGGAAAAATGCCCCTTTCCATCTTATGAATGTCTTATGGTGAACTGCATCAGTCTTCCCCTCAGGAAATGGAAGAGTTAGATGTCTCCCATTGGCCTTGTGGACTCTTGAGAAGCCCTGGAATGAGGAGGAGGTGTTGAACACAGGAGCATGTTGGTGATTGTCACACTGCCTGGGATATTTGTGAGCATAGCCCCACTCCTGTCATGCATGTCGATCATGTAAGTGACAGAAAGCCTTTGCAAACCATCCTTGTCACCTGTGTAGGGATACTCTGCAATCATTGTCACACCCAGGCCCAGCACCCCATCTGCTACTTGGCTGTATGTTTCTCCTTGGGGGCCCTACTTCCACATCATTTCATTTGGTCTGCATGAAGCTCAGCCTCCTCTGCCTGCCCCTTCTAACCTGGCTTTGGCCCTTGTTTGAGGATTCAGTAGATCCCCCCCCCCCCACATTTATAAATCTGCTGTTTCTTCCTGTCCTTTCTTCCAGTTACCTCTGGGCCAGTTCAGGACTTGTGAACTCTGAACACATGTCTGAATAATTGTACTGATCTTCTCTCTGGTCACTTCAATTTCAGTTTTAGTCTCAGCATTCTCCTCTTATTCAGCCTCTCATCTTTTGTGCTCTGATGAGACCAGTCTGAAGAGTCCTTGCAGGTCCCAGTTCTCCATGAGCTTTGCTTATGGCTCCTCCCACCAGTCTCCCATGAGAAAAACCAGTCCCCCTTCTCTTGCTCTCTCTGACTCATCCATCAGGCTCTTGCTCCAATGCAGCCTCCTCAAAGATAGGCTTGTCAGATAAAATACAGGATGCACAGTTCAAAACGCATTTCAGATAAGCAAATATGTTTTCACTCTATTTCTCTAATATTGCCTAGGACATAATAAAAAATTATTGCTTGTCTAAAATTCAAATTTTACTAGGCATCCTGTATGTTAATTTGCTAATTTTGGCAACTCTACTCCAAGCAGTGTTCTCTGGCTATTCTGACTTTGGTTCCTATGTACTTACCAGAGCTCCATGTCTGTGGAAGGCTTCTAGCATGTATTCACAATTTTGAGTCTTTTTACAAGAGGATAAAGTGTAAGGAGTAAATTAAGAACTAGCACCATTTACATTCTTTAATTAAATAATTATGGAAAAACTACTTTATGCCAGGAAGCATGAAAGGCAGTGTGCATGCAAAGATAAAAGTACTGCCTGTTCTCAAAGGTGCCTGGCACAGTTGCACCCCGGCCAACACACAATTACAGGGCAGCATTTTGGTGGCCACTCTGCTTACTATGTGTTGAATTCCTTGATGAGTTAGATCTGGAAGGATGACTTGGTGAGGCAGAAAGAAAATCTTTCTGGACAGAGAGAAAAAGATGTGCAGAGGCCCAGGTGAGGGAGAAAATGGGGCGTGGCCAGTAAGTTGGAAGAAGTTCATTGTTCGAGGGGGAACGTGTCCTATAAGATGACACATTGTGTATCTGGGGGCCTGGTGGTTAAACATTTACCCACTCTCCACTGAAGATGAGGTTCTGAAAGTGGATAAAAGCCAGATTCTGTCCTTTGTCCTGAAAGCTGTGGGGAACCATTGAACCATTTAGAGGAGTGTCACCCTCAGATTTATTTTTCAGAAAGAAAATTGAGAGGTTGGATTCAGGCGATAAGATCGGTGGCAGGGAGGGGTTGCTGCATTGATTAGGCTGGAGATGCTGAGGGTGGTGGGATTGGTAGGTGGACACATTCAAAACATGAACAGAACCTGTGGCCAAATTGGATACATGTTGGAGTTCCCATCGTGGCTCAATGGTTAACAAATCTGACTAGGAACCATGAGGCTGTGGGTTCAATCCCTGACATCGCTCAGTGGGTTAAGGATCCAGCATTGCTGTGAGCTGTGGTGTACGTTGCAGACGTGGCTCGGATCTGGCGTTGCTTTGGTCTGGTGTAGGCTGGTGGCTACAGCTTTGATTAGACCCCTAGCCTGGGAACCTCCATATGCCACGGGAGGAGCCCCAGAAAAAGCAAAAAAAAAAAAAAAGACAAAAAAAAATTGGATACATGTTGAGGGGGAGATGTGAACATTTCTGGCCTGGGTAACTGCAGGGGTGGCAGAGATATCCATCAAGGGAGAGGGGACAGGAAGTTAAACAGGCTTGGGGGGTGGACATCTGTCTGAACATGTTTTACCTCACACTTGGCATTTATTAATTTGGCTGTATTTTTTTTTTTTCTTTTGTCTTTTCAGGGCTGTACCTGTGGCATATGGAGGCTCCCAGACTAGGGGTCTAATCGGAGCTACAGCTGCCGGCCTCCACCACAGCCACAGCAACGCAGGATCCGAGCCACGTCTGCAACCTACAACACAGCTCATGGCATTGCCAGATCCTTAACCCACTGAGCAAGGCCAGGGATCGAACCCGCAGCCTCATGGTTCCTAGTCAGATTCGTTTCTGCTGCACCACAATGGGAACTCCTTGGCTGTATTTCTTACTTAGCTTTTCATGTGTTCTGTTCCCTCCCCAGGTGGACTCTGATTCTTCTGAGGTCTTGGGCCTCATGAACCCACCTGGGTGAGCTCCAGAGTCTTTAACTCATTACCACTCCCTGTGAGTTCACCTCCTACACAGGCTACATGAAGCCCGAAGCACAGCCTGACAGCAGCTGCAACCACTGTGTCTGCACGGCTGAGTATGGCAGGAACTTGGAGCTGGGACCCAAGTTCACCCCGAAGATGTGTTCCTCCTCTGAGGGGAGCTGAGCACCCACACTGACCTTGCCCGCTTCTGGGAGGGACGACCTCGTCTCACAGTGGCTGCAGAGGCTTTGGGTCAGAGCGTGGTGACCGGGCCCTCAGAAACCCTGCTCTTTCTCTTTGCAGAACCCCATAAATCCTTCCAAAGGGAGTAATTCCCTCAGGATCAGGAGGGCCTTTCGCATTCCTGAAATCAGTGAAGGCACAATGTATAGGGATTTCTGAGAAAAGTCAATGTGGTGTGAGTATGATCCCTGGGTGTTACCATGCAGCAGAGAAGGCCTTTTTTTTTCCTCCATTGAATGGTGTTCTTTGCTCTCAAGTTAACTCATGCACTGGATTGGGTCCAAGTACATTTTGTTTCTTGATTTCCAGCCAGGCTTCTCTCAGTTATGGTGCGTTCTCTGCTTTGCTCCCCTCCTTCCCCGCCTCCTTCTCTCTTTTTATCAGCATTTCAACTTTTCCATGTGACTGACCTGATACAGAGGCAGACCCACCAGCCTAGGTCGGGCTTCCCCGGAGGGGGGCCAGAGGGACTCTGGATGGTGGCCCCTCACTCAGCCACGGCCCGCGCATCAAGGAGGGTCTGTGAGCGGCTGAAGCAGAAAGCTTTTGAACTCTGCCCTCTGCCAAATGATTTCCAGATGTGTAAACTCCAGCCTCCCTCTGTTCTCTGACTGTAGCCCTGCCAACATACATCTGCAGATTTCTAGTGCACAGGAAACATGAAAGAGTATCTTTTACAACATCTGCTCTCTTTCCCCAGCTCTCCCCCTCGGTCTTCTCAGACTCTGCCCCATATTTCATCTCCCCCCTTAAACAAATTCATTAAGGAATCAATGCACAGCTCCCCCTGGTCCACAGATGCCAGCTTGTCTGTCCTGCCCATCACCCCTGCTCCCTACCAAGCCTGTTCTTGGCTCTTAGGACAGTTGACCAGAGCACCACTAGAATTATTAAAGAAGCATATTGGGCTTGCTAAGGGAGAAAAGAACTGAGTTTTCTCTATTGGGCTGGTGCCAGTCCACAAGCTGTAAGAGGAGGATTTGGCTGTACAGAGGATAGAGCAGGACCCTAAAGATAAAAACACAGGTCTCCCTGAAGAGTTCACATGCGGTACCTTTTAGGAAGAGGTGAGGTCTTCTCTTAGGGCTGACCTTTTTCCACGGACGGACATTCAGTTTCTTGAAATAAGGCAGGCTGCTGTAAAATTGAAAGTATTTATGTGCAGAATGAGTTCCTTGCTTCTTTTCATCTCCTGGGGATGGCACCCACCAAGCTAAGAAGAGAGAAGAAGCTGTGTCCTTCTCATTTAATTTTTTGGCCAGGCCTGTGGCATGCAGAAGTTCCCAGGGCCAGGGATTGAATCCCTGCCTCAGCAGTGACAATGCCCAATCCTTAATCCATTGTGCCACCTGGGAACTCACAGAAGACTTGTCATTAATGTAGCTCAAAGGGGGAGAAAAGAGAGATCCTTTTAGCAGAACAGAAGAGAAGATTGTTACTGAGGCACCCACTCTCACTGGGAAATTGATTTGATCACTGTGGAAATAAATACTTTCATTCTGTCCTTTGTCCAAGTGGACCCTAAACTCCCTCTCCTGCTCCATCCCGGGGGACATGGCGTGAAGCCAAGGGACAAAATCTGGGAGGAAAAGAGGGTTCCCTATGGAAGGGAGTAGAGAGTTGAGGGGGCCTAAGGGCTCAGGGGTCTGAGAGAAACGGTTGTAGGTGAGGAGTCCTGTGTCACAGGCCTGCAGCCTCACCTGGGAGGCAGCACAGCCTTCAGGGGTTCAGAAGAGCTGTGAGCCTCAGGAGTGGCTAATAGGTAACTTTCTGGACTCTAGGTAAGATTGTTCTGCCCACTGATCTGAAGGGGCAGTGGAGAATGGGCTTCATTTACGTTCTGCTTTAATAGTCCCAAAGCACTTCAGTCTGTGGTGTCAGGTGAAGCCCTAAATTTGTCTGGGTTGTTGCCACAGTGGCCTCCCTATTCCAGACAAACAAACCAAGAAACACATCAGCTTTATACTTCAAGTAGGGCTTGTTTCAGAAAGAACAAAGGGAGGAGATAAAGTTGGTTCTGGAATTCCTCTCCTTCCACCCATGTCTTTCCATGTCTCCCCAGAGATGTCAGAACACTCTTGCAGCTATATAGCTTCTTCCTATGGAAGAGCAGAATCTGTAGACTCTTTCATACGAGGGTGGGTGGATAAAGGGCAAAGAAACCTTTTCCTTCCGAATGAGAACTTGACCTTGTTAACTGTACAGCTCTTTCAATGGCAACCTCTTGAGGGTAAAATGCAAACTGTATTTCCAAGTAACATTGCTGGTGATAAAATGACCCCAACTGGTCAGTTGTATCTGGGCTGGGAGGAGCTATAAAGAACCATCAATTCCGACTAAGAACTCCCTGGGTCTGGTGACTTTTGTAATGGGGTGTCCCTTGGGTGGAATGAAAGCCATGTCTAGGAAGTTGTTACAGGAGATAGTGACTCCTTTTGGGGAGTGAGGATTTCCAGCCAGGTGAACTCCCACACCTGCCCAGGGTGGCTCTCATCCCTCATACCTGAGCAGGTTAGTGCTGCATGGCTCTGCAGGCTGATGTACACACTTGGACTGGGGGAGATCCCTGGTGCTGCCCTGCTGGTGACCTGTGGTCCTACCCTACATCTTTCTGAGTAGACCAGTTGTGGCCTATGATTATCCTGTGAGTGTGTCTGGCTGAAGCTAAGAAGACCCTCTGATGGGTGGTACAGAGGGTATAACGGACTTCCTGTTAATGTGTTACTCCTCTTGGGTAAGTACCTTGTATGAAAGTAGACTTGAGGGTGGAGGGCCTACTTGGGGTGGCCTCACATCACACCCATAGATTGCAAACTGGCTTCAGGACCCTTAGTCTGTCCCTCAAATGATGCCTGGGAAGAAAATGGGTGGCATCTAATTTCACTTGGCAGGTACCTATCACCCAAAGCTATTAGAACTATAAAGATCACACTGGCCTTCTAAGTGACTCATCTTACTCTAAAGACTCTAAATTCAAAATTCAGAGAACCATTGTGAGGGCTTTCCATCTTCTAAGTTTACTTATCGCAATTATATACTCAGTTGCTGGAGAATGAGCTGCTGGTTTCACTGTGACGTGGACTAGGGCCAGAAATTCTCTTATCGCCTGTTCTCCATCCTTTCTTCTTTAACCAGAGAAGCAGTAGGAAATGGCATTTATGATTTTTTGGTAGCAGTATGAGGTCAAAACATCTCTGTTTTTCCCTTTCCCACATACACAGTTACTCTGGTAAGTGTCTGTAGGTCACTTTGGGGAAAGATTGAGGGAATGTTTATTGTTTATACTTGTACCGGACTTGCAGGGCTCTTCTCCAAGGAGACCCAGACTCGCCTTCAATCCGTGGGCTCTGGGCTTACTTGGGAACTCGGGGGGAGGGCCATGATTTTTCCATTGTAGCGTCTGACTTCAGTTTTCTTCTCTGTAGCTCTTAAGCTTTTTTCTTCTTTTAAATAAAACTCAAGAAACACTATACTGCTGTCTCTCTCTGTTACTCCTTGGTACACTGTGGTCTATATCAAACATCATCACAGGCTCCAAGCAAAGCAGCCAGGTTTCACCTGTGTAAAGCGAATTAAGACTTGGGGCTTTGCTGCAGCAGTAGCTAGAGTAAGAGGTGGAATTGAGAGGATTTGAAGTAGAACACAGATGTGTCTGATATGCCTAGACCAGAGGTCCGAGTCTGCGCTGGCTCCAGGTGACTTCTATCTCCTGGCGTTGTGTAAGCCCCTCCCCTTGAGGAACTTCTAACTAAAGAATAGGGCGGTGGCGAAGGGCTAGCCCTTCCATTACTAGGTTACCGAAAATGTGACCTCTCTCTTGCTGGAAAATTCTCCCTTCTGTTGGCTTTGATGAAGCAAGTTGCTATGTTGGAGAGGTCCCCATGGCAGGGAACCAAGAGTGACCTCCAGCCCACAGCCCGCAAGTAACCAAAGCCTGCATTCCTACAGCCCCAAGGAACTGAATCCTGCCAACAACCACGTAAGTAAGCTTAGAAGCAGATCCTCCCATGGTTGAACCTTTAGATGAAACGCTAGCCCTTTTTGACACTTAGAATACAACCCTGTGAGAGACTGTGAAGCACAGGTTCAGCTGAGCCTTGCCTGGATTCCTGACTCACAGAAATTGTGAGATTAAAAAAAAAATGTATTGTTTTAAGCTGCTAAATTTTAGTGCAGTTCGTTACTAGGATGGCAGATAGTCCTGGTTTGCCTGGGACTCTTTTAGTTTTAGCATTTTAGTTCTTTCATTAGTTTTTTACTTTTTATTTTTTGACCACGCCCTTGGCATATGGAAGTTCCTGGGCCAGGGATTGAACCTGCACCACAGCAGTGACAATGCTGAGTCCTTAACTGCCAGCCCACCAGGAACTCCTAAGTTTTTTTTTTTAATTGAAATATAATTGACATATAACATTATACCTGTTTTAAGCATAGAACATAGTGATCTGATGTTGGTATACACTGACAAATGATAACCATAAGTCTAATTGATATTCATCACCATGCATAATTGCAATTTATTTCTTGCAATGAGAACTTTTAAGATCTATTCTCTTAGCAACTTTCAAGTATGCAATACAGTGTTATTAACTATAGTCACCATGCTGTGTATTACATCTCATGATTTATATTTTTATAGATGGGAGTTTGTGTCTTTTAACCCCCTTCACCCTTTCTCCTCTCCCTCCAACCCCCCACCTTTGGCAACCACCAATCTGTTTTCTGTATCTATGAGCCTGTTTTTTTGTTTGTTTGTTTTTTTTAGAGTCTGTGTGTAAGTGAGATCATTTGGTATTTGTCTTTCTCTGACTTATTTCTCATAGAAATAGCATAGCTATCCATATTGTCTCAAATAGCAAAGTTTCATTCTTTTTTATGGCTGAATAATCTCTCTCTCTTTATCCATTTATCCACTGATGGTTACTTAGGGTGTTTCCATATATTTTGGCCATTTTAACTAATGCCATGATGAACACTGGAGTGCATAAATCCAGTTAGTATTTTTGTTTTCTTCAGATAAATACCCAGAGTGAATTTGCTGGGTCATATTGTACTTCTATTTTTAATTTTTTAAGGCATCTGCATACTGTTTTCTAGGGTGGCGGTACCAATTTATGCTCCCACCAACAGTGCACAAAGTTTCCCTTTTCTGTATCCTTACCAGCACTTGTTATTTCTTGACTTTTTGATATTAGCCATTCTAACAAGTGTGAGGTGATAGATATCTCATTGTGGTTTTGATTTGCAATTCCCTGATGATTAGTGATGTTGAACATTTTTTCGTGTACTTGTTGGCCATCTGTATGTCTTTGGGAAAAAAATGTCCCTTTGGACCTTTACACACACACACACACACAGATATATAAATATAATACATTTATATATAAATATAATATTTTCTCCCATTCAGTATGTTCTTTTCATTTTGTTGATGATTTCCTTTGCTGTGCAGAACCTTTTTAGTTTTATGTACTCCCACTTATTTATTTTTGCTTTTGGTTTCAGATTAAAAAAAAAAAAACATTGCCAAGACCTCTGTCAAGCTTACTGAATATGTTTTCTAAATTTTGGGGCAGTTTGTTACCCGGATGACCAGTAGTCTGAGTTTTTCTGGGACTGTTCTAGACCTAGCACTGAAAATTTTGCGTTTCGCTTAACCCCACATTCCTGGGCAAACCGAGACAATTGGCAACTATATTTGTGATGCATAATTATATTAATATGCATATGCATATTAATATATTATTTAATATATATTATATACAATACAAATATATTTATAATGTATAAATGTATTATATATTAGTAGATTATATAATTATGCATATGTTATTTCTTATGTATGCAAGTGTATCTTCAAGATAGGTACCTAGAAGTGGGCTTTTTGAGGTCTAAATGGTAAATTCATGTAGAATTGTGTTAGATATTCTCAAATTCCCCTTTGTGGGGATTGTCACATTTCATACTCACCTCTGAAATATGAGAGTGCTTGTTTCTTTATGGTCTTGTAGCAGTTTGTTCTCATCTGTTTATTCAATAATTAAATTAATTTAGTATTTGGTTATGTGTGTAAGTGTAACCCAACTCAGAATAAAGAAATACATTTAAACATTAATTAACACTTGCAAAATTAAACTGCATGATTTATACTTTGTTTATTCCCATAAACTCATTTCACTGAATTCACTAAGGGAAACAAAGGAACCTAACTGAATCTAGTCAGTCATTCATGGGTTACTCAACGTGTGTGTGTGTGTGTGTGTGTGTGTGTGTGTGTGTGTGTGTGTGTATTTATTAGTGTGTGTCTATGTGTGTCTCCCCAACCTCCCTCCCCTGTAACTTGATTTCATGTAACTTGTTGACTACATTTTCAATTTTCTCCATCATGAGCAGAATTAACCCAAATGGCATGTTTAACTTCACTACTGGATTAGAGTAACAAAGGGACATGTGATGTGGTAGAAGGAAGAAAGATGGTGGCTTGAGTGGATGCCTTTGTGACTGCTAGCAGATTTGGCAGATTCAGATGTCTATGTTGTCAGGCATTTAATTCAGTGGAATGAACATGGCTGGGTTAGGAAGCACTGAGCTGGATGGCATATGCTGTCTTTAAATAATCAATTCCACAGTCATGTGGCCATGGACGAATGCAGGCCCAGTGTTACCATCAATTTTACAAGATAAACTGAAATTGCAGTTTTAGAAAAATATTTAATTTTGGCTTCTTAAAAAGAAAAACCCTTAAACTGCAGAAAACATGTCTGTAGGCCAGCTTTGACATGGAGGCTGCCATTTTGGGGGTGTCACTTTGGAGAAGATGTTTTAAGAGGAAAATTAATCACCAATTGCTTAACATCTATGGCCATTTTTTTTTTTTTAACCTGGTCCTGGGATAAAAGTTTTATCAACCTCATTTTCCTGATGAGGAACCTAGAGCTCATGGAAGTTGAGTAACTAGTCTAACATCATTTAACGTAATCCTGGCAGATTCATGCTCAAGTCTTTAGACGCCTAAATGTCCATTCTTTCAGTTTTCTACCAAGGTCAGTGCTCTCCAGGATCTTTAAGTTTTCCCCACATAATGATCTTTCAGTTTCCTCAGATAATATTCCTGATCTGAAATTAAAGTGAAATTGACATGACTCCCTATTCCTCTCAACTTTGTTACCCAGTTGTTACCCGGCTGCATAAGTCCAAGGGGCACATTTATGGTTACAGTTGTTGGGAGGTGTCCTTGCTGTGGTTCCCTGGATATACCTCCATGGAGCTTCGCTCTATGTGTGTATAGTGGCTTCCTTTCAATGGGAAGTGCACCCAACAAGAACTTCTCAGTTTTGATTTCCCCTAAACTGTTTTAAACCTACCTTTTAATAATCTAATATACAGCACGAATGAACCTTTCCACAGAAAAGAAAATCATGGACTCAGAGAATAGACTTGTGATTGCCAAGGGGGAGGGGAGGGGGAGGGAGTAGGATGGATTGGGAGCTTGGGGGTAATAGATGCAGACTATTGCCTTTGGAATGGATTAGCAATGAGATACTGCTGTGTAGCACTGGGAACTATGTCTGGTCAATTATGATGGAGCATGATAATGTGAGAAAAAAATGTACACATGTATGTGTAACTGGGTCACCATGCTGTACTGTAGAAAAAAAAAATAAAAGGTAAAAAAAAAAAAATGGAGTTCCTGTTGTGGCACAGCAGAAACGAATCTGACTAGGAACCACGAGGTTGTGGGTTCGATCCCTGGCCTCGCTCAGTGGGTTAAGGATCCAGTGTTGCTGTGAGCTGTGGTGTAGGTTGCAGATGCAGCTTGGATCTAGCGTTGCTGTGGCTCCAGCACAGGCCGATGGCTACAGCTCTGATTAGACCCCTAGCCTGGGAACCTCCATATGCTGCGGGTGTGGCCCTAAAAATGACAAAAAGACAAAAAAGACAAAAAAAAAAAAAAAAGAAACATCATTGGGGTGAAGGAAACTCAAAAGTGGGTAAAATTAGGTTAGGAGCCCAGTGTAGATGAACTGTTCTGCTTATGTCCTGTCCTGGCAGTTTGTGATCTTGTTTATTATGCCTTCTGTTTATAGTCCTTACTTTCCCCAGATTGCTCTCTCAGGACAGCCTGTTTGGTGGCTTGAATGGTGGATTTGTAAAGTGGCGTGAATGGGGCTCCTATAAACAGAAATGAGGCAGAAAAGGTTCAGGCCCATGGACAATCAGCCCCCAACTCCCTGGCTGCTGGTCCTCTTACATTTTATAACTTCAACAGTCTCTTTTAATCTTATTTTTATCATTTATTCTAGCTATTCTTTTATCAATCTGCTTTTAATCACTTCACTCAGCAATGTTCTCCATTCATTTCCCTCATCTGGGAGTTCACTTAAAAAAGAGATTTTAGAATTTGCATCTCTGTACCTGTTTTGTTGATTTAATTGTGTTTTTAATGATCAGGATAAAATTGTCTGAATACTTTAAAATCCAAATAAATCAGCCCCTACGAAATGAAAAAATTACATAGTTTAGTAAGGAAATGTTTTGATGCCCTTTGGGTACACTGAGTACTAATGTCAGAGGATAGGCCGTTGCTAAGGTTACTTTTTCTTGATGTGGGACAAGTGAAAGGGCCAGGTACTCTTTGCATGCAGTTTAGGGGACAGGCGTGGTGTGACTTAAAACTAACTTGTACATTTCTATTCATTTTCAGTTTAACTGAAAAAGAACAAAAACAAAAATTAACAGATTAAAATATTAGGAATTTTCTGTGAGATCAACGCATTTGTTCTCAGGAGAGCTAGAGCAGGAGAGAAATCAGGCTATCCACAAATTTTAATTTTTAACTTTGTAGTTTCCAGCATCATTTTATAAAGCTATTTAATCCTTAAATCACTTAGGAATTGCTTTTGACTTCTACTAATGTAGACTCAAAATAACAGTGGCTTTAACAAAATAGGGCCCTTGCGTCTTTCTGTTCATGTAAAACAGAATTGAACAGTCCAGAACTGTTGTAGCAGCTCTGTGCTTCTTAGGAACCCGGGCTCCCTCTGTCTTTTTGCTGCTGTATCCTTAGTGCATGCCTTTTATGTCTAAGGTCACCTCACTGTCAAGAGATGGCTGCTGGAGCTCTATCATTTCTGCCTTGCAGACATCAGGAAGAAGGAGAGGAGGTGAGTAAAGCCATTTGAGCGTCTCAGTTGAACCAACTTCCTTTGAAGACTTTGACTTTCTCTGATAACTTCTACTTAAATCTCATTGACCGCCTGTCTCTATATAAGGGATGTTTGGAAATGCAGTTTGGCAGCTGGGCACATTGCAGTGTCTAACTGTGTAGGTGTCTGTTAACCAAGGAAGAATGGCTACTGGATGGGCAAGGAGCAGACTCTACTGAGGTTACTGGCGTTCTGCTGCTTCTTCTGGGCAGGGCCACCACTGGGTGTGATAGTGAAGGGTAGAGGAACAGTCTAAGCAACAGGCTACCTTGGGCAATGCAATCCAAGAAAAATTCACAGAAAGCCTGCTTCCTGTGGACAGATTAAGCACATATACCCATGTCCTTCTATTACCATAACATTATCATGTGCTGTGAATTTCCTATAGCTGTGGTAACAAATTTCTGGCAGACTTGGTGGCTTAAAGCAACAGAAATTCATCTCTTATATAATCTTGGAGGCCAGAGACCAAGATCAGTTTCACTGAGCTGAAATCAAGGTGACAGGGCTGTGCTTCTTCTGAAGGCTCCAGGGGAAAACCCATCCCTTGCCTTTTCTAGCTTTTGGTGGCTGCCCACAGATTGGGGCTTGTGGCTCCATTACTCCATTCCCTGCCTCCATCTTCACATGGCCTTCTTCTCTGTGTGTCTCACAGTTCCCTCCTTATGAAGGTACATGTGACTTTGTCTAAGATAGACCCCAATAATCCAGGATAAGTCCTTCCTCTCAAGATCCTTACTTAATTACACCTTTTGCAATATAAGGTAATATTCATACTTTTGCCATATAAAGTAACATTCATAGGTTCTGAAGATTAGGATCTGGACCTATCTTTTTGAGTCATAGTTTAGTCCATTATATATTGGGAATAGTTTATATCCCAAATTGCCTTCTCTGGCATCTATCTAAATATTTTTCTGGAGCTCATGCTGTGGTCTGATGGGATCAGTGGTGTCTCTGGAGCTCTAGGATACAGGTTTTATCCCTGGCTTGGCACAGTTGGTTAGGGATCTGGCATTGCCACAGCTATGGTATAGGTCGCAACCGTAGCTAGGATCTGATCCCTGGCCTGGGAATTCAAGATCCTGTAGGGTGGCCAAAAACAAAAAATGAGCATTTATTTTATAAATATGATCAAAATCGTACAAAGAACCAGATATTTACCTTTCTTATATCTTATAGACATCAGTAGGTGTTAAACTGACTTATCACCTAATGTGACTTTGTATTTCTGGTTCCTTTTTGTTTGTTTTTTTGGTAGGTCTACTTTTTTTCTCACATTTAAAAAAAAGGTTTACCGAGGTATCATTTACATACAATAAAATGAATCCATTTAAAATGTATAGTTCTATGCATTTTGAAAAACATATATACTCATGTAACCCTTCCAAAGGTAAGTTACAGAATATTTCCATAACCCGCCAAAGGTTCTATCATGCCCCTTTCTGATTAATCCTGTCTCTCCACCATTGTCCCTGGAAACAGCTAACCTGATTTTATTCCTATAATTAATTTTTTTAATCTTCAATGTCATAATAATGGAATCATACAGTATTTAGCCTTTTGTATCTCAATTATTTCAGTTAAAATACTGTTTTTTGAGATTCATCCATGTCGTTGCATATATCAGTCATTTGTTCGTTTTTACTGCTGAATAGTATTCCAATATATAGATGTACCACAATTTATCTGTCTCCAGCAGAGAGAATGGATATGTGTAGATATATATATATGTATGACTGGGTCACTTTGTTGTACAGCAGAAATTATCACAGCCGTGTAAATAAACTAAACTTCAATAAAACTTTAAAAAAAGAAAAAAGATACTGTAAAACTTTGTTATAGTTTTTTATGTGAACATATATTTCAATGTCCTTTGAATATGTACCTAGGGATGGGTATTGCTTGATTATATGGGAAATTTATGTTTAACTTTCTAAGAAATTGCTGAAGAGTGTTCCAAAGTGGGTATGCCACTTTTTATGCCCACTGGCAGTATATGAATGTTCCTGGTGCTCTGCTTCCTTACCAGCCCTTGGAAATGCCAGGTGTTTGGTTTGTTTAAATTTTAATAGGTATATTGTGGTATCTCAGTGCAGTTTTTAATGTACACTTTCCTAATGACTAATGGTTTTGAGAGTCTTTTTATATGCTTATTTGCCATTCATATCTCTTTGATGAAGTGTTTCTTTAAATCTTTTGCCCATTTTTAATTAAGGTTGTTTGTTTTTTTTTTTATTAAACTTTGAGAGTTTTTAATGGATTCTGGGTACCAGTCCATTATGAGATATGAATCTCGTGTATATTTTATCACAGAAAGTATCTTATTTTCATATCTTCTCTTCTCAGCTCTCTTTATACAGCAGAAACTTTAAATTTTGATGAATTACAGCTTAGCATTTTTTTCTTGTGTGGCTCCTTCTTTTCTTATCCTACTAAAGACCTGTTTGTCTAATATAATATCTCAAAGACCTTTTTTGATATTTTTCTAGAAATTTAGACTTGTGATTTTACACTTAAGTCTATGATCTATTCAGAGTCAGTTTTTGCCTGTGGCATGAAGCTTAAGTTGAGGTTTATTATTATTATTTTTTTGCATATTGCTGTCCAAATTTTCCAGCATTATTTTCCAAAAACCCTTTCTCCTTACCTTGACACCTGGGGCAAAAATCAATTGACCATATATGTATGAGTTTACTTTTGGACTTTATTCTATTCCTTTGTATGTCTTTAATCTTTTCATTGTACCATATTGTACATACTGTACCATATGGATCATTGTAGCTTTATAGGAAGTCTTGAAATTAAATGTGACAGCTTTCTACTGTGAAATACTAGGAAAAAAATACATATTGTTCTCTGTCCCCAGGTACTGGCATAGGGCTCCTAAAATCCTTGTAATTTTCTAGGTGATAAGAGCACCAGGAGAATTTTTTTTGTTTTAATATTTGATCTTTGACCCTGGTTCCTGACACATGGCTTCTGGAAACTCTTGGAATTTCCTGGGTGATAGGAGTCTTTTTGGTTCTAATCAGGTGCCTCTGGTGGGCTTCTGCATGGTTTCTGGATGGGAGCTGGTCATCAGAAAGATCAAGCCATGATTAGAAGCTTGGAATTTTCAGTCTTACTCCCCATTTTTCAGAGAGGGGAGAGGGGCTGGAAATGGAATTAATGATTGTTCATGCCTGCATGAGGAAGCCTCCATAGAAATCCCCAAAGAATGGGATTCTGGGAACTTATGAGTTGGTAAACACGTGGAGGTGCTGAAAAAGTGACACACCCCAAGAGGGCATGGGCGCCCTCTGCTCCTTCCCATATACCTCACCCTTTGTGTATTTCCCATCTGGGTGTTTATCTGTATCACTTATCATATCATTTTATAATAAACTAGCAAATGTATTTCCCTGAGTTTCGTGAGCCATTCAAACACCAAGTTTTATTTTATTTTATTTTATTTTATTTTATTTTATTTTATTTTATTTTATTTTATTTTATTTTATTATCTTTTTGCCATTTCTTAGTCCGCTGCCGCAGCATATGGAGGTTCCCAGGCTAGGGGTCTAATCGGAGCTATAGCCACTGGCCTATGCCAGAGCCACAGCAACTCAGGATCTGAGCCACTTCTGCAACCTACACCACAGCTCATGGCAATGCCGGATCCTTAACCCACTGAGCAAGGCCAGGGATAGAACCTGCAACCTCATGGTTCCTAGTCTGATTCATTAACCACTGAGCCATGATGGGAACTCCTCAAACAAGTTATTGAACCAAAGGAGTGGGTTGTGGGAGCTCTTATTTATAGCTAGTCACTCAGAAGTACAGGGGACGATCTGGGACTTGTGATTGGCATCTGAAGGGGGTTGGGGTATGGTCTTGTGGGACTGAGCCCTTAACCTGTGGGAGCTACGCTGAGTCTAAGAGGATAGTGGCAGAATTGATTAAAATTGTGGGACACCCAGCTGGTGTGATCAAAAATCCACACGTCTGATGTCAGGAGCGTTGTGACTATTATAGTTCTGAGGGTAAAGGAGACACATAAGTAGAGAAGCGAGGCTTTCTAAATATCCACCTTTTTATTTTTCAGTCTTGTAAATCTACTTAAAATTCTAATTTATAAGTGTTCATTTTTTTGTATACAAAAATTATAATATAAACATTGCCTTTGCATCCTGAGACCTTGCTAAATTCATTTAGTGATTTTAGTAGCCTATTTTTCTTTCTTGAGAATTCTTTAGGATTTTCTATGTAGATAGGATATTTTCTGGATATAGAGGCAGTTTGTTTGTTTGTTTATTTATTTATTTAATTTATTTATTTATGTCTTTTGTCTTTTTAGGGCTGAACCCATGACGTATGGAAGTTCCCAGGCTAGGGGTCAAATTGGAGCTACAGCTGCAGGCCTGCACCACAGCTGCAGCAATGCTGGATCTGAGCCACATCTGAGATCTGCACCATAGCTCATGGCAACTCTGGGTCCTCAACCCACTGAGTGAGGCCAGGGATCAAACCCGCAACCTCAGGGTTCCTAGCTGAATTCGTTTCTGCTGTGCCACGATGGGAACTCCCTGTTTTTTATTTTTATTTTAAAATTATAGTTGATTTACAGTGTGGTGCCAATTTCTGCTGTAGTTTCTTCTGTTTCAATCTGGATGCATTTTGATTTCTTTTGTTATCTTATTATACTGCCTAGGACCTCTAGTAAGAGGATAAGGACTGGTAAGAGTGGACATTCTTGCTTTGTTCCCAAAGGGGAGAAAAATTCATTCTTTCAACAGTTAAATCTGCTATTAGCTGTAGGTATTCCATAGATATTCTTTATTAGTATGAGGAAGTTCCTTTTAATTCTTAGTTTGCAAAGAATTTTTATTATGAATGGATATTTGAATTTTATCAATTTTGTTTCCGTATCTGTTGAGGGGATGATACAGGTTTTCTTCCTTAGTCTGCTGATATGATTGATTTTCAGATGTTGAACCAACCTTTCATTCTTGGGGCAAATCCTACATGGTGATACTATTTTATTTTTATATTGCTAGTTCAATTTTTTCATGTTTTGTTAAGGATTTTTGCACATATGTTCATGAGGGATATTGGTCTGTAGTTTTCTTGTAATATCTAATATTATTAATTGTAGTTGTTTCTGAAGCATTCTCAAGCTGACTTTTGTATGTTGCTCCATTCCCCATATCCTTTAATCTTGAAATATGTCACTAGGACACTGTCACCTAATTGACCTTTCTGTGTATTAGCTTTCTTGTCTAATACGTATATTAGGCATAAAACACAAACATGTTGAAAATATGAGGTATTACTTATTCTTCTATCAGTCAGACCTAATTTTCCTAAAAATGTCAGTGATGTCAGTAGCAAATGGAGGGAATGATGTAACAGGAAGAATGGTGTTTGTGTAACAGTTTAGGATTTCAGTCCTTGTTTTGTTTCTAACTTCTTTTTTGTTACCATTTACTGGATGAAATCTGTCTTCTAGAAATTGTGTTTAAATGTACTTTATACATTTTTGCCTCATAATCTTTATTATATCACCCATAAAAAGAAATTGTATTTTTCTGTTTAATAGGTGAGGAAAGCAAAGTTTAGAGGAGTTAACTAGCTTGTCCAAAACAGTACTCTCAGCAGGGATTTGATCCATCCATGATGTCAAACTGTCTCCATACCAGCTTCAGCATTCCGAGTCCTAGGGAGCAGCCCCACCTGGCCCCAGTGGCTTCTGACCGACACTGTTCTCTCAGTGCCGCCCCAAGCCTGAGAAGGCCTGGCCTAACTTTCCCTACAGCATCTTCTTGCTGGTGCTCGGTGACATGGAAAGAGATGGTGATGTGTGCAATGTTGTAAAGTGGGTGGTAGAAGCCTTTCCTTTCTGTACCAGTCTCCTCTTTTAGACCCAGGACGTCCAGTGGAGGGTGTACCTGTGGGCTGGTAGAGCTTATAGGTAAGAAGCCTGTGAAGTACATAGCAGGGGCCCCCTCTCCCTTACACATACAATTTAGGTCAGATTATATTAGAGACAGAGAACCAGGAGCAGGAAGTGAGGGGAGAGGAAACAATGAGGTAGCTAAAAGGTGTGCAGCAGCTTGGGGGTATAAAAGGGGTTAGTGAGGCAGGGGCCTTCAGTGTGCCTCCTTCTCTCAGGTCTCCCTTAGGCACCCAGTGTAGCCCAGAGGCCTAGGAGCATGGAGAAACTTTCAGGCAGTCTGAGCTATGTCTGCTCTGCTTCCCTTCTGCAAGGGAAATTGATAGCAGCCTAACGAGTAGAAGGCATCTCCTGGGAAATTGCTGGACTTAGGAAATAGTGGCTGCAGAGTAGGACATCTGTTGGGGATTGAAAAGCTAAAGGGGTGGAACTGCTCAAGGAAGCGCCCCCACTTCTCTACTGTTCACTTCCTGCATTCTTTCTGAAAAGCTGACTTAATAACATCCACAGGGCCTGCACATCTCAGGCTGTGGAAAGGCTGCAGATAATATAGCTTCCTGTCCCTGAGGCCCATTCCTCTCCACTTCCATTTCCATAGTCTCTCCTACCCTGCTGGCCTGGAATCACAACACAAATTCCTTTCTTGTACTACTCTCCCCTGTCCTGGTGGTGCTCATCCTACAGTCACTCCTTATGACCCACTGCTCTGGAGGTACTAGGGCCCCAAGTCCCCCATTCTGGCCCTCTGTGATCCCTTGCAGCCTTCCCTCTCACCCTGACTTCATCTCTGAAATCATTTTTCATCCCATTACATCCTAAAAGTCAAGATTTTAGTTGCTGAGAATTGTCAATACTCAAGATCCTAGTGTAGTCAGACCCAGGCATGTTCCTTATCTCCTCAATGGTAAAAAAAAAAAAAAAAAAAAAAAAGAGACTATTTTCTGGTCATATGACAGTGTGAAAATAAAGAAAAGCATAAATGGAAACAAAAGTCACCCATAACATACTGTTATCTTTTTTTTTTTTTTTTTTTTTTTTTTTTAGTGCTACACTCATGGTGTATGGAGTTTCCCAGGTTAGGGGTCTAATCGGAGCTGTAGCTGCCAGCCTACACCACAACCACAGCAATGCCAGATCTGAGCCACATCTGCGACCCTCATCACAGCTCATGGTAATTCCAGATTCTTAACCCACTGGGCAAGGCCAGGGACTGAACCCGCATCCTCATGGATACTAGTTGGCTTCGTTAACCGCTGAACCATGACGGAAACTCCTAACTACTGTTATCTTGTGTTGTATTTCCCTGTTGCTGTTTTTTAAAATGCATTCAAGGTTTGTATCCTGTTTTATAACTTAATATTTTATCAAGAATGTTTTCTTCTGTCTTTAAAATATCACTTGAAGATAAATTATTAATGTATACTGAGTACTATATTGTGTGGAAGTAAAATAATTTAAACTACCTTCGTTGGGGGAATTAAATACTACTTTCAATGAAATGGGTACAGTCATAATTGCTTTTTTGTCAAGGTACTTTTGATGATTAAGTGACATAAGAAAAGCAAAAATATTTTACAAACCATGAAGTACCACCCATGCATATTAAGTCCTTCTGCACGACCAGCAATCTCCAGGCCCTTGAGGGAGGAAGGATGTAAGGCATATATGGAACATAATCCTTATAGTGAAGAACTTTAAAAATTGATGCTATTCTACGTCTTGACAACAACCAAGTGTCTAGGATTTCTCCCTCCCCCTGAAAATTAAATGTGTCAACCAGCATTGTAACTTAGTTTTTGGTTCAGAAATATATTAATCACAGACATAAAGCTTTGACAGGAAAGCCCATACACCTCACTGAGGATAATGGGATTTGGGATTACCTCTGTAATAATGGTAATTGTTTTAGTTTTGAAAGATGCAAAAGGCTAGTTGTGTCAATGTATTGTTTCTTTTGCTTTTGGTGCACCTAAAACATAGGGGGTGTATTGTGTGTTTAAATATATATGTTTACAAATATATTTTTAATGGGTAAAATTGTTCTCTCTCCTTTTGGGAATAGTATTCACATGATCAGTTTCATTTTTCCCTCATTTCATCTAAAGTTGACTTTGAATCAGCTAACCACAAAGGAATGCCTTGTCTGAAGTGTTTTCTTTTTTCTTCTCTTTAAATTTTTTTTCACTTTCCAGGAGCTTGATCCAGCCAAGGGAGAATATTTAATCTTAGCCAAAAGTTGTTTTCCCAAATTGATACTATCCTATGTCTAATTCCAATAGAAATAGTCCTTGCTGAAGATAAAGATTCTACAATTTTTATCTTCAGCAAAAAAGCATTTTCATAAAAAAAAATGAAAATGTTGTTTCTGCAACATTACTGAGTTGGTCAGCAAGTTCAGCCCATCAAGGTTCATGTGAGCAGAGATACTGAAAGGGGAACAGACATTATTTCCAACGAAATAGTGAGCTTCAGTGCTTCCAGAGCCACAGGGTTAGCTGATTCTGATAGGAACTGTGTGTACTATGTCTTCTTATACATAAGATTTTAAATTAGTGCGTCACTGAAAATGTACTGCTTGTGTGTCAACTTCTTGGCCATTTCTGAGGTTAAACAACAAGGAGAAACCTCCTAAGTTGTGGTACCAAGGGCCTGTTGATCTGCCTGTACCTGGCATAAACCATAGACTCAAACACAAGTTTCTAGCCTCGGAGAGTCCCACCTGGATTCTGAGGGCTCCCTGAATGAGGATTCTAGAAATCGGGTGGGGAGGCTGAAAGAAATCTGGCTCTTTCCCATTCCTAGCCCCCCACCCCTTTATCCTCTTCCACGACCACTTAAGGGCCCTCTGTATCCTTCCCTAGGGAAGCTGAGCATCCCAGGATGGGGCCAGTATTGAAGGCTGACACCCTTCCCATTCTCCATGCAAACCTGTACTTTCCTCTGACTCTGCCCCAAGGCTAGGTGAGAGTGGTAGGACCCAGATTATCTAAATACAGAATAAAAGTTTTCTTACTAACACAAAAATGTCCTGGTTAGGCCTCATCATTCCAATTCTGGTACTAGAAGTGGAGAGAATAGAAGATCTTGTGCTGAATTTAGACTGCTCCATCATTGGCAGATTCTGGCATTCTCTCACCTGGATGTACCTTTGGATGAAGATGTTATTAGTGAAAGACATGAGCCCCAAACACCCCTGCCTGCCTCAAAGAAGCCATTCTTGGCAGAAATTCTCAAGCTAAAGTACGGGAGGAGGTAGCAGAACCTCCTAGAGGCTTTGCGAATGACGTATTTTTAGAGCTGCAGCTGTAGTCCCTTACTAACCCCCTTATTGAAAATCATGGCCTGAGCGAGCCATAGTTTAGGTAGAAACGTGTCACACTCCTTAGATGGGGGTGAGGCAGAAAAAAATCAAACAAGTTTGCTGATGGACTTCGTAATGCCATGGCCCTATGATCTATCCTGTTTTGTATGGCTAGACTAACTTATCCTCTGTATGAGTCAGGTTTGACCAGAGAAGGAGAACCGGTAGGAGATAGATATTACAAAGAGTTGACTTATGTGGCTGGAGAAGCTGGAATCCGTGAACGGATGGATCTCAGAGGGAAGATCAAGAACATCTGAGCCAAAAGCATCAAGCCCAGGTGCTTTTGGCTCAGAAAATGTCCACACCCTCTTTAAAGGGCATCTACTGCTTAAGTCAGGCCTGCCAACATAATTTTATTTAAAGTTGATTGATTAGGGACTTTAATTAGATCCACAAAAGCCCTTTAGAGCAGTGCCTACATTAGTGTTTGGTTAACTGGGAGAAGATGTGTGTTTGCTGCAAAATGGCTGCTGCCCTTCCTCTGTCCTGTCCTCGCAGTTTGGCCTAGCCAATTTGTCATATAGGAAAACCCATCAGACCCCTCCCTTCCCTCCTGCCTTCCTTCCTACCTTCTTTTATTCCTGCCTTCCTAAGGAGTTCTAGAACTTTTTTTTTTTTTTTTTTAATTTAGGACTTAAGAGTTCAGGCATTTCTAAGGTGCAGGTTGGATTTTTAGAATGCTTTTCTTGGCAAAATTCATGCTCTAAGTTATAACAATGTCAGCATGTGTCCTCTATGTTAGAGTGCTTCTCTGCCCTTTCCCCTCCACCTCGAGATACGTGTTCCTCCTCAAACTCAAGGCTCTGGCTGCCCTACATGCTACCCATCCCCAAATTACTCCAGGCTAGACTGTCGAGTCCAGGAGCATTGGAGGCACAGATTTGTGTAACTGGAAAACCAACCACCCCGCACTCAGAAGAATGACTTTAATGTGGAAATCTCTCCCCTCGCCAGATCTGTGCACATGAAGCAGCCACAACAAACGGGGCTGTAAACAATGCCGATTGTGCTGACTCCACAGCACACACAGATGCAGCAGCTTTTTAGACTCATTTTAACAAAGGGATGAATCAAACTTGTTGTTGGCAAATAATCCTACATTGTCTTCTCTCTCTCTCCCCCAAGTGGGGCAACATTCTCCAAGCTCTGGGAAGCACTGAACGCCTGGGTGCGAAGCCGGGGACAGTCAGTGGATAAATGCCAGCTACCCCAAGATCTAGAATTGCTTGACACTCAGTCTGAACATTGTAAGAACAGGACAGCTTTAAAACCTTCAATCCAAGTAATTTTCATCTTGAGAAGATCCTTTTATCACCAAGGCAAGTACAGAGTTCCACCCTGGGGTGTGCATATATTAACGTCTGACAGCTTATGCAGCCTGATGCCACAAACTGAGGGCCCGTTTGCCTCTTTTTCCCTCCTCAGTGTTTAGCTGATGTAATTATACGTTGGTGTGATTACAGTCTGTTATTTACTATGAGATAATAGGGTGACCCGATTGGCTTGAGTGCAGGAGCTGAAAATGCATAGATCATTTACTTTAACGGCTGCATAGCCATTGGGGTCAGAATCTCAGGCCTCGGCATCCAGGAGTAACCTGGCCTCTGGTTTTCCTCCTTGGTGAAGGAATCTTGAGTGGGGAAAACAAGCTTCTTTCCTCCTAGTCCCGGGTAAAAGCACCTAGAATGCTCCCTGTGCTTCAGTCTTCCCCCCTGTGATCTTAGAGAGAGATGGGCAACTTTTCTTTAAAGGACCAGAGAGTAAACATCTTAGACATTGTGGGCCATCAGGTCTCTGTTGCAACTACTCAACCCTGCTGTTGTAGCTATAAAACTCAGCTACAGATGATATGTAAAGGAACAACAGGGGCCATGTTCCAATAAAACTATGGATGCCAAAATATATTGACTTTCATGTAATTTTTATGTGTGGTAAAATATTCTTTTGATTTAAAAATGCAAAAACCATTCTAACTTGTAGGCTGTACTGAGACTGGCTGCAGGCTGTATTTGACTCAGGGCCATCGGTGATGAACCTTGTCTTAGAGCATCTTTGGATGCCTGGAGGAATTTGGAAGGGGAGGCAGACCTTAAGACCTATCCAACCTTAGGGTCTGGCCTTTGGTCAGAAGCCCTACACCTGGCCTGTGATATCTCAGCCTTGGTTTTTCTCATCTACGCTCTGGGGGCACCCTTAATTCCTTAGCAGCCTGGTGTAGGAATGAACAAATGATGGGAAAGTCCTCAAAGAACTATGAAGTCAAGTTTAAACATTCTTTTTATTTCAACTTCAGTTTTTCTCATATTCATTGTGATTTTGAAACATTTCCTTCCTTCTTAGCCACCTGTGCTGAGTGTCTTTTGGTTTTGAGGATGGTAGTAGTTTCAGTGACATAAGCTTCTCACTTAGATTTTGAAGTGTGGAAAGTCACTGAATGTCACATACCGATGAGGGTATTGGAGGCTCTGCTGGTGCTATTTCAGCCAGGGTGAGCACCCAGCAGAGCCCACTTAAAAGCTTTGTCTTGTCTCCTTCTCTGAGTAGAAGAAAACCTTTTCTCAGATGTCTTTTCCTTTTTACTCTGATATATTGCTTTTGTGAAGCTTTAAATGAAATGCTTTTGAACATCTTTGTGTCAGATATGATTCCATCTTCAAAATATAATAAGCTCTTTGGATAATACTCCTTGTGAGAATTTAACCACAACTTGCAATTTTTGTTTTCTTTAGGTCTGAATAACCTTTACCACATTTTGAATTTTGCAGCCTCTGCTCCAAGGATTTCCAAGCCCATGACCTCAAATATAAGGCCAATATATGAGGATAAGAAAAGTGAGGGTGGATCACCAAGGGTCCCCTTTTGCCTTTGTCTGCATTGAGTCTCTTCTTAGAAGAGAGCTGGGAGATAAGCTTTACAACACTCTGTCATTCTTTTGGCAGAGAGGTAGGCCAGCGCCACCACTGGCCCCTCCCTGATTTTCTTTGGCAAAGGAAGAGGCAATAGTTTTATCCTTTTTAATGCACTAAGGTTGGAAAGGATTTTGAAGTAGAGTTTACAGTAAATTAGATTGAACATCATAGTGACATTCTTCACTCAGATGGCATATGGCCTCTGAAATACCCCAAAGCTTTGCCAGCCACCTACAAAACTTCAGCAGGCAAACAAGGTCTTATTCCTCAGCCTGTCCAGTTAGAGTGAAGCAGAGCCCAAGGCCAAGCAGAGCTGCAGAGGGCCAGAGGGAAGTCAGTGACCCCAGACAGAGTCCTGCCCTGAGCAGTCCTTGCTGTTAGTTGTTGTTACCTGTTCCGGGCCATTCTCAACACAGGGGAAGCAGCTTTGCTGTGCTCTACTTGCAGCTGGAACTCTCCCTCAGGGCTGGGAAACAACTATGTCAAAGTGCCACACAATTTTTCCCAGCCCTGAAGGAGGGGTTTGGGGATTTCATAACAGTAACTGAAAATGTGTTCTTCTTCAAGTTCACTTTCACCTGCAAATATGACGTGATGCCTCTTGCAGCATTGCCTGCCACGCAGGGACTCGGTGGCACAGGAATTGCATCTGTTGTCCCTACCTGCACGAAGTAGTCATTATGTTTTTGCCTCTGCAACATAGTTCCTCAATACATGCACATATATGCAATTTCATAATCTCCCACACAAGGCCAAGGACATAGCATGGAGCTCACTCACTAACTACACAAAGCAAGACCACATCTAGATGTGCAGGAAATAGGAAAGGCAACCTTCAGTACTCAGAGGATTGAGTGTACCCTCAGACCCTTCAGCCCCAGGCATCTGTTCTGCTCATCTGCTGGCCAAATGAATAGTATTTATAAAGGTGGTTTGCATTTATGTTCTCTATTCCACCTCTCATCAAGGAACAGAATGATTGGTTTCATATAAGATGAAGACATTAACTTATTACATCAAATATGCGTTGATTGATAACTATATGCTAGGCACTGAGCTAAAGGATAGAGCAATAAGAACAAAAATGCTTTGCCACTAACTAGGGATGTTACTAACTAGCAGTGTGACCTTGGGCAAGTCACTGAACTTCTCTGGGACTGGACTGAGTCTCTAGTATTGACTCTTTCTCTGATAGTCTAAGAAGTCAACAGAAAGGGTGGTGGAAGAGATGGATAACTTCGGTGTTAGTGGCAGAGATGACTCCTGAAAGGATCTTTTTGATGATAATACTGTCCAGATGGAAGAATAAAATATAGTAACTTAGACAATGTCCACCCAGACACAAGGAGGCAGCCCATTGTCAGGGGGAGTTTATTAGAAGTCAAAGTCTACTTCAAAAAAAAAAAAATCTCTCCCGTCAAAATAAGGAGCTCTCCTGCCACATGAAGGGGAGGAGGAAGACATTCTCCTTGGCTGGTTGCCTTGGTCTTGTGTCCCTTCATTGAATAGACCAAGGGATCTAAGTCCCTTTCAGTAAATGGGTGCTCGTTGAGTTTTGCAGATTTGAAATGTAAGTGGAGGTCTTGAAGTCATAAAAGCAGCCTTGTGTCACACTCTTTGATGTCTTGGTCTGTCTCTGTTGCCTTGTTCTTACAAAGGGGGTTGATAGAATTCTTCATGTTTGGGTAATGGGTTGTACTTTTCTGAGTAGCCTTATTTCATGCATGCTCATTTCATCCCACCAGGGAGGTAGGTAGAAAGGAAGATGTTATTAACTTGCACAAATCCCTTGATAATGGACTGTTTTGTCAATAGTCCATCTATGAGAAGTTTTCAGACTAGAGCCTTAGTCTGTCTAAGGTGTCTTTTGAGTCGATGTTTTAGGAGAGCTTCAACCTCGAGGTCCTTCATGCTCATGACAATTGTAATACATGTCATTGGTCATACTCATTGCAGGTTTCCAATTCTATACAAAATATGAGCTGGACACCTACCTCTAAGGAGCATGTCACTCTGATTCTCATTCCTTGGTGCAACAAGCTCTTGAAAGTATTAAATATTCCCGAGGTAGGCACGGGTGTGGGGGTTAGATACATTGCGCTAGTACTTCCCAGATGGTTGACCTTATAGATAAAGCATCTAGTGAATAAGGGTTTGATTCTTCCATCTAGTTGTTTCTAACCCTTCAAGATGAACATAAGAATGAAACAGCAAACTTTTTTTTTTTTATTCTCTATCTCAATAGAATTTTGAAGGATTCTAGCTGTATTGTGCATTGAAAGCCTTCATTAGCAATGCAAGCACTTCAGAAGGCAGGGAGTGACTCATACAAGGTCCAGAAATAGCACCGAGGAAAATTGCTTTTATGTAATTCTTTTTCAGAGTATCACGCTGTGAATACTTATCATCTCAGCAGAGACACATAGGAAAGATGACATCTTCCAGGGCTTGCAGGGGTGCTCTATCTCCCTGGCCTCCAGGAGCCACCAGCAACTTGAGGGTAGGTGCTGAGGTACAACAGGGGGGTGAAAAAGTGAAGGGCAGCCTCTGAAATGACTTCTGTGCTCAATTTCAATAGCATTGCCTAAAGCATATATGCTCCAAAGAGCTGACATTCTAGGTTATTTTTTGTAATGTTTTATTTTGCTTCCAAATATGGACTCTTAACATTTAAAAAAATGGTGGTGAAATATATATAGCATAAAATTTATCCTTTTAACCATTTTAAAGTGTTTAGTTCAAAGACATTAATATATTCAAAACGTGCAACCATCACTACCATCCACCTCCAGAACTTTTTCATCTTTCCAAACTGAAACTCCGTACCCATCACACAACAACGCTCCATTCCCTGTCCTCCCAGCCCCTGGCAACCACCATTATACTTTTCATCTCTATGAATTTTTATACTCTAGGTAATGCACACAAATGGAAGCATACATTATCTGTCCCTTTGTGCTTGGCTTATTTCACTTAGCATAATGTTGACAGGGCTCATCCATGTTGTAGCTTGTGTCTGAACTTCATTTCTTTTTAAGATAAAATAGTACTCCATTGTCTGTGTATGTCATATTTTGCTTATCCATCCATCTACTTCAGACTGTGATTGCTTCCATCTTTCGGCCATTGTGAATAACGCTGCCATATACAAATATTTCTTTGAGTCCCTGCTTTCAATGCAATGCTTTTGGCTGTATATCTAGAAGTAAAAGTGCCAAAAATGGACTCTTAAAAATGGAAAGATCCTGAGTAGTTCATACAATTTATGCTGTCAACACACTGGAAGAGAAGGGGCAGAGGTGGATGATCCAGGATCCTGAACCTAGTGGGACTGATGGAGACAGTCACCCAGGGAGTGTGGGAAGGTGAGAGGGGCAGACTTGATCTTTAAGAAGACCAAGCTATTGTTGAGTTGAGGATTAGATCTTGAGATTCTTCTTGGCAAGGTTATAGTCAGCTTAGAGCAAGCTCTGGAAAGCGAAGCCAGGGCCAGCAACGCCAGGAGCCTTTCCAGTGCACACTATCAGGCCTCCATGCAGAGGAACCACACCAGCTCCTCTCCCCTCTGTGGCTGGTGAGGCCCTCCCGTGGGCAGCTCTGCCCCAGGTCCAAGATATCTGCTGCTCCTCCCATGTGAGAAATGGGATGATCCCAGAGTGTGCTGGACTTCAAGCAGCTCTGGGATAATAAGGATGGGAACATTTCCTACAGCTTCCTGCATTGAAATGACCTTTGGAAGCCAAATCAGACTTTGGGGTTTAACATGTGGTTCATAAGGGGCCCTAAATGTGGCTCTGCTGTGTGTGTCTTAAAAGCCTTTGTGGGAGAGGGCAGATGCAATGAGCACAGATTTGGATGTCACAGCAAAGGCTTAAGATTGTCACCCTTGATGGCCTGGACTGATCTGACCTGGCACCAGGGCCTCCCCTCCTTGGGACAGGCCCAGCAGTGTCCCAAGGACCTGCATTTTTTGTTCCGTGCGGCCTCTCCCATTAAGCAATGACTACGGCACCCCCAGATAATGACCAGTTTTGGAAAGATTAGCATTCCACATACTTGGTTAAAAAAGTTTTTATGCAACCAGTGTTCTACTTTTTCCTAGAATCTTTGCCTCTCTGAGGACTAGTCCTTTCTCTTGCAAAGTGAAGGAAGAAAGGGATCCAAATAATATTGGTCCAGAGTAACTTTTAATTAGCAGCCTTAGCCAAGTGATAAAGATATATTACATACTCTGAAGTTCTATGAGAACCCACCCAAACTTCTGCTTTATTGTCTAAAGGGCCCCTTCACAAATACAGCATTGGGCCTGGATTTCAGGAGGATTTATGAGTCAGGGGCGAGCTGGGAGTTTGGCCCCATGACAACTTGGAAGGTTTGCCCTTGATTTGGAAAGAACAGCAGCCCATGTTCTGAATAGAGAGGGGGAAAGGGGGACAAAGTTCTCAGCTGAACACTAATGAGACTAAGATGAAACTGCTTCACAGAGATGTCCAGCCAGCAGGGCCTGTGGTGGATGATTTGAGTACAGACTGTTACCCCCAGGAGGAGCCTGATGGGGATAAGTGGGATGCTCACTTTAAGAGTATCCAGGTAGCTCTCATTAGAACCTTCCTTTCCCAGAATTAAAAAAAAAAAAATCAATCTGTATGTAAAATAAGCATGCTCTTGTTGAGTGGCAACAGAAGACACTGATTTTCATGTATCTTGGAGCTAAAATATAAATAAAAAGGATGGAAATGTCTTTGATTTACAAAGCAGTAGAAAAAAATCCTGCTTTAGGAATTGAGGTAAATGTAACTAGCTTTGGCTCCGCCTCAACCTTGGCTTTTCAAAACTAGAGAGTGTTCTACCCATTGAGCCCTCTGCTTTCTCATTTCATAATGGGGTAGGAAAGTGGGAGATGGCTAGGTTAGATGTCTCTTGCTCATGATCCAGAGGGCTTCAAGGGTCTTTGAACCATCCAGAATAGTTTGCAGTATGTATATATCTTTATGCTATGGGCATTTTTCTGGGGAAGCTCATTGCTTTGGTCATATTCCCTAAAGCAGTCTTTGGTTTTCCAAATGTTAAGAACTCCTGAACTGGATACCTAAACACCTTAATCTTTGAATATGCTGTTACACATCAGTGATTCTAAGGTTATTCTGGTATATTCTCTTGGGGGGGGAAGCTGTGATTCTCTAAATCTATTACGTTTTCATGGTAATGTGAGGACAGTTGGAGATACATGTTCTGGTCCATACTTGTTTCCTAGTCTCGGCTGGGCTTTTGGGGGAAAAATAATTAAGGAATGAATCTTAAGTCCGTCTAATCTCCCCAGTTCCTGATCTTGCCTGTTCATCCCACCCCCGAGGGTCACAGCCCCATTGTGAAGCCCAAGCAGGTTTTGGCTCAACATCTGTGCTGTGGGGTGCCTTTCACTCTCGCTCCAGCCCTCCACCCAGATATGCCCATTTGCCATCCCATTCCAGTCCCTAAACCACTGACTGTAACTGAAAAGCTAAATGGAGGAGTTCCCGTCGTGGCGCAGTGGTTAACGAATCTGACTAGGAACCATGAGGTTGCGGGTTCGGTCCCTGCCCTTGCTCAGTGGGTTAACAATCCGGCGTTGCCGTGAGCTGTGGTGTAGGTTGCAGACGCGGCTCGGATCCCGCGTTGCTGTGGCTCTGGCGTAGGCCGGATTCAACCCCTAGCCTGGGAACCTCCATATGCTGCAGGAGCGGCCCAAGAAATAGCAACAACAACAACAACAACAACAAAACAACAACAAAAAAGACAAAAGACAAAAAAAAAAAAAAAAAAGAAAAGCTAAATGGAGAGTGATCTTTGGCAGGTGAACCTTTTAATACCCTCAGGATACCCTTTCCCTCTGGTAAAGGAACATCTGCTGCTGAATTATTAAGTCTGCACACGCAGAAGGAGGTAGAGGTGGAGGAATGTGTTCTTTTCGAAGGGGAGAGTTCCTGGGGTAGAATTTCATACTGGGTGAACTTGTTGGCAACACCCACAGAAGTGGCACGTCAGACCATTCTGCCCACGAGCATTTTAGAAAACAAAATGAAATCAAATGACCCTCTGTTCGACATACACAAAATTCACTGTTTCAAAACACTTTCAACATAATTTTTGTTCCTTTAGATTTCTTGTTCCCAGGATTTGGCCCCGCCCAGCAGGGGATTACTGAATATTCTGAGAATTGTGTCTTCTGCCCTGAGTGTGACCTTCACAGTGTGATGCATGATGCAGGGATGGTCACAGACAGAGCACAGGCTTCTTAATAGGAGGAGGGCTGTGGGCGTGGGGAGGTAATTCTGTCTATATTACCAACTGCTCTCCATTAGATATCATTCACAACTTTACTTTGCCTCAAGTGTGGGAAAACTGTTTCCCCGAAGCAGCACCTGACCTTGTCCAATTCTAAGGCACAGGGTGAAGTGAGCTGAAAAAGAAGTTGCTAGGGCTGTTAAGGGTTAGCTTGCATCTGCTCTGGATAAGTTGGGAAAGCATGAGTGAGAATTTTCTGTGTCTTTTTTTTGTTTGTTTGTTTGTTTGTTTTTGGGGGCCACACCTGTGGCATATGGAAGTTCCCAGGCTAAGGGTCAATTCAGAGCTACAGCCACCGGCCTATGCCACAGCTACAGCCACACAGGATTTAAGCCGCATCTGTAACTCACACCACAGCTCATGGCAATGCCGGATCCTTGACCCATTGAGCGAGGCCAGGGATCGAACCTACAACCTCATGGTTACTAGTTGGATTTGTTTCTGCTGCGCCACAATGGGAACTCCCTTCCTGTATTTCTTATAGGCATTCTGATTTTGTATCCAGAGCATAAGAAATTCAGTCTAAGCTGTTTGGAATTCTGAAAACCATGGAGTTTCTCTTCTTTCTTAAAACAGAATTTCTTCTTAATTCAAGACATAATAGATACACATTTTTTAAAAGGAAAATTATTTTCTAAAGACTAGTGGAATCGGTTTTGCATTTGTTATCCTTAGTGTTTTAGGTACATATCAACATGAATGTATGTGACCTCAGCTCACTAGGCAGGAGGCATTTCAGTGATTTTTGAAAGCTAGGGCGGTTCATCATTTCCCTTCCACTGAGTGATCCTCTTTTACCAGCTTTAGTATTTTCCCTAGAGTATTTGAAGGAAGAAAATGTATAGAAACTTTTCTATTCACATCGCATGTCATCAAAGCCCTGTTGTGGCATAGGTTTAACTCTTGAACAGGAGCCCTTTGATAGCTCAAAATGTGATGTTCAGCAGTTATTGCTTTTTGAGAACTCCAAGAACACACAGCATTGCAGTTTTTGAAACAATCATCTCTTTTCTTTGGTTTCTCATCTCACTTGGCTCCTACAGAGACATGAGACAGGCCCTGTTTCTGTTTAAGTAGAACAACTGACATTTATTGCCCAGCTGGAAGGAGAGAGGTGGGTTGACCGATTCCTTTTTTTTCCCCCAGCTAAAAATGTGATATGGGTTTGTTATATGTTTATTTAATCTTAATTCATGCTCCCCTATAAAAATCCTGGTGGGAGAAAGAAAGCAAAGCTTCAACATATGTGTTGAACTTGGAATAAGAAACTTTAATCCTTGGAAAAACAGTATTGTATCATTTGCAGATTGCAACTAATCACAGTATATTCAGACAGTGGCAGGAACATTTTAATATTCAATTCACACAATCATGCATTAAAGTGACCTTTTGAGTGCATATTTTCTCTAAATTTTCTTTAGGCCTATATTTATTTTATTTGACTGAAACCCTAGTGGCCTGTGAAGTGAACCAGATGTTTTCCATTTACAGAAGTTGCACCTGATAGAGCTTTAGCAGGTTTGCTGGTTACCAGCTGTTAGCCTGTATTCTCAGCATCGGTACGTATTTTAACTGCAGAGAACAAATAAAAAGCTCCATTTATTGGGCACTTATGTGTTGGGCCCCTGCTCCATGCTTTATGTTCATTAGTTGATTTACTACTTAGGTGATCTTATGGGGCAGGTCTTCTTGCTAGCACACTACTTTATTGAGGAAAAAACCGAAGATCAGAAAAGATAAATTTTCCAAAGTCACGGAGATAGAAGTTAGGAAGCAAAACTGGAATGTCCGACTATAAATCATTATCGCATTAAATGCCTTTGACCCAAATGTCAGTTGGGCCCCTCTTGCCACTTCAGGTATGAATAAACAAGAAACTCACCCCCAACCAAAAATGTGAAGAAAGTCCAATAGCATGTTGCAAGTTCCTGGAACTGTGTCTTCTTTGGGGGTTCAGCTTTGTGATTAACCCATCTGTGCCACATCTTCCTCAGCCGTAACATGGAGATAAGAAAGGTTCCTACTGGAGTTCTCATTGTGGTGAGGGGAAAATGAACCCGACGAGTATCCATGAGGATGTGGGGTCAATCCCTAGTCTCACTCGGAAAGTTAAGGATCCATTGCCATGAGCTGTGGTGTGGGTCACAGATGTGGCTCAGATCCTGTGTTGCTGTGGCTGTGGCTGTGGCTGGCAGTTGTAGTTCCGATTCAACCTCTAGCCTGGGAACTTCCATATGTCATGATTATTTGGCCCTAAAAAAAAAAAAAAAAGTGAAAAGAAAGAAAGAAAGGTTCTTACCTTGCAGGGTGGTTGTGAGGATTAAACTAATCCATCTGTGCGCCAGCACACAGTAACTCTTGGGGCCTGGAGATTACTATGGATGTCACCTCTGGACCTGGGCTCTTTCTTCTGCTAAATAAATTCAGTCTATGGAGGTCTCATCCTTGGCTACCTGGGTCCTACTCCCCTGTCAGTCTCAACATAAGACTCAGTCCTTTTGATTTCAATATAACTACCCCTCCTTCTCCAGCCCCTATGTCTGTGTTTTGTAAACTTTACCAAGGCCTCTGAGGGAAGCCTGGGGAAATTTTTACATCTTCACTTCTCAGAAAAGCATATAATCTTGCTTGAATATTGGATGCACTTTTTCTTAGAAGTCCATGCTGTTCCTGTCATACTATTGTTGCCTTGTCTCCTGCTAATCCCTGTTCTCACAGCCTGACACTTCCCTTACTAAGATCTTTTCATCACGAAATAACTGCCTAAACAGAATCTTGGAGCTGGCTGTTAGGTAGTTTTTTTTTTTTTTTTGACTCTGATATGATTTTAAGGAAAGGAAGCCTTTGTTGTTGTTGGTCTTCTTTTTTTCTCCCTCCCTCCCTTTCTTCCTTCTTCAGTCTGCCTTATTTCTGTGTTACTGAATATAAGAAAAGTACTGAATTCACTGGTTAAGTATTTTTCTAATATCAAGAAAAAAGTGTCTTTAAATGCTATTTTGACCCTTTCCAGTGCTATTGAATTTTCAGAGAATCTTTCCTTTTTCTCTCAGTTACCTCTTGGAATAGTTCACTGGTCATGCTCACCTCCTAGGTCTCACACAGACTGAGTGTGGAGCCCCTGGGGAGCTGTTATCTGAGAACAAGTTGCCCCTCTGCTTTACCCAGGGTGCCTTTCCATCTTGGCAGGATAGCTGTCCAACGCTGTGCTGCCTTTGGACTGCCTATCTCTCCTCAAAAGTAGGCGCTCACTTCCTCATGGGAGCAAAGCAGGGAACAAGCAAAAGGCAGTAAGTGGCTATAGGAGAGAAAAGCCTGGGCAAAAAGAGGACATGACCCAAGATGGGCTGACCCAGCAGAGGTTGTTAATAGGAAGTGTGTGCATGTGTGAGTGTGTGAACATACACACATACTTAAATACTTATTTTTTCTAATTATATATTTAATGCTTATAAAATAATTTTGCTCAGGAAATTTGGAAAATATGGGAAAAACCTAAAGGAGATAAGTACAAATATCTGTAATTTCACCATCCAGAGTAATGTCTGAAAAACATTGCTATGTTTCTTTCCAGTTGTCTTTCTATGACTATACACATGCTACTTATATAACAGATACTTTAGGTCAGAAATGACCGTATCCTTATTCATTATCAGTAACCCGTTTTAGGCTAAATTAGAATAAGTATGTTTTTACCTGATACAGGGAACTTACTCCCTGGCCCTCTCTGATCTTCACAATGTTCTCAGATCCTATGCACTATTCCAGTGAGCTCATTATTTAGTTTAATCTACTAAGCTTGGTCACATGCCTCTCAACATTTGCATTTCTGCTCACTGTCTTGTAAGATGCTTTCTCAACCCTTTGGCTAAATGTAAATAGCCTCAATTCTCTTTACCTCGGTTGGCCCCATCTGGAGCATCCCATGCAGGAGTACCTACTTACATGCAAAAGTTTTTACACATGGATGAGCTACAGGAGACATCTGTTCCTTCACAGGTGCTTGTGAAATGGATCATTTCAGCATTCGGAAGCAAAGCTTATACTCAGAGGTATAAGCCCAGATTCAGGTCCACTTCTCCAGATACAGTTTTTTCATCTACTAAGTGGGATATTAAAAGTGAGCACTTGACTCAGATTGTTCTAAGGATTCAACGAGATAACTGAGGAAATCTGCTCAGCCCAGCACACAAAATATGGAGAGTACTCAATTTATGAATATAATGGTTCATCAACCACAAGATTGTAGACCAAAGTATTCCAGGGACATTTTCCTAAGGTGAGTCATATAAGGTGGAACTTTGCTGCAAACAGTAACTGATATGGAAGGTTAGTTGAAACGAAAGTAATGGAGCAATACAGTAGTGGCAGTGGCTACTTGAGTCCTTCCTACATTCCCAGCACTTCACAGGTTTCATTTACTTTTCACTGCAATCATAGGAAGTAGATACTTTGTCCATTAGAATATTTGAAGTCCCAAAGCAGGCTGGCTTAAAATGATGAGAAAGTTTGTTCTCTTTCTTGACAGGAAGTCCAGAATTTAAGAGGTCTGCAGAATCGGTTAATTCAGTGATCTACAATGTCAAGTGCAATTTTATTCTTTCTCTTTCATCTGCCATCCCTATATCAGCTTCACTCTCAGGTTATAGGCAGGATGGTGGTGGTAGTTTCACACACCACAACCAAATATAGAAAAGTCCAGAGTGAGATCATCTCTTTTTTGTGGCTCTGTCTTAAAAGTGGAACAGTTTCTCCAAATGCATACCACAGATTTACAATTGTGCTTTAGTGTTCAGAATTTTGCCTGTTTCTGAACCAATCACTAGAAAAGCAAATATATAATTATTCTTAGATCAATTGTGTCCACTCCTGGAGTTAAGGGCAGGATTAACTGCCCTGAAAATCATGCCTGCATGAGATTGGGTGGGTACTTGGCAAAACTGGGGTCTTCTTAAAAAGAAAGAATGGATGCAGAGTTGGTACCCAGTAGCATCCAATTAAAGGATCATTCCTATTTTTCAGTGAGGAAACCAGCAATCTTAAAGCTTAAGTCAAGTGTCTGATGTTCTGTGCCTAGCACAGGGCAGATATAAAATTATAATTCCTGGTTCATCTGACTCCAGTCATTACACATCTCTAAAACAGGTAACAATATAGCTGTCCTGTATCCTTTGCAAATATTCAGACCATAAGGGTGCATCTGAAGCAAGATTCTTGCAGGAGATTGTAAAAGCTCGTGGAGCAACTGAAACCTACCACTTAGTGATGTGGAATGCTGAGAATGCTGCGTGTAGCCATCATGATCTGGCACAGAGCCAAAAGTGAGGTGGCGCCTCTGGAGAAACAGTAGAGGTGAAAAGGCTAATCCTTCAACAGTGACAGGTCGTACAAAGAACATGCGTAGTCTTGTGCCACAGTCCATGCTGTCAAAAGGATAGTGAAACAGAAAGCAGTGTCTTCATCATATATCAGTGATGTTTCCAGTGCCAGCTCCCAGGTTCTGTATTCTTCACTGATATTTACTTAGCTGTTCATCATGAGATCAAACAGAAGGAAACACCCTTCTCATCAGTATGCATGATGGGAAAGAGAATCTTGGGGAGTCAAACTTTTTGCCTCAGGCCCCACTGTTAGAACCTGAGTTCTTCCACAACCAGGTGCTCAAGCCACATTCCTATCTCTCCAACTCCATCAGCTGCCCTCCCTTTCTTTGCCCATGGACTCCATCCTTGACCTTCCCCTCAATTCGGGTGCTCTCCTTGAGTCTGTCTTTAAACGTAGCCTGAATGCCAGTGATGTTTGGCTCTGTGTTTCAGACTCCTGCCTTTTGCCTAAACTGCAGGACTTGACCCCAACTACCTATGGACACCTTCAATCACCTCAGAGGCTTCTCAAACTCAGTATGTCCAGATGCATTCGCATCTCCTCTGCTCTCACCAAAGCCAAAATAAAAACATTTATTTCTGTTCTGCAGTCTTTTGAACTGAATACCGCTATCCAGCCCATAGTGCAAGATGGAGTCCTTGGGATTACTTTGACGTTTGACTCCTAACATCTCAGGATACCATATCCTTCTGTCTCTTATTCTATCCAGCCATCTCCGTATCTCCATCCCTGTTGACTCTTCCCCAGATCAGGCTTTCATTGTTTTATGCTCGAGCTGTTTTATGTCTTTGCCTTTTCTCCTCCATCAAACCCGTCCTCCATGCTGCCACTGCAGGTGACACAGACAGTGTCATCCCACTTCACTGATGAGTCCACCCTTGTTTACATGATAAATTCATCCTCTTCAGAATATTATGTAAGGTCCTTCTCAGTCTTGTCCCAGTTTGCCCCGAGAGGACTTTCTGGCTCCTAGAGAACTAATATATATTTTTTGTGACTCAGCACACAGATTTCTGCTGGATTCCCCAGATAGAATCAATAATTTCTTCTTCTGTGCCCCTCCAGCACTTTATATGTACTTTGTCGCAGTGCTTGTAAGCATTACATTGTAATACAGCTTTTCTTTATAGGCTGTGCCCCTTTGAACTGTGAGGAATATGGTTTTCTTTATATTTCTAGTTCCTTTTTAGCCAGTAGGGCCTGGAAGATAAGTTTTATTGAAAATGAAATAACAGCTTTCAGCTATGTATGTATGTGAACTTTTGTAGATAAATACTAAACTAACTGATGCCTATGTTTCAGTTGTTACCTTTTTTTTTTTTTTAACCTTCACATCATTCACATAGGTTACATATGCCCTTGTAACAACTTTTATTTTGGGTGGTGATCCTCACTCTTAAACAACAAGGTAGGCAGTTCCTGTCGTGGCTCAGGCAAAATGAATCTGACTAGCATCCATGAGGACGCAGGTTCAAACCTTGGCCTCCATCGGTGGGTTAAGGATCCAGCATTGCCATGGGCTGTGGTGTAGGTTGCAGATGTGGCTCGGATATGGTGCAGCTGTGGCTGTGGCGTAGGCCAGCAGCTATAGCTCTGATTAAACCCCTAGTCTGGGAACCTCCATATGCCATGGGTGTGGCCTGAAAAGACAAGAAAAAAAATTTTTTTAAATGAAATAACAAGGTAGATGATGTTGCCCTTTTGTCCTTTCTATTCCTTGAAAATCATACCTATCACTTTACAGGTATGTTTGACATCATAAGAGCTGTCCGTTTCAAGTTGGTGCTTTATGCCAGGCCTTGTTCCTCATTACTATACGTGTATGAAGACATTTATTTGAGTTATTTCCATAACTCAGTGACCTTGGTTCTGCTGTTTCCCTGATTTACCAATGAGAACACTAAAGCACAGAGAGGTTAAGTAAATCACTTTAGATCACACCACTTAATCAGTGATTCAGCAGGAAGAGAACCCAAGCTGTCTTGTTCTAGAGCCAATGATCTGGACCACTCATGGTCTTTGGAAGCACTAACAAAGGCCTCATTTCCATCTTATACTCACAGGTAATCATTTGTTTTACCAAAGATATATACTTGAATTAAAATTTCAAATGATCAGCAGCAAATATGAATATGTTTAATTTTCCTGCTTCTGGCATCTCTTAGCTGGGACTCAGTGCTAACCTATACATTCTTCTGCTCGTGCTTTGCATCAAGATGTTCATCTCACACTTGCTTAAACAAATGACTGCTCTTCAAAAAAGATAGGTAATAAGAGACCTGAGCCATTAACTTGCTAAAATGTTTCACCCATTGTGCCATTTAGATCTTTTTTCTCTTTCATCCTTGTAATAGCACACCCATATTTGTCTTACCAACCCTGATAAATAACAGAGACTCTTGCTACACACTACAAATTTGTTGACTTGGACCTTGAAGAAGAAAATAAAGTGAATATTCCCCCAATCAGCAGCCATTAAAGGAGGAGGCCCTTAATTATTCTGCTAGAATTTGAATCTGTGGCTCTGGGGAGTCTGAGCATTTCAAACCTCAAGCTGAAAATTATTAAACTTTATGCTCCGTGTGTGTGTGTGTGTGTGTGCACACACACAGGTGGGAGGTGGGGCAGGTAGTATAAAGGAGAAGAATAAAATCCACTTTATTTTTTTGCTTTGTTCTTCAGTGCCGCACCTGCGGCATATGGAAGTGCACAGGCAGGGTTCAAATCAGAACTGCAGCTGTTGGCCACAAAGGATCAGAGCTGCATCTGCAACCTATACCACAGCTCATGGCAATGCTGGATCCCTGTCCCACTGAGCGAGTCCAGGGATCAAACCCACATCCTCATGGATACTAGTCAGATTCCTTTCTGCTGTGCCAGAACAGGAACTCCCCAAATGCACTTTGAACATCGTGGTCAACCATTATTCTGTTTACACTTTGGAGAGAAGAGTAAGGATCCTGTCCCACCAAATAAAGCATAATCTGCCCTAGAGATCTTTCTTACTTTGCCACTTTCTCTCTGTCTCCCTCTGCTCCCTTTTCCTCCTCTCTTCCTTTCCCTCCCTCCCTCCTTCCCTCTCTGTATGTATAATTATCTCACTGTTCTTTCCTAGTTAGTGCTCTTGAAGAATCAGTTTGCTATTCCTTTGCATTTGTTCTGGATCTTTTGTGCCTTTGCGTGGCTTCTCCTCACCTCACGTTTTGGCCCCCACTTTTTTTCTCCCCACACTACCTGTTTAGGATACAGTGTTCCATCTGAAGTATGCACTGAGCACTGGCTTGGGGACAGGCTCCCTCTGCAGATGAGGAAGGCTTGTTTCCCCAGGCCAGCCCTCCAAGCCTCCCTCTCTGCACAGGGGTGACCATGCCCTTTCTTGTTCTGTGGGTTCTCATTTTTACCTGTAATTGAGTGTCACTGCCTAAAACGAGTGACACTCTGTGAGGGTTGCTCCTGGGAAGCAGGAGAAGGCATGGGGATGGAAGCAATCATGAATGTGTAAGGCTGGACCAACCTGGGGCCTGATTCGTTCAGATTATAAGAGACAAACTTCATGGAGCAATTAGACATTGGCAGAGCTAGGCACTAACCAATGATCTTTCCCTTCTTTTAATTGTTCCATAACATTTTTCTTCCCCAAAACTTAAGACCTGCCCAGGCTTCCTTGGTGGAAGGGGTGCTTTGGGGTGCTGAAGAGAGAAAGATGGAGTTCAAAATGTGTGCACTCAGTCTCATCAGAATCCACTTGTAATATTGTTTGCCGATTCTGCACTGATAAGCTTTCCTTTTACTAGGCATCACAATTGATGTTGGGGTACTTAAGCTCATTCTGTCTCTGCTAGGCAGAGAGGGATGCAGGCAAATAAAAACCACACATGTGGTTTATCTCTGATGATTTACTGTTCTGAGGAGCATGACAGGGAAGGAATGCCATGTTTTGGAATTCCCGGCCCGATGGACATGTGTTCCTCACGTGCTGTATTGCACCAACCTTCCCTATCTGGTTCAGGCCTGTTGAGTAATCCTGAGTGTTAGGAGGCCTTTCCAGTGCCGCCCTCAAGAAAGAGAAACCCTGCTGCAGGCTAACTCCTTAGGATTGGAAAATGGAACTTCACTGGCCCAGGGAATGATTCATTTCCTGTCATTAACAGAGTGAAAATGATGTAGTTTACAGAGTTCTTTAAGCTGTGAAAGTACATTATCCTAAATACTCAATTTCCTGATGGATGGCATCAGCTCTCCTAATTTCCTTTCTGCTTTTGGATATTTCCAGATTCTGGAGGCTGTTGGAACATGTGCTAAGTGGTCCAGGTGCTCAGTGTGCAGTAAGGGGAGAGAGAGGAGATTACACTAACTCTGCCCTGGGATAAAATAGTGCCGTCTGCTTTCTCCTGAATGATGTATTGCTGTTTAATCCTCATGTTGCTATAGTACCTTTCTAAATATTTAGGTGTTGGATCTCAGTATAAAACTTTCATGTTCAGGCTCACTTGGGCATAAATCAGCTAAAACAAAACAAGCAAACCAAAAACCAGAACCCAACCTCCCACTGAAATTTGCAGTGGGTAATATTTGTAGATAATCCCTTCTTTGGATTATTTTATTCAGAAAAACAAGTTGGCATTAAATAGTCTATTTAGTTCACTTATTGACATTGTAGGTTTATATAATCATAGGTTTGAATTTATAGAATACTCCTTTTTAAAGAGCTCAAAGAATTTAATCCTCTTTCCTCCTTGTTTTCAGAATGCCCTCAGGAGAAACAAGGTAACTAAATTTCCCTTCTACCTGGTGGTAAAGGGCCTAGACTCACGGAGATGTCAAGTGAATTGCCTAGAGTCATACAGCTAGGGTTGGCATCTGGTGTAAAAACTTGTCTGCTTGCTCGCTTACTGTTTAGTGCTGTCCACACTTGACATTGATAATTGCATCTCAAGTGGCTGATAATTTCTGTGTAAGGGATAACTGAAAAGTGTACCTCAGGCTGCAGACTTGTGTATGCCTGGGGCATGAGAAATGAGTCACCCGCACAAGAGCTTTGTGAGCTTGGCATTATTACCCCTATTTCCCAAATGAGAAAACTGAGATTCAGGGATACATAGCTGGTAGAGCTAGTGATAGTGTTTGAACCTCCATCTATCCAAGTCTACTGTATTGGCTGCCTGTGGAACATATAAAAGCAAAGATACTTGAACATGAAGCAAATACAGTAGGAAGTGGGGTTCACTGACTTCTGGGGAGTCAGTATTGTGAGAGAAACTTGAGTAAACATTTCAGATAAAATTTAATTTGCTAGTTCCTGGTTATAATAAAATTGTGAGTATGTGTTTCCCTCTGGCCAGAGTCAATATTCTAAAAGAAATTCTGAGGGTCATTGCGAATGGGGTTTTTCTGTGTATGGGTGAAGGAAAGGAGTGTGAAAGGAAAGGAAGGTCCTTGAAGAGGACCTTCCCACAGTGTGGCCTGTTTGTCTTTGAAGAGGTGTGATTTTGGACAAGGACACTGGGCAGAAAGAGAGAAGGGGCACTAAAGGGAACCGTTAACATGATGTGATTAGCCTTGAAGGGCCCCAGGCCCTCCTCACCTCAGTGAGAAAAATAGCAATATCACCTAAATGCCAAAATCCCAGAGGAGGGCTGAAAACCAGAGAGAGGAGAGAAGGGCTTCAGACACACCAAAAAGGGGAAAGGAGAGAGTTACTGCTGGCTCAGGCCCTCTTCGCTGTCCTAGGAAAACTCCTAGGAAAACTCTGGCTTGGGAATCGAGTCCCGTTTTTGCTCATGATTATACCCTGGGGTGGTATTTGAAATGTTAATAGATGCCAATAACCTGGGACCAGCCACTCTACAGGGACATTGAGTGTAGTGCTGAGTGGGGTTCTGGAGGCCCTCTGCCTTTTCAGGTGTTCGCCCTTTAGCTGAGGGATTTGAAAGAACTCCAGGGGTTCCAGATGGGATGGGACATTGGCTGAGGCAGTATGAAAGAACTTCAATATTTTAACAGCTCAAACAGTTATAGTGGCACATGCCAATTATATCACTAAAGCTTAGGACGATCCTGGCATGAGTAGGCATCCAATAAAATTGTTCATGAGTTGTAATCAGCTAATTTGAATATAACATAGTTAGAGTTCTGACTGGTCATTGAAGATACAAACTGCCGACATCTGTTTTGAGTTCCTCCTGGTGTAAGTAGTCCACAGGATCTAAAGCCATCCATGTAGGTTCCATTGAGCTACCTCTTTGCCCTAAGAGATGGATGAGGACCTCCTATTAGAGTTGTGTCCTTGACCTTTGTTGGGTTTCTAAATCCTTTGTTATTTAATGACATTTTTGAGCTTCCTTCCTAGGGGAGCGCACATATGCACCTAAATGGAAGGATGTAGGTACTGGTTTAGGGGGTTCATGTGTCCTTGGAGGTCCACCTCCAGGAATTAAGTGTGAAATATGGAGGAGAGCAGCTGCTAGGAGTGGCTAGGTGAGGGCCAGGGCCTACTTGCCTTTGAGCAAAGAATACGTGTAACTCATCAAAACAGGGCTTGGGAGGATTCTGCAGCATCTAGAACTTTCATGATGTTCTATTTTTCTCAGTTCCTGTCTTTGTGCCTGTAGTGATTATCAGCATAAACTTTTAAAAAACAAAAAAGGGGTTTGTGTCTATATAGAAATGGAAAGTAGCATTCGTGTCCTAATTTGTGAATTGAGTTTGATTTACACAATAGGGTAGTGTATAAAAACCTGCACATTGTGACCATGCACTTCCTTCTTAGTCTTAGTATCATTTTAGAGAAACAAGAGGTTCTTCACGCTGCCAGAGCCTGTTTATTTTAACACCCACCATGGGGAACCCGCCTTCCTGTTCCCCCACTGGATATAAAAGCTGTTAGATGGTGAATCCTACAGATCTAAAGAGAGGAATTTCTGGCGGGTGGGAGGTTGAATGATTCACTTCCTGATGTTAGTACAGTGAGAAAAATTTCATTCATAAATGTTCTCTCACTTGCAGCAACTTTAGCTTTGGTAGGTTTTTATTACTGGATCATTCCAGACCCTGATGAGTCTTTGGCATGGTCTGGAGGAATATGAGGACACTTGTTATTCCACAGTGCAGGAGCCACTCCAGGGACCAGAGATAGACAGTCATCCTGAAGCAGAAGTCAGTGTGATGCTAGACAAAATAAAGTGGCAGTTTTTTTTTTTTTTTTTTAAGGTATTGTGGACTCAAAAATAACTCCCACTGAGGTTAAAAAAATCCTGTGGCTGTCTAGCCCTATTGCTGTCAGATGAGCCTTCATTTTCTCATGTCTGAGAGTTGAGTATTTTAGGCAGAGGGATTTAGAGAGCCTCTGCAATTTGATGTTGAACCTGAAGTCCTCAAAGGTGAAGGCACTTGCTGAAGGTCAGTGGCTATACAGGGCATGGCAATGCTTCTACTTGGCTGGAGCAGGTCTGGTGAGAATAAAGCCAAAAATTGGCTAAAGGAAACAATGGTGGTAGGTTCGGAAGAGGTCAGGAAGAAAGTTTGTGCTCAATTCTGTGAGCCATAAAATAGTACTCAGCATCTCTGGATGTGAGAGTGAGAAAACCAGCAGGATTTGTCCTGCTTCAGGATGACTGTCTATCTCTGGTCCCTGGAGTGGCTAGGAATGCAATGGGTCGGGTACATTCAGTTGGTGTATTAAAACAGATCACCTACTTAGTAATTTTGCTTTGGAACTTCCATGAGTTTGCTCCTCAATCACATGGTAGTCCTCACCTTTGCATCCAGAGGAGCCCCATACTCACATGGTGGGCTGGCAAGACAGCCAGGGGTGGAGGGCAATCAGGCAATGAAAACATGGTGCCAGAAAAGAGGTAAAGCAGAGGTCAGGGGTGAGGTTCTAACTGGAAAGAGGAAATGTCAAAGTCACATAATCAGGGTCAGGAGCTGAGGAGCTTATGGGATTTGGAGATCATAAGTGTAGCTCACTAAGGCCCAGGAGGGCAGAACACCAACATCCAGGGAGAGAACCAACACATGTTGGGCCTGTGAGGCAGGCTCTGTGCTTCACACTCCTTGGCTCATTGCAGGCCTGCATCAGCCCCATTGTCATGAAACTGGCTCAGAGAGGTTCAGTTACACCAAATCACACATCTTGCCTCCGCCAACATTGGAGTGAGGACTTGGTCTTGAATCTGTTTAGTGGCTACTGGGAACTGAGGTGGAGCTGGCCATGGGAGGAAACTTTGGTTCTCATCCTGGTATAACAGGAACAGGTGGCTAGTCTTTCTTTCAGGTATAAGCCCAAATGGATGTATATGACAACCCCACAGAACCCAGAGGAGTCCAAGAATACGAAAGATTGGTGAAGTGTCTGCTTTCTTTTCACCTAGCATGGCTCGAGGCTGGGCTCCCTTCCCCCTCACCAAGATCCCTACTGTTCCCCAAGGTGGATGGGTTCCTTTGTTCCTCAGCAGGAAAGGAGGAGACAGCAGAAACTTGGTGGGTCACAGGTCAGGAGAGCATCCATTTCTGGGGAACCTTATATATCTCCCTATGGACCACTTAGAAAGACTGCTGATAAGAGTATGAGTTCCAGGGTCAGAATATCCAAGTTTTATCTGGCTCTGTCACTAAATGAACACATGGCCTTGGGTAAGTTATTTACTTTCCCTGAGCCTCAGGGTCTACATCTCTACAACGAGCTAGTACTGTTAGTTTCCCTTTCATGCATTTGCTTTTAGGATGGACTGAGATGATATAGGAAGAGGAATAGATTAGTATCCAAGAGAGGGTAAGCTCAAAAACGTTAGCTGTGGCCACAGTGGTGATAATAGCCCATGCCAGTAACCCTCTTCTACTCATTTTCACATTGGTGAGGAGTCATCTCTCAGCTTTATCTGGGAAGGTGACCCTGACGAGGGATATGTTGGTGGTGGTTGACCTCGTAAAGAGAGTGTTGGTGAGCCTGCCTGAAAGAGGAAGGGTGAGCCACTCCTGAAAAATGACCTCTCTGCTGGTGAAACCAATGCTCTTGGATGACTCAGTGGAGGAAGTGAGCTATGCAGTAGATGATGAGGGTGCATTTGCTCCCCGCTGAGGAATTGGTGAAACTGCAGACTCGGTGCCAGCAGTGAAGGTGGCAAAGAAGGGGTGAGGTGGAGGGAGAAAAGAGGAGGGGGGCGGTGGGAGAGACAACCATCAGCTAGGAACCGAACCAGAACCTCAGCTCAAACAGGAGACAGCTCATGAGTCAGCATTAAAAGTCCCTCATAAAGGCCATATGTGCAGCCCCGTGAAAAAGTTTATCCCCCAGATGTGACATTTTAATATGATCAGAACAGGCTTTGACAAAGTTGAGCCAGATGGGGTGGGGGTGGGGTGGTCTGTTGACTCCTGCAGATCCATTGTAATGGTGAAGAAAATGTATAGAAATTCTCTCAAAAGCCTCGGCAGGCCAGTAATTGCAGATTTCATGTAGTTCTAATGAGAAAGCATTTTAGTGTGGCAAACACATCTGTGCTGTGTGTCCCCAAAGCCCAGTGGTATTTGTCTCCTCGGCTTTTGAACTCTAAGAAGTGGCACAGCAATCTCCAGTAATCACAGGAGATTTCAGATCGCCAATGGATTTTATACCAGAAACATCTTAGCACAGGGCTTAAGAAAACCTCACACTCTAATTACGTGCTAAAAAAGGTCATTGGATGGAATTTCCTTAAGAAAGATTCCAGTGTTTCATACAGAGAGGCCGGCAGGCTGAGGCCATTTTGACATCCTGCCCATAAAGCCAGATTTTTGCACAATTTCCACAGAAAAGTGGTGAAGTATTCTCTAGCCATTAAATCTATGTGATTTTGAAATGATGCTCCTTCTAGTGGGGGGAGCAGAGGTGGGAAAGAGGGTTCTAAGAGAGTGATGTGTATGGAAGAAGCAGGCAGATTTTGAAGATTTAAAAATGACAAACACATTTTTGGGGTTCATGTGACTAGAGAGAGCTCTATTGTGTGGTTTCTTTGAAGTGCTGGGTCCTTTGACTGAATTTTCAAACTCATCTCACTGCGGCCTTTGGGAACAGAGCACTAAACCCATGCCATGATTTATGCTAGGGCAAAAGAGAACAGAAGATAATTCTGTTCCTCAGTGTTCACACTGCGTTTGGATTAGAGAGAGTGAATTCTCACTTGAGAGGGTGTGGACAAGTGTGTATGTTTGTGGTGATTTTCTGTGTCCTTTGTCAGATGTAGCAATTGTGTAAGGGTTACCAGGTTGCAGGAGCTCACTGCAGCCAGGAGAGGCAATAGGTGAAAAACTTTAGGGGGCGCTGCAGGTGCCTGAGGTCCAGGCAGGCAGCAAATCTGTGTATGCCTAGTTCTAAGGCAAGGTCTTTTTGGTCTGAGCATGTGGATGGATCTTTCTTTCTTTCTTTCTTTCTTTCTTTCTTTCTTTCTTTCTTTTTTAATTTTGTTACCTTTATTTTTCTCACATATTGATTTTTTTATAATGATTTTTATTTTTTTCCATTATAGCTCGTTTACAGTATTCTATCAATTTCCCACTGTAGAGCATGTGACCCAGTTACACATACATGTATACATTCTTTTTTCTCACATTATCATGCTCCATCATAAGTGACCAGACATAATTCCCAGTGCTACACAACAAGATCTCATTGCTAATACATTCCAAAGACAGTAGTTTGCATCCATTAACCCCAAGTTCCCAATCCACCCCACTCCCTCCCCTCCCCCTTGGCAACCACAAGTCTATTCTCCAAGTCCATGATTTTCTTTTCTGTGGAAAGGTTCATTTGTGCCATTTATTAGATTCTAGATATAAGTGATACCATATGGTATTTGTCTTTCTCTGAGTTCACTTAGTATGAGTCTCTAGTTCCATCCATGTTGCTGCAAATGGCATTGTTTTGTTCTTTTTTATGGCTGAGTACTATTCCATTGAGTATATATACACCACATCTTCCTAATCCAATCATCTGTCAATGGACATTTGGGTTGTTTGCATGTCTTGGCTCTTGTGACTAGTGCTGCAGTGAAGATGCAGGTGCATGTGTCTTTTTCAAGGAAAGTTTTGTTCTGATATATGCCCAAGAGTGGGTTTGCTTAGTTATATGGTAATTCTACGTATCGTTTTCTAAGGTACCTCCATACTGCTCCTCATAGAGGTTGTACCAGCTTACATTCCCACCAACAGTGCAGGAGGGTTCCTCTGTCTCCACACCCCCTCCAGCGTTTGTTATTTGTGCACTTCTTAATGATGGCCATTCTGACTGGTGTGAGGTGGTATCTCATGGTAGTTTTGATTTGCATTTCTCTAATAATCAGTGATGTTGAGCATTGTTCCATGTACTTGTTGTCCATCAGTATATCTTCTTTGGAGAAATGTCTATTCAGGTCTATTTCAGTATTTATTATCCTAGGGGATGTCTAGGACTGAGTTTACCTGTTTAGACTGCCTTCCTTGGCATGAGAAGAGCTGTCAGAGGTTTGAAATGAGCAGATTCTGTGTCAAAGCTAAGCTTTTTCTGGAGACAGTTCACCATTGAAGCTGTCTTCTAAAATAACATTAGGGCTTCCTACCAATTAGGTACTGAGATACACTTTAGGATTCTTATTCGTGATAGGACAGGCCCTCTTAGATCCAGGGCACAAAGCCCTGAGAGCCCAGGGAACTAACTGCCAGCTTTCAGCCTGCCATTCTTCCTCCTCAGCCAACTGTCCTCTATCCTACTGTTGGCTGTGACAATCAGTGACTACCTGTTGGGTATTTCTCTCCTTATCAATTTCTCTGGTTACTTTATTCCTAGTAGTGCCCCAGCTTTTCTAGGATGAAAAATGAAAGGCCTGTTTGGTCCTATGGAGGATTTTTCTACTGGCTTGTGCAGCATATTAGAGTTTAGAAAGATGTGTAGAGTTGTAAGTGTAGTTTCTCAAGTACATTTAGCTCTTCTCCCTCCTGGGTACACGTGTAGGCTGCATATCGTAGCCCCTGAATAGTCCTGGTGAATGAATTGTGAGCAGAGTGGAAATCAGCACCTCTGAGTTAGAATATCTCACTTCCAGTGTGAGACACTCCAGAGCTCTCCTTTCCCTTTGGGGAGCACTCAAGATGTTGACTTGACTGTGATAAAGAGACCCTTTCTCTTGACCCATGATAAGCAACCTGTGTTGCTTTTAGGTCACAGATATTTGGGAGTTATTTGTATGGCTACATCACCTGGCCTATCCTGACTGATTTTTAGGCAGACACGTCTAATGAGAATTCAGGGTCTTCTTTTCCTGTTGTGGAGTAGCCTGCTGTGATTTAGAGATTCTGGAAAGGCTGTTCTGCCTCTGAGCTTGCCACACCTACCTGAAGCCATGTGACTTAATGCAAATGACTCTGTTTTTTCTGAGCTTTTGCTCTTTAACTTTAAAATTAGGGGTGGGATGAGATGACCTCCAGGGCCACAGTTGGGTCTCTACTGTGTGTCTCAGTTGTCATTAGGTCTCCTAGGCACCTATTCCAGTTAGTCTAACAGCCTGAGATGGGCTTGGAGTTTATGGATCTTTCTCTAAAGGCACAAAGACTTCTATCCATTCTATCTCCAAGATCTTTGTGTATTTTATTCTTTCTACTTTTGTCATTCAGCCAAAAGGAGCTCAGTTGTCACCTCCCCAGAGAGGACTCCCTTGAAACTCAGTGTCACACAAGTCACTCACTCTCACGTCACCAAGGTGCCAATAGTGCTTGCAGTGGTCACATCTGTTTATTGTTTTCTGTCTATTTTCCCCTTCTAGAAAGTATACTGCTCTGGAGAAAGGACCTTCTTTTTTTCTTTCATCGCTCTGTCTCTTTGCATGTAAAACTGAGCTGACACACAAGGCCCTCAGTTCTGCTGGTTGAATTATGGCCTCCTATGCTAGGGGCTGTGGAAGCAAAAGGGAAAAGAGGCTTGAGCCATATGTAAGCAGCCCCTGGTTTCACAGTAAGCAAGCTGCTGCCCATGTGCCTACCCTTCTGGACAGAGTGTGCAGGCAAGCGCTGGTTTGTTGTGAGCCTAATTACAACAGAGGCATTTCCCCTGGTGATTATTCCTACAACTGGAGAATAAAACTCAAGGAATGCATTATTATCAAGATAAGGTTTGGGGATTTTCCATCAACAAATGCACAGTCTGTCTGTCTGTGAGGAGCAGGGCAGCAAATGGGAGACAGGAAGAGCTGTCCTAGGATCCCAGGGATACTGGCAGCCCTTGTGGTTCGCTGCCTCTTGCTGCAGATGAGTTCGAGTGAATGCTACTTTATTTGCTTAGAACAATGACAATGAAAAGCTATTTAAGAGATATCTCCATTCCCAAGACTCCCACTGTATATACTTGATAGTGAATTTCCAAGGGGATACATAAACATCGGTTTTATAAAATCTTGGTCTTCTTTTCATGATCCATTATCCCTTTAGAAATAAATATATCTACATAAATTTTTGGATTGTTCTTTATAGTTATGTGAAAAATGTCATGGGTAATTTGATAGGGATTGCACTGAATCTTGATTGCTTTGGGTAGTATGGCCATTTTAACAATATTAATTCTTCCAATCTAGGAGTATGGACTATATTTTCATTTCTTTGAATCCTCTTTAATTTCCTCAGTTAATGTTTTATGGTTCTCAGTATATAAGTCTTTCATCTGCTTAGTCAGGTTTATTTATAGGTATTTAATTGTTTTGGGTGCAATTTTAAAAGGTATTGTATTTTTATATTCCTTTTGTAACATTTAATTATTAGTATATAGAAATGCAACTGATTTCTGAATGTTAATCTTGTATCCTGCTACTTTGTTGAATTTGTGGATCAGTTCAGGTAGTTTTTGGGTTGAGTCCTCAGGGTTTTTCCATATATAGTATCATGTCATCTGCATACAGTAACAATTTCACCTCCTCTCTTCCAATTTGGACACCTTTTATTTCTTTTGTTTGTCTGATTTCTGTGGCTAGGACTTCTAATACTATGTTGAATAACAGTGGTGAGAGTAGGCATCCTTGTCTTGTTCCACATTTTAGTGAGAAGGCTTTCAGCTTTTCTCCATTGAGTATTATATTTGCTGTGGGTTTGTCATAAATGGCTTTTATTATGTTAATGTATGTTCCTTCTATACCCACTTTGGTGAGAGTTTTTATCATCAGTGGATGTTGGATTTTGTCAAATGCTTTTTTTGCATCTATTGAGATGATCATGTGGTTTTTGACTGTTCTTTTGTCAGTGTGGTGTATGACATCAATTGATTTGCATATGTTGAACCATCCTTATGAACTTGTGATGAATCAACTTGGTTGTGTTTTTTTTTTTTTAATATATATGTTGTTGGATTTGGTTAGCTAAAATTTTGTTGAGAATTTTTGCCTTTGTATTCATCAGAGATACTGGCCTATAATTTTCTTTTTTGGTAGTATCTTTGGTTTTGGTATTAGGATGGATAGCAGCTTCATAGAATGTCTTTGGGAGTATTCCTTCTTCTTCAACCTTTTGGAAAAGTTTAAGAAGGATGGATATAAATTCTTTGTATGTTTGGTAGAATTCACTTGTGAAGCCATCTGCTCTTGGATTTTTGTTTGTATGAAGTGTTTTTTATGACATATTCAATTTCATTTGTAGTGATCTGTCTGTTCAATTGATCTATTTCTTCTTGACTCAGTTTTGGCAGCCTGTATGTCTCTAGAAAGTTGTCAGTTTCTTATAGGTTGTCAGATTTGTTGGCATATAATTATTCATAGTATTCACTCATGAATTTTTTATATTTCTTCAGTATCCATTGAAATTTCTCCTTTTTCATTTCTTATTTTGTTTATTTGAGTTCTTTCTTTCCTCTTCTTGGTGTATCTGGCCAGAGGTTTGTCAGTTTTGTTTTACCCTTTCAAAGAACCAACTCTTTTATTGATTTTCTTTCTATTATTGTTTTGAATTTCTATTTTATTGATTTCCTCTCTGATCTATATAGAACTGTAAAAGACCTAGAATTGCCAAAGCAATCCTGAGGGGGAAAAAAAAAACAAGCAGGAAGCATAACTCTCTCAGACTTCAGACGATATTGCAAAACTGCAGTAATCAAGACAGTGTGGTACTGGTACCAAAACAGACAGGCCAATGGAACATAACAGAGAACCCAGAAATAAACCCAGACACCTATGGGTTTGTCCTAGGTGATCTTGGACAAAGGAGGCAAGAATATGAAATGGGAAAGAGACTCTTCAGCAAGTGGTGCTGGGAAAACTGGACAGCTGCATGTAAATCAATTAAACTAGAACACACCCTCACACCATGCACAAAAATAAACTCAAAATGTCTTAAAGACTTAAATATAACAAAAGACACCATCAAACTCATAGAAAAGAACATAGGCAAAACATTCTCTGACATCAACTGTACAAATGTTTTCTTAGGTGAGTCTCCTAAGGCAACAGAAATAAAAACAAAAATAAACCAATGGGGCCTAATCAAACTTACAAGCTTTTGCACCACAAAGGAAACCATTAAAAAAAAAAGACAACCTATGGAATGGGAGAAAATTGTTTCAAATAATGTAATCTACGAGGGCTTAATCTCTAAAATATACAAATAATTTATACATCTCAACAGCCAAAAACCCAGTAAACCAATTGAAAAATGATCAGAAGATCTGAATAGACAATTCTCCAAAGAAGATGTACAGGTGTCCAATAGGCATGTGAAAAATTCTCAACATTATTAATTACTAGAGAAATGCAAATCAAAACTACAATGAGGTACCACCTCATATGGCCATCATTAACAAGTCAACAAATAACACATGCTGGAAATGGTGTAGACAAAGGGAACCCTCCTACACTGTTGTTGGGAATGTAAATTGGCATAACCACTATGGGAAACAGTATGGAGGTACCTCAGAAAACTAAACATAGAACTACCATATGACCCAGCAATCCCACTCTTGGGCATATATCCAGACAAAACTTTCCTTGAAAAAGATACATGCACCCCTACATATATTCATTGCAGCACTATTCACAATAGCCAAGACATGGAAACAATATAAATGTTCATTGACAGATGAATGGATTAAGAAGAGTGGTATATCTACATGATGGAATAGTACTCAGCCATAAAAAAGAACAAAATAATGCCATTTGCAGCAACATGGATGGAACTGGAGACTCTCATACTTAATGAAGTAAGTCAGAAAAGAGAAAGACAAATACCGTATGTCACTTATATCTGGTATCTAATATGTGGCACAAATGTACCTATCTACAGAAAAAACAATTAACTGATGGACTTGGGGAATAGACTTGTGATTGCCATGGGGGAAGATGGGATGGACTGGGAGTTTGAAGTTAGGAGATGCCATCTATTGCATTTGGAGTGGGTAAGCAGTGAGATCCTGCTATATAGCACAGGCAACTATATCTAGTCACTTGTGATAGGGCATGATGGAGGATGTGAAAAAAAGAATGTGTGTGTGCGCATATACATACATACATACATACATACATACATATATACGTATGTATGTATGACTGGGTCACTTTGCTGTATAGCAGAAATCAACAGAACATTGTAAATCAACTCTAATAAAAAATAAAAATCTTAATAAAAAAGAAAATTTAATCAGTTTGACAACATCAAAGAAACTTTTTGCTTATTTCATTTTGTTTAATAAAACATTAAAAATAAATATATCTCTTCAGTTATAGCCAGAAAATGAAATAAAACCCAGACAATAGAATCTCATTTGGATTTGTATGGGAGAAGAGACTAGCTCTTTAAGGAGCATCTGAATTGCCTTGCAATGAGGTGGAAAGGGCTAATTTGGAAGCAGACAGATCTCTTCTTCTCTCATTTCTAGATGTTACAAAATATAGAAGTCAGGTTGCCAAGGCAGACAGTGGGTCAGGGAGTGGGGTAGACTGGGAGTTTGGGGTTAGTAGATGCAAACTACGACATTTAGAATGGATTAGCAAAGAGGTCCTACTGTACAGCACAGGGAACTATATCCAGTCTCTTGGGATGAACCATGATGGAAGATAATATAAGAAAGGGAGTGTATATGTGTGTATGACGGTGTCACTTTACAGCAGAAATTGTCACAACATTTTAAGTCAACTATACTTTAATAAAAAAATCAAAATAGAGAAGTCAGACCATTGAAAAACTGGTTTTTAGAGTCCCAGACTTTTTTCAGAAAATATTCATTCATTACCAAACGACAGTACTGTTGGGTACCAACAATGTGATTCTACAACCTACATGGATATTGGCCAAAAAGCTGGCTAAGCAACTTGTGGGGAGGGAGAGTTCAACTACATCAACAGAGTGTTTTGATACTGTCTGTAAGCCTTTGGAGAATCAATGAATCTGAATGTCTAACTCAGAAATTGGGATTAATTTACTTTTTTTTTTTCTAAAAAACTTGACTTTTATATATTACGCATTTTTCATTTTATTCTTCCAGAAAATGGAAGGCAAGACTCTCTCTCTATACCCTAAGCATCTGTAGCTGCCTGAGAAGTCTTCCCACTGCCTCTGAGATTCAGCTTGCAGATGACATGGCTGGGGAGCAAGCAGGGACTTTGCTTGTCTTGGGGAAGAGAACTGGGCTCAGCAGACTCTCAGCACAAAGCCAGTTTATTCAGGTCACACTGTTGGCAAAGCAGCACATTGCTCTTTTGTGGGCATTGAGGAAATCACAATTGGTTGTCTGTTCCTTGATGGATACAGTAAAGAAGCAGAGTGGCCTCTTTTCCTCTAGCCTGGGACAGGAATTCAGAAGCTTTGCCTCTTGCCTCCAGTTCTCGCGCCAATGGCCCAGACCCTCTTGGCCCTCAAATCAGTCAGCCAAACCCTCTGTGACTCAGCTCCTTTCTTTGCAAATTGGGGGTGGTCAGATTAATTTGAGAGCTGTGAGACATGTTTGAAAGGCCTTTGAAAATCCTGGCTCATGCAGATGACTAGCTGTATCTGTGGTTTGGGAACTGGCACAAAGGTTGAGGAAATTTCCCTTTCTTAAGTGGAGGTCTGTGGCTTTCTGTGCAAAAGGTCAGGTTGGTGTGGCATAGAATTCCCCTTATTCCATCCCTTTCTTCTCAGGACCTGGGTGCGATGGTTAGGACTCTACCCCTGGCAGTCAGAGCACGTAAGCCCTACCATGTCCCAAGTCTCCAGAATCTCCTCTTATGTCACATAAAAATTTACTTTTTCAGTTCCTGTTGTGGTTTATTGGTTAAGAACCTGACATAGGGTCTGTGATGTGGGTTTTATCCTTGGCCTTTCTTGGTGGGTTAAGGATCTGGTGTTGCTATAAGCTGTGATATAGGTGGCAGATGAGGCTTGGATCTGGGGTTGACATGGCTGTGGCATAGCCCTGCAGCTGCAGTTTATCCCCTGGCCTGAGAACTTCCATATGCTGTAGATATGGCTGTAAAAAAAAAGGTTACTTCTAATTGTTAAAAGATACTTGGTGGTTTATGTAGAAGGAAATAGAATCAGTGAAACATCACATGACTTTGAAAATAATTGAGAAAATGGAAATGTCAACAACTTGAGTTAGCAGAAATAACTGTAACCAGTCCAGCCTATTGGGCTAAAGGCCCACCTAGACATTAAGTGCTTTGTTAGTGGCTCTCTATTGTTCTAGCCTTTCTGGGCAGTGATCTTGCATAGTATAATAAAAGCTACACACTTATTTTGAGTACTATACTTCCAAAAGAAAAAGAAAAAAAGAATGATTTCGGAGTTCCTGTTGTGGCACAGTGGAAATGAATCCGACTAGGAACCATGAGGTTGTGGGTTTGATCCCTGGCCTTGCTCAGTGGGTTAAGGATCTGGCATTGCTGTAGCTATGGCGTAGGCTGGCAGCAGCAGCTCCAATTGGACCCCTAGCCTGAGAATCTCCATATGCTGCAAGTGCGGCCCTAAAAAGGACCAAAAAAAAAAAAAAAAAAAAGAAAAAGAAAAAAGGAATGATTTATTAAAAAATGTCCACAGCAAGGAGCTGTACCAATTAATAAATATGGAAGAGAACAATCACACAAATAAGTGTGATCAGTATAGGAATATTTAAGTAAATTTTGGTTCCTTCATGATATGTTATATATTGGTGAAGATCAGAATAGGGGGTAGGAGTGAGGGGATCCTTGATCCTTGACCACTGTTCTAATAAGCCATTGCTACTGGTAGGAGTTATCACTTTCATAAGGTATATTGAAACTGAAAGAAGAATAAAGATTATTCCCATATACTATTTTTGAAATGTTAACATTGAGGTTCATGCAAGGATGTGATATATGTGATATAATATTTATTAAAAATATTCTGTGAAGCCAGAGTAATCCTGAGAAAGAAAAATGGAGCGGGAGGAATCAGGCTTTGATAATACAAAGCTACAGTCATCAAAACAGTGTGGTACTCACATAAAAACAGAAATATATATCAGTGAAACAGGATAGAAAGCCCAGAAATAAACCACACACCTGTGGTCAGCTAATATACAGCTAAGGAGGCAGGAATATATAATGGAGAAAATATAGTCTTTTCAATAAGTGTTGCTGGGAAAACTGGACAGCTACATGGAAAATAATGAAATTTTTCTAATACCATGCATGAAAATAAATTCAAAATGGATTAAATACTTAAATATAAGGCCAGATACTAAAAAACTCGTAGAGGAAAACATAGGCTGAACACTCTCTTACATGTAAGGCAGCAATGTCTTCTCAGATTCACCTCCTGGGGTAGTGAAAATAAAAACAAAAATAAACAAGTGGGACCTAATTAAACTTAAAGTTTTTTGCACAGAAAAGGGAACCATAAACAAAATGAAAGGAAAACCCATAAAATTGGAGAAAATATTTGCATGAAGCAATCAACAAGGGATTAACCTTCAAAATAAACAAAAACTTCCTGGAGCTCAATATCAAAAAAACAAACAACCCAATCAAAACATGGGCAGAATATCTACATAGGCATTTCTCCAAAGAAGACATAAAGATAGATGCCAAAAACCACAGAAAATCTGCTCAAGAATGCTAATTATTAGAGAAACACAAATCAAACTAGTACGAGGTATCACCTTACACCAGCCAGAATGGCCATCATCAAAAAGTCTACAAACAATAAATGCTTGAGAGGGTGTGGAAAAAAGGGAATCCTCTTACACTGTTGGTGGGAATGTAAATTGGTGAAACCACTGTGGAAAATAGTATGGAGGCTCCTCAAAAATCTAAACATAGAACTACTGTATGATCCAGCAATCCCACTCCTGGGTGTCTATCCAGAGAAGACCAGAATTCAAAAATATACATGCACCCCAATATTCATTGTAGCACTATTTGCTATAAGACCAAGACATAGAAACAACCTAAATATCCAATGACAGAGGATGGATAAAGAAGATGTGTTACATATAAATACAGTGGAATATTACTCAGCCATAAAAAGAATGAAATAATCCATTTTAAGCAACATGGATAGACCTAGAGATTATCATACTAAGTGAAGTTAGACAGTGAAAGACAAATATCATATGATATCACTTATATATGGCATCTAAAAAAAAAGGATACAAATGAACTTATTTACAGAACTGAAACAGACTCACAAACTTTGAAGAACTTATGGTACCAAAGGGGAGAGGTGGGGAGGGGAGTGACAGACCATGGGTTTGGGACTCCCATATGCACACTGTGGTATCTGGAATGATTGGCCAATGGGAACCTGCTGTATAACACAGAGAACTCTGTCCAATATTCTGTGTTAATCTATTTGGGAAAAGACTATGAAAGGGAATAGATATGTGTACATGTATAACTGAGTCACTTTTTTGTGCAGCAGAAATTATCACAATGTTTTAAATCAACTATACTTCAATAAAACTTCAAAAAAATGAAAGAAATATCCCTTGAACAATGATTTTATCTGTGTAAAAAGGCATACATATATCCATACTACTCTCCAAAATGCACTCAGAGTGATGGATAATGATGTAGATTGCTTTCAAATATTTATTTATTATAAAACATAAAGTTTTATAATGAAAGTGATGGTAACAAAGAAAACAGAACAAGTCCCAACCATTTTCCAGTGTGTCTCCAGGATAGGGATAGGGCGTTTTGCTTCTCTTTTTCCCTAGCACCTGATGCAATACCTGGCACACAGTAATGCTCTCTGGACATTGGCTGAAAGGTGTTGAGTGACATCCAATTGTTTTAGGACCAGACTTTCTACCAGTTAACCCGTGCAGGCATATTGGCTAGATAATATGAAACCATTCCTCTAACTCCCCCCATTAATGGTTTTATCCAGGTGAAATTCACATGTATCCAGAGGGCTCTTATGAAAGAAATTCAATGCTAGGAATTTAAAACAATATGTCAAGAAGGGACTGGATGGTTTTGGTGAGAAGGTCCTTTATTTGCCATTCAAACTATACAGTGAAGATAGCTAAATAAATGTCCCCCAGTAGGTTTTGTATTAGCAAAACACTCATGAAGAACGAATTCTCCACATCATGATCAGCCTGGTGGTGTCCTTTTTGACCCACAGAGGGATAGAGAGCCACTTAAGGGATCTCACTGAAGTAGCCTTCTGGCTTTTTTTTTCTTCTTCTTCTTCTTTTTTTTAAAATCTTTTCTAGGGCAGCACCCATGGCATATGGAGGTTCCCAGACTAGGGGTCCAATCAGAGCTGTAGGCGCTAGCCTACGCCAGAGCCACAGCAACACAGGATCCGAGCCACATCTGCAACCTACACCACAGCTCACGGCAATGCCAGACCCTCAACCCACTGAGCGAGGCCAGGGATGGAGCCTGCAACCTCATGGTTCCTAGTCAGAGTCGTTAATCACTGAGTCACGATGGGAACTCCCTGAAGTAGCCTTCTGAATTATCACTATCTTCTCATAACCTTATATAGTAAGCTGAAATTCTTCTTTGAAAAAAAAAAAAAAGTCCTTTTAAGGCAGGAAATAAGGTGGCTCTTAAGCCTAGTAGAGGGAGATACTTTCTCTTCTATTCTCAGAGGTAACAGCAACATCATGGGTTTGGGCTTGGTGGGAGATGAGCTTCTGAACTCAGTACGATTAAAGATTGAAGCCCCTTCTGTCCTACCAACCTTGCGCCGGGGTGGAGGGGTGATACTTTCTTGGAGATAAAGAGAGTGTGTGTGTGTGTGTACTAAAAGTACACTCCTCTAACCACAGTAGCATTGGGATCCCAGGGCACAATGCTGTAGAGGAAATAGAACTGCACAGAACATAGATGGAGAGAGATTTTCTTCATTTGCTTGGGAACCTGAGACATTTCAGTTTAATCAGTGGAGGTGGAGTCTTAGGCTAGATTTACTAGAAAATAGCCTGAGGGAAAAGCTTTTTGGAGAAGGTATCATGCCAGAGTAGCTAATGGGAGGGGAAAAAAGATGTGATGCAGGAAGGGAGGGAGAGAAAACCCTACATAGCAGACCGGAGCTTCCTGCCCAGTTAGTTATGTGGGATGGTCTCATAGAGGGCTTTGGAAGAGGCGTCTCAGAACTACCCACCCCCTCCGCTTCTGGATTGAATAACTGGTCACTCTGGAAAACAGCTGGAGCAGTCAGTGCTTATGGGATCCTGGCAGCCAGTACACAGGTTGTGGTATTGCTTATGGTATGGGGGGTCCATCAGTAATTGCGGTGGCAACAGCATGTGTGGCAAGAGATGTTTCCACTATGGGAACATCTTGAGCTCTTGCTAAGGCTTCTCGGGCCAGGAAGTAAGGGACAAAGCACGTGTGTAAGACCTAAGGCCCAAGCAGCACACACTTAGTCCAGGGCAGGTAGGCACATGCTCACATGGTCACGGCTCCTTGAGGCCACTCTGCTGCATTCACCTGTTGGGATGCTCAGTCTCATGGGGGAAAGGGATGTGCCTCATTCTCTTCCCTGTCCCAGCGGTTCACAAGGATTGTGTTGAACTGCTATTTTCAATACCAAGTAATGGTTCTGTCAATGATGGCAGCAGAAAAGGTGGCCATTCTATGGAGGATGCTAAGATTGATTCTTTGTTTCTCTTTCCATGAGGTGACTATAAGGTCTGATTCCCTGCTGACCCAGCCTTGTTGGGGTCATAGACTCATCACAGGAAGGGAAGACAGTCCCTCACTCTTGGTAAGAGAGCTGGAAATCATTTAATTAGAATACTTAAAGTGATCTAATTCTTATGCTCCAGCTTAGTGAAAAGGAACCCATCCAAGATCTATAGTCATCCATACAACTTGATCAAATTCCTAGTTATGAATGAATTCCTTTGGCGAGATAAAGAGAAAGAATGCAGAAGGTAGAAGAATAAGGGGAAGGGGACTTACTATTTAACCCTTCCTTGATAGAATTTTGCTTAAGTCAGTACAAATGTGATGGCACAAAGGATGTTTGAAGTTGGGGGTGCTCAGCACATGTATTGAGACACACACATTCCAATTATTCATCTTTTAGTGGCATGTGAAATACACCCTCAAGAGCACTCTTCCATCTTAATGTCTTAGTTCCTATGTGCTGTCCTCTTTTGGAGAGTAAATAATAATTGGCTGTGAAAAACCTGAACAATAAAATATCATATGATGTGAATGGCAATTATATTCTGTCAACCACCAATAAATATTTACTAAGTTGAGTTTTAAATGGCCTTTGGTTTAGGCCCAAACTACGGCTTGTTTCTTGATGTTATGTAATTTTAAACTTTGAGGTTAGATTCAATCAAATTAACTTTCCATTTAGAGTGGTGTTTCTCCCAGGAGCACCATCTATTAAGTATACCAAGTTAGCAAACTTAAATTCTAATATGTCAAACACTTTCCATCTTGAGGAGTTGGTTTGCCTTCTGGGTTTATGATGCCGCCAGAACATCTCATTTGTAATCTGTTTAACTGGCCTAGTCATCTTAGTGAATTTGTAGCTGTGGCTACTTTAGAAGGTAATAACATTAGGCCACAGAATGAATAATTGATTTGAGATGTGTATCGATTAAGAGCTAATCAATGAAGGATAAAAAAATTTACGGTTTTGTCTTTGTAGAAGGAGTTTCATATTATTGAAGATGGAATAAGAGTCTCCAGGTTTAGTTTGATTTCCTGTTTCTCTATGCCTGGACAAGATCAACATCTATTTTTCTCTGGTGTCCAGTGACATTTTCCACATCCTGTATCATATTAAGGCTATTCATCCTGTATTCATATTAAGGCTATTCATTTTATAGCATTCACCTTTTCATCTAGGTTTTAAGCTCCTGGAGGTGAGTGGCTCTATCTTAATTTCTGTTACATATCTCATAGCATTTGAATTTAAAAATTCATATGTCTCGATTGTGAGAACTGAAATTTCTAGTGAATTACCCAGAATTAGCTAAGGATATGTTTCAATTTCTGCAGAACTCTGCAGCTTTTGAGAAGTATTCTGTCATGTTGCCCTAAATCGCATCTCAATAAGTGTTCTTATAAATTATTTCCAAGCAGGTAAACGTTTTTGACTGTCATGTATGAGGAACCATCTGGGAGTAGCATCAACTTATGACTTCTCAGTGACACTGAAGATATATTCCTAGGGTACCTTATTATGGGGCACATTGATTATGTCTGCTAATGTCCTAGATCTTTGATGCAATAATAACCACCTGCAAACTTGCTTCCTCTGGGCAGACTCCTTTATTTGCCTGACAAACAGTGGTTTACATGCTACCCTGAAAACCGGCTGAGCCCAGGAAATTGACAGAGAGAATTCAGAAGTGCTTCTAGAAATAAAAACAGGGTGTCTAAATTCCCAGGCAAGTTTTAGATTGAGAAGTATTTTTTTTTTTTTTTTTTTTTTTTGCTGCACCTGTGGCATGTAGAAGTTCCCAGGCCAAGTATTGAACCCGTGACCCAATCACTGCAGTGACAATGCCGGATCTTTAACTCACTGTGCCACAGTACTCCCTGAGAAGTACTTCTGTTCATTTGGTCTTGCATATTCAGCACTGGAGTTTCTGTTGGCGGATCATAGTAAAGGTCCTAGGAACCATTAGCACTTGTGACCTTCTAAGGCCATGTCAAGAGACCAGGCTTAGTGGGGTCTTATATAGGCCCATCATTAGGGAGACCTGCCCATTCAGGTAGCCTTTTAATGTGTGCAGGCTTCCTTTTGCCCTTCCCAACATGAATATGCATGAATTTGGCTATAATTAGGTCACAGAGCAGATGCTATTAATCATATCCTTACCAGGGGAAATGATATATGGTACCGCATAACCACAGGTACAAGATTTTATCCTCATTTAGAGCCTCATGCTTGCATTTACCAGGAGAGCGTATGAAGCTGGTATAAAACTGAAATACTTGCCTTCTCTTTAAAGCAGGGCTCTCTCAGGTACAGATGTTATCTGGCCTGGGAAGACTGGCTTTCTGTGCCAATGATGATTAAACAACAGCAACTAGAAAATAGCCTTGGTACCCAGTGCCCATTGCCATTTCTCATTATTGTCAGAATGTCTTCAGTTGCCCAGGGGTGTATTTTTTCCTTGTTGTTATTGGTTTAATTATGGCAATGCCATCCTACGGGAGAGAACTAATTAACCTTCTGTCAAGAAATCAACTCTGCTATATTGCATGTGACATTAATGGCTCTGTGTGTTTCAGGGCAAATTCTTAAAGGTACTTTGCTGTTTTGTCATTGCTGTTGACACCTTGAGAGGAAACAGTTTTCTATCGGAAACAGATGTGTGCAACTCTCTGCGGCTGGTATGGGTGTTGTATTGCTGTTAATAATTATTATAAATAAAATGAGGATAACAGAGGGTAGTTTAGTGAAGGACAAGAAATTTCTCACAGAAGTGTTTACTGCCTGAAGTAAGTGGAAAGGAGGGGTTGAAGTGAGGAGGGAAAGATGGGGGAAGAGAAGGGGCAGGGAATTAATATGCTTGGGATGCCCACCACATACAAGCCACTTCATAGCTCCATGATGCTGCAAAGTATGACTTTTTCTTCTCATTGTAGAAAGGATAAAATTTGGGGTTCTAAGAGGACATAACAGTAATACACAGAGCCAGTGGTTACACTGAGGTTGGCATGATATCAAAGCCTGGACTTTTCCTCAAAAGCAGGTAACAGTAACATAGTGCTCGAGACCCTCTGAGGTCTTCTCTCCATTATGTCACTTACTATTCACAGCTGTCCAATGTATGGCTTATCTGTAGCAAATATTTAGGTCTTTGTATGATGAACTCTTTTCCAATTCCATTTTTTATAAGATTTTTATTTTTTCCATTATTGTTGATTTACAGTGTTCTGTCAATTTCTACTATACAGCAAAGTTATCCAGTCGTATATATTCTTTTTCTCACATTGTCGTCCATCATGTTTTATCACAAGTGACTAGATATAGTTCCCTGTGCTATACAGCAGAATCTAATTGCTTATCCATTCCAAATGCAATAGCTTGTATCTATTAACCACAGATTCCCTGTCCATCCCATTCCCTCTCCCTTGGCAACCACAAGTCTGTTCTCCAAGTCCATGAATTTCTTTTCTGTGGAAAGGCTCATTTGTGCCATATATTAGATTCCAGATATAAGTGATATCATATGGTATTTGTCTTTCTCTTTCCAACTTAACTTCACTTAGTGCGAGAGTCCCTAGTTCCATCCATGTTGCTGCAAATGGTGTTATTTTGTTCTTTTTTATGGCTGAGTACTATTCCCTTGTGTACATATACCACATCTTCTTAATCCCTTCATCTGTCAGTGGACATTTAGGTTGTTTCCATGTCTTGGCTATTGTGAATAGTGCTGCAATGAATACAGGGGTGCATGTATCTTTTTCAAGGAAAGTTTTGTCTGGATATATGCCCAAGAATGGGGCTGCTAGGTCATATGGTAGTTCTATATTTAGTTTTCTAAGGTACCTCCATACTGTTTTCCACAGTGTTTGTGCCAATTTACATTCCCACCTACAGTGTAGGAGGGTTCCTTTTTTTCTACACCCTCTCCAGCATGTGTTATTTGTTGACTTGTTAATGATGGCTATTCTGACCATGTGAAGTGGTACCTCAATGCAGTTTTGATTTGCATTTCTCTAGTAGTTAGTGATGTTGAGCATTTATCTCATGTTCCTATTGGTCATCTGTATATATTCTTTGGAGAATTGTCTATTCAGGTCTTCTGCCCATTTTCCTATTGGTTTTTTTTTTTTTTTTTTTTTTTTTTTGCTGTTGAGATGTATAAATTGTTTGTATATTTTAGAGATTAAGCCCTTATCAGTTGCAACCTGCAGCATATGGAGGTCCCCAGCCTAGGGGTTGAATCAGAGGTATAGCCACAGCCTACAGTCACAGTAATAGCAACCCTAGATCCAAGCCACGTGTATAACCACAGCTCATGACAATGCTGGATCCTTGATCCACTGAGCAAGGCCAGGGATCAGGCCTGCGTCCTCATGGATGCTAATCAGATTCATTTCTGCTGAGTCACAATGGGAACCCCCTCAATTCCATTTTATATCCAGAGTCTTGATTTTCCCTTAGTCCCATTTTGGGGGTCATTTTATATTCTTGTATACTCATGGCGGCTGTCTTAACTCATCTCTGAAGAATATAAAGTGTCAATAAAGAATAATTTCCGCACTAATTTTGTAAAGTAAATGTAATAATTCTCTTTATTTTATATTTAGAGAAGTGATTTGCCTAGGTCACACACCTATGAAGTAGAAGAATTGATCCCTGAACTTAGTTCTTTTGATCTCATGCTTGTTTCACTACATCACATGGTTTATTTTAAAAAATACTAATAATGGAAAAACACTTGCATCAAGGACATATTCAATACTTAGCTTATGGTGAGGAGCAGTAGAGTAATACACTCTGAGGAAAGAGAAAATGAGCAAGAAGGAACATTTTCACATACATGGGAGGCTGAAAGCTACACTGGGCATAATATTAATAGAATATTTCTATAGATGCACATACATTAATTTTTGGAACCTACCTTTGTTGTTTGGGTATATTACTTCACACCAGTATAGGAATAATTTGCCTACCTAAGTTGGTGACCGGGATCTTATTTCTTTACTCTACCATTGAGTGAGAATGACTTCTTCCTGTCTGGTACTGTAACTAAAGTTTACCCAGGATCTTCTGAACATAAACTGCTGTGTACAAGTTTAAGGCACAGTGTCTTATTTACTGAGCTTAAACAGTTATAATAGCCTTACATCTATTATAAAACAAGATAGTGTACGAATAAGTGTTATTTTATAGCAAACAACACTAAATCCACACTTACATATGAATATCATTTTTTTCCAATATTTGAGAATTCCTAGGCTATAGCCAGTCCTCATCTTCTCTCAATCTGTAAATGAGAAAACTAAAGCAGAGGGAAGGAAGGTGATTTGCTTAGAAGTTCCCAACAGGTGATAGTCTCTAAGTGCTGAAAAACCTGCGTGTGAACAGGCTTATCTTGCAGATATTTTTCAACTAATTTCTGTACCCCAAATCTGTGTGGAGTTTGTCACTTTACTTTGGAAGTATCAAATAGAATTGACTGCTGCTCAAGGTAACGTTTCCCCAGAATGGTGATGCAAAGCAGTGTCCCCAGCTAGTCCTTAAATTGCCTTTCCTGTCCTAGCTGTAACATAAGAAACATCAACTCATCCCACCTAAGAAGCTAGAATGTTCCTTCTAGGAAGAAATCTCCCTTCTGAGCCTTGGAGGCTATGCCTACTGATAGTGTATTTTCCTTTCTAAGAGGAAGTAATACTGAAACGACTTGCTCAGATTTCTGGACACTGATGGAGCCACATTTTCTGGTGGGAGAAGTCCCACACATGGGCATGGCTTCCTCCATTGGAGTATGTTTAGAATAAGAAATTTGCTCTAGATTTGTTTTCTCTTCCTCTTCTATCACCATGCTGCCAGCTGGGTAGGCTCTCTCTCCTCTTTGCCCAGAAGCATTTAAGTAATTGGGAATTCTCATTACATTTAACCTGGTGGCTGGAAAAGACAGACTGTCCTGAAGGCTAAAGCCTTCACCAAGGGCTCTTGTTGAATTTACCAGAGAATTCTGCTTATGGGTAGTATGAACCCAGCAAATGATAAAGTAGAGTTTTATTTCCTAGTTCCTATTGTCTATCACGTGCATGTCCCATAGGAAAACACAAAGCTGGGGGTGAGAGTTGGGTGGTGGTGAGGAGGATGAGGAACAGTGCCTACTAAGCCAAGGCAGATTTTGGATCTTTCTATGTTATTCTGGTCATATTTCCCTGTCACTATCTTATCTCAGCTTCTAACGCATTTCTCCTTAGATGTGAATTAGAAAGTGTTTATCCTTGGGAGCTGTATGGGGAAGGGCCACTCTAAGAATGGAGATAACTTAGATGACGAAAAAGAAAGCGAAAGGCCAAATAGGTCCCAATCCCCTTGTGTGGGCCTAAGAGAGAGATGATTTAAAACCTGCTCTATTTCTGGATTTTCCAGGAATTGATCTAAAAAGTTTCCTCTACTAAACCATTTTGAGCTGGAATTTCTGTTAATTCCAACTGAAGTGATTGTAAATCTGTAGGGTGATGATTAGGTGAGGGGAGAAAAGGAGGGCGGAACTAAATACTCAGAGCTCTGCCAGTCAGGGGGAAACTTTGTTTACTTCGGAATTTGTCTATAGCAGATCTTGATCTCATCTCATATCTCCCCTCCACCCCCACTCTGTCTTCCAAAGCATTTCTGGGGGCAGTGTAGGAATGAGGCATCATCTTTCACTTTGATAGGAAATGAGGCTAATTTGAAATCTGTTTTCTAGCACTCTTGAGAACATGGCCTTGCCTATGACTTCTGCCCTCAGGAGACTGGTTACCTTCAGTGTGATTACCTTACATGCCTCACAGAGAAGGGAGAGGAGTGAGTAAGCCCATGTAATTCATAGCACAAGGTCTGTGCGCAATACACCTAAATCTCTTTCTTTGGTGATCTGACAAGGGAAGCCTTAACAATTAAGTCCCAGATGGGTGTTAAAACAACTATTCACAAGTAACCAAATCTGTATAAATGCAAATGGTGTTTGTAATGTAAATAATGTAAATGATGTTGCTCCCAATTTTGTGAGGGCTGGAATTTCTTCTAATTAAAGAATCACTTTCAAAACAACTTTTCAACAATAGGAATCCCAGTGAGAGAGCAAAATGTGGCTTTTGAAAGAGCTCCTGATGAATTTTGCTTTTTAATTGGAATAGCTGTGGTCCAGTGACATGATTTTGCCCCCCTAAAACTTGGTGAGGCTGACTGAAGGATAACTACATTAATTAGGAAAGACATCATTATTTTTGATGAAAAAAAAATACTTGAAGATACAGAAAATACTTGAAGTTATTTTGTTTTTTTTGCCATGCCTGTGGCATGTGGAAGTTTGTGGGCCAGGGATTGAACCTGTACCACAGCAGTGACTTGAACCACTGGGCCACAAGAAAACTCCTGTCATTTCTTCCACTTACTGCCAAATCCCACACATTTATGTGTATGAGACGCAACCTGTTTTCCTCTAGACCTTTGAGTGAATGGAACCTGGGACATAGCAAGATGTGGGTCCTGTGCTGGTTTCACGTGGTAGACCAGATTTTTTTCTTAGAAAACAATCGATCTATTGAGTTTAATGCAAATTCCAAAAGTCCTCTCTTTAACCATTAGGAGTACATCAAGGCATATGTTTACAATTCATTTCAGTTTGAGTCAAATCTGTGGAGCGCCTACTGTGTGCTTGCTAGAGGGAGGTATAGAGCTTAAAATGCTATCCCAGAGAGTTATGGTCTCTGTGGTCTGTTTTAGGATTCCTTCTTAAGTTTATTACCTGAGTTTTGTATATGTCATTTGTTTCTTATTTTATGCTGTTCCAAATTATAAACATGCCACAAGTAATTTCCCTTTTTCTTCTTCTTCCAAACCTTGTTTATTTTCTTTGGAATGCTTATGGACACATCTTGAGGTTCTGAGGAGCTGTGTCATTTATGTACCCCGCTGGGATCGGACTGGTTTTGACCGTGAGAATTGGCATCTTTGAGCTATCATGAGAAAGGCCTTCAAATCAACACTCCAGACCTGAGAAGTGCCATCCAGTTGCCCCACTGAGTGAATATAAGCCACAGTGAGACAAAATGATGGCTATACTGTGCTTTTTTGAGGTTGTGGATGAACACTTTTTTTTTTTGAGGAACTTTTTATTTGGGACTAATGTTAGATTTATGAAGTTGCCCAGATAATACAGAGAGTTTCCGTACATTCCTCACCGAGTGTTTCCTGTCGTTCACATGTTATGTTACCATAGTACATTTGTCAATACTAACACACCAACATTGTTATAGTGTTATTAAGTAAACTCCAGATTTTATTTCCCTTTCACAAGTTTCCACATTAATGTCCTTGTTATGTGCGAGGATCCAATCCATGGCACCACACTGCATTCAGTTTTTATGTCTCCTTAATCTTTGGTCTGGGAGTTTCTCATTCTCTTTTGGGTTTTTAGGACACTCTTTTGAAGAGATCTGGCCAGATACTTCACAGGTGTCTCTCCTTTTGGACACATCTGATGTTTTTCCCAGTTAGACTGGGGTTGTGGGATTTGGGAAGAAAACCACTTCAACATGACATGTTATTGCAGGAAAGTATATAATCTCAACATGACTTTTCACCTGATGAGGTTAACTCCGGTCATTTGGTTAAAGTAGTGTTTTCTAGGTTGCTCCAGAGTAAAGCTGTTATTTTTTCCTTTTTTATACTTCGTGCTCTATTCTTTGGATGCAAATCATTAAGGCTAGCCCCATGCTCAAGGTGGCAGCAGTTTAAGCTCCACTTCCTGGAGCGGGAAGATCTGCTTACAGTTGTTGGAATTCTTTTGTAAGAAAGATTTTGCCCCTCTCTTTTGAATGATTTTTTGGAGATGTCACTGTGATGGGAATCTTCGGAAACAGTAAGAGGTCTAGTGATCTTTGTTTGGGAGAGGTATAAACTTTGACTTTCCTACATGTTTCTTTGGCTGCATTAGGAAACAAGCAAATTTCTGGGGCAGTTACTTATGCTACACCCAGACAGTAGGACCATACACTTTAGATTCTCTCTGGCATTTCCAAGCACATTTTCCTCACACGCCCACCTAGAACCTGCACAACTTCTTTAAGATCATATTCCTGGGATGGAGGACCCTGGGATTTTCTGCCCAAATGGCCCTCCATGGTCCTCTTCTCCAGGTCTGTCTCCAAAAGGCATACTGGGCCACCGATGTGGAAACTTCTAGCCCTGAGGGGGTGGTCAAATGAGTGTTGCAGATGGAGTCTGGAGACTCAGTCGGGGTGTCCATATATGTGTGAATGGAGATTAAGCACAGAGCTGAGTTTGGGAAGACCAGGGGGCCTCCATAGGTCAGAGGCTGGCATTGGTTCTCCCCAAGCTGCCACCTTTAGATGTCATGTTCTAGTACAAATTCTGAGAATTCTGAAAATTCTTCCTTGGAATCTGGCCATCTAGGTTTTTGAAAAGGAGTAGCTCTTAAGATAGGAGAATAGAATGCATTTAACAGTTTGCTTACATGAGTGATAACTCAGACATATGGCACATTGGTCTCCATTTATACTCTTGCCCTGGGTTCTGAAAATATTTGAGGCAGGCCTATTTATGTGCAAAGTTAAAGGGAGAAAATGTCGAGGCTCTTGGCCACAATCTGCTCCAGTGCTCTGGGATACCATGCCCGCCAGACCACAGCCAGCAATGAGCCTCTGGGCACTGTCATTAGCACACAGTTCAAATTCCTTGAGGGGCATGAGTGGAGAGGCTTCTCTGCTGTCATAACAGAGGACTTAGCTTTGTTTTCATCTTCCTAGAGTCCTCTTTTTCCACCTGAATCCCACTCTCACCCCTCATCTATCCTATACTCTTCTTATCTGAAATTCCACTTTCTCTATGAAGTTTTCCTTGATTCCACAAATCCCTTCATCAGACTGTGATACTGTTACTAGTTTGTAGCTCTGGGTTTCCACACACATCACTGCCTTTTTCCTCTTTATAATTTGAAAGAGGTTCTAATGTGAGGCTGCGAGGTAAATACTCCAGTGGCTCCTAGACTAGGGGTCTGCATGGCCCCAACTCCAGGGTCCTCTGAGGTATACAGTCAGTTAACTCAGCATGGGTTTCAACTTCAATGTTCTAAGTACAACTCTTCTATTTTAAAGTCTGTTTAAATAGGATTATATATTAGAACAGGGCTGAGAGAGATGCTTAAGAATATGTACAAATAGATGGTTATTCACTAATCATTATTGATTCCTTAATCAAATCATGATTTTCTCCTAGGTTTATTAGGATATTTTATGTAATTCACCTGCAGTCACTTATCTGATTCAAAAGCTCTTTGGGGGAAAGATGAGAAGCTCTAGAATGTCAAGTAACTGTAGCAGGTGCCAGAACCCTGTAGTCATAGTCCAATCAAAGAGACTTATTGGCTCTTAATGGTCACTTTTTCCTTCCAGCCATGCGTGGTGCCTCAGCTCTTCTTTCTCATAATCTCTCTCTCTTCTTTTAAGTACCTATAAAAGAACTGCCTTTTCATTGTTGGGGCTAAGCCAAAATCCACAGAAGACAAGGTAACCAGAGAATGCTGCCCAGGGTGGAAGGAATTTGTCCTCCTTTTCTGCCCCTCCTAACACCGTCTTTATTTTCAGTAAATTTTTAAAGGCATATTGTTCTTACTAATTTTTTTTAATAAATTTGCTTCTGTAAAGATAATATATTCTTTTTCAGTGTTTAGCAATGATTGCTTTTGAAATATGTCACTGTTTCTATAATAGAACATATCTAAAAGAGCATAAAGGATATCAAGGTGTTAACACTGAGATATGAAATGATTTCATTACAGAAATTCTGTCATATATATTTTCAATTTTATGCAGTGTAACATTTAATATATTCTATTTTGCATTGTTCGTGTTTGATGCATTCATTCAACAAATCTATATTAAGCATGTACTATGTTAGGCTATGTTCTAGGTGCTAAGGATATAGCTGTGAACACACAGACAAAAGTTACTGTTCTCACAAAACTTCCACTTTGGGGAACTCAGACCATAAGGAGAAATAAATAAAATACACGCTCTGTTAGATGGTGAGAAGTGCTACAGAGAAAGATAAAACAGGACACAGGGTTACAAAGTGTTGGAGTTGGGGCTGGGGAATGGTGGTTTACATAGGATGATCAGGAAGGCCTTAGAACACAGGTGATATTCATTTGAGCAAAGATTGATGGAGATGAGGGAGCAAGGCAGTCTAATCTGGGAGAAAAGGCATAGGAAATAGCAAGTTTAGAGTCCCCAAGGGAGCAGGCATGGTGTGTTTGAGAAGGAGGGAGGAAGCTGGTGGTTCCAGCAGTGAGTGATGGAGAGTTAGTGAAGGGAGGTTGGGGTGCCTAGGGGGCCAGTCTGTGTGGGGCCTGCTGGGTCACTGTGGCTTTCACTCAGGTGAAATGGGAGCTATCAGAAGGGTGTGAGAAGAGGAATGGTAAAATGTGACAGGTTTTCAAATGGTCACTATGTGTGCTTGTGCAGAAGAGTCCAGGTAGAGCAGGAAGGGAAGCCAGTGATAAGTCAGGTGCGGAGGCTGCTGCAATACTCAGGTGAGATGTGACAGGGACTCTGGGTAGTGAGGTCAGGATACAGTTGGTAAGAAGAGGGCAGTTCTAGAGAGATATAATTAGTTGTGTGTGTAAATGTATCCTTTTTAACACCCGGGTTATTGAGATATGCCATCCAATTTACCCATTTAAAGTATACAACTCAATGGCTTTTCATATAGTCATAGATTTGTGCAACTATGCCCACAAGTGATTTTAGAACATTTTCATCATCTCTGACAGAAACACTGCACTCCTTAGCCAACATCCCTTAAGTCCCCCTCAGCCCTAGCAACCTCTAGTCATGTTTTGTCTCTGTGGATTTGCCTGTTCTGCACATTTCATATGCATGGCATCATACAATGCATCATCCTTTGGTATGGCTTCTTTTACTTAGTAGTTTCAACGTGGATATATTTTGAAGGTAGCATTGAGAGAACTTGCTGACTAATTGTATGTTTGGTGTGAGAAAGAGGGAATAAAGAATGATGCCAGTGTTTCTGAGCAACTGAGGTGGGGAAAACTGTAGGAGGTACAGGTTTGGGGGATTATCAACATTTATTTTTAGACATGCTAATTTGAGATGTCTATTTGATTTTTAAGTCAGTAAACTGAATTGACATTTAATACATGATTTAGAAATCCAGGGGAGGAGGTCTGACTAAAGATTAAAATTTGGGGGAGTTCCTATCATGGCTCAGTGGTAATGAACCCGAGTAGTATACATGAGGACTCAGGTTTGATCCCTGGCTTTGCTGAGTGGGTTGGGAGTCCGGTGTTGCTGTGAGCTGTGGTGTGGGTTGCAGACATGGCTCAGATCCCCCATTGCTGTGGCTGTGGTGTAGGCCAGCAGCAACAGCTCTGATTCTACCCCTAACCTGGGAGCTTCCAAAAGCTGTGGGTTTGACACCAAAAAAAATTAAAAAAATTTTTTTTTATATTTGGGAGCCATCAGCATATACGTGTAAACTTTATCTTAATGGGATTGTTAGTTCCTGGAGGTCAGAGACCATATTATATCGTGATAGCCCTTCAAGTTACAGGGATCTTCCTTACAACACCCTATGTTCAGATTAGTGAACTATTGCACAGAAGCTGACCCAGCCTCCACCTGCTTCTTCCAACTCTGAGACCCAGCCCAGGTGTCAGGCTCCAAAGGAGAGATGTTTTTGACTCACCCGAGGAAGGTTTTTAGGTTTCTACTTCCACAGAGTCAGGGGTGCTCTATCTGGAAATGTGCTCCTTGGTCCATTCTTTGCATCTTGTTTTTCCCTTCCCGTAACTCCCAACGATTGGCTCTCTTTCTTCCTTGTCTTTTTCTCAGTACTTGACAACAGTATTATCTTCACCAGTACCTTAAACCTTGGATTGTCAGATCAGCCTTTCTAGTTCTCCTCATTATCTTGCTGCAGAACAGCCTGAGAGAAGCCCCTCTCTCGTCAGGCAGCCAGCAATCATCTTTCTTTCAAGGCAATTTCTCAATCTCGGCACTATATTGGACCACATGAGTTTTTGTTGTGCCTTGTGCCTTGTAGGATGTTAAGTAGCATCCCTGATTCTTACCGATCGGATGCCAATAGTACTTCTCTGCAAGTTGTGAAGACCAGAAGTGTCTGCAGACGTTGCCCATTGTCCCTCATGGGGAAAATTGCCCCTGACCATTTCATAAAACACTTCCTTAAGGGGAAATGTGGTAATTCTGACTGTGGTCCCTTCCTGTTCTGGAATTCAGTGATTTTATATCTATGTTAAGCAGCTCTTCACTCATGCTTACACCCAGACCTGAAATTCCTTCTAGTAACGCTAAGCCTGCTAGACTTGTGATGACTTTCATTGTCCTTTCTCTTAATTTCTCCCTCTCTGAGTTCATCTGTGAGTCACAGAATGGGATACATATGGAAAAGAAATGTAGAAATTTAGGCATGCTTACGTGTTTTGCAATAAAAAGGAAAATCATAAGTTTTAATTTAAATAGTCCTTATGAAGAATTAATGCTTTCCATTTTCAAAGCTCTTGGAAATATACAAAAGTCAGAATCTGTAATATCAGTTCTTCCTATCTCCTCCTTGTCTTCTGATTCAAACTGTTCCTTAAGCTTCAACATCAAGTTGAATAAAAACCTATTTGGATTTAATTTAACATTGTTGCTGTTGATTAGTAGTATTGTAAGAGCAAGGCTTCCCACTCTTAGGGTCCAGTCTGGCAACAGTGGGAATTAAAGGGATTGAGGATAATACACTGGAAGTTCCAATGTATGACTTTGAAATGAACTCTTGGGAAACAACTTCTAAGCTAGTGGGAGTATCTGCTTTTTATGATTGACTTACAGCAGAGTGGGTGTATGGAGGCAGGAAACGAGTTTTATCACATTGAGGATTTTCCAATGTGGCTTTAAAACACGTGGCTTTCTAGCTCATTCTTCTAGTTGGAGAATTGAGATGGACAGTGTTAAGAATAATTCCTGGCATCGCCCGGCAGCATACATTACATTTTTCAGTAAGTGCTGCTTTGCTAGGTGATGCGAGGAGTTAAAAAAGCAATCATGGTCCTTAAATAATATCTGTCTATAGAAGCAGACAAGAATAATAGGGAAATGTACAGAAAATGCAACTATGTGTAATTGCATCTCCATTGCCATCACCCTGAGAGCTAAATAATTGTTGCTGGTGGGAACAGAATGAATAAGGAGAGCCAAGGGGGGTCAGTCAGTAATCACCCAGAATAAATTTCTAATCAGAAGCAAAGCTAGCAGAGGCTGATAAATAACAAGGTTACTTGATCTCAAGAAGGAACCTGCTTCCCCTCATGTTGGTAATTACATCAATACGGAGAAAGAGACAACTTGGCTTTTGCTGCATTATAGCCAGATGATGTTGTAAATCAATTATGCGTTTGCAGGCACCCTCTCTTGCAGTCTCCTGGTGGGGTACAAGCAGCAGCTGATCCCGTTTGCACTGCCTGAGCAGCTTAATGATTGCCTTTGTACCTTGCGTGTGTCTGCGCAGGAAGCTTGCATTCAAGTCTATATAGAGCCCTGCTTTCAGACTTACCATGCCCACTAATTACCTGGGGATCTTGTTAAAATGCAGATTCTGATTCAGTAGGTCCGGGGAGGGGCTTAGAGGTCTGTGTCTAATAAGCTCCCAGGTGATGCTGCTGCTGCTGCTGCTTGGATGCTGCTGGGAAGAAAGAGAGTCCATCAGGGGAGATGAATTTGAAAGAAATAAGAATAGAAGTAAGAAATGTATGGATTTAATCTTTCTCTCCAGTCCATCTTGTTTGGGATTTTTCTTTTTCCTCCTTTCAGGGGTTTTTTTGTTTGTATTTTTTTTTTGGTGCCTTTTCTAGGGCCGCTTCCCGCAGCATATGGAGGTTCCCAGGCTAGGGGTCGAATCGGAGCTGTAGCCACCAACCTACGCCAGAGCCACAGCATCGTGGGATCTGAGCCGCGTCTGTGACTTACACCACAGCTCAGGACAACGCCGTATCCTTAACCCACTGAGCATGGCCAGGGATCGAATCCTCAACCTCATGGTTCCTAGTCAGATGTGTTAACTACTGCGCCACGACGGGAACTCCCTTTCAGGGTTTTTTACCTCTTCCCTTCCCTCCCCCCAAATCCATGTGTACACACTTGGCCAAGAAGACCTGATTCACTTGCTGTGGGTTGGGGCCTGGGCATTGGTCTTTTTAACCAGATGACTGGCTCCCCAGGTGATTGTTACAGGCAGGCATGTTTGAGAGATTTATCATCTTTTAAAAACGATTGAAATTGTCTTAACACAATACACAGTTAAATTAATAAATGGTTTTTTGTTGATAACTACAGCTAATAGGTAACAAAAGTTATCTTTGCCCAAATTTGGATACTCCATGAGAAGCAGAGAGGCACTGCTTGTTACCTGGATTCCTAGGGCCTCACACTGGTCTCACAAGTGGACTCCCTCGCCAGTCCACCCTCCCACTGCAGCTGGTTCCCTAGGTTCTAGAGAGCTTATTCCAGATGCAGAATTCCTGTTCCAGACCTGTGGACCAGAACCTTATTTTAATGGGATCCCCACTTGCACACTTGAGCACGGCCCTCTCTTAGTATCACCTTTGCCTGCCCCTCACTGTGAGCCACGAGGTCTTATCTCAGGTTGCCTGTGTCACTGGGGAGAATGGAGGCTCTGCTCTCCTTTCACTGTCTCTTCCCTTCTGTGCCCACTCGGCACTTTCCAGTCTGTCAGATGGCGGTGCAGCATCTTTCATCATGGGCAACTTTGCACTTATTGGGTAGAAATCTTTCTCTTAAGAAGTCAAGTTCTAGTTAAGTGAATTCGCTTTAGGGTCTATGTTGACTGCCAAATGCCAGGGTTGGTGGGGGGAAGGGTGGCTGGGGGAGGGTTGTGCTGAAATGCACCTTCAGGTGGGTAGGTTCTCCATGTCTGGTTGATTATGGTTTCCCTGAACCATCTAGCCTCTTAGTCACAGGGCCTCTGCTCAGAGATGGCCTCCTAATTACAACACTTTGAGTCTCTGTTGCTCCTTTCTAGAATATCATCTTGACAGCCCAGATTTCATAAATGTCCACATTGATGAATGGAAGTATCTGTACTCAGAAATGAACATGCCAAAGTCAGCTCAGACTATTTTTCCCCCTGAAGCTTCCTGTCATTTGTGGTGTTCTCTTCATAAACCACAGGACTCGGGCAGTAACTAGTGGCTGTTTACAGAGCTCCAGCAGTAATTAAGTCAAATTGGATCTGCTCTCTTAGAATGGTGAGGAAATATACTGACATCCATTATGCACAGGCTGGATGGGGGGGGGAAGCCCACATCTTGTCAGTTTTGTGCACGTTCAAGCTCAAGAGCATGGGAAGGAAGAAAAATTTGTGCAGATGAAAACAGAGGGCTATGTCAGAAGTAGGACTGCCATTGGAACTCTGTGGCATTGGGCTCGGAGGAGAGCAGAGGCCAGATCTCTGTGGTTGGGATGGGAGGCACACACAACATGGGAGGGAGCATGCTCCCGGGGTGTCCCGGCTGGGCTGAGAGAGAGAGTCCCCCCTGGGAGGTGCCCCAGAGAAAGCCCACTCTAAAGGCAGCGTTGCCCCACCTTCCACTGTTCCTGCTCTATCACATAACTCTGGTTTGTTTTTCATGGAGAGAGCACATTCTGAAGTAATCCTCTTTGTTTATTTGGTTGCTTACTATTTTCTTCTCCACCAGGATTTCGGCCACATGAGAACAGGGACCTTACTTATCTTGCTCACTGCTATACTCTCAGTGCTTGGGACTGTGACTAGAAAACATTAGGAGCTGTCTCAGTTTCCTGTGACTTTCATAGGAAGTCACCACAACCTGGGTGGTTTCAAATAGCGGAAATTTATTCTCTCCCAGTTGAGGAGGCCAGAAGTCAGAAATCAATGTGTTGGCAGTGTTGGTTCCTTCTGGAGGCTCGAAGGAACAACCTGTTCCCTGCCCCTCCTCTAGCCTCTGGTGGCTGCTGGCAGTCCTTGGAGTTAGTTCCTTGGCTTGTAGCTGCGTCACTGCAATGTCTGCTTCCATTGTCATGTGGCCTTCTTTCCCATGTGTATCTTTGTGTGCCCACTCTTTTTCTTATGAGGACGTTAGTTGCTGGATGTAAGGTCTACCCTACTCCAGTACGACTGCCTCTTTGTAATTAAATCTACAAAGACCCTCTTTCCAAAGAAGGTCACATTCTGAAGTTCTGTGTAGACATGAATTTTTGAGGGATGCTACTCCACCCACTTCAGGTGCTCAACAAACATCGTTGATCAAATGAGTTATGGTAGGTTTCCTTTGACCCTCAGGTTTAAGCCCCAGATGAAGAAGAGGGCAAAAAGAAAGGAAGGGACTACTTTTGATTCTAAATAATCTGGGGGACAGCTCAACCTTATCTACTGAGTATAAAAACCCACTGTTCTCAGGAATACTCCAGTAGGAAGACATTAGAGAGGAAACATTATTTATTTATTTTTTATTATTATTTTTTAACCGTGGAGGGTTGGTGGCTTTCTAGACAGGGGCCGATATGATACTAGCAGGCCTCTGGAACTAAGCTTCTCATGTGTAACTGGGGGTTCTGACTGCACTCAGTGCTGGGTTTCCTAGGAAGCTGAGTGGACTGGGGGCACCAGCAGGAAAGGATTCTAAAGAAAATGAGAGCATCTTGAAGAAGTATTTGAATTAAAACATGTTTTGAAAAAGCACCAGAATCACCCTGATGAGAAAAGTGAGAATATCATTGGATTTCTTTATATTTATGTTATGGTGTAGGTTTCAATTTCAATTTGGTGTCAGCGAGGAACACTATAATGTTCTCAGTGCTCTCCAATGGTTTAGTCCAGACCTTGCTGAACCAAATATTTATGAAACCTCAATCTGAGTAAAGTGAGGGGCAGGAGAGATGGCTGCGTTTTCTAAGATGTTGGCAGTGTCTGTTTAGTGAAAGGATTAAGTAGATTCTTCACATTGGGAAATCGGTTCATGGAAGATAAAGTCAAAATCAGGTTCAGGACTCTGAGGAGTTAAGAGGTTCTACCTGCTACATGGAAGTCACCTTTCCTGAGCCAGAATTTCTGCTTTGAGGCATGTCGACCAGAAAGGCCAACCAGTGACCAAGGGCAAAAAGGAAAAAGTGTTCTAGTGGAGCTGCGAGGGGTGCTGGATTACTTCAAGTCCAGTCAGAGTAGAGTACAATCTCCTGCTCTTCTCCCACATTATCTTGGCAGGCCTGGGAGCACTGAGGTGCAAGCTGGTGACCACCTAAGTAGTAGCATGATCTGTAGATCCTTGGATGTGTGATGTCCAGTAACCTGTTTAAGATTTTTTTTTCCTGCATTGTTATTCCTTTGACTTTCCTCTAGCCTGTCTATTGGTAGACATTGTATCCTGGTCTCAGCCATTCTTGAGGGCATAAATGCTCAGGGAAAAATAGCTTGAGGAAAACGATAATAGCCTGGACAACGTGCTGTGAGCTGGCAAGTAACGACCCATGCAAGTGACAAGTTGAGCTGTTGAGAACTAGGAAGCGGAATGAAGTGGGGGACGAGAGTCAAGGTGAAGCTGTGTGTTGTGCAGGTACCTCCAGAAAGATTCAAAAATAGTTGAGAAGGAAAGTTCCCCCACAGACCAGGCTTCTCGATGTTCTGCACAATAGGTTTTCAGGCTACTGGGTGTTAAAAGTAAGAATGACTCGTGACGGTTAAGGAGATGGGAAACCTGAATTGCACACTCTAATGCATATTCTCCCAGAGTTGCTAGCTTTTGGCTTTTGATAAATCCTCATTCAAACTGTCTGCTGTTGTTGCATTTTTCTCACCTATCATTATGTCGTGACCACGGCAAATGTGCTTCTCCTGTTGATCTGCATGTTACTTATAAATTGCCACATCAACAACAACTGCCCCTGCAAAGTGGGGTTGAGCTGCTGAATTCTGGCTGCCAGTCTGAGCAACGCTGTGTGTGGGACTTGTGTGGGACTGGGGCTTTGCCAAATCCTGAGAGGCAGGCAGTGATGTTCACTCACAAAAGTACCTGCTGGGCAAGGCATTGCGTGGAAGTGTTCCTTAATTCAGAGTAGCTGTGTTTGTTTTTGTGTCAGTTCTGACAATGTATGGGTGTACTCTGGAAAGAAATGTTTCAAAGCATGTGTCCCCTTAGAAAATGACTGGAAATGTACACACATTTGCATTGTATGATTATAATATTTGTGAGAAAAGTGAAAACCTGCTGACTGATCTGTACCCTCCCCTTCATGTGAAAAGGTTTGTTCTATTCCAGGGTGAGGGAGGCCCAGGATGTCTTGAGGTCTTCACCCCTGCAAAGGCCTCTTTGGACACCTAGTTAATCCCCCAAACCCCTCTCCTTTGGAGTAGATGACATCTTCTGCTCCTCTACAAAAGGTTGAGTTTGAACTTTTTATGGGTCCTGATAACAGCTGGGGATTCCTCTCCCCTTCTGTTTTCCTGCCACCCACAGCCTCCCGAGAGGAAGGATGAAAGAGAATGTCATTGCTCTTCCTTTCTTCTCTGGCTTTGATTTTTCTCTTCCTCCTTTATGTTTCAAAAAACTTTTAAACAAGCAAACAAATAAAATATTGCTCAGCCCTTTCTGAACCTTGTCTCCTTGCTGGTCCCCTCCCCTGCCACCACCTCTGTCCTACACCATTTTCCTGCTGACTTTCTTCTCAGTTTCTTGTTCTCTTTTCTCTCTGTGTATTAGTTAGGATTTGAGTTTGGCTGCTTCAAAGCAGAACAAATAACAGTGGCTTGAACTAGATAAACGTTTATTTATCTCTCATATGACACTATGTGCTTGTTGGTGATCAGAGGGACCTCAGCTCCTTCTAGCCTGTCATGCCACCTTGTAGGAGTGTTGCTGTGGTGCTCCTGGTCCATGGTGATACTCCATGACCCTCACATCTGAATTCATTCCCCAGTGAAGGAAGAAGGAAGACGTGGAGGTAGGGCACTGACTGGTAGGTCCTGGAGATTATCCTCAGCATGTCCACTCACATTCTTTCAGCTACATCTTTTGGGTCATAGCTGCAGGACAGATTGAGAGATTAAGTCTCTAGCTGGTGGCCAAGTGTTCAGTTAAAACTAAAGGGCTCTCTTATCAAAGGGAGGAGGAAGTGGAGAATGATATGAGGGGACAAACAGCACTCATGCTGTTAAACTGTATGTTGGAAAATGATTGAGGTTTATGGTAAAGCAGACTTTACCGTATGTAAGATTATGTAAGTCCCTAATGGGAAAGAAGAAAAAAGGGATAACCTATTTCAGTAAGTCCAAATATTTTAGTGACCCAATCATTCCCTGTAAATATAAAGACCCCAGAACTGCTGTTCAGCAAGTACTAGGGAGAGCATAAAGAATTAAATTTCAGGGGCACTGATGCTAAACTGACATGGGTTCCAACCCAGCTCTCTCTCCACTTGCTGTTGGACGCTGGCAAGTGACTTAACTTCCCTGAACTAGGATTTCCACAACTGTTACATGGGAATAACAATTCCCTCTTTATTGTGATGGTTAGAGATAGTACATGAGAATTGATTCTTACGATGGTCAGTACAAGGAGAACTCTCAAGAAATGTTGGCTGATGTAGTTTCCCACAGGGTAGAAATTGATTTGAAAGCTGTATATGATGTCCCTAAATTAGAAATCCACACAGGGAAATGGCAGTTGTAATGCCTGTGATGGAATGGTAACTCTGCGATGAGCTGCAGGGGGGACTTTTTTGGGGGTGTGTTCATTTGGATGTTTCCAGAAGGAGACCCTGAAGACAAAGAGATGGGAGGTGGCTTAGGAAGGTGGGGAAGTGAGAGAAGGAAGGGGAGGAAGCCAATGGGGACATCATTGAGCTTGTTATTTCTGGGTGCAGCCAGGACTCAATCTGCTGGGGCCCTCTGGAGACAGTGTAGAAATGAGGAGCCAGTGATCTGCCAGCTTCCACCAATTATTGGTAGAGGTTGGCTCCAGGGGATATTAACTCCCTGGCACTTTACACACCCTCCTTTCCTGCTCAGTGTGCTGGAGGAAGCTGCCCAGCAAAGAGCCACAGGTACATGCAGGTGAAAGCCACTGGGTTGGTTAGTGCTGAACGATATAAGGGAGGCACTTGCGGGTTGACGTCTTCTACATTGAGTGGCCTCACCTGTGATATAGGGGTGGAGCCTGTGAAGGAGGTTGAGGATGCCGGTGCTCTTGCATTTTACAGCTGTGCTTCCACCCTTTGCATTCGCCATGTTTAATTACAACCAGATCCCTTTGGTAACTCTTCTGAATCAATGCCCAAGGTTTTTTATCTTTGGTTAAAGTGAAGCTTGGTGGGGTGAGTGCCTTGTACCTCGTGGATCAAGATAATCTGACAGGAGATTCAAGATGGTGACATAGAGAATATCGTGTAGTCACTTCCTCCCATGGACACACCAGATCTACAGCTACATGTGAAACAGTTTCCTCTGAAAAAATCTGAGAACTAGCTCAACAACTGTTTCACATCCCCAAGGAAGAAAAAAATAGAAAGGCTGAGATATAATCTTGGCATAAACCCCACACCTGGCGTGGCAACCCAGCTTGGGAGGAAACTCAAAACATGGAACTTCTCCCTGAGGAGTGAAGGATTCAGATTCCACATCAGGTATGCCAGCTTTTAAGACCTGCACCTGAGAGACAAGCCTCAAACACCTGGCTTTGAAAACCAACAGGGGTTGTATCCCCCAGACCCAAAGGGCTGGAATTAATTGGGAAGGGTGGTGCTCAGCATGCAGACTCACTGGCAAAGGGCAAGGGCATGCACAGAAGCATCACTTGTGGTTGCCTGATGGGAGGGGGAGGGAGTGGGAGGGATCGGGAGCTTGGGCTTATCAGACACAACCTAGAATAGATTTATAAGGAGATCCTGCTGAATAGCATTGAGAACTATGTCTAGATACTCATGTTGCAACAGAAGAAAGGGTGGGGGAAAAAACTGTAACTGCAATGTATACATCTAAGGATGACCTGACCCCCTTGCTGTACAGTGGGAAAATAAAAAAAAAAAAAAAAAAAAAAGGTAAAAAAAAAAAAAAAAAGTGCAGAAGACTCTCTGTAAAAGAGCTTCATCTGCTGATCTTAAAGCACTGGATGGGCACCTTTTTTTTAGATGCATGCTCTCTGCCTTGCTAAAGCCAGTAGACTCTGTTTTTTAAAATTTTAAATTCTGGCTTTTTTTCCTTTTTTTTTTTTACACACTTGTTGGTGCCATCTTCATATTCTCCCACTGCCACGCCCCATAGCACATTGCTTCCCATGGGGGAGACTTTGTGCAGGTCAGGTGCCCTGGTTTCTGCAGCTGCTGCCCAGGGGACAATCTTTGAAAGTCTAGCTCTGAAAGTGGGGGACTTGCATTCCTGTGAACCAGGGTGTCCCCATCTTGGAGGGGTAGTCCTCAGCACGCTGCCAACCCCAGGGCACTGCATAGATGGCAGACCAAGATGCCTGCAGTCTTTTGGAGAAAGAGGGCTCTGCTTGATCTGGAGCTTTGGCCTGAGAGCAGGCTTCTGGGTGGGTACAGTTTGATACTTCAAGGGGTCTGTGGGGAGGCAGGGAGATGCCACCTTTGTGCCCTCCTCCAGCATCACTCCAGCTTGCTGGTATTACCCTAGTAAGGAGCTTACGCATTTGTCAGAAGTCCTGATTTTTGTGACTTTTACCCTGGGGACACCTCCACATCTCCTGGCCAAAAGGACTTAGACATGTGTTCCCATAGGACTGTATAATTTGCCTGTTTTAAAAACTGCTTCCTGAGAGTCTGGCTTCTAATCAGCCTGAATCCAGGTGATGCATGAGATACCCCCCAACCCCTTGTGACAATAGCAGGTCTTGGCACAGCCTCAGCCACTGGGAGTGATTGAAAAATGAAATAGACTGCTTGAACAGTCACAAAGATTTGCAAGACAGCCTAGAGCAAGGGCAAGGCTGAACAATAAGGTTCGCTTTCTATACAAGGCCACTCCTTCAAGACTAGGGGAGCAGATGGTTTCATGTAAGGCACAGAAACCAACGCAGAGGGTCAAGCATCAAACAGTGAGGAAACAGACGAATCTATTCCCAACAGAAGAACAAGATATAACCTCAGAAAGAAACAATGAAACAGGGATAATTAGTCAGTTTTTCTTGTTGTCCAAAGGTAAGATTCTTACTCTCCTTAATCACAATTATGGTCATAATAGATTGAGTGCTTTCATGGTACCAGGGATTGTGCTAAACACAATGTTGTATAATCTCTTTATCCCTCATGACTTCCCTGTGATCTGTGCATTATTCCCATTTAGCAGCTAAAGAAGTTGAGGCTTAAAGGTTGGGATAGAATATCAGTTAGTTGCTTGTTTGCTTTTATAAAGTGATTAATGTTTATGATGTGAATATACTCTGGAATCCTTGGTGAATTTGTGTAATTTCATCTGAAACTACTAAGAAAGATGTCACATGGAGACCTCCATCTTGTTCTGTTTGTCCTTTAATTTTGCATCATTGCCCTGTTCCCTCCTTCTCTTTTTCTTTTTCTTTTTTTAAGCCTTTGAAATCTGTTGAGCCCAACAGAAGAAAGAAACTTGCTAAAATTTAGCTTGTCAAAGTACTAGCTTATGCAGTGAGAATGAGAGCAGAGAGAAACAAGGTATTTCAGAAGGGAGGCCCCAACCAAATAGCACTCCTCTTAGTGTGTGGCTGTGATGAGGCCTCTCTACACATTTATACACAGAGTGCTCTGTGTAGAAGGCCAGCTTTTCAATTCACTTTAAAGAATAAATCGAGTACTTCTGCAAGGTCTTCTTCCTATTGAGTACAGAGAGTGAGATTGCTAATGGCTTTCTGGTTATTCCTCCTTAACCCTGTCAGAGCTGACCCACCTGGGGATGCAGTCTAGGAGATATGATGTGTTTTATACTCTGGGCCCTTGTTATAGACTGCCGTTACGTGTGCCAGTGGGGTGAGCAAGTGGTGTTATGAGGACATAGTTCCAATCTATTGGCTCAACATTTAACTCCTTTTATATAGTGTGGTAAATTGCCTTCAGATTATGAATTCTCATTGTAGCCAAGGAGGAGAAAAAAATAATGCAAATTCCCACTATCTGAAAACCCTTGGAACAGTCTGGTCCTTCAAAAGTCTGCCATTGGGATATGTAATTTCTAAGTGAAAGGTCTGCTTGAATTTGCACTGGGCAAGTTTGAGTGAGTGCATGTATTAGTGAAAATCCTTGGATGTTCTGTAGGACGCTTGCTAGCAACCGTGACGCCCTGTGGTTTCTCTCTTATAATTGTGCCCGGCAGGCTGGTGTAAAGAGTGTAACCTTCCATTGAAGTGGGAAAATGCATTAACTTGTGCTATCATTTTGAAGTCATGACCAATGCCAGAGTGAACAATATGGAATAGATATACATAGGCGAGCCTGAATTGTTAAGAACTTTTATAACCCTTTCTTCCTTTTCCATTCCTGAGAGCACCCTTATAATTGTTACAAAAAGTACTTTTTTTTTAGGCTGTAAAGAATAAAATCTATTTGGTAATTTGTAGATAGGCATATATACATTTAAATGTTTTGTTGGTGATAGAGGTCAGTACAAAGCACCAACCTTTTTTTTCCCCTCAGAATTACATTTATTTATTCATTAAACATTAATTGAGCAGTGACTTTTTGCTGGGCCCTGGTGGAATACAAGGACATAAAGACAAAGGAGACATAAACCTTGCCCACAAGAACTCACAGCATTACTCACAAAATAAATGAATGCTTCCATATTGCATGACTTCTTGGGTGTAAATAAAGAACACGTAATCAACTTATAATTCATACAGCTTATCCAGATATAAATGATGAATAACCCTTCTAAAGCACTAATTGTACATAAGATCTCTTATTAGCACATACTCTTGCTTTGCAGGATAAAAGATTTAAAGAGATAATGTTTTTATCACAGCAGTATTCAAACTCTAAATTACTCTGCAACAGGTCTGCAGAAAGGAAATTGATTATATTCTTATTATATTGAGGGAAATTTCAAAAGCTCAGGTACTGGTGAATGTGACTGCTAGCAACCTGCAACCCTAAGACTTATCTGCAGTGCCCTTTATTCTTTCTTTCTCACATTTTTTTTTTCCTTTTCCATTGAGAGGATATCTCTCCTCCTGTCCAGGGTTGATTCCTATACATCAAGTCTCATCCCTTCCTGGCCCTCTGAGATGCCTCAATTCCCTGCCTCCTTCTGGTTTTTGTAGAGGCTCCCTGAATAATAGGGTGAATTCTGTCAAGATGTTAAAGTATTTGCAGTTCTGTATATCAAAAGGAAAAAAAATATCCCCTTCCTGAACTCCATCTCCCCTCCTGTAGTTGTTCTATTTCTTCCTTTCTCTTTATAACCCATCTTTCAGAATGAGTTATCTACACTCATTTTCTCCTATTTAAAACCACCATGCACAAATGCAGACCCAATATTCTACTGAAAAGATTTCCATCAACTCGCTAATGATCTCCTTGTTGCGAAGCTAATGAATAGTTTTCATTTTGATTTTACTTTATTTCTCTGTACCACTGATACTGTTAATCACTTTAATATTTTTATTTTTATTTTTTTGTCTTTCGAGGGCCACACCTGCAGCATATGGAAGTTCCCAGGCTAGAGGAGCTGTTGCTGCCAGCCTACACTACAGCCTACAGATCCTAGCCGCATCTGTGACCTACACCATAGCTCACACCAATGCAGGATCCTTAACCAACTAGTGAGGCCAGGAATCGAACTCAAGTCCTCATGGATACTGGTCACGTTCAGGACTGCTGAGTCACAGTGGGAACCCCCCACTTTCATCTTTTTAAATTAACTTAAAATATATGCAATATAATAAACACTCGATAAAATATTCCAATGATGCTGGAGGTACAGTAGGGAGTCATATACAATCCCCTTCTCTTCTCTGTGACTTTCCAGTCTTACTTAAGGACTTTTTTTTTTTGACAGGCGCATGTATGTCCTTCCAGAAATACCCATTTTGGATTCAATATGAAAAAAAATACAAGGAGATTATGTTGGACATGATCAGTGTACTCTTTTCATGTAATGTGTTTTGAACATCTTCACACACCAGCATGTATAGATTCCATTATAACTGCAACACATTCTTGTAAACTCCCTCCTTCACTAAAGAGCCTGCTCGCCAGACCATAGCAGTGCTCCCCCTTCACAGATCCTTGGTGAGCATCTCCTAGTCTCCTCTGCAAGGACCAGTATCTGTGTTCTGTTCTAGGGTTTCAGAGTCTCAGGTCCCACTTTCCTGTGGTAGATGCTGTCTATGCCCATTCACTATTATATGCTCTTGACTGTCTAAGCTTTACCTCCTGTCCAGATCTCCTTTCTAACTGCCATGGTTAATTGTGTGTTGCATACTTCCACTTGAATATATTGCAGAAATGTGGAATTTAACACATCAAGAACTCAGCTTATTATTCTTCTCTGTTCCCATCCCCTAAACCTGCTTCTTCTAATTTCCTATTAGAGTGAATGTGATCCCACCCAAGAAATTGCTGATAGTCCCCTGGAGTCATCCTTCATTTCTCTTTGTCTTCTACCTTCACATGTAATTATCAAGTCTTACTGATTCTAACTCCTAAATATTTTTTTAACATAACTACTTGTTTATATATCATTATTATTTTCCTTATATAAATAACTATAATTTCTTATCTAAATTATTGCAATAAGCCCCTCAATAAATAACTCTTATTTCAGTATTCTCCTAATGTTATTTCTTCTCCCCACTGACGAGTGATACTTCTGAGACACAGAGCATGACAAAGTCTAAATTTCTTCATGTGGCTAATAAGAGACTATCCCCGTCACACTCACTACAGTTCTATGACACTGCTTTGTAAGTGCTTCTTTCCTTGTTTTCATCCCTCTCTATACTGTAGACTTGCTGAAACAACAGCCATACTTTATTTTTTTTATATAATGATTTTTATTTTTTCCCATTATAGCTGATTTACAGTGCTCTGTCAATTTTCTATGATACAGCATGGAGACCCAGTAAAATATACATGTACACATTCTTTTTTCTCACATTATTATGCTCCATCATAAGTGACTAGAAGTAGTTCCCAGTGCTACACAGCAGGATCTCATTGCTAATCCATTCCAAAGGCAATAGTCTGCATCTATTAGCCCCAAGCTCCCCATCCATCCCACTCCCTCCCCCTCCCCCTTGGCAACCACAAGTCTCTTCTCCAAGTCCATGATTTTCTTTTCTGTGGAAAAGTTAATTTGTGTTGTATTAAATTCCAGATATAAGTGATATCATATGGTATTTGTCTTTCTCTTTCTGACTTACTTCACTCAGTATGAGAGTTTCTAGTTCTATCCATGTTGCTATAAATGGCATTATTTTGTTCGTTTTAATGGCTGAGTAGTATTCCATTGTGTGTATATACAACATCTTCCTGATCCAATCATCTGTCAATGGACATTTTGGTTGTTTCCATGTCTTGGCTATTGTGAATAGTGTTGCAGTGAACATGCAAGGAAATTAAAGGAGATGTAAAGAAATGGAAAGATATTCCATGCTCCTGGGTTGGAAAAATTAATATGGTAAAAATGGCCATACTACCCAAAGCAATCTATAGATTCATTGCAATCCCTATCAAATTACCCATGACATTTTTCACAGAACCAGAACAAACAATCCAAAAATTTATATGGAACCACAAAAGACCCAGTAATTGCCAAGGCAATTCTGAGGAACAAAAACCAAGACGGAGGCATAACTCTCCCAGAATTCAGGCAATATTACAAAGCCACAGTCATCAAGATAATGTGGTACTGGTACCAAAACAGACATAGTGGTACTGGTACCAAAACAGACATACAGACCTGTGGAACAGAATAGAGAACCCAGAAATAATCCCAGACACCTATGGTCAATTAATCTTTGGCAAAGGAGGCAAGAACATAAAATGGGAAAAAGACAGTCTTTTCAGCAAGTATTGCTGGGAAACCAGGACAACTGCATGCGAATCAGTGAAACTAGAACACACCCTCATATCATGCACCAAAATAAACTCAAAATGGCTGAAAGACCAAAATATAAGACAAGACACCATCAAACTCCTTGAAGGGAACGCAGGCAAAACATTCTCTGACATCAACCTTAGGAATATTTTCTCAGGTAGGTCTCCCAAAGCAACAGAAATAAAAGCAAAAGTAAACCAATGGGACCTAATCAAATGGAAAAGCTTTTGCACAGCAAAGGAAACCAAAAAGAAAACAAAAAGGCAATTTACAGAATGGGAGAAGATAGTTTCAAATGATGCAACTGACAAGGGCTTAATCTCTAAAATATACAAATGACTTATACCACCCAACAGCAAAAAAGTCAACAACCCAATGGAAAAATGGGCAAAAGACATTTCATTTCTCCAAGGAAGATATACAGATGGCCAACAAGCACATGAAACAATGCTCAACATCCCTGGTTAGTAGAGAAATGCAAATCAAAACTCCCATGAGATACCACCTCACACCAGTCAGAATGGCCATCATTAATAAGTCCACAAATAACAAGTGCTGGAGTAGGTGTGGAGAAGAGGGAACCCTCCTGCACTGTTGGTGGGAATGTAAGCTGGTACAGCCACTATGGAGAACAGTATGGAGGTACCTCAGAAAAAACTATATATAGAATTACCATATGACCCAGCAATCCAACTCTTGGGCATATATCTGACTAAACTTTCCTTGAAAAAGACACATGTACCGGCATGTTTATTGCAGCACTATTCACAATAGCTAAGACGTGGAAACAACCCAAATGTCCATCGACAGATGATTGGATTAGGAATATGTGGTATATAAACAGCCATACTTTCTTATTTGCAGTTCTATCTGTCCCTACTGCCTAGCTAGAGGTACAGTACCATGAGATGATGACTTAACTTTATGAGTAGTGACAATTCTTTCCTGATTTCTTCCTGTTGATTGAGATGGAGAGGTGCCTGTGCTCTGTCCTTCCTCTTTCCCAACCTCTGTTTGTCACCAAATTTCTTATGTTCTTACTTCCCTAATAGGAATTGGACTCCTAGATTCTTCATAAAATTAGGAAATTCCTGATAACTTTTCCCAGCATTTGCCATAGTTTGAATGCTTATCTCTTCTGTGATGGTGTCCTCCAAGGGTACACAGGGCCCAAGGCCAACTCTGCCCTTGACCTTGGGAACCTCTGCATTGAAACTTTGATAGTCATGAGGATGCAGCATCATTATGACTCACAGCGGACCCCCCTTCATCATTGATAACAGACTCTGGTAGCATTAGCCTAGGAAAGACCTGAACTCATAATTCCTAAGAGTTGGTTACATGCCAAAAGAGAAACTGGGAGGATTAGAAGAATATAAAATGCCAAGAAAAAAAAAATCCCAGTATTTTGTTACAGGGTTAAAGACAGATTACTGGCAGGGAAAAACATATGTGACTAGAAGGGTGATTCATCTCTTGAGCTCTCCTTGTAAGACACCTGTGTATCCTGGATTTAATCACTGAGGCTAGCCTGGGTTCAGATAAGGGCAGCTTCCAGAATTCTGTGATGCTTTAACTCAATGATGGAGAGGTGTGGTGGATCTATGGCATATTTGAAATATGAATTTATAAGATTTCTCATTGGATTTTGGGAATGAGAGTGAGAGAGATTGGAAATGGATTTCTAGCTTGAGTAACTAGATAGATGGTGGTCTCACAAAAAATGTATAGAAAATGGAATGAGAAGTAGGTTTTCAGGCAGAAGATGAATACAGTGATTTTAGACATTTTAGTTTGAGTTTTCCCTGTGAGTTACCCAGCTGGCGATACAAGGTTGTGAAGCTTATGAGAAATATTGTGCTAATGACATAGACTTGGCTAATTCCACACCATATAAACATTCACTGAAAGCAGTACAGCAGAAACAATTAGATTTTAACTTTGTCTACAACTTGTAGTTCAGACAAGCCCCCCACCCCACCCCTTCAATTCTGCTACAGTTTACTACAAATTTCCAAACCAGGTCTTCCCCTTTCTCGGGGAAGCCCGCTTAAGTAAACTTGACTCTGTATTTGACAACTGTTTCCCTGGTTATCACTGAGCCTCCCTATTGACCACAAAGATGGGTACATGCTTCTTCAAGATGACTTTTTAAAAAATGTGTTTATTAAATAAAATTTAGTTTTGCCTCTCAATTTTTAAAATAGATTTTATTTTTTTTTAGAGCAGTTTTAGGTTCACAACAGAATTCAGAGGAAGCTACTGAGGTTTCCCATATGCTTTCAACATGCCCAGCCTTCCCCATTATCAACATCCTCCACCAGAGTGGTCCATTTGTTACAACTGATGAACACTGACACATTATCACCACCCCAAACCCCTAGTTTATATTGTGGTTAACTCTTGGTTGTATACCCTGAGGGTTTGAATAAATGTATAATATGGTATAAGCATGTATTCATAGCAAGATGCCTTTTGACCCAAATATTTCAACTAGGTTACAAAAATAATAACTAAAGATTTAGTTCAGAAAAACTCAAATAATGTGAGAAACAGACATCCCTAAACTATCTCTTGAAAAAGTGCTCCAGTTGAGGCAAGTGTCATGGATGAAGTAGATCAGTGATACCTGCTTTGCACATCACTTTGTAATTTTTTAAAAAGCCACTTCATATTTTGTTCACAGGTGTTTTGATGAGGCTGTGTTCTAATATTCCCTACAAATAAATAGCAAAGTGTCCCTCTTTGGCCAAAATGATCCCAAGTATGTGCTATGTTGCTGAAGAGGGACTCTGAGGTCAGCATGGGGTAGGACAAACAGCAGCAACAGTGCTTTCAGGTATGGAATGGTTGTTCCAGCTATGTGTGGTCATGTTTGTCTTAAGGCCAGTGGAAAGGGAGTTATTGAGTACAAGGCATTGTGATGGTTGCTTCCCACGCATATATTATTGTATAGGTGCTGTTATCTCCATTTTACCCAGAAAGGAACTAATGTTCGGAGAGATGAACTTGTCCAAGGCCACATCGTGAAGGTTGTAAACATTCATGGCTCATGAAGTCCCCAGTGCAGGAAGATTTCTTAAGAAAAAGATGAGGTGTATGCTTGATTTGGGGAACACAATGCCTTTATCATAGCATTATTTTTGTTTCAGTGCCAATAACCACAATATTTTTCCAGCAAGATACTGATGTTTTGTCTTTTCTCCCCACTTGCTCAGATGAGTCAGAGACTTTTAAAAGCTTAAAAAGGCAATGAATAAACTGTCCTTGTAAAAGCACTGTGGGTTTAAGGAGGTTTGACTGTTCCAGCTTATATTAAAGATGGAAAATTATATTTTTAAGATAATTACGTGTTCCTTTTGATAAAGCAAAAACATTCACAGAGATGTAGTTTCAGACCAGTCTGCTGAGCCTGCTGCCAGCTGTGATGAGCTTGTAGGAACGACTCTTCTCCTCCCTAGGGAGAAGCCAGTCACACAGGATGGTAGTGGGTAAAAAAAAATCAGCAGACTGCTTTGGTGGATCACCCTTTACAGGTAGCTCACACTGCCTTCAGAGTCCAGTGTCTTATCTTAGAAGGCCATGGGTGAAGACTATGCTACACATTGATTGTTAGGAAAGAACATATAGGAGGCCTTGGGAAACACCAACTAAATTTGTATAGATACTTGGGTTTCAACTCTCTCAGTGTTGCCATAAGTTGTAAGGAACTAATATTCATTGATGACTCCTTCTCTGTGTTCCTTGCTGCTTCCTTTGAATCTTATAGAGCTCTACACCTTTCACAGCCAAGTCCTACTTTTCCCTAGCTGCAGTCACTAGGTTATCCTACCTGGAAGGTGATGACTTCCAAAGTTAAATCCTCAGCCCAACCTCTTCCTCAAACTCCTAACATTTCCAATGACATCCTTGACATTTCCTCTTGATGTCTGATAGACTTCCTAAACTCATCATGTTCAAAATGGACTGATCTCCTAATCACCAGCTTTCTACCTCCATCAGCCCATCCTTTCTGTGTCTTAATAAAATCTGCCTTTCCAGTTGCTCAAGCTAAAGAGCTTTTGAGTCATCCTTGATTCTTCCCCTCACTCTTTACATCTTAAACATCAACAACAAAGGCTATTGATTGTATCTCTAAAATATATCTGGAAGTCAACCAACTCTTTGCCACATACATTGTTGTCAGCCTGGTTCAAGCCACTGCCTTCTCTTCCCATCCTTATCCCTAGTGTCTAACACAGCAGCCAGAGGAATCCTTTTAAATGACATTTAAAGACATTATGTTTTTCTTCTCAAAACCCTCCAGTGGTTTCCTTGTCCATTGGAACACAAGTCAAAATGCATAGAGTGTTCTGTAATACTCTCTGTGACTTCCTTGCCACCATTGCCCTGTTGCCTCTTACTACTCCCTCTGGCTCACTTCACTCCGCCACACTCTTTTATTTCCCTGCTAGTCACTGAATATGCCAGGCACAACTCTCACTGAGAGATTTAAGGGAGTGATCACTTATTCTGTAATTACTATGTGTCAGTCACTGTTGTTCCTGGACATAGAATGTTTCAGTTGATTCCCATAACGAATCTACCAGGTTGTCTTTTTTCAGGTAAGGAAATTAGGAAGTTAATTATTACTTTTCTGTGTCACACCCCTGAGAGCTGAATGCCGGACTGAGTGAACACAAAATTCTTCTCCCTCAAACAAACAAACAAAAAAGGACCTGAATCTCTATGAGTGAAACTGTATCCCTGGAGCCATAGTTGTAGGTCCAGGAAATGAAAATGTGTGAAGCTGAAAGTAACGTACATCATTAGGTATGGGTGTAAGCTGACTTTACAGGTGACTGAATTCTGGTTAGCTGGGTTTTTGGGAAAGAGCCCTGATGAGTAAACCTATATACCAAGTAGCTAACTGTGTGGGGGCTGATCACAGCCCATGGGCCAAGTGCAGCTGGAAAGCATGTTTCTTGCCTTGGTCACTGCCTGATAATCCAAGAACTAGTAAGTGCAGATCAAAGGAGACTGCATAGCTCATATATTGAGAATTCTGGTGCCAGGTGCTGAAATAACCTTCCTTTGAGGGCAAGTAAATTCTCTCAATTGATGGAACAGAAATTGCTCCAGGCGAGGGCCCCATTTGCTCCCCTGCTTAATTGCCTCACTAACCCTCATTCTGGATTGAGCTTCAATCACTTTACTTTCTAAGCTCAGAACCCCTGGGACAGGTTTCCACTGGCATGCTTTGCAAGCAATGGAGGCGATTATCCAGGCATTAAAATTGCTTTTCTCAGGCCTTTTCTAGCCAGGCTCAGTCTCTGTTCCTCCAAATTGCCTGGAACACTGCCCTCTGTCTCACCATGTGCTGGTGGAGGCCTGGTCTCAGGCTGGGCAGTCCGGCTGTCTAGGCCAAATGAAAAGACTTCAAGCCTAAATGTTACAGACCTTATGCGGACCTCAGAGTCCAAGGCAATGCAAAGTGAAGTCCAATGTCATGGAAATCAAGGTGCATATTCTGAGCTGCTTTGATCTTCACATTTTTATTAGGCTACTGGATGAGCTTCTCTAGTCCCCAAGGCATTTCAATGTGGCTCAAAGTAGCAGAGGAAAAGTCACCCTAAAGAAGGTCAAGGAAGGTCGCATCTCTTTTATACAAATGGGCCAGCAAAAGATATTCCATTAGAAAAAGTCATTACCATTTCACTCATTCATCTGCCATTAGGGCAAATACAGTGCAAAACTATAGGAGAGAGACATTGTTCTGGCTATCTGCGGCCAGAGAATACTTTAGGATACTAGAGAAATACTTTAGAATATTTTGGAGAACACTTTAGGAGATCAGAGAATACTTGTAGAGACCAGTGAAAGCTTTAAGAGGGATTTTTGGAGATGGAATTATGAGGACATGGTAGATAGGAAGCAGTTATGTACCCAGAATATCCGAATGTCAGGGTGTTTTATTTAACCTACCCTAAAGGACAAGCATCGGGTTAAAACCATAAAAAAGTAGAGTTTTGGAATTCCCATTGTGGCTCAGCAGGTTAAGAACCTGACTAGTATCCGTGAAGTTGCAGGTTCAATCTGTGGCCTTGCTCAGTGGGTTAAGGATCCGGTGTTGCTGTGAGCTGTGGTGTAGATTGTAGATGTGGCTTGGGTCTGGCATTGCTGTGGCTGTGGCATAGGCCAGCTGCTGCAGCTCTGATTGGATTCCTAGCCTGGAAACTCCTCTATGCCATGGGTTCGGCCCTTAAAAGACCAAAACAAACAAACAAAAGTTTTCCTAACTTGTTCTCCTCCATCTCAGGGCTTTTTTATAGCCCTCAGTACGGATTGAGGAATCCGTTGCCATTTCCCTCTCTCCTAGTGAAGCTTCCTCTACATCATGGCCAAATAACAGAAAGCAACATAATGTTTTTTTTTTTCTATTAAAAATCTACTCAGAGAGAGTGAAATCTGTATTTTTAGACTTCACACTTCGCACCTGCGGAAGTTCTTTGAGAGGACCTAATAACAGAGGACCAACACATCACCTTGACGATGATAAAACTTCAGTTTGGATGGTGGTTCTTTGATTCCAGGCAAGATAGCCTATTGATACTAAGACCAGGCCAAGCAGACTCACCCCTAAGCACAGTGTGGAGGAAAGGTGGGGGCTTGGTCCCCAGCTTGGACATTGCTGGGTGAAATAGTCTCAGTTTATTTTTCCCTTTCCCACTTCACTTTCCTGGGGTTGAATGAGAAAAGGCAGGGACGGAAACCACAGTTATTCTCCTGGTGGAGGCCCCTTCATCTGGGACACTAGGAAGAAGCAATTAATCCTAACATTATGCACTGGTCAGAGAAAGACAAGGTGACTATGGGGAATGTTCTTGGTAGAGACAAGGAGAAATTCTTCTTCAAAGCAGAACCATTAGAAAACATTTCCAGCGGGGCATTTCTTTTTTTTTTTCCCCTTCCATGAGGTGTTGAGATGAGAAAAACTTACCTCAGAGAAACTTTAGTCCCTGGCAGGGCAACCCTGAGTGCGTTCCATTGACAGTCGTTGCTGGCAGTCATGAATAAGAAGAGGTAAAAAGAGAAAAAAAGGCCTGGCTGAGCAAGAGACAGGATTCTGAGGCCTCTGAAGCTTTGGGAATAAAGCGGATTTAACTTGACTCCATCTCTCCAGGACCTTATTAAAAGAAGAAAGGATAATGGGGATTTTGTGCAGCCAGAGTAGAAAAAGGCTGAGTTTGTGCTTAGGCATTCAAAACAGAAAGAAGGAAAGAAGGACCAAATATGGAGTTGGACTTCATTTCCAAGCGTGAACCTTCATCACTTTCATCAGTAGCCATCTGGCATACAGGGTTCTGTGGCATTTCTCTAAAATGACTGGCAACCTCCAACAGTTTCCTTGGCACTGCCACTGAGAAGCCTCCGTTCTTAGCAGTGTGCTAGAAATAGTCAAAGCTCAACATAGGCAGGTAATGATACTTATATAATCAGTACTTTATTCAATCCTAATACAGTGAAGCCCTCATCCCTGTGTGACACTTCCAGATGCATATTCAGAACTTTGTTTGGCTGCCGACTCATGAAGCTTCTTAAAAGAGATGCCAGTGATGGGGAAAAATAACACACATGTCTGTGCGTGTGCATGCGTGTGCGCACATACACACTCACATACACACACACACACACGCATATCTTCCCCTTCTTTGCGTTCCACAGTACTGTATTCATATATCCTTATAGCCCTTAGCATATAATACTGTAATTGTCCGTTTATGTATCTGTCTATTCCAGCAGATTTTAGCACTTAGAGGAGAGAAAATATATCCATTTTATCTGTTTATCTGAATCACTGAACACAGGTGCTCAAGGAGGATTTGATTGGACAAGTGTTTTAGCTTTATGCTTTGTATCTTTAGCATAATTGGTTTACACCAGGTAAACCAGTCATTCATTTTCAGTATATAAATGAAACCCTTGACTTTTCAAGAATAGATGGCTTTGAAGAGCATTTCCTCCCCCGCCCAAGAAGTATGGACCTTTTTCAAGGTGCTGTGTGAGAAACTAAGCCAACATCCAAAGTGGGTCTGACCAGTAACCCCTAGGACACTTCACACAAGCACGAATGTGTTTGTTCTGATGTTCTAGCCAACGTTTGGAACTGGCAGTTTGATCTGACTGACTTAATCCAAGAATTTATTCAGGTTTTCAAGAGACCAAACTGAATCTCTTAGCATTTTAGAAGAAAGAAAACATACAAATGAACAAAATCACATACACACGCACAAATTTGAGAGGCCCACAAAAGTGATGATTCTGTCCTAAGTTTACTCTATGCTAGAGAGAAGAAGAAATGCACAGAACCAAAATTTTGACAGAACTAAGTTCTTTGAGTAGAGGGCCCCATAGAGTGGCAAGCTCTTGTAACATTCTATGAAAAACACATCTCAATTGAGCAAGTAATTTATATTGATTCAGTTTTCATGTCCAAATAGAGCTCTATATACTTGTTTTATGTCACCCCTGGTTTCTAAATCTGTAGCTCCATGTATGTATCTGCGGGTATACATGCATACCACACTCACTAACACCTGATGATGTTGGATGCCATGCCAAACAAAGCAAATGCACCTCTTCACCCTAGTTAATGGCTAAATTATGGTATCAGTGTTTGAAACAGCAAAATTCCTGGGCAAGTGAAGAATATGTACCGTATCTTGGAGACTGGCATTCTGGTTTTTGATTTGTAATAGAATTTTCTTGTAAGAGTTTTTAAGACTATTAATTCTCTGATGTGGAGTAACTTCCTCAGTAGGCAATGCTTCCTAAAACTGTGTTGGCTTTGATAGTAGATCTTTGTGTTGGCATTTGGATATCTTCTTCCTTCTATCATTGCAGGAGTTTCATTATTAGAATGTATATGTAAATACCACGAGATGTTGGGGTATTTATACAGGCAATGTATTTCCCACTTTATTGCCCCTAAATCAAGGACATTTGGTTCGTTAAACAAGCTAGATAGCACCTTTGGAAAAAAGTGTTTCGCAGACTTGGAAACCGAATAGATTCCTTTTAAAAGAAAGAGAGGGAGTTCCCGTCCTGGCACAGTGGTTAACGAATCCGACTAGGAACCATGAGGTTGCGGGTTCGATCCCTGGCCTTGCTCATTGGGTTAACGATCTGGTGTTGCCGTGAGCTGTGGTGTAGGTTGCAGATGCAGCTCGGATCCCGCATTGCTGTGGCTCTGGCATAGGCTGGTAGTTACAGCTCCAATTCAACCCCTAGCCTGGGAACCTCCATATGCCGCGAGAGTGGCCCTAGAAAACGCAAAGAGACAAAATAAAATAAAATAAAATAAAATAAAATAAAAAAAAAATAAAGAGAAAAATCCTTCAAGATTGCCTTAGAAGTCCTTGGAATCCAGTTTGATTGACATTGACTTAGGAAATTAGTTTTAATTTCTGAAAATATCTTTTAACAGGAAATATCAAGGACCTATACTTCCTCTGATAGTTTAAAAAAAACATGTGCAATCATGTGGTAGATATTCAGTCAGTTTCCTTCTTAAGTATTCACTCAAAAAGATAAATGTTCGTCACAGGACTATTCACAGTGGCCAAGACATGGAATAGCTTAAATGTCCATCTACAAATGAAAGTATTTAGAAGTCGTTGTACATATATACAATGGAATAATACTCAGCCATAAAAAAGAATAAAATAATGTCATTTGCAACAACATGTTTGGAACTAGAGATTGAGTGAAGTAAGTCGGAAAGAGAAGGAAAAATATCATATGATATCACTTATATGTGGAAGTATGGCCCAGATGATCCTATCTGCAAAACCAGAAGAGATCACAAACATGGAAAGCAGACATGTGGTTGCTGGGGAGGAGAAGTGGGAGGAGTGGGATGGACAGGAAGTTTGGGGTTGGTGGATAGAAACTAACATTTGGAATGGATGGGCAATGGGTTCCTATTGCATAGCACGGGGAACTGTGTGTGACTGGGTCACTTTGCTGTATAACAGAAACTGAAGAAACATTGTAAATCAACTATACTTTAATTAAAAAAAAGAAGTTGTGACAATGGTGTAACTGATTTCTGTAGAACTCTAACCTCCAGAAAACTGGGTGTTTTGAATGTTAATTAAGTAGATGTTGGAGAAGAACTAATGGTTTCTCACCTTAAAGAACTAAAGATGAGAGAAATAAGTAAGCTTTTGAATTCAATACAGATACTTTTTAGAAATAGAATGCGTTACACAGACATTTCTCTTAAAGCTTGAATTTTCATAATACAAGTTATTAAACTACAAATCAAATATAATGTCAATTAATTAAAGAACGCAAATTGAATGGTATGAATCCATTGTTTGGAATATACTTGGAATTTGTAACTAGCACCCCAAAAGTAAATCTAGCTCTCTAAAAACACTTGAAGTGATTTGTTTGAATAGCTGGCCTTTGTTTTTCTACTTCTTGTTGGTGTTTGTGATGGAACTTCCAGCAATGTTGTTGAGGGCAGATATAACAGAGGAGATGAGGAATTCCCAAGTGTAATGACTGAAGGACTAACAAAAAAACATTTGCCTTTGTTCAAACAGCTTATTTTTAGTTTACATTAATAAAAAACACCTTTACAGCTAAAAATACTTCCGTTATTAGAACTCTAAAAGAAAAACTTTTACTTTGTAAATATGTATTTCTCTTATTTTTGATAGTTTTTCCTACATTAAAACAGGTATTATTTTTAACATTTTGTGATAACCAGATGTTTTTTAAAATTGAAAGTATCATGTTAGCAATGAACAGATTGAATTTAATGTTCTTATATTTTTAAAAATTAAAATCTTCCTGTTTTCTTATAAATATTGGTTGAATGGAAAACGTTAATAACTCAGTTGAATATTACCTACAGTTGAGTTCCTGCTGCTTAGATTATGATATCATTATGATAGTATAGCCATCCACATGATAAACTCTTTAATTTAAAACACCCCGTTACCTGGAGGGGAAAGTCAGTATTTAAGACTTTATACATCCTGGGCATTACCTCTGAATTTTTCTTCTTTACATCCCTACATTCTGCTATAACATTCTTCCCCTTGATATGTAAATATAGACACTTTCATTTTACCATACTATTTTTGGTGCTGATATGTTTATTTAAAATACCCTTTCTTATCATTTCAGTGTGGTAAAATCTTGCCCACTTGGCCAGTTTGAGTGTCGTGTTCTTCAAGTCATTTATTCTTGTGTTTCTTTCCTCATGATATGGTGACTATATGGCATGACAACTACTGAGGCCTTTGATTGCTAAATGAAGAAGTTAACTGTATCCCAAATTCACTGACAGTATTCTTAGTCACAAGGAATTATTTAGAAATACTTGCCATCACTCTTCTGACAGTTTGGGTGAGAGATAATGGGTAAGGGAGGAGGGAGGGGTAAAACAATTATAAATAGTCAATAAGTATGTTTGCTTATTAAAGGTGGGATTTTAGTTAGAAGTTATAACCTAGAGATGGCACTAAAGCTGGAAAATGGATGAATAAGATAATCAGAGGGTTATAGGATTATCAATCTCAACCCCTTGTATTGGATTCCCTGTGATGGTTAAATTTATGTATCAACTTGGCTGGACCTCACTGTCTAGATATTTGGCCAAACATTATTTTGGATTTTTCTGTGAGAATGTTTGTGTGTATATATAGTTTTAATTTTTTTTTCCATTATAGCTGGTTTTTACAGTGTTCTGTCAGTTTTCTTCTGTAGAGCATGGTGACCCAGTTACACTTACATGTGTGCATCCTTTTTTCTCACATTATCATGTTCCATTGTAAGTAACTAGACATAGTTCCCAGTGCCACACTGTGGGATCTCATTGCTAATCTATTCCAAAGACAATAGTCTGCATCTATTAACTCCAAGCTCCCAGTCCATCCCACTCCATCCCCCTTCCCCTTGGCAGCCTGAGTGAAGTCAGAAAGAGAAAGACAAATACCATGTGATACCACTTAAGTCTGGAATCTACTATATGGCACAAATGAACCTTTACACAGGAAAGAAAATCATGGACTTGGAGAATAGTCTTGTGAGAATGTTTTTGGATGAGATTTACATTTAAATTGGTGGACTTTCAGATGGCCAATAAGTCCATGAAAAAATGCTCAACATCACTGATTATTAGAGAAATGCAAATCAAAACTACCATGAAATATCACCTCACAACAGTCAGAATGGCCATCATTAATAAGTCTACAAATAACAAATGCTGGAGGGGGTGTGGAGAAAAAAGAACCTTCCTGCACTGTTGGTGAGAATGTAAGCTGGTACAACCACTATGGAGAACAGTATAGAGGTACCATAGAAAACTATACATAGAACTGCCATATGACCCAGCAATCCCACTCTTGGGAGTTTACAAATGGACAAAACTTTCCTTAAAAATACACATGCACCCCTGTATTCATTGCAGCTCTATTAACAATAGCCAAGACATGGAAACAACCCAAATGTCCATCGACAGACACTTGGATTAGGAAGATGTGGTATATATACACAGTGGAATACTACTTAGCCATAAAAAAGAATGAAATAATGCCATTTGCAACAACATGGATGAAACTAGAGACTTATACTGAGTGAAGTAAGTCAGAAAGAGAAAGACAAATACCATAGGATATCACTTATATCTGGAATCTAATATAAGGCACAAATGAACCTTTCCACAGAAAAGAAACTCATGGACTTGGGGAATAGACTTGTGGTTGCCAAGGGGGAGGGGGAGGGAGTAGGGTGGTTGGGAGCTTGGGGTTAATAGATACAATCTATTGCTTTTGGAATGGATTAGCAATGAGATCCTGCTGTGTAGCACTGGGAACTATGTCTAGTCATTTATGATGGAGTATGATGATAATATGCAAAAATAGAATGTGTACATGTATGTGTAATTGGGTCACCATGCTGTACAGTAGAAAAAATGTATTGGGGAAATAACTATTAAAAATAATATTTTAAAAGAAGAAAAAAAAAGAACTATCATATTACCCAGCAGCCCCACTCTTGGGCATATATCTGGACAAAACTTGCCTGGAAAAAGACACAAGCACCTGTATATTCATTGCAGCACTATTCACAATAGCCAAGACATGAAAAAAAACCTAAATGTCCATTGACAGATGAATGGGTTAAGAGTATGTGGTATATACACACAATGGAATACTGATCAGCCATATAAAGGCCAAGATGCCATTTGCAGCAACATGGATGGAACTAGAGACTCTCACACTAAGTGAAGTTAAGTTGGAAAGAGAAAGACAAATACCATATGATATCACTTCTATCTGGAATCTAATATTCAACACAAATGAACATTTCCACAGAAAAGAAACTCATGGACTTCGAGAACAGAGTTGTGGTTGCCAAGGGGGAGAGGGAAGGAATGGGATGGACTGGGAGTCTGGAGTTAATATATGCAAACTATTGCATTTGGAATGGATAAGCAATGAGGTCCTGCTGTATAGCACAGGGAACTATATCTAGCCAGTTATGATGGAGCATGATGGAGGATAATGTGAAGAAAAGAATGTATATATGTATTTGTGTGTGGGTCACTTTGCTGTACAGTAGAAAACTGACAGAACACTGTAAACCATAATAGAAAAAGTAAAAATCTTAAAAAAATAAATTGGCGGACTTCAAGTAAACTAGATTGCTTTTCCTAATGTGAGGAGGCTTCATCAAATCAGTTGAAGAACTAAATAGAACTAAAGGATGACCTTTTTTGAGCAAGAGAGTAGCCTGCCTTAGACTTCATCTGCAACATTGCCTCTTCCTGGTTCCATAACAGATTACTTCTGGTCTTGAACTGCAAATCTTTCCTGAGTCTCCAGCTTGCCAGAAGCCCCCCTCAGATTTGGGAACCATCAAGCTTTCTGAACCTCATGAGCCACTTCCTAAAGCTAAATCTCTCCCCCTACCCTGTGTGTGTGTGTGTGTGTGTGTGTGTGTGTGTGTGTGTTTCTGTTTCTCTGGAAAACTTTGATAAATACACTGACCCATAAGACCTGTAATTTTACAAATTAATGATTGGTATATTACTTTTATCTTGGGGCATCATTAAGCAAACTCAGGCCAATTGATTTTCAGAGAGTTTCCACAAGAGTCCTAAACTGTTAGACCATGTACCTGAACCGTTTGCATTAGAGTCACTTGGGGAGCTTGCTAAAATTCAGCTTTCCAGGCTCCACCTCAGACATATTGAATCAGAATCTCTGTGGATGGGACTTGAAATCCTTATTTTTGACTGTTCTTTTAATTCTTGTGTGCACAAATCTTTGAGAACTGCTGGTTTCTATAGTATTTGCCTTTGATTTTGCCTAAGCAGTGAAATTGCTGGAGAAAAGACTATTATAATTAAGACCAAAACTAACAACTGAAGGATTTAGCAGTGAGGAAAACAATAGATGATAAACTTTATATGGATTATACATTTTATTTTAAATGTGGGTTATGCATGTGTCATAGATTTATTTTATTTTATTTTATTTTTATTTATTTATTTATTATTTATTTATTTATTTATTTTTTTGTCTTTTTGCTATTTCTTGGGCCGCTCCTGTGGCATGTGGAGATTCCCAGGCTAGGTGTCCAATTGGAGCTGTAGCCACCGGCCTACACCAGAGCCACAGCAACGCGGGATCCGAGCTGCATCTGCAACCTACACCACAGCTCACGGTAATGCCAGATCGTTAACCCACTGAGCAAGGGCAGGGACTGAACCCATAACCTCATGGTTCCTAGTCGGATTCGTTAACCACTGCGCCACGACGGGAACTCCCATAGATTTATTTTAAATAGGATCTACTAGTTTTCATTAGATGGAATTATATGAGAGATTCAAGTTTAAAAAATTGTAGGAAGAGCACCAAAATGTAATTATTTAATGGGAAATGGGGAAACTACTAAGGAAATGTACAAACATGCAGAAGAGAATGGAAGGCGATACTGAAGCCCATGATAAAGAGACAGGTCATTGTGTAGAACAGCAGGCAGACTGACTGTAACCTGGGGTTTGCTTTAGAAATGCTTCCACAGGATTGATAGAGCACATGCAACATCTAGTTTCTGGCTATAGCCAGACCCTGAGTCCCTGAAGAAAGATGGGGGGAAAAGAAAAGAATGGACCTTGCCTTTATTGTGAATATGCCAATTGCATAATGCAAAACATATGGGGTATGTTTTTTGTCATCACTATGCCAAAAGGAGTTTGACCCACCTGGTTGCAGAGATGAGTGAGTTTGTGAAACAATTAGCATATGGAATAGATTATGAAGAAGGTTATCTTAGCATCTGGCTTACTAAGACTCCACATTTCCTATAACTCTAGGTCATACGAAGAGCAATTCCCATAACAGATTAAGGCCAATAACATTTGAAGAATGACTTATTTTCACCCGGGATGACCCTTGTATTTATTAACATGGTATTGATTTCCTGTTTGCTTTTTCTGAGTCAACATGGCAAATGATCTTTAACCCCTAAAAAGGTTATGAGGACTAAATAGTCAGACAAGTGAATGTTGATGAAAGAACTTAATTCTTTATATTCATTTTGACTTCTCTATGTGCTGTTCATATGGGTTGATGGATTTTTCAGAGAGACTTTGAAAGACTCTGGTCAAGTTCAAAGTGCTGACAAGTAGTTTAGCCTAAGAAGCTCAGAAGCTCCATTTTCCTCTCCTTTCATATCCAGAAATTTTTAGAAGTAAAGGGTACCATGCAAAATCCTTGCAAGTTTAGATTATATAATATATTTTTAAATCAAAAGGTTTACACTAACTTTTTTTTTTTACTCTTCATAGAAATATAGTCAAATTATTTAGCTCCTTTAGGCAGAAAACTTTTAGAGGCCTATAAATTCTAAATTTATTTTTAAAATCTTTGGGAAGAGAATTAATTATGAAAGAATTTAAAAATCCTAAAATTGTTATTGAACAAAAGAACCAGCAACACTACCTCCCCAAACAAAAACAAGAACTAATGTAAAACCTGAAGGCATTTAAAATTTTAGTCGGTTCATGGGACAGGGTATAAAGTAAAATGCAAATAATATGTCAGCAAAGTTGTTCTAGTCCAGAGGTTGATAAACTATGGCCTGGAGGCCAAATCGGTCCCACCACCTGCTTTAATATAGCTGTGAGCTAAGATTTTTACATTCTTAAAGGGTTGTAAAAAAATGTAACAGGGAAGAATATGCAACAGAAGCCATATGTGGCCCTAAAACATTTACCGTCTTTCTCTTTTCAGAAAAAGTTTTCTGACTCCAATACAGTCTGGGTAAGAAAGGATCTAGAATTGTTCCATAATCTCTGTGATCCCTGACAAATGGCATGTCTTCTCTGAGCCTTCTTCCTTGTCTGTAACTTTGGAATAATTAAACCTGACCACTTCACAAATAAAAGAAAATAAGGGTAAATTTGAAAACCATCATCTGCAACTAGACATTAGTACATCGTAGCATCTAAGACTTGCGGCCTCTTTCCACTGAAAAGTAAGATTTTGATAGAACTGCTTTTAAATTTGGAAAGGGAAAATCATGGACTTAGTTTGTGGCAACTTTGTTTGGGGGAAAACACTTTTCTTCCCATTATTTGCTTTGAGCACACATGGGACATTGCTCCCAAATCAGACCCTGTTGCTTTGGACCAAGCCCGAGCTATGGCTTATCTTCGTTGAGCACACAGTCTTCCTTCCCAGATTGTGCCACTTGTCACGAGGCTGAAAGGTGACTTTGTTTCTGAGTGCAGGAAGGGGGAACTATTTCAAGTATTTGAAGTCAGACTCCTTTAAACTTCCTCACTTTGGAAGCCCGAAGGTGACACAGGGTCCTGGGTGTAGTGAAATCACCAAGGCTAAGACGTGCGAAATGCCAATGTCTGGAATAGGGGAAATGGTGAAAATTTAGATTAACTTCTTTCTGAGAGTTGAGAAAGGTGAGAGAAAATCCAAAGTCTACCAAACAGTGCTGAGGCTATCATTTGGCATGCAGGGAGCAGAATGGGGCAAGTACATCATCAAGTTACAATAATTTAAATGATCATAGATGCACCACTCACCACACTCCAGATCTGGGTGAACTACTTTATGTATTATCTCATTGAGTCCTCACAACGGTATCATGAGTTAGATATAATGATCTTCATTTTATGGGTGAGAAAACTGAGCAAGTTCAAAGAGAAATCAAGTAACTTATATAAGGTCAGACTGAACCAGAGTAGCCAGGAATTTCTCAGGAAGCAAAGAAGCATGAATAAAACAGGCAGGAAAACAGATAACTGTTGAATCCCTGAAACCTCAGTCTTGATAATGAAACATCTGGATTTTACTGCATTGGTTACATCTGTCACCCTGGTGATACTCTAATCCTAAGTGATTTAAACCAAAGGCCCTTCTTGTGGTGATTACAAACCTTATTGAGTTGTGATTACAAGCCCGATTGGGTAGTGAATTTGAAGGAGGAGGAGGCAGAGGTTTAGAGAGGTTTTTTATTTAACAATCCCTTCCTGTGCAAATTAGTGAAATGAAAAAAAAAATCCCACATTCTTTTCTCTCTTTATTAAAGTAGATTCTTTATTAGGCATTAGCCTAGTTTACTTGAAAGTAACAAAACTTCAAATATTTTAGGATTTGGATTGTTGTGAATTTCTACCAATGCCTTTCTCTACATAAGATGGTAATTCAAATAATTCAAGGAAGGGCTTGCTGTGCAAGGACTTTGGCATTAGAGGAACACCTCCATCCCAGTTCATTAATATCTCATCCTTATAGCATAGTATTTCATAGTGTTGGTCATGGAAGAAATTCCTGGGAACATTTAGTCCAACCTCCATTATTATTCATTAAAGGAAACCAAGGTGCAGAGAGACCATGTGATTTGCTGAAGGTTACATAGTACTTCAGGCAGTGAGCATAGAGTGGTGGCAACAAACTGTGCACCACTCAGATGTAGTCCTTACTGCCTCTAAATGTCCCCCTGTCTGTAAGAGAGCCACATCTGAGCCCCTGCTTGAGCACATCCTTGAGGAGTCCAGCTGGCCACTTGGTGGTAAAGTGGCTACAGTGTGCCTATCCTGGAATGGCTACTGGTTCATTCTCACAGGGATAGACACCTTCTCTGGGTATGTGTTTACTTTTTCTGTCTGTGGAATCTCAGCCTGTACCAGGAATTCACAGACTGCCTCATTCACAGATAAGGATCCAGCCAGGGATCCAACTTGGTAGCACAGGAGGAGTGGGAGTGGGACATGACCATAGGGATCCACTGATCTTATTGGATATTGCACTGCCCACCATCCGGAAGGAGCTGACCTCAGAAAGCCCTGGAGTAGCCATCTGAAGACATGTCTGAAACGCTAGCTTAGAGGAAACTTTGTGAAAGGATAGAATGCCATCCTTCAAGATGCAGTACATGCATCTTCTCTATGACACTGTGTTCCCAATATGAAAAATATACGAGACTGAGGAATAAGGGACGGATGTTGGAGTGGCTCTATTTGCCTTTGCTCCCAGTGACCCACTGGATATTTTCCTATCTGTATAACTCTGTGCTTACAAGATCAAAGGGGGTAACCCTTTGTAGAGGACATGTCAGGTCCTAGAGGAGTACAAATTAACAGGGTCAAAGAGGGTAACCCTTTGTAGAGGACATGTCAGGTCCTACTGAAGTCCGAGTTACCCCTGCAGTCAAAGCACATTGGACAACTCATGTCCAGATCCTGGCAGATGAGAAGAAAAGTCACCATTCCTGGCGGGGGTAACTCATCTCAACCAGCAGGGGCAGTAGGGCTGTCTTTGCATAATGGAATGGGGAGGTATGTGTGGAAACCTTTCTGATTGACTCTGGCATCTGCTGGCCTCCTCTACCCTTATGGAGCTGAGAATGAATATGCATAGCCTCCTCAGGATCAGAAAGGTGTGATTTCCCAGAAGGAACGAAAGTGTGGGTCACAGTACCAGATAAGCCAACAACGTCTGCCAGTGTGATAGTAGAGGTGTGGGTGGAGGTAGGGGTGGTGAGGGAGTTAGAATGGACAATGGAGGAGGGAAAGGATGGAAGGCAGTGGTGCCCTGAGACCTCATAACCTCTTTCAGTAGGAAAGGCCGATCAGGAGCTCCATGGAAGAGCCACTCCTAAGCCTGAGTACAGAAGAAACCTATGCACACAGGGGAGCATGGTGGCCATGAAATGGACTCTCAGATCTTCTCCTGTGGGAGCATGATTGGCCAATGGCCCCAGCTGCTGTCCTTCTAGATCCACCACCATATTCTCGCTAAAGCCTCACTTTTCACAAGCTTCTCTTGGCCAATGACTGAGCACAGAGGGGAGCTAATGCAGGCCCTTCCCTGCCTCTCATGGGTGACTTTGGTTTGAGAACATCCAACTGGGCTGGCAAAGATCTCCTGAGAACTGCAGTTCAGTCTGGGACTCTTCCTGCCCAACCGCCTTCCTTCCCAGTCTCCTTCACAGTACTCAGACCTGCATCACAGTCTCAGGGTTCTCCTCCCCATTCTCTGGCTCCCTTCCCTGTTCCCTCCACAGTCTTTTCCTCCTGTAGATCTCCTGCATGCTTGATCCTGTCTTTGTTTCTGATTCTCAGAGGCCCTGAACTAACAGAGTGATGTTAACTCACTTTCCCCATTTCCAGGTCACTTAAATGGAATATAAACTACCTTCTGTCCTTCATCTTCCTCCTCCTCTCCTAACAACATTTTTTCATTGTTCTCAAACAAAGGTTTCTTCCTCAGGTAGTGCACCCATTCTGTAGGCCCTTTCGTTTCTCCTTATTTGATACAATCACCTGTTCTACTTGCTCAGATTTTTGTGCCCCAAACCTTGAGCTGAAGTCCATAAATCTTCCTCTGCAGATTACCTGCTCCCTCATCTCTTCACTTGAAGTGACTCTCTAGAACTCTGCTTCTCAGTGACTCCACATTGCTGAGGGACAGTCTCAAAGAGGGGTGGCCACTCCAGTCCTACAGACCCGTGCAGACCCAGACTTGCAATGGTCTCATAGCTTACCTTGGAAGTTTAGCACTCTAAGTATTCAGCTAAGCCTTAAAATAGTTCCCAGAGATACAGAGTCTTAGTACCCTCTTCTTACAGATGAGGATGAGGAAATAAGGTGCAGGTCATTTAAATAATTTGCTCATGAACCTGCAGCTCTTTAGCTCCTATAGAAGGAGGATTTGAACCAGGGCAATATGAGGGAGAGGGCAAGGAAACATAGAGGAGAAGATGGCGTCAAAGACCTGTTTTGATTTTTTTTAATTTATTTTTTATTATTAGGAGATAGTTGATTTACAAGGTTGAGTCAATTTCTGTTGTATAGCATAGTGACCCAGCCATATATACATATATATTATATATATACACATTTTTGTCATATTATCTTTCTGTTTTAATTTCTTCTCTTTCTTTCCCTTTCTGTCTGTCTTTCTTTCTTTCTTTCTTTCTTTCTTAGTAAAACAGACTTGAGTTCCTCCCTCTTTTCCATTTTTGATTTTTTCTTTTAAAATTAGCAAAAAGCATGTGTTGGGCCAAATGATTTCCTGTTTCTTTCTTATTATTTTTTTGCTTGTTTGTGTGATGATAGAGGACCTACTGAGCTACAGGATTCTCTAGGACTCAGTTTTTCCTTGTCTTCTCTCGGCCCTTTTTGGGTTGGGCCTGGAGCAGTGCAGATCCTGGACTGGACATTTGCAGTTTGCAGCCCATGACCCTGGACGCTACAAAAATCTTGCTTTCTCTTTCTCGGTCTTTATTTTTAAACCAAAATAAAGGGAATTTACAAACTTTTATAAGATTCTGCATGATACAAACTGGGACAGACTTGATTTTCTCATCTGAGTTTCTAGACACCATGTGTAAGCCTTCTGGCAGAAGCACATGTGTGCAGGGCAGAGATGGTGGTGGAACATTCTCAGTAAAGTCCCTTCCTGTCACCAGCCTGGGACCTCCTGACACCCAGCATGTTGGAGGGGAGTTAGGTAGAGCCTTGAGGATTTGTGCAGGTGGGGTAGAACAAAAGGACAGAAAGAGCTGATCAGCTTTTAATGTCTGGGAGACTAAATCAGGATTAACCTTTTTGGCTTTTATGCTGAGGAGATTTAGTGAGCCCTGCACGTCGCCCAGCTTAGAAGCAGACTTTCTGCTAAATAAGATTTGTGCTGTTTCATAAATATTAGCCTAGATAAACAGCACCAGTTAAAAAGTAATAATGTCCCTGAATTGACATCTGTATGTTAACTTCAAATTCTGTTTGAATTAATTGGATTGATATTAAGAGGATGAAACCTTTGTCAATTTATGTTTCAGGACATGCATTAATGGGAAAGGTAAAAACACCACAGGCATTTTCTCCAACTTAGTTTTTCAATATAATTATAGATGATGTCATCTTTCTTCCAAGAAGGTCACTTAGACCTTGATGGCACTTGTTAGTCCTTTGTTTTACATGCAACAAGAGCTTAAAAATATACATCAAAGATAAGTCTCTACAATTCTTCTAAAGAGCTAAGGATAAAGATCACTTTGGGGGGCTTGTTATTTGTAAAGTTCTACTACACACCAGGCATTTTATTTTCTATGTAAACCTATGTAAGTCTTAGAACAGCCTTTGTTAAAATGAAGATTCTGCCACTCAGAGATGTTAAATAACTTGCCTGTGGCAGGTGGCAGAACCAGCTTTTAGATTCACATATTGTGACTCCAGATCCAGCACTTTATCCCCGCCATATGTTTATATATTTACTCTGGTGACTCCATAGATAAATGTAAAAGACCATGGCCTCTGGCAGCAGAAAAACTCACAATCAGAGGGCACCTCTGTGGCTACTACTGTAGTTGTGTGACCCTGGAGGCCATGTACTCTCTCTAGGCCTCTATTTCCTTATCTGTACAGGGTGATAATTTTTAACATACTATACTGTTTCAGTGATTATGTGACAGTGTAGGTAAAACCTTTAGCTTGTTGCCTGGTTCATAGCTAGCTCTCATTCACTGGCACAGATTCCTAAATTTTATATTTTATATATTTTTTTTTAATTTATTTTTTAATTAAAAAAATTTTATTTTTATTTTTTTCCACTGTACAGCATGGGGACCAAGTTGCACATACATGAATACATACTTTTTCCTCCCATTGTTGTGTTGCGATGTAAGTATCTAGACATTGTTCTTGATGCTACACAGCAGGATCTCATTGTAAATCCATTCCAAGAGCAATAGTTTCATCCTTTAACCCCAAGCTCCCAATCCCTCCCACTCCCTCCCTCTCCCCAGGGCTTTTTTTTTTTTTTTTCGTTTGTTTCCTATTTTAGGTAACTCGTGGAGAAAAATTTTTAGAAATACCAACTTTCTTGAAATATGTTTAAAACCTTCTTATATTTTACTGCATCTTATTTTATTATTTTTTAAATGTCTTTTCTAGGGCCTCACCCATGGCATATGCAGGTTCCCAGGCTAGGGTTCTAATCAGAGCTACAGCTGCTGGCCTATGCCAGAGCCACAGCAACGTAGGGTCTGAGCCGCATCTGCGACCTACACCACAGCTCACGACAATGCCAGATCCTCAACCCACTGAGTGAGGCCAGGGATCAAACCTGCAACCTCATAGTTTCTAGTTGGATTTGGTAACCACTGAACCACAATGGGAACTCCTGCATCTTCTTTTATAACAGAGTTCTATCATATACAAGGAAGTTTTCACAAGAAAAGAGAAAGTTGAACCCTGATGAATATCCATGAACTGTAGGGCACTGGGAATTAGTTAATAAATAGTCTTGTATTACATTACCATTTGAACTCACCTAGTCATTGGTCAATTACTTAAGGATTCTTTTCATTCCAGTTTTTTCTGCAGACCAGATTGGAAGATTTGGGTGAAAGGTGAAAACTCTGTAGTATTAGGATTAGGATATTTGGAGAGCTAAGCTATAGGATAAAAATCTCAAGGATAACTTAAAAGGACTTAGTCCCCTTCTGATGACAGATTCTGTACCCCTTGCTGGGAGTTGTGTCCTCAGAAAAAACTATTCCATCAGGAAGGGCCTTTGGCCCTTCATTGACCCACCCTCGCTGGGGCCCTAGGTAGACCCATTAAACTTCCATCTGTAGAAAAATATGTATGACCCAGTTTTCAGGCCATATACAAACACTATATAAACTAATCTGGGTGTTTAATGTAAAACCTGTACATATTAGTGGCTCTAGAATTAGAGTTGGCCCACACTAAGGAATCCATATATCAGTAGAGTTGATGAGTTCATGATTTGATTTATACCCTGCCTTTTATTACTGTTACGTTAGTCTTTATTTTTCCTCGGCTTTATCTTATTTTGATGATTCCAGTTACTTGTTGTCCTAGGATAATCTGTATCTTTATTTCATGCAAAAAAATCATTCCTTTTTACTTATATAATCTACTCAATAAATGCCTAAGCAATGTGTATTTGCATAGAGAAAACTTGTGAATCTATAACAGAGCCATTTTAGGGCTTTGTAACACTGTCATTTGGCTTTAAGGGCAAATCGTTTTTACACTGTCCTTTGTCCTCTGAATCAAGCCATATAATTTTCATCACTGTCAATGCTGCCCAGTTGTAGATGGAAAAAGAAAACACCAATTGTGCTGATTCGATAACATAAACATTTTGTTCTGCCCCCATCTTATGCATATCATCGTGTGAAATATATCATATACAAAAGCTTAGGTGTTCATAACCTGAGGATTTATTTTGCCTGTTCATTTTATTCATGCTCGGGAGGTTGGCAGTTGTGCACAGATTACTGTGAAAATGCCCATTAGCACCTAGGGAATCTGAGAAATAGCTTAGGCAGATGTAAGCAGCTGATACTGATTTGAGTTAACAGCCTGTTTGTGTCAGTGTTGACATACTGGAGCTGATTGAAAATAAGACTGTTCCATCACTGAGAACTTGCCTCATATATATATAATATATATATATATATTATTATTATATATATTATTATTATTTTTTGCTTGGTCTTTTTAGGGCCACACTTGTGGCATATGGAAGTTCCCAGGTTAGGGGTGGAATTGGACCTGTACCTGCCAGCCTACACCACAGCCATGGCAACGGCAGATCTGAGCTACATCTGCAAGCTACACCACGGCTCATAGCAATGTTGGATCCTTAACCCACTGAGCAAGGCCAGGGATCAAACCCATGAAATCATGGATACTAGTCGAGTTCATTAACTTCTGAGCCACTACGGAACTCCTGCATATGTATTTTTTGTGTGAGTTATATGATACTAGAGAAAGATGGAGACTACATAGTTGGCTTTTAACATTGATTATCACAGGTGGCTAGGATGGGAGTGTTTATTAACTTTCACATGTATGATTTTATGTTGTTTAACTTAGGCATCAGGTACATAGTACTTTTTAAATAAATCCAATCAAATGAAACAAAAGGCAAAATATAGTGTTAGAAAGGAAAATAGCTGAGAGCTAAATCAGTGCTTAAGACTTAATGTGTATGTAATTCACCTGTGGATCTTGTTAAAATGCTTATTTTGATTCACTAGGTCTGGGGTAGAGTCTCTGTTGCTGCAGTTCTAACAAGATCCCAGGTGATGACATCAATACCATGGAGCTGTCTATTGATCACACTTTCAATAGCAAGGACTTAAGTCTGAAAATATACAATAGGACTTCATCCTCATCAGGAAAAACAAGAAGGAAATAGTGTTGCTTTTTTTTAGTTCTGCATCCGTTCTTCCTATTAAAAAAAAAGAAAGAAAAATTTCTAGTAATTTCTCAAGATTAAATAGTTTTCAAGCCAGACTAGAGGAGTGGTTTAACAGGCAGGTGATTTCCGTAGCACAGCCTAGCTCAGAGTAAGTATCCCATAGAAACAATTACAGTCGGCCCTTGGAACAACATTAAGCAGCTGCACTTAGATTTTTTTTCTATAATAAATTCTCTAGTGCTATATGATTCATGGTGGGTTGGAACCATGGATATGGAGGAACTGCATATTTGGAAGCCTGACTATAGGTTATATTTAGATTTTTAATTTTTCAAATGTCGATGTGTCTAAGCCCCATGTTGTTCAAGGGTCAACTGTATTTTTAAGTTAATCAAGCATGCATTTGTTCTTAAAGCATTTAGAAGCATTTTTGTTGTTGTTGTTGTTGTACCTGCATGTATGTAGCATAAGGATGTTCTCAGGAGGAACTGAAATCGAGCCATAGCTGTGGCAATGCTGGATCTTTAACCTACTGCACCACATCGGGGATTCCCATAGAATTGTAGATATGGGCTATGTTCTCAAAAGAGGTCATGCTCTGTTTGTAGAGATAAGACTTAAAAATCATTTGTGCCGAGTAGAAAGAAGTATTGTTTGTAGGAAAGTGAGAGAGGGGGCTGCTTGAAGACAAGTACAAGGTAAATATAGGGGCACTGCAAGGAGGGCTGGGATCACAGAGCGGAATGTCAAACTTGGACTAAACTTAAAGACCTGGAAGTGTTGTAAGGTGTGAAAAAAGCAGAGGTCACCTCTCAGATGAAGTCATTATTTCTGGAAGGTGACTCTTGGGTGCTTGAAAGAAGCTTAGAGTTTTTCCTAGCTTCAGGTTTCATGCAGCCAAAGTGGGATTAGCTACTGATTAGCTAGGAATTGCTGACTAGGATCAGCTCTGTTCAGCAAAATCTCGTTCCCCTCATCACATCCTCATATTCAATTACTCTGACTAAAATAAGTATTTGGATTGTGTCTGCCAGATGGTCAGCTTTCTTTTCTTTAGAAGAGCTGTTCATCAAAGTAGATTAGGGGGAAAATACTTGGTAGGAAATGTATAAATAAATGAATTACTTATTATATCTTTCTGCTATTATTTGAAGATTCCATAAGGGAAATAGAAAAGGACAGAAATAGTGTTTAACTCAGATTCCTGCTGCTCTCAAAGAAGATTAGTCAGATAGTGGACCAAACTGCTTGCATCTTTGAATGCTGCATTGCTAGCATGGTTTATGGCATGTGATGAATCATTTGAAGTATGGACTTGGTAATATCTTGCCCCCTGTCTAATTCAAATAGATAGCTTTTTATAAATATAAATGTCTTTCTCATGTAATTTAAAACATGTATTTTGTTTGCACATGACTTTATTTCATTTGGAAACCCATTTATTTCCCAGTAAAAGACAAAGTGTAATTTGTGTAAAATCCAATAAGAAGAAGGAATTTCTATGATGGAAATTGGATTTAAAGAAGTTTTGCAGAGTTGTGTTCATGGTATTAGATTGAGACTATTCACTTTACCACATGCAGTTTAAATGTAGCTGGTTATTGAATACAGAAGAGATGGATTTTTCATATTTCCAGTTGAATTGGTGACAGTTTCATTCAGTGATCTAGTCAGTTTGTGACCAGTGACAGCAAATTTGAAAGAAAAGTGTCAATATACGAGCATTTGCAAATTAATGCTCACCTTACAAAATTAGTATATTCAGAGGTGTTTGAATTTTCTTTAAGTAATTTTTTTTGTCTTTTGTCTTTTTAGGGCTGTACCCATGGCATATGGAGGTTCCCAGGCGAGGGGTTCAGTCGGAGCTATAGCTGCCAGCTTACGCCATAGCCACAGCAATACCAGATCCGAGCCGTGTGTGCAACTTATGCCACAGTCACAGCAATGCCAGATCCTCAACCCACTGAGCGAGGCCAGGGTTGAACCCGCAACCTCATGGTCCCTAGTCGATTCGTTTCTGCTGCGCCATGATGGGAATGCCATCTTTAAGTAATTTTGATCAACTGTATTTATTGATTATATTATTCAGACTTAGCCTTTTAAGTTATATATAGGTAAGGATTTTGGAACACAGAGGAATGAGATTAGGGATGAAGACACAGAGCCCAAGGGAGACAGAATTGTTCAGAGGCTTAGGTCTCACTTTAGGTGATAGGATTCATTTCTAGATTCAGATCCCAGTTCTACCACTTACTATCTCTGTGACTTCGTGGGTGGTGGCTTAACTGAATTCCCTTGTTTTAAAAATAAAGTGATAATCTAAATAACATCTAATAATTCTAGAGCAAATACTAGGTATGAGATGTGGTTGTTAGTACTTTGCACAGATTGCTTCATTTACTTATTACCAATAGGAGCAATTCCTTAGAAATAGACTTGTTGGGAAGGGGAAAAATGGTATAGTGTGTATGAAGTCCCCCATAAATGTTGGTAGCCGCCAGTTTTCAGTGTGATTTTGGTTGTTCTTATCACACTCATTAGCACTATCTCAGATGAGGTCTGCATCTATGTAAAGGTGGGCAACTCCTTGCTTCTCATGGAGCAGAGTCCATCTCTGGCTGTGTTTATTAAAGCTAGCAATTTTAAAGCCCTCTTCAAGAGACTGTTATGTCTATATTGGATACATTGGAAAGATGTAAATTATGCTTTTTATTCTTCTATAGGTAAGTTAGAATCAAATACCTCCTGAACTTATTTCTATAATCACTTTGTCTAAAATCCTCTCGAAATAGCCACAGTTTTATTATACACTTTGAGTCCTGACATGATTATGTAAGTGTTTGACAATTAGTTACTTAGCAGGAAAATTTGTATATTCAAACTAACAAGCAGTCTTTGGTGAGAAAAGAGAAGACTGTGGCCCCCGTCAGTTCATAGAACATTCATTTATGACCATCAATGAAATAGACATGTCTAGTTATCTAAAATAAGAAAACTCTTCTAATTGCTCTAAATAAGAATTAATGTAATTCATGCATTCATTTAACAAATAGCTACTGGTCCCTCTATATGGCAGGCACGATTGTGGGTTTTGGGGATTTAGCAGTGAGCGTGAACAAAGTACTCATTTTCATAGAACTCACATTCTAGTTGAGACACCAACACAGAGGATAATAAATACATGCACAGATGTGTTGTTTCATTCGTGTGTGTGTGTGTGTGTGTGTGTGTGTGTGTGTGTGTATGGACAGAGAGGGAGAGGGCAGGAGGGAGAAAGGGGAATACACAGCTAGAGTACAGCAGTCAGGATTGAAATTTTAAATGGGGTCCCAAGGAGGGCTACTTTGAAGGAGGACATGTGTACACTGATATTGTTAGAGGTACAGTGTTTTCTCTGTGTTGAGATAAAATGATATCCACAGTGTATTTTTGGTGCTCTGAAATCTTCACCAGCAGCTCAGTTTCCCAATATATTAATACCATGTGAATGCGAGTTAGCTGGAATTATTGACCAACGAGGGACAGATGGCAGAGTACCTCACAAGGGTACATACATAATGCCCAGCTGTGATAGGCAGCTAGAACTGGACAATGCTGGAGAGTGGGGCTGAGTGTGCCATGGCTCAACCAGCAAAGACTAAAAATTTCAGTACCTAGGAAGAATTCTTTTTCTTTTATCTACCCCTTTTTCCTTACAGTTTGGGTTTCTAATAAGGCGCCTATCTCCCAGCTCTTTGGACATGTCTGCTCTGGATGGCCCCGGCACATCTGTTGGATGGAGCACTCAAACATTTTTTGCATTTAGAAACATGGTGTCTGACATTGTGAGCATATATTCTACCTCCTTGAAGAAGTAATCCAAGGTCACCAGCTATATTAAGTTACTTATTCATTCTACTTCTTTTCTATCCCATTGATAAACAATCTACCTTTGTTTCACTATACTGCATTTTTGAGTTTTTAAAATCAGAAGGAGGAGACATGTTAACCACTGGTGGATTTTCTGCCTTCACTTTGCAAAAAGAAAAAGGACTCATTGCTCCTGAAAGATATATTTATTCAATTTTAGTTCTTTTAATTATAGATGAAGAAAGTCTTAAGGATAAAGTAAACCTAATTTAGGTTAGGGAAAGCAGTGGGAGGAAGGGCTGTGGCTTTCACCCTTATGGCTTCTCCAGCTGTGAACTCCATGGGAAATTACCCCATGAATGACTCTCAGTCTTTCCTGTGGCTGACCTAACAGTCTCAAGGGGTTAAAGCACTTTACACACACACACACACACACACACACACACACACACACACCCCAAGTCACTCCACTTAGTGAGCCTTTTAAACTACAGAATTAATTTTAGAATCTCTTATTTTTTTTAAAGGGAAAACTTTTTATAAATTTTAATTAAAAAAATTCCATTTTTCAAAAGGGAAACTATAATTTCTTGATAAAGTAAATGGCCAGCATATAGAGTCTCATATTTGAATTCAACAACTCAAATATCAAATCCAAGTATTCTGGATAATAGAAACCAAAAGACAGTGAGAACTCTTTAAAAGAAAATCCCTGTTTCCCCCACTTCTTTCAAAACTTGAAAGTTTTTTTAAAAAATTACCTTTTTATTTACTGATATAATTTTCAAATTTTATTTTGCAGTTAGTTCCTCTTCTGCCTCATTTATTTTCATTTTTTTTTCCTCCTTCATTTTTAAAGTTTCTACTAGTAGAGTCTGTTTCCAGCTACTTTTTAATATGGAGTTATGGGATGTAAGCATTTTTATCTGTAGTGAAAACAATAAATGAATCTATACTCCTTTGACAAGAGCGCCCTATGTCCAGCTGACTGCCTATTAAAGTGATGGGAAGCCTTTACTTCCCAGGAGCATCTGGAGGAAGCCTTTGCTCTCCTTTTTCTTCATTCCTGCCCTTTCACTGCTCATCCATCTATAAATCTCTTCTCTGGACCTGACTTCTCTTCCAAGCTCCAATTCCATTTCCCTCTCTTCCTGATAATTTGGTGACCCTAACCTTAGTTCAATCAGTATCTCTAAAACTGAGCTCTAATTCTTTCCAAGTCCTACTCTAGGCTTCCATATTTTTTAATGCACCTCCATTCTCACTGCAGCTGAAAAGTCCAGTCAGCCTTTATGTTTTCCTTTCCCGCCCATCCTTAACATACGTAGCAGTCCTTTGGGGCTATCCTGTTGGGTCTTTCATTCTCATCCTTCCTCTCTTCTCATTTGTTATTGCTACCACCAGCACCCCAGGCCTTACCCCTACTCTCCTCATGCCTGAGTTATAGCAAATACTGCTTTCCCGACCTCCTCTTTTGCCCCCACTTGCTCTTCTTTTCTCTTTTCCCATCTGGTTAGTACATACATGAAGGATGGGACTATACCTTAGAACTCTTTATCTCAGATGAGAAATTTCCACTGTGCAGTGTTTGAATTCTGTTTTTTTTTTTTTTTCAAAAGGACAAAAGGTCTTTTCTTATATTTGCAATATGTGTCTGGTTAGATATTTGAAACTCAACATTGTGCAGACTTAATTAAAAATGCTATGCAGATATGTTCCTTTTCTGTAATTATTAGTTGACTAAGAGGGTCTCTAAGGTTTTTCTCAACTTCTAAATTTATCAACTTTAAATTTCCATGGTAATGGTAGTATAAGCAGATTTTGCATGCACTTCACAATGTGAAAAAAATGTATAATTTGGATTGCTAATACATATTTTTATTTGAAAAATATTTATTTAAATTGAGAAAGAGAATCTTTTGTTTCATCCTCCCAGTTACAGAAAGATTTTTTAATTTACAGTTGTACTTGAGCTGTAAAGAGAATTGACTTATGAAACTTCTATTTTAAGCAAATGTTTAAACGCAAGAAGAGATCATTCAGTCTGTCGAATGGTCTTTTAAATAAACTAGAGCAGGTATGCCTGAAGTTGACCAGTTGTGGTTTTTAGTCATAGTAGAATTCAAATCATTTACTCTGAGGAAAGAATCACAATTTATTTAACCTTTCTTCAGTGTGAAGAATTTGGTAATATAGCACATGTATCTTTTAAAATGTTTACCTAGAAATATGACACTTACATTTTGGAAGGAAGACAGTACATTTTTGCTGTGCCACAGTTATAGATGGGCTTAGTTTTAAATCTAATTTTATTTGCTAACAAATAATGACAACAATAACAAAATAACAAAACACATCGTCACCACCCCCAAACCAACAAACAAGAAACCATTGCACCTTTCTTACACTAGCTGAGGTACAATGTTTTCTGGTGCTACTTGACTAGGAAGGAAAGTCAATGCCATCTTATTTTTCAGCTGGTTTCTTTCCTCCGTCCAACTCTTGTTTGCACATATTACAGATTGTGGAAGGAGTCCTGACAAGGCTATGGGGCATATGTCTTCAAAAGTGATTCATTATTTATTTTTGCATTCTGGAAATTTTAGTTACTTCTCCTCCACAGAATTTGTGAATTTTACAGCTCACTCCAAAAAGGTGAATTCCTAAGTCTTTGTAGCATGTCATTGAGCAAATCCTCGAGAAATTCAGGCCATGGTAGTGACCTGAATTTGCATTCAAAATCAGAGGAATTATGTGGTAGAATCTTGTCCTGTCCAACCTTCTGACATCTGGATTGTACCCCAGTCCCTCCCCATAAATAATTTTCGCCAAAGTTACCAATGACTTCCCAAATTACTAAATCCAAATTCCTAAATGAACTTATGTTTTACTTGTCTTATACGATTTCTTAGTGGTGAACTCTTCCCTCGCTTTGAAAATTTTTTTCTCTTGGTTTTCATACCATATTCTTTTCATTTGCTCTTTTCCTCCGATGGTTCTTACTCACATACCTTTGAAGATGTCTCTTTCTCTTACCAGCCAGTGGTTGTCCTGGGCTCTCTTCTGGTCTTAGATTATACTCTTGGCATCTTCCTCTATGAGTTTAAATCCAAACTGTATATAGACAAATCCAAAATTTCAATCTCCAGCTCACATGAAGACTAGAACCCCATATTTAAAAGAATATTGTAAAATTCACCTCAATATACCATTGACATCTTAAGCCATCTTTTCCCCAGAGATGTTCTTACTCAGTTTTTCTCCTCTCAGTGTATGGTGCCTGTCAGCCCAATAGTATGAGCTAGAAACTGAAAGTCGTCTTTGACTTCTGCCTCTCTTTCACTCCCCACATCTTGATGACTCCTTCTCCCAGCATATCTTGAATCTTCCTCTGTCTCTTCATCTTTGCCTTCCCCTCCTTGGATCAACTCAAAATCGCTTTTGTGTGGAAGTGCTTTCATAGCTTCCTTCCTTGAGCTTCCTAACTGTTCCTTGTCTTTGTAATAGCTCTTCAACTTTCATACTTTGGCCTTTTACAATCCTTTTCCCATGCTGCATCCAGATCGAAGTTTTACATTTTAAATTTCATTTTACTCCCTTACTTGAAGCTTGTTCTGGCTTATTTTTACTGTTAGAATAAAACACAAACTCTTCAACATGGCTGGTGCACAAGGAACGATGGGATCTGACTCCTACCCACTTCTCTGGCCTCATGTGGTGCTTCTTTTTGTTCAAGATAGGTTCTTATTCTTAGTAATTCTTTTTTGTTATTGTTAAATTTTCCCCATCAGCTTAATTAAGATATAAGGGACATGTGATGTGTATGTTTAAGGTGTACAGTGTAGTGGTTTGATTAATGTATATTTATTATGAAATGTTTACCGTAATAAGTTTAGTTAACTCATCTTTCACATCCTATTATTATCTCTTTTTTCTTTTTGGTTCTCATAGTAAGAACATTAAGATCTACTCTCAAGGCAACTTTCAAGTATACAATACAATATTGTTAACCATAGTCATCATACTATACATTAAATAAATCTCTGGGCTTTATTCATCTTGTAACTGAAAGTCTGTACCCTATGAGCAACATCTCCCCATATTCCTCACCACCTACTCCCTGAAAACAGTCAGTCTACTTTCTGTTCCTATAAGTTTTATGTTTTAAGATTCCACATATAAATGAAATCATGCAGTATTTGTCTTTATCTTATTTTACTTAGCATGGTGTTGTCAAGGTCCATTCATGTTGATACAAATGGTAGGATTTCCTTTTTTTATGGCTGAATAATATGTATTGTATATATACATACATAAATGTGAGATATGTATCTCTCACATTTCCTTTATCCATTCTTCTGTCTCTGGATACTTAAGTTGTTTCTGTGTCTTGGCTGTTGTGAATAATTCTGCTGTGAACATTGGAGAACATATATCTTTTTGAGATAGTGTTTTCATTTCTATTGGATATATACACAGAAATGGGATTGCTGATTATGTGATAGTCCTATTTTAAATTTCTTGGGGAATCTCCATACTGTTTTCCATAGTGGCTGCACCAATTTACATTTACACTAACAGTGGTGCATTAGGTTTGTCCACATTCTCATCAGCATCTGTTAAAATTTAAAAGATCATTTTACTTAATAGCAAATGATGGCAATAGTCATTTATCTTGTGTTTTTGAAGACATCCATTCTAGGAGTGCTAAGATGGGGTTCTCTTCTCATTTTTCTGTTCTTGGAGAGAAAGCAGATACCTGTGTAATGTCAGGGGCCAGTTATAGACATACATAGGGTGGCGAGGGCCAGGACTAGCAGCCAGGCCTGGGGCCAACTCCTGGTGCACTAGCAGCTGCAGGAGCCGTAGTTGTCAGTGTGCATTCTTGTGGTCTTACACTAATGTAAGCGTTTGCACCAGTGAAGGCTGGTGACAAGAGTTGGGGCAACAAGGTACAGGTGCACGGCTAGAGGAGCTAGTTGCAGTTAAACATAGCATGGAAGGCCAATGGCAGGAGTCAGGGCCAAACCATAAGCAGCTGAAAAGGCCCTGGCTGTTAGCATTCACGTCTGTGAAGCCAGGATCTCCATCAGATTTCCACAGTGAATATCAAACAAGAATCCCTTCCTTAGTTCTTGAAACATCCTTTTCCCATCTCATGAGCCTTGAATTCCGGTTTCCCCCAACTTTTCCTGGCAGTACCTACTCATTCGTTAGTAATCACCCTAAAGCTTCACCACTTCAAAAATTTTCTGTAATCAGATCTCCCTGTTATAATCTCATTTATCACTTAATTTTTCACTCCTAGGATTTATCCCCTATTTATTTGAGAGGTTATTTCTCTCCTATCACACTGCTTAGGAAATTTGAAGTCCTGAAATTTTTTTTTCTCTCACTCACTCTGGTTTTTGTTTTCTCTTTTTCTAGTGTCCACATAAACACAAAGGTGCTCTGATTGTGCCCATCTCTTCTGAGCACTCTAGTTACTGCATTTATGTGGGTAGCTTGAAATCAGCCATGGGAAGAGTATTTATACCTTGGAAATGAGTGCATGTTACAAATCAGGAGACGCTTTCCCTGGCTGGTTGTTAATTGCAAATATACATACACACACGTAATTTTTACTGACCAATTGTGTTAGTCACCTTGCTGTTTTAAGCTTTATCTCACTTAATATAATAATTACCTTGTGGATACTGTTTCATCCTCATTTTAGTTATTTTCCAAATAACTTTTCAATTGCCATGTTCTCATCACATGTAGCAGATAGGCAACATATTTGGCACTTACTAAATAATAAATATTTTTATACAGTTGAAAGAATACTTGGTAACCTTCAAAAGAAACGTAGCTTATCCTTTTTCTATTCTCTAATAAGTAAGACCCTGTTGTTGACTACTTGAAATATCTAGAATGTTAATCTTCTTTTTTAAATGTTTTTAAATTGTAAGGCATCTTCATGTTTTCTTAGTGCCCTAATGCTTAATACCTTACACATAACAATGATAAGAAATAGAAGACAGTTGAATATTATCTAGAAAGTTTAAAGGAAATATGAGCTACAAGCTATGTACCAGGCCAGATTGTCTTTCATGTGTAAAGGCAACAGATTGACATCTTTAACCTGAAACAATTCAAGGAAATAGAGTTCTTGAATAATCTATTATACTATGAAACTGAGTTCCACCAGGAAGTGAATCAAAATAATGAACAAGCGGAAAAGCTGCTGTAAAAGAATTGATATTACTCTTTGAATCCTTTTAAGTTTAAAACTAGAAACCACTGTGAGAATTCTGAACTGTAGAACTAAATCTAGATATTATAAGCACTGAGCATATAAAAGTAATATAACAAAAAAGATGCAAAGGAAGTTGAAGTGGGAAGAAATGCAGGATTAATACTTTGTCTCTTATAGGGCATCAATGGATATTGCCTAACGTTAAATAAAATTATTCTTATTTGTTAAAAGTTTTGTATTTTTAACATTGGAAGAATCTTTCTAAAACTTAGTTATTTCAATTTAATTTTGTTTTACTTTCTTTTGTTAAATTCAAGGAAAATCAAAAGCAAGCTTTTCATTCAAAAGTAGAAATATAGTATGGATCTATTTTAATAAAATTATTATCTATTCATAAATATGTCTTCCTATCTTTTATTTGTCCATATTTATAGAGAAATATCTAGAAAGTTATTGACCAAATTTCAGTGGTAATTTGGGAGATTCAGATGATTTTTTAAAATTCTTTGTTATTACATTATTTTTTGTTGAGCAGGAATCACTTTTTTTTAAACAGTGCATACTTTCTTCTTCAAATAACTACAAAACACTTTGTTTATTGCATTAAATCTAGTGATTATAAAGAATTCGTATTTATTTATTTTTTTTTTTTTTTTTTTTTTTTTTTTTTTTTTTAAATTAAATTTTATTTTCCCACTGTACAGCAAGGGGGTCAGGTTATCCTTACATGTATAAATTACAATTACAGTTTTTCCCCCACCATTTCTTCTGTTGCAACATGAGTATCTAGACATAGTTCTCAATGCTATTCAGCGGGATCTCCTTGTAAATCTATTCTACGTTGTGACTGATAAGCCCAAGCTCCCGATCCCTCCCACTCCCTCCCCCTCCCATCAGGCAACCACAAGTCTCTTCTCCAAGTCCATGATTGATTTTCTTTTCTGAGGAGATGTTCATTTGTGCTGGATATTAGATTCCAGTTATAAGTGATGTCATATGGTATTTGTCTTTGTCTTTCTGGCTCATTTCACTCAGTATGAGATTCTCTAGTTCCATCCATGTTGCTGCAAATGGCATGATGTCATCCTTTTTTATGGCTGAGTAGTATTCCATCGTGTATATATACCACATCTTCCGAATCCAATCCTCTGTCGATGGACATTTGGATTGTTTCCATGTCCTGGCTATTGTGAATAGTGCTGCAATGAACATGCGGGTGCATGTGTCTCTTTTAAGTAGAGCTTTGTCCGGATAGATGCCCAAGAGTGGGATTGCAGGGTCATATGGAAGTTCTATGTATAGATTTCTAAGGTATCTCCAAACTGTTCTCCATAGTGGCTGTACCAGTTTACATTCCCACCAACAGTGCAGGAGGGTTCCCTTTTCTCCACAGCCCCTCCAGCACTTGTTATTTGTGGATTTATTAATGATGGCCATTCTGACTGGTGTGAGGTGGTATCTCATGGTAGTTTTGATTTGCATTTCTCTTATAATCAGCGATGTTGAGCATTTTTTCATGTGTTTGTTGGCCATCTGTATATCTTCCTTGGAGAAATGTCTATTCAGGTCTTTTGCCCATTTTTCCATTGATTGATTGGTTTTTTTGCTGTTGAGTTGTATAAGTTGCTTGTATATTCTAGAGATTAAGCCCTTGTCAGTTGCATCATTTGAAACTATTTTCTCCCATTCTGTAAGTTGTCTTTTTGTTTTCTTTTTGGTTTCCTTTGCTGTGCAAAAGCTTTTCAGTTTGATGAGGTCCCATGGGTTTATTTTTGCTCTAGTTTCTATTGCTTTGGGAGACTGACCTGAGAAAATATTCATGATGTTGATGTCAGAGAGTGTTTTGCCTATGTTTTCTTCTAGGAGTTTGATGGTGTCCTGTCGTATATTTAAGTCTTTCAGCCATTTGGAGTTTATTTTTGTGCATGGTGTGAGGGTGTGTTCTAGTTTCATTGCTTTGCATACAGCTGTCCAGGTTTCCCAGCAATGCTTGCTGAATAGACTTTCCTTTTCCCATTTGATGTTCTTGCCTCCCTTGTCAAAGATTAATTGACCATAGGTGTCAGGGTTAATTTCCAGATTCTCTATTCTGTTCCATTGGTCTGTCTGTCTGTTTTGATACCAGTACCACACTGTTTTGATGACTGTGGCTTTGTAGTATTTCTTGAAGTCTGGGAGAGTGATGCCTCCTGCTTGGTTTTTGTTTCTCAGGATTGCTTTGGCGATTCTGGGTCTTTTGTTGTTCCATATAAATGTTTGGATTGTTTGTTCTAGTTCTGTGAAAAATGTCATGGGTAATTTGATAGGGATTGCATTGAATCTGTAGATTGCTTTGGGTAGGATGGCCATTTTCACAATATTGATTTTTCCAATCCATGAACATGGAATATCTTTCCATTTTTTTACATCTTCTTTGATTTCTTTGATTAAGGTTTTATAGTTCTCGGCATATAGGTCCTTTACCTCTTTGGTTAGGTGTATTCCGAGGTATTTGATTTTGTGAGGTACAATTTTAAAAGGTATCGTATTTTTGTATTCCTTTTCTAATGCTTCATTGCTGGTATACAGAAATGCAACTGACTTCTGAATGTTAATCTTATATCCTGCCACTTTGCTGAATTTATTAATCAGTTCAAGGAGTTTTGGGGTTGAGTCCTTAGGGTTTTCTAGGTATAGAATCATGTCATCTGCATACAGTGACAGTTTGATCTCTTCTCTTCCTATATGGATGCCTTTGATTTCTTTTGTTTGTCTAATTGCTGTGGCTAAGACTTCCAAAACTATGTTGAAGAGCAGTGGTGAGAGTGGGCATCCCTGTCTTGTTCCAGATTTGAGTGAGAAGGCTTTCAGTTTTTCCCCATTGAGGATTATATTTGCTATGGGTTTATCATAAATGGCTTTGATTATATTCAGGAATGTTCCCTCTATACCCACTTTGGCGAGGGTCTTGATCATGAATGGATGTTGAACTTTGTCAAATGCTTTTTCTGCATCTATTGAGATGATCATATGATTTTTGACTTTTTTTTTGTTAATGTGGTGTATGATGTTGATTGATTTGCGTATGTTGAACCATCCTTGTGAACCTGGGATGAACCCAACCTGGTCATGGTGTATAATTTTTTTGATATGTTGTTGGATTCGGTTGGCTAAGATTTTGTTGAGAAGTTTTGCATCTATATTCATCAATGATATTGGGCGATAGTTTTCTTTTTTGGTGGTATCTCTGCCTGGTTTTGGAATGAGGGTGATGGTGGCCTCATAGAATGTCTTTGGGAGTATTCCTTCTTCTTCAACCTTTTGAAAGAGTTTAAGGAGGATGGGCACCAATTCCTCTTTATATGTTTGATAGAATTCACCTGTGAAGCCATCTGGTTCTGGGCTTTTATTTGTAGGGAGTGATTTTATGACCTCTTCAATTTCATTTCTAGTGATTGGTCTGTTCAGTTGGTCTGTTTCTGCTTGATTCAGTTTTGGCAGGCTGTAAGATTCTAGAAAATTGTCCATTTCTTCCAGATTGTCAAACTTATTGCCATATAGTTGTTCATAGTATTCTCTTATGGTTTTTTGTATTTCTGCTGTATCCGTTGTGATTTCTCCTTTTTCATTTATAATTTTGGTGATTTGGGTTCTTTCTCTCCTCTTTTTAGTGAGTCTGGCCAGGGGTTTATCAATTTTGTTCACCTTTTCAAAGAACCAGCTCTTGGTTTTATTAATTTTCTCTATTGTTTTTTGAGTCTCTATTTTATTGATTTCTTCTTTGATCTTTACAATTTCCTTCCTTCTGCTGACTTTAGGACTTCTTTGTTCTTCTTTTTCTAATTCATTTAGGTGGAGGGTTAAGTTGTCAATTTGGGATCTTTCTTCTTTTTTGAGAAAGGCCTGGATTGCTATAAATTTCCCTCTGAGCACTGCTTTCGCAGCATCCCATAGATTTTGAGAGGTTGTGTCTTCATTATCATTTGTTTCAAGATAGTTTTTAATTTCCTTCTTGATTTCCTCATTGACCCATTGGTTTTTTAGTAGCATGTTGTTTAGTCTCCATGCAGTAGGTTTTTTCTCTTTGCTTTTCCCATGGTTGATTTCTAATTTCATGGCATTGTGGTCAGAGAAGATACTTGAGATAATTTCTATGCTCCTAAATTTATTGAGATTCGCTTTATGTCCCAATATGTGGTCGATTCTTGAGAATGTTCCATGAGCATTTGAGAAGAATGTGTATTCTGATTTTTTTGGATGTAGTGTCCTGAAGATATCAATTAAGTCTAACTTTTCTATTGTTTCCTTTAGGATCTCTGTTGCTTTATTGGTTTTCTGTCTAGAGGATCTGTCCATTGATGTGAGGGGGGTATTTAGGTCTCCTACTATGATTGTATTCTCATCAATATCTCCCTTTATGTCTGTTAATATTTGTTGTATGTATCTGGGTGCTCCTATGTTTGGGGCATATATGTTGATGATAGTAACATCCTCTCCTTGGATGGATCCCTTAATCATTAAATAGTGTCCTTCTTTGTCTTTCTTTATGTCTTTTGTTTTAAAGTCTATTTTGTCTGATATGAGCGTTGCAACTCCTGCTTTTCTGTCATGTCTATTGGCATGAAATACTTTTCCCCAGCCTTTCACTTTCAATCTATATGTATCTTTTGTCCTAAGGTGAGTTTCTTGTAGGCAGCATATTGAAGGTTTTTGCCGTTTTATCCACTCAGCCATTCTGTGTCTTTTGATTGGGGCATTCAGTCCATTGACATTTAAGGTGATAATTGATAGATGATTATTTATTGCCATTTGACCCTCGTGTTCCAGTTGATTCTATGGTTCTCCATTCTTCTTCTTTTTTTTTTTTTTTTTTTTTTTTTGGTTGGATGGTCTCCTGTTATTATCTGCTTGAGTGTATTTTTTTTTTTCATTTTTTGCACATGCAATATTTGGTTTTGGCTTGTGGTTGCCCTGTTTTTTAAGTATGCTAACCCCTTCCCATAATTGTGTGTTTTAGCCTGATGGTCCTGTAAGTTCAAACACTTCATTATTATATTAAAATTAAGAAGAGAGACATACATACAAACAAAAAGGATTATTTACCTCCTAACATCCCTTGCCCACATTTTATGGTTTTGATGACTCTTTTATTTTTTTCTTTTTAATTTTATTTTGTTTGAAGCATGTTCATGATTAAATCTGTATGCTGGCTTATTTGAGTGACTGCTCTCTGATTGTATCTTCCTCAGTCCTAGTTCTTCCTCTTCTTCTTCTTCTTCTTTTTTTTTTTTTTCTTTTCTTTTTTCTTCCCTTTCCTTCCTTTCTTTTTGGTTTAGAGAAGCCCTTTCAATATTTCCTTTAACCTGGGTTTTGTGTTGCTGTATTCTTTAAGTTTTTGTTTGTTGGGAAAAATTTTTATTTCCCCTTCTATTTTAAATGATATTCTTGCTGGATAAAGTATTCTAGGTTGCATATTTTTTCCTTTGAGCACTTTAAATATCTCTTGCCATTCCCTCCTGGCCTGTAGTGTTTCTGCAGAGAAATCAGCTGATATTCTTATGGGGGTTCCCTTGTAGGTAACATTCTGTTTTTCTCTTGCTGCCTTTAGGATCCTCTCTTTATCACTAACTTTTGCCATTTTTATTATGATGTGTCTTGGTGTGGGTCTGTTTGGGTTCAGTTTGTTTGGGGCCCTCTGTGCTTCTTGTATCTTGAATCCAGTATCCTTTAGATTTGGGAAGTTTCCAGCGATAATTTCTTCAAATATATTTTCCATTCCTTTATCTTTTTCTACTCCTTCTGGAATTCCTATTATGCGTAGATTGGCCCGTTTTATATTATCCCATAGGTCTCTTATATTGCTTTCCAGTTTTTTGATTCGGTTTTCTGTCTGTTGACCAGATTGAGTGATTTCCATTATTCTATCTTCCATATCACTGATTCGTTCTTCTGCATTATTCATTCTGGTTTTTACTGCCCCTAGTTCAGTTTGCATCTCTGCAAATGAATGTTCTAGTTTTTCTTGGCTCCTCCTTATATTTTCTAGCTCCTTTCTGAGGGTATCTGCATTGCTGTTCATATCTTCTCTTAATTCCTTCAGTATTTTCACTATTTCTCTTTTGAACTCCAGGTCTGTCAGACTGCAGAGATCAGTTTCATTGTTGACTGTTTTAGGTGAGTTCTCCTGTTGGTTTGACTGGGGGTGGTTTCTCAGCTTCTTCATCTTGCTTGTTGTCTTCTTTCTCCTGAGGGAGTTGTACTCTCCGTTATCGGGTAGTGCTTGCCTTGTCACTGCCCTGGAATATTTCCTGAGGGCTGTCGTTGTTGGTCAATCTTTTTTTTGAGACAGTGTGGCTTTTCTGGAGTGTTGATGGGACTAACAGTGTTTCTTTGAAGCAAAGGAGGACTTCCTGAGGGCAGACAGGACTGGGAGGTCCACCCCACGATGGTAGCAGATTTCACTTGGTTCTCAGCACCCCCTGGGGTCTTGGGCGGGTAGCAGGGCCTTTGGAGACTCAAGAGGCTCCTCCCCAGAACAGCCCGACTCAGAAAGACCGTCTGAGATCTTTTCCCAAGTCGGCCAGGCTTGTTGCAGCTTTTCTGGGCTGCAGGGGGTCCTGCCTGGAGCTGGCAGTCCTATGCAGCTGGTCCACTAGGTCTCAGCACCCCCTGGGGTCTTGGGCGGGTAGCAGGGCCCTTGGAGACTCAAGAGGCTCCTCCCCAGGACAGCCTGACTCAGAAAGACCGTCTGAGATCTTTTCCCAAGTCGGCCAGGCTTGTTGCAGCTTTTCTGGGCTGCAGGGGGTCCTGCCTGGAGCTGGCAGTCCTATGCAGCTGGTCCACTAGGTCTCAGCACCCCTTGGGGTCTTGGGCGGGTAGCAGGGCCCTTGGAGGCTCAAGAGGCTCCTCCCCAGGGCAGCCCGATTCAGAACGACCGTTTGAGATCTTTTCTCGATTCGGCCAGGCTTGTTGCAGGTTTTCTGGGCTGCAGGGGGTCCTGCCTGGAGCTGGCAGTCCTATGCAGCTGGTCCACTAGGTCTCAGCACCCCCTGGGGTCTTGGGCGGGTAGCAGGGCCCTTGGAGGCTCAAGAGGCTCCTCCCCAGGACAGCCCGACTCAGAAAGACCGTCTGAGATCTTTTCCCGATTCGGCCAGGCTTGTTGCAGCTTTTCTGGGCTGCAGGGGGTCCTGCCTGGAGCTGGCAGTCCTATGCAGCTGGTCCACTAGGTCTCAGCACCCCTTGGGGTCTTGGGCGGGTAGCAGGGCCTTTGGAGGCTCAAGAGGCTCCTCCCCAGAACAGCCCGACTCAGAAAGACCGTCTGAGATCTTTTCCCAAGTCGGCCAGGCTTGTTGCAGCTTTTCTGGGCTGCAGGGGGTCCTGCCTGGAGCTGGCAGTCCTATGCAGCTGGTCCACTAGGTCTCAGCACCCCCTGGGGTCTTGGGCGGGTAGCAGGGCCCTTGGAGACTCAAGAGGCTCCTCCCCAGGACAGCCTGACTCAGAAAGACCGTCTGAGATCTTTTCCCAAGTCGGCCAGGCTTGTTGCAGCTTTTCTGGGCTGCAGGGGGTCCTGCCTGGAGCTGGCAGTCCTATGCAGCTGGTCCACTAGGTCTCAGCACCCCTTGGGGTCTTGGGCGGGTAGCAGGGCCCTTGGAGGCTCAAGAGGCTCCTCCCCAGGGCAGCCCGATTCAGAACGACCGTTTGAGATCTTTTCTCGATTCGGCCAGGCTTGTTGCAGGTTTTCTGGGCTGCAGGGGGTCCTGCCTGGAGCTGGCAGTCCTATGCAGCTGGTCCACTAGGTCTCAGCACCCCCTGGGGTCTTGGGCGGGTAGCAGGGCCCTTGGAGGCTCAAGAGGCTCCTCCCCAGGACAGCCCGACTCAGAAAGATCGTCTGAGATCTTTTCCCGATTCGGCCAGGCTTGTTGCAGCTTTTCTGGTCTGCAGGGGGTCCTGCCTGGAGCTGGCAGTCCTATGCAGCTGGTCCACTAGGTCTTAGCACCCCCTGGGGTCTTGGGCGTGTAGCAAGGCCCTTGGAGACTCAAGAGGCTCCTCCCCGGGGGAGCCCGTCTCAGAAAAACCGTCGGAGAATTAGGTCGATCTATTCACGGCCTGGCTAGGCTTGTTCTAGCTTTTCTGGGCTGCAGGCCTTTTTTAGGGGGCTGGTGGTGTTTGGTGCTGCTCTGTGGAAGTGTAGCCCCTCCAAAGGGCAAGCAGGCCTGTGCAGGGAGAGCCCCTGCGGTGGTAGGCTTCAGGCAATTGTTGAGGCCAGCCCTCCTGGATGGCAGGCAGCCCCAGGTTCGGCGAGAGCGTAGGGGGTGGCGGGGGTGGGGGGAGGGAATGCACTGGGAAGCACAGCTTTCTGCTAGCTAGCGGGCCTGTAAGCTTGTTGTGGCGTGGGGGGTATTCTATGGGGACCCACCCCTTCTTCTCTCCCCTCCCCAGCACGGGCGCAGACCAGGCTCTTCTCCCAGGTTCCCTCTGAGGCGGCTTTCCACTTCCCCGCCCCTAGAGTATTGCTCCCTTCCTCTGCGACAGCTTTGTTTTCTAGTCTCCCAGGCAGTCTCTGCCCCGTCAAATGGTTTAGAGACCTCCCAAGCAGTTTCCGCTCTTCCCCGCCCCCCTAGCCCGGGGACTAATCTCTGGAGCCGAGGTCTCGGTGCCCAGCCCCCACCCCCAGGCGTCCCCCGGCCCTTTCTTGGGGACTAACCTTCGGAGGCGAGGTCTCGGTGCCCAGCCCCGACCCAGGTGTCCCCCGGCCCCCTCTCGGGGACCAACCTTCAGAGCTGAGGTCTCGGTGCCCAGCCCCCACCCAGGCGTCCCCCGGCCCTTTCCCGGGGACTAACCTCTGGAGCCGAGGATTCGGTGCCCAGCCCCCACCCAGGCGTCTCAATTTTTGGTGACTGTGCCCGTAGTTCAGATGGTCCGTTGGGTTCTTGATCGTTTTTCCGTACTCCGACTTACTGCTACACTCTTCTCTGCATCTGGAGATTCCTCCGGTTGGTTTGATCTTTCCCCGGTAGGAGACTTTCCAGGGTGCGGGATCCCTTTCTCCTCCGCAGTTCCCTTTCGGGAGCGCCGGTCCCGCTCGGATTCACCTTCTCTCACTCTCCTCTTTTCTCCCGTTCTGCCCAATAATGTCACGAATTTCTTGCCGTTATTGGAGTTTAGGTTCCTCTGCCAGCGATTGGTTGTTGTTCTGTGCGAGTCATTTCTTCTGTAGATGTGTTTTTTTTTTGTTGTGTTTGTGGGAGAGGGCGAGCGTGTCCCCCTACTCCTCCGCCATCTTGTCCTCTCGAGCAAGAATTCGTATTTAGATACAATATCACTTAGTAATTTTATTTTGTGTGCTTTAATTTAACATATTGGTGCATAAGGAGTTAAACCTGGGTTAGTTTTAAAGAATAAGTAATTTGGATATGGGAAATTAACTCTCTGTTTTGAGTTCGATTGAGGAGCAAGGTTTACACACACTCTGCTCTGTTAGTGGAAAACAGTGGCGAGGCATCCCAGGGCATGTTCCTGGGAAGCAAATGATATGATTTCCCCATTTAGCCACATTTGACTAATTATGCTAATTATAAAACAAGCTGCAGGGAGCCAGCAAGCATGATGACTTGAATTCTACTCTAAGAATTAGTTTTGAGTTGTGAAACAGAGGCACAGGAAGGACTATTAAATCTTTTTCTGAATCTGTAATAGGTATCCATGCAAAGAGAAGAGAGGCATTGTTTAGATTGTTGTGGGACTTGATCCTAAATTTAAGAGAAATTCCATTTAACAAAATATTTTAGAAATTAGACCAGTGTAAACTCAAGTACTTATATTTGACATGTTTTAAGAGGTGTAGCAATACTTTGTTTTTTTCTTAATTTAATTTTGATTTTATATTGGAGTGTAGTTGATTTACAATGTTGTGTTAATTTCAGGTGTGTAGCAAAGTGATTGAGATCTCTATATACATATATCCATTCTTTTTAAGATTCTTTCCCTATATAGGTTATTACAGAATATTGAGTAGGGTTTCCTGTGCTATGCAGTGGGCTCCTGTTCATTATCTTTTTTTTTTTTTTTTTTTCGTTTTTCTGCTATACTCCCAGCATATGGAAGTTCCTGCGCCAGGTGTTGAATCTGAGCCACGGCTGTGACCTATGCCACAGCCATGGCAAGGCTGGATCCTTAACCCACTGGAACAGGCTGAGGATTGAATCCATGCTGCCACAGAGATAATACCACTCCCCAACCTGCTGGGCTACAGCAGGAACTCTGATTATCTATTTTGTATATAGTAGTATGTATATGTTAATTTCAAACTCCTAGTTTATCCCCTGCCCCCCACCTTTCCCCTTTATTAACCATAAGTTGTTTTCAAAGTCTGAGAGTCTATTTCTGTTTTATAAATAAGTTCTTTTGTATCACTTTTTTAAGATTCCATATATAAGTGATATGAGATTTGTCTTTTTTGGTCTAACTTTCTTTGCTTAATATGATCATCTCTAAGTCTATGTTGCTACAAATGGCATTATTTCTTTTTTATGGCTGAATAATATTCCATCTTCTTTATCCATTCTTTTTCATCCATTCCTCTGTCAGTGGACGTTTAGTTTGCTTCCATGTCTTTGCTAGTATTGTAAATAGTGCTACAATGAACACTGGGGGGCATGTATCTTTTTGAATTATGGTTTTCTCCAGATATATGCACAGGAATGGGATTGCTGGATCATATGGTAATTCTGTGTTTATTTTTTTGAGGAATCTCCATACTGTTTTCCATGGTGGTTGCGCCAATTTACATTCCCCAAAACTGTGTAAGAGGGTTCCCTTTTCTCCATACTCTCTCTGGCATTAATTGTTTGTAGACTTTTTGATGATGGATATTCTCACTAGTGTGAGGTGACACCTCACTGTAGTTTTGATTTGCAATTGTCTGATACTTAGCACTGTTGAGCATCTTTTCATGTGCTTTTTGACCACCTGTCTCTCTTTGGAGAAATGTCTATTTTTATCTGCCCACTTTTTGGATTGATTTGTTTGTTTTTTTACACTGAGCTACATGAGCTGCTTGTATATTTTAGAGATAAATTCGTTGTCATTTACTTCATTTGCAGATATTTTCTCCTATTTGCTGGGTTGTATTTTCATTTTTTATGGTTTCCTTTACTGTGCAAAAGCTTTTAAAGTTAATTAGGTCTCATTTGTTTATTTTTGTTTTTGTTTTCATTACTCTAGGAGATGGATCCAAAAATATATTGTTGCTCTTTATGTCAAAACATTCTGCCTATGTTTTCCGCTAAGAGTTTTATGGTTTTTGGTCTTTCATTTAGATCTTTAATTTATTTTGAGTTTATTTTTGTGTATGGTGTTAGAGTGTGTTCTAATTTCATTCTTTTACATGTAGCTGTCCAGTTTCCCCAGCACCACTTATTGAAGAAACTTTCTTTTCTCCATTATGTATTCTTGCCTCCTTTGTCATAGATTAATTGACCATAGATGTGTGAGTTTATTTCTGGGCTTTTTATGTTATTCCACTGATCTATACTTGTGTTTTTATGCCTGTACCATACTGTTTCGATGACTCTAGTTTGTAGCATTCCAAAGTCAGGGAGCCTGACTCCTCCAGCTCTGTTTTTCTTCCTCAGAATTACTTTGGCTATTTGGGATCTTTTGTGTTTCCATACTGTTCTTAAGATTTTGTTCTAGTTCTGTGAAAAATGTCCTTGGTAATTTGATAGGGATTGCATTGAATATGAAATCTGCCTTGGATAGTATAGTCATTTTGACAGTATTGAGTCTTCCAGTCCAAGAATATGGTATATCTTTGTGTCATCTTTGATTTCTTTCATCAGTGTCTCAGAGTTTTGGGGGTATAGGAACCTTTTCAAGTAGGTTTATTCCTAGATATATTATTCTTTTTGATATGATAGTAAATAGGATTGTTTCCTTAATTTATATTTCTGAATTTTTATTGTTAGTGTATAGCGATGCGATCAATTTCTATATCCTGCAATTTTACGCAATTCATTGATGAGCTCTAGTAGTTTTCTGATAGTATCTTTAGGATTTTCTATGTACAGTATCATGCTGTGTGTAAATAGTGACAGTTCTTTTTCTTCTTTTCCAACTTAGATTCCTTGTGTTTCTTTTTCCTCTCTGATTGCCATGGCTAGGACTTTCAAAAGAAAGTTGAATAAAAGTGCCAAGTATGGACATTCTTGTCTTGTTCCCTATTTTAGTGGAAATGATTTCAGCTTTTCACCAATGAGAATGATGTTGAATGTAGGTCTGTCCTATATGGCTTTTATTATGTTGAGGTAGGTTCCCCTATTCCCACTTTCTGGAGGGTTTTTTAATTATAAATGGGTGTTGGATTTTTTCAAAAGCTTTTCTGTGTCTATTGAGATGAGCTGGTGGTTTTTAGTCTTCAATTTGTTAATGTGGGATATCACACAGTTATGATTTGTGGATATTGAAAACATATTTTATCCCAGGATGAATCACATTTGACCATGGTGTATGATCCTTTGAATGTGTTGGATTTCATTTGATAGTGTCATATTGAGGATTTTTGCATCTTTGTTCATCAGTGATATTAGCCTGTAATTTTCTTTTTGTGTGGTATCATGGTCTGGTTTTGGTATTAGGGTGATGGTGGCTTCATAGGATGAGTTTGGAGTGTTCCTTCTGGAATTTTTTGGAAGAGTTTCAGAAGGAAAACTGTTAATTCTTTTCTGAAGGTTTGATAGAATTTGCCTCTGAAGCCATCTGGTCCTGAAATTTTATATTTTGAAAAATTTTAAATCACAGTTTCAATTTCAGCACTTTTGATTGGCCTCTTCAACTTTTATATTTCTTCCAGGTTCAGTCTTGGAAGATTGTATCTTTCTAAGAATTTGTCCATTTCTTCTAGGTTGTCTGTTTTATTGACTTATAGTTGCGTGTAGTAGTCTCTTATGATACTTTGTATTTCTGTAGTGTCACTTGTAACTTCTTTTTCATTTCTAATTTTATTGATTTGAACCCTCTACCTTTTTTCTTGATGAGTCTGGCTAAAGTCTTACCAGTTTTGTTTATCTTTTCAAAGAACTGGCTTTTAGTTTCATTGATCTCTTCTATTATTTTGGCTCTATTTCATTTATATCTGCTCTGGTCTTTATGATTTCTTTCCTTCTGCTAACTTTGAGTTTTGTTTGTTCTTCTTACTCTAGTTGCTTTAGGTGTAAGCTTAAGTTGTTTATTTGAAATTTTTTTTCTTGTTTCCCAAAGTAAAATTGTATTGCTATAAAGTTTCCTCTTAGAACTGCTTTTGATGAGTCTCATAAGTTGTGGGTCTTGTGTTTTCATTTTCATTTTTTTCTAGGTATATTTTGATTTCTTCTTTTATTTCTTCAGTGATCCATTGCTTGTTTAGTTTCATATTGTTCAACATCCATGTATTTGTGTTTTTTACAGTTTGTTTTTAAACTGTGTTTGATTTCTAAGCTCATAATGTCGTGATGGGAAAATATGCTTGATATGATTTCAGTTATCTTAAATTCACTGAAACTTACTTTGTGGCCCAGCATGTGATCTATCTTGGAGAGTATTCCATATGCATTTGAAAAGAATGTGTATTCTTCTGCTTTTTCTTTTGATGGAATGCTATATAAATATTAAGTCCATCTGGTTAATGTCATTTAAGTCTTGTGTTTCTTTATTGTTTTTCTGTTTGAATGATCTGTCCATTGCTATAAGTGGGGTGTTAAAATTGCCCACTATTATTTTGTTACTGTCAGTTTCTTCTCTAATGGCTGTTAGCATTTTCCTTATGTATTGAACTGTAATATGTTTACAGTTGCTATATCTTCTTCTTGATTGACCCCTGGGTCATTATGTAGTGTTTCCTCTGTCTCTTGTAACAGTATTTATTTTAAACTCAATTTTGTCTGATTTGACTATTGCTACTCCAGCTTTCTTTTAATTTCTATTTGCACAGAATGCCTTCTTCCATTCCCTCAGTTTTAGCCTATATGTGTCCCTAGATCTGAAACGGGTCACTTGTAGACAGCATATATATGGGTCTTGTTTTTGTATCCATTCAGACAGTCTATGTCTTTTGGTTGGAACATTTAATCCATTTACATTTAAGGTATTTATCAGTAGGTGTGCCATTTTGTTAATTGTTTTGAGTTTGTTTTGTAAGTTTTTTTCTTCTCTTTCTCTCTCTCTCTTTTTTTTTTTTTGTTATTTGATGACTGACTTTAGTGTTGTGTTTGGATTCCTTTTTCTTTTTTATGACTGTGTCTGTTGTAGATTTTTGGTTTGTGATTACCATGAAGCTTTATATAGAAGTCTATGTGTATGTGTGTGTGTGTGTGCACACGCACACACACATGATTGTTTCAAGTAGCTTGTCTCTTAATTTAAAATGCCTTTATAATATACTGCATTTGTAATCTCTTCTCATGATTGCTGGTTTTGATATCACATTTGTATGTGGATGATATCCTACCTTTACTCTATGTTTGCCTTTACTGATGGGCTTTCCCACTTGTAATTTTCCTGTTTCTAGTTGTGGCCTTTTCTTTTCCACAGAGAGATATTCCTTTAGGATTTTTAGTAGAGCTAGTTTGGTGGTGCTGAAGACTCTTAGCTTTTGTTTGTCTGTAAACTTCTGATTTCTCTCAAACTTGAATGAGAGCCTTGCTGGTTGGAGTATTCTGGGTTGTAGATTTTCCCTCTTCATGATTTTAATTGTTTCCTGCCAATCACTTTTGGCTTGCAGAGAGTCTGCTAAAAAATCAGCTGATAACCTTCTGAGGCTTCTCTTGTATATTATTTGTTTCCTTTTACTTGCTGCTTTTAATGTTTTCTCTTTGTTTTTAATTTTCATCATTTTTATTATTATGTATCTCAGTGTGTTCCTCTTTTGATTTATCCTGCCTGGCACTCTGCTCTTCCTGGAATTGGGTGACTGTTTCCTTTCCCATGTTAGGGAAATTTTCAGCTATTATATCCTCAAATATTTTATCAGGTGCTTTCTCTCTCTCTTCTCCTTCTGGGACCCTTATAATGAGAATAATGATGTGTTGAATATTGTCCCAGAAGTGTCTTAGACTGTCCTAATTTCTTTTCATTCTTTTTCTTTATTCCATTTCACAGCAGTCATTTCTACCAAACTATCTTTCAGTGCACTTAGTTGTTCTACTGATTTATCCTGCTATTAATTACTTCTGATATATTTTTCATTTCAGTCATCGTATTGTTCATCTCTGTTCTTTAAATTTCTAGCTCATTTAAAAACATTTCTTATATCTTCTTGGTCTGTGCCACCATTATTTTTCCAAGATCTTGGATCATCTTTACTATAATTACTCTGTATTATTTTTCAGGTAGATTGCCTATCTCCACTTTACTTAGTTGTTCTTCTAGGTTTTTTTTCTTGTTCCTTAATAAGGAACATATTTCTCTGCCATCTCATTTTGTCTAACTTTTTGTGTTGATGGTCTCAGTTCCACAGGCTGCAGGATTATAGTTCCTTTTGCTTCTGGTGTCTTCCCTCTGGTGGATGATTTTGGTCCAGAGGCTTGGGCATGCTTCCTGGTGGGAGGGACTGGTGCCTGCCCTTTGGTGGGTGGGGTGGTGCATTGTCTCTCTGGTGGGCAGAGCCTTGTTTAGGGGTATATTTAGAGGTGACTATGGGCTCAGGACAACTATAAGAAGCCTGTCTGGTGATGAGTGGGGCTGTATTTCCACCCTGTTGGTTTTTTGTCCTGAGGTATGCCAGCACTGGAGCCTGTAGGCTGTTGGATGGGGCCAGACCTCTATCCAAAATGGTGACCTACAGAAGAGCTCACACCAATAAATATTATCCAAGGCCTCTACCTCTAGTGTTCTTGTCTTCACAGTGAACCACAGCTGACACTCCCCTCCATAAGACCCTCAATACCCACAGATAGGTCTTGCCCAGGCTCCTATGAAGTCACTGCTTTGCTCTGGGTCCCAGTGCATGTGAAACCTTGTGTGCACCTTGTATGCAAGAGTGAAGTCTCTATTTCTCCTAGTCTGTGGATCTCCTTTACCCAAGTCCCCCTGGCTTTCAAAGCCAAATTCTCTGGAGGCTCCTCCTCCTGATACCAGACCCCCTGGAGAGCCTGATGTGGGAGAACCTCTTGATATAATTATTTTCCAGTTTGTATGTCAGCCACCTGGCAGATATTGGATTTTCTTAAGTCACAAAAGCACCCCTCCTACAATCTTGCTGTGGATTCTTCTTTGCCTTTGATGTAAAATTAATATTTTTTGGTATGTTCCTTTTTTTTTTTGCTGGTGATTGTTCAGCAATTAGTTGTGATTTTGATGTTTTTGTAAGAGGAGGTGAGATCAAGTTCTTCTATTCCACCATCTTGTCCCCAATCTCTAGTGCACCAATACTTTGAAAAATATTGACCTCATTAATTGATAAATTGTACAGTGTCCTAATCTTGATCCATTCCCTATCATCTTTCCCTTTCTCCAATGTAACTGGAATGTAAATTTTTTTGTGACAAATGAGTCAAACAAAATGAAAAAATATTTTTTATTTGAACTAGTATTTCTGTATCATGTTCTTTAGAAAAATGCTGGTGTGCTGGTATAATTTTTTAGCAAGTGCCAACATAGAAAAAAATAGAGCAATAATTTTTTGGACTCTAGCTATTGTGAAATGCAGTGGCATTTTGGGCATGGCTTGATGTTTTTTGGCTACAGTGCTTTTAATTGTGGAGGCACACCTTGCCATGATGAGTACTGGATATGTTTGCTTTTCATGGGCACTCTATGATTTGAAATCATAAACTTCTCAAGCAATCATTGCAGCCTTCTATTAGTATCATTTTCTACTACTTTTCATTATAAATGTAAACCATATTAGCCTCATTATTTGTTAAAGAAACTTTTATATACTATTCTAGAAACCTTACTACTGTCTCTAACATTTCTTTTAAGGGGAAAAATTGACTCAAATTTCAAGTTTACAAATAAAAATTTTGACCACAAGTCATATAAAACCTGTGGCTTTCTGCAAAGGTAGAGTTCTTATTCATTTTATGCTGAGCACCTACTATGGGCAAAGTTTATAAGGAGGAAAAAAAATAGCTAGCTTGGGAGAGAGGGTGGGGCAGGGATAAAATCTGTCAAGAAACTTGTAATTTAGTGAAACCATTAATAGATATAACAATGTAAATTTGACGGCTCAATAGTTGGCATTAAATACACATGTTATTGAAGGTCAGAACCCATAAAATTATTCCACTGAAAGAATATACTGTAGTCTGTCCCTACTTGCCTAAACTTAAACTACTTGTCATATACTCTCATGTGTCAAAGAAGAGCTATGCATAGGAAATATTTATAAACTGTTTTCTCATATTAAAATGATGAAAAATCTTCCTGTGGAGGTAAAAGTTTGGGTTACACATTAATTATTATGCTATTATAATTTCATATTTTAACATATAGCATGTAAAAATTTAGTGGTAGTTGGGAAGAATACATTATGAATCCTTTTCTAACACTTGTCTTCAGAAGTCATTTGCTTCTGCATTGATGATCTATATTAAATGTAAATGTCATATGGTATTAAGAATAAATGGTAAGAGAATTACTCCAGAGAGTTTTCCTCAGGAGAACTGCATTCTTTGTTCTTTTCTTTTTTATTTCTTCAAGAAAGCATATAACTTACATTTTTTTTTAGTAGTTCATTCAATGAACAATAAGACATTCATTGTTTTGGATATTGGAAAGGTTAATTTAGAAGACTTTAGACAAAATGGCTCTAAATCAAAGGGTTCCCACAACCTTCTCTTCAGGTTCAATAATTTGCTAAACTCTCTAACAGAACACAGGAAAGCACTTTACTAACTTTTAAAGGCTTGTTATAAAGGGTACAATTCAGGAATGACAAGTAGAAGAGATATATTGGTCAAGCTGTGCGAAGAGGGGTTTGCAGAGCTTCCTTCCCTTTCTGGGCATGAGATCCTCCCAGTCACCAACTCAGAAGTTCATCAAATCTCATTATTCAAGGGTTTTTAAAGAGCTTGATCTCCAGCCTTGCATCCTCTTCAGAGGTTGGTGGGTAGGGCTGAAAGTTCCACCCTCTAGACACTTGTTCTTTCTGGTGACCGGCCTCATCATGACCTTATCTAGAGGCCCCTCCCTCAGTCACCCCGTTACTTCAGGTGTGATTAAAAAGTGGTTTATTATGATGAGGAGCAAAATGTTCTCCTATCACCCAGCAAATTTTCAGGGTTTTAGGAGCTTTGTGCCAGCAATTGAGGACAAAGACCAAATATCATGATATGTGTTCAGAGCATCCTTATAGTTGTACTTCTTTATTTAAGTACATAAGTTTTCTAACTGATTAAGGTGGTAGTATCTGTGGGGTTTTTTTTTTTTTTTGGTTGTTGTTGTTGTTGTGCCTATAACCCCAAACAATCTCAGAACCTTGATCTTGGATAATAGGATAAGACCCTTCTCCTCTGCTCCTAAGTACTATCTGCATTGCAAAAGAAGCATTCTCAAAACAATATCATTGTCTTTGCTGTTTAATCTATTCTTGCTTCAAATGACTCAATTTTTAGGCTTAATCAGAGCTAAGCAGAACTCTAAATTGGTAGAAGATTAGTTATTCTAGGAAAATGAAGCCTTATGGAGAACCCTAAATGATAGCATGTTAAAAGTTGCCTGCCTTGCTCATGGAACCAGGTAGAGTATATTTTGCTGGATGTATTGTGGTAACTGTTGAGCATGCTTGGTCTGGATGCTCCTATTTTTACCTTTCCTCAGAGAAGGTTTGAATACATGACATCTTTTCTATTCACCATCATGTCACTTGTGAGCTTTACAGGGCATTAGAAAAAGTTTATTCAGCAGTGGTGATAAATATCTCCATGAGCGAGAAGGCCATTGGTAACCTGAGAAAAACTAAGATGCTCTTGCTTCTAGTCTTGGTATAAATCTTCTTAATGTAACTACAAAGTTTGTAAATATATTCTTCTGGCCACTTTGGTGTATACCAGTAAATGTTCTATTTACTTTTTAATGGATTATTGTCATTTATTTCCTCAAGTGGGTGGGTCTTTAGAGTATTTCCATTCTTTTGAATTACATGTTGGAATGCATATCTATTAACATACAAATGATACTTTATATATATATATATATAAAATATAAAATATATATAAAATAGTAGCTGTTCTAGACTTCTCTTTCTCCCCCTTCTGATTGTATTTTAAACTAAACTGAGTGCCAGATCTCTTTGAGGATTATTGTTTAGAAGGTCCAAGTACTATTAGTTCTTTTAAAACAGGTAAAAGCTAAAGGAAAGTGAACACATAAGAAAGAAAACTTAATGCTAGAGGCAGTGAAAGAAAGCTAATAAAAATTTCAAAACTCAAAAAAGCCTACGTGAATAAAAAGTCTGATGAACATATTAAGTTAAAACCTTGACCAACAAATCTTTAAAAGACTGAGGTTAAGACACTTATTCCTTCTGCACTCAAAGTTGGATCTTGGGTTCTAATTGCCCTTGATAGTTCTTTTCATCTACCTTTGTTATCACAATGTTCAGTTAAATTGTTTTTCTCACATACAGTATATCTCAGATGATTAAAAACAAAATAAATGAGATTGTTTTCTGCTGGTGTTAGCAAGTAACACATCCTTTTATGAGAATAATGATTTTACCATACCATATCTTGTCTGTGACCTGAAAATTACAGTCAATAGTTACTGTTGAGACCAGCCACAATAACCACAGGAGGAATTCCTTGAGAACCACTAGTTTATCTTCCTGTTGGAAGTCCTTGTGGGAGTTCTATCTGTATATCTATGCAGTAGGATTTGTTTTTTTTTTTTTTCTATTTTATCTACCTGAAGTTTTATTGTTTTCTGCTTGTATCCAAACTAGAAGCACTTAGATATCTGTGCTGACCAGGGATAATTTGCAGTTCAGGGTGTGAGTCAAGAAAACAAATAAAAAAACAAAACTTCAAGTGTTATAAATCTACACAAGAGTCTGATGAATTGATAGTTTAATGAGTTTGAATTTGGTTTACATCTGAAGGGATGAAAAAAAAATGATCATGTTAAATGTCAGAGCGTGAGATACAACCTTATCTGCCTGCAATCTTTTTTCTCTCTTTAAGTCAAAATATTGCCTAGGCACTTACTGGCTTGTAAGGGAATTCAGGAAAGGATGCTTCTGTCATAACTCCTCATTTTGCATTCTAATCATTTTTTGTTTTGTTTTGTTTTAAATAACAAATTTATTGTCTCAGTTCTGGAAGCTATAAATCTGAGATCAAGTTATTGGTAGAGTTGGTTTCTTCCTCTGAGGGCTGTGAGGAAGGATCTTTTTCAAGGCTCTCTCCTAGCTTCTGGTGGTTTGCTGGTAATCCTTGGTGTTCCTGGGCTTGTAGAGGCATCACTTTGATCTCTGCCTTCATCTTCACAGTACATTCTCCTTGTATGTGTGCCTTCGTGTCCAAATTACCTCTTTTTAAAAAAACTAAAAAAAATTTTTTAAGTTTTTATTTTACTAAAGTATAGTTGATTTACAGTGTTTTTCAAGTTCTGTTGTATAGTAAAGTGACCCAATCACATACATTTCCCTGTGCTGTACAGTAGGGCCCCATTGCTCATCCATTCCAAATATAACATTTTGCAACCAACCCCCCCCCCAAATGCCCATCTATCCCACTCCCTCCTTTTCCTCCGCAGGAACCCCAAATCTGTTCTCCTTGGCTATGATCTTTTTTTTTAAGATAGCATTGTCTGTTCACATTTTAGATTCCACAAATAAGTGATATCATATGGTATTTTTCTTTTTTTTTCTGGTGTACTTCACTTAGTATGAAAATCTCTAATTCCATCCATGTTGCTACAAATGGCATGTTTGTCTTTTTTATGGCTGAGTAATATTCCACTGTGTATATGTACCACATCTTCTTAATCCATTCATCTGCTGATGGACATCTAGATTGTTTCCATGTCTTGGCTATTGTGAATAGTGCTGCAGTGAACATAGGGGTGTATATATCTTTTTCAATGAAAGTTTTGTCTGGATATATGCCCAGCAGTGGGATTGTGGGATCATATTGTAGTTCTATATTTAGTTTTCTGAGGTACCTCCATACTGTTTTCCATAGTGGCTGTACCAACTAATCGTCCCACAAGCAGTGAAGGAAGGTACCTTTTTCTCCATTTTAAAAATATTTTTGAAGTATTTTTTTAAAATACGATCTTTGAAGGTTATATTCTATTTACAATTATTACAAAATGTTGGCTATTTTCCCTGTGTTGTGCAATACACCCTGTAGCCTGTCTTATACCCAAAAATTTGTACCTCCCACTCTCCCAGCCCTATTTGCTCCTCCCCTCTCCACCAGTGACCATAGTTTGTTCTCTATATTTGTTAGTCTGTGTCTTTTTGGTTATATTTACTACTTTGCTGTATTTTTTAGAGTCCACATGTAAGTGATATTGTACAATATTGGTCTTTCTCTGACTTATTTCTCCTGTATACTGTCCCTCAAGTCCGTCTATGTTACTACATATGGCAAAATTTCATCCTTTTTTATGGATGAGTAGTATTCCACTGTATATCTTTACTATATTTTTAAAATTTATTTGTCTGTTGATAGACATTTAGGTTTCCTATATATCTTGGCAAATGTGAATAATGCTGCCATTAACATTTCATTTCTGATGTTTCCAGGGATGAGATGTTTGGATTAATTGAACTGAGAAAAGAATAGAGGAGCTTTGGGAATTCCTGCTGTGGCTTGGTGGGTTGGGAACCTGACTAGTCTCTGCAGAAGAGGCAGGTTTGATCCCTGGCCTTGCTTAGTGGGTTAAGGATTAGGTGTTGCTGCAACATGTGTATGTTGCAGATAAGGCTTGGATCCTGCTTCATAGTTGCTTGCTGTGGTGTAGGCTTGAAGCTGCAGCTCTGATTCAACCTCTAGTCCTAGAATTTCCATATGCCAAGGGTGTAGCCCTAAAAATAAAAATAAAAATTAAATTAAATTAAATTAAATTAAATTAAATGTAAATAAAAAATCTTTGGCTCTTTGAAATATTTTTTCTTAGAAATCAAAATATAAATTTTTGCAATTAGAGATAGTAATTATGTGAACAGTGTTGTTTTCCCTAGGCACATACAGCAACTGAGGCTGGGGTGGGAGGAGGAGGGAAGTTGTAGTAGCCTGGCAGTTTCATTTTAGGTGAAGGGAGTTCATCCCTATCTGCTTTGTCAATAATGAACAACTAGCAGTTCAGCCACTTTTGTTTTTTTCTGGTAAGCACAGAGGAATTTAGAGTGGAAATGTATTTTTCGTTATCTTAAGGAGAACAAAGCATAATAATTTTTTTAATATTTATTGAAATCTTATTTCAGTACATGTGATGGAAGCTAGAGATATACTTTCCAGGGTAAGGATGGTTGTCTTCTAAGACTCACTCCAGTTGTCCTTCCATTCCCACTTATCCCAGTTTTCTATTATCTCTTACCAAACATAGGAAAATGTAGGTTTGATATGTACCTTAAGAAATGTTAAGTATGTATTTTGTATGGCCACTTGAGAACTGAGGAAACAGTTCTTGCTTTGGCTCAAGATTGAGTTGAAATTATAAGTATACATCTTATAAGACAAATGCATCTCTAGTTGCTGAAAATCCTGGGGTTCTTTGTTTGTTTTTCCTTTTTTGGCTGCCCTCTGGCACATGGAGCTCCCAGGCCAGGGATCAGATCTGAGCTGCAGGTGCAACCTAAGCCACACTATGGCAGTGCTGGATCCTTAACCCACTGCACTGGGCTGGGGATCCAACCTGCATCCCAGTGCACCCAAGATGCCACTGATCCCATTGCAACACAGTGGGAACTCCTCCTGGTTTATTTTTATCCGATCTAATCAGAAAATTCAGATTAGAATATAAGATGATACAATGAGGGCTGAGACTCTCAGAGGACAAAGCCTTGCTCCTCTCTTAAAATTCGTATTCTCCAAGGCTCTACTTTATTATTTCTTTCTTAACCTAAGGACTTTCCTTGGGTATGCTCACCCAGTCCTTTAGCCTAAATATTATACCATATATGCTTATGTTTCCTAAATATATATTACCAACCAAGACCTCTCTTCTGAAACCAAGCACTATATGTGCAACTATTTCTTCAGTTTGCAATTAGATGCTCACAGGACATGTTTAAGACTCAAATCATTATGTTTTCCCTTCAACCACATGCTCCTTCTGTTCTCTTTATTGCTGTTGATAGTTGCATCATACACACAGTTGCTCAGTTGTCCATTCCACTTCAGAAGCATACCTTACATTTATTTATTCTCTTTCTTCCCAAAGTCACCTTTTAGTCATTTCTCCACTTGCCTATTGTCATTATTGCCTTTATAAGTCCTTGCCTCGGCATCTCAACCCTAAACATCACTTTTTTTTTTCAGATTTACTGAGATGTTATTGACAGAAAAAAATCGCACATATTTAAAGTATACAGTTTGAAGACTTTTGAAACCATCATTGCTTAAAGATCATGAACATATGTTCATCCTCAAAAGGTTCTATGTATTCACTGTAATCTCCTCCTCACTCCCCACCTCACATAGCTCTATTCCCAGTCAATCACTGGTCTACTTTCTGTTACTATAGATGTTTGCATTACTTAGAATTTGATGTCAGTAGAATATTCTCTTTCTGACTTCTTTCACTCAGCATAATTATTTCTTCCTTTCTAATTAGAATTCATTTTTCTTTATTTTTCTTTATTGCCTTTGCTAGACATTCCAGTGCAATGTTGAATACAAGGGGTGAGAAATGTCATTGTTGCCTTCTTCTTGACGCCAGTCATTGATTGTTAAATATAATGTTAGCTGTAGCTTTTGCAGCTGTCTTTTATTAGGTTGAAGAATTCTCTTTCTATTTCTAATTTGCTATTGATTTCTTATCTTTTATTTCTATGTATATTATAAACCCTATAACACATTGTTATTGTTTTTGCCTTAATTAGTCAATTATATTTTTAAACTATTTAAAAAATTGAATAAAAATTATTTTCAGTTCTATATTCTTTTGGTAGATTCACATTTCCACATGGTATTACTTTTCTTCTGCCCAGAGGACCTCCTTTTAATATTTTTTGTAATACAGGTCTGCTGTGTATGAATTCTTAAGCTTTTGTTATGTTATGAATAAGTCTGTATTTAATCTGGGTTTGGAAAGCTATTTTATCTGGGTATAAAATTCTAGGTCTTTTCTTTCATTTCTTTAAAGATGTTGCTCAATCTCTTCTGCCTTACATTATTTCCAAGAAAAACCTCAATGTTGTTCTTTCTTTGTTTTTCTGTATGTACTATCTCCCCCACTTCCCACCCCACTTCATTTCTGATTTTCTATTTATCACTGCTTTTTAATCAGTTGGTGTTATTGCATGCATGTTTCTTATGCCTGGGGTCAATTTATCTCCTTGAATCTGTAGCTTTAGGTTTTATATACATTTTGGGAAATTTTGTCCGTTATTTCTTCAAAAACTTTTTCTATCCAGCCTCTTTTTTCTTTCCTTTAGGAACTCAATGTGTAAATATCAGGAAGCTTGACATTCTCCTCTGGTTTACTAATACTCAATTCAGGTTGGTGGGGCACTTTTTTCTCTCTATGTGTCATTTTGGATGGTTTTTATTACTATATTTTTAGGTTCATTGTACTTTTTTCAGTACTGTCTAGTCTTCTGTTAATCCTATCCAGTTTATTTTTCATCTTAGACTTTTTTTTGTCTACATAGTTCAAATCTGGCATTGAAAAATATCTTACATTTCTATTAACATACTCAAATATATATCTACTTTGACATTTGGACATTTGGAATGTAGTTATAACTTTTAGTGTCCTTTTGTGGCAGTTCTTTTATCTTTGTCATTTTGTTTCTATTGATTGGTTTTACTCATCATTATGAACTATATTTCCCCCTTTCTCTGCTGCAGGTTAAAACCTCTTTCCATACAGGAATCTGGCAGTCGTAGGGCTCAGTTAATTTTTGCCCCTTCTCAGGAGTCAGTGTCTGGCACTGCTTGTTGTCAACCTTGTTTTGTATATCTTGTCTAGCTTTTTCAGTTGTTTCAGGCAGAAGGTTAAATCTGGTTACTGTTATTCCATCTGAGCCCAAAGCCAGAGTTTCTTTATAATTATTTTTTTAAATTATTGCCTGAATTATTGTTCTGAATCTTTAGTCTAATTTTTGTCATTCTCTTACTTAGAAACTTTTGGTGATGAATTTTTACCTTCAAATCAAAGTTCTAATCTTTAGTAGAGCATCTAAAGCCCTTTACATTATAACTCTTTCCACACTCATTATAGGCCATTCATTCTTCCTTTCCCCACCCCACCTTCTGTACACATACACACTCTGTAATTAACCACATTGAACCACAGTTCCTAGAATACACCATCTTACTGTTTTGTAGCTGGTATGTATGTATGTATGTATGTATGTATGTATGTATTGTTTCTCTATGGTCACACCTGTGGCATATGGAATTTCCCAAGCTAGGGGTTGAATTAGAGCTACACCTGCTGGCCTATGCCACATCCACAGTAACACCATATTCAAGCCATGTCTGTGACCTACACCACAGCTCATGGCAATGCCAGATCTTATAACCCATGAGGTCAGGGATTGAATCTGCATCTTCATGGACACTGTTTGGGTTTGTTACCACTGAGCTGTGATGGGAACTGTGATGGGAATTCTACTGTTTTGATCATGTTTTTATTCATACCACTTTCCCTTCTTAGGCTGTTAAGATCTCACCTATTCTGCAAGTCTGTATGTCCTGGTTCTAATGTAACCTCTTTGTAGAGCCTTCTGTGATATTCTGCCCACTGTCCCTGGCAAGATTAATAGCCCTGTGTTTCCTCACCAGGCCATTTCTGTTCCTTTTTAAACTTTTACCATAGTACTCACTAACACCCTCACTAGACCAAGAGCCCTTCCAGAGCAGCACTTGGCAAATATGTTCTCTAAAGGGCCACATTGTAAATATTTTAGAATTTGAGAGCCTAACAATTATTTGTTGCATTATTATTTGTTTTTCTTTATAACCATTTGAAATATAAAATTGATTCTTAGTTTGGGGATCAAGCAAAAGCATTCTGCTTTAGGCTCAAGGTGCTGACATTAGTCTTAGAGGAGGGAGATTGTATTTCATTCTGTCACCCAGTAAAATGCCTGAGCCTGAGAAGAAACCCAGTAGAATATGCAGTTCTTTAATAATGAGCATAAAATATCCTATAGTATTTGAATAATTTGTACATGACAGTTACTCTCCAAAGAATTTAACATAGGGTTTATCATTTAGTTTGCACCAAAGCAGGTCATATTATCAGCACTGCTTTATTAATGAGGCAGTTGTGGCATGGAAAAGCTGAGGGACTTGCCAAAGATCTTGCAGCTGCATGTCTTTAAGAAATTAGAGGTAGGGCTGGGACAGAGGCAGTTACATATGTTCTTCCTCTCTTGGGTTAGGCTCCACAAGAGGACATAATGTCCCTAAATTTGATGTAATCAACATCTCCCTCTCTAGTGGAAAACAAATGTAGATTGACATGATCTACAGAATCTTTGACCTAAAGATTGTGTGAATTTCAAGCTTAAGTAACTATGTCTGCTCCTTTTATCTCTATAGTACAGTTTGGGGAAAATAAAATTTAGTAGCTAAGAAAATAGGGATTACTTTTTAAAACAGGAAAAGTCTTGGATTGCTTGGATTCTATTGCTATCATCATATTTATTTCCTTAAAATCTAGAGAACTCCTATTCCTCTTTAACGATAATAATACCTTTCAAACAAATGCTTTGTCTAAATTAGTTGTCTTCAAAGCATATCTAGTTGAGTTAGAAGCTAAAGAAACATACTATTTTAAGCCACATAAATGTTTTGTTTATTTATTTATTTTTTGAATTTCTTGACCAAAAGGAAAAGATAATTGTCTTTGTGTTTTGCAAAGAAAACACACTACCTCATGGCTGACAGTTGTGACAGGGTGAACTATTGTGAGCTGATATTAAGAATTTTGATGATGTCTTTTGGAAATATAACAGAATAGAGTCATTAATACAGTGAAATTGAATCTTCAATAATGAATCAAACTATCATCATTAACCAAAATACCCTCAAAGCAGCTACCATTTACAATTAAATGATAATAATCTTTATAGGAAAATTACAGGGGCATAAAAAACACCTGCCATCAAAATTAGCCTTTCAAAACACAGAAGCTGTTTTACTGCCATAACTTTAAGCAATAATTATCATTAGACCAGTTGAAAGCAAATTAGTACGTGGTTTGGAATTAAATATATAACATATTTACATTAAGAGCAGTATTGTGAAGACCATTATTTTCCCCACTGGAAATTAAATATGTCTTATCAAATGGCAACTCTGTTCTTCCCTGTACTGAATTCTACCAGCCAGAAGACAGCCATGGGAGGGCTGCAGGGGAGCAGAGGCAGTGAAGAGGGCTGCTGCCTAAGCAAGGGCCCTTTCTTTGGAGTTATGTAACTAGCATTTATTTCAGTTTCTAAACATGAATCTCTTTTTAACCATTGACATTTCTCCTTCCTTCTAGCATTATATGTCGCTTATGCCGTTGTCTTCCTAGGCATTGTTATTGACACCCAAACAAACAAAAGGCAATAAAATAATCAAAAAAGAAAATGATGTGATAGTAGCATAAATACAGACTGCAGACAGGTTGTTATGGAGTGTCACTGCCTATTCTCATAAATATCAGGGTTACTTCTGAGAATTAGGGGAAATTGGACTTGTAAATATAGTTCTACATTCCTTTAAAATAGACTTCAGTACTGTGTCCTTCTCTGATGACACATCACTCCTAATCACTGGTTCAGCGTAAGTTGGGTCCTGCAGCTGAAAGCTGAGAGGACTAGGGCTGGTCAGCTTGACTGCTCAGGGAAACCTTGGAAGGAGACTGTTATTGAGCCCACATCCCTGGCTCACCTGGCCTAAAGTCACACACCTTCCCATGGCAAAATTAGCCATAATACAGTGGGGCTTGGGGTGGGACTTGGGGTGGGAACTGTTTTCCCTTCCTGAATTCAAAAATGAATTCCTCACCTGTTTTATCTGCAGAGCAATAGTGCATGCAGTGGCAGGCAGGGCTGAGAGGTCCACAGCATGCTTTAGTCAGTGAGGTCATGGGAGTACTATTTGATGGTGGAGTTGATCATTTAGTAATGCATGCAATCCTTAAGAGCTGAGCAAATGCTATAGGTAAGTTGGGAATGTTTATTTCACTTAGTACATATTTTATCTACTTATTTTGTATATATACAAGCAGTATCTCCCTAAAGATTAAGAATCTAGTTAATGATTGCACATTTCTGCCTTTTTAGTATGAGTTATGTTCAGTGACAATCAGGCTTTCTCTGTGTCCTTGTTCATAAACTAAGTCCCTGCAGAAATGATGTTGCTTTTTCGAGATCACTCTGGGCCTTTCTAGGTGGCTTTCTATTGCTTTCTCCTCCCTAATTCCAATGACATCTTCTTTTGCTCTTTCCTGGAGCTGTTTCTTCTTGGTTTCACATCATGTGTTCTCCAGGTTTTTCCCCTTTGTGGGAAATGTTGGATTTTAACCCATTCTATTGTTCAATTCCTCTTCTTTTCCATTTAAATGTTCCTCTGAGACCTGACCTATTGCACTCTCTGCTTAGAGAATGTCATGGCATCAACTTTCACCTTCATGAGTCTGTGTCACTTGCCTCAGCTTTTCCTCAAGTTCCTGGCCTTTATTTGTTTGTTATTACAACTGTACCTTCATTCATGGCTTCCATTTCAGAACAACAAGCCATAAATTCATAATCTTTCTTCCAAGTCTGCCCTGCCTCTTGCCTCCTCCATTTTTTGGAAAATTGCTTCTCCATCTTCTGACAACCAGGCTTAAAATCTCCTTATCAACTATGATTCTTCCTTCTCTCTTGCCTCTCGTCATCAATAAATATCATATTATTCCAATCTTATTCTGCAGGGAAGAAATGTACCAGATTTGTTAAGAAACAGGGTTCTGGGGGAGTTCCCATCATGGCTCAGCAGTTAGCAAACCCGACTAGCATCCATGAGGATGCAGGTTTGATCCCTGGCCTTGCTCAGTGAGTTAAGGATCCAGAGTTGCTGTGAGCTGTGGTATAGGTCCCAGACATGGCCTGGATCTCATGTTGCTGTGGCTCTGGTGCAGGCTGGCAGCTAGAGCTCCAAATGGACCCCTGGCCTAGGAACCTCCATATACATGGGTGCGGACCTAAAAAGACAAAAAGACAGAAAAAAAAAAAAAGAAAGAAATATGGTTCTGGAACCAGAGGCTGAATCCCTTTGTGGGTGATTGTATGCAAACTTTAACCTTTCTGTGCTTCAGTTTCTGCATATGTAAAACTGAAAGATTAGAACTTACCTCATAGCACTGGTGTGAAGATTAAATGAGTTATTTACTCACACAGTGCAGTGTGCATAGTGAACACCCAATAGGTATGAACTAGTATGAATATTACTAGTTTTTGCATGTGTTCCCCTTCTCTTCTGCTCTCCCTGTAATGATGCTAATCCAGCCACTTTTAGTTCTTGTTTGGTCACTGAATTAGGTCCTAATCGACCTTCTCCTCTCCGGGATATTCCCAGTCCAATTCACCTTACATTCTGCTGTCATATTAATCTTATAGATATAAAGCATTTTTATTATCCTTCCCCCAAATACTTAATTTAGACAATAAAGTCTTTAACTCCTTTGTTTGGGATTGCAGATTCCATACTGTTTTCCACTGTCAGTTGCCACTACTCCCTTGCAGGGACCTTTAAGCCCAGCCAAGATGAATGTTCTTACTTTTCTCCATTTATGTTTTACCTTTGCCCACCTCCTTGCCTTTTCTCACAGTGGATCATCTTCTGGATCGCCTTCTTCCTTATCTTTGAAGGCCTGCTCACAAGACTCTATCCATGGAGACTTCTTTTACTGTTTCCACACCCCCATACCCTCCTTTTGCCTCCTATGGAAACTTACCTCTATAACTCTTATAATTCTTTTTAACTCTCTCTATATGTTTTAGTTTCTTAAGCACCGTTATTGTTCTGAAGTTATACCTGATACAACTTTAAGTTCCTCTCACATCTACACAATGCCTTTCTTAGAGCCAGTGCTAAGTACCCATTGATTCTCTGGGTCTGTAGGCTAGTAGATGCCTGATATATCTAAAAAATATCTTACATGATTTGAAAAAAGAAGCAAAGAAAAGATTTATTCTTTATTCCCCACCAACATTATCTGTTATTCATGATAAGCACTCTCTAATTTTTCTAGTAAGAGTTGCATTTGAACTTAGAGAAACCACAGCATACGGACATTAATGTCGACCTTAGAGGGGATGGTGCAGCCCCTGTGGGATAACGAAGGCCCAGAGGAAGGCAGTGACTAATTTAAGATGTGGATTAAGTTGGAAGTAGTTGAGTATCTCTGTAGCTGAGTGTGTTGCTAAGTTCTGTACTCCTGGGCTAGCATGTTTTCTTTTTGATTGTTTTAAAATTATCTCTTTGTGGTCTAAGAGTAGTAATCAGAGAGTTCAAGTAAAGTTTCTTTCAAACTCTAAAATAATTTCCCAAGGGAAAAATTATTCACCATTTATAAAGAGGTTATAATTAGTATAATGGCACATCTTGAAGAGTGAGACAAATTAGACCATTGAATATTTGTGATACTTAAGTATAAGAAACATTGGAAACACTGGAAGCAATGGAGTAGGAAGAGGTTAGTGTGCATAGGTTCTTCAATGACAATAGCTGACTCAAAAATTTTTCATATGTAGGGCAGGTCATTTGCACACAGCCTTTCCTTCCTTCTATTACAGAGTCATTTTTCCCCTTCTTTCTTAAAATTTCACACAAAGAGTGATTTTCCTCATTTGTAAAATGTAGATGGTAATGTTAACCTCATTGGACCCTGGAGAATTTGAAGGGTGTATGAAGCGCTTGATGCAAAGCAAGGACCTACTTATTAGTTATTATTATTATTAGTCCCTATCTCATCTTTGTACCCTGGCCAAGAGATAGCAGATACATAGAATATATGTTGCCAGTCTCTAATTCAAATTAACTTGTCATAGCCTTCCTAATACTTTCTGGCTGAGACTCAGGAGAGCCTTAGAATCCCTTTCAGCACTCACTCCAGGTGGCTACTATCAATTATACGGTATTCACACAAGATAAAAATTATTTGTCATCTTGTTCTGGATAAGTGAAATATTTTTTTCCTTTTCTATATACAGTTCAGCTATATCTGCCTGCTTATTTCCCAGTGCATCTCGGTCTAGCACTTTGTCTTCTGACTTTGCTTTAAAACAGGTTCCAGCCATGTTTTCTCTATATTTCTGTTTCTTTTCCCATATTCTCAAATGGTTCCAAGAAACCAAAGGTATGGTTTACTAGGGCTTGGATATATGAAGCTATATTGTGCTGAGTTGATTGTAAGATTTTGTTACTTTGGTTATTCTTAGATTTTATCAAAGAAAAATGTGTTTCCCATTTGTTTTAGCAAAAATATGAAAGATTTTAGTCTAAAATATATTTTTTCAAAAGTTTGAAGACAAGATTGAAAAAATTAGAATCTGAATGTAATATTATGTAAACCCTTCCCTATAAATCCGAGAAACTCTAGCTTGAACACATTCTTTTTCTGGATTTTGGAAAGTCCTTGAGTGACTTCTAGTCCTTAAGTGTGTAATCTGTAAAACCAGCATCAACCTCTCTGGTTGTTTGAGGACTTAAGATAATGCATGAAGAGTGCTCACTGAACAGAAACTGTCGGTGAATAGGGATCAAACAATCACAGAAATTATTAATTTATCCAAGTATATTTTCAATGTAAAAAAGCAACAACAGGGAACATAATTCTGCCAATTTTCCACTGGAGAAATAGCATCTCATTTTCTGAAAGAATGTCTGACCTTTGATAAAGATCTCAAACTTAAGCAAAAAATTGCTTAATGAGCTAGTTTGTCAGCCTTAGTGAGACGTGTAATAAAAGTTCTTTTACATTGGGATTATCTTTTCTTTCTTTTCAATAAAATAATTACCTTCAAATATTCTAGAAAAAATTAAGATGATTTTTTAAAAAATGAGCTTAACCCAAGTAAACTGTACAACAGAACTAATTGTAAAAAATTAAGCTCAGTTAGTGTTGGGGCATACTTTAAATTTAAATATATACTAAACTATTAAAATAATGTATCTTGATGGTGTTGGGAATAGAATTAGAGACAGAGGTAGAAGTTTCTTTTTCTCTATATATTTGTATTAATTGAATTATTGTAACAAACATGTACTGTTATTTTTGATAGTGAATTTTTAAAAGAGCAATTACATTTTTAGTACATTTTTAGTTTTGACCCTTGGTAAAATTATGGTGCAGCTAAAGTTGTGGTCTGTATCTTCAGATTTGTTTTTCTATAAGATTAGTTTCCATTTCCTTCTCTACTTACTACAGCACTCATGTTATTTTTCTATCAAAATTTACTGCCAAAAAGCATATGAGAAATTCACATACTCATAAATGGAAATAATTTATAAAATCATACATTTTGCCCTTCTAAAATATATTTGTTATTCAACAAATATCAAAGTCATAAAGTCAGACATAAAGATATCCTTGTTTGAATTTCTATTTTTTATCAGCAAGAGGAGGGTGTTTAAGTGAGGGAGACTTTTTGACTCCATGAAGTCATACCATTTAGATATGGGAAGTGGTCTGTTCTGTCTTCTGCATAAATATGGAGCTGGTAGGATGGTAGGATTATTGACTGATTGGGCCTGATAGTTCTGCGCTGATATGTGAAGGCTACATGATTTTTTTTTTTTTTTTAATGAAATGAGCCATTTCAGAGATTGGAGCAAATGAGTGATAAGATGTGTTCCTTAGTTGTGAAATGATTGCTCCAGGTGTTGAATTGAAACTAGGCTATACAGAAGTGAGGATTGGAAACAGAAAGATCACTTTGGAGGCTATTTCAGTGATCTAGTTGAGAAATGGTGGTTGCTTGCGTAGGTTAGAAACAGTTGTGGTAGTAAGAATTGATCAGGTTCCGGATAAATTTAAAGGAGAGACAACAGGATTTCCTCATGGATTGGCTGTAAGATTCGAGAGTCAGCAATAATTCCATGGTTTTTGGCCCAGGCAATTAGAAGGACGAAGTTGCCACCAGCTGTGACAGTAACTGGTATTTCATACCAATTCTCCTCAACAAGGTATAGTTTAAAAGTTTATCTAGCATAGGCCAAGAGAAGTATTAGTCCTAGTCTTGATTATCTCTCCTCTTTCATCTCCTCAGTCTGAACAGTCCTCCAGCTTCATCCAATTTATATCTGATTTAGGTCAACTGAATAACCTTCTTTTATCACAATTATTAGACTAAGGAGAATCTTTTATCACTCTTTTTGATTGCTGAAAATTCAGATTATAAATTCAGAATTCCCATAAACTGTCTTGATAAAGTTATGGTGATTTATGCTTTGATTAGTAATCATGCATCCCTATAGTACAAGAATTTAAGGAGTTGCAGCTCTTTAATATCTACACTGCCAACAAATGTCTGTTGCAGAACTCTGAAAATTTTGGAGGAGTGCCTCTTCTTACCATTACACTGCATCTCTGTTGCTTATGAAATGTTATCTCAGCCCAAACTGCATCAGCAATTTTTTTCTATTTAATATCTCCTGCTCACTTATGCATGTATGACATCAGACCAGTGAAGCCACTAAGAGAAACAGGCCAATTATATATCATCATTTTCTTACATTATCCATACCAAGAATTTTACCTGTTCTTATCCATTTAATTAAGAAGAAACAATAAAGAAGGTATTTGTTCATTTCTCTTAAAAATGCTTCCTATCTGTCCAGGTCTACAGGCAAATAAGGTTTTTATTTTTGTAATAACAGTATTATACCTTCTCCTTAATACCCTGATGGCATGGAACATTCTGTGGTCATATTTTCTGAGCACAGTTAAAGAAATCAGTGGAAACCAAGCTATACCATTACAGTTAAATAGAATCAAGGGACTAAAGGGTAGAGGGCTAAAGATGCTTTACATGGCAAACCTTTTAAAAAAGGAATGGATAGAACATTTTTCAAGAACTAGGATAAGTTGTTCCCTTTAATAGACTATTTATTTTAGTCCCTTCATGATCCTTCCTTTCTCCTTTGGCTGATTAGTATTCCCATTAATCATAATGAGGTAAACAGCCTTTAATGCAGAAAGGATTTTACTTTAATACATCACACAAGGGCCCTTAAAGAAGACAATAAAACAGCTGATGTAACTGATCCGAATAGAACCTGAACACCACTTCTCCACCTTTCAACAGGAAAGATGAAAACAACTTAATAGGTCTATTAAGAAAAAAATGGCAAGACATATTTTTTCCTTTTTCACTCTCTCTCCCTCTGTATATCTATCTCCTCACACACATGGACAGCATATACACAGTGGTAATATCTGAATTTATAGTGAAGTGTCTTTTAAAATATTACAGGATATGTACTAAAACAGAGGGAAGTGATAACTGCCCACTTGAAACCAGTGGATCTATATACTTCCTCAGACCACTGTTTCTTTCCAAGAGAAAAGGAACAGACTTTCTCATAACATGCTGAATACAAGTCATTCAAAAAATATCAGAACCAGTTTCCTTTCTTCACAGCTTCAGTCAGGAGAGCATTTTATGACTACTTCCTCATGAACATCATGTGTCCTAGCCATGGTGTATGACTCTTGTCCTCGGATAGTTATTAAAACTTCCAATGCATCCCAGTTTGAATAATAAGTTATACGAACACCTTAGCTATAAAAGATTCTGATCTCCAAAAAAGTTACACTTTGGCTGAATGACTGGACTAAGTGTCTCTTTAAAGATTATCAGAGATTCATGTGTGTAGAAGTGATAATGATGTACCTGAAAAAATTTAGATGGGTACAACAATTGAAGTGGTCAAATTTCTGTAGTCCTCTGCCACATGGAGGCTTCTTTCCACGTATAGTTTGGTTTTCTGCTTCTTTTTGTCTTCCAAAAACAAAGCAATAATCCTTGTAATAAGTAAATGCTTATTTTTTGGGAGTGTGTGTGTAATTATTTTGGGGGCATGGTGTATGGAATTCCTGGGCCAGAGATTGAACCACATCAGAGCAGTGACCCAATCCACTTCAGTGACTATGCCAGATCCCCAACATGCTGCATCATAAGAGAACTCCATTGTATAATTTTATAATAATTAGAAGTGTGTAGGTCCCAAATTTCAGACATTGGAAAATTTTAGGTATTTAAGAGTTTCTGTTGAAAGATAGCATTGAAGTATGTGTGTGTGTGTGTGTGTGTGTGTGTGTATTTTGTCGACTTGGAATAGAAGTTTATTACCTCTAGTAATGGTCTTATAGTTCCATTCATGCCAGAGAAATTATTAGCACTTTTCTTCATTAACAAATATAAAGCTGGATAAAATATTTGAAGCAACTTTTTCCACGTATTTGAAAATAGATAGTACAGGACTGTGATCTTTTAAAGAGGAGAAATAAAAAGGTGAGCTCCACATTCACCGTGGCTTTGTGTGTGTGGGCACTTTCACAGTGATAACACATGAGAGAAAAATCAACACAGAAAATAGCTGTCTTACTGGACGAAGGAAATAGATTTCAAAGTTTGTGGGGTATTGAAACTTACAGGGTAGAGTATCAGACTGTAGGATGGTGTACAAAGAAGAAGGAATTTCACAAATGTGAATATAGATTTCTCTGAGTCTATAGCTGACTGCATGTATAGGTGAGCCTATGCCATTTCAGGCAGAAAATAATTATTGACACTTCTTAGCTAAATGGATATTTTGAAAGTAGCATAGGGTTGAGAGATGTTGGATCACCAGCATTCAGAAGGGGAAGACTTTAGTGAACAGGACCAGGTGTTGGAAGTGGGCTACTTTAGACCTATAGTTAAAGTTACTATAGATCTGCCCTAACAAAGCTTTAGGAGGGTTTTTTGAAGGATACAATCCTTTTGGTAATTAATTTACTGCATTCCAGAGAAAAAAATTAACTAGCTTTAAGAGAAAACAGCAAGATCCATGCTCTTAGTGGTGCAGATCACTTCACAGTATTCAACAAACAATAAAACATTCTTAGATAAGTGAAAGAACAGAAAAATATAAACCATAATCAGAAGAAAAACTGCCAATAAACCAGATCGAGAGAAGGCATAGATATTTGAATTACTAGACAAACTATTGAAAAACTATTATAAATGTTAAATAATGTGAAAGAAAAAAGCTTAATAAGTCAATAGGTAGAACGTTTCATCAGAGAAATAGAAAATACAAAAATAACCCAATGAAAGCACAAGTCCTAAAAATACATTATCTAAAGTAAAAAATTCACCAGTGGGCTCATTAGATACTATAGGAAAAAATTGACTTTTATGAAAGGATACTAGAAATGATCTAAACTGAAGCACAAAGAGGTAAAAACCTTAAAAGTGGACTTTGTCTCAGCTATTAATATGTAATATCAAACTATATAAAACATCTGGTTGGAGTTTCAGAAAGAGTATGTAGAGATTGGGTAAAAGAATATTTGAAGACGCAATGACCAAAAGTTTCCCAAATTTGTTGAAAGATATCAATTTATACATGTAAGATTATCTATAACCCCCAATTGAGATGGCCATTAAAAAAAATGTTGGGGGAGTTCCTGTTATGGCTCAGTGGTAACAAACCCGACCGGTATCCATGAGGATGCAGGTTTGATCCCTGGCCTTGCTCAGTGGGTTAAGGATCCAGTGTTGCTGTGAACTGTGATGTAGGTTGCAGAGGTGGCTCAGATCCTGTGTTGCGGTGACTGTGGTATAGTCCCTAGCTACAGCTCCAATTCGACCCCTAGCCTGGGAACTTCCATATATTGCAGGTGAGGCCCTAAAAAGACACCCCCCCCAAAAAAAAAGAAAATAAAATAATATGTTGGGACACAATAGTCAAGTTTCTGAAAGCCAAATGTAAAAAAGTGTATCTAGAGGAGAAATGACATTATATAAAAAAAAGAATACTCAAGAATTACTACTAACTTCAAAAAAAAAGTGCAAACCAGAAGACAATGAAATATCTGTAAGTTACCAAAAGAAAAAAATCAGTAAAAAATTCTTTACTCAGTGAAAATATCCTTCATAAATTGCAGTGAAGTAACTAACTTTAAAAACAAAAAGAGCAGATACTTAACCAGAAATGTTAAAGGTATCCAAGGGAAATGATACAGATCTACATGAAGGTATATAGAATGCCTAAAATGTAAATGTTTGGGTAACTGTAACTACTTTCCTCCCTAATTTGTTAATTTCTTTAAAAGATAACTAAAATAAAAATATCGATGATAACTTGAAGTTTATAATATTTAATAGATGTAGTTGATAAGAAAGCACAAAGAACAAAAATCATACACGTGTGTTTGTATGATCTGACCATCCAACTTAGCCCAATTGATATTTGTAGTACACTTCATCTAAAAAATTCGTAAAAGAGATTTTTTCCTAGATTACACAGATCACTTACCAAAGCAGATCATATGCTGAGCCATAACAAGTACTGATGAATTCCAAAAGATTTAAATCTTAATGACTATACCAGAATCGCACTAGAAATAAACACCTAGAAGACATTTAGAATATCTTCAGATATTTTGAATTAAACAGTATATTTCTAAATTGGTTAAAGAACTCATGAGGAAAATTTTAAAATATTTTAAACTGAACCATAATGAAAACCAAATCTAAAAGCTATGTGGGATGTACATAAACCAGCGATTAGAGCGAAATTTATTGATTTAAATTCTTATTTAAAAATGAAAGATTAAATACATAAATATATGGAAGATGTGTATGTATATACATGTATATTACACATGATGCATATGCACATACATATAAGCATAAAATATAAAATCAATCATCATGACCAAGTAGAGTTTAGCAGGAATGCAAGATTTCTTTATATTTTAAAATTTAATCAATATAATTCATCATACTCACAGAAAAAAGGAAAAAATATAATTTTCTCAATAGATTGAATAATGCATTAGACAAATTCAACACCTATTCAACATGAAAGCTTAAAAAACTAGGAATTGAAGCAAACTTCCTCGATCCGATACAACTCATCTTGAAAAACTTACAGTTAATATGAGACCTAATGAAGAAAGATTGAGTGTTTTCTCCATCAAATCAGGAACAAGGCAAGGATGTCTCACTACTTCTCTCAACATGGTACTGGGAGTTTTACCAGGGCAATCCAGGAAAATAAATCATATGGATAGGAAAGGAAGAGATTTAAAAAATCTTTATTAACAAGTGAACTGATTTTGCACATAGAAAATCCTATGGATACTTTAAAGCAATTACTACAACTAATAAGTGAATTTAGCAAAAAGGCAGGATAAAAACATCCATATTGTTAAAATGTCAAGTTCCTTCAATTGATACATAGATTATGATGTATTGATTGTATACGGTCAATGTGTACAATCTTAATAAAAATCCCAGCAGGGTTATTTTTTTCTTTGTTTTTAAAATTATCAAGCTAATTCTAATATTTATGGGGAAAGTAAAGCATCTAGAATGGAGAAAAGAACAAAGTTGGAGAACTTATACTGCCTGATTTGAAAATGGACCCTAAAGCTACAGTAAATAAAACTGTGCTACTGAAGAAGGGTTAGAGAGGTGAATCAGTGAAATGAAACAGAGTCCAGAAATGGACTCAGAGTTATACAACTGATGTTTGACAAATATTCCAAAGCAATGCAATGAAGGAAGGATAGTTCTCAACAAGTGGTGCTAGAACAATTAGATACCTGTATGGAAAAAAATAAAACAAACTCCTATATCATATCATAAACAGAAAATATCAATAAAAATAATGGGCTAGCAGAAAGTATTCACAAAACATAAATATGACAAGTTCTTAGATCAAGAATCTACTATGACTCAATAATAAAAAAGACAAATAGCCCAATTAAAAATTGGGCCACAGACATAACAGACACTTCGCAAAGGAAAATATATTAATGACCCACATGAATATGAAAATGCAACTAGTTATCAGGGAAATGCAGAGTAAAACCACAATGAGATACTACTACATACCTACTAAATTGGTATGTAAAATTAAAAAGACAGATTACAACAACTTTTGCTGAGGATGTGGGACAATAGTTTATTACTAGTGGGAGGGTTACTATTGCAACCTCCAAACATAAAAGGTTGTGCAGGTTAATTTTTTTAAATAGTTAAACATATACATGGTCTATGAGCCTTTTCGGTATTTACCAAAGAAGAATGAAATGAATTGTGCACCAAAATATTTCTTTTTTTATTTTTTGAACTTTTATTTATGTGTATGTTTTTTTTTTCTACTGTATAGCATGGTGACCCAGTTACACTTACATGTATAAATTCTTTTTTCTCATTTTACATGTTCCGTGCTAAGTGACTAGACAGAGTTCCCAGTGTTGCACAGCAATATTCCATTGCTAATCCATCCCAAAGGCAACATTCTGCATCTGTTTACCCCAAGCTCCCAGTCCCCCCCACTTCTTCCCCTTCCCGCTTGGTAACCACAAGTCTGTTCTCCAAGATCCTGATTTTCTTTTCTGTGGAAAGTTTCCTTTGTGCCATATATTATATTCCATATATAAATGATATCATATCGTATTTGTCTTTCTCTTTTTGACTTACTTCACTCAGAATGAGATTCTCTAGTTCCATCCATGTTGCTGCACATGGCATTATTTTGTTCTTGTTTATGGCTGAGTAGTATTCCATTGTGTATATATACCACATCTTCCTAATCCAAGTGTCTGTCGATGGGTTGTTTCCATGTCTTGGCTGTTGTGAATAGAGCTGCAGTGAACCTGCAGGTACATGTGTCTTTTTTAAGGAAAGTTTTGTGTGGATATGTGCCCAAGCATGGGACTGCTGGGTCATATGGTAGTTCTATGTATAAATTTCTAAGGTACCTCCATAGTGTTCTCCATAGTGGCTGTACCAGCTTACATTCCCACCAACAGTGCAGGAGGGTTCCCTTGTCTCCACACTCCCTCCAGCACTTGTTATCTGTAGACTTCTTAATGATGGCCATTTTGCCTGGTGTGAGGTGGTATCTCATGGGAGTTTTGATTTGCATTTCTCTACTAATCAGGGATGTTGAGAATTGTTTCATGTTCTTGTTGGTCATTTGTATATCTTCCTGTTGAGTTGTATAAATTGCTTGTATATTCTAGAGATTAAGCCCTTGTCAAGTCCATCATTTGAAACTATCTTCTCCCATTCTGTAAGTTGTCTTTTTGTTTTCTTTCTGGTTTCCTTTGCTGTGCAAAAGCTTTTCCAATTGATTAGGTCCCATTGGTTTACTTTTGCTTTTATTTCTGTTGCTTTGGGAGACCTACCTGAGAAAATATTCCTAAGGTTGATGTCAGAGAATGTTTTGCCTCTGTTCTCTTCCAGGAGTTTGATGGTGTCTTGTCTTATATTTTGGTCTTTCAGCCATTTTGAGTTTATTTTGGTGCATGGTGTGAGGGTGTGTTCTAGTTTCACTGATTTGCATGCAGCTGTCCAGGTTTACCCAGCAGTTCTTGCTGAAAAGACTGTCTTTTTCCCATTTTATGTTCTTGCCTCCTTTGCCAAAGATTAATTGACCATAGGTGTCAACATTTATTTCTGAGTTCTCTATTCTGTTCCATTGGTCTCTCTGTCTGTTTTGGAACCAGTACCACACTGTCTTGATGACTGGCTTTGTAATATTGCCTGAATTCTGGGAGAGTGATGCCTCCGTCTTGGTTTTTGTTCCTCAGAATTGCCTTGGCAATTTCTGGGTCTTTCATGGTTACATATAAATTGTTGGATTGTTTGTTCTAGTTCTGTGAAAAATGTCATGGGTAATTTGATAGGGATTGCAATGAATCTGTAGATTGCTTTGGGCAGTATGGCCATTTTTACCATATTAATTTTTCTAACCCATGGAATATCCTTCCATTTCTTTATATCTTCTTTAATTTCCTTGGTGAATGTTTTATTGTTCTTGGCATACAAGTCCGTTATCTCCTTGGTCAGGTGTATTTCCAGGTATTTGATTTTTTGGGGTGCAATTTTAAAAGGTATTGTATTTTTGTATTCCTTTTCTAATATTTCATTATCAGTATACAGAAATGCGACTGAGTTCTGAATGTTAATTTTATATCCTGCTACTTTGCTGAATTTGTTGATCAGTTCAAGTAGTTTTTTGGGTTGAGTCTTTAAGGTTTTCTGTATGTAGTATCATGTTATCTGCATACAGTGACAGTTTTACCTCTTCTCTTCCTATTTGGATACATTTTATTTCTTTTGTTTGTCTGATTGCTGTGTCTAGGACTTCCAGTACTATGTTGAATAACAGTGGTGAGAGTGAGCATTCTTGTCTTATTCCAGATTTTAGTAGGAAGGCTTTCAGCTTTTCTCCATTGAGTCTTATATTTGCCATGGGTTTGTCATAAATGGCTTTGATTATGTTGAGAAATGTTCCCTCTATACCCACTTTGGTAAGAGTTTTAATCATGAATGGATGTTGGACTTTGTCAAATGCTTTTTCTGCATCTACATTGAGATGATCATGCAGTTTTTGACTTATCTTTTGTCAATATTGTGTATGATGTTGATTGATTTACGTATGTTGAACCATCCTTGTGAACCTGGGATGAATCCCCACCAAAATATTTCTTATGGTATGTATATGGCAGATTTACTATTAATGGCCTATTAATGAAAACAACTCAGATTTCCATCAACAGAATGATGGCAGACAGTTGTGATATGTTCATGTAATGTGATATTACTCAGCAGTGAAAAGGAACAAAGTACCAATCACCCAAAGGCACAGATGAATATTAAAAACATTGTAAATGAAAAGAGCCAGACTCAAAAGAAGTTTTTATTAGTTGACAACATCTTTAAAAAATTTTTGTACAGGCAAAACCATTCTTTGGATGTAGAAATCAGTGCTGTTGTTGCCTCTGTTGGGGAAAGGCATTAGGGAGAGTTCTCAGGTGATGAAAATGTTCTGTATCCTAACAGGGATAATGGCTATATATAATTATACCTCTGTCAGAATTCATCAAACTGTACTATTAGAAAAAAGTAAATATGAGCTCGTACTAGACAAAAATTAATGGCCAAAAATGAAGTTTACTATTTCCCCAGATAGTATAGCAGAAGAAAAGGCACTTCCTACATTTCGAGAGAGAGAGAGGAGAGGGGAGGGGGAATTTTCTGCAGTTTCTAGCATAAAATTCTATTTCATCATGAAAGTTACAAGGTCTATGAGATTTCTTGGCCCTTCGTCTCTCTAAGTTGAAGGGTGTGGTGTCTCTGAATGGAGGTGTTTTGGCTCAATTACGAGGTGACTCAGAGTTCATTTCCTTTCTGATTTATAGCTCATTTTTGAAAGTGTTGTCCAGAACTATTTTGAAGGTAGAATGGTAGATTGAGCCCTAGGCCTTAAATCCAGCATCATCTCCATTACCCTGAGTTAAAGTATTTGTGTCAAATTATTAACCCCTGTAGACTTCAGCTGTGGAATCATATAAATTCTATCAGATGATACTTGTCATGGGATATTGGGATGTAGGAATGAAAAAGTGGTGAGGAAAATACTGGTCAGTATTTCATGACTGTGAAAGTGTCCTCTCTTTGTCTCTCTCAATGAAACTGGGCTGTTAAAGTAACTGATTGATATTATTTACTCTCATGTAAATGTTTTGTTGGTAATTTTGGGTGCATTATACTTAAGTAACTGTGTAACTGCAAAAGCACTCACTATATATGGACTCTTCCTCCACATTTGTTCTTAGGACTTAGAGTTTATCTTCTCTTCTGGAGAACACATGCTAAAACAAACAGCACTTTCATAAACCTTAAAGCTTGGGTTGAAGATAAGACTTATAGGAGGGTTTTATTTAGAGAGAAACAGTTAAAGTCCAGAGATAATGTGTTTTTTTCCTTTATTTTATTTTTTTTTTAATTTTTGACTCTTCTAAGACTCTCTCAGGATAAAAATTAATATTTAAATGTTAAATTAATTGTTAAACCAAGCTCTAAATATGGAGGTTTCCTCATTGCTCTCGTTTTAGACTCTAGGTTTTTCCCTTTGGCTGTTGTCTTGGCCTGGAATGCCCATGGCCACATTTTGGGTCCAATAATAGCTGTGTTCTTCTTTTAAGACTCACCTCCATTAAGGCCCTGGTTCAGCTTTGGGTGTCGATGTTACTGAACACAAGTTTGTGTGCCTGATGCACAGTAAGGCCAAAAAAACTGAAACATTGGTTTGGAGCAGAGGAAAGTTTATTGCAGGGCCATGCAAGGAGACAGGTGGATCATGCCCCCCCAAAAAATGAATTCCCTGAAGGGTTTCAGCAAAGCGTTTTTAAAGGCAAGGTGAGGGAGGGGCATGGTTGGTTGTTATAAACTTCTTGATACAGGAATCCTTTATTCTTGCAGCTGTCCACTAGGTCAGGTCGCAATGTTCCTGTGAATGTCTAACAAAAAAATGCTATTCTCTGTTCTGTAACTTTTTATCTCTATATGAATGGAAAAGTGTTACACCCTTAAAGATCAGAGCATTGAGAATGGGCTGTCCTGTGTATTTTTGGCTATAGGCAACATTCTTAACTGTAGGCAAGAGCAATAGAATCCCAAGATTAAAGTAAAAGACACGGATTTAGTATGGAATCAGATTTGTTCTTCTCCATTACATTGATTACTTTCTTCTCTGTGGTCTAATAGCTGGATTTAGGGCCCTTTGCGGGCAGGGTTGATGCTTTGTCTTCAACTCCAAGTGTAGTATCTAGCACACCATGCTAAGTGTGCGCTGAATACACAAACAAGTGAGATTAAGTAAGCTTGTAACTTCTTAAAATTCATTTAGTTTTTCAGAAAAATATGAGCTTTTTTTTTTTTAAAGAAAATATACCATAGGCATTTTATAAAGGAACTTCCATTTTATATAGCACTGTAGTATATTTAAAACTATCTATTAATGAGTTTGTTTTTGTATCTGGAGTGAATGAATTACCAAGGATAGATATAGATACTTTTGCTTATGTGGCATGAGGCATTACCTTCTTTTTTTATTTGCAGTCTTGGGTCCAGCTGAGTGTTCTCAGCTACTCAACAAAAGGCCATTTTCACCAACAAGCTGAAGGACTTGGTATAAACATGTAATGTTCTTTTTTTTTTTTTTTTTTTTTTTGCCTTTTTGCCTTTTAGGCTGCACCTGCAGCATATGGAAGTTCCTAGGCTAGGGGTCACATTGAACCATACAGCTGCTGGCCTATGCCACAACTACAGCAATGTGGGATCTGAGCTGTATCTGTGACCTACAACACAGCTCATGGCAATGCAGGATCCTTAACCCACCGAGCGAGGCCAGAGATCGAACCTATATGCTTATGGATACTAGTCGATTTTGTAACCCACTGAGCTACAAATGAGAACTCCCATTTTTTTTTTCTAAACATGTAATATTCTTATCTGGATTTTGTGATGAGGATTATCATGTCTAATTAAGGAACATTACCTAGTATTTTGTCTTAGGCTACATTCATAGTCAGCTAAATAGCCAACATATGTTTGAGACTATTTTTGTTTCTCAGTAGAAGTAAGGTTCTTGGGAGATAAAACAGTGGTATTGTCTATAACTCATAAGCGGGTCCTTTGCATCATAGATGGGTGTTTTCAATCCCAGAGCCACATTTTTGGGCTTCCTGGCTGGGGAAGGGGAAACACAAGGATGTCTTATGAGCAATGGTCAGGAGGAGGCAAGGCTGCCTGGATATTGTCAAGTTATAAGACCTAACACATTACTTTGGTGATTCTCACTGTTACTGCTGTTGCATATATACATATGTACACACACATAATCTAATATACAAATATAAATAATATGTGCTTTCCTGATGAGACTCTGAGCTATACAGTGACTGGTTCACTGTGTTTTTTCACTTTGTATTCCCACATTATTGCCCTTAGTGGGCAAGGAATAAGTAATTGTTGAATGAATGAATGAATGAATTGGAATATGCAATGCAGAGCAAATGCCACTTAAAAGTAATCTCTTTATCCTGATATTTAAAAAGCTAAACATGTCATATTTTATCTTGCCTGTTCTTATGTCACTTATTTTCCAATTTTATTATAGTTATTTAAATACATATTTAATTGTATTACTAGGTTGTCAATGTCTTGTCCAGAGGAACTATTTCTAACTTACTTTTACATGTCCTACAGTGCCTACACATGTTCAGCAGTCCATTAGGTTACTTGTTAAATGAATGAATTATAAGGAGACTTGTAAAACTTAAAGTGGTATTTATTGGTACTTGCTTGTTAACATTCAATAAATATTTTATTAGGACTGCAAGTAATTTTATTTCCCTTTGTAACAGATCAATCAAGCTTTTAGTCAGTGACCATTGCTGCTTTTCCTGGACAGGTGACCTGTGGAGGCTCTGGAGGAGGGCTTGTTTAAGTAGGTTACACGGTGGGCAAGTACCCCCCTCTGTGAGTTCCCAATTCCATTATTCAGAGCTTCTTTACTTACATTGCCCTTCAATTAGACAAACGTGCTGATTCTCATGGAGTGCTTATAAGCTAAAGATTCTTTTTAATTATAAGCCAGTTTCACTTATGACTGATCAACAACCAAATTCTGGTTATTAAAGAAACAAATTAAGTGGGTGGCCTTGGTCCTATGAACCTTGAATCCTTGGCATCTGGCCTATCATGATGGAGGTTAAAAGATTCACTCTTTGCTCTTCCCTTGGGGAAGACTTTGGCAGAGAAGTCTCTGACTCCTTGGACAATTTACTTTAGCCTGAGATGATGAATGTCACAACCCAAGGAAAATTCACAGTGTACCATGCCTTCCTCTAGTCTTTTCTGAGCCAAACTCTGAAAACACCTTATATTTGCAAGCTAGGAACGAGTGGAATATCTCTCAGATAGACTGGACAGTGACACATAGTTTTTGAATCCTTTTTATTGTGGAAATGGGAATGGGGAGAAGAAATTAGCAAAAGAGAATTGGGGACAGAGATTAGCAGAATATTCTGTAGGTATACCTAGAGAATAAAAAAAGAAAAGTAGCAAGTGGAGAAACAGGAAAGAACCTGAACCCTGTTATGCCCCAATGGGCCAAAGGCGTGGAGAGTTTCAAGAAGGAGCAGTTAATGCTATTGAACTAAACCAAACTCTACTCCCTCACTTGCAGTAAAATGTAGTGACACAGGGTTGTGGTGAAATAAAATGCAGTGTTCATTGTAAAGTACCAAGGAATTCAGGACAGCTAGTGCTCAAAAAGCCCAAACTGCTGGATGGGTTTCAAGAAGGCAGTTTTAAAGGCCAAGTGAGGCAGGGGAGTCTCTGTGGACGTGATCGTCTGGTGCACAAGTCTCTTGTTGGTTGATGGTGAGGTAACAGGGCTGTATCACAGGGGTTCATGTTACCATTCCTGATGCTCCATTGGGCCTGGGGGCTTTGTGCTCAAGGTCATCCAGTAGTTAATGCCTTCCGTTTGGTGAGGGCTGTAGAATGTGTAAAACAACTCAGGAATGTGCTAAAGCAGAAGATAAGGGGGAGGATCCGTCCTGGGAAGGCCCCATAGGGTCCTGCTCTGCTGCATTAACGGAGTAAAGAGCAACCAAGAGAATGCAGAAAACAAGGGATGAATAAGGAAGCAATTTGACTTGTCAGGAAGGGGACTCCTGAGTGTGTCATTTCAGCAGAGGGGTAAAGGAGGGAAGCTGATTACAAAGAGGTATAAAGAAACAAGCGGTGAAAAAAGCAGAAGTGATGACAGTAACCTGCTTTTTCTAGAGATGTGGCCATGTTCTCTGGAAATCACTTTTCATGTCTGTTACCTTTACTTTTCCATTTTTCTGGCTCATTTTGAGTTATAAAATCTTTTCATTTGAGTCAGGGAAGGAAAACAATTTCCTGTAGCTGGGGAATTTGGGCAGAGTTGGCAAGGTTACCTCTTTGGCCATCTTCACATTCAGCTTCTTTATTTTAATACCATTGGATGATGATGAGTGGTTCTGTTTTGATATTGGAACTACTTTCATGGTTTCCACATGCAGTAAAATGAAATCTGAGTCCCTCAAAGGGCAAACTTGAAATACCAATGTGACAGTGGAGAGGAGTATAAGGGAGTAAGCCAGTGAAAGACAGTTGAGAAGATTGTGAAGACTAAGATTTGGGGGAATGTTGGTGATGGAGGCTGAGTGGGCAATGCATTTATTTTAAAGACAGAGATTCAGGGGCTCAGTGCTTGATGTTAACCTTGGGTTAGATGGACGGGCTTGTTAATGCTCTCACACTGAAAGTCCGGAGAGATTGTTGTGTTAGTGGTTTTGCTTTTTCTGAGTTCCTGGCTATGTGTGGCTATGGCTTAGCCTGGGATGGGCCCCAAGGCCTTTTTTTTTTTCTTTTTTTTTTGTAGAAACTAATGTTACTTTGTTAAGGAAGATAGGTTTGTTTACCTTTTGCTTCTCGTACTTCTTCAAGGGATGGAGTAGAGGGAAGCTCACTGGTAATCATTCTTTCATTTGCCTATGGCCTTCATAAAACTACCCAGTATGTCTAAATTTTAGGGTTTTTGTTTGTTTGTTTGTTTGTAAGATGGCTTTAATTATACCAGTCTGTCTTCTAGGGTGATTGAAGGGTCAGATGAAATATGGATAAAAAGTACTTTAAAACCAAAGAGTGCATTACAAGTAAAATGCAATATTATCAAGCAAGGGAAGAAGGGAAGAGGAAGACAATGAAGAATTAAGGCAGGAGTAAAGATCCCCTCACTTTCCCATTACCTTCATCCCCATGGGGGTAGCTCTGGACCAGCTGCCTATTGGGGCACCATAATTCAGCTGAACTGACTTTACACTGAACCAGGAAGTGAGGAGAAGTCTCCAAAGCAGGAAGTCAAAGCTCTGGAATCCTGTCAAAGCTTTGGTTTGTACAAAATACCCTTCATTGGGTCTAGGACATTTAGCACTCAGTAAATATTTTATATCATTCCCTCTTCTTGGTTTTTCTCCTTCTATCAACATACTAGGCTTACTAGTGCTATTCAGTGATGGATTCAGGTTTTGGGACCAAAAGCACAAACAACATTGGACCATCTCTTTAAGTAGGAAATTGTAATGTCTTCTTTTGCACATTATTTTAAAACAAATGGTCAATTGATCAGATTACTAGGACACCTCAAGGTTTTGGAAGGAGTCTATACAGTAAAGGTTCTTGAAGCTTAGACATTAGTAGCTTCATGCAGAATCTGCCTCAAATGGTGGTTAAATATCTCCTACTATGTTGAGCAGCTCCTGTTTGGTGTGCGTGTATATGTATGTGGTGCATGCTTATACATATTTGTATGAATTGACACATAGCCTGTTCGCACTTATGTAAACATATAAGCTCCCAGAACTGCATAATGACTATTTTTTGACATTAAAAGATTAAAGCGACTTAAAAATAATTTTGGTTTGAGAGTTTTCTGACATCTTTTGAAAACATTTGAAAACCTTGAATTTCTAAAATCTCACAAGTGAGAATCTCTGCCCCAGGTCACTTTATAATTAAAACTGCCTGTAAAGCCCAATTTATAACATGTGTTATTTAAATTACAGAGGATTTGCTATTTTTCCTATCTATTAGAGACAGAGTAGGAAAAATCTCGAGTTGTTGGGTCCAGCCCACTGTCTGCAGCAGACCACCTAGAAATCATCACTAAGAAATTTGTCCCAGGACCCCTTCTCACCTTACTTTGAAAGCTGCCATCCTGTTAGGACTTTTTACTTCTGCCTAACTCACAGTCTGCAGAGTATAATGACAGTGTTATTTGAACTTAAATTCATTTTTTTAATTTATTTTCCCACTGTACAGCAAGGGGGTCAGGTTATTCTTACATGTATACATTACAATTACATTTTTCCCCCACCCTTTCTTCTGTTGCAACATGAGTATCTAGACAAAGTTCTCAATGCTATTCAGCAGGATCTCCTTGTAAATCTATTCTAAGTTGTGTCTGATAAGCCCAAGCTCCCGATCCCTCCCACTCCCTTCCCCTCCCATCAGGCAGCCACAAGTCTCTTCTCCAAGTCCATGATTTTCTTTTCTGAGGAGATGTTCATTTGTGCTAGATATTAGATTCCAGTTATAAGTGATATCATATGGTATTTGTCTTTGTCTTTCTAGCTCATTTCACTCAGTATGAGAGTCTCTAGTTCCATCCATGTTGCTGCAAATGGCATTATGTCATTCTTTTTTATGGCTGAGTAGTATTCCATTGTGTATATATACCACCTCTTCCGAATCCAATCATCTGTCGATGGACATTTAGGAATTCACTTGTTTATTAAAGCTAAGAATATTCCCTGTGTTTGCTAATTTTGTTAAGAGTCCAAGCTTGTACTGCTTGCAGAGTGACAGGTCGATACATGGAAAGACAAGGGTTTGGAATAAGGTATTGCAATTTTATTCTGAAAGCCAGCAGATTGAGAAGGTGGTAGACTACTGTCCCAAAGAACCATTTTACCCCAGTTACCATTTAGGCTTCTTTTGTACTAAAAAGGGAAGGGGTGTGGCTGGTTGTTCAAACTTATTCGTGCTGGCCAGACCCCAGAGGGGGTGTGAGAATCCTTGTCAGGCTGGTCACCTTGTTCCTATAAACCTCCAACAAGAAGTTGTTATTTTTTGTTATGCAACTTTTTAATCTCTATATGAATGAAAAAAAAAAAAAGTTGTGTCTTTAAAGCTCAAGCCTGGAAGGCAGAACCTTGAGAAAGGGATATTATGTTTATTTCAGGCTATAGGCAACATTCTTTTACTGACTGAGGAGATAAAGTACAAGCCACCAAGCATGGAGTTCAGAGCTAAAGGAACAGATCCACTATGGATTCAGGTTTGTTTTCCTCTGTTAAAATTTCACTGACTGTTAAAGAAAACTTCTCTTCTGTATCTTTCCTGTATGCTTCCCCATTTTGAGTGCTTTATTTTTAATAAAATTGACAGAACCTTCCAACCTGTATCAGACCTTTGCTCACTTCTAATTAGTGGAACCATTGTGTATTGCCTACCATGCATAACCTTTGTGATGAAGTTCCACAACAGAAAGGCTATTTTCCTGAGAATTGATGGCAGTGCACCATGCAGTTAATGAGATTACTTAGGAAAAAAAAAAAAAAAAAAAAAGAAAAGGGATTTCCCATCGTAGCTCAGTGGAAACAATCCAGCTAGTATCCATGAGGATGCAGGTTTGATCCATTACCTTGCTCATTGCTCAGTGGGTTGAGGATCCAGCATTGCTGGGAGCTGTGGCATAGGTTGCAGACGTGGCTTGGATCCCTTGTTGCTGTGGCTGTGGTGTAGGCCAGCAGCTGGAGCTCCAGTTCAACCTCTGGCCTGGGAACTTCCATGTTCTGCAGGTGCAGCACTAAAAAGCAAAAAAAAAAAAAAAAAAAAGAGAAAGAAAAAGGAAAAGTTGGAAAGTGAATATACATAGAAAGAAATTACCCATATTTTCAGCTTAGGTATAAAAACTATTGATATTTTAATGTGTTTTCTTCTGTTTTCCTATTTATAGATATATCCAGATATTTGTGGCAGATAGAACATTTATCCTCCCTTTTTCTCACTAGTAATATATAATGAGTTTCTCATTAGATGTATAATGAATATCTCCCCATGTCACAAAAATTTATTCAGAAACCTTAATAGTACATTAAATATAAATATATTAAATATATTACCTAGAATAAATTAAATAGTAGCTGAAAAGATGAATAAACATTAATATATGTACTTTTGTTCATTGCTATTTTTCTTTGATCTGGGTTTTTATATAGAATTTGTAGAGGTTAATAATAACTTTGATGTATTTTTTAAATGATCCTATCTATAAAACAGAAACAGTTCATGGACATGGAGAGCATACTTGTGGTTGCCAGGGGAGAGGAAGGAGGGAGTGGGATGGAGGGGAAGTTTGGGGTTGGTAGATGCAAACTGTAACATTTGAAATGGATGGACACCAGGGTCCGACTGTACAGCTCAGGGAACTGTGTGTGATTGGGTCACTTTGCTGTACAACAGAAATTGAAGAAACATTGTAAATCAACTATACTTTAATAAAAAAATTAAGTAATACTCCAATGTATTTTCATTTTCATTTTTCATATTTTAAAAGTCTCAAATAATTAAAGTCCTCTAGCATATCTCATAATCAGAGGTAACTTGTTATAAATTTTACATGTTATTTATAGTCTTTTCTATGTAATTGCATTTATATACATAAACATTTAGAACATAGTTTTTCATAGTGTATGCTTCTAAATTATTTAACAAATCCTTTGCTCTTAATTATTTATGTTATTTCTAATTTTTATCATCATAAGTAACAAATAGCTTTAAAGATAAATATTGAATGCATCTCTGATCATTTCCTTGGAACAAATTTATAAGATTAAGTCAAAGCATATGGTTCTATGGAAACTGTCTTAAGAAAATAGTATATACTGGCATACACCTTTGATTATTACAAACCAACCTGCATGTTTTCATTGATGAGTGAATATATTCACCTGTCTAATAAATAAGAAAAAAAATAAAAAAAACACAATTGGAAAATTTGGGGAAAATTTATAGGAGAAAACCATAGGGCAAGCTAAAACACAATGTTATTCTGAGTTATTGATTGTGTTTAAGACAGATTGATGAAATCACAAACCCAAATCTTCACTGGACAGGTAATTCAGAAAGAAGACAGACTGATAATCTGAATACATGTGTATTTAAATTTGCTGTAATTGCTACTAGCTTCATGCAGGCATCCCCCTTTAGATTTTTCATTTTATATATTATCTTTCAGCTTGGTACTTCATTATTACTTATTTCTTGAAAAGTTATCCTATCAGTAAGCTTGTTTTAAAGTGTTTCATGTATTTAAGACACAGGATGGGATATTTGTAGTTGGTTTATGAGTTTGGTTAGGCTCTTGCTTTTTAATGACAGAACTGACAGAATTTTACTACTTGAAAATTGAAAGAGATGCTTATTAATAAACATATACTAAAATACACATAGAGATATATAATAATCTCAGTCCATAAGATCTTACCTAATCTTTTTTAATTTGGAAAAATCTTTTGAGAACTATTACTTGCTAAAAAAAAACTTTTCCTGGGAACAAGTTCTTCAAGTTGAGAAAGTTTTGTTCTTTTTCTAATTTTAAGGAAAATTGAATACTTTTGTTTTAAAATTTGTGTATGATGTGATCACTTTTTAAGATATTTTATCTACTTGATTATATGCATAAAAAGAGCCTGCTTAGTCTATAATGTTTGCCAAATATTAATGGCTATTTCTAGGTGATAGAATTTTAGATGGCTGTATGCATTCTTCTTTTACTGTTCTTTATTTCTTGAATTTTAAGTACCAAGCCTGTATTATTTTCACAAAACCGTTAAATGACTTTTTAAAAATGTGTTGCATCAATTTACATCCTTGGTATCATCATATGGGTGCATAGGTCTTATTACACCCTTACTACATCTTTTTATCTTAATGTTAACTCTGGATTGGAGAAAGTGATGTTTTGCTCTCTTAATTTGTATTTTTTCTAAACCTCAGTTAGATTGGATATTTTTCATTATTCTTTTATATATATATATGTGTCTGTGTGTATATATATATAGTCTTTTTAGGGCCACACCTGTGGGCATGTGGCGGTTCCAAGGCTAGGGGTTGAATGGGGCTGTAGCTGCCAGCCTACATCACAGCTACAGCAACTTGGGATCTGAGCCACCTGTGTGACTTACACCATAGCTCACAGTACCTCTGGATCCCCAACCCATTGAGCAAGGCCAGGGATCAAACCTGCATCCTCATGGATGCTAGCCAGATTCATTTCTGCTGAGCCATGATGGGTACTCCTTTCATTATTCTTTATTAACCATTTCTACTGGTAAATACACTGAATGTCATTTTTCTGCATTTATCTTGTTGGCATCTATATATGAAGATACTTTTAAAGACTGAGTGTCCTTCCATTAATCACTTTTCTTAAAATTGAATTTTTTAATTGAAACAATTGTAGATTCACATGCAGTTGTTAAGAAATAATACAGAGATATCCCTTATGCACTTTGTCCAGTTTCCCTCAGGGGTAAAGTTTTGCAAAACTATAGTATAATATAACTGAGATATTGGCATTGATAGAATTCAAAAATTGTTTATTCAGATTTCCCCAGGTTTATTTGCACCAAGTGTGTGTGTGTGTGTGTGTGTGTGTGTGTGTGTTTCTGTGTGTGTATTAAGTTCTATACCATTTTATCACCTGTGTAAGTTGGTATATTCATCACCTCAGTCAAGATACTGAACAATTCTAGGCAACACAACAAGGATCCCTCATGTTGCCCTTTTATAATTACAACCACCTTCTTCTTTTTCCCTCTACAAACCCCTGAAACCACTAGCATGCCCTTCATTTCTAAAATTTATCCTCTCAAAGATGCTATAAAAATAGAATCTCATAGTCTGTAACCTGAACATTTGTAAAGTTGAAGAAAACTTGAATGTCATATGCCCGCGTTGTCTTCTTTTCTCCTCTCATAGATGAGAGAAATTGCTCAGCCTCCCTTGGCTTCACTTTTCCTTTTTGAAGCCTTTGGCTTCTAAAACCCTCTGCTTTTCAAAGACTCTCCTTCTCATCTCAAGTGATTTCTGGTTCTTGGAAATAGGGTTTGAAGTGTAGCAAGAGCATAGAATAGCTGTGTCCAATGTTGAGAAGGAAAATGAAATGAAACCTTGTCTTAAATTTGAGTGAGAAAACCCCCAGAGCAGTGAGGGTAAAGTGACTATTTCAAGACTATCATCATTCCTTCCTATAATATGTGCCCAGGGAGAATCTGTAGCAGGAATCCAGAATTCTGCCTGAGGCTCATACTAACACAACATGGCATAGTTGTCACAATGAGGAGAAAGGAAAAGACACTTTTATTTTCTCCAGGAAACCTCAGGTCACTATAGATTTCCCAGTTTTCCTAGTTTGCCACTGTGCACAGATGTCGGGTATCTCTCGGGCTCCCTAAGTCTTACTGTGGAATAGACCTGGGAAAAGGGCTTCCGGCCCATGATGCCTGCCTTTTTCAAGGCTCTATATAGTTTACCTCAGTATGATTATCATACCTTGATAAATTAAGCTATTTTACCTGGCTGGAATTAGAGCTTTTGAAAATGAATCAAGCTTAAATAAGTTAATACATTTGCAATGCAAATATATTTTTATAGGAGAAAAATAGGTGAATATGAAACTATAAGAATAGATGTTAACATTGGGTATTGTTACTGTAGTGGGTAGTCTCCCATTCTACAAAACTGGGCCATGGATGAAATACAGCTTATTTTTTCTAATGACATTATTTGGATAAGTTGTGTCCTCATTTGTCTGGGAAAGGAAAATAAATCCCAGTCAGTTACGGTCTTGTCACTCCTTCATTTTCTCCTAGGTTACAGACAAGTTCCAGGTTTTTTCTAGTGCGATGGACATGTCAGTGGGAATTTAGAGGAAAGGGGGAGAGTTTAGCACTGGAGAGACTTAAGACCTTAATACTTTATCAACATTTAAGAAAAGTTTTTCGTTCCTCTTGCAGGGTTGTGAAGACTGACCTTAAGTCAAAGAATGAAGTTAGTTTACTGTGTCTTGCAAACCATGTACACTTCTAATGGGACTCTCTTTGGCTTCACCTCCACCCCTCAGGACGGCAGGGGAAGGAGTGAAGTGAAGAGGGGAGGAACCCTCCTCCTAAGCAGCTTTCAAAGACCCATGCTTGAAAGAGGCACCAGCCAGGCTGCTCTTTGTGCTCAAGTCCATCCTCTGTCCTCTCCCACACAGTCTTCATTGGTTCCGATTCTCCAAATCCCTCCTTCCCTTAATGCGTCCTCTCAAGTATCTATTAGGAAGAATGACATGAAAGGAAACGATGTAACATGTGTAGAGCATCTACTGTGTGCCAACATTAAACTTTGTTCCCCTATCTTTATTACATCCAACCCATCAGCAAATCCTGTCACTTTAACCTTGGCAGTACCTTCAGAATCCAGCTTCTGCTCTCCATCTGTCTGCCACCACTCCTGGCCAGAGCACTGCCACCTTTCCTGGATTACTGCCTTGGCCTCCTAAGTGGACTCTACTTCTCCCCTTGCCTTCATAATTTAATTACCACGTGGGAGCCAAAGAGATACTTTGACAACAGAAGTCAGATCATGTCCTGCTTCTGTTTGGAATTTCCACAGCTCTTGTCTCATGCTGAATAAAGCCCAAAGCCTTTGCATTAGCCTGCAAAGTGCTACATGATCTTTAGTCCTCTTGGTTGGTTCTCTGACCTCATCCTCCTCCACTGCTCCCCACTACTACCTTGCTGGCTCTGCTCCGACTATCACGGTGTCTTCACTGTTCCTGCATCATATTCCTGAATTAGGGCGTTTGCACCTGCTATGACCTCTGCCAGAAAGACTCTTCCACCAAATTATCTGCATTAATAGCTGGAGGCCATTGCTAATTGCCCTATGTAAAAATGGAATGCAGTGCTCAATAGCATTTACCGCCAGGAAACTATCTACCTGTCTCTTATCTCTCTCTCTCTGTCATCTGTTTCCCTGAACTCTGCCCCCACATCACACCCCCACACACCACTGTCTGCCACCATACCCACACACACACCTCTATGCGCCCTAAGAGGGCATGGACATTACCTGTTTTGTGCACTGCTGTGTCCCCATTTCTTAGAAGAGTACCTGATACAAAGGTCTCATTAAATGTTTTAAATATGAATGAATGAAACAATACACTAATCTAGGAAGGTAAATATTTTCTCTTATTTTTATAAATGAAGTCAACAGTGCTCAGAAAGACATTTCGTGAACATACACATGGCTACTAAGAGGTGCAATACAGACCTTGAGAAGCCTGGGAATAAATACAGACCCTGGGAATCTTTTCTAATCAGGGCAGAAAAGAGCCAGGACATTCATTATTTACGAAATGGGCTTGTAGATAAATAATATATTATTTTATTATCTTTTCCAACATTTAGAATTTAAAAGGGGATTAATTTAAAAAGAGGTTATTTAGGAATAGACAGTATTTTAACCTGAGGGAATGTGTTTTTAATGGAATCTCAGACATGTTGGCAGGTTCTGCTGGGTGGTGTCTTGGGGCAGGGACCAACTATTCTGCTAGTCCAACGATTAGGCCGTGTGCTGGCCTCTGCCTGGGAACTCTGAAAGAATAGATGCTTGGCTGAGCTCACTTAAATATAAAATATGCTTTTGTGGCATTTTGGTCCTGGCTCAATGGACATTTTCTTTTTTCATTCAACTTTGGAAAGAGGATTTGGCGTGAGCCTTTAGTAGACACCCTCTTGTGTCTGATCTGCTGCTTAAGCCCTTTCTATATAAGAATATGGAAGTGTGGTGGGTTACTTAATGTTTATTTTGGAAATGTAAGAATTGAGGGCAAGAGTCAATAAAGGGATAATTCCTTAGAAATGAGAAAACACTATAAATCTAAATGAGTACAAGAGGAGAGCAAAACCAAAGGGAACATTTTGATCTTTTAACATTGGTTTACTTGTACGTAAGAAAATGTGTATATTCTTTCACACATAGATGCACCTTCTTATCAAAAAATGCTATATCTCTCCTCTTTTATTCCTTCCAATCACTATATTTTGCTGATTTTTTAGTGCTATTTTCCCATTTTATAAAGGTGGGAATACATCAGTATAGCCTATTGCTTTAAAATCACCCAAGTCTTAAAGTCTTTAGACTTTTAGCTTGTTTCCAGTTTGTTGTTTTAATAGTTGTAATTTTTTTTTTTTCGGTATCTTGTCTTGCCTAAAGAGAATTAACTCTAAACTTTGGAGAGAGGATTTGGCATGAGTGGAATTCTTACTTGTTTGTAAGAAAATGTGTATATATTATTTTCCACATAGATTTACCATCTTATCAAAAAATGGTATATTTCTCCTCTTTTATTCCTTTCAATCACTATATTTTGCTGTTTTTTTTAGTGCTATTTTCCCATGTTAGGCCACGATTGATTACTCAGCTGGATTCTCTTCTTTTTGTTCATTTTCAAACAAGCCTTTCAAAGATACATGAAAGTATAGCTGCAGTTATTTTCTGACTGGAAAATAAATCTATTTATGTGCACATCCATACACAGAGTTAAGATTGATACCTAACTGTGTATGTGGTCTATCAGTGTAATACTGGTATAGGTATTTGTATGAAGGTTAGGAAATGGTTAAAGACAAGCTAGAGGGAAGTTACATTGTTTACTTGTTCTTCAAGCTTCAGACTGCACATGAATGAACCTGTAAGGATTTAGAAAAGCTATGAGACCCAAGCCTAGGGTAGGAATTGTGCAGAAGTCACTGGAAACTTGTCCAGTTTAGAATACTTTATAATTTTCATTCTAGGTCTGGTTGGTGGGGATACCCTCAGAAGCTGTGGAGTAACCAGCTGTCAGGTGGAATGAGGAAGCCAGATGAGTTTACTTCTGCTTCTCATGGTTATAATTTATAAATAAAATCATATTAGAAACATACAGACAATTAATTAAAATAGGCAGTTATTTTATATTAATTAATTACAAAAGTCATTATAAATCTATTAAATTCACACTAGAAAACAACTGAGGAACATACAGTTTTTTAAGTTTTTTATTATAGTCGATTTACAATATTCTGTCAATTTTTGCTGTACAGCGAAGTGACCCAGTTATATGTATATATACACTCTCTTTTTCTCACATTATCCTCCATCATGTTCCATCACAAATTACTGGATATAGTTCCCTGTGCTTATCCACTCCACATGCAATAATTTGCAGCTACTTACCCCAAACTCCCAGTCCATCCCACTCCCTCTTGGCAACTACAAGTCTGTTCTTAATGTCCATGAGTTCATTTCTTTCCTGTAGATAGGTTCATTTGTGCTGTATATTAGATTCCAAATGTAAGTGATATCATATGGCATTTGATTTCTCTTTCTGGTTTATTTCACTTATTATGAGAGTCTCTAGTTCCATTCATGTTTCTGCAAATGGCATTATTTTGTTTGTTTTTTATGGCTGAGTTTCACTGTGTATGTGTACCACATCTTCTTAATCCTTTCATCTGTCGATGGACATTTAGGTTGTTTCCAGTTTGTTGTTTTAATAGTTGTAAATTACTAATACCCCTCCTTTTTTTTTTTTTTTTTTTTTTTTGGTAACTTGTCTTGCCTAAAGAGACTTTAAACTCATTAGGCATGTTTACAAATAACCATTAGAAAGCTAAACGAGTTGTGTACTCCACTGCAGGAAAGATGTCAAGGACAACAGTGCAAATCCTGAGTAAATTCTGCTATGGCCAGTTGGTTGACATGATGGTTAATCTTCCCTTAAGTCAAATCCTGTTTTATGGAAGAAGGTAAAAACATTGTTGTAAAAACTGAGGGATATGAAACCTCAGAAACTTCTCTCAAATGTGTCTATAAATATTATAAACCTGTCCCACTCTTGTTTCATCCATGGGTGTTCTCAAGGTTTTGTTCTCCCTGGCAGGAGAATGATTAAGAGAAGTTAAGTGTTCACAGTTCTCCACCATTTAAGGGGTGCTGGGCAGAGGTCAAGTCCTAAGTCAGAAGGAAAATAACATGGAGAGCCAAGCTGAACATTAGTTGGAGGAAAAAAATTTATCTTTTTACTGTGTGCTTTGCGCAGTCATGTTATCATCAGTCTAGGTCACAGAAGAGCAGATAGACAAGAAGGTAATATCAGTCTCTCTCTGTCAGTCTCTTTTTTATTTTCTGTCTCTTGTTTTTTCTCTCTTTTTCCTCCAATATTCTTCCATTTTCCCATTTCGGATTTTATCAGCTTTTTCTTTGAGACTTAGTATCCATGACACTTTCTGCCGCTGAAATACTCTTGCAATATCTTTTCTGGCTTTATATCTTCCCTGGTGACTCTGCCTCTCTCCTAGTGACAGTGGCTTGAGACATCATATCTTAAGGGAGTTTAGCAGTATGTGGGAAAAAATTTTTAACATAAGCTACATTCCCTATGAGAGTGAGATTTGTGACATTTGTGAGTCTGTGGTATAACTTTTTTATTTTCCTCATGCATGTAGCACCATTTTACTTGTATTTTTCCATCTCTGAGAACCAAAGATATTTTAAAGTTGAGCAATGTGTCTTTAAATAAATCCTTTTTTAGTCCACCTACAAATTGATTGGCCATGAATGGAAATAGTGGTACTGCTGCTTCCAGGGGAATATTGGCTAGGATTACACAGGAAGAGTCTTGGTGCTGGCGGATGTGTTCTTTGCTCATAATCCAAGCAAATAGTGACTTTTCTAACATGATTGAAAGTACATCCCAGTACAGCCTTGATGAGGTCCTGTTAGACTTTTGAGACTTACTCTGTTTGTCTTATTTGTTCAGTCAGTTTTGTCTCTGCTGATATAGATGGGTGTACACCCATTAAAATTACAGGAGTTCCCTTTTGGTGCAATGGGGTAAGGATCAGGTGTTGTTGCTGTAGTGGCTTGGATGTCTACTATGGCGTGGGTTTGATTCCTGGCCTGGGAACTTCCACATGCCACTGGAATGGCCAAAAAAGTAAAAATACAGCAGAACTGTGGAGCAGAAGGATGAATGGAATTTCAGAATGAATTAGTTTGCATATCTGTAAGAGAGAGGATTTCCTGCAGTGAAGACTCTAGTCCAAGGAATAGGATGGCAGGACAAATAATAATGTTAATGATAATAATAACAGTGGCTAACATTCAGTTAGCACTTGCAATATCCTAGGCATTGTTCTAAAAATTTTAAAGGTTTTAATTTATTTAATCCCTCTACCAACCTTATGAGCAAGGTTGCCATTCGACTGAGGAGGAAACAGTAGTTGAGTAACTTGCCAAAGGTCACATGGCTGCCAAATGGTAGAACTGGAATTTAAAATCAGTCATGTCTGACCCTAGAGCTGGTGTTTGTGATTACCTGACTGTCGTCTCTTTGCTAGTTGCTATACATCAGTCTGTGCAGCATCTAGACATGGGTCAAAAGCTAGCCAGGCTTCTGGATTATGGATGTTCCTTACTTTCTGTTTCCCCATACTAGAGACCTCAGCCTGCTGTCTCCATGCTTTCCTGCCATATAGACTCATCTTCCTAATCAAGCATTTGCTGGGACTGCGGGTAGAGATTTAGAAACAAATATAACTTTAGGTACAAGTCCTCCAAACTTTGGGAATGACCAGTAAGCCACAATTTGTAAAAGAATGTCCATCTAGGAGCATGGAACCTGGGTTTGATTTCCACTGCAATTAGAGATAACTGGCACCAAGGGAGGAGATTCTGATTCAGTGGGTCAGGTATGGAGCCTTGAGACTGTATATTTAAATTTTTTCCCCAAGTAACTCTGACAGTCTTCCCAGGTTTGATAATCCCTGAACTAGAGCATGGGGAAAGTGAAATATTCTAGGGGAAAAGTCAGTAAATCATTACTGAATGTTCATGCTTATTCAATAAGGTGGTAGGGCTCTTTAACAGCCTAATCCTAGAGAGCAAAAGGAAGGAATCAGGGTCAAGGGCAGATTTACCTTGAACTCCTGTGCTTAAGCAATGTGTGTTGAATATCTCACCAATCACATGACTGGGGCCTTCTCAACACCGTCCTGTGTGTTGGTCATGCTGTTGTAGTGTGACTGGCCCAGAGGGGAAGCAGCTAACTAGCCTGGGGAGTGAAGGAAGATTTCTCAGATGATGTGACCTTTAGACAGAAGGCACTTACTTGTAGGGTCCTTACTGGGACCCAAATCTTGAAGCACTTTAGAGCCTGAACATAAAGAGATTTGTTTTGTAAGACATTTGAACTGTTCTATGAATGGCTCATTTGCCCCCATCTGACCCCATCATTCCATAGACAGTGATGGCGACTGACTCCCTCACCCCCTTTATCCCTTTTCTCTCCCCCTGTCTATCTAGAGCCAGTCCCCTCAAGTGAAAGGAGATGCCTAGAATCTAAAACATAAATATTATTGGAAAGCATGGATATATCTTTATTCATCTTTGCTACATGTTAGAGCCTGTTCATTCTGGATTGTATTTGAATTTTTAATTAATTAATTAAATTACCAAAAGTTTGAAACATACTGACAGTTCAGATAATAGGAAATGATACCTCTATTTCCATTTTCTGTCTTTAACAAATCTTAATATTCTCCCCTATTAGCTTCAGATTGTTCTCATTGTGAAGAAATAAAATGTTACAGAGACTGTCAGTGCCTGCCCCCATCTTGCCTCTGGCATCTTGATGTTTATTAAGGAAAATACCTAAGTAACACTGGTGATTGCTCTGTCAAAAAATGGTATTGCATAAGAACTGCATGGGACCTCAGGGATCCTATACTCCAGCTTCCTTTGTCAGCTGAGGCCTGAAGATTCTAGAAAGCAGGCAGGGTCCTGGGATTATGGCGGCGTTGTTCACCTAAAAACTTTTTTGTTTTTGTTTTTATTACTGATCAGCTTCCGTGCCTTATCAGCAGTGTTTGCATGAGTGTTTGGAAGAGAGTAATGTTCCCATTTTGAATTTTAGACCCTATTTTCCTATTTATATTCCCACTGCAGCTGGGTTAATTCAAGCTGTCATTAATTCTAGATGACAGCAGTAGCCACTCTGTAGGCTCCTCCTCACAACTTAGCCTTTACCATACACACCACATACATGGGTCTCTGGGCATCATCACATCTTCTTTGAGCTCCCTGATGCACCCATTTCCATGTAAGCTGTAGTAGGAAGACACAGGAAAGGAGGAGATTGTGCTGCCTGATACAGTAATAATCATGGTCATGGTCCCAAATGTTTATTGAAGGTTCACTTTCTACAAAGAATTGTTCTGTGGACTTTATATGGATTAATTCATTAAATTCTTGTTGCAGTTCTGTGACACAGATATTATTATTCCTGTTTTAGAGATGAAGAAGCTTAGGCACTAAGAATAACTAACTTGCTCAAGTTTTCCCAACTAGTATGTGGCAGAGCTAAGCTTTGGATATGGGCCATCTGGCCACAAAGCCTGCATTGTTTACTACCATACCACCCGGCCTTTCACTGTAGTTCTTGATGACCATGAATGAAAAAGCAAGCCCATTGGGGGGTTTCACATTTTTGCTAGTCCATAATGCATAGTGCACTCTATAAGATTCTTTAAGTTGGTATTTTGCATCTTTTGAACAAGTTCTGTTTGTCAATTATTTTGAAATTGAAGTATCTGAAATATATTTCTTTGTAGGAACATTTTTATAAAGAGTAGTTAAATTTCCAGGCAAATCCATGGTCTTTTAAAGCCATGAACTAGCTGAATATGCACATTTGCAATAAAATAAGAGAAAAAGAGCAGTGCTGCTACAATATTGCTAAAAAGAAAAACCAGTTACTGTATTTTATCCTTAGATGATTGTGCTTAAGGAAAAGGAGTATGAGGGAGTATATAGATAGAAACTTTAGAGAAGATTTTAGGTTTTTGAGTAATTTTAAGGGTTTTAGAGATAAAGTATTACACTTAATTTTGTTTAAAAGTTACAGGCTTTTTTCTTATTTGATATAGTTGTGCTAGTAGTAATGCTTTCATACTTCTAAAACTTCAAAACAAGAACGTGTTGTTGTTTGCCTATATAAGTAAAAGAAAATGAGAGGTTTTACTGAGGTAATTAGGCAAGAGTTAGAGAGAAAAGAAGAGGGAAAGGAGTTGTAGTGAATATACATTTTTGTTTTGTAAATAGAGATCGCATGAGCTGTAATTAGTTTAAAAAATAGATTTAGAGTGGGTTTATGTGTGTGTATATGCCTCCCGAGTGAGAAAATGATTTTTCTTTTCTTTTCTTAAAATTAAAAAAAATTATTATAGTTGATTTATAATGTTTTGTCAATTTCTGTTGTACAGCAAAGTGACAGTCATACATATATACACACTTTCCTGCTCACATTACCTTCTATCATGTTCTGTCACAAGTGACTGGATATAGTTCCCTGTGCTATGCCACAGGACCTTCTTGCTTACCCATTCTAAATGTAATAGTTTGCATCTATTACCTGCCCTGCTAGCTCCATTGGTAGAGCATGAGACTCTTAAATGTAATAGTTTCATCTATTAATCCCAAAGGCCCAGTCTATCCCACTTCCTCCCCCTCCCCCTTGGCAACTACGAGTCTGCTCCCCATGTCTGTGAGACTGTTTCTGTTCTATAGATAGGTTCCTCTGTGCCGTATTTTAGATTCTACAAATAAGTAATATCATATGGTATTTGTCTGTGTAAAGGATTTGGAGGGAAAGATTTCCGGTGACCTTTTTCCTTTCGTCAGTCAGTAGTAACATTATTGACTCAGACCAACAAGGTAGGTGGAAGAAGGAGGAAACTGTGCAACCAACTGGATGCTCAAGTTACCAAAAGGCACTTATAATTTAACACATGCTTTGTATTTCCCTGATATAAAGTATATTTTAGGTTAATAATGGATTAAGCATACTTTTGATACAATGGTGTTAGAATTCTTGTGTTTGTAGAACACAAAAGAGAATGCACTGCATAAATTTTTTTTTAACTAGCAGTTTTTCCTTTTTTTTCACCCTCTGCTCTTTTATGACACTGCTACTGTACCTCTGCAAGTCCTCTTCTTTTACGTTTAGTTATTCCCTCATCATGAGGGATGTAAGGAGCCTTGTAAGAATGGTTTCAAATAATCTGCTGTTTATTGTGGTTGGGACAAGCTTACCCAGTTGTTTAGGCTTAGGACTCTTCCTCTCTCACCTTTCCTATGTTTTGTTTCTTTGTTTCCTGACAGTTAGTCACTGGGATGGGCGTACATTTTTAGCTGCCATAACAGAAGGCTTGTCTCCTCAGTATCTGTGGGGCTTGGAGTTTAAGCTCAACCCTGGCTGCAGTAAGAAGGAAGTCTTGGATTTGACATTGCTCGGGGACTTAGAAACATTGCTGTTTTCAAAACATGTCACCAGGTCATTAATTAAATGCTAAAGCAAGTAACTTGAACTGAATCAGTTCAAGAGAACCCTTCCCTTGCACTGCTCCTATTTTGGCCCATGTAAAGTACACACAGTCTTAGTGAAGACTTCTAAGTACTCCAGTCTCAATAGAATCACAGTTAATAATATGATTTTTTTCCAGCTTATGAAAGGAGGAATAATGGACCTGAAAAAACTGGATTATTTTCACTTTCATTGCCTAGCTAGTGGTATTGGTCGGTATAATTGATTTAAGATAGTTATTGATTTGAAATATTTTTGGTTATAAAGCTTTATAAACCCTGCTCATGTGGTTCCCTTTGAAGTTAGTCCTGGAAACACTTTGTTCTTGGATGTCAGAATGAGCTCCTGAATGGACATTTGTTCCCCTGAGGGTGTAAAATATGACTTCTCTAAAGTTCTTAGAGAAGTGATAAATACCATGGCATCTTATTTATTTTTTACTTTCTACTTAGAAATGCAGCTCTGAAATATTCCAATGAAATTGTTTAATTGCATCACCCAACTCAAATCAGTCGATGCAAAGCTTTTTCTCCTAATTTCTGAGTTTATAGTTCCCAAGTGAACTGAAACTGGTGATTTCTTTCTGCTGAGTAGCAATTTGGAGAGGGTATTTTTGAAATTTTGTCAAAGTAAAATTTCAGAGAAGCTCCTTTAGATCTTTTTCCCGGGATAGAGTAATCAGGAGGCAAAAACATGGCTGGTTCCACAGTTCCCTTTCCAGTTAAATCTTAAAACACCCTAATTCCACATTGCTGTTCCTAAAAGTTCTTATATAAGAACTTTGAAAGACACTATACACACATACATTTCCTACCCCCTTTCTCACTTTGGGGCAGGGTTGAACATGACCACATTTTTAATGGCAATAGATGGAGAAATGCAATTTTTAGTCACACAAAAGAAAGTTTATTTTAAAAACTCTATTCAATGGTAATTATTAAATCATATTGTGTTGTTTTCCACTTTAGGTTCCATTAGTGCTCACCAGAGAAGCCACTTAAGGAATAAGCTGTGCTATACAGGGGACCTTCATCATAGAATTAAAGTGGTTCTGATAGATTATGTGTTTCTTGCTTGTGTAGGGTATTTCCTATTGCAGGTAAAATAGGATGCATTTTGGTGAGTGGCTTAGTGATGGCTAGTCTGGTTAGTAGCATCACAGTAATTTTTTTCAGGGAAAAGTAAAAACAGCAAATAAGTATAAATTAGCAGAGATAAAAGTGTACAGAGGAAAAACTTGTACACTCAGATTCAGTTTCCCTAATCCTGAAGCCTAGAAATAACAGAATGATCCAACAACTCTGCACCTGTTGTTCCAACTATAAAATGTAGACAGTGGTCATTACCTGTGAAAATTAAATGAGCTATTATCTATGAAAATGTTTGGTAAAATATAAGTTCCTGCACATTTGCAACATGTCACTGTGTGACTTATTAACTTGGGTAAAACTGATATGAATTTATTTAAGAGACTTCATTTGTTAAAAAATTACTTTTAGTTTTCTGAGGTGCCTCCAATACTGTCTTCCGTAGTGGTTGTACCAATTTACATCCCCACCAACAGAGTAGGAGGTTTCCCTTTTCCCCACACCCTCTCCAGCATTTGCTATTTGCTGACTTGTTAATGATGGCCATTCTGACAGGTGGGAGGTGGGACCTCATAGTAGTTCCCATTTGCATTTTTTCTAACAATCAGTGATGTTGAGCATTTTTTCATGTGCTTATTGGTCATCAGTATATTTTCTTTGGTGAAATATCTATTCAGGTCTTTTGCTCATTTTTCAATTGGGAAACTATATCTAGTCACATGTGATGGAACATGATGGAGGATAATGTGAGAAAAAATATATGTGTGTGTGTGTGTATATATGGGTCACTTTGCTGTGTAGTAGAAATTGACAGAACATATAAATCAACTATAATGGAAAAAATAGAAATCATAAAAAAATTGCTTTTAAGTGAATACTTATAGATTTGTAGAATGGAGCCCTGAAATGTGAGTCCTTATTTGTAAGGAGAACACATAGCAGCCATGATGACCTGTACCCCACTCCTCTCTCTATTTAGATGGAAATTTGTATTGAGGGCAATGAGACCTGGAGAGGCTAGGCTGAAGCTTGACTGTGCCTTTTATTAGCTATGTGACATGGTAATTCCTGGAATTCTTTGAGGCTTTTTCTCCACTTTGATATAATGTAATGATACCTATCCCACAGAGTTATTTTGTGAATTGGATAAACGCCAGTGCACCTAGTACATAGTGCTTGGTGGACAGAAAATAGGAATAACTCATTCATATAGGGCTTACTATATATCAAGTATGGTTCTAAATACCTTAAAGATATTAATTCATTGGATTCTCAAATATCCCAATAGGTCAGTACTATTTTATTCCCATTTTATAGATTAGAAAACGTTGGCACAAACGATTAACTAGTTCAACATCAGACATCTACTAAGTGTTGTCATCAGACTTTAAATTTAGGGCAGACTGATACCAGAGTCTGTGCCTAACAATTGCACTGATTTCTCTCTTTCAGTGGGAAAGATCTTTTCTATTAGGGAATGCAAGGCTTGGATTTGGATTTATGGAACATATGTGCCTTTATCATGAGCAGGATACCTTGAATTCTGTAGATACTTCATTCAAAAACTTTTTTCCTAAAATAATGTGTTATGAATAGCATAATTTTTGTATAGTAATAAGAGGAAGTAGATTCACAGTGTACAGATTTTTGAATACTTTACATACACAAACTGAGAGAAGCAAAATATGTCTGATCAGATTATGGTATGCTTGTGTTAGCATACTCTTAATTATCCATTTTATTGGAAATTTCTTAAGTACTATATACTTTAACGATTTGAAATAAAACTTACTTTAGCAAGTGCTTTTGTACATTTGCAGAAGTAAATTGGTGTTAGAAGACCTTATTAATTGTGTGACCCTATGCAAGTTTCATAAATTTTGAGTTCTGCTAGTATTTGAACCTGAAAAGTGGGAAATATAATCCCTGTTGTGTCTACAGAGAAGATCATATGAGAACATTGATGACAATGGCTTTGGCAAACTTGCAAGTGCTCTCTAAATGCATGGATCATTATTAGTGGCAAGAGAGTTCCAGAATTTCATGTGATTGCTCATTAACATGCTGAGAGAGCTGGGATGTGAAATCCACATTTCTCAATATCAGACTCTGGCTTTTTGAGATATCACCCCACTGGGAATACATGGACACATTGCTTAACAGATTCCTATGGGAGGTGTTGACTCATCAGGAGACACGGTTTCTAAGAATCTGATAAGAGCTGGCCTAGTTGACTTCCATAGTCCCAACTCTGAGAATTAAGAATTCTTAAATTAAGACAGAGGAAGCTCTTCTCCAACTTTACTGAGCCTGCAAATTAAAACTTCAAGATTATTTAAGACTCATGTTTTATAGTAGAGGATTTGTAGAGAAAACCAAACACGGTCACCACTGGTGTTTTGTGTGGGCTCCAGTTTTTTCACAGGAAATGGAGAAGTTTTTTTCATTTTAGGAATGATAGGAATTGGTATGGTTTATTTACTTATCCATATGTTTTATGTCTGGAAATGTCCCAAGATCCTCAAGCTCAGCAGGTCATCCTGACACTTCCCCTTATACCCTTGAAGTTCACTCTCATCCTTCCCTTCTCTTTATAGTTTCTAAAGCCTCCCTACCACCTCTCTCTCATACTCAGCATTCTTCCTCACATACTCCCTTACCTCATCACCCCATCTTCCCTCCTCTTACTCATTTGGTGAGTCTTAATTATGCCCATCCAAAAGCACTAAGAATTCCATCAGCAACTCTAATTATACTATCTTTTCTTTCAGCACCAAACAAACTTTACCTGGGGAAGTTGGGGCAGGGTAGAGCAGGGAGGAAGGGATGAGCCTAATATCAAAGACCTATTTTTTTTTTTTTTTTTTTTTGCCACCCCTGCTACATATGGAAGTTCCCAGGCCAGGGATCAAACCTGCACCACAGCAGCAACCTAAGCTGCAGTGACAACACTGGATTCTTTGCCTGCCCTACCACAAAACAAATTACCTTATTTCTTTAACCAGAGCCCCAGATATGTAATGACAAGATAGTAATAATATTTACTGCATAGAATTTCCAGAGAATAAAATGGGGCAACACAGGTAGTGTTTAATATGGTACCAGGCATGCAGTTGGCATTTATAAAGCACTATTATTTTCTTATTATTTTTCCACATAAAGACATCATTTCAATAGAATAAGAATAGAATAATGGAGTTCCCGTCGTGGCGCAGTGGTTAATGAATCCGACTAGGAACCATGAGGTTGCGGGTTCGGTCCCTGCCCTTGCTCAGTGGGTTAACGATTCGGCATTGCCATGAGCTGTGGTGCAGGTTGCCGACGCGGCTCGGATCCCGGTTGCTGTGGCTCTGGCGTAGGCCAGTGACTACAGCTCCTATTAGACCCCTAGCCTGGGAACCTCCATATGCAGCGGGAGTGGCCCAAAGAAATAGCAAAAAAAGCCAAAAAAAAAAAAAAAAAAAAGAATAGAATAAGAAAATTTCTCTTTTAAATCAGGGCAGACACTCTGCTCTGGGTCTCTTTGGAATGCTTTTACATCATGCCTTGCCTCGCTCTTTTCTCCCAGAGCAATTCTGGCTTCCCCTTCTGCACTAGTTTCTGACTGCCCTCTGGCCATCCTTCAGCCCTCTGGGTTCCCTTCTCTTTGAGGCATCAGTGCTGGCTGCATGGCTCTCCTTGTGCCTTTTCAAATTCTTCACACTTCTGCTGCCAGTTTTGGAATGATTCATGATCTATGCATCCAAAATATTACTTCTAGAAAAAGATCCCCCTGGCTTCCCGGCCTCATTTGGCTGAGGTGTTCACCATCCTAAGCCAGAAAATGGACAGGAGAAGAAAAGTTGAGATTCTTGTGGGCCATTGCCCTGGTTCCCTTGTGGATTGTCACATCTCCCGAGGTTTCCAAGCCTGCTGTGAAAGTCATGATTTAAAATATACATGCTCCCTTTTGGTTATTCGGTTCCTTTTGCACTCACAGTAAAGTAAATGTGCTATTATTTATTTTACAGTGCTCTTGCTTTCAGCTAAAAATTGCATTAATGATGCTTGAGGAATGAAAATTCTTCTTTTGGCCTCAATGAGTCATTTTGCCTTATTGGTTTTCTTCACTTTTCTTTGGTCCATATCATTTAGTTTTTGGTGAGTTAGAAAAGCTTTCTGTTCTCAGATTAAGGTTTGCCTTTCTTCCCCTGTGCTTTGTCATTCCTAATTCTGTCCTCTTCCTCCTACCAAGACCACCTAGAATAATTTCTCCCTCTTGAGTGTTTACAGCCTTCAACATCTTGCACATCATAAATAGAAAACGGCCGAGTGTTTGACCTTTGTAAGCACAAGCCATTAATGGAGAGTCCGTTCAGCGTATGCCTGTGATGAATGAAACTGTTTTTGACATGACTGTTCCGATAAATTTAAGTGATTCTTGACCCACCAGTGCTATCAAAATCCCCTAAATGTTTGATACTATCTCATGCTGTTTTCTATCATAGTCTGTATAGGACTTTGGTAGTACTCATGACAGTAATGAGACATGGAATCTTTGAAATAAATTTGAATAAATTTGTGAATTTATTCTCTGCTCACTTTTTAACAAAAATGAAAATGTGCCTTTACTGATAATATTTAAGTTAAATGGTGGGATTTGAAATTTCTCATCTAAGGAAAGACCTTGGCAGATATGTTTTATGGAACATCATAATTCATTCAGATGTAATAGGAAAGTATATACTTTTACTTCAAAGAAGATAATAAATAAAAACGGACAGAACTACAGAAGATATAACAGGTAGAGAATAATAAAACTCCATGTTTATGTAAAATGTCAATACATTTGTCTGAGTACCTTGGTATAACTTTACCATTAGTTCTGCCTGTAAACACTCCAAATTTACTAGGTTTTAGAAACATTTCTTAGCCCTAAGGGCTTTGTGTGGAAAAATAATAAGAAAGTAATAATACTTTATAAATGCCAACTGCCTGCCTGGTACCATATTAAACACTTACCTGTGTTGCCTCATTTTATTCTCTGAACAACTCTACGCAGTAGATATTACTATTATCATGTCATTACATATCTGGGGCTCTGGTTAAAGAAACAAGGTAATTTGTTTAAGTTATGCAGTAGATAAAACCAGAATTTGAGTGCATTTTTTTCACACTACAGACCCTGCCCTCAAACATAACGCTCACCTGGAGGAAAACTCACCTTTGAAAAAAGCTGAGAACCTCCCAAGGTGGGTGGCATGTTAACCAGTGGGAGGTAGATCTCTTGACCCTGCTTCCTTTCTTCTCCAACACATTGACCCAGGCTCTTGCTCTTTTAGGAGGGATGAAATATTCTTTGTAAACCGACCTCAAGGACATCTCTTTTTCTTGAACGAGCTAGAATTTGCCAATCTCCCTTTCTGTTATAGAGTCTTAAATGATTAAACAGTTTTTCCTTTATATTCCAGCGAGACACAATCAAATTTCCCCCCTCGCTAAGGTGATAGTAAAAGATAAGCGTGTATTGCTATAAATTTCCCTCTGAGCACTGCTTTCGTAGCATCCCATAGATTTTGAGAGGTTGTGTCTTCATTATCATTTGTTTCAAGGTAGTTTTTAATTTCCTTCTTGATTTCCTCATTGACCCATTGGTTTTTTAGTAGCATGTTGTTTAGTCTCCATGTAGTAGGTTTTTTCTCTTTCCTTTTCCCATGGTTGGTTTCTAATTTCATGGCATGGAGAACTTTGTCTAGATACTCATGTTGCAACAGAAGAAAGGGTGGGGGAAAAAGTGTAATTGTAATGTATACATGTAAGGATAACCTGACCCCCTTGCTGTACAGTGGGAAAATTAAAAAAATTAATAAAAAAATAAATAAAATAAATAACAGATAAGCGGAACACTCCAGTTGGGGATAGCAGTCAGTCTGAGCTAGTCGCGAGAGGGAAACGCGATGATATAAATGTAGAGTGCTGAAAGAGCAGTGCTTTTTCAATGTTCTGTTTATTTCAACACTTGGGGCCTAAGGAAAGGCAGGAGTCTGGTGGAGAACTCTGCTTATGTTGTTAGTGGAGTAGGTGCAGTCTATAATGTAATGATCCTAAAAAGCCAGATTTTTGTTCTGTAAAATTTTGAAAATCATGTTTGATTCTCATATGGAGTTTTTTTGGGACTACTAGGATAGTGTCTGGTGGCACTGGAGGAGTAAGAGATCTTTAAGTGGGAAAGAAACTAAGAGAATTATTGAAGCTACATCAACTAATGATTTCAGATAGATTCACTTTAGGACAAGTTATCCATTTAATTGATTATAGGAAAAAGACCCACATTAGGAGGGTTTTTCTGAATAACTGCCTAATGGTCATTTCATTCTATCCTTAGTAAATACCTACTGAGATTATTTACACTCTAACAAGGAAAAGGAGCTTTTACTTGCAAAAATTCTAGTAATTGAAATGACTTGCAAAACTATAGGAGAATAAACCAGTGCTTTGTCACATTATCTACCATGGGTAAAAAACATTGTATTATTTTGCCTTCTTTTAATGTACCATGCAATCCTTTTTCAGTGTAGAAACAGTTGAAATCTATTTTGTTTCTTTGAAGAGTACTCCTAGAGTGGAGAGAGTTAACACAGCCACAAACCATAAGCACAGTGTTCAAAAAAATTTTCTTGCTAGTAAATGTCATGCCAAAAGCTTTGGGTCTTTAAAAATAACCACATGTTGGTTAGACCATCTTTGGAAGGGTATTAATAAAATGGAAAGACATTCAGTGGGAGCCTCTGTATCATTAAATTGTCCTATACATGCTTTAGGATTAAAAGTTTTTTGTCTTGATCCCTTTTGGAAATGTCATTAATAAATTTAGAAAGTTTAAGATTTTGAGGTCAGAAGAATCTGGTTTAAATTGCAGCTACATCTCAAGTTGTATGTTTTTAAGCAAATTGCTTAACTTATATCTTCACTTTTCTGTTTTCAGTTTTTCTTATTTGTGTAATGGACTGAATAGCAGAATTTCACTCGAAGGTTGGTGTTAGAGGTTAACAAGCTAATGCACACACATGTGTAAGAATCAGTACTTTTTCAAAAAAAACACACCTTCTATTATTAGCATTATTCAATTCTGTTGGAGGTTTAATTTTTTATTATATAAATATTGGCCTAAGATGTGTTATGTTTTCAGCTGTGTACAGAGAAACAGACCATTCTTTGTGGTCTTTAATTTTGACCTCAAGCTATGTAGAGGAATCTGACATGCATAGGATGTGGTATAATGTCTCACCCCAGAGGTTCTCAGGTTTTGATGGGATGCCAAATTGAACTGATGTCCAAAGCAGAGGAAGGCTGGGAGTAATTGAAAAGAATCTGTGAGCATGACCAGCCTCTCATGAATCCCTCTAGGCCAGCTCCTATGTGCTTTGCTTTGCTGTGGTACTGCTTTTTTAAAAAAATAATTATTTTTTCCATTATGGTTGGTTTACAGTGTTCTGTCAATTTTTTTTTTTTTGCTGTTTATTTAATTATTTTTTGTTTGCAAAATTGACTTTAGAAATAAGTAATTGCACTAATGTACAACAAAGTGACCCAATCACACATATATATACATTCTTTTTGTCACATTATCTATCCTCCATCATGTTCCATCATAAGTGACTAGATATAGTTCACTGTGCTATACAGCAGAGTCTCATTGTTTATCCACTCCAAATGCAACAGTTTGCATCTATTAACCCCAAACTCCCAGTCCATCCCTCCTTCCCCCATGGCAACCACAAGTCTGTTCTCCAAGTCCATGAGTTAGTTTATTTGTGCCACATATTAAATTCCAGATATAAGTGATAGAGAGTCTCTAAATCCATCCATGTTGCTGCAAATGGCATTTTTTATGGCTGAGTAGTATTCCATTGTGTATATATACCATATCTTCTTTATCCATCTTCTGTCAATGGACATTTGGGTTGTTTCCATGTCTTGGCTATTGTGAATAGTGCTGCAATGAACATGTGGGTGCATGTGTCTTTTTCAAGGAAAGTTTTGTCCAGATATATACCCAAAAGTGGGATTTTTGGGTCATTTGGTAGTTCTACGTTAAGTTTTCTGAGATATCTCCATTCTGTTTCCCAAAATGGTTGTACCAGTTTATAGTCCCACCGACAGTGTAGGAGGGTACCGTTTTTCTCTATACCATCTCCAATATTTGTTATTTGTTGACTTGTTAATGATGGTCATTCTGACTGGTGGGAGGTGGTACCTTATACTAGTTTTGATTTGCATTTCTCTAATAATCAGGGATGTTGAACATTTTTTATGTGCTTGTTTGCCATCAGTATATCTTTGGAGAAATGTCTATTCAGGTGTTTTGCCCATTTTTCAGTTGGGTTGTTGGTTTTTTTGGTGTTGAGTTGTATAAGTTGCTGGTATATTTTAGAGATTAAGCTCTTGTTAGTTGTATCATTTGAAAGTATTTTCTCCCATTCTGTAGGTTGCCTTTTTTTTCAATGTTTTCCTTTGCTGTGCAAAAGCTTTTCCATTTGATTAGGTCCCCTTGGTTTATTTTTGCTTTTATTTCTGTTCCTTGGGTGTCTGACCTAAGAAAACATTTGTACAGTTGATATCAGAGAATGTTTTGCCTATGTTCACTTCTAGGAGTTTGCTGGTATCTTGCCTTACATTTAAGTCTTTCAGCCAATTTGAGTTTATTTTTGTGCATGGCATGAGGGTGTGTTCCAGTTTCATTGATTTACATGCAGTTGTCCAATTTTCCTAACACCACCTACTAAAAAGACTGTCTTTTTCCCATTTTATATTCTTGCATCCTTTATCAAAGATTAAGTGACCATAGGTGTCTAGGTTTATTTCTGGATTCTCTCTTCTGTTCCATTGGTCTATATGTCTGTATTCTCAATGCTCCCCCTCTGCTTCAACTCCAGACTTTAGCTGGGGTTTTTAATTTCACCCTTGGGGCCTAACACCAACTCACGTGAGAGCCTCATTGCAGACAAATGCCCTTCAGTTCCACAAATTTGCAGCTGGAGTAAGAGATTTTCTCCCCCTGGACAACAGCAGCCTTGAGGTACCTGGCTTGCCAGGAGAGCAGAGATTAGAGTTAACAGTTGGAAACAGCCAAAACATTCACAGATTCTCTGGAACCATCTCCTCCTAAAGGATGCATTGCTTAATAAAGATATGGAAAAAGAATCTACCAGAGTAGGAAGTTTAAATAACTCAGCCCCCACATGTTATTTTTAGATACTTAACATAAGTGCTTAGATTCAGGGTGGCCCCTTCTTTTAGAGTTGGAAAAGCCCTGCCACGTGGGTGGTCTGCAGGTTTCATTTAAGGATGGGAAATTGTCAGTCCCTATTTCTATCAGAAATTTCTTTTTGTTTCCTCACTCTCATCTTTTGGAACTGTGCCCCACATTTTTCTCTCTGACATTTCGTTTCAGTGAGTAGCCAGCCTTAAGACCAAGGGCCATCTGAGATGTGGACGTGGGTTTACTCCTGTCTACTGTTTTTAAAAAAGGAAAAAGATAAATCTTGCTTTAAGAACTTTTTTCACCTGTCTGCCAAAATTGCTGTGACATTCTCTGATAGCTCATGTGGAACCATAATCCAACACAAATGATTTCAATTCATATTTGGTCCAGGGTACATGTGATATTTTTGACAGTGCATTTCAAATTCTTTGGACTTGTTTTCACATTGAATAGGTGTAATCAGGTGAAACAAATTTTGGTCATTCAAAAAAGGTAATAGGACTGCTGTCTAAATTCAATCACTCTCCCCCATTTCCATCCTTTTGGGCAGTTTCAACATGAGCATAATGAGCTAACCAGTCGTTTGATTGACTGGTAGGAATTCCTAGCCATCACAACTAGCTTTATAATCCTTTGTCAGAAGTCAGCAGAGCCCTGTGGCCATTCCAACTATCTTTGGAACTAAACAAACTTATATACAAAGCTGTTTTCTAATCTAGAAAAAGCCTAGAGTAATATAATAGAATTAAGAATTTTACTTAAAAGAATAAAGGTAATTTGGAACTTAAGTCCATATTTTATTTTATTTTATTTTATTTTTTAATTTTTAACTTTTATACACTTTTCAAATGTTACTCTCCATTTACATATTTTAAAAAATATTGACTATATCCCCTGTGTTGTTCAACACATCCCTGAGCCTGTCTTTTTTTAATTATTATTATTATTAGAGTTGATTTACAGCATTGTGTCAATTTCCGCTATACGGCGTAGTTACCCAGTCATACATATATATATATATATATATACATTCTTTTTGTCATATTATCTTCCATCACGGTCTGTCCCAAGAGATTGGATATAGTTCCCTGTGCTGTACAGTAGGACTTCATTACTTATCCATTCTAAATGTAATAGTTTGCATCTACCACCCCCCAAACTCCCCATGCATCCTACTTCCTTCCCCTCCCGCTTGGTAACCGCATGTCTGTTCTCTGTGTCCGTGAGTCTGTTTTTGTTTTGTAGATTGGTTCATTTGTGTCATGTTTTAGATTCCACATATAAGTGATATGATAGTTTGTACCTTCCACTCCCTCATGCCTATAAGTGCTACTCCCCCCAACTGGTAACTATCAGTTTGTTCTCCATTATCTAAGTTGATTTCTTTTTTGTTTTATTTACTAGTTTATTGTATTTTTTATATTCTACATATAAGCAATATCATACAGAATTGATCTTTCTCTGTTTGACTGACTTCACTTGGCATAATACCCTTCATCATCTATGTTGGTGCAGATGGCAAAATTTTATTCTTTTTTATGGCTGAGTAATATTCCATTGTTTATAATGAAATACATATATACACACACACACACACACACACATATATACAGACACACACACACATACATACACAAGAACCACATCTTCATGTCTTAGTGTATGCTTACTATCCTGGAAAAATTGTTAGTGGTGCTTTATTGGCTCTGGCTCTCAAAAATGCATGGAATTGGACAATAATTTTTTGGTTACTCTAATCATGAGGTTCATGGGAATCTGGAACCTAGGTACTGCCTGTGGAATCTTAATATCAATATTAGAGTATATATGCAAGATATAAACCTGGCAGCAAATGTGACTTGCAGAATCAATAATGTTCTGAAAAGTTCTGTGGTAATAAATGTCGTTTCTTAGGTGCCTAGTATCTGAGTATTTATGTATGTCCTGTGTATAGAGCTTGACTTATTCAGACTAAAGTGCTTATTATTTATACCCATTCTCATTTTAAACAGAAGAGAGATACCTTATAAAAAGTAAGCTTAGCCAGAAAAAATTTAAGCGAAACAGTGGTGAAAGGAAGATATAAGACTGATAAAAGTAGGATGAAACCTGGGACATTATTACTCCAAATGTATGGGAGTAGGTTGCTCAAGTAGAGGCAGAGTTGATGAGGGGATTAAGAAAAACAGAGTCTAAGGTACTAGAAGCAACACACTCCCATGGCTGCGTTTCAGAAGAATTTACCTTTTGAAATCCTGCTATTTCATGCTTTGAAAAAACCTATTTGTTTTTTGCCTCCCCATACCCTCCCTTCAAGCTCTCTGAATACTTCAGTTCTTCTAATGCTCTGCCGTACCCAGGTCTATCAACATTTTAGAGGCTGTTTCCTCCTTTATTTAAATATCTCCTCATCTTACCAATACCTCACTCTCTACTTCTCTCTACTTTTTAATGGCTGAGCAATATCCCATTATTTATATATAATGAATATATAACTCGTCCTCTTTTCTTTCTATTGTACTCTCATCATGATACCAAATCAATCAGGTACTGTAGATCAATTCAAGCATCTCCATTTACTCTTACACTAAGACTTCTGGGCACTGTTACGGAAAATCTCACTCCATTCACATGTTCACATTGAGGCTATTAGCACTGCATAGTCTCCCGTCTGATGGGGGCGATCCTTCAGTCTGTGACCAGCCAGCTTTCCCTTAGGTTGCTTCTGATGGCCCTTCTAGATTTTTCTCTTGAAATCAGTATCTGGTCCTGGCCAGCAAGCACATTGGTATTGAGTAAATGTTTGTTAAATGAATGAACCCATCATACTGGTCTCATTTTCCTTATCTAACTTTCCCCCACTTACTGGCAAATGATAACTGCCTTTTTTTCCATGGGGAATATAGACACCATCTTCAGGATGTAGCTCTCACCCTTCTGTAACTATCCTGTCCTTCATCACTAACTCAGTGAAAGAGGCATTCATTCATTTGTTCAGGGCCAGTCTCTTCAACTGTTTTCTGAACCCCTTTGCTGACTAGCCCCCTCAGCTACCCCCCAGCATACAGTTCATCCTGCGAACTCTTAAGTTGTTCCTTCTCTCTTCTAGATCTTAAGCTATTTCATTTCTAATGATCCTCACTCTCAGTAGATAAATTTCTCCAAGCTTTTATAGTTTCAACCTAAACTCCCTCTCTTTGTTATCTTTCAAAATTACTCTTGCCAGTTACCAACGTTGTCAGATTTAGTGGGAACTGTTCCATATTATTGTCTCCACCTATTCTGTTCCCTCCTTCTCAATGTTCTCCTGCCATGGGTTGTATCACACTTTGCTCCTGTGTCTTGCTGCTTCTTCTCAGATGCCTTTATGGATACCTCCCCCGTTTATCTGCTCTTGTAATGGATGTGTTTCCCAGAGTTAAATTCTCTGTCCTCTCCTTCCTTACACTGTATGCTCTTCTGTGGTGACCTCAGATATACTCTCAACTTTGACCATGGACATTGCGATGATCCCAATGAAGGCTGCCTCTCCAAATGAGACTTCCTTCTGGGGGTCCCTTATTACTACAAATTATCCATTTAGGGATGATCCATGAATACCTGCCAGTCAAACATGTCTTAAGCTGACGCATAGCCCCATAAATCCTCATTTCATTCTTTGTGATTAATACCACTGTCCATTCAGCCTGGAAACACCCAAGTCCCTCTTTTCTCTCCCCTCACTGCATCTAGTCCACCTCCAAGTCCTGATGATTCTGCTTCTTTATTATATGGCAGTTTCATGCTCTTCTTTCTGTTTCTTTTGTCATTGTATTAGTTCAGATTCTTAACATTTCCCTGCCACAGGTTCCTAACTGGTTTTATTGGCACTTAAGTTCATCCATCATATAACTGGAAGAATGATTTATCTAGAAGGAAAATCTGAAGACATTACTCCTTTGCTTAAAATCCTTCCATGTCTCCTGTATTTTTTAGGATCAGAGCAAAATTCTTAACAGGGCACATAAAGCCCATGTTGATGTGACCACTGCCCACTTTGCAGCATCACCACTCAATATTATGCACTTGCTATTTCCCTTAAGGTGCACCGTGCTCTTTACTTGGGGATTTGGTATAAACTGCTTCTCTGCCCAATCTACTCTGTGGCTCAGATTACTCTTTCCAGAAAGCCTTTCCTAAACTTTCTCCAGCATGTCAGTCCCCATAGCATCTTAAGTACATATCTTTACATTCTGCTGATTTCTCTGTCCACTAAAAACTGTGGCACCTCAATGAGGAATTATTTCTCTCTTACCCATTATCTCCATGCCACCCCTACCTCCTGTCACCACTTATCAGAGTTTTAACAAATAGCCTTTTATGCCCTGTAAATAAATTCCAGAGACAAGTTTAAGTTTTATCCAAAAAAGAAAAAAAAATCCCATAATTTTAAGGCAATAGCTTGTCACTGGTACTATTCATAAAGGTACACAGGAAGGCTCAGAGGGTGAAAAGGCCACATCTGAGTAGCTTTTGCCACCAGGGCACTATTAGAATACTTGTATGATCTATGACCTCCTGATGTATCTATTTGCAGTTGAAAATACTAAAACTACGTAAATTAAAATTTTGATTAGGCATTATATATAGAAAGATAAAATGTAACACATATGGAGAGATATAATGTCACATTCAACCAGAAGTTTTCATTATTTTGTAACCTATTCTCTGTGGAAGCTTAGGCTTGATTTTACACTCTACCACTGTACAAACACATTTACTTTATCATTAAATTCTGTTCCATTTCTCACTTCCTAAATGCATTTGGTTTGTGTCAGATGATACCTCCGTTTCCCCAGCATGTCACTATTTACAGCACTTACCTGTCATGAGAGGATGTGGCCCAGGCAGATTAAAGTTTTATTTCTAGTGTCTGTAACAGAGCACCCCCACCCTATTTAACTTTGGACTTATGAACTTCCCATCTGAGACCCCAAGGCACCTGATTTGCATCAACTATATACAGTCTCAAGCTCTTTGGAAGTCCAGAATCATATAATCTTGGGGAAAAGAAATTTAGCAATATGCTAATTTTTCATTGTGCATTGTACCTGCAGTGCTTACTTTGCTTCAGCTTTCTCTTTGCTGCAGCTTTCTCTTCCTTTTCTTCTCTGCTTGGAGTTGTGTTTCCTGTTTATATGAACTGGGGTGATCCCGAGGCCTCCGCAAGCAATAAATCCTGCAGGGCAAAGGCAGACTGACATAGGAAAACATTTTTTTCCCTAGCTCAATGGACAAGACAGTTCTGGAGCCCGCAGTATGGTTATTGTTTTTTTGCTTTTTGTTTCTTTCAATTCCCAGTGTGGGTTGTTCACAAGGAAGGACCAAGAGCAGCAGATCATTTCCCTTTATTTCAATTCTCCCTCAGAAAAAGCTCTAGGAAACAGATTGGAGATTGTGGAAAGGAATGGAGTCACACATGATCTGATGACTACAGTTTAATTATGAATAGAACCAGGGAGAAAGTTGTTTCTGAAATCTCTCCTTGCTCCCTGTATTTGAATTCTCCAAGATAAAATACTAGAGAAATTTTATTTTTGATCTGCAAAATGAGCTGCATGTGGAAAAGTGACTTGCTCTGCTTTTTGGATTATTTGCTTAATTTATTAAAGTGGTCCAGATAAAGAATATTATTGTATTGGAGTTTCCAGTCAAAACTCCCATTTTATAAATGAAGAAACTAAACCCAAGGTAGACGATAGGGCTTCTTTTCTTAATATATGGGCTTTCCTCTTTCCCACTTATGTCTAATACTTGTTTTTTAATTAAATTTTTTGGAGTATAGTTGATTTACAATATTGTGTGAGTTTCAGATGTACAGCAATGTAAATCAGTTATACATTTACATTTATTATTCCTTTTCATATTCTTTTTCCTGTATTGTTGAGTAGATTTCCCTATGCTATACAGTAGGCCCTTATTACTATGTCCAATTCTTTTTTAACACTCATTCACATCCCTGCCTGCTCCCTGCCCCCAGACACATCCAGGTTACCAGTTCTGGTTTTATTCAGAGTTCATTGGCACTAGTAGGTTGAGTGTAAACCTGGGGTTCCTGGGGTGCCCTCACGTAGTGATCAAGACATTTAAACTTAAATCACTTTCTCTGCAGTCATTTCAAAAGAGAGCGAACAGAGCAGACATGTACTCCTCAAGTTCTTTTGATTACAGAAGGACAAAGTCACAAAGTTACATCTCAAATCCTTGGGACCTACCATGGTGCTCAGTGAAGGCTGTCCAAGATCCAAATTCTGGGGAAAAAACGATTCAGGAACTTCCAAGAAGAATTTGATTGTTTCTAGTTAGTAAAGAGGTGAGAAGAGATAGGAATATGTAGAGAAGAAAAATGAAGTATGTACAAAAAAGGGTTAAAAAAGAAGCAACTCCCTGAAGTGACCAAATAAATGGCTGAGGTCTGGGCAATAAATCTCTTGACAGTTTTTCACAGTCTGAAAAGTCTGTGTTTAGAAGTTAGCTAAAACACCTGCTCGAATTTCACTTTCAGGTTACTTATGTTCTGTAGAATTTAGCTTGAGTTTTAAAGGGTGGTGAGTGATTAGCGAAGCTGATCCTGATCCCTATTGAATTTTTCAAATTAAATGATTGGTATCTTGCACAGATAACGTGTGTGGGTAAAACACCAGCCCTCAGTATATTTGAGAAGGAATAAACAATGGGATGTACTCTTAACCTTTCCATTAACTTTTTATTTTAAACTAGCTATGGACTCAGAAGAGGTTGCAAAAAATAATACAGAGAAGTCTCACGTGCTCTTCACTCAGCTATCCCCTGCCCCATGGTAACATCTTGTGTAACTCTAGTCCATTAACAAACCCGGAAATTGGCATAATACAGTTAGGTAGGCTACAAATTTCATTCAGAATTTCACCAGTTTTTAAAAATGAGTCATTTTCTATTTTTGTAGTTCTAAGAAATTTATACCTGTGTAGAGATTCATGTAACCTCCACCACAAGCAAGATACAGAGCTGTTCTATCACCAAAAAGAACTCCTTCATACTGCTCTTCTATAGTTATCTTCCATTAACGTTTTATATAACAAGGTGTCAAGCAGCCCTTTTACTTATTGTCCTTTATGGGATGGGAAATATTTTTTCCTGGGAAAATAAGAATTTTTTTGTCTTTAAAGGATGTTGTGGAGTTCCCATCGTGGCGCAGTGGTTAACGAATCCAACTAGGAACCATGAGGTTGCGGGTTCGGTCCCTGCCCTTGCTCAGTGGGTTGACGATCCGGCGTTGCCGTGAGCTGTGGTGTAGGTTGCAGATGCGGCTCGGATCCAGCGTTGCTGTGGCTCTGGCATAGGCCGGTGGCTACAGCTCCGATTAGACCCCTAGCCTGGGAACCTCCATATGCCACAGGAGCAGCCCAAGAAATGGCAAAAAGACAAAAAAAAAAAAAAAATAAATAAATAAATAAATAAAGGATGTTGTAAAAAAAAATGAGATGAAATTTTCTGTAAGATTATATGACATGTCATGTATATAATATGATATAGTTCAAATCCCTGATATAATTCTTGAACAATGTCAAAAGAACTCTTTGACAGGTATGAAGCCCCACTGTTTACAGATGTGAGTGATAGATTTGTAATGGAGTAAAAAGATACTATGTCAAATTTAGTGAAAACTACTCTGTCTGACCCTACTGAATAAAGATTTTGACCCAATCATGCAATCTTTTTCCTTTTTTTAGAATCAGAATTGATGTTCTAACATTTTTCCCTTCTTATTATATATCTTGGATAGACTGAAGAGCACCTTAAAGCTGTATTCTTCTTTCAAGATAGAGGAAAAGACATTATTGGGAGTTCTTTATCTGAAGTTTAAAAGTCACTTGGTTTTAGGGAGTACCTGTCATGGCTCAGTGGTTAACAAACACAGTATTCATGAGGATGCGGGTTTGGTCCTTGGCCTTGCTCTGTGGGTTAAGGATCGTTGTTGCTGTGAGCTGTGGTGTTAGTTGCAGGTGAGGCTTGGATCCGGCATTGCTGTGGCTGTGTTGTAGGCAGGCAGCGGTAGCTTCTATTCGACTCATAGCCTGGGAACTTCCAAGTGCCACAGGTATAGCCCTAAAAAGACAAAAGACAAGAAAAAAAAATCAAATGGTTTTAGAGCAGGGATTTAAAATAACCTTTGTGTTGAGTTGGCATCAGAAATGCTTCTATGAACAAGATGTAAGAATAAGTCACTCTATTCTGATAATTAATTAGATTAACTTCTGTTGGTGGGGTTTGGGTTTCTCTGAGACCACACATTCTCATCGTGCTTCTTGTAATCAGCTCCTGGGGAAAACCGTTACAGGGACAGACTAGGAAAATACCCAGGATGTGTTTCTTCAAGGTCAGGGTTTGGTAGATGGGCCTCTGCTTTCCACCATGGTTGTCTCCCCAAACTGTGCCACCCTGCATGGCAGAGGGACTCTTGCTGTAGCTCTGCCTAATGTATTCTGAGGGAAAGCATTCTGTAGGGCAGAGTTGGCCCCACTAAACACGTGTTCCTCGGAGCTATTAGTTAAGAAGAGTAGCAAAGCCTGAATCTCTTCGTATAAGTCCCTGAAACCTGGAGGTCATCAACTGCTGATCTTGGGGCTGTGGCTCTCAAGCTTTATCATGGATAACTAGGGTTGAAGTTTTTATTAAAAATTCCTCAAACTCAATATTTCTGTTTAGTGAGGCCGGGGGTGGTAATTACTCCATTGTCACTGAGCCCCCAAAGTACTTCTTTTATTTTTTTTATATTATATAATGATTTTTTTTCCATTATAGCTGGTTTACAGTGTTCTGTCAATTTTCTACTGTCTAACATGGTGACCCAGTTACATATACATATATACATTCTTTTTTCTCACATTATCATGCTCCATCATAAGTGACTAGACGTAGTTCCCAGTGCTACACAGCAGGATCTCATTGCTAATCCAAATAATGCCATTTGCAGCAACACGGATGGAACTAGAGACTCTCATCCTGAGTGAAGTAAGTCAGAAAGAGAAAGACAATTACCCTATGATATCACTCATATCTGGAATATAATATATGGCACAAATGAACCTTTCCATAGAAAAGAAAACCATGGACTTGGAGAACAGACTTGTGGTTGCCAAGGGGGAGGGGGATGGATTGGGAGTTTGTGGTTAATAGACGCAGACAGTTGCCTTTGGAATGGATTAGCAGTGAGATCCTAAGTGCTTCTTATGCAGATGTTCTTGCCCCAGGCCACATTTGGAGAAGTGTGCCCCAAGATTTTGTAGCCTGCCATCCTTATTTTTATGATAATGGAGACTGAACCTGGAGCAGTGATTTAATGCCATATTAAAATCACATAGTATCTGGAACTTGTTTCCTGACATTTGAGTTAACACTTAGTATTGAAATGACAACCGAGAACCTCACTTTTTTAAGAAGGAAGAAAAAAAATGCATGATTTTGGGCATAGGAAAATTTTCTCTTAAACCAAAATAAGTAAATGAATGAATGAATGAATGTGTGGCTAGAAATTGTGAAACCTTGGACCAGCATGTCCAAACATCAAACAGAAAAAGCAGTCCATGTGGAAAGAACACACAGAAACATGACGCTGGGAGCCACATGATTCCAACAGGGACAAAGTCTCAGTATACAAATGGTAAACTGTGTTTACACAGTTTCCTAGGGGCTCAAAGCCCTTGGTAGACTATTTTTTTCTTTACCGTGAATAATTCTTACACTGAACTCATTGATTCTGTCTTGCCACCATGGAGACTACAACACAAAGAGAAGTGTCTGGTTAATGGTAATGAAAGATGATAGTACACACAGCTAAGTGTCTGGTTAACTACCCCAACCGCTCTTCAGATGGACACCAGCTCATAATAGATGAACCCATTGCTGCTTCATGGTTCCGCTTGGCATCAGAGAACACCTTTTCATTATGCTCTGAGTACATACCTTGCTAATGTAGGGTTAAGAGTATTTAGACATATTGTTTTAAGGTATTGTTTTAGGCTCTTGTTTTAAGGACAGCTGTAAAACTGGACATTTAGGATATCATTTTGTGGATCAGATTGAGTCCTCAAAGGGAAGCCTTACTTTTGGTTTTTGGTAACTGGGGGCAAAGAAAACTACTGCATTAGGGCTAAAACAATGATTACATGGGAGTACCTGAAACTAACTTTTTTTGCTAAGTTATATGTTTTGCCAATGTGGGTTAGAAATTTCTTGGATTTGTTTATTTTTCTATAATGAATCTTACAAGAAATTCCCACTACTGTGGAATTATTAATTCATTCACCATTGATAGAGCACCTTGTTAACATGCCATCATGGTGTTGGAGGTCTAGGGAAACAATGGTGATGTTTCTCAAAATGAATATCCTGTTTCCATTTACTAACAAAAAGTGTTATATAATATGTTAACTTTTCTGTTTATGTCCAATTAATTATTGCTTTACCTTATAACTATTAGGTAAATTGTCTCATTAGATGAATTGCTTTAAACGCTATGAAGAATTAAAACCAAATAGTAATTGTCTGGTGAAAAAAAATGTGGGCATTTGTTTAAAACCTTTCTGGGTCTAAGAAATAAGTCTTTTTTTAAAAAAAACTTTTGCAATAAATATCTTTATCCATGTGTTTTAATAATCTTGATCTTTAATATTAGACTCAATTATCGCACTAAGTGCAGCTTCTCTGCATAATTTTATTGCTCTTTTATAAACCGTAAGATTTTTATTTTCTAGAGAAAGGTGAGAATGATTGATGACTCCTGTTTATCTTAAACATTGAGATAATTTAATGCCATATTTGCTTCTGTCTTCAGTCTTAATTTTTCATTCTAGCATCCATGGAGGAAATTTATGTAGCAATAATTCCATATTGTAAATTTTTAAAACATGCATAGAATATTTGCTTTGTCAGACCAACTTTCTGTTCTTCATTTCACAAGTTGTTTGACAGTTTATGTAATTGCTCAATTTTGAAATGAAAAAACTCAGGCATAGAGAGGTATTAAATGACATTCTCAAGCTTATATATTCAATTTGTAACTCAGATGTGATCAGAATAGGTGGTGATTTTTTAACCAAGTCACGTAACCATCTGATATATGAAATAAAAGAATATTCACAGTGATGAAATGTTCTTTCAGTTATATAATAATGCATGAGATGTGTAGGGTCTTTGCAAATCATACCACATGGAGATTCTAATAGATCATGAATATTTGAATACATCTGTAATTAGTCATAAAATATTACTTATTGTGATTGCATTGGAAAGAATGAAGCACATTTTTTTAGTGCTGGCCTGAATGTCTCTTTGTGGATTTATTGCCTAGAACATACTTACTTGTTCATTGAAACATCTGCTAAACTTGTTGCTGTCTTATTAAAATAGCAGATCTAAGTATAAAGTGGTATCATTGGATATCACCCTTGGGCTGGTCAGGCAAGTTTAATTGGGTAAAGTTTATGTTTGAAACATGTGATGCTCACAGCCTTTGTAGGTTGGATTCTGCTCACTTCAATAAAAGAGTTATTCTGATAACAGTTATGGAGTATTTGGGGAGGAATATTGCCTGACCTCTGTCCCACAGACACAGCTTAATAATGATATTGATAACTATTTGTATTATTTGTTTCAAAGGGCTTTAACAGATACCTTGTAAACTGAGTGGATATGTAATTCTTTCCCTATTGGAGGCAGCTGGAAGACTTGACCATTTCCTTCAGAAGCCTGTTCTCACTTATTTCTCAATCCTGACTGTTTTTCAGGGTTCAGTTCAAGCCTAACCTTTTTTTTTCCACAGTCAATTCATTTCTCTCACTTCTGGCCTCCTAAAGCTATTGTACTCAATATATCATTCTTTTTATACTTGAATTTACACTGCTACTATATATAATTCATATAAAGTCATGATTCATATGACCAGTTCTAGAGGGATGTTTCAGGCAAATGTACACAGTCTAAAAGTTTTATTTGAAGGGTGCATATGCTCATCAGCTACTTTAAATTATCTATTTTCTTTTTTTAATTTGTTTTTTATTGTTATTTCCCCCAACACACTTTTTTTTTTCCCACTGTACATCATGGGGACCCAGTTACACATACATGTATACATAATTTTTCTCCCATTGTTGTGCTGCATTGTAAGTATCTACACGTAGTTCTCAGTGCTACATAGCAGGATCTCATTGTTAATCCATTCCAAAAGCAATAGTTTGCATCCGTTAACCCCAAGCTCTCAATCACTGCCACTCTCTCCCTCTCCCTCCAGACAACCAAGAAACAAGGCTATTCTCCAAGTCCATGATTTTACTTTCTGTAGAAAGGTTCATTTGTGCCTTATATTATATTCCAGATATGAGTGATATCATAGGGTAATTGTCTTTCTCTTTCTGACTTACTTCACTCAGGATGAGAGTCTCCAGTTCCATCCATGTTGCTGCAAATGGCATTATTTTCTTCTTTATGGCTGAGTAGTATTCCATTGTGTATATATACCACATCTTCCTAATCCAAGCGTCTGTCGATGGACATTTGGGTTGTTTCCATTTCTTGGCTATTGTGAATAGAGCTTCAATGAACATGTGGGTGCATGTGTCTTTTTTAAGGAAAGTTTTGTGTGGATATATGCCCAAGAGTGGGATTGCTGGGTCATGTGGTCATTCTATGTATAGATTTCTTTTTTTTTCTTTGTCTTTTTTTGCTATTTCTTTGGGCTGCTCCCGCGGCATATGGAGGTTCCCAGGCTAGGGGTCGAATCGGATCTGTAGCCCCCGGCCTACGCCAGAGCCACAGCAACGTGGGATCCAAGCCGCATCTGCAACCTACACCACAGCTCACGGCAACGCCAGATCGTTAACCCACTGAGCAAGGGCAGGGACCGAACCCGCAACCTCATGGTTCCTTGTCGGATTCGTTAACCATTGCGCCATGACGGGAACTCCCTATGTATAGATTTCTAAGGTACCTCCATACTGTTCTCCATAGTGGTTGTACCACCTTACATTCCCACCAACAGTGCAGGAGGGTTCCCTTGTCTCCACACCCCCTCCAGCACTTGTTATCTGTGGACTTACTAATGTGGCCATTTGCCTGGTGTGAGGTGGTATCTCATGGTAGTTTTGATTTGCATTTCTCTTCTAATTAGGGATGTTGAGCATTGTTTTAAGTGCTTGTTGGCCATCTGCATATCTTCCTTGGAGAAATGTCTACTGAGGTCTTTTGCCCATTTTTCAATTGGGTTGTTGGCTTTTTTGATGTTGAGTTGTTTAAGTTGTTTGTATATTTTAGAGATTAAGTGCTTGTCACCTGCATCATTTGAAAGTATTTTCTTCCATTCTGGAAGTTGTCTTTTTGTTTTCTTTTTGGTTTCCTTTGCTGTGCAAAATGTGTCCATTTGATTAGGTACCATTGGTTTCTTTTTGCTTTTATTTCTGTTGCTTTGGGAGACTGACCTGAGAAAACATTCCTAAGGTTGATGTCAGAGAATGTTTTGCCTCTGTTCTCTTCCAGGAGTTTGATGGTGTCTTGTCTTATATTTTGGTCTTTCAGCCATTTTGAGTTTATTTTGGTGCATGGTGTGAGGGTGTGTTCTCATTTCATTGCTTTGCATGCAGCTGTCCAGGTTTCCCAGCAATGCTTGCTGAATAGACTTTCTTTTTCCCATTTTGTGTTCTTGCCTCCTTTGCCAAATATTAATTGACCATAGGTGTCTGGGTTTATTTCTGGGTTCTCTATCCTGTTCCATTGGTCTGTATGTCTGTTTTGGTACCAGTACCACACTGTCTTGATGACTGTGGCTTTGTAATAGTGCCTGAATTCTGGGAGAGTTAAACCTCCTGCTTGGTTTTTGCTTCATCTTAATAGATGCAGAAAAAGCATTTGACAAAGTTCAGCATCCACTCATGATAAAAATTCTCACCAAAGTGGGTATAGATGGAACATTCCTTAACATAATCAAAGCAATTTATGACAAACCCACAGCAAATATAATACTCAATAGGGAAAAACTGAAAGCTTTCCCAGTAAAATCTGGAACAAGACAGGTATGCCCACTCTCACCACTGTTATTCAACATAGTATTGGAAGTACTAGACACAGCAATCAGACAAACAAAAGAAATAAAGGCATCCAAATAGGAAGAGAAGTGGTAAAACTGTCACTGTAGGCAGATGACGTGATGTTATATATAGAAGACCCTAAAAACTCAACCCAAAAAACTCCTTGAACTGATTAACAAATTCAGCAATGTAGCAGGATATAAAATTAACGTCCAGAAATCAGTCGCATTTTTGTATACTAACAATGAAACTTTAAAAAAGGAATACAAAAACACAATACCTTTTAAAATTGGACCCCAAAAAATCAAATACCTGGGAATACACCTGACCAAGGAGGCAAAGGACCTAAAGAACTATAAAACATTAATCAAGGAAATTAAAGAAGAAGTAAAGAAATGGAAAGATAGTCCATGCTCCTGGATTGGAAAAATTAATATTGTAAAAATGGCCATACTACCCAAAGTAATCTACAGATTCAATGCAATCCCTATCAAATTACCCATGACATTTTTCACAGAACTAGAACAAACAATCCAAAAATTTATATGTAACCACAAAAAACCCAGACGCAATCCTGAGAAACAAAATTTTCTATTTTCTTATATACACTGCCTTCATACACCACCACAGCTGCTCCAGTCTCCTCGTTGATCCTCTCATTACACATCCACACAGAGAAATATTTTTTTAGGATTAGTGTGCTTTTGGTCATGGCAGAGTAACTAGTAATGGACTTTCCCCTCCACTGTAAACAAGTAGGAACTTGGATGAAATACCAACCAACAGGTTTCAGACATCAGCCAAGTGACAGGATTGCATCCCATGAGGCAAGAGAAACAAACAAGGTGAGCCCTAGACTGACACAGCTTTCTGCATGTAGGTGTTCAGTGGATCCTGGCCCGGAGAGAGGGAACTCAAGGGAAGCATCAGTGTCTTCACCAAACTCAGGTGACAGATATCAGAGTTTGTGCAAACAGAGACAGCTAGACATGGTAGACAATAGTAGAGTACCAGAAGAATGGAAGCTTCTCAGAGAAGGAGCTCCAAGACTGCAAGGGAGTAGAGGTATGGGGTGGGTGACTCTTGAGTTTTCAAATGAAAACTTAAGTGTATATGTACAGCAAGAAACACTAGGAGAGCAAAGAATGACCAAAGAATAAGCCAGACAATTATGAACAGAAAGCCATTCTAGTTTTAACCTGCCAGGAAAGAGAACTCAGTGGACACCTAAGGCATTCGGTAGAGATTCCTGAAAAGTCAGACATCGTAAGTATGGCCAGATTAGACCTGCCCTAACAAAGCCTAGGAAGAAACCTTAAACGGTCAAGCGGATCCTTTCAATTTAACTGCCTGACAAGTTGAAAGGAAACATTTTTACAATGAAGACGTCATTTAAATATACAACAACATAGCATAAATAATGCAGCATCCAGTTCCAAACTTTGAGGGGTCAAAAGAAGCAAAAATATGTAACCAGTAATCAAGAGAAAATTCAGGCATGATAAATAGACCCATCAATGATAGAGGTGATGACATTAGAAGACAAAGACTTTAAAACAGCCTTTAAATATTCCACAATTTAAAATAAAACATAAGCATAATGTGAAGAGGAATGAAGGATATATTAAAAAAAAGAACCATGTGGAACTTTTGAATGATGGACTTGCACCCAGAATATATAAATAACTCTTATAATTCAGTAATAGTAAATTAAATGAACCAATTAAAATTAGCAAAAATTTAAAGGCATTTCACAAAAACAGATCTACAAATGGACATTTAGACATGAAAAGATACTATCATTAGACATCAGAAAAATGTAAATTAAAACTACAGTAAGATACCACTGTATGTCATTAGAATAGATAAAAACAAACTGAGAGTAACAAACATGTCTGAGAATATGGAGTTCTGGAATTCTCATTCATTGCTGCTGGTACTATAAAATGGAATAACCAGTTTGGAAAATAGTCTAGCAATTTCTGAAAAAAAATAAAATATGCTTACCATATGATTGAGAGAAGTGGACCTTAAAACTTTACATAAAAGCTATTGAACATTAAGAAGAAAATATTCCTTCAGCCTTTGCCACTGTATATCCCTTGGCTTAATGAACTCCTAGTCAGGAGAATCTAAGTTGCAAAAGTTTGTTCAAAGGTAAACTAAGGCATATTAAAAATTTTAAGAGTTTATTTGAGCAAAAACTGATTCCAGTAGAGCAGCGCCAAACTGAATGTGGTTAAAAGAGCTTTAGGGACAGGAGCCGGGGAAAGACTTATAGAGGAAAAAGTGAAATCAAAGTAAGGGAATTGTTTGGCTATAGCTTAAAGCCTACTTGGCTCTTTGTGATTGGTTGTCCTTAGGTTTCAATTTCTTAGCATTTATAGCCTTAGATTTTGGTTTTCTTATGTAGGTTCCAAGCATTGGAGCCACCTCAGTCTCATAGCCTCCTTGATTAGTTAACAAGTCCAGGCACTTAAGTGCTTAGGCAGGAGCTCCTCAACATGCAAGGAGTGGGCAAGTCACAGGGTAGATCAAGCTGGGATCATCTCTAGCTCTCAGAGGAAAACTCATATATCATCATTACCACTGTGTCATAGCTATAATATTCTTATTGATTATTCATTGTATGTTGGACACAGCTTCTCTTTCAAGAGTTACGCTGTCTTATTAAGAAGGAAAACTCATATGGAAAGTGACATCCTAACAGAAGTACACAGTGTTATGGGAATCTGTGTGTATTTCTGACAGAAGTGCTGACCCTTCATTGTGCTCAATGTCAGTCTTAATTCCTCAAGTTTAAAATAAGGCCAAGGATAACCTCTTCAATGTCTGTTGTATTAGTGGTGGCACCTAACCCAGAGCTACAAATGGAGTGCTCCCTCACCTTAGATGATTAACATGATCATTTGTTAGTGTTGGGCTTGCAGAATCCAAGCCTGATACTAACTTGGGAAAACCCAAGAAAGTATAACACTAAAAAGACACAGGTCTCCCTTTCTTTTGCCTGTGAGACATAGGAAGTATGGGGCTGGCAGATCAGGGCCATAGCTACTCCGAAGCCAGGTTCCTCTTTCTGCTTCATCATTCTTTGCCCCCTTATTCATCTTCACAGTGATCCAAAAAGACTACTTGAGTGCTACTGTCTGTTTGTGTTCCAGTCAGAAAGAAGTGGTTCCTAGCGGTGGAGAGGGCTGCAAACTCGCACACTCCTGGGGAATCAGCTCCCTTTAAAGATCTTTCCCAGAAGCCCCACACAGTTACTTCCATATATATATCTCACTAGTCATGATGAGTTGCAGAAAGACTAAGAAGTATACTTGTAGCTGGGCAAGTAGCCTCCCTGAACAAAACCAGACTCTGTAGGTAAGGATGAAGGGGGAAATGCAAACGTGGTGGTTAAACATCCGTCCTTGCCATGATCTATTTTTCAGTAACCTCAAGCTTGTGAGGCTAATGTGGCCGTTAGCAGCTAGGTAGTTATATTTTTTCCTCTTTCTAAGTCAAGTGGGAGAAATTGTTGTTTCACTTTCATGGTTCTTGAGGTTCTGTGTGTGCTTCTCTTCTGTGATGTTGAGATATTTTTCTTGGCACTTAGGAGGAGTAGCTTTCATGAAAGGCAAAGAAATATGACAACAGAGAAGCCCTCCTAATAGAGATAGCATGTGGGATATTATGGGTGATGCAAAGGTCAACCAGTGACCAGTCAGCCTTCAGATCTTTATGCCAAATGGTCAGTGTTGAAGGACAAAGTTAGGGGTGCTTTGAAGAACCTGAGAGAAGTCTCAGATGAGCCAGACTTTTTTCTTTCAAAAAGTGAGAATGGACTAATTCTCCTACAAAAAAGAGGACAAATGTATTTTATTTTAATTTATAAGTGCTATTTTCACTGGTGCTCAAAGGCTGAGATAGTTAATATTAGCTGCCAAGCTCCCAGCAACACCAAGGAAATTGAATTATTACCTTATTGGTCTCTCAGGTAAGATGATAGGATATTTTTCTAAATCCTTTTGATCTTTAGCAGGAAGAATGTTGTTCCATTTGAAAGGACTGTTATTATCAACAATAATGGAAAAGGGAGTAAATGGCACCCAGACCTAGGGCATCTCATCATGATACAATTTTCTCTATATCAGCTTTGCAGTGGGTGCTATGCTGGATGAAGTTTAAGTATAGCTTCTGCCTCGTGGCCCAGATCAATTTTGAAGCCATTATTTTGTTTCATTTGGTTTCAGGACTAAATGGTCAATTGTGTAGTTAGGTTCTTGCCGGTGCATTTGTCTATAGCAGCAGCATCCACTTTTGTGATGATTCATAAGTATAAAATTGAACAGGAAGGGGAAAATTAAATGAATCACAAGCCTGTTAGAGGCCCTTGAAAGTCCAGCCCAAGTGCTAGTAAATGCTGAAAATGGGTGGTCGGGGTGGCGGTGGAGGGGGCGACGTGTTTACTGTAGTGGATAGATTAAGTGGATTAAATTGGTAGATAATTTTGGAAAGGTATGTGGGAAAATTGAATGAGTGTAATGGGTAAATAGCATAGTACAAATGGACAAGTTTCTGATGTCAAAATTGGGTACATCCAAGGCCAGTGCTTACATCACCCAGATGAAAGGACTGCAGTTTGCTTGGGCTAGAATGTTTCTGCATGCCACACACATCTGGTTTGAAACATCTTTACCTTAGTCATACCTTTCAAAAGGAATACTTTAATTAGGCAGAGAAATTGATTACTGTGCAAAATAATGGATGTTTGAGGGGGTTTAGGGACCAGAGACTCACCTTTTCATCCAGCGAAAAGGTGCAATGTACACATCCTTAGCACTATGGCAGGCTACCTGTGACTAGCATCTTTATGGGCATCACTAGGTAGAATTGTTTTACTGTTTTTTCTTTTTCCCCCACAGTAGTACATTCATTCCTTCACTCATCAATTATTTAATCATTGCTTTCTACATAAAAAAATGCTGGAAAATCAATCATGTTTTTAAAAAAGTTGCTGTCCAAAGGGTCAAGACATTTATATTTGGGAAGATAAAATATAAAGAGTATTAGTTATGTAGAACCTTCAAAGAAATGTGGGTGACCAGTGGCAGCTAGGTCATTGGGAGTACTAGCTATTTGAGTCTTTTTTCTAGAAGGTTTAAAAATGTCCTTTGAGGAATGAAAAAAAAATATAGGACTTAAAGAATTACAACCATCAGCCTTCCTAATTTGTGGTTCATAAATACCCCTTAAATTTTTTTCAACTATATTCTGACAAAGAAATAATGACTTCAGTGTATATTTTTTTATTATTTAGCATTAGTGCACTTTTCTCATTTTGCATTTTTTTTTTTATCTCCAGTGGACTTATTTTCAGTTAAATGATTAACTGATTAGCTGAGCATTTTGATATGTGAGTTTTCATTTAAAACAATGCACTTATCAGTAACATTATCCCATAAATGGTTTGTTCTGATTTGAATCTATAGTTTAGGAATTTCCAAACTAAAACATAAAAACAAAAACTCCTGGGATCAATCCAGAAATTATTATGTGAGACTATGTACGTAGAAGCTCTGGGAAGTGGAGCTGAGCCTATACTAAACCTAAGATACATCCCTATTAGCTCTTCACTTGTCTCTTTTTTTCATTGCAGTAGGATGCAGAATAAAATACAAAAGGAAAGAAAAGAACATAAGCAAAAAGTAGGATTGAGCTAGGATTGCATATACATAAGCTTTTATTAATACTTGAGAATTAGGGAAGGCCTTGTTTCTTCCTTCTCTCTTAACTTATACTGCTTTACAACCTTGGAAACCCTCCCCCAACTCTTGCCTTAAGCAATATCATCATGGTCTATAAAATAACATCTTTTCTCTCTTCTGTTATCACTCATATAGCCAGTGCAACTGTTGATCTAAGGATTGCCCAAGAAAAGAATGAAGCAATGCAAGAAAATGTTTTGCACAGTAGCTGTAGCTGAGACAGGTGCAAGGGCATGGTGCTTGGAGAACTCATTCCATTCTCTGAGAGGGTGTCCTGCCTCCATCCTGAATTATAGATTTAAAACTTAGATTTTGAATAATAGAGGCACATTGTTAAATCAAGGCATGGGTGGAACATCTTCTGAGTTTGCAGTGTCGAATGCGGGGCTTTTCAATTTTATTTTTAGATTTATCATAGAGTGATCCTGACCTTCTTGGTTATAGTGTTGTGAATTTTAGCACATACATGAATTTGCATCATCACCACTACGATGAGGTTACAGAACAGTTACATTAACCTCCTCCAAATGCCCCCAATACCATCTACTTTTCATCACAAATCCCTCTAGTGATTTCTGGCAGCCACTAATTTCCATCAGTATAATTTTGTTTTTTGTAGAATGTTTTATAAATAAAAGCAAACAGTATATAATCTTTTGAGACTGGTTTCTTCACTCGGCATAATGTTTTTGAGATTCATCCCTTTTATTGCTTGTATCAGTAGTTCGTTTTTTTTAATTGTGAGTAGTATTCCACCGTATGAGTGTTCTACATTTCGTATCCATTCTCTTGTATGAAGACATTTGAGTTGTTTGCAGTTTGGGCTGTTACATATAAGGCTCCTATGAGAAGTTATGTACAGGTTGTTGTGTGAACGTGGTTTTCATTTATCTAGGTAAACTTTCAGGAGTGGAATTGCATTATAACATATTTAAGGGTATGTTTAATTGACAAACTCTTTTCTAGAGTGAGTATGCCAATACGTATGAGCAATTCATGAGAGTTCTAGTTGTCCTGAATCTTTGATAGCACTTGGTATTATCAGTATCTTTTATTTTAGTCAGTCTAATAACTATGTAGTGTGTAAGTACCTCGTGATTTTAATTTACATTTCCTAATGGCCAATGATGTTGCACTTTTTTCCCATGTGCATGTCATCTTAATATCTTCTTCGGTCCTTTGCCATTTTTAAATTGGGTTGTTTGTTTTCTAATTACTGGATTTTGAAAGTTATTTATATTCTGGACACAAGTCCTTTGTCAAATATGTAATTTGCCAATAGTTTATCCCAATATGTAGACCGTTTCTTCATTCTCTTAACAGTATCTTTGGCAGAGTGACAGTTTTTAATTTTGATGAAGTCCCATTTATAAATTTCCTTTTTTATGGGTTATGCTTTGGGTGTCATTTTAAAAAACTATTTGCCTAACCACAGGTCAGGAAGATATTTTCCCATGGGCATTATGGTTTAACATTTAAACCTATATGCATTTTGAGTCAATATGAGGATAAGGTGTAAAGTTTAGCTATAGGTCCATTTTTTTTTTTTTTTTTTGCATATGGATAACCAATTGTTCTGACATCTGCTGGAAAAAAAACCCTATTCTTTCTCCATTGAATTGCTTATACCTTTGTCAAAATCAAATGGCCATTTTTTTTTGAATTTTTATTTTTTTGTCTTTTTAGGGCTGCACTCACAGCTTATGGAGGTTCCCAGGCTAGGGGTCAAATCAGAGCTGCAGCTGCTGGCCACAGCCACAACCACAGCAATGCCAGATCCAGACTGGGTCTGCAACCTATATCACAGCTAACAGCAATGCTGGATCTTCAAATCACTGAGCAGGGCCAGGGATTGAACCCATGTCCTCATGGATAGTAGTCTGGTTCATTAACCACTGAGCCATGACAGGAACTCCCAACTGGCCATATTTATGTGGATCTTTTCCTAGACTCTCTATTATTCTATTCTATTGATCTGTGTGTCTGTCTCTTTACCACAAATATATTCCCTTGATTATCATAGTTTTAAAATAAGCCTTAACATTGTAAGGTATAATTTCTTCTTATTTTAAGAAATCGTTTTTGCTATTCTAGTTTTGTAGATTTTCCAAATATATGTTAGAATCAGCTTGTCCATATCTGCATAAAATCCTGCTGAGATTTTGGTAGGAACTGAATTAAATCTATAGATCATTTTGCGGATAATTGATATTTTACTGTTTAGATATCTTGTCCATAAACATGGTAGGCCTTTCAACTTACTCAGGTCTTCTTTGATGATTTCTTTCCTCAATGTTTTATGGTTTTAAATACACAGACCCACTTTTATGATTTATACTTGTGTTTCATATTTTTTTATTGCAAATGATAGTGTATTTAAATTTTGGTTTCCAATTATTTTACTGCTTGCATATCAATTCTTTTGTTTTTTGGTTGGTTTGTCTTTCCAGGGCCACACCCACGTCATGTGGAAGTTCCCAGGCTAGGGGTCCAGTCAGAGCTGTAATTGCTGGCCTACACCACAGCCATAGTAATGCTAAATCTGAGCTGCATCTGTGAGCTACACCACAGCTCATGGCAATGTCGGATCCTTAACCCACTGAGTGAGGCCAGAGATCAGACCTGCATCCTCAGGGATGCTAGTCAGGTTTGTTAACCACTGAGTCATGACAGGAACTCCTGTATATTTATTCTTGATTTTTGTATGTTCATCTTACATTTTGCAACCTTGTAAAGTCATTTTTTAGTGTCTATGAGATACTTTTAAAGGGGTTTCATGAATCAGCCTAGAAAGATGTCCCAAGAAAAGGAGCAAAGGAGGAATTTGTTCAGAAGACATCACTGAGTGTTTTTTAGAAACCAAAGATTAGAAACCTCAAGAGAGACAGGGAATGCCTTTTCACCTATTTTCATGTCTTTCATTCCTTTTTCCCTCTGCTAAATGGCATGTCATTATAAAAATAGTCATATTTGCATGCAAACATTGGAACAGTGTAAAATTGTTTTTCCTTTTCCTTTGTCCAAAAATATGGGTTTAAGCTAATTCTTAGAGTATATTTGTCTTCCTATTAATGAAGGGAGTTTGGCTCAAGGAGAGCCCAAGTGGCTCTACCTTACCCTCCAGGTCTCCATAGCCTCTTTCTCCAGGTCTTTATAGTATGTTTATTGTCATATTCTTTCTTTTTTCTACAAAAGGATTTAATTTAATAATACCACTTTTATTTTAGTATCTTATAGTACAGCGTTTAGTTTGAATGAGAAAATAATTTATAAAGAACCAAAAAATGATCATGGGGAGGTATAATAGACATACACATGAGAGGCAAGCTGGGTCAGTTGGAGTACAGAGTGACTGGGACTCCTTGTATGTAGCATTTAAGGAGATGTTTTTCATTTGGAAGAACAAAAGTTTGATAAAGGTGGTTTGAGCAGATCAATCTGGATGTAGTAATGTTTCAGAAAAGAGGTATTTATGTCCTTGAAAATATTCCTTAGAAGAGGTGGGTATCAATCTTTACCTTCCACACAAGCACACACTATTAAAATCTTGGGACCATTTTATAAATGAAATAAATGCTTTTTAGAGAAGTGTCGTAATTGTTAAGGAAATTTGAAAATCCAATTGTCATGTACAGCTCCTAAGATAAATATGTACCCTATTTATTATCCTTAAATGTTCATCGATAGACACATAGATGAAGAATATGTGGTGTATATACACCATAGAATATTAATCACTATAAAAAATGAAATAATGCCATTTATAGCAACATGGATACACTAGAGACTATCATATTAAGTGAAGTAAGTCAGACAGAAAAAGACAAATATATGATATCACTTATATGTGGAATCTATAAAATGATACAAATGAACTTATTTATAAAGAGAAACAGACTCACAGACATAGAAAACAAATTCATGATTGCTAAAGGGGCAATGGGGTAGTGTGGGGGAGATAAATTAGGAGTTTTAGATTAGCATATAGACTACGATATATAAAATATATAAACAACAAGGAGCTACTATGTAGCACAGGGAACTATATTCAATATCTGGTAATAACCTATAATGGAAAAAATCTGAAAAAGAATATACACACACATACATGTATATTACATATACATCTCACACACACACACACACACACACACACACACACTGAATATATGTATACAGCTGAATCACCTGAATGTAACACAGCATTGTAAATTAATTATACTTCAATTAAGAAAGAGCTAAAACATTGATTGATTTGTGTATGTTGAACCATTCTTGTGGACCTGGGATGAATCCCACCTGGTCCTGGTGTATGACCTTTTGTATATGTTGTTGGATTCAGATGGCCAGAATTTTGTTGAGAATGCATCAAAGATATCGGCCTATAGTTTTCTTTTTTGGTGGTATTTTTGTCTGGTTTTGGAATTAGGGTTATGGTAGTGTCACAAAATGACTTTGGGAATATTCCTTCTTCTTCAAACTTTTGAAAAAAGTTAAGGAGGATGAGTATAAAGTTCTCTTTGTATGTTTGGTAGAATTCACCTGTCAAGCAATGTCATATATCACATTAACAGAAGAAAAGTCAAAAATCACAAAATCATCTCAGTAGATGCAGAGAAAGCATTTGACAAACTCCAACATTCATTCATGATCCAAATTCTTACCAAAATGGGTATAGAGGGAACATATCTTAACATAATTAAAGCCATTTATGACAAACCCACAGTGAATATAATACTCAATGGAGAAAAACTGAAAGCCTTCCCACTAAAATCTGGTACAAGACAAGGATCCCTATTCTCACCACTGTTATTCAACATGGTACTGGAGGTCCTAGACACAGCAATCAGACAAACAAAAGAAATAAAAGACATCCAAGTAGGAAGATAAGAGGTAAAACTGTCACTGTATGTAGATAATATGATACTATATATAGAAAACCCTAAAGACTCAACCCAAAAAACTACTTGAACTGATCAACAAATTCAGCAAAGTAGCAGGATATAAGATTAACATTCAGAAATCAGTCGCATTTTTGTATACTAAAAATGAAATTTTAGAAAAGGAATACAAAAACACAATACCTTTTAAAATTGCACCCCAAAAAATCAAATACCTGGGAATACATATGACCAAGGAGGTAAAGGACTTATATGCTGAGAACGATAAAATATTAATCAAGGAGATTAAAGATGTAAAGAAATGGAAAGATATTTCATGTTCCTGGGTTGGAAAAATTAATATGGTAAAAATGGCCATACTACCCAAAGCAATCTACAGATTCATTACAATTCCTAACAAATTATCCATGACATTTTGCACAGAACCAGAACAAACAATCCAAAAATTTATATGGAACTACAGAAGACCCAGAACAGCCAAAGCAATTCTGAGGAACAAAAACCAAGCAGGAGGCATCACTCTCCCAGACTTCAGGCACTATTACAAAGCCACAGTCATCAAGACAATGTGGTACTGGTACCAAAACAGACATACAGACCAATGGAACAGAATAGAGAACCCAGAAATAAACCCAGACACCTATGGTCAATTAATATTTGGCAAAGGAATCAAGAACATAAAATGGGAAAGAGAGAGTCTTTTCAGCAAGAATTGCTGGGGAAACCTGGACAGCCGCATGCACATCAATGAAACTAGTACACACCCTCACACCATGCACCAAAATAAACTCAAAATGGCTGAAAGACTTAAATATAAGACAAGACAATACCAAACTCCTGGAAGAGAACACAGGCAAAACATTCTCTGACATCAACCTTAGGAATATTTTCTCGTCGGTCTCCCAAAGCATCAGAAATAAAAGCAAAAAGAAACCAATGGGACCTAATCAAATGGACAAGCTTTGGCACAGCAAAGGAAATCAAAAAGAAAACAAAAAGACAACTTCCATAATGGGAGAAGATAGTTTCAAATGATGCAACTGACAAGGGCTTAATCTCTAGAATATACAAGTAACTTGTACAACTCGACATCAAAAAAGAAAACAACCTGATTGAAAAATGAGTAAAAGACCTTAATAGACATTTCTCCAAGGAAGATATACAGATGGCCAACAAACACATGAAACAATGCTCAACATCGCTGATTAGTAAAGAAATGAGATACCGCCTCACACCGGGCAAATGGCCACATTAATAAGTCCACAGATAACAAGTGCTGGAGTGGGTGTGGAGAAAAGGAAATCCTCCTGCACTGTTGGTGGGAATGTAAGCTGGTACAGCCACTATGGAGAACAGTATGGAGGTACCTTAGAAATCTATACATAAAATGACCACATGACCCAGCAATCCCACTCTTGGGCATACATCAAGACAAAACTTTCCTTAAAAAAGACACATGCACCCTCATGTTCATTGCAGCTCTATTCACAAAAGCCAAGACACAGAAACAACCCAAATGTCCATTGACAGACAATTGGATTATGAGGAGGTGGTATATATACACAATGGACTACTACTCAGCCATAAAAATGAATGAAAAAATGCCATTTGCAGCAACATGGATGGAAAGACTCTCATCCTGAGTGAAGTAAGTCAGAAAGAGAAAGACAAATACCATATGATATCACTTATATCTGGAATATAATATACAGTACAAATGAACCTTTCCACAGAAAAGAAAATCATGGACTTGGAAAATAGACTTGTGGATGCCAAGGAGGAGGGGGAGGGAGTGGCGTGTATTGGGAGCTTTGGGTTAATAGATGCCTTTGAAATGTATTAGCAATGACATCCTGCTGTGCAGTACTGGGAACTATGTCTAGTTACTTATGAGGGAGCTTGATAATGTGAGAAAATAGAATGTTTACATGTATGTATAATTGGGTTACCACGCAGTACAGTAGAAAAAAAAATGTATTGGGGAAATAACAATTACAAAAATAGCTAAAGCAAAACTAGAATCTGTGGATTTTTGTAATTATTTCTTCATTAAACTCTACCTCATGAAAGCCTTGTCTTTAGAAAGAAGTCAATAATTTCTTTTGGCATATTACTTAAGGTGCAACTTTTTTTTTTTTCTTTTTCAGTTGCACCTGTGGCATATTGAAGTTCTCTGGCCAGGGATTAACCCCAAGCTGTAACTTCAACCTATGCCACAGCTGTGGCAATGCTGGATCATTAATTCATTGTGACAGACTAGGGATTGAACTTGAGTCTCTACAGTGACCTGAGCTGCTGCAGTTGGATCCTTAGTCCACTGCATCACAGCAGGAACTCCTTCAGCTGCAATTTTTAGTAAAATATTTGTTTCCATTTTTTCCTCCTCTTTAATCAAGAAGTTATTTAGGAGTGTATTTTGAGTTTTCAAATATGCTTGTAAATTACCTTTAAATTACTGATTTTCATTGCATTGTGAAGTATAGTCTTTGTTATATAAATTGACATTTTGGAGACTTGTGGCCTTGTATGTGATGTGATTAATTTTCATAAAATTTCCACATGAACTGGAAAAAGTACTGTGTTTATTGAGTGTATTTTTCTAAAGATAAATATGTATATGTCTTGCTATTTTTTAATTTAAATATTATATAGTCCAAGGGTTTTTTGTTTTTGTTTCTTTTTTTTTTTTGTCTTTTTAGGGCCACACCCATTGCATATATGGAGGTTCTCAGGCTAGGGGTCGAATTGGAGCTGTAGCTGATGGCCTAAACCAGAGCCACAGCAAGGTGGGATCTGAGCTGCATTTGCAACCTACACCAACCACAGCTCATGGCAACGCCGGATCCTTAACCCACTTAGCGAGCACAGGAATCAAACCTGTGTCCTCATGAATGCTAGTCAGGTTCGTTGACCACTGAGCCACGACAGGAACTCCTGACTTTTTTCTTTTTTTTTTGTATGATAGAGGACTGTTAAAATATCCCATTCTGATTTTGCGGATTAAGTAATTCTTCCTTATTATTCTATCAGTTTTATTCTACTCATACTGAGACTTTATTACTTATGGCCAATTCATTCATACTTGTTAGAACTGCTTGGTAGAATGTCAGTTTTGCTTTGTCAGTTTTGCTTTTTAAATTTTACCTTGTCACCCATTATTTTGCCACAGCTCCTATTTGCCCAATGGAACATTTCCATATCTTTTCTTTCATCATTTCTGAATGGGCTTTATCATCAGAATTTAGCTGCACTTTAATTTGCCTCTCTCTTTTCTTGGGGGTCTTTCTTTGTTGTTGCTATATGTTAGGAGCAGAAGATTTGCAGGAGAGGGCTGACTTTTTGCCCATCTTTGCTAGAAGTCCTTTCTTGGACTTTATATGGGAACTTGAAATAAAAGTTAGAGTGATGGTATTTCACTTTACTAATCCCTGTGAACTTGGCCACTGTACAGTCCTGTGGTATGGTGGACAGAAATTTACTCTATATTTTCATGGCACTGGATTAGTAGAGGCTGGACAGGTTACCCTCCTTCATGGCACTGGGTTACTAAAGGACTCTATCAGTTTGTAGAGCCAGGACTTCCTGAAGATTCAAGGGAAGTGATTTGTAAAATGTGACTGACAGAATGTACTCAGTACATTTCCTTCCCAAGTAAATATGGGAAAAACAAGCAACTTAGAGTAAAGGAAAAGCCCTAGATAGACATGTCACAAAAGTATTTTTCATAAATCAAGAATAGTGCAAACTGGAATCAAACACAGAGTTAGCTTACTGAAAGTAAGCATATATACCAGTAGAGAAAATAAATTTATTAAGCAGGAGTAACTTCTCTCACAAGACCATTTGCGATCATTTCAGGGACCTGTGCCTTTCATACTTTTCTCAGGAAGTATAGCATATAAATGATAATAACCCCTCTAAAAGTCTGCTTAATGGTCTGGCATCTTGGGAATTCATCCTGATGCCTGCCTGCTAGAAGCCGTCCATCCTTGGTAACCCTTTCTCTTCAACTTGGTTTGCAGTGATTATGCTTTCAATATTTAAGAACATCTTCTTTCTAATTATACCCTTCTGGCATGACAGATGCAGGAGGTGCAGAAGTAAACCAAGTCTGTGTGACAACTCAGTCTCAGTGGGCGCTTCATTTCGATCATCTTGTGAGGAATGGGGTGTTCTCTTTGAACATGCAACAGGGTATGTGATCTGTGGCAACTGTTAATGAGCTGAAAAGCTTATTTATTAAATATGAATCTCATTTTAAATACAGAAACGGATCTGGGAGGGGTTTACGTTTCCAAGATTAGTATCTTGTGTACATGCTTTTGTGAGAGTATTTCTGAGTCAAATTAGTATATGCTGGGTAAGATAAGCCCTCTGTTTGTGCTAGTTTTAAAGACCAAACAAAACAGCAGAAAAGAAAAGGCACAGCTCTGTAGTGATTCTCAGGTGTCCAGCCCGGAATGAGAATTTGTTTCTCATTCTAATATCTTTTTCATTAAAATCTCAGGAAAATAATGTAGCCACACCAATGCCTTCCTTGTTCTGTGCTTTTGTATTCTAATGGTAAGAGAGGCCTTCTCACTTCAGTTTAAACCAGTGAGTCTCAACATGAGTTGGATTTACTAACATAGCAGATGAAGTAAAATTAGAAAATGTAGTAAGTCTTGACAATTCTGAATTATTTCCTTGTTTGAGTGTTCAAATTATATTCTTCTTACTTTTGGGGGTTTAAAACATTATTTCAAAAAAATAATAAAATGGAGTTAATAGTTGGAAAAATTTTAATGTATCTACCTTAGAAAAAATAATAATTTGTATAGCTCCATTGATTATTTTTTCTAATTTTTGTAGTATTGTGAAATTTAAAGCCCTGGGAATCACTGACTCAAGTCATTCTTTGGGAGTAAAACTAGGTCTTTCAGAGAATAAGCAGATTAAGTGGTCTGTTTGAGCCTAGCAGGAAAATATTTCTAATGTTCTTATGGAATGGATAGAGATATCTGATTAAATACACTTGATTTGAATACATTGAAAGTGTTTTTTTAACTATTCCCTGATCTATCTGCCAGTTGTGCTCAAAACTTACTGGAAGTGGATAAATGGGCCTAAGAGGATCTTACGCCAAAGCAAGGCACCTAGGTCTTGAGCAAAAAAATCAGTTCAATGCAGTTTCCAAGGCAGTATAAATGGAAAACCTGTGGAATGGCTGTGTTATTAAACATTTCTTGAGTTTATTTGTACTTTTATTTATACTATGCAAAGGCATAGATATTAAAGGCTGAAGAAATGCTGTATCACATGTTACCTCATGGATTGTTTCCTGATTCTAAGGTTTTTACAATCCTCTGGGGACTGATATTTATTTGTCTCTGATTAGAGAAAGGAAGGTTTGTGGCAAAATGCTCTCTAGGAACAACAGCTCTACCTAGCATTGTATTCGTGCTGTTTCCTCTTTATACATCTTTTCTAAATCTGCACAGCTGCTGGGTAAGAACTGCAACTTATATTTTAATTCTGCTATCCCAGGAGAAAAGCTTTTCTCTGTAAGTTTTGCTCTCTATTATTATACTAAAGTTCAAAAAAAGCAGAAGAGATTATTGGGAAGGCAGGAAGGGAGTCCCAATACCCTGTAATTTTTTCCCTGCATATGATGATAAAAACATTGGTTGAACAATTATTACTTGAAAGAATTTTAGTGACTCATATACATACATTTAAGGAATAGACCCTACATCTTTAGCATGACCTTAAAGCATATTTGCCCACTAAATTGAGGCAACAATGCTTTATTCTCTTAATATTTACAGAACACCCTTACTCGGTACTGTGCTAACTTCTAGGGATATAACTGTAAGCTGGAGATTGGCACTTGCCATCTGCCTCTCGAAGGACTGAATCATGAGCCGCCATAGCTGCTGACCCTCAACGCCCCCTGGATGTGTTCAGGGTGGAAATCAGGAAATCTGTGCTCTGGGAAAGCTGGCAGGACAGGACTTCAGATAGTTAGATATTTTCAGGGGAAGATTTTATGAGCTTAATTCTTGCATCTTTTTGTATCCAGAAAAGCACTAAAATCCTTCATGGTGACATGACGACATTTGTTCCTTATGACTAGCAGCAACCTTCATGAGACCTTCTGTAAAAATATGTGCATGGTTGCATGTACCTCCCCCTTCGCCAAAATCATATATATATACTGACATTTCCCGCTGCCTCTTTGGAGCAGTTTTTCAGGGCTATCTGAAATACTTCCTCCCAGGCTATAGTCCTCATTTTGTCCCACATAAAACTAAACTCTCAACTTTTAGGTAGTGCATATTTTTTTAAGTTGACATAGTAGTGAATTAAGTATAGTCTCTGATCCTGAAGGAGACTCATTGCCAAAGCTCCAAACCTTTGAGAAATAGCCACTGTTTACTTTCATAAGTTAGATGTTTAAATGTAAGCAGTTGATATCATATTCATTAAGAGGCAAAAAAAGAACCATTCCATATGGTCTCATTTGCTTTCTGCGTACCTGCCTACACGATAGCTAGTTATTTTTGACACCTCAGTAAGTTCAGTTTATGATTCTTGCATTTCATCTTAAAGCTACCTAAACTTTAACTCCTTGAGTAAGATTTCTTTTAGAGATACTCAGAGAAGAACCTTAGCACTGTGAACTTCCTCACAGTCATGTGTGTTGCCTGGGTGGCCCCCCACTCTGAGCCCAGGGTGGTGGGGGAGCGTGATGCCAGGGAAGAGGATCAGGATCCCAGGCAACCTATTGTTAAATCCATGAGCCAACTCGCATATCAGAGAGAGTTCAGGTTGAATCCACTCAGCACGGAGCAAAGGGCCAGGGGAATACAAGGTAGGCCACTAGCCATAGCATCTTCTAGAATGCCTGCCTGTGGCCCAGACCCCAAGCCTTTTACCCAGTTTCCTTTTATGAACTTCCATTTGTGGCTCTGAGACCAAATAAGATGTTCTAAATTTATGTCTCTTCGTTAATGATAGGTAATGAGGAAGAAGCCGGTAATAATCAACGATTATTGGGCAAAGGCTTATTTCCCGCAACTTCCTTGCATACCGTGATAAAGGAATTATGGTATAAACAAGCAAATTAATTTTACAAAGCACTTAAGAGCTGAATTTAAAGTGCTAATGGAGACCATTGGAAAACTGTGTTGAATGTTTTTAATGAAAATTCTGCTTACTGCTCAGTTGAAACCAACAGATATAGTGTTATAACTGGCAGGGGGTTGAATTGTTAAAAGGAGAACAGCTAACAGAGTGTAACATGATGAATCCAGGGCAAACATGATTCCTATGCCTTGATTCCAGATTGGAACTGACTGCTGGGATGTAAAGTATATTATCCTATCCTGATCATTCTCTTAGAAATTCTTCCAAAGATTTGTCCAGAGATATCATAAGACCTTCCACAAACCAAGTTGTTTTTGTTGATATACTTAAAATTATGACCACAAAAATTATTATTCAAAATTTCATTTGGGGAGAATGTAAAATCAGATAGAATGCTGAGATTCTTCTGGGCACAATGAGAATTGTGGTCACTGTACTGATGAAGAACTTGCTTAATGGGTTAGATGTCTGATGAAGAATGACTTATGGTTCAGTCACTGCCACCATCTATCAGTGTGAAAAGAAAAGTTGCTTATTGATATTTCCATTTACCATTTTTTTTGTACATGCTCCTGCCCACCCAGCAGCAAGCTATATAGGTAAACCCTTTTGAAAAACAGACATAAGTAAACTCAGATTTTTGCATTCATTTGTTAACTTTGGAGTTATTTCTTAAACTTTTTTGACGAAATTTTTACCTTCAAGAATGTCTAAGACAGTGGCTTATAACCTATGTCTTGTAAAACATCAGAGCATAATGAGAAGTGTGTTAATAATAGATAAAGTACAAAAATTTATAACATTATTTTTGTATAAATTCAAATGAATTTATGAATATATTATTATAATGATATAATTCTCAGATACTTACATTCCGAAATGCTTTCGGAGGAATAGAATGAAGGAACGCTTGGGATCCTGTTTATTTTTTAAATCCGATGGAGCTCAACAGTATTTCCTGTGCCATTTTCTCTCTTACCTGTGTTTAGGGAAGGAAGTTGAGAACCTGTCTTCCACTTATCTATTGCTACATAACAAATCAATCCATAGGTAAAGGCTTAAAGCAAAACTATATATATATATATATATTTGCTCATAAGTCTGCAAGTGGGAAAGGCTTAGTGGGAATAGATTTCCTTTGCTTCTCTCAAAATCAACTGGGTTGGTACTAAGGCTAGAGGCTGGAATTATCCACAGGCTTGCTCACTCTCATGTCCAGAGAAATATGAATTATCATGGACAGAGATAAGTGGCTGCCATATATTTTGTGAAATTGGTTGTAACTTTATTTCTGGTCCTATGTGCTTTTCCAGACCTTAGCACTTGCTTATCAAGAAGTAGGATTTATATTCTTTCCTCTTGATCCTGGGAAGGTTGGTGAATTCTCTATTTAAGAACAGCAGAAGTTTTGTCAGCCTTGACTTTAGAATCTGGGCTGAAAAATATTATATGCCTTTCCACCTGGCTGTCTTTCAGCATATTGACCCAAAGCAGCCCAGGCCATATAAAGAACACATGGGTAAGTGCCTGATCAACTCCAGCTAAGTCCTCAACCAACCACTAGGATCAGTCATCAGACCTTGAGTAAAGGAGTATTCACTCACTTCAGCCCCTAGGTTTCAAGTCATTCCAGCTGTTCCCTTGTGAAGCAGAAACAAGCTATCAGCGCAGTCTTATACAAATTGCAGATTTCTGAGTAAAATGAATAGATAACTGCAACACATAACTGAAACATTCTGCTTTAAAGATTAAAGAGACGATATATTCAAAATTGTCTAAAGATCCCAGAGATTACTCTGGAACAGAAATGGCTTTATCATCCCTGCTGATAAATATTGTCCGGTATAATTAGAAGTGGACGTGAGGCTCTTATCAAATTTCATTCCTTTCTAACACAGTGTACATTTTGGTTCTGTTTCCAAGGAAATATCCTTCCTTTAAAATGCAAACTCAACACAGCTAAATTGATATTTTGCAGATTTATCTTTGGCATTGTGTGCCCCCAAATTCTTCACCTCTATCCTCTTATTTCTGAACTAGTAAATGAGATAATATTAAGCTATAATTTTTGAGCCATATGGTAGTGATAGAATATTCTTATTAGTGTTGGCGGATGCCAAGAGTTTAGGCTTTGCTGTTAGCATGAGTCCAACTTAATCAACATACATAGGGCACATATGAATATTACATGACATAGTGTAATGGAGGATAAACAAGACCAAGTTTCTTTTAGTAGGATTTTACTGTCTTCCCCATGTCCCATGTTAAATAGGAACACATTAATATATTTTCTTCTGAAATGTCACAATATTTTTTATCCATAGTTAAGAATCCTGATCATGTGGAGTTTTTACCTTTCAGACATAATAAATGATAGCGCTTTAAAATTTCCACAGACTTATCATGGAAGAAAAATTTTCCTGTAAATTTCAGTCATCATGCTATTCTTTCCTCTTAACTAGATCTTTAAAGATCTTTATCAAAGACCACCTAGACCAATCATTGTTACACTTGATATTTATTGGAATCACCTAGAAGTTTTGTTAAATAATCAATTTCAGTGCCCCAACTCCAGAATTTCTGATTCAGTAGTAGAGGGCAGCCTAAGAATTTGCATTTCAAATAATGCTGTTACTCAGGGACCACACTTTGTCTTTTTGTCTTTTTGTTGTTGTTGTTGTTGTTGTTGTTATTGTTGCTATTTCTTGGGCCGCTCCCATGGCATATGGAGGTTCCCAGACTAGGGGTTGAATCGGAGCTGTAGCCACCGGCCTACGCCAGAGCCACAGCAATGCAGGATCCGAGCCACGTCTGCAACCTACACCACAGCTCACGGCAACGCAGGATCCTTAACCCACTGAGCAAGGGCAGGGATCGAACCCGCAACCTCATGGTTCCTAGTCGGATTCGTTAACCACTGTGCCACGACGGGAACTCCAGGGACCACACTTTGAAAACTACTGATGGAGCGATACAAGATAAAGGCCCATTGTATGTGTAGAGCTTTTTCTAACTACTATTCTCTGAAACATTACTCTAAATTTAAGACAGCTTTCAAGTCACCACATGACAAAATTGTTTTCATTCATCCACAAGTTGGATAAGTCATTTCTCTCAGCCGCATTTCATCACATGCCGGGGTAAATTAAGAGGAGAAATAAATTGGTTCTTTCAGTCTGAATGTCATCAAGAGCCAAATGAGTTCTAAAATTGAGAATGTATCATGAGAAAGTTATTGCAGGCCTTTCTCACCAATGCACAACCAGAGATTTTGGTTAGTTTTGCCAATTTGATTATAAAATAGTCAGAATTCTGTCTCAGATATTTCAGTGATAAATGATACAGTAGAAAAAATCTGATTATCCTGGGAATTCAGAGTCCAAAGTAGTTCTGGTCTAGATGCCTTGTACATCTGAGTCTCAAGAAAGCATCAGTGTCCTCAATAAAAGTATGAAAGGATCTCTCCCCTTAACAATCCTGAGAAACAGATCTGCCACCCTGAAGATTTTTTTTCAGGCTTCTAAATATTTTCAACTAACTGGACTTAATTGGACTATTCTAAGAAATGGCCTACTTAGCAATTCTCTTGGTCAGCACTGGAATCATTGAGGCATTTCTGTTCATGGGTTTTCCATTGACTTTTGTCCATTTACGTCCTTACTTTAGTTGTTTCTAATTTAACAATTTCATAAATAAGCATTTTTAGTTACCATTTTCCATGGTGCACTCTCTTTCTTTGCTTGACTGGAATGCATGTTTACGAGTATGTATTTTCTATTAGTAATTAACTAAATTTATCATTTATTTAAAAATTAGTTGTACTTTTTTATTATAAAAAGAAATACATGCTCATTGTAGAAAAATATTAAAAAAATATCCTGAAGTCTATAATTGCAGTTAATATTGTAATTTTCTTCTTAGCCATTTTCTATATATATTTTCAATTAAATATATTTATAATTTTCAAAATATAAATTGATGTTGATGTCAGAGAGTGTTTTGCCTATGTTTTCTTCTAGGAGTTTGATGGTGTCCTGTCTTATATTTAAGTCTTTCAGCCATTTTGAGTTTATTTTGGTGCATGGTGTGAGGGTGTGTTCTAGTTTCATTGCTTTGCATACAGCTGTCCAGGTTTCCCAGCAATGCTTGCTGAATAGACTTTCTTCTTCCCATTTTATGTTCTTGCCTCCCTTGTCAAAGATTAATTGACCATAGGTGTCAGGGTTTATTTCCGGATTCTCTATTCTGTTCAATCAGTCTGTCTGTCTGTTTTGATACCAGTACCACACTGTTTGATGACTGTGGCTTTGTAGTATTTCTTGAAGTCTGGGAGAGTTATGCCTCCTGCTTGGTTTTTGTTTCTCAGGATTGCTTTGGCGATTCTGGGTCTTCTGTTGTTCCATATAAATGTTTGGATTGTTTGTTCTAGTTCTGTGAAAAATGTCGTGGGTAATTTGATAGGGATTGCATTGAATCAACATCAACATCATGAATATTTTCTCAGGTCAGTCTCCCAAAGCAATAGAAATTAGAGCAAAAATAAACCCATGGGACCTAATCAAACTGAAAAGCTTTTGCACAGCAAAGGAAACCAAAAAGAAAACAAAAAGACAACTTACAGAATGGGAGAAAACAGTTTCAAATGATGCAACTGACAAGGGCTTAATCTCTAGAATATATAAACAACTTATACAACCCAACAGCAAAAAAACCAATCAATGGAAAAATGGGCAAAAGACCTGAATAGACATTTCTCCAAAGAAGATATACAGATGGCCAACAAACACATGAAAAAATGCTCAACATCGCTGATTATAAGAGAAATGCAAATCAAAACTACCATGAGATACCACCTCACACCAGTCAGAATGGCCATCATTAATAAATCCACAAATAACAAGTGCTGGAGGGGGTGTGGAGAAAAGGGAACCCTCCTGCACTGTTGGTGGGAATGTCAACTGGTACAGCCACTATGGAGAACCGTTTGGAGATACCTTAGAAATCTATCCATAGAACTTCCATATGACCCCACAATCCCACTCTTGGGCATCTATCTGGACAAAGCTCTACTTAAAAGAGACATATGCACCTGCATGTTCATCGCAGCACTATTCACAATAGCCAGGACATGGAAACAACCCAAATGTCCATCGACAGATGATTGGATTTGGAAGAGGTGGTATATATACACAATGGAATACTACTCAGCCATAAAAAAGAATGACATAATGCCATTTGCAGCAACATGGATGGAACTAGAGAATCTCATCCTGAGTGAAATGAGCCAGAAAGACAAAGACAAATACCATATGATATCACTTATAACTGGAATCTAATATCCAGCACAAATGAACATCTCCTCAGAAAAGAAAATCATGGACTTGGAGAAGAGACTTGTGGCTGCCTGATGGGAGGGGGAGGGAGTGGGAGGGATTGGGAGCTTGGGCTTATCAGACACAACTTAGAATAGATTTACAAGGTGATCCTGCTGAATAGCATTGAGAACTATGTCTAGATACTTATGTTGCAACAGAAGAAAGGGTGGGGGAAAAAATGTAATGTATACATGTAAGGATAACCTGACCTCCTTGCTGTACAGTGGGAAAATAAAAAAAAATTATTAAGAAAAAAGAAAAAAAGAAAAAAATATATAAATTGAGTCATATAGAATTTTAAAGAAGCCAAATTAAAAAAATTAAAACATGTAAATAGAAAAAAAATGAACAAAATTATAACAACCATAATACTACCCCATCCTAGATATTATCTTTATTTACATTTTAGTTTAGTCTCCTCAGATTTTTTTTTTTTGTCTTTTTGCCTTTTCTAGGGCCGCATCTGTGGCATATGGAGGTTCCCAGGCTAGGGGTCCAATCAGAGCTGTAGCCGCCAGCCTACACCAGAGACTCAGTGAGGCAGGATCCCAGCCGCGTCTTCGACCTACACCACTGCTCATGGCAATGCTGGATCCTTAACCCACTGAGGGCGGTCAGGGATCGAACCCACAGCCTCTGGTTTCTAGTCAGATTCATTAACCACTGAGCTACGACGGGAACTCCTCCTCAGATATTTTCGGAGGGACTTTTTTTTTTTGGCAGCTTCCATGGCATGTGGAAGTTCTCAGGCCAGCAGTTGAACCTGTGTCATAGCAGCAATCCAAGCCACAGCATTGACAATGCTGGATCCTTAACCTGCTGTGCCACAAGAGAATGCCCAGACATTTTTATATGTATATAAATGCATTTTCTGAAATGGAATTTCCTGCATATAGTACTTTGCTACTTTTTTTCAATCATTTAGTTTACTATAGTGAATATTTGTGCATATTTTTTTCTTGGATAAATTCTTTTTTTATCTTTGAAATTTTATTGACACATATTTGCTTTACAATGTTGTGTTAATTTCTGCTGTACAAAAATGTGATTTAGTTATAAATATACACATATCCCTTCTTTTTCAGATTCCTTTCCCATTTAGGTTATCATAGAATATTTAGTAGAGCTCCCTGTGCTATTTAGCAAATCCCCATTGATCATTCATTCCATATACAATAGTGTGCATATGCCAGTCCCAAACCCCAGTCCACCCACCTCCACACACATACACACTTATTCCCTTTGGTAACCATAAGTTTTTTTTTCAAAGTTGGTGAGTCTGTTTCAGTTCTGCTTATAAGTTCATTTGTATCCTTTTTTTAGATTCCACATGTTAAGTAATATCATGTGATATGTGTCTTTGACTTAGTTCACTTAGTATGATAATCTCTAAGTCCTTCCATGTTGTTACAAATGACATTATTTAATTCTTTTTAACGGGTGAGTAATATTCCATTGTATATTCGTACCATCTCTTTATCCATTCATTTCAGCGAACATTTAGGTTGCTTCCATGTCTTGACTATTGTAAACAGTGCTGCATTGAACACTGGGGTGCATGTATCTTTTCAAGTTATGGTTTTCTCCAGATAGATGCCCAGAAGTGGGATTGTTGGATCATATTGTAGTTCAATGTTTAGTTTTTTGAGGAACCTCCATATTGTTTTCCATAGTGGTTGTGCCAATTTACATTCCCACCAAGAGTGTAGGAGGGTTCCCTTTTCTTTACATCCTCTCCAGTGTTTATGGTTTGTAGATTTTTTTTAAATGATTGCCATTCTGACTAGTGTGAGGTGATATCTCATTGTGGTTTTGATTTTCATTTCTCTAACGCTTAGCAATGTTGAGCATCTTTTCATATGCCTGCTGCCAACTGTCTTTCTTCTTTGGAGATATATCTATTTACATCTTCTGCCCATTTTTTTATTGGGTTGTTTGTTTTATGATATTGAGCTGCATGAGCTGTTTGTATATTTTGTAGATTAATTTATTGTAGGTTGCTTCATTTACAAAGATTTTCTTCCATTCTGTGTGTTGTCTTTTCATTTTATTTATGGTTTCCTTTGCTGTGCAAAAGCTTTTAAGTTTAATTAGGTCTCATTTGTTTATTTTTGTTTTTCTTTTCATTACTCTAGGAGGCAGATACAAAAAGATATTGCCAAGATTTATCTCGAAGAGTGTTCTGCCTATGTTTTCCTCTAAGAGTTTTATTGTTTTTGGTCTTTCATGTAGGTCTTTAATCCATTTTGAATGTATTTTTGTATATGAGATAAGAAAATGTCCTAATTTGATTCTTTACCATATAGCTGCTCAGTTTTCCCAGGATCACTTAATGAAGAGACTCTTTTCTTCATTGTATATTTGCCTCTTATTGTTGTAGATTAATAGACCATAGGTGTTTGGTATTAGTTCTTGTCTTTCCTTCTTATTCCATTGAATTATATTTCTGTTTTTTTGTGCCATTACCATACTGTTTCAATTACTGTAGCTTTGTAGTATATTTGGAAGTTAAGAGGTTCCATTTTTCTTTCTCAAGACTGCTTTGTCTATTTTGGATCTTTTGTGTTTCCATAGAAAATTTAAGATATTTTTGTTCTAGTTCTCTGAAAAATGCCTTTGGTAATTTGATTGAATCTGTAGATTGCCTTGGGTAGTATAGTCTTTTGACAATGTTGTTCCTTCCAATCCAAGATCATGGTGTATCTTTCCATCTGTGTCATCTTTGATTTCTTTTACCAGGGTCTTATAGTTTTCAGATTATAGATTTTTGCCTCCTTAGGCAGGTTTATTCCTGGGTGTTTTATTCTTTTTGATGGGATGGTAAATAGGATTGGTTCCTTAATTTCTCTTTCTGATCTTTTGTTGGTAGTATATAGAAATGCAAGAGATTTCTGCGTATTAATTTTGTATCCTGTAACTTTACCAAATTCATTGATGAGCTCTAGTAGTTTTCTGGTAGCATTTTTAGGATTTTCTACATATAGCATGTCACCTGCAAGCAGTGACAGTTTTACTTCTTATTTTCTAATTTGGATTCCCGGTATTTCTTTTTCTTCTCCGATTTCTGTGGTTAAGACTTCTAAAACTATGTTGAGTAAAAGTGGTGAGAGTGGACAGCCTTCTGTTGGATGAATTCTTGTGAAAAGAATTCATGTATTAAAATGAGCACATCTTTTTTAAGGCCTTTGCAAATTACCAGAATTATTATTTGTGTGTGTGTGTGTCTTTTTGCCATTTCTAGGGCCACTATTGTTAGGGGTCTAATTGGAGCTGTAGCCACAGGCCTACACCAGAGCCAATACAGGATCCAAGCTGCATCTGTGACCTACACCACAGCTCATGGCAATGCTGGATCCTTAACCCACTGAGCAAGGCCAGGGATCGAACCCACAACCTCATGGTTCCTAGTCAGATTTGTTAACCACTGAGCCATGACAGGAACTCCAATTACCAGAAATTTGTATGAAATTATTCTCTCAGAAACGTGTGAGCACATTTATTCCCTCACTCTTTTTTTTTTTTTTTTTTTTTTTTTTTGTCTTTTCTAAGGCCGCACCTGCAGCATATGGAGGTTCCCAGGCTAGGGGTCCAATAGGAGCTGTAGCTGCCAGCCTACTCCAGAGACACAGCAGTGCAGGATCTGAGACACATCTGCTACTTACACCACAGCTCACGGCAGTGCAAGATCCTTAACCCACTGAGTGAGGCCAAGAATCAAACCCACAAACTTTTGGTTCCTAGTCGAGTTCGTTAACCACTGAGCCACAATGGGAACTCCTCCTCATTCTTCAATATATAATATCTTTTTTAAAAATTTTGTATTGTTATTTCCACCAACACAGTTTTTTTCCCCCACTATACAGCATGGGGACCCAGTTACACATAATTTTTTCTCCCATTGTCCTGCTCCATTGTAAGTATCTAGACATAGTTCTCAGGTCTAAACAGCAGGATCTCATTGTTAATTCATTCCAAAATCAATAGTTTGCATGCATTAACTACAAGCTCCCAATCCCTCCCACTCCCTTCCCCTCCCCCAGGCAACCAAAAGTCTATTCTCCAAGTCCATGATTTTCTTTTCTGTGGAAAGGTTCATTCGTGCTATATATTAGATACCAGATATGAGTGATATCAATGGTATTTGTCTTTCTCTTTCTGACTTACTTCACTCAGGATGAGAGTCTCCAGTTCCATCCATGTTGCTGCAAATGGCATTACTTCATTCATTCTTATAGCTGAGTAGTATTCCATTGTGTATATATACCACATCTTCCTAATCCAAGCGTCTGTCGATGGACATTTGGATTGTTTCCATTTCTTGGCTATTGTGAATAGAGCTTCAATGAACATGTGGGTGCATGTGTCTTTTTTAAGGAAAGTTTTGTGTGGATATATGCCCAAGAGTGGGATTGCTGGGTCATGTGGTTGTTCTATGTATAGATTTCTAAGGTACCTCCATACTGTTCTCCATAGTGGTTGTACCACCTTACATTCCCACCAGTAGTGCAGGAGGGTTCCCTTTTCTCCACACCCCCTCCAGCACTTGCTATTTGTGGACTTCTTAATGATGGCCATTCTGCCTGATGTGAGGTGGTATCTCATGGTAGCTTTGGTTTGCATTTCTTTACTAATCAGCGATGTTGAGCATTGTTTCATGTGTTTGTTGGCCATCTGTATATCTTCCTTGGAGAAATGTCTACTGAGGTCTTTTGCCCATTTTTCAATTGGATTGTTGGCTTTTTTGCTGTTGAGTTGTTTAAGTTTCTTGTATATTCTAGAGATTAAGCCCTTGTCAGTTGCATCATTTGAAAATATCTTCTCCCATTCTGTAAGTTGTCTTTTTGTTTTCTTTTTGGTTTCCTTTGCTGTGCCAAAGCTTATCCATTTGATTAGGTCTCATTGGTTTATTTTTTTCTTTCATTTCTGTTGCTTTGGGAGACGACCTGAGAAAACATTCTTAAGAGGTTGATGTCAGAGAATGTTTTGCCTGTGTTCTCTTCCAGGAGTTTGATGGTGTCTTGTCTTACCCAGAATTGCCAAAGCAATCCTGAGAATCAAAAACCAAGCAGGATGCATAACTCTCCCAGACCTCAAGAAATATTACAAAGCCACAGTCATCAAGACAGTGTGGCACTGGTACTAAAACAGATATAGAGACCAATGGCACAGAATAGAGAACCCAGAAATAATCCCTGACACCTATGGTCAATTCATCTTTGACAAAGGAGGCAAGAACATAAAATGTAAAAAAGAGAGTCTATTCAGCAAGAATTGCTGGAAACCTGGACAACTGCATGCAAATCAATGAAACTAGAACACACCCTCATACCATGCACAAAAATAAACTCAGAATGGCTTAAATAGACTATTATCTTTTAAAAATATTTACAACTTCGATAAACTAAAATCTTGCCTTGTTATGTTTTATAATTCATTTTAGAGTAAACATAGTTTTATATCTTCTGAGTTGTCTGGGCAGAGTTGACGTTAGTTTTCTATTATTATGTTCACATTTATATTTATTTGTAGGAAAATCATTATATATTAAAGATATGGTTCATTTTTAAAACCAGTATATCTTTTGCCTTTTTAATTGTTCAGAGTATTTTTTATATAGGCTTTTAAGTTTTTTAAACTTTTAAAGTTTTTATGAAATTGAATCAAATTTTTTTTTAATTTATAATCTCTGAAAAGGGCCAGAACATATTCATTATTTTTTCACTGTGAATTATACCCATTTACTTTTTTTTATTATTGATAGTCTTACTGAAACCATTCTCTCTTCCTTTTGTTCATGAATTTGTGAATCATCTGGGTCAAGATGTACACAAACCTCTCCCAGAATCATCTTTAATACTTTCATTTAGGCACTGATTTCTTTATCACCATAAACTATTTTTGTTGATTAAATATTATATTGAAGTTCCCATCATGGCACAGCAGAAATGAATCTGGCCAGGCACCATGAGGATGAGGGTTCGATCCCTGGCCTCGCTCACTGGGTTAAGGATCTGGCGTAGCTGTGAGCTGTGGTGTAGGTAGCAGACACGGCTTGGATCCTGAATTGCTGTGTCTCTGATGTAGACCAGCAGCTACAGCTCCAATTGGACTCCTAGCCTGGGAACCTCCATATGCCATGGGTACGGCCCTGAAAAAAAGACAATAAATAAATAAATAAATAAATAAATAAATAAATAAAAATTTTATTGAAGTATAATCGACATGTTACAATAGTTTCAGGTGTACAGCATGATTCAATATGTATATATTGCATAGTGATCACTACAATAATTCTAGTTAACAACTGTCACTGTACATAGCTACAAAAATTTCTTGTGATGAAAACTTTTAAGATATACTGTCTTAACTTTCAACCACGTAATATAGTATTATTAACTATAATCACCCTGCTATACATTAGATCTTCATGACATTTATTTTATAACTGGAAGTTTACTGATTGATTTTTGAATATTAACTAACTGCATTCCTGGAATCAATTTTTCTTGGTATTTATGTATTATCCTTTTTATATATAGTTAGATTCAATTAGCTAAAATTTTAAGAACTTTTCCATTTAGACACATTAGGAATATTGGTCTCTAGTTTCTTTGTAACAACTGTCTTGTTTTTATAACAAGGTAATTCTGGCTTCATAGAATGAGTTTGGAATTATTTCCTTCTTTCCAATTTTCTGGAAGAGTTGGTGAAGAATTGATATTATTTATTCCTTAAATGTTTGGTAGAATTAACTAGTGAAGTCATGTGAGGCAGGAGTTTTCTTTATGGGAAGATTCCTAACTAAAATTCTTTAGTTGATCTTTAGCTATTGATGTTCTTGATTTGTTTTTTAATGTGCCTTGATATTTAGTGTTTTTCAGGGAATTTGACCATTATCATATGATTGTCAAATTTATTGGTATAAACTTTTTTTTGTATTTGTCTCTTCTTCTTATTTTAATATCTGTAGACTCTGTAGTTATATCATCTTTTTCATTCCTGATAACTGGCAGTTTGGGTTCATTGATATTCTCTATTGTATTTCTCTATTTTATTGACTTCTGCTTTGATCATTTAATTCCCTTTCCTCTGCTTACTTCGTGTTTAATATACTCTCTTCTTTTTCAGTTAAAAATATTTTCTGACTTTTAAGTTCTTGATCTATGGGTTACTTAAAAATGCGTTATTTAGTTGGTACATGTTTGGATTTTTTTTGGATGTTTTCTGTTATTGATCTCTAATTCAGTTCTTTTGTGGTCAGAGTACCTATTATGAACACCTTGCATCCTTTCAAATTTATTTAGAGTTGTTTTGTGGCACAAAATTATGTGCATATTGTTAAATATGTTTTGTATACTTAAACTATATTTACTCATGTTGAATGGAGCATAAGTTTTTATTAGGTTGATAGTGTTAAGCTTTTTATACTCTTATTGATTTTTGCCTCCTCATTCTACCAAGTAGGAAGGAAAGTATTGAAGTGAGAGTATCAAGTGAGAAGGAAAGTATTGAAATATCTAACTTCGTTTGTGGATTTATCTGTTTATCTTGGCAGTCTATGAGATCTTGCTTTGTATATTTTGAAAGGAAAAGAAAGGAAAAGTACCAGAAAGGATGTATATGTGAGTGAACATAAAAATCATTTAGAAAATACAAACAACAAAATAACAATGCTTTGTGAGGCTTATAATATGTACAAGTAAAATATATGATGATAATACCAAAAGGCAGAGGGAGTTGTAAAAACAACATTTGTGATATCATAAAATATTCAAAGTAAACTAATTTGTGTATTTTAACCTTCAGTGTAACCATTAAAAATAATACAAAAGCTATAGCCAAAAAGCCAATCAAAGAAATACAAGGAATAATAAAAATATTTGCTTAATTTGAAAAAAGTAAGGAAAAGACCAGATTAGAATAGATAGTTTGAAAATAGCAAAATTGTAACGCTAATCCCAACTTTATCAATAATTACACTGCTATAAGTGGTCAAAACATTCTAATTAAAATAGATGATTAGAATGGATTAAAGCACCCTTGTGTTCACACATGCATGACCCAAATAGATACTATTAAGAAGAGATACAGGGAGTTCCTGTTGCGGCTCAGCCATAATGAACCTGGCTAATATCCATGAGGATGCAGGTTCAATCCCTGGCCTTGCTTGGTGGGTTAAGGATCTGGCATTGCCGTGAGCCATGAAGTAGGTTGCAGACAGGGCTCAGTCCTGCATTGCTGTGGCTGTGGTGTAAGCCAGAAGCTGCAGCTCCAGATTGACACCTAGCCTGGGAACTTTGTGAGACGGTTTTATATTTGAAATGACTATGAGACTTTAATCACTAGCAGCATCGAGCTTCAAAAATATGTGACAGCTCATCCCCAAACAAATAAGTTGCAATTTAAGGCCTTAGGTGAGCTTTTTAAAAGACAAGAAACATTTTTATGGAAAAAAATTAATTGTTTCAGGTTGTTGTTCCTGGATTGGCCTCAAAATAAAGAAGCATTTTGTAAGGTTTTCAAACTATCCTTACAGTGGAATTAGCTGCAGGAATTTTGCCTTTAGAATGGTTGAAAATAATTAGTGGAATCACAATAAATTAGCAGTTTTTTATGATGACTGAACCATGATTTCAGTTCACTATCCCCCTCCTTCCCCACCAATATTTAAATATTGCCCAAAGGTATTGATGTTGGAAATAGCGAATATGTAGTACACATTCCTGTAATTTCCTACCAGCCATGATCAACATTTATAACTAAGCAGACACTCATTTTCCTATTTCCTTCAAATCCTTCTCTATAGAGCACCTGGGCTGCACCACTATGTAGGCTTCGTATGCAATAGCTTGGCTTTTGTGTGTATGTGTATGTGCCACCATCTCCTTCGGTAGTCTAGTAATGCCTATGAATTCTCTCTCAGAAAAATGCAATTTATTTTATTTTTCAGGAAAAAATTAAATGTGTAAGGTAAAATGCATAGAATTATTGTGACATGCAATTACCAAAATATTTTTTAATTTCTTATACAGTTATATATTTGCCTTTTTATAAACTAAAACCAATATCTACCAGCGAGTTTTTATAAAAATTACCTGATTTGAATACAACAATGAGCATAATAATTCCTCTTTATGTAGAGTTATAACATGATATTAAAATATCTGTAATTTATACTGTTGACAGTTTCACAGATACCACCACATTTTTTTTTCCCATCAAAGTGAATCCCAGGTTAAGAATCCTAGGAGGGTAATATAACTGAGGGGTCATGAAATTTGGAATCTACTGATTTTTAGCAAAAACAAACCAATTAGTAGACAATATAGAAGCACAGAGAATTAAGTGATGGTGTGTGGCACAGGAATTTATGGCATAAGAATTTCCCATAATAAGAAATAGGTAAAAAAATTTTTGAAGCTCAGTATTAAAGTCCGCTATTAATAATGAATAATATCAGTATAAATAGATACATTTTAGGCCTCTATTGCCTTTCATCATTCTTTACTTTTTCTCTCCTACTTTTATGAAAGGAGGCAGGCTCTTCTGTTCCAAAGTTGTGGTTTTCTAAATGGCAGCCAAAATCTCAATATGGAACACACTTTGGGGTTTGTGGGCATGAAGAATATGACAATAAAAATGACATATATCCTAAATTTTGGCTAGGTCGTTCTGTATTAAAAAAAAAATGCATTTCCCTTCCTGGCCCTGGAAGATGGTTTCCACATTTGAATTTCTGTGTAGACCAACAAGGAGTTGGATGCAACAAGATCTGTATCATGAGATCCTTTCTGTCTGCTGAGCATAAACAGTCAAATCTCAGGAGGATAGACCTGTGGCTCTTGGGTTTGTATCTGATTTGTCCCTTTTTAAGAAAAAGCAAGTAAGTGAAAGCCCCAGACTAAAATGCAGAGCCTTTGTCAGACATGCTCTAACTTCTTTAGTAAATAGTTATTAAGGCAACACCTTTGGATTGTGAAATTGGCCTTTACCATACATCATTCAGATATAAAAATTAATCAGTGGGGATGGACAAAGCTATGAAGTTTATTGAGAATATCTGTTTATTAAGAAAGCTGTGCAAGGGAGTTCCCATTGTGGCTCAGTGGGTAACAAACCTGACTAGTATCCACGAGGATGCAGGTTCAATCCCTGGCCTCACTCAGTGGGTTAAGGATCCCGCATTGCTACAAGCTGTGGTGTAGGTCACAGACGTGGCTTGGATCTGGTATTGCTCTGGCTGTGGTGTAGGCCAGCAGCTGCAGCTCTGATTCGACCCCTAGCCTGGGAACTTCTGTATGCCACAGTTGTGTCTCTCAAAAGCCAAAAACAAACAAACAAACAAACAAAAAAACTGTCCAAAGCAAGGATACTCTTCCTTTAAGAAAAAAAAACTTTCAGGAGGAAGAAATTCAGAAGAGGATGTAATTCAGTAACCAAACAAGTCTTGTCAAATTTTAAAAAGTACAATTTAGAAAATGAATGGTTAGAAATTCAGTGGGGCATGTTCATCAGCAAAATGCTATAACATTTGAAACAGTATCTGCTGTTGGAGCCAGGCAGGGGCCTATCATTACTGGTCTAGAAGGGCAAACTTTCTTAGCTATATTAGTTTTCTTAAAGCAAAAATAATTTGTTTTCAACTTTTGTTTTTTCCCCTTATTTAAACTGAAAAGATAGTAAATGAAAGATGAGTGGATTAAAATAATTTTCTTTTATCTAGGAGAAAAGTTATTAGATGGTATATAGTTCTAGCCATAATAAAAAGCACATGTGATAAGGGGGATTTTATATGATTACTGGTATACCTCATAGTCTTCCAAGAGAAAGCTGGCTCTTAAAATGCAAAATATGTATGGTTAATAAACCATTTGGGAAATTCTGCTGGAAGTATTTTTTGAGTTGAGTGGAATGACACTTATGCAGTTGATTCATATACAGGGAAGCCTTGCCAAGTCAACCACAGTTTAGCACACCACAGACATTTTCATGAGCCTGTTCACTCTGCCAGCACGGTCCATCCCCAAGGAGGCCCATGTGTAGACTGCAGCAGCTCTGTCAGCTCACAGCTCTGTCAGGCTTCCCCCAGGCACACAGGATTCCTGAGGCAGTGGGCACAATTCTCTGCAAGGCAGCGCCAGCCAAGGACACTGTGCATAATGACGTGAATAGCTCGCTCTGGCCCACATGCCTGGGGAGGCAGGAGGAGGAATCAGCATCACTAGGACAATGGATTCCCCAGCACAGCAGCAGCTCTTCACACCTAAACCCCTCTCACTCAAGACAATGCAGACACTGTGTTGTGGCACTCACAATCTCCCAGGGGGCATTCTTCTAATTGTCTCGTTTTCTATAGAGCATCTGAAACTATCTCTGTCATAGCAAAAGGAGAAACTGAGTTCTTGCTGGTCCTGGCTCACCTTTGCTTCCAGTGACACCCACCACATAGATCTGGAAGTCCTATGCCAGAAGCTCTTCCCAGCTGGTGGTGTTTGGGTCCCACTATCTGCAGGGCCATGCCAGCTCTGAATCATTCACACTTGGGTCAGACACTCTGGCCTTGAACCTGCCCAGCTGATGGGGTAACCTAGGAGTGGAATTCAGCGTCATGATCTGCAGGTCCTGCATCTGATTTGCCAGTGGAGAGGGCGTGTGAAGCATATATGTCCAAAGTTATCCTTCTGTCTGGTGTTGCTTGGGCCCTGCCTTGTTAAGCACCACTTAGAGCTTTTGCCTTTAAATGAAGCACATGACGTGCTTAAAGATCACTTATCCAAGCAACATGGCCTCTCTTCACTGAGGCAACTGCACCTCTTACATCTTAATAACTCCCCCACTGGTGAAAACCAAGCCTTTCTGCAGGGCCACTGTCCTCAGAACAGAGAGCCTCCCTGCTCTGCGGGCTCTGCTGAGACCATGGAGAGGATGAATCGGATCCAGGCAGCATTGTTTCTGACCCTGGCGTAACATGATAATCCCAGCAGGCCAGCCTAGGGAGGAGGCCGCCTCATACCTTACTCAGGAATCAACTTCTGACCTCCTGGCTCCCCCCACCCCACTGCCCAATCCCCTAAATTATTTTGTTTAAAACGCTAGCTGCTCTGCCATAAATTATTCTTTAGTTAAGGGATTTGGCTCCTGTGTGCCTTACTGTGGTTTGAAAAGAAAAAGGAAAAAAAAATCAGAACGTCTTGGTTTAGCCAAGATCCAACGCCTAACCAAGGAGAAGTGGAAAGAGGCTGCAAAAGGCAGCATTGAGGGGCTTGGAGAAGAGGTTTATGCACGTGCCCTTTTACATTGTATAGCTCATTACTTGTTGTTTATAAATCTTTTTAGGAGTGTTTTTTTCTGTACCTGAATTTCTTTGGGAATTGTTGGGAAGAATATACATTCTGACATTAGTGAGCATTGTCTTCTTTGGGTCTTCAATCCCCTTGTGGGGCTTCTTAGCCCTGGAGCTGTTTTTCAGTCTAGCAGGCCAGGGAGCCAAGCTGCCCAGGCTGAGGTGTAACCTGCACCACCAGTTGCTTTTGGCATGAAAATTAACTACTTTTGTTTGTGATTTAACTGGCATTTCCCTGTGCTATTGCTGGCTCTTTAGCAGGAAAACAAAAATTAACCGAGTGCCCAAACAGTTTAAATTTTTACTTTTGTTCCAATCAAAAACGCTCAGTATTGGGAAAGTCTCTTCCTCCCCATGTTTCTCTCCTTTCAATGGTGTCTGGCCTTGTGGGTCATAGGGAGGAAGTGCGCTGGCCTCCGGCTTGCCCTCTGCTGTGGCTTGTAGCAGCCTGTTCCTTGGCACTATTCCTTGGCCACCTGGGTCCTCTTACCTCACTGGCTTCATATGTGCAGCTGGAAGGTGCATGGCTTCTTTTGGCTTAGAATGTCCTGCAGAGCCTGGGCCACATTCTCCTTGCTGAGTTGGCCTTTATGGCTCTCATGGGCTGAGGAACATCACCCTTCTCCCTGACCTGCCCTCTGCCTTTGCAGAACACCTAAAGCCTTGCCGCATAAGGTCCTAGCAGCCCACTCTCCCAGCTCAGTGTGTACATCACCTGGGGGTTGAGATTAGCTCAGGAGCAAAGCCCAGGGCTTTTCTGTTATCCTAATGCGACACCCTGTCCTGTTGCGGTCCAACTCAGGTGGGTTTCTGGCAGCCTGAGAGGAGTTGCTTGAACTTCTGCATTACCTCATAAACCTCCTACCTTTGAGAACAAAGCTCGGGATGGGCAGTCAGGAAACACACATGTCCCATTGCTACTTTCTCCTGCTTGGGTCTCCCTTTGTTTTCCTCAGGAAGGAGATGAAGGAATAGGTTTTCTTTACCCCCTCTTCTTCTGGCTAAGCCTTAAACAAGGGTCTTAAGGCCGTTAGCTAGGCCCTCCAGGGTAGCTCTTGATACACTAAAGAAGACAAAGAAATTAAGCAACACTTCTCTTTCCAGAAAGCCTGTTTTTTAAAGCTTACAGTCTCCCTAAGAAATAAAAGTTCAGTTTTCTCCTGCTATGGGGTGATTTCTCCTATCTTGACATCCAGGATAAAAAACTGCAATGAAATAGGCATTAAAGGAAAAAGTAAAAACCATCAGTTTAATATTTGCTGTTATATTTTTTTGTGTTTAAACCTTATATAGCCAGGACTGCCACACTGAACACCTCCAAGGGGGCTGAGATTGGTCTTCCCAGGAACATCTGGCATAGAGCCATTGAGATTCCTTGAAGGAGAGAATCGTTATGAAGTGTGAATCAGATTCTTGGTCATGGTCTTTTACTATTGTTTGCTTCTGCTGTGGGGGGAAAATCAGGAAAATAAGGGTTTTATTTAAGTTAAACAGCAAGAAGCTCCAGGTGAAATATATTTTGACTACCCTGTTGTTTTCCCTTCCTCACCAAGAATGTTTCCACATGGCACCAGTAACCACAGATGTTTAGTGTTTCATCTTTCAACTGTGCCTGTGCTTCAAGGATAAAGCTCTGATGCTTCTGTGTTTCTATCCTCTTCTTGGGTAAGCAGATTTTCTGTGCTTTAGGTTTCCTTCAGTAGTTTTCCATGAAAGTTTAAAATGGCATGCTTAACAGTATCCTTTGAAAGAGCGGCTTATGTTCAAGCTCTGTTGATGAAATAAAGGACCTCTTTCCACTTATTGAAATATTACTTTAGCTATGTATTAAACTCCAGTTTATATTAGGATTTATTTCTATTCACTCTTTTTTATTCTACTAACTTACTTGTCTATTTCAAAACCATAGCCTTTTCTTTCTAGAATGTTTCTGAGTCTGATAAGGCAGGTTCTCCCTTCAGTAATTGTGATACAAATATAGGATATTTGCATTCCTCCTACCAGGGTATTTTATGTATGGTTTTCTTTGAACAAAAGTGGATATCATAGACTATTTCTTTACCTTGATTATTTTGAATGTTTACATCAGAATCATCAGATTTGCATGGGCTAGAGCTCTGGATTTTTAATGCCAAAAAAAAAAAAGTCAAGAATGATATATGGGATAAAGGTCTCAAATTATACACATTTCATTTTTAAGTAGGGCTGCCACCACTCTCTGAAACTATGTCAAAAGATATATTTCAAGCCATCTCGTTTAACTTTTCTGAATTTTTATGCCAGAAGTCTCTTAATTGAATATCAGTGAGTAATATGTACATAGGTTTTTCCCTAAGTTCTTTTCCTAGGTCTTTTACCATAAGGTGTTAGAGTAACAAGAGAAGCATAAACTCAACAATATAATGTGGGAAATTGTCTTATAGACACAAGCTTTGATTCCACATCTGTAGATTTGATAGTAGGAAAAAGATTCTCCTCCCCTTCCTCTACCATTTTTATAAAGCTGGTCTCAATTCAAGATAAAAAGAAAATTCTAAAATTTAAGACTGTTTTATTATCAAAGGGAGACAAAAAACCCTGCATTTTTCGGAGTTCCCGTCGTGGCGCAGTGGTTAACGAATCCGACTAGGAACCATGATGTTGCGGGTTCGGTCCCTGCCCTTGCTCAGTGGGTTAAGGATCCTGCGTTGCCGTGAGCTGTGATGTAGGTTGCAGACATGGCTCGGATCCTGCGTTGCTGTGGCTCTTGCTTAGGCCAGTGGCTACAGCTCTGATTCGACCCCTAGCCTGGGAACCTCCATATGTCGCCGGAGCGGCCCAAAGAAATAGCAAAAAGACAAAAAAAAAAAAAAAAAAAAAAACCCGCATTTTCATCAAAATTGTAGCTTATGTTTTCTTTTTAAATTAAGCTTAAAAAGCCAACTCTAAATTTTAGCACAGATGTTTACAAAGGGCAGGGACAGTGTTTATTTGGGGGGGGGTCAATCTTAAGTGTTCTGTTAATCTGACCTTGTTAATATTTTAATGAAAATATAATATAAATTGAAGGAGGAAATGTATTTCTGAAAACCTTATAAAAAAGCAAAAGTAACTTGAATTTAGTTCAAAAAAATTTTTAAGATGAGTAGGACATAGTGAGAAAAAGTACTACATGATAGAAACACATGTATTATATGTTTTCTCCAAATATTTCCCATTTTTCTCTCCTATCTTTCAATTTGAGAGCTAGCCAAGGCTCATTGTTTCCTAGATACTTTTTAGATTGAAAATTCCAAAGGACCAAGATTTAAGGGAAACAGGTGGTATGAATTTAAAGAGAATGATGCTTTTCTTGGAAAATAGAGAAGATTCTTGGTCTGAGGAGGAAAGAGATTCTGTGTCTTAGACAGAGGAGCCCCAGACTCTGAGTTCTGGACAGCTGCATGAAAGCACTGAGAATGGAAAGACTTAGGAGACACTAGAGGGGAGCTTGAAATCCATTATAGGCACATGCCAGTAAGACCATGGACTGCCACTTCTGCACACAAGTACCAGCATGGTCCCTGTGTGCTTCCTGGAGTAGGGATTCTTTGGAAGTAGTGGAGAAGACCCAGTCCTAAAAACGCCAGGCAGATAGCAAAGAGGACTGTCTAAAGTACTATAGGGAGCGACCAGCATTCCCAGCAAGATAATGAGTAGTTCAGTGCATACTTGGTAGACAAAAGGATGTAAGAATAAGAAGAAGGCTGCATATTCCACTTCGTCAGCCCCCAAGAACTTAGTGCTGGATGAGATGGGGACCTGGGCACAGTGTGCTGATGGAAATTAGCTTCTAGATGGGTGTTCACAATAGAAATTCAGTGGAGGTATGGACATTAAAGTTACAATTCCTCACTTACCTTGCATGTGGATGAGATTTATATTGACTATATTTGAAAAAAGTAGTGGGGGTGAGGGTTGGGGAGGGTGGGATGAGTATCACAGTATCAGGAAACTTCTACCATTTTATTACCTGAAGCTGAAGCCCAAGGGTTCTCTCTTTCTCTAGAAAGAAGATAATTATCTTTTATGACTGTTTTAAAGCGTCATAGTATCAGAAGAATGGCAAGAGTTAAAAAGAACTCCTAAAGGCGTCCCGTGTCCACGCTCTGCTATGAGATACCAGACTTCAGGAAGCCTGTCAGGATTATTTGTTCTTTCACATTTTTTACTCTATTTGCTTGTGTATTAGGGCCATCTTCTGTCTTACTGCTCAGAAACTACTAACAATTTAATACACATCTTTGCTATGATATAGGCTATGTAGTACTTTAAAATTTCTATTTTAGTTTGCTTATTTCTCTCACTTTAAATTTCTTTTAATCCTTTGTTTTATGATCATTATCTTAAAAGTCTATTGTGTAGTTTTTTCCCCTTTTCTTTTTCCTATTTTAGTTTCACTTTACTTGCTGTTACTAACTTCTGTTGTAATCCTTTTCTCATGTATAGTTTTGTGTTTTGAGTATGTTGTCAGTTTTTATCCTTTATCTTAAATTTTGTGTTTGCTACCATATTTTTCTTTCTAAGATGTTTCATCCTGCTAGTTATTTGTACCTTTTCTTGGTCTTAAAATTTAATCCTCTTAGTCCTTTATATTTTCTTTATTATGTTGCTTTATTTTTACTTCCTTTATCCTAAAGGCAGTGTGACTTAGTTTCTAAATTGTTAAACAACAAGCAGGGTACAAACCATGGTACCAGTGGAGCAAACCTACATATTACACAGAAGAGATGGGCATGTGAAAGTTGAAAGGAGGTGAGATTATCTGGCACATGCTTGCTGATACTAATGTAATATTTTCTCACGTTAAAATTATTGTAGCTATGGATTGTGATTTAGGTATTTTCACGTGACTGTTTGTTTGTCTATTCATGAACTCAAGAAATCCTCAAACTGATTTTTAAGGAAAATCTTGGGCTTTTGTTCATGGGTTGACTATTAACTCACTTCCATTCTATAGCAGGGAGCACTCTATGCTCATTGAGTGTCCAGTTCTCAGAAAAGAGTAACAGTGCTAGGATGAGAATGAAAGAATATAGACCTTTGTTATAGCTTCTTTGAAAAGCGATTGGAAGATTGATGCCCAAATTTCAAATATGCACAGAGAAATTCAACATTGAGGAATGAAAAATATATTTTATGAAGGAACTCACAGAAGTGCTCAAGGATTTTGTTATAACGCATAAGTAATAGCCTAAACTGAGAACAATCTCAATGCTTATTCAGGACATTTCATTTAAGTATATACTATATATGTTAAAAAAGAGTAAGTTGATACTTTGCTTCTACAACGTGAGAGTTTGAGCTTCTGAGGGCCCCTGCTCATTACAGTTAGAACAAATTCAGGATGAAAATGTGTATTTTAAAACAGTTTCAGGGGCGTTCCCTTCATGGCTCAGTGCTTAATGAACCCTACTAGGATCTATGAGGATGCAAGTTTGATCCCTGGCCTTGCTCAGTGGGTTAAGGATCTGGGTTGCTGTGAACTGTGATGTAGATTGCAGATGGGACTCAGATCCTACGTTGCTGTGGCTGCAGTGTAGGCTGGCAGCTGTATCTCTGATTCAACCCCTAGACTGGGAACTTCCATATGCTGTGGTTGTAGCCCTAAAAAAGCAAAAAAAAAAAAAAACAACAAAAAAAAAAAACAAAAAAAAAAAAAACCAAGCAAACAAAAAAAAAAAAAACAAAAAAATCAAAAGCAATTTCAAAATGTATGTGGGGAAAAAAAAAATCTGTAGGAGTCAAAAACAAAGAGGTTAATAAAGTCAAAATGCTAAGTATATGAGATGATGACATGGTGGCCTTGAGAGGATTTCACTCCAAGATATAGGAGTAAATAGTTGGAAATAATAATTTAAAACACATTTAGAGATAAGAGTTATACCCGTGGAACCTACTTCTCTAGGGCTTACCTGACAGATTCATTTTTGGTTTTTAAAGAAAGAAGAAAGTGACAGGTTTAGTAATAATTTCTGAGAAAATGGAAATATAAACATTCATAATTGCAAATATTGTTTGTCACTATAAGCATACCTTTTAAAAACTGCTTTTAAAAGTTAAAGATTTTGGGAAAATGGTAGAAATGTTATAATTTTTAATCTTCCTGACTCTCTATACAAATGCTAGCAGGCAACTAAGATGTCATTTTTGAAAAAAGGAACACTATGTATAATACAATTAGGAGATAAGGTATTTTTTCCTTCTCTTTTTTGGGGGGCAAATCATTTGTTTTAATATTCCATGAGTTTTGAAACGCCGAAGACTCCGTAAGAAATACCATGTAGTTTTACCTGTATAACAATACAGGTAAATAATAATTGTATGATTAGAAGCGAGGTTATTACGTTTGATCAATAAAGAAAGAAAAGTAATCCTACCTGTTTGGACTTTTAGTAAAAAATTAAGCATACTACAAAAATATAACACAAGTTTGTATCTTCAACTTTTTGTTGTTGTTTTTAAAATATTTTTTAAAATTTATTTATTTATTTTAGGGCCATACCCACTGCAAATGGAAGTTCCCAAGTGAAGGGTTGAATCAGAGGTACAGTTGCTGGCCTACACCACAGCTACAGCAATGCCCTATCCCTGACCCACTGAGCAAAGCTAGGGATTCAACCTGCATCCTCATGGATACTAGTTGGATTTGTTTCCACTCTGCCACAATGGTAAGTCCTGTTTTTAAATTGTATTAGAGTATAATTAACTTACAAAGTTGTGTTAATGTCAAGTGTACAGCAGAGCAAATCTATTATACATATACACATATCCATTCCTCTTCAGATTCCTTTCCTGTATAGGCTATTATATAGTATTGAGTAAATTTCCCTGTGCTAGAGAGTAGGTCCTTATTACCCATTTATTTTATGTGTAGTAGTTCATATATGTCAATCCCAACTGCCTAATTTATCCCCCCCACTGCGTTTCCCTTTTTTTAACTGAAATCTTTGAGTCTATTTCAATTTTGTAAGTTATTTAGTATCATTTTTATTAGATTCCACATATTAGTGAACTTGTGTGATATTTGTCTTTGACTTACTTCACTTAATATGGTAATTTCTAGGTTCATCCATGTTCCTGCAAATGACATTATTTCATTCTTTTTTATGGCTGAGTAATAGTCCATTGCATATATGTACCACATCATTATCCAGTCCCCTGTTGGTAGACATTTGGGTTGCTCCCATGTTTTGCCTATTGTACATATTGCTGCAGTGAACATTGCCATTTATGTGTCTTTTCAAATGATGGCTTTCTTTGGATATATGCCCAGGAATGTGATTGATGGATCATACAATAGTTCCATGTTTAGTTTTTTAAGGAACCTCCATACTGTTATCCATAGTGGTTGCACAAGCTTATATTGCCACCAACAGTGAAGGAGGGTTCCCTTTTCCCCACATTCTCTCCAGCATTTATTGTTTGCAGACTTCCTGATGATGGCCATTCTGACTGTTGTGAGGTGATATCTCATTTTAATTTTGATTTGCGTTTTTCTAATACTTAGCAATGTTGAGCATCTTTGTGTGTGCTTTATGATCACCTGTATGTCTTATTCTGGAGACATGTTTATTTAGACTTTCTTTCCTTTTTTTTTTTTTTTTTGCCTTTTTTATGGCTGCACCTGTGGCACATGGAAGTTCCTGGGCTAAGGATGGAATCAGACCTGTAGATGTTGGCTTATACCACAGCCACTGCAGTGCCAGAATCTGAGCCCCATCCGTGACCTACACTGTAGCTTGTGGCAGCACCAGATCCTTAACCCACTGAGTGAGGCCAGGGATTGAACATGCATCCTTGTGGATACTATGTTGCATTCTTAACCTTCTGAGCAACAAGAGGAACTCTTGTATCCATTTTTTTATTGGGTTGTTTGTTTTTTTGATATTGAGTTGCATGAGGTGATTGTATATTTTGTAGATCACTCCCTTGTAGGTAGCTTTGTTTGCAAAGATTTTCTCCCATTCTGTGAGTTGTCTTTTCTTTTTGTTTATGGTTTCCTTTGCTGTGGAAAAGTTTTTAAGTTTAATTAGGTCACATTTGTTTATTTTTGGTTTTATTTTTATTACTCTAGGAGGTGCATCCAAAAAGATATTGCTGCAATTTATGTCAAAGAGTATTCTACCTATGTTTTCCTCTCAGAGTTTTATAGTATCCAGTCTTATTTAGGTCTTTAATCCATTTTGAGTATATTTTTGTATGTGGTATAAGAGAATGTTCCAATTTAATTCTTTTATATGGAGCTGTCCAGTTTTCCCAGAACCACTTATTGAAGAGACGGGTTTTTTCTCCATTGTATATTCTTGTCTCCTTGAGACATATCCTTAAACCACACATCAGAGGAGGTAAAGACAAATAATGACATTGTATAATCTGTGATTAGGTAAGCATAAGGAAGCAAAACTCTGGAATATTTCTAAATAACCAAACATATGATTAGAAAATACTGTAGGCCAATTTGAGAATAGTTGCTAAAACTGAAAGAAGTTTTTAATACACACCAACCTGAGCATGAATGCATGGCTATAGTAAGGTTTTAAAAGGCCAGAGCAACACTATTAACTCTCAAAACTAAATTGATAAAAGATACAAATGTGAAACTACAAAAATATGTATAAATTAGGCAGAATAGTTGCAGTGGGCCTGGAGGAGGGGAACAGAGCCAAGTGATTGTCAGAAAGTAAAAGGATATATCTTTTAACACTTCATTAAAATTGTATGGTGGAGTTCTAGATAAGAGATGCTGGAAAAGCTAGTATGATTCTTCTATCCCTCCTATAAGTTAAGAAAACTAAATTAGATTCAATGTAAAGTTATTTTAAAAAAAGAGATAGCAAGGAGCATAAGTGTCCCTACAGAAAACTGAGGCCAGAATGACATGCCCACAAAACAAATTAAAAATATAGCTTGATAACTTAATATTTTAAAATGAGCTAGAAATTAAGATACAAAAGGACAATATGAATAAGAATAAATTGAACAAAAATGAGATAAAATGTAATAAAAATTAAAAAATGCAAGTCAGGAAAGAATTAGTAAAGAAAAATTAAAAAAAATTTTAGAAAAAAAGACTAAACTTGACAATCCATGAGAATAAGCAAATAAAACCAATAACACCTGATGATAAGTAGTAAGCAAAAAGGGAAAAAATGCAGGATGATGAAAGAATTCAAGAAAATATGAAAGGCAAAGATAGGCAAAGAAAGTCCAACATGTAGATAATTAGGAATTTCTGAATAAGCAAGCCAAAACAATGGAGAAGAACAAATACTAAAAATTAAAACTCAAGAAAATGTTTCTGAAATTAAAAATAAGACAAAACAACACACCGAAAGAGCTTATCATGTATCTGTTGAAATTTGGCATAGAATTATGTCATTTAAAATATGCGTAGAGCAGGAAATTATTATAGACTTTAAGGGAAAGAAAAATAAATTGAAAACAAAGAAAAAAAGAGCCAAACATTAATTTAAAAAAGCAAATCTGATGTTGTCAACTGCTGAATAGTAATACTTACTGCCAGAAGACAACGGAGAAGCATGTTAATGATACTCAATTAAAGAAAATGTGAGCCAATCCCATTTTATGTACAGCCAATGACTTTCTGATATAAAACTCGCACACAAACTGTTATGAACATGCAGTAATTCAGGGAATAGATTGTTGTTCCTGAGGATTCAACCAGAGAATAAATTTCAATCAATAATAAGGAATGAAAGAAAATTGACAAAAGTCCTGGTGATGAATACTAAATATATATATATATATATATATGTACACACATATATATATGTCTATTTCCATGTAGAACTAATACCAATAGTAATTATATAATATAAAGTATAGTGTATAATAGATATATAGTCTCAAAATTATGAGATACCATAACTACCATAACATATGGAAAGTTGGAAAAACATATGAAAAGTATAGAAAGCTTACTAAACATTTTAGAGTTATTATTAAGAGTAAATTAAGATTATCTCGGAGTTCCCGTCGTGGCGCAGTGGTTGGCGAATCCGACTAGGAACCATGAGGTTGCGGGTTCGGTCCCTGCCCTTGCTCAGTGGGTTGAGGATCCGGCGTTGCCGTGAGCTGTGGTGTAGGTTGCAGACGCGGCTCGGATCCTGCGTTGCTGTGGCTCTGGCGTAGGCTGGTGGCTACAGCTCTGATTGGACCCCTAGCCTGGGAACCTCCATATGCCGCGGGAGCGGCCTAAGAAATAGCAAAAAGACCAAAAAAAAAAAAAAAAAAAAAAAAAAAAAGATTATCTCAAAAAAGATGTTGGAGGAGATGCTGGAAAAAGAAAGAAGGTTATTATATTTTAATATTTCTCATAGTAGGGATCAAATAGAAAATACCCAAAAAGGAGGATGTTGCTAAATGTATTATATAAGATCAAACAATATGGTAGTGTTGAAACCAAAATATTGATCATATAAAAAAAATTAAAAGGGTTAGTAGGCCTACAAAATTTTCTTCTTCTAATGGTAAACAAAGTAAACATTCAATATTATGTTATATATAAGACACACCCAAAGAAAAGATATTCAGAATGGTGTAAAATAAAATAAAATAATTTCCAAAGATATATCAAACACATACAAATAAAGCAAGGGTCAAAATAGTGATATCTGACACTGTAGAATTTAAATCAAATAATAATAACAAAGAGATGATGTTACTTCATAAAGCTAAAGGATAAAATTCAAAATAAAAATATAAAAGTTATGTTTATGTACTCACAGAAGCATCTTTCATTCTACAGGAGAATGAATACAGTAAAATAGACATTTAATAATATTAGAAAATGTTAATACATTTTTAAAATGCAAAGCAGATAAGTTAGAGTAAAATTAGCGATAATATAGAATAGAGCCAACAAATATTTTCTAGATAGGACCAGATAGTAAGTATATAGATTTTGTGGGCTGCACAGTCCCTATTGCGAATACTCAACTTTGATGTAGTGCAAAAGCAGACAGAGATAATACATAAATAAATAGGTGTGGCTCTTTTCCAAGAAAACATTATTTACAAAAGGAGGCTGGGCCAATCTGTAGTTTGCTCACTAAATCCCGATACAGAAACCTAAATAACACCACCAAATTTATGTATGTGCATACATCTTTCTGTGTAATAAAATAGACTGTTTAGTTACCTAATCATAGTCATATAAATATAGCAGTGTGTGAGGAACAATCAGAAAAATTGACCCTACTGTAGCTCATAGAAAAATCCATAAATTCCAAGTATTAGGTGTAGTTCAGGATCATTTTCGTACCATAATGCAGTAAAACTAGAAATTAATGACTTAAAAACCCCATGAAACATTCTAACACCTGGAAACTTACGCCATTAAATCCTACATCCATAAGACTAAAACAATGGAAAATGAAGAATTAAAAAACTCAACTCATTTAATGTTATAAATTGGATTTATTTAATGTTATAAATTAAAGCACAAAATAAACCAAAATAAGCCAGGAAAGGAATTAATTAGCATAAATTAACAAGTTAGCAAACAGAAATACTATAAAACCAAAAGCTGTATTAAAAAAAATAGGAAGCCACTAGCTAATCTGGTCAAGAAAAAGAGGAGAAAACATATTATACATAATTAGAAAAGACAACAAATAAATAACTGAAAAGAGAAAAAAAATAATTTTAAGACTCTGTGGAAGTACTTTGGAACTCTATGGAAATATCTGAAAGCCTAAACTAAGTAAATAATGTGTTAAAAATAAAATTTACCAAAATTAATTCTAGGAGTCACAGTCTACACAGACAAAATTACCAAAAAAAAAGGAAAATTAGCTTAAGACACACCCAGAAAAAAGCACCATCTTCTAGTAGTTTTATGGGAGAATTGAAATAAGCCTTTGATGGTGTTGATTATAATGATACTTAAATTATTCCAGAGTATAAAAAAGAAGAAAAAATCATTTTTTGAAGTAGGCATTACATCCCCAAAGCTAACATAAGATTGAATCAGAAAAGAAACAGACTAATCTTACTTATGAATATTGATACAGATGTCTTAAATAAATTTAAGTACTACTGTATTTAATCATAAACAGACTCCATTAGTACATTTCTTGGAAATTATGAGCAAGTGGGTCTTTTCCCAGTAGTGCAAGACTGATAGTATAAAAATTATTAAAAATCTATCATACTAATAGTTATGTTACAAAAGCATATGATCACTTCTACACATAAAGAAAAGGCCTAGGGAAAAATCCACCAACTGTATATGTAAAACACTCAATAGTGTGGAATTGATGGTGTATCCTTAGTAAGGATAAAATGTATCTATCACATAAACCTACTTAAGATCCAGGAATTTCACTAAGGAACTCGGGCATATAGACCCCAAAATGTCTACGATAGCATTGTTTATAATAGCAACAAGCTGGACATAAGGTAAGTAGTCATCAAAGTCCTGCAATGTATTCATCCAAAAGATTACTTCTCCCTGGTTAATATGAATTAACTAGCACTACATAGATTGGCTGTGCACCTATCTTCTAATTTCTATCCATATGACCTTGGCAAAGGGGCTTTTGGTGTTGCTATCTGTAAAATGGAGATAATATCTACCCTGCAGTGTTGCAGTCAGAATCAGAGTTAATATATGCGTAAAGCTCTTTGCACAGTATTAAGCACAGCAGGCACTCAGCTGATGATTATCTCATAAGCACCCTAATGCTGCCAAGTTTACTTAACTAGGTTATAGCAACTGAAATAAATAGAGCTTTAATAATAAGACAAAAGTTACCAGATCCTTTTCATTAGGTTGCCTTAGCTGAGGTCCACATTTCTTATTTGTTTAAATTATTACTATAATAACCTCCCATCTGATCTTCTTAACTCCATTGTGCTGCTTCTTATCGAGGGTTTTTCAAACCGTGGGTCACCTCCCATTAGAGGGTTTTGAAACCAGTTTCATAGACGGAGACCAGAATTTTAAACGATGAAACAGAATTGAAAATTCCATGCTTCATATAGAGTGAGGTTCTGTTTTGTTTTAGGAAGCTGTTCTTTAGTTTTCTTTCCTGTGTTGGAGTGTTCTAGGTTGCTATGTAGTGACAGAGTTTGCTCTATCTCTGTATATAGTCCATTCTCTGTAAGTCAGCTGAGCCATTTGCAAAGCAAATCTGGTTGTGTCACTTTTCAATTTATTCTTTAAAATCTCTCAATAGCTTTCATAGGAAAAAATTAAGTTCCTTATACACAAGGCCTTTAGAGATCTTAAGCTATTTTCAGCCTCAACTCCTGTCTTTGGCTTCGAGATTACCCCATCACCACCATGGTGATCTATTTGTAACTCACTGGACAAGTTATACCTGTTGGCATTCATGCTTTTTCCCCTGTGGTTCTCCCCCACCTCCCGTTACTCCTCTCCTCCTCCTGTGACTGCTATCTCCTGATTATGCTTTAAAATTCAGCTTATACCACTTCTTTCAGTAAGCCTTCTCTGATTCTCTCTCTCCTCTGGGCATATACCTTATTGTTATGATAATACTAGTAGAGAATATGACAGGTTTAAGGTATTTAACTTATCTACTCAAACTTATATTTCTTGAAAGGGCAGGAACCGTGTTTTGTTTAACTGAGACTCCTCAACTAGAAGAGAATCTGGCATCTCCCAGGACCTCAATGTGTGTCTGTTGATTGATGATTGCTTGATTGAGTCTACTTGGGTGGCAAATGAGAGATCCTGGTACAATGGTGAAAATCTTAGAAATATATTTGTTTTGTTTTGTTTCTTTATGTCCAAAATTTGGTCTTTAATTGATATCCAGTTTATTCTTTTTATTGTAAGGAAAGAAAAAATGCCTTGTGGAGTCACTGATAGGAAAGAAGATATACATGTGTTTACCCTTTGATATATTATAGTCTTTTTGTCTATTAATTTTAACTAGAATACTATACTTATGAAACCAATGCATTAGTCTATGTATATATGCCAGTTTTCTGATGTCTGAGAGCAGCTAGTTAAATAAAGTTCGTCTGCAGAGCTGTTTTTGTGGCAGCTGTCCCCAGTAAACGCACCCCTTGCGGTATAGCGTGCTAAGTCTTTTGAGCCAAAAGATATGTCAAACCATTAGTTATCAAAGAAGACATGACATGTGGGCAGTGAAAATTCCTTTAGCTAGATTGCATGTGGATCTGATATAAATAAAATATATCATTACTCTTCAAAGATGGATTTTCTGAGTTTTAGCCACTTTTATTTCACATTTTCCCTTTCATTTCCTGTCTTTTGATCATTTCTTTATGGCTAACAGCTTTGTAAGAACAGAGATACAGAGAGAATAGGGGAAAATCAAAATGTGATGTTAAGTCCCTAATATTCATAAAAATGAGACTTAAGTACTGTTCACCACTCATGATCTGTCAGACACTGTAATCAGTGCTGTTATGTGCACTGTGCATTAGCCCACACCGACCCTACAAGCTTTAAGGAAATTAAAGTTTGGCAAGATAAAGTAATCTGTCATACTTACATAATTAGAGCTGGTTTCTTATTCTTTATATTTAAAAATGGTAAAAATATGATTGGAGAGAAGGTAGAAATGAGGGACTAAACTGAGAATTTGAGTTTATAGTTGATTTCTTCAAAACAAACTTCTTTCTGTCTCTGGATTGTAGAGAGTATTCTGGACAATGGACGTCCTACTGTACCTCACAGAGATTTTATTTGTTTGGTGTATTTTGCTGTACTATTAAGAAATTAATAAAAAAAATCAAGAAATAGATTTTATTCATTTACTTATATTTTAGAGTCTAGAGACACAAGAAAAATATGAAACACTAGAATCAGTGAATTAAAGGATTTAGACATGTAAATAAAACTTAAAGCATTGTAATCAGAGGTGTAATTAATGTGAACAATAAGAGAAAAAGAGAATGACCACTTAAGCAACTTAACTCCTGCTGGAGAAATTGGAGAAGACTTTCTAAAGAGGTGAAACTTGATCTGAAGGTTGAAGGATGAGTAAGAGATTGCCAATTGATTCCTTACAAGCATGCTAAAAAAAAAAAAAAAAAAAATGGAGCCTATGGCAGCAGTGGTCCAAAAAGCTGCTGCAAAGAATAAACATCTAGAAAGCTGATAAAGAAATAGTCCACTGGTCAGAGTTAGAACAAAACAACTTCCTGGACGTTTCCTATTCCCCAAGCTTTAAAGTTTGCTGAGATGTCAAGCAATAAATGAACCTGCTTCATGAATAAATGATGGGAGTTTGATTGATGGTGGGGAAGGAAGGAAGTATTGGCAGTGAAGAGTTTGACAACTTCTGGAGTACTAGGTGCATCATCATTTTCACATTCTTTTTCTTTATATATTGAATGAGGACAGTCCTGGTAATGCCATTAGCCTGAGCATTACTGTTCATTCCCAGGTAATGTGATAAGGATTGGCCTTCTTCTGTCCTTCACTCCTTAAGTGCTCTGAGTTGTTGATAATATGATTAATCAAAAGACCAGAGAAACAGTATCAACTACTCTTGGACTTCTTGAAAGTTTGAGTGTTAGAGAAAACCCCAAAGGATCCTTCAGCTATTGTTTTTGGACACATGAAATAATGGAAAAGAGTAAAATCAAGAATAGACTGCAGTTTGCTTTTCCATAGCTGCTTGGTGCAAATGCAAAAGAAGCCACAGATGGAAGCACACAGATGGACGCCTGCTGATCATACAGCTGTTTCTTTGTTGGTACAGAAAACCAATTGTGGGTAGGAGCAATGAAGGAAAGGACAATATTAGAATGCAATGGCATTTTAATTATACCTACCATAGTTCTAATGTTCTGTTCTGTGGTGAAGTGTTTGGGGAGTTGTCTCAAAATTAGAATCCAATCCTCCAAACCTGAATCAATTAAATCAGTACTGTTTGGAAATACAGAGAGAAGCAAGTTTGCGAAAGATTTTCCAGTAATCCTGCTTTGTGATGTTTAGACTTCCTCTGATGACTCTTGGGTTGGAGAAGGGGGGAAAGGGAGAAGGCCAGGATTAAAAGTGCTCCGTTTCTATTCCCTAGGGACATTGATTGGCAAACATCCTCCGTGAACCGTTTAAACGCTGCATACTCTTGGCAGATGCCACACCTGCTGATGGTGAATCCAGCTTACCTGAAAGAGGTAATGTGACTCTAAGCTAGTCCTATCATCCGTATTTTCCAGGAATGAAAACTTGAGAGTCATTTAAGTAAGCTACTTACTAAGGGTCGTACTAAATTTTATTTCATAAGTTACAGTGAGTCTGCTTTGTTCCAGGAACAGGGTGGGTATGTGAGGAAAGCACTGTCCTTGCCCCTTTGGAGCTTATGGTCTAATGGGGAAACATACTTTAAACTAAGGAATTAATTTTATGATAATAAATGTAATAAGTGCAAGGTAAAGGGTGATATGAGAGCATATACTAGTGGAACTAGAAATAGGTAGGGGGACAGCAAAAGCTCTCCTGGGCAATGCAAGTCTTGGATACCAAACAGAGTTATGTAGATTTAAAAAAAAATTTAAGTGATTTTTATTTGTTCCATTATACTTGATTTGCAGTGTTCTTCCAGTTTCTACTGTACAGCAACATGACCCAGTCACACATTAGATAGGGAACAGCATATGAAGGCTCTGTGGCTGAAAGGGGTGTGGCTTGTTTGAGGAATTGAGAGAAGACCAATGTGACTGTAGAGTAGAAGCTCAGCAGGAGGCCAAGGAACTGGGAAGATACTGGAATGAGAGAACCTTGCAAGTCATACTAATGATTTGGCACTTAATTCTAAGAGCAATGGAAAAAATCAAAGATTTTAAGGGGGGAGTGACGTTCCAACGTAAGCATTTTTAAAAGATCCATTCATGGAGTTCCCATCGTGGCTCAGTGGTTAGCGAATCCGACTAGGAACCATGAGGCCTTACTCAGTGGGTTAAAGATCCGACGTTGCTGTGAGCTGTGGTGTGGGTCGCAGATGTGGCTTGGATCCCGCGTTGCTTTGGCTCTGGTGTAGGCTGGAGGCTACAGCTCCAATTGGACCCCTAGCCTGGGAACCTCCATATGCCATGAGAGCAGCCCAAGAAATGGCAAAAAGATGAAAAAAAGAAAAGAAAAAAAAAAAAGATCCATTGAGCAATTACATATAGCTTGATTTGGAAGGTGGCAAGTCTGGAAGCAGATTTAATCAAGAGGTGCTGGCAGACAGTGATGATAGAAAGAATCTCACAAATCCAAGAAAGATTTATGAATCAAATCAGCAGGGTTTGGTGAACATTTAGATAAGAATCATGAAAGAGAAAGTGGTATTAAGTTTTTTCAGTGAATGTTTGGGCATTTCGTTGAGTCATTTGCTGACATTAAGGTACAAGAGGAGGACAAGGCTTGGTGAGTTGGTACAGGGCAAAAAAACTGCCAACTTAAGTTCAGACTGTTGAATTTGGGGTGTCTCTGAGAAATACCCTGGTGAAGTGACAAAAATGGAAGAGTGGAGGTAACTGAAATGAGAGAAAACTGAATTAGTAGTATCTATTCTGCCACTTGGTATCCATGAGATCTTGGACAAGTTTGAAAGTAATCTTATGCATCACTTTCCCCATCTGTAAAATGGAGACAATAATAACACTGCCTCCACTGAGTTGTTGCGAAGATTAAATGAGTATATGCATCAAACCAATGGTAGATTGATGGAGGGTGGGTGGGAGAAAAGGTGATTTAGAAAGGGGAATAGTAGGTAGGCTGAGATGATGCATCTTTTTATCATTTAAATTTTTATAAGAACATATACCTTATTATATGTATACTTGGAAATGAACAATAAAATATGATAATATGTAAAAGACAAAAACGTACATTACAGTGTTTGACAGAGTACTTAGTAAATAGTAAACAAAAATGTTTGTAGACATTGGGACCTGGAGCTCAGAAGGGGGTTTGGCCTAGGGGAATACCTTTCGGGGTCTATGATATTCTGACAGTAACAGAAGCCCTGGGAGTTGATGAAATCATCTGGAGAGAGAATGGGTAAAAGAGAACCAAGGGTTAAACTTTGAGGAATTCTGCTGTTAAAGATCAAGTAGAGAAGAAAGAAGAGCAAAGGAGCCTTAGAGGGGGCAGTCAGGAAGGCAGGAAGAAAACTCTGCCCTGTGGGCAAGGTGACTTATATTCTAAAGGAGATGTAAATGACACAGAACGTTGTTGCAAGCTGTAATGAGTGGAAAACTACAAAGAGACTCTTGGATAAATTAAACTGGAGACTTGAGCAGACGTTTTGGATAATCAGGCAAAAAGCCTTTGTTGAGAAACTATCTGGTTCTTTATTTCGAATCAAATTTTGGCTTCTCTCCTAGAAACTGGGCCAACTGGTTGGTCATCTGGAAGTTGAATCTGTATGTCTTAGGAGATTTTCCATCTATTGAGAGGTGCTATTTACAACTAAAGTGAAAAGAAAAATCACTAATGTCAGAGAATAAAGCAAAAAGGTACAAAGAAAGGAAGTTTCATTCTGTTCCTTTATAGTGCTGGCCAATGTATAACCTTTAATTTTTTTCGAGAAAATTATTTTGTTTTCTTGAACTGTAACTTAATAGACAGCCATCCCTCTTCCTGATTTTCCTTTTTGTAAAAAAAACACCTTTTCGCTTATATTTTGAAAAAACTAAGGATTGTCTGACCTTAAGAAAAAGAGCTAGATTTTCATTATTATAACACACACACACACACACACACACACACACACACACACACATAAACACAGGCACACACACACATGAAAACGTCTTAATTTCAGATAAGTGGAAAATTTATAGAAGGGAGAGATAGGTTTAATTCTGCGCTCCCTTTTTCCCAGTTATATAGCATTTTACTCTGAGACATTAAAAATGTTGGTTTTATTGAGAAGTAAAATAATGAATCCTAATCACACCACAGAGGGAATGGGAAGTGGAACACATAAGTGGGTCACAATAAATTTGTAGTTTCCAATGACATTCTGAAGGGCAAGGGTCCTAGCTCCAACTTTCACTTGGATTCTGAGCCCAAGCAGTTGAGGGACTAAGAAGAGGATGTTGTAAATAGCTCCTCCCACTTTGCATCAGTTCTTCACGTTCAAGGTGCAACAGAGCACTGAGGTCAAGTCCTGTGTCCAGCACCCTTAACTTCCTACCAGCCCAGTTTCAAGTGCCAGGCAAGTCCTTTCCTTATATGGACATCACATTCCTAATATGTGAATTAGAGGTAACAGTCTTGCCATCTTCATAAGGCTGTAGAGAAGAGTGGATAAATTAACACAGACACAGCTGGAAACTCTCATGTGTTGTAGGACCAATACTCTTATTTTATTATTATAAATTATAGTTGATTTACAATGTTGTGCCAATTTCAACTACATAGTAAAGTGACTCAGTCATATGTATACATATATATGTGTGTGTGTGTGTTTTATATATATATATATAAATATATAGATTTATATAGATATATATATATATATATATCTCCTTTATTTATTTATTTATTTATTTTTATTATTTCCCCCAACACACTTTTTTTCTCACTGTACAGCATGGGGACCCAGTTGCACATACATGTATACATAATTTTTTCTCCCATTGTCGTTCTGCGTTATAAGTATCTAGACATACTTCTCAGTGCTGCACAGCAGGATCCCTTTCTTACATTATCTTCCATTATGTTCTATTCCAAGAGACTGGATATAGTTCCCTGTGCTATACAGCAGGGCCTTATTTCTTCTCCATTTAAATGTAATAGTTTGCATCTACCAACCCCAAACTCCCAGTCCATCCCACTACCTCCCTTCCCCCTCCAAAACCACAAGTCTGCTCTCCATGTCTGTGAGTCTGTATCTGTTTTGTAGATAGGTTCACCTGTGCCACACTTTAGATTCCACATATAAGTGATATCATATGGTATTTTTCTCTTTGTGATTTACTTTACTTAGTATGAAAATATCTAGTTGCATCCATTTGTTGCTGTAAATGACATTATTTTGTTCTTTTATGGCTGAGTAGTATTCCATTGTATATACATGTACCACATTTTCTTTGCTTTTTTTTTTTTTTTTTTTAGGGCCACACCCATGGCATGTGGAGGTTCCCAGGCTGGGGGTCTAATCAGAGTTACACCACAGGCACGGCAACACCAGATCTGAGCCATGTCTGTGACCTACACCAGAGCTCATGGCAACACCAGATCCTTAACCCACTAAACAAGGCCAGGGATCGAACCCACAACCTCATGCTTTCTAGTCAGATTTGTTTCTGCTGCGCCATGACAGGAACTCCCACATCTTCTTAATGTAGTCTTCTATAGGTGGACGTTTAGGTTGTTTCCATGTCTTGGCTATTATGAATAGTGCTGCAGTGAACATAGGGGTGCATGGATCTTTTTGAATTACACTTTTAGGAGCAACTGTAATTTTTAAACATGAGAATTCCTTCAGTAGAATCTTTTTATTTTTATCTGACCTATGTTTATTTAAAAATGTCTTTCTGCTCTGTTTACTTGCCTTCTTCCAAACTTCACAATTGTCTTTATAAATGTTACAGGTATGGCTCTCAATCAGAAAATTCAGGAAAATGAATTTTTTATTTTCCTCAAACCCAACCAGATTTTTATTTTGAGACCTTATGCTTCCAGGAAGGGTAAAAACATTTTCAATTTGAGGATCTCTCATGTCTTCTCCCTCTCTTTTTCCTGGGACTGTATGTAAGTCTGTGAAACATACATAATACCAAAACTTGGGAAGGAGGGGCATTTGTCCTTAAATGCCCAAGGAGTGGTTGCAATGTCTGTGCTCTGGGCTGGTCCTGGTCATCCACCATCACTAGTCTGACTGGGAGGCCATGGTTCTTATGTGCTTGGTTCCGTCTTGTCTGATGTCTCCTGTAATTGCATGGGACTCCTTCCCTAAGACAGGGAACCTGCGCTTTCTTCTCATCTTTTCCAAATTATTTGGTTTATATCTGAAGCCACTAAGTTCTTCTACGATCTTTGTTTTTTTTTTTTTTTAAAGTATAAAAACCAAAGACTTGCACATTCTTTCTACTCTCCAATCTGACACATCCTTCATTTGTAGAAATATGAATGCAAAGGTAATTATCTACTTGATGAGGGAGAAAGGAAGGGACACCAGAGAAGGAAAGACACAGCTCAGTATCACAAATCTACTGCCCTGCCCCTTAAGATTACAGATGTATTTTGGAAAGTAATGCTTTCTACCATGGAGCACACTGAGGTGATATGTAGTAAATGAAATGTCATGCAGAATTTATGATGTACACCCAACTCAGCAGAAACACAGTTTAAAAGTGCAAGTTTTGTTTTTCTTATAATAGATCATGACTGTATATACTGATTTTATAAAGTTTAAAATCTTCCATAAGTAATACAAGTAGGCTCATTACACAGCCCAGCAAGGGGTACCTTGAAGTCAAAATTGTCACCCTTATGTCAAAGAGGCAGACAAGGCCTGAAACATTACGCATGTTTGGGAAAATAAATGTGTTTACTTTGGTGTTTGAGTAAAGGCCCAACTCTATGCTTTTTGGCACTGTAAGAGTTTTTCTTGACTTCTTCTGGACCCAGTAAACTCTGCAGAATTTAGCAAGGGGGAAAAAATGCTTGCCTTTACCTGTTCTGGTCCACTTGTAAATGTGTCTTTCTTGTTGCCCTTGGTTACATCCTGCATTGGCAGTAATTGGAGGGAAAATTATTCAAAATTTGGTTTTCAGAGGGGACAAAGGGATTGGGAAGCATTATTTACCTACTAGACAGAAGCAGACCTTGGTGGCCATCTGGTGCACCATGTTTTTTGGGTAATTAACATGCATCCACACTTCTATTTTGTTTCCTTTTTAAAGTGAATCTGAAAATGTGTGCTAACAGACTGTCTGTAACACAAAGGAGCCAATGCTAAAAAATTATTATACTCATCCCCTTTCAAAAAACAATGAAAAAAAATCTTTGTTTTGCCACCAAAGGCAGAAGCTGCCTTGAGGGCTGCCAAAGACTCTGGGTCCTGGACAGAATTGCTTGTTCTCTTTAGTGACCACATTTGGTGAGTAATGTTGTAGGCCCAGCATTCCTCCTTTCTTTCCATCAGCCTTGTCATCCAAGCCTTTGGGGGAACATTTATAAGACTGAACGTTCACGGCCACAGTGGTACAGCCCCAGTCATGGACTGGATTTTGAATCTGGGATTAGTTCTCACTGGTTAACAGCTTGAGTTTGTTTTTCCAAATGACTTTATCATAACTATAAATTCAAGTGAGTCAACCTACTGAATGGTGGCTTAGTGTGTCTGTGTGCTGGCAATATATATTCGATGTAATCTACAGGGAGAAGAAACGATTCTTCCTGGCATACCTTGCATAGAATTCAACAAATAGGTCACATACACAAGTCTTAACAATTTCTTTCTGGAAGATTTTACTTTATAATGTCAGTGAGTTGCTTCATCCAAAAAATATCTGGATGTATTTTAAGTCAACCTGAATGAATAGATGAGAAAACTCAGGCTGTCACGGTGAACATAAGTGAAAACATATATTATATTGATAAAAGTGTGCAGCTGAGAAAAGTGGCTTAAGGGTAAGGATGGGAATTAAATGGAATTTGATTGTAGAACATTAATCTCACAACATGAACCTTTGAAACCAAATTGGTTTTAACACAAATTGATATTTAATGTTTCCTTTTTTGAAATGTGGAAGGGTTAGCTTGTTTTGGGTGAACACATACTGTGTACTGACTTAGCAATTCCAAACGTAGATTTCATGTAGATTTACATGCACTGGAAAATAAATATTCTAAATTCATTACATTTCCTTTTAACACTTGAGAAAACTGAGGTTTGGAAACAAATTACTTGTCCATGTTTACTTGTGTAGGTATATCTTAAACTTGAATGGACCCTAGATTCGTTTAGTCCCTGCCTTTCTTCCTTTCTCCTCGAATTATTTTATTCCTGCCTTGATTCTTCTGACAAGATAGGTACTTGGGTATAAAGATGCATAAGACAACAAGATCAGTGTAATCACCGTAAAAGATATTATATTTCATGTAGAAGAGAGAAGACACTGTGAGTCATAGAGGTGTGTTCTGTAGGGAGCTTTGAGAGTAGAGAAGAGTGCTCTAGTTTTGTGTGTGTGGGGGGGGTATGATATGCTGTGGGGTAAGGGTCTAAGAAGTTTCAAAGATCCAGAAGAATAGAGAATTCCTAAATATTTTTTGGAAACAAAAAGTATATAACTATTGCGTTGTTTTTCTCCGGAGGGTCCCTTTTACCAGTTCTGATGGCACCAGAGAAAAAGCAACAATTAGGGCCAAGTTTGAGTTTTACATATCTATAAGTAGAACTAAGAGGAACCATGAGTGAGTAGGTCATAAGCATTCAAACCCACAGCTCCTCGGATCTTAAACCTTAAAACTTAAGGATTTCCTATGCCCAGAAGTGAAAAAAAAATAAAGTTGAGACCGGCAAGTTAGTGGAGCCAAAAATAAACTCTGTTCAAAACAGAGTAGGTTCTGTGGAGCAAGAATTGGATTATTGGAAGGAAGTGATAGGGTTTGAATCGGGTCTTAGAAGTTGAAATGATTTGTCAGTGCTCATTCTAACCTGATTATTGTGTGGCCAAGTACGTAGAAGTGAATGACTATTCATTTGTCAGATTTTAACCTCAGAGACTGCCTGTCAACATTATGCCATAGACCAAGGGGGTGTGGCACATATTAAAGCTCCAAAACAGTGGACCAGAAGGACAATCACACTTAGAGGGAGAGTGGAGAGGCAAGGAAACAAACAAGTATACCAAAGATCAGGAGCCAGAAAGATGCCTGTTGGGGGTGGGATTCTGCTGCAAGGGAAATCTAACTCATGTTATCATTATCAAGGACAGCATTTAGGACAAAGAGGAATGTGACCTAAGAAACGAAAGGCATCAATGAGTCTAAATTATCTCAGCAATAGGGCTTCTCTGCTGTTTCTCTAGTGTAAGGAGGGTCTCAGAAGGACAATGTAAGAGTGGAATTACACAGGGAGAGACAGCTGGATACATGGGGACTGTCAGGACCAGAAGGTCAGCATGAGCCATCCTGAGGTCCTCAACACCCCTCCCCAAGAGCCATTTCACCCAATCCCACCCTATTGTTTCTTCTTCCCAACCTGTGATGAAAGGTGAGAGAAATTATCAGTCCTCTTTTCCTTATTCTTTCTTTTTTCTCTAAATTTTATAAAGAAAAGAGAGAGTGTTTATGGAATGGTGTGAAAAGGAGCCCTTTCAAAAATTTTCTGGGAAGGAACAATTTGGGGAGTAAACACTAGACTAGTATCAAAAATATTTTGTTTCTTTCTGAACTGCATAGAGTGTGATGAAATAAAATGGCTTTCTTCTTGTCTGTGTCTACACATTATGTTATCCTTAGGAAAGAGCACAGACGGAAGCGATCACAGCTTCTTGACCCTCAGGGTCAGTCGAGTCCCCTGGGCTACAAAGATGGGATTCAGAGTGGAGACATTTACTGGGGGTAATGTTCACGAAAATAAAAGCATGAAGGAGGAAGATTAAGCAAGGAAAACTTTTAGATCCTGGTGTAGGTCTGCTACCTCTAGAAGGAGAAGGGGAGGAAAGGAGGGTTAGGTGGGAGGAATTTCATACTACACTGTAGTCTACAGATTCTTGACCAGTCTACTGGGTGCTGTGGCACAGAGGCATCCCACGTTGTTGGAAATGATGCCCTGGTACCTCTGCTGAGCTGAGACGCTGGCTAGAGACTGCCCAGGAGGAGCACAACCTTGGCTCCAATGTTGCTGATCACAGCTGACTGGCAAGTTCCTTCTTGAAGGCAGACATGGGGAGTGCACTGCGTTGGCTGCCACACAAGGCTGGGAAAGGATGCGGTTGGTTGGCACTATGGCCATATCTTCACGACAGCCTGATTCTTACATTGTTAGGCATAAAATGTCACTGAAGAAAGTGTTTAATCGTTTCTGTTATTATGAAAGTCCCATGGAAAGCTCTCCTTTTATTTACATGCTATCAGAAAAAAAGAATTTTAGAATATTTTCCTTAAAAGGAGTAATACATTTTACTTCTACATTTAACACTCATAGTATACAAGGAAATTCTTATTGTAATGTTTTAAATCTCTTACCCTTCTCTGTTTTTTTATTAATTAGAAATATTTACCTTTTTGAAAATTTTAATTAATTGTACCACTGCAGCATATGGAGGTTCCCAAACTAGGGCTCGAATCGGAGTGGTAGCTGCTGGCCTATACCACAACCACAGCAATGTGGGATCTGAGCCACTTCTGCGACCTACACAGCTCACAACAACTCCGGGATCTTTAACCCACTGAGCGAGGCCAGGGATCTAACCTGCAGGTTTGTTGCTGCTGAGCCATGATGAGAACTCCCTTATCCTGCTCTGTTTAACGCATTTCATCTTGGCTTGTTTTGTGGAGAACAAACACAACTGATTTTTGCCCACCCTGTAGTAAATAATTCCCCTTGCCTGCTTTTCTCACTGAGGTTAAATTAGCCCAACTGATTTTAATTTCATATAGTGGCCTTACTTTTTTTTAATAGATATATATATAAATATGCATTATAACATTTATTAGTATGTATTTGATATATGTATACTATATGTTTGATATGTATATGCTATATATAGTATGATACATGGTATAGATTTACATTTATTAGTACACACACATATATCCCCACAGAATGGCAGTTTTTGCTTTGGTTTATTGTTTATGCTTTGCTAATAGAACTAGTTTTCATAAGAAAAATTATGAAAGACATATTTGAAACTACAGATGAGTGATTCTCCATGATACTTCATTGAAAAACCAAGCCATGAAAATAAATACACTGATAGAAATAAAATCTGGGTTTTAAGCCAACTCTGCCATTAACCAGCCGGATGATCTTGGGCATGTCATCAAGCCGCCTCTGTAAAATGTGGGGCTTAAGTTAGATGATATCCAAGGTTTTTTTCTGCCCTAAGAGGTGTTAATAGTGGTTTCCAAACTGTTGATGCCCTGAAGATCGATGATTTCATGAGCAAGTTCCTGGGTTGAGGAAAGGGATGTCCACGGGGAAGATGTGAGTGAACCATGATCCAGGCCTTGCACCCCATGTCAAACAGAACAGCTAGGTTTGATTTGTTTTCCATGTTGAGTTTCAGTATATTGTAATCATCTGAAAACACTTTAGTTTTTGCAAATATCTCTCTCTTAAAAGGCAGGTTTAGCAAAATCAGAGGTAGGTGTAAACTAATCATAAGTCAATGAATTTCTTTATTGGTTTAAACATCTTTATTATAAGACGTGATATGCATAAAATTAAGTAAGATTATGCATGCATTTGTCTATACACTTTTTAACATTTGTCTCTAAAATAAATACTTATATAACGCCATCAAGTCATGAACCAGAATGTTGCTGAAACCAGGCAATTTTCCTTACATCCTTTACTACTCCAGCTTCTATATCTTTTTTTTTTTTTTTTTTTTTTTTTTTGTCTTTTTTCCTTGTTGTTGTTGTTGTTGTTGTTGCTATTTCTTGGGCCGCTCCCGCGGCATATGGAGGTTCCCAGGCTAGGGGTTGAATCGGAGCTGTAGCCACCGGCCTACGCCAGAGCCACAGCAACGCAGGATCCGAGCCGCGTCTGCAACCTACACCACAGCTCACGGCAACGCCGGATCGTTAACCCACTGAGCAAGGGCAGGGACCGAACCCACAACCTCATGGTTCCTAGTCGGATTCGTTAACCACTGCGCCACGACAGGAACTCCCACTATATCTTCATAAAGTGACTTATAACATCTTAAGGTTACTATGACCCTGAATTCTATAGTACTCTTTTTCTTTCTGTCTCTCTATTTTTTTAACCACCCATGTACATATTATTAAAATTAGATTAATGTTGCCTGTTCTTAAATTGTATGTAAATTGAATAATACTGTAATCATTATTTTATTACTTGTTTTCCTCCTGTACACACATTTGTCAAGTTATGTACACATTTGCAGTGTATTAAAATATATTTTGATGTAGCACCCCATTGTGAGTACGTGAAACATTTTATATATCCAGTTAGCTAGTAATAGACTTGTGAAAAAAAAAAATGAAGCTCCTGTCGTAGCTCAGTGCAAACGAATCTGACTAGCATCCATGAGGACTCAGGTTCGATCCCTGGTTTTGCTCAGTGGGTTAGGGATCTGGCATTGTTGTCACAGGCATAGCTCAGATCCTGCATTGCTTGGCTCTGTTATAGACAGGCAGCTATAGCTTCAATTCAGCCCCTAGCCTGGGAACTTCCATATGCCGTGGGTGCAGCCCTAAAAAGGCAGAAAAAAAAAAAAAAAAAAGAAAGGAAGGAATAAAATTAAATAACGCTGGGCTTGTAGGTTCTTTCAAAATTTGTAATTATGAACAATATTATTATAAGCATATTTTTGATTGAGGTATAATTGACATGTATCATTGCATTAGTTTCATGTGTACAATACAATGATTCAATATTTGTGTACATTTCAAAGTGTATGGTTAGACACTTTTTTTGATGAAACCTTTTAAGATTTATAGTATTTGTCTTTCTCTAACATTTTACTTAGCCTAATGCCCTCAAAGTCCATCTATGTTGTCCCAAATTGCAAATTCTTTTTTTAATGATTTTTATTTTTTCCATTATAGTGGGTTTATAGTGTTCTATCAGTTTTCTACTGTACAGCAAAGTGACTCAGTCACACATACATATATTTACATTATTTTTCTCACATTATCCTACACTACGCTCCATCACAAGTGACTAGTTATAGTTCCCAGTGCTATAACAGCAGGATCTCATTGCTTATCCATTCCAAATGCAATAGTTTGCATCTATTAACCCCAGATTCCCAGTCCATCCTACTCCTTCCCTTCCCCCTTGGAAACCATAAGACTATTTTCCAAGTCCCTGAGTTTCTTTTCTGTGGAAAGGTTCATTTGTGTTGAATATTAGATTCCAGATACAAGTGATATCATATGGTATTTGTCTTTCTCTTCCTGACTTACTTCACTTAGTATGAGAGTCTCTAGTTGCATCCATGTTGCTGCAAATGGCATTGTTTTGTTCCTTTTATGGCTGAGTAGTATTCTGTTGTGTATATATACAACATCTTCCTAATCCATTCATCTGTTGATGGACATTTCAGTTGTTTCCATGTCTTGGCTATTGTGAACAGTGCTGCCATGAACATGCAGGTGCATGTGTCTTTTTCAAGGAAGGTTTTGTCTGGATATATGACCAAGAGTGTGGCTGCTGGGTCATATGGTAGTTCTACATTTAGTTTTCTGAGGTACCTCCATACTGTTCTCCATAGTGGTTGTACCAATTTACATTCCCACCAACAGTGTAGGAGGGTTTCCTTTTCTTTACACCCTCTCCAGCATTTTTTATTTGTGGACTTATTAATGGTGGCCATCCTGACAGGTGTGAGGTGATACCTCATAGTAGTTTTGATTTTCATTTCTCTAATAATCAGTGATATTGAGCATTTTTTCATATGCTTGTTGGCCTTCTGTATATCTTCTTTGGAGAAATGTCTATTCAGGTCTTCTGCCCATTTTTCAATTAGGTTGTTGGTTTTTTTGCTGTTGAGTTGTATAAGTTGGCAACTTCATTCTTTTTATGTCTGAATAATATTCTTTTGTATATATAACACATTTTCTTCATTCATCTGTTGATGGACACTTAGATTGTTTCCATATCTTTGATCTTGAAAATAATTCTGCAGTGAACATGGGGGTGCATATATCTTTTTGAATTATTGTTTCTGTTTTTGGATAAAATGAATACCCAGAAGTGGAAGTACTGGAGCATCTGGAAGTTCTATTTTTAATTTCTTACGGAACCTCTAGTTTACCATAGTGGCTACACCAATTTACAGTCTCATCAACTGTGCACAAGGGTTCTCTTTACTTCATATTCTCACTAACACTTGTGACTTGTGGTGTTTTTGATTTTGTTGCCTTTGTAAGGAATGAGGTGATAGCTCATTGTAGTTTTTATTGGCAGTTCTCTGATAATTTGTGATGTTGAACATCTTTTCATATATTTGTTGCTCATTTGTATATCTTCTTGGAAAAAAATATCTATTCAGATCTTCTGCCTATTTCAAAATCAGATTATTTAATGTTGTTTTTTTCTATTAAGTTATATGAGGTTTAAAAAATTTTTTTATTATGGTTGATTTACAGTTTTCTTCCAATTTCTGCTGGACAGTGAAGTGGCCCAGTTACACACATATATACATTATTCTTCTCATGATATTTTCCATCATGTTCTATCACAAGTGTTTTGATATAGTTCCCTGTGCTATACAGTAGGACCTCATTGATTATCTACTCCAAATGCAGTGTTTGCATCTACTAACCCCAAACTCCCAGTCCATCCCACGCCTTCCCCCTCCCCGTTGGCAACCATAGGTCTCTTCTCTATGTCCATGAGTTTGTTTTTGTTTTGTAGATAGGTTCATTTGTGCCATTTTTGGATTGCACATATACGTGATATATCATATGGTATTTGTCTTTTTCTCATTTCCTTTATTTAGTATGAGAATCTCTAGTTCCATCCATGTTGCTGCAAATAGCATTATTTTGTTTGTTTTAAAAGCTGAGTAATATTCCATTGTGTATATGTTCCATATCTTCTTAAATCCATTCATCTATCAATGGACATTTAGTTTGTTTCCATGTCTTGTGAAGAGTGATGCAATGAACATAGGGCTTTATGTATCTTTTTGAATGAAAGTTTTGTCTGGATATATGCCCAGAGTGGGATTGCTGGATCATGTGGTAGTTCTATATTTAGTTTTCTGAGATACCTCCATATTGTTTTCCATAGTGGTTTTACCCATTTACATTCCCACCGATAGTGTAAGAGGGTTCTCTTTTCTTCTACACCATTTTCAGCATTTGTTATTTGTAGACTTATTAATAATAGCCATTCTGACCAGTGTGAGGTGATACCTCATTGCAGTTTTGATTTGAATTTATTTTAATAAGTTTTGTATTTTGAATATTAATCCCTTATCAGATATATAATTTACAAATATTTTCTCCCATTCTATAATTTGCCTTTTCATTTTGTGAATGGTTTCTTTTTCTGTGCAGAATCTTTTCCATTTTATATAGTCTTACTTGTTACTTTTTTTGTTTTTTGTTGCTTTTGCTTTTGGTATCAGATTCAAAAAATCATCATCAAGACCTGTCAAGTGGTTTACAACCTATGTTTTCTTCTAGGAGTTTTATGGTTTTAGGTCTACATTCAAGAATTTCCTTATTCCATTTTGAGTTACTTTTGTGTATGGTGTGAGATATTGGTCCAGTTTCATTCTTTTGCACGTTGCTGTCAGGTTTTCCAACACCATTTATTAGAAAGACAGTTATTTCCCCATTGTACACTCTTAGTTTCTTTGTTATAAATTAATTGACCTTATGGGCTTATTTGGGGGCTCTCTATTCTATTCCGTTGATTTATATGTCTGTTTTTCTGCTAATACCTTACTGTTTTGATTACTATGTCTTTGTAATATAGTTCAAAATCAGGAAGCATGATGCCTCCAGCTTTTTCTTTCTCAAGTTTGCTTTAGCTAGTAGTGGTCTTTTAGAGTTCCATATACATTTTAGGATTGTTTATTCTATTCCTATGAAAACACCATTAGGATTTTGATAAGGATTGCACTGAATCTATAGATTGCTTTGGGTAGGATGGACATTTTAACAATATTAATTCTGTCACTCCATGAACATGGAATATCTTTACATTTATTTGTATCTCTTTCAGTTTCTTTCATTAAGGTTTTATATTTTTCAGTGTACTCTTTGTGCATTTTATAATGTGACTCCTGTAATGTAAACACTATGATTTAGCAATTTTACTCATATGTATTTACTAAAAGACATACCTAAAAGATCTTTTTTGCTTATTTATAAAATAGCCATGTTTTAGTTAATATATGTTTCAAATATCTTCAACTCCATGACTTTTCACTCTTTTTGTGATACATTTCAATGAACAGAAGTTTTCATTTTAATGTGACCAAACTGATCAATCTTCCACTCTTCTGAAATTTATATCTACTTAAATTTTCTTCCATAGATCCTTAACAAACTAAAAATAAAAGAAAAACTCCTCACCTTAGTACAGAACACCTATAAAAACCCATGACTAACATCGTACTTAATATTTAAAGACTGATTGCTTTCTTCTTAAGACTGGTAATAAGACAAGGGTGTCTCCTCTTGATACTTCTATTCAATATTGGAGGTTCTAGCTGGGGAAATTAGGCAAGAGAAAGAAGTGAAATACATGTAGATTGAAAATAAAGAAGTAAAGTTATTTTTATTAACAAATGAGATGATCTTGTATATAGGAAAATCCTAAAGAATGTACTAAAAACCTAACAGAATGTATTAGCAAGTTCAGCGAAGTTGCAGGATACAAGATTGATATATAAAACAATTTTTCCTAACACTACTGATGAACAATCTGAGCATAAAATAAAAAAATGTTATAAGTGAAGAAAACATAGGTTGTAAACCAAAAAATAAAAATAAAATTCTTAAGAGTAGCTTTAACAAAAGAAGGACAAGACTTTATTAAAGTAAGTTAAATAAGACATGAATAAATGGAAAGACATTAAGACTGAAAGACTTAATATTGTTAAGATGGAAATACTTTATAAACTGACCTATAGAGTCAGTGTAATCCCTATCAAAATCTAGGGTTTTTTTTTTTTGCAGTAATTATAAAATTCATATGGATTTATAAGGAATAAAAATAGCCAGTCTTGAAAAAGAACATAGTCGGAGATATTACACTTCCCAATTCAACACTTACTGTAAAGCTATAATAATTGAGATAGCACAGTACTACTATAAGAATAGATATATCAATAATTGGAATAGAATTGAGAGTGTAGAAATATATCTTTACATTTTTGGTCAGTTGATTTTCAGCTGACCAATTAGGGTGCCAAGACCAATTAATGAGGAAAGAACTGTCTTTTCATCAGATCTTGCCAGGAAACTGGATTTCCATATTCAAAGGAATGAATTTGAATCTCTGTCTCACAACATACATAAAAATGAGCTAAAAGATCATAGTGAAAGAGCTAAAATTATGAAACTCTCAGAAGAAAGCCTTACAGTACATCTTTATGGACTTAGATTAGGCATTGGTTTCTTAGATACAATACCAAAAGCACAAATGAAAAAATATAAATTAAACTTCTTTCATTTAAAAACTTTTGTGATTCAAATGAAATCATCATGAAAGTGGAAACACAATCCACAGAATGGGAGAAAATATTTGAAAATTATACATTTGACAAAAACCTTATATACAGAATGCATAAAAGATTCTTGCAAGTTAACAATAAAAAGACAAGCCAATTAAAATGTTTAATAAATTTGAATAAGACATTTGTCCAAAGAAGATATACAAATGGCCAATAAGCTCAACATGAAAATATAATCAATATTGATCATTAGGAAACTGCAAGGCAAAACCACAATGGGATACCACTTCACAATTACTAAGATGACTAAAATAAAAAGACAGACAGTATCCAGTGTTGACAGGTTTGTGGAGAAAATGAAGCCCTCATATGTTGTTGGTGGGTTGTAAAATGGTGGTAGCCACTATTGAAAACAGTTGGGCAGTTCTTCCAAATATTAAATATGGTAAGATCATATAATACAACAGTTCCATTTCTATGTAATGAAGACACAAGAGAAATGAAAACAGGACAACATAAAATTTTTTACATAAATGTTCATTATGTAAGTATTATTCATCATAATAGCCAAAAGATAGAGACAACTCAAATGTCCATCAGTTGATGAATGAATAAACAAAATGTCATTTATCTATTCCATGGAGTATTATTCATTTATAACAAGGAATGAATTACTGGTATATGCTTGCTTCAATGTGAATGAATCTTAAAAACATTTTACCAAGTGAAAGAAAACAGTCACAAATGCCAAGATATTGTATGACTCCTTTTAAATGAGCTGTTCAGAATAGTCATATTTACAGAGACAGAAAGTAGACTCTTGGTTGCCAGAAGGTGGGAAGAGGAGTAATGGTTAAAAGTTAAAGTGAATTTGGCAGAGTAGGAGTTGAAAATATTCTAAAATTGGATAGTGGTGGTGGTTGGACAACTCTGTAAATATACTGAAAGTCACTGACTGGTACAATTTAAATGAATGATTTTTATGGTATGTTATTTATAACTTAATGACAATGTTACATAAAAAAGAATCTTATTGACCATCAAGGCTGAAAGATATTTCTCATATTTTCTTGTAATAGTTTTATAGATTTCACTTCCATATTTATCTTTTTTACCCAGATGACATTGATCTTTGTATATGGAATGAGGTAGATGTTCAATTTAAATACCTTTTCAAACAGGTATTTCTCCTGGAACTGTTTATTAAGAAGTTTATCTTGTCCCACGGATTGTTGGTGCCAATTCTCTCATAAATCTAGCATACATTTATTTCACAGATCTTTTCCTGGGCTCTTTATTTTGTACCATCATCTATTTTCCTATTTCTATGCCAGTACCACAATGTCTTTATTGTTACAGCTTTGTAATATTTTTCAATATCCAGTAAAACATGTGCTCCCATATTGCTCTTTTTTCTTCAAGAGTAACATTGTTATTCTTGGTGTTTTCATGTTATCTGCATTTCTAAATAAGTTTAAGTAAGTCATCAAGTTAAAAAAGTAATAAGCACATGCACACACACATAAGCTCACTTGAATTTTTATTGTGATTACATTGCATTTATTAGTTAATTTTGGAAGAATGCCAAATCTTTTGGAATTTCAATATGTTCCAAGTTATGAGCATGATAGGTCTCTTGTTTACTTAGGTCTTAATATTTGCCAGTAAAGTTTTATAATTTCTCATCTAGAGATCTTGTACTCCTTTAATAACATTTACTCCTTGGTTCTCAATTGATATTTTTCCTGCTATGAGAAATTAATTCCTTAAAATTTTTTTTTGTTTCTAACAGTTGCTGGGATACAGAAAAAAAAAACTGACTCTTGTATATTGAACTTTGTATCCAGTGACCTTGCTACATTCCTCTATTATTTTAAGATTTACATAGATGATTTTGGATTTCCTATATGCTTTATCCTTTCATCAGTAAAAAATGACAGTTTTTCTTCTTCACATTTTTATGTCCTTTTAAGAATTCTTAATTCATTTCGTAAAATAAGTGTTGCAAGGAAACAAAGATAGCAGGACACCTTGTCATATTCCTAATACCAAAAGAAAAACTTCTAACCTTTTACCATTAGATAGGACATTGGCTATAGTTCCTTTATCAGATTAAATAAATTTTCTTCTGTACCATGTTGGATCATTGTTTTTAATTATTTACTCCCTCTCTATGTTAGAATCATACATTTATACACTCTGCCATGTGATTACTCATTGCTTTCCTATGTTGGTGGAATATATTTTCCTATCTCTTGATGTTGGGCTTTGCCATGTGACCTTTTTTTGATCAATGGGATATTACTGAATGTGATGTAAGCAAATATTTTATGTGTGGTTGCATGTTTTTGTTTTGTTTTGTCTTCTCAGCCTTCTGCCATCCACCATGAAACAAATATACACTGGTTAGCTTCTTATACAAGTAGAATGAGAAAATGCATGAAGCCAATTTAAACACAGAACTCATCCTAAGTCCAACCAATGATAGCTAAGCCCATCAGATCCATTACTTACTTAGTGACTTGTACTTACTGTTGGAACTCACTCATCTTTGAGTTGATACCCAATAGCAGTCCAGTGAAAACTCTGATGTGCCTTCTATTCCTAGTTTGCTAAAAGATTTTTTTTTTTATAAATAGACTTAGAATTTAGTCAAACACTTTATCTGCGTTTATTAAGATGATAATTTCCCCCCTTTTCTACTTATGTGGTAATTTATGTTCTTTGATTTTAAATGTTTAACAAAGCCTATATTCCTGGATCTAAAAAATAAGAATAAACTAAGGTATTCTTCTCTTCAGATTTTGCTTGCTTATTTGCTTGTTTATTTATTTGTGCATTTCTGTTCATGAGATGGATTGACCTGTCAATTTTAAGTGTCATATTGTCCTTATATGGTTTTGTTATCAGTGTTATGCCATTCTTTTAAAGAGTTTGGGTAATTATTTCTGGCATTATTTCCTCCTTCAGTAGCATTGATAACGTTATTTAATGAAGGCTTATTTGTTTGAGATGGTATTTATGACATCATTTATTTTAAAAAATTATTATTATGGACTGATCAATCTTTCTACTTCATTTTGACATAGTTAGAGGGGATTTGCCTGTGAATTTGTCAGAAACCTGAGGTTTTATTGTTTGTGTTGCTTCAAACCAAGTTCAGGGTCCCTGGAATAGCACATGTGGCATATCATAGATCTAGATTCATGCTGGGGTTGCTCTGAAGTCATAACTTCTCAGGGACATTTCTCCCCTTTTCATTTTCTCTGCAGATCACCAGCATTGAGAGGAGGTAGATCATGTCTACGTCTTTAATGTCAACCTGGGCAAATAGGTTCTTGTGACCCATCTCAGAAAAGAAAGGTTCTCTTACAAGCCTCCCTACTCTAGACAGAAGTGGGGCCTTTGAACTCTGTCTTTCTGGCCCAGCTAGGAGCAGAATTCACAGGCTTGATTTCCAGACAAAAGTAGCTTTTGACTCTTCAACATTCTCTTTATCCTTTGATTATGGACTTTCAACCAAAACTTGGCCAAGAAGCTCCCCTTGGTCTTTTTAGGTTTGTATTGGGGAAGAGTAAAAGTCAGAATAACACATAGAGGAGATGATGAAATTTGAGATTGTTCTATCTTAATCCCTGGTTTCTGATGTTTTGTGATAATGATAAATGCAAAACACTCTGGGCTTCTACTCTCTTTTTTTCCTGTGAATTATATTGCTTCATATTCCATTTTCTCACCAATCATCAGCTAAAGCACTGTGAACCCCTTCTTTCCAACATATATATTCCTTTCAATTGGGCATGTGGCACAGGCAATAAAAGAACCATCCCATCAGCTACAGTTCCCTGTAGGGAACTTTTCTAGGATAATTCTACATATGTTATAAAAGAATAGGAGGTCTAAGTCTACACCTAGGTTTTTTTGTTTGTTTGTTTGTTTGTTTGTTTTTACTTAAATTGTGGTCACTGGTCCTTTCCAGAAAAAAAGTGCTTAGAGCCATTGTGTAAGGCAACACTGAACTTGATACATCTTTGGCCTATAAGAGAAGGGCATTTCTTATTTGAATATAGCCAGGAAATCACCTCCAAGGATGCCATATTTTTTTTCAAATAAAGACATCTCTTTCTGAGCACTGCATATCCTCCTGGCTGCATGCTTTGTCTTCTCAGTCTTGGCTGTTTATTTGTACTTTGCCTTTCACAAAGGACTCCTCTGTGCCTCTTCCCTCTGCTTGTTAGAGGAGGCTTTCCTCATGTCAGTACAGAAGCAGCTGTGATATTTGGGGTGCATGGTTTAACATTAAAAAAGAGGAAAGTAAACTAATTTAACAAGCAGAGATACTAATAGCTTTTTAGTAACTTGGGAATGTCTTCTCTTTCTCCTAGCCTCCACTATCATGCCAAGAGGCACCTCCAAATAACAATGATTATGACTGATGATATGGCAGTGTCTTCCGGGGCCCATCCATCACATGAAAACTCAGTTCAGTGCTGCTTCACTTGTGCTAGATGTGGCCTCTGAGACTGGAGTTTGGCTGTGCTCCAACACCCTTTTCTGGCTTCTGTCCTGATGTTTTTATATATGATCTGCAGGTGTTACTGATATAATTTCTCCAGAAATTATATATGATGTCATGCTTGCTAACCTAGATTTTCTTGTGGTCAGTATAATATAAGAAAACACCCTAAAAATGGAATCACTGATGATTACATAATAACATCCTAGAAATAACTTTGTGTGCCTGTGTTTGAGATGAGAGCATATGGTTATCTCTGATTTAGATTTGCTTTTGAGAATTAATTTAATTTGAAATGATCTATACAGGCTAACATTTAGAATGAAACATATGATTATAATTTTAGAATTATAAAGAGGTATGATTCAATCCCTTTTGTGGATTTCAGAGATAAGGTATTTGGAAAAAGTTAGAGGAGGATCTTGACTTGAGATGATCTGATATAAGCAGGTGTGATGGGCTGAAATTAAGGATAGGCTTTATTCACACCAAACGAGAGAACCTTTTCCATGGCTGTTGTGCTGATTTGTGCAGTTCACTCTAAGCACTGTGAACATTTACTGTTTCCACCTTTCTTTCCTAAAAGCAATCTAGACAGATGGAATATACCAAGCCACATATCAGTAAAGAAGGTTGACTCTTGGGAATATAATATGACTCTAAAAGGTTCCATTTGGAAATTTCACTATATCTAGGTTGGTAATGAGAAAAATTCCAAACCAAAATAACAAATGACCTCAGTATAAATTTTTAAGTCCAAATCTCCCATGATTTGCATATAGCCAAACAAAATCAGGAGGAGAAAAGGGTCTTTGGGATCCTTGGAGTTAATAAGATTTGTGACAGCTCCCGTAGTGGTTATATAACATTGTCCTTTCCAATGAGTTATGAGGAGTCTGGTGAAAAATTCAGGAAAGGTAAATTAAATGAAATGTCCTAGAAAGTGAGCCAGGACATTAGGTTGGATGCGGACACTTTCTGTTCCTAAAATATCTTGATTTTTATTCCTCTCATTCTTCAGCTAGTTTGTAGACAAAAATATTTTCTCATACAAAAGATTTTTCTCACTCAAAAAATTGGATATTCCTAGTTGTAGCAGTAATAATGAAATCAGTAATACATAATATGTATTGAGCATCTTTCTTATATTAGATACTATTATTAAATATTTTATATACATGATTATGAATCCTCACAAATATTAGGTTAGCTAGTATTTTCTTTGTTTTACAGATTTGAGAAACAAGGTCTCAGAGAGGTTAAAGGTTTTGCTCAGTTTCACGTAACTGGTAAGTGGTAAAGTGGAGATTTGAATAAAGATCTGTTTGGCTCTAAGTCTGCAATGTCATACTCCTCTCCTAGTGATATATAATATCTTTTATCTATTTACAGTAAGCAAGTATGTCACACAATCCTGATTAATTCATTAACAATTAACAATCTTGCAGAGGCTATTTCTTCTTTAAAGTTGATGAATTAAGGAACAAAAATACAGAGAACTGAGTGATGTACCCAGGTTCCCTCAATTAGAAAGAGGCACGATTTGGACTGAACTTAAATCTTCTGCATCTTCGTCCATGTCACTTTCATTGTACAGCCTTAGCTTGGCCACAGGAAAGAAATCTTAGATATTTACGCCATTTCCAGGAAGTAAATGTTACCATTCCTTTAAAAACAATCAAAACAATTAAAAGGAGGAACCACTTAGCAAATAAGTACTACTGACCTGTTTCTTCACTTTGCAGTCAGGAGAATTTTAGTTTAGTTTTCGGTTCTAGTCAAAGAGTCATATCAAGTGTCTGATTAAGAAAAGTCTTCCTTCAAAAACTATGTTCCTATAGCAAAGTATTAGACAAGAACATAGAGCTGTCCATGGCTCTAAAATTATTTTTTAAATCCTGGAATGCTGTGTATATAACCTGGGGTAATTTCATCTGAGTTTGGAAAATCAATTCCTGAGTAGGTGGCACAGCTGCACAGATCTGTAACTATAGGGATTTGTATTTTCTGATTGAATAACAGTGGTGTGTTCAGAATTAACTCAGATGATCAATATGGTCATAGATATTTTATTGAAAGTGAATGCTGATTGTATGCCCAGGTTCCTCTTAATACAACTCTTGGTGATTGTGTGTGTGAAGAGAAGTTTGGATGGTGGGAATGAGAAAGGAAATAAACAGTGTCTAACTATGAAGTGAGCAAGAGGAGAAGACCTCATAAAAATATATGCATCATTTGCAATTGATTTTTACCTCCTATTCTTTACTTTCTGGAAATGGAAGTCCATTGTTAATGACAAGCTGTCAGAGTTAGTCATCACTTTATTAGATTTCTCCATAGCTTTTTAAACCTATTGACCATGTTTCAAATGATGAAATGCATTTCTCTTGGTTCCTACATTTCCAATGTCTTCATTTAGAATCTCCTTTTCAGGCTACTTTAATCTATGTATTCCTTAAGAGTTCTAGTCCCACCCCCCCAAATAAATCAGTAATAAAACAAACTCTGTATACTTTATGATATAAATAAATTCAGATATCACTTATAATAACAAATGTGAATGAATGTTCTCTGCTATTACAAGATACAGATTCGGAGTTCCCGTCATGGCGCAGTGGTTAACAAATCCGACTAGGAACCATGAGGTCGCAGGTTCGATCCCTGGCCTTGCTCAGTGGGTTAAGGATCCAGCGTTGCTGTGAGCTGTGGTGTAGGTTGCAGACACGGCTCGGATCCTGCGTTGCTGTGGCTCTGGTGTAGGCCAGTGGCTACAGCTCCGATTCGACCCCTAGCCTAGGAACCTCCATATGCCACAGGAGCCGCCCTAGAAAAGGCAAAAAAAGACCAAAAAAAAAAAAATACTAAGTGGGTTATATTTTTATATTGATTCAAGATAAAATTTATGATGAAAATATAGCACTTACTACTGTCAAATATATTTTTATGTGTTTTCTTGCTAGTTTTTTCACAGATTGCTTGACTGGAATGTTAGCTACACAAAAACAGGGACATTGCTAGGGATTCCTTCTCCTTAGAAATTGTCAAATACAATGGAACACAAATGTAGTGAAAGATTTTTAAGTCAGTCTTTGATTACACAGCCAAAAATCAAACAAAATGAAAAGAGATAGAGGGACTGATTAATGTAATTTAAAAAGTCTATTTGTCAGATGTATCTTGAATGATGTCTCTTGCAGCAGAGGATTAACTAACTTATTTAATAAACACATATTAAGCACCTGCCAGAGTATATGGTTCTAATGTTGCAGAATTTGTTGTTTGTCTAATACAATGCTGTAAAAGCATTTCCCCTTTTCATCACTGCCTTGTACCCCACATGCTTTTGAGGAGGCAACTGAGTGTCTTAGAAAAGTGTCTCCTGACTCTAGTCATAATCAATCACTAGCAGAAGTGTGTACTGACCATATTAACTGATAACTTGCTTCACATGTGAACATTTGTAAGATGCATAAGTTTTAAAGTTTAGTGTCTATATTCAGAGAACATGTACAACAAACTAGTCTGAGACTCTGCACAAACTTAGAAAAGAGGGAGATAAAAGGTATTTTTTAAAATTAGACATTTAAAGGTTGTGGAAAAATAAGAAATCAGTGAGAAAATTATGAGCCATTCGTGAGGAAATGGTTTCAGTAATCACCTTAGCACAAGGCTGTTGACATAATTTATACTTATATATTCAAAAGTATGCCCAGGAGGAAATCTTTGGCATGCTTGATTTGCAGTTTTTAAAATAAGTGTAAGGTAAGTAAAATAGTTTCTAAATTAGTTTGATTCAATTTCATAATAAGAATGTACATAGAGAAGAGAGAAGGCTAGCATAAAGTAATAGTAAACATTTGGTGTAATTTGATTCAAGGTAGGCAGCATTACAATAATAATTACAGAATTTTAAACCACAGAATATCACATTTATTGACAATGTTAAGTACCAACATATTGGATGATAAATACAATAAGCATGATTCACAAAATGATTTCTGATATTAGGCAAATTCATGACTCCAAAAAAATAACTTTGTGTTGAAGGAAACAGAATTTTAAAGGACTATTTTTAATTACCAAAAATGCTGAGGTAGAGTTCTATTAGATTTCTCATCTAATAAACAGTGAGTTCATAATTTTATGATTTGATACCCTGATCTCCAATCTGAGATGAAAATCTCTCTCTCTCTCTTTTTTTTTTTTTTTTTTTTTTGTTATGCAACCAAATTCTATGTATTGCCATGCTTTAGCTAAGGTTACATACTATAAGAATTATTGGTAACTACTGCATTGTGTACCCAGGGGTCTTGAAAAATATGTTCCCTCTTTTGTCAAAATTTTTATAGAAAATTCTAAAATTATTGGCTAGGTGAAAGAGTAAAATAAAATTTTCATTAGTTAAAAAAAAAGCATATACCAAGGAATTCTGAATGGAGGATATCAGAATTTTTTTCTGAGAAAATGACTTTTTAACACAAGATCTGAAGGATGTCGGTGTTCAAGTGAATAGTGAGAGGAACTCTTATGGAAATGGGAACTAGTGTGTGCAGAGGACCCAATATGGAAAGAAACTGAGATATATTTCTATAAATCGAGGGGAAAGATCAAGAATGCTTTATACCAAATTATGAATAGCAAACATCTTAGGGAAAGGGATACTTTCATTTACTATTCTGTGTAATTTTTTAAGTAACAGTATTATTGTCAATTTAAGCCTTCAAAGAAAAGAAAAGCAAACTCCACTCAATACATATACAAATTTAAGGGTGAAGATTGGTGAAAAAATGCTACCTAAAAGTCAGTCAATGAAAGTTATCCATTGCAGAAGCCCTAACCTAGGGTGCTTCTCAAAAGTCTTTTAAGTTTAGCAGACATACAAATCATTCAAGAATCTTATTAAAATGCAGATTCATATTCATTAGTCTAGGCTTTGGCTTGAAGATCTGCATTTTGAACAAGTTCTCAACTGACGCTAGTACTTGGCATTGTTGAGGGGCAAAGTTCCAGGTGATTCTAGTGGATGGCCAGAGTTGAGAAACGCTGAGCTAGAATGAATGGGTTGGATGTTAAGGTCCTCGGGCCCTTCTCTTGTATCTCTCCCACCTGATAACTCACTTCTCTAAGGCTCAGCTGGGGAAAGCTTTCCACATCCGTCAGGCATAAAGGTTCCAATGTGTCTCCATAGTACAGTTTCTTAAACTATGAAAAGAATCTCCCCAGGGGAGGGGTTACCAGTTATCACATATGGAACTTCCTGAGCACCTCTCCAAAGGATAAGAATAAGCTTGGAAAACCATGATTTCCAGTTACAAGCTTCCCAAGAGATTCTGATGTATGTGACTTGGGGATCCACTTGAGAAATGGGCTACACTTCCTCCATTATCGAGCATGGTACTCCCTAAATGCGTAGCATATAAATGAGTGTAGTTTCCCTTCTTCCTTTTCTTTTATGATTACATAAAGGTTATAAATACTGAATCTAGAAAACAAGGAAATATTTTTAAAATATAGAAAAAAGTCACTGGTCATTCTGCTGCAGAAAGGCACATAGTTTTTTATTTTAGCATAAGTTTTTTTGTTTTCTGGTGCTTTTCTACTACGTGTTTTGTTTCACTTGGTTCAGAATATATTGCATACATTTCACTGTACAGTATTTTTTTCTTTTCATTTTTTTATTACACAAATGAATTTATCACATCTGTAGTTGTATAATGATCATAACAATTTGATTTCACAGGATTTCCCTCCCACAGCCCAAGCACAGCCCCCCACCCCCCCAACTGTCTCCTTCGGAGACCATAAGTTTTTCAATGTCTGTGAGTCAGTCAGCATCTGTTCTGCAAAGAAATTCCGTCTGTCCTTTTTTCAGATTCCACATGTCAGTGAAAGCATTTGATGTTTGTGTCTCATTGTATGGCTGACTTCACTTAGCATAGTAGTTTCTAGGTCCATCCATGTTGCTAAAAATGCTGGTATTTCATTCTTTTTGATGGCTGAGTAATATTCCATATATGTACTACCTCTTCTGGATCCACTTCTCTGTCGATGGACATTTAGGTTGTTTCCATGTTTTGGCTATTGTAAATAGTGCTGCAGTGAACATTGGAGTACATGTGTCTTTGCGAGTCGTGGTTTTCTCTGGATAGATGCCCAGGAGTGGGATTGCTGGATCAAATGGTAGTTCTATGTTTAGTTTTCTGAGGAATCTCCATACTGCTTTCTACAGTGGTTGCACCAATTTACAATCCAACCAACAGTGTACTAGGGTTCCTTTTTCTCCACACCCTCTCCAGCACTTCTTGTTTGTAGACTTTTTGATGCTGGCCATTCTGGCTGGTGGAAGGTGGTACCTCAGAGTGGTTTTGATTTGCGTTTCTCTAATAATGAGTGACGCTGAACATCTTTTCATGTGTTTCTTGGCCATCTGTATGTCTTCTTTGGAGAATTGTCTGTTTAGATCTTCTGCCCATTTTTGGATGGGGTTGTTTGTTTTTTTGGTATGGAGCTGCAGAAGTTGTTTATAAATTTTGGAGATTAATCCCTTGTCAGTCGATTCACTTGCAAAGATTTTCTCTCATTCTGTGGGTTGTCTTTTTGTGTTGTTTAGGGTTTCCTTTGCTGTGCAGAAACTTTGAAGTTTGAGTAGATCCCATTTGTTTACTTTTCTTTTTATTGTCAATACTTTGATAGGTGGATCTGAGAAGATGTTGCTGTAGTTTATGTCAGAGAGTGTTTGGCCTATGTTTTCCTCTAGGAGTTTGGTAGTGTCTGGTCTTATATCTAGGTCTTTATAGTACAGTATTTTTTGAGAACAAAGAGGTCAGGGTTTTCCATGGCATTGTTCAATTGAGTGTACTTTTCCACAGGTTGAATTGAACGACCCTTCAAACTTTCATATTTCTATTACCAACTCATTCTTTGATTGTGGCCTATGAAATTACCTGAACTTTGGAATTCTGTATTTCTTGTTCTTGATTCATGTTTCATCTCTCAAAAGACCATTCCAAATAGAAAAAAAGACTCTCACTTCCCAGCAACTTGCAACTGACATATTTGCAGAAGCAGCCACTTTCATTTGTTTAGTTAAACCACAGTGATTTTTATGTTAGATATGTATCATCCTTTTGATTTCTAGCCAAAAAAACTGGGACTTAATTATTAGCATTTTAGTTACCTGCTGTTCGTTTGAAGATGTTGACATTTGCCAGCAGTATTATAAGAAAGGTGATTGCACATTTAACAACCTCTTTTGTCCTTGAAAAACCCAGCCAAAGGCATCATCTCATTTTTCACTCTTCAGACCACGTGATCTTTTATCACTTAGCAGAGAAGCAGAGATGTAGCATGTGATTCTTTGTGCCAGCAGTTTTCTATTTTACTCTCATTGATTCTTTCTAAATAGTCTAGTAGATAACTTATCTCTCTGTCTTTTTGTTTTCATTTACAAGTAAACGTAATTGATTTATTACTCTCCCAATTATATTCATAGATTTAAAACTCAATTTGTATTTTGAGTTGTTGTCAATGTTGTCAATTGATAGAAAAGCACAAATTGGTTCCCTAAAAGAGACTTGTGATTTAACAATAATTTAGCCCTAAATTGCCCAGAAGATTTAAATAATTTTTTTAGGGGGGTGTCTTTTATGGCCACACCCATGGCATATGGAAGTTCCCAGGCTAGGGGTCAAATCAGAACTGCAGCTGCTGGCTTACACCACAGCAATGTGAGATCCAAGCCGAGTCTGTGACCTACACCACAGCTCACAACACCACCACTCTCTGAGTGAGTCCAGGATTTGAACCTGTGTCTTCATGGATACTAGTTGGGTTCATTACCGCTACACCACCACGGGAACTCCTTAATCAATTTTTTCATTACTCTGAACTTACTGCCAAGAAGGAATTGAACTTAACCCTCAGAAGAAAAATGACTCAATGATATATCAGTGTTACAAAATATAAAATATCTTTCCCTGTTCTCAGAGGAATTTGTTACACCTTGTGTACCAATAGGTACAATAGGTACTTATTGTTTTTCAGCTTTGGTAATAGTGAAGATGCATTCTTCTCAATAAAGTTATTGAATAGAAAAGGGGAGAATAAAAATATAGTGCTGAGTTAGAACTCTTAGTGTTCTGAAATACTATAATCAAGGTCTATGTGGTTACAATAGTGTGGACCATTAAGTAAAAGCAGGACCTTGTGGGTGGTCATGCTGGATGACTCATTCAGGCCTGAGGTGGGAGGGAATGAGCATAATCATTATTCACCGAGCTTTCCTCATCTTCAGTTATCACTGCACCAGATTCCCTGAAATGACTTCTAACATCACCCTGAACTCACCTCACCCCGTAACTCAGACATATTCAGAACATCACTTTCCTTAACTTTATATGTCTAAACAGAGGGGGATGACACCTGATAACTGAAATCAGTGGAGGATTAAAGAATATAACATTATAATTTTTTTGCTGTCGATATATCCATGCTGATGACCCTGTGTGGAATCATTTTATAAACTAGTGGACATATTGACCTGCCCCTAAATCCTCCCCAAACCCATTGCAGATACTTACATACATACATACATACACACAGTAGTTCCCCTTATGCAGGGTTTCACTTTGTGTGGTCACAGTGGTCCAAAAGTATTAAATGGAAAAGTCCATACGTAAAACAATTCCTATGTTTTTAAACTGCATGATGCTCTTGAGTAGTGTGATGAAATCTCAGGCTGTTCCTGTCTGTTTCGTTGGGGATGTGAATCATCTCCGTGTCCATCCTGTCCCATCCATTAGTCACTTAGTGGACCATCTCAATTAGCAGATCCATTGTGGAGGTATTACAGTGCTGGTTTTCAAATGAGCTTTATTTTACTGAATAATGGCCCCAAAGTGCAAGAGTAGTGATGCTGATAGTTTGGATCTGCCAAAGAGAAACAATAAAGTGCTTCCTCTAAGTGGAAAGATGAATGTTCTTGACTTAACAAGGAAAGAAAAAAATCAGATGAGGTTGCTAAGGTGTACAGTAAGAACAAATCTTGCGTGAAATTGTGAATAAAGAAAAAGAAATTTGAGCCAGTTTTGCTGTGGGGCCTCAAACTGCAAACATTACTACTGTAGTATATGATGAGTAGTTGAGATGAAAAATGGATTACATTTGTACAGCAAAATAATTTGAGAGAAAGGGAGGGAGGGGGTAGAGACCACATTCACTTTTATTGTTCTATTTTATTTATTATTGGTTGTTATTGCTAATCTCTTGCTGTGTCTAATTTATAAATTAAACTTTATCATAAGTATATATGTACAGAAAAAAAATAGTAAATATAGGGTTGGATACCACCTGTGGTTTCGGGCATCCACTGGGGTTTCTGAATATATTCCCGTGAAAAAGGGAAAACTACTGTATGCATTTGCCCCAATACTTGTAGTAACTCTCAAGGCAAAAAGGATAAGAAAACTAGCCTCTCAGTAAAACTTTACATTTCAAAAGATTGCATTTCATAGACTTAGGACAGACTTTGCAAGTGTTCAAGGCTCATAAATATATTCAGTTCTTTAACAGGAACTATGTATTACTCAAGTTATATGTTGCATAGAAAAGTTTTTCAAAGCCTAAATATACTCATCAATATTCTTACGCTTGGAAAATACTGGTAGAGGAAATGTGTTTTGAATTTTTGGGGGATGTTCCCAGGAGGCATAGACCCTTCGACATCTCATTTCCAATTCCTTGGAAAGAGAAATTGGAGTCAGTCTTTTCCAGGAACCAGGGATCTCTATTTTTATCCTCTGCTGATTAAGACCACATTATCTAAATAGGAAGAATGTTGACTGAGTGTACCTTTCACTCCTGAACCGTGCTTATGGGCTTTCCGTGATACTGACAGGGTATGTTCTTGAATAGATGGGTGGATAGTAAATCACCTTTATTTGAGTTCACTGAAGAACATTGTTGGGTCAAGCTGGGTCAGCTTTTCTTTGAATTGTGCTTTTACTTTGTGCTTTTCAAGGAAAATTAACTGAAAATCTTGAGTCGTAAAAATTTCGTTTTGCTCACATGGATCTTGGAAATTTGTTCACGTGGTAAGGGAGGGATAGAATAGAAAAATAAGGCTAAAAAGAAAAAACAGGAAATCCCATCCTGAGTTATTAAAGCAGAAACAGGCATCCTGATTGAAGCAGAGATGCAGGGAGTGAAAAGTAGTGACTGTGGCAGGTAGATGTGGAAGAGTGAGCTGAAAGGAGAGTAATGACTAGATTTAAATCAAGAGCTTTGTAGAAATGGGAGCTAGGAGGAAGTGGAAACAGAGGGAGATCTTCTTACAGGGAAGGGATTAAAAGTCTATGTATACCAGAAGTGAGAAACAGAGAAGCTACCATTAGTAAAATCCCAATGTGCCAGCATTTGATAAAAAGACTTGGGAGAACAAAAATTATCTGATTACAAATTCAGAACTAGGTTTGACAATGTTATGCCCATGACAGTAAGAGAAAGGTAAAGGATGAACAGCTATTGCATAGGATTCAATGACAGGATGGAATGATAGGGGATGAGAAGACCCCGGGTCTTTCAAAGAAAAGGCAAAGCAGATTGCCATGCTCTTTTATTAAGGCAGGTGGTGTTTATGCAGGAAGAACCACCTTAGGAGAGGGTAGCTGAGTCAGCAGGAGGAAGGCAGGTAATAGCCAAAGCACATGGAGGAAACAGTACCTGATTTTCTACCACATCTGTTGGCTACCTTACATCTTATTTTTTCCTTTTCTCCAGAGACCTAGAATGCTCTCTCTCCTCTCTGCAGGTTCTTTAAACAATGACAACTTTAAAGGACTCCAGATGGCTTTGAAAAAACTTGAAAGTCATCCAAGGTGCACTGCAGGCCTTTGTAGACACTCCATGTGGAGCCAGTCTGAAAATCATATAGTTTTTCTATTTGGATTATGTCTTGGGGATGAGCTTCAGTTGCCAGCTCAAAAATTAAAAATTAGAAGTAAGCTAACCGCAGCCCCAGTGTGCTCAGAAGCAAAAAGGCAACCTGAGTTTTTGTAGCCACAGTTGGCCTGGTGTACATCACCCTGTACCATGCTTGGCCTTGCTGTGGGCAGAAGGCAGAGGACATAGTGATCGTGGTATAACTCATTCTTTGCTTCTCAGATATCAGCTTATAACGCATTCCTTCAGTGGATTTACTATGCTTGCATAGGATATTTAACCCAGCATGGTTTCATTGGGAATATATTGGAAAGATTCATAGGTATAACCAATGTCGCTCAGTTTTTGTCTAGGACTATTTGAAATAACATCATTGACTTTCTATAGAAAGCTGGTTTCTGAAGCGAGTTACATTGAAATGACTTTAATAAAAACCGATGAGTGTAACTACTTGTAGAGGATGGGAAGATTGCATAAAACTGAATTTTAAATTCTTTTCTTTCAAGGAACAAACTGAGAATTAAAGAACAGAATAAAGATTATTTGGGTTCACTGGCTTCTTAGAAATAAATGATCCCAAGTTTTTTTTTTGTTTGTTTGTTTTTTACAATTGTAGAACTGTATTATTTAATTGTACAGTTGCATTATTTAATTATAATTATCATAAATTCTTTGATGGAGAGGAAATCAGAATCAGATCTAAGAAGACTTCAGCATTCCAAGAATGATGTCAAATGATCCCCTTCATCATGGATTATGCACTTATTTACTATGAGATATATTTCTTCTCCAGAGATTCCTTATTTGTGTATCAATTGTATATTTTTGGTTTGCAGTTATTCTGAAGTTTTGATATGAGTCTATATGTATATGAGATTGTTTTAAGTTGTTGATCTCTTAATTGCAAGTTCATCTCCAGTGTCCTGCATTTGTACCCACCTCTTCTCATGATTTCTGATTTTGGTGGTATAATTGTGCACGGATGATTTCATATCTTTACTGTATACATATCTTTACTGGTGAGCCTTGTCATTTGTGGCATTTTTGTTTCCTGTTGCTGTCTTTTCTTTTCTGCCTAGAGAAGTTCCTTTAATATTTGTTGTAAGGCTGGTTTAGTGTTGCTGAATTCTCTCAACTCTTGCTTATCTGTGAAGGTTTTGATTTCTGCTACAAATCTGAATGAGAGCCTTGCTGGGTAGAGTAATCTTGGTTGGAGGTTTTTTCCTTTCATCACGTGAAGTATATCATGCCACTCCCTTCTGGCCTGCAGAATTTCTGCTGAAAAATCTGCCAATAACCTTATTGGGGTTGCCTTGTATGTTATTTGTTTCTTTTCCCTAGCTGCTTTCAAGATTTTCTCTTTGTCTTTAATTTCGGTTAGTTTGATTAATATGTGTCTCTGTGAATTCCTCCTTGGGTTTATTTTAAATGGTACTCGTTGTGCTTCCTGGATTTGAGTGAGTAGTTCCTTTGTCATGTTAGTCAAGTTTTTGGCTATTATCTCTTGGAATATTTTTTCTGTCCCCTTCTCTCTCTCTTCTCCTTCTGGCACCCCTATGATATGGATGTTGGTGCATTTCACGTTGTCCCAGAGTTCTCTGAGACTCTCTTCATTTGTTTTCAATCTTATCTCTCTTTTCAGTTCTACATCTATAATTTCCACTAATCTGTCCTCCACCTCGCTTATTCGTTCTTCTGCCTCCTTCATTCTGCTGTTAGCTGCTTCTAGTGAATTTTTTTATTTCAGTTATTGTATTTTGCATCTCTTCTTGTTTAAGTTTTATATCTTGTATCTCTTTGGTCAGTGTTTCCTGTAAGTTATCCATCTTTGCCTCCAGTTTATTTCCAATGTCTTGCATCATCTTTCTCATCAACAATCTAAAGTCTTTTTCCTGGATGCTGAGAATCTCCTCATCACTTAGCTGATTTTTTGGGGTTTTTCCTTTTTCCCTCATCTGAGTTATAGTTCTCTGTCTTTTCATTTTTATAGGTTTTTGGTGTGTTGACCTTTTTACAGATAATAGAGTTGTAGCCTCTCTTACATCTGATGTCTGCCCCCCTTGTAGCTGAAGTCAGTATGGGGGTTCGCTGTAGGCTTCCTGATTGGGGGGGGGCTGATGCCTGCCGGCTGTAAGGTGGAACTGATTCTAATCCCTCTGGTGGGTGGGGCTTAGTCTCTGGATGGGATTAGATGCAGCTGTGTGCCTGAGGGGGTCTTTAGGTAGCCTGTTTACTGAGGGGTGGGGCTGTGATCCCACCTGGATTGTTGTTTGCCCTGGGGCTTCTCAGCACTGATTGATGGGTGGGGTCAGATTTTCCCAAAATGGCCACCTCCAGAGATAGGCTAGCTGCTGAATATTCTCCAGAGCTTTGCTTTCAATGTCTGTCCCTCACAACAAACCACATTCACCCTTTTTTTCCCAGGATGTCCTCCAAGAACTGTAGTTAGGTTTGACCCAGATTCCTATGGAGACCTCGCTCTGCCCTGGGACCCAGTGCACGTGCAAATCTGTGTGTGCCTTTTAAGAATGGGGTCTCCATTTCCCCCAGTCCTGTGGAGCTCCTTCACACAAGCCCCACTGGCCTTCAATGCCAGATGCTCCAGGGGCTCTTTCTCCCAGTTCCAGGTCCCTGCACGTGAGGGTTTGATGTGGGGCTCAGAACTCTCACTCCTGTAGGTGAGTCTCTGTGAACCAGTTAGTTTTCAGTCTGGGAAGCTTCCCACACCAGAGGTGTGAGGTTGTTTATATCACAAAACTGCCCCTCCTACCTTTTGATGTGGCCTCTTCTTTTTCTTCTGGAGTAGGGTATCTTTTTCAAGGTTGCCAGTCCATTTGGGTGGAGATTGCTCAGCCTTTAGTTGTGAATTTTTCCCAAGTTTTAAGATAATATAAAAATGCAAGAACTTTGAAGGATAAGATAAATACTCATGTGGACTCCTGTTCTAGAAAAAGAGCAGAGGGTGGAGGGGGAAGGGGAGAGAGAAAAGAGAAGGAATAAAATGTTTGTTCCCTTGATGTGTTGACTGATTTATAATAAGGTAATTTGTGCTAAAAATATATTTTTCAGGCTATCCAGCTCCTCTATTGGTAGATAGGTTGGCAGAACAGAACATGTGTGGTGGATAGAAAGTCCACATGTTACATGAGTGTTGCTTTTGATCATGTTTAAACTTGTGGGGAGATATTTTTATTTATTTATTTATTTATTTTATTTAAAAATTTTTTTTGTACTTTTTAGGGCCACACCAGTGGAATATTGAGGTTCCTAGGCTAGGGGTCCAATATAGCTTCCAGCCTACATCACAGCCACAGCAACACCAGATCCCAGCTGAGTCTGCAACCTACGCCACAGCTCACAGCATTGCCAGATCCTTAACTCACTGATCTAGGGCAGCAACCTCATAGTTCTCAGTCAGATTCATTTCCCCTGTACCATGAGGGGAACTCCCTAGATATTTTATTTTTAATACCATTGCAACATCAGTACATCTTGTGTCCCAACCATGGACATGAGACAGGAGGGCTGGATGGATACTTAGAGAGACTCGTTCAGTTAAACACAGCTGACCCAGCTGAAACAGCCTTGCTTCAGGGTAAATTTTTAGCTCCTTCCAGGATACTAATGACAGATATCAAGATTTTTATAAAAATTCTAGTCTTTTAGTCAAATGAAAAATTGGAATAACACCCTCCAGTCATCATGGAGGCTCTTTGCACTCAATTACAAGTGTCATTAGAAATCCTTGAAACAGTTGTCAGGTTATTGGAGAGATAAATTGTGATCAAGATTGCTGCTTGTTTTTCTCCAAACCCACATGCAAAAAGATTTTTAAGGGATTAAGGGCAGCTTTCAGAATCAAAGAGGACTGAACTCACATATTGGTTATTGATAGGATACTGTTATCATCAGGAAGGTATTTAGACAGGGGCAGGAATTTCCAAATATAATATAGAAATAAAAATCATCAGTAACTCTGGCTTTTTGAACAACTCACTACCTAGTCATATGTGAATCTAATAATAGCAAGAGAAAAATCAAAAAGTTTGCTGTAGGCTTTTGGGAAGCAGGGAGAGTATTTTCCTACCTTCAGTCGCTTGTGCTCCAACTGCACAATTTTTGCAGCATCTAAAATCACTTGCACTGGTATTTATTGATTTGATGTTTTTCTTTAAATCTACTCACTTTTGCTTATATGAATGAATGAACTGGGCTTCAGGAAGGAGTTAGTGAAAAAGAGATTTCACTTTACCTAGAATACTGATATTTGTAAGGATCAGTTGAATTATATTTGATATGATATATGTTACACTGTGAAAAATGTGTATTTGTTGCCTGAAAACACAAAAATGTTGGTGTAGCATTTGTGGCAATTTTATTTTTTAGCGGGGGTGATAGAAATAAGGAACTGATGTTTTTATCCTGCCAAAGCCTATGGAGGAAACTTAACAGCACAACTCCTAACAAGCATCAATGACTTTTCATGGGTCTTAGTAACTGATATTCTGGATTCTATACAAGGAGTGATGAGAGAACACCTCCAGCAATGAAGCTCTGCTTACCTGTAAGCATAAGCAGAGCACCATCTGTATTGGGAAAGCTGAATGAAGCCACCAAGGTAGGCAGAAGACATTCATGAGGTGCATACCACAGAATATAACTCTGTATGTTAATAATAAGTATATAGAAAGACAAATAAAGGGGATGGAAATAGTGATCAAACTAGCTGGAGATAGCCCAGGTCCAACAAAGTCAGGCAGCCTATTTTAAGGCATTGATAGGCTAATATATTAGTTCTTTCCTAGCACATTTCATGACAGAATCACCACCCGGCCTGCCCTCTCACCCTAGGATCTGATAGGACTGATGATCAGGCAGGCTCACCTGGGAAGCCTTTGTGCGTCTCTGCGGGCTGCTGGGGAACCCTTCCAGATGGTTTTCCTGGGATAAAACAGATTGCTGGCTCTTTCTGTGCAAAGGCACAGAGTCAAAGAGAAAAGTTGAGGGATATAGCTCAGTTCATAGACAGACTCAGCCAGGGATGTCTCTGGGCAAGGACAGGCGTTTCTTGCAGTAAGTGCCCTTTGCACTGCTGCCTGCTAAATGGCTGATGTAGTAAGAATAATAGGAACTTTCTCCCAAGTCCTACCTTCTCATGACCTTCAAAAGGATATTGATACTTTCCTGGGTCTTAGTTTCCTTCTTATAAACAGTGGGTTGGCTAAGCAGTTTTTGAAGTCCCTTCCTGCTCCAATACTCAGTAATTAAATGGCCTTTGGATGTCTGTTCAGTCACGTTGTTGTTTTATTCTAAAGGACAAAAAGACAATATCCAGATGAGGGAAGAATAGCTAATTATTTGAAGCTTGGAAGTTACTGGCTGAATAATAATTTTTCATACCTAGGATGCAAAGCCTGTTAAAAGCCATCTTCCCTAATGAGTCTGTAAATAGACATCTACAGACGAAATCCAAACACCTCTGAGGTTTGTGCCCAGCATGAGAGAGCAGAGCCCTGTAATACTTGTCTATGATGTCTTAATACTTGCAGTCATTTTTTGGTTCTTTAGCAAGGACATGAAATGCGTTTTAATTTTTCCTCATTTTAATATTACTCGAACTGGCATCTTTGATCTATAGCCAAAGGATTCTTGAATTTTTTTTTATTGTTATTTCCCCAACACGATATTTTTTTCCCACTGTACAGCATGGTGACCCAGTTATACATACGTGTATACATTCTTTTTTCTCCCATTACCATGTTCCGTCATAACTAACTAGACATAGTTCTCAGTGCTACACAGCAGGGTCTCATTGATAATCCATTCCAAAAGCAATAGTTAGCATTCATTAACCCCAAACTCCCAATCCATCCCCCTCCCTCCCCCTCCCCCCAGGCAACCACAAGTCTGTTCTCCAAGTCTATGATTTTCTTTTCTGTGGAAAAGTTCATTTGTACCTTATATTATATTCCAGATATGAGTGATATCACATGGTATTTGTCTTTCTCTTTCTGACTTACTTCACTCAGGATGAGAGTCTCTAGTTCCATCCATGTTGCTGCAAATGGCATTATTTCATTCTTTTTTATGGCTGAGTAGTATTCTATCTTGTGTGTGTGTGTGTGTGTGTGTGTGTGTGTGTGTGTGTGTGTGTGTGTGTGTTGATAGACATTTGGGTTGTTTCCATGTCTTGGCTATTATGACTAGAGCTGAAGTGAACATGCAGGTGCATGTGTCTTTTTCAAGGAAAGTTTTGTGTGGATATATGCCCAAGAGTGGGATTGCTGGATCATGTGGTAGTTCTATGTATAGTTTTCTAAGGTACCTCCATACTGTTCTCCATAGCGGTTGTACCACCTTACATTCCCACCAACAGTGCAGGAGGGTTCTCTTTTCTCCACACTCCTTCCAGCACTTGTTACCTGTGGACTTATTAATGATGACCATTCTGACTAGTGTGAGGTGGTATCTCATGGTAGTTTTGATTTGCATTTCTCTACTAATTAGGGATGTTGAGCGTTGTTTCAAGTGCTTGTTGGCCATCTGCATATCTTCCTTGGAGAAATGTCTATTGAGGTCTTTTGCCTATTTTTCAATTGGGTTGTTGGCTTTTTTGCTGTTGAGTTGTTCAAGTTGCTTGAATGTTCTAGAGATTAAGCCCTTGTCAGTTGCATCATTTGAAACTATTTTCTCCCATTCTGTAAGTTGTCTTTTTGTTTTCTTTTTGGTTTCCTTTGCTGTGCCAAAGCTTGTCCTTTGGTTAGGTCCCATTGGTTTCTTTTTGCTTTTATTTCTGTTGCTTTGGGAGACTGACCTGAGAAAACATTCCTAAGGTTGATGTCAGAGAATGTTTTGCCTCTGTTCTCTTCCAGGAGTTTGATGGTATCTTGTCTTATATTTAAGTCTTTCAGCCATTTTGAGTTTATTTTTGTGCATGGTGTGAGGGTGTGTACTAGCTTCATTGCTGTGCATGCAGCTGTCCAGGTTTCCCAGCAATGCTTGCTGAGTAGACTTTCTTTTTCCCATTTTTTGCTCTTGCCTCCTTTGCCAAAGATTAATTGACCATGGGTGTCAGGGTTTATTTCTGGGTTCTCTATTCTGTTCAATCAGTCTGTCTGTCTGTTTTCGTACCAGTACCACACAGTACTGATAACTGAGGCTTAGTAATATTGCCTGAATTCTGGGAGTTATGCCTCCTGCTTGTTTTTTGTTTCTCAGGATTGCCAAAGCAATCCTGTGTCTTTTGTACTTCCATGTAGATTTTTGGAATGTTTGCTCTAGTTCTGTGAAAAATGTCATGGGTAATTTGATAGGGATTGCATTGAATTTGTAGATTGCTTTGGGTAGTATGGCCATTTTTACAATATTAATTTTTCCAACCCAGGAGCATGGAATATCTTTCCATTTCTTTATATCTTTAATTTCCTAGATGAATGTTTTATCGTTCTTGGCATATAAGTCCTTTACCTCCTTGGTCAGGTGTATTCCCAGGTATTTGATTTTTGGGGTGCAATTTTAAAAGATGTTGTGTTTTTGTATTCCTTTTCTAATATTTCATTGTTAGTATACAGAAATACAACTGATTTCTGAATGTTATTCTTATATCCTGCCACTTTGCTGTATTTGTTGATCAGTTCAAGTAGTTTTTGGGTTGAGTCTTTAGGGTTTTCTATATATAGTATCATGTTATCTGCATACAGTGACAGTTTTACCTCTTCTCTTCCTATTTGGATGCCTTTTATTTCTTTTGTTTGTCTAACTGCTGTGTCTAGTACTTCCAATACTATGTTGAATACCAGTGGTGACAGTGGGCATCCCTGTCTTGTTCCAGATTTTAGTGGGAAGGCTTTCAGCCTTTCTCCATTGAGTATTATATTTGCTGTGGGTTTGTCATAAATGGTTTTGATTATGTTAAGTAATGTTCCCTCTATACCCACTTTTGTGAGAGTTTTTATCATGAATGGATATTGTATTTTGTCAAATGCTTTTTCTGCATCTATTGAGATGATCATATCGTTTTTGACTTTCCTTTTGTTAATGTGGTTTATGACATTGATTAATTTGCATATTGAACTATCTTTGTGAACCTGGGATGATTCTCACCTGGTCATGGTATACAATCTTTTTGCTATGTTGTTGGATTCAGTTGACTAAAATTTTGTTGAGAATTTTTGCATCTATATTCATCAAAGATATTGGCCGATAGTTTTCTTTTTTGGTGGTATCTTTGTATGGTTTTGGAATTAGGATGATGCTGGCTTCATAGAATGTCTTTGAGAGTGTTTCTTCTTCTTCAATCTTTTGAAAAAATTTAAGGAGGATGGGCATAAGTTCCTGTTTATAGGTTTGGTAGAATTCGCCTGTAAAGCTATCTGGTCCTGGACTTTTTATTTGTAGGGAGTGTTTTTATTACATATTCAGTTTCATTTCTAGTGATTGGTCTGTTCAGTTGATCTATTTCTTCTTGATTAGGTTTTGGCAGATTGTAAGACTCTAGAAAGTTGTCCATTTCTTTTAGATTGTCAAATTTGTTGGCAGGATTCTTGAATTTTAAATTGAAGCTCCTAGTGACTCAGACTTTAACTGGACACACCTCTTGACTAAGATGATTGATAACGAGTCCATTTAACATGAGGGAAATATACACCCTCAAACCTTCAAAACAAATATTATAGCAGTGAAGGAGAAGGTGTAATTTATTATAATAACTCTCCTAAAGTTACTTGAATGCAAGGATAGCAGTTTACCATGCCATTTTCATTATCATCTCCTTTCGGCTCTTCAATTTGAGTCTCCTTATAATTCAAACTACAAAATGCCGTGGAAGTGAGAGTCACATAAGAGGATGACTGCTTCATGCAAGGTGGGACAGTAACAAAACTAGAATTAAAATCAGTCTTGATTTTCTGACTCAAAGTGGAAGTAGAATCTGGAACTCTAGGTGCTAGTTCTGAATTTAGCACTAATTAACAAGAGGATATGACTAGCTTGTGCTTCAGCTTTCTGGTGTAAAATAGAGATGTTAGACTAGAAAATCTGGAACATCCGTTCTTGCTTAAAAAAAAAATCATTTATTTTTAGGTCCAGGGAATGGGATTAAGATGGGAAGGAAAGAGTCAATTAAAGAGAATGTGAGAAAAAGAATATATATAATATATGTAATAAATTATATATATTATATATATTATATTTATATAATAAAATATAAATATAAATAAAATATAATTTTTAAAAAAAATCCATGGGGAGACAGGAAGTGGAAGGAATATGGCCTAGCCTGGGCTCAGCTCTTTAATGGTAATTTCTGAGCAAGAAAGCAGGGGCATGGCTCTGGGAGGGGCTTTAAAGATGATAGTAACTTTCCTTTCCTTAAAGGAGATAAATGGGCCTTATTTGTGTTGTTATTATTTATACCCTACCCATATTTTACATATTTTTTCATATAGTCACTACTTAGTACACACTAAAATCAAATTTAAAATATTTAAACATAAATAATAAATAAAACAGACTTTAAAAAGAAGAAAAATGAAGCAGGCTTTACTTTGATGACTGAACTAAATATTTTTCAGTTTTTTCTCCATGGCATATTCAACCATCATGACATTTTTTCCTGATCATGCATGAGGTGGCCGCTGCTTACCTACCAGGCTTCCTCCAGCTTATCTTCCCTCAACCCTCCTCTCAGCAATATTTGATTCTCCATAGGTTCTCAGATATACTTTCTAATGCATCTGTGTTTTTCCACCTATGGTCATTCTGTCTGGAATGACTTCCCTGAGCCTGCCTCAAGAATTCCTTCCCTTTAGTTCAATTTTATGTAAAGTGGTTCTTTGAAGCTTTCTACATCTTTCCTGGCAGACATGAGTGTTCCTTTGCTCCTCCTCGAATGTGCATGGTGTCTCTCTGCATTAAAGCTGTCATATATCATATTGATTTGTATACCTGGTTCCTGATGGATTGTAAACTTCTTGGGGGCACAGAGTGAATTTCCATGTGTTCACAATCGATCTGGCTTTCCACCTATCCATATTCATCTGCCTGTTCTGTTTATCCATTCTCCCTCTTCTTTTTCATGCATACCTCAGGAGATTTCAAAATAAGGTAGCTGAAGTATAGTACTAAATGCATATAGAATAGATCTTCATTGGTGCAAGGGAGAGGGATGGCATAGAGGAGCTAACCAGTGCATAGGAAGGGATGTCATAGAGGAGCTGAGCAGTGCATAGAAAGGGTGTTATATAAGCAGAGGTGAAAGAACTTTGTTAATGTGACCTGGGCCAGACATTCAGAATGCTGAGGCTGGTGGATGGTGTGGGCAGCAACCACTATTATTATTTGGGGATGACTGAGGGGTTTTCAGAAAGGATCCAGAAATTAAGACTTGGGCACTTGGCTTCCCTCCATTGATGGGAAAACCCTATTTGTTGTTATGTTTTATTTATTTATTTATTTATTTATGATTTTTAGTTTTTTCCATTATAGTTGGTTTACAGTGTTCTGTCAATTTCTCCTGTTCAACAAAGTGACCCAGTCGCAGACACACACACACACACACACATATATTCATTATGTTTTATTATATTACATCAAGTATAAAATTACTCACAAAGAACATGTTTAAGTCAAGACTTATCAAGAGTATAGTTAATATTTAAAGCACTTTTACCTTTCAAGTTTCAGGAAAAATGTCTCACATTCACACACACGATACCCAAAATACACCTTTCTTTTTTTTTCTTTTTTCTTTCTTCTCCTCCTCCCCCTTCTCTCCTTCTCTCCCCCTCCTCCTCATTTTCCATTGCTTCTTTTTCCATTTCTTCTTTCTATGTCAAGTCCCATGAATCTAAAACCAGGTTTTCCTGGCATCATTCTTTCATTCATGTTGTGCTATACTCCTAGAATCCCCTACCATCTTCTTATACGAATCCTATTTATCCTTTAAGGGCTAGTCCAAGTTCATTTCTCCCATCAAGTTCTCCTTGGTCACTGTGGCTCTTATTGAGTTTCTAATAGGGTTAGCGGCACCTAGCTTCTGTGTGCCACCTTAGCTCTTTCTTCCCTTTCATCCTGTGCCATTTATTCCTGGTTCATTTTTATGGGAACCGATAGTCAGCTGGAGAGCAAGCATTCTGAGGCCAAGGCCAAGCTCTTAATGCTCCAGTATAGTGTTAAACACATAGTTTTGACTTAATAAATTAGTTACTTGCTGATTTGGTTAATGGCAGGAAATCACCCACTAAGATTAATTGCCAGCATAATTAAGTTCTGGTTTGAAATCTAACTTTGCACAGTGCATTTTGTATCCTATTCTCTGAAACAGGCAGGGGAAAAAAAAAACCCTAAAAATTACTCAACTTTTGAAATTCTCAGCTTTGAGAAGTGTTCATTTTTAGAAGGTGCCAGAAGGTAAGAGGTGAACTTTAAGGTAATCCAGGCTTACACTTTGAGGTCCAAGATTAAAATAATTTCAACACTGTGCATTCTTTTAAGAAATAGCCAGAGGTCAGAAGTTTCCTTGGCATTTGAGCTGAGCTAATCATAATTTTATGTTTCTCAATGTAAAATCACTCCTCAGCTTTATATACATACCATTCTTTTCTTCTCAACTAAGAAAAAAATTAGTTTTATTTTTTATTTATAAGAATATTTATAAGCATTTAAAAATTTAACATCACTCCAATATTTTTAATTCTGAAATTATGTTTTGCTTATAAATCCCCAAGTATGTCTTAAACCATTTCACAGGTTAGATTCTAAAGGTAGAATTTGTGGGTCAGAACACATAGACACACTTAAAATTCATGTTTTTGAAAACAGAAAGAAAACTGTGATTTGGTGAAAAAGGGAAATATTATGGCTTTATTTTTATAGATTTTTACCCCCAAATCCTTTCTGCTTGTTTTTTTAGCTTAATTTCCTAATTGCACCATTTTCCTTAAGTGTCGTATGCAGAAACATCCTTGTAAGTACTACTTTGTATAGGATGTTTTTATAACCCATTTTGACGACTCTGGGTAATATTCAGGGCAGTTCAACCCAAACCACCTTAACATTTCCTAGAATGGTTCTTTACTTCAGGGTTTTTTGAAAATGGAAGTAGGATTATTTGATGATAAATAAACCCACAATCTAATGAGAACTCTAGATCTGAATACAAACTGAAGCATAACTATTCAGGATAATTTATAATTTGTAAATATATACATAGATATACACACAGAGAGTAAGGATTGCAATAAATATACATTGCATCCTCACTAAAGAATTACTGAAAAACTTCGGTCTGGCGTGTCTTAAAATAAGTGAGCTTAATTATATTCTCAGTCTGGGTGTTTCTTGCTTTACAGAGTCCACAATTTGTTGACTGTATTGTGTGAACTCCACATAGTTTTCTCCCTGGAGTTCCCTGCAGTTACAGCCAGGCTCTCTCTGCCTCTATAGTCTCAAAGTTCGCTTTAAGCAGGTTCAGGCACCATCAGTTGGCTGGGGAGATTTTGCTGCTCTCAGCGAGCTCCTGAAAGGCCTGTTTCTACTTCCCAGTGAAGGGTGGCTTCTTTACTTTGCTGGAGGATGCCCTACTTCTCTGGCTTTTCACTCTAAGTACACTGTGTTCTCTGGCTGGCTTCTCTGGGGTTCTGCCTTCATGAATTCTGGATTAAATTTTGCTCTGGTTAGTCAAGAGCATAATTTTCCAGTGGGGGTATGAGCTTAAAATGTGTTTTCACCATGATATGTAAACTTGGATACCCTGAGTTAGCCCCGCCTCCTCTGTGCTCCTTCAGAACCCAAGGCACATCTCTACTGCCATATCTCTTCAGTATCTGCCTCACCCACATGCTCAAGTGCAAAGGGCTTATTTCTTGTTGTTACCTTTGTTTTTAATCCATCCAGTTCTTTGCTCAGTGGGTACAAAATTTTGTTAAATTATTTGTTGTTAAAACTATTGTCAAACATTTGAAATAATTTACTTAGCTCTTTCTGCTGAGCACTTTACTGTTTAATTGCTTCATCTCCCTCTTGTGGATTGTAATTACTCAAAAATATTGAGTATTGACTCAGTGCCAGTAATAAAGTTTGTCTGTGCGTACATCTTAGCCCATGGAATGCTGTTACTAATCTACACATAAAAACTGTGTTTTTAAAACTCTAATTCAGGAATATAGTGTGCCCATAACTTTTTTCAGATACCAAATGTATTTCTATAAATAGACTTACAAGAATATAAAAATTAATTCCAATGTTGGTTTCCATTTAATGAATTTTCACAACTAAATAAATACATATAATGCCACCAGGACTGCATTGGTAAGAATGGATGTAATTATGCAGTGGTTAAAAGCAAAAATCAAAAAAAAAAAAAAAGTTAGTGGTTTAAAACAAGGGAATTTATTTCTCCCTCATGATCCATGTTCATCTGGGTTGCTAGGCCTCTGTTTCATATTGTTTTCACTGAGGTTTTTTGAGCTGATGGAGTCTCTACCATATGAGCATCTAAGCTGTATAGTGGGGCAATGTTGAAGCACATGAATTCAAGGCTTCAAACACATTACTTCAGCTTAAAATTTATTGGTCAAGCATGTCACATGGTTTTCTGAACTCCAGAAGGTAGGGTAGATCAATTTGTTTGCCCAAATAGAGTAGAAATATTGGGTATACAGATCTCATGACTCCCCCGGCCTATATTCTGTGATCACATATTAAGCTCACTTTCCTTCCCTCTGACAAGTGACTTAATGGTTCCAATCCTGGAAAGAAAGACCAGCCAGAGAAATGCTCATAGTTTCACAAAACGGTATGGATGAACCAAGTGCAGAGGGGCAAGGGGAGGCTGGAATCTAGATTGGGAAAGTCTGTCAGTCCAGTGGACAAGAGATTGAATTTCAAAGTGGCAGCCTGATCTTAAATCTTTGGGCTGGTTCCTTGGGTTTAGCCACACCAGATGTTTCATACATAAATTTAGGCAGAATGAGCCCAAGTCCTTCACAAACATAATCGTGAATTAGAGCAAAATAAGAATGCCATGAACACATAGGTATCAAAACTTTGAATCTTAGTACATGTTCATTTGCTCTTTTATATCTTCAGCTAAGGAGGATAGAAGAGGGCTCATGTATATTGTTTGAAGGCAAGAACATTAAACAGAATCCCTCAGTGTGCTTGCTCTGTCTTAGTAATGTCTAAGAATTTTTATGGAGGCTCTTTTATGTAAAACAATTATTCTTAGCCTTTTTGAGACACACACCCTATTCAGAATCTGATAATGCAGTTCAACAGAGGAAGTCTTGCTTTTTCAATAAATTAACCTTAATCTCTCATATTTTATATAAAAATTAATTCAGAATAATTCATGTAGTTAAAAGGAAAATAGAACTACAAAGCTTATAGGAAAAAGCTATAGGACAAAAATCTAGTGGGTCTGGGATTAGGTAAAGAGTTTGTAAACTTGACGCCAAAACCATGATATATAAAAGGAAAATGCTAAAGTGGAGCTCATCAAAACCTTTTTGAAAAAATGTACTATGCAAAATACCTAAGAGAATGAGAAGACAAGTTACAAGCAGGGAAAAAAATATTTGCAGATCAACATATTTGAAAAGGGCTAGGATCTAAAATACGTAAAGAACTCTCAAAGTTTTAACAAAAAAAAATTTAAGTCTACTTAGAAAATGGGTTTCTACATGAAGAGTTATTTTTATTTTCTTATTTTTTAATGATTTTTATTTTTTCCATTACAGTTGGTTTACATTATTCTGTCAATTTTCTGCTGTATAGCAAAGTGACCCAGTCTCTCTCTCTCACACAGAAACACACACACACGCGCACACACACACACGTATATATATGTATTTTTTCTTACATTATCCTCCATTTTGCTCCATTGCAAGTGACTAGTTATAGTTCCCAGTGCTATACAGCAGGATCTCATTGCTTATCCATTCCAAATGCAATAGTTTGCATCTATTAACCCCAGATTCCCCATCCATTCCACTCCCTCCCTCTCTTTATTGGCAACCACAAGTCTATTCTCCAAGTACATAAGTTTCTTTTCTGTGGAAAGGTTCATTTATTTCATATATTGGATTCCAGATACAAGTGATATCGTATGGTATTTGTCCTTCTCTTTCTTAGTGTGAGAGTCTCTAGTTCCATCCAAGTTGCTATAAATGGCATTGTTTTGTTCTTTTTCATGGCTGAGTAATATTCCATTGTATATATATATCACATCTTATTAATCCGTTCATCTGTCAATGGACATTTAGGTTGTTTCCATGTCTTTGCTATTGTGAATAGTGCTACAATGAACATACAGGTGCATGTTATCTTTTTCAAGGAAATTTTGTTCAGATATATGCCCAAGTATGGGATTGCAGGGTCATATGGTAGCTCTATATTTAGTTTTCTGAGTTACCTCCACACTCTTTGAACTAATTTACATTCCCACCAACAGTGTAAGAGGGTTCCCTTTTCTTTACACCCTCTCCAGCATTTTTTATTTGTGGACTTATTAATGATGGCCATTCTGACAGATGCGAGGTGATACCTCATAGTAGTTTTGATTTGCATTTCTCTAATAATCATTGATGTTGAAAAACACCAACAACCCCATGGAAAAATGGGCAAAAGACTGGAATAGACATTTCTCCAAAGAAGATATGCAGATGGGCAGCAAGCACATGAAGAAATATTTTATGAAGAGGATACACAGATGAAAAATAAGCACATTGAAAATATGTTTAACATAACTTTTTATTTAATAAATGTAAATGAAGACACCAGTGAGATATCACCACACATCTGTCAGGATGGCTAAAATAAAAAATAATGACAACACCAAATGCTAGAAAGGGTTCAGAGAATCTCATCACTCATTCATTACCAGTGGGAATGGTTCAGCAGCTCTGGGAAAGAATTTGGCAATTTCTTACAAAAGTGGCCATGTTTATTAGTTTGCATGGGCCTGCCCTAACAAAATACCACAGACTGGGTGGCATAGAAATAAACAGAAATTTGTTTTCTAGGAAATCAGGAGACTAGAAATCCAAGCTCAAGGTATTAGCAGGCTTTCTTTTGAGGCCTCTGTTTATGGCTTGCAGATGACTGCCTTCTTGATGTGTCTTCGCATGATTGACCTTCAGTCTGGTTATCATCTGTGTCCTCATCTCCTCTTAGGACACCAGTCCTATTGGATTAAGGCCCACCCACATGACCTCATGTTAACTTAATTACCTCATTAAAGGCTCCATTTCCAAATACAGTCACATTTTGATGTACTAGGGGGTTAAGATTTCAATATGGGAATTTTAGAAAGACACAAATTGGTCCAATATTTAGTTGTGTTGATTTTCTAGGCTTTTTTTTTTTTTTTTGGTCTATTTTCTTTGCCATTGAAGTCTGCTTTCATCTTGATTATCTTGTTGAAATTCTGTCCCTAAAAGCAAACCCTGTGATGGATTTTTGGCATGCAGGGTATTTATTAGAGATTAGCTCACACTGAAGGGAGGAAGTTGAAACCTCATTGGTCAGAGAAAGAAACCTAACTGTGATGGAGCCTGGAAAATGTCAGAAAGCCCTTGAAGAGTATTTTAGGCTTTCAGCAGTGTCCTGTGTTGGTGGGAGGTGTCTGGGACTTCATGCTTCCACTGAAGTCAATCACTGGATATGGGCTGCCTGCAAAGGAGTGCCCTTGACTGAAGAGGTTTTCTGTAGTTGAGGAAAATCCTGAAGGAGCTGACAGCCAGGATCTATCTGCTGACATCTGGGGAAGTCTGTCTTCACTGATATTGATGGGGGATCTGAGTGGCACATCTCTGGGTTCACCACAATTTCCTTCCTTCTTTCCTTGATAACACTTTTTTCTTGTATTAAAACAGTTCAGACTGTCACTTAGATCATTATTTTTAGGCTTTTATTCTTTTCTCATATGAACATTAAAGCCAGTACATTTTCCTTTAAGAATGGCTTTAACACCATCTCACAAATTTTGATGTATTTTCATTATTTTTAAAAAATTGTCAGGCTGATTGAGATATAATTTACATAAAGCACATGCACCCTTTTTCATGTGTTAGTTTTATGTATTTTCATTATTTTTATTTCAAAACGTTTTCTAATGCTTGTTGTGAATCCTTCTGTGACTCATGAGTTTTTCAAAATTATGTTGTTAATCACCAAATGTTGAGGACTTCCTAATTAACTTTTTGTTATTCAGTTCCAGTTAATTTTTATTGTGGTTAGGAAACATATTCTGAATAAGCCTATCATTTGAAATGTATAAGGAATTATTATAAGGAATTATTTAAAGGACATCCATAGTGTTTACATTGTTATTATTTTATGTATATTTGAAAGTATTATATTCTCCATTTGTTAGCTATGGTGTTATATGATTATTAATTAGGTCAAGTTTGGTAACAGAGTTTTCAAATCATCTATATGTTTCTATTTTAAGTAGCTTGCTTTATCTCAGGCTGAGGGAGGTATGTGAAAATATTGAACTGTGATTGTGGATTAGTCTATTTTTCCTTTTAGATCTGTCAGTTTTGCATCCTATGTTAAGCTATGGTATTAGCTGGGTATACATTTAGCTTTGTCACATCTTCATGATAAATTCCTGTTACTTATTGTAAAATACTCCTCTTTAGTATTAATGCCTTTGTGGCATAACTTTTTCCTCCTTTTATTTTCTCTCTGGATCCTTCTATTGAAAATGTGTCTTATCCTTTGTCGATGGCACATTGGATCATAGACTAAAACAAACAAAACAAAAACAAAAACACTCCATTTCTGTAACCTCTATCTTTTAATTGGAGTATTTAGACTTGTTTGTTTGATATTTAATGTAATTATTGGCATGGTTGGATTTAAGTCTCCTGTTTTGTTTTATTTTTTTCCCATTTTTTTTGTGCCTCCTTTTAGATTATTCAAGTGGGATTGTTATCCTATTTTATTTGTTTTGTTGGCTTTTTAACAGTTTCATATTTCCTTTTGGTATTTATGCTACATATTAAAGTGTGCATCCTTGACATAATAAAACCTTAAATTAAAATTTTACTACTTCACAAATAATGCTAAGAAGCTTTAAGCTGTGCCTCATTTTGCTGTTATTCTTACAGAGTTTATTTTTATATATACTTATAAACTCCAAAAACATTATTATTTTTGCTTTAAACATTCTTTTTACAAAGTAAAATATTTTTTTTTCATAATTTACCTATATATTTACCCTTTCCAGTTCAGTTTATCTTTGCAATTCCATGTTTTCATCTGGGATAGTTTCCTTTCACTCTGAAGAAATTCATTTAGTATTTCTAGTAGTATGGTTCTGCTAGCAACAAATATTTTTATTTTTTCTTGTCTGAAAATATCTATCTCTAACCACTATTTTAAAATAGTATTTTTACTAGATACATAATACCTGTCTGACAGTTTTTTCCCCTTTCAGCATCTTAAAACTGTCATGCCATTGCCTTCTGTCTCCATTGTTTATGTTAAAACAACAGCTTTAATATTTCTTATTGTTTTCCTGGAGATAATATTTCTGTATTTTCAGCAACCTGGTAGGGATGATCTTTGTGGTGATAGAGGGAAGAATTTACTAATCAACTTCTATTTCCTCTTGGAGGAAAAAAAGCCACTGATTAGGTTCAGCGGACTCTATTGTCTCACTGGCAAGAGAGAAGTCCTTGGGTAGGAAGAGCTGTGGGTGTGGGCATGAGGTAAGGTTGTGGTGTATCCCTGTGAGCAGCAAGAGAACCTGGAATGGCAGCTGCACTGAGCCCTTTAGTGTAAAGAGAAGGTGAAATACTCTATAACTTTAAGCCTATTCAAGATTTTTCTAGGGTGGCTCCAGAAGGGAAGCATGTAAGTATATGGATCCAAGTAAACTTACAACTAATCTTGAATAATGTATTAGGGAGATATTCCCTTTTTCCTGTGATGTGACCATGAAATGTATCCCCCTCGCCTTGGTTTTACATGGTCCTACTGTAAATGTCCCTGCCCAGACCACAGCTGGGCACACACCTTAGGAGAGATCCTCTGAAAGGCAACTAAACATAAACTGTGTGTAAGAAGAGTTGAAACTGAGTATGGAATGAAGACTATAGTATTCAAATGGCTGTCATATAGGTGAGGAATTATGCTTATTCTGCGTAGACTCATATATCAGAGCCAGGACATAGGGATAGAACCTCTAATGAGAAAGAGTTTCATTTAAGAGAAAGAAGATATTTCCATGTTTCAGGAGAGTGGGTTCCCAATAATGGAAGTGACAAGCACAGGCTGCATGACCATCTATTTGGAATTTTATTGGGGGATGGTAGCCATATTTGATGGTCTGTTGCTTCTTCTGCTGTCAGACTCTGTGATCGGAAGATGTTAAGATTAATCATGAAAGACTACCTTTGAGGTAATATGGATACAAAAAAGATAATGGTAGATATAGAAATAGAACACAAATCCTTTAGTCATTACATTAATGAAAAAAGAGAGATCCAGTCACTTGAGTACCGCCTGTGTTGAATTGATTAAGACTGTATTCCTAGCAATAGGAAACTTTTAACTGAGTCATAAAACATTGAGACCTGAGAATATCCCCAAAATGTCATCTAATCAAGCTTAGTCCTTTTACAGATGTAGAAACTGAAGCCCAGAGGAGTTGACTTGCCTCAGGTGATTCTCAATGTGTAGTTAGATGAATACATGTCTCCTTTCCTGGGGGACTTGCTTAATATGTGAATATGTGGTCCCCAGTCTAGAGCTACTGAAAAAAAGGCTCCAGAAATGGAGTTCCATTATTTACATTTTATCAAATATTACAAGTAGTTCTGTGGACATTGTAAAAAACATTGGTCGACGTCAGAATGTTGATTACTTACAGATCTCTGAGGAAAACTCAAGACTCTAAACTTCTAATCCATTATTCCCATTATTCTAACTGCCTAGCCTTGAAATAAATTCTGTTGCCATCCCCTGCAAACTAACTTTCAAGCTTAGAAACATCCCTAGAAATTAAATTGTGTTACTAGTATGAAATTATTACTAATTATTTATGGTTTGGAAAATATAAACAAAGTCAGTATAATCAGGGTGAACCCTAGGATTAAAGGCCATGAACATTTTCTTGATTAGAGATTTAGAAGGCCTTGGAGCAATCCTTTCCATCCTTGTCAATGGAATAAGGAGCATGTCTTTTTGATTTGATCTAGTCAAAAACTGAGACCTCAGTCCAAAGTGGAAAAGGACACGCTCTGCATATATGTTCATGTTAGACATATTAGCATATTTCTCATCATCTTAGAGTGTAGCTGAAATAATTGTTAATTTTGTTAATATTTTGTTAATTTAAACCCAAATCTTTTTATATATGCACAATTAAAAGTGTCCTTTATTAATTTTAACAGCATATATGATCTGTGAAAATCATATCGTGGAAACTGAAGACAAAATGAAGAAAAACTACATTTTACACTTATTACATTAGGAGGAAATAGAGGATTATAACACAAGTGCTGAAAGACAAGTTGTGTCAAAATGTGGGCTTTGAAACATCAGTTTGGTTAAAATACATAGAGTTTGATTTAGCAGTTGTAATTCTGCATAGGAAGGAAGGTTATTTGTAAGTTTATTACTAAGATCAACTCTGTTGATAACATGCATGCCAGAAATTGGGAAACCCTGTTTTTAAAATAACTATATAAAGTTGAAAAAACAGAATTCCACCTTTATTACCCATGGCTAACAGTCCAATCACACCTATAATTAATTGCTGCTACCTCTTGGGTTCTTGCGGGTATTATATAAAAAATAATTAACAATCTTAGGCCTCTGTTATAATGGTGTTCTAAAAGCTTCCTGTTGTGCTAGGTTTTAACTACTTGAAAGCTGCTTTTGGATTCAGGAATCCAGAAGGCAATATGAAGCCACTTTTAAATGTAATTGATGAAACGAATGCTTTAGCCTTGTGCTTTTGATGAAATATAGTTGTAAATTCATTGGAGGGAGAGGGATTTGAAGGCTAGAAAACTAAAGCTATTGAATTTTTATAAGTGGAAGATCATAAAAATCTAAAGTAGGGTGATTTGATCATAATATATGAATGCTTTTAAACAAAGATAGAGAGAGAATAGTTGAAGGTGAATTTAGAATTTGAAGTTTGGTGACTGGTACAATAGTAGTACCAGTCAATAGGTGTAGTAGAATAATGACAGGGACCTGGATTAGGGATAAGGATGAGTTAGCTGTTAGACACCTTCTCTAGACTAATGAGTGCATTTGGAAACATAACACTGAATTTGTGATAGATTAAATGTATGGAGATACAGATCTAGAAATTATTTGCATTTATGTAATGATTATAGTCATGAGTGATGAGGAGTTTTTTTTTACCAGAAAGGAGAAACAGCAGGAATACCAGGAACTGACTATTGGGTAATAGCTGTGGTCAGGGAATAAGAGAATGGTATGTTTTTGACAACACTAGGAAGCAGTTAGACACATGGGGAAGTTTCAAAATAATATATGTCATGAAAGTCAGTGCCGAAGAGTTTTAGATGAAAATTTGCATATTGTAGACGTCAAGGAGAATACACATGGAGGAAGAACATTATATGGCAAGCAAGCATTGGGCAATTTTATGAGGAATTAAAATATAGCAGAATGAGGAACAAGTGATGATGGGAAAGCATATAGAACAGCAAGCATTGACCTCTAAGTTGAGGAGCCAAAGAGAAAATGATAAATTCTACCCAAAGAGGAGTGAACTGAACTAACCAAAGAGGAACAGTAATAAAAGCAATGTGAAGATAATTGTTCAAAGTACTAGAAGTCACACATTCCTGAAGAAATTAAAGAAACGGGAGACACAGATCCCAAATAAGTATGTTTCCCATTTACTTAATAAATAATCCAGAGTGAAGGAGTTTCAGGATTGATTTGGGAACTGAAAAATGGATCAGAGCAGGCTCTATCTTTCTACTCTGGTATGCTTAGAATGATCTTTTTTTTTTTTTTTTTGGTCCCCATGCTATTACCTCATGTTGTCACGTTGGCAGCTTGTGTTTCAGACATCACATCATGCTTCCCTAAGACAGAAAGCAAAGCTCAAGGCAAAAGGCTTTTTTTTTTTTTTTTTTTTACTTTATGAGACTTTTTTTTTCCCTAAGGATGTTTCTCTGTTATTTTCTGGTCTTCACTGTTTTTGACTATTAGTTTGCTTTTATTTTTATTTTGGTTCTTCCATAATGTTTTATTTTCCTCTGGTTGCTTCTAAGATTTTTTTTCTTTTCATCAGTTTCTCAGCAATTGATTATGCTGTGCCTAGGTGTGCTTTTCTTAGAATGTTCCTTCTTCTTAGAATTTGTTGCTCTTCTTGGTTCTGTGGTCTACACATCACTTTACATTTGGGAAATTTGCAACAGTTATATTCTCAAATACTTTCTGCCCCTCTACCCTTCTCCTCTCCTTCTAGTGAGGTCACTTGATCTCATCCCACAGCCCCTTGAAGTTCTGCTAACATTTTTTCCCTCTGTATTACAGTCTGGGTAGTTTCTGTTGTTCTATATTCACATTTAGTGATCTTTTGTAAAATCTAACCTATTGTTAATCCCATTGAGTGGACTTTTAATCTCAGATAGTGTATTTTATATCTCTAAAAGTTGATTCCATTCTTTTTTATATTTAACATTGCTCATCGTGCTCACACTTTCTTCTACCTTCACTATCCTGTGAAATATATAATAGTTACACTATTATATCGTTATTATATTTTCTCTTTACATTATATTTTAACTACATTATATTTTCTCTCTCTTTTTAAAATGTTTGCATTTTTTTAAATATTTGGGCATTTTTTTCTGAGATGAAGTTAAGTTAATTAGAATCAGTTTGATTCTTGGTTTTGAGCTTTGTTCGGGTGCATCCAGAACAGACTTGACTCAAAGACTGATTATCCCCCAGTATTGAGGCAATACTCTGTGAGGACTCTGCTCAGTATCCTGTGAATTAGAAGATCCTTAGTCTCTGGGTGTTGGAAAAACAAACTGGTCCCAACTTTGCATCAGCTGCTGGGATTATTTCATCTACTCCTTTATGATGATTTCCCCCTGGTTTCCTCACATGCATGCACAAGCCAGTACTTAGACACAGACTTGGACTTGACCCTCAGTAAATCTCTGCAGCTCTTTCTTTCTCTGTGAACCTCTTTCCTCTCTGGTACTTGGCCTTGCAAATTCTAGCCACCTGCTGAACTCCAAACTTTGTCTCATTAATACAGATAAACCACTAGGTCTGATTGGGTTCCTCCCCATGTCCTCCAGCCTGGAAATGTTCTCAAGGATGAGATGTGGGACTCTTCTAGAGTTCACTTTTTTTCTTTTTTTGCTTTTTAGGGCCACACACATGGCACATGGAGGTTCCCAGGCTAGGAGTCGAATTAAAGTTACAGGCCTATGCCACAGCCACAGCAACATAAGAGCCGAACCGCATCTGTGACCTACACCACAGCTCATGGCAACACTGGATCCTTAACCCACCGAGTGAGGCCAGGGATCAAACCTACAACTTCCTGGTTCCTAGTTGGATTCATTTCTGCTGCACCACGACAGGAACTCTAAGTTCACTTTCTTTATTTCCCTCCTCCTAGGCATTGTAGTCCTCTGTGGCCTCTGGTCCGGTGTTGGAAAACTGGTCCAGTGTTCTAGTTATTTAAGGCAGAAAGGTAAGCCTGTTAGTTTACCTTGGCTATAAATAGAAATATTCCTGTACCTGTGCTTGGCATGGAAAGCACTAACCCCTCCCAGCGGTGATGACCCTAAAATCTCATGCAGCTACTGCATCCAGCTTGAAGTTCACTATCTCTGGGTGGTAGGTTATTCTCTCTAGCCTGTCTTGATACAGTTTCTCATGGTCTAACAACTGATAAGCTAAAATAGAAAGTTTTATTCCCTTCTCATCACCTGAGAATGGAAGCATAATAATAGATTTTGGCCTTGAGAAAATAAAGAAGGTTTAAACCAGCTTCCATGGGGAGTGTTCTAGGAAATTAATAAGGTATTAATAATGATCCAGTAGTTATTTTATAGCTGTCTTAGTCAAACTTAGAAAACCCTTTGATTAAAATATTCTTAGCTAAGATAAAATGATTTACTTATTCAGAGCATATTTTATGTTAGTATAGGGGTCTCTCCAAATTAGTGCTACATTTATATATGCTTCAACAGAACAATGGAACTTTAATTTTCAAATTAGTCTTTCTATAGAGTTAAATGTTAGCTTGGTTCTAAAGGATTTATTTAATTCAAGCTGACTCACCATGTAATTTACTGCCACCATCCTTCAAGTGTCCAAAGACAGACCATCTTTCCTTTTTGAAGGATGTAACTTGGAAATGGCACACAGTGGGTTCATAGTAAACATTGCCGACTGATAGCTTTAATCATCTTGATTCTAGAAAACTCTGAAATAACTCAAAATTTGATCCAAAATACAAGTACTTGAAATGGGTGGCTAAAGAGCAAAGCAAGTCTTAGGTACACAGTTACTGTGGGTTACGGATGAGTCACATGGGTGGAATTAGAGAGAAATTCACGTTTTCCCTGTCTCTTTTGCACCTGATCTGGAAAGCATAATGATGCCTTTAATTACTGTGTGGTTTTCAAGCTAGCACATTTTCAAATCACGCACTCTTGTTCTCAAAGTAAATTGTTTTGAATTTTCAAGAGAAAAAGAAATCTTCAAATCTAAACAAGTTTATCACTGGATTGGGAGTGAGTTAGGAGACTATTTCTATAGAATATGCTGTCCATTCTAATCTAGCAATGTTGAGAAACCTGAGGGAACTTAAGAAAATCTGAAACCTTGTGAGACTGGGTTGGAAGTAAAATTCACTGAATTTGAACCTTAGATCCACATGTTTCCATAACATGGTCATTGTTCACATTTATTTACTTACTATTAAAATTGAATGAACACTGTTGGGTTGCAGCTGTTTAGATTTTGATAAATGACAAACAGCATTTTCTCTTTCCAAACAGAGCAAGACATAAAATTCATACTTTAGAGGGAAAAAAAATGAGATTGAGAGAGGCTAACAGGAAGTGGGTTCATTCACTTTGGAATTCTATTTATAAACAGGCCAAATCAGATGGACCCTAAGCCAGAGGGTGGCCACATCTTGATCCCATAAACACACACATTCTAATCACCTTTAGACAACATCTTTTTGGCCTTTGTTTGGCTTTATGCATAGTAAAGTGCATCAGCTATTTATATTCTTGCCAGTTGGAAATGATGGGCCAGGTTTGTGTGGCTTTTTATTTTTAACAAAAATGTTAAAGTCAATTTATATCATCCTGCTGTCAAAAAGCTACAACTACTGCAGTGGCTGAGTGTGTGAAGAGGCAAATGCCCTGGATTGTTAGTGAGCCAGTTACTTTGTTGCCTAAATGTATAAAAAAGAGAAAAGTAATTAATTCATTTATTAAAAACAGTTTATGAGAACACAAAACTTTTAATACGTGAAGGTAGAATAATACAGTATCCCAAAGGTGCTGAATTTTCATTTTCAGGCTATTTGATTTTTATTGCAAGAAAAGAATATGGTTATTTATTTATTTATTTATTTATTTATTTTTATTTATTACTGGAGATGATGACACCAGGTTTCTAGCAATCTCAGGAGAGTCACTTCTTCCAGAAATTCCTCTTATTCATACTCTAATTAGTGGTTCCTAAAGATTTTCTATATTTTGACATGCATCCACCCCTCTGCACTCAGAGCCCTGAGGCTTATGGGTTTAAATTACCTGCCTTAATTTAAATTTGTTTTATCTGAAAATTGTAAACCAGAGACTTCATTAGGATTTCTCAAACTCGAGAGTGAACATGGCTCAGCTCCTGTCAAAGCATTAGGACCTCTAAACCTTTAGTCTTAATAGCATTATGAGTCCCTCTTCTGTTTCATAAACAAACACAGTGGTAATTGGAGATGGCTCACTAGACCCAGTGACTGCAATTATGCAGAAACATTTGGGAGATGACGAGTCCAATTTTTATAACTAGCTCTGTCTTACAGTAGGCCCACTAACCCTGTAGATCCACCTGGAAGTTCTTCTGTTTCCCAAATGCATAGTCAAGATGAACATATTTAGCAACTAGATGAGATAATGGAACTGAGGAGATCCAGCAGGTTATCTCATGGATGTTCTATGCTCAATTTTACATGTAAGTGGGAAATTACATCAAAGTAGACAGACAAGCATGGTAACCAGGGATCTCAGGGATGAAATTTGACTGACTCATTTCATCCATCTAATCACTTAGCCGACCAATATGCTGACTGGGAGGGAAGAGAATCCAGACTGTGTTGAAAGGATAGAGAGGGTGAATTCCATTATACCACTGCTGTAGCAGTGGGGCTATAGTTTGTCCTTCAGTTCTTCTCTTGTAAGATTTTTTTTTTCTCTTATGATTATGCTCAACCACCATTTTAAAGAAGCCATGATAGTGCAGAGTGAACTTATGTGATTGCCAGTGGATTCCTGGTAATGTTCTATTTCTGGATTTGGATACATGAGTAAAAGTTTATAAAAGTTTATTGAGCTATATGCTTAATATTTGGGCCCCTTACTGCATACATATCATGGTTCAGTAAAAACATTAAAAAATAAGAAAACTCTTACAAACTTTCCACTACCACATCTAGCAATATATATCCATCTGTCCTCTGCTTTCTCAAGCTCATAAAGAACATTCACCAAAATAGACCACATTTTGGGCCACAAAACACACCCTAGCATATTTTAAAAAATAGAAATCATGCAAAATATTCTCTCAGACCACAGTGGAATTGAACTAGAAATCAGTAACAGAAAGTGAACTGGAAAATCTCCAGACAATGGAGATGAAAGAGTGCACTTCTAAGTAACACATGAGTCAAAGAAGTCTCAAGGGGGATTTAAAAATATTTTGATTTAAATGAAAATTAAAATACAACCTGTCAAAATTTGCAGATGCAGTGAAAGTATGTAGAGGGAGATTATAGTATTGCATGCATATGCCTGAAAAGAAAAAAAAAGATCTAAAATAAATAATATAAGCTTCCACCATGGGAAATTAGAAAAAGAAGAGAAAATAAATTCGACATAAGCAGAATAAAAGAACTAACAAAAATTAGAGCAGAAATCAATGAAGTTGAAAATATGAAGCTCATGGGGAAAATCAACAAGGCCAAAGTTGGTTCTTTCAAAAGATCAATAAAATTGATAAGCCTTTAGCTAGGTTAACTAAGAAAAAAAGATAAAAGATGCAGATTCCTAATATCTTAGATGAAAAAGAGATTATCATTGCTGTTTTGACAGACATTAAAAGATAGTAAAAAAAATGTTATGAACAACTCTATATCCACAAATTTATTAATGTAGATGAAGCGGATTGATTTCTTAGAAGATACAATCTTCAGCAACTTAAACAGAAAGAAATAGATAATTTGAGTAGGCCTATATCTATTAAAGAAATTGATTCAGTAATTAATAACTTTCCAATATAGAAAGTAATCAGATCAGATAGGTTCATTAGAACTAAAAATTTTTAGGAGGAAATTATGCAGATTCTTTCCAATATATCCCAGAAAATAGAAGCAAAGAGAGTATTTCCTGACTAATTCTGTGAGGCCAGCATTAATCTGATATCAGAATTAAGACATTGTAAGAAGGGAAAATAACACTAATATCTCACATGAACATAAATGCAAAAATCCTCAACAAAATATTAGCAAACCAAACTCAACAATGCATAAAAATAATTATACACCATGACCAAGTGGAATTTATCCCAGATATGTAAGCCTAGTTTAATATCTAAAATGGAATTAATGTACTCCTTCACATTAATAGGCTAAAGAAAAAATTATATGATCATATAAAATATTTGACAAAATGTAACATCCATTCTTTGTAAACAAACAAACAAACTGATACCTCTCAGCAATCTAGGAACAGAGGGGAACTTCAACCTGATAAAGACCATCTACAAAAAGTCCTAAAACATAATTAAAGCTTAGAAACTAGATGCTTCGGCTAAGATCAGAGACAAAGCAAAAATTCTTTTCTTGACACTCCTACTCAACATCATACTGGAGGTCCTGGGTAATGTATAAGACAAGAAAAGCAATAAAATATATATAGTTTGGGGAAGAATAAATAAAATTGTCTTTATTTGAAGATGAAATGACTTTCTCTGTAGAAAATCCCAAATAATCAGCAAAAATTTTTCTGGAACTAATAAGTAATTATAGCAAAGTTGCAGGATACAAGGTTAATGAACAAAAGTCAGTTGTTTTCTTATATACCATCAATAAACAATGGGGATTTGAAATTAAAAATACAGTATCTCTTACATTATTAATAATGAAAGAAACACAAAATAAATCTAACAAAATATGTAAAGTTCTATGTCAGAAAAAATTATGAAACTGATGAAGAACTCAAGATTTGAGCAGAGAGAATACTTCCTAACTCAGAATCAACCCACATAAAGGGAGCAATATTTCATGTACATGGATAGGAAGAGTCAGTATTTTCAATATAAGTCAATATTTTCTTTCTAAGTTGCCTATAAATTCATTCAAATATCAATTTAAATCTCAGGAAGTTATTTTGCAAATATCATCAGATGAATTCTAAAGTTTGTATGGAAAGGCAAAAGGCCAACAGAATATGTTTGAAGGAGAACAGAGTCAAAGGCTGCTATTACCTGACCAAGGCTTACTTTAGGTGATTTCACAGTGATCAAGACATTGTGGTGTTGGTAGAAGAGTAGACAAGTAGATCAATAGAGGGCCCAGAAATACCTATACAAAGTCAACTCATCTTTGACGAAGGAGTAAAGGCAATTCAACAGAGAAAGGATAGTCTTTTTGATAAATGGTGATGGAAGAACTGGACACCAATATGCAAAAACATGAATTTAAACATATACCTTAAACCTTTCACAGAAATTAACTCAAAATTGATCAGAGACCCACATGTAAAATGCACAACTCTAAAACTCTTGGAAGATAACATAGCGGAAAATTAAGGTGACCTTGTGTTTAGTAATAAGTTTTAGTCATAACACCAAGAGCACAATATGTGAAAGAAAAATTAAAAAATAAACTTTATTGAAATTCAAAAAATTTTGCTCTGCAAAGATGTTGATAATGAAAGAATAAAAAAGACAAACCACAGATTGGGAGAAAAATTCTTGCAAACCATGTATGTGAGTAGTATCCAAAATATACCAAGAAAACTTAAGGCTCAACAATGAGAAAACAACCCAATTAAAGATGAGGAAACAATTTGAGCAGATCTAAACATTACTGAATTGTACACTTTAAAAGGGCAGATTTTAAATTTTATGAATTAGATCTCAATTTCTATATTTTTTATATTTTATTGAAGTATAGTTGATTTACAACGTTGTGATAATTTCTACTGTACAACAGAGTGATTCAGTTATATATGTGCATGTATCCGTTCTCTTTCAGATTCTTTCCCCACATAGATTATCACAGAATATTGTGTAGAATTTTCTGCGCTATACAGCAGGCCCCCATTGGCCAATCATTCCGTATATCACAGTGTGCATACGTCAATCCCAAACCCCCAGTCCATCCTCTTGCCCCTACCTTTTCCCCTTTGGAAACCATAAGTTTGTTTTCAAAGTCTGTTTCTGTTCTGTAAATAAGTTTATTTTTATCCTTTATTTTTAGATTCCACATGTAAGTGAAATCATATGTTTCACTGTCTAACTTCACTTAGTATGATAATCTCTAGGTCTGTCTGTGTTGCTGCAAATGGCATTATTGCATTCTTTTTGTGGCTGAGTAATATTCCATTGTATATATGTACCACATCTTCTTTATCCATTCCTCTGTTGATGGGCATTTAGGTGCTTTCTTGTCTTGGATATTGTAAATAGTGCTGCATTGAACATTGGGGTGCAGGTATCTTTTCAAATTATGGTGTTCTCCAAATGTATGCCCAGGAGTGGGATTGCGGGATCATATGATAGATCTATTTTTAGTTTTTTGGGGGGACCTCCATACTCTTTTCTAGAGTGGTTTTACCAGTTTGTATTCTCACCAACAGTGTAAGAAGCTTCCCGTTTCTCCTCACCCTCTCCAGCATTTATTGTTTGGAGACTTTTTGTTTTCCACAATAAAGTTTTAGACAAAAGTGTTGTCATATTGTATAAAATGTTTTATACAGTATGATTCCATTTATATGACAGTCTGTAAAAGACAAAACCATAGTAGGAGAAATCAAATCCCATGGCCTAAGAGTTGGGTTGGGGAAAGGGATTAACTAAAAAGGGGCAGAGACTCTGGGGTGACAGCAATTTCTATATTTTGACTGTGGTGTTTGTTCTATAAATATACAGATTTGCCAAACTCTTAAGCCTATACACCTAACATGGCTCAATTTTATTGTGTGCAACTTACAGTCAGTAAATCTAATCAAAACAGAGAAACAGAAGAAGGGAGAAAGAGGCTGTCTGAATCACAGATAAACTTCTGGTTATATTTTTGGAAGCAGTTTTGTCCAGTGGAAAGAACAGGAGCTTAGGGTTCCTGTAATCCTAAATTTATCTCCTAATATCAATACCTTTAGATCTGTGATTTTTGTGAGCTTCTTAATCTCTGTGAGCTTGTTTCTTCATCTGTAAATTGTGGGATAGAAAGACAAGAAGAAAGAGTGATTAATGGTGATTTGGTACCTACTACATGCCATGGAGTAAGATGGACATTTTAAAATAGTATTCTAATTTCAAAACTATACATAATATGGCAAAAAGTCAGAACTTCCATAAAAATTTTTAGAATATGCTAGAATAGTTAATAAATGTGCTTTACATAAGTAATCAAAAGTATCATACAAAAACAGCTGTCTCAATGAAGCGTGGTGGAGGTGGAGACAGTGACAAAAGAGTGGTTGCCAGAGAAAAAAAGTGTGGATCCATCTTTCTGATGGAACGATGATTGATAGTAGGTTTTACAGGGACAATGAATAGATTAGTAGCCTAACATCTGCCTCTTTTCTGCTTTGACTGAGAAAGAACTGCAAGGCAGTTCTGATAGCAACGCAATGCTAGTCAATTAATTAGAGCTGAGCTCAATTAGCAGCAGGCCGAAGGAGTCTACAGCTGCAGCTGGTTTTTTGGGTTTGGGCACTGGTGAGAGTAGCCTGCGTCAGCTCCTAAAGCTCGCACTCTGTAGGAACCCTGTGCTCCAGGCAGTATGTGAGAGCAAGGTAAGGTCTCTCCTTAGGACAGAAATGGGGGGGGGGGAAGCCCAGAATTTGGTTAAGTGGCAACCAGTTGACGTTTGGTCTGAAAATCCCTTTGCCCTCTTCTCCCTTTGTTGAAATCACAGTGAGTTTTACAGACCCATCTCAATTCCCTCTTCCTGAAACTGAAGCCATTGCTCTGGCCCTCTTTCACAGCATGGCTTTGCACTTCATGAATATACTGTCTTGTATTTGTTGTATCTGATTCCTTTATCCCAGGCTAATCTTCACCAGTAGGTGATATTCCTGAGGGCAGGTGGATGTCCCCACCCACTTACTCTTTATCCCTCTCAGCACCTGGGACACTGGGGTTTAAAACTAACTTCTGATGAATTGGCCAGATTTACTTGAACTCTTAAATAATCTAATCTCACTCCTCAGATATGTGTCCCTAGAAGTCTTAATAGGGTGTCGGTTATGGCCTTTATACCATTTTTGTTGAAACAAAACTCTTAACAGTGAGAGATAGTGACCTTTAGCCAGTCACAATCTTTCTAAGTCTCAACTTCCTTTTATCAAATGGCCTAAAAATACACTTTTTTTCTGGGTTGCTGTGAAAAAACATCAATAATATAGCATAGCACTACATAGTAGCTGCTTAGCGAAGGGTAGTAATGATTACTGTCTCCTGTTATAGAGACAATTAGTCACAAACAGCTGTAACAAAAAGGGCGTGAAGGCAGAAGGGGAGAAGTCAGATTCCTCTTTGGTGAAAGTGTTGCTGTGAAAACTTTGCAGATGACTGTAGGGAGTAAACTGGATGAAGCTCTCTGCAGAATCCCTCTCAAAACGGTACTAAGCAAGAGGGGGTATTGATGGCATTAGGAATGGTGTCCATACTTGAGGAACATCAACTGAGTGAAATATGGAAAGGAAAAAGATTCTTCTGCATGTGCACCTCAACCTCTCAGTTTGTTTGGCATTCATGTGTAAGGAAATGAAGTTTTTTTCTAAATAAAAAGGAGCTACTGATTCAAGATTTCACCTTGTGAAGTTACTTTAAAAGTACAATTTTCAGACTTCTCTTTCCTTCACACGTTACTTAATTTGCTAGTTACTAGTTGGTATGGTTCCACAAAGCAATAACAGGTGCCTTAGAGTAGTGGTGAGAATTCATAATTAATAGCAGCAAAGACCTATTCTGTGTCTGAAAACAGGCTATCTATCTAAAACCTTTCTCTGTGTCTGTGCCACTTCAGTGCTGGAATCATAAAACGCAGGATGAGGCAGAACAATTGTGTGATTGTTTTCAACGTCCTTAAAGAGGATTTCAAAGTACCATAAGCTGCTAATGAATTTCAGGAGGCAGGTGCAAGACATGCAATTACTTTTCCATTTCCATCTCTATTATCATTTGAGAGCACTTACAGATTATTCACTGATTTGTGTGGCAGAGGCTTTTTGTGAGAAAGAGATAATCTATCAGAAAACAGCTATTAAACATTGTTGAAGATGTCTTTAATTAGAAGAAAAATAAGAAAGGCAATGAAAAATGACAATTTCTCAAATTTAAAGAATTTCTAGTAGTTCCCATCAAAAGTTTCATATGGTTACTGGACTTCATTTTATACAGATGCTACATTACTAAGACTCGTGATTCAGACACCATACAGTCTTTTTCAAAGAAAATCCATTGTTTTGCTCCTTCGAGTGCATCACAGTAATTAATCATGATGTTATTTGTCATTGCTTTATTTTTATCTGCTCCCTATTCGTTTCCCCTTCCACAGCCTTCCTAGATTGCAGCTCCCTGGTACAGCAAGTTTAGGCCTTCATGGCAAACAATAGACTGAGTTGGAAGCACTGTTCTGAGATAACCTTAGGACTTTAGACACAGAATCTTCTTGTTTCCTATTGTTGCAATAGAGAGTTCTTTAATGAAGGTGAGGATGGCAGCTTCCCATGGGATCTCCTAACCCTTCACCTAACCACCTTCCCCTTTATCATGGATAATTAATTTAGCTTTTACATTTTGAAGAATTTTGTTTTGTTTCTAATTTTTTATAGTTGATTTATGATATTGTGCCAATTTCTGTTGTACAGCAAAGTGACTCAGTCATATATACATTCTTTTTCTCATGCTATCTTTTACCATGTTCTACCCCCAGAACTTGGATATGGTTCCCTGTGCTATACAGTAGAACCTCATTGCTTATCTATTCTAAATGTAGTTGCATCTACTAACCCCAAACTCCCAGTTCATCTCATTCCCCCCACCCTTGGTACCACGAGTATGTTCTCTATGTCTGTAAAACAGATGTCTGTGAATCTGCTTCTGTTGTATAGAAAGTTTCATTTATGTGATATTTTAGATTCCACATGTAAGTGATATCATGTTGCTTTCTCTTTCTGACTTATTCACTTAATATGAGAATCTCAAGTTCCATCCATGTTGCTGCAAATGGCATTATTTCTTTCTTTTTATGACTGAATAGTATTCCATTGTATGTATATACCATATCTCCATAATCATTCATCTTTCAATGGGCATTTAGGTTGTTTCCTTGTCTTGGCTATTATGAATAGTGCTGCAGTGAACATAGGGGTGCGTGTATCTTTTTTAATGACAGTTTTGAAGAATTTAAAGTCCCAGAATTGTGGCTGAGGCCCAAAGTGGATACCCACATCATCAAGAATCCAATTTGCAAAGTTGAGAGAGCTGTCAGCATGTAGAGCTGTGCTCCCAACCTAGAGGGAGGCCCCAGAATTGGCTCCATTTATCCAACCACTCATCCTTCTTCCAAGCTGATCATTATAGCACGAGGACTGATGGAGAGACCCTGGTAACTTGTGGGAAGCATGGTGTTCTTGGAGAGAAACTTTCTTTTAGTTTCACATTGTGGCAATAAGGTGAGGCTTTGGCTTTCCTGAAGGCAAGTCAGGAAGGTCTCCCGAGAATCCCCAGAGCATCCAGAGTCAAATTAGAGGTGTTGCCATTTTATTACCCTGTTGGACAACAGAACAACCAGGAAAAGTGGAGGAAGAGTTGGAGAATGACTGTGAGGCCAAGAGAGGAGGTGAAGACCAAGCAGCTTGTATGCTGTCACTTAGCAGGCAAGAATGTATGAATTGTTTTCAGATTGAGTGGACCAACAAAAGACAGTTCAACTTCTGGTGTCCTACCAAAGATAGCAGCCTAAGTGGCAGGAAGAGATCACCAGTGGGTAGACCACCAAGGTGACAACCAAGGTGAGAGCTGAAGGAGGGGTTGATGAGCAAGGTGAAGTCACAGCTGAATCTTCTCATCAGGTACCATGCACTGAGGAGACCCCAGCTTTTTCCTCTGAGGAACACACCAGTTTGACTTAGGAAACAGGAGGCACATGGAGACTGCCTTGTGAACACATTAGTGCTGGTGCAAGATACAGTAGCAGTCAACTCAGGAGGAGACTTCTGCCTTACCACAATAGTCTCCTAAGGAAAATTGCCTCTCCACTTCCTTCTTCTGGCCCTACACTTAAGGGAAAATGCTGGGAAGAGCAGGAGGAAGTGTGTTAACAGCACACCTGCTCCCTTTCCCCCAAAACACGCCTGGTCAGTGTGCAGAGAGGAAGAATGCACCTGCCCTGAGTTTGATGCTTTGGCTTTAAAATTAAGATTAAATACTAAATACTGAAAGCCATAATTTCTTCCACAGATATTTATTAATCACTAACTATATGCTGGTATTGCTCTAAGTGTATAAAATAAGTAGTGAACAAAGTAAAAGATTTAAAGGGGACTGGCACAAGGTTAATACTGAAAGCAGTAGGAAAATTATAAATCCTGGGAAAGATATCCTTAAAGGAACCACCAACTAGTGAGGAAAAAGCTCAACAAAGACAATCTGGCAGGCAGTTGTTCTGAGGAAAAAAATTATCTTGTGTGTATATATATGCAATCACATATACCAATTTTTTGGGTGTGTGTGCGTGTGTATGGTTCAAAAACCTGTTTATCTACTTTTAGCAGCACACACAGTTGACATCTGCATTTAATGGGCACAAGGTGGATTCCCAGTAGGAAGGAGCTTCAGATAGGAAGAACTGCAACAGCAATGGTAAAGAATGGTGCAACCAGGGAAGCAAGCAGGCTGAGGGGTCATCTCACAGTATTTTTGTTTAGGCTAATCTTGCTGTCCTTGCTAGGAAAGCAGCCTGGCTATTAGGGCTTAAAAAAGAGAATCCTCATCATCCTACACAACCTACCTGCAATGCAAGAAGGAGGTCTTGAACCTCCCCCAAGAGAGTCTAGTGGGGAAAGAATAACTGCACCTAAGTTACAAGGGCATTATCTTGTATTTGCATGGTGCTTTATAATTTACAAGATGTTTCCACAGATATTTAATTTCAGAATGTTGCTCTCAGGTAGGGCATTCTTTTTTAGGTGAAAAAAAATTCACATTCATCAAGGTTAAGTAAACTCACCAGGACTCATCACCACATCTTCTAGACCAGAACCACATCTTCTAAATCCCAAGTATTATTTCCAGGACACCTCACTATTTCCAGCATCCTAGTACTCATAAAAAGCTGTATGTGATAAGTAGTGAATATACAATATTGTGCTAAAGAGTGAGGGTAGGCACACTTTTTCGGAAAGGTCCAAATAGTAATTCTGGCTTTTTTGTGGGGTCTCTGTTGCAACTGCTCTACTCTGTCATTGCACTGTCAAAGAAGAAATAGACCATACATCAGTAAATGGGTGTGGCTGTGTGCCAGGAATACTTTATATGCAAAAACATGATGCAGCAGTCCAGACTTGTTCCAGAATTTGTCTGTCACTCCTATAGAGGATCATAGGAGGACAGGCTCCGTCCTTCTTGGCAGTGGTGTAGTGGTAAATATTTAACAACCAGAACTTTGTAATGGGAGGGAGGAAGCCTGATTTGTAGTGGTGGCCCATTTCTTTGATGTAAATACTAACCCCATGGCTGATTTCAAGCTACCCACATGAAGTCACTGAATGAGGAGTTAGGAAGAGGTGTGCAGAGGCCAGCCCTAGCACGTCCCTTCTTGAGAGTATCATTGAAGACTTGTGGACTCTGGGTGGAATATCAATAGTTGAAGAGAGAATGCGGATGGAGGAGAAAGAGTAACAGGCACATCCTAAAAGTGGGCAAGTGCCAAACCATGTTCTGGGAATAATGGCCAACTCAGTGGGGGTTGAGCACGGGGTGTGAGGGGGGATAAAGGTAGGTGGGTGAGCTGTCACACCAGGTATAAAGTGTGGACAGCCAAGGATCTTGGGGTTTGTTTAGGAGGCCCCTGAGGCTTCTGAAGTTTTTTAACCCGAGGACAGTTAAGAGGCTATGTTTTAAGATGTCTCTAGAAAATGTATTTCAGATGTCTTAATCTGAAATTGGCTCAAGAGAAATTGAAAGAATGGAGACCTATTGAAAGAGCCATGGTTGAGATACAAACGAAGCCAATTAGAGGTGATATATCAATCCAGTTTGGTCAGCAAAGTAAGAGGAAATAGAATAATTTCTGAATGTAGTGCAGATCTTGTACATTCTTTGTCCTACTTTCTTTCCTTTCCTCCAACCCCTTTTTTATTTCTGTCCATCATAGATTAGCTGAAGTCTGGGGGATTTCAAATGGGGAGTGCATCATAATCATCTGGAAGTCTTTTAAAGGTGGGCCTTGTGACTTGAACCTACATCTTCTGAATTACAAGTGTCATTATTTCCATGACATCTCATTGCATCCTAATATTCATAAAAAGCAGCACGTGATAAATAGTGAATTGTGGGTAGAAGAACAATGGCCTCTAGAGCAGGGGCCCCATAAGTTCTGCTTTAGCGGATCTGGGGAGAGGCCTGAAAATGTACATTACTAACAAGTTCCCAGGTGATTCTGAGACTGCTGGCCTTGCAGCCACAGTTTGAGAACCACTGTCCTGGCAAATGCTGTGACTTTTTTCAATATAGATATTTCTCAGTCACCTCAAACCTAAGTGGTGGGTACTGAACTCATTATTCACCCCCATACCTGCCACATTCCCCTGTATTTCCTCACTGTAGGAACTGACTGCACATTTCCCTTAGTTATTGTTTTAATAGTATAAAGTTTCCCAGTCTTTCTCTTCCCTTCTCTTCCACTTCTCTTGCTAGTTAAAACATCAAGCCCTCTTGCTTCTGTTTTCTAAGTCTGTCTTCAGTCTATCTGCCATCCTTTATCCCACTGCTGCCACTGTGGTTCAGGCACCCTCCTCTGGTGTTTCATAAGTACCTTCTGTGTGGAGTCCTACATCCCTACTTGTCCTTCTCCAACACTCTCCACACTGTGTGCAAAGTGATCTTATGAAACGTATCTGATTGTGTCATTCCTCAGCTTAAAGTACTTGTTTTCACTTGCCCTTGGGTAAAGCTTCAAGTGTGTAACATGTTCCTAGATGGCACGAATGGTTTGATTCTTCAGACCACACCCCTCACTGTCTATGCTCCCATCACACTGATACCCTGTCAGTTTTTTGAGCCCATCATTTCTCTGGCAGCCAGGCCTTCGGTATATAGCCTAGAACATTCTTTTTCTTCACACTTGGCTTGTACAACCCCTAGTCATCTTTCAGATTTCAGTGTAGGTGTCCCTTCCTCAAGGAAGTGTTGAGTTTCCCCCTAGATGAGATTATATGGGCTCGCTCTTCTTGCCCTTGGCAAGTATGCTTCTCTTTTTAATACCTCCTTCAGAGTGGGGTTGTTTAAGTGTGTGGATTCCCAACCAGAGGCCAAGCTCTCTCAAGAGAAAGCATATGTCTTGTACACTATCCTATCTCTCATTTGTAGTACTGTGCCCAGGGCATAAGCAGAACTCAATCCTGTTGAGCTGTAGTCCTTCCTTCACTACTTCCTCCCTCTTCTTCGTTCCCTCTCCTGAGCACTGCAGAAAACATGAGTAATTTCTTACCCAGTATTTATTTCCCACCCTACTTTGCTAACAGAGCCCTGATTTTGTGAAAGTTTATGTCTATAATGTGTTCAGAGATTGTGGGACCCTTTCGGAGCAGTGAGTTATTTTTATTTCCAATACTGATAAAGAATTTAAAAAAAAGAGGTTAAAAACAAGATAACTATTGATTCTCCAGTATGAAAGAAACACATTCATTCATCTATCTATCTGATAAGTAATGAAATGGTGTCCTAGGCAATGGGTACCTAGTGGCGAGTAAAGTAGGTAGGGTTCCTTTCCACATGAACAAGTAGGAGATGCCCAGAGTATGTATGTGAGGGGTGGGGGTTGAGAGTAGACAGTGGTGTTCCAGACGGAATGTCATGTGTAAAAACCTGGATTTGACAGTCCACATGACTTGGAGGAACTGTTCTTGCTTGGCCAGAGCAGAGAATGTGATGGGAAATGGTGAGATATGTGCCTAAAGTCTATGTAGAGACAGATGTAAAAGGTTTTGTTGGTCATATTAAGAGATTTATCCTAAGAATAGTGGGCATTTCTGGATGGATTAGAACCATGGAAGAGCATTTTAGCAGGAGCCACACCACCTGGATGTTGTATGGAGCTTAAACTTGAAGTGTGAGAGAGGAAGTAGTGAAAGTAGAGGAAGTCGTGGAATGTCATTAATCCTGTTGTTCCTGATTTTTCTCCCATCACGGATCACATGAAAAAAAAAGTTGATATTTTTCTACATCTTGGTTAAACCAAAGGGAATTCAAATCCCCTGATTAGGTTTCCAGCTGTTGGAGGGGACAGGCCTGGGGACTCGTTCCCCCAAGCTAGTAGACGGCTCCAAGGGCTAAAGAGAATCAAGACTGTAGACATTTTGGCATATCTGTAAGCCCTTTTCTGCACATCTGCTGCAAATCTCTGATTTAGTCCTATCTCTAGTGCCTACATCCTCTCTTGTAAGAACATCAATGTGACATGCAGATGAGCTGGGTGATAAGGAAGGCCTTTAGCTAAACTACCAGAACCTCCCTCTTTTAGCATCCTACTGCCCATCTCTCTGCGTCTGCTTCTCTCCTATGGCCTCTAGATAGTTGTGGCTTCTAGAGAGCTTTTTCTATCTCCTTTCCACTCAACACAGCCAACCCTCTCTGCACAGTCATTCCCCCTGGACAGTGAGTACAGCTGCCATAAAGCCAGTTAGATAACCACACCGGTGGCAAGAAGGTCATTCATGTGAAATTATACTGGTGGGGTTTTCTGACAGGAACACACTGAAAGGACTGAGGTGGAAGAGGAGAGAGGAAGTGGGAGGAAGTAGCAGGGACACCCGCAGAGCCCTGACCTAAGCTTGCTGCTGGCTCAGTCCTTAGCCAGGTGGATTCAGATGGTGCTTAATTTGCATAAAGAAGGAGTTAGGCTTTGTTGGAGCCTGCAGAGCCTCCAGGCTGGACCTCCATATTAAACAACGCTTTGTAGTTAAAAAGTTTGTTGCATCAAACGGCTACACGGAGAGCTTTAACAAGTATTTGGTAATTAGATTTCAGAACATGCCTAGGAAGCAAGGAGTGCAGGATGGTGGATGTGCCTCCAGAGAGCCGGCTGCTCTGTTTCTGTGTTTCACACACAGCATCTGAGAGGAGATGAAGGTTCAGTAAAAGTGTCCATGAAAGTAAATAACACATCTGAAAAGATGTAAGGACATCACTGGGGTGAGCAGGTGAGTGGATGGATGGGTGCTTCACTCAATTCTATAGAGCAGTGGATCTCCAGTTTTGTGACGTCAGATGTATCTCTTTCAAATGTTTTATGTAGCAGGGCTCTAATTAATACTGGCATTCTCACTGGTAGGTTAGAACCAGGCCTGTCGATCTTTAAATAAGTGTTTCTGAGTGAGTCTTAATATAGATTTTATTAGTTTGCTAGGGCTGCCATAAGAAAATACCATAGTTGGGGTGGCTTAGACTATAGAATTTGATTTTCCCATAGTTCTAGAGGCGGGAAATCCGAGATGAAGGCACAGGCAGGAGTGGCTCCTGCTAAGGCCTCTCTTTTTGTCTTGCAGATGGCCCTCTTCTCCCTGTGTCTGTATGAGGTCTTCTTTCTGTAGCTGTCTCTTTTTTCTTCTAAGGATGCCAGTCTTATTGGTGTATGGTCTACCCTAATGACTTTATTTTACTAAATCACTCCTGTAAAACCCCATTTCCAAATATGGTCACATTCTGATGTACTGAGAGGTAGGACTTCAACGTGAATTTTTTTGGAAGGGGACACAATTCAGCTCATAGAGGACTTGTGTTGGTCCTCTGCTATAGACTGACTCCCAGTTATGAATGTTGAAGATAGAATAGACTTTTAAGACCAAGGTCCTTGCATTTTGTTTTATGAATAAAGGAAGCCTAAAGACCAGCACCTTTGTGAAGCTGAATGAGGATTAGCTCTACGGCTTCTCCACACATTCCAGGTCTTAGTCATTATTTGTCCACAGAGATGAAGATAGTGCCAAGGGCTCCATCATTAGAGGTCAAATAAAGAAAAGAATGAATGAATCCAGCGTTATCCTCTTGAAGCCCTCTTCTCGTATCATCAGAAAAGGTTATTTTCAAGTTGTGAAGAAAATAATGCAATAAGGATTCTGGAAATATACATTCTTTTCCCAAGTGGTAAAAATATAAATTTTTCCTAAGCTTGGTGAAAGGCAAGAGGCATTTTTTATTTTTCTCTGGAATTCCATTTTATTTTCTTGAAGCTATTCTCCTTCATGAAAGTTGTCAGGAAAACTTCCCTCTATCAGAATCACAAGAAGAGGGGGCTTTTGTTTTTCTCCTCAGCAATCTCAATACACATCCCCCCTCTTGTGCCACTGTCTTGATGAGCACCGTGTAATTGTGTCTAATTAAACAACAGCAAGTGCAGCTCTGTCCGGGGTCAGGGGGAGGTTCCTAACCCTATTTTATGTAATACTGAGGTAGGGGAACTACTGGTAGTTTTGCTCCTAGAGATGCCTAATATGTGAAGAAATGAGGGCCCAGTGGGTACTGCAGTCAATCACTCTGTAGCAGAGGTGGAGGGGGGACTAGAACTTAGGAGGGATTCAATGGAAAGTGCTCCTTGCCACATAGTGGTTTGTGTCCCTGAGCTTACACCTGCAAATGGTAAACCAATTATTCTTTCAAGTTTGATTCAGAAGCCAGGAGTTCTAGAATCTCTAGCTGATTCAGTCTTCCCATCTCTGTCCCTCAGAACTTCCCTGAGGACCAGAGACTTGTCACACCCACCTACTTGGCCTCATGACCACACTCCTTGTCTCAAGGCATGTGGCTGGTGGCCTTGGGGTTTTGAAGAGCCTGGGAGGACCTATTGTTCAGGGTGCACCCTTCTCTACCCCCTTCACATGCAGTTTTGAAGGTCAGTGGCTGTAATAACTTACTGTAAACATCCCGTAAGTCGACTGAACCTAAGAAATAGATGACATAATTTTACCAAAGCATAGATGTGTCACCTATAAACCTCAGCTACTGATGCAGCTCTAATAGTGATGGGGATTTTGAAAGGTTCATGGTTGCCTTTTGGGAAAGAAAGTGAATGGTTTTAACCAGGCCATGTGACCTCATTGCTTTAAGAGATCGCTGAAGAGGGAGGAAAGTCTTTCCAGTGGGATTTAGCCCCTTCTCTATTGTTTGTAACTCCTACCACAGGTTTATACCAGAGTCCTGCACACACAGTCCTCTTTCTCCCAGATGGTCTCAGCTCTTGGAGGCTTGAGTTCCTCTGAAATGGGAGCAGCCTCCTCACCTTGATTGCCTCCCACCAGTCTCTCTGATCCAGTGATTCTCAGCCAAGGGCGATTTTGCCCCTTCCTCCCCCAGGAGACATTTGGAAATATCGGAGGCCTTTTGATTCTCACCCCTGGAGGCATCCAGTGGGTAGAGGTCAGGGACACTGCTAAGCATGCATAGAATATCCCCCAGCAACAAAGCCTGACATGCCAACAGGGCTGAGTTTGCAAAACCATGCTGTAAACAATGACCATACCTTGCCCTTGTCCACAGTTTCTCAAAGCCCTTTGAAATAGATCCTCTTTCTTTTTAACTACATTTGTTGTGTGAGTAAGAATGTCTTCTTCTGTCTGTCCTTCCTCACCCCCAATTTATTTTTTTTAACTTTTTATTTATTTCTTGTCTTTTTAGGGCCACACCCACAGCATATGGAAGTTCCCAGGCTAGGGGTTGAATTGGAGCTGCAGCTGCCAGCCTATACTAGAGCTATAGCAGTACTGGATCCTTAACCCACTGAGTGAGGCAAGGGAGCGAAAACATGTCCTCATGGATACTAGTCAGATTCGTTACCCCTGAGCACAGTGGAAACTCTCCCAGGTCCATTTTAAAATTCTGGTTTCTTCTAATTCTAACCCCTACAAACCTTAGCTCGGACTTCTGGGTTCACTGGACATTGAGCATCATAGACCACACGCTTTTTCATAAAGCTGTCTTCTTTCTTACCTGCTATGTGTGCATTCATTACCTCCAAAGTTGCTCTCTTGTCTCACTTTAGTAATAACTGATGATACATTGCTAAAATTCAGAAGTTTTTTTTAATGAATTTTTTGCCACATGATGTCGATAACACAACTTTCAGCATATGATGTGTGAATAGTGAATTGGCAACAGGTTTTGGTAGAATTAGAAATCTCTTTCAAAAACATCCTTATAAATCTCCAACTGTTGTCCCTGCTTTTGATCCTCACTTTCTACTGCAAAATGGAGAGGCGGTCACCCCTCTGTCAAACAGCCACACTCCTTCCCATATGATTGGCACATATTACACTGCCCCTCGGAGATTTCATTCATTAGCATGGCTTCAGTTGTTGCTTTCATATTGATGAAACCTTATAATCATAAAATGTTTTCCCTTAGAATCATAGAATGTTTTTTATTATATTTCTCTGAACTTCTTAAATTATTTGGCTAACTAAACAGTTTGTGTCCTCTTTGGATTTTGCTGGCTTTTGCAGCAAGCGTGGCCAGAAAGGTCAGCCCATCTTATTGGTTCCTACTGAGGTATGACTGGTCTTGTGCAGCTCTTTGGAGTATGCTTCCATTACTCAAGGTCATGTCCACTTACTGCTGTCTTGAATTTCCTGCCACAGAGGCATCTTCCATCCCTCCCGGCACCATTGCCACTCTGCAGTTTCTCTCAGAAGCTCTGTTTCTGCTCATGGACCACACAAAGACTTCTTGGCTCCTTCACATCCATGCGAAGTGCAGAGGGTTGAAATGGTCTTGCATCATCTTTCCTCCTTGCTGCTTTCTCCTACACTGTGTTACATTTGTGTTCATGTCAGTTTGTAGGTTAGGGTTCCACTAGGGTGTTACAGGTTACTCTTCACTGTGACTAGGAAGGCAGGCCTGTTCCTCCCACTGTCACTCATCTATTGTTTCTGAAGTTCCTTTCCCCCATTACCCCATCACCTCCCCACATTCCCCAAGGTTGGGGCACATACTGTGTAGTGGGGGTGATGAAATCCAGGCATGGGGTTCCATTCCTGATTTCAGTCCCGTCTTTTACCCACCCTCCCACAGATCCAGAGAAGTGAGATTCAAGTGTTTTCTTTTTCTGTGTCTGTGCCTAGGCTGGCACAGAGCAAGTGCAGTAACCTCCACACTCAGCTTGGAGGTGGGTTGGTCCAGGCTATCCTTGCCCTTGATGATTGAATCCTCTCCTCCCTGAATACCTATGACATTGTAGTGAGTCTATAGGACATAATGATGATGCATATTCATTCTTGTTAATTATACTGTTACTGTCCTGTCTCCATAACTTGGTTATAAGATGTTCAAGGGCTGTTAACACTTTATGTGGGATAATAGAAAAGTAATTCATCTTTGTCCCCAGTTCCTGGCTAAGAACTCCTAAATCTTTTGGAATTTCTAAGTGATAAAGGTTGATAGGAATATCTTTTGTTCTAAGGAGGCGACTCTTGGTGGACCCCCAGATAGTTTCAGAATGGGGGTTGGTTACCAGAAGGAGAAAGCCTTTAATTTTCAATTGAAGTTTGGAAGTGATAGCCTTGCTCATCAACTAACAAGGAGGAGAAAGGAGCTAGAGATTGACTTAATCACCAGTGGCCCATGGTTTAATTATTTCTCCTTAAAAACCCTTGAATGATAAGACTCAGGGAGCTTCCAGGTGGTGAACACATTAATGTGCTGGAGGGTAGCACACTTGAAGAGGGCATGGAAGCCCCCACCCCAGGCCACTGCCTTGCCTTGTAAATCTCTTCCATTTTGCTATTCCTGAGTTGTATACTTTTACAATAAGCCAGTAATTGTAAATTTTGTGTTCTTGAGTGCTGTGAGCCATTCTAGCAAATTATCAGAGCTGTGGTCAGGAGGGGAATAGTTATAGAAAATACCACCTTGGAGTCATTCAGTCAGAAGAATGGAAATCCTAGAGTTCCTATTGTGACTCAGTGGGTTAAGAACCTGACATAGTGTCTGTGGGGATGCCAGTTCAATCCCTGGCTTCGCTCAGTGGGTTAAGGATCTGGGATTGCTGCAATCTGCAGTGTAATTCACAGATGAAACCCTTTTTAAAAGCTAGTTTGTGAAGCATTCAGGAAAATTCCCCCCCAGAGTGCACTGCAGGGAAGACACAGTAACCAATATCCAATGTGTGTCTAATGAACTAGCACCAAGCTGGATGTCACTTGACATCTCTTCCCATGAAAACCTCATGATCCATAGATTGTTTTCCTCTGCCATCCATCTAACGTTCAGATATTTTCCCTTGATTACCCAAAGAGTAAATGTGGACGTAAAAAGTCCTGCATGTTTACTGAGATCGAAAGCTAATATTCTCTTTCCTTTTCCTTCCTTCTGCCATCCAGCTATATGTTCCTGTGAGGTCTCCCCAGTGAACTCATGAGTAATTCCATGTATGATTGATCAAGGTAAATGGATTTGGCATAAGTAATTGCATTGCACTTTCTCCTCTGAGTCCCTCTCTATCTGTTAGATCCAAGTGGAATATAAACTCTTTGAATTCATTAGAAGCTCCACATGGTGGCCATCTGTTGCAGATATTGCAGTCGGCCCGCTCAACATCATTTCAACCCCCTTGCCGTGTGCTTTGCATCAGTAGTGTTGTGGTCTCCAGAACAGGGAGCTTCAGCATCACCTAAGAACATGTTAGAGATTCAAATTCACAGGCCCCACTTCATACCTACGAAATCAGTGGTTCTGGAAGTGGACCTTACGAATCTGTTCCTTAACAAACCCTCCAGGTGATTCTGTGTGTTTGGAGAACCACTGCAGTACCTCTCTACTACTTAAAGTATCATCTGTGGGTCAGCCTTAGCATCACCTGAGAGCTTATTAGAAATGTAGAGTCTTTGGCTGCAGTTCAGACCAATTGAATCAGATTCTACATTTTTACAAAGTACCTAGATTTGTCATGTGTACAGTGAATTTTGGGAAGCCATGCTTTGTGTTTCTGGTGCAATGCTGGCTGCACATTGGAGTTGCCTGTGGTGCCTTTTATTTAAAAATATAGGAAACCCCAGATATTTAAATTGGCTTGTATGGGGTATAGACTGGATATTTAGATTCTAGCAACTTTCTAGATAGTTCTAATAGGCAGCAAAATTTGAGAACCAGCACCTTATGTCAAGATAGCAACTGGGAAACTAAGAACTATATTTTCTACTATGTTTTCAAATGACCTAATTTCCTCTAAGTAAATGCATCTGAGCATGACTTGGGAAGCAATCATGAAGGAAAGTCTGACTCTGTGTTGAGACACAGTTGTGGCTTTCCTGTAGAAGCAGTTTAGGAGGTCCCACTCTTTATCCCTACTTGCCTAGATGTCAGAAAACAAGGTGTCCATTTTACTGGGCTGGACCTCAGCAGGCGTGCAGTAGAACTGGACCCTGTGGTTGGAACAGAAGCTCCCTGATTTCCTGGGTACTTGATGCTGATGGGAACAGTGTCCCTGGTGAGCATGTTCTACCATGTTGTTTTATAAGTCATCTGTGCAAACATTGGCCTGGAGCCCTTCTACCCATTTTGTAAGCATTTAATTCCTTTTAAATCTCTTTCCACTTAAACACCTAAAGTGGTTTTGTTATCTGAATTCTCACTGATCCATTTGTGAGATATAAATTCATGTTCATGTCAGTCATTGATTGTTCATAAAGTGGCTGAATTGAGCCATGTTGTGTCAATATTGAGCCCCTTCTTTCCATTTAAAAATTGGGGTTTTTTGTCACCAGAAAGAAAAATTTGTCATAGGAAAACTACTGTGCAATCCAAACTTATGATCCTAGTTAAGAATGGCTCTTTTCCTAAATGTTATCCCCACCCTTCCCAGCAGGATGCTTCCCATCCCTCCAAGGCTTGAGTGTTCAAGTCATATTTGTGATGATGATAAAGTCTTATGTACTATCACTTGCCCCATCCAAGTATTCACTGTCCAGCTAAGCAATACAAGATTATTTTTCCCCACTTATTTCAGGATCCAAACCAAGCATGTTTTATCCTGTATATCCACATATCTGCTTTATATCTACCCCCCAAAAGAGAACAAAATTTAGTAAGAAATGTGATTTTATTTTCAAATGATATTCATGATAACTATAGTCTTGTACATTAGGCAGCTCTGATTTTTCATGAATTTTCTACACAAAAAGGGTGAAAGTAGCTTTTGCCAGCTAGGGGACGAATAGGAAGATAGAAAGCAGAAAAGGAGAAGGGGATGGGGGAGACTGAGGAAGAGGAAATTCCCAGCACAACCAAAGTAGCCACAGATTCCTTGCACATGTGAGATAGAGGATGCCTGTAGGCCCCACCCTGCATTTTCAATACAGTTTTCAATCTTCCATGTTGGTAGTTGGAAGTTATGAAAGCACTCCCCAAAAGCTGTTTAGATGTAATCTTCCGCATAGGGATGACTGGCCATTCTGCATGGGATTTTCGCACAGTGACTCTTACTCTAAAGAAGCCAAGTAGCCACTGTCAGTGGTTCATCCTTAATATGACCATCCCAAGTGCTTTTTGTAGATGATCTCATTGTCTTTCCCAGAGGGGCTCCAGTAAAGGAAGCAGGGTAGGTAGTTGAAGATGATTTCATACTTGGGTTCTTCCAAGGAAGGAAGCTCCCTTCCTCTCAGCTTTGATCTTGCTCTGAAAATCATCTTCAAGAGTAGCCTCCACTGTCCAATAGCTTCACTCCCAGGTGGTGCTGGGGTATGTGTGGTTAGACTTACACTCACAGCAAAGGTCTAAGAGACAAACCTTGCCTCTCATACTGGACTTTCTGAAGCCAGGCTCTCCAGGTATGTAAGCCTTGAAGATTCTCTTTATCTGCAGTGAGTCGGAGCTAAATCCTACGTGGAACTTGACATGTACTGAGAGACCCAAGAGATATTTACACTCACCTATTATATGGGTGTTATCATAGTTAATGTGTTGGTTTTATGCATTTTTCTTTCACTGGTTGTAGAGGTTTGTGGCTTGCCTTTTAACTTTGCAAAACTTTGGTACAAAGGAAATTTTAGAACACCAAAACATTTTCCAAGTAATTTCAAAATGAACTGAATCCCCAACTAATTTGATTTGTAGGAAATAAAGAACAAAGGCTTGTTAACAGAGAGCTTTAAAACATAATTACTCACACGTGCAAACATGTTTTAGTGTGGCTTCTCAATGAAGGCATATCATGCAATACTTTCATGTTCTAACTGTTGCCCATTAAAAAAAAAAACCTCCTGTGCCATATGCAGGTGTGATTACACAGCCAACTGCCAATTCTGACTGGCTCAAGGATCCTTTTTAAAAATGTCCAGATGGATATGAATGTCAGATTTGGCAGTTAAATTATAGAGCCCAATATATCCTTTTTAAGTGCTAAGGCAATGAAGCAGAATATCGATGTTTTCCTCCACCCCTAGATAGATTTCAAAAGAACAGCTTGGTTTTTAAGCTGGGAATTATATTTCCTCATTTCTTTTGAATCTCAGAGTAAACTTTGTTCTGACTTTTATCACTTTTCTTCAGTCCAAATATCTTATGAATAATGTCAAAAAACTTTTTTGGTAAATAAGCAAAAACTGAGTCAGAAGTTGGCTTTTTAAATGATGGGGTGTCTTTAAATGAGTGCACAGGGAAGGGGAAATAAAGCAATAGCATCATAGCTTCCCTGGGCAGCATCCCAGAGCCTGCTCTGCTCTCCAGAGACATGGTTTGCAGGAAGAGGACATTTAAACAGAACAGAGAGACAGGACAGTATTGCCTTGTTTCTTGATGTCATGAATCCTAAAGGTATACATCTGTCATCCCCAAGAGAACAAGCCTCCGTGGCAACTTGCTATCAGCACCACTGTGGGAAGTACCATAAATTAGTTACTCCTGTTTTTCCTTGCCCATATCTCAGGACCTCAGTGGTAGTCAGGACACTCTAGACAACTGGTCTTTTCACAAAATCTGTGTGGCTGATAGAATGTGGGGTCACCTCATCTAATGTACTAGGCAGGGCTTCCTCCTCACAAATGGGAGCATCTGCAATGTACCCTGGACCATTACCCAGGGCAGGCCTCTCAGCAAAGTTGCTGAAGTTGGACACTGCCCCATGATAGACTCAGCAGAGCGTATGTGGGTGCTCCAGGTACAAGAAGGGGATGGAGGAGAAGAGAAATGATGTTTTATACACTACTTGGCTCAGTCCAAGTATAAGGCAACTATGTGATGTTATTTGAAGTGGGGTGAGCTGTCAAGTGGTACAAGACTCCCATTGTCACCCAGCCAGGTGACAGCCAAACTCACTCTTGTACTTTTCACATTTTTCACATAAGATCGGAATGAACATTTTAGATGAAATATAACAGGAAAAGTAAAATGGAAATCTGAAGTCTTGGGACCTCACATAACTTTTAAAATACTTTTAAAAGGTGTAAACAGTGACAGTCAAGAGAGAAAATAGGCAATAGGCAGTGTTGAAGTGGGGACCTCACATTTTCTGGCCTGACAGTGGATTCCCTGCAGGCAAATCCTCTCTGAACAACCTACCCCATCTGCTTCTTTCTTACATAAGTATGGCTTAAGGATGCATTCTGATTACACTATTTCATCTGAGCAAAATGAACACACATGACTAATAGATATCCCAAGCATTTTCTGCCTCACATTGAACTTCTGAAACCTCGATCCTGTCTCATTGATGGCCAGTCCAGCTCTCCCATTACTCAGGCTGAAAACTTCCTTGTTATCCTGATTCTTTATTTTATTTGACATTTGACATTCAGTTCTTCCCCGAAATCCTCAAAAATGCTGCCTTCAAAATACTTGTCATGATTTCTACCGTTACTACTCTGGAGCTGAGCTAACATGACCCCTCCCCCATTGTATTACTGCAGTAGCTTCCCCCCTGATACCCATGTAACTCACACCCTTGTAATTCTGCAGTTTATTCTCATCCAGAGGAACCTTTCAAACATAAAATAGGATCAAGTTACTTCTCTATGCCAAACCCTCCGATGGCTTCCCATTTCCCTCCCAGTAGAAGTCCAAGTCCTCATTAGGGTCCACAGAGCGCTGACGACCTGGCCTCTGGCCACTTTCCTTACACGCCTCCCCTTCCACTGAACTCCTTGGTGTACTTTAAACCCTTTGGGTGAACATACTGCTGCTTTAAAGCCTTGCCCTGCTGGTGCCTCTCCCTGGAATGCTCTTTCCATGTAGCTGATGGCTTCACTTTCTTGTTTGTCTTTTCTTAAATGTTACCTTCTCAATGAATCCTGCCATGACCATCCCATTCAACGTGATAACTGAGCCTCCCTGGAGTTCTTAATCCTCCTCGATGTCTTACTCCACGTCTTTCCTTTCGAAACATTACTTTTGATCATGCTGTACTATTTGTTAAGTTCCCTGTTCATCTCCTCTGTAAACACCACAGACAGAGATTTTCCTGTTTTGTTCACTAACGTATCCTGAGGGCCTGAAACAGTATTAGCACATAGTAGGTGCTCCAAAAGTATTTGTTAAATGAATGATGTCACGTCAGCTGTAATGTTACCAAATTATACCTTTGTGGGAATTCCCACTGTGGCTCAGTGGTAACAAACCTGACTAGTATCTATGAGGATGTGGATTTGATCTCTGGCCTCCCTCAGTGGGTTACAGATCTGGCATTGCCGTGAGCTGTGGTGTAGGTCACAGATGCAGCTCGGATCCTGCGTTGTTGTGGCTGTGGTGTAGGCCAGAGATCCTGCAGCTCCTGTTCGACCCTTAGTCTTGGAACTCGCACGTGCCGTGAGTATGCCCCCACCCCCCCAAAAAATAGCAAAGAAAAATTATGCTTTAATATTGCAAGGATACTTATAAGGCATTTGCACATTTGTGTAGCATCATTTAAGCCACACAAAATCCCTATGCAGCAGGCATTATTATCATCGCAATTCAAAGAATGAGAAACAAAGGCAAGAGGAGTAAAATACTAATTTAACACAACTGGGAAGTGGTAGAGCCAGGATTGGAATGTGTGTCTCTCCTCCTGCAGTGGCCAAGTCCCTCACCCCTGTTCTGTCTCTCAGATCTCACTTATGTAAATCACCTGAGTATTTTTAGTGACTTCTGTTGTCATTCTCATTCTCCTTCCCTTCCACTCTGACTCCAGAGCCTCCAGTGTCCTCCCCTGCTGCTCAGGTCTGCCTTTCTGTATTTGTTTGTTTGTTTGTTTCTTTCTTTTTTTTTATGTCTTCTGACTCCTGATGGAATGCTCAGGCTTACTTGCTTACATGAATAGAGATTGATGATGCTTGAGTTCACCCATCATAATGCAAAGAAGTGCATACAGCAAAATCCCTGCAAAGAACAGGAGACTTTGCCCATGTTTTGAAAACAAGTATGATTCAGTTCCAAGCAGAATTATCTTAACTGAAATTTGTTTTGCAAGGAGTGCTATCAGACAAAACACTGGGAAAAAAAGATCAGTAATCAAGTTGTTTGGGGTAAGAAATATGTTTGTGCTGGACTGGAGGTGTGGATATGTTTACTTCCTTTTGTGTTACTTTATCCATATGTGCATTTCCTTCTCAATAATGTCCAAAAGTTGAGTCAGGTCCTAGTAACCTAGAGACTGCAGCTAAGGGGCTAAGGCATATTTTCAGTCTTACTGGCTGGTAAATGCATTATTACTGTGAATACCAAAATGGAGTCTCCACTGCATGATGCAGAACTGTGTTGGAAAGACAAATCCATGATCACTAGAGAGCTCAGGTTGTGGTCATTTTTCTGCAGTTTGTCTGTACTGGTGCCCAGTTATGGAGATTATGAACGCTGTTAACCTACATCAAATTCCCCCATTTGCTGGAACAGTGCTTGAACTTTCCATAGAATTTACCTAAATCCTGCTAGTTCTTCTCTTGCCCTAGTCTTTTTCCCATCCTTTACTAAAATTTTTCACTGGAATGATACTGTTCTGCTTCTTGATTTTTCTTCTTTTTTCTTCTTGAAAAACTGCTTTTAAAATGACCTGTAGGAATAAGATCAGGAATACATCAAATATTCTTCTCTCTCCATTCTATTAAACATTGTATTGGAGGTTCTATACAGTACAGTAAGACCAAAAATGAATGAATGAATGAAAGAAGCATCTAGATTGGAAAGCAGTAAGTATTACTGTTATTATTCACAGACAACATGATCACTATGTAGAAAATCTGATCGAATCCACCAACAAAGCTACTAGAACTAACGACTAAGTTTAAAAATGTTGCAAGAGCGAAGATAAATAAAACATTCCATTATATTTCTAAATACTAGCAAGGGACAAAACAGAAACAGAAATTAAAAATCTCAGCATCAAAATTAAATTTTTAGGGATAAATCTGACAGAGGATGAGAAAGAGCTGTGTACTGAAAACTCTAGCATACTAAGAAAAATGAAAGAATACCTAAGTAAATGAAGAGGAATACTCATGAATAAACTGCTCTGTTGTTATCAGTTCTTTCCAAATTGGACCGTATATTTAATCCCATCTCAAGCAAAACCTTAGCAATTAGCGAGCTAATTCTAAAATTCACATGTAAATACAAAGGATATAATAGAGCCAAAACAACTTTAACAAAAATAACAAAGTTGGATGACTAACACAATCCAATTTCAAGATTTAGTATAATGCTACAGTAATCAAGGCCCTGTGGTATTGGTATAAAGACTGACAAATAGGTCAGTGGACTAGACCAGAAAGCATGGAAGTAGATATGATACCTGACAGCTGATACTTGACCAGGTGTGATGACAATTTAGAGTAAAGAGAGTGTCCTTTTAGAACCCTCCTACACAGTTGGTAGGAATGTAAATTGGTACAACCACTGTGGAAAACAGTATGGAGGTACCTCAGAAAACTAAATATAGAACTACCATATGATCCAGCAATCCCACTCCTGGGCATATATCCAGAAAAACTTTCATTCAGAAAGATACATGTGCTCCCGTGTTTACTGCAGTATTATTCACAATAGCCAAGACAGGGAAACAACCTAAGTGTCTATTGACAGATGAATGGATTAAGAAGATGTGGTACACAATGGCTATTACTCAGCCACTAAAAGAACAAAATAATGCCATCTGCCACAACATGGATGGGCCTAGAGATTCTCATACTCAACGAAGTAAGTCAGAAAGAGACAAAACACAACAGGATATCATGTATACATGGAATCTAAAATATGGCACAAATGAACCTATCTGCAGAACAGAAACAGACTCACAGACATGGAGAACAGGCTTGTGGTTGCCAAGGGGGAAGGGGAGGGAGTGGGAGGGACAGGGAGTTTGGGGTTAACAGATGCAATCTATTAACCTCATTGCAATGAGGTTAATAGGCAATGAGGTCCTGCTATATAGCACAGGGAACTATATCCTATCACTTATGGTAGAACATGATGGAAGATAATATGAGAAAAAGTGTGTGTGTGTGTGTGTGTGTGTATGGGTTACCTTGCTGTACAGCAGAATTGACAGAACATTGTAATCAAGCATAAAGAAAAATTTTAAAAAGAGAGTAGCCTTTTAAACAATTGGGTATTTATATACAAAACAAAACAAAATTTTAAATCTACAACTCACAAGATGTACAAACATAAATTCAACATGGATCATAGACAACTACAAACCTAAAACTATAAACTTCTGAAAGAAAACACATGTAAAAACCTTTGTGACTTCGGGTTAGTCAACACTTCTTAGCTTTGACATCCATAAAAGATCAACTTGACCCCACCCTGCTCTAGTCTCCATTTTTTAATGCCTTGTACCTTCATGTCACCAATGGTGGGCGTGGGTGAGAGTCAGCATTTCTTCCAGAGTAATTTCTCCCATTGGGTTCCTACAAAACATCTCTTCAAAGCCCCCTCCTTCAGCTCATTGAGTGGTTAAGGAATTAAGCAAAAGCGGTTTTCAAGGAGAAACTGACATTTAAAACAAGGGCCATGGTAAAAATGAAAAGTAGGTTAGTCTTCTATTTTACGTACGTGTTTCCTAACCCCTCCCTATCTAGGCTGGGAAGAAGCTAGAAAGTTCATAGAGGCGGTACCATATCACACTAAGACTTGAAGGGAACACATCAAAAAGTCTAGGGTGTTTTATGTGAAAGCTATGCAATGAAACCTAATGGTAATTTTGCCCGTGAAATTCCACTAGTTTTTTTTTTTTTTTAATCGTCTGTCTCATAATTTTTGCTATAGAGTTGAATTAGAAGTTGAAGGAAAAAGATACCATACAGTAGAAAGTTCTTTACATAGCTTAAGGAATCCAGCAGTTATGTCTCACAACATATCTTAAAAATAATAGCACGGTTTTTCGTGTCTCATCTTTCTCAGCTTGTAATGTACCACACGTATGATATACATTGTGTAGGCCGGGAGTTTACTCCTTCAGTTTTGATCTGGCGGCATGAAAAGAACATGGGTTTGAAATAAGAGAGGCATGTGTTTATTTATATCTTGGCCCTGCCAGTGACACTGAAATATTATTGAACTTCCTTGAGCCTCATTTTCCTCGTAGGTATGATGTAGATCAGAGGTTGGCAGACATTTTCTGTGAATGGCAAATAATACATATTTTCAGTTTTGCAGGAAAAACCATCTCTGGTGTAAACAACCGATTCTGCTATTATAGTAGGAAAATTGCAGAGTAGTAGTCGTAGACAAAAAACAAATGGGAGTGGCTCTGTTTCAATGCAACTTTATATATAAAAATAAGAGATAGGCGTGATTTGGCCCATGGGTTGTCGTTTGCTGACCCCTGATATAGATAATGACACCTTCCTCCAAGATTGGTCATCAGGACTACATACCCTATGTAGAGTGATTAGAACAGTGCCTGGCCTAATGTTAGCTCTCCCACAGAGTAAATTCCCTCATCCTGTGCCTCTGGGATCCCCTTTGCTGCTACTTGTGACCCAAGTTTGAATACCCTTAGAAAAGGGGCTGTGTTTGTCAGCATGGCATCAGATTGTTCTGGAGAGAGAATTTCTGTTTGCATTCTCATTATTTGTGAAAGTACTTTTAAAGCCCTGAGCACAGTAAGAATGCCAATTGTTATTTTTCCTTCCTGGTGTCAGGGCAAGGAGAGGGAAAAGCTTTCTCAACGGAAGTGACCCTTTGACCCAAGGCAGCCTCTTTATTAAATCTTCCTGTAGAAGCTTTGAGAGAAAGCAGAGTTGATTGGGCAGTGTCTTTGCTCCCTTCTGGGTACGTTATCTAAATTGTGATAGAGAAGATCAAGGTACATGTCCAATTTTAGTTTCAGAAAAAATGTAGCACTTTTGAACAATTTCTGTTTACACCTCACCCCAACATAGCAAGATGGAGGAGATTTATAGAAAAGTATCTGTTGCTCTTGAATTAATATCAGGAAACAGAAGCCACTTTATCATTGCTTTAGAGAATAACTTTAAAAATAACATGTGTTAGGAGTCTTATTTTTTAGAAAGTAATATATTTCTCGTCTAGAAAATTTGAAGAATGTAGCGTATATAAGCCAAAATGAAAGTACAAAACAAAAACGAAAAAATCAACTAACCTTTAATCTCTAATGTTGACTTTAGGAATTTTATTCCTCATCTCTTATATCTTTTTAGTTTACAAGATTGTAATCATACCCTGTATTGATAGGTTTACATTTGTAAGCTGCTCTTTTTATAATAGCATTCCCATATTTTGAAAAACCTTTAACGATATCATTTTTAATGGCTGCAGAAATTCCAAACATTGAGATAATACATTTGGTTGCAGGCTCATCTTTTAAGAAAGCCTTTAGGAATTTTTACTCCCACTTAGTACCTTTGTCATATTTGGGAAAATAAAAAAAGAGAGATTAAGATTCAAATCAGTTTGTCTCCTTTTTAAAGTGGCAAAAGGTTTGGTGTAGGAGAATCATCAGACAACAGGATTGTTCTTTCCAGCTGGGTCAGGACTTAAGTGAGGCAGCTGAGTAGCGTCTGATGTGGCAACAGGCTATCAGGATCCCCACATCAGCGGCCAACCTGTTCTGGCTGAGGCAAAGCCCCAGCCACGAGGCTGCATGGTGACAATTCAGGGAGTTGACAGCATCTGCTCATATTGCAGAGTCACCACATGCATGCCCTATCTTGATTAATTGGGTTGTTTCATTTTAGACATTCTCCTGTCATAGAACATTCTGTGCTCCTACAAGCAATAAAGAGTTACCCCAGGGATAACCTCTTCAGAACTAATAAATTTGTAACTCTTAGAGTACTGAATACATCAACCCTTCTCTAATGTTACAAACAATGAATTAATAACATCTAATGTTATAACAGTTGTGATGGTGGGTCTGAAACGTTATATGATTTGTGGCATTCATGAATGACATTAGAATTGGATTTGAGGATTTGTTAAACAGCAAAGTCCAGTGACCTTAATTACTCTAATCTTATCTGACCTAAATGAATGAAATGCTTTTCCAGCATGTAAAATGGTAAGCATTTATAATGTGTAAGCTGCTGGTCTGATTTCTAATATTAAAAACAAAAACAAAACGAGAAATAATGAAACTTAGACTATGCACAAATCTCTAAAAACAATTAAAGGTATTTCAAGTCTGAGCAACATAACATCTCCCAACAATCTTTTCCTAATTTTTAAACAAAAATTGCTTTCTTTCCCTAATTGTAAAAGTTTTACATACCCATCGTGAGAACAGAATATGATAAAAAAACTTAGAAAGAGAAATTAAGAACTACCCATGATCCAACCACTGGATAAAACCAAAGTTATATCTGTGGTTGTTGTTGTTGCCATAGAGATATTTTAATTTACAAATTATGACTACACACACTCACACACACACACACACACACACGAAAGCCAACACATACATATATATGGACATGCATATGATACTCTTATAATGTTATTTTGGCTTATATTCTTCAAAGAGATTTTCTTCTATGCGTATGTACATGGAAATAAATATTTATTCTCCTCATATATAAGAATGGGATCATGTCATACATATTAGTTAATAGCATTCTCTTTTTCATGATAAACAATATGTCCTGAGTTGATATTGTCCCACTTCAGATCACAGGGACTTAATTGCTTTTGTTTCTATTCAGAGCAGCCATCACCTCCATCATCACTTGAGGTGTCTCACTATGCTTTACTATAGAAGACAATATATAGCCTCCCCAGATTCTTCTTTCCTCACTGCGAATGAAGCCTACTGCACAGACCACTGTTAAAGATTACCAACTGCTAATTGAGTGCAAAAGTAGATAATACAAAAACAGCCATTATAGCAGGGTCTGTAAGATTTGATATATGTGGGCCTTCTTGTTTCCCTGGCCAGGAAGTATCTAGGTGGCCTGAAAGGCTTTTGTTTGTCATCTTTAACCCCAGTAGAAATTTCATTAAAACTTCCTCTCACTTAGTCGTTTTCCTACCTTCCGCCTCTGAAAATCTGTGATTCTCATGCTATTATTGGCAGTGGTAGGGGTGAGGCAGGGATGGGGGATGCAGTTGCTTTGGTTTTAAATTTTAGGTGACTTACAGCATTGTGTTAGCTTTAGGTGTACAGTGAAGTGATTTAGTCATACATATACACACATGCCCATTCGTTTTCAGATTCTCTCCACATATAGGCCATCACATCATATTGATTAGATTTCCCTAAGCTTCATAGTAGGTCCTTGTTACCAATTGATTTTGTATATAGTAGTGTATATATGCCACTCCCAACCCCCCAATCCATCCCTCCCCCCCAACATTTCCTTGTTTCTTCTTTGGTAACCATAAGTTTGATTTCAAAATCTTTGAATCTGTTTCTTGTGAATAAGTTCTTTTATATCATTTTTTTATTGGATTCCACATATTATTGATTTCATATGATATTTGTCTTTCTCTGACTGATGTTACTTATAATCTCTAGGTCTATCCATGATGCTGCAAATGGCATTATTTTGTTCTTTATTATGGCTGAATAATATTCCACTGAATATATGGAATATGAATACAATACATCTTTATCCAGTCCTCTGTCAGTGGACACTTAGGTTATTTCCATGTCTTGGCTATTATGAATAAGTTGCAGTGAATATTAGTGTGCATATATCCTTTCGACTCTTGGTTTTCTTCAAGCATACACCCAGGAGTGAGACTGCTGGATCATATGGTAGTTCTATATTTAGTATTTTTAAGGAACCCTTTATACTGCTCTCCACAGTTGTTGCACCAACCTACATTCCCACTAGCAGTGTAGGAAGATTTCCTTTTCTCCACACTTATTGTTTGTAAATTTTTTGATCATGGCCATTCTAACCTGTGTGAGGTGATATCTCATAGTTTTGATTTGCATTTCTCTAATAATTAGCAATGTTGAGCATCTTTTCATGTATTTTTTGGCCATTTGTCTGTCTTTGCAAAATTTCTATTCAGATCTTCTGACCATTTTTTGATTGGGTTGTTTGCTTTTTTGATATAAAGTTGTATGAAATGTTTGCATATTTTAGAGATTAATTCCTTGTCAGTATCTGCATTTGCAAATATTTTTTCCTATTCTGTGGGTTGTCTTTTCATTTTTTAAAAAAATGGTTTCCTTTGGTGTGCAAAAGCCTTTAAGTTTATTTAGATTCCATTGGTTTATTTATTATTATTATTATTTTTAATTTAATGATTTTTATTTTTTTCCATTATAGCTGGTTTACAGTGTTCTTTCAACTTTCTACTGTACAGCAAGGTGACCCAGTCACACACACATATACGTTCCTTTTTCTCACATTATCATGCTCTGCCATAAGAGGCTAGATATAGTTCCCAGTGCTATACAGCAGGATCTCATTTCTTATCCTTTCCAAATGCAATAGTTTGCATATATTAACCCCAAATTCCTGGTCCATCCCACTCTTTCCCTCTCCCCCTTGGCAACCATAAATCTATTCTCCAAGTCCATGGTTTTCTTTTCTGTGGAAAGGTTCATTTGTGCCATATATTAGATTCCAGATATAAGTGATACCATGTGGTAGTTGTCTCATACTAAGTGAAGTAAGTCAGAAAGAGAAAGACAAATACCATTGATTTAATTTTGTTTTTATTTTCATTACTCTGGGAGGTGGATCCAAAAAGATATTGCTGCAATTTATGTCAACAAAGTGTGTCCTGCCTATATTTTCCTCTGAGTGTTTATAGTATCTGGCTTTATGTTTAGATCTTTAATCCATTTTGAGTTTATTTTTGTGTACAGTGTAAAAGGATGTTCTGATTTCGTTCTTTTATATATAGCTATCTGGTTTTCCCAGAGCCATTTATTGAAGACACTGTCATTTTCTCCATTGTATATTCTTGCCTACTCTGTTGTAGATTAATTGACCATAGATGTGTGGGTTTATTCCTGGGCTTTCTGTCCTTTTATACTGATCTATGTTTTTGTTTTTGTGCCAGTACCATACTGTTTTGATGACTGTAGCTTTGTAATAAAGTCTGAATTTGGGGAGCCCAATTCCTCTGTCTCTGTTTTCTTTCTCAAGATCATTTAGGCTATTCAGGATCTTTTTTGTTTCCATTCAAATTTGAAAATTTTGTGTTCTAGTTCTATGAAAAATGATATTGGTCACTTGTACTTTTTTTTTAAACATCCTTTTTGTGATAAAATATACGAAACATAAAATTTACCATTTTGCCATTTTTAAGTATATAGTTCAGGGCATAAGCACATTCATGTTATTGTGCAACCATCACTGGTGTGCATTTCCAAAACTTTTTTTCATTTTTCCAAATGGGAACTATATATCCATTGAACAATAATTCCCTATTCCTCTTTCCTCCCAGCTGCTGGTACCCACTCTTCTCCTTTTTCACTCTATCAGTTTGACTATTCTTACCTTAGTACCTCATGTAAGTGGAAACATGCAATGTATGTCCTTTGGTGCCTGACTTATTTTTATTATGATGCCTCCAAGTTTCCTTCATGTGGCAGAATATGTCATAATTTCCTTCCTTTTCCTTTTTACGGCTTTTTTTGTTGTTATTGTTGTTGATAATACCCATTCTAACAAGGATGAGATGGAATCTTATGTGGTTTTGGTTTCCATTTCGCTGATGATTAGTGATTCTGAGTATTTTTTCACATGTTTATTGGTCATTTGTAAATCTTATTTGGTGAAATGTCTTTTCAAGTCATTTGTTCATTCTTTAATGAGTTGTTTGGGTTTTTTTTTTTATTGTTGTTGCTCTGTTTTGTTTTATTGTTTAACGTATCTTTCATTATAGAGCGATACTTTTGTAAAGTACTTTAAAATTATTGCCAGTGAATTATTGGATATCAGGATGGAGGATTTTAAGATGAAGTCCTAGTACATCTGTTTCTAGCCATAGGAAAGTAAACGTGATTGACTCACTCTTCTACCTTAAACAATTAGGAAACCAGAATAATGTATGAAACAACACTTTTTCAGATATTGAACAAAAGTCCTGGTAGGAGTACGATCCCTTCAGAGAGTGGAAACAAACAAGGTGACTCCTACTATTGCCTCAGCTTATTGCTTGGAGGCAGCTCAATTGCACACCTCGGGAGGATCACACTGATCCCTGTTAACCTAATTGCCTGCCACAACAAATCCACAGCTACGGAAAGGATTTCAGCAAAATCCAGTACAAAGTCCTGAAAATTCACACTAGCCAATACAAAAAAAAAAAAAAAAAAAAAAAAAAGGTCAGGAAATATGATCCTTAAGGGGAAAAAAAAATCAACTGTTAAAAGATGAATAATAAAAATGAAACAGAAAAAAATGACATCAAAATATAAGACCCCTTTTAAAAATTATTAGATTTAATGGACAGAAAAAAATTATTCTGTCAAATTGCTATAAAAGTTTCCAAATTCTTGTTCATAAGTTCTGTACTTACCATTCCATGAAATGGCCAGTAACAATTCACAGACTGTTAACTGGTTCATAGACTACACTTTATGCTATCCTAATTAGACTAGAATTTTTTTTTTTTTTTTTTGGTCTTTTTAGGGCTGCATCTGCAGCACATGGAAATTCCCAGGCTAGGTGTCCAATCAGAGCTGCAGCCTCCAGCCTATTCCAGAGCCACAGCAACTTGGGATCTGAGCTGCATCTGTGACCTACCCCACAGTTCATGGCAATGCCAGATCCTTAACCCACTGAGGCCAAGGATCGAACCCGCATCCTCATGGATGCTAGGTGGGTTCGTTAACTTCTGAGCCACAACGGGAGCTCTGTAGACTAGTACATTTTTTTTAACCTCAAGCAGATTGACTTGAATATGATTACAAAAAAAACAAACAAACAAAAAATCATGAATCTCTTGAATGTGTGGCCTTAGAGAAGAAGAGCCTGTGTCCCAGAGTGGTTACAAGTCTCCAGGGAGTCCAGTCTGAGTGACTTCCACCACAGAGCGTTCCCAGCACTGCAGCAGACCTCGAGGAACACCTGAGGTGAAGTCCCAAGTGCTCAGAGTGAAGTGCGGCAAGGAAATTTATGAGAGGCTTAATTAGCACAGTCATTTTAGATAACTGGAGACATAAGTTTTTAAGTAAAACCCTTCTAAGCCTAATTATTTCCTCTGTTAGCATGGACTTCAGAAGAAACTGCACTAAATCATTCTGGAAATAGGTCCTCAATTCACAAGATGCTGAGAACTAATTACTTAATGCATTGAATTGTGTGCATGTTATAACTGCCGAGTATGAAGACATGATTAGCAGAGCAACCACATGCCCTTTACCAATTACCTCTTCAAGGCAAACGTCTGCGGACACATTTTTCCAGAGGAGAATGGAATATTGTCTTCTGGAAAGCTGCTAATTAACAGAGGCTATCTCTTAATAGTCGTACAGATTGTTGATCAGCCTCTCCAGGCTCAAAACTGTTGTGTGAGATGAAGCTGGAAATAGAAAGTGGGAAAAAAAAGACAAATATATATAAACTGGGGATATGCATGTGTCATTGACGACTTTCTATTTGTTACGTTCCTTGTGGAACCCATTGCAACCCATCTATCAATGTCTTTTTCCATTCCTTTTGTTTCTCATCTATGAAAAGAATATAATGATAATAGCACCTTCCTTATAAAGTTTAAATAGGTTAATATAGGTAAACATATTTGCACATGCTAAGGGCTTGGTAAATATTAACTCTCTATATCTGTATCTCTACATCTATAGATGCTTACATAGTTTTCATTCATTCAAATCCACTTAAGAAATGTATAGTGTGAGAGGGATCAGTCTGAAAATTGCACAGCTGGGTTTTGTAAATTAAAAGCTCTGGTATAGTTTTGTAGGATGCAGCACTGTTTATTTCAAGTTAGCCATTTTCATTATTTTCTCTGGCAAAAGCACATCACCCCAAGGGCAAGGAGTTGAGTCCTTAGGTGTGGGCCATAGAATCAAGCTGAGAGGGCAGTCACCTGCTGTCAACTTCATCGTTTGCAAAAGTTCATTATTTCTTTTGGTTTCCCCATAGAATCATTACCACCCCTTTCCTACTACTGGGTCATTTTAATCTATAGGTGAGAAAAAGAGTTATTCGGCAGAGCACTGAGCGATAGTTGCCTTGGCTGGCAGTTGCCACTACCATCCAGAGGGCTCAGAAAAATGACAGAGGTGACACAGTAACTAAGCTCCATCAAACGTGAAAAATGGCAAGTGGACGTTTCATTTTTTTTGTTTTAAGTCTACCTCCCTTTTCCTTGCTGTGAAAATAGAACCTCATGGTGAGGACACTTGGCAGAGACAAGTGAACAGGTATGCCTGGCTTGGGCATTCACATCTGAAATTTTTGATGAGTGCCTTGCCTGGTCACAGACAACTGTATCAAGCCTGCAGGACTGCATCCTTCCTGTTTTAGCAGGAGACAGCTCTGTGGATTGTCGAGTTGCTTTATGGATTCCAGTGGGTGCTCCCTATATAAATGTGGGAACGTCTCTTAAGATAACCAGTGGCCACTAGGGATGAATGCTCTGACTACTTTTGTTGACAGTAAATAAAATGATTTTGAAATGGATCAGACAGAGGTCTCATCTGTAGAGAAAGGACTCTTTTGGTTATCCTGATGCTTGGCTCAATTGGTTTTCTGAAATGAGAATGTAATATTCCTGAGAGGTTGAACTGTTTTCATTTAAAAATTATCATTTAGGGGAGTTCCCATTGTGGCTGGGGTAACAAACCCAGCTAGCATCCATGAGGATGCGGGCTTGATCCCTGGCCTCCCTCAGTGGGTTAAGAATCCAGTGTTGCCGTGAGCTGCGGTGTAGGTCGCAGTCACAGCTGTGATCCTGCATTGCTGATGATGTGGTGTAGGCCAGCAGCTGCAGCTCTGATTGGACCCCTAGCCTGATAACTTCCACATGTAGTGGGTGCAGCCCTAAAAAGCAAAAACAAACAAACAAATAAACAAAAAAGGTCATTTGGGGTTAGATGTGAGCTCATGCTAAACTAGAGGTAACAAAAATTAGATAATAAGGAATTTATTTTTTTGTTTTCTGCTTCCTAACTTTCCCCCGTGACATTCTCTAAATTTCTTAGTTGGTGACATTTTGTTGTTTCTATGTTCTTTCTTAATACCCTCATTCAGTCTCTTGGTTTCACATATCACCATTGCTTTGTGAAAAACAACTGAATTTCTCTTTACAGTTATGGGGCTGCTTCTTATATGAGGTGATAAATCTCTATCATCTAGGCCATCTCAGTTCAATATTCTCTTACTTATACCTTAAAGCATCTTGACTCTTTTCCCTCAAAACAGTAGTGGGAGAGTGAATCATTCTAAAGCCATGTCATGTTCATGTCCCTCCCGTGTTCAGAAATCTTCAGTAGTTCCCTACTCCCTATCAAAAAACTCTAAATTTATTATCTAGCATTTAAGACTTTCCTAAAATTTGTTCCAACCTACCTTTCCAAGCTTGTTTCTTATATGCTTCATTTACACGGTCTCTTGCAGAGGTCGAAACACTTTAAGGGCTTCTGTGGGGAGAGGGAAGAGGAGAGGGTACCACCCAGTGCAGTGGCTTATTGTGTCCTGGATCAAAGCTTCCTCCCCCTTCCCAGCACCTTCCCTGCCTCCAGGGACTAAATGTGAAACTAGCTGGGGTCAGTCCAATTTTCAACCAGAAATTCACTTCTGTTTAGAAGGCAGAGATCATCATCAGAAAGTTCTTCTGTATCCAAATGTAGATTAAAGAGCAAAGTGAACTTCCTGAAAGGTAGGGGTTGCCTTGAGATCATGGCTCCTGGACCCCTGAGCTCTAGGATCAGCACTGTCGGGGGTAACTCTTGAGTACTGCGTGCCCTCAATATGCAAGTTTCTCCTCTGGCAGCAGGAAGCACATAGATAATGCTGAAGCTGCAAGACCAAAACCAGAACAAATTCCAGAACACAGAAAAACAGGAACAAAGCATGCAGGCAGCCAGCATAAAGGGGCCAGCAAGGGCCAGTGTCACTGCCTCGGCAAGAGTTCCCTCCAGGATGAATCTCCTCTTCTAGACCTTTCCATAGCCAGACTATGGACAGCCCACACCTGCTCAGAAAATATTAGCCCAAATGGTCTGTATGTTTTCAAGGTTCAGAAGCTGCCTTGAGGATCTGCCACCTCTTTTCACATCCAGAACATCCCTACCAACAAGACAGAAGCAAAGCTCCTCTGAACACACAGATATTTGCCTTCAGAATGATCTGAAACCTCTCCTGGATCCAGCTAACTAGGACCAGAATTCTTCCCTGAATACCAAACTGCAGCCAGCTCCGTGCATTCTAGAACCAGGACCCACACCTGCTGCTCCCGTATCCCCTGGCCTGGGATAGGCCAGGGTAGAAAACAGACTGATGCCCTTGGCAGGCAGCCTTGTCAGCGCTGCTCCATTGCTTCTACATGGTACTCGGCCAAATCTGTGCCCCCAAACCAAGTAGTTACCTCTGTCTCCCACAGGAGTAATGGGCCTGGCAGATTCCTGTGCCCACCACGCTGACCCCTCCACTAGTGTCCAGTGGGGAGCCCCTCAGCCTAGGGTAGAGCCCATATGGATCACCTCAAAAGCAGCTAGATCATCAGGAACACCGCTTCTAAACTTAATCCAGAATATGCTTCCCCCTGATGAGAAAACACCCATAGCAGCACATGGAACACAGAATGCCAGGGTATTAAATGAACCCAAAGAAACCATGAGGATTGATACAACCATACTGGCTCACTAACAAAGCCTAGGTAAGAGACCTGGGTCACAGATGGTCAGCTCCTTCACAGCAGGTATCATCTTCTAATTGTGGCCCCAGTGGAGGGAGAGCAACTTCCTGGGAGACACGGGTGTTCCAGGAGAAGGCACATTTTAACATTCTGTAACACCATACCTCAAAATTCAGCAGATACAGCACTTTATAGGCCCAAGAGGCCCTGACGCCTTCACTGTATTGGGCAATGGCCTACCTTCAGTCTTTTTGGAACAGATCTGCAGGAGGTCTACATGAGTGGGATCTTTTCTCTATACTCTACCTGAGAAGCCCAGCCAGACACTGAAATAGTCCCCATGAGAGGAAGTTCCAGGCCATAAACAGCCGTGGGGTCCTAAACCAGGGTGTTTGCACAGGGGATGATGGGCATACCAGCCCCAAGAACATACAAGCTTTGCCTGGCTTAGGAGGTCTGGTGTCTGGAAATTTGAGCAGCTTTCTGGGTACAGGTCTGTCCATGCTAAGCCTCAACCAGTGGGATCACAAACCACTCTGAAGCAAGAGGAAAGTATTAATGAAATGTGCACGGACAAATTTATTTATTTATTTATTTATTTATTTATTTATTTATTTATTTATTTTTGCTTTTTAGGGCCATACCCAGAGTGTATGGGAATTCCCAGGCCAGGGATCACATTGGAGCTTCAGCTGCTGACCTATGCCCACAACCACAGCAGACATGGGATGCAAGCCACATCTGTGACCTATACCACAGCTCATGGCAAGGCCAGATCTTCAACCCACTGAGCCAGGCCAGGGATCAAACCCACATCCTCATGGATACCAGTTGGGTTTGTTATGGCTGAGACACAACAGGAACTCCAGAATTAATTTTTTAAACAAAGGGAACCATTAGGAAGTTCAGGGTAGGAATAGCATAGAAATTAAAAAAATATATATTTGACATTTAGGATTTTGTTTTTAGTTTAAGTGCTCCTCAGTGCTTTCTCCCTCTATATACATGTCTTATACCTACTTCATCCTTCACCATCTCCTCCATTATGGGTGTTTTCTTCTCTTATGCCCCCACCCCAGCCTGCTCATGCCCTGCTTCCCTCCCCTCTTTTCCCTTGGGCACTACGGTACATGGCATCGTTCTGGGGAGACACATCTAGTAAAGTCTCAGCATCCCTGCTGAGCATGTTCCTGGTTGTGTGTGTGTGTGTGTGTGTGTGTGTGTATATGTTGGAAGGATGATAGTGATTTCTGGCCCCAGAAAGCACTGTGGCTTTTTTCTCCCCTTTGATTTTTTCTTCACCAATACGCCCTTCTTTCCACCCACCCCACTCTTGTTTTCTGGTCTCCTTTTGTTTGGAATTTCCAGGTGAATTTTATTAATGTGGGAGTGGAACAGATGCTAAAAGTCATCCAGGATTTTGTTTTTCTTTTTTTTAATTTTGTGGTTACTTCCCTTTCTTCCTCCTCCTACACACAAAATGTTCTATGTAACTTCCATTAAATTCAGCGCAAAACCACTTGCTGGGGCTGTGACATCAAAAAATAAAATATATTGTTTCCCATATAATTCAGAAGAATACTTTAAGGTTCAATCCAAAAATGACTTCCATGAAATTCTTCCTAATCTCCTAGGAAAGACCAAATGTCATTTTCCTTGGAACTTGCTACTTCCATCTAACACTTCCTTCTGTCCTTTTCTTGTAACATATGTTTTTAATGTTTTATCTTTCCTATAAATTGAAACTACATGAGAGCTGAATCTGACTCTAATTCAGCTTTGGACACTCCACAGTGTTTTGCATATAGATGTTGCTTGAATGTTAGGCAGATGCGTAAATTTCTTTCTATAACCACTTCAGATTATCCCTAGCATGGGGAACGATGGAGGGAGCAATTAAAACAAGCCTCACAAGTTGGAACATGACATTCAATTTATGAAATTAGGGTGAAAGAAAAGAAGAGTCAGAGGAAGGTATAACCTGAGTTATAAATAGTCCCAGAGAAACTAAACAACAGATGACAGAGGGGTTTGTACGAGCTTACAAGGTGCTGAGGGTAAAAAGTTACAGTTTCTAAAGCGGAAGGAAAAGTTTATAAAATTTGCTTCTGAGCAGTGCAGTCAGGCAGTACCAGGTCTTACTATGTGTCTCAGTCTGTGCAGGCTGCTATAACAAAATACTGTAATAGACTGGGTGGCTTAAACACCAAATATTTCTCACAGTTCAGAGGGGTAGAAGTCCAAATGCAAGACTCCAGCAGATTCGGTGTCTGGTTGGAACCCTCTTCCTGTTTCATGGACAGCTGTCTTTTGGTTGTGTGCTAGCATAGTAGAAGGGGCAGTAGAGCTCCCCAGGGTTTCCTTTTTAAGGGCATGAATCCCACTCCTGAGGGCTCTACCTTCATGACCCAGTCACCTCCCAGAGGGCCCACATCCTCATACCATCACACTGGAGATTAGGTTGTTTAACATGTGGGTTTGGAGGGGCGCATAAACCTTTAGCTTCACGTGCACGGGCTCAGAAAGCACCCCAACCTCGGATCAAGTGAAAAGTTTAAAAGTTGTGTTGACAACCCTTCACTGCCAGTGGTTCCTCTTGAAGCTGTGGGAACTAGGGGTTTTAACATGAATCTCCTTCACAGTTTCTCTCAGGAAAAGTTGGAGTTTAAAATTTTATCAGATCCAGTGCTATTATAATACAGATCTTTTGTAGTTTCCCAAAATTAGTAAATTATCCAAAGTAGGTTATTTCAGCTAGCCCCTGCTTAGCTAAATGAGGGCTTAGCAGTACAGAGTGCATGTGGAGAAGAGAAGAAGACCTCTGTCTCTCCCTTTTGGAAAATATTCAGAGTACATGCCTACCTCTTAACTTTTTGAGGCCCTCCTCTTTTTCTAGTTACAGTTTTTATACTTTTTATTTATTTACATCAGGAATGAATGTTCTGAAGACTTCATTTTTAAAATGTTTTCTATTCAACTTCTTAGGCGTCATGATGAAAGTACTTTGGAAGTAGCTATAGACAAATGGGGGCAATAAATACGTACTTTTAAGAAATGTTATGTCCAGGAGTTTCCTGGTGGCTCAGCAGGTTAAGAATCTGGTGTTGTCACTGCTGTGGTGCATATTCAGTCCTTGACCCAGGAACTTCCACATGCTATGGGAGCAGCCAAGGAAAAAAAAAAAAAGAAAAAGAAAAAAAAGAAATGTCATGTCTAAGATTCTTAGTTTCTAAAATGCAGTGACAGTGAGGAGCCCCCATGGCACTGCTGCCACAGACACCAAATACCAGCCACAGCCCATGCACCAGGAGTTTAAGTCACTCTCTGAGGTTAATGGTCTCCATTTACTCAGAGGTGTGGTCACTTTAAATTCAACTTATAAAAATTTAGACTTGCCAAATAGAAAATCTGGAAAGGTGATTATCTGCTAAAGAAAAGGATCCTTTGCCACATCAATCCTTTAAATAAAAAGCTGCTTTAGTATATCTTAAAGTTGGAAAACATTTGTTTCCCAGGAACTCTGAATTTGCTAGAAGTGCCATATACCTTTATCCTCTTCATTGCTCTAGCACAGCCTTTGATGCATTCTGAAGCCAGTCAGAGTAGGATAAACAGCTAGTGGTCTCTGTGATGTGCTGTGTGGCTTTTGAGTCCAGAAAAAGAGGCCAAAGAGGAAAATAACTATCCCAGCACTGATTTGCTGTGAATCAGTTTTGAATCTCAAAAACGTCATTCTGTTTTACTCACAGGGAAATTGTACTAAGCAGTCTACTCTTGTAAAGTCATCTGGGTTTCTGTGAAGAAAGAGAATAAGATTGAGATTGGCAGAAAAGTCCATTATATGGGGAAAATCAGATCATCAGAAAATATTGGAGCTTTAATGGTCCTCAGCATCCTCTTAATCAGGCTAAATCCTTCATATTGTAGGTGCAAAAAGTAGAATGGATATCTTAGTTTGGTCTGCCCAGTATTTCTTTTTTCCTTCCCAAGAGAAGCTTAAAAGATGAATTCACTTTCAGTGAAGAACTCCAAAGAAGTACTGGTGTTTTTGGCTTCCTTGCTGGAGACCTTCTGAAGTAGCTTCTCTGAAGGTTCTCGACGTAGGTCCTACGAGGTACATGCACAATGTTCATGTACAGTTGATACCAGGGAAAGGCAGCTTAGCATGTGACGTGAAAGAATGTCCCATATTTATTATTGTCCTCAAATAAAGTGGGTTTTGGACTTTTGATTTCTTTTGGTCCCTGGTGGCGGAGAACAGAGAATGGAATGACAAATTATGAAGCATAATTGGGCATTAACAAGCATACAGATTTAAATGTAGCATTGAGTTTGAATGATCCTGCTTAATGTCTGAACCGCACAGTTTTTCCTTCTATCTGTAGTCTAACCTGAAACATAAAAGATAAAGCAGTCTCAGGGTTGAGACCTAAACTGGTGCTCTGTGTTACACACTGATCTATAAGGATGTAAAATTTGCTGCAGTGGCCTGTTATAGAGACATGTTCTGTCTTGAAAATAAGTAAGATATTTCTGTTAAAAATAGATACAGAGATTAGTTGTGGATAAGTCTTGTTAAGCTTGGAATCTGGGTTGATTTTCCACGAGGGTTCTGGGTGTTCTGAGGCTTGTGACAGATTACAGAAATATTTGGGGATTAAGGAGCTCATCAAATCCAGGAAAAAAGCGTGGCCTTTAGGGATAACCCCCCCAAATACACACACACACACACACACACATATATATATACACATACCTGTATACATATATTGTGTGTGTGCACACATAGACACATGCATATAGAGAATAATTAATTTTCACAAATGTATATCTCATCCACTTCCATGGGAGAAGAAAGCTATATTCTGAACCATGCCCACTGAAGCAACAGGCCAAGAGGAAGTGTTCTCAATGGCCATGTTAGAACTGGGCTCCCTTGCAGGTAAAAAAAGAAACGTCCTGGCCTGAGTTCTAATCCTGTCTCTTACAACTTAGTTGGCATGTGGACTATTCGAGTTAGTCTACTTCAAAGAGCCTCATTCCTTCAACCTCAAGGGGGTATAGGGAACAGTGTGAGGATAGATTTCCTAGTGCAAGATAAACTTTTAAAATCACATTTGATTTAAAAAATAATAATAAAGAAAACCCCAAATGAAGAAATCTACCTCTACTTTTACTGTACAAAATGAATTTTTGGTTCTTGCCTCCTCTGTACCTCCAAGGCGAGTACTGCTTCAGTATCCATTTACTATTCCTGTTTCAGTAATTTTTTATGGACTCAACACAGGAAGATGTGGTAGTCTTCAAAGAGAGAGTCTCTCTTTCTCTCACTCTGCCTCTTTTTCTCCACCATGTGAGAACTCAGTGAGAAGGTGCCTGTCAGCAAGCCAGGAAGAGAGGTCTCACCAGGAACCTAATCAGCTAGTCCCTTATTCTTGGACTTTCCACCCACCAGAACTGTGAGAAATAAACGTCTATTGTTTAAGCCACTCAGTCTATGGTATTGTGTTGTAGCAGGCCAAACTGACTAAGACAGTTGGGGAGAAAAAAAAAAAAAAAAAGCCAACCTATTTTATGGAGTCTTAGGTCTCAAATGAGACTACATGAAATCTCTGCAGGTTTTCAATCACTAAACAAACTGTAAGTACTGTGTTAGGAACTAGAGAGATGTAAAAATGAACCAGCCACAGACCTTGACCTCAGAGAGTTCAGTTTACTAGAGGCATATAAGACTGATATATAACCAACTGTGATACGAAAGAGAAAGGGCCACATTCATTCATTTTTCACTCATTAATTCATTTTACAAATATGTATTCAGCATCTACTGTGTACCAAGCACCATTCTAGATTTGGGGCAGCAGTAAACAAAAGAAATTCCTTCTGAGTCATAGAAGCGGTCAGTAAACAAATACATACACTTTAAATAATATATCCAGTGGCAGGAAGTGCTTTGAACAAAGATAAAGTAAGGCAATGGATAAAGAATGATGAGGGAGACGTGGCTCCTTTTTACAACGTGATGAGAAAAGACCGTCAGGTCATCTGAATGGAGGGTCTATCTGATAAGGAATATTTGAACAGACCCTTCCATGAAGTGAGCATATAAGCTGAACAGGTTCCTTGGAGGAAAATGTCCCAGGCAGTGAGAACAGCAAGTGCAAAAGTCCTGAAGCAGGAATTTTAGTCATAAAAAAGTTTCCTCGAACAGGCTCTGGGTATTTAGAGGTTCTGCTAAAGAAGAGGCTCGTAAAAAAAGCACCACATACTTACACGGTATTTTATACTTTCCACTCCTCTTCTTTTACTTAGATCATATCTCATCAGTTTTTATCCATAGGTACATATTTATAATTATTATCCACTCCTCAAAGAAAATCATAAATGATCACATTTCCATTTTCTACAAACAAAATAAAAGGACATTTTTATTAGCCATTCCTTTCCATTTCAGATTATTTTTATCATCTTCAGGCACAGGATAGACTGTAGTTAAGAACCTGTACTTTGGAGTTAGGCAGATAGCAGTTCACATCCCAGTTCAACTGGTTACTAGATTTCTGACCTTGAAGATGTTGCTTAGGCTTTTGGAACCACAGTTTCTTTATTTGTAATGTGGAAATAATAATATCCTAATAAATTTGTTGTGAGAATGGGATGTTTGGGATTTTACACACATATACATACACAGAGCATTTAGCACAATATCTAACATAAAGTAAATAATTCACAAATAATTGTTTAAAATTATTATCTGTTGAAGGTGGTACTCTTTTTTATCTGTTGAAGGTGGTACTGAAATATTGTTCACTGATGCTATCATTTTCCACACTCTATTGAAATATTCACAAATGTCAAACTATAAAGTTAAAAGCTGTATAAAATGTTGATAAAAGCTATATAAACTTATAATCTAAATGTCACACTATGCACAATATACCCAAGTGAATGGAAGAGAGAGTATGAATGGAAGTAACAAGAATAAGTATTTACAACTCTTTAGTTCATAAAAGGGGCTTTCAAAGACATTAATCTGTTTACTCTTTGATCATAAACCTATAGCCTGAATATTATTTATCTTCCCCATTTTACAGATAAAAAATAATAGCTCAGACAGGTTGAATGATTTTAGCTAAAATCAAACAGCTTGTAAGTGGCGAGGCTGAAACTCATATTAGGGTCTCTTGATTCCAAGTGCCTGGAGGTGGTTACTGCGGCAACTGATGCCCGAGAAATCCTAGCGAGACTGGAAAAACTTCCAAGTGATTAACTGAGTTGGTTGCAGTATGGGCCTCCCTCCTATTTGTGGATTTTGCTTTATTATTGAGGATTATTAAATAAAGTTACCTAAGCCTCTTCACAAAGCTTCAAAAATTCCTAGTTATGAGACAGCTAATGCACTACACAAGTTTCCTTTCTAATGGATTTCAGAGGATCCAGAATTTAAACAGCTTCATTGGAAAAAAGGTCCCTGTGTTGTTTAGGATCATTTGATCACTTGTCTGGGCTCTGCAAAGATGGGTAGGACTTGTCTTACCCATCTTTACATTCCAGGGCCCAGCAAAGAGCCTGGCACACAGGAAGCAACCAGGCGGGGTTTGAGCACCAGGCTGAAGGCTCTGTGATGATTAATTTGGGCTATAGCATCACCAGCTTAGCTCTGCTTTTTAATGCAGTGAATAGACTAGACATCAGCTGTCAGGAGGAAACATGGGAACTTTTCAGTTTTTAGTTCTCAATCCAAGCCACTTACCTGGACAATGAGACAAAAGATCCCTCCAGCCTGTGCTCCTCCCATCATTTCTCCTGTCTTTCTGATCCCTTTTTCAGAAAGATCTTTTTTTTTAGGAGCCTGAGCCAGAGCTACAAGTCCTATTTGCCTCAATAGAGAAAATAATTTTAAAACAAGGATGTTGATTCATCTTCAGCTTTGAATCCTGAATATCAGTGCTAACTTAAACCTTCCCCATGCATAAGAGTGGCATTGACTGAGACTGGTGAGAAGGTGGCAATACCACCAGCTTGGAAAGGAGCCTCACTGGGTTGCAGTCTCTACCCTGTAAGGTAATATAGGCTGAATGTATTGACCATCTCATGTAGAGATCACTTTACACACATTATTCTCTTTAATCCTCAGTGGAAGATCCCCATTCTTATTCTCATTTTCCAAAGAAGAATGTTGGAACAGAGAAGTGAATTGACTTGCCCAAGGTCAAAGAAAGTAAGTGGCAGATCTGGGATGAAACACAGCAATTGGACTTCAGAACCTATGATTTTAATTGGATGATCTTTGGCAAGTGAATGATCCTCTTAGTTCCTCTGTTTCCTCATTGGTAAAATGAATAGAGAAAGAACTAGTTCCTTAGATGGTTAGGAAAAGTCCCTAAGATCATGCATGAATAGCACCTGACACTGAGTAGGCATGTAAAATATGTTAGTTCCTTCTCTTCCCTTGAATAACCTGAGATGGAAGAGTGTCACCTCTTGAGCAACCCTTTAGAAATATAAAGCTAAAATTAATCCAGACCATGCCAGAGCCAACGACAATAAAGCTGATTTGTTCAGACTTATTATTTAGTTTCAATAAAAGACCTGTCTCCAGTTTCCTGGGCAGACCCACAGAGCCAACCCAAACTGAAAACACACGCAGCCATTGCAAACTCATTGTTGAAACATGACAGACACTTCAGGAACCAGGAAATTCCTTATTGAAATGACTTGCTTCTTAGCCAAAGCAGTGATGGTTAAACAATACAGCCGTGCAGCTGTGGCCTTCAGGGCGCACAGTGGGGCTTCACACTCCTGGGGCGAATGGAAACACAGGGACACGCTTGCCAGCTGGCACTGTCGCTCCAGGGACAAGATATGCATGGCTTCGCCTTCCAAGTCGAGAGCAATTGCTGGCAGTACACTGTGAGCATGTCAAGTTAAGGGAATATTTTTTTAAAGGCCCATCACTGTTTTTCTTTCTTTAAATGGTAGCCACCAAAAAGTTATGCAAACACTTCAGCTGTGGAATATTTAATCTGACATTTGGCGTGGCTCCCTTGTTGATCCAAGACGTGAAGTATGCAGTATATGCCTTGCAGTTGTTTCATTGCTCACTTAAAAAAAGATAAACCAGATACAACATTTTAATTTTACTTCTCCTCAGTTTTAACTGGGTTGCTACCAGGATCTGTTTCTGATTCCCAAGAAATAGGATAACAATTATGAATTGCAGCCCATAAGAGGAATAGCTCATTTAACAGGTTGGTGGATTTAATCCTTTAAAAAATTTTTTTTGGGTCCTGCTAAAAGCTTTAGGAATCCCTGTGGTTTTCTCCAGGGTTTGACAGTTCTTTTCCTCCAGTCTGGTGTTACAGGGCTTCACATGCTCTCATGGAAACATTGCCAGAACTGTCCTCTGGTTGTCTTTGTCATTGGGTTTTTAGCATGAGGAGAACACTAACCCTGCCCATTCACGTGGGACATGCATCCTAGCTGCATCGGAACTTGTATCAGTGGAAGCTTACTCACCCAGCTCCTCCTTCTTTAACTGTCCCACAGATAGATGTGTTTTCCTAAAAGAGGAAATTCCCTTTGAATATCGGTCACATGGCTTCTGGTCAAGGAGAACAGAAGACCATTGCCACTGCTCTGGAAATACAGGGATCCTAAAAAGCCTAGTTAGTGGGCAGTTCACATTTTGTACCATGTGGAGGGAAGGATGCAGGACTGGCCAACATTCCAAAGGGAAGGAGAACCTTTCCAAACGTTCCTCTGCTGAAGCGTTAGAACAGTTGTTAGTGTAAACAAACATAATTCCTCAAGTCCCATCCTTCCCGCAGGTGGGCCAATAGGTTAAAAAACACTAGAAGACATGGTAAAGGGTAGTCTCTTCCATCATTCTCCTCCGCTTGCATGCTCATTGTTATAACAACACTGACTTAAACATCAGGGCACTCTCACTTGGCTCCAGGCAATGGCATCATTCTGCTTCAGAGAAATGCTGAAACAGTGCTCATCTTATACAGAGTGATAGGTTGAGGAGAGAAAAGAATCAAATGGCAATGCTTAAAAAAGTAAACTGGAGACAGACGACCCTGGATGTTTCCTTGGTTCTGATTCAAGTTCTCAAGTCCCGATCCAAATAAAAATATATCTTTATTTCCAGTGGAAAATTCAAAGAACACAAACCTGAGTCTTAAAAGCCATGTCTCAGTTTTATGGTTTTAGAGCTTGAAGGATTCAATTAGGTGAGAAGGAAGCTTCTCAACCTCAAAAAATCTGAGCCCAGAGATGAAATATGCTTACAGGCAGGGAAATGCTAAAAGAATGGGCCTTTTTAGCAGGTATAAAACAGAATTATATGTTCTGATTATCAATTTGGATTAAAAATATCTGCATGTAAGTACTATTAATGGGATTTTTCAAAGATTGTGGGATAACAGGCAATTTTAACTTTCTCTTTACATTTTTTTCTCTCTTTCCTCCCCTTCTTCCCTCTCTCTCTCTTTTATAGTTTTTGACATTGAATCTTTGTTTGTTATGTAAATGGAAAAATGGCAATTAAAAATGCATTCTGTCAAAATAGTAATAATAAAATCTAAAAGACAGATGTCTTTCTCACCTTTACATAGTCTCAGAATTTTGTTATTTACAGACGACTCATGTAGAAACTCTCTTTTATTATAAGTAATAAAGGAGTAATTTGACCAGGATCTATTGGATGGATTGTTGTGTTTCTGGGGAGCCATGGCAAAATAATCAGAATTTATCCTTGAAGAGAGAAAGCATTCCTTTGATAGCTATTATATTTTGAAAAATGCATTTTTTCTCTGAGGATCTAGTAGTGTACCTTTGCTGGAAGTATGCTAGTGAGTCCTGAAATGAGGTCAGTCTGCTTGTTCTCATTGCAGTGAGATGTTCCAGGTCAGGAAAGTTTCCAGAAACCCTTCTAACAGAGGGCAAGATTCTCAAGCTCTTGGTCCACTTTTGTTTTTCAAGCTTTATTCACATGAGGAAGAATTAATATCATGTTCTTATAATACATCAATTATAATTAAAATTAGAGATATACTCAACTCCATAAGCCAAGAATATTTCCTAGAAATTACTTCCTGAAGTTTTCTCAAAGTGTTTTCAGTGGTGAAGTGTCTTCAAGGAGGATGGTAGGGCATTTCTCAGCAAATAATTGGCAAGCAGTGCAGGGCGTTGCAAGTTCCCTTTGGTTTCTGAAAAGGTAACTTACTGTGGACGTTGAGTAACTCTTTAGGGTTTAGGACATGGAGCCATGAAGACGTACACGCTGAGCCCCGTTGACTGGGGGTAGTTTCTGGAATCTCTGCTGAGAGGGAGTGGGAGGAGCCGGCTCAGTGCGGATGCTCAGACCTGATGAGTAATATCTGCCCTGTGTCTCGGGGCAGCAGTGTTGGTGGCACAGTTGGCTTTAAATTGTCTATCCTGTTCTAGTATTTGACTAAATGAGTTTCTAGTGATTCACGTAGTGTTTTCCCACAACATTTAGTTGGACAATATCTTGGCATACCCTAAGGGCTACTGAATCTATTCCTTTCTTCCTGCTTGTTTGACTGCTTTTGTTCATGCCAGGAGCTTCAACAGACCCCTTGTTCGTAATTGCACACCTGAAGCTCTTTGTTTCATGGAGTCTGAGAACAGGAAAGCAGCTTAGGGACCTGTAATATTACCCCCTTATTTTACAGATTGAGAAGCTACTGGGGAGATAAAATGACTCACCCAAGGTCACACAACTAATTAAGTTCAAGGGCAAGACTAGACCCATATCACCGTACTCCTCATCCAGTGTTACTACTCCATAGACTTTTTCGCCAGACCATGATCAAAAACTCTTGTAAGAGATTTAATAATTAAAATAGATGATGCCCTTCCAGAAGGACACACTGCAGAGCATTCCCACAGCTTCTATGTTCTTTTCTTTTTTTTATGATGCCCTCAATTCATATTTGATCTTAAAAGAAAGTGAAAGGGGTAGAAACTAGAGATTTATAGATCACAAGAATGCTATTTTTAATAACTTACCTTTACTTGTGCATTTCCCCCAGCCCCACAGCACTCTACCATGCAGAGGAGGTTTTAAAGCAAGGTGATTGTACGGAAGCAGTGTAAAAGCATCTCTTATTATCTTTTGCCATTGGATTATAAAAGCTTTCTTATTTATATAGAGAGGTTGCAGTGTATTCAATATATGCAGTGGAAACCTTAGAGAAATGACTAAAACTGAATTCCTATAGAAAAAATGAATTCCTGCCATATTGCTGCAGAGAAATCATATTGGCAAAGTAAGTCGCAATATTATTCCCAGCAGAAGAATTCTACATATGTGAAAACGAGTGTAATTGCCTCATTAAAAATCAAAAGAGGAAAGAAAAAAGTGAGCAAATTGGGAAGTATGTTGCCATAACCACAGTTATGCTCCATATGCATTAAACCTAATTTATGAAAAGCCACATTTATTAAACAGATAAAGAAAGTGATGAATTGCCCCAAGGTATTATACCCCATAAAGCTTAGGTCCATACAGGATTCATTAAAGGAAAAAAAGAAAAGATATACAATGTCTAATGCCAAAAAAAAAAAAAAAAGGATTTAGTAGAAGACAGAAGTGAAAACAGTTTTAACAGTCCTTCCCTTCTAATCATCAAAACCAACTAAAAGATTACAGAGAGGGAAAAATATAGAATAAAATTATACCAGCACTTAATCTTTGTAATAGTGTACTGGGACCAAAATTTCTGACATTTCTAACAGAAAAAAATGACCTTTGAATCATAGCAGAGAATGTTTCAGTGAGCTGCCACACGACTGAGGGAATCATGGGGGAGTATGAATTGTGACTTACTTAGAAGAGTTCGTTCTGGAAAATTCTTCTAAATATCCCCCAGTTTGGAAGGACAAAGGCTGAAAGAGTTGGGAGGCCGTGGGAGAAGCCACTGCGGTTGGAACCCATCTCTGTGCTGTGTTTAGATATCATAGATCCCTTGAGGAAAGCAAGGGATGTTTTCTCCTAGGTTTTTTTGTTTGTTTGTTTCAGGGGTTATTGACAATGGTAATCTGGAGAGATAGTGACTAGAAGGTAGGTCCTTGAAGATGGAGGTCTTTCTGCTGCCACATTAATATGTGGCATGGTGGATATGAAGGGAGAAGCCAGTGGTGAAAAAAATAAATGCCCTTTCTCCAAACAAAAAGGATAGTAGGAATTTCTTGATGTTGAATTTGTACCAGTCTAGCTGGTAACTGGAGTCTATTAAATAAATTTGAATATTCTCCCAACTCAGTGGAACTGGAACTTGATGAGGTAGATTCCAACATACATAGAAAAATCTTATAGTCATACATTTTTTTTTTAGTCATAATGGTTCATATTCCCCAAGGATCTCAACCAAAGGCTTCTGAATGACTTAAATGGCTGAACAGATTACATTAGTTTGTTCAGCCAGGCATTCAGCGTAGATTCAGAGGGAAAACAGGAAATTCACCCAAGTAACAAGAGGAAAGGCAAGACTCCATCTATACCATTTACTGTTTATTTATCTAAAAATGACAGTTATAGATTGCCTTGTCTCCTTTTTAACTCAAGCAAAGGGGAAAATGAAACTTCTGAAAAAAAATCTGTAATAAAAAAGGAAAATAAATACTAAATTCCAAAAAGGAACATCGTTTTAGATAATATTCTTTCTGGGAAACGGTAAAAAAAAGTAAGTAATAAATACTTTCATATTAAAGAAATGACAAAGAGAAAAATGTAAACTCTAAGAAAAAAAGATAAAAGGTGAAATGAAACTTAAATTAAAAAGTACCAGCTTTGCTATGAAAATAAGTAGTTTGTTTCAAAAATTTAAATGATGTAAGTCAAAGAGACAGAGATATAGAGAAGATAATCAACAATACAGAAAGACAAATCAGTAGCCTGGAAGTTGAAGAGAAGGAAATTCTAAAGCATGCAGAGGGGAAGGGCAGAAAGCTAGAAATTACAGAAAAGAAGGTCATAGATATAAAATGCAAAAGCATAGATCCTGTGTATAATGAGTGTGAATGAAATACTTAAAAAAGAGTTAAAAGTACAAAAGAAAAAATTGTAATTGAATTAAGAGAAACTTTGTGCGGAGTAAAAAGAATGATTATTCCACGAAGTAAAATCATTGGAAAGCAATCAACAATTTCTTATGCCATTTTGAAATTCAAAGCCAAGGAGTTTTAAAAGAATTGAAACAGAAGTCACAGATTACCTAACGTGGGAGAAAAAAAAATCCTGCAGGCTTCAGACTTCTGTGCATATTCACTAAAAGCCTGCAGAAGCAGGCCCATAGTGGAAAGTATATTCAATGCCCTATTTACAGTAGAATGTATAAATAAGTTCTATATCCATACAACAAAACAGTACATAGCAATAAAACTGAACTATTATGTTCAAAAATATAGGTTAATCTCACACAAATAATATGAAATGAAAGAAGCTAAAAATGGAAGAGTAAATGCTATACAAATTGATTTATAAAAGTACAAAATAAGGTAAAACAAATCTATGCTTCTATAAGTCAAGTAATGGTGACCCACAGTGGGTGTTGAGGGAGAATGTGAATCCAAGAGTAGAGGATTAGTCAGGTCCTCTTTGACTACTGAATCATATTGTTTCTTGATCTGCATTCATTTTATAAGGTGTGTTTATTCATTTTATGAAAATTAACCAAATTGTACACTTGTGATATGTATACTTAAAAAGTTTTTTAAATGTTGAAGTAAAATTAAAGAGATCAATCATTGAAGATGAAGATTCAGTGTATAGATGCTGAGGAGAGACACCTTGTATAGGAGGGAGCTAGAAATACTGGATAATACTGGATAACACTGGACTTAGATGAATGTTTAGATATGCACTTATTTAAAATTTTAATGGTAATAGCTAAATATGTAACCTACTCCACAGCTTCCAAGTCAGTAGAGGAAAAAAATAGAGAATAAATTTCATAAAGTTAATAGAAAGTAGGAAAGATGTCACAAATCAAAGAAAATGCATGCCAAACAAAAACTTATTTTAAAAGGTGATAGAAATTACTCTAAATATGTCAGTCTCCACAATAAAATATAGGTGAATTTAACTCACTTTTTAAATGACACAGATTATAAAATAAGATTGAAACATCCATATTCCAGATCTTGTTTTCAAAATACCATTCGCAATAAAAATAACCCGGATAATTTGGAAAAAGTGGTTGATTTCAAAGCTAAGAAAGGATAAATAAGTTTTTGATGGTATAAATCAATAGTTGAATGACTAAATGAGAATGAAGAATGGATTACTCTTCCTTATCAAAGAATTCCAATTAGCAAATGTAGACGAAATGAAGAAAAAAAAGTCATCATAGAACATGATAATAATTGCCACAGGCAGGATCCACCCATGATTGCTAAAATTAGGGAGTAAAAGTTTAAGAGACTCAGGACATTTCATAACCTCCAAATACCATTTGTCCCCAAGACACAGTGGAGAAACTTGGCAGATAATACCTTAACCAAATGAGAAGAGTTCATATCATCAATAGTAAGACATTGATATCATTTAAACCCCGAGATGATACTGTGTGAAGGGCAAATCTCTCTAGTATTCTTCCCAACAATTATAACCATAATCCAATTCTGTGAAAATGTCAGACAAAGCCAAATTCAAGGGTGTTCTGCAAGATACCTGACCAATACTGTGCCAGAGTGTCAAGTTCATACAAGACAAGGGGAGACCAAGGAACTATCACAAACTGGAAAAACCATGATAATTAAGTACAATGAATGGGGTCCCGAATTGATCCTGGAACAGGACTGATGAAAAAATTGGTGAAATCTGAATGAAATCTCTAATTTAGTCAGTAGTATTGTAGCAGTGTTAATTTCCTGGTTTTTATAATGCTACTATGGTTATATAAGACATTAACACTGGAGAAAGATGGGAACGGGAACTCTGTACTATTTTTGTAGTTATTCTTTTTTTTTTTTTTTTTTTTTTTTATCTTTTGGCCATTTCTAGGGCCACTCCCGCGGCATATGGAGGATCCCAGGCTAGGGGTCCAATAGGAGCCATAGCCACCGGCCTACAGCAGAGCCACAGCCAAGGCGGGATCCGAGCCATGTCTGCAACCTACACCACAGTTCCCAGCAACACCGGATCCTTAACCCCCTGAGCAAGGCCAGGGATCGAACCCACAACCTCATGGTTCCTAGTCGGATTCATTAACCACTGGGCCACAACGGGAACTCCTGTAGTTATTCTTTCAGTCTATTATTTAAAAAATAAAAGTTTTTTTAAAAATCAGACTCTTAAGTTGTAGAGCCCTCAATAGCCTTTGAATTTCCCTATTATAATTAATCAGGTTTTATTCGTATTTTTGCATCAATATTTATAAAATTGTTTCTAGAAAATATGAATTATCAAAATTGATTTAAGAATATGTTTACAATCTCAGTAGATCAATAACTCTCAGGGTTTGAAATAAGAGCAAAAATAGTTTGCTCACAAAAAACACACACCTGCCCAGACTTTCAGGCAACTTTTATGTAAATTTAAAGAAATAGATAATCCATATATTATAACAGTTGTAAAGAGAATTTAAAAAAAAGAGAGAAAATGCCCAACTCATTTTGTAAGTTAACAAAATCAAATGAGAAAAGTTTAAGAAAATACATCTAGTCCCCTTACCCTTATGAACATAGATAAAAAGTACTGAAAACACTAGTCAATTGAATCCAGTGTGTACATGTGAGTGTGTGAATGTGTGTATTTGTGTACATGTGTGCCATCCCTAACTAGAATTTATTCCTGGGATGCAATAGAAGTTTTATCAGTATCAGTCTATTCTAAGAGACTAAGTGAAAAAATTTAAAAAAAAAAGGAATAAGAAAAAGCTATTCAAAGATGAAATACAGGTAACAAGTAAATCCATCTGATGAATTAATCTTATTGATAATCATAGGGGGAAAATTAAAATGCTGTTATTTTTTGGCCATTTAAATTGTGGAAAACAGGAAAGAGTGAACTAAGCAATGATGTTACACTCACGGGATGAGGATGTAGGTGATCACAGTGTCCTCAAGGCGGGGTTAACAAAATAGATGACAGTTTTAAATATCCGTGGTCTTTATCTTGGAAAATCCATATCTAAGAGTATCTGTATCTAAGTATATTTGACAAGGATGCAAATATCATCTGTAAAAAGACTTGTTTTTGAAATGGTCCTTATAGCTGAGGGAATATTGGCTTTTATTTCCTATCACTCCCAACTCTGATATGATACCTGAGTTGGATCATTCAAGTGGACTTAAGGTGAGGATCTGACACAGATCCATGAGTCAGGAAACAACTCATAATGACTATATCTTCTATTTGGTGCATTTGGGTTAACATCAGCTATTTATGTCTAAAATATTAACTGTTGACTATTAATTGTCAACAGATGGGAACCATTTAGAAGTAGCCTAAGAGACTGACTCTCAAACTTCAGTGCATGTCGGAATCACCTGGAGGGCTTGCTGAACCCCAGGTGGCTAAGAACTCCCCCCCCCCGAATTTCTGATTTAGTAGACCTGAGAATCTGCATTTGTAACAAATTCTCAGGTGTGCTGATGTTGGTGGGCAATGGACCATGTTTTGTGAACAATTGCTGTAAGATAAGCCTACTGACTTTTTTTTTTTTTTTTTTTTTTTTAATGCATGGAGGAATTGATCAGAGAGAAAATAGAGACTCAAGTGCATAAGCCAGTCCTATCTCCTCCTCTCTTCTGGCATCCTATCTTTATTTTACTTCAAGGGACATTTACAGCATCAGTTCAATGTATGCGCTCTGAAACCTCACCCTCTTCTTCCTGTATAACAATAAGGAGTAACAAACAAAACAAATAAAACAACCTGGGCATGAGGCAAGTTCTTCCTGCAGCTCAACTAATGGGATCTACTTAACCAAAGTACCAGGATCTTTCTAAAAACCCAAGAACACACTTAATGGTCTCTGCTATGTTGACACACAAGTCAATCTTTTACGCAAAACTCTGCCTTGTATTACTCTTCAAAATCTCGGTCTACACTTTTCCAGCAGTCTCTCCACTCAGGGCCTTCTTACCAAAGGAAAAGAGACATAATGATAAAGATAAAAATTTGTCTATTTTACTTCTTTTTTTTTTTTTTTTTGGTCTTTTTAGGGTCCCAGGCTATTTGGGGTTGAATCATAGCTATAGCTACTGGCCTAGGCCACAGCCACATAAATGCTGGATCCAAGCCACATCTGCATCCTACACCAGAGCTGGATCCTACACTGCAGTTCAAGGTAACCCCGTATCCTTAACCCACTGAGCAAGGCCAGGGATCAAACCCTTGTCCTCATAGCTACTAGTCAGGTTCCTTACCATTGAACCACCACAGGAACTCTGATGTCTATTTTACTTCTAACATAACCACCTTGAGAAAAAATGTAGAAAAAATAGCATTTGGCACTTTGGCTGAAGTGTCATGACTTGATCACCTGGATCAGTAGGGAAGATTGGGAATTGGGTCTGTCCAGTTGATCTTTTGCCAGAGAACACATCAGCACTTTGAGCTGATGACTGCACTTCATGATCTAACTTCAAATTTTATTAAATTACAAAATGTAATTCAATATGACTGAGGTAATGAGGCTTAATGTGTTGGCTTTGGTACACCTTAAAAGACGCAAATCTCTGGCAACCACAGTTTCATGTTTAACTCATCATCCCAGCCAGAGCTACCTGCCTTTGAAACCTTTTTGTTCTCCTTAAATTCTGAGATAGTAATTGTATTTCTTTAGACACACCAATTCCCAATTCTATATTTCCCATAACAATTTATAATCAGAAAAATAGCCCACTCTTCTTCCATATTCATTCTTTTTCTTTTATCTTTGCCAAATATCTTGGTAACTAGGAAGAGACTCTCAGGCACCCTATGACCAGAATTCTAATTCTGGCCTTGCCATTTTTAATGAGGTGACCTTGGGCAAGCTGTTTATCTTTAACATGAGCCTTATTTTCCTCAGCTGTAAAATGTTCTCATTGGATTAAATGAATTAATATATGTAGAGTACTTAGAGCAATATCTGGAATTGGGTACATGCTTAATAAATGTTAGCTCTTATTCAACATTTATGTCTTAGATGTTTTGGTAGCAGTCTCTGAGACAGTCCTGTTTACAGGACCAGGTCTCTAAACAAATACATTTCCCAAATAAGTGGAAACCTGCTGGCCTTAAATACAAGCTGGCTAGCCTAAGTCAGTTGTAATATAGGGGTTTCAATTTAGCTTCCAACATTATTTTTGTTATAATGTAAAAATGGAAAATCTTTTAGCATTATTTTTTGAATAATTGCTGGGTGACTTAGGCATCAGCAGCTGAGCCTGTGGAGAGCTGACCTGAATGGTTGCCCTGTGGTTGGGCTTGCTGAGACCTGCCTGCCCTTGGACTTGCTGTGCCTTCCTGGGCTGGACATAATGGGGCCTTATGTCTTTGGGGCCCTGTAGGCCAACAAAAGAGCTCCACCCACCCCTTCTGCAAGATCAGCAGCCTCGTGAGAAGCTCTGTGGGTGAGGACTCAGCCATGAAGAAAAAGAACTCTGAGAAAATTAGTGTTTCCTTAAACTAATATATCATTATGGATTCATTCGGGTAAGTATTAACTATTTAGTTGCCAGCTACTGTGTTAGATTTTGGTTTTTTAGTATGGAGTCCTTTTTTTGTATATGTAATTGTACAATGATAATCACAACCCAATTTTATAGCATTTCCATCCCAAACCCCCAACGCACCCCCCCCCAACCTGTCTCATTTGGAAACCATAAGTTTTTCAAAGTCTGTGAGTCAGTATCTGTTCTGCAAAGAAGTTCATTATGTCCTTTTTTTGTCTTTTTTTTTTTTTGTCTTTTGTCTTTTTAGGGCTGCACCCACGGCATATGGAGGTTCCCAGGCTAGGGGTCTAATCAGAGCTGTTGCCACGAGCCTATGCCACAGCCACAGCAACGCCAGATCTGATCCACATCTATGACTTACACCACAGCTCATGGCAACGCCGGATCTCTAACCCACTGAGTGAGGGCAGGGATCGAACCCACAACCCCACGGTTCCCAGTCAGATTCGTTTCTGCTGCACCATGATGGGAACTCCCCATTGTGTCCTTTATTTAGATTCCACATGTAAGTAAGAGCATTTGATGTTGGTGTCTCACTGTCTGGCTAACTTCACTTAGCATGATAATTTCTAGGTCTATCCATGTTACTACAAATGCCATTATTTCTTTCCTTTTAATGGCTGAGTAATATTCCATTGTGTATATGTACCATGTCTTCTTTATCCACTCCTCTGTCAATGGGCATTTAGGTTGTTTCCGTGTCTTGGCTATTGTATATAGTACTGCAGTGAACATTGGAGTACATGTATCTTTTTGAGTCACGGTTTTCTCTGGATTGCTGTATCAAAAGGTAATTCTATTTTTAGTTTTCTTAGGAATCTCTGTATTGTTTTCCACAGTGGTTGCACCAATTTGCATTCCCACCAACAGTGTAATAGGGTTCCCTTTTCTCCACACCCTCTCCAGCATGTTTTGTTTGTAGACATTTTGATGATGGCCATTCTGGCTGGTGTAAGGTGGTGTTTCATAGTAGTTTTCATCTGCGTTTCTCTAATAGTGATGTTAAACATCTTTTCATGTGTTTTTTGTCCATCTATGTGTCTTTGGAGAATTGTCTGTTTAGATCTTCTGCCTATTTTTTGATGGGGTTGTTTGTTTGTTTGTTTTTTTTGATATTGAGCTGCAGAAGGTTTTTATAAATTTTGGAGATTAATCCCTTGTCAGTCGCTTCATTTGTAAATATTTTCTCCCATTCTGTGAGTTGTCTTTTCATTTTGTTTAGGGTTTTCTTTGCTGGGCAGAAACTTTCAAGTTTAATTAAGTCCCATTTGTTTATTTTTGTTTTTATTGTCATTACTCTAGGAGATGGATCTGAGAAGGTACTGCTGTGGTTTATGTCAGAGAGTGTTTGGCCTATGTTTTCCTCTAACAGTTTTAGAGTATCTGATCTTATATTTAGGTCTTTAATCCATTTTGAGTTTATTTTTGAGTATGGTGTTAGGTGTGTTAAGATTGTTAATTTCAGTGACAGTGAGTGACAGATAGTTTTTCATTGATACATGGAAGTCTCTGAATAAAAATTATATTTATTCTCCAGCTTTATTGAGATTATAATTGATATCTAATATTTGTATAAGTTTAAGTTATACACATGTTGATACACTTACATATTACAAAAAGATTCCCACCGTAATACTAACACTTCCTTCACGTGACATAATTATCATTTATTTTCTCCAGTGAGAACATTTAAGATCTGTTTTCTTTGTAACTTTCCAGTTTGTAATATGGTATTATTAACTGTAATCATCATACCATATATTACATCCCTAGAACTTATCTAGAAAATCTTTTAATTTAGAAAAAGAGATAAGCACTTTTCATTCTTTATTTTCACACAAAAAATCTTTTCTTTCAGCAAATTCCTGGCCTGTTAATATACAAAGTTTTATATTTATATATATATTATATATATATAACTTCTATTATTATAAAGTATCATCATTCCTTTGCTCAGGAAAAAGATTTCATTTGTGTTTTAATTTGTATTCTTTGATTACTAGGGAGAGTGAATATTTTATTGTCCCTTTATAATTCTTCTTTAGTGAATTTTTTTTATTTTTTTATTTTTTAGGGCTACTCCCATGGCATATGGAGGTTTCCAGGCTAGAGGTGGAATCAGAGCTACAGCTACCAACCTATGCCACAGCCACAACAATGCCAGATCCTAGCTGCGTCTGTGACCTATACCACAACTCACAGCAACGCTGGATCCTTAACCCCACTGAGCAAGGCCAAGGATTGAACCTGCATCCTTATGGGTGCTAGTCAGATTCATTTCCACTGAGCCATGATGGGAACTCTGTGAATTTCTTATTTATATTTTTTTACCCCTTTATTTTTTATTGGCTTCTCTTTTTTAAGTAAAAGAAAATAATTCCATTGTACATTACATAAGTATGCCTTTATTGTTTTCTTTCTGACTTTCATTGATTGTAATGTTGTCATTTTGCATATACAGACATACTTTGTTTTATTACACTTTGCACTATCATGCTTTACAAGTTATTGCATTTTTTACTATTTGAAAGTTTTTGAAAACTTGTGTTTTTAGATGAAGGTTAGAATTTATTTTTTTTAGCAATTAAGTCTTTTCTTAAATTAAGATATGTACTTTTGGAGTTCCTGTCGTGGCTCAGCAGAAGTGAATTTGACTAGCAGCTGTGAGTATGCAGGTTCAATCCCTGGCCTTGCTCAGTAGGTTAAGGATCTGGCATTGCAGTGAGCTGTGGTATAGGTTGCAGACGTGGCTCGGATCTGATGTTGCTGTGGCTGTGGTGTAGGCCAGCAGCTACAGCTCCAACTTGACCCCTAGCCTAGGAACTTCCATATGCTGCAGGTGCGGCCCTAAAAAGCAAAATATATATATATATGTATATATATACACATACACACTTTTGAAGCGTAATGCTATTACACACTTAATAGATTACAACGTACTATAAACATAACTGTTATGTACATTGGGAAACCAAAAAATACCTGTGACTCACTCTACTCTGATATTTACTTTATTGTGGGAGTTTTCCTGCAATACCTCTGAGGTTTCCCTTTATGTGCAAGTATATTTTTTTGTGTTGAACAATCTATTATTCTTCCTTCTTTGGCTTTCCCTTGAATGTAAGTCTTTTAAAAACCTCCCTCTTCCAGTGTATACCAGTTTCTAAAACCCCTTATTTTTAAGCTGTACTTTGAGGGGTTTTTTTTAACATGTGCTTTTAATCTATCTTAAACATACTTTGAGGTATGTTGTAATGAGGAGAAAATTATTAGTTTTAATTGGCTAGTCAACCTGATACTATTTATTCAGTAATAAATATAACATTACATGGTAATATTTTTAAAGATAATTTTGATAAGCCTAAATTTTTAAATAGTACTTTTCTTATTTTAAAAGTAACATATGGCCATGTCAGAAAGACTTTAAAAATACAAAAAAAAGGAGAAAAACTTAATTATTATGAATTATGTAAGCTATAAGTAATTATTTTATGTTTTAAATAGGAGTAATCTAATAGTTATATTTGAAATTACATAGTATTAAAAAAAGTGGAATTGAAGGCAAAAAAGTTGAGTTGAAATTTTAAAAACTGTACAACTTTAGCCAAATATTCTTGAAAATTAGAGTAAAATTAGAGCTTTTGAATCCTAAAAGTTCATTATAAATTAAAAAGAGATTATGAAATCATTAAGATTTTTTTTTTTTTTTTTTTGTCTTTTCTAGAGCCAGGCAGCACCTGTGGCATATGGAGTTTCCCAGGTGGGGGTCTAATCGCAGCTGTAGCTGTCGGCCTACGCCAGAGCCACAGCAATGCCAGATCCGAGCCATGTCTGCAACCTACACCACAGCTCATGGCAACGCTGGATCCTTATTAACCCAATGAGCAAGGCCAGGGATAGAACCCAAAACCTCTTGGTTCCTAGTCAGATTCGTTAACCACTGAGCCGCAATGGGAATTCCAAAATATTGTTTTGTTTGTTTGATTTATTTATTTATTTTTGTCTTTTTGCCATTTCTTGGGCCACTCCCGCGGCATATGGAGGTTCCCAGGCTAGGGGTCTAATTGGAGCTATAGCTGCCAGCCTACGCCAAGAGCCACAGCAACGCGGGACCCAAGCCGCGTCTGCGACCTACACCACAGTTCACGGCAACACCGGATCCTTAACCCACTGAGCAAGGCCAAGTATCGAACCTGCAACCTCATGGTTCCTAGTCGGATTCGTTAATCACTGCGCCATGACAGGAACTCCTGTTTTGTTTTTTTTTAAGCTGCATGTTGCTTACCTGAGAATCAGTTTATATTTTCCAGAAGATAAGATTTAATCAGTTGTCTCTAAAATAAATTACATAAGTAAAAGTCAGAAAATATCCTTTATGTAAACCCTTTTATTTTTATTAAAAATAGCAAATTTTAAGATGCAAACATATCTGTTAATGATTGTCCATAAGTGATTTAAAGGGAAAGAATTTTGTAAACAAATATGCTATTAACGTGGCAAGTCCCTTTCAGGAAAAATATATATTTATCACAAGAAAGTGATTCTAGCTGTTTTATTATTGGCCCAAAGACATTACCCATGAATTCTGAGTGACTGTTGGTCATCTCCTAATTCCTGAATTACTTGAGCAGTGGAGGTATAGCTTTGGTTTTCAGACAGTGCTTTTCCTTGATCATCATTGGCTCAAGATCATGCCATGTTTGGGTGACGATTTTTTTGTAGGTATTTCAAAGAGTTTCCTTTCTTTTTTCTTATTTATCAGAAGACATCTATGCCTTTATTTTATCAATATCATACTGTATTTCTACATCATATTAGTTACATAATGGCACCTGTTTTCTTATTGAAGATATTCTTCCTATAGCCTTGTTTGCTCTAATATGTGCCACTTCTGTCAGCCTGCCGCCTAGTTGTCAGAGTAGGATTTCTTGCATTCACTTATTCATTGCATTGTGTGCTACATCTTCTATTCTGAGTCTGTCTTCTATCATGTTTTATAGCAGTTCCATTGAAGCATAATTCACATACAATTCACCCATTCAGTGATTCTTACCACGGTCACAGAATTATGCAACCATCACCACATTTAATTTTAGAAGATTATCATCACCACAAAAGAAACTTCATACCTATTATAGTCATTCCCTACTTCTTCCCAGTCACCCTCACCCCAGCCCTAGATAATCACTAATCTATCTTCTGTCTCTATGTATTTAGTTATGTTAGCTATTTGATCTAAATAGCATCATACACTATGTGGCATTTTGCATCTGGTATCTTTTGTTTAATATTTTGAAGGTTCATCCATGTTGTGGCATGTATCAACATTTCACATTTTTTATTGCTAAATAATATTCCATTGTGTTAGCTATACCACATTTTTGTTTATCCATTCATCAGGTGATAGAAATGAATGGCGTATATGGTTCTAGACTTCAGATGGCATGGCCTTTCTCCAGAAGTGTAATGATCTCCATTGTGATTTTCCTGTAGGGGCTGGCTATAACCCCCACAGAATCTCTCTTTTTGCTGCCAATGCCTTTAGTATCATAGCATCTATTGGATTTTGTGGTCCAGGGTACAGGGCTAATTATCCCATCACCTGCATTTGCTACTTTGGGTTCCCCTCACAGCTCTAAGACTTTGTGTCACTTATTAAATGGATTGAAGCAGTATTCCCAGGTGTGAAATAATCTGCCTCAGAACTTGTATTTCCTTCTTAGTGACAGTAAAGCAAGATGCAATAATCTGTCCTTTAAAGGAATGTCTAAACATATCTGGACCTCTGGACTCTTACAAACCTCACTGATGTAGAAAAAACTCAAATCTTCATAGACTTTAGCTCCCATTCTCAGGAGCAAAGGTGTTTTGCAATGGCTTTCAAGTCCAGTTAACATGCCTGCCATGAATACAGTAGACTAATGTGATATTCTGTGGAATTTCCAGGTAGGTCCAGTCCCTTCATACCACATTCTGACAGATGCTTAGACAATCAACAGAGCCCTGAGGCCAGATCTTAAATATTACCCTTCCTGCATGAAGAGGAATTGCTTCTAATCCTTCTTGATAGGGATGGAAAAGAAGGCATTTGCTGGATTATGTTCCTGAAGCTGTGTTGCTCTGCTTGAATAGAAATACCACATTTGGGGCAGCAGCTGCAGTTGGGGTTAATGTTTGGTTGACTTAGTAGAAGTCCCAATCATCGGTTAGGATCCTTTTTTTTTTTTTTTTTTTGGTCTTTTTCTAGGGCTGCATTTGCAGCATATGGAGGTTCCCAGGCCAGAGGCCTAATCAGAGCTGAAGCTGCCAGCCTACGCCAGGGCCACAGCAATGCCAGATCCAAGCGATGTCTGCAACCTACACCACAGCTCACAGCAATGCCAGATCCTTAACCCACTGAGCAAGGCCAGGGATTGAACCTGCAACCTCCTGGTTCTGAGTCAAATTCGTTAGCCACTGAGCCACAACGGGAACTCCAGGATCCATTTTTATAGGGAAAGGACTGGTAAATTCAGTGAAGAAACCAAGGTGATTACCCTCTAGGTCTTTAAGGGTGACATTAACCTCTAGCATTTTACTCATGATGCAAAAATCTTTTTGATTATCTCTCTTAGGTAGAGGAAGGGCAGTTTCATCAACAACTACTTTACTTTACCTATCTATTTCACCACTGGCTAAGGAATCATTGTAGACTTTCTGCCAACTACTAAGCATGACCATCCATGCTGAAGGGTCCACCAACCAGACCTTCTGAGTCAGACATAGGACATGGCGCCTTATATTAGCTGGCACTCAGATTCTACTCTAGCAGGGTCTATGCTGATACTTTAAGTCCTTGACTAGCAATGTTAACACAGAACTTTTGCCAAGAAGTCCTCAAAATGTTTGGTTATCCCCTTTCCCCAGCATGGGGGTCCCTGAGAAGGGGGTGTTGTTGCATTGCGATTGGGAGACTCATACCTGTAACCTCTTGTGGTGATGTTGCAGAGTCCTTATCAGAACATGGCTTCCTTTTTTGTCAACGAGTTCAGACTAAAGATATAGGCTCAAGTTTAGAAGTTGATCTTGGTGAAGCAGACAAGTTGGATTGAGAGTTTAATCTTCCCTGAGCTCTGCTATCCTGGTCATTAAGTTCTGGGCCTGGTTCTCAGATTTGTCTTTCCTCAGTTATCAGAAATGAGTCCTTTCTATGCTGCCAGTAAGACCCTCTAACGTTCACATTTTGTCTTTGCTGGGGATTAATCTTCCTCAGCATGTTGCTGCATTCGTCCTAATGCATTGATAGAACCAAAGCAGCCATTCAGCTTCATAACCTTCATGATTTCTACTGCCCCCCCCCATGCTTTTCAGACTCTCCTCAGATATTTCATCAAACAGTGCATGCTTTTTAGCTGGCATCTCATTCTGGTTTGCCACTGGTAATAGCATTAACAACTGCACCAATCCACACACTAGGGGCTCCTAGTACTTAGCCTTCCACTCATGATGGGGTTCTCACTGGCAGCTGAATGGCAGATAATCAGGCTCAAAAATCCCATCTTACAGGATGGACCCATGACCACTCTCAGTATCAACTCTCTTTTGTCAATTCCCCAGAAAAAAAGACTAAAGTAGAGATTTGTGTACAAGAAGTTTTGGGGGGAAATGAGAGAATCAAGAGTGTGAGAAGAAGAAATTGAACTCCAATGTGGTTGCAACAGAGGCCTTAGAAGTTCTCTCTAGGATCTGTGGCACTGGGATGGTGCTTCAGGGATTTTCCGGATTGAGGCAAGGAAGCCAAGGAATGCTGGCTGTCTCCAAGGAGGGTATGTTAACTTGCCTGAGGAAGCTCCCTTTGTCTGCAAGCAAATATTGAGACCCAGCTACAAGCCATCCGTGGCCAGTCCTCCTGGCAGATGAGGAAATTAGCACTTTGGTCCTGAAGGGGGCATCTGAGTGGTACTGGACAGTATCCACCATATCGTGATCCAACTGTAAAGATCTCAGTGAATGCTACTGCAACTTTAGTCTCCTGCTGTGTTTCAAAATCAGAACATTTATTTTAAAAAACAGCACAAGACAAAGAACCAGAAATTTAAAGGAGCAAGAAAATATCCCGCTGGGGCAAGATAAGCAAAATCTTTGTTCAGAGGTTGATCAGATTTCTTCTGGTTTATCTAAGAATTAGCATAGGCTTTTGAAAGGAAAGTATGCATTTGAAACATTAAATACACTCCCCGGCTCCCCATAGGCTCTGAGGGTAATGGCTGGTAGGAAAGGCTGGAGCTTTGGGAGGCTTAATTGGTACACTCCCCCAGTTATTCTTCAGCAGAAGTTCCAGTTATACTGGTCAAAGATAGAAAGTTTCTATGAATGATGAAATCTTCTTTTTCTTTCATTTCTGCTTTCTCCTTTGGTTCCCCCTGCTTTATAAACATTTATCTCTGTGAGAGTCTGTGAAGATGATCTCAAGTTTCCTAGCACATTTTATATAATCCACTAGAGATTGGGGCTAGTCCAGGGTGTCCATGATTTTTTTCCCCTAGAATGGACACAGAAAAATTAAGAAACTATTGTCAGTGGAGTTCCCATTGTGGCTCAGCAGGTTAAGAATCTGACTAGTATCCATGATGATGTGGGTTTGATCCCTGGCCTTGCTCATTGGGTTAAGGATCTGGTATTGCTGTGACCTGTGGTATAGATCACAGACATGCTCGGATCCTGCATTGCTGTGGCTGTGGTGTAGGCTGGCAGCTGCTTTGGAATTTCCATATGCTTAAAAAAAAAAAAAAAAAAAAAAAAGGAAAGAGAAGAAACTATTGTCAAGAAACTGTAAGAAAACAGATGATTAAGGAAGTTGAGAACTTGTATTTTAGTAATATTTTAACCCTTTATAAAAGTTCAGGGAACATGATATATAACCACAGGGAGAGAACTCTATTGAACACTCAGCAACTTATCTTGGGGTCTATCAACCAAATGTTGGTTAAATGCTTCTTTTACCAAATTCTTGAAGATTTGAGGGCAAAATCTGAATTACATCTCCATGGCTTTAAAACCTGGGAGAGAAAATCCTCTAAGACATTATATGAATGCAGAAGCAACTGAAGTCCTACAGATAATGTATATTGTGCTAAGAAGAAAACACTTAGATGCAGAGCTGAGGCAGGTTATTTCTTTTACACTCACACACACACACACAGAGACACACATATTCTCCAGAATCAATTGAAAGGTTGACAGCTCAACCATTGACACCCCTAAAACTCTAAAATATATTTAAAGTCATTAAAATAATTACTCTTCTTGGCACAATGTAATGTGCTCAGTCTCTGATAGCGTAGATCTCAATGTTAAAGTTCCTTGGCCTTTATTAATTAAACACTGAATACTCAATGAAACAAAAACCCAAAGACAGTAAACCAGGGGTTATAAACTGCCATTCCATCCATTATGTCTTTTTTTTTTTTTTTTTTGTCCTCTAGTATCTATTAATATTCTGAAAAATCAGAAACCCCAGCAACATTGGGCTTGCCTGTGTGGAGCAGGGCCTCACTATTTCTTTCCAACTCTCTTCCATATGTCCTTTTCACCCCATTGAGACACTTGAATGCAACCCTGGGAAAAAGTATCAAAACTGCTAACCAGGCCATTAGTAAATGAAGGTTGCAAGAAGTTCAGGATGAATTATGTCATTGCTTACCTAACCCTAAGGATGTGACCAGGAAAAATAACTAAATAAAAACCTTGTTGTACAAGGCCTTTTATGTAAATAAACTAATTTTATCAATTATCCATTACATGCATTTAATAAATTAGACAATATGTTCAGCTAATGAGACAATGCCCTCTAGACACACATGTTGTATATGTTGTCACTTAATGACATAAACAAGCTGTAGAACAAGAAAAAAAAAACCAAAAAGCATAATTGGCATTTTGTTCTAAGAAAATAAGATAGACAAAACATTCATAAACAATTACAAACAAGTTCCTTCAAGTTGTAAGATGATTAGTTGGGGCCAATGAACCACAAATACTAAGGGAACAGTCCACTTAGTAATTGAATTTGGAACACTCTTACTAACTTAGAACCAATTCCAAGAACTAGTAGTAGGAACAAGCACAATTAACATAAAACTAGAGAGCTGTGCTTAAGAAAAAGAACTCAGGGGAAACCCAGGCTCTGTAGGATTGTGAAAACTTTAAGGAATCCATGGGGTTAGAACATTCAAAGTAGGTGCTTTTGAAGGCCTGAGAACAGTTAAGCCATTGGTGTCATGTGTTACAGAGGTAGCATCAGATTGCTGGCAAGCTGACCTGGAATGAAGGAAGCAATTACCTCATGACATTTGCCACACCATATGGCAGGTGGAGATGTCTCAGGATGCAGTCCAACAGCTCCTGGGCACAGGAACTTCTAGTGAGCGACACTTGATACTTGAAGCTTGTGGAGTTCAAATTCCCATAAATGATTATATTATCCAGAAAAAAAAAAAAAGGCAAGACTACAACCTGAGAACTTTGCAAGAACCAAGCCAAGAAAGAAATGCTATTTAGAGTGAGAATGACCTAGAAGTTAGAGGCCCGGCTCAAACCATGGAAACATTGAGCAATGGATCAATACTTACTGATCTCAGATTGAAGTGGCCTAGGATGTGGGACCCAGTACAGATTGGTGCTCAATATTATTTATGTCTCTGTTATTATTTTCATCATAGTGAGCATGATTACTATTTATCATGAACTTATTATATACTAGGCATCGTGCTTTCTGCTTTTCCTACTTTAGGGTGTCTAATGAACATTTGCTGAGTGAATGGATGAGTTAATTCTTCAGCCATCCTGCAGGGATTACAGATGAGAAGTTAAGCATCTTACTCAAGCTGCCACTGCAAATAGGCAAAAAAAAGCTAAAAATCAATCCAGTTCTACCTCATTCTAAAACTCATGGGTTTTATACTCATAGTTTATGCAAAAATCCAAAGAAAGATTGAAGTTATGTCACCACTAACCACTTGAAAAATAGTATGAACGTGAAATAAAAAAGAGTAACTGAGAAGGCTCAGCAAAGAGAGTCTAAACAAGGGTTAGGGACGTGGAAGTATGGGAGAGGGTGCAGCCGGACAGAAGCTCAGTAAAATTGCCATTCTAGACTTGGCAAAGGTGTTCACCTTCTGACCTGAGATTTGCAGAATCTGTCTGTCATGGTCTGCCATAGGATGCTGGCTTCATATCTCTGGCTGCTGCTCCCTATAGGATATTCTACTTCTAAAATGGATAAGGTTGAGGGAATGAACGAGAGGCTTGTGCAGCACAACTGTGGTCCTAGGTGCAGGTTTTCCTTGATTCTGGAGGTCCATGTTTTTGAGGCTCCCAGAGTCTAGGGTTTGCATACGATTTCCTCTGACTTTATGCATTGAACAAGTGCACTGGAAGGAGTGGCCCAAGCATCCTGCCCTTTTGATCTCTGCTTCTATCCCAGTGGACTTTCGTCTGTAGCCAACCATGGGAATTATGAGCTGGGGAGGTGGGTACCCATTTGGCATGATGTCTGCAACTCATCACCATGATGTCTACAACCCATTCGACCCCTCGCTTGAAGAATTTTCAAACAGCTCTTCCAAGAATAACCTAGCAAATATATTTATTTTCCAGGAGTGGGGCCCCTATCTGTCCCAGCCAGACAGCATTTTGTCTCACCCTATGCCAGTAGACATCACTGCAAAGCATATAAATTAATATGTCAAGAAGCTAGGCCATTAGATGATTGAGTTGACCAGTGCTGTCTTCCTAATGTCATCTAGCATGGGACAAATGCAAGAAGAATTTGAAACTAAGCCAATGGACTTTGTTTGACAAATCCAGCTGGTTCTCAGTGATCCTGACTAATGAGGCATAGAAACTGCCTGAGAACAATGATAAATGTCTCAAGCTGTATTTAGTAAAGCACAGCACCTATAGGAGGGTTTTCACAAAGCCACAGAAAGGGTGTGTGTCCCTGGGTATAAAGTGGGACATCTAGACTGGATTTTGAACTTACGTTTCAAAAATCATACTAATATTAGTACTAAATTGCAGCAAACAGATGGAATTAACTCCAGAATACCAAGGAAGGCTTCCAGAATCCAATGGAAAGATTGTTACATCCATATAAATAGGTCAAGTAGGATCTTATGCATGTTATAGGGAGAGCTCTGAGATTATACGTATTTAATTTAACCTGTATAGAAACTGATAGAAACCATTTTTGGTAGAGGCTGTACTACTGTGGCATGGGCAAAACTATATGCCATGAGCCTCATGATACTTGAGGTAACTGACTCTTTGGAAAGAGGTCTAAGTTAGCCTCTCAACAATCCTGAATTCCATACAAGTGTTGATGGGGTTGTAGAGAAACTTTATTTTGCCTCTAGAATATCAACAAAGGAAAAGACAACATGTTAAAACAATTCCGGATTCAATTCCAAGCAAAAGAGCTTTCCACCTAATTTATCATGGAAATCTGTTGGAATTACTACCAACAAAACCAAGTGTCTTCTATTAAGTCGGTTCCAAAGGAACATACATTGTTTCTAAATTACCATGGCTTCCTCCACTCTTGTAACCTACTGTAATTTTTTCCACAAGGGTTATTAAGTAATTTTATTTGTCTAAAGCTGCCCAGAAAGTGTCCCTTCCAAATATTATTCTTTTAATTTTTTATTCAGAGTAGAATGTGTTGAATGATGCTCCATTGTTAGGCCAGCTTTCTTAATCCCATTAAATAATGTAATAATAAGGGATGGTTGCGGTGGCAGGAGGTGGAGGGCAGCAAGGACGTGGGAAAGATTTCCAGATACTCATAGTGGAAGTAGATCATTATGGCCTCTCCCAGAGAGACAGAATAACATACTGATGTTTACCTTGGCATTACCTAAAGTGACCCTCGATGGCCATCTAGGCCCTATAGCCTGTCACAGCGTCTGTGTCTTTGGATTTTAGACCTACCTCCCTCAAGTCACCATCCATACCTTTGCCTCTATGCTGGCTACCAGAAAGCTCAAGCTGGTCCAAATCCCATTTCAGAGCTTTAATACTTAACTCCTTAGATGCCATAGAATGACCCTTTTATTGGAGAGGGCATGCTGGCCCAAAGCCCCAACCATGTTTCTCATTCTATGCTTCCTCCCTTCTTGTCAAGCCTTCCATTTTCCTTATTTTACCTTTTCCTAAACTTGGACTTGCAGTATGAATATGGGAGTGCTGGAAATTCAGTCAGAAAAGCCTTCTGAAAGGTTATAAGCAATTAAGTGGTGTCTCTGCTCCTCATTTCCTATGCTCTGGCTTTCTAGGGGTCAGAGTAGCCAAGCATTTGGGGATTTGGCTACTGAAGGCAAGAATTATAGAAGATTTGACCTTGAAGTTTGGGAGGTGGGGTGAGAAGAAAGATGTGTCTTTGTTCTTTATGATGAATAATTGTTATTTAGTGCACAATGAAAAACACAGCCCTCTCTCTAGGTTTTCATACTGTAAGTTATTTTTAAACTATGGGTTTAGCTCATTATTGTGTCATGAAATAAAACAAATGTATTGATCCATGTCTGAAGTTTTTAAAATAATAGAATATATCAATGGTAAGAGTATGATCTTTCACATACACCTAGAAGAAATGAATGTGCACTGGATAATGATATAAAATATCTTAGTGTAAAGTGAGTTTAAAAAAAAAAGAGCCAATGTTCTACATCAATATACACATATTCAGAAACCTACAGTCACCAGGCAGATAACATAAATTTTTGCTCAGGCCAGGTATCAGTCAGAACAAGGCTGTGAGCACAGAAGTACTTGGAAGGAAATGTATAGCTATAAATATCTATATCAAAAATAAGAAATAATTCAAATGAATAATATAAACATTCACCTTAAGACAATGGAAAAAGAAGAGCAAACTAAACCTAAAACAAGTGGAAAGAAGGAAATAATAGAGTGAAAAATTATAAAATAGAAAATTACAAACAATAGAGAAAAATGACAAAATAAAAGTTGATTCTTTGAAAAGATCAGCAAAATTGAGAAAACTTTACCCATATTGACCAAAAGGCAGCATAGAGAGAAAACTCAAATTACTGAAGTCAGAAATGAATAAGATGACATTATTACTAACTTTACAGAAATAAAAATGATCCTAAAAGAATACAGTGACCGCCAGATGCCAATAAATTGTGTAATTTAAGTGTATTGAACAAATTCCTAGAAAAATACAATAAGCTAAGTTGTCTCAGGAAGAAATAAACAGTATGAATAGATTTATAACATGAGATTAAATGAGTAATCAAAAAACACCTCACAAAGAAACACCCAGGTGCAAGTAACTTTACTCGTGAATTCTACCAAAGAGTTTAAAAAATTATTAGTAATTATTCTCAAGTTTTCCAAAAAATAAAAGATGAAGAAACACTTTCTAAATCATTAGCTGATTCCATTATTACAGTGATATCAAAACTGAAGACATCACCAAAGGAAAAAAAAAAAATCTACAGACCAGTATCTCTTATAGATATAAACACAAATATCCTTACACACATGAAACATGACCAAATGGGATTTATCTCAGGCATGTAAGGTTTGTTTAACATCTGAAATCAATTGGTGTAATAAACTATATCAATAGAATACAGAGCAAAAGCAACATGGTCATCTCAATAGATGCAGAAAAAGCATTTGACAAAATCCAACACCCCTTAATGTAAAAAACATTCAACAGACTAGGAATAGAAGGACACTTCCTTATCAAATTATTAATGACATTTTACCCCCAAAAAACCCCCACAAATAACATTATATTTATTTTTCCTTGATATGTTCTTGTATATTAAAAAAAAAAAATGAAGGCATCCACAAAAAGAGTCTTTGGAGATAAGAAAGTTCATCAGGTTTTCAGGATACAAGATCAATATGTAAAAAAATCAGTTCTTTTTCTATATACTTGTGATCCAAAAATAAAATTAAAACAGTTCCATTTATAATAGCATCAAAAAGAATAATACTCAGGAATAAGTTTAACAAAAGTAGTACAAGACTTGTACATTGAAAACTTAGACTGTTGGAATAAAATTTAAAAGATGTAAGTAAATGGCAAGATATCTTGTGTCCATGGACTAGAAGAAAATATTATTAAAATGGCAGTACTCTCTACCTTGCCCTACATATTTGGTACATGTCTATTAAAATCCCAGCTAGCTTCTTTGCAGAAAATGACAAACTGATCCTAAAATTCATGATTATTCCAGGTACCCAAAATAACTAAAACACTCTTGGAAAAGAACTAAGTTGAAGGATTCACCCTCCATGATTTCAAAACTTACTGCAAAGCAAACGTAAGCAAGACCATATCCTAGTGATTAAGGATAGACCTATAGATCAATGGAATATAATTGAGAATCTGGAAATAAACCCTCACATTTACAGTAAATTGATTTTTAACAGGGTGCAAAAATAATTGGGGAATGGAGAATTTTTTCAACAAATAGTATGAGGACAACTAGATATTCACATAAAAAAAAAGAAGTTGGACTCCTTCCTTACACTATATGCAGAAATTAACTTAAAATGGATCAAAAGTCTAAATGTAAGTCAAAACTATAAACTGTTAGAAGAAACAGTTTCTTCTAACATGGAGGAAATTTTTCATGAACAGTGTCTTTTTAGATATGGTACCAAAAGCAAAAATAAAATAGAAAATAGTTTAATTGGATTTCATCAGAATTAAAAACTTTGTGCTTTGAGGATCACCATAAAGTAGAGAGACAGAATGGGAGAAGATATTTTAAATCATAAATCTAACAAAGGTCTTCTATCCAGAACATATAAAGAACTCTGACAACTCAATAATGCAAAGATTAAAAACAGGCCAAGAATCTGAATAGGACTTTACCCAAAGAATGTATACAAATGCCTTAACACACGAGAAGGTGCTCAACATCATTTCCTTTAGGGAGATGAAAACCAAACCATAAGATGCCACTTGATACCTGCTAGAATGACTATAATCAAAAAGACAGTTAATAACAAGTGTTGGTAAGGGTGTAGAGAAATTGAAAACCTCAGACACTGCCAGTGGAATTTTAAAATGCTGTAGCCACTTTGGAAAATAGAACAGTCTGACAGTTTCTTAAAAGGTTAACCATGAAATTGCTATTTGACCCAACAATTCTACTCCTGTATATATGCCACATGTTCACACAAAACTAATGCACAAATAGTTGTTGCTATGTTATTAATAATATCCCAAAGGTGTAAACAACCCAAATATGGATAAGTAAACTGATGATGGATAAAATCTATATCCATATAAGGGAATATTATTCAGCCACAAATAGAAATGAAATACTGATACATAATGGCATTCTGAACAGACCTTGAAAAATTAGGCTAAGTGAAGAATGCTAGACCCAAAAGACCACAAACTGTATGTTTCCTTTTATGTGAAATATCCAGAATAAATATATTCATAGACACAGAGGTAGATTAGTTAGTTCCCTAGGTCTGAAGGGAATGGGGGTATTGAGGAGTGATGGCCAAAGGGTATAAGGTTTCTTTTTTGGGTGATGAAAATGTTCTAAAATCGATTGTGGTAATGGCCACACAACTCTAAATATACTAAAATCATTGGATTGTATACTTTAAATGGATGTGTTGTATAGTAAGTGAATTAACTCTCAAAGACACTGTTAACAAAATAAAATTCATAAAAACCTGCCTATATCTTTCTACTCCAAATTCTGGCTGTCTACCCTAGAGAAGCACTTACATGTTTACCATGACTAGAGTACAAGCATATTCATTTTTTAATGTTTTTAAAGGCTATCAATGGGAAGTATAAATAATTTGTGGTAAATCCGTACTACACTGTCACTGAAGAATAAGATCAATATTTCCATATTAATTCAGGTAAATCTACATTATTAAGCAAGAAACGCAAGTTTTCAAAAAACATGGAAAGCATGATTCCATATGCACATACTGTATATATTTAAATTCACAGACAAAGGACTGATGAACATGTATCAAACTATTAGCAGTAATTTTTTCAGCAGTGAGAAAGTCAGTAGGTGGATGGGGAATAGCCCTGGGGTATCTTCTGAGGGAACCTTTACATTTCACTGTTTAAACCTCTATTTTGTTTGTATCATTTCAATAACTAAGTATGTATGCATGGCCAGTATAACATAAAAACAAACAGAAACTGTACAAATGGATGTTACATATGGACGAGTCCCAAGGCATTTCACACCATCAAATTGTTGTAACAGTCTTGCTGAGCAGAATAAACTGTACCATCGGTGCAGGGTTCACATGTTGCTTTGTTAGAGCAAAATTATGTTCTATGTGATATTTACTTTGGTAAGACAAGGGAGATGGCATGCTTTGACAAATGTTCTGTCTAGTGCATGTTCAGGCTTCTGTGTCTGCGTGTCCCTCTGCCTGGAATGCTTTTCTTACAAATGTCCACATTTAGTCTTCCCACTTCTTTAGATCTTTGCTCAAATATTTCCTTCTCAGCCAAGTCTTGCTTGCCTTCCCTACTTTGAACTTTAATACTCAACTCATCCGCCATCCCTCCCCATTGCTCCTCCCTGTTTTATTTCCCTCCATGGCCTTTTCAAGCCATCTGACACCCCAGAATGTCACGTACTTACCTGTTCAAGGTCCATCTCGTCTCACTGCAAGTTAAACCTATGAAGATAGGCACATTTGTCAAATGTTTCATAGCTGGATCTAGAATGATATCTGACACATAGGATGTACTCAATTAGCTGGTCAAACTAGTGAAAGAACAATTTAATAACTGCATTCAAATAAAGGAGACTGTGATTGTGGGAGCTGTTGGCACAGCTGAGATGGAAAAGGGTTCCCTCTCTGAATTCTCATCACCAAGTTTTGTCCACTGAGTGAAATAATTTAAAAACTGAATGTGGATGGCAGCAGGAAGGTTTCCAAAATTTCTTCCATTGGTTGAAAGCTTTTGCCCTCAATCACTCACTGTTCATCACTGAGACTCACAAAGAGGGGGAAATTGGAGCAGAAATGACATATTCCTCCCTCCGTATTTCTAGTCAAGCTGAACCAATCACAGAATCACAGATAAATCTGAAATTTCTTTGGGAACATGAGAGTTCAGGCGTTTTCAAGCTTGACTTCTAGGTCGTTAGAGCATTGTATCGCCCATCGGAATTTGGAATTGAGATTAACATAACTTTGTTTCCGTACTAAGCTGATTTTTCTATTCATCCGTTAATGTTTCCTTCTTAATGAGTCCTTATTTAAATCCGCATTTCTTTTTCTTCGTTATTCCTGGGTATGTCTGAATAGGAAAATACTTCCTTCAGCTGACAAGTCCAACAAACCAAGATAAAACATGAAGAGTAGGTTCTTAGTTTTCATTTGTAGGTGAGCACACTAAGCTTGAAGGCAGAAAGTGTTAAGCTGTTTACTAAAGCATGTTGTATTTTTTCCCTTAGTGATGGCCACACTTGTAGCATATGGAAGTTCCCCAGCTAGGGGTTGAATTGGAGCTGGAGCTGCAGTTATGGCCTACACCATAGCCACAGCAACACCAGATCCAAGCCGCATCTGTGACCTACACTGCAGCTTGTGGCAATGCCAAATCCTTAACCCCCACTAAGTGAGGCCAAGGATAGAACCCACATTCTCACAGAGATTATGTCGGGTCTCCAACCTGCTGAGCCACAGTTGGAACTCCTGAATGTCGTGTTTTTTTATTTTAGTTCCTTTTCCAAAAGAGGGCTATCTGAATATGTAGGGCAAAACCAGTTTTGGAAGACCAAACACTGAGAAAAAGGAGGAGATTAAAGAGCATTAGCAGCAAAAACACCTAAATGGAGAGCACCCATGGGTAGGATATGAGCTGTTTATTAATTAAGAGTTGGAAAAAGCAATTTCTGCCCTATAGTTCGACAAGGATTTAAAAGCAGCAGAAAAGAACCAGAGTCCTAGTCCTAAAGCCATGAGGCACCATTTAGTCCTAGACATTTCTTCAGCCTCTTCCAAGGTGCATGGGATATAGGTATTCCAAAATGGATGAAATCTATCTTGTCACTGTTTAAACTACCCTCGCCTCCCACCCCAAACCCTGGAAGGAAACTCTCTGAATTCTCTTACAAAGACCAACTCTTCTCCTTTTACAGGCCTCTGCTCTTCAAACCTCATCAGCATCTCTCTTGTTTCCATTTAAATTGAATGCCTCCTCTTGAGTACTTGGAGTAAAGAGAAAGACTGCCCCTTCTTGGGAAAAGTTGAAGTGTCCCACGGTTCCCCAGCAACTTAGGGATTCACATGGTGTGCTTTACAGTGAGGTGCAAAACCCAGTGTTTTGTAAACACTTCTGAGAACTATTATAAAGTATGAAGGCTTCTCTGCCAATCAGATCCAGAGCTGAGCTGAGCACTCCTTGCCCTATCCTAACAGACCTGTTGCCTGCAGGTCTAGCTGTTAAAATAATAGAGCAATGCTCCCAAACAGGTTGGGTGGTGAACATGGGCCCTGTGACTCACCTTTACCTTAGTTCTAACAGACAGCCTTTGGAAATGAGGCTGGTTAGGGTCTGCTGGGTGGATCCCTTATACAGCTCTGTCCTGTCTGATTGCTCCAGTCTTGAGTCCTGGGTGGCTAGGTGGAAGGGGGGTGCGGCAGATCAGGAATGTGGCGTGAGTACAGAAGCAGTGATTTCCAAAGTCCTTGGTCAGCAGTTTGGAGCCTAATATCTCCTTTACTCCGAGTTTCATGAAGGCAAACCACATCAAGCTTGGGGAGGTTACCTGTTGTTTGGTCTGGTCTTTACCCTTTGGATTTTGTACAGATTTGAATACAATAAATAAGACATCAGCATTTTTCTTACACCCCATCTCATCCTATTCCTGATATTAGCAGATGCCATTGTGCTGCTGAATAGAAGAAATATGCCACTCATGTCCATATTCCCTATGTACATAATTTTACTTCTACAAAGTAGTGATTATCTCAAAAAGACAATGATGAAATATTAATAATGATGAAATTATGAGTTTGACACTACCGATGGCAATATAAAGATTATTAATTTTTTTCTCTTACTGAAGTGGTTTGAACTGCATTCCTTGTCTAAGGCCTTGGAAATAATTAAAATTCTTTGACTATACAAGTGTCTCATGAAATGTGGTAATGAGATTGTTTTCTGATATGCAAAAGTGTCCCAACACGGTTTCTAATTGCATGCTGCACAGCCCCAACCAATTATCATACAAAATGCAACCATTTCTCTTTGTCTATCACTAGCGCCTGAATAGACAGCATTAGACCCAACTGCATAATTCTGGCCTCATTTTCATGTCTGATACTATAGTAATGTTGTGAGGCATTTACTTAGCAACAGGGGTAAATGTTTGTTTTAAATATGATTTCCTTTCTTCAGCCTCTTTGGAAATAGGCCTAAATTAAGAAGCACGCCTTCAGTTTCTTCAGAAGAGTGAGCATGTGTTTGCACACACACCTCAGCTTGTTTTTCCTTCTTCCCTCTGGTGATTGTGATGAGGTGAGGGTTTGTGCTAGCAGAATTCCAAAGTGTGGACAACTTGTGCTGCACTTTTATTAATACAAGAAGGAAAATATGACCAAAATCTTGTAGAAAATCAAAGCTCGGTCTGCTTCAGCCTTGTGTGAGTTTGCTGAGGATGCCGTAACAAAGAACCACAAAATGGGTGGCTGCAGCAACAGAAGCTTATTGTCTCACAGTTCTGGAGGCTAGATGTCTGAGATTAACGTGTTGGCAGGGTTGGTTCCTTCTGAGATTCTGAAGGTAAATCTGTTCCATTCTTCTCTCCTAGCTTCAGGTGGTTTGCTGGCAATCTTGCTATTCCTTGGCTTGAAAATCTTTGCCTTCATCTTCATATGGCACCCTCTGTGTGTTTGTGGGTATGTGTGTGTGTTTCCAAATTTCTCCTTTAAGGCACTAGTCATATTGGATTAGGAGCCCACCCTACTCCAGTATGACCTCATCATAACTAATTACATCTGCAACAGCCATATTTTCAAATAAGGTCCCATTCTAAGATCCTGAGGATTAGGATTTCAACATATGAATTTGTGGGGGAACACAATTCAATTACCCATTACAAGCTTCACATAAATAACAGACTATAATTCAATGAATATATATTGAATTGTAAGTTCATTTTTTAAGAGTACTGTGACATTTGCTTTTCAACTTTTAGTAATTCCTTCAGGACTCTTGTGTCCTCTTTAACCAAGCAGTAAAAAAAGAGTTATAATTTGCAGCAGAGGTCTCTCTGTCTACCGAATTTTGGTCCAGGCTTTTCCAGTACAAGATTGTAACATCTTATTACCGAGTTCCCCTCACTCCATTTACTGTTTCCTTTACCACTTCTATTGTTTTTGATAAACACATGAGAGTATGTACTTCAATAAAGGGGTACAGCCCTGATTGGGAGTCTAGCTCTGTCACAGGGTATGCATTAAACCGAGCCCAGAGACCTTGCAAGATTTGCACATCCTTATAAGATATTAAGTTAGAGACTTAAACTTCAGTGCCCATAAGCTGTATTCTAGACCCTAAAGAATACTGTAACAGGATACTAGGTTGAAATAGTTATAGGAAATATCACATTGAAAGACATGGCTGATCAGAACCTTATTATTACAAGATAGCCAGTTTAGAGAAATCAGGAATTAGGGCTAGAGCTGCACAAGAGGTGGTAGGAAAGGAACATGTATTTGTGGGAATATGAGAGAGAGGTGCAGTCTAGCAGGGAAAATATTGTAGAGGCTTGATAGTGGATGCCAGGTGGCATGCCAAGCTGGCACAGCCCTGGGGAGGCCCAACTTGGAGGCACAGAGATGGATGGTAAAGCTTGGCCTTGGAAAATTCAGGAGCAGATGGCGATCAGAAACACAGGCAAGCAGTTGAAATTTGAGAAGGCAGACCCAAGCCACAATGTTTCTGGTAGGAGTTTTCTCCCAAATGTGGAGGAGACCCTCCTCGACGCTCTGTCACTCCTCAGCTGTTGGAGGCATTGCTCTTTCTCTGTTGGAGTCCTGTTGTGGAGGTAATGCTCTAATTCTCCCAAATTCTCCTGCCTGCTATTTGTTCACTATCCCAAATTCTCCTGCCTACTTTATGTTTCAAGGAGGGAAAGATGATTGTAACTGGGGCAGATTCAGTAATGCAGTGGGGACAGATGTCTGATGGCAGTGGGCTGAGGAGAGAGTGGGCGATAAGAACTAGAAAGTCCTGCTGTGGTGGACGGCAGATAAGTCAGTGGGTCCTGACCTTTCACCACTCACACTCACTCTGAAGTTGTTTCACTTGTATCCTTCTCTCTCAATATCATCGGTACATTGATGACTCCTCAGTTTGTGTCTCTAAGCCTGATTTCTCTACAAAGCATCAGATTTGTATTTCCAACTGCTTACTTGAGCTCTCTTCTGGTCGGTCTCCAACAGATCCAGTCCTCTGCAAAGTAGCCAGAGGGGTTTTCTAAAACTGTAAAGCAAATCATGCCGTGTTCTTATTTAAAGCTTTTCAGTGGCTTCCTCAAATACTTAGAATAAAATCCAAATTCCTTTTTATGGCCCTGAAGGCCCTGCATAATCTTCCTCCCTAATCTCACTTTCTACCATTTTCCTGTTCTTTTACGCTGTTGAATGACCAGCTCTGATTGTAAGTTTGTAGTTCATTTTACCTGAAACAATCATCCATCAGATCTTCTCCTGGCCTCCTCTTCATTGTTCAATTCCAAGTGGATAGATCACGGCTTCCTCAGTGGCCTTTCCCAGACACACAATCCAAAGAAGCATAGTTCATCCACGCACCCAGGTGCTCTTTCCCATAATACTGGTTAACTTGTTTCAGAGTAGGTGTTCTAGCTCTTTGTTTATATCTATATTGCCTGTTTCTACTCCCAACCTCCCATCACCAAACAGACCATAACTGAAGGAGGATAGAGAACATGGAGGTTTCTAGGGGTTTTTGTTTGTTTGTTTTGTTAGTTTAGCTCAGCATGGCATTTCCAGTACTCAAGATTGTATCTAGTACATAAATGTTCAGGGACATTTTATTGAATAAGTGACCAGAAATACATCCAGAATCCAACCATTTCTTACCACCTTCACTGCTTCTGCTCTGATACAAGCCACCAACTTCTCTTGCCTCAATTCCTGAAATAGCTTCCCAATTGGTTTCCCCTCTGCTTTTGTCTTCCTCAGTCTATTCCCAACGCAGCAGTCAGAATGAACTTATTAAATTTAATAAGGAGATAAACATTTCTCTGCTCAAAATCCTCCAGTGACTTCTCATCTCAGAGTAAAAGCCGAAGTCCCTGCCATATCCTGATCCTTGCTACCTCTGATTTCTTTACCTATGACTCTCTCCCTACCTCTGTACTCCATCTATAGTGACCTCTTTGACATTCCCTGAAGACTGGCTTCAGAAATCTTGCACTTGCTTTTCCCTCTAAGTACAGTTTTCTTCTCCAGACATCCACATGGCTTGCTATTCTCTTGCACTTCCTTCAAATCTTAACTAAAATGTCATTTTATCATCAAGATCCTTGCAGGCTACCATAATATAAATATTACATGTAATTCATATGTATCATGTATTTTAATGTATAAATATAAAAATATGTTCAACATAGGCTTAGCTTTTAAAAATGCATCAGTAGAGGTTCAAACATTTAGCTCGATTTGATCTTTAGCAAAAATCCTGATATCATTTAAGCAGTAAAAATTATGCTACTTCAGCCCACAAATAATGAGTTCTGACTATTCATGATATTGACAGTATTCTGAGATATAACTCTTGCAAAAAACCCTTGAAATCATTGAAATGGTGTTTACTGACATTATCAGGATCGCGGAGAAATGACTTTTCACTTTCTGTATTTAAAAGACTCTTATGACAAATTTCCCCTTGGCTTCCTCACACTTTAATGGGGGAAAAAAATCAAGGTTTTAATACAAGATGCCTATTTATTTGCTCATTGGACCAAAAAGATATATGCTCACTGGCTAGAACATAGTAATAATATGTATAATAGCGTTCTAGCACTCAAGTACTTTAATCTCTTTTAATGTCCACTGCAACATATATAAATAGTGCCCTTTGGTACGGATCCAAACATACTTATCTCATGAATTATATTTAACTCCTTGATAACTGTTGTGAAATGTTCTCTTCCTATACCATGACTTTTTGACATTAACATAATAAAAATACATTAATCACTTTTCCTTCATATATGCTCCACATATGCTAAGACATGATTCAAATTCAATACATCAGTGATTTTGGCCAAATATGAATCAGAATGTATGCTATAAACTATAGAAGCTCTTCAACATTTTATGCTGTGATATTATTAGTATTTTATTATCAATGCTATAGCTTCTGAAACTGTCAAACTGTCTCTACATTATCTGGAATCACTAGAGGTTATGGATCATGCTTAAAGAAGCAGTGTAAACTTTGATGGGGCATCAATAAAGCTGTCTTAAAGATTATTTTTAAAATAGGAGTTCCCATCATGGCACAGCACAAGCAAATCAGACTAGAACCTATGAGGTTGCAGATTTTATCTCAAGCCTTGCTCAGTGGGTTAAGGATCTGGCATTGCCATGAGCTGTGGTGTAGGTCACAGACATGGCTCAGATCTGGTGTTGCTGTGGCTGTGGCATAGGCCAGAGGCTACAGCTCTGATTAGACTTCTAGCCTGGGAACCTCTATGTGCCGCAGGTGCAGCTTTAAAAAAAAAAAAAAAAAGACAAAAAAATTATTGTTAAAATATATTTATGTATACTCAACATATTCCATATTCAAACTACCATATGATCCAGGAATCCCAGTCTTGGGCATATATCTGGACAAAACTTTCCTTGAAAAAGACACATACACCTATATGTTCATTGCAGCATTATTCACAATAGCCAAGACATGGAAACAACCTAAATGTCCATCGACAAATGAATGGATTAAGATGTGGTATATATATACAACAGAATACTACTCAGCCATAAAAAGAACAAAATAATGCCATTTGCAGCAACATGTATGGAACTAGAGACTCTCATACTAAGTGAAGTTAAGTCAGAAAGAGAAAGACAAATACCATATGATATCACTTGTATCTATAATCTAATATATGGCACAAATGAACCTTTCCACAGAAAAGAAACTCATAGACTTGAAGAACAGACTTGTGGTTGCCAAGTGGGAGAGGAAAGGAGTGGGATGGACCGGGAATCTGGGGTTAATAGATGCAAACTATTGCATTTGGAGTGGAAAAGCAGTGAGATCCTACTGTATAGCACAGGGAACTTTATCTGGTCACCTGTGATGGAGCATGATGGAGATAATGTATGTATGTATGACTAGGTCACTTTGCTGTAGGTAGAAATTGACAGAACACTATATAATGGAAAAAATAAAAATCATAAAATAAAAAAATGTAAAAAAATAAAATAAAATGTATTTAAAGAAAATGTAGTGCAGATGAGGCAACAAAGATTAATGGTATGACAAGGGAAATAGAAAGCATGTTCTTTTATACAAACTCATTCTTCCAGTCAAATTCGCCAAGGCAAGAAGTAACATCAATAGCAACCAGATTCCTATAACCAGGTGACCCTACTTTTCCCACTCTGTCCTGCATAAGAAATAAAGGAGCCAAGCTCACTCAGGTCCATGGTCCCAGTCTTTCCTTGCTTGGGCTTCCTATTAGAACACAGTACATTACTCTTCTTTTCTACTGCTGTTAGTCCCCCCACATGGAAACTCTTGCACAGTGGTTTATACATTCAGGAGCGCCAGAGACAGAGTCGGCCCCCTTCCCCGCTGCCCCTGCCCCTGGCAATTCATATATTGAAATCCAATCTCCCATGTGAATGATATTTGGAAATGGGGCCTTTGGAGTGATTACGTCATGAGAATGTACCCCTCATGAATGGTATTAGTTCCATTATAAAAGGACCCTAGAGAGCTCCTTGCCCCCTTCTACCATGTAAGAACACAGCAAGAAGATGGCCATTTATGAACTGAAAAGTAAGCTCTCACCAGACACCAAATCTGCATTTGAAGCCTTGATCTTAGACTTCTAGCCTCCACAACTGTTGATTTTAAGCCATGCAATCTATATTGCTATAGCAGCCTGAACTAAGGCAGGGAGGGAACAGTTTGAGCTGAGTGGGACACTGCATTTTCATGCTACGCTAGTCTCTGGCTGTGTGTCTATTCACGGCTGGCCATCCTCATCCGACATCCTGGTGCAGAGTACAGCACTCAGCACATTAATACAGTAATGATTTAACAGGATCCTTGACTTTTGAAGTGTTTTCACGTTCATTATTTCATTTGGGTGTGGCTAACCTGCCCTGCCAAAGCCATGGAAATTTTCCCCCTGAGTAGAAAGCAGCTTATCAAAAGCATGACTCAGTCACAATACCTCCTCCCCTTGAAGAGGAACACGTACATAATGGTCTCTGCAACAGCCCAAAGAAAATGATAGCTTTCTACCACCATATTCTGTCCACAAAATCTAATTTCTGTGAAAAGACGGAGACTTTATTAAGAAATGGGTCAGGATGAAAATGAAGGTTAGGTCATTAAGAAAGGGAGAAAACAGATCTCTCATAACATGGGTGCAGCTCAGAAATATTTGACTCATCCAAGTAATAAGATTTGCTGACATAGGCTGCAGGCTCCTTAACTTCCATGGAAACTTTCAAGTGTCATACTCCACTGAGAAGACAAATTCCTCCAGTTTAGACTTGTAGCTTGTAAGATTCTTATGTCATCTTGGCTTCTAGAAGCTAAAATCTTTTATCATATTGATGGACTCTGTAAGATATCACTGAACTTAAGAAGTTGAAGTGATGTTTAAGGACACCTGCACTTAGGCCCCTGAGACATCCAGGTACTAGAAGTGGGTTAGGCTTCCTCTTTCTTTTATAGGTATTATTAGTGATGGGGCAAAAGCTGTCTCCCTTGCTTCCTTCTTCCCTCCCACCCGCCCTCCTTTCCTTTCTTCCTTCTTTCCTTCTTTACATTTTTCCCTTCCTTCCTCCCACCCTCACACTGTCTCTCCGCTCTTCTCTCCACAGCTATTTAGCACCTACCACGTGGCAAGCTTGTCGCTACACTTCAGAGATCCTAAGACAATTTGTGCATCACTTTGCCTGCTTTAAAGATGCTCATAAACTAACAAAGAGGCATTTGTTCCAGGTGCTGTCAAGTCAAGGTGAGTCTTCTCTTGCCATTATCTTCCTTTTTGTTACATTAATACACCTCTGCTTCTTTAAGGAAGATTTAAATATCTGTGAAACCCTATCTTATCTCACATTCTCAGGGCAAAAAGCCACAAATTCGAATAAATATGTTACAGTTAGTGAACACCAAATATACTTAGTTAATATATTCCTGTTAATTTGAGCCCCCAGGTGGAGTGTGGTTTCTTCATATTTACAAAAACTTGAGTTGTCAATGAAACATGAGTGTTTGTGCAGTGATTCAAGCTACTAACAGGGTTACTGAATATAGGAAAATACTCCCTACAAGATAGACTCTAGAGAAACATCAGTCCCTGGCTCTGTGATCATTGTAACAACCTTAAGTTACTTTTCCTTAAGTGTCATTTAGGCAGACTAAACAATAAAGGAACAGATTTGGCATACCATTTTCATCAAACTCTTCAAAATTTGAGACATTTGAAGAAACAAATTCAGGACTTCTTTTTCCTTAAGTAATGTGAATTCATTTACCTGAACCCCTTCCCTCAATTCACATAATATAACATTGCTAAAAATGTGTTGAGATAGCAGGAAATTTAAGAACAGTTCTCCAGTGGCAGATAACCACTGAAAAGCAGAGCATAAGCCCATGAGGCACAGCTGAGGCTTCCTTTGGCAGTTGACCCCAGGTGGGAAATCTGGGGTTAGGACTTTCCTGAGTCAAGTACCCCAAGAGCTTTTAGTTTAAGATCCTCAGGGTAACAGAATAAATGCTTAAGCCCATGAGGAGAGACCTGGAAACTTTAAAGGACTGTTCCTGAGTAAAAAGCAAGATTGAACATGCTGTTCCCGGTGGTGACACAGGAAGGCAACAGGGAAATTTATCTGTCTCTGCCTGAGTTCCTGGGAGGTTTAAAATTTGGGTCTGTCCCATACTTAAATGTGGGGTTAGAGTTTATACTATCCTCAAAGTTCTTAAGGTTTAAGAATCCTCACGAGAAAGGAACACCAATGTGCCCCTGTACCAATGATGATTCTGGGGTACTTGTCAGACACAGAGATCCCCTCCTCTCCAAAGTACATGGCTCCATGACCCCACCCAAAATGGCCTCAAGTTCAACATTTACAAGTAAATAATCCAAGGTAGGTGACAAACCCTAGACGTAACAGGTAGCAGCTTTAGAATATCACTGTTTTCATATTATATCACATTCTCACAGAGAAAATAAAATTGTGTTCAAATAAGTAAAGGTGGAGTTCCCGTCGTGGCGGAGTGGTTAAAGAATCCGACTAGGAACCATGAGGTTGCCGGTTCAATCCCTGCCCTTGCTCAGTGGGTTAATGATCCGGCGTTGTCGTGAGCTGTGGTGTAGTTTGCAGACAGACGCGGCTCGGATCCCGCGTTGCTGTGGCTCTGGCATAGGCTGGTGGCTACAGCTCCGATTCAACCCCTAGCCTGGGAACCTCCATATGCCGTGGGAGCGGCCCAAGAAATGGCAAAAAGACAAAAATAAATAAATAAATAAATAAAATGAAACAAATAATTAAAGGTAATGAAAAGAATCAAAACTATAAGAAATACACAAGAAAGAAATACCAAGCAGATTAAAATAAATCAAATAGAACTTTTAAAATTAAGCAATAACCAAATGGCTTATGGAGGGTATGAGAAACAGCTGAAGCAAAAATATTGAACTAGAAGGCAGATCTGAGAAAATTGCGTAAAATGCATTTGAGGAAGATAAATTAAAAATATGAAGGAGAGATTCAGTGGCATGGGGGACAATGAGAAGGTCTAATATATGTAGTAAAAGTTCAAAAGGGAAAAGAAAAAGAATAATGAAAAGTCAAATAGTAACAAGAAGATGGCTGAGAATTTTATAAAACTGATGAAAAGTATGAATCCTTAAGTCCAAGAATAAAAAGTTTTAAGTAAGATAAATAGAGGAAAAACTTAGTGACAATAGATTCCTCATGGTAACAATAGAGGCCAGGGTACAATTGGATAATATCTTCATATTACCAAGAAAAACAGCTGTCAATCTAGAATTATAAATTAGACAAACTATCAGTCAAGAGTGAAAGCATAATAAAGACAATTTTAGACAAAAAGACATAGAGACTACCATCCACATACCTTCACTAAAGCAATTATTAAAATATTTACCTTAGAAAAAGTGAAAATTGGTTCCAGAAGAAAAAGAGAGTTTCTGAAAGCAGTAGTGGGCAAAGCAGTTGGCAAGCTAGGGTAAATCTGAACACATGTTAGCAATATAAAAAAGTGAAAATAATTGTGAACAATGTGAGATTCATAAAAACAAAGTTGAAATCAAAAACTGAGAAAATGACATATAAGGGAAAAGGGAGCAATCAAAATTAAAGTTTTTAAGTCTTTATAATATTTGGGAATGTGGTAAAATCATTGATTCACTGAATTTTTTCAGACAGGCATGCATTTTTTTTTCTCTTTTTAGGGCCACACCTGCGGAATGTGGAGGTTCCCAGGCAAGAGCTATATTTGGAGCTGCAGCCGCTGGCCTTCACCAAGGCTACAGCCACCCAGATCCAAGTCGCATCTGCGACCTACACCACAGCTCACAGCAACGTCAGATGCTTAACCCACTGAGCAAGGCCATGGATTGAACCTGTATCCTCATGGATGCTAGTCAGATTCACTTTGCTGAGTCACCATGGAAACTCCACATGCATTTTTAAAATCAAAATGTAAACTATAGCATCATAGAGATTAAATGTATAATTTCCTAACCCGTGAAAGGAAAGAAAGAATTAAGGCAATTATATCAGCCTAATGCTTATTTTAAGAGGGAAAAAAGAGAAAAATATGTGATATAGGAAGCATAAAATGAAGTGATAGAAATTAAAACTTTCAGGGATAGAATAACTTTAAGTGAACTAACTTCATTTAAAAGACAAGAATTACCAGATCGGATTAAGACAGTAGAACCAGCTACTTGATATTTACGAAAGTTATACTTTTTCTTATTCCAGTTGCATTTTTATGTTTCAGCTGCCATAACAAAATACCAGACTGGGTGGTTTAAACAACAGAAATATCTTTTCTCACAGTTCTAGAGTCTGAAACTCCAAGGTTAAAAAATTGTCAGAGGTCATTTCTAGTTAAGACCTTTCTTCCTAGCTCATAGATAGCTGCCTTCTTGCTATATCCTTACATGGCCTTTCTTTCTTTCTTTCTTTCTTTCTTTCTTTTTCTTTTTTTTTTTCTTTTTTTTTTTTTTGTGCATGGATGCAGAGAGAGAGAGAGAAAGTGAGAGGGAGCCAGAGAGAACAAGCTCTGGTGTCTCTTCTTATAAGGATGCTAATTCTCTTGGTTCGGGGTTCTACCCTTATGACCTTCTTTAAACTTAATTACTTCCTTAGAGGCCTCGTCTCCAGATACAGCCACACTGGGGTTAGGGTTCTAACATATAAATTTTGAGGGGACACAAACATTCAGTTCATAATACCGATTTTCCGTAAGTAGTGCACTTCATAATACGGATTTTCTGTAAGTAGTACACAAGGCAAAGGTTCCAAAGCTAACGCTTTATTTGGTTAGAGGAAGCATAGAGCAGAAAGGTGAGAGGGGAAAAAAGATGAAAAGGAACACAGGTGGAACACTCACAATACCTGATTTTGAGATTTACTATAACATCACAGTTATCAAGGTAATGTGGTCTTGATAAAAAATAGACTAATGAAACACGATAGAGAGCTCAGAAAGAGATCCACACAAATATATCCAGTTGATTTGACCAAGGAGCAAAGGGAATTCAGTGGAGAAAGCATAGTCTTCTCTCAGCAAATGGTGCTAGATATTAACAACTGGATGTCCGAATGCACAACAAAAACCCATATAGGACCTTAATGCCTTTCTGTCACGATGCTGTATGCTAGAAAATTGACAGAACACTGTAAACCAGCTATAATGAAAAAAAATCATTATATATATAAAAGTTAACTCAAATGGGTCATAGAGATAAATGTAAAATAAAAAACCGTAAAGTTTCTAGAAGAAAACATGAAAGAAAAACCTGTGAACTTGAGTTTAGAGATTAGCTTTTAACTACAACACTAAAACCATGACCTATGGAAGAACAAAATTGATAAGCAGAACTTTATTATAGCTATTATTTTCCATCATATTCTATCCAATAGATGGGATATAGTTCCCTCTGTGCTAAACTACATACATGCCTCATATTTTGCTTTTCAAATTTGAATCTTCAGTCCATCTGGTGTTAATGTTTGAGTATAATATGAGGCATGTATGGAGTTTAGTATTATATATAGAATGTCACAGTAGAAACAGGAGATTCCATCCTTTCCACAGTTAACTGAAATGTCATCTCTTTTGTAGGCCTAGCTCAAATACGTATGTGTGTCTTTTTAGAATGTGTACTGTGTTCATCCCTGAACAGAGGTCTCTTTTCCATCTGGTATCACTTCTCACCAGCTTTAAGGAGTTCCTTTAATGTTTCATATAGTAAAGCTGTGCCACACACCTTCTTTCAGCTCTTTTTTAATCAGAAATGTCTCTATTTGCCATTATTTTAAAAGAATGTTTTCCTTGGATGTAGTATTCTAGATTGATAGGAATTTTTTTTTTTTGCTTTTGTTTACATGCATATAGTAAAAGCACAAAATCCATGCATAATGCTGTACCAAATTCGTTATGGTATTCTCTTTAAAGATGGGAGAAGGACAGATGGGGGTAGAACTCTGGCCATAACTAAAGCATTTCTTATAAATATAGAAAGAGTAATACAAAATAAAAATTTTAAAAGATAGAATCCTTTTAATCTTGAGCCAATAGGTATTTGTTATATTATTTTCTATATAATTTCTTTCATTTGTTCATTTCAAACATACGTCCTTTTAAATTTTTAAAATATGTCTCACATTGCAGTTATACAAATTCTCATCTTATAGCTTGATGAATTATTACAAAGAGAATACATCTGTGCATCTAAGGAATACTCTGCTCAGATTCTTTTCAGAATTTACAGACACTCTTAGAAGCAAAGTGAACCCAAATGCCTGACCTCTCAGGTTTCTTCTTTTCTTGGAATATAGGACTATATTTTGCTGGCTATTTTCTTTGAGATGCCTCCAAATATTAAAAAAAAAAAAGACAAAAAACAAAACAAAACAAACAAACAAAAAAAAAAACAAAAAACCTCGTCCAGCTTTTCTAGTTCTTTCAAATTACCAAGGTCACCCACCACCTTAACCAAGCCCATCCTGTACTAGCCGATAAAACACTTTTATTCACACAGAGAAACACACACACATCCAACTAAAGATTCAAAAGGGCAATTTAGAGTCTAAATTTAGTGGGACTTGAGTACTATGCTAAATGTTATAGCAGGCAAAAATAAACTAAAATTTTAGCCTAACATCAGAGTTATCCGTGGGAATCTGGGGGGACTAGAAAACATGGACAAAAAATACCATTAGTGTAAAATGTATGCTGTTAGTAATTCACAAATAAATAGATGGGAAGCACGTGAACTCTTACCAAAGCACATAAAGTGTGTTTAGAAGTAAGATTTGTCCCTAAAATAATAAGAATCCTGAAAGTCAGGTGAAATGCTAAAGGGTCATTCGAGAATTGAGAAAAATAAGAGACCCACTCAATTTACCCACTCAATAACTACCTGTTCATCCTTTCAGCCAAGGTGTGTTTATGTCACCAAGCTCCAGCCAAATCAAGGTGAATCAGAATGGTATACAAAGATTCTGAAACCTGCCCTTAAAGGAAAGGGCCCTTTCTCACGTCAAGACAGAAAGTGGAGTAGCTGTTTTAGAGCACAAATGGAAGATGAGTGTTGAGGCTGGCAGAGCAAAGAGAAATCTGAATCCCTGACACAATCACCAGTATATTCAGACTACTGTGTGAAAGAGAAATTTGGTTCTATTCTGTTTAAGCTATTGTTATTTTTGGATCTTTGTTAACAGAATCCACGCTTGTAAGCTAATTCATACACTATCCAAATTGTCCATAATTCTCTAATATGACACAAGATAAGCTGGTGAAAGAAATATATGAAGGTGACTATCGAACAAAAATAGAGATAAGGAACAGGACACAATTACCAAATATATTTTAGGATCAATACCCATTAGACCTATTCTTTAGTTTTCTCTCATCTAACACTGATGCTCTGTGGATCTTGTCCCTGTGGCCTGCCCCTGTTCAGTGCTCATTTTCATTGCCAATGCAATTATTTCCATTTTAATGATAAGGACATTGGAAATCTATGTTCAGGTGTCTTTCTTTTTTTCAGTCCCTTTTAGATTTTTTTCCCAGTTATGGTACAATGAAGAAACTGGAATCTATTTTACCCCAAGATACTAGATATGATGACTTAGCTTTAAATTGGTTTGGCAGTGTTTTCCCCCCAGATATATCATTTTAACCAGAGAAATCATTATAGTGATTTTCCCCCTGTGAATAAAAACAAGGAATCCTTTCTGCAACATTTTTTTTTTCTGTAACTTTCTATGAGGTACTGCATCTGAAGTGGGATTTCTTTAACTACGGTTTGCAGAATTCATGGTCTGGTTATTAGCTCCTGTTTCTCATTTTTGACTTTATCCAGATGGACCAACAGATAGTATTTTTTTTTCCTAACTGTCCTGGATAATTTTTGCCAGTTGGCTGACAAGTTGAGGATATGGAAAATACTATGCAATCAAGATCTGGCTGGAACCCCCTGTAGGCAAAAGAATCAAAAGATCAGTCCCAATGTGAAGAGCACATATTTCCATAAAAGATGCTTTCTGTCTAGTCTGAAGCACTTGCTTCCAGTTTTTAGGCACATAGAAATTGTCCAGTTCTCAGGAGACTGAAAACACTTGTAAAATTCATCTGGGTTGAGGTGACCCATTCACCAAATACATCAAGTTTCTCAGGCTAGAACATTCTTACAAAATGACTCTTCCCTCTACATTTTTGTCAGACCAAGAACTATATTATTTTTATAAACAAATCAAAAGAAACCATCAGAAAATTGAGAAAATACTCACACTTAAAAGCCACTGCCCGTTAAATGTCCATGATTCTTTTCTTAATCTTTGTTGGAGTACATGTCTAGGCATTCTCTGTTAGAACAGTGCTCAACAACTCTGATTACCTTATAATTGTAGAGAAACCACTAACAACATGCATATGTTTGCTTTACCAGGGCAGAGCTTGAGAGTTCAAGAATATAAAATTCTGAGATGAAGCATTTGTGGGAAAGGAGACTGGGTTTGAGCTACATATTATATAAACCTTCATCATTTACTTCCCAACCAGCACTGCTAGATCTTGGGGCAAAGAATTGAAGCCTTGTTCTCTCATTGGTATAGGCTTTACTGTTTAATGATGACTCTTTTATTTTTTTTTCCTCGTCTTTTGCTTCTTTTCATTAAAAGACTCTATAGTTTACTGGAGTTTAGTATAAAATCCCATCAATATTATTGCTTCATTTTTCAATATTAATGATTGATGTGTAAAAAAAAATCACCTCCTTGGATTTTGAGTTGTGCTGCCAGGGTCCTTTGAACATTTGTTTTCATTGCTGAAATGGAGACAAATGCTGTGGCAAAAATATTCTCTTCCCTTCAGTTGCTGGCACCAAATTGCTAAGGCAGCTCTGCACTGAGACAAAGTTTTGAAAAGGAAAAGAACATTTCAGGGCCCAAGCATGCTAGAATTTTAGTTTTCTCTTAAAGACAACATTTCAGAGCAAATAGAAACACCCCCATAAGTTTTAATTAATCATTTGCGTGGACTTTAATGATCATTTATATCCTGATGGAGGATGAGAGAGCACATGTGTTTACAGTCATACACATTTTCCTTTATTGTCCACAGAACATTAAAACCACAACACAAGACTAAGTGGGCCTTCCTGCGAATTAGGAAGGACACATTGACCACAGTCATCCATGTGAAGAACATCAGAGTCTCTGAAATAACCCTCACGTCTTTAAAATCAATCAAGTAATCAGTAAGAATTTACTACGTGCCCTGAGCCACGCTCATCTCTGTAGGGGAAAACACACAATCCTTTGTTCATGAAGGAAGTGAGGAGGAAATATGACACATATTAAAAATAAGAGAATAATGACAAGTCAAAGAGTCAAAGAGCTGTGTACCCAGAGAGCATTGTTTTGACCCAACTTAATTTTCTTGAATTAGACTCTGGAATGAGGCCATCGGTCTGCTCTAAGGATTTCTAAGAAACAACTTGAATGAAATTCACTACAATATTTATTGTAAAGTAGTTGAAACGATCATTTGCCTTACACAAATAAACATGCTAAAAATCGTAGAAATAACAAAAAAAAGGAGGTATTGTGAGATATAGATAAAAGTGCCCAAAAGATTAGAGAAAAACAGTGGTACTTAGTGAAGACATCTTAGAAGAGAAAGACTTGAGCTGTGCCTTGAAAAAATAGATTAATTATTTTTACCTATTAAAATAGGGTATAAAGAGGGCATTCAAGGAGTCAAGGCTGAAAATATGGTCATTTGTGCATTGATTTTACGAGGATTTAAGAGCATATGCCATACTCTGTACCAAACACTGAAGCTGTCACAACAGAAAATGGGCAGTGTTTCTGCCCTCAGTGAGCTTACATTCTAGTGAAGAAATAGCAAGATAAGACCAAGAAACATTTAACTTTGGCCTTTCCTTTCTTTCCTGCATTTCTTTATCATAATGTCAGATAGTGCCAGAGGTATTAATATTGTCTCAAGAAAAGCTAGGATTGTTATGGCAGGAATGGAAGAAAATGAACAGTAAATATATGTTATTTTTCTCTTTTATTACTTCCAAGGCAGGAAAATCAGAGGAGAGGCCTCGAAGGGAGTAGAGTATAAAAGCTAATGATACCATGTGCATGTGCATGCGCATGAAAGAAAATAGAATATAGATGAAGTATATATATCTGTGCTGCAAAGAGAAAGAAGTGTGAGGTGGTACATTGGAGAAGGTCATCTGGAAATTGGGGAAAGTTAAGGAGAAAGGAAGCTGTTGACAAGAAGAGAATGCCGGTAAACCCCCCCCCCCCACCCGGGGTCAGAAGCAGGCCAGCTGAGCCAGCACCTGCAGACCTCTGGCCTTTGGACTGGGAGTGGAGAGAAGGTGATGAGAGGGATTTTCTAGGCAGCTTCTCACCTGCATCCTTCTGTGATCATACAACTGAAGGATGTCTGCCTCTCCCTGAGAACTAGCTGAGACTTTGTGAACTACTTAGGACACTTAAAACTCCCTGCCCCACTCAGAAGGAGGTGTCAGTTCTGGACCCCCGCAACAGGGGTGGTGGTACAGATAGGAAGATCCTATCACCAGTCTTTGGATTGGCTAAAGGGTAGAAAAACCCATCCTTGTTATAGACAACTGCACCTGCACACAGGTATGTGCACACACATGCATGTGCAAGGACACCCAGATGTACAAAGGGCTTTTCAATTCAAATGCAATATAAGTCTGAGATTTTTTTTGACTCCACGAAGGCCTGAAAGTATATACAGGATAAAAAAATAGTTAACTCAGTGTTTCTCAAACTTAGCTAATCATAAGAGTCAAGCATTAGAAATGCAAGTTCCCTGCACCTAGCCTGCTAGATTAGTGGCTTTGCCCTAGGCCTGGAAATCCGTGTTTTTGGCCAGAGTTCCCTGTGAGTCTTATGGTTAGACAGGTTTGGAAAACACAGCTTCATCAAGGGTGGCCAAAGTGTTATACTTTCTCCCCCTTCTAGTGCCCACCAAGTACCTCACCAGTTGATCCCAGTGCTTCCTCCTGCTTAGCCTGTATTCTTTGCAGCTACCAATGTCTGAATTGCCATGCCATACAAGAGAGGACAAAACCAATTTATTTACGTCCCAGTGTAATTTATGTGAGATACTCATGCTGTAAAATCCACGTTTTGAGCTGCTTATGGAAGGCAGTGAGCATGTTATCTCACCGTCCATAAAGGACACACTCTTTTGCTGATGGTGACTCTAACTGTCAAGATCTCCTGGCCATCAGGATCCTATCTGCAGGCCTTGACCTTGTGTGTTCCTTAATGAAAATGTTGGAACTCAGAGCCTAAGATATGATGTGTTTGAGGCCGCAGAGGAAAACTTCACAGCACACTTCCCTATAAGGCAACAGCAAGCAGCAAGACCTATGTGGACCCAAGCTGACTCCTATGTGGACCCAAACAGTTTGGACAGGGGCTTATTAACTAGCCAGTCCATCTTCTGGCTAAAGAGGATAATTATCTAGTACCCTGCTGGATTTAAGTTGCCATGATTTCTACCTCTCTTTCTTGTGAAAGTTTTCACATAAGTTGGTACTGCTTTTTCCATCTGGTCTAACAAACTGGTTATGGCTCAACTCTGAAGTCAGAAAGACTTCCATTCTGATCCCATTGAGCTGTTTTGCAACTGTGTCACTTGGGCAAATTTCTTCCCCTCTCCTGTCCTTTCTGCAAAGTGGGGATGAAGATGGTGCCTCACTCAGGGGTTGTTCGTTAGGACTTAACTAGATAATGAATACAGAGCACCTAGCCCAGTGCCATGGAAAATATCGACTGTTAATCCTGGTCTGAAAATCATCCTTGCTGTCAAAACCTGGCCATTCATTGTGTTTATGTGTGTGTGACTTTCTTATTCAAGCTGCTTGTATTATGTTGTGATGCCTACATAAAATTTGAACTATAGATTATTTCCTCATTTACCCAATCTCAACACCCTAATATTACCTCCTTTCCACTGACCCAGTATTTAAAGGCTTTTCACAGGGGTTATCCTGACTTTAGGAATTCCTTCAGGACACCTAGAAGGGTACAAATGGTTTTTACCCGGCAAAAACACTAACACTAATAACTACAATGCGAGTTTTATTCATTGATCCAAGAAACCACATTGCTACGTATTGAGTCGTTTCCTTGGAAAAGCATCTGTTGAGCCCAAGACTGAAGTCAAGTGCCTCTAACAAATAACTTTATTCAGAGTACTTCACAGTCTGTAATGTTCCATTCATTTGTACAGTTATTACCATAAGAGTCATCCTTCCTTTTTCAATCCCACTTTGAACTTAGCTGGGATGAGCAATAGATCCGGATCCACTTGCTACCAGCTTGTCCACAGCATCAAGCACAGTACCCAGCACAGAGCAAGTGCTCAGTGAATGTTTGCTAAGTGCTACAACAGTGCTGGTTGCTGACCATATCCCCCGGGATCCCTTCAGTGTTTGTGTATATCCCTCCCCTGGCTTCTTTGTGCTTTTGCTTCCAGTGACCTTTACCTTGACTTGCATTGAGGGACTCCTCTGGCCCATATACAGATTCATTGTCAGGATATTCAGAGACCTGGAAATACCTGGGGTTTTATATCTCCTGGACCCTTCCTTAGCCAGTGGTCAAGCCCCTGACCTCAAAGGAGAAAAACTTTGTAGTGTATATCAGACTCCCAAGTTTCTCTATGGGATCAACTTGAAGCCCCACAAGACTCTACTGGAATCACTCCCTAAGAGGCTCCTTCTTCCCTCCTCTGCTGCCTGCACTCTCTTGCACACTTGGCTTGCCTATCTTCAATAAATCACTTGCATACAGATCATTGACTCCAGGTCTGCTTCTGGGGAACCCAACATAAGACATTACGTAAATGGTTTTTAGAAACAAATTGAGCCTCCAATGAAGAGTACCTGCTGGCAGGGAGCCCTGGAAAAGGAGCTGAGCAGGTGGGCAAGGGCCAGATCATGGGAGGCCTTGTCTTTCAAGCTTAGGAGTTTGAACATTATTTGAAAATAGGAAGCTTAGAAAGCATTTCGATTAAGAAAAAGAAAGAAAGAAAAAAACTGTCCCTGAGAAATAGAAAATATTTACTCCCTATGTCTTTCAGGGCTTATAAAGAGTAAGATTACAGGAGCAAGGTTTGCGTTGCGTATGCTCTGTCAGACATTACATGTGAACCTGAGATGCATCAGCAGAATAGGGATCGGGCATAGCTCTTCTGTGGGCAACAAATGCTCATATGCAGCAAGGACAGAGGAAAATGGGAAGATGATACGGGCTTTTTGAGGTAGAAAAGTGACTCTGTCAAGAGCATCTTTGAGGTGCTGATACAACACACACTTGAGAGCATTGTTTTCTTGGCAAATGGGGATTTAAAAACTTTGGCCTGTAGCCATGTAATGAAAAGAAATGCATATTTTTCTTAGGCGTGTCTAAGACATTTTTAAAAACCCTTTGAAAAGCTAAGCTATATAACCATGGGAGGAAGTGGCTGAAGAAATTTCAGTTTTGTAGCTGTGAAGACTGCATGTAAAGGAGAATGGGGGTATATGCAAGTTGTCAGAAACGACCCAGGATGTGGATAACTGTGATTATAAGTGTGAATGTTTGCAGAGGATTGTGTCCATGGTAAGTAGTTTATTTTTGACAGCAAAAGGAAAATGTAGAGTTTGTTCAATATGAAGACATTTCAAGTAAGACCCTGGAAGATTTCAAAGGGATACAGCATGACGTAAATCAGAATAGTGCTTATTCTCATTACCAGGACAAGAATAAGCAATAAGACCTGTATTTATGTGTGTGTGTGTGTGTGTGTATTTATATTTATATATTTATATATGTGTGTGTGTATACACATACACACACATAATGTGTATATATATATGTGTGTGTATGTGTGTGTGTGTATATAACATTTATTTAACTGAAAATTCCAAATGTAGCCCATAGCTGAAATTACTTACTTTAACTCTTTCACTAAAAAACAGATTCTCCTGGCTTAAAACACTTCTTTATATATCTTAGATAATTTGACAGCGCTACAAATTTAGGTCAACCTATAAAATATTCTGTGGGAGTGTAACTTTCTATATGGCAAGTTATCCTTCAATCATCATGAGAGAACTGGTTTTATTCCAGCCCAGCTCTGGAATTAAGAAAGTTTGACCATAAAGATGGCTTCCTGAGACTGTAAAGATTTGTATTTTTCTATAGATTTTTTCCACATGTGCATCATTGTAATTGGATAGAAGCAGCAGCAGATAAGTTTTTATTTAGTTATGTAAATTTTCTTTTTGATGGTGTAAAATAGATAATTTTGAAAAACTAAGGAAGGGTGGGATGAAGGAGAGATAAAAGCAAACAGCCACCACACTTTTGGCTAAAAACTCTAGGTGGCTACCAGGAAACTAGAGAGTTTTACTCTTGGCTCATATTTTGAGCTCTATACATTGGAGGCCAGGAGTGCACTATCAGCTCCTTATTCGTTTTGGACTAAAAGTCCCTTTTCAGTCATAACTGATCATTTTTATTCCATTGCTGGCACAGGTTCTGTACAATCATCAATCAAACAATAGTAGAAATTTAACGGACCCCATTATCCTTTTTATAAAATCATCTGCCTCATTTTCTTTAGTCTTTTGTGAGTGTGTATGAATAAAAAACTATTCAGAGTAAAAGTAAATATTTCTGCTTTATTGAGCCGATCAAGAAACTGAGGTCCAAAGAAGTGAAGTGTTTGATTGAGTTCACACAGCTTTTTAGTGGAAGAAAAAGGGCTATAGCTCAGGACTCCCAGTTCCCAGGCTGGCTTTTTAGTGGAAGAAAAAGGGCTATAGCTCAGGACTCCCAGTTCCCAGGCTGGCTCTTTCTACCCTCCAACTTCCCCCTTTCCCAGGCTTTGCTGCTGTGTTGTGTCCTATCAGTATTACTACAATTTGTTTGTCCATTACCTGTGGATGCACATTGGCTTTTTTTCCAGTTTGAGACTATGAACATTTCTGTGTATATCTTTGTATGACTTGTGTTTCACTTACCTTGTAATTACCAAGGAATGGAATATTTTTTTAACTTATGAGAGGTCGCCAAACTAGTTACACCATTCTACATCTCCAACAGCACTGTAGGAGAGTGTCCAATTTCTTGAAATTCTCACCACTGCATGGTATGGTTAGATATTTTAGTTTTTGCTACACAGTAGTATCTCATTGTGGTTTTAACTTACATTGTTCTTATGACTAATAATGCTGAACAGATTTTTCATGTATTTATTTGCCATCTGTATACCTTCTTTTGTGTAATGTTTAAATGTTTTTACCAACTTTTTTTTATCTTTTATATATATATATATTTTTTTTTTTTCTACTGTACAGCATGGTGACCCAGTTACACTTACAGGTATACATTCTTTTCCCTCACATTACATGTGCCATCATAGGTGACTAGACAGAGTTCCCAGTGCTACACAGCAGGATCCCATTGCTAATCCATCCCGAAGGCAACATTCTACATCTATTTACCCCAAGATCCCAGTCCTTCCCTCTACTTCCCCTCCCCCCTTGGCAACCACAAGTCTATTCTCCAAGTACATGATTTTCTTTTCTGTGGAAACGTTCCTTTGTGCTATGTCTTATATTCCAGACATAAGTGGTGTCGTTTGGTATTTGTCTTTCTCTTTCTGGCTTACATCACTCAGGACAAGAGTCTCTAGTTCCATCCATGTTGCTGCAGATGGCATTATTTTGTTCTTTCCTGTGGCTGAGTAGTAGTCCATTGTGTATATATACCACATCGTCCTAACCCAATCGTCTGTCAGTGGACATTTGGGTTGATTCCATGTCTTGGCTATTGTGAATAGAGCTGCAATGAACATTTGGGTGCATGTGTCTTTTTCAAGGAAATTTTTGTCCGGATATATGCCAAAGAGTGGAATTGCTGGATTATATGGAAGTTCTATGTATAGTTTTCTAAGGTACCTCCATAGTGGTTGTACTAGCTTACATTCCCACCAATGGTGCAGGAGGGTTCCCTTTTCTTCACACCCCCTCCAGCATTTGTTACCTGTGGACTTATTAATGATGACCATTCTGATTAGTGTGAGGTGGTATCTCATGGTAGTTTTGATTTGCATTTCTCTAATAATCAGTGATGTTGAGCATTTTTTCATGTGCTTGTTGGCCATCTGTACATCTTCCTTGGAAAAATGTCTATTCAGGTCTTTTGCCTGTTTTTCCATTGGGTTGTTGGCTTTTTTGCTGTTGAGTTATATAAATTGCTTGTATATTCTAGAGATTAAGCCCTTGTTAGTTGCATCATTTGAAAGTATTTTCTCCCATTCTGTAATTTGTCTTTTTGTTTTCTTTTTGGATTCCTTTGCTGTGCCAAAGCTTGTCCATTTGATTAGGTCCCATTGGTTTCTTTTTGCTTTTATTTCTGTTGCTTTGGGAGACTGACCTGAGAAAATATTCCTAAGGTTGATGTCAGAGAATGTTTTGCCTATGTTCTTTTCCAGGAGTTTGATGGTATCTTGTCTTATATTTAAGTCTTTCAGCCATTTTGAGTTTATTTTTGTGCATGGTGTGAGTGTGTGTTCTAGTTTCATTGATTTGCATGTAGCTGTCCAGGTTTCCCAGCAATACTTGCCTCCTGGGTTGGAAAAATTAATATTGTAAAAATGTCCATACTACCCAAAGCAATCTATAGATTCAGTGCAATCCCTATCGAATTACCTATGACATTTTTCACAGAACTAGAACAAACAATCCAAAAATTCATATGGAATGCCAAAAGACCCAGAATTGCCAAAGCAATTCTGAAGAACAAAAACCAAGCAGTAGGCATAACTACCAGAATTCAGGCAATATTACAAAGCCGCAGTCATGAAGACAGTGTAGTGCTGGTACCAAAACAGACATATAGAGCAATGGAACAGAATAGAGAACCCAAAAATAAACCCTGACACCTATGGTCAATTAATCTTTGACAAAGGAGGCAAGAACATAACATGGGAAAAAGACAGTCTTTTCAGCATGTTTTTACCAACTTTTAAAAAAGCTGGATGATTTGTTTTCTTACTATTGGGCTTTGAGAATTCTTTACATAAGCTAAACGAAAATCCTTTATTGGATATATGATTTGAAATACCTTTAATCTATCCTTTATTTTTATTTTCTTTAGTGTATCAAACAGCACAAATTAAAAAAATCCCTAAAGTATAATTTGTTAATTTTTAATATTATGATCACATTTTTGGTGTTATGTTAAAAAATCTTTGGCCAACCCAAGATCACAAATATTTTATGTTTTCTTCTGAATGATGTCCTTTTTTTTTTGATTTTACACTTAGTCCACGACTCATTTTTTAGTTTATTTTTTATATGATACAAGGTACAATTCAAAATTCATTTATTGAATAGGGATATGCAATCTTCCCAACACTGCTTATTTAAAGATATCCTTTTTTTATTTAATTATCTTTATACTTTTGTCAAAAATGATGTTTATGGATTCTGTTCTCTTCTATTGACACAATTGTTAATCTTTGTCGGTGCCATTCTGTCTTGATTAATGATGTTTTACAATAAATATTAAAATCAGATGATGATATTCTCCAACTTTGTCTTTCTTATTCTATTGTTTTGTCTATTATAGATCCTCTTAGAATTTTACAATCAGCTTGCCAATTTCTACTTTAAAAGCACAAAAATATTTGGGTCTTATTTTATGTCCAGTCTGACAGTTATTGCCTTACAATTAGGATGTCTACAGTTTTTCCATTCATTGTGAATATTGATGTGGTTAGGTATGATTCTATCATTGTGTTATTTTATATCGCTTGCATTTATTCTTTTTTCTCCTTTTTCTTTCTTTCTTTTTTTTAATTGTCTTTTTGCCTTTTCTAGGGCTGCTCCCATGGCATATGGAGGTTTCCAGGCTAGGGGTCAAATCGGAGCTGTAGCTGCCAGCCTACACCAGAGCCACGGCAATGCAGGATCCGAGCCGCGTCTGCAACCTACACCACAGCTCACGGCAACACCGGATCCTTAACCCACTGAGCAAGGCCAGGGATCGAACCCACAACCTCCTGGTTCCTAGTCGGATTCGTTAACCACTGTGCCACAACGAGAACTCCCTGTTCTCCTTTTTCTTATCTTTATTTGGATCAACTGAAATTTTTTATGAGTCCATTTTATCTCCTTTGTTGGCTTATTAGCTCTCTTTGTTTTGTTCTTTTAGTATTACTTTAGGGTTTATACTATACGTTATTAACAACAGTCTATTTTTAAGTAATATTATGTCACTTCATGTATATTTCAAGAAATTTGCAATAGTACACTTCAAGTTCCTCCTACCTGGTCTTGGTCCTCTTAGTGCATTTTAATATACTTTATCTGTTATAAACCCTAGGCTACATTGTTGTTTTTGTTTAAATAGCCAATTATCTATTGAAGCTATTTAAATCAGAAGAAAACAATCTTGCATGCTTGTACTATTTCCATTCCATTACTCTTCACTTATATGTGTAGATCCATATTTCCAGGTGCTATCATTTTCCTTTTGCTTGGAGAATCTCTTTTCATAATTCGTGTGATGTTTTACTGTTAGTGGGAAAGTGTTGTAGCTCTTGTATGACTGAAAAAGTCTGTTTTGCCTTTGTCTTTGAAGGATTTTTTCCCTCTGGTATAGAATTTTAGGTTGACATTTTTTTTTTTCCTGGATGTTGGACGCTGCCTTTTTGCATTGTTTCTTATAAAAAAAAATGTGATAATCTGCTTTATTCTTTGTCTTTATTCCTCTGTACATAGCACATCTAATTTTTTTTTGGTTGCTTTTAACATTTTCTCTTTATTACTATTTTTGAGAAATTTTCTTGTAATATGCTTTAAAGTTGCTTTTTGTTTGTTTGCATATATATGTATGTGTGCATGCACACTGGGTTTTGTGTAGCTTTTGGGTCTGTGGGGTTACAGTTTTCATCAATTTTGGAAAGAAATTTTACCATTATTTTTTCAATTTTTTTTTTCTGTCACCCCTTTCTTTCAGGTGTTCCAGCTACACATATATTAGGATACTTGGAGTTGTTCCACAGATCATTGGTATTCTTTTCAGTTTTTTTTTTTTTTATTGTTTTATCTCTTAGTGTTTTATTTTGAACAGTTTCCATTGCTCTCTCATCAGGTTTACTATTCTTTTCTTCTGCCATGTCAAACCTGAAGTTTATCCCCTGTAGTTACTTTTTCATTTCAGACATTCTGGTTTTCATCTTTAAAAATTTTATCTGTGTCTTTTTTGTATTTCTGCTTTTCAGCTTTTTGAATGTATAGAATGTAGTTATAGTAGCTGTTTGAAAGACCTAGTCTGGTAATTCTAACATCTGTGTCAGTTATGAGTTGGTTTTGATTGAGTGTTCTTGTCATTATGAGTCATATTTTTCTTCCTTTTTCCATACTTGAAGATTTTTTATTAGATGTTGGGAATTGTGAATTTTAACTTTCTAGGTGTTGGATAATTTTGTATCTCTGTAGATATTCTTATATTTTATTTTTGGATATAGTTAAGTTATTTGGATCTTTCTTTAAAATTTGTTGTATAGTTCTAGAACCATGTTTAGTTTATTTTTTATTTTCCATTATAGTTTTTCACAGTGTTCTGTCAATTTCGAGTGTACAGCAAAGTGACCCGGTAATTCTCTACTGCTAAGGCAAAACTATTCTTAGAACTCTCCCACGTCCATGTGACTTACAGAGTTTTCCACTACAGCTGTTGGGAACAGGCACTTCCTGACTCTGTGTGAGCAACGGATACCAGTCCACTAACCCTGTTGGTGACTCTTCTCCCAATCCCAGTTACTTTCATCACATATATACTTGATCAATATGCTGCTAAACTCAGGAATTGACCCTGTACGGTTCTCTAGAGTTCTCTTTCTTTGTGACTCTTTCTTCTTTGAACTCCACCTAAAGAACTCCAGCAACCCTGGTATCCCAAGACACTCAGCTCTATCTCTTCAACTCAGGGATTCTGCTAGACTACACATAGTTTCCCCTCTCTGCTCCATGACCAGGAGTCTTCCCCAGTGTTGTAAGCTTGGGCAGCCAGAGGCTTCACCTCACTCATTTCTCACATCCCAGGGATTGCATTCTTCATTGTTAATATCCAATGTCTTGGAAGTCAGTGCTTCATATAGCTTGTGTACTTTGTGCGTGTGTTGTAAGAAGAAAAATCTAGTCTACAAAATTCCAGTTTGGCCAGAAGTGGAAGCCTTAGCTTGGTATTTAATCCAGTTTGCTTCCATTTTCCAGTATCTGTGAAAAAGAGCAAGAGTTATAAATACAGACAGGGAACATAAGAGGGTAGAGGCTATACAGAATTAATAAAGTTGTAAGCCGTCAGTATATTTATGAGGTTAACACAGATGTGACCTCTTTTCAAAAGTCAACATTAAAGGCATTCCTTTTTCATATGAAAAAATTAAATGTGTATTGCACAGTACATGAAGGAGGAACTGAAACTCAGTTTGAGAAATGACTGAATTAGTCTCCATTGCTTCTCAAATATCGTAATTTTTATCTGCAAGGAGTTTGGAGGCTTGTTGTTTGGAGAATCTGCCTGTAAAGCTGTTACATCTCATTGACAAGCTGAGAAATTTCTTCTTGGTTTGGTTTAATTGTATCTTCTCTTATTTTGTACATTGTCATCATTTTAAAAGACACTGATCTGCTCCTGGATGTATTTATCAGAAGGATTCACTCTGGTAATTTCCTAAAAGAGAAACATATCTATCTGATAGACTTTTCAAGTACAGTTACTCAATTTGGAATTCAGTGGAGTAGATCCAATAGCTCCCATCAATAGTAGGAATCATCTTTCAGAGCAGTGGCACTCTGTATTTGACATGCAACAGTTCTGTGTGCTGAATTAATTCCAGGGACTTGAATACATACTTCGTGAACATGTAGAAACATTTTTGGTTCTAAAAATAATCATGGTATCTTTCATTTGCATGTGGTGTTATAAATTTGAAAACGTAAGTCCACATTCCTAAAGGCCAGGGAAACAAAAAAATATATATATAGAAAAATTAAATGCTGAACTGTATGGAAATTATTATATGAACAGTAAGAAATTAGAAGGAAAATCTGTATCATCTAGAGTGGTTCAGGGAAACTATGTGGGAGACCAAAATTGCTTAGTAGATAAAGGTGAGGAGAGACGTTCTTACAAATGATGAAAAACAGCATGAGCAAAGGCAAGGGGTTGGAAATAAGAGCAGAATACATGAAAGGAAGTGAGCTGTTAAAGAATGCTTTTGGGAAGGGCTGGGAAACTACTCTCAGATGATGAATGGCCTGCAAAGCCAAACAGAAAAATTTGTAACTAAAGCCAAAAATAACAGGAAGCCACTGTAGATTTTTGAGCAAATGACAACTATAAGTACAGCTTTATGGATATGCTGGCAGTGACATGCAAGGTGGATGACAGAGAGGATAAAGTGAGAAGAACCAGCTTGACTCTACTGGTGTCCTTCAAGTTAGGAGGACTATGTCAAGGATATGAGAAAAAAAATATAAGAGACAAAAAGGATCAGTTAATATTCTGAAGGATGAAATAAGGAGGCTTGAACTGTCCCACCTTTCACTGTTCTCTGTCTCCTCAGTGGGAGATTTCAGAAGCAGGGATGAGGAGTGAAAGACAGAGGTGTGTATCTGCCCCATTCTCTCATGTCACCTTATGTAGATGCTCACTCAGCTTCTCAGTCTCCTTGGATGCTGTCTCTATGGTGAACTGACCTTCCCCAAGAAGGGATAGAGCATAGCGTGGTGCTTACATGCATGAAGATTAGACCATTGCTACTTTTTTCCCTTCTGAAAATTGAATGAACATTTTAAAAGTCAAAATTGAGAAACTAGAAACAATCATGACAAAATGAAGGAGAAAGAATTTCCAGAAAGTAAAAGAAAGCAATGGGGAGTCAGAAGGGAAATAAAATGGAAAAGAGAAAAGAGAGAGGGGCAAAGCTGACTGCCAGCTCCTGAGGGTTTGAATCTTCTGGGCTAAGATTTAGTTCCCATGTCTGATCTTCCTGAAAAAAGAAAAAAAAAGGTAGAATTCTAGAATTTAGCAACTTTCCCCCTCCTTTTGATCCTTAGAAAACTGATTCTGCAGAAGCGAAGTCGCTTTCTCAAAACTAAATGGCTCATAATTGAAGACAGGGCAAGAACATACATGTGCAACTCCTGCTTCAGGTCTCTATTCCATCACACACTTCCTTTCCTAGAAAGGACTCAGAGAGTTATTGCACATTGTGTTAGGGCTAACTACTTTAGACAACTACTAAGAAGTTGGTAACTCAATTAGGCTGTCTTCGTCCATCTTTCTTCCAAATGTAAAGGATGCAGTAATATAAATTACAAAAGAAAAGGTGCCATAATGAGGGAGACAAATTTAAAGACATAGAAGAATGAAAAATGAAAACTGAAAGAAAAGTGTTCCCAAAACAATCTTGAAGAAGAACAAAGTTGGAGCTCTCACACTTCCTGGTTTCAAAACTTATTACAAAGCTATACTGTAATACTGGCATAAAGACAGACACATAGATTAATGGAATAGAATATAGCGCCTAGAAATAAATCCTCACATATCTGGCCAAATGGTCTTTGATAAGGGTGGTAGGACCATTCAGTGGGGGAAAGGACTGTCTCTTCAACACATGGTGTTGAGAAAACTGGACATCCACATTAAAAAGAACAAAATTGACCCTTATACTGTGTACAAAAAATTACCTCAAAATTAATCAAAGACCTAAGTGTAAAACCTGAACTATCAAACTCTTAGAAGACATAGGAGAAACTCTTTATGACCTTGGATTTGGAAAGGATTTCTTGGCTATGACACCAAAAAGCACAGGCAACAAAAGTCAAAAAGACAAATTGGACTATACCAAAATTAAAACTTCTGTGCATCAAAGGCACAATCAACAGAGCAAAAGAAAAACCTAGGAAATGGAAAAATATTTGCAAATTATTTAACTAATAAGGTGTTAATTTCTATAATATATTTAAAAAATTCCTACAATTCAGCAACACCAATAGAGCAAATAACCTGATTAGAAAATGTGCAAAAGTTGTGGCGGCCCAGGGGGAGAGGGAAGAAGTGGGAGGGATCGGGAGCTTGGGGTTGTTGGATACAACTTGGAATGGATTTAAAAGGAGATCCTGCTGAGTAGCATCGAGAACTATGTTTAGATATCTATATTGCAACAGAACAAAGGGTGGGGGGAAAAATGTATACATGTAAGAGTAACTTGGTCCCCATGCTGTACAGCGGAAAAAAATTAAAATAATAAAACAAGAAAAAAAATTTTTAAATGTGCAAAGGACTGGAATAGACATTTCTGCAAAGAAGGTATGCAAGTAGCCAATAAACACATGAAAAAATGCTCATAACTAATCATTAGTGAAATTAAATCAAAACAACTGTGAGATACCACCTCATACCCAGTAGAAAAGCTATTATGTAAAAAAAACAAACAAAACCAAAAATAACAAGTATTAGTGAGAATGTGGAAATATTGGAACACTTGTGCATTACTTGTGGGATTGTAAAATGGTACAGCTGCAATGGGAAACAGTATAGCAGTTCCTCAAAAAATTGGAAGTTGAATTATCATATGACTCAGCAATTCCAGTTCTGGGTATATATTTAAAAAAATCAAAAGCTGTATCTCAAAGAGAAATCTGTACACCTGTGTTCACAGAAGTTTTATTCACACTAGCCAAGAAGTAGAAGCACTCCAAGTGCCCATGGACAGATAAATGGATAAACACAATGCAGTATGTATTTACAATGGAATATTATTCATCGTTTAAAGTTATGGAAGTTTTGCGCCTGCTCCAACATGGCTGAATCTTGAGAACATTACGTTAAGTGATATAAGCCCATTACAAAAAGACAAATGCTGTGTGATTCCACTTGTATGAAGTATTAGAGTAGTCAGATTTATAGAAAGAGGACATGGAATGGTGCCTGCTAGAAGGTGGAAAAAAGGGAAAGTGAAAATTTGTTACTTAATCGGTATGACATTTCAGGTTTGCAAGATAAAAGTTTCTGGAATTTGGTTGCGCAATAATATAAATACACTTAACACTATTGACTGTACATTTGGTAAATGGTAAACTGCTATAAGTTCTTACCACACTTAAAAATAAAATTAAAACAAGAAAAGCCTTCAATACCATCATCTATTTATAGCTTTATATGTACCTGAGAAAATTTAAATGCATACGTTTGTTGATATAAACATGTATTTGACCTATTCATGCGTAGACAAATGTATGGCTCATTTGTGGACAAATAACCACCTCATCTTTATAGTAAGGAGTACAGAATATGAAATTCCCAGGCCAGGGATCAGATCCAAGCTGCAGTTGTGACCTATGGTGCAGCTGTGGCAGCACCAGATACTTTAACCCACGTGCCAGGCCAGGGATCCAATGTGCATTCTTGGCGCTACAGAGAGGCCTCTGAGATCCCATTGTACCATGGCAGGAACTCCTATATTTATATTTTTAAATAAAATATTTAAGTTGGTTTTAGAGTAAAAAGCTTAAATACATATATAGAAATAATATAATTTCAATAATTATAACTAAAATACATACTATTATTTAAATATAAAACATATTTAGCAGGGTTTAAAGAATATAAATATTTTGCAGAATGATGAACTGAAAAATAGAAATAAGATTATTTGTAATCAGAATAAGTTTTTAGAGAGTTGAAGTAATTTTCTACATAATTTAAAAATCACTGCTGTTGAAAAGCATTCTTTGCACTGATTAATCCCTGTTCACAGTCTACATTGATCAAATCCATTGGACAATTGTATAATTTCTTCTTCACCTTTACTCTATAGCCAGAGAATGAGTTTAATCCTCTCATATTAAACAAATCAACTTGAGAATTCCAACTTTTGTTTATTATCCGTCTATTGCAATGAGTAATATCTGACCACAGTTAACTGATTTATCTCTTTATTTCTTTTTAACTCTTCCTGATAACAAGGATTCTATCATGTACTGAGGATGAAGACATGTTTCTTAAGATATTGAGACCCAATTCTTAATTTTTAGAATCTACTGTTTTTGTGTGTATGAGACAAAAGCTGTACTGTAACATTTCCCTTATACTCAACCCCATCTCATCAGTAGTATACAAAAAATATAAAGGAGAAAAATTTTTAAATTACCTTTCAGGAGTAATTATTTTCCAACTGCCTGTTGGAATGAGTATGGGACACAATGTCTAACATGGTGCTAGCCTATGGCCTCCATGTAAAAAGTGAACCTGAATTCATTTTCTCAGAATATAAAAGGCACTTGATCAGGACCAAGGCATTACAAAAGAAATAGGGTTTCTATTTGCAAGGAACTTGCAGTCTAGAGATGAAGGAAGCACAAAAATTTGCATATATATACATATTCTTCAGTGTATATAAGTAGTCTTTGATAGATTTCTGTATCATTTCTATTAATTAGGAATATTATACACACACATTATAAAACATTAATGGGTGTATGTATATATATGCACACAACACAACAAACTCAGCAACAATAAATTTTATGTGATGAGCATATATCACTTCTATATTTGAAAACTACTTGGTTAATAATATGAATGCTTAATATGTATTTAATAAGCACATAATAAGGTTTTTAGGTTATGTGTAGTCTTTTATATATGTGGATCTTGTGATGGGGAATATGCACAAGTGGTACAAAGCAAGTGCCACGGATCTCAAAGGGATAGATTTTTCTGTTAGAGGACTGGGGACTCAGGAAAGTTCCTGTTATCGATACATAAGGTGGCCATTTGAGCAGTATACTATAATCAAGACTATAATCTCTTCTCTTGATATCAAGATGATGACCTATCTGCCCTCTGGGAGTCCTTTTATATCACTCATTAGTAGGAGCTAATTGAAAACATCCCAAGTTTATGAGGTTTCGTAGCTCCCACCCTTCCAGAAAATACTGTTTTGGGTATCTAGCTTTGTACTCTTTTAAGGAAAGTGCTGCTTTCAGCTTTAGGGGGTTTGAAAATAAAATGTCTGATAATAAATCATCAGAGCATTTCCAAATCATGAGAGTGGTGACAGTGGCCTTAGGATTCCTGTCTAGATTAGTTTATTTTCCCCTAGAATAAACATTGAAACCAAATGTGAGTTTTGCAATAGAGGCAACCTTGTGTACAGGAAATAGCATGGAATTTGAAATCTGAAGACCTGGTTTGAGTCACATCTCCCCCTCTGCCTAATGGAGTGGTGGAGAACAAGCCAGTTAACTATATTTTCCCCATATCATTCACTCATTCAGTCAACCAATATTTACTGCCCACCCTGCCACGGTGGGCACTAGAAATCAGTAAAGAGGAAAGAAAAATCCAATGCCTCTATAGATCCTATACCTTTGTTGCAGATGTAGCAACGACATCAAAATGACTAAAGATTTACATAATTTTAAGGTAGTTAAAAGTGCCTGCATAGAAATTAGATGTAGTAGGGGAACAGAATGTGTAGGGATGGGCGGGAGTGGATTGGAGGAGGAAGTTGATGAGCTGGTCTGGGAAAGACTTTCTGAAGTTGTGACATTCAGGCAAAAACTGAATCTAAGGGCGTTAATGCTTCAGGATGGGAACCCTGAAATGGGAAATACAGTTGCAAAGGCCAGGGTTGAGGAAAGAACATCAGGTCCAGGGGAGCTAGAGTGGGTGAGAAAAACAGGGAACTGAAGGAGATGAAGTCAAAGTGGTTGCATTGACCTTATCACCAGAGCCGTCTCAGAGAGGAACAGTGAACGAGGACAGTCACAGGGTACCCACTGACTCATTCTGCAAGTGTTAGAAGCTAGCAAGGAAATGGAGCCCTGGTGTCCTTCTCATTGTTCATAGCCACCTGCCTTGACCAAGTATCTGTGTTTGGGCAGAAGAGAATTTGGCAGTTGACATTTTCCTTGGGAGAACTTGACAGCACCAGCCAATTTGGGGTTCAGAGGCAGTTACATTGTGTTCTATACAAGGTATTCATTTCTTGAGAAAAATCCATTTTAGTTAGTAGCTGGCCAGGACAGACCAACAGCTTGTCCCTTCATGCAGTAAGCACTTGGTGCACAAGTGTGCACTTTTGCTCTTCACCCTTGGACTGTCACATACAAGAGCAACTCTCTGATAACACAAGAAAACTGGAGGGAACCTTTCATATGCATGGCATGGTTTAAAGAAAGTTCTATTTCTAAATATATGTAGTAGTGCACGGACAACACATCATTTTACCTTTACTGTGCCCCTTCCTTCTGGGCTCAACTGCATATCTTGCATCTGATGTCATCTCTCATCTGCTTAACATTTGGAGAGGTATGATCACTAGAGAATGGTGTGGGAAACCAGGCTCAGACATAATCGCCCTTTCCCACAGACAAAAAGGGAGTAAGACTCAGTCAGTTTAGCCTTTGACAGCATAATGCAGGGTTGTCAGACTGGCCTCTCTTCCCAGATCATCACCTCCCTCCTGCTACTCTGCTATTAGCGTTGACCTCGTTGCTCTTTCTGCTGTCACTGCTCCTCTGCCTACCTCCTCCTGCTGTCCCAGATCACACTCTACTTTCCTGGGGCCAATTCTCTGCCCAGAAGTGTGGGAAGAGGAGGGAGAGGCTGCGGTGCTCATTTTCCAGGGCTACAGTCGTCTCAGTGTCTTGGTGTGGAAATACCTGCCCATCCACTGGCCTCCAGGCACCACGGTCCAAGAACACAGACGCTTTCATAAGCATCGGGCTTGCAGAGTGCATGTGAAACCTACGCAAGTTCAAATGGGCTTGAAAGGTTTTCAAATATGCTTTCCCATCGCTAATCTGCACATTCATCTGCACATCTGGCTTGGAAAATCTCAAGCCACAAGATCAGCTCTTCTTAGGGTGACTGGTTTGCCACTGTAATAAAGCCAAATGCGAACATGGGAGAAGTGGCTGTGAGAGGCAACTCCCATCCCACTGACTGCCCTCTAGACAGGAGATCTTCATTATGATGATTTTTTTTTTTGAGTTTCTGTCACTTAGACAACATTTAAAGTGGTATCTTAATAAATTGGGAGATGAAATGTCAGTCACCATCCCTCAATATTTCAAGCACACACTGCTTTGTACATGTAACTGATCATAAAAGGAAGCCAACCTCTCCATTAGCCACTCATCTAGGCAAAGCCTTGGTGTTGAGCCAGAACTTAAGAGTACCAACTCAATCTTCTATGTCCCACTGATCTTCCTGGATTGGAAATGGATGGCTATCCCAAAGTGCACTACTAGGTGTTGGTTGCTAATTGGAAGAGTCATCAGAAATCTTCCTTGAAACAGTGATTGGGTAAGTCATTTGGATATTGCTTTCAGCTCTGTTTTTTTGTACTGAGAGTTGATGTGTTGGTTTCCCAAGAGCTAGCTTTTAAATACACTTGCTCTTGTTTTCATCATGAACATAATCAGATTTGTTTCTGCTTTGGAAAACTCTACCACCTGAATCTGCAGTTGTTTTATACAGGTGAAATCTGATCAAACAATTCGTAGGGGTAAAATTAAAGATCCAGAGATGGTTGGTTTGCTTCCTGGAGGACAGGAGCAGAATGGTCCATATTTCAGGCTACCAGCAAGGGTCTTCCTATGTGTTTGATGATTATATAAGTCTCTAGGAATTTTTTTTTTATGTCAACAGCTTGTGGCTACTTTCTTCTCTCACTCTCATTCTTCCACTATGTTATTACTTTCCTGAAATTTCAGTCCCTTGGTCAATGGTAGGACCACCAGGAGTACAAGTTCTGACTTTATAGGTATAGAATCTTCCAACCCATGCATCTTTAGACTTGAACTCTTCCCCCTGCTCAAGTCATTCCAACAGTCATTTACCAAAAGTCAGCTTATATTAGCAGTGGGACTATAAATAAAAGATTTTAGACCTAGGTACATTTTGGTCCCTACCTTAGTGGGTGTTCAAGTCTAGAAGAAGAGACAAATACTTACAAGATACTTTTAATAATTTCAATATAACAAGTTAAACAGTGAACTAGAAATTTGCATCCTGTGCCATGAGGATTCAGAGAAGAATCCTACAGCTCAGCTTGGGTTTCAGGGAAGATTTCTCATGACAGATTATAAATAAATTGGGTGTTGAAGAATAGGTAACTTTAAGATAAGTGGGACAAGTGTTCCAGATGGAGGGACAAGTGTAAGCAAAGACAGAGAGTGATAAAATGGCACAGGATCTACAGGGAATAATAAACAGTTGATATTATTTAAGCATTGAGTGTGAGTCAAGAAGTAATGAATAATGATATTGTAGAGGTTAGTGGATAAGTGCCAGACACCAAGGGTCTTGTGGGCTAGGCAAAAGAACCTGAATTCTACAGGTGATGCGTAGTCCTTGAATGTATTTAAATGGGGAATAATGTCAGATTTAAATTTTAGAGAGATAATTTTCAAAAGGTTTTGAAGTGTGGATCCAAGGGGATAATACTGAAGACGGAGATGAGTCATGAGGCTATTGGGTCCAGCAGAGAGATGATGAGTGGGCATAAAGAGAGAGGATAAAGTTGAGAGATGCTGGACATGGTGATGATTGGTTGATTGGGTGTTGAGAATTAAGGAAGAAGAAGTTGAGATGAACTCAGATTTCTTCATTGTGATGGGGAAAATAATGCAATTGGATTAAGCATTATAGATGAATGAGTGTGTTCAGAGGTGCAATTACTATATGAGAGTCAGTGGAGCAGAGAGAATCCATGGTGCCAGAATCATGGATACTGTATCCAGTAGTGATTTGCAGGACTGATTTGAGATTTCAAGGGTAGGATTTTTAAGGTGCAAAAGCAGCTCAGCCTGAAGCTGAGATAAAAACTTTTGGAAAGAAAAAATATGAAATACCCAAAGAAAATTCTCTGATTTGAAACTGTTAAGAATGGTGTTCTCCCCCGACCCCCACTCTCCCACCCCCAACCCTTGACATTTTGTAGTCACTGTAACATCAAAAATGTGTTTCCTGTAAGTCCAAATTTCCATTGACAGCACCACAAAAATTTATTCTTAAAGCATCCCTTGCTTATCTCCATGTTTTTCCATTTAATGTCATGGAAAACTGGTCAGAATGAAATTTCCTTTCCACCTTCCACCTTGTAATTTCCACTTCTTTTAATCTCTCTGTGATTCTGTCAGTGACCATATATGTATATATAAAAGCATACCTTGTTTTGTTACTCTTTGTGGGCTTCGCAGATGTTGCATTTTTTACAAATTGAAGGTTGGTCGCAAGTCTATCGCTGAGATTTTTTCCCAGCGGCATTTGCCTTCTTCGTGTCTCTCTGTCCCATTTTGGTAATTCTTGCAATATTTCAAACTTCTGTATTATTATTGTATTTGTTATTGTGATCTGTAATCAGTGATCTTTGATGTTACTATTGCAAAAGGTTACGACTCACTGAAGGCTCAGATGATGGTTAGTATTTTTTAGCAGTGAGGTATTTTTGAATTAAGGTATATACTTTCTTTAGACATCATGCTACTGCACACTTAATATACCACAGTATAGTATAAACATAACTTTTTTTTTTTCTTTTCTGCTTTTTAGAGCTTCACCTGGACACATGGAAGTTCCCAGGCAAGGGGTCTAATCAGAGCTATAGCTGCTGGCCTATGCCACAGCTACAGCAAATGCCAGATATGAACCGTGTCTGAGACCTACACCACAACTCACAGCAATGCCAGATCCTTAACCTACTGATCGAGGCCAGCGATCAAACCTGAAACCCCATGGTTCCTAGTCAGATTCGTTTCTGCCTCACCACAATGGGAACTCCCTAAACATAACTTTTATGTACACTGAGAAACCAAAAAAAAAAAAAAATGGTGTGAATAGAGCAATATTCCCATTATCAGGAATAAATTGGAACAGAACCCACACTAACTCCAATGTATGCTTGTATATATACTTGTATATGTGTATACTTGTGTATGTGTGTGTGTGTATCTATAGCTATCTATATGTATATGCTCAAGAGTTTGAACTTACAAACTTTTGTGACTATAATAATAAGCTAGTTGCATTTGCTTGTTTGCAGAGAATAAATCTCATTGGCTGTAGCCTTTTGTCTCTTTTGGTTCTCTTCCTCCCTGACCTCATATTCCCTTTGAAATTTAAAAAATTATATTTGAATGCAAAAAACATGTTTGAAAAATATTAAAGCTTACTGCCTGAGGTATGATAAGGCAGGTGGATGAACTACAGTAGTTACAGTTAAGTCAAAATGCCCTTTGGACCGGCACAATCAAATGAAAATACAAGGTGAGCCAGGTATGTAATCTTAAGTTTCCTAGCAGTCACTTTAAACAAGTAAAAAGCAAGAGGTAAAATGACTTTAACCATATCGTTTTTTCAACCCATAGATCCAAAATATTCTCTCTTTCTCATTTAATGGGCATGAAGATATTCTCTGTGCTCACTTCAGTGCCCGTGGCCACCTGTGGTGCTGTGTTGGACGTAGCAGCTACAGACCTTTATCCTCCCTCCCGCCCAAATCTCCAAGTGCTGTAAGTGAATTTGAGCAAACTGAACATTTCTGAAAGATACCTGTGAAAAATTTTAAATCACCCAAGCTGTTGAGATCGCAACTGTAAGCTCTAGTTATTGGAGCTTTCAAACTAACTTCTGAGGGTCTTTAGAGGAAAGAGTAAAGGTCTTAAGATGGGGAAGAACAGAAAAGAAAAGCATTTTAACAAAGAGATATCTGGTACATGTCCTGTAAAATAAATTTATGTCAATTTAAAAACATTGAGGAGTTCCCGCTGTGGCACATTGGGCTCAGCGACGTCTTGGGAGCACTGGGACGTAGGCTCCCAAGTGTTACCAAAGCTGCAGCTTAGGTCACAACTGTGGCTCGAATCTTATCCCTAGCCCAGGAATTCCATATGCCGTGGAGCAGCCAAAAAAATAAATAAAATAAATTAAAAAAAAAATATTGGAGTTCCCACTGTGGCTCAGTGGTTAACAAACCCGACTAGTATCCATGAGGACATGGTTTCGATACCTGGCCTCACTCAGTGGGTTAGGGATGTGGCATTGTCTTGAGCTGTGGTGAAGGTCACAGACTCGGCTTGGATCTGGCATTGCTGTGATCGTGGTGTAGCCCAGAGGCTACAGCTCCAGTATGACCCCTAGCCTGGGAACCTCCATATGCCGTGAATGCGACCCTAAAAAGCAAAAGGCAAAAAATAAAAATAATAAAAAATAAAATAAAATAAAAATATTGACTGTGTCCTGAAATATTTTTATAATATTAAGGTAATCTTGAAGGTAAGTTTAAAACTTTAGGGTAGGTTTTATTATTGTTTTGTTTGGTTGGTTGGCAGGTTGTTTGGTTGTTTTACCTTGTATGCAAATATATGATCTTAGAAAATTCACAAATTTCCATTTACACCAAGAAAAATGCACCAGTGTGAAACTAGTGACCCTCAGAAGTTAGGAATTGTTATTAGCACGGTGAATCTAGCCTAAGATTAAAGGAGATCACATCCCTACCAATAAACACACATAGGCACACACATCACATACACACACACACACTCACACCTACACACATGCATGCAAACATATGCTTAAGGACATGTGTGCTCTGAAGCAAGAAACTTCCCTAACAAAAGCCAGCAGACATGCTTGAACCACACTGTATGGTACATCAGGGCATAGCAGAGAGATTGTTTCCTTGCCATCATGTATATTTAATTTTTGGTAAGAGTAGAGAAGTGAGAGGTGGAGAAGCAAGGAGTCATTCCTTCTTCTCTTCCAGTGAACTCCAGTGGGATAAGCCTGCCAAATTGAGCCTGAGCACTCCCTGCACTCCGAGCCAACATGTGGGGTCTGGAATGAGAGGGGACGAAGAGAAGGCAGGGGGCAGGAAATTCCAGGATCCTACAGGGACCTCCTGCCCTACCCCTCTCACTCCTCCATCTTTTGTGTTCAAGGTTCACCTCGCCAGTGATTATTTAACAGAGCTGTTGTCTTCAGAGTCTTATGACACATGCTAAGCAATCCTAAGCTTTCATTTCTTTCACTTTTGAAATGTTTCAGACTGGTTCTCGGAGTCTCGTGTCTGCTGTCCTATCTCCCCCTCCTCAAATGCATCATTTTATAATTTCTTTTTTTTTTAAATTTGAGCTTGTGTTGTAACATTAATTTTTAGAGAAAGATGAACATTTTAGCCTCTTGAGTGCAGTTTTCCTGGGCTTGAACATCAGTGGGTTAAACATAATAATCATCTATGGAACACCTACTCTGTGCTTGGGGTCCTGCTACGTCTTTGGTGTCAAACATACTGTATGGCTATGTGCTATACACTCAGGTTGAGGGGAGGACAAACTGGAAGATGTTTCACTTTCTTCCATGCACAAACAGGATGGTATGAATACTTAAAGGACCAGATATTTCCCCCCCCCCCGAGACAAATTAGTAACAGTATACATAAATTTTTCTTTGCTCTCAGAAGTTGCAGTGGTGACCTGGTTATTTGCATTCTGATCCTATTACACACCATGTGGATACTTTATGAGAACAAAGGCAAGAATGAATAGAAATCACACACACAAAATCTTGCTAGCTCGTTGCTTTGGGTCTCTGCTTCATCTTATAGTGACAACTTGGGTCAAGGCTTCTTTTAAAGACATTTTACTAAGTGAATCCATTAATTTATTTTTATCACGATAGAAACATGGATCCTGAGATTTAATATATCTTCCTCATAGAGAACATTTTTTCCATTAAATACCTACAAACAGCCTAAGTCAGGGAAAATGGAGCATGAGCACCGTTTCATATTAGATCAGAGATTGCTTTGGGTGAGTAGGTTGAGAGGTGAGAAGTGGCTGCCTGAATCAATAGGAAAAATAAGAAAGAAAAAGCCCTTCTTGACTAGAGGAACAAGCCCTAGAGAAGAAACAGCCTCTAGGAGGGTTCATACATCCATTTAATCCGCCTTTGCTCTTGTTATCTTCATAACTTATTCTAGTTTAGTTTATTTTTTCAGGGATGCACCTGTCGTGTATGGAAGTTCCCAGGCTAGGGTTCGAATCAGAGCTATAATTGCCAGCCTACACCGCAGCCACAGCAACACCAAATCTGAGCCATGTCTGCAACCTACACCACAGCTCATGGCAATGCTGGATCCTTAACCCCCTGAGTGAGGCCAGAGATCGAACCTGTGTCCTCACAGATGATAAATTTGTTCTACTGAGCCATGACAGGAACTCCTTATAACTTATTTCTAAACTCTCCTCTCCAAAACAGGCACACCCACTTCTGGTTATTTTTACCTTCTCATTTGTACCCTCTTTGAGGTTATTTTACTTTCAGTGACTTACACAAGAGCCGTCAGGGCTTTGAAAGGGCCAGACACCACTGTGACACTTTAGGTGTCCATTTCTGGACATCTAATCCCCAGTTCTTTCCTGACAAGAAAATATTACTGGTAGTTAACAAGGCCATCAGACCAGGAGTAGAATAAATCTAAGAAAGAACTGGAGACAGTTTGGGAATGGGATTGACTCGTAAGATAAGATTTAAAAAAATGAAAAGGGAGAGAATTTTTGGTGATGGAAAATATAGACTGGATTTCATCAGGGTGTGATTTGCTACTGAAAGAAACAAACAGCCAATGAGGAATGAATGGTTTACTAGAGCACTAGGCATGGTGCGAATCACCACTGAAAAGGCAGAACTGATTGCAAAATTGGAAACTTAGGTCCTAATGTGGCTCTTTGCCAGCTGTGTGATTCTGGGAAAATCACTCAGCCCTCTGAGCTTCCGTATCTTCATCTGTAAAATAAGAACACAAGCTGAGGTCATCTTTTACATTCCTTCAACCCTAGAATTGTTCTTTTCTTACCTTTTATGTTCCTAAAATCTTGAGACCAAGAGTGGGAAAATTATTCACTAAAATCTTAAATAACAGGCTTGGATTTTCACCAGAGATCATTTATACGGTAGAGGAGGGCAAAAGGGAAATGAGTCTGTAGTGAATTCGTTTTGCTGATGTAATAAATTATGGGGGAAAATAACCCTACCCACTGTGGTCTTTAAAAAGAATAACAATATTGCCCTATATTTCTATTCCATGTTATCCTTTACAGAACAATTACAAATCCATTGCTTTGTTTGATATTTATAGTCATTAGGAGAAACAGGCAGGAAATTGCATATCTATTACCTTGTTTGATACAGCAATTAGGAGAAATGGTAGGAAAACCACTATTTTTACTAGTGACATTAAATTCAGAAAGTTTAACTGTCTTTCAGTCAGGAGCCTCCAGGACAGGGTGCAAATACCCTTGAAAGACACAAATGATGCATTAAGGTGCAAAGGAGAAATGAGAAAAATTCCATTTATGTTTATTTTGTGTCACTCTTTTACTTTCTTTCTGTGTGTTAAGACCTGTAATGTATTAGCACATAGTATTAACATAAGCATTTCATGAATATAATTTTTATGTGGGATCATATGTTTTATGCATTAATTCCTTGATAAAATATATTTGGAGACTATGCTTTACAAAACATTTGGGGGGGAAGTCAAGAGAATAAAACAATTGCTAAGGCTATTCTTAGGGGTCCCTCTTTTGCTTATTCCTTATGAGGACTAGGGGAAGGTGGGAAGGGCTGTGGAAAGGAACAGGTTCAATAAGAATCTTGAAGAAAATCCAGAAAAGTAGACTAACAAATGGAACTGCTCTGGCCGAAGTGGGGCAGCTGGTCACATGCTCCCCACCAACACAGAGGCCCTTTGTTTCTCTCTCACACTGCAGCTCTTTGTCAATCATAATCAACAATTCCATTCAGCTGTTCTTGCTGCCACTTTTCTCCTGCCTTTCAAGTCTATTAGGCAATAAATGTAAGGTAGAACTTCACAAGCCTTTAAAAGGTACGGTTAAAAAGGAAGAAAAATACATCCTAATTGAGGAACCTATGGGTCTTTTCTAATGGGAAAAAAAAGTCTCAGGTGCTCAGAGAAAGTAACTAGGGAATTTTCGTATTATTCATAGCTTGTAAAGTAATTGCCAACTGATTTTAGGGTTTGCCCCAATCCTTTTACTGTGCTGGAAAAGTGTATAAAATTGGGAACAAATATGTTGAGAAGGAGGAAAATTACTGCCTCTCACCCTTGGGCTCCAGGAAGGTATTTTGCTTTTTAGGGCCGCATCTGTGGCCTATGGAAGTTCCCAGACTAGGAGTCGAATCAGAGTTATAGCCGCTGGCCTAAGCCACAGCTGCAGTAACTCAGGATTTGAGCCACATCTGCAGCCTGCACCACAGCTCGCAGCAATACCAGATCCCTGACCCACTGAGCAAGGCCAGGGATTGAACCCGCATCCTCATGGATACTGGTCACATTTATTTCCACTGAGCTACAATGGGAACACCCCAGGATTATTGGTTTATTAGCACAGAAAGTATAATGGAATGGCATGTAATATTAAATAAATGGATACTCTTATTATAAGAGTATAAATAGATAATAAATGGCTACTCATAGGGCAAGTAGGAGGTCATAGGTCAGTATTTGGGACTATTTCAAGAAAAGAGAGTTATAGAAGGGGTGAACTGTTTCCTTTACATATAAAATGATATAGTACAAAAGGAGTCTACCTAAGATTATGGTCATGGTATATGCACAAATCTTTAAACTGCTTTCTCTACTTGTAATTTTTGGGAGACATTAAAGACACCAGATAATTGTTGTAGTTATTTTGTAACCAACAGAGACCACAGATGTTTCTCATGGTGGTATAACACAAGCTTGCCAAGGACTGTGGAACCTTCTGGGGATGAGTTTTTTGTATTTAGAGGGTGTGGCATTGACTCCGAGAGGTGGGAGGACCACAGGTCTTGGTTCCTTGTCTTGCTTCTGTCATTAAATTTCTTGGACAGACTTCATTTCATTTCATAAAGAAAATTTATTGTGGAGAAAATTATGAGAAACTTCCTTTCTCATCTGTAGCATTTATTTGGCAGGCAGTATTTTATTTGCTCTGTGCCCCACTCATTTAAGTGCTGGGGATACTAAGATTAATGAAATACTACCCTTGCAAAGTGCACAGCCTGATTAAGAGATAAAACACACATAGTTAAATCATCACCATATGGCAACAAGTGAACTAAGACACAAACGTGTGGTCAATTCAATAAGTACCATTAAACTCTTCGGAGGCAAAGAGAAAGTTCTCTTGTTCTACAGATAAACAAACCAAGTCATCATTGGCTTCTTCTGGTGTCCTCTCTACTTCCTTTTGTTCTGGCTGCCATCTTTGGCTCCATGGCCTGGATCCCACTGGCATAGAAATGAGAATAGTGGAATAAATAACACAAGTGTAAAAGCACAGAGCTGTGATGTCTGTGTCTCTTTTCCCCATCTTAGAGCATTTTGCAGGGTATTTGTTAGTACACCATAGAATCATGAGGGGTGGGAGGGCAGAGCAGGGACTGAGATGCTGACAACTATGATAAACACAAAAATTGATAAGCTGTGTTGGTCCATTGAACCAAACACTGATTGTCACGAGTGATTACTATTTTTGTGTATGCTGTTTAAATAAAAATAAGGTGATCTAGCAAACAGCTATGCCTAGCTGAGAGAAAACAGCCACCATTTTCTTCTTTAATTATTCAATTATCCTTATCAGTGAGATATAGAATTAACTGTTTAGAATAATTCTCTTCTGTGTTCTTCTAGGAAAGAGATTTGGGAAAGCCAGTTTTAACAATCGCGTGGTGACCTTATACTCTTAACTAAAATATCACAATACATTGCTTAATAAAAACCATTTTGTTTCTGTTCTGTGACTGACAGTAGGTGCACTTTCAAAAATGTAGAGGTTTTTACTGCAAATAACTGAAAAAAAACCAAAACTTTCTGAACTTTACACTATGTGAAAATCTGATACATGTGAGGGTTATTCCTTCCACTCCTTGAGATTTTCATTTAATTTAACCTAAATCAAGTAGAATTCTGAGAATTTGAAAAGCAATGTAAACAAGTCAATTTATTATGTTGTTGTTTGGCTCTGAACGTATACATTTATAAAATTTTTATTATTACCCCTCCCACTTTTTCTCTTTGCTGGATTACATTCAATTTCTGGGTTTTTTTTAATGTTTATCCTCAAATTTTTAGCACACGCACAACTGCAAAGTGTTATCAAAGCCTAAATTTATTATACATCTTTAACCTTCTCCCAAATCAAGCAAGAAACTTGTCTCCTAAAAACTCTCATTTACTACCTTTCATTTTCCTTGTTTTTATTACTATTACTATTGTTATTACTATTCATTAACAAAATCATTTTTAACAACTAATAGCTAAAAGTACTAACTCTTCCATATAGCTCTGTGACAAATTGCTCCAAAACCTAATGGCATAAGAAAGAAAATTATTACTATGCTCATAGACACTGTGGGGCAAATTAGAGATGGCTTTTCATTGTTTCACACTGTGTAAGGTCTTCATTGGAATCTGGCTGTTGGCTGGGGGCCTCAGTCTCTCTCCGTGTGTTCCTTTCCAGGAAATCTCCTTGCAAAGGCTGTTTGGGTTTCCTAGCATGATGGCTGGGTTCCCAGGGCAAATGTCCCAAGAAAGAGATGGCCAAGCAGAAGCCGTATCACCTACCATTGAAAGTCAAGCAGTGCTGCTTTCACAGTAATCTACTCATTAAGGCAGCTGCAAAGTCTCCTCATATTCAAGGGAAGGGACAATAGACTCAATAGCTGGATGGTGTTGTGGCAATGTTTTACAATAGCCAAGACTAGAAATGTGCTGTGCCCTTCTTGGAAAGTGCAATCTGTCACATTAACACTTAACCGATTTCTACAGTCACCCCCGTTCTTTGCATCTCATGTCTTTCCACTGGGCTTGCTTTTCTTTGTGAACCTCATCAACTAGTGATTCATCAGCATGGTGCTGAATGTTTTAGATTTTATATCTTATTTTTAAATAATAGATTAGCAAATCATATAATTTATATCAGCAGTTATTTTTATCAGCACTTTACAAATATTACTCCATTGCTTTTTTCTTTTCCAAGTTTTTATCGTGATAAAATACACTTAATGTAAAATTTAGTATCTTAATAATTCTTAAGTGTACAATTTAGTGGTATTTAGTACATTAATATTATTGTATAAATATCACCACTGTCCGTCTCCAGGACTCTTCTCAAATTATAAAACTGAAGCTCTCTACCTATTAAATAGTGCCTTCTCATGTTTCCTTCCCTGCCAGCCTCCGGCAACCACCATTCTACTTTCTGTCTCTGTGATTTTGACTCCTCTAAGTACCTCATGTAATTGGAATCATACAGTATTTGTCTTTTTGTAACTGGCTTATTTCACTTAGTATAATGTCCCCAGGATTTATCCATTTTGTAGGTTGTATCAGAATTTCCATCTTTTTAAAGACTTAATAATATTCCTCTGTGTATACACTGCATTTTGTTTATCAGTGGACATTTGGATTGTTCCATGTTTGTCTTAGACATTATAAATAATGCTGCTATGAACATGGCTGTACAGCTATCTCTTTGAGGCCTTGCCTTTTGTTCTTTTGAGTATATACTCTGAAGTGAAATAATTACTAGATCATATGGCAATTCTATTTTTAAATTTGTCAGAAACTGCCATACTGCTTTCTACCATTTTATGCTCCCACCAAGAGTGGATAAAGGCTTCCCCTGGAAGTTGCAAGCCTTCAGCAGGCTCCAGAATTCCAAAATAGCTGAATATACAGATTCTGCCATTGTAATTATTTTCTAGGTGAGGAGACAGTTTTATGATACATCCTAACCATCAATCTTCCCAGAAATCTCCTATCCCGTTGCTTTTTAACATCTATTGATGTTGATAGAAGTCTGCTTTCCTTCTAATTATCATCTATCTTCTCTACCTTTTAGCTTATACTTTTTTCTTTTTATACATAATATATAAAATATCAATTCACTTTCTAGGTCTAGACTGTTTGATTAATTGATTGACTTTGCTCAGGCTGTGTGTGCATTTTAAATCTGAAAAAAAAAGTATAAATTCTGGTCAATATTTTTGACATTCTTCCTTTGAATATTGCTTATCTCTCATTCCCTCTATTCTCTTTTCCTAGAGCTCCTGTTGGATATATTATATCCTCCATGTCTCTCAACTGCTCTTTCACATTTGAAATTACTTTTCTCTGTACAGTGTCCTAGATCAATTCCTTATAACTGTCTTTTAGTTTGGTAATTCTCTGACTATTTTTGTTTAGTATATTAGGGATGAGGTGTTCCTTTTTTTAAATCACTTTGAGCATCCTTTATACACTAATTTTATTTTATTTTATTTTTTGTGTGTGGGTGCTCAAGATCCTTATATAAAATGGGATAGAATTTGCATATAACCTATGTATATCCTTCTATACACTTTATTTTATTTTTTTAAATAATGATTTGTATTTTTTCCATTATAGCTGGTTTACTCTTACACACTTTATTTTTTTGTTTGTTTTTTATTACTCAGTGAATTTATTACATTTGTAGTTGTACAATGATTGTCACAATCCAATTTTATAGGATTTCCATCCCACAACCCCAGAACATGCCCCCACCCCCCACACTGTCCCCTTTGGAGACCATAAGTTTTTCAAAGTCTGTGAGTCAGTATCTGTCTGCAAAGAAGTTCATTCTGTCCTTTTTTCAGATTCCACATGTCAGTGAAAGCATTTGATGTTGGTGTCTCATTGTATGGCTGACTTCACTTAGCATGATAATTTCTAAGTCCATCCATGTTGCTAAAAATGCCGTTATACACTAATTCTAAACTATTGCTCAGATTGCTGTATTGTTCTTATCTTTAGGTAATTCTTCTTTTAATTGCTGATTTTGTTAGCATTAGTATCCCTCTTCTGTGTGGGATTTTTAGTTGAAGGTTAATCTTAGGCAGCAATATTGTTTTTCTTCTTCTCTTTTGAAAGTCAGCTAGTGCTCTCCACGAATTTTGTGGTTGCTTCCACCCTTTCCTCAGCACCCAGAATTCAGAGTTGAGCTTTCTATTGGCTATTCAGGATATCCATGATGGAAAATATTGAAAATATTACACATCTAGTCCAAGTCAGTAAACAGCTCAGCTCAACTTCTGGCACTAAGGCTATATTTCTTTCTTGTATCCCAATCATGCAGCTTTACAGAAGTTGTAACCCAAGATAATGGTAGCAAATAGTGTTATTTTAGCCTATTTTACAGGATCCCAGCCTCTGAGTTCAAGAAGTAAGCCAGGCTCCCACCTTACATCAGGCAGTATTAGTTCCTGTTATCCCATAAGCATCAACATCTTTCATTGCCTCTGCCAGTTTCCAGACCTAGAGCCCTAAAGGCCTCCAGCCCAGTGTCTCTTAACTTCAGTCTCCCCTTCCACTCTATAATTTATATTCCTCTTCTGGTCCATGAAAATTTCCAATTTTTAAATGATATCTACTTTAATTTTTTTTCTCTTTTTAAAATCTATAACAGAGGATGTATATTTAGAATATTTCGAGCCTCTAAAATTGTGAATTTACAGTATTATCCTAACTAGAAATGTGAATTTATCATTATTTTCTGTCTTCATTAAATAACACCACAGATGAAACAAGTAAAAATCAAAGCAGAGAGAAAAGATGAAGGTCATGTAAGCAACGTAAAGCCCAATATCTTAGGTACTTTTATTCTGTCTCTACTCTAGGAATAGCTGAAGTAGACATGAACTGCATAGCATTCTTTATATTAATTATGGAATTATATAATTTGTGTGTCATACTGAATGCCTGGGAGAGCTCAGTGACATAATGAGAGTTCATGTCTAACTGGTTCTTCCCCAGGGAAATACTTTGGTACTAAGTACTTTCTTACATTGCAAATGCTTTTAATCCTTATATTGTAGTTATGGATTTTCTATTTCTAAGCTCTGTCTGTTACAAATTATATAAACAAAGTAGGGAAAATGGCAAAGACTGAATAAATTCTCTAGGTACTGACAGACTTGATTTTTGATATAAGAGCTACTGATCATTGTACAACTATAAATGTAATAAATTCACTGAGTAATAAAAAAATTTAAAAAGAGGTACTGAATATTCAGATTTCTTCTCGATTTCTTCTAAAGTCAATGGAAAACTAGTACTGTGTGTTTTGATTAATAGGTAAATAAGGTCCTGTTTTTTTAAGCAATTCATGAATGGGGTTTAAAAAAATCATACATTAGAAAAGCTTATAAATTAAAAAGTAGTTCTGTTCCCATCCCAGACAGCTAGTCCTTGCTTTGGAGGCCATCTTTCCCGCCCACACACACACATAATAATGGTATCTGTATTTCTGTTCTTGCTTTTCCACTTAATATATTTTGAAATTTGTTTTAAATATCAACATATATAGATTGACATTCTTTTCAATAGATGCAGGGCATATTGTGTTTTATGGAGGTACTATAATTTTCTTAACCTGTCACTTATTTATAGGAATTTAGGGTATTTTTAGACTTTTGCTACTACAAACCATTGTGCAATGAATTTCTTTGTAGATACAATTTTGCTCACAATGCAAATTTATTGAGAAATGCTGAGCCAAACTGCCTTCTATTGTGGTTATCTTGAAATACAATTTTTATTTAAAAACAAATGCACTATTCTCCTAAACTGAAAACACTTCACATTAAGCAATGTTGCTTAAATCTACCAGCGATTCTATATCCATTTTTTTCAGATATGTAGCCAACCATTTTTTTTGCAGGTGGGCATTTTATAATTGATAGTTAAGCATTTTTACAAACAGCTTATTTAAAAAAATAAAATATTAGCCAAACATACATATCTTGATTGTACATTTTTTGGGAAATTATCATAAATTAATCCTACTCAGGATTAACCTTCAGAATATATTTGCCCCATAGTTTTGTGTTTAGCTAATCCCTGGCCACATCCAGTTTTATGTTTACATATTTTAGAATTTCCAGTAGTACAAGAGTTACTTGACAAAAATATTTTCTCCTTTTGAGACGATTCAGAATGGCTGTATTGCCCACAACCCTCTTTGGGGAGAGTGAGGATCATAGGGGGAGCCCTTCCCCACACAACCCCTGTCATCCTGCCTCAGCCATTTTTATGGAAGATGAGCACCAACCTCAAGCCTGGGTGGAGTGAGCCAGTGGCCCGTGAAGCCTTCTGAATCAGCACCTCCACCAACAGCAGTGTCCTAAATCAGGGCCTTACTTAGGAAGGGAGTCATCAGGAGTGGCAGGATCTCTCAAAACAAAGTGGATGGTAAGCCTCCCAGCACTAAAAGAGAGAGCAAAAGATGCCTTCTGCTAAGGGATAGTCCAGGTTATAAAGTTCCTGGGGATGTGACATCTGAATTACTCTTCAGTTCCTGTGGCCTGGCTAGACAGCTCTTAAAGCTGTGTCCTGTTCTCCCCTAATGCTCTCAATAAGGAAAGTAACTTAAACAACCATGTTCCTTGCAACTGAAAGAAACTGACTCAACACCCTTAGCAAATAGAAAAGGAGGAAGACATTTAGTCATTCAGCAAATGGCATTTGAATGCCAGTCACATGCAAAGTATTAGGGAGGCACCCACGATTAAGATAGAACAAGGTGTCTGTTCTCATGGAACTTACAGACCTGTGAGGTGGAAAAAAATGAGTAAGACAGATAGCAGATGGTGCTAAGGGCTATGCAGAAAAGTAGAAGGTGGCCTTGGGACAATGGCTGGGTGAATATTTGGGATTGGGGAGTCAGGTAAATCTCTATGCAGAGGTGTCACCTAAGCTGAGACCCAAGTGGCAAGAGCAATCCATTTGAGAAATAAGAGAAGAGACACCAGTTAACAGAAAAGCTCTAAGGTGGTAATGTGTATATTGGAGAAACAGGATGACAGTGTGGTAAGGGAGAAGCTTCTGTATTGGGGAGGCAGGCTGGGACTAGGTCACACTGGGCTTTGCCTGGCCCAGGAAGGATGTTTTAATTAGATGAGAAGCTATTTGTAACATAGAAACAGGGGCTGATGTGGTATGATTTATGTTTTCAAAAGCTCACTTTGTAGCGCACTGGCAGAGGGGAGGGTGTGGTAGTACTGAAAGCAGGTAGATCAGTTACGAAGCTGCTACAGTAATCCAGTACAAAATGATGGCATCATAGGGAAGAGTAGTTGCAGGATAGGTGCAGAGCATTGGGGATCTAGGATATGCTTCATAGGGAGAATCCTTAAGACCTGTTGATGGATTAGCTGGCTGAGCATAAATAAGAAGAATGAGGGAAACATTAAACTCTAAATTTTCCTGGAAAATTTAAACCAAAGAATGTCACTTTTCTTTTCATTGAATCACTAAGTCCTATTGAGAAACAGGTAGCAAATATATTGAGCAATAATAGGCTCCAAGACTTGGCTTTCTAAATCACCGTGGGAAGATTTGATTGTATTGAGTGTTCTAGTTTAGAGAACACTTTATCATATGCCAGGTATCTGGAAATTTCTGTTCCATGTGCCTTGTATCCCACTGACACTGATATGGTAGAAGTGAACTGCAAACAGAATGGGTTCCTGAAGGTCTAGGAGAATCTAGGGCATTTCCATAACTAAGATAAAGTTCCTGTAACAGCTTATACTTCTTCACATTGTGCTGTATGGTGTAGTTGTGTACGGCTTCTTCTCCATGTCCTATGAGACCAACATGAAGACAAAGCTCAAATGCATTTTTCTCACCACACTTACATGGTTTTGGTGGTGCTGAATGGGTTAGCGAAAGAATCAATGAGTAAAAGAGTCAGTCAATCCTAAGGATCTGGCCCTTGGTTAGTTCTCTCTTGAAACACACAGTTTCTCTAACTTCAACCCATTTTCTTGCTTAGTCCCAGCTTTGGTTTTTGTCCCAAAGAATTTTTCTGACTGTTGGTTCTACATCTGGCCTATGCATATTTCAACCCTAATCTGAGCGTCGTCTTTATTACTCAACTCTTTTCTGACTACATTAGACATCTGCATAGGATGGACATCCACATAGGATGTTTGTGAAAACCTTCTATTAAGATAGGAGAAGGTTGGAGTTCTTGATGTGGTGCAGTAGGTTAAGAATCCAACTACAGCATCTTGGGTCACTGCAGAGGTAAAGGTTTGATTCCTGGCCTGGTGCAGTGGATTAAAGGATTCTTCATTGCTGGAGCTACAGCACAGGTTGTAGTTACAGCTTGGATTCGGCCCTCAGCCTGGGAACCTCCATATGTTTTGGGTACATCCATTAAAAAAAATAAAGAAAGAAGACAGAAGGTTTACTCTCAGAATTCTTTAGAGTAGATATTCTAGGTTCTATTATCATTAATATATGAGGATGGAGGAATGTACCACTCCACTTATGATGCTGGTCAAGGCTCTACAATATCTCCTTTTAGCTTCAAAGTGAATCTGAAGCCATTACAGTCTGTCTATTTTGGGACCTAGATAACACATTTTGAAGTGCTTCCCGCAGAGCAATTCAGAGAAGAGTACAATGTATCATTTAAGTACAAAATATTGACTATTTCCATAATGAAAAAGTACAGAGAGTTCCACGTATGTTTATCCTTTTATTGCAAATTGCCACAACCTGGTCAAAAAATTCTCCCTGTGGTGGCAGGATATCTGCCAGTAAATGAGTCTGTTGAAAGGGCCACACCAAATTCAGCACCATGGGCCAAGCCTGACCACAGCTGAGTGGTGTGAAGAGGGCTGACAGCCGCGTGGTCACCACCCAGGCCGGAGAGGAAAGCAGTGTGAGGTGTTGACGGAAAAATTCAGCTTCCCTCTCTTCCAAAAATGATGAGCAAAACCAAAATGGAGCTTTCTCTACTAAGTTTTAAAAGACAGCTTGCATTTTTCAGAATGAAAATATTTTCTCAGCTTTTGCATCTTTATGTCTTTTTATGTATTTCTTTCTGCAGGATGTCTTTTTAAAAGCTCATATTTGCTTAGTAATAATTATATGTTTATATTGAGTTTAGTTAACTGTGATATTAGTTTCCTAGGGCTACCATAACAATGTACCACACACACCGAGTGGCTTAAATGATGGAAATTTCTTCTGGAGGCTAGAAACCCAAGAGCACGGTATTGCCAGGATAGGTTCTTTCTAAGGGCTGTGAGAGGAGAATCTGTTGAAGACGCTTGCTCAGTATCTGGTGATTGGGTTGTTTGCTGGCGATCTTTGGCACTGATTGCTTATAGAAGCATGACCCTGGACTTTGTCATCAGCTTCATGTGGCATTTTTTCCCTATGTGCAAGTATCTGTACCCAAACTTCCTTTTTTTTGGCTTCTTAGGGCTTCACCCACAGCACATGGAAGTTCCCAGGCTAGGGGTCAAATTGGATCTACAGCTGCTGGCCTACACCACAGCCACAGCCACAGCAGCATGTGATCTGAACCACATCTGTGACCTACACCACAGCTCATGGCAATGCTGGATTCCCAATCCACTGAGTGAAGCCAGGGATCAAATCTGCATCCTCATGGATACTGGTCAGATTTGTTTCCACTGCACCACAATGGGAACTCCAAATTTCCCCTATTTACAAGACGCTAGTTACCTTGGGTTAGGGCCCACCCTAATGAGCTCATCTGAACTAATTACATCTGCAATGATTCTATTTCCAAAGAAGGTCACCTTCAGAGGTACTGGGTATTAGGATGTCAAGATAAGAATTTGGGGGAGATATAATTCAACCCATTCTGCATTGCACCATTCTGAAAGGCAGAGTTTGTGTCTTATGACCCTAGGGTCAGGCATAGGGACTTACACTTAGTAAGCATTCAATAAATCATGATGGAATGCCTTAGACAATTGTGGTGCAAAATAAATAGATGCCTACGTCCTAGAGCCAAAAAGTACTATGAGGCAAATCCATGATGACAGTTTCTTATTTGAAGCTAAGGCCTTGAATTTGCACAACTCTAACTGTGGGATGATCCTAAAATTCTCCGATTCCGAATAAGTCTTCAATTTCTATTGGCAATAGTGTAGAACCAAAGAACTCCAAAGGGAAATATAGAAAAGGAGGTCAGGGTCAGCTGGGGAAATCTTTGGGATCCATCTCTACTCCCTACCAGCTTTAACTCCATACAAGACAGACACAAGAAGTTGATAATCAGATGAAATTAAAAGGAAAAGTAAGACAAACAAAAAGCAAATGAATGAAAAAGAGACGCTAAACCAGTAAAGTCAGCTTTGTTAAAGGACAAACACTCAATGACCAATAGCAATGTCTAGTTAGAATGAGTGGAAACTATAGGTTGGGTTAAAGTTGAGGTTATGTCTCTTAAGTCTCCCTTCCCGCATGACTCTGACTCCCTTCTGCCAGGTCAGCTACAGGAAGAAGAGTATTAGAACTTGGCTGTATGGGCCTTAGTTACTTTACATAAGCCCCTTCCTCCAAAAAAACCAAAAATCAACAGTTATACTTTTTGACAGCATTGACTTAAAGATTCATATATCAACAATATATAGTAAAACATCATTTTTTCATTTTTTCTTCTGATTTTAAAAGCAGTTAAAACATAGCTGTGGGTCTAAAAGTATTTTGAGCCAGAGGAACTTGCCTGCCTCCTCGATCTAAGGAATAAGTCAGCCCTGCACGGCCAGATCAGCCTTTTCAAGGCAAGCCTTGGACCTGAACCCTAGTGTATGACTTACATGATGGCAGAAAAGAGAAGGATGCCCATGGTCTCTCATACCCTCTTCCAAGAGGCAGGCAGTGAAGATGTGAGGGTAGCCTCTTTCCTGCTTCTGAGGCAAAGTGACCCCTCTGACTGGTTAGTGAGGGAAGCCCAGTGCAAGTTCTGCCATCTGTCCAGTTCCACTGGAGCAGGACAGAGGCGAGGTTCCTCTCCACCTCTGCTGGCTTCAGACTCCACCCTCCTTCCTTCCTCCCCTGCCCTCCTATTCTCCCCACATTCAGGTTAAGCAGAGAAGCAGCAGAGGCAGCCTGGGCGGATAAGATGGGCTTCCTCAGCAGGGAGTGAGAAGCAGGGGAAAAGAAGGCTCTTGAGGGAAATTCTTCTGTGGTCCTTCAAAAGAGAGTCCCTGGCTGAAGGATGGAAAGTGAAAGGGAAGGAGAATTGGATCCATGATTTGGTCTACACATTTTTCTCCATGTTTTACATTCGTTTTCATGTTTAATTCTAAGAACAACACTGCCCGGAGGCATCACCATTGCCTCTCTTAGTGAGAGGAAGAAACGGCGTTGTTAAGGGCCAGAGTCTAGATTTGAGTTTAGGGTTTTCTAGCTCTCATGCCTGTATGTAGGATTTTCGTCTGTTCAGATTTAGTTGCCAGTTCACTTCAAGAAAATTTATAATGGAGACAGAGTGAGAGGAGAAGTTTAAAAAAAAATTCCGTACATGAGAGATTTGCCTTTGCCGGTTGACTCTTGGAAGGTTTAACTCTCACTCTGCATCTATCTGCATGCTTTTCTTTTTTTTTTTTTTTTGTCGTTTGTCTTTCGTTGTTGTCGTTGTTGCTATTTCTTGGGCAGCTCCCGCGGCATATGGAGGTTCCCAGGCTAGGGGTTGAATTGGAGCTGTAGCCACCGGCCTACGCCAGAGCCACAGCAACTCGGGATCCGAGCCGTGTCTGCAACCTACACCACAGCTCACGGCAACGCCGAATCGTTAACCCACTGAGCAAGGGCAGGGACCGAACCCGCAACCTCATGGTTCCTAGTCGGATTCGTTAACCACTGCGCCACGACGGGAACTCCTGCATGCTTTTCTTGCCCACAGTTCGCTACCAGCACCTTCCTGACATGCCACTGATCACTAGTAGAAATTCAACGCTGCCTGTCAATTTGGTGACTACCACAACCTTTGCTCCACGAAGAGGCTGGACTAAGGAAAAGCCTTGGTTTTCCACCACTGGATCATGATCCTCTTTGAATTATGTTTTTATTTAAACATCTTTGCTCAGAAAATCTGCTCTGATCCTTAACATACCTTCATAGTAACAAACACTTCAACACATTGCTGGCTTTGTGAATTCAATAGGGACTTTTGAGTGCATCAATACCTTTGTTAAAAACAAACAAAATAAAACAAAACAACACTTAACAGGCCCACTGTTCTTCAAGATTCTACTCTTCATTTACAAACCTCAGAAAACCAAGTGCTAGACAGGCTGCCCCAAATACCATGATTAATTAGTTACTAAGCACAAGAGTTACTGTGTGTAGTTTGGTCAGTTTTTCATTATTTGGTTTTCTTTGTAAATGGCTTTACTCCTTTTGAACAATTTCTTCTAAGCTCTTTTTTTTTTTCCGCTTTAAACACATAAATTCAATGACTAGTTCTTGTGTAAGGTGTGGTTTGCAGATACCCTCTCTTTATTATAAACACAGTATATATACTTATTCTATTTTAGAGGCCAAAGTACTTGTAAAATTTGTAAAGTTTTTAAGTTTTCTTTAAAATTAAAATACTTCACAGTGTGTAGGTACTTGCAAACATAGATCTCAATAGGAAAGAATTTTAAAATTAACCTATGAAATTGTCCCAGGATGTGAAAAATACCACATAATAGAGAGAAGACTAGTCCCAGCATGCCCCAAGGGTGCTCTCTTCATCCTGACCTTTGGGACCAGACCATCAGGTAAGCTGCTGCTTCTCAGTAGGAACCCTCTGCTCATGTCAGGCAGAGCTCATTAGCCACTCACAAGCCACGATGAAGTCTCTGCCTCCCAAGATGTTCTGCTTCCTCTTTCCTCAACATCGCCGGGATGCGTTTAGCTTATCACATTCTGCAAATGTGGTTAACTGTCACCCAGTGAATTATGATGCTTGATATCACTCTGGCTTAAAAACATTTTCTTTAAGAGAGATCTAGCTCCTAAAATGGGTTTAACATAATATAATAATATAATACAATACAATATAATATAATATAACATAATATAATATAATATATTGTGATTTGTAATAAATACATGTGTTCCATTTTAATCCTATTTCTGGGAACTCCTAAAACTCTTGGAATTTCCTAAGGGCAGTGGGAATGTCTTTTATTATATTTGGTATTTTGTCTTCAGCTATTGAGATCACTTGTAGCATAAAGGTGAAAGGAGTATCCTGTTATACCTAACAAGCCCCTTTCAACCATGCCTGAGGAAGTTAATGAGGTGATTTTTGGAAGTCCCCTCAGGAAAAGGGCTGGTTACTGGGGGAACAACAAGGAATAGAGGGTTCTAATTTAGCCCCACCCATTTAACTTTAGGAGTGTGAGGGGGGTTGGAGGTTCAATCATTCAGACAATGGCCAATGATTTAATCACTCGTGCCTATGTAAGGAAGCCTCTACAGACCCCTAAAAAGATGGGGTTTGGAGAGCTTCCGGGTTGGTAAATACACGTAAGGATTGGGAGAGTGGAGGGCTCAGAGAGGGCATGCAAGTTTTGTGTCTTTTCCTACATACCCCATTTCTATGTGTCTCTCTATCTCTCTGTTCCTGAGTTATATTCATTTATGATAATGAATATATGATAGGTATGCATACAACTAAGTACTCATTTAAATCTGCAAATATTCTCAATTAATGCCTGACTCTAACTTTGATTTTCATTTATTGACAAGCCCTAACTTGCCTGACCATTCTTAAAACTTCAGACCTGTTCGGATCAAAGCTGACTGACCATGCCTCCACGGCCAGATATTCCATTAAAATTGAAGTAATAGTTTTAAGGTTTTAAAAACATTACTGGTGAATAGAATATTGGCCAGTAATGTTCATCCTTATTTAAAGTCATAGCTCAATGTATTATGATTTGACTTGGATAGTCTTTATTCCTCTCACTCACCCCACACAATACATGATAGAACCTCTTTTAATTAAGATGAATTAAAGTTGCATCCTGAGAATTTCAGAAATTCTCACTTAAGATCATTGATAATCCATTTGCTTTTTCTGTAACTCAGAATGTTAATGTCAAATTTGTATTTTCCCATGGTGACACTAGTGTCTGAAAACTTACCCTAGCTCAAAAGACAAAATACCAACCCTTCCACATAGTTGTTTAGAACCGCCTGATCAACAGAAAGTCAGGGATGCCCACTGGATTTGTACCACTGCTCACTTGCTTCCTGTCCATGCCACCCTCCCAGCTCAATCCCCTCCAGGCTTCTCAGCTCCTGTGAAAAGAAGGATGTGTTTTTCAAGGTTTTGAGTCTGGGAATCTCTGGGTCCCATCGCCTATTGGGTCACCTACTTTAACCAGTCCCTTCAAGCTCCTCATTTTTTTAAAAAAAAAATTTTATTATTATTTCTCCAATAATTTTTTTCTACTGTACTGCATGGTGACCCAGTGACACATACATGTACACATTCTTATTTCTCCCATTATCATGCTCCATCATAAGTGACTAGACATAGTTCTCAGTGCTACACAGCAGGATCTCATTGCTAATCCATTCCAAAAACAATAGTTAGCGTCTATTAACCCCAAGCTCCCAATCCATCCCACTCTCTCCCCCTCCCCCTTGGCAACCACAAGACTATTCTCCAAGTCCATGAGTTTCTTTTCTGTGGAAAGGTTCATTTGTGCCATATGTTAGATTCCAGGTATAAGTGATACATGGTATTTGTCTTTCTCTTCCTGACTCTTTTTTTTTCTTTTTTTTTTCCTCCTCTAGCTCTTTGGAAAGAGTGCCTAAGCAACTAATCATTGTTATAGATTTCCTGTAAGTGTTTTACATGTTGAAAGTATGTGAACATTTGTGGAGAAACTGTGATTTGAAAATCAGGCAAACCTGAAAGGCCTGAGAGAAACCCCCTGTATTCCCTGAATCCCAGTTTGAAAACCTTGACAATGAGTCATTTGCCTGCAGCAAATGAAGGATGGAATTTTCCAAGAGATGACAATTTTTTAGAAAACAGACCTTGTGGGCAGTTCCCTTGTGGTGTAGTATGTTAAGGATCTGGCATTGCCTAAGCAGTGTCACAGGCTGCAACTGCATTGTAGGTTTGATCCCTGGCCCAGGAACTTCTACATTCTATGGTTGCAGGGGAAAAAAAAAAGGAGGCCTTGTGAAAAATGATGGAGATGTAGGCACTTTTCAAAGCTATCTCTTGATTTCCATTTAGGCCTAATCTTTTGTTTCATTTAGCCTGAATACGATGGGTTTGAATAATTTTCATACTAAATTAATAGCTATTTAAACAGTTGATTACCTTCAGAGATTATTTACTCTTAGTCTTTTGACATGGGTTAACTCATAATTTTTTGTGCTCTTTTAGTTTTTTTTTTTTTCAGTCAAAGAGGCAGTAAAAGGATTGAGCCTCTTTAGAAAAGAACAGCGTAAATACGGATTGCCTTTGCTAGGATGTGTATGATGGTGTGAGTTTGCCTGTTAGGTTCTCCATCAGTGTCCAAGCTTAAGAACTTGTTTGTGTGTGGGCATCACCATGGGATGGCATCCCCTCTGTGACCTCCTCTCCCCTCGAGGGTGGAAGTATATAGCGAACAAGAATTGAACTAATGAAAAACAGGAGTTTGGTGTTGCCGGACTATGTTGAAAAAGGTGGAGTCTAAAAAAAAATATTTCTCCTGCCAAGACAGTATTGTGGAAACTGATTATTTTCCTTCTGCCTATTTCTGATTCTCAGTGTGAAGCGAAAGCAAAGTTTTAAAACTTTTTCTCCAGTGCAAAGAAAATATATTTCAGAAAATCCCTATCTAGAAAATAATGCAATTAAGAACTACCTGACTGTGAGCATCCCTAGCTGGCAACAACAACCTCATGGCTTCGCATCAAGATCTGCATGCGAATTAGGCTGCTCTGATCAGCCAAAGCAATGAACGACTTGGCCTTTTAATAAATAAAGAAGTATTCAAACGGTCGTAAATATTCTTTGAAATTATAAATGTGGGAGACTTTATGAGATGCAAGTGGGTGTTAAATCGTCCAGCAAACAAGGCCTGAGCAGTTGGAGTGCTTTAAAATTGGGAGATTTAAAATTGGGAAAGTTGGGGGAAAATTAAATCTACCAAAAGACCATCTCCGTTTGTTTCAAAGATGTATGTTTCTTAAAATCTTTTCGGCTCCCTCGTTTGGAAATACGAAGAGATGTGAATTCATTATTTTTTAATTGACTTATTGACATACAATATGAAAGTTATATAACATAGTGATTTAATATTTTACACATTATAAAATTATTGCCTACATCCCCCTTCCCCTTCCTCTCTGTCGGCCACCAGTTTGTTCTCTGTATCCACAAGTCTGTTTCTGTTGTGTTTCGTTTATTTGCTTGTTCTGTGAATTCTTTCTTTTTTTTTTTTTTTTTTGTCTGTCTTTCATCTTTTTAGGGCCACACCCATGGCATATGGAGGTTCCCAGGCTAGGGGTCTAGCCTAAACCAGAGCCAGAGCAACACCAGATCCGAGCCGTGTCTGTGACCTACACCACAGCTCATGGCAACGCAGGATCCTTAACCCACGAGTCCAAGGATCAATGTGAATTCATTTTTATACATCTGGCATATGTAGGCTGCCATTTAGTATTATGGCAACTTTAAAAACTCACTTAAGCCAAAACAACTGTTTAGAAAGATTAACTTTTACTTTAAAAGCTATGTAAAAGTTATTATGTGTATGTTAATGTGTGATACTCAGGAAATTATTATTTTCTGGTGAGTTCAATTTAATTAATTAGATATTTACTCAATGGCTTTATATGTACAGGCCAATGTTATGCATTATTAGAAAAATTAACTTGATGTGTTGTTACTCTATGTATACTTCCTGGGAGGCAAGGTATTGGAAATAATTTTAATATGGAAACACTTTTCTCAAAGCACTAGCATTCATTAAAGTACCAAATTGATATTGACCAAATACTTAAATGTTGCAGAGACTAACCAATAGGGGTAGTTAGGGCTTGTAAGAAAAGATAAAAGTGGACAATAGAGATGAATTAAGAATATTTAATTGGTAGAAAAATTAGTAGAATTTTGGTTGATAAAGTGAGAGCAGAGATAGCTAGCTCATGCAGAGAATAAGCACCAGTGAATTCGTGAGTTATTTCCCTGATTATCCTTTTTCAAAGCATAATGTATCATGCATCTGCCATTAGTAAGGTTAATGGATCAATTAGTATCTCTCAGTGATTTGTAAATAGTGGACCATTCCTTTCTCAATATGTATATTATTACAGTGGTGGGCTTGTTCCATAAACAGCTGTTTTTTGTTTTTTGTATTTTTCGGTTTTTTTTGTTTTTCTCACCAAGGGCTAGTAGTATGTGTAGATGCCATTAAGTGGTATTTCTGTGAGCTAGCTCTCTCTGTACTTTTGACAGTCTTGCTCCATAATTTGCACGGACCAGTGCAAAATGAAAATGGGGTCCTTCTGTTCAAAAGTTATTAAGAATTTCAAGATGATGACAACAGAGCACTAAACCTAAGTATGGAACCCTTTTAAGCAAGGGGTCCTGCACAAATGTACCAGACACACACCCATGAAGCTAGTCCTGCTGATGGGGACAGCCAAATCACTGTAAATAAATTGTGATTAAGGCCAAACCTCTAAATCTAGGCACAGTCAACTAGTGTGCTAATTATCGATGAGCAATCAGTTAATGATCATTTATATATACATTATCTATCCATCTACAACATAAGTATGAATTTGTACAAAATTTAACATCGTAATTTCACATATATATGATTAAAATATGTAAAATAGAGTTTTGAAAATCTCTGGTATAATAGCCTTGGGCAAACCAACTAGAGAAAATTCATTTTCCACTATTCATAAATCATGTTATGCATCATATGGGACATCACTGAACAAATATTCTCTGAGTACCTATTCTGTGCCAGATATGTTTTTGCAGTGCAGGGAGATAACAGAGAATGAAATAAAAAGATTCCTTGCTCTCAGAGAGCTTTCACTCTATTGAATTTCTGAAATTGTGACTGATTTGCTCAGCCATTACTTTGCAGTTTTGCTTTCATCTTCAAACTCCTGGCCTTCCTGCCTGAATTAAGACCAGAAGCAAAAGTATCAAAACTTCGTTATTCTTGTCACTGTTTCGAACTGAGTAGAACCAGGACTCTCTGGAAAAGAATGTGCTGAAAGTCTGTCCTTGAGAGGTTTCCAAGCTGAAGACACTCAGAGGAGCACTTCCCCTGAAGCCAACAGGCTCATTTGCTAACAGCGATTCACAGGGAAAGAAGACAGCCAGCTTATCTTTGGTGAGAGGACAGCTCTCATAACACTGAGTGACACAGGATGGCCCTGAAAGTCAATAGCATCCCTCTTGAAAAATCAACAACCCTTGCTTTTCCCCTTTCCAAAGAATTTACTGGTCGGTTTTGGCCTTTCTGTGCCACATTCCATTCCAGAACCCCAGCTAAAATGTTCTCAAGGGCTGACCAGAGATTCCTCCTCCTTTCTCTGGGCTGGTACAACTTGACCGCTGCTTGACATCAAGGTCAACTGGAGACTGGGAACAGTTATGTAACTGCATTATAAATTGAATTAGAGCTGTACATGAGCCCAGACCAAGTAACCAGGGCAGCTCCAGGCAAGAGCAGCAACGTGTCCCCAGGAGACAACATTGGAGGAATCGCTTTCTGGTGAAAGGAAATAATGCATCACAAGCAAAATAAAGTCTCTGCTCAGTCCAAGTCCAGGCAGGCTGCTGCCATGTCACGTGAGGAGCAATGAAGAGGCATTAACGGCAAAGGGAGCTGGTGGCAGTGTGGCAGTGCTGAAGAAGAACCATGCATAATACACACACACACAGAATGAGAAAAAAAGTCAGTTTTAACATCAGAACAGACGCCACCCATACAAGAGAACTAAGAAGGCTTACTCATGGGGAGGAGAAATGCCTCTGGCAATCACCTCTGCATTGGAGGATGGGCAGGAGAACTCACCACAGGATAGTCAGTCCCCCTGCTACCAGCAACCAGTTGTTCCAGAGAAAAAATGTCCACACAAGTCTTAAAGGTGAGGGCTGAAACATCTTTTGATGCCTCTGATGACCCAAGACTTTCTCCCCTAAAGTAAGGTGTCCTGCTAGAGAGAAGGGAAAATAGTAGGTAAGGTTTTTCACAGACAAATAAATAAAGAAGAAAGTTTAGAAAAGATGAAAGGTTAGCTATGACCCTATTATGACCGTGGTCTATGCTAGCATGACCATCTTTAGAAACAAATGAGGAGAGGCAAAATAAGGGAAAGCTGAAAGTTTGTACTGTGTAGTCCACTGATGGGACCTAACCATTGTTCCATCTCTTACTAAGCCTTTGAAATGTGGCCAGGTTCTTAAACCCCTTCTAAGCTCCAGTTTCTGCACAAAAGGGTAATTACAGCACCAACCTCAAAGGGCTTTTGTGAGATTCAATACATCCAAATGCCGTAGTGTTTGAAAATTAGTCACATGAAGACTTGCAAATACTAAGAAAAATAACTAATAGTTATTGAATGTTTTAAGTGGCTTACATGTATTAGCCCATTTAATTTTCACAATAATCCTATGAAAGACACAGAGAGATTTAGAAAATTGCCCAAGTTGGCACATCTATTAAGTAGTAGAGTGAGGATTTGAACTTAGGCTATGGCTTTTGCATTCATGTTCTAACATAGGATGTGTTAATGAAGGAATTGGGGCTCATGAAGTTATATATGCAAAATAAATAGTAGGTTTTAATATGTGGCAAAGCCTCTACCCTAGAGGTGTTTATTGCCCATGTTATATATTTCCACTAGAATCAGTGTTCTCTAGACATTCCCTCTGAATGTGTGCCAAGGTGGCCATGTTCTCAAGTGTGAGCTTGTACAGAAGATGTTCTTTTGCTTTATCCCCGGAATAGGGCAAAATGACTCTCAACATATAGTAATTTAAGAGGCCTGTTGCACAGTAGGTCAGTGCATGAACTCTGCAGTCAGACTGCCTGGGTTTGCATCCCAGTACTAGTGCTGTGTCTGGACAAGTCACTATACTTACCCAGCCTCAATCCCCCCTTATTGCAGAAAGGGATAGTGCAATAATGCTTACTTCCTGGGCTTGTGGTTAAGATTAGATGAGTTAGTGCATGTAAAAGTGCTTAGCACAATACTTGGAAAATCCTAAGTGTTCCATCATGTTGACTGTGATTGATTTTTTGCCATTCACCCTACCAAGCCCAGGGATACAGCAGCAACAGGCCAGGCTGCTGCTCTCATGGCTCTTCCATGAAACAAGGAAACAAGTACATAAACAACAAAAATGCAGATTGTGAAAAGTGTTACAGGGGACAATATCCTACAGACTGAGAAAATGGCTCTCTGAGGAGGTGACAGTTAAGCTAAGGCTTGAGGAATAGGTGGTGAGCAGGGGTTCAGAGTACCCAGGAGAGGAAAAGGAAATGCAAAGCCCCTGATGCAAAAAGGAACTCACCACATTTGAGAAAGAAAATGAAAGCTGTGGTATTTTATGAAGAGTAACAGGGGCCTTGGCCAGGCTGGAGCTGGGGTTCACTTGGCTCTGTTGAGGAGAGGAGGGCAATGCCTTGCCTTCCTGAATTGTGTTTTCATCCATTGATTGACACTGGGTCTGAGGACCATCCTGGAATTGAAGCCTATTCACCTACTGGGATTCAGTCACAGTATGTGTCAGCTAGACTGAGGTGGCCCCAACAAGGAAAAACAATTCTTTAAAAAGTGAACCTAACCAGAATCAAGCTTGAGCACTGTGGGAGAGTGAAGGTTCCAGGTTAAATATGACAAAGAGACACGGTAAGTCATCTCAACCCAGACAACCTTGGCTTGTGTTTGCTCACCAGGAAGAAAGTCACGGGACTCACATACCCTTATTGGGGAACCCTCCTCCCCTAGGACCCAGATAAGCAAAAACTAAAGTGTCCCCTTGTCACTTTGTGAGAGCAGTGGCAAGATCTCCAGCTCTAAGGCATAACTGTCATCCAGTTTCTCCACCACAGGTACCATGAATGGGAACTATGGATTTACAGCTCTGTGAAACTGGCTGCCACATAAAGAATACAGTTTTAAGAACAAGTTTTAACTGCAGAGACTCCAAAGCACTCCTTTGGCTGGCCAGCATTGGCAAGAGATAGCAGAATCTGATTTGGGGGCACATGTATATCCCCATGGATCCCTGGAAATATCTATAGAGGGGGGTCATCTAGACTTAAGCAGGTGGGAGTTTAGAACCAGTACCATACACTTGGGTACTCATGTTAAAAAGTGGTCACATTTCAGACAATTTTAAATATATCTGTATATTCAAACTTAAACTGAGAATCATTGAATAGATGAAAACTCTAAGGCCATCTCATTTCCCTTTGATAACACCTTCAGTTTGTTGCTTATTGGACTTCCTAGAAAGTGGTCATGAGAGAAGAAAGGGTGATGTTTAGAAAATAAAGCAGAAGCATGGAAGCCAAGGCCTCAATCTCTCATCGAAGTTAGATGGCAATGGCCAGGATGGGTATGACTTTACTTCTGATGGAAGACATCTGCACCCTCCACTCAACTACTACCCTGGGTTTGCACAACAACATAAGATGAGTTTAACATACCTGACATGGCATGGAGACATGTTTGATTGCTCTCTCGTCAAAAATGACTTGTCTGGCATCAGTTACCCCTGGCCCCCAGATCTCAATGGATGTGCTTTCCCCCATAAACAAGTACATGCCCGGATGATTATTAGATTAGATTATTTGATTTTTGAGAGCTGAGACTGCTTAATTTATCTTGGCTGAGTAATGTCTGCTGAATGAATGGATATATTTCACACTTTATTGTACTTACAAACCCCTTTCATTTCTTTTCTGACCTTCTCAAATACCAGATGAGAAGGGAAGACAGGCGAGCATTATTTTTACATAGTAGATGAATAAAATTTACCTTTGAAAGGTCAAAGGCTATGCTTAAAAATCTTGCTAATAGGAAATTGCAGAACCAGAACTAGAACCTGCATTTTCTGCTGCAAAATTCTCTTTTTGGCATAAAGTTCAGACACTTGTCACCTACCCAAAGAAAACCACCACCACAATTCACCTAGGAACTGCCTGAGCCTCTCATGGCAAATACCATTCAAAGATAGTTACATTTTATTCTCAACCTCCCTTCTTCCTGTTCCTTTCCAAAATAGAATACCAAGCTGACCACTAGACATGACATAACAAGAGCTCAGAGCTAGAGATAAGGAGATTCAGGCTTTTCTACAAGGCCTTCACATGCCAAAAATAAAGTACAGGAAGTGTTGTTTCTCCTAGAGGAACTTACAGTCTAATCTTCTCATTGTTTGAGGGTCTAATGAAGCAAACCCCCTCTGCTGTTGTCTGCAGTGCAGGTCACTGATGGGCTCTGTGGGGGTAAACAGCAGTCTGGGCAAACCACACCATTCTCAGAGTATGTTTCTCATCTTTGAACTCATCAGGTCCTAAAGTGAATTGAATCAATGAATTTACAATCATTCTTACATTACTGCTTCCCTTTTGCCCCTTCTTTGGTCTCTTTCCCAGTCTGTAGTCACTTCCTGGCTCCAGTCACCTCTAGGATCCTGTCCCCTATTTCCCTCAACCCCCAGCAATGCCCTGTCCAGACCCTATCCTGAAGCAAAGTAAGAAAACCTTAAGATAAGTTAAATGTGGCACTACCACCTGAAGCCTTTTCTTTCTTTTTTTTTTTTTTTTTTTTTTTTTTTTTTTAGTTTTCTACAGCATTTGAATGTACATTTAAGAGCTTTATTAGATGGTAACTTTTCCCTTTCTATGGGCTCCTGCCAGTACTTTGAGCAACTAGAAGGAAGTTCACTACCAAGTTTGTGTGGTGAATTTGGGGATAGGTGGGAGAAGAAGAAACGTTGAGTCTCATAAGGTGTGATTTAATTTTAAAAATGCTTACGCTGCTTTTTATAAGACTATCCATTTAACTAGATTTCTTTCTTGCTGACAAAAGAGGCAATTTCTGTGTATAAAATAAATCTTATTAAAACTCCTTCTCTGTTTCTGTCAAGGTGAAGGATACAGACCCCAGGAACAGCACACATTTGGATTCCTAGTGTGTGCAAATGATTGTTTATGGGATGCCGGGTGCCAAGACCCACAGAAAGCTCTTGTGCTGGCCTATAAAAGTAGAAGGAATGGAAAGCTTTTCCTGAGGCATAAAAAGTTTATTTTATTTCTTATTCTCTTTCACAGTGGTAGCTATTACTTCGTAATTTTCTCGACATTTTGTTGGCAGCCAAAAATGACAGAAATAATATCCCTTGCTTACAATGTTTAGTTCCAATTCATTTTGTTTAGCTCAAGTTGCCTCATATGATAAAGGCAGCAGCTGCTAGACTTTGTGCAGAGGTCTAAACCAGAGCGAGTTCCTTTGAGTGAGTCCTTAAACAGAAAGGCAGAGCAAGTTGCCTTTCCTTTCCTTTTTCCTGGCAGGATTTTGAGAACGCAGAGAATAGCGAGAAATGAATACAGCTTTAGTAATTATCATTGAAGTCTTTTCAGTGTCCAACTGAGTAAACAACCTCTTTCAAGCCAGTCAAGCACCATTTCACATAATTGTATCTGCGTGATGCTATCTACACAGCAGGCACTCATGAGTCATAGACACAAGTCAAGGTAGGTTAGGGTATGGGACCTGCGATAACCAAGTGTCTGAGAATGGAGGCAGTCTCCCAGATCTGGGACAGGCATGAGAAGTCACCAGGAGCCAGGGACCGTTAAGTCAATGGCTTAATCAAAACATGGAGTCAGAAATCCAGGCAGGGACCCAGAGGTCTGGGCATGTGCCAATGCCGGTTGCCAAGAGAAGTGGTGGCCTTGAAACCAGGGGCACAAATGTCAATAGATAAGATTGCTAACTACCCTAGTAAATGATCCTGAATCTGGAGGCGGACAGTAATCAATAGATAGTGGACAACAAATGCAACATGAGAAGGAGGTAGACTTTCATAGGCTGCTTCTGTTGAACAAGAAGCAGTAGCCTTGTGCGGCTTGCCTACAGCCTTCAGATGCAAATAAGCTAATGAGAGCACTGATGTGGGATATAGCTTTGCATGGAGAAATGCCTTCCTGAAAATGTTAGGCATTCATTCATGCCCTCTTTATTTAAAGAACTTAGAGAGTAAATTATGGAGAAGTCCAAACACTGAAATATTATGATTTGCTCTGAATATGACTATTTTTTCAAGTGAGAAAGCAGAGACCCAGATAAATGCACTGACTCCCAAGGAAGCAGAGTCAGGAACAGAATATATGGCTTGGAATATACAGAACACTCCATTGTCTGGCACCATTTAAGACTTGAGTCAGCTAGGTTGATTCCATTAACTGATTATCCTTTAGGGTCTATGTCTAAAGGATCCACCTCTGGTCAGAAGGTTTTCAGGTTATCTATGAAATGTTTCTTTTTCATTTGGTGGAAACCAGAATGGAAAATCTGGATTGTTAACACTTTCATTCCTATCGATCCAAGCACCCTTTGGGGTACTCAAAGCCTACAGGAGTCTGGCCATAGAGAGTCTGAGAGTTGTGCTCAAGACAGCTTGAGCTCCAGATGTCTTGGGCACTCCAGTGTTACAGAAAATGGTAGAAAGTGTCTCAGACACAGTCTGTGCTATCTGGACAACAGATTGGAATAACAGATAAAGTTTCATAAGTGGGTACTGCGATTATAAGCTTTCAAGATATAGGCAGTTATAAGCAGCTGAAGAGGTATAGAGATAATTTGGGGGTCATATTGAGTAATAAAATAATATTAATAGTGATGATGATGTGATAAGGAGGATTATGAGAGTGGCAGTTCTGATGAGATGAAAGAGGAAACATGCAGTGTCTATGGGTTAAAGAAGCTAACATGTATTTTTGGCATAGGAATGGTTGACCCCAGAAGGGCAGGGACAAGGTCTACCTTTTTCCTTACTTCATGCTTAGTGTCTTGCTCTGTACCTGGCCCTGCATGGAAGTGCTGTTATTAATATTATAGAATTGAATGCACTGATGGCCGTAACTCATGACCATGCCAGAGATGATATGTGATTGGTGTGAATTTTGTCCCACTGGGTGAAAAAGTCTGGAGCACAGCCTTGAGATAAGCTGTGGTTTGGCACTCGTCCATCCCTACCTCATTTATTTTTTGAGGCAGGCAGTTTTTGCCTCATTGATTTTCACTGCTCATCAAGTTCCATTAGCCTGTTCATTAGTGACAGCTTCATTCCCTTCCCACACATTCTCTCTCCAGAATGATGTGTCTTTGTGTCATTAGCACTGACCGTGATTGTTGGGCATCAGCGGAACGTGGCATTACCAGAAGGGCCTGCCTGCTGCATGTAGCACCCTTCTCTGTCACATCGATACCCACAGGAAACAGCAACTTCAATAACAAAGGACTAAGAGCATAGGGTTGTCACATTGACATTAGAGTTCCAGTCTGTGTGTCTCTCTCTCACACACACACTTTTTTTCTGGAATAGCACTTCTGCATTACTTCAGGTACTTCTAGCCACTTACCTAAATATGAACACAGTACCATAACCCCAAACCTGTTCTTGCTCTTGAATCCATTTTCCCACTGGAACCACTCTTGACCCTGCAGCCAAATTAAAGGCATAGACTCATCTTTGACCCTTTGCTTTGCTCCGCCTCACATCTGACCAGGCACCAAGGTCTAACCACACTTTCAGAAAAGCAGTTCTGGGACTCTCCTCTTCTCCCCTTGGCCACAGCCACCACTCTACTCTAGCTCCCTATTATATTTCACCTGGACTTAACCTCAGCTGCTTCTCTGGGCTCCAGACATTTCTATCCTTCTAACTCCTCTTCTCCAGGGAACAGTGAGGATGTGCAGTGTCTGTGAAAGATTCAGGGAAGACAGTCTCCTGGCATGGAAGAGAGGGGATAATAGCAATCATTTATTGAGCATGTTCACTGAGTAGTCTCTTTATATCAGACACTGACATTAATATTTACATGACTTTCTTTAATCCTCATGGAAACCTAAATGTAGGTACTCTAATTTACAAGTAAGAGACTCAGGGCATTTTAAGTGATATGCAGATCACATACTTGAAAATGGCAGGACTGGGACTGGAACCCTGGTTTACCTGACTCCAAAGTCCATGCCATTTTCATGACAGCATCCTGCCTTCCTAGTTGCCTAGGTTCAGAATCACCTGGACGGCTTGTTAAAACACAGATTGTGGGGCTCCATCCTCAGAGTTTCTGAATCAGTAGTTCTGGGATAAGTTTGATAATTGAGAATTTGCATTTCTAATGGATTCCAGGTGATGTTGATGCTGCTGATCAGTGCCCACACTTGGAGAGTCATTCCTCCAAGCGGCATTTGTTTGGAGCACTTTTTTCCTTAGGAACAGCGCGCATGGTTCAAAACTCAGTTGTCAGACTGGTTTCAAGTCTTGGAATCATGTCTTTGCCTATGGGCTACAGGATTTAATGTTCTTAAAGAGATCACTTCTCCTATAAAATGGGATGTTTTAGGATTGAAAAATCATGTATATAAAGCAATTGGCATGGAGTTGAACTCCATAAATACTAGCTGTTTACAAGTATCTGAAATGGGCCCTTTTAGTCTATTTCTGTCTTTTTGCTGTCCCTCTCACTGTCTTCGACCTTTTGCACTTGACATTCCTTAGATTTGGAATGCTGTTCTCCAGGTCTTTGCATGGTTCACTCCTCACCACTCAGGTTTCATCTGAAATGGGCCCCCTCAGGGTCTGGGAGCCCCCAAGCATGTGAACATTGTTTGCTTGGAAGGTAGACTTTTAAGTACTAATCGAATTTCTAGAATGATTGCAGAACTATTAAGGCTTTCTATTTTTTCTATAATCAGTTGTAAGTTTTGGCTTTTAAGATAATTATCTACTTTCCCTAAGTTTTCAAATTTATTGGCATAAACAAATTCATTGTACCATGTTAATATATTTTTAATCTCCACCCCTCAGTTGTGTATCCCTTTCACTTCTAATGTTTTTTGCACCTTCTCTCCTTTTTGTTGATCATTCTTGCTGGGTTTTGTCTATTTAATTAGTCCTTTAAAAATACCAATTTTCCAGTGTTATCTTTGTTATTTATTTCATGTCTTCCTTCTTACCTTCTATCTTCCACCCACCTCCCCCCAACTTCTAAGACTAGATGTTTGGATCTTTGTCAGTGCTTTTCCCTTCTTCTGCAAGCATCTAAAGCTATAAATATCTCTTGAATTTCACTTATCTTATTCTCATGGTGGTTGGTTTCCTATATGCCTTTTTCTATTTTTTGAGCTACTTGAGCAAACTAAATCTGTTGGAATTCGGAAGGGCCTCAGTTCAGACTCAGCAGAAGGTTTTTTTTTTTTTTTTTTGGCTTTGGCCAGGTTCTCAGGCACTGGCCATCCTGTGTTAATGGCTCCATTTAGGGTTTCCCAGAGCACCCAGGTGGTATAAATTTAAACCTCAAACCCACACAAGGGTAGGGCCGTGGTGAAGAGTTCTCAGGAGAGACCATTTTTCACTTCCTCCTGGATTGAAAAGCGAAACAGAAATTCTCTCATCATCTCCTTCAGAAGGTAGGTGGAATGTTTTCTATTCCACCCTTTTGCTGATGGGGTAGCGCTTCAGGGGCCCTGAACTGATGCCACTTTTCAGTTCTCACGCTCCTCCTTACACAGGCTCCATGTTCTCCTCTCACCATGAAGCCATGAAAAAGCCAGATTGGCAGGTGGCCTTAGGGAGATTCTGTGCTGTTTTTTTAAATACTTTTTTTTTTTTTGTATTTGGTTCCTAAGGATTTTTCTTACCTTCTTGCTCTCTTGGGTATATATTTCAAAAGAAAAAAAAATCTGTATTCTTTCCAAACTGTATATGCATTAAGTTATTTTTTAAAAAAAAAAGGCTATTTTTACATTAATAGCCTAACACATTACCGGAAATTGAAGGAACTCTAGTCATTCTTTAGCATATGGTTGTCTTTTATCTTCTCTTTAATACTCATCAGTACTTGAATTTATTTCATTTACCTATGTGTTTATTTTCTGTTCCTCATCCCTTGGTTAAATGTGACTAATTTGATGACTGAGACTCTACTTTGTTCACTACTGTGTGGTCAGTAAGAACAGTTGCTGGAGGGGTCAGGGAGGCCAAGTGGTCTAAGGTGTCAGATACATGCCCTGCTTCTTTGTATAGAACAGCCACTGGCATTGAGTAAGAAACAAAGTTTGTTGATTCACTGACTGCCCTCCATATAAATTAAGGACTAAAGAATGTATAAATATATATAAATTAAGTGTTCATAGAAGGAGTATATTCTATGAAAACTTTTAAAATAACTATATTCCATCATTAATATGAAAAACATCTATGAGATGTTAAGATAGAAAAGCAGATTTTAAAATAACATATAATATGAAATTATGAAATACATATGTGCCTGCTTGTGTGTGTTCATTATATATGTATGTGTGTTTAAAATTACCTGCAAGGATATATACTAAAAGTTAACTGTTTATTGTTAGTTAGCAGGGTTTTACAAAATTTTTCCTGAATCCTAATATTTTATATTGAGCTCATGTTTTTATAATCAGAGGAGTGCAAAGAAACATCTATTTTAAAGTTGTGGGTTGTTTTTTTCCATAAGTTTTGAGGTGGACAATAAGCTTCATTTTGCCTTTCTTCCTGAGGATTCAGCTTTATATTATGTGAAAGCAAAAATAGGCCATTTTTAGGCTCAGGGTGTTTTCTTTAACAACATTAGTATCTCTTAACTTATCACCACACACACAGGGTTGGAGTAAGGCTCTGCTGGAGCGCAGCTCGGTCTGTTCCAGATTTGGTGCTTTATCAACTTTAGACTTCTTCCTTGTTTCGTGGATGTAATGTGTCCCACCCTGACCTTGTGAGAAGAAAAGGACAACACAAAACCTTTCTCTCTTCCACCACTACAGTTTTTGTCGGCATAAATTTTGACTGTATTATATTTTTATGCTGGGTATCACCTATCTTTGAAGAATAGCCAGAAGTACTGTAATTAATCCCCTTCCTTCTCAATTCTTACCATTTCCATCAGTAACAAAGTCAGGAGCTGGGGACACAGTGAGGAAGAATCTGCTCCTGGCCTCCAAGCCCACAGATGTGTTTAAAAATCATAGTAACAACATGGTGTCATGTCATGTGTGAAATACATTAAGAAATCAGAGAGTGTACTTGATGGATTAATGAGGCTGAGGCAAACCTGCCTATTGCTTATTTTTTCTGCTTTGTAACCACCCCTCTTAGAACATTTGGAATAGCCACATTTTCTTAGCTCTTTCCACAAATATCAGGCCATGTTTTATTTATATGCTACCCTCTACCTGAAATCCCCCTTTTTTTTTTCCGTTTTCCAGCAAATTCCTATTTACTCTTTACAATTTGTATCAGGTGTCAGCTCCTTCAGGAAACTCTTCCTAACAGCCTATCCTCAGGGAGGTGGATTCTGTGCATTCGCTCATTCATTCAATGAGCTTTTATTGGAGCTATGAGGAGCTAGCTGCTGTGACAGATCTAGAGAGGCAGCAGTGGAGAGAAGTATTGTATGGTGTGCTGGGAGCTCTTATATCCTAATGAGGGAGACATGTAATGAACAAAACAAACAAGGCAACGAATAAGGAAGACAGTCTCTGATCACTGGTATGAAGACGATAAATCTGAGGTTCTGAGAGAAGCCCTGACCTGGAGGTAGAGGAGGGTGTGGTCATGCACAGGTCAGGGAAGCTGTTTCTGGGGAGGAAGCAGTGTGCACAAAGCCTGCATCTTGCTCTTGCAGGTCCCAATATTTCTCTGTAGTTTTGCCATTGTCGGTTATATTGAAAAGTATCGACTTAAAAATTTCTCCTCCAATACTGGACCCTGCGTTCCCTGTGGAGAGAGACAGCATCGTTTATCCTGGAGTCTCCACAGCTTGGGGCCTGACACTCTGTCATGCTCAGTAAATGCTTGAATGGCTGGGTGGATAAATGGATGGGTGGAGGGAGGGGCAAAGAAGGAGTGCTGAGCTATTTGACTGGCTTCACAGATGAGGTGACACTTACATTGATTCTTGAGAGAGGAAAAGTTTTGGTTTTGGTTTTGTTTTTTTTTCCAGAATGGATAGGCCAAAGAAAAGCACCGTGAGCAGAGGCAAAAGAATTTACAAATGTACAGGGAATTTAAATATATAGTGAATTTAGGGAAAAACAAAACTTGCCTAGTGAAAAGGAAGAAGTGGTGGGGTGGAATTAAAGAGGGTCAAGAAGGTTGGTCCCATCAGGGATGGCCTTGTGTCACTGGATGGCAGATAATGCTGGACCATCCAGGTACTGGAAAACCACATGTATTACTTAGATAATCATAGATGGTAAGGTAATCTTAACCTGTTAAATCCCCAACATCTTAGTAGCTTTAGAGAACTAAAGGTTTTTTTCTCTAGCAGATAGATGCAGGTATTTAGCAGAGAGTTTTTCCAGAAGTGATGAAGTGACCCAGTAGCCTTCCACTTTGCAGTCCTGCAGTTCTGCAGTTCAGAGTCCTTTGCTTCCATCCAGCCAATTGGGAGAGAGAGAGAAGGGGAGAGAGGAGGTGTGATGGGGCCAGTCCTGTATCAATTCTGCACACGTTCTGTTGGCAAGAATTCAATCACAAGGTCATACCAAGCTGCAAAGAAGGCTGGGATACATAGTCTCTCGATGTGCCCAGGACAAAGAGAATATGGGTTTGATGAATGCTTGCTGGTCTCTGCCACATTTGTCAAGGCAAAATGTGGTCAGCCTGGACCACCTGTGAGAGGTGAAGCCAGTCCCTCGTCATGTGCATAGCTCTCTAGCAGAGATTACAGGTGCCTAACCCTTTGGCTTTCTCCTCCTCAGACACCTGCTGGAGGATAGTCAAGCCACTTTCAAGAAATCAGTCCTTGAGGAGAATTCAGATACTTAATTTGATATTGCGACTCCTACATTGTATCTTCTTTTTGTATGTGATCACATGGTTTTATTAGTACCAACAGGGAAATGGAAGTATAAACTCTGAAGTATTGGAAATCACTATAATTCTTATTATAATAATGCATAATTATAGCAGTGCCAAAATCATTACGTGTAAGGGCTTCTTTCTGACATGTGTTCCCACATAGGCAGAAATTAATGTACAAATAAATTTTTTATCAAGTAATTCTAGGGAATATATTTACTCTGGGTTTTTTAAAATTATTTTAACTTAAACTATATTTAAGAAGAACTATAACTTCTATCTGTAATCAGAGAGTCAATGTAAGAGAGAACAAATGATAAACAGAATACCAGATGGTGGTAAAATTCCCTGGACTCACAATTTCTCAGTTAAAAGCCAATTTTATACTATGTTGTAATTATGATCATCTGATGCTAAGGGACACACCCATTCATGTCATGGAAATTCATAGCAAGGTGGAGAATACTTCACTTGTATCATGTTTACCTAATACCTCCACACCCACGCTCATACCACTTCTCGCCTCTGCCATTTCTTCTTCTAGCTTCATCAGAAAATGAAAACAATTAAATGGCTGAGGAGAAAAGATAGATACAATTAGAAAATCAATTTTTTTTTGTTAACATGTGACTGTTGTGTCTCAAGAATACCTTCAACTTTTCTTGTGAATATTCATCTCTGGCTGTGAACTCCAACTGGGTTGAACTTGGCTATTCTTACCCATGCTATGAGTGTTACATTTGATTCTTAACTGGAACCCAGTACATAGGAAGACAGAAAAATAGAAAGTAGAGAAGGAAATATTAAAAGGTGATAAATAATTCAGTATGCTTAAATTTGCATTGAAATCTAGACCTATGAAAGATCTAAGAAAATCAACGTGTTCTAAAAGTTAGGATCTTTGAAATCAGAACTCCTTCAGCACTATATATATTTTGGACTTTCAAAGAATCATGTAAAGATATGTTAGTTATATGTAATTGTAAGTTCAGAGAGATATTTAAAATATACAATAAAATGTTAACAGTGGCTTCATTGGGGTGGTGGATTTAAGCTGTTTTGCGTTATGTTCTTTATAACTCTCTTTCCTTTGAAAAGAGTTGTAACCATGAATACTTATCTTTGTTATCACAGTAAAAAAGTAACTGTCGCTAAGGAAAAAAGTAGGAAATAAGGGAAAAGGCCTTTTCCTTCTGGTCTTCTTCCATTCTTTTTAGAACACAATCCTGATTTCCTCTCTCAGTACCTGGAGAAGCAACACTAACTCCATCCAGATGAGAATGTGTGCACCATGCCATCTCTAGCCTTCTTTGTGCCAACAAACTTGGTGCTTGCTTGAAACCCTGACTCCATACAGAACTGGGACGCACATTCTAGAGTATGTCAGTAGGATCTAAATTACCTGGCATTTCTCAGACATAATTGGCACATTAATAATTGAAAGCCATTTTTGGTGGGTGTTCTAAATTCTAAAGGCCATTTCCTGGAACTCTGGAAAGCTTTTCTGCATGGAGGTCTGAAGATGGGAGGCCTTGGTGAGATGATGTGTTCAGATTATGTCCTAAGTTGCTGCCTTCATAACTGAATAGGTGACGTTGTCTTTTTGGAACTCTGAAAGGAGACTAGCTTTAATCAGGAGCATTGGGGGTGAAGTTCAGTTTTACACTTATTCAACTTGAAATATCCCCGGGAATTCAAAAGAGAACACCAGGTAGGCAAGTGGACATATGAGCCTGGAGATATAAATGTGTGCTTTGCTTGCAAATGGGGATAACTTAAGTTATTATCTTAGATGAGATGAAGGAAGTATTGAAGAATAGAAGAGAGCCTTGTACCCAACCTAGAGAGATACCAACCCTTAAGGTAATGGCAGATTAGTAGAGGATAAGCTTGCGAGGGAGACAGAGGAGAAGCATCCCAAGAAGTGGGAGAAAAGCCATGAGATGATTAGGTCTCTGAAGTCAAAGTAAGAAAATGTATAAAGTAGTATGTTGCCAAGAGTTCAAAAGCTGATGAAAGGTTGGATAAGATAAGGAATACAAAATATATCTTGGCTCTGGCCACCAGAGCAAAATATGAAAAATACGTATGTATGGGGCCAGACTTCATATTGGAGTGGACTGGAGAGGAAATGGGAGGTGAAAAAAAATGGAGCTAATGAAACTAGAACATTTTCCCCAGTACTTTGGCTATGAAAGGGGATGAGAAACATAGGGAAGAGATGATTGGGAATGAGGAATCCAGTAAGAGAATTGATTTGGTTGGTTGAGTTTATTGGTTTGTTTGCCATATGAGAGACTCTAGTTGTGTATGAAAAATTATTCGGGATTTAGAATTGTGATTTTTTTTACCTTTGTGAAAATTTTACTCTAATAGTTGTCATGCCAGTTGAAAGAGGAAAATTGAGAGAACATATCAAGCACCTTGGAAGGAATATATTCAGAATAAATAAGCTGCAGGAGTTCCAGTCATGGCTCAGTGGAACCAAATCTGACTGTCATCCAAGAGGACACAGGTTTGATCCCCAGCCTCACTCAGTGGGTTAAGGATCTGGCGTTGCTGTGAGCTGTGGTGTAGGTCGCAGACACGCCTCAGATCTGACATTGCTGTGGCTGTGGCGTAGGCCACTGGCTATAGCTCCAGTTCAAACCCTAGCCTGGGAAACTTTATATGCCACAGGTGCAGCCCTGAAAAAAAAAAAATAAGTAAGCTGCAGAGCCTGATAAAGGAGAGAGAAGTATGCACCAATAGGCCTGAGAAAACCTGGGAGATACATAAATGTCTCAAACACAACACCGTATTATTTAGGGGTTTAAGTTTGGAGAATACAGAACTTGCCTATGAAAAAAGGCTGGTCAATACTTATTTTAACTGAATAAAGTAGAAAATATAGAGACTTTCACCCAGAAAGAAAAGCTGAATAAAGTAAGGGGTGGTTAGATGCACTTGTGAGTGGGAATCCAAATGCAATAGATAAATTTATTTTCTTTAAATTTCCAAACCAGTAGCGTATTTCTGGGCAGAGTTCAACACTGACACTGGAGCATCTCACTAATTTTGGAGCCTCACCACCACTTACTAATGGCTGCTCACCCAGCACTAATGTAGGCTGTGTTCCACGCAGCCCAGGAATGAAGTGGCCATTATGGAAATAGAGCAGATGTGGTTAAAGGCAGCAGCACACCATACCCAAAGCTCCCAAAATAAACTCGCTTACATAATATGCAAAAACTCCCAATCACTCCCTCAGCTTCTCTTGGCAGAACAAGCTGATTCTATCAAGAGGAAATATTACATTATCCAAGATAAGGAACTCTACTCACGAGTCACTCCTACAATAACTCTCTTTATGAACTTCCATTGGAAAGATCTTTTTTTGACCCCTTTCACTACACAGAAACAGTAGTTGTGAGAATCAAATTGGTCAGCAGAAACAAAAGATGATGCCACAGAAACTCCCCCACTCACCTGTTTCCCCATCAAGCATTTGCTTCATTTGAAAACAGGTCCTTCTGAAAGTCAGTGTAGCACTGCTTATTTGGACATTATGTTTTATTCAGAGTTGCCCACCCCTTGCTCTCATCTTTATATCGTAAATTCATTTTGAGGGCAGGGATCTGACTGCTCACAAATTTTGCCTATTGGAGTGTTCTTTCAAACAGAAAGCAAAAGTAGTGTTTTTTGGTAACAAGAATAACAACGATGATGAAGAGGGCATGAAAACACTTTGGGAGTGTCTGATGCAGCCCAGGGCAGAAAGTCTGCTGGTGGGTCAGAGCTGGTGACATGACACAGTCATGGAAGAAGCCCCCTATACAACTGCTATGGTTAGAACAGGCTCTTCCTGATTTTAAATGTCTATGCATCAAATGACTGGTTAGCCAAGAAATGTGGTTATAGTGTCTGACTCATTAAAAAAAAAGTGTATTTTCCTCCTTGACTTTTCTGTTTCTCTGTATACAATCCAGATCCCCTTACTGTATTTTATCACTTGTTCTTATTGTTGCAACAAACATAAGAAAGTCAAAGTGTTGCATGTGCTGCTGTATAGTACTAAGGAGAAAACCCCTGGGGAACACATTTGCTGCAGCCCAAACCACATAGCCATCATTAGGCACCAGCAAAGCAATGAGAGGGAGGAAGAAATGGCATTAGTGGGGATGACTGTTCCTTTAAGGGTGTGCAAAACCACAGGCAGGAAATAGGGAGCCCAAACATTTGTGTTTGCTGCAGAGGAAATCACTCATCCTCAGCCCCTCATCTTTGGCCAGGCAGAGCTCCGATCACCTATTCCTGAGTCAAGAAGGGGCAGAGAGCACGGGGAAGGGCAGTACAAAGAGATTGCTCACATGGAGGGGGCATTCCCACATGTGCCAGAGGTCCCCTTGGTAATGATAACAATAGCCATCATTTTTTATATATATAATGATTTTTAATTTTTTTCCATTATAGCTGGTTTACAGTGTTCTGTCAATTTTCTACTGTACACCATGGTGACTGAGTTACACATACATGTATACATTTTTTTTTCACATTATCATACTCCATCATAAGTGACCAGTGCTACACAGCAGGATCTCATTGCTAATCCATTCCAAAGGTAATAGTCTGCATCTATTAACCCCAAGCACCCCATCCATCCCACTCCCTCCCCTCCCCCTGGGCAACCACAAGTCTACTTTCCAAGTCCATGATTTTCTTAAAAATTATAATTGATTTACAATGTTGTGCCAATTTCTGCTATATAGCAAAGTGACTCAGTTGTGCACATAGATATACATTCTTTTTTTCATACTATCTTCGATCATGTTCTATCACAAGAGAATAGATATAGTTCCCTGTGCTATACAATAGGAACAATAACCACCATTTATGAACCTTTGATATGCGCCCGTCTCTGAGCTACGTGCTTTCTGTACACAATCTGATTTAATCCTTACAACCCCCCTTATGAGGTAGGTCTAATTAACCTTCAAAAAATCATTTATTGGTTTATTTTTCTCTACAAAACACATTAGTCATTCATTTAAATATCTGACTTCATTAGAAGCCATGTTAACACTTTTTCTCCCTCTTGCCATAAAAACACACTAAGAAATTTCCTTTGAAAACAAACAGCTATGACCTAGTGTTCTGGTTTCCTCTCCCTCAGCTAATGTGCACCTCAGTGATAGCAATTGGTAAATCACGGAGATAGTAGTCTGAATACAGAGGTTCAAATGATCTTCCACGCAAAGGTGGCAATAAGTGATGGAAATGCCTCCATTCCTCTCCTCACCAGAGCCTGACACATGTACAACCTGCTACAGATTAGGAAACTGAGGCTTAGAGAAGTTAAGTATCTTGCCTCAAACCACACAGCTGGAAATTGTTGGAACCCAAATTCAAATTCCAGGCCTCTCTGACTCCATAACTTCACTCTTAGTCATTATGTTATATTAGTGCCATGGAAAGTTAGCAGCTATAGCGTATCCTCTAATCCACCCTTAGACTGAATACACAGATCCCCTTAATAATACACCCAGTACTGGGTCACCTATGACGGCAACCTCCAGAGTGGGAACAGCACCAGGTCGCCCGGTATTTCTCCAGCTGGACACCTGCACCTAAAAAGCATGTACGTTCTAAAGAGCCACTGGTACCCAGGAGGCAGTCAGCCGTCAACTACAGATGCCTTCTCTTCTGGATGGTTAATTAGACTTGACGGCTTGAAAGAGAAATTATATTTTTAAAGTAAATATTGTATGGGATTAATTGCAACATTGTCACTCATTTTTAAGGTAAAACATGAGACCTTAAAAATTAGCACCAGAAGCTTCAAATCTCATCCCCACCTTCAACTGCTACCACCACCAGCGTTCACATACCCTCTTTTGCCCTTAGAAGGATTTCAAAGCAAAGATTTGAGAAGGACTAAGTTAGTTAACTATGCATATTCTTCAGAACCTGAGTCCAAGGCTTATATCCCACCCCTACTACTAATGTTGTCAGCCTAGTCTTGGACAACTTACTTAGCCTCTCCAAACTTCTGTCTTCTTATCCATAAAACAAGGATGATGATGCCAACTTCCTGAGCTCTTAGAAGGATTAAATGAAGTGACAAGTGCAGAGTGTCCAGCACCTTCTGTCATAGTCAATACAGTTTCCTTTCCACTGTTCCCTAAAACCTACTCCCTTAAGTGAAATCAACCCTCCTGACATCCCAGAGAGGCTCCCCATTGGCAATGAAGCTTTTTGAGGCTTTACTTCCCCCACCATTTCACAAGACTAGTTAATGAACCTTACTAGAGAATAGTGGACGTGAGTCCAAGCTCTGTTTCCTCTGCTTGCCTCTGTCCCTGCCTGGTATTTCTCACTGGAGAGGTGGTATTCCTCCCTCCTGTGAGAGCTGCATGGAGCCCATCTGCCTTTTCCCCTCTTCCTATTAGCAAGAATCCCAAAGCAGACAGCATCTCAGGAACCTGAGTAGGAACTCACTCATGGAGACCTAAAGCTGCCAGGGCAGGGGCTGGTTTTCTATAAGGACGACCTTATCCTCTTAATGGCAATTTTTCTGTTGTGAACAAGTTGGGAGAAGGAAGTAGCTCCTGTATCCTAGAAATGCCACTCGTATTGGGGGCTTTGCAAATTGTTCACTGTGTTTTAGGGAGTCCTCTACTTCCTGATTCAGGGTAGGGGGATGCTTTAGGACAGGGAGTTTGCAAACAAGGATCTACACCTCATTAGCAGGTGCCACTAACAGAAACTGCAACCAGATGCTGTAAGCTCTCCTTATGCTGACAGAAGTGGCAGAGGAAACAAAGAGTCCAGGTGGACCTCAGGCTGTGCCTCTATCTCACAGCTGATAGTTCATCTCTCTCTGAATCCCAGAGGATGGCTAGTTGGGGTGTGGTTACAGGGTTGGTGAGTTTAAAAAAAAATAAAACACAAAACAGATTTTACTGTGATAATGGATGTTGAAGGGAGGAGGTGAAAGGCAGGTGCCTACGGGGAGTCATTTGACAGCATTGTTGCATGTGATACTTAGAGAAAGCGTTTCCTTTTTGCTCAAGAAACAGCCAGCTACCCAGGTGGTGCCTGGGTAAGGTTTCTCTGCCAGCACTTTTTTGACCTGATGAGGAAGCCAGTGACAATGTAGATCTCTTTCTTTCCTCCAGCAACTACCTAGCTCACACCTGATCTGATTACCGCCCCTTTATACTTTTCTCCGGAGCACAGGGTCAGCATCCTTTGGACTTGGCCTCCCAGACTAGAAGGAAGGGGCCCAGCCAGGCTGTCATGTAGCCATCCTAGCCTACTCTAGGCTCAGGTAAAAGGAGCTTTTCCTCTGTCTCTGGGAGAGTCCGAGGAATAGCCCCTAAGACTCACCCAGGATCATAATTCTCAACCTCAGTTAAGTTAACCGTGCCCCCCTGTCTCTAAGCTGAACCATAAGTGAAGCAGAAGACCCCCTGCAACCCAGAAATTTGGGTGCTAATAAAATTCTTCTCTGTGACAAGGTTGGTGGTTCCTTCAGTGGGATGCTTGTTGGAAAAACTCTATCCATAGTGATGGATATCCATCTGATGTCTTTCATGTATGCAGATGGAATGTGGCTTTTGGAATTCCCTTATTGTGTGAATTTTTACTTCTCAGCATTATAGACCCAGTAGGATGAAGAGTTAAAAAGCTGCCCACAGATCTATGAACCTTGGGAAACACAGGAAAGTTTCCTCCCTGGGCCAAGGCTGTGACAGTGGGTGTGTGTTCCCAGAATACCCTTTTCTATCTAATGAGCTAAAGTTTCAGGCCAGCCCTGTGGGAGAGGTTGATTCCATAGCCACTCTCTCCATTTTATCCATACAATGCCAGTGGAGGATGTGGTAGGCTAGGGTTCCTGGAGACTCAGCTCGGAGTTGGCACTTGAACTGTTAGTCCTCCAAGCAAGAGAGCAGACCTAGCCTTCTAAGCGTTCACCCCAAAGCCAGTCACTCATCCCCTGGAGTGGGCTCTTCTTTTGACTATCTGCTCACATTAACCATCTCTTTTTTATACATATGTTTATTAAATCCCACTGTAGAAGTGACATGAGGCTCAAGGAGAATTTAAGATAAAATATTCATTTTGTAAGTCATTATGCCTTCACCAGATGGAAGGAAAATAAAGAAACATTTAGAAGTTCTTTTTTTTCAGATGAGTTGAAAGAATGTCCCTGTGTGGCTTGAATGGCAAGAAAAGGAAAATATTCCTCTTTCAATGGGTACTTCCTCTACTTGAAGCTGGCGAGAAATGCTTCAATAACAGGTTGTACAGAATGTTACTTCAAAGACCTGGAGTTGGCACACTGGAGACTCTTGCCACAGACTGCATCCAAGAGTGATTTAACTTCCCCAGTCAGTGATGTGTACAAATGGCACACACACTAACCACACATGCACGCAATGTATGAATTCCCACATTCCTGATTTCTCATTCCAGCCAGAGAATCTTTTATTCAGAGCTAAAAAGAAATGAATCAAGTTTGTAAAAGGATACGTGTGGAAAATGCCAAAGGGAAAATGAAAATCAGATGCTTCTAAAGGCAGGGCCTGAAATACTTTGCTGAGATATTCTGGGTCCTTCCAAGTTCTCCCGTCAGAAGTGACCAGAGAAATGGCCATGAAATCCAGTAGATGTGGAGGGTGTAGGATGTGGCAGGATAAAAGACGAGTCAAAGGAAAGACAGAGATTTTAGTAGCCCCATAGAATAGAAAATGTGGTAAGTAGCTGGAGAGATATGCTAGCCCTATAGGCACAGAACACTCCCTATTTTTTTAAGGAATGGCAATGTCTATTTATTAAGCCAGGCCATGATACACATGGCAGTAATCTCTGTTGACTAAGATAAATTAAAGCTGAAATTGTTACTTAGATAAACATGGGAACACAGAATTGAAAAGAACAGATACCACACACAAGAGTCCATCTCTCCTTTCCTGGTATCCCCCAAATCATAATACCAAATATTGATAAGTATAGTTCTAGTCAACAAAATAGCCTTGTAGTGTGATTTCTGGGAGAAATACTGGGCTTGCAATCATCATCTCTTTAAATTATTTCAAATTGCTTTTGGATCTGCCTTTACCTACCATTATTCTTATGAATATCGAGGGAATCTTAAAAGAAACATTATCTTTTCTGCTCTTCGAACAATCCCTTTTTAATAACATCTGGCACTGGTGTTCAGAATGTAGCACACTCTGAAATTTGACATTAGAGACAGTATGTAGACAACTGAGAAGGAACATCAGCCATCAGTATCGGCCCAAACACTAAAATTTGGTTTAAAAAAAAAAAAAGAAAGAAATATTGTCAAAATATTTGAGTATTGTCTTTTTGCCATTGAGCTTGAGCATAAAAGAAATTACAAGAGGTCCCCCGTGGTCTTCTGAGGGTTGTTTTATTGTACTGGTTTTATGATGAGAACTCAACTTCAGTTAAGTGACTTGCTCAAGGAATTGGGGGGAGAACTTGTCTCACATACAGACACATTTCTTAATAGTGGCTTAACCTTGTGCTTCTAAATCTGTCTTTTCTGTCCTGAGTTTACTTTGACATGATCCCTCTTCCTATCTAGAGAAACTGATTGTTTGAGTGGGTGTTGGAAGGCAAGGTGTCAAATCGTATATGTTTCTGTGGAATTTGGGTACACATAGATATAAAATGTGTATGTTACCTACAAGTGAGCAGAACTAAAAGTGCTTTACAGTGCTATATGATATATGGTATTATAATCAGCACATGTCTTAATTTACAAGATGCCATCAAATGTAGAACATCTCACTAATTACATAACTTTTCAGGGAAAAAAAGACTTCCGCGTTAAATGTACATGTCACTAAAATGCATTCCATTGTAAAAAGAAAGTGAAAATATGAAGCATGTATGTGTTACAACAGGAAATTACCACTGTCTCCTCTACCAAAACATGGATATTAAGTTTTCAGAGCAGATAATATAATCTGTAGCAGATAATCTATAAACTTCTCTGTAACTAACATTATTGCACTTCTGGGGGGAAAAAAAAAAGCTTTAAAGTAATAGGGATGAAATGTAAGGGATGATGTCTCTTATATTTAGAGCTTCTCAGACGTGGTGCATTTCCTGCCTCTAAAATTAGGAAAGCAAAATTTGGTTCATTGCCTTTCAGCATGGAGTTGGAGAGAAATTATAATCTCTTCCACTCCGAGTCCCTATTGTTAAAATTAAGAAGTAAAAATGCTCCAGTGGTCGTAACTAATCAATAGTAGTAACAGTAAAGCACACAGGTGCCATGACTCTTATCCCAAGACATCAAGACAGTGATCAAATGGAACAGGGGTGGGAGAGAGCAGTTGAGAGTGACTAAATCACTTTCTCCTGACCTATTATTTTTAGTTAAATCATTTTATGTAACCGACAGGTTTTTTGTTTGGTAATACCCGAAGAACTTGAAGGGTTTGTCTAGGGTTGACAGAAGTCATCATTGGCCATCAATGATCGGTGATGGATTCATTTTAACCTTGAAAATATCAGAATTTCATTCATGTAAACTGCCTGTTGTCTTTGTAAAGTCATATCCACGCTTGACAAAGAGACCAAAACATAAACAAACGAACAAACAAAAAATAAGCAACGGGAAGCCAGTAAGTTGCTGAACTGTTAGAGCAATCTGGAAATGAACTTGGGGAGGACCCCACTTACCCTCACCTGAAAACCCTGGGCTAGGTGATGAGGAGAGCAGGCTTGTTGCAAGCCTAAGGTGGGAACTGTGCCCATGCTCCTCCTCCCTCTGGGGGTCCAAGCAGGCTGAGTGGTCAGGTTCTCTGCCCTCTACTGCGATGTTAACTTTGACCTCAAAATTACAAACCTGGGGCCCTGGCTTGATACTGGCCGTGTTTCCAGAAAGAAAATGAAAGAGTCATTTGGCATCTGGTTTGGAGCTTAATAGCATGCTGAAAAACATTCAGAACCAGATCTCGTTCATTCGCTATTGAGGAAGACTGTGAGAGAGGCAGGGAGAGAAATGAAAAGAGAGGGAGAGAAGGTAGCTTTGCGCCCTCCTGATGCATATCTTGTCTGTAACTCTATGCCAGGGGCCCTCACACCAGGGTGCTGAAAGGATGTTCTAATTACCTAATGCGGAAGACCCTGCCATTGTCCTCCACCTCCTTATCTGAATGTCCCAGGTGCAAGCCAGAGAATTGTCTGTGAGCTAGTGAAGCAGCGGAAGGCACTATGGAAATGAAGGTAACTTGGGACTGTCAACTCAAGTTACAGGGAACAGAGGCAAAAGTCGAATCCCATGTTATTGTTTCCTTGCTTCTGCTGAGCACAACGAAACAGATGGAAAGCTTGAATTCTCACTAGCCAGAAAAAAAAAAAAGAAGGAAAAATAGGAAGCCATTAGAATGAACCCAGTGTTCTCATGGTAGAAAATGGTGTTTTTCTTTTATCTTTTGCATCGGTTTTGAGGACAATCCATTAGTAGTTAGAGACCTATTAATAGAGAGACCTGTTACATCTTTGCTAAAAGTCCTACTAGCCAGAGGAATCTTGTTAAAAATAGATTGGTAGCTTTTGGCTTTCAATGTCTGGAAAAGTCCAGATTTTACCAGAGCTTTAGAGCAATAAAACGATTTAATGATAAGACGGATAAAAGTGTTGAAGTCTGTCTTATACTGACTGATTCACCTTGGACGGTTTTTAAAATCTTCTTGGGTCTGGGTTTGTCATTTTTTCCTGACAAATTGTTTTCCAGTAGCTGATAGAATGGAAAGCAGGAGCGAGTGTTTAGGAGTCCGAGCGTCTTTCCCCATTTCTTGTCATTTCTTTAGGCAAGTTGGCGACTGACATTTTCTGAACCTCCACTTCATCATAAGTCAAATGAAAGTTCTGAATGTGCAATATTTAAGCTTCTTTAAGCTGTTTTAGACCCGATTCTTTGGTTTATTAACCCTCACTTTCATTGCCTGCTTATTGATATCTTTATCCTCTTTTGTAGACACTATTATGTTGAGTTTTCCTCTCCTCCAGAAATATGATCCAAATTCTCATGCCTGTCTTACCAGGGCCTATTTCTCAATACTTTAATAACTCTCATAGTTCTTTGCACTTCTCCAGAGTTACAGCTCAGGGGTATTAAAGCAACATTGAAGAGACAGCGCCAATGAAGGCCTGACTGGTGCTGAGGTAGGAGAAGCACCCAGGACATCCATCACCATGTTGGTCAAATTGAAGCATCATACTCCTTGTACAGCTCTCTTGGGAGGGGCTGGAGCCCTGCGGTGTAAGAGAAAACCTGACCCCAGCCTGACTTGGCCAATGGCCACCAAAAGTCAGTGCCCTAGCTCTAGTGACATGCCCCTGTTTTTGAAACTGATAGCGCTAATGGCCTAAACCAAGCCTAAACCCAGATTGGGACTTGAACCCATGTTTTAAATTAGAATCACTCACCCGATGTCTGGACATACTGAGTTTCAGCTTCTTTATGCCTCCTCAAAAAAGGACTTCAGCGAGAGACAAAGTGATAGGCAAGAAACAGATTTATTAAGATAGGACACTTGTGAGGGATACAAGTGGGCAGGCAAGGAGGCTCTGCCCCCAGGATCTGTTGGGCTATAGTTTTATTATGCAAGGGGAGTAGGGGTTGGAAAATACTGCCTCTTCCTCTTCGCTAGAGCAGTAGCTTCTTAGTATCTGGTAAGTTGTGTATTCAAATCAGCAGAAGGGTGGTACTCAAACTCCTGCCCCTGGTCTGAATCTGAATGTAGGCCTCATCCCGTCCCCCACCCAATGACCTGAGGCAATTCTCAAACCTTCGGTAGTTAAGCATGGCTGCTTTGTTCTGATGGCTTTCTTGAGCAGTTATTAACTTACAGCAATCTCCCAACTTCCCTAGTTTTCCTTCTCTATCTATGGTCCTTTTTGGGGACTTCTACAACTATCTGTGCCTACTCTTCATCATTTTAAGCTCAGCACCTTCTGCAGCTAAAGAAAGGGATTGGGTCAACTGCCTGAGCTCTTCTAGCTCCATGAGAACTCTTCTGAGTCCACCACATATTTTAGGGCTATGCTTGCTCTAAGAAAGTCTGACTACATTTCATATTTGTGTAGTTTGTTTTAATTTTTTTCCTTTAATATAGGACAAAAAAAAAATCTTTCCTTTAGAAGTCCATCCCAGAGATGCTCTGCTCAATTTAAAAATAGTTCACTTTGTGTTTTAACCTTATTCTCCAGAGGAAAGCTTCTACCATTCAGTTTGGTTGTCGGGCTCCCCCTCCCATTAGCAGATCATTCATAAAAAAGGTAATGAGCAACACTATACTTTGTGGAATTCATTGTGTACAGCCAGGCTCATATGGACTCATTGGTAAGTGCAGATTTGATTGATTTTGAGTATAATAAATTCTGAGGGGAAAAAATTAGTATTATTAAATGGTGAGAATTAACTAGATTGAATCAGTGAAAAATATAAATGAAAAAATTTTCAGTATTGATTTTCATTCCTTAGAAATTATTGTTATTATTATTATTATTATGTGCTCTGTTAGACACTATTTTATATGTAATACTTCATGTAATTTAATAATGGCTAAGTTAGAACAGGTGGCTAAAAAGTGCCAAGGAGAATTCCCTAACTATATTCCAATAAACAAATGAATGCCACAGAGCTTCCTGAAATACATAGTCTTTGGCAGAGATTACAAACCCACATGGCTCTGGGATATGGGCCATTTATATACAGGAGCGAAGAGAGCCACTTGTGAGACAGTAGGGATGCTGGGGACTGTGGAAGACTGGAGAGTACTTTCTCTAGCTGATTGTTGCCAGGCAACAGGACATGGCTATGTTTCTCCTGGTCTTGAGATGTTTTCTTCAGTAAAACACAAAAATCTCGGTATGTATGTGGCATCCCCTCTTGTTTTTATTTCACTTATTTTTTTTGGCCACACCTGCGGCATATGGAAGTTCCCAGGCCAGGGATTGAACTCATGCCACAGCAGCAACCCAAGCTGCTTCAGTGATAATGCCAGATCCTTAACTCACTCTGCCTCAGGAGAACCCCCATCCCCTCTTGTTTTTAAAGCACTGGACAGGCCAAACAAGAAGCATCTGAGAGACAGATGTACATTCTTGGTCTCCAATTCATGATCTTTGTTCTCTACTGTTTATTTGTACACCTCACACATTACTGTCTTGTCATAGGTAATCAATCTCCTAGATATACACAGGGAGTCCCAGCTTTGGAATGTCTGACACGTGGACATCCCTTCTTTGCACATGACCACAATGAATATCCACTCTAACTAGGGACTCATTTCCCTTCTGTGTGACTCTATTTCCATTGTCTCCAGAACCTTTTCTTACCAAGCAATTCAGCTAGTCCATCCTCCTTGAGATGGTTTTCCCTCCTGTATATTTTCCCCTTATTGCCCCATGGCCAGTAATGGCAAGGAGTCAAAAGGCTGTCTTTGAAGCTGCAGGTCCTTTGTCCCTGGATGAGTTCCTGCAGCTAAAGACCTTGACCACCCATCCCTGCCATTCATCATGGACCCGCTAAGTAACCTGATCTTTCACTTCCTCATCATTCCCCAAGTCTTTACTTCCTAAGCTTCCTTACAGAAGACTTGAATGCTCTCCAAATCTTGCAAGACCTCTATCTCAGTCCCTTTTCCTGCTACCTAGAAAATTCACTCAAGAACCATAACTCCCACTTCCTCCTTCTTGAAGTTCTCGATTTGGTTTTCCTCCCCACTGTTTGAGACAGGCAAGTCAATGTGTGTTACAGCCAATGAAAGTGTAGCAGGGTAGGGGTGGGAATAGTGTAGACTCATCTATGTAAAACTAATATCCAAAGCAGTATTATCCCATGGCAACAATAATGAACTTGGAAGGTTGGTTCTGAAGTAACACTGTATACTTACTTTTCTGAAGCTGGATGAGAAATGATTAGATTTTTCCACTCAAGTGTCCATCAACAAGTAGAGTCTATGTAATCCCCTTATTTCCCCAAATCCACCTCTCTGTGAACATTTTTTTGAAGATTTATGACTTACTTTAAAAATTTGAGTATTTTTACCTTCTAGTCCTAGGTATGTTTATTTAATTCTGAAAATCTCTTAGATAATTTATATGCATAAAAATAGCCACTTCTGAAATATAAGCCACATTTATTCTGGGCTTCCATTAAATCCTATGTACTATTGCATATACCTGGCAATATGTGGACCCCAGATCAAGAACCACAGAGCAATGTTATGGATAAACTAGACTTTGCAGGCCTAAAAATCTAATACTTTTCAGAGTAATATTATTTCCATGAAGGGATTTTATTATAAATGACCTATCTTCAAAATTCATTCTTTCAGTGAACATTTGTTTAAAATGAAAAGGAAGTCAGTTATTGAAGGCTAAGACTGTGCTATGTACTTTTAAGTATTTTATCTGTTTCAAACTTCAAAATAACAGTCTAAGAAACTTATATGTATACCCATCATTTTACAAATAAGGACACTGAAGCAGAAATGGCCAGATTGATAATGGGGGCAATGGTCACAAAGCCAGCAGAAAGGAGCGCATTCTAAGAGTAAGGCAGAAAGTCACTGCTGGAGTTAATGTTTTCTATAGCAAAAGTAGGCGTGATATAGGACCCATGGTGATGGTTCATTTTATGTGTCAATTTGACTAGATCACAGGATGCCCAGATGTCTAGTTAGGCATTACTTCTGGGTGTGCCTGTGAGGGTGTTTCTGGAAGAGATTAGCATTTGAAAATGGTTGACTGAGTGGAGCCCATGGCCCTCCGCACAGTGGTGGGTATCACTCCATCCACTGGGGCCTGGGAAAAAACCCCAAAAGTGGAGAAAGGGCAGAGTCACCCCTTTACCTGCCTAATTGAGCTGGGACATTGGTCTTCTGCTCTTGGACTGGGATTTATACCATCAGCTCCCCTGGTCTCAGGCCTTCGGTTTCAGATTAGGATTACAGTACCCATTTTCCTGGGTTTCCGGTTTACAGATAGCAGATCATAGTACTTCCTCACTCATGGTGTAAGCCAGTTTCTCCTCACAATTCATATGGGTATTATGCATTTAATATTTTATATACACACACACACACACACACACATTTAAGTATGTGTGTATATATATAATATATATAATATATATATTATATATATATATATATCCTCTTGGTCTGTTTCTCTATAGAATCCTGACTAATACAACAGCAAAATATGTTCCCAACCAAAAATAAGACTCAATAAAATGAAAGCAGAGATTTCTGAAAAATCTGAACATAGAAAATACAGACATAGATTGTTGGAATAAGTTAAGGAAATAAAAGTGGGAAGTGAAGTGAGAGAATGCCTTACCTTTAAAATGGGCTCTTTTCCAGCATTTTATTACACATGTAATAAAAATAATGAAAAAAATCACAAAGTATTTTTCTTTTAAGAATCTTCATTCTTAAAGCGCTGGGAAATCAGAAACATTTTAATTTGATTTTTAAAAAGCTTTCTCCAACAAGAAAGAGGAAACTTTTAGTTTATGAAAGACTGAACTATTATTAAAAGGCATGAGTTGGTTTCCCATTGCATTTATTAAACCAAACTGTCTTCCAGTGTTTTCAGCTATGGTTCTTGGATGGAAAAAAACACTAGGACTTTGAAGTTTCTGTTTAGAATCTAAGAGGCTAAAGCAAAACACTGTGCATCATCTTAGAGGCCTGATTTACTATGGTAGACCTCTGAAATATGTGCAGCCATTTTATAAGCAGATTTATTGAGGTATAACTTACATATAATAAAATTCACTCATTGCACATACACAATTTGATAATTCTTAGTAATTTTATTATGTGCAATAACCCCCATAATCCAGTTTAGGAACATGTCCACCAACTCAGAAAGTTCATGCCCATTTGAAGTCAATTCCACCTGCCATCCCTAGCCTTAGGCAAGCACTGACTACTTTCTTTCTCTATAGATATATATTTTCTAGAAATTTCATTAAAATGGAATAATGCAATATGTAGTCTTTTGAGTCTCTTTTACTTTGCATAATATTTTGAGATTCATTGATGTTGTAGCATATTGATAAATCTTATTGCATTGTTTCCATGTTTTGTTTATTGATTTGAATTGCCTCCAGTTTGGGGCTACTATATTAAAAATTCTGAAAAACATTTATGGACAAATTTGGGGATGGACATCTGTTTTGATTTCTCATAGATAGTTATCATGAGTGAAATTTCTGGGTTGAGTGGTAAATGTATGCTAAGTTTTAAGAAAATGCCAAACTTTCAAAAAGTGGCTATACCAATTTATATGCCCACCAGAAATGTTTAAGGGTTTCTATTACTCCTTACTGTCTCCAGCACTAGGAATTGTCAGGTTTTATTGTTGTTATTATTATTACAGCTCTTCTCATGAGTATGCATTGATCTCTAGTTGAGGTTTTCATTTGCATTTCTCAGCTGACTAATGATATTGACCATGGTTTTATGTTTTATTTAGCTGTTCATATGTCTTCTTTGGTGGAATGTCTTCAAAATTTTTGACTCCCTTACAATCAGGCTGATTTTCCTTTTATAGCATATTAAGAGTGTTTTTAAGTTCTAAAGACAAGTCTTTTGTTAGCTATATGACTTAACACATATTTTTTTTCTAGTGTGTGGTTTGTCTTTTCATTTTCTCAGTGGTTTATTTTGAAAAGTGTAAGTTTATAATTTTGAGGCCATTCAATTTTTTGAAGATCTTTCCTTTGGGGTCACATCAGTGCCCCACTGTAACAAAGATTTTCCTCTCTTACTTTTATAGTTTCTGCCTTCAGGTAAGTCCATGATCTATTTGAGTTAATTTTTGTATGTAATGGGCAGTCAGGATCTAAGTTTATTTTTTTTTGAATATAGATATTCAATTCTCCTGTAACTGTTGTCAAAAAGACTATCCTTTCCCCATTGAATCACCTTGAACCGTTTTAGTGAAAATCAGTTGATGGTAGATGTAAGACTTTATTTCTGAACTTTCAATTGTATTCCATTTATCTATATATCTATCCTTTGTCCAATGCTGGACTGTCTTTATTAGTGTAAATTTACTCTAAACTTTGAAATCAGGAAGTGAAAGTCATCCATCTTATTTTTTTTTCCAATTATTTTGGCTAGTATGGGTCCTTTACATTTTCATATAAATTTTAGGAGCATCTTATCAATTTTTACCAAAATAGAAGTAAAAGCCTCTGTAAATTTTGATAAGGGTTTATTTGAAGTTATAGATTAATTTGGAGAGATGGCCATATTAATACTGAATGTCTTTCCATTTATATACATTTAAAAATGTTTTTCTCACACTGGCTAGAAACTCGAGTGGTTAATTGAAAGTGGTAAGACCAGATATCCTTGCATTGTTTCCAGTCTTAGAAGGAAAGCATTCATTATTTTACTGTTAAGTATGATATTGGCTGTAGCCTTTTTTTTTTTTTGAAGCATTTTATCAAGCTTAGATTTATTTTTAATTTATTGATAGGTTTTATTATGAATGGGTGTTTGGGTCAAATGTTTTGTTTGTTTCACTTAAGTTGATAGAGACTATGCTTTCTTCCTTTATTCTGTTAATATATCACTTTGAGTGATTAGCAGATGTTAAACCAGACTTGTATTCTTAAGACAAGTCCACTTGATCATGGTGTAAAACCCTTTTTATATGTTTTTGGCTTTTCATTTGTTAATATTTTGTTAAGGATTTTTATACTTACATTCATCAAGGTTATCGATTGTTTTTATTTTTCTGAAAAACTTTGTATAGAACTTGAGTTATTTCTTCTTTATATTCTTCCTAAAATATATCAGTGAAGACATTTAGGCTTGGATTTTTCATTGTGAGGAGATTTTTCATTATTGACTCAATTTATTTACTTCATATGGTTCTACTCAAATATTCTATTTCTTCTTGAGTTAGTTTTGTTTAATTTAGGTCTTTTTATAAATTTGTTCATGTAATACAAGTTGTATAATTTGTTGGGATGATGTTTTTCATTTTATATCCTTATAATCCTTTTGATTTCTTTTGGGGCAGCGTTGTAGTTTTCTGATATCAGTGATTTTTGACAACTTATATTTCATAATTTCTTCATCATTCTAAGTAATGGCTCATCAATTTTGTTTTCTTTTTCTCTGTTGCTTTCTCTTTCATTTCACTGATTTCTTTTCTCATCTTTGCTATTCCTTTTCTTCTGCTTGCTATGAGTTTAATTTCCTCTTCTTTCTCACTTGTTTCTGAAGGTAGGAGGTTTAGTTTAGTTTTTTTCAAGTATAGAATTTAAAACTATAAATTTATGTCCAAGCGCTACTTGGTTGCCTCCCAAAATTTTGATATGTATCTTCCTCTTGTTTCATTCTGGTCAAATTTGTGTTTTCTCCTTAATCCATATAGATTATTAAGAAATGTATTAATTTCCAAATATTTGTTCATTTCTCAAATTTCCTTTGTGTTGATAGCTAATTTAATTCTATTGTGGTTGGAATATATACTTTGAATGATTTCAACAGTCCTAAATTTACTAAGACTTGTTTTATTGGCTAGCATATGGTCTTTTCTTAAATACGGTATATTCAAGCATCTTCTATATATACTTGAAAAGAATATGTATTCTGCTGTCATTGGGTGGAATGTTCCATAAATGTCAATTAATATTTTTGTTCAGGTCTTCTAAATCCTTATTAATTTTGTCTAGTTTTCTATCAGTTATTTAGACAAGGTATTGAAATCTCAAACTAGTATGTTAAATATACATTTTTTTCCTTAAATTGTGTTCATTTTTTCTTCATGTATTTATCTCTTTTTTTAGATGAATCTGCATTTATAATTGTTATATTTTACTCTTATCATTATGAAATATATCTTTTTCTATAGTAATATTCTGGTCTTCTAGACTATTTTGGCCAATATTAATATAACCACTCCAACTGTCTTATGGATACCATTTTCCTAATACATATTTTCACTTTTAACCTCTCTATAAATTTGAATCTAAAATGGAGAAACATTATATAGTTGGGTCTTGCTTTTCTCCAGCTTGAAATCTCTGCCTTTTGATTGCATTGTTTACTCCATTCACATTTAATGTAATTTTTGATCAAGTTGGATTTACAACAACCATTCTGATAATTGTTTAATATTTTCATATGTTTTTGTTCCCCTGCTACTCATTTACTGCCCGCTTTTGTGTTAAATATTTTTTAGAGTACCATTTCAACTCCCCCTTTATAGTAAACTATAATAGTCTTAAAGTGTAGGAAATAATATTCCACCTCCTTGAAGTGGAAATACATATATATTATTTGAAATTCTTCTATATGAGAGATTTTTCCACTTTTCCATTTATTTAAAACTTTACTAATATCAGTATAGATATACATAATATATGAGATCATGTATGATCAGTAATACATTATTAAAATATACAAGCACTTATATATTTATAAAATATATTTCTAAAATGTATATTTATATATTAAAATACAGCATATGTTTAATGATTTTTTTTAAATTTAATAACAATTTTTTAATATGTAATAAATGATTTATAAGAAATTAAGTGATAAAATTAAATAATGTTTAATAAAATATATTAAAATATATAACTATAATAAATTATCAAATAAAATGAATTTACCTGTATCTTTCTGACTTTTCAATATAGCTGTCTTTTGAAACATTGTTTATGTAGGTTACTATTATTCAGTTAGATTAAAAAAATTTATCAAGTGATCATTTAAAAACAAATAAATAAAATTTCCCATTTAGACTGATTATTCTTTTTTGCTATGAATTATCTTAGTGCAAACATTTTTAAATAGCTTTATTGAGATATAATTTGCATACCATACAATTAACCCATTTACAGTGTACAGTTCAATGGCTTATAGTATATTTAGACTTTTGTAACACTCACCATAATTTAGTCATCACCACCACCTAATTTTAGAACACTTCATTACACCTTCCCCCAAATTCCATACCCATTAGCAGTCACTCTCAGGATCTCTATACCCTGCCTTCCCCACCAGTCCTAGGCAAATACTCATTTATTTTCTGTCTCTATAAATTTGCCTATTTTGGACATTTCAAATAAATAGTCATCCCATACATAGTCTTTTTTGGACTGGTTTCTTTCACTTAGTATAGTATGTTCAAGACTTATCCATGTTGTAACAAACAGCAGTACTTAATTCCTTTTTATTACAAAATAATGTTCCATCATATGAATATACAATTTTTAATTTACCCATTCATCACTTGATAGACATTTGTGTTTTTCTCCCTGTGCCTATTATGAACAATGCTGCTATGAACCTTGTGTGAACTCCTGCCCTCATTTCCCTTAGGTATGTACCTAGGAGAATTTCCTGGGTTTTAAGGTAATTCTGTGTTTTGAGGAATTATCACAATGTTTTCCAAAGAAGCTGCACATTTTATGTTCCTACCAGCAATTTCTCTACAGCTTCACCAACACCTATCTCTTTCCTATTATTATCTGTCTTTCTGATTCAGTGGATACAGAGTGGTATTTCATTGTGGTTTTGATTTATCTTTCCCTGATGGCTAATCATCAACATCTTTTCATGTGCTTATTGGCCAGGTTTTATGTCTTCTTTGGAGAAATATCTATTCAGATCCTTTCCTCATTTTTAAATTGAGTTGTTTGTGCTTTTGTTGTTAAGTTACAAATGTTATTTTTATAGTCTAAATGTGTCTCATATCAGTTATATGACTTGCAGATATTTTCTCTCATTCTCTGGGCTGTCTTTCTACTTTCTTGAGTTTTCTTAGAGCACAAAAGTGGGTATTTTAATCCTTTTTTATTTTAATGTTGTCCAGGTTACCTTTTTTCTTTTGTTTCTTGTGCTTTTAGTGTCGTATATAGGAAATCTTTCTCTAATCTAAGGTCATGAAGATTTACTCCTATATTTTCACTCCTGTGTTTCTTTTAAGGCAGAATGCAGCTTCATTCTTTTGCATGTGGATGTCTAGTTGTTACAGCATCATTTGTTTTAAAGACAATTCTTTCCTCCTTGAATTCCCTTAATCTCTCAAGCATTTTTTTTTAAATCCTCATATTCACTGATGGAAGCCATTGATCCTGCTTTGTTGACATCTTTTCTCTCTAAATGTGATGTGTGGGTCAAGTGGACCTGAGATCCGTTTTCATGTAAAAGCTGTCACTGTCTTCTCCCTTACTAAGTGTCTTCCTGTGTTCAGTCCAAAAGCCTTGGCCCTGCTGAATGGCCATTGCTTCTATTCCATACTATTCTCCCTACTTCTGTATTAGAGTTGAACAATTCTAAGCAGGACACCACCAATTAACGTTACCCTGGAAGAAGCTCTCATTTCACTTTTCAAGACAGTATATTTTGGGTGATGAGACCCTCGCAAAAGTGAGAGATTTCTATTAGATAGAGTGTATGGGCAAGCACCAAAATGGGTGAGTCTATGCTAAAGAAGATCAGAAAGAAGTTCAAAACAGCCAACCCCTGACAATTCCCAGAGCTCAAACCTGTTCCCTATTTTGCACAGATACAGCCTCCAGCAGACTTAATATGCTCTGACTATAATTTCTTTACATTTATTTGTTTTCATAGAAAGGACACATTAATCACAATGATCCTCCCTTTGTCCCTGCAAAGAAGGACAGTTATGCTAAAAACAATGTTTCCAGTGTCAAACCACCTTCCCATTACTGCAGCCCAGCTTACTGGTTCCAGGTCAAAAGTATTTACTGGTGGCCCAATTTGCACTTTTTCATTTATCAGTCACTCCCCTAGTTCTTTGCATTATTACATATGACTCCACCTTCCAATTGAGAGGTTGCATGGCAAAGGGAACAAACAGATGATTCCCACATGAGGCCAGAGCTTTTTGTCATTCATTATCTGAATCTCTATTCAAAAAGTATTGATTCAATACAAGCTATTAAATAATACTGTAGTGACAACAGAGTATGTATGTCTCCTCACTCAGGGATCACACCATCTCCTTGATGAGATAAAATATTCACATCCCAACAGTTCAAAATTACCACAAGGTAGCCTAGGAACAAAGACCAAAATGAGCTAGAAAAGAAAGATTCAATGAGCACTTCTTGGCACAAAGCCTAGTATATGGCTGAGGTTAGTCTATGTTTCCATTATTAATGTTGATGAGAACAAGGAGGATAACAGTGTATCAAGTGAGAGTCAGAAGGAAAGTGGTATTTGAGACCACTCTGTTCTGAACTAGCTTCCTGGAAGAGCATTTGAGAGGACTATTTCCCTCTCAAGGGTACTTAATTGATTCTATAAAACTATATATATATATATAAAGACAGAACTCCAAAACTTGGTCTAGATTCCTGGAGTATCTAAAGACTACTTTACATTTCAAAAAGCAGTTGAGAGAGATTTAAAAAACACCAACCTTGGCATTTCCATCATGTCTCAGCAGTTAACAAACCAAACTAGCATCTGTGAGGACATAGGTTCAATCCCTGGCCTCATTCAGTGGGTTAAGGATCTGACATTGCCTTGAGCTGTAGTGTGGGTCACAGACACAGCTTGGATCCCATGTTGCTGTGGCTCTGGTGTAGGCTGGCGGCTACAGCTTCGATTCAACCCCTAGCCTGGGACCTTCCATGCGCAGCCCTAAAAAGACCCAAAAAAAAGCACCAACCTTGAAGTCACTTGTTCTGGGATTGCATTGTTCTTCTACGGAGTGTCCATGTCAGCAATATTTTAATCTCAAGATTTTAGTTCTTTTATCTGTAAAATGGGAATAAGAATTCTTATCTCCCAGAATTGCTGTGAGATTTGGTTTTAATATGAGTGAATAACATCTACTAAATTACCAATGAATGTGGACTTAATAGATACAAGGTTTTTGGGGTTTTTTTTTTTTTAATTTTCTTAGCTTGCACTTTCTTTCATTTGCTATAGAGAGTGTTAATCTAGATTTAGACCAAATTAATAGCATCATTACCTTTTGCTTCAAATGATTTAAATTTGTGCCTTGATTCTAAAGAAAAGTTAACCACATTGCTGTTCTGTCTGAAGATATAAATATAGTTAGATAATCACAAAGAAAAGAATGTGTCCATTATAACAGGGCCAGCAAAATGCTTCATAGGAAAAAATTCTATGGTCTAATGACCTTTTCCCAAAAAGCAGTACTGAAGTCATTCTATAATAAAAATTCAGTGGCCCACACTCAGTGGAAAATTGGTACATTTGAACATGTCCCATGTTTGGGGGAATTTCTTTGCTTTTGAGTATATGTGTTATATGCCTAGAGGCAGTCATACGCCCTTGGACCTACCACTAAGGCACTCTGAAATTTCTCTTTGGAAGCCAGGAACATGAAGAAGCTAAGAGCCACAGAAAGTCATTTGGCAATTTTACTGGACCCAGATTCACTCAGCCTTGCTGTAGTATAATGAAAACTTGATTTGCCCTTTGTACCTGCTAAACACATACCTACTCCAGGGGTTCAGATTCTTTTGGCATAGAGCTTCAAAAACCCTTCCCGAATGATAGAAGGATCTTTTGTTATTCACAATAAGCCCTGTGGACCACATCTGTGTTTATACTAACAAGGCCCCTGGATGGAGACTAAATGCCAGAAAAACCCCTGATAAGGAGGTTGGGATTTCAGCTCTACCCCCAGATCCCTGGAGAGAAAGGTGGCTAGGTATTGAGTTCAGTCACATGGCCAATGACTCAATCACCCATGCCTGCATAATGAGAGCTAAATTAAAAACTCTGAGCATTGAGGCTCAATGCTTCCTGGATAGTGAATATATTAACATATCAGGAGAGTAGCACACCCTGATACAAAAACTGTACCACCACCACCACCCTGCCCTGACCTCAGCCTGTGTCCCTAACACTTGGCTCACCCTGAATTGTATCATAACAAACTTGTAACTGTAAGTATAGCACTATCAGTGAGTTCTCTCTAGAGAATTGTCAAACCTGACGGGGGACCATGAAAACTCCCAATGTATAGTCAACTTGTCAGAAATGTGGGTCAATTCAGGACTTTCAGCTGATGTCTTTGGCGAGGACAGTCTTATAGGACTGAATCCTTTAGCCTGTGGGATCTAATATTAAATTCCAATAGTTAGTGCTAGAAGTGATACTTTGCCCTTAGCTCATAGGATTTGTGTTATCTCCAGGTCTTTAATGTCAGACTTGAGTTAAATTGCAGAACACTCAATAGAGTTGTAGAACTGCTTTTGGAAAGCACATGCCTACCCCCAGTTTCAGATTCTTACTTCCTGGTTGGAGCAGCTCCAGTGATAGCTTGCATTGTTCAGGCTCCATCTACTAGTACTCCTTTTTATTTCTGCCTTCCCCAATGATGCATTCTGGGCTCTAGCATGGCCCCCATTGCTCCCACCCTGAGCAGCACTTGGACTCAGGTCCAAACCTACTGGACTCATGAAAACTCTGGGTTTTCTTGTGGTTGCCTGGAGGGTCCAGGTGGCACAACCCCAGTGTCTCACAGGATGGCTTTCACCAGAGAATGAACAAGCGGGTAAATCATCCATATTCTCTACCAGCAAGGAATTTTGTACTATGCAGTATTTGCTTGTAACCTCTTTATAGACATCCCATGTATCTAAATAAACACTGAGGTTTTTGCGTGATGTTTTAGACAGCTTAATAATTCACTGCTTTCCTATTTTTCTTTTCTTATCTGGCTTTCCAGAATTGCACCTATCCCTAAAGCATTAGAATGTAAGCTTTTCCTTAGGCTCTGTTTTTTAGGGAACTGAAATAAGACAGAAGTGGAGCTAGCAAAATCCTGTGTTAAAGGGAACTGTGGCTGATGGTCTGCTTGTAGCATCCCATGTCTGGTGTCTGCAGTGTGAACTGCAGTTCCTGTGCCAACTTCAGAGGCAGGATGGACCCCAGTGGAGTCATCTGGAAGTATATTTGGGCAATGTCCCTGGGTGTATAATACACAAGCATGTTTTTTGCTCCTCCTAGAAATGTATTTGCAGCTAAAAATCATGTCTTATAGAAAATATTGAAAAAATATGAGCATTATTAACTATTAAAACCTTCCTATTTTGGAGATGATAGGAGGCCTTTATTATATAATGATAATGATGGTTGATGGCCAGTGTGTTTGTTTTGAAAATTGCGTTATTTGGCAAAGTAAAAATTGCCTACAACTACCCCCCCCGGCGCAAAAAAAGAAAAGTGTTTATTAAATTCAAAATACTTGGAACCACTAGGTTTCCTCATTAAAGGACAGGGTCCTAGCTATTCATTCTGTGGCTTTTCTTTGACCTAGATATAAGACCCACTGAGGCTGCCCTTTTCCACAATTATGAAAAGAAGTAATTAATTGGGGGCTTAGGGACTGTTGGTGAACCAAGGGAGGTGAATAAGTTTCTCTTGTTAGATGTTCATCAGGGATACAGCAGGGATATTACTCACTAGGTTGAGACTTTGGAAAAAATTATAGAAGACATGTCTCTCACATAGCCATGAAAAAGCTCTTTCTTTTCCTATGTTTTCCTATAGAAGTCAGTCACACTATAAAATATCAAATAATCAGGTCACTTGTGTCTAGTATTAATAGGTTAGTACATTTATTAAGTCTGTATCTTCCAGGCCATCTCTGCTAAATGAAGCTATTATTGTTTTCTACAAAACAAAACAATACTTGGGAAACCAGAGGAGACAGACTTCTGCCTATAATGAAGTGAGGAGGTGGGCTAATATTATCCCAGATAAAAAGCATGAAACTGGACAAAATTGTCAAAAATGCAGCCATTTCAATGCTCTAGAAACTGACCAAAGCAAAGGCAAATGACAAATTTAAAAGTATTGCTTGATGAAAAACTGCCAGAACTTCAGATAAGAATAGTGGGACTCTTAAATTGTCTTGCCTGGAGCTATCCCATCTATATCCTGGCTCCAACTCATTTGGTGCTAGGGTGTTACCAGGGTAGGACTAGCCATGAAAATCAGCACCCTTGGTTGGCTGGCATGATTTGGAACAAATGAAGTCCATACCTAGAAGTGCTGTCAAAGGAAGCAATAAACTTGGTAGGCAATGAAAGAGCTCTACTTACCTGAGGTTGCAATCTCAGTGAGCAGTAGACCATAGGTTTAACAAAGAGATCTTAGTGAAAGTGATAGAAGAGATATATAAACTCTTCATAAGTTCTACCTTCACACATTTCTAACCACTGACATCTTCAGGGGAGACCTGAAAGGTCCTGGCACAATGTAGAAGCTGAGGCAGACTTCACAAAGCCTGAACTTTGAATTCACTTCCCAACCCACACACAGATCACCAAGGAGAAGGTAGGAGCCTCAGGATGAAACATACAAGTGCAACATCTGCTCCATCACTGACTGACCAATCAGCTAAAGAGACACTATGCAAACTCAGGAGAGACTCAGAGAAGCCAAGGGAAAATACAAGAATAAAAAATTTAAGCTGATATGTTAGTGGCTGCACACTAAATTAAATCTGGATGAGTTTAAAAAAAAAAAAACACAAATCAAAATCCATATTTGCTAAAGCATTCTATCAAAAATATTCAGCTTTCAACAATAAAAAGTTGAGGTATTTAAAGAAACAGGAAAGTGTAAGCCTTACTTTGAAAAAAATCAGCAAAATGTTGGCATTAGCGAAGATGCTAAACAGCTATTTATATATAACCGCTATTACAAATGCATTCAAAGCATTAAAGAAAAATATAAGGACAATGTGAAAACAAATGAAAATTCTCAACATTCAGATCTTGGTTTCTAATATCACTCTTCAGTAAAAGGACACAGGACTCATTGAATAAATAGCTGAGACTGGGGATATACAAAATGAGAGTGGAGTATCTTGTGGTATAAGAAAAAAAGTACTGAAAAAACAAAAACAACCTCAGGGATTCTAAGTCCTCATGCTCAATCCACATCAAACCTGCAAAAATTCATTAGAAGTTCAGCTGTTTCCTTCTTATCCATGTCTGTGACTTTTTTTCCTCCTCTCTGTTCTACCAAAGATGAAAATAGCCATGGTTCCCATCTCAGGAGAAATTTGTCCCCTTTTGGTTATAGTTTATCAAATTGCTTTGCATTCTCAGCTCTCTGGCAGGCTTAAAATGAGAGTAATTTTGTAAATTATCTGGCTTTTTAGTGGGAGTAACATTTTCTTGTAACTTTCCACATCCTAGAGATGAACTTTCTCTAAATATTTCAAATAGTTCCCAAACTCTTGTCAAAGTGATCTAAAATTCTGTCATACAGGGTTTTTTTTTTTTTCCATAATCTTTCTCTCTACTCACCTGCTTGGAAATTTCCACTTATTCTTCAAAACTTCAGTCGCCTATTACCCCTAAAATGTGTAACTCAGGGATCCTCAACTTCTGTTGACAGCTGGGGCCAGAAAATTGCTTGTTCTAGAGGTGTTTAGTAGCATCCCTGGTCTCTACTCACTAGATGTAGGTTGCACACCACACTCTGATTGTGACAACCAAAATGTCTCCAGACATGCCCCAATGTAGAGAACTATGGCAGTGCCTCAGTCTTTCTTCCGGGATCAAGGTGAAGGGAAGCTCTTGTTTGCTTTTGCTTTCATGTTATCCTGTATCTGTTTATCATATTAGCACTTATATTATCTTGTATTTGCCTATTGGCTCTGTCTCTCTGTCTCTAACACACACATTTGTGTCTGGTGAAAAGTATTATTATTATATAGAAGCCCCTGATGCATTGAAGAAGGATGATGAAGGAGGTGGAAAGGTAGGGAGAGAGTTCATAGGTGAAATGATGTAAATAATTTTTAGAAACTGAGAAAAAAAAGCTAAAGGTCTTTATACAAGAAAAGAGAAAGATCCAGCGGTGGTGATGTGTGTGTTTGTGTGTGTACTTGTGCATATGTGTGGGGAGGAGGCATGGAAATACAATGAGGGGATAGCATCCATCCTGGAGAAGGATTTGGGTTGGAGCCAGAGAACTTAGAGAAAGTAATGGAAAAAGGATTGTGAGGAAAATAACATTTGGCAATTGAAGTTGTAATCTGAAGAAGTTAAAGAGGTCTAGTCAGGATTCTGTTTGAGTTTTGCCATATAGTATAAAATAGACAATTTTCTCATTCTACATAAAAAAAAATCTTAATTATTGTAGAGTTAGATTTGCTTTTTAAGGTTGCAAAGGCAGTTCCTAGTTCTGTGTTGAGGTATACAAGATGTTGCTAACAGTTGTACAGTCACCTGTTCTTATTTGTTTTTGTGTCGTCTTTGTGCTCTGTGTGCTGCTTTAGGGCATCGTGTACCCCTAGTTTATAGCAGAGTTTTATGGTACATGCAGGTACCTGGGTGAGAATTACCTTCTCTTCACAGGTGATAAGATGACCAGTGAATATCATTCTCCCAGCTTATGGGAAAAAGTGATAGCCGAACCATGCAACCTGGGGAAAGGACCTTTGTGTATTTCTCAAACTCAGATGCCAGATGAGGACTGGGACTCTTGGAATATAAATTAGGAGTGGGAGGAAGAGGAGGAGGAAGAATAATGTTTATTGAGAATTTACTTCATCAAACTTAAGATTGAAATATACACCAAAAAAAGTCAATTATAATTTTAATTTCAATCATCATTACTAAGACACAAACAGATTTCACAGATGTTTAAATATGAAATAAAAATTAACATTAGAATTTGGAATATAGTTCATGCCATGCACTCTTCCAAGTCATATGAATAGTTAAGTCAATTTTTACCACTATTCTATGAGGAGTCTTATTATTAGATGGCCGGAGGATCACTAAGTTTGAGGCCTTGGTTCATCCCAAGTTATGATGTTCCTGGAAAGCTAAGTCCTTCAGATGATGAAGGATCCATTGGTGCCCTGGTGAAAAACTGTTTCTGAAAGATATAAGGACAGAAGCTGATCAAAAGTATTTAAAAATGAAATGTGGTAGTGAGCCTAAAAACCATGTTCCAGAAGAGTAAATAACTGGATGTCTTGGAGTTCCCGCTGTGGCCCATGGGGTAAGGAATCCTACTGCAGTGGCTGGACCTCGATCCCTGGCCTGGTGTAATGGGTTAAAGGATCCTGTGTTGCCACCGCCGTGGCATAGGGCTCAGATCTGAACCCTGGCCCAGGAACTCCATGTACCATGGGTGTGGCCATTAAAAAAAATAAAATGAGTGGCAGTCTCATTCAAAAGTGTTCCATGATGTTAATATAACACACCAATTGTGGGGGCAGGAAACAGTTAAAACATTTTAAAGGGCTGAAAGGGCTTTCTGTACCAGGACAGCTGTTTGAATGTGTGCCATATGTTTGAACACTAAGCAAACCACTTTCCTTTTACTCTACAGATGTGGACAGAGGATATTTCTGTGGAGAGGCGAGTGGGGGAGGAGGAGTATAGCGGAGGAGTTTGTTGTTCCTGAGAGGACAGACACCTCAGCCTGCCTGGAAGTCTTTCCTTCCCTCCCCACCTCCACCCCTACCCCGCAAAAGCTGGGGAGTATCATGCTGAGAGGAGAAACAACAAAGACAAAGATAAAGGAGATGCCAGAGGGAAAGCAGACAGAGGAAACTAAGCTAGGGTGGTTAGAAGTGTGGATTCTGGAGCAAGACGGCTTGCCTTTGAAACCTGCCTCCGTCAGTTGAGCAGCTGGGACTAGGGTAGCTACTTAGCCTCTCCAAACCTGTTTTCTCATCTCTGAAACATGGATGATAATAGCATCTACCTCACTGGGATAGTTGAAAGATTGTTAGCCTAATGACTGGCACCAAATTAAATACAAGATAAGCATTGGCTGTGATTATTCCCTTACATTAGCCTGCCTCTCAGAGAGAGAGATGTAACTATATGCAATAATCCTGTGTGTATGGCTGAGCAGTGTCTGTCTAATCAAAGAAGCAAGGGAGGTCACTAAGCACAGAAGATACAGCTAGCAAGTTTGTTGATATGTGACTAAGGAACCAAGGCAAGGTCCCCCACAACAAAGTTCTCACCTTCTTTGGCAGGACACTGTGGCATGTCATGGATAGCTAGGGGCAGAATTACAACCGGCTCCCACAGCAACTGCTTGTAAACTGCAGCAAGAGGCTGTTGCCAGTAAGAATGCATTGCAAATAGACCTTATCCTTCCGTGGTGCTCCCACCAACGTCACTGTTTTAGAGCAGTGGTTCCCAACTTCACCTCCTCAGATGATACTCAACAGCATCATCTGGGAGCTTTTATTATTATTTATTTATTTGTTTTTCATTACTTAAAGAATTTTATTACATTTATAGGTGTACAACAATCATCACAATCCAATTTTATGGCATTATCATCCCAAACACCCCAGCATATCCCCCCACCCCCTAACCTGTCTCTGGGGAGCTTTTAAAAATGTAGATTTCTAGACTCCACTCCAGACCAGTTGAACAGGACTCTGGGAGATTTAGGCATCTGTATTCTAGTGGGTGGCAAGGAGTGGGAACCATTGCCTTAGAGAAGTGAATCTCAAGCTGGAGTGGGCGTCACAAACCCATGGAGAGCCTGTTAAAAGCCAGGATGTTGGACTCCCTGCCCCCCACCCCTACTGCCAGAGTTTCTGATTCATTAAATCTAGGGTGGGAACCAAGTATCGATGCCCTTCAACCAAAGACCACCAGGAAGTCACCTATGGTTAAATAAGTTGGATTGATTATTCCCCACAGCGAAAGGGAACAGGCCATGGGAAACTATAGGTGTGTCTGTCAGAGGATGTTGGAAAGATCCTAAATAAGATTTGGGCTTCGGTTCAGTGATTTGAAGGGAGCTTTAAGCAGGTGGGAGTGTGCTCTAAGTTGGATGCTGTCAGAGAACAGAGGCAATTCTATGAGCGGTTATCTCAACAAGTTTTATCTTTAAGGAGGAGAGACTCACAGGAGAATAAACTGTAATTGGTACAGAAATGGCATACGCTTATTTTGGCCAAGGGAGGGGATGTTTAATAACTTGTGGGCTTGCACGATGACCTTGTTTTTGTCTGTGTTCAGATAAATTTATGAAATGGCCTTGTTTTGTCTCATTTTATCATGGTCTCAGAGTAACCTTGCATGTGGTTCTGTGAGATTGCTTCTGTTCAGTAGGGGAATAACATGGCCCACTGGGAGCACCAGGCCAGCTTTCCAATGTCGTACCCACCTCCCCCTTTTTCCTTTCTCACAAGTTCCAGGTGATGCTGATACTACTGGTCCAGAGACCATCAGACTTTGAGAATGATTGTCTGAGAGGATAAAGAGACCTGAGACCTATGTTTGGAAAAGGCACAAAATAAATATGCATGAACATTAAAGAGCCAGGACCCAGAATTTCAAGGGAACAACAAAATAAAATCAGAATAATATATCCTGGGAGATAGTGTAGCTTGGGAAACTGAGTCCAGCAAGACGAGCGCAATACTCCAACTTTAAGGAAGGATGAGGCTAGTGTCATCTGGTTGTACCCTTCCTCTCAGCTCCCAGTTGCCTTCTTGACCAACTTCCTGCTCAGGGCCTTTGTGCCTACTGTTTTCTTTGCCTGGTAATGGGCCCATTTTGACCTCATTCTTATTCATCCTCTATGTATCCTTTTTTTAAAAAAATTATCATTGATTTATGATGTTGTACTAATTTCTGCTATACAACAAAGTGACTCAGTCATACATATATATATTCTTTCTTTTTTAAATGTATTATTTCTCTTCTTGGTCTATCCCCGAAGAGTGGATAGATATAGTTCCATGTGCTATACAGTAAGACCTCATTGCTTATCCATTCTAAATGTAATAGTTTCCACCTGCTAAAACAAAACTCCTAGTCCATCCCATTCCCTCCCCCTCCCCCTTGGCAACCACAAGTTTGTTCTCTGTGAATCTGTTTCTGTTGTATAGATAACTTCATTTATGCCATATTTTAGACTCAACATATAAGTAATATCATGTTTTGTTTGTCTTTCTCTTTCTGACTTACTTCACTTAGTATGAGAATCTTTAGTTCCATCCATGTTGTTGCACATGCCATTATTTTGCATTTTTTATGACTGAGAGCATTGCATTGTGTATATGTACTACATCTTTTTAATCCATTCGTCTATTGATGGATATTTAGGTTGTTTCTATGTGTTGGTTATTGTGAATAGTGCTGCTATGAACATAGGGGCACATGCATCTTTTTGAATTACAGTTTTGTCCAGATCTATAGCCAGGAGTGGGATTGATGAATCATATGGTAGCTCTGTTTTTAATTTCCTAAGGAACCTCCATATTGTTTTCCATAGTGGCTGCACCAACTTACATTCACACCAACAGTGTAGGAAGGTACCTTTTTCTCCACACCTTCTCTAGCATTTATTACTGTAGACTTATTAATGATGGCCATTCTGACCCATGTGAGGTGGTACCTCAGTAGTTTTGATTTGCATTTCTCTAATAATTAGTGATGTTGAACATTTTTTTATGTGCCTGCTGGCTTCTTTGGAGAAGTGTCTATTTAGGTCTTCTGCCCATTTTTCAATTGGGTTGTTTGTTTTTTCTTGTTATGTAACCTTTTAAAAAGTCCCTTCTTCAGAGAGGCCTGGGCAGAGCCCACCACACACAGTAAATCATTTTCCCTCTTAATCACCCTCTCCCCTTTATTCCATTTATCAATCATGATTTATAATGCAATGTTTATTCTGATGATGGTTGATTTCATGTCTGTCTCCCCCACTAAACTCTGAGTTCCATGTGAGTAGAGACGATGCTTAATTTGCTCATCACTGTTTTGTTCCCTTACAGTACTTTTCTGAGAGACCCACTCCCAGCATGCACTGAATCACAGATGAGTCCCTGTTTGCCTTTATACAGTTCAATCCATCCTGCATATTTAGGACTTCCCTGGCGGAACAGCAGGTTAAGGATCTGATGTTGTCACTGCTGTAGCTCAGATCATGGCTGTGGTATGGGTTCCATCCTTGGCCCTGGGAACTTCTGCATACCTTGGGTACAGCCAAAAAAGAAAAAAAAAAAAAAATAAGAACCACATATTGCTTCTTAAAAAAATTATTTATAGCTTTAGCTTGTCAATGCCATTCTTCTCTGTTTTTCGTTGCTTATATAGATCCTATCAAACACTTCATATTTTTCTTTGATTACTTCAGTGCAAATATAAAGAGTTTGATGAAATCTACACAAGCAAAGAAACTTGTTTCTCATCTGTCAAATCACTCTTTGTTGTCAAACTCTCCCTCTCTTGATTCAATATGATGGTGGCTCTTTTAGCTGGCTTTTTATGAGAGCTAGTAGGGATTAGCTTTAAAATAAAAATTTTCCTTCAGGCTTTTCATTTGTTTGAGACATTGCTCGGGTTTGTTGTTTCAATTAAGTGTCCTGACACACTTCCCTTAACCCTTCTTCTGGGGCTGGGCTTGCTACAGCAGCCTTCTTGGCTGTAGATTCAGGACAAGAGAAGAGATTTTTGCCAAGAATGAGATCCAACAGAGCCTCAAGAGTTTTAAATTTCAGCCAAACTGGGTCCTGTTCAGATCTGGTTTAGCTGGCTCCTGGATTCTGAATGCAAATGCTTCAAAATGCTCATAAAATGGTAACAGAAGACTCTGTGGACATCAAATAGCACTCACTGAATATCACTTTAATGAGTTAAGTGAAATGAAACAGGAACATATGGATTCCATTGTCCTAAAAATACACAGGGGTTTAAAATAAAGGCAAATAAATAAGTTCCTTGGTGACATGTGTTTTGGGGTTTGCTGAACCAAATAGATTGGAAAGTTCTCCAAGACATTTACCGAGTCTAAGATGCAGCTGGTTTCACCCACTGCCTCATGTGTGGTCAGTGACTTGGTATCCCTTGCCTTCCCTTGTAGTCTCAAAGCCATTTGCTCTTCTCCTAAGGTGGAGCCAAGGTCACTGTCATTCATATATATAGATGGGAACAAACTCCATGTTCCCTGAGCCTCAGGGAACATGTGTTCCACAATCAGAAAGAAGAGCTTCTTTTCCTCTACCCCTTCTCATGTCCCATATTCTCTTCCAAAGTCTTGCCTCTTCCCCGAACTACACCAGAGGGGTGAACCGTAGGCATCCTAGGTGGAGCTGGGCTCCAATACAGGCCTGCAAGCCTCAAATATTCAAATTGGGTTGATTGTGATGATTCCTATAGGCCACTGTAGGACCCAGACTCCTGAGTGTTCTTTAGTTTTAGACTCTTTTGACCAAGTGTGTGCTCTGCTGCCAAGAGAGCCTCCCCTTGTCTGCTCCTGCCCTTGGGCACCCGTCCTTGCAAATGGGAAAAGGGCTTTCTTCCATAATTTCCTGTTAGCTCAGAGGCTTGAGTGGGAGAAGTAGGTAGACTGTCATTTTCCCTCCAACTGTTCTCTTCTTTTAGACTTTTTGTGTGAGTGTGGGCTTTATGTGCCTGTGGTATATACATAATATACTTTACCACAACAATAAAAAATGGTTCTGCTGCCTTTGTCTCAGGCACCCATCCCAGCAGAGAAGGCCTTTTGGCCCTATTCTGTAGGCTGTAAAAATCACTGGCTCCAACTTCAGAAATATTATTGCCACTTCTTCTGGAAAGGTAAAATGGACATTTGGGGATCTCTAGACATTTCTAAGCATCTGACTTCCTCATGACTCTTTAGCACTCACATCCAACAAATAACTCTCTCCCAGGCTGGAGCCAAGAATCAAGAGCTTCTGTGCACAGTGTGATCCTCAGAAAAGCCTTTGGGCAGAGCGTCCCCTGCTTTGCTTTCTTCCAGGTGAACTACCCAAAGCAGACAGGGACCTTTCCTGTCTGAAGTGACTGCAGAGAGGCAGCCAGTGCACACTGGGATGTCACGTACAATTTGTTTGGCTATGGGGGTGGGTCATTCATCTTATGGGAAAGAAGTGGCTTAGATTTCTATGCTGTGTTTTGGTTTGGTTTTTCCTGCTCTCATCTTTGCTCCTTCTGCTCAACTATTTCTTGTTCCTGAATGCTTTGTGGCTTGTTTTAAAAATATATATCAGGGTTTTTCTCAGTTCAAGAGAATGAGGGCATGGGGGAAAGGGTGCCAGAATATTATCTAGGGAATAAAATGTTGGCTGAGATGGACAAGAGGAGGCCAGTTTATCACTCAGGGGAAAGTCAAGAATGATTTTTTGATCCTGGAGTACTGACCAGCTGGTAGAATAAGAGTCATGTTCCATTCTTGTCAGAAGCAGCTAAGAAAGGGATCAAGAATGTATTAAAAAAGCAGAATAGGTTTCCCTCACTGTGTTCCCTGTAGCCTCTTTGTTCCAGTCTCAGACCTTGTTCAGCAAATAAAAGGGAGATTTGAATGCTGGGATTTAAAGGGAAGCCTGGTCCTCTCTATTTAGTATATGGAGGAAAGAGCTGAGAATATTTTTTCTTGACATAACATGATCCCTGTCAGGCTGCTCTTCAATAAGGCAGGGTGAGAGCTCCTGGGGTGAAAGCCTGCCACACACGAAAATGTATGTGGAGGTTCCTAGCACTACCTCCATGCACTGCCAAGCTTTCCAAGGTCTCTCAAGGTTTTCAGAGGGATATTTGCATAATCTACACCCACCGTTTTCTTTCTTTTGCTGTTGTGTGTGTACATCTGCAGCAATTCCCTTACCCCTCACTCTCATTTTCCAGTTGTGCATTATGCTCATAGCCAATACCAAATTCAATTATGGTGAAAAAATGAAAAATGAAATTTAATTTAACCAAGGAAGCGGTTGGCTTTAAGACTACAAAAATGGGCAACTTTGTGTACCCCCTGTACACAATCTGAGAAAGCCTTAAAATGTTCTTTTTATTGCAATTCAAAGGATGACTAGACAAGATTCACCAGGGAACATTTGGGGGAGAATTATTTCTTGGTTGGTGGTGGGAGGGGTGACCTCATCAATTTCTTCCATCGCTAATATTTATGACTCTTTATGAGAACATTGGCTTTATAGGATTTTGACCCAGGGTAAGTTGGCGTTCTTTGTGGGGAAACCATTTACATAGCCACATAGTCCCGTGAAATGCTTGATGCAGCCAGATTGCATACATGATGAGTGACAAAGCAGACTCGATTTCTCAGTAAACACATCTGCCTTCACAGTTGTTTTTCTTTGCCTGAGCTCTGGTGACCTTTTGAGAAATGACTATGTAACCATTGAAAGTAGGGGTGAAAGGATAGTCTTCATCCTTTTGTTTTGCATTACCACTTCTCCCCCTTCCTTAAATAAGGTGAAGTAGCCAGGTTTCACCTCTAAAACCTGCAAAAGCATCAAATCTGTCTCTAACACCCTGCCACAGTATTGCTTATCTTTCTTTGTGTTGTTGGTTCATCACATCAGCATGAGTATGGCAAGAACATAAACTCTCCAACTCAATGATATTATAAACCTGTTTGCCTTGATGCACCTGCCTCTGAGTCTTATCAAGCCCCTTTCCAGAATTTTCTTTATGTAGTTTCTTCATAGATGGCCATCATGTTTAGTCTAATTTATCTGTCCCTCATAAATCCTCTTATCTATCTTCTTTCTTTGTAGAGCATGCCCAGGTTTTGTCTAACCAACCTAACTCACTCTGCCCTGTTTTCTGGGAGCTGCTACTTCTTCAACACCCCACTCACATTTTTACAAGCGGCGCAGCTGGACCATGACCTCACCCCATCCACTACATCCACCTTCAGACACTGTCCATTAGTCAATAGTGGGCACCTGATTCAACCTGAGCCAATTGAAAACTCTCTCTGGAGAAGTGGAATTCCAACCTTTGTCATGCTGGTCCTCTAAACAGAGGAGGTATAATATAGTAAACTGTTGGCTATTGAGTCTTGTAGGGAAGAAGAGAATTTTCTACCACATTGGGAAGAAGAGAAAGCTGATCTACAGGTATAAAACGGATAGATTGGGAGAAAGGTAAATGAGATAAAACTTGGAGAAAGTTGCCTCTGGGATTCCCATGGTCTCCCTTTTAAAGCTTGGCTGTGTGCTTGCCCTTGGGCTCAGTGAATTAGTCTTGTAGTATAATATTTTTTTTTCCCTTTTATGAAGACATTTCCTAGAATTAGCTTCAAAGAATGTAATTAATCCATCTTGCAAACAAAAAAACCCCTGTGCCATGGCAGGTCTCATGGCTGGACCTATGGTTTTGAGATCTGTACACTTTAGGTTAGCAAAAACATGCTTTTAAGGGGCCACTTTCTTCATCAGAGAAGTGATAATTTTGCATAAACATTGAAAGGCTTGATAATAAAGTCCAAAAAATTGCAGGATATATTCATATTTCTAAGGTTATGTGAGCTATGGGAATTTAACATCTAAGCTCAGGTTCTAATTTTCTCTGGCTATGAAGTGACATTCTGTATGTGAGAGTTCCATCTTCGGTGGTGAGTTCATCTTTTACTACCTTTCATCAGGGCAGATTATGGTGCACCAGGTACGTACTTCTCTATACTAGGAGGGGTCAAGTAGATAATTAATGAGAATTAACCTGTAAAAAGGAATAAAATCTCCAATTTGAGTCCTGGTTTACGACGTGGTTTATGATGCAAGTGTGAAACTTCAAAGGGAACTAACTCAATGTGGCACTTTAATTGCATTTTATTATATTTAAGAAGTTTATGGAAATTTTGCTTGCTGCCAAGAAATAGTTTTTGAGAACACTCTCCTCCTTCCTTACCAGACTGCTGGGGCCCCTGTTCCCAGAGCAACTACAGAGAGTTGCCGCTCGCCCCTTCCCCATATCTGAGAAAGAGGGTGCAAACAGCTGCTAGGTGGAACATTGCTCAGGGAGTGGCCCAGGATCACTTCCCTTGTGGAGGGTAAAGGTGCCGATCCCAACAATCCCCCTTTTGAAGACTCCGAGTTCAAACATTCCCAGGCACACACTGGAAAGTTTACACTTAGGGACAGGCTTTTAAAGGATCCAAACCATGAGGTGTGGATTCCATGGTGACCTCAGAGATGGCCTTTCCACTACTCAGAGCAGAGGGACAAAATGAAACAAAACAAAACCCAAAAACTAAAAATCAGAAAACAAAACAAAAAACCAAAAATCGAGTACAAGCTTCTCCCTCCTTTGTAGCTTAACTCGAGAAAATTTTCTTAACCATGTTGGGTTTCGCAATAAGGAAAGAGACCCTTTCTTTAATAGCTGTATTGTTTCCCCACCCTCTTATCTTCCTTAGAGCCTGAGACTAAGGAAAAAGATTCTTAGGTTAATGTGACCTTGCGTCTGAATCCAGGGCTGAGGGCCAGGGTTCCTCCCATCTGATTCCAGCTTTGGTACTGACTTGTCCCATGGCCTTGGGCAAAGCCTCTTAGTCTCTGTGCTGGGTCTGCCCACTCCTAAAATGACAAGGATGATGCCATCGTGCTGACCTCACTGGGACATTGTGCAGACTAGTGGTTTCTAATGATGGGAGGCTGAAGGAATGCTTAGAAATGGGAAGAGTTGGAGGAGAATTGGTTGATTTTTTTTCGGTATGGTAAGGGGTAGAACAGTATGTTCAAAGGTGTTGCTGCAAAAAGTAAATAAAGTAATGATATTTAAAGGTGACTGTTGTGAGAGGAAATTGCCCTCAGGCTTGAAAAGTTTGGCTTTACCTTTTATGGTTACTCATGGATTAGCACTATCTTTTCATTAACGGTAAAATCTAGGGGTCATTGGACTAAATTTACTTTACTTGGAATAAAGGAAAGAAAAACACCAATTCCTCAAAAATAAAATGAATGTTGTAGGAAAAAATAAAATACAGAGATTGGAGGGAGTGTTGCAATTTTCCAAGTGCTATTAAAACTTTTGTTTATAGCACTGGAAGTTGTGAGGGGAGATTTGACCTCACATCTAGTGCTGTAAGATGATGGCCAGCGTTTATCATACATTTAGTCATTCATTAAACATGCATTTTTGAACATGAACACATTTATGGGCATGTAGTTTTTGCCCTCCAACAACTTAGAGTTTATGAGAAAAGATGCATATATGCAAAATTTTTGCAAGGTCTGATGATGAGTGCCATAGTCGAAACACAGAATGGTAGCATGCTAGTAGGAACAAATGGCAGGGACATCTTGAAAAACTCTTTGACAGTCAAATAACAAACCTACCTAGTGAGATGATGAAAGGATCATGGAATACTTCTCAGATAAAGTGATGTGTTAATAGTTTCCTGGAAAATCAGAGGAAATTCAGAGAGAAAGCAGAGGGACCCAAATATAGAGGCATGAAGTAATGCGATAAATTCAGAAAAATAGGGCTATGGGGATGGAGTTTCTGATGAAACAAAGAAGATGGCAGAAGATAAAGCCAGAAAAGTCAGCAAGGGTCATCAAGAAGGGAAAATAATTGCAACCAGCCTGCGTTTTTATTCTTCCTTCCTCTCTTTCTTACTCACCAGGATTCCTAGGGCACATTCTTCAGTTCCCTCAGAAGATGGGGACAATGATAATACATGCATCATAAAAGTTGCTGTGAGAACTAAAGTGAAATATGGTAATACATGTGAAGTTTAGCATAGTGACCGGCACCAAATAACATCTCAACTAATGTAAACTTGTTGTTATTCAAATATTAGTTGAAGAAATCTCGTCTTTATTCTCCGGTCAGAGGAAAGCCATGCAAGTATCTTAAGAAAAGCAATGCTATATCAAGATCTGTATGGAAAATGAAAAGGAAATAGACTGGGAAATGGGATATGTTAGAGGAGAAGGAAGATTAAAGCTAAGGAGAGGGATGTACATAATTGAGTGACAATAAGCCTAAGGATTTCAGCTCTCTCCCAGGTTTGGGATTTGGGGAATTAGGACAGATGGTACTAATAGTAACCAAGTAAGAAGATATATAAGAGACAGAAAGTGTAGTGGAAAAATAATAAATTCAGTTTATTTACACGTGAATTTTGAGGTATCCAGGGACATCACATGGGGCACTCTGCAGGTAAGATGAGTCGGGTCTGGATGTGAAAAAAAGTCCGGACCAGAGGTACAGTCTTGGCAGTTTTTGGATTGGTGAGATTATTTAGGGAGGAAAGCTAGTATATTAACCTGAGAAAGGCTAGAAAGAAAAATATGAGGGAACCAAGAGAGAATGAGGCTGCAGAGATCAAAGGAAAATAGTTTGATTAAATTTGGAGTCATATTTTGACCAGTACCTCCACCCCACTTTTCTGTTCTGCCATCTCCTTTGTAGACAGCCTCTAGGTGCTCCCACAAACATCTGAAGTTATTTGTATCATCTTTTGTGGGACACAACCCTCTCCTGTGGCTCCTTATTCTTGCAAGCTACAGGGTTTGTCTTACCTATGATTTTCTTTTAAACCATCACAGTAAGTATGGAGCAATATTGACAGGAAAGGTCCATGCAAAAATTAACCATGAAACAACTTTTTAAAAAAAATCATTTATTTATATATATTTTTTTCTACTGTACAGCATGATGACCCAGTTACACTTACATGTATACATTCTTTTTTCTCACATTACATGTTCCATCATAGATGACTAGACAGAGTTCCCGGTGCTGTACAGCAGGATCCCATTGTTAATCCATCCCAAAGGCAACATTCTGCATCTGTTTACCCCAAGCTCCCAGTCCCTCCCCATCCCTTCCCTTCCCCCCTTGGCAACCACCAGTCTATTCTCCAAGTCCATGATTTTCTTTTCTGTGGAAAGTTTCTTTTGTGCCATATATTAAAACTTTTGTTTTTAATTTTTAACACATATTGGAATTATAACCAAGTATGCTAATATGAATTTAAAAGTAACTAGAGGGAGTTCCCATTGTGGCTCATCAAGATAAGAACCTGACTGGTATACACAAGGATAAAGGTTCAATCCCTGGCCCCCCTCAGTGGGTTAAGGATCCAGTATTTCTGTGAGCAGTGGTATAGGTCGCAGATGCTGCTCGGAGAATCCTGTGGCATAGGCTGGCAGCTGCAGCTCTGATTCGACCCCTAGCCTGAGAATGTCCATATGCTTAAGGGTCAGCCCTAAAAAGAAAAAAAGGTAACTAGAAATATAGAATCACTAGAGAGAGAGAGAGAGATTATAAATTTAGCTACATCAGGTTTTTTGTTGTTTTTTTAATTCAGCATGGAAGTGAACACCATAAACAAAGTTAAAACTTGGAAAAGTGTTTGCAATTCATATCACACATGAAGAGCTAATCCTATCATTACACAAAGAGCATCTAGAAATCAAGGTGAATTTTTTCAGTGACAATAAAAGTAAATGAGCATGAACAGTTCACACACACACACACACACACACACACACACACAAAGAGATATGAAGGGCCCTAAACAAAAGAAAAGATATTCACTCATTTATCATAAGAAAAATGCAAATTAACACCTTGGTAGAGTTTTACAAGTACAAGTTTGGGGAAAATACTTGAAACCAGCATGTTGTATTGTGAGAATATTGAAAAATAGGCACTCTAATGCATTGCAGGTACAGGTTCAAAATTGAAATAACCTGAATAACCTTGAAGGCAGGAGATACAGTGAGATTTATCAAAATTACAGATGCCTTTGCTCTTTGCTTCAGAAATCTCACTGCTGAGAATCGTGCCGACAGATACCTCTGTACAAGTGCAAAATGATATATAGTGAAGATTATTCATTGTGACACTGTTTATAATAGCAAAGGTTGCTTTTCCAAACCCAAGTGATGGCAGTAGGGTTTTGTATTGTACATTCTCAGAATATAGTAACATGTAGCCACTAAAAAAAAAAAAAGAAACACATTAGATTGTTGTATACTGAGGTATAGAGACCCCCAAGACAGTATGTTAAAAATACAAGGAACATAACAGTTATGTATTTTGCTACTATGTGTGATAAAGTGGGATGGTAAGAAAATATATGTATTTGCTGGCAATTACAAAGAGAAATACTTGGGAACACACAGCTTTTTTGGGTGAATCCTGTATTCTTTAGTAGTATAAACAAATATTTAGTAAAAATGATTACCATAGGGGGTGGAAGAAAATGAGATAGAAGGTATATTTTTAGTGGGATATATTCTGTGCACAAAACCCACTAATACATGTTTTAAGACATTCAGCAGGTTTATTAATGTCGTTAGAATTAAAATTTTCTAGTGTGAGAGAAGATTTTAGTTATAAAGTCAAAGAAGTAAAAGCAATCTGATATTAAAAATGAATTGAAAATACCATTATGCACTAGTATTTTTAAAAACATGTTACTCATTATCTAGCACTAAAGTTTCCTAGAGAGAAGTTTTCCTTGGGAGCATCCATACCTCTAATGCCCAGAGATTGGTTTTTAATTTCATTGCCTCCTAAAGGGAACCAAGAACCTTGCAGAAATATCTGACTTCTGGTTTAGGGCAGGGAGGGCACAAATAGTAAGCAAAAATCTTTCACAGATTAATGAGATACTATCAAATGGTATAGATACTAGCTTGTTGAGCCTCCTCCAGCAGGCCAAAGATAGGACAATTGGAGCATCAGAAAGAATACCGTTTGTAACTGATAATGAATCTATGAAAATCCACGAGTCTGCAAGAATACTCAGAGAAAGAAAAAAATACACTGGTCGTTATTTGAGAGCATTGCTGAACCAAGTCACCTTTGACATTTGGTCATTTTATAGGGATTTTGAACATTTATCTTGTCTTACTGGGAGAAATTGTATTTGGAGTTTACCAAACTGTTCCAATTGGTAAGGGAGAGCTCTGCTTTACGGAAGAATGGCAATTGAGATAAAAGGAAAGAATAATAGGTTTAGAACATAATCATTATGAAACCACAAATGAAATTTTTGATTGAGGCAGATCAATCATTGCTAATCCATAAGGATGAGTTTTCTCCATCTGTCATTATGTCCCAAAGATCTTGAGACTGAAATCATCAGGTGGATGGTTGATGAGGAACTAGATGTTAGTATGGTGCCCCAAATTGCACAGAATTGTTCGAAGGGGAGAATTCAGCAATGGAAGGATTGAACTATTACTGATGCTCAATCTAGCATTGGTAATCGTGGGGCCAACCATTGGGAGTGTAATATGAGGGACTACATTCTATTTCTCAGTGTTTAACTCGAATCTGATAAAGCCCTTCCTATTTATAAGAAATATGGTAATTATTTCCTGTTTATAGGAAATATGGGGCGAATAATAATAAAGTAAATTATGTCTTCAGAAAGTAGTCAAACAAGTCATGGGACAGAGTGACAAGTAGAGAGATGGGGGCAGATAGAATAGAAATTTTTTCTGTGTCTTTTCATAGACTCATAAAACATTACCTACTAAAAAATTGAATAAATACTTATTAAGAGTGATTAGATATGTTATCATATCTTGTTAAACATGAACTCTAAAATATTGAAATAGGAGAAAAATCATGCTAACTATAGCCAGCTGTTCTGCCATTTGTGAAAAGCTGCTGATCAGTAAGAATGCGGTTTTTCCACCTTCCAAGCTGTCTCAAAGTCATGTTTATGTAATTCAGCTCTGGCATTAGACTGCTAAGTGAAGAATGGCCTTTTGTATAAATATAGTAGCCATGTTCCTCCTCCTCCCCCTACCCACTTCCCCATTGCATAAGAATCTAACCCTGCCAGATAGGCAAAAATGAAAGGTGCATGAGAAATTCCATTCTGGATGCCTGAGGGGAATATCAGAGGGCATAGGGTTTAGATACTGATCCTCCAGGTTTGGTTTCTCATAAGGATCCATAGACATTCTCCACAGGATTTTTCAATTGACTAGACCTATTCTTGGAGCAACAAGATCTGGTAGATCTGCTTTCCTTTTGCTGCTTACTGACATTAAATAGCAATCGTTATGAAAACCCTTAGGAAGATAGATTGTCCAAATGTAAAACTTAGGGCAGGTTGCAAAGGAAAGATGAACCTACATCAGTGGTGCCTCTGCCTTAGCACCTGGGGGCCTGGCCTCTGCTTGGCACTTCTCAGTGCCTCTGCTTCTGTGCATACATCAGGGGAATTAGATGATCCCGTGCTTTTGATTTTCTAATTCCTGCACATGGCATGGATTTAAATTTTAAGTCATTAGATAAAAGTGACACTTTCTTACTTCAAGGCTAGGTAAGGGCCCTTCAAGTCCTTGGGGAAAAGGTAGTGAGTGATCTCTGTAGTGATTCTTATAAACCAAATAAAGGACAGTAATGACCTCAGGAGCAACACACAGACAAAGAAATGGAAGGATTTAAAATAAGCTTTCCTGGGATGGGGTTTCTTCTTGGATGACCACTGGGATCTCAGACCAGAGGACTGGGTGGGAGAGGGGACAGAAATTCCTGGTATTTGCAGGGCTCTGAATTTCAGGGGAATTAAATTTGAAGTCTGATTGATATGTGACTTGGCCAATCAACTAGCTCCAAACACCATTCCCTCGAGCAAAGAGAATTTATGCTCATGGCAGAGAAAAGGAACTCAGAAAGCCAAAGGATATTTGGGCAAAGAGTTTTGGTGAAAACCCAAGTGAAGAGTCCATAGAAGTGAACAGTTGCAGAGAAGAGAAGTAGCAACTGGAAGACACCATCCAGGGAGGACATCAAGTTAGCACAAGGGTGGGTAGGTTCATGGGGAGCCTGATTAAGGCTTATTCAAGTATTTTCATATCATCTAGGTATTAGGTACTATGCTAGGTGCCAGGGACACAACATTAAGGAAAAGCAGACATGATTCTAGCCTTGATGGAACTGCTGGAGAACAGGGCAAACATCAACTAATAACCCAAACAGCAAGATCACAACTCTGCTAAGGGCTACAGAGGAGACATGCTCAGTGCTCTGAGAGTATATAGTGGGGAGATTTCTCTTAACAAAGAAGGTCACAGAAGAAGTAACATTCAAGCTGAGTCTTGAAGTGAAGGTGGCATACAATTCAAGGCATCAGGAACAGCACATGCAAAATCCAAAAGTGAGAAAGGCATGGCCATTTGAGGGATAGAAAGAAGGGCAGAGTATGAGAAAGCCTGATGCAAAATAAGATTTTCTTCCTGAAAAGGATGGTTCTTTATCTGGAAATGAAGCTGGCTGTTTTCCAACTATTGCCTCCTTCTTTGCTGGTCCCAGGACTGTACTACAATGGCTGTGCCAGGATGACGTGCCTGTGACCCACAGCTAACAAATTCAAGGGTATGCTTATCAACTATTCAATGAAGGTTAATTGAACATCACTTTGTGCTAGGTTCTGAACTAGGAGCTGGTGCTTTAAGATATTCACATTTCTCCATGTCTTATAACTTTCTATTTTATTTTATTTGTGAAATGTATCTATTTTATTTGTGAAATGTATCATCTGCTTGGATATTCTTAATTTTGTTAATTCTTAATTAGTCCCTTAATTTTAACACAGAATCATCCGAAAAAAGGAAGCTCTTCTCAAATCAAAGATAGCATATGTCATAATGAATTGTAGAATACGGTCTTGCCAAGATATTTTCCCTAGTATCTTGAGATTCCTCAGCATAGATCCATAGTAAAGAACAACTCAACTGGAAAAGAGCACTCTGCTATTTCTTCCCTAAATACTTATCTATTCATCTGTGGGATACTTCTTCCACTTTGAAGTCCAGCTTATTTTTCCACAAACAGTAGTACTGGACCTTTAAATTCACAGTAGGAATAAACAGATTTGGAACCCAAAATGTTTCACTATCAACAAGGGATGTTCCATCCTACTGAAAATATTGTTAAGAGCAAGATCCTTCTAAGATTTTCTTGCTCTCTAGGCAGCCTTTTATTCCAAGGCAGAAAGAGTCTGGACCCAAAAATGTTCAGTCTTGGGAAAAATTCCAACTTGATAGTGGTTTATCAATATCACAAGCAGGACCAGAATTTCAAAAATGGGTGTATGATGGATGTAATCCTGATTCCACAGTGAGAAGCCATGATTGTGCCCTGTCTCTATTTGACTTGTAAGTGGTTTATTTCATAGACAGATTGGATTGGTACTGCTGCTTGCCTTATCAAATAAGAAGACAAACATCCTTCAGGTAGTTTGGCTTTGCAATGCAATTATCACACTCTTGTCTGCCAGCTTCTCCCATTTGCCTGCATCCATGGAACACCTAGATTCTTAGGAAACTCCACATGAATCATTTAAAGGTTTGTATGGCAAAACCTGTCCACTTTTCCCCTCTCCTTTATCTTGAGTTATACCTTTTCAAATTGCTGCCCAGCATTAGATATAGACTTTATATGTTAATGGTGACTCCCTATTAGTTGGTCTGCATGAATCTGGTATATTAATACCACTAAATCTTGATTTCTAATTGTCCATTATAATTCACCAAGCATGAGAGACACACCATTGTGCTATGCCTCTAAAAGAGACAGAATAAAACATATATACAGCCCCATCCTGGCACCCTAAATTCTCTTGAACAAGAAAAATTAATGCATACAAACCAACCAGAAGACCCCATTTTTGTTGCTTAGGACCTTCCTGTTCTTAAAGATTTTCACTGTTCTTGCCTTGAGGCTCCCAAATGAGGATTAGTTCCTTAGCCTTTTCTCTGTCTCTGTATTCCTGTTATTTCAGTTCTGTCCCTGTACCATCACCAGCCATTAAGTTCCATTCCTTCAAAACTCAGAAATTGGGAGCTTCCAAATGCTGTGGGTGCAGCCATAAAAAATCATACACTCACATTGGAACATTTCTTAAGTTTGGGAGTTTCATCAAGGATTCAGGGTCCTGGAGGAGAGGGATTGCCTCGTGAGGTCCTCCATGGTTTGACTTCGCACTGCTGCACCCTCTGAACTCCCTTGGTTTTTGTCTCTACACCTTAGCTTCTAAAGTAACCAGTACATTCTTTCCCCTTTTTTTTCACAACATAGTCACAGAACAGTGTAGGTATTCTAGGAGAAAAGGTCGGGGAGTTGATGGGTCTGCTACTTTAGGAATGCAGGGCATAGGACTAACTTGTTTTGGATCCCCCACACCATGCCCCGGAAGCCGACCTCAAGTTAAGCATTTTTCTTTAGGAGGTAATCCCAGGAAACAGATAAAGAATGAGGAAGTGGGAAAGGAAGAAGAAGCCTAGGGGAGTTCAGTGCTGTCAGGAAACTCTGGGAGGGAAAATTTTAAAAGGCCAAATCCTGCCTCTCATGCAAACACAAAATCAACAGGTATCAAAGATTTTGTTCAACTCATCAATTATTCGGGGAGCTAGTAAGATGTTACAACAAGTTCAAATGAAAATGTAACTTAACTCTCTGCTGGATAAAAATCCATTTCCTTTGTCATGAGTGGGAAGCACTGGCTTTCCCATCAATGGTCTACAAGTTAATGTGTGTCTCTGCAGACTGTAGACTATTTAGTCAAAGACAATCCAAGTTGTACATCCTTAGAAAATAGACAAAGCCCCAAGTGTTGTCACACCACACCTAGAACTCCCTTGAAATAATATCCAATTTTCTCTTTTGCCCATTTTGAAATCTTTTGCAATTTTCCTGATAAAACATACCTGAGTTGTACCGCCTGAATGGGAAGGAAGCCAGTATTTGTGTACTGAATCCAGTCTGCCATTGATCGAGGAGTTTCATCATTCTGGCCTTTCAGGCTTGCTCTGTTCCTGGGCCAAGCACAGTCTCCTGACCATTAAAAAAAAGCCCTCAGGCAAAGTCACAAGTACTGGCAGGAAACATCACTCTGTGTGCAAAGGTGATTGCCAGGGGACATTGAGAGGAGGGAGAAAAAAGAGGGAGCACCAGTACTGATTGCTATATTTATTTATTTCTTGGTTGATTCGTTATTTTGTCTATTACACATTTCTTACCAAAACATAAGTTCCCTGAGGGCCAGGGATTTTCTGTCTTATTTTTCCAACATTTAACTTACTGTCAGGCACATGGTAGGTAGTCCATAAATATTTGATGAATATTGTTGAATAAATATGGGCCTCAGGCTTGGCCTTGAAAGCAGATTATAGTTCAGCTTAGAGGAAGAGAATTTGCAGGAAGCTCTAAGAGCACATAGAGTCAGGCTTTGTGTAGTGTCCTTGGAACCAGTCACTGGCTCCATAGCCAACCTCCACTCCACCCCAAGTCTTGTTCATATTAAAACAGAAAGACACAAAGTGCAGACTCTGCTTTCAACATACTTGAAAAGGACCAAGAACAAAATATTATACCTTCTCTCCCTGTTAATTACTATGCATTCATTATGTTTATGGTCACACACACTTTAAGGTCCTTATATGTACTTTTCAGGGCTCAGAGCAAAGAAAGTAGAAAAGAGCCAAGGGACATTTTCAGGGAGGCACACGTATGCTTGTCAGGACCAATATAGAAAAGTCTAGGAAAAAAAGTTCAATTACATGTTAGGCATCACTGAACAGACCCAAGAGATCTACTGGTTTTATTAAGTAGCCAGATGGCCTTCCAGAGTAGCCAGAAGAGCAAACAGGCCCCAGATGACAACTGAAGAGGGGCCCTCCCTATGAGCATTTTTTTTTTGAGACAATGTGTTGACATTAGGTATGGAATAAATCCATAACTGTACTGTTCATGCAAATTCTCAAGACAAGCAGGTGCTATTCACTGACCTTACCCAAATGAGATTTTGCCAGAGAAATTAGCCCAACTCTTTTTAAAATTCAATTTCAGCATGTTCCATCCCCCACCAAAAAAAAAAAAAAATCAAAACAAAATTGAAAACCAAAAAGTGGGGAAAAAAATAACTTGCAAAATGCCCCTTTATTTGAAATGGTTGACAGATGCTTTGCAGAGATTTGGAATATTGTCTGGCTGCTTAGAACCTACCCGTTTTAAATAAGAGTGCTCATAAAAACATCATCATTGTCAGATTATAAAGGAGCAGTAGAAGAACCAGGAAATGGGGTTACTAGATAAAAACTGTTGCATTTGAGGTGGATAAGCAATGAGATCCTGCTGTATAGCACAGGGAACCATATCCAGTCACTTGTAATGGAGCGTGATGGAGGATAATGTGAGGAAAAAAACGTGTATATATATATTTGCATGTGTGTATATATATACACACACATATACTATGTATGACTGGGTCGCTTTGCTGTACAACAGAAATTGACAGAACATTGTAAATAAACTATAATAGAAAAAATAATCTTAAAAAATAATTAGTAAATGGATACATGCCTTTTTGCTGGTATCAATAATACTCTGCGTCAGTGACATTAAACGGTCTAGAACACCGCAGATCACACATCGGTTTTAGTTCTCAGAAGAAATGCTAGGATTTGCCCCTGGTAATGTAAATGTACTTTGTGTGTTTGGGTTTGTTTTTGAATCCATATCTGGATTCTCTAGGAAGAGATGGCTCTGAGAACCTGACCACTCTTTCTTCAGCTGAGTAACCCATAGAAGGCCACCAGGTTCTTGGAGAAAAAAAGATAGATAGATAGATAAATAGAGAAAGAGAGAGAGAGAGAGAGGCAGGCAATAGATAGGCTCTCCCACCTCCTCTTTCAGGTCACAAGTTGACACTTTGGGAAGACTTATAAATTATCCAATCATTTACTCAAAAGAATGTTTTGAATTACTACTGTGTAACACACACTGGTTATTTTGGGTAGGTAAAGTTTTTCCTCCTTCATGGAGCTTAAGTATTGTCATGGAGAATAGCAGCAGATAGAGGAAAGACACAACACTCTACACCCTGAATGGACAAAATTGCAGAGAAACATTTTTAGTGGAACACATACACTAAGAAAATTGAGAAATATATGAAGTAACTATAAATATAGTGTCTGGGAACTTGGTGAAGGGAACTGAGAGAAAATTATAGGAATTTCAAGGAAGCCAGCAATCCATCACTTGTCAACAAGAACTTCTGGGGCTTCTGCCACATGCTCATGACTACGCAAGTGACATGTAAAGAAATTTGAAGTAAAATTTTTGCCCAATGGGACCCTGGCTTGAAGTGAGGATGCAACCCTGCACAGATAACGCAATTAGCGAATAGCTCTTATATGTAATTAAGAAGAAAAAAAGTCGTCTGAAGAGAGAAGGAAGGTTACCTAGGGAAAGTGTGCATAGAGGAGTCTTGATTAGGAAACAAGGAGATGAGTTTCACTCTGGCTACTGCTACCCAAGAGATTATTCAGGTGCAGAAGCAGATCAAATAAATTGCCTCAGATTCTTGCCTGTTCTAAAATCCAGCTTCTTTACTATGAAGAGAGTGATGGTGATGGGAAGAGTATGTAACAGCATCCAGCATTTAGTGTGACAAGCAGGAAGGCACATGGGGACCGTAAAACACTGTCAGAATGTTCAACAGTGATCCTCATTCCGGCAGGAGAAGTAGAAAATTGAGATTCTATCCCTGCGCCCTCTCTCCGAAGTATCACTGCCTGTCAGCAGATGCGAGGAATCTCTTCCTTAAAGCCCTGCTTGGCAGATTGTTTCACCCTCGGCTCTTTACACTTGACATAAATGGCATATATACCAGCAGCATCTATTCAGGACCAGAATGTCCAGGACGCAGAGGTTTTCTTTCCCTTCAGGCCTCAGTCAGCAAAAGCCTGATCTGGCAATTTGAGAACAAGGTCTGTTCCACAGTAATTCTGATTGGAGGGACATCGACACTGACAAAAATGTCTCTGGGCCGGTGATAAATGTAAAGCACATGCGGATTCATGCGATGCCCAAGGAGTACGTTCCGTCAGACAGACCGAAAGCTTTCCAGTATCCAAAGACATCAAGTTCGGCAGGATCCATGAGTGTTAACATGCAGCTTCCAGGCGCAATGTTTGCAGAATCACACAGAGCTCATAGAAAGGACTGACTTTGTCATCTAGGAGTAGACAGAAGACAGCCCTAAAATGAGGGACCAACACCTGGCTTCTATTTCTGATTATGCCAAAGATAACCTGGCAGTTTCTCCAGAAACTGTAAAGCTGTGGGTTTTAAATTGTTGGGAAAAGTTAGCTGTGGTTTTTTTTTTGCCCATGGGAACAAAGAGAGAATTTTGCTGCTTTTTTTCCCCTTTCTGCAGTTCTTTCTGCAAGATGGCGAATGTCCTCACTGTCTTCCCTTCTTGCTTGGAATTTGACCAAGTGCTTTGGGCACAGTCTGGAGCTGAGTGGGGACTATCACTTGACTTGGTGACCCCAAAATCTCTCCTCCATGCTCAAAATAAGACTAAACCAATGGCTGTAAAGCAGCACACTCTGACTAAAGGTGCCATGAGTCGTTCCTGCTTGGGGCATGGACATTTGTCCAACAGAAAACATGCCCTTTGAGAATAAGCGTCCTCCCCACTACTAATAGCTCATTAAGAGCTCTGCTAATATAATTCTTTGAAATTAATAAGGTTCTAGAAATGTAGATGATTCATACTCAATGTACTATAATATCAGCCATGCAAAATACAAGAATACATAGAAAAAAATTCCTGTATAAGTAAAATATTGAAGTATAGAGTTCTTCCTGAAATGAAGGCCAAAATATAAACTCTGTAAACACAAATCTTTTCTTTTCTTCTTTTTTTTTTTTTTTGCTTTTTAGGACCAAACCCACAGCATATGGAGGTTCCCAGCTAGGGGTCAAATCCCTTAACCCACTGAGCGAGGCAAGGGATCAGGGATCAAACCTGCAACCTCATGGATCCTAGTTGGATTCATTTCTGCTGCACCATGATGGGAAGTCCATTACCCACGTAAATGAGCTGAACAGATTTATAACAGTCTCTATGAACCTCAGAGGATCTCTGGCATCTCTGGCATGGAAGATACACTGGCATCAAGATGCGCTGCCTGGAGAAGAATGAGAACAGACAGAGGAACTGGCTTGCAGAAATTAACTCCTTCTGGGCTCATCCCTGCTGTTTTCAGAGGGAATCATCTAGGTCAGGTTTGGAGGGTGACTCAGTAGAGATCAAGGAGCAAGAGTCTAGGAGTAGACGGCCAGGTTCTGATGTATTTAAAACCTCAGAGACTCATTTTCTGCATGTGTAACATCTCACAGGGTTGCTGCATGGGATAACTAATCTCAAGAACTTTAATATTTTGAAAGATGTTTAGTCCCATCCAAATATATGTCATTCTTATTGAGGTAAAAGAGAAATACTGTGGAATATTGGTTATTACAGCTGAATATAAGCTTGAGGACCCAGTGCTACACTGGCACCAAGTCCAGCCAGGGGCATTTCAGTATAAAAGTCCAGCATGGGCCCTGGTTATTGGACGACCTTGTGTGAGTGTTCAGGGGTGATGGTTCAGCATTCTTGGTGTAGTGCACCATGACAGAGGTCACCCAGGTGCTGGTTCTCCCACCCACTGTGTTCCCACAATCCTATTTCCTATGAGGTCACCATTTATACTGTTTTCTCCTCTCCTGTCCTCATCTTTCCTACCACTCCTGGGCTCAAGGTGCAAATGGTACTAAAAGGTCACAGTTGCCATCCCCCATAGGTAGTGAGGCCAGTAATGCCCCCAGCAGACAATGCTGAGCCCACCCCGATTCTACTGTAATGACAGTTTCTCATGGTCCACTGTATCTGCACAGGCATGAGGAGAAACCGCTCAGGAGAGGACCCAGGCCAGGACTCTGCTGCTTCTGCAGCTTCATGTCTCAGCCTCAAACCCACACTTCTCTCTCTGCTTCCTAAAGCTGCTCCTTTGCAAACCAGAACCACTGACAGTCATCCTTTACCACCAGGTCTGGGTTCTGCTCTACTGATAGGGGTCTGGGGAGGCTACAAGGAAGGGAAGCCAGCAGGGGCCTACTCTTTCTTCTTTGCTACTTGTTCTGGTCTGTGTCTTCTAAATACCATTTCTTTGCCCAGAGCAGCAGTTGAATCAGTCTTAAGGCTGCTTCTCTAATACAGGGTGTCCTTGCTTTGCACATTTAACAGAGGCATGAATTTCATTTACTGAAGCTTAGTCAAATAACAGCAATTTCCCAACCACACAGTCAAATTTTAGTTACCATGGTATGTTAACTAAGAATAGTTGCATAACATACAGACTTTATTGCTAGCTCTATAGTGCACAAGCCACAATGTAAATAATAGATATGCACCATGATTGGTGACTAATCACATCATTTCTTTCCAAATCCATTTGATTGGCCACTCAATCTGCATCTCTCTTAGTCCACATATGCAGACATCAAAGTGTCTGGTTTTCATTGTTTTCCTGGCTCTCAGTGATAGACCCAAGTGCCATTTGATAAAAACGTGTCATTGAAAGAGGAGACTGGCCAATAAAAATGCATGGGATTAGTGCCCTATAAAAGCCACAAGAGGGGGAAAAAACTGTAACTGCAATGTATACATCTAAGGATGACCTGACCCCCTTGCTGTACAGTGGGAAAATAATTAAAAAAAAAATAAAAATAAAAAAAATAAATAAAGTCATTACTCTTTAAAAAAAAAATGAAAATGCAGCAAAAAAATGAAAAGTGATACACTAGATAGGGAATTTAAATTGCTCATAAATAGAGTTATAGGACAAATAACTGACCATGGGGGAAACTGATATTTCTGTCCTTCAAGAGACTCTGGTTGTATAGGCAAAAGAAGTTTAGTGAGGGCAGACTTCTCAACATAAATGAGGAAAGTGGATTTGGCTTAAAGGATGAAGTCCCAGAGGAAGGGACACTGGCAAGACATTTTACATAAAAGAAACTCTAGGAGATATTTTATAATGTTAAAATGTTGAGCTGATCCAAATTTAGAAGTAAGTTTGACAGTTTGCCAAGGCACAGAAAAGATGCTTAATCAGCATGGTAAATTATAAGAACAGAAGACAAGCACTGTTCAAATTATTCCTGAAAAAATTTTGCAGATCTATATAACACTATAAATCTCTATGTTTCTAATTCTCTAAATTAGTGTTCTAAATGTCAGTTTTTCACTTCCATATCCATTTATAGCTGACAATAAGAGACTTTTTAATGTTTTGACAAAAATTTCTGAAGTTCATAGAACAATTATTTTTCCCATTGGTTATTCAAATCGCCTTCTGTAGCTGCAGCTTGCACAGTCATTTTTACAGCCCCATGTTACGAAGAGAAACAGACTGCCTGGATCTGGTTAACTGTGTAAAGTAAATTCTCTCTGTCTGGGGTGTGGATTCGGTTGCCTAACTTGACTTGGATCTGTATGTTAGCCTATTGGAAATCCTCACCTCTCTCGACATTCATGCCTTTCACTGTTTGTTGGTAGGAGGCAACACTGAGAAGGCAGAAGACTTGGGTTGGAATCTAAGTTCTGTTAGTTTCCTGAACATAGGTCACTTCACTTCTCTGCATTGCCATTTCCTCACATAAAGATGAAGTTGATAACAACATCAACTATTACAGTTGTTATGAGAACCCAATCACACACATATGTGAAAGGTATGTATATTAGGAAGGAACTGGGTAATGGCCCCCAAAGATAGCCACATCCTAATCTTTAGACCCTGTGAATATTCTCTAATATGGCAGAGGGGACTTTGCAGATGTGGTGGAGTTAAAGGTATTTCCAGTGGGAGGATTATCCTGGATGATCTGGATGGGCCCTTAGTGTAATCATAAATGTCTTTAGAAGAGGGAGGTAGAGGGTGATTTGACTATACAGAAGAAGATGATATGATGAAGGAAGCTGACACTGGAGGGATACACAGTAAAGACAAAGTAAGTAGCCCTGAGCCAATCAAGTAGATACCATGTGGGATAGTCTATAAAACAGCTCCTGAATTCAAAAAAGTCAGTGTCATGAAAATCAAAAAAGGCAGGAGTGGATGGGAATTTCTAAGTTAAAAGAGATTAAACAAACATAACAACCAAATAGAGTGTGATCACTTGATTGGATCCTGGATTTTTACAACTGCTATAAAATACATCATAGGGTTAATTGAGGATATTTAAATGTGGATAGCACATTGGAAATTTCAGAATAAAAGCTAATTTCTCTGGATAAGATGGCATGGTTTAGCTAGAAAAATATCCGTATTTTTAGGAGATGTAAGCCAGAATATTTAGAATTGAGATATTGTGATATAAACTAATTACTCTCACGTACTTTACATAATTAGCAGTAAAGAGAGAGAGCGCATATATGTGGTAAAACGTTTACAATTGCAGATCTTCGAAGACAAAATGGTTGTAGGAGTAAATGGGTGTTCGTTGAATTGCTTTTCAACTTTTCTGTAGATGTAATACTTTTCAAAATAATCGGGGGATTATTAAATATAAATATTAAAATATTTTCAATTATCAAAATTCAGAACTGTAATAGCAATTGACTTCATTCTGAGAGCATTTAGACACAATTTTAAATCATATTGCCAATTCTCTTGAGTACCGGTTTTCAATAAAGTAAGAATATCAACAGTAAATACAGTGTGGAGAATCCCTTATGAAGTACAGCATTCTGATATTCCAAGTATATTAATGCACGCATCTTATTTTGATATAACTTGGCCACTGAACAGAAAGGTCTTTGTTATCGATAAAATAAGTTGCCTGGCAAGTCCAGTCCTCTTTCCATCTCTTAACTTTCCTTTGGTGTTGCCTGCTTCTCTTACACAGCCTTCCAGCATAGGAGCCTGGCTCTGGCTTAGAATATATCCTGCCCCATTGATTTTGCTCTGCTTCCCAGATGCTGAGAGTTCTTATTCACAGACAAATAATGCATTATAGCTGATGGGGTAAGGGAGTATTTTAGTTGCTCACACAAGACTGCTGTCCCAAACTAATTAATAGTGGGTATATTTTCCATCAGCAAAAAGTATATAAAGTGACTACTACATTAATTGCAAAGTTGTTGATGTTTGGAGACCTAAAGAGGCAGGAAAATATAGAACTTTGAAAAGTAGTAAGTGCTTTTTAGGATCTTTTTCTTTTGATTATTGAAGAAGCTAAAGATTTAAGTTCCAGGACTAGGAAATCCTACTGCATGTAGAATTCGTTTAAAGTCCAAGGGAATTTCACCTGATTTTTCTTAATATTTGCACAGTTGGGAGAGACATACATGAAGGTTAGTTAGTACAAAGGAGTGTCTTATATTGATATTGATTTGAATGGTGACTAACCCTCATGCAAGACCTACACAATATGGGGGATTGTTTTAACAAAGAACAAAAAAGTTGAAAAAAAAAAAAAAGAAGAAGGCGCTCAGTCCTCAAGCTTGCCATCAAAATATTTACATGAATTTATATGGAAAAATTTTATACCAAGTATATACTAGCTTGAAAAAAATATCATTAAATTGTTCATTAGGTAATCATTATCCAAGGCAAGGCATGAGATCCTTACAACACTCCAGAAATATCTAGGTCAGTCCAAGAGTCTGATAACTCCACCGAAGAGTAAAGTGTAGACTCTGACCCAAGTTCTATAATAACATCAAATATGGTACAATATTAGAACAATGACATTAAACATTGTAACACTTCTGCAGGAACTTGTTACCATCATGGGAATTTCCTAATCAGCCCCAGCCCTCTCATTAAAGTTAACAGACACACCCACACTTAGAGAAAGCCTTGTCTGGGTAGCACAATTTTGATCTCCAGGAAAAGCCGTGTAATATTATTTACATGTAAAACCTAAGGCGTCTAGACAGATATTAACCAATAATATTGATTGAGCCTTTCTGTGTATCAGTTCCTGTGCTCAGAGATGCAGATATTCTCTAACCTTTACAGCAATCCAGTGGGTCAGGTACTGTATTTTATTTATTTTGCAGGAAAAACCTAAAGATTCAAGATAGCAGGCCACTTGCTCAAGTTCACACAGACAGCAAGTAGCGAAGCTGGGACTGGAACCTACTTAATCTACTTCCAGATCTGGGTGCTTTTAAGCAGGAGATAGAAACATAATAATCCTGTAATTGACAATAACACCTTTTATATAACTCTCAGAGGTTACCAAATTCTGCGAAAATAATATTTCCAATGACCATTGCATGAATGCAGTGGAATCGTCCATGTCTATAAAAAGAGGAACCTCATGGTGGGCAGGACTTCTGAGCCCACCAGCAGGTCTGGGTTCGCCATGGCCAGGGTCTCCCATAACCCCACCCTGCAGTTGTTGCCAGCTCCTTTTGTGCAATTCTTGGCAAGTTCTTCATTCTCCCCTTAGTCTTGTTCCTCAGGAATACAAGTAAGAATGTAGGACTGGCTGTCTCCCTTGAAGTTTCTCATTCGCCGTCTGTCTCAGACTTGGTCCCACCATGAAGCTCTGCCACACTCAGTTTTTCTGATCATCTTCCTTCTTTCTATTGATCCTTGTGGAGATTTCAGTCCAGCAGGGGCATTAGTTCTCTGATTTTAGGAAATCTCGCTCAACTTTTGCACTTATCAGCCTCTCTTCCCTAATTAGAAGAGCGTAGGTGGTAAAATATCCACAAAGCCTGTAGTGCAATACAAATGATGTGCAACTTTCGTTTGTTGATTTTACTAATTATCTGCCAAAAATATGATTTTTTTTTCTGCCTGACAGAAGGAGTTTGACTCCCTTTTTGCAGACAAAATTGCTTGTTAAGGTTGATAGATGTCCACAAAACCAGGGAGACTGGCCTTTTCCAAAATGGCATGGCTTTCCAGCAGCTGTGGCAAAATCAAGCAGAGAACTCAAGGGAAGGGGACCCAGTGAGGTCACACACAGTGAGAGAGTGAGATTTTATGACAGTGCTTAACAGCTACAGACTTTTGGAAAGATATCAAAGTTTAGTCAGAATTAACTAACACAAACAAGGTGGTAATTGAATCGTGTTTATAGGCTACAGGTGGATGGCAATGCATGATGGGGTGCATGAACAAGTGCAGGAGCAAACATTAGTTAAGCATTAACAGTGATGGGTGCTTTCATGTGTTTGAATCCCCTCCATGGCCCCATGAGGTAAAAATTGTTGTTTCATTTCATAGAGAGGAGACTGAGCCTCAAAATCATTGATACGCAAGTGCCCGAGATGATCCAGCCAGAAACTAGAAATTTCTGAATACAAATTTCTTTTGTTTTGGATTGTTTAAAAATATATCTGGGAATTTGTTGTTATTCAAATTTGAGAAGGCCAACAGATGAGGAGAAAACTGCCATTGAAGAGAGGGTTGCTCAACACTTCTCAAGAGGAAGGAACACAGCATACCTCACAGGGCCATGTAGGGAAGCACCAGGGTTGGTCACAAGGCGGAGGAATGAGGGAGAAGAATGAGCACAAAACTTTACCGTGGTTCTTGCTAGAAGGAATGGGGGAGGCAGGGTTCTGTTTGCAGTTGAATAGGCTTAGAATTGGATAGTTTGAATAATTTCAGCAGGCTCTGGGCTATTGGTGGTGTCTCTAGCTCTCTAGTACTTGACCCTGGGTGATTTAGAGAAGGGTGATAAAAGGAAGCAGGTGAGGGTGTGGTTTAGGATTGCTAATTTGCTTATGAAAGTCATGCTGACAGGCAAATTATTGGCTGTCTCTAGGAAGTAGCTAATCCTGAAAGGGACATTCCTTCTCCAGGTCTGCAAGTACCCAAGATAGCAAAGCATCATAAAATATAGAACATTAAAAATGTGACGTGTAATACAGGAGTAAAATTTATATTTTTATAGTTCGGATTAGAAATGCCTGATGACTTCAATTCTGGATGTTTAGGATGTGGTCTTTCAAAACAGAATTGAAAATTAATCTAATATTAGGCAGGCATTTTAAAATTATCTCAAAGGTGCATTCTTTTTCTTTCTGTGTTTTAAGTTCCTCCCAAAGCAATACCTTTATCCCTAGCTCTAGTCTCGCTGTCTCTCCATTTTTAAAGGAACATCTTCCCTGGCTAGGAGGTAACCCCTTTGCATGGACTGTAGCTGCCTGTTGATGTAGTTACCATAGAACCTACAGTGTCAACTGAGGTCCCAATTTTTCTCTCAAACTTCAGAGACTATGATTATTTCAGAATTTAATCTGTGTTACCTTTGCCTCCTCCATTTTTGAATAAGCTGAAGTCCAAATGCTGGTCTCCTCCTTTGTGTTCATACCTATTATTAATCATCATGATAACACAATGATAACAATGTCTGGCATTGTGCTCATTGTTTTATATTCATTTTCTGATTTTATCCTTGCAACAACTTTATGAGAAAAATATTGGTAGTCTACTTTTTGAGATGAGGAAACTAGAGCAGGGGAAAAGTAAGTAAATCATTGAGACATGTAGGGCTGTGCTAATTCAGCCCCAGGTCTGTCTGATATCACGGCTTATGATTTTTCACCATAAGCTGCCCTTCAGTCTTCAGTGTGCATTTTTCTGCTATGACGTGGTGCCATATTTGTATCTGCCAGGCCCATGGGCTCATGGACATTGGTGATTTAATCAGGTGATCAGGTCATTTGGTGATCTCCAACCAGGTGTGCTCTTTTACTGGAGGGGTGGAAGTCAGACACAGAGCCTTAGACCCTGAGGGAATGGGAAGTGGGGGGAGGATTGGCCCAGAAGGAAGGGAAATGTGATGATAGCTTTGGAGGATCTGGAATATCAAGCAGAAGGTACCATCTCATTGTAAAGCCACCAAACAGAGACTCATTTACTGAACATGAGGGTCAGGGTAGAGCTTGGTGATAGATGAACAAAGGAAAAGGCCAGCACTAGAAGCTGTCATAAGGGCAGAACTAGGCCAGCTGCTGGACCAGAAGGGTCCAGAGCCTGAGAGATCCTCAGGGGAAGTGTCCTCCATTGGCCCTGCTAAAAATCCAGAATGGGTCCTGGGTGGGACTGAACCTCTGGGTGAGACATAAATATTCCAACTTTAAGAGTGTAGGGTAAGCAGAAGTCTAGGGTCAGAGAGGCCTCCAGAATATGGATTGTAAACCCTTGGTCTCTAGGCTTAGTAATCTATGGTTATGTCACCACTGTCAGCAGAGCACTGGCACCAAGGCTCAGCCCTGTGTGTTGAAGCAGAAGGGAGGCACTTGTGTAGGTGCTCTGAAGGGAAAGTACTGAAAAATGATCCCCATACACACATATTCTTAAAGTGGTTCTCTGCTTTGCCTGAATTTCGCCCCATTACAGGCATATCTTTGGATTAAGGAATCACTTTTCTGAATTTCTAAGTAAAATATTATACTTAGCAAGGAGGAGTGAGAGGTTAACTCATCTGCACCCATTTCAGTGATCCATGAGCTACACGTAAGGATATCACAGTTTTTAGCTGACCTGGCAGAGTCAGGGATCTGAAGACACAATTAAATTGCAGTGCAGGTAAATTTCAATAGGGAGGCCCCCTAAAATACAGCTAAGTATTCAGCCATCATTTGAGATCTCAGGAGCTTGGAAGGATGGTCAGAGGAGAGCTTGGAAGGTGGTCAGAGGAGAGCAAGGGAAAGAACGAGCTCCCACCATGTACATTTCATGTGCTTATACTGTTCCCTGCCCTACATCTTATTGAACACAAAGATTGCAAGAGGATTGTCATAATTCTCAAGGTTCAGGGAGTTAAAGTAAGTGTTCCAGATCTCTCAGCTAATTAATGATGAAGCTTGGGTGACAATTCAGATCTGTCTGACTCCAAAGCTCATGTTCTTTTCCCCTGTGCCACAGTGCAGGAAATGCCAGAGACAAATTTGTCTTTCCTGATTTTCCCCTGAGTCTACCTCAGTGATGACATAAGTTGATGCACATCTGCAAGGTGCGTCCTTTAGTATATATGCAGTGCTCACAGACTCTGACTCTCCAGTCCTGCAGATTGAAGTTATTTGATAGTTTTCCAGGGAGGCCAACACTTAGAGTCACTATTTTGGAATGCTAAATGCTTTCCTTCATTTTCAAATTGCTCCTTTATTTAAAAGGCAACATGAAAAGATTTTTAGGTCTCAAAAATGGCCAGAGGGAGACTTGGACATGCCATTTTGAACTGTGACTATTATGAAACAACTGTCCGTTTTTATTTTTAAATGTTTCTTCAATTCACGAAGACATTTAAGAAACAAAAATAAGGCTTTTAAAACATTCTCCTTATCCCTGGAGTGATTTGTTCTTTGCAGAGCAAGAGCCAAATGGTAGTCAAAAATAACTGGGTTCCAGGGCCCAATGGGTGGTCTTGGGATTGGGAGGGACCCTTTAGAGTCTTCCATTATCAGGAATCCACTGAGACCCTCAAATGAAGTATGTTGGCCTCAATACCAGCCCAGGTAGTCCACATGGATGGCCTTTTATTGAGAGCCTACAACATAGTGCACTCTGTCTCCACTCCTCCACACTCCAGCATATAGATATTCGGAAGTAGACCTGATTAATTACGTCTAGACCTTGAGACAATAGTCTATTCATTTTCCATCTGTTTTATATGAGAGTTACTGGAGGAAATGTGACCCAGGACAGGTCTTGATAACAAATGAATCTAGGAGACAGTGTGAGACACAAAGCAGGGTTGTACGGTTGAAGATGACCAAGCACCAAGTGAGGGTTGAATAAGAAAACTCTTCATCATCTGAACATTAAGTCAGGAAGAATTCCAGATGAAGCTTTTAAGCTGGTTGCTAGCAAATGCCTGGTAAACCCAACAGGATAGCTGTTTTTGTTTTGTTTCATAGCTTAAGTGGAATCCTTTCAGCTACATTGGAGCCCAAGAGATTGGGAGGTTAACATTTTCTTTGTTTACCATTAGGGCAAATAAGAATTCATGTTTTCTTCCCAGTGTAACTCAGGGCAAATGAAATTTCAATCCTGAATTTTTTTTTAAAGTGTATGTTCTTTGAGATTAAAGGAAGAGGAGTTGACTACTTCAAAAAACGACATAGAGATTTAAAAGCAGGAATTCATTTTTATAACCTCAGATTCATCAAGGGTGCCAAACTGAAGCTGTCTGCCACTTTCATTTATGTCTCATGGGGTGACCTTGAACACGGTAGTGCCTCTATCTTTCTTTCTACAAATACTTGTATGACAGCAAAACTTCAGATTATAGGAATTGACAATTTCCATGAATATAAGCATACCTCAGAGAGATTACATGTTTGATTTCAGACCACTTCAATAAAGCAAATATTGCAGTAAATGGAAACAATTTTTTGTTTCCCAGAGCAAGTAAAAATTATGTTTATACTATACTGTAGTTTATTTAGTATCCAGTAGCCTTATGTCTGGAAAACTGTGTATATATCTTAATTAAAAAAAAAAAAAACTTTGGGGAGTTCCTGTTGTGACTCAGTGAGTTAAGAATGATAACTAGTATCTATGAGAATGCAAGTTGTATTCCTGGCCTCGCTCAGTGGGTTAATGGATCGAGCGTTGCCACAAGCTCTGGCATAGGTCACAGATGTGGCTCAGATCTGGAATTGGCCAGGGTGAGGCCAAGGATCAAACCAGCATCCTCACAGAGACAACATCAGGTCCTTAACCCACTATGCCACTAGGAGAACTCCAGATTTAGCATAATTCTTAAAGGAACTGGGAATTTTTGAATGGTAAATGAACATTGGCTTCAACTTAAAGACACCAGGTGCCTTAGCCCCTGTCTTTTTTTTTTTTTTTTTTTTTTTTTTTGCTTTTTAGGGGCTGTATGTTTGGTATATGGAAGTTTCCTGGCTAGGGGTTGAATTGGAGCTGCAGCAGCCAGCCAAAGCCATAGCAATGCAAGGTCCGAGCTGTGTCTGCAACCTATACCACAACTCACAGCAATGCTGGATCCCCAGCCCACTGGGTGAGGCCAGGGATTGACCTGCATCCTCATGGATATCAGTCGGGTTTGTTTCCACTGAACCACAACAGGAATTCCCAGCCCGCTTTTTAAAGCATTGAAGACAGGCATTGACCTCTCCTCTCTAGCTATGAGAGTCCTAGATGGCATCTTTTTCCAAGAGAAGGCTCTTTGCTCTATATTGAAAATCTGTTTTTTGGTGTAGACACCTTCATGAATTATCTTAGCTAGAACTAGATAATTTGCTGCAGCTTCTACATTAGTACTTGCCACTTCACCTTGAAATTTTATGTCATGGAGATAGCTTCTTTCTTAAATTTCATGAACCAACCTCTGCTAGCTTCAAAATTTTTTTCTGTAACTTCATCACCTCTCTTGGCCTTCATAGAACTGAAGGAAAGTAGGGCCTTACTGTGGATTAGGCTTTGATTTAAGGGAATATTGTGGCTGGTTTGATCTTTCTGTCCAGATCCTGAAAACTTTCTCCATATCAGCAATACACCTATTTCACTTTCTTATCTTTCATGTGTTCACTAGAGTAGCAGTTTTTATTCCCTTCAAGACTTTTTCCTTTGCATTCCACTGTTTGGTGGAAGAGACTTAGCTTTTTGGCCAATCTCTGCTTTCTACATGCCTTCCTCACTAAGCTTAATCATTTCTATCTTTTGATTTAAAGCGAGAGACATGTATCTCATCTGCCTCTGACAACATGTTACAACATGTTAGGGCTGTTGTAGGGTTATTAGTTGGCCCAATTTCCATGCTGTGTGTCTCAGGGAATAGGGAGCCCTGAGGAGAGGGAGGTGGGGGAACACCTGGTTGGTGGAGGAGTCAGAAAACACAATACCTTATTGATTAAGCTTTCCAGTTTATATGCGTGTGGTTCATGGAGCCTCAAAGCAGTTATAATAATAACATCAAAGATCACCATAACAAATAAAATAATAATGAAAAAGTTTAACATATTGCGAGAATGACCAAGATGTGAGACAGAGATGCAAAATGAGCAACTGCTCTTAGAAAAAATGGCACCAACAGGCTTGCTCAACACAAGGTTGCCACAAACCTTCAATTTTTAAAACACACACATATTATCTGTGAAGTTCAATACAATGAAGTATGTCTATACTATTACTGGACAAATCTCAGATGAAAAAGGTCAAGAAAACCAAAAAATTTCAAAAAATAGCAAAGACCCAAGTTGGTCTGGATATTTTTTTCCTATAGAGTGCTCTTCATTTACCCTCTTCTTTCTGCCTCTTGCAAACTCAGTGATAGTGTCACAGGCAGGTGGGAGTAGTTAGCTTACTCTCCATAGCAGGGAAGAAGGAAGAGGAGGGATTTCAAAGCAAATGACCCAGCTACAAAATGTCTTGGATGTTTGTGTAAGTTGATAGAGTGTACGCAAGGAACAGATAAGAGGGCCAGCACAGGCAGCATTGAATGCAACCTTGAGGATCAGGGTGACAAATAAGCCCCACGTCTCCTGCCTACCCTGTTGAGTTGGTCTAGCTGCCCACCATGCTAGCTTGAGAAGGTTTCTGTGGTTGCACTATGCTTCTTATGAAAGTGTGCTGTGATTGATTAGTCATGTCTTATATGGGTGTGGCAGGGGGGAATATAACAGAATAACTCCCCTTATTCAGTATTTATTCCCCAAACCATGCTGTGAGATATATATTATTAATCTCATTTTATAGGAGATGAAACTGAGACTTAAACAACATAAAGAGTTTTTCTGAGGAACCAACTGCAGAGTGTCAGAGCTGGGATGTGAACTTCACTCTGTCTCTCTCCCAAGGTCATGCATCTTCTACAATACATGTTGCCCATCTCATCTGGTGATTAACTATGTGAACGAAGAGAAGATACTATGCTAGGGCTCAGGGTCTCCTTCCCACAAAAAGAGGTGATGGTCTCATCAATGCCTACTTCACAGGGTCATAATAAGAGGGATTCTGTTAGATAACTCTATGGGAAAGTCCACAAAATCTTACAACTACAGATGGTACTTACATGACACCAGCATATGATGTCAAGGATGATCATCTTCCTACTTCTTATCTCATGATGATGCTGCTGTCTGCTGATGACTCATTTTGGGACACTAAGGCCAAGTTCCTATAAATCAACCAATTCTGAATATTTGATTGCCTTCAAAGAGTACTATAGTCACTTTATAAAATTCCTCCTTATTAAACACTCCCTTCAGTTAAGTCTGTGAGAGAGAAACCTTTCTCCATAGGCAACTCCCTAAAGTGCTGAAGTTCTGTGTTGTAACAAATGTTCCTCTAGAGTCCTTAACAAATTGCTGAAATTATGAACTTTAATATTGCAATAACTTTGGTTTTGCCTTAATGTGCTGTAAAAAAGTTTTATAAAAACAAGCAACATTTTCTATGCATATTTTCACATCTACAGCATTTGCATATGTGTGGTTTTCTGTAAGCCTTTTTTTCCCCTATCCTTACAAATCATAAAAATGTTCAAACTCGAGCAAAAATACAGAACAAATTTCCCTGGAGACTATTACTAGAATGATCATATTTCATACATTTGTCAATTAGATATGTTTTCAGAAGCGCATCGGAACTGCATTGTGGAGATTATTAACTCAAAGGAAATTGTGAAACAACAGGTCATAACAATGTTATCATTTTCCTTCCTACTTGTTACTACTATATTCTACTTTTACTTTTTACAAAACTATACCTAGGCTGGGGAGAGGGTATTATAAGTAACAGTGAAGTTCTAATTTTTCACAATTTAAGCACAGCAATTTATTATTCACATTTCATTCTCAAAATTGAAAATAGAAATGTAGCAAAAACCTAACTTTCATGCCATCAAAGCACCACTAATTCACACTTATTTAAATGGCTACTACTAAAAATGGAAAATAACATTGGTGGTGAGGACTCATAGAAATTGGAACCCCATGCATTGCTGGTGGGAATGCAAAATTTTGTAGCCACTGTGGAAAACAGTTTGACAATTCCTCAAAAAGTTAAACACAGCCTTACTTTATGATCCATCAATTCCACTCCTAGATATATGTCCCAAAGCATTGAAAGTGGGGACTTGGGAGTTCCCATCGTGGCACAGCAGAAATGAATCCAACTAGGAACCAGGAGGTTGTGGGTTCAATCCCTCGCCTCATTCAGTGGGTTGAGGATCTTAGCGTTGCTGTGAGCTGTGGTGTAGGTTGCAGACATGGTTCAGATCCTGCATTGCTGTGGCTGTGGTGTAGGCTGGCCACTGTAGCTCCTATTTGACCCCTAGCCTGAGAACTTCCTTTTAAAAAAAGAGAAAGAAAGAAGGTAGGGACTCAGACAGATACTTGTATAGCAATCTCCATACCAATACTATTCACAATAGCCAAAAGGTGGAAACCCCCCAAATATCTATCAGTAGATGAATTATACAAATAAAATGTGGTATATCCATACAATGGAGTATAATTCAGCCTTAAAAAGGAGTGAAGTTCTGATACATGTTACAACATACATGAACCTTTAAACTGTTATGGTAAGTGAATAAGCCAGACACAAAAGAACAAATATTGTATAATTCCACTTATGTGAGGTACCTGGAACAGTCAAGTTCAGAGAGACAGAATGCAGAAGTTGCCAGGGGATAGGCACAGGAAGAAATGGGAGTTATTATTTAATTGGTACAGCATTTCTATTTGGGATGATGGAAAAATTCTAGAAATGACTAATAGTGTTGGTTGTACAGGATTGTAAAAGTATTAATGCCACAGAATTGTATACTTAGAAATGATTAGAATATCTATATGTAATTTTAATATAGATATATTACATATATTATATATATGTAAATTTTTATTTCATATATTTTACCACAATTTTAAAAAAAGAAAACTAATTACATATGAAGATAGACTGCATACCATGTAGTACTTAAACAACGAAACTTGCAGTGACCATCAATGCAATTTTAAAGTAACGCTGATTTACAAGCCAAACTAAAAATTTGATTAAAATCATTTTTAGGGAGTTTCTGTTGTGGTGCAGTGGAAACAAATCCGACTAGTATCCATGAGGATGTGGATTCAATCCCTGGCTTCACTCAGTGGGTCAGGGACCTGGCATTGCCATGAGCTGTGGTATAGGTCAAAGATGCAGCTCAGATCCCTCATTACTGTGGCTGTGGTGTAGGTCGGCAGCTGTAGCTCTGATTCAACCCCTAGCCTGGGAACTTCCCTGTGTCATGGGTGCAGCCCTGAAAAGCAAGAAAAAAAAATTTTTTTTAAATGTCACTAATTCCACCGTCCTTTTTCAGTGTTCCTATTCCTAAATATTTATCAAGTGTTGATTTTGCAGCAAACACACTATCTGGCACGGGGGATACAAAAATGACTAAGCCACAGTACCTAACCCAGAATTAATTCTAGGGAATGCAGTCGTCAAAAACACAAACATGCAAGCCCACCATCCAGTGTATTATAAACATGTTGATAGAAGCATTCTGCAGCATTTTGTGCCAAATAAAGAAACTGTATTTAGAGTTAGTCTGAAAAGACTTCCCGGAAGGAGTGACATTCATTCTAAGTCTTGAGGGACAAATAAGGGTTTGCTAAGAGAAGAAGGAAGCTGGGGAGAGAGTGTCTGAGGCAGAGAGAATGCATTAGCTGGTTGATCAGTCCTGGTGCAGAGGCACAAGTCTCTGGCTGGTGACTCTGACAATAGACATAAGCCATTTCCAGATCACAGAGGTCCTAGAACAGCTTGTTTTTTATTTTTTTAAATTGAAGTATATTGATTTCCAATATTGTGTTAGTTTCAGGTGTACTGCAAAGTGCCTTCAATAGCTTATTACGGAATAAAGACTTTTTTCCTAAACCAGGTGTGTCCTTTGAAAAGTTTGAGAAAGGAGAGTACTGCCATCAAGGTTTTTATAAAGATTGTTTTCAGAGGGAAGGTATATTATGTGTAAGTGTAAGGAAGCAAGCTGGGTGATTAAATGATATTGCAGGTCTAATCATTTCAGTATTTATCGAGTGTCTATTAAGTGTTAGGCACTATTTCTAGACTCTGGGAACAGCGGTAAACAACCCCCCCCTCCAAATCCCTTCTCTCTTAGAGCTAGTGGAGCAAGACAGAAAATAAACAAAATAAATCTAATAAGGCTATGAGACCTTTCTTTCACTTAAAATCTTCACTTAAGTAGAAATACAAGCAGGAAACCATGTGAAAATATAACTGTAGGAAATAGTGATGGCTATTTTTTTCCTTCTCCTAATAGGAAGATAATCTCAAAGACATGGTTTTAACTGCTTTTCTTGAATTACTGTTGCCTAAATCTATGTGGGTTCAACCTATACTGAGAAGGATTTGAAATAATAATACAAAAAAACCTCTTTAATCGTGTTCATTGTCTTCCAATGAAGTCCATCCCTTAGGCTCTCTGTGGCTTTACCCTTCCTATGTATCATAAAAATTAAGCCCATTTCTTCTCTTTACTTTGGGGACTCCAGGTCTGGTTCATTCAGAGGCTAAATAACGTTCTTCATCAATGATATTCCATAGGTTCATCTCATCAGGATTCTGTGATAGTAGGTCCAGCCTGGGCCTTCTGTTTACCTCTTTCTGTACCCGTGTAGACCATCTGTCTGGTCTACACAACCCCAGAAAGATAGACAAGATTCTGGTCCGCAGGTCTGTGTTGTCTAAGTTCTGGTTTGTGTAGCCTTCTCTTTTATTATTCTGAGTAGATTCACACTCAGTAAACCCCCTTACCTCAGTTGGGACTACATCCATCACCTCCTCATCATTGTCGTTGTCAAACCCAAGTTCATGTTCCCAACACATAGTGGGGCTGAACAAACCAAAAAGTTGGAGTTCGGAGCAGAGAAGGGTTTATTGTAAGGGCCCAGGAAGGAAAACAGGCAAGCTGTGCTCCAGAAGTTCAAACTTCCCAAAGAGTTTCCAGGAAGAGCTTTTAAAGGGAAAATTGGGAGGGAGGCCCTGCAGGGTTGTGTGATTGTCTTCTGACTGCTTGGTGGTGAGGTAAAGGGGTGGTGTTCAAGAATCTCACTCATCAGCCTTCTGGTTCCAACCGGTCTGGGATCCAGTGCTTGTCCTCAGCCTGAAGGTATATCCTCCACGTGGATAGGAGTCCAGATGCTGTAGAAGAATGCCGAGATTTGTATCAGATCGCTGTGCATATCCCCTGAAGGGGGCCCCAGGACTTTGCCCCATGGCTGAACAAGTGTGTCATTCTATGTTAGTAACTGTTTGAATTTGCCCTTTGGATCTCAGGGAAGGTCTAAGGTGGAAGCCATTTTCCTACAAACAAGTAACCGGGTGCACAGAAAAGCTTTGTACCCGGGAGGGCCCCAGAGGGTCCTGATTGGTTTCATTATGGTAATCCCACATCTATTTGTAAGCCGTCACAGGTGTGTGGCCTTGTTCTGGGCACTTTCTCTTTCATCCATACTCTACAAAATCATTTCTCATTCTTCTTGGCATTCAGGTTTTCCATATATTTCAGGATTTGTATATTACAGGTACATGTTTGAAGTTATCTCATAAGTACAAAGAACTATTAAGAGAGGCCTGGTAGGGGCTGCAGGTTCTCCTTTTTGATTGTCCTACTTGTGGTTTTGCTTGCTCCCGAACTAAATTCATTAAAGAGTAACAGCTCTTACTTGTGATGTGAAGAGGGAGTTGGAGGCACAAAGTCGGGGGGCCCCGGGGAAGCTGGTCTTCAGTGCCCTCATACCGCTGTGCATGTTTCTATTTCTCTTCCTTTTCAAGCCCAGTGCTTCCCACCAATGCAGTGACCAGCCCCCTAACTGGGCACTGAGCTGGGCTGCTGTGCATTGCCCTCCCCAAGACCTTCTCCTCCTACACACTTCTTTCTCTCACCTCTCTCCTAGCAAACTTTGTGAATATAAGTTCATATTTCTTCAAACCTTCCTCTTCTCCTGAAAACTCCTTCCAGTTAAGTTTTTTAATTGTTGACAGTGGACTGTTGAGTTACCACTCCTAGAAAAGCTTTCTGCTGTATGGCTAGTTAACATCATAATCAAGGGTGTTCCCTCTGTGGCTCAGCGGAAAGGAGCCAGACTAGTATCCAGGAGGATGTGGATTCAATCCCTGGCCTTGCTTGGCAGGTTAAGGATCTGGCGTTGCCGTGAGCTGTGGTGTAGGTCACAGACACGGCTCCGATCCAGCATTCCTGTGGCTTTGGTGTAGGCTGGCAGTTGCAGCTCTGATTTGACCCTTAGCCTGGGAACTTCCATGTGCCACAAGTGTGGCCCTAAAAAGCAAAGAAATCATCATCATCATCATCATCATCATCAAAAGGGTTAAATTATAGCTAAATATGATTAATTGTGATGGGAGGGAGAACTACCAGAGAGAGAATTCTTGGTGAAGTTAGGCTTTTTGCTTCTCACAGTCAAACCACTGGGAATCCCTTTCTCTGCCTCTAGAAAAGGCCAGCACAAGCCAGAACGCAGGAAAAAATACATACAGAGATGGCACTGTCATTAGCTTTCCTGCACTTGTGTTTTCCAGCTTGGGCTCAAGAGGAAGACCACTAAATAAGAGGTCCAAAACAGATGAAAAAAAAAAAATAGTTATGGAGAAGTCAGGAAGATCATGGCTCAGTGGCATAAAGTACAAGTTCTGAGGGAATCACAATGCAGACACTAGAGCCAAAGGTCAAAGATGGGTGAGCCCACAGACACTGGCAGCCCTGTGTGACAAAGTCCACAGGCTTTGGGGGCAGACAGATTTGGTTCAATTTCATGCTCTTCCCCTTCTGACGGTGCGGCCTTGGGTACATTTCTTAATCTCATGTGTCTCCTCTATAAAAGGGCAATCGCAATACTCACATTTCAGTGTAGCTGGAGGATTACAGATGGTGTTTATAAAGTACTTAGCCCAGAATCTAGAATATACAAAGGGCTGAGAAAATAACAACTACTGTGATTACAAGTATTGAACTATTTTTGCTAGATGTGCAATAGGCTGTGAATAGATTTACATGACTTGTATTTCACGGAAACTATAAACTTCCTTGAAGAGCAACTCTGCACCTGTACTTATTACATTCCGCAAATGTTTTTGAAGTTCTAAGGTGTAGACACTGGGCATCACGGAGTGGATAAATAGAGTGGAGTTCAAGCAGGTCACATTTATTCTAAAGCCTACTCTTCTAAGTTCCATTTTTATTGTAGGTGGTGCCCCTGTTTTGTACTTATTTCTAAGAAAGAAAGCTGATTAAGGTGCCCTCTTTTTCCTTTCCTCCTCAGATCTAAGTATTGCAGAATTCTGAAGCTTTCTCTTCATGCCACTTTCTGCTCTTCAGAAGTCATAGGTATTCAAGTCAGTCTCATGTTCAATTTACTAACCCCACATCACCACCAGTGTGTAACTGAGAGCCCTCCTTCCAACCATCACTTGCTCACAGGGAGTCTGGAATGCTCCTATCTGTCCTGGTTCCTCTGTCCTCTGCCTCCACCTCAGCCCTCCAAAGAAGGATGCATAGGGTGGAGTTCCCTGATAGCCTAGCCGTTAAGGATCTGGTATTGTCACTTCTCTTGCTCATGTTCAATCCCAGGCCCAGGAACTTTTGCATGCTCTGGGTGCTCCCGTCCCCACCCCACCCCCAAAAGAATGCCTGTCAGATATAGAAACTGAAATTGCCAAGATCACACAATCCTGTCCCACCCTAGAGGAACTTGAAATTCCATGGGAAATAGCATACATTTTTTGAATGGTGAAATATCAATAAAGGTAATTTATTTTAGGCACATCAAAATCGTTTCTACCCTCTTGGAAATGCTGCAGTGAATTTCAGCCTCCAGTACAAGCTCCAGAGCCACATCAGCCAGAATAGGCGTGGCCTCCTTCCCTGCCGTCCCTCCCTCTGCCCAGTTCCTTCACTGACCCCTTATCGTGGGACAGCCACTGGGCCAAGAACACCACACTTATCATCCTCATGTAACCCTCACAACAACCCCACAAAGAAATGTCATTATCTCCATTTCATAGAAGAAGCAGTTGAGGGATAAAGAGACCAGGCAGCTCCAGTGAGTGCTCGGCCAGGAATTTGGAGGTACAGTCCTTCTGCCTCCAGAGTTCTTACTCTTATACGGGATGCGCTGCCTCCCAGAAGGTCAACATTCATTACATCTTTTATCTGAATTACCGCTTCCCTGTGCACGCCTTTCTCACACAGGTAAACACCAGAAACTTTTCCTGTTCTTAGATTTTACACTTTCTGCTTTTCTTCAGAGGTTTTGAAATATCCTAACTACTACCAGAACTTGTCCTGACTGAAGGGAACTAAGTGTACAATCCCTCTCCACACTCCAGACAAATCTATGGTCCTCTTTCCCTCTCAGAATTCATTGGTTTAGTCAGTAAATGCTTATAAAATTCTCATTTCTATAAATCAACTAGTTGGGCTGATTAGTACCACAGCAGATGCATGGTGGTCAGCTTCGCTCACCCATTTACCTTTCTTTGGCCAGCCTCCTCTCTGACTCACCTCTGTGATGCCTTGCCTCAAGTTCACCACCCACTTCCTCACTCCCAGCATCTCACGCTTTGCTTAACTGAATAATTTAAGAAGACAGTTCTATTCTACTCAGTGATCATGTAAGGAACAATTTTGATGGTATCTCTGAATGTCCCAAATGGTGTCTATATTAACTTGTTCATTTTTCTCTATTTCCATTCCCTCTGTATGTAGTTACTCAGACTGAATCCTTGAAGATACCCTAGACTCTTCTTTCTCCATCAGATTTGTCATCAAAACAATTATTGAGTCCTGCTGGTTTTACTTAAACCCAAAGTTCTTCATTCATTTTGTCTCTCCTTGATTGCAACAACCCCATCTCCTTGCTCAACTTCTGTTCCCTTCTGAATCATCCTTCTCCCTATAAAGCAGCTATCAGAAACTCAAATACACCATTTTCACACTTAAAATCCTTCGAGAGCTCCCATTGCATATGGAATAGATGCTAAATTCTCCAAAATGCACATGTGGTCCTTTGAGACCTGGTCAATTTTTTCATCCCCTTTGCCAACCTGAATGAAATATATATATATGTGTGTATATATATATATATATATAATATTTGTATTTTAAATAAAAATATATATATTCTTAAAAATATTCTTTCCTATTATGAATATAGTTTCCTGTGCTATGTAGTAGGACTTTGTTGTTTATCTGTTTTATATGTAGTAATTTATATCCTCTAATCCCAAACTCCTAATTTATTCCTCATCCACGCCTACCCCCTTCCCAGTTTAGGAACCATAAATTTGTTTTTTATGTCTGTAAGTCTGTTCCTATTTTGTAAATAAGTTCTTTTGTATCATATTATATATTCTACATATGAATGATATCATATGATATTTATCTTTCTCTTTGTGACATTTCACTTAGTATGATAATCTCTAGATTCATCTATGTTGCTCAAAATGTATTATTTCATTCTTTTTTATGGCTGAATGGTATTGCATTTTATATATGTAACACATCTTCTTTATCCATTTGTCAATGCGCATTTAGGTTGCTTTTACATCTTGGGTTTAGTATTGTGCAAGCATCATTATGCCTTTTCTACTTTAAAAAGAATGCTTCTGAAGTTTTGCCATTAGGTATATTAACCATAGGATTTTGATTTAGTATAAAGATATTCTTTTTTTCTAATTTTGTTATAAATGTGTGCTGATTTTATATTGAAAACATCTACAGTAGCAGTTGAGCTGATCATAAATTTTTTCTATTAATATTTTATTGTGGTGAATTAGAATTTTAAACATCAAAATATTATTTATTTAGCAAGATATACACTGTTCCGGAGTTCCTGTCATGGCTCAGTGGTTAACAAATCCAACTAGAAACCATGAGGTTGTGAGTTCCATCCCTGGCCTTGCTCAGTGGGTTAAGGATCCAGCGTTGCCGTGAGCTGTGGTGTAGGTTGCAGATGCGGCTTGGATCCCGCGTTGCTGTGGCTCTGGCATAGGCCGGTGACTACAGCTCCAATTCGACCCCTAGCCTGGGAACCTCCATATGCCGTGGGAGCAGCCCTAGAAAAGGCAAAAAGACAAAAAAAAAAAAAAAAAAACTATGTGTATATATATATACACTGTTTGATCATGATGAAATATTTCTTAATGCATTTCACTAATATATCATATGGAATTTTGACCTTTGTCCCTAAGTGAGATTTTTATCTATACACTATATTCATGCTCTATTCTTTGAGATAAAAGTCATATAAAGTAAACTTTCTCTACTTTTCTGTCCTCTGAAAAAGTAATTAAAGATAATGATGACCTATTAAAGTCTTGGCAAACCTTAAAATAATCTAGGCCTGGATTCTTTTGGGTTGGAGATGAAAATATTTTTATTAATAACTCCATGTATTTAATAATTAGTGATCTAGTGAAATATTCTCTTAATTTTGAGTAAATTTTATAATCTTTTTCTATAAAGCTATTTAGGGTACTTTTAAATATTAAAAATTTTTTGGTTTTATTAATCTACTATTTTAATTTCTAAATGTTTCCTACCATTCATTATGCATACTATTTTTGTTTCTAGCATATTGTTTATGATTCTCTTTATTACATGACCAATTTGCCAGAGATTCATCAATTTTATTATTATTTCCAGACCTTTAACCAGTTTTTGTTGGTATAGTGCATTTTTTTAATTGATGTATAATTGACCTATAATAGACTGCACACATTTAAAGTATATATTTAAAATATACAGTTTTTTTAAATTTTATACATACACAACAGGAAATAATCACTGCAATAAAGATAAGGCAAATATATATTACCTCCAAAAATTTCAGATGACTAGAAAATGCTTGAAGGTAATAGATATTCACAGATGCCTTTTAAATTTTCCCTTTCACTTTTCTTTGGCTCCTCCTTCCATTCCCAAGCAACCACTTTTCTGTTTTCTGCCATTATGAATTAGTTTCCATTTTCTGGAATTTTATATAAGTTGACTCATTCAGTAGTAAGCATTTCTGTGTGGTTCCTTTTAGTCACACAAAGTTATTTTGAGATTTGTCTATTTTACAACATATATCAGTAACTCATTCCCTTTTGTTGAGAAGTGTGCCATTGTATGGATATACCATAGGTACTTTTATCCATTCACTTGTTGCTTAACATTTAGATACTTTCTTATTTGAAGTTATTTCAAATAGTGTTGTTATAAATATTCATAAACAGGTCTTTGTACAGACATATGCTTTCATTTCTCTTGGGTAACTAGCTAGGAGTGAAATGACTGGATCATATGGTAGATATATGTTTAACTTTTTAGGAAACTACCACACTCTCTTACAAACAGTGTTTAATTCAACATTCTCACCAGCACCATAATAGAGTTCCAGTTCTTTCACAGTCTCACAAACGTGTAACATGGTTGGTCTTTTGAATTTTAGCCATTCTAACAGATATGGCCTGGCATTTTATTGTGGTTTTAATTTGCATTTTCTTAATTACTACTGATGCTGACCATTGTTTCATACATTTATCTTTGTGAGTCTTCTTTAGTATATTTTAAAATCTTGGTCCTTTGTTTTCCAATTTTTGAATTCTGAGAGGTATTTTTTTCTAATATTCTAGATAAACATGAATCCTTTATAAGTATTTGGAAATACTTCTTCCCAAACTGGGGCTTGTCTTTTCATTCTCTTAACAGTGTATTTAGAAGAGCCGAAGTTTTTAAATTTGATGAAGTCCAATTTAACAATTTGTTCTTTTATGAATCGCTGTGTTGATGTTGTAAGAGTTATTCACCTCACCTAAGGTCACAAGGTTTTCTCCTCGTGTATTCTTATAGAAGTCATACATTTAGGTCCATGATCCATTTTGAGTTAATTTTTGTGTTAGATGTGAAATATAAAAATATGGATATCTATTTCAGCATCTTTGTTGAAAAGAATTTTTTCTCCACTCTATTGTCTTCATACCTTTGCAGAACATCAGTTTTTCACATTATGTATGGGTTTATTCCTGAGCTGTAATGTTTAATTCCATTGATCTATTTGTCTATCATTACTCTCATACCACACGTCTTAATAAGTCTTGAAATTAGGTAATTCTGGCTCTCCAATTCTGTTCTTTATCAAAGTTTTTTTGGCTGTTTTGGGTCTTCTGCAATTCCACATCCATTTTAGAATTATCTTGTCAATTTTCACCCCAAAAGTTTTCTTTATTAAAATTTAAACTTTTTTTAATGACTTTTCTATTTTCCATTATAATTAATTTTCAGTGTTCTGTCCATTTCTACTGTACAGTAAAGTGACCCAGTCACACATATACATACATTCTTTTTCTCACATTATCCTTTATCATGTTCCAGTACAAGTTATTATATGTATAGTTCTCTGTGCTATACAGCAGGATCCAAGTTCTTTTTTTAAAAAAGCCTGCTGGGATTTTTTTTTATTTGCATTAAATCCATAGATCAACTTAGGGGGACAACTGGTGTATTGACAATATTGAATCCTTCAATTCCAGAAAACAGAATGTCTCTCTTTTTATTTAGGTCTTATTTAATTTTTCTTGGGAGTGTTCTGTATGCTTTAGTGTACATATCTTTCACATCTTTCGTTAGATTTATCCCTAAATGTTTCATATTTTTGAGGCTATTGTAACTGGTATTTTTTTAATTTATATTTCTGATAATTTGCTGCTAATATGTAGAAATATAATCTATGTTCTATATGTTGCTCTTATATTTTCAACCTTGCTGAACTTACTTATTGGTTTTAATAGTTTTTTGATAGATTCCATCAGATTTTCTGCACAATTATGTTTTCTGAGAATAATTTTCAATCAGGGTTTTTGTATCATTTCTCTTCTTTTCTTTCTTTTTTTTTTTTTTTTGGCCTTTTGTACTGTCTAAGACACCAATCAATGTTGAATCAAAGTGGAGAGGTAGTTTTGGTTAAAAAAATCAAAACAAACAAACATTAAGTGGACATTTTTGTCATGTTTCTGATCTTAAGTAGTTTTCAGAGATGGGGTAGGTGATGAAAAATTCCAGGATATAAATTAAAAGGGATCTGCATTTTAAATTATTTTGATCAGATAGCCAATCAAATATGAATATTGGAGTTCCCATTGTGGCTCAGCAGTAACAAACCAGACTAGTATCCATGAGGATGTGGGTTCAATCCCTGGCCTCGTTCAGTGGGTTAAGAAGCTAGTGTTGCCATGAGCTATGGTGTAGATTGCAGACACTCCTTGGATTCCCTGTGGCTGTGGCATAGGCTGGCAGCTGCAGCTCTGATTTGACCCCTAGCCTGGGAACTTCCATATGCCACAGGTGTCACCACAAAAAGCAAAAAAAGAAAAAGAAATAGGATCCTATTTTCAAATATAAAACATATATAAATATAAAAAGCTACATGGAATATTCAGGCTTATTTTAGATTTCTCTGTGCTTTATTTCATAGCATGTCTATGGAATATCTCTGATTAGGGCTTGCACACATTAGATATTTGATGGGAAGTAATCAGTATGGATTTTGGAACCATCACATTTGTTCATTAAATGTCACTAAGACAAATGGCAGGAGTAGAGGAGTAGGCAGTAGGGCCAAGCATTGTACTGCCATACCTTCCAACTTCTGTGTCTTTTGCATCAGAGCACTGCCAGGAACTATGATGAGAAATGCAACTTTTGGAGATATTGAGTAACTTAGCTCTGGGTACCAAAAGGGTATACACACACACACACACACACACACACACACACACACACACACACACACCCTGCCATTCCTGGCTTCTTATTAAGGGCACCCTATGAAAGTTACTCCAAATGAGTGTGAAAATTTGGGATCCACAATAGTATTACTAATTTTGATAGCTCAAAATATCTTTATTAGGGGACACCCAGAAAGAACCTGCCGCAGACATTCTAATAGGCTCCTGTGGTTTGGTACTTGGCTCCTGTAACTTTTCATCACTTCATATTGAGAGAATAAATAGGTTTAAGCGGGTCTTGATGGTTCCAGCTCAGGTTCAGATACATGACTGAAGCCTATGCTGGAGGGGAACACCTAAGACGGGCATAGTACAGGACAGATGGCATGAAGCATGCTCAGCCAGAACCATCACTGCTCAAGGGAAGTTGGCAGCTTTCCAGGGACTGTCGATCTAGACCAGGATCATCATGTCATAGAATACTGAAGTTAGAGTGGACGTTAGAGATTCATTGAATCCGACCTGCTCATTTTACTAATGATGCGGCTGAGGCACGAAGTAAAGTGACTTACCCAAAGTCTCCTGGCTTATTAGCACTAGAGACAAGGCATGACAAAACCTCAGTCAAATGCTCTTCCTACAACACCATGCTCTTTCCTGCAGTAGTTTTGTTATCTGCCACCACCCGCCAAAACACTCTCTTAACAAATATTTAAAGTAAGCAAGGAAAAAACATGAGCTGACCTAAATGCCTGAATAATTGTAACTCTGCTTATCCAGGCATGGGCATATATGACATCTAACAATCCATAAATAACATTTTCAAAATTCTTTCTAACCACGAGTCCCCATGGAAGTGAATATAGTAAATAGCAAACAAAATAATCCCTCTAGGGAACCAACATGTGTCCAGACCAATTCTTCCAGACATTCAACCCTCTGTACCTATCAGCTGACCAGGGCATTTGGGAAAGAAAAATCAGTGCATGGGTTATTGATCTCTGGTCCAGTTTCTTAGGTCTATACTTGAAAATAACCAATAGCCATATCTATAAACACGGAAGCACCAATCTGGGCTATTCCCAGAGAACAACTTTTTTTTTTTCTCCTCTGGACTTAGAACAAGGTACAAAATATCAATTTCCTTGCTCAGAGAAAGGAAATAACATCATATTTTCCATAGGCTGCTTTAAATCAAGCTAATATGTATAATGTGCCTGTACTTTAAGATATTTAAAAACACAAGTGAATTTCTTTCCCCGTCTCCTACTTCCCCATACAAAGAAGATTTTAATGTTTTCTCAAGATTATTCTTAACATAAAATATTATTTACTCTGGCCAGCCAGTTAGCAAAGAGCTTTATCAGAACTGTTTTCTGACTTCAATTCAGTATCCAGCAGCTGGTGGTTTGCTCTGTGAGCCTCAAAAGTTTCCTCTATGTTAGAACATGAGACAAATCTGTGACGTGCGGCCAAGGTAGAAGACTTTCCAATAAGAGACAGCCATCTGTTCCCAATTGCTGGAGTGTTTATTTTCCAAAGACAACCAAGCTGAATGAACTGTCTCCGTGGTGCCCTATGGCTCTGGAATTCTTTGGTCATTATCATTATACTCAGTAAGCTATCCAAGATGCCCTAGGAACTGGAGAACAGAAGTTGCTTTCTTCAGCCCCACTCTCTGTGGGGTCAAGGTGTGCTAGCCTGGGTCCCCTGAGAAGTAGGTATCAGGATAGAGTTAGACATGCAAATATTTTCTTAAGGGAAACACCTGGGAGGAAAGATAAGAAGAGAATCAAGGGAGGGTAAAATTGTCAGATCACAACTTAGGTCTAACCCTTGTGAAGAAGAGTGAGAAGGAGGGCAGTTTGAGTGGGAAAGTTTGGGACATAAGGGTAAGTCTAAGGAAGTTCAGCAGGACCAGTGGGGGATCTTCCAGTGAGACCGCCTCTCAGGGGAGCCCCCTCCCACCTAGGACCCAGCCTGCTTCAGTCTCCCCAGTGTGCTTAGTCATTGGCTTGTTGCAGCCCGTGGGACGTGTGGCCTCACCACTGACTCCCAGATGGATTTCAGAGCCAGCATCTAGGGACGTCAGTCAAGGACACTCCAGCACTGGGAGACCTGAAATGTGTGTTCCCGAGGCTACCTTACACAGTATAATCTAAATGGCGTGAATGTCGCTAAACATATAGAGCACACCTTAGTAGTACTGCAAAGTTAATTGGCTCAGGTAAGGCAGCAAATCATCATCATTTTGTCATCTCAAGTTAACTTAGAAACAATAATCATAGAATAGCAGCCTAAAATGTCTGACTTCTTCCTTTAGCTTCTCAATTTATAATGTGGCATCATTCACAACCACTGGTGAGCACTTAACACAGCAATGTGCTGTGCAAAACAGTGCCTATGCAGTATCTTACTTCTTTGTGGAAACTCTGTTGAGCAAATATCATCTCCAGTTAACAGACAAGGAGACTGAGGCTCAGTCAGGTTGAGTACCTCATTGGAGTTTACACTGCTAGCAATTAACAAAGCTGACATTCAAAAAGAGACCAATTCCAAAGCACGCCCATGAAAACACTCCATTCTACTCTACCTTCCTTTGTGAAAGTTCTAAAAACCAGAAAACAACAGCTGTCTAAGTGGCCATTTAAAACTCAGGTCAATGTGATCCTAGCTCAGACACAGTTAGCATTAATTGCTATATTAGTTCACCAACTCAGTGCTCATGTATCTATTTTTCACCACTGTGAGTGATAAATTATGGGCACTTATCCTCATTTTTTCTAAAGTATACAAACACACTAGTGACCCATTTTCTAAGCACTCTGAAAGCTGGAGATTTTTCTAAAACATTAGGAAACTGGTGGACCTGTGCACTGTTTATCAAAACCATGTCTCCAAGTTACACAGCAGAAATGGTTGATAGATTAGGAACCTTACCTTTGTCCTCTGTAGCTAAGCCCCAAAGTATTCCCAAGCTTCCATTTATCTTATGTTCCATTGGCTCTCAGTCATTTGGTCCATAAATAACCTGAACACCTTCCGAAACCCCCCTGGGAGTAGGAGATAGAATACAAAGAAAACAGAGAATTCGGCTCCCACCCTCAAGAACACTACAATCAATTTTGGGAAATAGAAGGAATACATCCAAGATGGAAATGTAGGATCACTATAAACAAGTCAGAAACATACTCAAAATACATTTGGGTCGGTGTGACCACAAAGGAAGAACAGTCATGTAATTTTTTTGCCATGGAAAAGCATTGTTTCCCAGGGAAGCGGTTATGTAGGGGTTTGGCCTAGAGTAGGAGTTCTAGGCTTGGTTTTTCTCTGAAAGTGTGAGCTTGAACTTACTAGTGAGTATTTCCAAAATTCACTCTCTTCTCTGTGAAATAAAGCAGTGAGGCAAGACAGTGATTTTTGAACTATGCATAGCCAAAAACCATTTTTCCCCTTCTCCCAATGAACCACAATATAGGCTTGAGTTGAATGCTGGAGGTAGAAAGAAGTGATGAGTCCCTCTATGTCCCCTCATAAGTCTCTTAGCTGTTTATGGAATCTTGGGGTTCCCAAGGACACAATTTGAAGACCTCTGGTCTAGCATTACCTAAGGTAACCTTCTTGGATTAAAATGTAATGATTCGATAGATCCCAGAGCATGGATAGGTTAATGTGAGAAATAGATTTTAGTTTTTTTGATATTTGAGTGCAGCTCAATGTATAAATCAGTAGAGCTACAGTAGAAGCAGAGATCTCTCTTTCTCTCTGCTGCACCAGATGGGAGATCAATAACCCATTAGGCAAGAAATCTGGGTCATTCTTTCATTTGTAAACATTCAGTGAGCATCTTCTATGTGCCAAGCTCTATAGACATGAATGGTGGGATTTAAATCCCTTGAGGAGAACTCAGTCTAATAGGTTCTTGGACCAGAAAACATTCTTCATTTTGAGGAGCCTTCAAAAAGGCAAGGTAAGAGCAATATGGAGTGTTCTCAGAGCATTTAAGGATAGGTTATTTATCTTATCCAGCAGGAAGTACTCTGGACTGATTTAACATGTGCACTGCACTTTGAGGAGGTCTGTGCAATAAGGTTCAGGATAAAGAGCATGGTGGTGCCCTGACTCCCAGCCTGGGGCACAGTTGGTTAAGTCTACTTTAGGGAATTCCCATCGTGGCTCAATGGAAATGAATCTGACTAGTATCCATGAGGATGCAGGTTCAATCCCTGGCCTCGCTTAGCAGGTTAAGGATCCTGCGCTGCCCTGAGCTGTGGTGTAGGCCGTAGATGTGGCTTGGATCTGGTGTTGCTATGGCTGTGGCATAGACCAGTGGCTACAGCTCCATTTCGACCCCCAGCTTGGGAACCTCCACATGCTGTGGGAACAGCCCTAAAAAAGACAAAAAAAAAGTTAAGTCTACTTTATTAGTCAGGAATCAGAAAGCAGGTGGAAAATGCTCTGCATGAAGGACCTTCACTGGTCACTTTTTTCTGAGACAGGGCTCAGAGAGGGATGTGCCCATCCCCAGCATCCTCACCTACTCCCAAAGCCACCTCCAACCTGAAAGGTTGGAAAAATGGGCCACAAAATGTCAGTCTCCTGGAGCATAACCAGTTCAGACATGTTTTACCAAAGTACTTGCCTATAGAACCCAAACATCTCTTATTTCTTAGTGGTTAAATTAAATCTTGCTCTGTACCAGGACTACTGCAATGTGGCCATTGAAAAGTTTGTAAGATAGAACATCAGATTCTAACCCTTTTATAACAAGGAGAGAAAATGAGTATATACATTTTAGAAGCATTTTAATGCAAATGATTAGGAAAGAAGAGTAGAAAGGGCCTAATTTAAAAGAAAGTTCCTTTTATATCTATAATTATATCTTTATAAATAAATAAATATATCTTTGTAGGAGTTCGATCATGGCTCATCAGAAATGAATCTGACTAGTTCCCATGAGGACTCAGTTTTGATCCCTGGCCTCACTCAGTGGGTTAAGGATCTGATGTTGCTGTAACCTGTGGTGTAGGTCGCAGACATGGCTCGGATCCTGTGTTACCATGGCTGTGGTATAGGCCAGCAGCTGCAGCTCCAATTTAACCCCTAGCCTGGGAACCTCCATATGCCATGGTTGTGGCCCTAAAAAGACTGATAAATAAATAAATAAATAAATGTATTTGTAAATAAAAGATAAATACATTATTTATATATTATTTATTTAAATTTTTTGCAGTAAATTTTACATATGAATAAATATGGAGATTAATGTGTAAATATATTTTACATGAATATATTTATGAATATATTATTTATAGTATATATTTATAATATAAAAAGAGCTACCTCTTTGAGTGATAAGATCACTTTGGAATTGAATACACATTAATTCCCTTCACAAGACTTAATCATGTTAACTTCTCCAGGCAAAGAGGTCTCCTAACATTTTGTGCACATTCACTATGATAAAATAGTATCAAGTGCCATCCTTCTTGCCAAGAGGCTAAGAAGAAACTGAAGTATAGCCTTTATTATATATCAGTTGCACAGAGCCTATAGGTCAGTGCCTTGCCATCACTAGACATTAACAAAAGTTTTCTTTCCTGTTATTTTATATCATAGAAAATTCAAAACAGATATGAAAGTAGAGACAATAAAAAATGATACACTTCCAGGCACCATTACCTAACTTCACCAAATATCAACTGAAAGCCAGTTTTATTTCACTTGTATGCCTATGCACTTTTTCATTACCCCATGCATGGGTTACTTTGAAATAAACACATGAGATCATATCATTTCACTTACAAATATTTTAGTGTATGTCTAAAAGTTAAAGACTTAAAAAAATACTGTTAAGACTATTATCATGCCTTAAAGACTCTATGACAAGAATTCATTATATCAAATAGGTAGGCAGTTTTAAAATTTGTCTCATTGTCTCATAATTTTTATATAATTATTTTATTGAATTATGGTTAATTTGTAATGTTAGTTTCCAGTGTACAACAATGATTCAACATCTTTCAGGTCTTACTCCATTAAAATTTTTTATAAAATATTGGCTGTATTCCCTGTGCTGTACAACATATCCTTGCAGCTTATTTATTTTATACGCAATAGTTTGTACCTTTTCATCCCAACCGCTATCTTGCCCCCTTCTTCCCTACCCCCCTGGTAACCACTAGTTTGCTCTCTGTACCTGAATTTGTTTCTGTTTTCTTACATTCATTTGTTTGTTTTATTTTTTAGATTCCATGTATGAGTGATAATAGGCAGTATTTGTCTTTGTCTGAATTATCTCAGACATAACTTTTGTTTTAATTAGCTTCAAAGTCATTGTATTTCAGTGACTCATTTGTCTCTTAAGTCTCTTTTCAACTATATTAAAAGTATCCAATAGTAGCCATACATGGAATATTAAATTTAAAATGTAAAAAAGCAGCAATAATTGTAATAATATTTTTGATTACAGCAATATATGTAAGACATTGTCATTTTGGCACACAATGTGTATAAAAATTATTACTTTGGGGAGTATTGACTCTCCAAAATTTGGTGTGGGTTTTGCATTTATGGCACATCTCAATTTGAACTTGCCACTTTTCAGGTGCTCAACACCCATATATATTTAGTACTTACTAACTGGACACTGTAGATGTTTCTGGTAATCAAAGGAAAAGAACATGGAAAGGGTTTTTATGTAACTCTTCCTTACCAACGGATAAGAAGAGGATTACCAACAGTGGGACAAATATATATTAGAGCCTGTGTCTTCCCAGAGCTTGAGACAGACATGCATGTGCCCAATTTCTTTGAAAATGTGATCCTTTAGAGCAGAGGTGCATGGCAGGGGAGGAGAACATTGAAGAAGGGAAAACCTGTGCAAAAAAATGTTGTAGGCTTGGCTTCTGATATAGGAAGCTGATGGTTCATTCTGCTGGGACTTTCTGAGGACTCATAAAAAGGGTCGCAAAAGGAATCACATAGAGCAAACAGGAAAGTATTTGTGTTCCATCCACCAGTGCTAAAGGAAGGACCCTAGGCATTATCACTTTCATTCTTCTGGTTGTGAATGTATAAGCAGCGTCTCCAGTTTTGCAGCGTCTCCTTCCAGGAGAGGAAGCCAGCAGTATCTAACTAGAGCAGAGACCAAGTGCTGGGCAGTTCTGACCCCTGAGAGCTGTGCTGATAGATCAAAGCCTGCAGGGAATAAGTTGCCCAATGCAGCAGTGGCTAGAATGAGAATACAGCCAAGAGGATTCTGGAGGGAACATGGCAGATGTCCAAAGAATACACTTGTAACTTGAAAGTAAACATATGTTAGATGAAAACCATTTACCACGGAGATCTGATGACCATGACAAGAACATGGCGGGGGGCACAATTCAATAAGGATCAGAACAGTCAGAAAGAGAATAATATTAGGAATATAGATCCAACTAAACTCCATTATCTACTCTTTTTTAAAGTCTCAATAGCATTGAGAACTATGTCTAGATACTCATGTTGCAACAGAAGAAAGGGTGGGGGAAAAAACTGTAAATGCAATGTATACATCTAAGGATAACCTGACCCCCTTGCTGTACTGTGAGAAAATTAAAAAAAAAAAAAAGTCTCAGTTTCTTCAAATGTAATCAACAATATCTAACATTGCAGCCAGAATATATAATGTCCCAGTTTTCATTCCAGTATGTGTATACCTTAATTGTGTTAGTGTGTTTTTCTGGAATTAATCAGATTTTCACAAGGTGGACAATAGCCAGTCAGTGCCTAGACATCATATCCACTTAGTAAACATCACGTCTCCAACACTAGTAGTTGAGAAAATTTTGTAAAGCCATTTTTTCAGAGCTAGACATGACCTTAGAAAGGGACATGTCAACTGGTACCACTAAGTGATAAAAGAATTCCCTGAAGATCCTTTGTAAGAAATAGGCTTGTAACATGTGCTGCCTCCAGAGGATAAATGAGAAACACCTGGCTTAGTTTTGTAATGTCCCTTTGTCTCAATCCTTACAGTTGTCCTAAAGCTAAGTAGCTAATCCAACCTCTGCCAGTAAGTGCTGTTACCTAAAGTGAGACTCACATTAACCGAAACATTAAGTTCAAGGATGCCAGGTTCTATAAAACACCTTTTACCAAATCTATACTTTGAAAACAGTATGATCTCACTTACCTACCTTGCTACCATCCTATAGCAGATAAATCATCTGCCAGAGTGAGATTTAACTATGCTTTAAAATGTCTGTGATGGCTATAAAAGAAATTGTGTTCCTAAACACCACACACGTTATAGGATCTCACTCTCCTTATATGTCAAATGCTGACGGGGAAGGAGGGGAAAAGGCCATGTGGCGGGGGGAGGACGAAGAGGAGTGTCCTGGGAGTTAGAGTGAAGGAGATTGAAGAGAATCTAAATGGCTGGGATGAGGAAGGAAGTGGAGAGGAGGAACAGATTTCAACATTGCTGTGCACAAGGAGTGAGTGCCTCTTAAATATTCTTCGTACCAAATTACAGAGGAAGCCACTCCTTTTTATTGAAGTATAACTGACTTACAATGTTCTGTTAGTTTCTGATGTATAGCAAAGTGATTCAATTATACATATACATATTCTTTTTCAGATTCTTTTCCATTATAGGTTATGATAAGGTAGTGAATATACCTTGCTATATAGTAGGTCCTTGTTGTTTATCTATTTTTTTTTGTAGTAGTGTATATCTGTTAAGTCCAAACTCCTAAATGATTCCTTCCTCACCACCTTACCCCTTTGGTAACCATAAGTTTGTTTTCTATGTCTGTCAGTCTATTTTAGTATTGAAAATAAGTTCATGTGTATCGTTTTTTTAGATTACAAATATAAGTGATGTCATATGATATTGATCTTTCTCTTTCTGATTTACTAGGTATGATGATCTCTACATCTATCCATGTTGCTACAAATGACATTATTTCATTCTTTTTAATAACTGAGTAATATTCTCTTACACACGAGTGTGTGTGTGTGTGTGTGTGAGTGTGTATAACACATCTTCTTTATCCATTTATCTGTCAGTGGACTTCAGTTGAAAATCAATTCTTTTTTGGAGTTCCTGTCCTGGCTCGGTGGTTAACAAATCCAACTAGGAACCATGAGGTGGCGGGTTCCATCTCTGGCCTTGCTCAGTGGGTTAAGGATCTGGCATTGCCATGAGCTGTGGTGTAGGTTGCAGACGTGGCTCAGACCCCGCATTGCTGTGGCTCTAGCACAGGCCGGTGGCTACAGCTCCAATTCGACCCCTAGCCTGGGAACCTCCATATGCCGTGGGAGCAGCCCTAGAAAAGGCAAAAAGACAAAAAAAAATTCCTTTTTAATTAATATTGACTTTTGAACTGTTCTTACTTATCGCTATGTGGGTCTTTATGTTATAGAGAATACACTAATCTCCTCCAAATGAAACCCAAGTTCAGAGAGATGTTCATCAGATGTACATTTATATGATGTAGCCCAGTTGTTGATTAACTTGGCTTTGTGTCTTAGTTTTCATATTTGTTTTAGTTCCTTTTTTCAGAGCTGCATTTTTAAAACACTTGGTTTAGCTTTGGAAATATTTCTACTGAGTGTAACAGCTATTGTGGTTAAGTTTCCACTGCATTGTTAGTCATTTCATTTCATTTGTCTGACACATATTAAGTGCCAACCATATGTCAGACTTGACAAAGAGAACCAGGAGTTGGAGATGATCAATGATCAGACCTTGCACTGAAAGCTCAGTAGGTGCCAGTAAGACCACTGGAATGTGTCAAAATTCATGTATACTTATATTAGTATTCACAGTCCTGCAGGCCATGATCTTAGGAAGCTTATAAGATCTATTATGGCCAAATCAGTGCAACCACCAAGATAACCTCAGCTTTGGATAGTTGTACATGGGAGGATGAAAAGTGAAAAATTGAGTCATTCATCCTAATATATTGCCAATATTTGGAAATTTCTGGGCAGCTGTCTGATTTCCTTCACTTTTATCTTGAAGTTTGGCTTTGTGTAACCATATGTTGAATGTAAGCACTCTCAGGAGTGCATATCCTCAGTTTCAAGGGCATTTTGATCTGATCGGAGGTGATAACACAACTGAAACTGAGTCATGGCATTTGCTGTATCCCTCCCATTCCAGTAAAAATGGTTGGAAGATGTTCAGCACCTGAAATTCATCAGAACTTCAAGTTGTAGATACCATCATTAAATTCATCATCTCTGAACCTGAATTTTCTTGACAAGTAAAGCTTTTTTTAAAATAAATGCTTAGGGCTGGAAAAATGCCCAGCATATTAAGCCTTGAACCCTACAAAGGGAATTATTTTGTAAATGGAAATAAGTCCTTTAATACAAACCGGGCGACCATTCAACCACTAAGCCTAGCTTTGCAGGATTCTATTTAATCCATTGAGTGTTCTGTTCTTTTCCATTCACCTAGTTTGAGCCACAAATATGTTGCTTCTTTGTTTGCTCTCTCAGGATGTTTTTTCCCTTATCATGACTCTGAGGTATCCAGAAGAATAGTATTCATGCCTGGAAATGAATTATGAATCATTCAGTAGTTTCAGAATCAAGGTATAAGAAAAGCAGTAATCCCAAATATTCTAGTCATTCTTTTTTATTCTACTTTTTGTAATAAAAATCCTATAATTTTAAAACTTGATATATATTTTCTTGTTGAAGTGAGAGGAATAGATATCCTGGAAGTAAGGATAGACAAAGTGAGGCAGAGAACAAGAAAAAAGTACTTACGCGAATCTCTATCAGATACAGTTTTGATGGTCAGTGTATGGACCAGGATGTGAAGACAAGAAAGTATGGATATTGTGGCTTTATCAAGATGTAGCTTGCTGCTTTCCACCAAATGGAATGTGAATAGAAAGTCAAAGTGTTCCTTTTCTGCTGTGAATTAGACCCAGCCTGGATGTGGGAAGGCCCATTCATGAATGAAAGCTGGCCCATTCAGAGATGACCTTAGGATCTGACAGAAAAGTGCTTCTGCACTTAGGAAGCTCAGCTTATGCCAAAAATAAAACCAGTGGTCTCTGGGCGCTCCCCTCATATTCCAAGGTAAACTAAATGAGTTAAATAAATAGTAAGTCTGAATTAACATTCAAAATCTATGACAAGTAAAAAGGGATCATTCAGAAGGGAACAGGGTCACACCTTTGTCAGATTCAGAGAGAGAAATCTGACTCAAAATAAGTAAAAATGTATTTTCACCTATAGAACCGTAAAGGCAATTTTCAAAGATCTTTGTGTTATGGTCAGTATCTTCCTACTGTAAGTGCAGAAAATCCCACAAAGTACACTGCAGTCTCACTAACAAATACTAGACATGAGAGGTCAAGTACTTTATATGATGGTCCCAATCACTGATTTTACTAGTAAAGATTTATTAATATAGGTTTATTAACAAAGTGAGCAAAGATGATCTCAGAGGTTTTCCTATCCCCTATCTCAGTGTTCATCTTTCAATCCCATAGCTGGATAACATTTAATTACACAAGATCCTTTTAAGTAGCTATGCCAGGGACCTGTGCTTACCTATTCCAGTATCCATTTGCTTCTTCCTTTAAGCAGAGGAACCCTAATTTCTACTGAGGTTTGCCAGATTTGCAAATCAAAATACATATTTCCAAGATAAACTTGACTTTCAGAAAAGAAACACATAAAATTTCAGCACAGTAGTTCTCAAATACTGTACTGTTATATTAAAAAAAGTTTATTTGAAAATCAAATTTAATTGGCCATTTTTTTTTATTTTGTCACACAACCGTATTAATTGATTATGTTTCTACCCAGCAAAGACTACGTTTCTAAGGCTCAAACTATGATCTGACCATGTGACCAAGTGTTCAGCCATTGAGGTGGAAGCTTAACTTGAGTGATGTTTCTAGAAAGTCTTAAAAGAAAAAGGCAGACTCTTTCCCCTCTCTCCCATCCTCCTCTACACGCTTCTCTGAGAAGGATATGATGGAAGAAGTGGAGAAGGGCCATCCTGGGCCATGAAAAACAAGACCAACTCATAGCTCTGGTAGGGAAAGAAGTAGCCCAGGTACCCAGCACCATTATGCTCCTAAACACCAGCCCTGAGCTGACTTCCTGCAAAGTTCCCAGGAGGGAGGGAGGGAAGAGGGGAAGAGAGAGGAAGAAACCGCTTGTGTAAACCACCATTACTGGGGACTTTCTTTTGTATTCAACTGAATCAAATCCTAAGTGATATAAAACCCTGCATCCCTAGAGATTTGTGGGGACATAAAACTAACATTTACGGAACTGGACAATTTGTGTAGAGCAAAATATCCCAAAGACTCTATGATTACTCAAATTCTTATCTCTTTTGCTCTCACACATTCAGATTCACTTTTCTAAAGCTTCTGAATCCTGCCCTATCTTTTTAATTGAAGTGTAGTTGATTTACAATGTTAATTTCTGCTATACAGCATAGTAATTCAGTTATATATTAATAATATGTATCATATTAATATATCAATAACATATATTTATTGTATTATATAATACATATAATATGTTTTACATTATATTGTTATAATTGATATATTATTAATAAAATATAAATATATGATATTGATATTATATTATTAATAAAATATAATATATAAAATAATGTATACAAATATCATTAATAATAATATATCAATATATGATTGTATTTTAATTAATTATTAATGTAGTTAATATATTATATTAAGAATATATTTTTAAAATATATTCTTTTCTGTTGTGGTTTATCATAGAATATTGAATATAGTTTCCTGTGTTATGCAGTAGGATCTTATTGTTTATCCATTCTGTATATAATAACTTACATCTCCTAACCCCACCCTCCCACTCTCCCCTCCCCCTTGGTAATTGCAAATCTATTCTCTATGTCGTGAATCTGTTTCCGTTTTATAGCTAGGTTGGTTCATTTATGCCGTATTTTAGAGATTTTACATACAAGTGTTATCTGATACTTGTCTTTTTCATTTGATTTACTTATGATTAGAATCTCTAGGTCCATTCATGTTGCTGCAAATGGCATTATTTCATTCTTTTTATGGCTGAGTAGTATTTCATCATATACATGTACCACATCTTCTGATTCCATTCCTCTGTCAATGGATATTTAAATTGTTTCCATGTCTTGGCTATTGTGAATAGTGCTGCTATGAACATAGGGGTACATGCATCTTTTTGAATTATAGTTTTGTCTGGATATATGTCTAGGGTTGGGATTGCTGGATCATATGGTAGTTCTATTTTTAGTTTTCTAAGGAACCGCTGTACTTTTTTCCATAGTGGCTACATCAATTAGATTCCCAGCAACAGTGTAGGAGGTTTCCCTTTTCACACATCCTCTCTAGCCTTTGTTATTTGTAAACTTTTTGATGATGGCCATTCTCCCCACTGTGTGGTAATACCTCATTGTAATTTTGATTTTCATTTCTCTAATAATTAGCCATGTTGAACATCTTCTCATGTACCTTTTGGTCATTTGCGTTAGTTTATTCTTTGGATAAATGTTTATCTAGGTCTTCTGCCCATTTTTCTATTGAGTTGTTTTTTTATTATTGTTGAGCTGTTTGTGTATTTTGGAAGTTAATCCCTTGTAGGTCATATCATTTACAAATATTTTCTCCCATTCTGTAGGTTGTCTTTTTATTTTGTTTATAGTTTCCTTTGCTGTACAAAGGCTTGTAAGTTTAATAGAACTCAGAATTTAACTCTAGCAATGCAAGGGAGAGAAAGGTCATGACTAGTGGACCAGAGCACAATGCTATATTGTGGTCAGTAATTTTTATCTAAGAGGTTGCTTTCATCAGATTTTGTTGATAATTTTTGAGCATGCTGTCAGGTGGCAAGGAGAAGAGTAATTGATTAAAATAATTTAGTATTTTGGAAATCTTTGGCTTTGGGACATGTAAAAATGAATTCCTAATAACAATGATACCTTGTATCAAGAGAAAGAGACCAATATATCATTCCTTGAAATTTTCCCAGGTCAGAACACTTACATGTAAAATTCTATTCTCAATGAGCAATGCTGATTTTTTTATTCAGTGCTTGAGATTTGCCAATTTCAACATTCTTCTTGGTGCCATGAAAAATGTTGTCACTGGCAGGCACTCCACCGTAAGAAGGAAGGGAAAAAATAGTGTTAAAAGGTGGAACTGTGAGACAGGATTCTACATTTTCATTAATATATCACTCAGAATCCTTGGTTAGGATTCTTATTTTCCATTCCTTAAAGGGATAGAAATATACAGATATGGGGGTAAAAAAAAAAGAGCTTCAAATGAAACAAATAAAAGTAAAAGCAAAGCAAGGTCAAACTTATTAAAGAAATTGCATACTGTTTGTTTTGTTATAACAAAATACAACTACTACTAATAGACTTTTGAAAGGCTGGAAGGGTCAGACACTGGTTAGAAAGTTGAAGTTATCTGTGGTAGGTTGAATATGTCATGCCAGGCTAACGGACCAGTTCAGATCGTCATTCTATGAAATACAAAGGGGAAAACATCAAATGATAGTTGGACACATGGGGCATGTAAGGAAGTGACTTTATTCAGGAGGACCCAGACTAACATCCTCTGTAGGTCAAGATCAAAGCCTTTTTTTTTTTTGCTTTTTAGGGCCATACCTATGGCATATGGAAGTTCCCAGACCAGGATTTGAATGAGACCTGTAGCTGCCGGCCTACACCACAGCCACAATAGCACCAGATCCAAGCCATGTCTGTGACCTACACCACAGCTCACAGCAATGCTGAATCCTTAACCCACTGAGAGAAGTCAGGGATTGAACATGCATCCTCATGGATCCTAGTCAGATTCATTTCCGCTGAGCCACACCAGAACTTCTCTAACAATACTCTTAAATCTTTTCTATGTTATTATGTCCCCTTTTCATAGCTAATATTTTCTATTTGTAACTTGTCTCTTTTATTCCATCAAAAATCAGTCTTAGCATTTGTTAATCCTGAATGTGATATCATTTTCTCTTTTATTAATTTCTGCTCAAGTCTTTATTGCTTCCTTTTGCTGACATTTTGGATTTGATATTCTTTGTCTTATCAACTCCTAGACATTTATCTCAATAACTAACTCAATATACCAAATTTGCTGAAAGTTTTTAGAATGAAAGGGTATTGAATTTTTTCAATGCATCCACTGAGGGTATCATATGATTTTTATCCTTTATTTTATTAATGTGGGTATCACATTTTTTTATTTATGTATGTTGAACCATACTTGCATCCCAGAGATAAATTCCCATGTGATATGGTGAATGATCCTTTTAATGTGCTGTTGAATTCAGTTTGCTAGTATTTTTCTATTATTTTTACATTGATATTCATCAGAGTTATTGGCCTTGTGTTCTTATCTTGCTTTGGTATCAGAAGGATATGTGCCTCATGAAATTAGTTTGGGGATGTTCCCTCTTATTCTGTTTTTTGAAAGATGTTGTGTGGAAATGACATTAATTTTTCTTTAAATGTTTGGTATAATTTGTGTGTAAAACCATCTAGCCCTGAGCTTTTCTTTTTAAGAAGGTTTTGATAACTGATTTGATATCCTTTCTCATTACTGAGATTTTCTTTCTCTTCATTCATGGTATATCATATGTTTCTAGGAATTTATTAATTTCTTCTAGGTTGTCCAATTTGTTGGTGAGTAATTGTTCATAATAATCTCTTATGATACTTTGCATTTCTGTGATATCAGTTTATAATATGACTTTTTTTTCCACTGCCACACCCTTAGCATATAGAAGTTTCTGAGCCAAGGATTGAATCTAAGCTGCAGTGTGACCTAGGCTGAAGCTGTGGCAATGCCGGCTTCTTTAAGCCACTACTCAAGGCTGGGGATTGAACTGGTTCTTGTTCAGAGACCCAAGCCATTGCTGTTGGATTCTTAACTAACTGTGCCACAGCAAGAACTCCATAATGTTTCTTCTTTTATTTATAATTTTATTTATTTGAGTCCTCTCTCTTTTTTTCTTGGTAAGTCTAGTTAAAGATCTTTCTTTTTTGTTTATCTTTTCAAAATACTAGCTCTTAGTTTCATTGATCTTTTCTATTTCCTTATTTTCTCTTTCATTTATCTCTGCTCTGGTATTTGTTATTGCCTTCCTTCTGATATGTTTGAACTTAGTTCATTTTTTTTCTAGTCCTTGAAGTATACAGTTGGGTTGTTTACCTGAGATCTTTCTTTTTTCTTAATATAAGTATTTATCCCTATAAACTTCCCACTTAGAACTATTTTTGCTGAAGCCCATATGTTTCAGTATGTTGTGTTTCCATTTCTGTTTGTTTTTATAATTTCTCTTTTTATCTCTTCTTTGACCCATTGGTTGTTAATAAGCATATTATTTAACATCCACATATTTGTAAATTTTCCAGTTTTCTCCCTGTTAGTGATTTCTAATTTTATAGCAATGTTGTTGAAAAAGGTGCTTGATAGGATTTCAATCTTATTTATTGTATTGAGATTTGTTTGGTGGCCTAACATATGATCTATCCTAGAGACTATTCCATGTGCACTTGAGAAGAATGTATATTCTGCTGCTGTTGTATGAATATTCCTTGCATGACTATTAGGTCCTTTTGATCTAAAGTTTAGTTTATACTTTGTGTATCCACTGTAGATTTTGCTTTGTGGTTACTATGAGGCTAAAATAAAACATCTTATAAATATAACAATTTTATACTAATAGCAACTTAACTTCAGTTGCATATGAAATCTCTACACTTTTACTCCGTCCCACACATATTTTATTTTCAATGTTACAATTTGTCTCTTCTTTTATTGTGTATCCTTTAACAAATTTTGCAGCTATAGTTATTTTGAGTACTTCCATTTTTTCCTTTATACTAGAGTTAAGTGATTAACACACCACATTACATTATTGTATGTTATTAAATTTGTCTGTATACTTACCATTACCAATGTTTTATATTTCATATAAAATATGTTTTCATATTAACTAGCATCCTTTTGTTTTACCTTGAACAACTCCTTTTAGCATTTCTTGTAAAGCAAGTTTAGTGATGATGAACTGTCTCTGCTTTTATTTTTCTGGGAAAGCCTTTTTCTCTCTTTAATTTCTGAAGGATAACTTTGCCAGGTAAAATATTCTCAGTTGGCAGATTTTTCTTTCAGCACTTTGCATATGTCATCCCATTCTCTCTGGCTTGCAAGGTTTCAGCTAAGAAATCTGATGGTAGCCTTATGAAAGTTCATTCATAAATGACAAGCTTCTTTTTCTTATAATTTTCAAGATTCTTTTTCATTTAAATTTTTTTTATTATTTCCCAAATACAGTTTTTTTTCCTACTGTACAGCAGAACACATACATGTATACATTCTTTTTTCTCCCATTATCTTTTTCATTTTTGATAGTTTTGTTATATCTTGGATAAGGTCTCTTTCATATGAATTTGTTTGGAAACTTATGAGCTTCATGAACTTGAATATCCAAATTTCTCCCAGATTTGAAAAGTTATCAACTAACATTTCTTTAAATAAGCTTTATGCTTCTTTCTTTTTTGGTTTCATTCTGGAATTCCCATGCTGTATAGATTGATTCTTTTAGTGGAATCTCAGAAGCTCTGTAGGCGTTTTTTTCATTCCTTTACATTCTTTTTGTTGTTGTTGTTCCTATGACTTCATAATTTCAAATGATCTGGTTTTGAGTTACTGGTTCTTTTTTCTGCTTGGCGAAGTATGCTGTTGAAGCTCTTTATTGAATTATTCAGATCAGTCATTACATTCTTCAGCTTCAAAGTGTCTGATTCTTTTTTTATGTTCTCTATTTTTGTTGAACTTCTCATTTTGTTCTCATATTGTTTTCCTGATTTTATTAAATTGTTTATCTGTATTCTCTTGTAGTTCTTTCTGAGCATTGTTAGAACAATTATTTTGAATTTTTTGTCAGCAATTCATGGATCTCCACTTCTTTAGGTCAGACACTAGAAGTTTACTGTGTTCCTTTGATAGTGTCAGGTTTCTGATTCTCATGATTCCTGTGGCCTTTCATAGGGGTCTGTACATATGAAGAAAAAGTCATCTCTTTCAGACTTTATTGACTAATTTTAGCAAGAAGAGACTTTAAGCTGTGGGTTAAGCCACACTAGAGCATGCTGTGACCCTGGGTCTAATGATACAGGGCATCATATGTGAGGATATATGGAGGATCTATGTGTGGGAGTTGTAGTGGCTTGTCAGCACAGGCAGCTTGGGTTGATGACTTCAACAACTGTGTGATTTTGATGAGACCTGTGGTGGAGGAGGGAGAGGTGGTCCACAGTGGCTAAAAGGCCATAAGCACCTCCAAAAGTCCTGGTGTTGGCATGCACTTGTGTGACTGCTGGGATGAAGCACAGATGTGTGCTTAGCAATGGAGGCTGATAGCAGGAGTTGGGGCTGGTGGCATGCAGACACACAGCTATAAGTGCTAGCTGCAGGGTTGTATAGCAGTACATTTCAGTGACAGGTGTCATGGCTCTATCCAAGCCAACAAACAGCTCTGGGAACTTTAGCTGTTTGCATTCATTTGTGCAACTGCATGGGCTCACCATGGACATGTGTACAGAAGTAGAGGCTGATGAGCAGGTTCAGGTCCAGTGGTTTATAGGTGCATAGATGGAGGGGTCAGCTTTAGGCACACAGGGTAATTCAGGCCAGATATAGAAGTCCAGATCCGGGCCCACAGGCATACATGGTAGTAGAGGTCAGCTGCAGTGACCTTACTTGGCATATTGCAGGTGCATAGCTGCAGAGTCTGGGGCTGGCTGTATAATGTGGGTCTGGAAGGAGTGGGGGAAGGAAACACAGGGGGACTTGGGCATTTGGCAATTGTGAGTGTGAAACCTGTGGGGTGCAAACCTCAGACTGTGACTGGCCACTGGTCTCCTTGGTGGTGAAAGCTGCTAAGATCTTCAGCAGAGTAATTTCTTGAGGTCCACAACAAAACCCCCAATGATGAGAGTTAGTGGATGCTTGGCATGTGCAAAGGCTGCTGGGGTCTTCCAATGAGAAGGCCATTAGGAACTTCTGTCAGTCATGCTATATGACTGATATAGTGTCCTAGCCCTTACTCCCTATTCTTAGCCTTCTCTGGGCTCTTAGCTTTGCTCATCTTTGAAGTGGGTCCTTCATGCAGTAGCCAGAAAAGCTGAGGAAACTGATTTCTCACACTGTTCTCCTTTCTCCAACAAGGGGAACTCTCTTGGGCTGTGAATTTTCTCTTGGCCTGAGCAGTGCAGGCCTGGGGGATGATGGAGGTGAAACAAAACTCTTTTCCCTACCCTTTTTGTATAGTTATTCCCAGAGTTTTTTGCTCCACATGTTTATGAAGTTTCTTAAGTGGACCCCTGAGCTCTCCCAGAACTATTTTCATTCATGGATAGCTATTGAATTGGTTTTCTTTGTGGGGAGATGGAGGTTGGGGTATCATACTCCACCATCTTTTTTTTAATTTAATTTAATTTTTTAAATAATTTCTCCAATACAATTTTTTTTTCCTACTGTACAGCATGGTGACCCAGTTACATATACATGTACACATTCTATTTTCATACATTATCATGCTCCATCATAAGTGACTAGACATAGTTCCCAGTATTACACAGTAGGGTCTCATCGCTAACCCATCACAAAGGCAATAGTTTGCATCCATTAACCCCAAGCTCCCCAACCACCCCACTCCCTCCCCCTCCCCCTTGGCAACCACAAGTCTGTTCTCCAAGTCCATGTACTCCACCATCTTGATATGAACACTTTAAATTTTTTTGAAAAAATGTTGCCAGGGACTCTTATTTGGCTGTTTTTATCTGTACCAATTCTGAAAGGCATAGGCTGAGGTGCATTCATCCAGAGGGGATTTGTGTTATCTTTTTCCAGGCTTCCTGAAACACCTCTGATCCAAAAGTATTTTAATTTAATTTACTGAATTGAATTTCCCTTGACCATGCAAAAGATATAATTCAAATCCTAAATCTGTGCATGGACAGGCTTATGCCTACTACTTTATCAGAGAGATTTTTTTTCACTGACAAGTTTTCTTGCCAGCAGTTCCATTTTCCAGGGAAGAGTTAGCTCACACTTTCACTGTGGCTATAACCCTTCATAAGACAGGATCTGTGGAACTCTCTGTTTCTTCTACACACTTTATGTGGGACAAAGTCTTGTTTCTCATTCTTCCACATGGAAGTTCCTAGTGTTGGCAGACCCTTTCAAAATAGCTTTTGTCTCCATTAAACATTTATCACTCCAGTTCACTTCACTCTGGTTTTGGTCCCTATATATCTTTCTCTTCCTCTCTCTCTCTCCCTCTCCCTTTCTCTCTCTCAGGTTTCCCATGTTTTAAAAAGCTATTAGTAAGCCTTAAACAGCATTGCTAGGTGTTTGGAATAAGAAGGTTTTCCAGAATTTCTTATCATAACAATGCAGAAGTGGTAACAGACTTGAAAGTTTTGGAAATTTGCAAATTGTTTGAACATAATAATTCTTATCATAGTTATTATGTACCAAGACACACATGATAAGTTACCCATAGCTTTTTGGTGGACTGTTATAGGAGATTTTAAGTAGTACTCGTCCAGGTTTATTAACATGTGGTCTTCAATCAATTTTACAATCACACAGTATATATTAACAAGCGTTCATATTTTGTCAACAAATATTTAAGTCTCAACTGTGAAGAATTTGAGTAAAGGAAAGCATGAGAAATTTTAAAAGAATTGTTTGATATTTGTGTTCTTGAATTCTAAATTTGCCTTTGAGGTCAATTCCTTATTTCTGTCCCTGGCCACAGATTTCAAACTTGTTGACAATTTTTATCTTTGACAAAGAAAACCTTTCTGGAATCCAGAAATTTGTGCACCATACTAAAAGATACCATCTTTCTGTTCCAGAAAATATGCGTGGTTGAGGTGTGAAGGGGTTTAGAAACCATGAAGTCTTCCCAGATCCTCCCTTTACCACCAGTAAAGAAAAGTCCTGTGCTCAGATTGCATGAAGCCTGAAAGCTACAAGCCCCCACAAACAGCAGAGCCATAGGCTGTCCATGAACCCTCACAGCATCTCTGGATTTGGGCTCTGACTGTGATTTTCCCACCCTCTCTCTGCCCCCGTCTTGCTTCCCTCTATCTGTACCGTAATCAAGGGGACATGTCAGATTCTGCTGAAATGAAGACACTCATGAGCATGATCTCTGCTCACCATGGGTTCCCAGGCTTCAGACCTCTCTTGGTTCAGGGACAAGCTCTGGGGGAGAGGATGAGTTTCCCTGTGGGCTCTGGCCTCAGTGGCATGTTGTGTGCCTAGTGGGCAGTCGTGCTGTCTTTGTCCTGAGCTGACTGCACTTGGGATAAAAGAAGGGTCTGTTATCCCTTCCTGCATGGGGCAGTGAACACATAGCCACTGAGTGACACACTTGCTAATGCTGCTGTTGGCAACCCCAACTTGTCCTCACCCTGTCATGCCCCAGGCTATAAAGCTTTCTAGGCATGTTGCACCAGTTGACAGAAGGGCTATGACCATAGGCTTCATTGGCACTGTGTCCCTCCAGCCTCAACCTTGTGGGTTGGGCAAAGGAGGTAGAAGGGCTTCTAGAAAAATGTGAAGGCCTGCTATGAATGACCATCATGCTGATTAAGGCTTTTCATGGGGGAGGCAAAGAACTCTAAAGACTTCCTTCCTCTCTCATAATGCATAACCCACTGTCCTGAATGTTTAGCCAGGCAGCTGGTCAGGGAAACAGGTGTCAGGCTTACAGCAAAACCTCCAAGTCTGTCATGGTCTTCCCCGCTCTTCCCTTAGGGGCCTCTGGACCAAGCTTGTATGTTGAATATTCCCTTCGTGAAAAAGAAATTAGACACTTGTTATTCAGAGATACACATATAATATTATCTAGCTATATGCCTTGCACAATCATAGTACAACCTAGATCTCTGCCTCCTATAACGTTCAATTTCAGATTTTCGTTCATGATTCCAGCTTTCAAAATCTTCTAGTTCGTGATGCACATTAAAATAGCCAGGGTTTTGACTTACCTGGTCAACAACTGAATTCCACAATAAACAAATTCATTTGTTCATTTAACAGATACTGCTGAGCACTTATTCTTGCTAGACCCTTGGTTAGGTGTGAGAGGTACCTGAGCGGAATCACCAGGAAAGACCCCCATCAGTATAGAGTCTATATTTTAATTGGAGAGACAGAACAAAGTAACTACACAAATAAAATAACTATAAACTAGGATGGGTACCATGAAAGAAACATACAAGGGGCTGAGCTGGAGACTAACGTAACTCTAGTCTATTTCTAATCACAGTGTATTGTAATGGTCTGTCTGTTCTGTCTCCTCGTTGGATGCAAGATCCTCCAGGGCCCCCTAACTAAAAAGTGTCTGCTGAGTGAAACTATGAATGTTTGTGTTAACCAATGAATTAACAAAGAATTGTTTGGCTTCATTAAGAAATGGCTACACCTGGAATTCCTATTGTGGCAGCAGTGGAAATGAATCCCACTAGTATCCCTGAGGATTAGGGTTCAATCCCTGGCCTCACTCAGTGGGTTAAAGGATCCTGTGTTGTCATGAGCTGTGGTGTAGGTCGTAGACATGGCTCAGATCCCGCATGCTGTGGCTGTGGTATAGGCCAGCAGCTGTAGCTCTGATTCCACTCTTAGCCCGGGAACTTCTGTATGCTGTGGGTGTGGCCCTAAATAGCAAAAATAACAAACAAAAAACAAAAAAAAAATCCAGGCTACACCTTGCACAAAATACAAAAAGCAGCAAGTACAGCCTATATTTCACCTTCTGTATCCTTAATAACATTTTATATTTAAAATCAAGTTCTCTGTTTTTAATCCTATGTTGATTCAATCCACAAACAAATGTAGATTTCATGGGTGAACAAAGAATCTGGTTTGCCTTGTTCTCTTTCAGTCTGACACAAGTGAAACACACAATACCTACCCAGACTGTAAGTGTCAGGCTGAGGAATCAATGCTGGAAGAGAACAGGAGAAGGTTTGAGGTGTTGCTGGAAGCTTTAGTGGTAATTAAGTTCCCTGTTCTCAGGTTTCCTGTCACCTTCCTTTTAGCTGCCAGACAGCATGTTTCGGTCTTGCTGCTGAAGGACTAAATGAACAGCTGTGTTTTGTTCCTTTCCCTTCCCCCACTTGCAGTTGCTTCCTTGAATTTCCTGTCACTTCCTGGGGGCGCCTGGGCTGAACCAGGGCTGGTATCTCTAAGCACAGCCCACGTTCTCCATGGTTCTTCATGGCTGTGAGGCTCCTGATTTCAGAAAAGTGGATAAGCTAGATGAGATCTGGGAGAATGAAGCTGCCTAAGATTAGAAAATGGTGGTGTTTGGGGGAAATTATCTTTGAGAAAATTAATGAGAGACCAGTTGTCACCTCGAACCACCCAGCTTTACAAAGGAAGAGGCTGAGGCCAGGGGTTAATACCTTCCCAGGACTAGAACCAGGCACCATCAGCTCTGGCCAGCACCCTGCCTCCTCCTCAGCCATGTTTACAGACCTCTTCTCCAAGTTACCTTGCAGCACTTTATGTACAAAACCTTGAAACTGAGAGCCAGAAGTTCATGTTTAGTTGATCACAAACCAAATCATACAGGTAATTATGGAACACCTGCTAAATGCTTGGATACTATTAAAAAAATCAAAACCCCTCACAAACCTCACAATGTATATGGGGAAGCAATTTGTAAATTTTCAAGCTAGAATCCTGTAATTTAACAAAGGAGGGAAGAATTATGTGGAAGGGAACTTGATTTTCTCCTGGTTGAATAGCTAATTGGAGGGAGAGTTGAGACTCAAACATGAGTCTCCTGACTCCCAGGTCAATATGTATCCCACAGCATCCCACTGGTGCTGTGTACCTGCCACGTGCAGTGAGAGAACAGCTACGGGACACACAAGTACGGGCTTTGTGCTGCTGCACAGTCACTAACTAGACTCTAAAGGAAAAAGGATACCAAACATGGCAACTGCCAATGTAGATTACTGGAGGAGATGAGGAGTCCTGAGCAAGGATTTATAGGAAGATTTATAGGAAGATCGGGAGAGCAGAGAGAGAGGAGAGAACAAGAGAACATTATTCCAGATTGAAACACGAAGTCCTATGGATAAGCCAGATACCTTGGGGGCTGTTAAGGAGACTCACATGCCAGGAATGGAAAAGCTTCAGAAGAACAGAGAAGTTGCCAAGAATTGCTCGGATCGGCTCAGAAGTTTATCATCCACCACCGAACACCAACACCCACTATATGTTGGGGTTTTGCAGATGAATGGGAGGTGGCGCCATATTGCAGTATGCTTCCCACTCTATTAGAATCTTGATTCTAAAAGCCAAATAGGTTTGCCAAATCTATCCATAGAAAATAAAACCCAAGAGGAACTTTAACTCATAATTTTATGAAGATGACAGGAGGATGCAATAAAAATTGCTAAAACCAGACTTTTGAAAAATCAGTTAGTTCTTGGTCCATACCTGGGGATGATGGCCTCTAAAAGATATGTCCCTAATGCTTATGGTGAGTGCCAGTCCTCCTAACCTAAGAGCAAACAACCATCCTTCTGGAATTCAAGGATTATCTTCTGAGTTAGGGGGGTCTTGCCTCTGCTTTGGGTCCCCCTGGCTCTGATCAGACTTGAGTGGGGATATTTGCCCCTTGTTTCAAAAATATTATTTCTAAGAGCTATTTTCCCCTTTTAAAAAATCCATTTTGTTGTTCATCAGTTGTTTCCTCCTTCCTGGATAGTCTGCAAACTCTGGTTGTGAGTGTATAGTTCAACACTGTGTTTGTGTTGCCTCCATAAACTATTACTTATGTTCTGGCTGCTGGGTACTTTATGAAGGATTCTCACAATTCTCTCTGCTTGTTGGTGGGAGAGGTTTTGTTCGCTGTTGTTCTTTTTTTCTAATTTATTTCCTATCAGAGGATGAAATGAAAGTGAATGCCATGATAGACTTTTTCCACCAGCACTTAGCAACCACTTATATCCAATAATATGTGGTTGACATTAGAAAACTCAGTTGACCTTGGTGATTTGTTGGGTATGAATCAGGAAGAAGAAGGGGTTTAAAAGACAAAAGAGCTCAAAGCATATCTCCTGCCAGATCCCCATGCCACATAGACACAGACTAACATGACTTTCTTCTCTTCTAAACTTCACTCTCAGAAGCATTGGTCATGGGCTAATCTGGAACCTGCCTCTCCCTTAGAAAGTAATGGGTGTCAAGGAAGAGGTCTTAGGTGACTAATTGAGCTCTGTGCTTTCAAGTTAGAAACTAAAGAGCTGCCATAGGACAGTTCATAAAGAGAAGAAACAGGAAGATTATTTTTAACATTTTTCTTCCCATTTCCTTTTTTATTATTTAAACTTAGAGAAAAATGGGGTTGCCAATGTGGCTCAGCAGAAACAAATCTGACTAGCATCCGTGAGGGCACAGGTTTGATCCCTGTCCTCGCTCAGTGGGTTAAAGGATCTGGTGTTGCCCTGATCTGTGGTATAGGTCGCAGACAGGGCTCAGATCTGGTATTGCTGTGGCTGTGGTGTAGGCTGGCAGCTACAGCTCCAATTGGACCCCTGGCCTGGGAACCTCCATATGCTGCAGGTGTGGCCCTAAAAAAATAAAATAAAATAAATACACTTAGAGAAAAGCAACATACTGGTAAAGTCAATCCTATGTATGTAAATATGCATTTAATTTTTATTTTACCCTTTTGATTCTATTTCATGCATTTTTATAAAATAATACATTGAGTAGTGCATTATACAACTTAAATATAAATTATATATGTTTAGGGGAAGCATGATTTAAAATGTTTTACAAATAGGGGTAGTACATCCAGAAATGTTTAGACATACATGTGTTAATAGCAGTCACAAGCCACTCTTAGGAATAATAAGAATAACTAATGTTTGTTGATGTTTATCTGCTCCAGGCACAGTGCTAAAGGGTACCCTATAGGAAATGTCTGTGAGGACCAGATTATACACTTTTTCTACAACATCCATAAATGGAGTAGAAAATCTAAAGTGATGGACATCAAGGCAAACATTGTGATCCTATGTCCAAAAAAAGTCTTCCTAAAAACAACTACTACTAACCTTCCTAATATATTTTTAAAGTTGTATTTCTATAATAGTCATATTAAAGAAGTGCATGTGATCTCAGGAAAGCTGTTATATTTTTAGAAACCTTTTTATCATTTATAAATGGGGGAGTTGAAGTGTCCATGGTCTCTACTAATCCTCCAAGCCATTTTGATGAGGCTGTAACTTGCTAAAGCCGAACATCCTATGCAATATAATATTTATACTGAATCTGTTTTTATAGCAGGGGCAGCACATGCGAGGCACATGATGATGTAAATCTTCATCTCTGCTCTGTGGCAAAAGCCATCAGGCATCACAAGGGATGATTATGAAAGAAGCCACATTTTGTGGGTTCTGTTCATAATTATACATGGCAATCTCAGATCTCACGCGAAATGACACTGCCCAGTCATGCCATTGTCCTTCTTTCACCCTCTCCCTTGGTAAGAATTGGTTCCTGGGGACTGGCACCCAGCTCAGCTGGCTGTAGGGGTTCTGATAACACTTACAGGGATGGGCATGTAGGATTCCTTTCAGTAAAATGATAGGCATATCACACGCTGGCGTTCAGGCTCTGACAGGCCGCAGATTAGCAGGCGTGCCTCTGTTAAAAGGCATGTGATGTGCCTCTCAGTCCAGGGCCTGAAACCCTCAAATCCTCTCTCACGTCCTGCACAAGCCATTTCCACCCAGTTAGAGCCTGTCCGGCTGTTTTTTTTTTTTCTTTCTTTTTTTTTTTTTTTTAATAGTTCAAGTGCAAAATAAGGAAAGACATAGCAGTGGCTCACTTACTTTAGATTGCTATATTTGTCTGTTAGACACAGCTTAGAGAAGAGAAGCTGCAGAGACTAGGAGTTCTAAACCAAGTGAAGGTATTCAGTGTGCTCACAATGGAAGCATATTTAATAGTTCTGAAAAATTGGCTTTGACATTGGTCTTAGCAATTTTTTTGGGGGGGGGATCTGTCTCTTCAGGCAAGGACAATAAAAGCAAAAATAAACAAAAGAGACTACACCAAATTGAAAAACTTTTGCACAGAGAAAGAAGCCATCAAAAAAATGAAAAGCCTAACCTACTGGGTGGTAGAAGAGACTCGCAAATGATTTTTGATAAGGGGTCAATATCCAGAATAGATAAAGAATTCACACAACTCAGTATCATGAAAACAATCCAATTAAACAATAGCCAGAAAACCTAAATAGACATTTCTCCAAAGAAGACATGTATGGCCAGCAGACACATGAAAAGATGCTCAGCATCACTAATCATCAGGAAAGTGCAAATCAAAACCACAATGTGGCATGCACATCACCTCACACCTGTCAAAATGGTTGTCATCAAAAAGGCAACAAGTGTTGAGGGAGGATGTGGAGAAAAGAGCATCTTTGTGCACTGTTGATGGGACTGTAAATTGGCAGAGCCACTATGGAAAACAGTATAGAAGATCCTTGAAAAATTAAAAATGGAATTATTCTGGAGTTCCTGTCATAGTTCAGCAGTAACAAACTCTACTAGTATTCATAAGAATGCAGGTTTGATCCCTGGCCTCGCTCAGTGGGTTAAGGATCTGGCGTTGCCATGAGCTATTGTGTAGGCTGGGAGCGGCAGCTCCGATTTGACCCCTGGCCTGGGAACTTCTATATACCCTGAGTGTGGCCATTAAAAAAAAAAAAAAAAAAAAAGGAACTATTCTGGAGTTCCCGTCGTGGCTCAGTGGTTAACGAATCTGACTAGGAACCATGAGGTTGCGGGTTCAATCCCTGGCTTTGCTCAGTGGGTTAAGGATCCAGCATTGCTGTGAGCTGTGGTGTAGGTTGCAGACGTGGCTCGGATCCCACGTTGCTGTGGCTCTGGTGTAGGCTGGTGGCTACAGCTCTGCCCCCTAGCCTGGGAACCTCCATATGCCGAGGGAGCGGCCCAAGAAAATGGCAAAAAGACAAAAAAAAAAAAAAAAAAAGGAACTATTCTATGATACAGCACTTTCACTTTTGGGTATTTACCTTAAGAAAACAAAACACCAATTCAAATAGATATGCATTACAATAGCCAAAATATGGAAGCAACCTAAGTGTCCATCAGTGAATGATGAATGGATAAAAAAGTTGTTATACACACACACACACACACACATACATACAATGGAGTATTATTCAGTCATGCAAAAAGAATGGCATCTTGCCATTGGTGACAACATGGATGGATATAGAGAGTATTATGACAAATGTTTAATACAGAGAAAGACAAATACCATATGATTTCACTTATATGTGTGGCGTCTAAAAAAAATGAAGCATACAAACAAATCAGAAATAGATTCAGGAGTTCCCGTCGTGGCGCAGTGGTTAACGAATCCGACTAGGAACCATGAGGTTGCGGGTTCGGTCCCTGCCCTTGCTCAGTGGGTTAACGATCCGGCGTTGCCGTGAGCTGTGGTGAAGGTTGCAGACGCGGCTCGGATCCGGCGTTGCTGTGCCTCTGGCGTAGGCCGGCAGCTACAGCTCCGATTCAACCCCTAGCCTGGGAACCTCCATATGCCGCAGGAGCGGCCCAAGAAATAGCAACAACAACAACAACAAAAGACAAAAGACAAAAAAAAAAAAAAAAAGAAATAGATTCATAGATATGGAGAACAACCTGGTGGCTGCCAGAATTTGGGGAGAGTGGGGGACTGGGTGAAATAGATAAAGGGGATTAAGAGGTACAAATTTCCAGTGATGAAATAAGTCACAGTTTGAAATATCCAGCGTAAGGAATAGTCAGTAATAACTGCAGTAACTTTGGTTGGTGACAGATGTTGCTAGACTTACAGAGATCCTTTCATAATGTATTTAAATGTCAGATCATTTATAATACACCTGAAACTGATGTAATATCGTATGTCAGCTAATGTCAACTACCAACTCTTAAAGTAACAATGTGAAATTAAAATAAATTTTAAAAATGAAATTAAATTTTTAAAAAATTTAATTGAGTTTTGGTGTCAGATAGACAAGGACTTGATTCTCGTCTCTAACTCATTGGCCATATGACCCAGGACAGATTTATATATCATAAAATTATATTAAATACTTACTTCATAGTATTGATGACAGAATTAAATGAATTACCACATGTAAATTGCTTAAGAGAAAACCCAGCATCTTGAAAACTCTAAAACAAACTAGAATCAATTGCATTCATAATTGACAATGTCTTTATTGAGTTACAAAGCCTAAAATTCCCCCAAACTTTCCAGTGGCCAGTTCATCTTAAAAACTGATTGATGTAATCAAGAATTGCAAAGGTTGGGTGCCAGATGCCTATGGCTTGTCCTGTTCATCTCTGAGGATGTCAGCAAACAGGCAACACATTAGCTACTGCCAGTTAAACTGCAGGGGTGATGATCTTGAGGCCTGACCATCTCTCAGCTTCCCTAGGTATGACCCAGTCAGCACCACACATCGTTACATGTCTCCTGTCTGCCAAAGATATGAGGCAGATTTGTAATGAAATTGTTGCAGAGACCTCTAGACATATATAAACATGTCCAAAACCAGAGAGAAGAGGCAAAGCAAACTGCTTTCACAATGTTTCTACTTTTGACCTGAGTTCTCTCAGTTGACTAGGAAATTATGTTTTTGTAATGTTTTTGTCTTTATATTCTATTCAGATTGAAGGAATTTTTTTTAATTTATTCTATTTAATTTTATTTTTCATTATTGATCTTAAAATATATAATTTGTTTTTGGAGTTTTTTGTTTTTATCGAAATATAGTTGATTTACAATGTTTCAGGTGTATAACAAAGTGATATATACATATATGAATTATAGAATATTTTTCTAATTCTTTCCCATTATAGTTTATTACAAGATACTGAACATAGTTCCCTGTGCTATACAGTAGGCCATTGTTGGTTACCTATTTTATATACAATAGTGTGTATCTTTTAACCCCAAAATCCCAATTTATCCCTCCTCCCCCTTTTCCCTTTGGTAACTGTAAGTTTGTTTTCTATGTCTATGAGTCTGTTTCTGTTTGGTTAATAAGTTCATTTGTATCACTACTTTTTTTTTTTATTTTCCCACTGTACAGCAAGGGGGTCAGGTTATCCTTACATGTATACATTACAATTACAGTTTTTCCCCCACCCTTTCTTTTGTTGCAACATGAGTATCTAGACATAGTTCTCAATGCTATTCAGCCTGTATCACTATTTTTTAGATTCCAAATGTAAGTGATATCATAGATATTGGTCATTTTCTGTCTGATTTAACTTCACTTAATATGATAATCTTTAGGTCCATCTATGTTGCTCCAAATGGCATTATTTCATCCCTTTTTACGTCAGTAGTATTCCATTGAGAGTGTGTGTGTGTGTGTGTGTGTGTGTGTGTGTGTGTTTGTGTGTGTGATATATATATCACATTTTCTCTATCCATTCATCTGTCAAGGGGCATTTAGGTTGCTTACACGTCTTGGCTATTGTATAGTGCTTCTATGAATATTGAGGTGTATGTATCTTTTCAAATTAGAGTTTCAGAAAGGAATCTTTAATAGACAAAAAAGGAGAATGACATCATACGCCTAACTGAAAATCAGTATGTCAATCTTTGTGAAACACTGCTTTATCAAGTTCATCTCTTGAAGGCTTTTTTGGTGACTGGAGTTTCTTGTGGAATGATGTAGTGTCTGCCTTATTAGAGTATTGAAAATGTTTTGTGGAAAGAGAGAAATACAGAAACAAAGCAGTTACTGATTTTACTCACTTTAGCCCCAAACCAAGAATAAAAGCAGTGTTAGTTAACCTTAATGTTTTGACTAGGTTTTCCTGTTTCATGACTTTCAGTTCTAGACTCGTGTGTGTGCCCAGTCTTAAATCACAAAGAAAAATCAGATTTGCCTTCAAACTTCCCATGGAAAGCTAGTTCCAAAACAGGCCCAAAGAGATTTCTGGTTCAAGGTTCTCAAACCCTGTGTCAGAAAGCTATGTCAACAGAGTACACTCTTTGCTGATTTTAAATGCTTGATGTCTCTCCATGTGTTTGGATCCAAGCTTTTCCAGACGCTCAAGGACAAACATTCTGCTCCTGTTTGTTTGGAAGGCCTGGTAGTCTTTTGCAGTCCACAGCCCTGTGAGCACATCCAGAATCCAATTGTGTAGCCCTTATTGGCCAAAGACCCTCTCCTGGGGGTTGGTTGAAACAGGGTCTGACACAGTCTCTGTCCCTTGAGTGAAAAGTAAACAAAGAGGTCCCATAGACCTCCTGTTCCTTTGATTCATAAGGTGGATTACCCTGTTCTTTGAGTGCTAGACCTCATTCTTTGAAACCATAAAGCAGTTTCCCCTAGGTCTCCCTCAGTTGGCATGTGGCTTCTGTAACAGCACATCAGTACCCTTTTCTCTGGCTCTGTTTTTCGTTTTGTTGAACATCACCTTTATACAAAAACTTCTGTCAGCTGGCATGAAACTGTGTGTATCATGGGTTGGCCCTAGCCTTCTCCTGCCTTATGAGCCCTCTCACAATTCTGTTACCAGAAAACAGATCGAGTTAGTAGGAAAGACATTGTGGCAGATTTGATACAAGTTGGAAAATTCAGGTGTGCAGGAAATGCCCCATTTGTTTACTTCTCTAAATCAAATTAAACCCTACTCTTCACTTTCCTCCAGGCTGGGGAATAAATCAAAGACAGTCACCCCTGAAGCTCCTTTCCCTCCTCCTTGCCCCCAGCATCTCCATGGCATGCATGAGGAGTCCGATATTCAGATAAATCTCATTGTTCTTTAGCCCACTTCACATACTGCTGAAGTCAAATCCATTCAGCCTAAATGTTTCTCTGAAGTCCAGTAAACTTGATGCTTAATGCTGGTCATTGCCACCAAGGTTGGTGGGGTCAGGTGTCTCAGGCTGGGATCCCTTTTGTGTCCCTATCCCCTTTCTACCCTTGGGCAAAGCTTGGGAGCAGAGTAGTTGACCCCACAACACATGGGACCCACAGAGCCCTGTCTCCTCCTTGGGGACCTCCACTGTTCTTCCTCTCTGCTTCTGTCTCACGTTTCCCCTCCCTGGTTTAACTGCTTGAAAATGAACTCATTTTCAAAAAAAAAAAAAAAGTCAAGGAAGGCCTTCTCGGTGGTAGCTTCTGCTTGCTGCTATATGACATACACCTCCCCAGTGGCAAGGAGCCTGCCCGTTTTCTTGGAATGGAGGTAACACATACATAGAAGACAAAGCAGAGTATCTTGATGAATGATCCTGCTGCAATGTATAAAACACTTGGACTGCCTCCAGTGTTTTTGGCTACTACAAGTAAGGGAGTAATAAACATTCTAGTGGATATATTTGTTCGCATATTTAATGATGAGCTTCTGAGGGTAAATTCCTAAAGGGAGCTGATTGGGCCAGACTGTGTGTGCAAATAACATTTTTAATAAATATTGTTAAACCGAACTTTCCCCCAAAGTACAGCAATTTACATTCCCGCTAACAAGGTATGATTGTTTATTTCCACATCTCTTTATCAAGCTAAGTTTGTCCATTTTTTTTTTTTTGTCTTTTGTCTTTTGTTGTTGTTGTTGTTGTTGTTGCTATTTCTTGGGCCGCTCCCGCGGCATATGGAGATTCCCAGGCTAGGGGTCCAATCGGAGCCATAGCCACCAGCCTTCGCCAGAGCCACAGCAACGCGGGATCCGAGCCGCGTCTGCAACCTACACCACAGCTCACGGCAACGCTGGATCGTTAACCCACTGGGCAAGAGCAGGGACCGAATCTGCAACCTCATGGTTCCTAGTCGGATTCGTTAACCACTGTGCCACGACGGGAACTCCTGTCCATTTTTTTTAACTTTGCCAGGTTGATGAGCATTTAGAAAATCTTGCTTTTGTTTTCACTTCTTTGATTGTTAGTGAGGCCAAATCATTTCCCCCATATATTATTTAGCCATTTTAATTGCCTGTTTATATTGTATTTATTTACCTGATGGAGTGTACATTTTCTCACTGATTTCCAAGACTTTGGATATGTATTAAGGCTATCAGCCCATGATTCAGTGCCAATCTTGAAGAGTTGAGAGAACACCCCAAAACCCCATAAAATTAGTCATTTTCATCCTTGACTAAAATGGGGAAGCCCTTTCAACAGATCAGTGACTGTTCTGACACCACAGAAGAACGTCAGCTATGGGAACTGACCTCCCCAGCTGGAAGGAGACTGACTCTCGTCCTCCAAGAGCCCAGGCCCACTCAGCATTTTCTCCACCTGCTGGGCTCACTTCCAGCGGGAGGACATACTGTGTTATGTGTGTTACTAACACCCTCCACACCTGCCCAGAGTGGAGCTTAGGTTGAGGGCACTGACCTTGAAGAATGTGTATATGTGTGACAACTGTCTTTGTAAATCATCACTTTAAGGCAGGGTCCCTTTTTTAATTATTATTGAAGTGCCGTCAATTTACTATGTTAATTTCTGCTATGCACCACCAAAGTGATTCCTTTATACATATATACTTTTTTTTTTTGTTTTTGCTTTTTAGCGCCGCACCCATGGCATATGAAAGTTCCCAGGCTGGGGGTCTAATTGGAGCTGTAGTTGTTGGCCTGTGCCACAGCCACAGCAACTCAGAACCTGAGCTGTGCCTGTGACCTATACCACAGCTCACAGCAACACCAGATCCTTAACCCACTGAGTGAGGCCAGGGATCGAACCTGCATCCTCATGGATACCAGTTATGTTTGTTACCACTGAGCCGCAACGAGAACTCCTATACTTGGTTTTTTAAATTTTCTGTTCTATTATGATTTATCTCAGGATATTGAATATAGTTCCCTGAACTATACAGTAGGACATCCCTTCCATCTGTAATAGTCTGCACCTACTACCCCCAAACTCCCATTCTGTCTCTCCCCTCCTCTTCCCCCCACCCATAGTAACCACAAGTCTGTTCTCTATGTCTATGAGTCTGTTTCTGTTTTATAGATAGGTTCATTTGTGTCACAATTTAGATTTCACATATAAGTAATATCATATGGTATTTATCTTTCTCTTTCTGACTGATTTCACTTAGTATGAGAATCTCTAGTTCCATCCATGTTGCTCTGAATGGCATTATTTTGTTCTTTTTATGGCCGAGTAGTGTTCCATTATGTACATGTACCACTTGGTCTTTATCCGTTCATCTGTTGATGGACATTGAGGTTATTTCCATATCTTGGCTATTGCAAATAGTGCTGCTTTGAACGTGGGCTGCATGTATTTTTTCTGAATCATCATTTTGTCTGTATATATGCCCAGGAGTGGGATTGCTGGGTCTTATGGTAATTCTATTTTGAATTTTTTGAGGACCCTCCATACCGTTTTATACAGTGGTTTCATTAACTTAACATTCCCACCAACAGTTTAGGAGAGTTCCCTTTTCTCTGCACCTTCTCTAGCATTTGTTACTTGTAGACATTTTAATGATGGCTATTCTGACCAGTGTGAGATGGTACCTTATTATGGTTTTGATTTGCATTTCTCTAGTAATTAGTGATGTTGAGCATCTTTTTATATGCCTATTGGCCATCTATCTGTCTTCTTTGGAGAAATGTTTGTTTAGATCTTCTGCCCATTTTTCAGTTGGGCTGTTTGTATTTTTGTTGTTTACTTGTATGAGCTGTTTGTATATTTTGGAAAGTAAGTCCTCGTTGGTTGCATCATTTACAAATATTTTCTCCCATTCCATAACTTATTTTTTTGTTTTGCTTATGGTTTCCTTTGCTATGCAAATATTGTAAATTTGCTTAGGTCCCATTCGTTCATTTTTGTTTTTATTTCTATTGTAAGGCAAGATTATTAACCTTTTCCATGACACAGACCTCTGGACAGTCTTTCAAAACCCAGAGACCTCTTTTCAGATTAGATTTTAAATGTGTAAAATAAAATACACAGGATTACAAAAGAAACCAATTTGACAACTGTGCTTGTCAAAATAGCTTTTAAAAAGAAATGTGCAGAGTTCCCATTGTGGCTCAACTGTTAACAAACCCAGCTAGCCTCCATGAGGATGCAGGTTTGATCCCTGGCCTCACTCAGTGGTTTAAGGATCCGGCGTTGCCATGAACTGTGGTATAGGTTGCAGATGTAGCTCGGATCCTTCATTGCTGTGACTGCGGTGTAGGCCGGCAGCTGTAGCTCCAATTAGATCCCTACCCTGGGAACCTCCATATGCTGTGGGTGCAGCCCTAAAAAGACAAATAGACCAAAAAACAAAAAACCAAATGTGTGATACAGAAATGTATGTATATATGTATACATACATATTTTATTGCCTCATCAAATAAGGAGATCTATCAATGAGTGTAGCAACTACCATAAATTTAGAATTTAGTGTTGAGGATAAATGATATGTGACAACCTTAAAGTAATATAAAAATATCTCATTTCCACTAGCGATGAAATCACAGACAACACTAATGCTAATGTAGTTTATTTACTATGTTCATAATTGAAAGGCATGCCAAGTTTTAGTTAGAACTGCTAGAGGTAGGAGAAAATAAGATACAATTTTTTCCCATCCAAGTTGATAGACATTCTGAGTTCAGATAATTAAGATTATTTTACAAGAGGCAGAACCATCAGTGTTAATTCAAAAAATAATTGAATAATTATAAATAATTGAATAATAAAAATAATTGTGCTTCAAGCCCTTCCTTTGAGAAGACCCTTAAACATTTGCCTATCATAGATTTTGTTTTACAGAAATTTTATGTTTTTATAAAGTCCAAATTTAACTTTGTAGCTTCTGTATTTTCTACATGCTTTATTGGTGGGCAGGTGTTTTTCATCAAAAGGAATCAAGAGTGAAGCTATGCTAGAGCTCAAGGAACTCAAACCCTCCTCTTTGGGGCTACAAGAAGGATGTTGGTACAAGACAGTCTTCCAGAAGAACCAGCTATAACTTTCAACGGAACTCAGTAGCCTAACAAATCTGAAAAAACCTATAAACTGGGCCTGATATGCTAAGAAAGGCCTCTCCCAACCAAAGATTATAAAAATATTCACTCATGTTTACTTCTAGTATTTTTATAGCATAAACTATAGATTGAGTTCTTTTAAAAAAATTTTTAAAGTTTTATTGAAGTATAGCTCATTTATAGGGTATGATAATTTCTGCTGTACAACAAAGTGATTCGATTTTACATGTACACACAGTCGTTGTCTTTCAGATTCTTCTCCCACATAGATGATCACAGAATACTGGATAGAGTTCTCTGTGCTCTACAGCAGGTCCCCACTGACCAGTATACTGAGTTCTTTTATCTGGAGTTTATTCTGATGTAAGGAATGAATTTGGAATTCCTTTTTTATTTTTAACCAAATGAGTAGTCAGTTGTCCCAGTCTCATCTTTTTCCCACTGATTGGAAATGCCATCCTTAGGATATACTGTATTCCTGTGTACGTTTGAGTCTATGTCCTGAGTTCCTATCCATTACATTAATCTCTATATTGCACAATATTTAATTAATTGACTTTATAATTAACTTAATATTTGATTCTTATGGATTATTTGGAAATACAATAATTATACTTCGTAGCTTTGATCCGGGAGAAAAAAGGAATTAAAAAAAAAAAAACGGTTACCTTTTTAGTGTGAGAACCTCTTTTGCATTTGCAGTTCATCATTATCTCTCTTTTATTGGGCACCATTACTTCTGGCTTCCCTGGAGTTTCTGTTCCAAGTCATTCCAAAGGTGTTCCTTGTTTTATGAGATCCTATCATCATAAGCCATCCCATTCTCCATCTAGTGCCTAAGCAAGTGGTTCTCCAGTTAGAATAGGATCTAGTTATGACCATGTGTATATATAATCAAAATCAAATGTTATTCTATATTTTAAAGGAAGTACTAATAAAAGAAATCGTGCATCATGTGTGATCACTGTATATTCATCAGGACAGTGGAAATCTTCAGTGTTTCTCTTTGACAAATGTTCCTTCTGATCCCTCTCTCACCTCCCCACTTCATCTCACCAGCCCATAGTATTTCAGATCTCACATTAAACGTCACTTATTCCTTGAGCTAATGAGTAGCCTGTTATATGCTCTCATCATGTACAATAATTTTTCTTTATATAATTATTTAATTTTTGGCTTAATTTTGATCTGTTATGATAGATTCTAAATTCCATGATGACCAGGGCCATATTTGCTCTAGTGTTTCAATATTCTCAGTGCCTAATTCAGAACCTGGCCCATAATAAGAGCTCCGTATGTCTTTGTTGACTCAATAACAGTTATTCCTAGCTCCAGCAAGGGAGGCGGCATGACATCAAGATAGGAGCTTGTTTTAAAGTCAGAATGCTTTGGTCTAAATCTGTATATACCATTTATTATCTGTATGATCACAGGCACATTATTAAACGTGCCAGTGACTCAGTTTACTTGTCCATAAAATGAGGGTGCCAACATCAATAGCATAAGGCTTATGAGGATTCAGTATACCACGTAGCCACAAGAACTGAATGGATGTCAGCCATTATCATCATGGTCATCATTGGAAAGGAGATTGTTTGAAAGGAAATAAAGAAAATGCATGGAAAACATCAAAAATCTCACTTCACATCAAGTTCTTTCTTGGATTCTTTCAAGTGAGGACAGAAAAATTAAAAAAAAAAAAAAGATTTTGGCCAAGATTCCTAAAAGCAGCAAGTTTCCACCAGATGAGAAGTAGGAGACACACACCCTTTCTGCTGCAAACACATAAGCTCTCTATTCCTTTACCCACAAATGCTTCCATTGAGAAAAAGTTGCATGGTCACAAATGAACTTCTAACAATGCCAGCAAACATGCTGACATGGCAGCTCATTTCTGACAGGGTCATAGCTAGATTGTATAGGGGAATCATGAGGGATAGTGGCGAGGAAAAGCCCTGAGTTTGCCTGCAAGCTGTTGGCCAGTGATGTCAGTCATTAGCTCCCAGTTCCATACCACATGCCACAGCGTGATAAGTACCATCATCTGTGTCACCATCATTGGCATCATTACCACAGGAATTGAGTTCCTTCCAGTTGAAACCTCATGATAGTTTATTTCTTGATTTATGAGCTATTTTTCCACCCTAAGGTATGCCTGATTGATATACCTGTTCTTGGCATGGCAAGATTTCTGTGGAAAGAAAAAAGTAGCCAAAAGTAGTTCATTATTCAACCATTAAAGGAATGAACAGCTCATGGTCACCAGGACAAGCAATATACAAGTCATTTAAACTTTTTTAAAAAATATATTTAAAAACCTTTAATATTTATCCTTTTACCACATCAAAATTCTTCAAAAATTAAAGATTTAAAAAAAAAACTTCTTGCTGTATATCTGAGAGATCATACCTCTTCCTTCCTGAAAATCCTTTCAAGATGCTTCCAGAAGCCTGGCCTGATCCTGGAAGGATTTGGGAGTGATTCACAGTATTTAGAAGACCCAGTGCTCCCTGATGGCCTTCCTGTCTTAGGCATTCCTTGTAATCTGCAGCTCCCACAATCTGCAGTGGATATAATCCAGGCCTCAAAGCACCATCCTGCAAGCAGGAAGGATGGTTACAGCAGGCATGAAGACCACAGAAGGAAGACCAAAGATGGGCAGGCATTGAAAGAAGCAGCAAGAAAAACTGAAAGCTTCTTCACAGTAATAAGAACCCTGACATGTTCGCCTTAAAAACACAGGGGAAGCATGTTGAATCATAGTGCAGCAAAAAGAAAGAGAAACAAGACCTCAGTCCTGTTGAATTAGCCCTTCCTCTTCTGTGCCTCTATTTCAGCAGAATTCAGAATGACCAGTGGCAAGGTGGAAGAGGCCTCCAGGTCAAGACAAAGGGGGCTTCTGCTTCAGGGAACCATGTTGCATTTCCCAAAAGTAGTACTCATTGACCCCTGAAAATCATGGAAATGAGAGTGTGACTATCTCTGTGTTCAGAACAGCCATCCTGGAGGACCTCAGGCTTTTGAACTGGAAGCAACCATATCTAGGTATATCAAGGTGACAAGTGTCATGCTCCTCCTGTACAACTTGCCATTCCTGTAGATACAGATGAAGAGTCTCTTAAGACAACAATTGCTGCTGATGGTGTAATTTCACACGTTCACAGATCACTAATGGGGAAGAAAGGATAATGAGAACTTGGATGCCCGGGTTTCTGGCTACCTCAGAACTCTAGATATTTGAGTGCCTTTCTGGTGTCAGTGATTCCAGTGGCTTGCTTCACTATGGAAAACCCAATTTTGCCTTTCTTTAATGTTATTTTGGCAAGTTAGAAGTTTAACAACCTCTTTAGAAACCAATCTCTGCATTTGGTTTTAAGTATATGTAGGTGTCCATACAGTTTGATGTTATTAATCCCAAAGGAGTGGGTTTGAACTGAGTTGACTATTTTTCATCATGACGTAAAGTTGTAGCAACAAGCACGTAGTTTTGTAGAGATTTATTTGCATTTTAGGGACTAGGAAGTTCATATTCAAAACTTAAGGAAGAGGGAAAAGGAAGAAAGGGAGGGGAAGGAGGAGATGGAAAGGAAGGGACGAGGAAGAAGTAGGTAGAAACAAGGTGGGGTGACCAGGAGGAAAGAAAGAATATCTGAGAACAAGGTAGCAAAGCATCCTTTTGAAAGGTGGCTGAAAGAAGTGATATTGTTGCAAAGCCAGTGAGTGCCCTGAGGCTGCAGGAAGAGGCATGGATAGGTAGATATGAATCCACTCCTGGCAGCCCCCAACATTCAAGACCATTCCTCTGGTCTTCTGTGGGCAGAGGAGCTGCCACAGACTAGGACTCAGCAATGAGAAGGAGGATAAGAAGGTGGTCCATTCTCCTGGGCCAGGCCCAGCTGATAGCAGTCCTAGCCAAGACTGCTTCTGGGCAAAGAACTTGCTTAATGGGCCCCCACATCACCAGCACTCACTAAATGTTGAAGAACACAAATACTGGGATCACTTTTAAAATTGCTAGCTGTTTCTCTTCAAATGTGGGTTGAATTTTCTTTCGCAATACGAACTATGTTCCTGCCAATTTTAAAGTTTACAGCTCCAGCTGTTAGGGAGTTATGTAAGAGCAAAATGATCAAAGGGCTTCAAGAGTGGAAAATGCATTTTTCCCCTTGGTTGCATAACTCCCGCAATGGAATGGGCGATGTAATCGAAGCATCACTGGCCCACCGCTCCTGCCCATCACTGCTACTTCTACAAGTGGGAGAAAAAAAAATCACCTTGGAGGGGGAACCAAGGACATAAAAAATATTTGTTGGACTCAAATTTAGAGTGCCCAAGCATTTTTGCAAAGAAAGTTGCAAGTAACTGAAACAGGTTAAAGGAGAAACGAAATTCCCCTCAACTCTAGGGGAGCTTTCTGTAAAAATATGAACTTGGTACATCAAAAATATAGTTTGTTATATATAGGCACCATGATATTCTAATATCAGTATTTTATGAATACCATTCTTCCTATTGGTTTTTTAGTCCTTTCAGAAAAGGTAACTTACCTTTTGACCTGGTGTCCCCTGGCCCTGGCATACAATACGATCTGATCAATATATCAAATGCCTAAATAAGGATTATTGAAAATGTAACTTTAGCTGTGTATCTGCAGAAGCCTAGACATGATGCAGTGACAATGTTTGCAAGGAAGAGGCAGAGGCTTGATAAAGGCCAAACAGGTGTTATTTTTTTCTGATTTCCTTTTTTCCATATGGATCTAATTCAAAAAGAATAAGAAAAATTGAGCAAAGTCAGGTGAGAGAAGTGGGCAAAGGCAATGGTCTCTGTAAGCCCTTAGCAATAACTACAGAATATCCTGGGGGCTTCAGATACCAGTGGTTTGTCCTATGCATTTCTGGAAATATCAGCTACCAGACTGTCTTAACCCCTGCCCATAATCCCAGTGAGTAGTTGTGAAAAGCCAGGGCCCAAGTGACCCCATATGCCCCTAAGAATGGCCTGATCACCACTTGTCAAATTATATTCCAGATCCAGGACACACTCAGTCAATGAACAGCATAATTAGATTTATAAGACCTACTTCAAAAATCCAGGGAGATCCATACTCAGTGGATAGATTCCATTCCCCATCCGGAGGTGGTGGTAGGGGAAGCTAGAGATGAATTCCAAAGAGCTAGTGAAGGGTACCAGGAGGGCAGCAGGATGAGGGGACAGGATGGCCCTTGCTAACTTTCAGAGGCACTTGCCTCTCCTTTGTGGTGGGATTGGCACTTCCTGCATCCTTGCTGTTTCCACTCCACCACCCCTACCTGGCCCTTCCATTTTTCTGGTCTGGATCACCTGTTGAAGAGAGCAGAGGATTCCTCCACTGGAAAGATGTTCAATTAGAAGACTCTAAGACCCTTCTACCTTTCCAATTCTCCATCTGTATATATTTTAACAACCGTCTCCTGGATCTGTATTCACCCTGCATCTTTCAGGACCCTTCCCTACTCTATAGAAACCTTGGATTACTTTCACTGTCCCGCTCAAAGGCTGAAAACGTCCTCCCACCTTCCCCTAGCCTATTGGATGAAGGTCCCCCTGCTTAGCCTGGCTGTCATCAGCCTTTACAGCTGTGGCCTAAACCTTCCTCTTCTGTCTTATCTGTTCTCCTGCCTGGGAACACCTGCTCCATCTGAATCCTGCCCATCTTTTGACATCCCATCCAAGTAGAGTTTATCTCATTTCTTCAGGCCACTGTGATATTTCAGGCCCCCGAATTCCTGTGGAAGGTACTCATCTTTCTGCCTTCCTGGACCCATGGGTTAACTATGTGCACATCATAGTGGCTCCTAAGGTCACAGAACTTAAAGGGAACTCCAGTAGCAATGCAAGCACTGAGATAGTCAGAGGCCCACATCTCAGGGTCAGCCTGGCCATTCGATGTCCTTGTCATTCTGCTCAAGTGATTTCCAACCCAGTATGGGGAGGGATAGTTACATGACTTAGTAAGACATGCCAGAAGGCTGGGACCCCAGATTGTCTTAACCATATATTCAGTAGTATAACTTTATGTCTTGGAAAACAAATTAATTTTGTAGCAAAAATTATAGAAAGTAAAGTTTAATCAAATCTTGGCTGCAGAGTGCCACTAGAAATTGACCCTGTTTTGTGAGGATTGATGATTCTTCATCAAAAGTTCAAAGCTTGGCACCACCCCCTGCTTAAGGGATAGGGTAGATCAGAATTTCCAGGAAACATGAGATTTTTGTGGTTATTAAAATGTTAAAAGGTTAAGAAAACTAGCAGCTTACTCTATCTTAAAATATTACTTTATGTAGTGGGGGAGAAAACAATAAATTAACAGTGGGGTTCTTGTGAAAATTTAAGACAAGATCTGTGAAAGTATTTGCAAACAGTAAGGTTCTATTTAAATGTAACATGTGAGTATATATGAGAGGTTCTCATTATCTGAGGTTGATTAGTACCAGAAAAAGCTTAAGCTGAATCCCTTTAAAACAGGGACAAAGAGGACATAGAAAACGGTGGGAAATGAAAAGTTCAATTTAAACTTGGCTTTCAAAATTAAAACTAAAAATTATGAAGGGGATTTATTTATTTTACATCTAATACATTTTAGATTATTATCATGGCTATGTGCTAAATCTTAGAACAAAGAATTAAGAAAATATTGGGGATTTTTGGTGTAATTTATCTAACAAAATTGCATCATAGCACAATACAATTAGTTTTACTTCATGTTTGGGTTTCTCAACATGCTCATAAAAAGAATTTTTTGCGAAAACATTCAAAGATTTATCAATTTTCTAAAACACTGCTTTTTCTCTGGGAATTCCAACATGTCATTATTATTGTCAATTTTCTTTTCTTCAATAATCAACCGATAAAACCCTGCTAGAATTTCATTTGTCAAGAACTTTCTGTCTGACTATACTGCCAACATCTCTTTCATCAGTTATAAAATTCTGAGTACTTTCTAAATTTTTTTCCTTTTTTGCATTGTTCTCCCAACATATTTTTGATGGATTATAATATCAGCTCGTTACCAAAGTTACTATTAAACAATGACATTGGGATTATGAGTGAAGGTAGATATTAAACAATGAAGAATGTTGGAATGGGTCAATTCATGTGATAAATGGTCAGTTTATTAGGTTTGTGGTGTGTGTGTGTGTGTGTGTTATGATGACTTGCTTCCCTCTGCAGCTTGGCACTTGAAAAGGTTTGGATAATGAATTCTTAGGTTATGGGGACTCTGTCTCAGTTTTTGTATTTTTTAATAGTCACATACTTAATGTCTTACTGAAATAAGTGCTTGGTTACTTTTGACTGAATAAAGAATTGATGGATCAAGTGAGCAAATAAGTGGAGAAATAGGAGGAAATGAACAACGATCAGCTCTAGTTTTATACTGCAGAATTTACTTTTTGGTAAGAAAGCCACACACAGGAATAGCTAATCTCAGTGAGATAAAACAAACACAACAACAAAGATGAAAAGGATGTGAGACTTAGACCTGATTTCTCCATTTACAAAACAGCATCAATTTGTCCAGGGTTCCTGATGAAAACGTGTAGGTTCTTGCTGGGTCTGTCCCTTGGCAGAGTAATGAAGGAGGAATATCTATAAAAATAAAAATAATTGTGGTGAAAACTGGCATCTACCCTTTTTCCTTATACACATTCTTTTAGAAATTCTGACCTCAGGGAGTCCAGGGGGGCTACAAAACTAAAGTATAAACACATCATCTCATGGAAACATTTCCTTTAAGAGTTGGAGAGAAGAATTATATTTTCGAATAGAATACAAGCTGGCTATATACTTGTATAATAAAACTTGTTTTCTAAGAAATTTTACTTTTGCAGAAGGTCTTGAGGCTACATCTATAAGAAGCACCCCCACACACACCCTTTAGGTGCTCCCCTACACTTGAGTGAAAAATTTTAGAAAACTCTCCATCTGTCATGTTATCCTCTCAACTCTATTACACAGACATCATTATTTTTGGTTTGCATATGAAGAAACTCAGCTATAGAGAAGTTTTTTTTTAATTTTTAATTATAGCTGACTTACAATGTTCTGTCAATTTCTGCTAGACAGCAAAGTGACCCAGTCATACACACAAACATACATATATATATATACACACACACATTTATACATATATATATATACATTCTTTTTCTCAAATTATCTTCTATCATGTTCTATCACAAGTGATTGGATATACTTCCCCATGCTGTAAGCAGGACCTCATTGCCTATATTACTAAATGTAATAGTTTGCATCTACTAACTCCAAATTCCCAGTCCATCTCACTCCCTCCCCCACCTCTTGGAAACCACAAGTCTGTTCTCTAAGCCTGTGAGTCGCTACAGAGAAGTTGTGGATGAAAGCTTGCACACTCATTAGTGACAGAATTCTGCTTTCCCCAAACTGCATTGTCGAGTAGCCAAGATGACCTGTCCTATATCCATGTCCTCCTTTGCATTTTTCTTTCCCTTTGAGTGAGTCTCCTGTCCAGATGCCCATCTCTATAAGGACTTATTCCCTAGATTCCTAGAGAAAACAATCTAAGGATGTGTCTTTACTCTTCAGGGCTCTCCAGAGCAGTTGCATTTGAAAAGAAGACTGCTGGGACAGAGTAAAGGAATTGCTCTTCCTGGCATTTGCTCACAGACAGCCTGGGGCAATGCACTGGGTGTTGGTGCGCTTTCCTCCAATGATACTGTATGAAAATTTTTAGACATGTCAGGCCAGTTCCTTTTTAAAGAGATAGCCAAAAAGACATCCATGAAGTAATGTCCTAGCCTGCCTTCCCAGCATTCCAGGTAGAGTTGATGGAGAGGGAGCCAGGCAAGTCAGGGGTCTGCTGACCACAGAGAGCAGAAGCTTGCCTGCTGCCTCATTTAATCAACAGATCTTGAAGCCCATTTGACATTAGACACACTTCTAACTCCCAGGGTGAAAATACATGAATACACAAAAGATGAAAGATTGAACAATATCCTAAAATAGCTCTAGGGAAGATTGTTGCCCTGAGGGGGAACTGAGATCCATTTCAGGAACTTGTGGAGGCCTGTCGTCTCAGCTGACTTCGAAGCTGAAATATTAGCCCTCCTCCCTCGTCTCTGCAACACAAATAGTAGAGCCATTACCTGAAGAAGTTGAGTCTGTTGGTCAATCATTTTAGAAAACTCACTTGGCTCTTCTAAAACACAGGAATTTAGGGGTTGAAAACAAGCTTATGATCTCCAGGACTGGCCCAGCACTCCAACTTGTGGATAAACCACAATAGGACATAATATTCTTTCTTGCTAAGCTCCTATATAATTCTGGTTTGAATATGTCCATACTTGTGGTTTCTATTTCTGCCCTAGTTTTGCTTCCTAAACTTCAGAAAGTTTGGTTCTGAGTCTCTCTCTTGCTCTTTCTCCTGTGCATACACACGCACACACGCATATACATATACACTTTACTTCTTTTAATAGGTTTTCTTTTTACATGATAATTAGAGGATTGCAGAAACATAGGCCAAAGGTCTTATCTGACTGGCTAAGCAGGGCTTTCTAATAGAATTTGTTTATCTGGGAGTTTGTAAAAAAAAAAAAAAAAAGCAAACATGCAGGAACCCACACTGAGGCTATTAGGTGAAGAGTAAATTATTGTTTGTAGGAAGAATTGTCAGGAGAGGGCATAGTTATAAATAGCAAGCATTTATCTGGTGCTAACTATATGACAGATAGCTCCCTATATATTTTATTTCATTTTATTTATTGTTATTTCCCCAATACATTTTTTTTTTTCTACTGTACAGCATGGTGACCCAGTTACACATACATATATACATTCTTTTTTCTCCCATTATCATGCTCCATCATAAGTGACTAGACATTTTAAATAATACTCCCAACAAGCTCACTATATGTAGAACTATCACCACCCCACTGTACAAATGAGAAAGTTGAGGCATGGAGAAGTTAAATACCTTGCTTAACATGCAGCTGACTGATAGTAGAAGCAGATTTGAACCCAGGCATTCAGGCTGCCAAGTTTATGCTTTTTGTTACTCTAGAGTGTTGCTTTTCAAGTAAATGATGAGATTTCATTTATTCATCCATCATAGCATAAACCCTCTATTCTCATCTGTTCTTCCTTTCCCCCTCATCCTTTCCTTTTTTCTTATTTTTTCACTATCTCACTATTTGCCCCCAAATGAAAGGAGTTCTTTTTTTAAGCATATGCTATACTTAACACTCCAAGTTGTTCTCATTCATTCAGCAGATAAGAGGACATTCCCGTTGAAGATATTTGAAGATAGAAATCAGATTTGCTTACTGAAAGCATACACAGAAAATAAAGATGTGTCTTAGAAAAATTTTTCTTCTGAGGGTTAGTACAGATTTCCCTACTTTGCTCTTACTCTCTGGATTGCAAAAAACCCTTAAGAGTTTTGTCTTTATCAGTCTTCCTTAACATTTTCAGGGCTTGAGTCCAATCCATATAGATTGGATTATAGTTGGCCTCAATTTGGCAGAAATTCTATAACCCACATATCATCCACTGAACAGAAGCCATTGCTGGTTCTTTATCCTGGCCTCAACACTGTAGTCATTTGCATGATAATTTTCTTATTTCTGTGATATGTCTTTTGGGGACTCTGTTTTTGAGTTTCCCATCAAACCAAAACCAGATTTCTCTTTTCCATTCTAGCTCATTCTGTTTGTTCAAGGTAGAGGTCAACTGTAAGGTAGGGCTTGTTTCTACCATCTACTATACGATCAACCACTGGAAGGCTGGAATCAATGATAGCATCTTTGTTTTCTGGTGCCTGGCACTGCCTAGCATGTAAGAGTTGCTTAGTGATTGCAGGTAAAATGAATGAAACAATGACGATCAGAATCTTTTCCTCTATGTTGGCCATCTTCCTATTTCAGACCTTGAGGACAACATCCTCCTCCTCCTGTTTACTCAAGAATTCTTCCCCAGTGGGTATGCCATTATTAAATTGGTAGACTCCTGAACTGAGAATAGGTGGATAATGCTTATACTTCAGGATATCCTCTGACCAACTATTGAATGAAAACCCTTTCCCCAAATGCTACTAACTGCTGAAGATTGGTAATGAGTGCATAAGGGTTATTATATTATTTCCTCTATTTTTGTGTACATTTGAAATTTTGCATAACTTGTTCAAATCTGCCTACCTGACATATTACAGTTAAATTGGGATAATATTGATTTTAAAGGAAGTGGTTAATATGGAGTCCACTTAAGTCTTTCATATTTCATTGCAAAAGATGTTACTTTTATTTCACCCATAGTGGAGTACTGATTTAGACGCAGTTTAGTTAGAGCTGGCAAAAGCATTTCAATTTAAAACTTGATGACTTTTTTGGAAATAATATTTATTCTTTATCTTCCTTGTGGAATGCGTTGTCTGGGGGGTCTGTGTTACCACAAGGGGGTCAATCAGTTTCAAAATGCTGAAGAATATAATGCTGACATTTCATAAGGACTTAAATATAAAACGGTACCAGTGAGAATATAAACTTGAAACTTTAAATATATATGATAATTCTGTGTGTATGCTTGTGTGTGGATATATGTTAGACAAATATTTATGGCAAGAGATCTTTCCACTTAAGGGCAATGAAAAAATGTTAGCTATAGTCATTAAAATTGTAAACACTGATGGTTCAGAAATGTTGAAACAGCAGGTTCCTGTCTTTAGCCCTGCAATTAGACTTTACTGTACAATTGCATTAATTGAAAAACAGGCATTAAGATATCTTTACCTATGCTAATATCTCTACTTCAAACAGGCTGGACAATGGCTTTTTACAGTAATAATCATCACTAGTTTACTGGAATTTTTAAAAAATTGAAATAATATACACAAAGAAAGGAAATAAACTTAAGCTAGAACTCCTTGGTGTTGGGGGTTTTTTAGAAGAAAGTTGGATCCAGGCTGCGTAGATCTGTAATACATTACCCATTGCTTGCTTCCAACACGTATGTTTCTGAAATTCTCTGTGTCCCCGTCTCCCACTTTCTATCATGTGCAGAGAATTGAAACCCACAGTTTAGAAATATAAGGATTACTCTTACATTTCACATAGGGGTTTTTCCTCAAATACACAATATCTGAAGAAATTTGCCCAAACCCCCTTGAGAAAACAAAACTTACTCCTACTTGTAATTAAGTTCCTTCTTTTTTTGTGAAGAGAGCTAGTGTATTTGATAGCTTTCTAGTACCATAAATATTCCTTAGTGGTGTGCAGATTTAATAAGCTTCTGAAATCCAGTATTGGGGGATACATGTACCCCTATATAGATATAAAGATGAGGCATCATGAGATGTGGATACATCTGCAAATCAGATGGTAGCATCTCAATAAGGTGATGGCTGGGAGGAAGGCTGATGAGATTGAATGCCACTGTGTGTTAGATCCCCAGCAGAATGCACATAAGGAGGCCATAGCTATCTTGAGGGACAAAAAAAAACGCTTGAATTCTCTCCAAATTCAGAGATTGGCAGGGTTTTGGACCAGGCATTCGGCAATATGAATAGCTCATTTTCAGACATGGTACACTTCTTATCTGATTTGAATCAATTCAGTATGGTTTCCCCAGAAGACTGAAAACAAAGTAAATATTAAACTGTTCTCACTGTGTTAGCCAAAGGCAATTAATTCTGGTCAGTATAATCCTAACAAACTAAGATGCTACAAATGGAACATTCTGAGTTCTGCTGACCCACTTCAAATGAAAGTATATGCAATTGAAGCCAATTGCATGACCAGTTAGGCCTAGTCAGAACTATTTAACATTACTTTACTACACGTCTCTGTGTTAAGCATATGCTCAACTCTCTTCGGTCGACCAGCCTAAAGCTATAATATTCTAAAGTACAGCATTCAACCGTTAGTCCTTGAGGAAGGACAACCTTTGATCACAAATCCCTTTGGCCCTCCACTCTGTGTTACCAGATCAAAAAATAGAAGTATTTATTTCATTTGGCATAGATTGGAAAATTAAATCAACACATCACCAAACACAAGCTCCAGAAGATGTGGCTCAGACAAGGATCATAGTGCAGTCCCAGAGAAACAGTTTTATGGCACATAAAGTTTTTATTATGCATAAACTCTAAAATTTATTTTTAATTTTTTTCAAGGCTGTCAGTGGGAGGATTGCTGGCCTATAGCAAATTTCAGATTGTAAAACTCTTTCCATAATGAAGCAACAACTTTTTCCACAGTGACTGTGGTCCAGGTTCTCACAGCCGTGTTTTTACCACACTGGGTCACAGCCAGGTATCTTGGAAGGTTGACACATAGAGCCAGCTAAGGAAGTGCTAAATGAATAGTTCTCTCACAATGTTCTTCCCCTTCTTCCTCCCAGACCCCAAACCACTGGCTTCCCTACCACTGGGCCAGGACACATCCTTCCCTCTTGCCCCTCTTTTTTACACAGTGGCCAGCATTCTGCACTGCTTTGGGCCCATGGCTTGGCTCATGTTCCTAGAGCCTTGGAATTCATCTAGCAGTGAGACCTCACAACCAAAACTTCCTGTGCAGACTTCAAACACACACACACACACACACACACACACACACAAACACCAGGACTGGCTCTTAGGGAGCAAGAAAATAACACCAACTACACAAACCCTTTTCTCAAACTTGCCAGCAACATTCTAATAAATCCACCCTTGTTGCCCTGGGTGGAAGAAACACTTCTGGGATCACTTAATCGCTACTTGTGGGATGAAGCAGCCTCCAAACCCAAAAATAATAGCCTAGATTGTTCATAGAATCTCTGCTGTGAGCTACAGATAGTTTCTGAAGTAAAAAGTCACTCTCTGCAGATGTCAACAAAATCCCATCCTTTTTTAAGGCAGTCAGTTTTGGTTCCTCCCAAATCTGTTTGATTTCTGCAAAAGCTTGCACTCTGGTAGAGGAAATAAATATTTTATATATATAAATGTAATATAAATAATCATAATATGAGATTTCTGTGCATGAGGAAATTAATTCATAGAACTCGGGTCTCTTCTAGCAAAGGCTTTAAAACAGTAGCAATTAGATTTTTTCTGCTGAAGGGATGGAGAAGCCTCCTGGGAGAGGTGAGATTTAAATTCAACCCTAAAAGGAGACATGCAGCCATAATCACCTCAGGAAAAGTTCTTCCTCTGTCCTGTCCCACCTTCCAAGGAAGAAGTGTATATTTTGCAGAAATTGTTGGGATCTGATGCTGAAAAGCAGCCACTTTGAGGAGGAGAAGAAACTGATATTCAGCTGGCCCATACTTGGAAAGCCAGTGCTTAAATGACCAAGGCTTTGCTTGCCCACTCATCTCCCTTCTTCCCCAGGTACTTTTAAACCATGTAGGCAGAAGTTCAATTGTAGATCTAGTCCTGGCTTTCGGTGAGGGAATCTAAACAGCAGACTTTCTCTGGAATTGGAACTCATGATTTAAAAAAATTCTCTAAGGAAACTCATGATTTAAAAAAATTCTCTCAGGAAAACCTTCTATTTATGGACCAATAGTAGAAAAAAGTCTTTAGAATCCAAGTACTCCTAAGAAAATTGAGATTTATGGGTAGCAGGACCTCAAAAACAGCACAGTATACAGAAAACCACCATGAGTCATATTTTCCATCAGTAAAATTTTTAAAACTTGTGCTTACATTGATTGGGCAAAGATCATAGAGCTTCAGACAATTAGAAGAACATTGGCTGTCAGACACTAAGGATAACTGTAATAAGATGAATAGGTTTGAGCAAGTTTCTTAGAAATGTGATGAACCAAAGACAGCTAGGAAATGAGTGGTGCCCTTAAGGATACAGAGCAAATGTGTCTTGCTCATGACCAGAGGCCTCAAATGAGTCTTCTTATGTACTATGATTTGGAAGACCTGTTTAAAAAAGCCCTTTAGTACTTCTTTCAGGAGAGATAAAAGCTATGCCATCAGAGATTCATTATTTGGGGTTAGGATTTTCATTATCCATTTTTTAATGGAATGCACAAATTCCTGGGAAGTAGTATGATATTAACATTAACAATCAATTGAAACAAAATAAATGAAAAGAGAAATATCAATGGATACTACAGAAATACAAAAATACCATAAGGGAATACTATGAACAATTATATGCCAACAAATTTGACACCCTGGAATAGACAACTTTCTAGAGACATACAGCCTGCCAAAACTGAATCAAGAAGAAATAAATCAATTGAACAGACCAATCACTAGAAATGAAATTGAATGTGTAATAAACATTCCCTACAAACAAAAGTCCAGGACCAGATGGCCTCACAGGCGAATTCTACCAAACATGTAAAGAAAAACTTATACTCTTTCTTCTTAAACTTTTTCAAAAGATTGAAGGAGGAATACTCCCAATGGCATTCTAAGAAGCCACCATCACCCTAATACCAAAGCCAGACAAAGATACTACCAATGAAGAGAATTAAAGGCCAATATCTTTGGTGAATATAGACGCAAAATTCTCAACAAAATATTATCCATCTGAATCCAACAATGTATAAAAAAGATCATACACCACGACCAAGTGGGATTCATCCCAAGTTCACAAGGATGGTTCAACATATGAAAATCAATCAACATCAAACACCATAGTAACAAAAGTCTAAAACCACATGATCATCTCAGGAGATGCAGAAAAAGCTTTTAACAAAATCCAATATCCATTCATGATAGAAACTCTTACCAAAGTGGGTATGGAGGGAACATAGCTTAACATAATAAAAGCCATTTATGACAAACCCACAGCCAATATAATACTCAATGGAGAAAAACTGAAAGACTTCCCACTAAAATCTGGAACAAGACAAGGATGCCCAACCTCACCATTTTTATTCAGCATAGCATTGGAAGTCCTAGGCACAGCAATCAGACAAACAAAATAAATAAAAAGTATCCAAATTGAAAGAGAAGTGGTAAAATTGTCACTGTATATAGATGACATGATAATATATATGGAAAACCCTAAGGGCTCCACACAAAAACTACTCAAACTGATCAACAAATTCAGCAAAGTAGCAGAATAAAAGATTAACATTCATAAATTTGTCACAAAAAAAAGGAAGTTCCCATCATGGCTCAGTGGTTAACAAATCCAACTAGGAACCATGAGGTTGCACGTTCGATCACTGGCCTTGCTCAGTGGGTTAAGGATCTGTTGTTGCCATGAGCTGTGGTGTAGGTTGCAGATGTGGCTTGGATCCCACGTTGCTGTGGCTTTGGCATAGGCCAGAAGCTACAGCTCCAATTAGACCCCTAGCATGGGAACCTCCATATGCTGCTAAGGTCCTAGAAAAAACAAACAAACAAAAAAAGAAGAAATTGGTCACATTTCTGCACACTAACAATGAAATATTAGAAAAGGAAAACAAAAATACCTTTTAAAATTACACCCTAAAAAATCAAATACTGGGAATAAACCTGTCCAAGGAGGTGAAACACTTATATGCTGAGAACAATAAAACATTAATTTTATTTTTGATGGAAAGATATTTCGTGTTCCTGGATTGGAAGAATTAATATCATTAGAATGGCCATACTACCCAAAGCGATCTACAGATTTAATGTGATCCCTTTAAAATTACTCATGACCTTTTTCACTGAACTAGAACAAACAATCCAAAAATTTATATTGAACCATAAAAGACCCAGAATTGCCAAAGCAATCCTGAGGAACGATAACCAAGAAGGAGGCATAACTCTCCCAGACTTCAGACGATATTGCAAGGCTATAGTAATCGAGACAGTGGGTACTGGTACAGAAATAGACATATAGACCAATGGAACAGAATAGAAAACCCAGAAATAAACCCAGACACCTACAGTTAGTTAAGTCTTTGACAAATAGGGCAAGAATATAAAATGGGGAAAAGACAGTCTCTTCAGAAAGTGGTGCTGGGAAAACTGGACAGCTGCATGTAAATCAATGAAATTAGAACACACTCTCACAGCATGCGCAAAAATAAACTCAAAATGGCTTAAAGACTTAAACATAAGATAAGACACCATCAAGCTCCTAGAAGAGAACATAGGCAAAACATTCTCTGACATTAACTGTACAAAGGTTTTCTTAGATCAGTCTACCATGGCAAGAGAAATAAAAACAGATATAAACCCATTGGTTTATGGACATGATCAAACTTACAAGCTTTTGCACAGCAAAGGAAACCATTAAAAAAAAAAAAAAGACAACCTACGGAATGGGAAAAAATAGTTGCAAATTACGCAACCAACAACGGCTTAATCTCCAAAATATATGAGCAACTCGTACATTTCACCAGGAGGGGGAAAAATTGAAAAATAGGCAGAAGACCTAAATAGACATTTCTCCAAAGATGACACATGGATGGCCAAAAGGCACATGAAAAAATGCTTAACATCACTAATTTTTAGAGAAATGCAAATCCAAACTACAATGAGGTACCACCTCACACTGGTCAGAATGGCTAAAAATAATAAGTCCACAAATAACAAATGCTGGAGAGGGTGTGGACAAAGGTATACCCTCTTAAACTGTTGGGGGCAATGTAAGTTGGTACAACCATTATGGAAAATAGTATAGAGGTACCTCAAAAAGATAAATATATAACTACTATATGATCCAGCAGTCCCACCTCTGGGCATATATCCAGACAAAACTTTCATTCAAAAATATTCATGAACCCCTATGTTTATTGAAGCACTATTCACAATACCCAAGACATGGAAACAAACTAAATGTCCATTGACAGATGAATGTATTAAGAAGATGTACATATACATGATAGAATACTACTCAGCCATAAAAAGAACAATATAATACCATTTGCAGCAACATGGATGGAACTAGAGATTCTCATACTAACTGAAGTCAGAAGGAGAAAGACAAATACCATATATTACTTATATCTCGAATCTAATGTATGGTGCAAGTGAACCTATCTACGTAAAAGAAATAAACTCATGGACCTGGAGAACAGAGTTGTGGTTGCCAGGGGAGGGGGGAGTGAGTGGGATGAACTGGGCATTTGGGGTTAGTAGATGCAAACTATTGCATTTGGAGTGGAAAAGCAATGAGATCCTACTGTACAGCACAGGGAACCATATCCAGTTACTTGTGATAGAACATGATGAGGATAATATGAGGAAAAGAATGCATATATATGTAAAACTGGGTCACTTTGCTGTACAGCAAAAATTGACAGAACATTGTAAATCAGCTATAATAAAAAAATTAAAAAAAACGATCAATTGATAATGATAAATCAGTAACTTCTCTGGAAACTCAGATAATAAGACAGATGGAATGAATTTTGGTGGAAAGCTTATTTTGCACTGTGTCAGAATGGAGGTCAGCAGAATTAAAGCAGTGAGCATATAAAACCTATTAAGAGGAATCCTGGATAGCCAAAATTTTAACATAAAATAATAAACCCTAATTGCCATGATTTCTTTTTTTTACATAGTTGGTTTACAATGCCATGCCAATTTCTGCTGTACAACAGTGATTCAGTTATATATGTACACACAATCATTCTCTTTCAGACTTTTTCCCCACATAGATTATCACAGAATATTGGGTAGAGTTCTCTGAGCTAAACGGCAGTTCTCTGTTGGCCAATCATTCCATATACCTCTGTGCATATGCCAATCCCAAACCCCCAGGGCATCATTTCCTCTATCCCTCAAATTACAATACCTAGGACTCAAGTCTCCTCCAGGAAAAATTTTAAATAATCGCACTTAGAGTGTTTCAATTTATATAATATATGGATATCATTAATATACATTGTATATGTGTGTATATATAGTTTCATGTATATATACATGCAAGCCCTTGGTCTTCCCTCTTAGACAGGATGTTTTCATCCTCCTCCATCCCAGCTAAAGGATGAGATAACCAACCAGACAGCTCTGATGGAGGCACTGCAGGCAATATAGCCCTGTCCATAGCAATTGCCCAGATCTCCTCATTTTCCTGCCAGTTTTGTTGTTTCTTGCTCCTGTTTTCTTCCAGTTCTGCTCAGCCCTAACTTGGTGTCAGGTCTTGTGTCTGCTCTTCCCTTCTGCATTTTGAAAATGAATTTTGTTTCTCTGGTTTTATTTTAGACCTGATTTAAACTCACCATCCAACAATTTTGCTTGCAGAACACTGGGTAAAATCTCCACATGACACATTCTTGCTTTGATGTTTCCCTGAGGAGTTTGAGGGAGGCAGGGTCTGAGGGGTGCAGACTGATGTGGGTCTGCTGCCATGGTTACCAGGTGTCCCACATCACAGTCTCTGATGGCTTCTTCCCATAGAGTAGGAATGGAAGGAATGGTAGAGATGTTGGCCCCAGCTAAAGTAAGTCCATGGATGACTGGCAAATTTATAGCAGAGATGATTATGGGAACATTTTAATGGCATGTGTTTATCTATCTTTACCCTACTTACAAAAGTAGTATATTATTGTAGAAAATTTAAAAAAAACAAAACTTTTTTTTTTGTCTTTTGCCTTTTTAGGGCTGCACCCATGGCATATAGAGGTTCCCAGGCTAGGGGTCAAATCAGGGCTGTAGCTGCCAGCCTACGCCACAGCCACAGCAATGTGGGATCCGAGCTGTATCTGCGACCTACACCACAGCTCATGCCAACACCGGATCCTTAACCCACTGAGCTGAGCCAGGGATAGAACCCGCATCCTAGTGGATACTAGCTGGGTTCATTAACCACTAAGCCATGATGAGAACTCCTGAAAAAAAAATTTTTTTTAATGTGAAAAAAAGTAATCTTGAATGATCCATAGTCCTATCACTAGGACATTATATCTGTTCACATTTTAGTTTATAATTTTCCAGTATTATTTCTTATATGTAAGTATATATTTACACATCAAAATTAGTCACACGAGTCATTCTGGTTTGTTTTTACTTAATTTCACTTAATATAGTCAATGAATATTTCCTAGGTCTTTAACTGGTTATAGTAAATTTGAAAAGTCTTTTATAAGAAACTCCCATGAATTCAATGTAATGGGAAGCTGGCTATGAACAGTTATGATGACGTAATTAAATCATAAGTAGGTCTATTAGAGATAACTATAAAGCACAATCTAAGCATGACTTAGTGATCTAGATTCTTCCTGAGGCAATATCACTTAGAGGTAGTGATCCTCAGTGGCAAATCCAGACAAAGTCAGAACTTCATTCTGGAGCACTGGACTCGGAGTCAAATACTCTAGTTTAAGTTGAGATCAGTGAAATTCAACAAATGCCTTGGCCTTTGTTAGGCTGTTTTCCCATCTGTAAAACTAAACACATAGTCCCTGCTATGGAGAGTGGGGATAAATGAGATAATGCTTTGTGAAATGGGAAGTGCTAAGCAAACGTGATAGTTGATTGTTTCTAGAGGAGAAAGTTCATCAGGAGTGCTGTCATTAAGTTTCCATTAAGTTTATCTTATTGATTTAATGGGGCAGGGAAATTTTCTAAGATATCTCCAGGTCTCTGAATTTTCTCTTTGCTAATGTCAGCAGGTTGGACATTTCTGATTTTCTCCCTTTTAAGATCATCAGGGTGGACTTTTCCTAGACTTGCTTTTATTTTTCAAGGTCACCTTCTATTAAAAAAATAAAAACAGAACAAAACAAACAAAAATACTAGTTGAAAAATCTTATGTGCTTTCACTGACTTAACCCAGGATATTAAATGTAAAACTCTCTATCTGGAAGCCTAAAATAAACTTTTACTACAGGTAGATTTTAGAAAATGACCTAAAAATAAGTACTCCTCCACCAATAACACCAAACATTCACCTCTTAATTGCTAATTTTTATGTATGGTGTGGAGGAAAGGGATTGAGAAAACCATGAAAAATGCAAAAATGAGAAACTTGTGACACTCCACTCTACTTAAAAAACTATGAAACAGATCTAAATACATTTCATATTGTATCTCACAAACTAAAATTAATGCCTGTATGGTGACCAAATACCCATTGTCTTGTGCTCTTCTCTGTTAGATGTGAGTTCATTTTGGTGCTGATTCTCAACTAGATGATGAGCCCACTGAGGGCAGTATATACTTAGTAAACTCTGTGGTTCCCATGAGTTTTGTCACAGCAGAAGGAGATCATTAAAACCTACTGCTCCAAAATATACAAAGTACTCTTAAAGTCAACAATAAGAAAACAAACAACTCAATTTAAAAATGGGCACAAGATCTGAAGAGACATCCCACCAAAAAGACTTACAAATGGCAAAAAGGGGGGGGCATATGAAAAGATGCTCAACACCATATATCCTTAGGGAATTGCAAAGTAAATTAACTAAAATTAAACTATCGAAACTAAAATTAAACTAAAACTACAATGAGGAACCACTATATACCTGTTAGAATGGCCCAAATCCAAAACACTGAAAACATCAAATGCTGGTGTGAATATGGAGTAACAGGAACTCTCATTCATTGTTGGAGGAAATGTAAAATTGTACAGTCACTTTGGAAGACAGCCTGATAAGTTCCTACAAAGCTAAATATATTCTTACCATATGATCCAGCAATTATGCTCCCTGATATTTATCCAAATGAGTTGAAAACATATGTCCACGTGAGAACCAGCACACTAATATTTAAAGTAGCTTTATTCACAATTGCCAAAACTTTAAAATAGTCAAGTTGTCCCTCAGTGGGTGAATGGATAAATAAACTGTGGTATATTCATACAATAGAATAGTATTCAGGTATAAAAAGAAATGAATTATCAAGCCACAAAAGACCTGGAGGAAACTTAAATGCATAAGCCAGGGGAAAGAAGCCAGTCTGAAAAGGTTAGACACAGTGTAATTCCAAATATAGAACATTCTGGAAAAGGCAAAACTATAGAGGCCATGAAAACTGGTTGTCAGGGGTTAGAGGGAGGGAGGAAGGGAGGGAGAGGAGAATAAAGAGATGGAGCACAAAGGATTCTTTAGGGCAACGAAACTACTCTGTATGATTCTGCAATGGTAGATACAGGTCATTATACATTTATCAAACACTACAACCCAAAGTGAAACCTAACGTAAATTATGGGCTGTGTTTAACATAATGTGTCAATACTCCTTCATCACTTGTAACAAATATAACACATTAATGTAAGATGTGAATAGGGAAAACTGGGGGACAGGGAAGAGGAGAATAAGAATACACTCTGTACTTTGTCCTCAATTTTTTCTTTAAAGGCAAAACTATTCCCCAAAATAAAGTCTATGAGTCAATAACTTTTTATTCCTATTGATTGGTTGGCTTCTTTTAATGGCGAGAAATGGCGCCTCTGAAGAGCTTGTTGCTTTGTCCTAACAGGAACTGCTCCTGACAGTCAGAACTGTGAAGAGTTCCCACTGGAATGCAAGGGTGCAGACAATATAGAATTTGAATCTATGTGGCTGCCAGCCAGTCGAGCCTCTTTCTTCCTCTGAGCCTTGATCTTTTTTAAAATTAATTCTGCAGGAAATTTCATATGCCTTGGAAGCAAAATGGCTCCTCCCTACCACCTCCTGAGGGAAGTGCCCTTGTGGCCCTGAGTGTAGACACAGACAGGGAAAGGCTGATTAAGCGGATCCCTTCCTCTCCTCCTGGGAGTCCTGGAGTTGCACAGAATCATAACTTCCCACCCAGCTTTCTCCTAAGCTAAGGCCACTTTAATGTACTTGCCTTATTAATCTTTGCACCCTCATTAAATGGGATATGTATTGAATGGATGAGAAGTGTGGGAGCCGTGGCAGAGGAGAATATTCTGGGCTGTGTGGAGTCAACCTGGAAAAAAATTAATGAGGGGAGGGGAGAGGGAGAGAGAGAGAGAGAGGAGAAATGAGACGAGACAGAGAGGATATCTTTTCCAAAATTGTAATGCATAGATGTTTAAATATGCCCGCACCCACCATGATTTGAACTCAGAATTTACGCATGGGAGTGTAGGGTCACATGCATATGTGGGAAAAGAGAGTTTATGGGAAGAACTGATGTGTTATCACATTTTTTTCACACTCTCTTATTTTTGTTCTTTTTCTCACCCATCTCCCCTAAGCTATTATACTTTTCTAATATTTTTTCCTGTGATCACTGTAGAACAATAGTTATTTAGAAACCACCTTCCTTTTTCTAAACCCTTTCTCAGAACTCACATTTTCTGTTAAAACCTTCCATAAGACAAATTCCTATTTGATTCACTATGATATTTAAGGTATCCTGATACTGTAGCTAATTGACACTAGGCATCAAAAGAAGACTTAGAAAATCAAAACCAAAGAAGAACATTAAAGCAGGAAAAGAATTTAAAAGTCCTGGAGACACGTTTCTTCTTTTTTTTTTTTTTTTCCTATATGAAGAAACTGGGACACATAAAAGTAGCTTCCTTAGTGTCACACAGCAGCAGATCTATGGGACTAGAACCGGAGTTTCTCGGAATCTTTTTTCTCTTATCTTTCTCAGAATCTTTTTTCTTTTATATTTATTCTAAAGGAATACAAATTTTGTTTCAACACTTCTTTAGTTTTTTTAAAAAAATTATTTTTAATTACAAAGAAGCATGTATTTATTTATTCATTCATTAACTCTATAAATATACGAAGGCACACTCTGTTCCAGCACCACTGGCCCTGGCAATACAGAAATCAGTGGGACAGATGGGGGTCCTTCCCTGTCTAGAAGCAACATCTTCAGCACCTTCATTATGAAAAAAATAAAGGGGGGGGGGACAGTAGATAGAAACACAAATTGCACTCAGATCCTGCCCTCATGGAATTTAGGATCAATCAGAGGCTAAGTGAAGTGGTACCGAGGAAATAAAATTAAGGTTGAAAAGAGAGGTTAGATACTGGGTGTTTTAATTGCCCCATTTATAAAGGGTGCTTGTTATTCCATCCAGAGTAAGTAATCATTGGAGGATTTTAAACAGAGAAGTCAGGGACTAAGATCTATGTTTTAGAGAATTCCTTCTGGTACAGTAAAAAAGGGGCTGATCGGATGAAAACACCAATTTGAAAGGGATCTGGGAGTCAGGGCAAGAAATGATAAGGATGTGAACCAGAGCAGCAGCCACCCTGCCTTACAGCAGCCATCCCATTGGCCACATCCTTCACCAAGGCTGGCCCTCTGCATGCAGCAGCACAGAGCTGGGCACTGACTTCAAGAAAGACATGAGTCCCCTGCTCCAAAAGCTCACTTGCTAACCTAAAATATCTGATAGCATTCCAGAAAAGAGATATTTATTGGGTGGTGCCATTTAAAACCCCAGAGCCCCCTGAAAAGCCAGTGTGAGTCAGAACTGGAGATCAAGTGGCTGCACCCATGAAAAGCAGGGTCAAGACCCAGTTCCTTGCCAAGTCCTAGACTTGGAGGGATCTCCCAAGCTCTTCCCCAACTAGACCACTCTTACATAAAGAATGGAATTCTATGAATACTAATTAAGGCAAGCTAGTTTGATTTCCTATAGTAGGGGTTGGCAAAATTTTCTTTAAAGGGCAAGAGAATAAACATTTTAGGCTTCATGGGTGATAGAGTCTCCATGGTAACTACTCAATTCTGTTGCTATAGACAAAATCTAAATGAATGAGCTTGGCCGTGTTCCAATAAAATTTCAGTTGGCATTGAGGGTGGCTGTTTCCCAGATCCAAGCCCTTTCCATTTCTTCTCCTAAATCCCAGGATCCCTTTCAAACTAGTCTGCTCTTCCTATCCAGTCAATCCTCTTCACTGTACTAACAGGAATTCTCTAAAACACAGAACTTAGTCCATGATTTCTCTGCTTAAAACAGGCAGAGGGCCAGATTTAACCTACAGACATGGTGTGCCCACACCCCAACCCCACTCCTCCATTTCCCATCCTATAGAAATCACTCTCTATAATTTTCCTACAAGGACGTATTTACTGTACATTATCCCATGCATCCTTAACAAGTACAAATCTAACATTTCAGCAGAATTGCTATTTTTTCTCATTCCTTACTTTCTTTTTGTGAAGCAGATAAACACTGTGTTTAGAAAATAAATGTAGAATTTTGTTTTATTTTAGGTACTGATAAGCTGTAGCAAGTAATATAAATGCATAGCATTTAAAACTGGAAGGGATTTGGGGATCTACTAATCTAACCCCCTTTCCTGATGAGGCTGCAGAGACAAAAGGACTGCCCAAGGTCATAGACCTTGCCCAGGTATGCAAGTTGTGTTCAAGCTGTGCAAGCTGAGGGGCACCTTTTTAGGGGTATGTTCCTCTGTGTGACCACACTCATAGAAACATGCTCTGACTCTTTTCCTTGATTTATTCAACTTCATTTTGAAAAATATAATAAAACCAAACTAAAATAGCCTCAGTTTCTTTTTGAAAAATATAATAAAACCAAACTAAAATAGTCTCCTAAAATAAAACCAAGCCTTAAAGAAGCACATTCTGATGACAGCCCAAACCAGCTAGCAAGTCATCCTCTCTGAAGGCCATGGTCAAATAGGTTCCTGTGGCCAAGCAGACACACACAGGTGTCAGCTGAAGCATCAGTGCCCCTGAAATTCTTGTTCTGGCAGAAGATTGACTAGCTGTGATGTGTAGAAATCCAGACTTAAATCACTTTCTTTAGGAGCATCCATTCTTCTGTCCTAGAACCATCAGAAATAATTTGTCTATTATATTAAAATGTTATTTGTCAGTTGAGATTTCCAATACCATACAAGCTAACTGAGCCTTGTGGTGGAAATGCCCACAAATTCTCCAAGGAACTGTGAGCCACAATTAACATTCCATTGGAATGGGGTGAATACAAAACTAGAGAAGAAATGGCAAGAAGAGGAGTATTTCCAATGACACAATTTTCATTCTGACATTTCCATCTTTTCTCCAGGATTCCCATTTTGCAGGCAAATAAAGATAAAAATGCCATACACTATTTTTGAATTTAGATCTTCAAGATGGAATATTTATCCCCGCATTGAACATTTTCCTTGAATGCAAGTTACAGAAATTAATTACACTATGTCCTTGACTGACTCATCCAGCAATGGTTCCCAGAGAGAGGTCACATTAATTGTATTCATTCTTTTAATATCCTTCCACTTAACATCATGTCCACTTGGCATCTTTGGATTTTAATATTCTTAAATCTTTTTATGCACATTTAGTTCCATCACAAAAGATTGTAAACTCTTTATCAGTTGATGTTATCTTTTATTTGTTTTATTTCATATTTTTCTTTCCCTTCATTTACCAGATTTATTTCAGACACACAGCTAATCTAGATTAGCATCAACTCTGATCCAGAGGACTGGGGCAGTTCAAAAGAGTAAGCTCTCTTCTGGGCTAGAGTGAGATTGCTCTAAAGACTTAGAAATGTCCCTGGGTTTCCACTACTTAACTTTGTTTACTAGATGCCAGGCAATACGCAAGTGCTTCGGGTTATGTCATTTAATCCTCCAACAACTCTATGAGATACGCATATAATTATTTCCATTTAAAGAGAGGGGTATTAAGGTTTAGGGAGGTTAAATAAATCATCCAAGGTGACAAAACGAAGAAGTGCACAGGCTAAGGACCCCAACCCGTTTTGTCAGCCTACAGAGCACAGACTGTTAAATGCTATGAAGACCCTTCTAGTTTGCCAGATGAGGCCAGAATAATTTTTTTTTCAAAATGAAAATCAGATTATGTTATGCTTCTGCTGTGAACCCTTCAATAGCTTTTCATGTGTGCAGGACTTTATTCAAAATGCATCTTCCATAATATGGCATTTAAAATCCCCTGCCCTCCCTCTCATTCCTACCTCACATTTTTCTACCCATTCTACTCCTGACTTACACCTTATGTACCAAGCTGCTTGCTTCTAAATATGTTGCATTACTTCACTCATCCTGCTTTCCTCATAATGCCCTCTCTGCTCGGAGAACCCCCTTTCCTAATCTGCCTGGGACATACTTACTCATTAACATTCCATTCACTGTCCCCTCTTCTTAAAGATTTTTATGAACTTCCTCCCAGTTTGCTTCCATAAGCCCCATTTCCACCTCGTGCAGACTTTTGTCATGGTGACTAGAGCACATCACTGTACTCCTGTCAATAAATCCAAATGCCTCTGAAAACCAAGCCCTAGGCCTTATTTATCTTCTATTCTTAGTGCCTATTATATGCACATAGTAGCTGCTTAATCATTGCAGCAACAAACCATTTGCTGAGCATCTGACATGTGCTCAGTTTACATGTATCTATTAATCATACATCTGTATGTATGTATATGCATATGTATATGTATGTTCATGATAGGTGTTAGTACTCCCCTACAGATAAGGAAGCTATTGTAGCTTGGAGAGGTTGCATAAGTGACAACTGGAATTTGAACCCAAATTTGACTGACTTCAAAGAGGAAAGGAGGAGGAAGAAAAAGATACACAATTTCAAACAAATGAAATACTCTATATGACATTGAGTGGCAACATTGACCCCACCAGAAGGTGAACAGCATATTTTGCAAATGGACAATACTATTATGGGGGGAATCTATCTTAGATGCTCAACTGGTGGTACCCTTTTTGGGGGAGAATTCAAAGCAAGTATGTCTGCTGCTGCAGAACCATTTGCACAATTCCACTTCCAGGAATAAAGTGGAAAGGAAAAAAAGAGACTTTTAAAATCACAGTTCTTCCTCTAGGACAGACTGTCATTCTATCTCAACAGATAAAAAATAAAAATCTTTATAACAAACCAGACTAGTAAAGAAGTTCTTTAAGCAAAAAAAAAAAAGACCCTTGCCCTCAACTTTATAAACAATCCCCTTAAATTATTCTAATTTGAGTGTGCCATCTGTTTCCTGCTGGGATGCTTATTGATGCAGTTAGGAGCATATAATTTCTAGGAAAAAATCTAAATGGACAAATTATTTATGAATATGCAAATGCACATTACAGCAGCAATGGGATTACATGTCCTACTTATCACATTGGGAGCAATTTCCAGGTTTGTTAGTACTAAGTTTAATAAGAATTTGAGGAGAATGCAGCAACTCTCACTGGGAGAATTATTTGGTACACCTGCTTTGAAGAACAATTTGGAAAGGCACAGTGAACTTGAAGCTGATCCTTTACCCTAGAAATTCCACCCCTGAGTCTGTGCTTTAGGGAAATTCTTACACAGGTGCACAAGGAGACATGCACAAAATATTCACAGCAGCCTCATTTGTCATAATTTAAAAATGGAAATAGCCTACATGCCATCAAACAGGTGAATAACTAAATAAATTCTAGAATATCTATACCATAAAATTCCATGTGACAGTTAAAATGAATGAATTAGAACTACATAGTGGATCCTGGAGTATCAGTATGGATAAGTCTGAAAATCATAGGAGTTCTCTTGTGGTGTGATGGATTAAGGATCCCACATTGTCACTGCAGAGGCTCAGGTCATTACTGCGGTGCAAGTTCAACCCCTGATCTGGGAACTTCCATATGCCATGGGTGTGGTTAAAAAAATAAATAAATATAATAAGAAGCAAGTTTCAGACTGATATTAACAGTTTAACAATATTTTTAAAACCCCCAAAAATTGTTATTCATTTAAAATTCAAATGTGATTTGGCAACTTATATGTCCATCCTGCCTGGACTAAAATTTGGGTAGGAAAAAGCAAAGATGAGTGTTGGTGAAGAGGAGGAAAGAGAAGACACATGACATGTTCATAGTCCATTTGATCAGAGAAATTTTTTTAAAAAGTGAACTCTGCACACTTTTTAACTTAATGTCAAATGATGCCATAATATACTTCTTTTTTTAACAATTTTATTGTAATACAGTTGACTTGCAGTGTTGTAAATCAGTTATACAAATACATATAACCACTCTTTTTTCCCATATAGGTTATTAGAAACTATTGAGTAGATTTCCTTGTGCTATACATTAGGTACTTGGGTTTTATTTTGGTTTTTTTAGGGCTACATCCATAGCATATGGAGGTTCCCAGGCTAGGGGTCGAATCAGAGCTGCAGCTGTCGGCCTACACCATAGCCATAGCAATGCCAGATCCGAGCCGCATCTGGGGCCCACACCACAGCTCATGGCAACGCCAGATCCTTAACCCACTGAGTGAGGCCAGGGAATCAAACCTGCATCCTCATGATTACTAGTCAGATTCATTTCTGCCGAGCCATGATGGGAGTTCCAGGTCCTTGTTAATTATTTTATACACAGTAGTGTACTGTTGTTCCCATCCTCCTAAACTATTCCTCCCCCCACCATGGTTTCCCCTATGTTAACCAAAAGTTTTATTTCAAAATCTATGAGTGTGTTTCTATTTTGTAAAGAAGTTCTTTTGTATCATTTTTATTAGATTCACATATAAGCAATATCATATTATATTGATCTTACTCTGTCTGACTTACTTCACTTAGTATGATAATCTCTAGATCCATCCATGTTGCTGCAAAGGGCATTATTTTGTTCTTTTCTAAGGCTGAGTAATATTCCATTGTATATATGTACTGCATCTTCTTTATCCATTCCTTTGTTGATGGACATTTAGGTTGCTTCCATGTCTTGGCTATTGTATATGGTGCTGTAATGAACATTGGGGGGCACTTATCTTTTCAAACTATGGTTTTATCTGGACATATGCCCAAGAGTTGAACTGCTAGATCATATAGTAGTTCTATATTTAGTTTTTTAAGGAACATCCATACTGTTCTCCACTGTGGTTACACTAATTTATATTCCTACAAACAGTAGAGGAGGGTTCCCTTTTCTCCACAGTCTTTATTGCTTGTAGACTTGATGATGGCCATTCTACCTGGTATGAAATGATGCCTCATTTATTTGCATTTCTCCAATAATTAGTTATGTTGAGCATGTTTTCATGTGCTTTTTGGCCATCAGGCTATTTTCTTTGGATAAATGCCTATTTAGATATTCTGCCAGTTTTTTGATTGGGTTGTTTGGTTTTTTATGTAAAGCTGTGTGAAATGTTTGTTTATTTTAGAAATTAATCCCTTATTGGTTGCTTCATTTGCAAAAATTGTCTCCCATTTTTTGTCATCTTTTCTACTCTTTTCTTTTTTAGATGATTTCCTTTGCTGTGCAAAAACTTTTAAATTTAATTAGATCCCATTGGTTTGTTTTGTTTTTATTTTTATTACTTTAGGATGTGGGTCTGAGAAGGTATTCCTATGATTTATGTCAAAGAATGTTCTATGTTTTCCTCTAGGAGTTCTATAGTATTGAGTTTACATTTAAGTCTTTAAGCCATTTTGAGTTTATTTTTGTATGTAGCATTAGAGAATGTTCTAATTTCATTCTTTTACATGTAGCTGTATGGTTTTCCCAGCACCACTTATTGAAGACTGTCTTTCCTCTATTGTATATCCTTGCCACCTCTGTCATAGATTAGTTGATTCTAGGTGCTTATGTTTATTTCTGGGCTTTCTATCCTATTCCATTGATCTATATTTCTGTTTGTGTGTGTGTGTGTGTGTGTGTGTGTGTGTGTGTGTGCCAGTACCATACTATTTTGATGACTGTAGCTTTGTAGTATAGTCTGAATTTAGGGAGCCTGATTCCTTCAGCTCTACATTTCTTTCTCAGGATTACTTTGGATACGCAGATCTTTTGTGATTCCATACAAATTTTAAATTGTTTTTCTAGTTCTATGAAGAATGCCATTAGTAATTTGATAAGGATTTCAATGAATCTGTATGTTGCTGTGGATAGCACAGTCATTTTGACAATACAGATTCTTCTAACTTAAAAGCATAGTGTATTGTTCCATTCATTTGCAATTTGATGCTATTTCTGTAAGTTTTTAAAATGCAGGAAACACTCTATTTTGCTAATGAATACATCTGCAGGTAATTAGTGCATTATAATTTGGACAGAATTAATACTCACCAACCTTAAGGTAGTAGTAGTTAATTCTAAGGAGGAAGGGAAAAATCTATAATAATTTTTTAAACTGAAACATTTTAAAATGTTAATAGTCATTAATCTAGAGTGATAAGTATCTGGATTTTTACTTTTGCTTCTGCCTTCTCTCTGTAAAATTTCTTCACAAGTTCCTGTTGACAGAACTCTTAACCACTTCCAATTTGGCACAGCCCATTTGGAGTCAATTTTTGTTCAAATAGGCTTAAGATTTTTAATATGACACCCTCAGTTTATCATTTAACAGTCATATGACTCCTACATCAATGTTCTCCCGAGATCTTGTGCCCCTTCTCAAAGTCAAAATTGGGAGAAGAAAAACTTATTTCTTGCTCACTAAAAGCTCTTGGTGTGTTCTCCTGTTCCCATTATAAGTGTTATTAATTATTTATTACTTTGAAATATTTATAGCAAAAAAATGAGAAGAAATAAATTGAAGTGATTCCATCATTCCTGTTATCTGAAGGGGGAAAAAGAAAATTGTAATTTTTCAAAAAGCGTATTTGAACTCAAAAACAAATCCCAATTCCCAAATCACCTTACCCTTTGGGTTTCTTCATAGCTGATTGTGAAGGAAAAAATGGTTTGTAGCACAGTTTTGTTGCTAAAAGACAATTTCCACAACCTCTTTCACCAGTTCAATTTCACACACAAAAAAGGTAAGGGCTACTCTCACAGGCCGACATTCTCCCCACCACACACCAGCCTAACCAAACGTGAGCTCACCCCAGGGTTAACAGCTATAACCAGCTCCCCTTCCTTCTCCATCTTCTGTTCTATAATTCCCTCTCCCTACTTTTACTAGCTAATGTTTGGTTTTCTCCTGGCACTCATTCTGTGTCCATCTCATAATCACCATCACAAAATGAGATTCTGTCTCACATGTAAGTGGAATAGGGTCACCCAAAGCCAACTGCTGGTGGCCACTGCCTCATCTGTGAGTGACCCAGAAGGCTACCTAGAAAGATACCACATCTCTGAGGAAACCCATTGTGTGAGTCATGCTGAGTCTCAGGAGAAAGCCACAAAGGGGTGGGCCCTCTAGGTGAGGTCATTGTCCAAAAGGTAGCGTCAGACTCTGACATCATCAGGGTTAATGACACTTGGGGAGCTGGCCACAGATGCAGGTGGCAATGCTATGTGTCTAGATGGCCTATCTACTTTGAACCAGGATATCAGCCAGTGGCTGGAATACGGAGGACAAGTCTAGTCTTTCAGAGGATGAAACAGTAAAACGTTCACTAGATGCCAAACTACCTTGAATTCACAATACAACCACAACCTCAAGAAGGAAAACAGTGAATGTAACACAAGAAACCAAGGCAGAAGATGCTATGCTATTTTGACTGGGCTATGGCTTGGGTCAAGGGGGCTGGATTACAGAGTAATGGCTGTGGGGTGCCAGGGCTCATCCCTCATGTGTGGACTCTGAGCTTGGGGAAGCCAGACTAATTCCATCTCAACCCATGGAAAGACTGAGCCAGCTGATAATGTCCTACCCTGGGTCAAGAGCTGCTCAACCACTGGGAAGGGCTATGTCTCCAAGGTGAAGATTCTCAGGGATGGAGCCTGAAAGGCTGGGGAGTTGTGTTGGCTGTCATGATCCTTCCAAGCACGGGAGATGGGGCTTCATTCCTAACATTGAAAAATAAATCTCTTCTATGGTGGAATTAGAACCCAGTATACCTATTCTAGAAAAACAGATTAATGACTCACAACACTTTACACTATAAAAGGTAGAAAGGACAGTGTACCTCACTGGTCATATGAGTTGCATCTATGAAACTGCCATATTTGTGTGTAAAAAATGTGACATTAATCTGCAATTCCATATGATTCGGCCTTAGTATATGTCCTACAGATGTTGCATGATGTGACCTCCTTTAGTGGGCAATATGGTGGCTGTTTCAGTTGTCATTAAGTGACTTTTCCTGGCTGACTCATTTCCTCTCCTGTGCCATGGAGCTAGTGATCCTCACTGCCCACCCTTAAGCAGAATTGCTTTAAAACATAATAATGGGAGTTCCTGTCTTGGTGCAGCAGAAATGAATCTGACTAGGAACCATGAGTTTGCAGGTTCGATACCTGGCCTTGCTCAGTGGGTGAAGGGTCCAGCGTTGCCATGAGCTCTGGTGTAGGTCACAGACAAGGCTTGGATCTGGCGTTGCTGTGGCTGTGGTGTAGGCCAGCAGCTGTAGGTCCAATTCAACCCCTAGCCTGGGAGCCTCCATATGCCTCGGGCACAGCCCTAAAAAAGCAAAATAATAATAATAATAATAATAATAATAATAATAATAATGGTAGTAATCATCAATCTCTGAAAGAGAACATGAGATCTATTTACTATCATATTAATATTATGCACTGAAAGTTGTTATAACACCTGTGGGTGTCATCATAATTAATGTTAGTGTCAATGCAGCTTGGATCTTGCATGGCTGTGGCTGTGACGTAGGGTGGCAGCTAAAGCTCCAATTCAACCCCTGGGCTGGGAATTTCCATGTGCCACGGGTACAGCCCTAAAAAGACACACAAAAAAAATGTAAGGATGAAGTAACATTTAATTTAGATCTAGAAACATAATTTTACCGGGATGCTCCAAATTTCCCAAGAAAGCATAGGTGGAGGACTTGGTTCTTGCAAAGTCCACTTGATTATAAGCTCCCTGAAGGCAGTAGCCTATCCCTCAAAGTACCTCCAGCACTTAATATGGTGGTTGGCATTGAGATGTAATGTGCAACAAACAGCCACTGATTAATAACTTCAATAAAATATCTTTCCTTAATTTTTGGTCCTATTTTGAGATGTGATTTAATAAAAGTAAGTTTATGTTATAATGTATAAAGTATAATATACTTTAAATATAAAATGATATATATTTACATTATATAAGCATATATATAATAAAAATTTAAATAAATGAAATTTATATTTAATTGTAGAATTTAATATATAGGGAAAAAGAATCAGCATTGAGCATTACAAAATGCCCAGCATTCTGTAAGTTCTTTCATTTCATTTAGTTTACATTTCTGTGTATATTCCCTTTTACATTCTGAAGTTGCATAAGAATAGCTACTATTTAAGCCAAAAGAAGTGCAATAAGTCACAAAAAAATCAGTGGTTATTTATTAGGCATCTTTACTCACTTGACAGTCAAAGCTTATCAAACACCTACTCTCCATAAACCCATTTCTAAAACCCAGGTATACAAGAAGGAATAAAATATAAGCCCCTACTCTCAAGAAGCTTACAGTCAGTCCTGTGTAAAAGACAGAAACCTAAGGAGATAATTAGAATGTAGTGTAGTGGGAAATATGGATGTATTCAAGGCAGGATGGACCACCAGAGCAAAGCACCTCACTGGGCCCAGGAATAGAAGGGAGGGTGTCAGGACAGGTTGCTGGTGGAAAAGGCAACTGAGTTGAGCCATTCAAGTGTAAAGTTAACCAAATAAGGAATGGGAAGAGGAGGATATGTGGGTTTCACACTGACATGATTGCTAAAAATAATGGCATGGACTCAAAAAATGATATGCAGGAAATTGCAAAAAGTCTGGAACTTCTGGGGCATTAGGCATCTATCACTCAGATATGATGAAAGAAGAGCATAGAGAAGTAGGAGGCAAATGTAAGGGCATCTGGGCTTTATTCTGTGATTGGAGAAAAACCCTGGAAGGCATGGAAGCAGAGGACACTGGGCTTGTGCATGTGTGTTTGCTAATTGACTTGACCACGGTGAGGGTAAGAGGGCTCAAGACTACCTGGGGCAGAAGATCAGGGAGGAGGCTGTGGTTGAGAGTGAAGCAGAAGGTAAGGAGAGCTGCTGTGCAGGGGCAGCTTTGACAGGGTCGGAGAGGAAGGAAGCAAGTCAAGGACACATTTGACTTCAGGGTTATTCATCTAGTCCGTGAAGGCCCATGACACCGCTTCTCAGACCCCATGGGTCCCCAACACGGAAGCATGTGTGTGTGTGTGTCTGTGTGCGTATGTGTTTATAAAAGAAGACTGTAACTTCAATAGCTTCTCAAGATTTTGACCTATCAGCAGATTCTGGAACATTATTTTACCTCCTATACAGAGTTCCTGTTTCTAGTTGTCCAAACGGGATCTTCATTCTGACTAGCCACAGGTGTCTGCTGGTGGGGAGTGGTTAAGATCTGGCGAGTGGCGAAAATCTGATTTTAATTTAGCCAAAGCAATAACCCTCTTCAATAATACAGCACAGCCTAGTATCTGAGGTTAGGATTAGTGAACTGAATAATAATCACTGCTCTTGGGCTCATTTCTTCCCTCTTTATAATGGGGATACATGATTTTCATCAGGGAAAAAGGTCTGGTCCTGTTTGCCATTAACCTCACCTGCATTGTCAGACCCAAATTAGAAGCATTCCTTGCTCTTGTTCTCATTGTCTTTCATACAGACACCTCATTTCCAGTGGGGAACCATAATCTGCCTAAGTTTGAATTATTTCACTGAGTTTTAGTCCCCTAATGGAGTTACTTGTGAAGCCTGGTCCATTAGCTTTAACTTTTATCGTGTTCATCATGGTGGATACTGACAGACAAGGGCCGTGAGGCATTACAAAAGGAGCTTTGGGGAAGAAATGTGAGGGTATAACTTTTAGCTGATCTGGGTAAGAAAAGTCTAATGGTTCTGATTTCCACTCTAAGAAGAAAGCACATTTTTCCCTACCTCTGTTTTCCTATGAATGTGTTCTATGCCCAGTTACACTAATGAAAAGCAAACTGTGATAATGCACCTGGATCGATAAATATAGCTCTGTAGAATCAGGTCATTCTAATGGAGACAGCCCACCCAACTCTTGAAAAAGCCCCCTGCTAATTGAGGCAGAGCATTTTTCTGTAGCTCTATTCTGGCAAGGAAAGAGAGGCAAAAAGCAAGCAACGCTCCAACGTAATATGTCCATGAACAAGGAGGTACAGCAGTACGTTCCTTTTATCTGACTTCAGTCAGAAATATATACGTTCTAGAGAAGTGTCCCTGCATAAATGCCTAGGGCTGGAAGATATAAAGGTTTTATGCTAACTCTCCCATGTGTAATCTTCAGTAGATTGTTGTATGTTACAGGAAGGAAGTTGGAGTCAGCATGAAAGCCAAAGGCTACAGTGTGTTACCACTGGCCACGTCACACTGCCTGACCTTTGACAGGGGATATGATGAGGAGGGAAATACTTGGTTAGAAAGTTACTTTGTGGCCATACCTTCTTTACACCCGGTATCTGCATTGTATTGTGCTCAGACTTAACCAAAATGTTTGCTCAGGTTATTCCATACTTGGCTTTCCCCATGGACATCATCTGCAAAAATAATGGGAAATGGCAATGTCCAACCTGGTGTTTTCTACACCAGGTAACAAATGTCTTGAAATCCCGAGTGGCTTACAAATCCCAGGCCTTAAAAATCCTCAGAGCAGGGAGTTTTTGTGGGCAACTTTCAAGTTGCTGGAGAATCAGCTTTGATTTCCCATTAACATTTATATTGTCCACCCCTGGACTGAAAGTGTTGCAAAAATATTTTTTACTATCATTATTATATGTAGTTATTGTTAAGAAGTAGGAAATTTTTGTAATACTGAGGATTGGGTGTGTATGTACATACAGCATGAGTTCCTCTTTCCAAAATGCCTTTGAGAGTAGAGTAAGGCATTAACTAAAACTGTTTAAACACGTGTTGGGGCCTGAAATGGTGCCTGGAGGATACAAACAGACACATACACCAAACACACATGTATTCATACACCTACATGATATATAATATTATACATTAAATGTACTATATATAAATTATGTTTGTATTTGTGTTTGGTATATGTGCGTATTCTCCAGGCATCATCTCAGCCTCTAACTTATGTTTATATTAATTTCACATACATAATATATGACATTATTATATAACTGAAATATAAATAAGAATATTACAATAATGCATTAATAGTATATATTAATTTTGTATATACACACAATATATAATTTATATAATACATGTTTATATATTATCATATGTGTATATTGCATATAGTATATGTTAGTATATATGTATATATGTGTATGTATAGTATATACATACAAATATACGTATGCAATACATATACATATGTAATATATGTGTGCATGAATACATATGTGTATATATACACATATGTATATGTAGTTCTCCATTGTACACATTTTATCTCTTTTAGAAGTTGTACTATTGCAGTTCACCAGATTTCCTCACTGACTCCATCCCAGAGCTGATTCGGAGAGAAAAGCTTTGGTTCTCTTCTTCCCTGTGTTTAAGGGCCTCCTGAAGAGTAAATTAGGAACTTAGCTATTTTACCTTTTCAGGAAGTAGTGAGCTAGATGGGGATCTAGTGACTTAAAGGAGGATGGATTTTCAAGCATCACTTTGTTCTTTGAATCATGTATCCGTAAGACAGAAAACCAAATGCATGTACCCAAATATCCCCAAATGACAACAGAATTCCTTTGGAATTTGTGATTATTGGGCTGAACCATAGTTTACCCTTGCATATCCTAGCAATATAGAACATGTTTAACCAATTAATAATATAATCCTAGCAATATAGAATATGTTTAACCAATTAATAATATAATCCTAGCAATATAGAACATGTTTAACCAATTAATAATATAATTATATTATTTTATATCATATAGTACATTATTATGATACACTAATACGGGTTAAATTTAGAGATATGGTAATAGACAGTGTTTCTAGTCCCGGGAGTTGGTCTGAATCCCAGCCTTTCTGTTCTTTGTGGATGGGAAAACTTCTTACTTCAGAGAGTGATTTTAATGGTGAGGTAAGCTGATAAGAAATCCCTACTGTTACAGGCTGAATCGTGTCCCCTCTCCCCCATTAAAATTCATAGGTTGAAGTCCAGACCCCCAGGACCTCAAAATGTGACTGTTCGGAAGATAGAGCATTTAAAGGGGCAACTACCTCTTATGAAATGAAGTCATGTGTGTGGGCCACAATCCACTGTGACTAATGTTCTTATAAGAAGAGGCGATGATAACATAGAGACATGCGGAGAGAAAACCACGTAAAGATACAGGGAGAAGATGACCATCTACAAGCCAAGCAGAATGGCCTCAGAAGAAACTGACCCTGCCCACACCTTGACCTCAGGCTTTGAGCTCCCAGATTGTGAGAAAATAACTTTCTCTTGTTTAAGCCTGCCATTCTATGGTACTCAGTTATAGCAGCCCTAACAAATTAATACACCTACTCCATGAAACTCCACAAAAGCTGGGTTATTAATAGCCTACCTCTAACAACAAATGTTGTGGAGTGCTTTGCTTCTATACAAATATATATATATCAAAATTTTGCCATAATTCACATATCTTCATTTTAAAAAACAGCTCTGAAAAGTCTCTCTGACTTAAAACACTGTAGCTATTACTTCATTTTTTAAGCTTCAAAATAATGACATTTAATTTAAATTTTTCAGTGATTAACTCCAGCATTTCATCTAATTTGCCTAAATTATTTTCGTCTTGTGTGTCTTACATATTGAGACCTTGGGAATTGTGAACTTATGAAAATTCCATGTAAATATCCAGAGTTGTGGTTGGTGTGAACTCTTGAATTCTTGCTCATTTATTTATTGAGTTCCTCTCTGTATTTGGCCCCCTTTATTTCTATTTTTTTAAATTTGATGCACAAAGTCAATTTTACTCTATGTAAATTCTTAAAACTTTAAGGTCCATGATACGGATATTGACAATATATGACATAATTAAAGACTGAATCACAAGGGCAAAAAATAAGTTAGCCATAGTTAGTCACTGATGTTTAGGGACAATCAAACCAATTTGTGCAGATTTTTACTCCCCAAAATGAAATATACAAGAATGTGATTTGGAAAGTGAGAAGAGAGTGTCATCTATCTCAAGAATAGAGGATAGCAGTGAACAAGGGAAGAAGGCAAAAGTCAGGATGGTCCCGTATCCATCTGCTCACACAGCCCTAACAGAACACCACAGACTGGGGAGCTTAAACAACAGAGGTTTATTTTCTCACATTTCTGGAGGCCCAGAGTCCAAGTTCAAAGTGCCATCAGAGTTGATTTCCAGTGAGACCACTCTTCCTGCCTTGCAGACGGCCACCTCACTGTGCCCTCACATGGCCTTTCTGCTGTGTGAGTTCAGAAAGAGTTTTCTGATGTCTCTTCCTCTTCTCATAAGGACATAGATCCTCTTGGATTAAGCCCCATCCCCCCCCCATGACTTCTCTTAACTTTATAGACCCTGTCTCCAAACACAGTCACATGGGGTGGGGTGAGGGAGGTTAGGGTCTCAACCTATGAATTTGGTGGGGAGAGGAACACAATTCAGTCTATAAAATGTGTCCCTCTAGCTCTCCAAAATCTATGTTCTTCTCATACACAAAATGCACTCACCCCGTCCCAATAGCTCCAAGAGTCTTAACCCATCTCAGCCTCAGTTCCAAGTTGAAAGTCCCACTAAATGTCATTGAAATCAGATAGAATTGAGACTTGAGGTACAGTTCATCCTAAAGCAAATTCCTCTCCAGCTATGAACCTGTGAATATGGACTAGTTCTGTGCTTCCAAAATACAACGGGCAGGCCTAAGAGAAACATTTTCATTCCAAAAAAGGGAAAATCAGAAGAAAGGAGTGGTGGGTCCCCAAGCCAGTCCAAGACTTTAGCAAGGCAAATTCCATTAGATCTTAAAGCAAGCAAACAATCCTCTTTGAATCAATGCTCTGCCTCCTGGGCCCTCTGAGCAGCATCAGCAATTCCACAGATGGCAGCCCCACCCCTGTGGCACTGGGAAGGGGTAGGCTGGCTGTCAGAAAGGGAGAAGGTGGCCCCTCCCTCTGAAACTAAGGAGGAAACAGTCTCCCCACCCCACTCCAAGTATAAACTCTAGGCCTGTAGCAGCTCTGCTGAACTTTGAGTCATCTTTGGGGTCATTCTTCCCTTTCCTTGAAGGGTAAAGCACGTTCACAGATGGCTGGCTCTATTGTCCTGCCCTGTAGAATCCCAGAAGTCTGAAAGATTTATTTCATCCTCAGCCTCTTCTACTGAGATAGCTTATTAAGACCTCAGGTCATCTCTTTAAGGAGTGATTTCCAGCCATACCTTCAGAGCTCTCTCCAGAACACACTTTCTCATTTTTTGAAATATGGATGGTCTGAGAATGCTCTAAATCTTCAAGTTCTGGTTTCTTTTTTCTTAACAGTCTCTTCAGTTTCTCTCTCTCTTCTTTCATTTTACCATAAGCAGTAAAGAGAAACCAGGCCACACCTGCAAAACTTAGCTTGATAATCTCCTCAGCTAAATATCCAATTTCATTGCTGACAAGTCCTAACCTTCCCCAAGTTCCACAGGAACACACTCCATCCAAGTTCTTTGCCACTTTAAAACAAGGATTTCTTTTCCTCCAGTGATTAATAACATATTCCACTGAGATGTCTCCAGAATCACATTTAATGTTCATATTTCTGCCAACATTCTGTTCATGATTATGTGTGGGTATCTCTGAGATAGATGATAGAAGCTTTCTGTCCAGCTCTCTTCTTTTCTTTCTGACCCTCAGAATTGCTGACATCCGTGTTTCTTCCCACAACCCTCTTCACACAATCCTCGGCTTCTTCTACCAAGCACCTTAGAACTCTGCTAGCCTCTACACATTCCCCAGTTCCAAAGCCATATCCACACTTTTAGGTATTTGTTACAGCAGCACCCCACTTCACCAGGCCAAAATATTAGCAGTTTTCTTGGGATACTAACAAAGTACCACAGATTAGGTGGCTTACATAGCAGAAATGAATTTTCTTGCAATTCTGTTGGCTCTAAGCTCAAGATCATGATATCATCAGGTTTGCTTTCTGGTGAAGCTTCTCTTCCTGACTTGTAGATGCTCGCTTCTCTCTGGGTCCTCATTTGGTCTCTTCCTTCTGCATGCACAAAGAAAGAAAAGGCACTGTGGTGTCCCTTCCTCTTCTTATAAGGACACCAGTCACATCTGAGTAAATCCTTACCCCACTGACCTCATTTAAGCTTAATTACCTTCTTAAAGACCCTGTCTCCAAATAGTCACATTAGAAGTTAGGGTTTCCACACATGAGTTTGGAAGAGACATAATTCATTCCATAACAGGATCTAAGGGCTTATTTAAGAACTCTGCTTGGGTCTGCAGAGGAATGAAGGGTGGGCCAGCAGGAGGACTGGATTGCAGCTTCCTGGATGTAGGGAGAGTCTCATCCAGGAGAGATGATTTTCTGTTTAAGTGTACAATGTAGGGACTCTACATCAACGTTAGATAGCATAAATCGAGGACTTCTTGGTACTGAAAAAAGTATTACATCTTTTCATCTTCACAATCATCAAGAAGGATATGCACATACATTAGCAACAGGAATTCATATCACATGAATTACATAGTGGAGGATCACAGAAGGGAAGGCCAGGTTTCCTACTCTGGAGCAACCAAGGCAGTAGCTAAGGGAATAGAAATAGTCACATAGATCAGTTCATCCAGAGACCTCTACTGTCAAGTCACCCCTGTTGCCTCAGTGGAAACTGCATTAGATGAGAAGTCAGGCTCTGGTCCCAGCTTGACTCCCACTAGGTCATTGGCCATGATGAATTCAACATCTCCGTATCTCTGTTTCCTTATATGCAAAATAGTGGTGGTAGGAATAAGTGGTAGTTATTGAATTAAAAACCTCTAAATACCCTTCAACTCTAATATTCCACAACTGTTTATTTAATGTATTTTTAAAAAATTTCTCTGACATAGTCTTAAAAGTTCACTTGTCCAATTCTTTTTGTGTTTCATGTTACCATAAAGTGCAGTGGCCCAAAATTGGAAACTGCATTTTAATGAAGCTTTGACAGGTGCTGAATATAGTAGACGGGTTATTCCTAGGCCTTCATTATCATTCTTCTTTTATGATTTCTCAATATCGTGTCTCTCATGTCCCACAATGGAAGCTGGACTGAGAATTGTGAACCCAAAATAAAGTTGAATATGATATGCCATAAAAGTATGAGGAAATCAAGGGAGGACTCAGTGACATTCACAGTGAATCCAAAAATAAAAATGTTTGTTTCTGTGAGAAGCAAGTTAACTGAATAATTGACAACATCACTTTCCCTTATTTTCTATGGAGGTAATGTTTAATTTACAAGGAATTAGAAACTTTGCTGCACTGGGAAAAGAAATGAGACAGTATAAATTATGACCATGACAATTATCTTAATATTTTCTCCCATTGACTCAGGGTATCAGATCCAGCTCAAGTGGGGAGGCTTATCATTTAGAGTATAACCTTTCAGAGTGACTTGTGCATTCTTGCATGCCTAAAGTTAAGCCTATTTGACATGATACCTGGCCTATAGTGCCTTGAAATCTGATTCCAAAGTTTGCATACTAAATAATACTATTTTTTAAGGTAGGGATTGTCTTATTTAAAAATAGCTGTTCCCTATTAGAAAGATCCTCAGATGATGTAATTGCCATATATTACACTGCAATTTGAGAAGATCAGGTTCGAGTCTCAAATTCTCAGACACTGGGTAGAGAGAAGCTAAGAATGTGACAGAAATGATAAGCTTGGTCTCCCAGAAAGAGAATTTGCCCATCTTACTTTTCAGCACCTTTTGTTGATGGATTGTATCCCCTTAATATGAGAGTCAAAAATGCTCCCTAGCTTTTAAAGACTGACTGTGGTAAATGAGAAGGCGATCCCAAGTATTTGGAAATGGTAATTAGCTGATACAAAATACTGCTACGCAATTCACTGTGAGGAGCAAGGGTACCTTTATTCTCTTTGCATGGGATACACACAGAGGAGAACTGCATGAAACGGTGAGAGGATTCAAAGGTTGAATATTCCGTGTTGGGGCCATCATTGTTAGTCTCAAGCACAATATTTCATAACACAGATTAGACTCTAAGAAAACAAAGTGGGACAAAGAGGGCAAGAGATTCAAGAAGATTTGGGAAAGCTTGACAGGAGAAGCTCCCAATTCCTTCTTTTTATCCTCACCCAGCAGAATTCCTTGCAGGAGCTCTGCATTCCTCAGGCTCAGACATGATTGAACACCATACCTTTTAAAATGTTTTACTATTCCAAGCTGAGGAATAAATATATAAATAACTGCTTTCCAGCTACCACTCCTCATCCTGGAATTTAAGCTGAGTGCCTTCTGGGCTTCAGTCTGCTTTGACCAGACTCCACATCAGAACAACTTAAAAAACTGCCTTGCAGAGAGCCTGGAAGTCTGATGGAAGAGAAACGAGTGGACATTAAACAGCCCAGGAAGGTGGTGGGGAGGAGCAGGCAGCCTCATGCTTTTTCTTGCCGTGGCATGTCTTAAGGAGGGATGAAGTTGTATTCATGCGATGAAATGAAGGAAGTTTGAGCCAACTCAGATCTAGGACAAAAGTTCTAAAACCCCTGGGGCTAGCTGGTAATGATAAGGACATGAGGCTTTCATGACCCGGCAGATAGGAAGACTTGTGTGTCTCCTGGAGTCAGAGTGAATGTGAACATCTAAACTGATAATACACCAGTGAAACTCTGACCTGCACAGGGAAGTTCATATGCCAGGGAGCCCTGATTGGGGAGGCTGGGACTTGCCTTAACTGATCCCACCCTGATCTGCCTCTCACCACCACCAGCCAAACTGAATACTCTTTTTACCCAAAAATGGCATTTAAAGTCCTCCTCTGCTTTTTCTCACTCCACGAAGGCCCTGTGCTCTCCTCTCTTCTCTCTTCTCCCTCCCTCGCTCTTCCTCATTTAAGTACTGTTCTTCCCTGAAATCCCAGATCAAGTGTCAAAGTGCTGCTCCCATTAAGGATCTAGCATTGCCGTGAGCTGTGGTGTAGGTTGCAGATGTGGCTCAGATGTCACATCGCTGTGGCTGTGGTGTAAGAGCAGCTACAGCTCTGATTTAACCCTTGGCCTGGGAACTTCCATATGCCTCGGGTGCAGCCATAAAAGGAAAAAAAAAAAAAAAAGAAAGGCTACTCCCTGCCAAAACAACTTCCCTATAAATTGTGGACCAACTAATATCTGCCTCAAAATGAAATGCCAGTTTTTGAGCCCCCATCCCAGACACAAAGAATAAGAATTTCGAGTAGTGAAGCCAGGAACCTCCCCTTTGACAAAGTCTCTGAGTGATTCCAATTCTCATCCAAGTGTTAGAGCCTCTTGCATAGCCTCACAGCGTACACCTGCAGCAGGTGCTGTCAGTATCCGACGCTGTCATATGGCAATGGGTCCTTCTCAGTGGGTCCCCAACTTTAGTTTGAGTATCAGAATATCATGGAAGGCTGATAGGAAATGCGGAGGCCACATCTTGGTGAATAGGACCTCTGTAAAGTTACCAAATTCCTGATTCCCCCTAAAACTAAAGCATCACTGTGGAAATCCTTTCTTATTATTGTCTGACTATGGTGCAACTGAATTAAACGTCCTGCCAGGACAAAGACACATCTTCTTCTCTCCCAGATACTCAGTCCAGAATGCCCTATACATACTTGATACTCAACACACAGATATTTTTGATCATAGTGTCACTGACGATGATGGAGATAGTGGTGTGATACCTTGGGTTCACTTTAAGCTCCTGGGATTTTAATTCTCCTTTGTGCCTCACAGTATATCTGTTGCCAAGCCACCTGCAGACCACCTTCATGGGCAAGCATCCTAGGCCCCATGCTGAGGAGAGCTCTGCCCTTGGTTTAATGGTTTCCTGTCACCTAATTGAATATCTTACAACTTTTGAACAATAGATGCACATTTTCATTTTGCGCTGGGCCTTGCAAATTGGGTAGCAGGCCCTGGTCTTACAGCTTCATTCACCGTAAATGTGTTCTTTTCTCTATGTTCTGCCTGTATCCACTCTGGCCCCAAACACTGTTAAAGCAGGTTCAGGAAACTGTATCACTTGTTGCCCTTCCTCTAATCACTCCTTCCTGCAGCATGCTTTCCATCCCAACTAGATGCCCTGAAATGATCAATTTCCATGTGATATGAAAAGTAATAGGACCTAGGTAGCAGAACCTTAAATCAAGACTGTCTCTGCCGCTGGGAAGACAGCTGGCAATTTGAATCAAAATTTTTTATCCACATTCTGTTATGGACTAAATATTTGCAGCTCCTTTCAAACACATATTTTGAACCCCCCCCCATGCAATGTGACCATGTTAGGACATGGAACCCTTGGGAGGTAATTAAGATCAGATGAGGTCAAGGTCATGGGGGTGTACCCTTCATGCATGGGATTAGTGCCCTGTAAAAGCCACAAGAGATCATGCTTCCTGTCTCTGCTCTCTGCCATGTGAAGATATAAGAAATCAGTGGTCCACAACCTGGAAAAGACCCCTCACCATAATCAATCTGTGCTGGCACCCTGACCTCAGACATCCAGCCTCCAGTACAGTGACAAATGAATTTCTGTTGTTTATAAGTCCAAACAGAGTAAGATACATACTCTATGAGCCAGCAATGCCATCTCTAAGAATTCATCAAGCAAATAGCTTGAAGCTATAAATACAATGATGTTCATTGCGTTGTCTATGATAGCAAAAGATTACAAGCAAATTAAATATGCATAAATTTAAAACTAGTTAAATACATACATATATACACATATATGCTTGCAAAGCCGTAGAACATTTCTGGAAGTATATGCAGAAAGCTAGGAATAGCTGCTGCCTCTGAGGAAAGGGACTGGAATGAGGCCTAGGGTTAAATAAATCACTTTTTCCTATATATCCTATGGCACTATTTGAATACTTTCACATGTAAGTATTATTTTTTTAATCACAAAATTAAAGTTTGAAAACATATTAAGGCTTGGTTGAAACCTTTTGTGATAGGCTGAAAAATAGCACATATACCCCTCTCAAAATATCAGGTTCTAATCCTTGGAATCTGTGAATGTTCCCTTTTATGGGAACAGGATCTTTTCAGATGTGATTATCTTGAGATGGGGGGAGTGTTTAGGAGGAATGTAAAGGAAGGACCTGAATGCAGTCTCTCTCTCCTCATAAGAGAGTGTTGGGGGGAGGATTTGAACACACACACAAAGAAGGTGATGTGAGGACAGAGCACAGAGAGGTTTGAGGATGCTGCACTTGAAGATCACAGTGATGCAGCCCAAACCAAGGAATTCCAGTAACCACCAAAAACTGGAAGAGGAAAGGAACATATTTTCCGCCCAGAACCTCCAGAGAGAGGGTGGTCCTGGGGACACTGTGCTTTTACCCCCTGATACTGTTTTCAGACTTCTGGCCTCCAGAACTGTAAGATAATGAATGTCTGTTGTCCTAAGCCACTAACTGTGTAGCAGCATGTTACCGTAGCCACAGAAAATTAATATATCTTTTAACTAACTGAATAGAATGCAAATATTCCTTAGGGTAATTAACCCAGAATTGATGAGAATAATGAGAGAAGAATAGCCACTGGAGTGACCAGTCATGGAAACAGAGGTGGCAGTTAGGATGTTTGTGGCACAGGTCTAGCATAAAGGGGTTAAAGTCAAAAACTGTGCTTGTGAAAATAAAGAAGAAAAAGAATATCCAAGATCCACTTTGAATAAAAAAATTGAAAGAATATCTAACAGAAATTTTTCAGGTCTGTAAAATACACAAATGAGGAAAGATGGTCTTTTAAATAAATGATGCTTGGTAGCTATTCAGGGAAAAAAGGGACTTTGACTCCTACTTCATACCATAGATAAAAACTACCTCCAGAAAGATGCAGATTTTAACATGAAAGGTGAAACAATAACTTTTGAAAGAAAATAGAGAACATCTTTGTAAATTTTCAATAGACAAAAAAGCCTTCCAAAACAGATCACCAAATCATAAGAGGAAAAAAATAATAATAAAAAAACACCAAAAGGACATGAGTTCCTGTTGTGGCCCAGAGGGGTAAGGACCCAACATTGTCTCTGCGAAGATGTGGGTTTGATCCCTGGCCTCGCTCAGTGGGTTAAGTATCCGGCTTTGCCACAAGCTGTGGCATAGGTCACATATATAGCTCAGATCCAGTGTTGCTGTGGCTGTGTTGTAGGCCAGCAGCTGCAGCTCTTATTCAGCCCATAGCCTGGGACCTTCCATATGCTGTAGGTGTATCGTTAAAAAGAAAATAAAAAAAGAAGACACCAAAAAGAGAGTGAAAAAGAAACACATAATAGGAGATGATATTCATAATACATATAGCTGACAAAGGAATCAAACCCTGAATATGTAAAGAATTCTATTAATAAGAAATGGTCAAAAAACTGAGATGCTTCACCAAAGAGGACAGATATCTAAATAGCCAAAAAAAAAAAAAAAAAGAAAAGTTGTTTGTCTTCATTTGTCATCATGAAATGCAAATTTAAACCACAATGGAATAATACTACACAATGACAGAATGACTAAAAAGTAAATAAGATGAGAATTTTTCAATTATTTGTGAGGATGTGGAGGAACTGGAACTTATATATACTCCTGGTTACATTGGGAGAACACCTTTAGGAACTACGGGTATTTGTCAGTATCTACTAAAGCTAAACATTATGTGTCATCTATGACCTCACATTCCATTCCCAAAACCCAGCAAAAGTGCATACATATGTTTACCAGGAAAGTATACTAAAAAGTCCATAGTTCTATTCATAATAGTCCCAAACTGGAAATTACCCAAATGCCCATCAGCGGTAGAAAAGGTAAACCTACTGAAGTCTATCCATACAATGGTCCACTGTTCACCAATGAGGATGAATCATCTAGCTCTAAAATGCACACATAGCTACTTCTTTTTATCCTAGATGTTTTGGCATTGAGTTGTGCCAATTGATATCCTCCTATGTATTTTTCTTTTTTTAATTTATTTTTTAATGATTTTTATTTTTTCCATTATAGTTGATTTACGGTGTTCTGTAAACTTATACTACACAGCAAAGTGACCCAGTCATACATATATATATATTATATATATTATATATATTATTTTTCTCACATTATCCTCCATCATGTTTCATCACAAGTGACTAGAGGTGGTTCCTTGTGCTACACAGCAGCCCCTGTGTATTTTTCAATCACAGCATTAATTAATTTTTTACAATATCATAAGGCTTTGAGTGTTATCAGAAACATGAAAGAAACTGGACATAAAAAAACATATATTATGCAATGCCAATTCCATAAAAGAGGAAATAAAGGGCAAACCTGTATGCTTTCAAAAGACTAGAGTGGAGAGAGTGGCTTGGGGGAACACAGGGAGGATTCTGGGGAAATAGTAATGACTTCTCCTTTCATCTGGATACTGATCACAAAGGTATGTTCAGTTTGAAAAAAATTCACACTCCGATGGGCATTTCTCTGTAGAGATTACATTGACAATATTGAAAGATCCAAAATTCTAATGAAGACACAAACACAGGCCTGCAGGAATGTCTTATGTGTTCTTACATACCACACATGCAGGGAGCACTGCTCTTTTGGAAGACTTAACAAGCTTAGCACAAACATTTTAAAGCTGAGCACTGAAATTCCTTGTGTCCCTTGTGCTGACTTGCCCTTTCTCATAATTTTATTTGAAGTCACACAAAGTTTGGTATTTAGGCATTTCAGCACATTGCTCTTCTCCCAGTGGAGGGAAGAAAGGAAATGTCACATGAAGACTTACGTACCTCAGAGGCAATGCTGCAAAATGTTCTTAATCTTCTCATTTTCATCTTTAAGCCAGGCTTCTTGACTGAGAGGCAGGACTGATGGTTAGATAGCTGTGCAGTTGCTGGTTTAGCATCCAGCCCTTCTACCCTCCTCTCCTTTCTCTGCCAGACCCTGTTCAGTTGGGAATTTACATTTCCAATGGTCCTGGAAGGACTCTGTAATGATGTTGGGAATGAGCCGACATGGAAAGGGCAACCATAGAACTGGATGCAAACTGATGTTTGCAGTGGAACATTTAAAAACTCAAGTAATGATCGTTTAATTTAAAACTGGGGCTTCAGGAATTAGAAATGAGCCATGCAACTTGCGCGTCTGGGTCACTGGGTCCAATTCCAAGTTCCGTAAACTATTTAAATAAGACAGGAGTTCCCGCTGTGGCTCAGCAGGTTACAAATCCAACACAGTATCTGTGAGGATGCGAGTTTGATCCCTGGCCTCGCCCAGTGGGTTAAGAATGGAGTGTTGCCACAAGCTGTGGTGTTAGTCTCAGATGCAGCTTGGATCTAGCATTGCTGTGGCTGTGGTGTAGGCTGGCAGCTGCAGCTTGATTAGACCCCTCAAGAATGTCCATATGCCGCAGGTGCAGCCCTAAAAAGAAAAATAAATAAATAAATAGGACAATTAAATATCAGTTTTAAAAAAAGAAGTACCTGACCATACACTATAACTTCGAGGCTCTCCACGTGGGTCCCCAAGCCCACAGCAACTGCATCCCCTGGGACTTATCGAAGATGCACGATGCACATTTCTCAAGCCCACCCTAGACCCACTGAATCAAAAGCTCTGGGGATGGGGGTCCTGGGACCTGTTTTAACCAGCCCTCTAGGTGATTGTGATCCACACCCAGGTTTGAGAACCACTGCTATACCCTTCTTCTTCTACAAAGAGTTCAAACATAACCATTGTGCTGCATCACGCAGATGTATTTTTTTTTTTTTACGTATTTATCTGAATGTGCGTCATAGAAAATTCACTAGCATTTTTTTCTGTCATGGTCTCACAGGCCAGAAATAGTAAAGGAATATCTGGCAACACAATATTCTTTATTGATGGAGACATGGATGCTAGTGTGTGTGTGTGTGTGTGTGTGTGTGTGTGTGTGTGTGTGTGTGTGTGTGTGTGTGTGTGTGTGTCTTTGCACTCAGAAGTCTGCTCTGTATTGGGTCAGTGGGGCCACAGCTTCTGGCTTCTCTGTGTGCTGCTGTCCACTCTGACCTGAAATTATCTCATTTACTTGGGTTTGAAAAAGTCTTTCATTTTCAAACTTGCCCACCACCTAGAGAGTCTGGGAAACACTACCAGCCCATCAATACAGTTCAGTTAAATTTAAGGCAGCATGTGAAAGTTTAAATTTTCTTTCAGGGGCAATTACAAATGCCAGAAAGAAATCTCACAGATAGGGTTTTGGAAATAACTTGGCATAATGTCATCAAATAAAACCAACTTGGGCTGAAAGAGGAGGCTCCGTGGGCTTGAGCCGCCATGGGGAAAGCTCTGTCATTTAAGCTTGGAAATGTTTATTTAAGTTGAATCAACATTTACTGAGCATCCATCATGTATATAAAGTCCTGTGGTCATATTCTATTTGACATGAAGATCAGAGTCTTCTGATGGAGGGGCCCACTGCCCTCTAAGTCTAACCCCCACTCTCCTGGTAACAAGAGGGCTGTTGTGGCACATGACAGAAAGCCAACTTGAATTAGATTAAGCAAGAAAAAAGGAAAGGGGAGGAGAGAAAAGTAGGCATTGGGATTTTGTTGGTTTAAGGAATCAAATTTTGGGAAGAGCAAAATTGCAGAATCAAAGTCTGAAGCCAATGACCCAAGCCCCATCTAAATTCCCTCTGTCCATCTCTTGTCTCCGCTTCTCTTTTTGTTAGTGTCATTCTCTTTCTCTTTTAACTCTTGTTGAGCTATTGTTTACATCATATCAGTGACCTACATAAAATGTATAATTCAATGGCTTTTAGTATGTTCAGAGGGTTGTGCATCCATCACCATAATCAATTTTTGAATATTTCTGTTGTCTCACAAGAAACCCTGTACTTCTTAGCCATCACTCTCTCCCCAACCTCCTTAGCACCCCCAACACCAAGCATCCATGAATCTACCTTCTGTCTCAATAGAGTTGCCATTTCTAGATATTTCATATTAATAAAATCACACAGTATGTGGCCCTTTATGACTGGCTTCTTTCCCTCAGTATAATGTCATCAAGGTCTGTCCATGTAATAATGTCCTTCATTCCTTTTTACGGCTGACTACTATTCCATTGTATAGAGGTACCACATTTTATTTATCCATTCCTCCATTGACAGGCATTTGGGTTTTTTTTTTCTGATTTGGTGCTATTATGAATAATGCTTGCAGCGTTCTCTTAAGCCAGTTTCTGTGGATGGAAGAATCCCAGACATCACCAGCACTGTGTTCTCTCCTACTTCCTAATAGCTTCCCAACCAGAGATAAATAGAATCTTCCCTCCAGGTTTTAGATATAAAACAGAGGAGGAGTGTGATTGTCCTAACTCAGTGCAACTTTCAACCAATCTAAAGGGCCAGGGAGATGGAGGCATCTAGCAAAAATGGCCACTCACTCATGCATCTAGAGAGCAGGTGAGTGAAATGTTTCCCAAAGGAAGTAGGCTGACATAGATAGGTATACTGGAGGGAGCTTTAGTTGGGCAGCCTTTCCCTTTTTGTGAATGTTAGCTCTTTTCTACAACTTCACTATAAAGTCAGAAGACTTTATATCTTCAAATGTGTAACTATCAAGCTACCAGCTCCACAGTCCTTCAGAAGATCCCAGAGAACCTCAGGAACAAACTAGCATGGGGTGAATTCAGACTGAAGAGCAAGGACACTGGGTGATATGAGGGGAGTTCAACCAGTTAGTCAACCATCAGGTATTTATTACATACCTACTGTGAGTTACACATCATGCTAATAACAAAGCTAAAAAGACACACTAAATGATAAGTGAAGCCTTTCTTTTTTTTTTACTATCAATTCTGCTTCTATTTTTAACTTGTAGTGATCTATAGCTATATAGGCTTGGCACGGTGGCCCCAGGGTTTCCAATTTGTAGATTTGTTCCACTGTCAGTCACCCAAGTTTGCTCTGTTCTTTTATTTTTAAATTAAAGTATCATTGGTTAATGTTGTATTAGTTTCAAGTGTACAGCAAGGTGATTCAGATATGTATACGTTCTGTTCTGTGGCATCAAAATACAATAAGTTCTTCAAGATTAGACTTTGGACCAAAGAGAGAGAGCAGTGGATGCTGAAATGTGGAACAAATCCATGTTGAAAAATCAAGTTTACCAGGCGCTAGGATGTTTTCTTTTGTTTTTAGCAAAGGTGAGAGTCAAACCTAGAAGGGAGGAATTCCAAGGATGAGACCCTTACGTAGCCCTGACTCCATTCTGTTGCATTTCACGTATCCTTTGAATCTTTTTCACCACCACGTTATTATCCTGAGAAATAGTCCCCTTTAATTGTATAGTTAAGTTCAGACAAAACCCCTAACAAAGCTAAGACTGGCAGAAGCTACTAAATACTATTGAGAAAAAAAAAAAGATAATAAATAAATATAGCAGAAAAAACATGGCCTCTAAAGCTTGTCGAAAGTGTTTTCTGACTTCCTATCTTTGGGGTCCTGGAAAAGCCGCTTATGCTCTTTTAGCCTCTTTTCCTCTTTTGGAAAATGAGATTAATAATACCTATCTTTTAGGCTTATATTGGGGACTAAATAAGGTTTATTCCTTCAACAGATATTAGGATGTCAGACACTGATTTAGATAAAACGGTGACACACCCCCAAATCACACCTTTATGGAACTTAGGTTCTTGTTAAGGGAAGATAGACCATAAGCAAATCAGTAAGTTAAAGGCATGGACTATATACATTTTTTACAAGGGAATAACCTATGGGTAGCTATGTCTAAAAAGAAAAAATACATAAAACCACCTGTTCTCTATACCTATTGCTCAAGAATGTATTTTTAGAGGAAGTTGGCTTCTTTGCCTGAGAACAGCATTTCAAGGGGGGAATTTAGCTATCCAGAGGAAAAGGCCAAATTCCATTTTATAACCAAGACATTCGGAGAATGAGGAACAAGGCTTCTATGCGTAATAATGTAAAAGGCCGGTCTGGGACAGTAAGTCTGATTGAGAGAAACTTGACCTAAGGTAGGTAAGCACAGAGTTGAAGGCACTGGGCCAGCCCCTGACCAGAGGTCTCACAAGGCAGCAGCCAACCACTCGTCCCTGTGAAGAAGTTGAGCTCCTGGTTTTCAGGAGTAGGGTATCTGGTATACGGTCTAAAATTGCCATCTTGGCCTTGTAATTGCTTTATATTCTGCCCAAGCCATTTATAAAATTGTATCTTACACTGAAACTAGGAGGTAGTTGTGCTTTCTGGGTAAAGAGAAAGGCCATAGTTCACTCCTGGAATGCCCCAGGATGGAGAGAGAACAGCAGGGTTGATGAGGGAAGGACAGAAGTGTGGAGAGAAATGACTGGAGGAGAAGTCCAGGGTGAGGTCAGCTCAGAGAACTTGTAGGCGCATTTTCTGGCAAGACTTAGGATGATTAAGAAAGAAGAAACTCATGAAAGCAAGCTCCTGTGGAATGGAGCTCATCATTGAGCATTCACGGCAAGCTTCAGGGGCAGGAGAATTGGGGACTTTTTTGAGTATCTATGGAACATTCTGGTCATAGAGTAGATATTCCATAAATGCTCATTCCCTTCTTCATCCTCTTTATTTCCATAATAAAATGATAGGGAAGAAAATCAAAGTTATGAGAAACTGTTCACCCACCCAGGAATATTTTGTTGAGGTACCAGAATTAATTTGCCTATGGGGCAATATTGATACAGGATGCTTACAATAACTTTTCAAGGCTCTTTGCCACAGACAAATCATATATATACATATATATAGTTTATTCTCTACATGGGATAAAGCATATCAACTACATTTTTAAATTGTATAGTATAATACAAGCTAAATCTATATTAAAATGTTAAAAATGATTAACTTCTAGTTGACTATAGTTGGTTTTTTGTTTTCTTATTTAATCTGTTTTCTAAATATTCTTCAATGAACATATTTCTTTTTTATTAAGGTATAATTGATTTACAGTGTTGTGCCAATTTCTGCTGTATACCATAGTGATCCAGTCATACATATGTGTGTGTGTGTGTGTGTGTGTGTGTGTGTGTGTACACACATTCTTTTTCTCATACTATCTTTCATCATGTTCTATCCCAAGAGATAGGATATAGTTCCCTGTGCTGTACAGCAGGACCTCATTTCTTTTTTTTTTTAATTACTCAAATGAATTTATCACATCTGTAGTTGTATAATGATCATAACAATCTGATTTCACAGGATTTCCATCCCACAACCCAAGCACATCCCTCCACCCCCCAAACTGTCTCCTCTGGAGACCATAAGTTTTTCAATGTCTGTCAGTCAGCATCTGTTCTGTAAAGAAGTTCAGTCTGTCCTTTTTTCAGATTCCACATAGGACCTCATTTCTTATCCATTCTAAATGTAATAGTTTGCATCTATTAACCCCCAATGGCCGGTCCATCCCACTCCTTCCCTTTCCCCCTTGGTAGCCACAAGTTTGTTCTCCATGACTGAATCTGTTTCTGTTCCTTACATAGGTGCGTTTGTGCCATATTTTATATTCCACATATAAGTAATATCATATGGTATTTGTCCTTCTCTTTCTGACTTAGGATGCATCTATATTGCTGCAAATGGCATTATTTCATTCTTTTTCTAATGGCTGAGTACTATTCCACTGTATCTACATAGCAAGTCTTCCTTTATGTTTTTTTAATTGTTATTTCCCCAATACAATTTTTTCCCCACTGTACAGCATGGTGACCCAGTTACACATACATGTACACATGCTATTTTTGTGCATTATCATGCTCCATCATAAGTGATTAGACGTATTTCCCAGTGTTACACAGCAGGATCTCACTGATAATGCATTCCAAAGGCAATAGTTTGTATATATTAACCCCAAGCTCCCCAACCACCCCATTCCCTCCCCCTCCCCCTCCCCCTTGTCAACCACAAGTCTCTTTTCCAAGTCCATGGTTTTCCTTTCTGTGGAAAGGTTCATTTGTGCCATATATTATATTCCAAATATAAGTGATATCATATGGTATTTTTCTTTCTCTTTCTGACTTACTTCACTTAGTATGAGAGTCTCTAGTTCCATCCATGTTGCTGCAAATGGCATTATTTTGTTCTTTGTTATGGCTGAGTAGTATTCCATTCTGTATATATATACCACATCTTCCTAATCCAATCATCTGTAGATGGACATTTGGGCATTTGGGTTGTTTCCATATCTTGGCTACTGTGAATAGAGCTGTAATGAACATGTGGGTGCATGAGTCTTTTTTGAGGAAAATTTTGTCTGGATATATACCCCAAAGTGGGATTTCTAGGTCATATGGTGGTTCTATGTATAGATTTCTAAGGTATCTCCATACTGATCTCCATAGTGGTTTTACCAGCTTACATTCCCACCAGCACTGCAGGAGGGTTCCCTTGTCTTCACACCCGCTCCAGCACTTGTTATTTGTGGATTTATTAATGATGGCCATTCTGACTGGTGTGAGGTGGCATCTCATGGTAGTTTTGATTTGCATTTCTCTAATAATCAGTGATGTTGAGCATTTTTTCATGTGCTTGTTGGCCATCTGTACATCTTCCTTGGAAAAATGTCTATTCGGGTCTTTTGCCCATTTTTCCATTGGGTTGTTGGCTTTTTTGCTGTTGAGTTGTTCAAGTTGCTTGAATGTTCTAGAGATGAAGCCCTTGTCAGTTGCATCACTTGAAACTATTTTTCTCCCATTCTGTAAGTTGTCTTTTTGTTTTCTTTTTTGTTTCCTTTGCTGTGCAAAAGCTTTTCAGTTTGATTGGGTCCCATTGGTTTATTTTTGCTTTTATTTGTGTTGCTTTGGGAGACTGACCTGAGAAAATATTCATAAGGTTGATGTCAAAGAATGTTTTGCCTATGTTCTCTTCCAGGAGATTGATGGTGTCTTGTCTTATATTTAGGTCTTTCAGCCATTTTGAGTTTATTTTTGTGCATGGTGTGAGGGTGTGTTCTAGTTTCATTGATTTGCATGCAGCTGTCCAGTCAATTAATCTTTGACAAAGGAAGCAATAACATAAAATGGGAAAAAGACAGTCTTTTCATCAAGTATTGCTGGGAAACCTGTACAACATCCTCTTAGTGCATTCATCTATCAATGGACATTTAGGTTGTTTCCATGTCTTGGCTATCGTGAATAGTGCTGCAGTGAACATAGGGGTATGTATATCTTTTTGAATTACAGTTTTGTCTGGATATATGCCCAGGACTGGTTTTGTTCCATGCGAGTCAATGCCCAAATGATCTTGTCTTCATCCCTGTTGAGACCTAAGAGAATTCTCACTGGACAACTACCCCAAGAGCCCAGCTCTCCTGGTGTCCAGTCATAAATGTCTTCCCTCCACATAAATGATGGAAGTATTATATTTGGTGACATGTATGGTCTCACCTCAAGGCTAATCTTGTTCTCTAAATGCGAAGTAGATTTCATCCAAAGAATACTTCGGTGGACACAATCACATCACTAACATAGAAACACCATTATTATCAAGATAGTTCTGACACAGTGTTGTGATAGTTATATTTTCTTTCCTATTACCTTTTCTTGCTTTTTACTCTGGGTTGAAATGCTTCTCACTGAAGCAGCACGTGGTTTGCTTTTCTCTCCTCTCCAGTATTTCTTTTTCTGATCCCTTTACCTGAGAGTCACTATTCATAGGTAAGCTTGGAGATGGAGTTTGGGTGTAGCTCCACAGTTTCATCTATTTATCCTCATATTGAGGCATGCTGGAAAGATCTTGAAACTACTGAATATTTTTAGGTCATTTTTGTAGGCATTTTAATTTACTTTATAGCTTTTTTCCAAGGCTAATTCACATTTGCAATGGAAGAGTCTGCTCTTCCTTTAAGCGATGGATGGAAGCCTTTCTCAAGTAAAAGGAACACATATTTAAATTTATGATAGATGAACTTGGCTGCAACAGCCACATTCCTGTTCTACTTTGAGCTTGGCAGGCCACTCTAATATTTCTGCTTGGTCTATAGATAAGAGATCTCTTTTATTTTCTTTTGTTGCTATCTTAAAAGCTCAAGAATAGATTTTTTTATTTGAGACTTTAATAAACTCTATAGCCATTTTGTGAAGAGTTGAGCTTTGCCCAGCCCAACAAACCAGGAACTAGAATATATTCACAGCATGTTTATGTTTTTCTGCCATGATACTGCAGTGTCTGCCAAAGAATTTCTTTATCCAGAGGTGAATTTACAGTCAGATACTGATAGAATATTATTCTACTCTGAAACGATCTGTTCATCTGGTTTAGCATGGAAGTCTGGTTTTAACAGAAATAATACTTTTGGAAACATAGAGGCCCACAATGCAAGTGGTCTAGGGCAGGAGAGATATGAGAGTTACCACATTCATGTGGCTCAAACCCATGTTATGTCTCCTGGTGCAGTGCGGTGGCTGACACCAATTCTTCCTCCCATCCATCTCCATGTACCAACATACAGGTAGCTTGTCACACCATATCAGGAGAAAAATTCTCATATAAGAAATGCACAATTCTCAGCATTTTTCAACATCGTAAGTGAGCACTAGTTTTTAACCTATAACTCATTTAACAGATGATTATTAAATATCTCTTATGTGCCAGATTCTGGGAATGTATATAACAGTAAATCAAAAGACAACTTCCTATAGTCATGGAGTGTTCTAAAGGGGGCTAGAGGTGTGTGCAGGGTAGGAGACAATTATCAGATAACTACATAATAGAAGGTTAGCTAGTGGTGAGTGCTAAGAAGAACAGCTAATTTTCATAAGATTCACACAGAATGCTTGTTGAAAGTGCAGATTCCTGGGTGCATCCACGCTGAACTAGAAGATTCTAAAAGTCCCCTTAAACCCAGGGAAGGATCCCTAATGTCTGTGGAGAAAGTCTGTTTCACGTAGCATTCCTTCATGCCCTCTCCGGCCCTGGTAAGGGAACATACATAGGGAGAATGTCCTCTGCATGGCCACCTGTGCCTGGCGAGTAATGATTAGCCAAAAGTAGTAGACTTTCTACCAGACCCAAGTTGCTGCAGCTTTGGCGGGGACAGCAAATGCCCCTAAGGTCTGCTGTGCTCTCAGCTCTCTCACAAGACGGCTATAGGCAAGCCCTGTAAAGACATGAGAGAAGGCATGGGAGAGAAGCAGCTATTACTCAAGGAGTTGGGGGTGGGGGGTGGGATCTATTAGATTCCTTCCTAGTAACGAAACCCAGTTATCCCAGAAGTCAGACCTGTCCCACTCAAATGACAGGGTTTCCTGGAAAGAAGGCTAAATAGCGCTTCCCATGATCATAGCCTCAAATGGGATGTGTGTGTGTGTGTGTGTGTGTGTGTGTGTGTGTGTGTGTGAGTGAGAGAGAGAGTCAGAAACATAAAGAGAGAGGAAGAGAGAAAAATATGCATACACACATACACAGAGACCCAGAGAGATGCAGAGAGGGGCAGGAAGAGAATGAACCACAGAGCCCTTTAAGAAAAGGCAGCTTGCTTCTCTTTAAGGACCACTGGACTCAGTGAGAAGAAGGGTTAGTAGCTTAAACTAAAACGTATGCTTTTATAATGTATGTATTTACAGATGAAACTGGTATCTAACTTCATAGATGATTAGTCCTTCGCCAACACCAACCCACATACTGTAGGGGAGGAAAACAAGGGCTAGTGAGGTAAACTTGTCCCAGAGCACACGGCAAGTAGAAGAGAGAACCAGCCTGGCACGTGGCTCCTGGAACCAGTCCATTGTTACCTGTTGAAGGTAAATCCTGTAACGACATTCACACAGGTTTACTCAATATAACCCTTTTATCAAATCCAAGGTTTATTTAATCTGAAATAACTGAATCCAGATGAAACATAGTGACTGTTTACTACCTGGGCAGCTAGAAGGAGCCTGAAGTAAGGTTAGCTAAGATGTACCTAGAGAGTAGAGGGAGGCGTCTCCTGACACAGTGTGAAGTTCTGGGTCATTTACCTCTGTCTGCCTATCAATTAGTGAGAAAAACCTTTGGAAAACTGGGGATGAAGGGTTAGCTTTGGAATGTCCAGCCTTTGTTAGCACAGTTGGGAGGACAGCAAATCATGGGGGAGGCTCTGAGCCTCTCTTTGAAAATGTCTCACCAGTGCCAAGGAAGGGGGAAGCACCACAGCTGAGACCCACAGCCTTTCACAGGGGCGCTGGGTGGGGCACACCCTTTGCGAAGTACAGAATCCCTCCTCAGCTGAGGTCACTTTGACAGGCAAAGGCCCTCAAACCTCTGTCAACTTGGGTTCAAAGGAAGGGAATTTTGAAGTTCCCTAGTGGCTCAGTGAGTTAAGGATCCAGCATTGCCAAAGTTGTGGTTCAGGTCACTGCTGTGGCACGGGTTCGAGCCCCGGCCCTGGAATTTTTCATGTCACGAGTGCAATCAAAAAAAAAAAGGAAGGAAGAAAATTTTGCTGAAAAAGAGACCTCAAAATAAATAAACAGACAAATAAATAAATACATGAGGCCTCATCAGGAAAAATAAAAAGTATCTCAAATAAGAACACCAAATCTGCCTCCCTTCCTCCCAACCTCTGGCCCCCAAGTGATGCTGAGCTATGCTTGCAGGCCCACCTTTATACTTAGGAGGCTCCTTGAACCAGACAAAGACAATACCGGCACAGGAATTTGATCAACTAATGTCCCCTGTCAATGGTGATGAGAGCTGGAACCAACAAACAGGACTTAGATTCATAACATCTTGCAAAGTCTGGAACAAGGCCACTGGGGAAAAGGGCAGGTGTATTCAGATCTCAGCCCTGAAATCCTCTTCCCCCTCCCCCATCAAAGCCCTGAATTCCTCTCCACACCCAGTCCTAACACCACTGCTCTGAGAACACAAGCCTAAGGCATCCAGTCCCAGGGCTGCTGCCCACAGACTTCTCTGGTGTTCCTGAATGTAGAACCACAGCCTCCTGTTAGAATTCTCTGAACATAGGTCTCCTTCACCCATGTGTGAGAGGACCTCATCTTCCTCACCTTCTTGACCCCAGAGCATGGCCGTTTGCCTGGTAGCAATGCCGAGTTGGATATAGAAGTATACTTAAGACTTACAATGTTAAGACAAGGAATTTCAGCTGTCACTAACTGGGATTGCAGGCAGGTATTTCTAAATTCAGAATCTCACACCCTGAGCACTGAGGGAGAAAACCTTTTTATTCAGTTCTCACCTCCTTCTCTACCACTTACTCTGTGCACATAGCCCTCCTCGCCGCTGTCCCTTGTCCCCAGATTCTCTTCCCTCTGCCACTGCTTCTACTCTTGTCCTTTTTGCTTTTCAGTTCTCATATAGTTTGATTATTACATGTCACCAAGATTAAGAACAAAGACGTTGCTGTTAAATAGATCCAAGTTCAAATCCTCAATGGCCACTTATTAATCAGGTGACTTCGGATGGAGCAACTTCTCCAAACCTCAATTTTCATATCTGAAAAATGGGAAAATAATCATCTCTACCCTATAGGGTGGTTGTGACAATTAAATGAGTCGGAAGTAAAGCACCCAGAAGAAATCCTAGCCCATGGTAAGCATGGTAAGAAATGTTAGTTCTTGTGGTTACTGCAAGTCAATAATGAGTAGACCCCCATTTGTCAGACACATTTAAGGAAATGAATCCCTTTGAGCATCTGACTTAAAAAATCCTTGACATTCTTCCCTGAAAAAATACACATACACAAAACTTTTGCACATACTTTCAGAGGAAACATGGAAGGCCTGAAGCCATCCTTTGATCTTATTTTAGGAGGCCCCTGTATAGACAGTACCTCAGCTTCCAAAAAGAGTATGTGATTTTTGAGGGTGAAAAGCACGTCTTCCAATGTTTCTACCCTCCTCCCCCAGCACTTATAACAATATCTTGTACTTGGAACACACTCCATAAATATTTGATGATGTGCTGATGCCAAATTTCAATTCTCCACTGGATGTTGGAATTAAGCACTAAAACTTTGGCCCTGATTCTCTATTCGGGGAGGGAAAAAATTATTGTTGCTTTCATACTCTTTAGAAGACTTGATGTTAGTGCTACATTTGCCCAGAGCATGAGTTATCAATTCCAAATGGGACTCTCAATTTCCAAAGCTCTGCGGCCAATTCCAAAGAAGGACATTTGAGCCCCAAAGCCAAGTCACACTCGCTGAGAAGAGAGCATATTCTCAGCCAGCCCCAAAAGTTCCTCACGTCTGTACTAACAACCAGATGTCATGGTGGCCCATTGCAACAGCTTACATTAGGTCAAGTTTTCTGAATATCAATTTAGAGCAAGCCTAATCCTTACTAAATAGGTTAGGCATTGAGCCAAAAATCCAATAAGAACTCTGACAATAATTAACTCATATCACTGAATACCTTTGCAAATGTAGATGTGCTGTTAACATGTATTCCTTTATCCAGAAGAAGTGATAGAAATATATGTTTGTCAAAATGCACATGTAGTCACATGACAGGACCCACACTTGATGTTCCTCCCCCTCCCTCCCATTAGGATTTAGTTGTTTCTCTTCACTTCTTCTCACCTCCTCTTAATAGTCATGGCACATTTAAGGGGAAGCAGATACTGACTGCAAATAGCAGATTTTTTTGTGTGTTCTGTTATTGAAATAAGTTTCTACCTTTCTTGAAGTAATCTATTCATGAATCGTGCACTTTAACTTAATAAAAATGCACACTGAAAATGCAGCAATCGTAGCTAAAGAAAAGAAACAGTCAAGGCTCTTTTTACAGATCTCGTCAGAATGAAAGCTTAGACTACGATATTCTTGTTCCCCTTTCTTTCCCAACACATGCGTGACAGATTCTAAGCAGATTATTTTCTCTGAGACTGGGTGTTCTTCAAATGAAATGACTCTGGCTCCCTGTGCACAGGAACGTGAAGTGAGCTGGTGAGCACGTGTTGACTTGTTTAAAACACAACTGAGAGCCTTGGAGGGGGAGACACATGGAACTGTGAGCAGCTTGTGCTCATTCTGACATCCTGTTCTGCACCATCTTCTAGCTTCAGGGGAAAGAAGTACAAAGTCATGTTTTGTGGGCTTTCGTTACAAGGGAGGAGGTAACTAGCTAAGAGAGTTTCAGCACAGACTTCTTATATTGACCTTAAGACACAGAAATGAAGGTGTTCCCTGGTTGCCTAGAGGATTAAGTATCCGGCGTTGTCACTCCTGTATGGCGGAGGTTCAGTCCCTGGCCCAGGAACTTCCACATGCCATGAGCATGGCCAAAAAAAAGGACACATAAAATGAAGACAAGGCACCTCCAGTCCCCCACAGGGCACTATCACACGTGTGCATGCACACACATGCACATGCATGTACACATGCACATACACATGTATACACATGCATGCACACACATCTGCTTCACTACCTGAAATAAAACTTTTACATATACAGTGTTTATGAGAACAAACTTTTATTTAAAAAAAAATCCTGAACTTCACAAAAATGGGTCTTTCCACTCCCACCAACAAGCTAATTTCTGCTGTCCTCACTCTTCTGCACTGTTTGTGAGTGGAAATCTGAGGCAACCCTCAGGCTCCAGCTTCCTCCACAAACAACACAGGCAAACAGGTTCCAGGCAGTTGCCCTGACTTTCTTCTCCTGCCCCTTGTGCACCCCCTTCCTGCTCAAATGCCAACAGAAAACCAGCACTTCCTCCAATGTATTCCTTTCTTTCTGCTCTGGTCATGAATGAGTTAAACTTTCTGCCTTCCAACCCAGCCTCACCCCTTAATAATCTTGCTAATATATAACTTATCTTTAGAGAAAGAGATAAGAAGACCCAATCAGTAAAAACTTGTGCTTAGAACAAAGCTCTGACTTAATCGCTAGAACCAGGAGCAAGTTAGATGAAATGGAGAATTTGGCTGAGGCCAAAATCTGGAGCTGCTATTGGGGCAAAGTGAGTGGGATTATGTGTTGGATTCAGGGTAGGTGAGCAGAGGAAATTAGCCTTGCTTCTGGGTCCCATTAGGAGAGCTGGACTCTCCACTTTGCATTCCTTGAATAGCTCTGACCAGCAACCTGAAGTTTGACCAGAAGCCAGCAGGATCTGGAGCACCCAGCCAAGCAAGCTACCCTTTTTTTCCTGGTTCACAGTATCTCTAGGTTTCTGAATATGAACTTCCCTTATTTCAAAGGATGAGAACTGAATTTTCTAATTCTAACTAGAATTTATAATTCTAACTGAATTTTCTAATTCTAATTCTAACTCTTTACAAAGAGCAAGGTGGACACACCGCACCCCACAGCCTGGGTTCTATCTGCCTTGGCCGCTGTGCCATGGTCAGTCCAGAGTAGCAGAGAGGAACTGACTCAGAGCTCTGCTGCCTGCCAGGGACTCAAGTGACCAAACCAAATGGCCATAGGGAGTCACTGTCTTTCCTGTCCATCTCAAGGACTGTAGAAATCAGTGGGAGCTCAATTCGCATAAAGAATCTACTTTCACTTTGGAAAACAGTATGTTTTTATTTTTGCTAATTACCAACATGCAAAAAGCCTAATCGTGAAAGCAAAAGCATAATTTGAACCGAACCGATGGAGTTCGGGTCATCAGATCGTATACACCCCAGTGTTTTGTCTTCTTGAACATAACAATCTTCAGTTGGTCAGATGTTTAATATTTTAAGAGGGCATGGCAGTTTTGTTTTGTAATATCCTCAGTGGTGGTACCTCTTTATTCTTTGAGGGTGGATTTGGTTTTTGAAGGTAACCGAGAGTCACTTGGACTTAAATCTGAAGACTGCAATGGTCATCAGGTTGGGTTTCTGTGGTAGGCAAAATAAATGGCCCCTGGAGTTCCTGTCATGGCTCAGCAGTAAGGAACCCGACTAGTATCCATCAGGTTGAGGGTTCGATCCCTGGCCCCACTCAGTGGGTTAAGGATGCAACATTTCCATGAGCTGTGGTGTAGGTCACAGACGCAGCTCTGATCTGGCATTGCTGTGACTGTGACATAGGCCAGCAGCTGCAGCTCTAATTCAACCCCTAGCCTGGGAACTTCCATGTGCCACAGGTGCAGCCCTAAAAAAGAAAGAAAGAAAAACAAAAAGAAAAGAAAATGTCCCCAATAACCCCTGCCTCCTGGTATTGACACTCTTATATAATCCCTAATACCTGCCTTGGGCTGGACTCACTTCTTAGGAAGAGAAAACAGATCACTTCCAAGAACAGGTTACAAAACATTTGTGGCTTCCATCTCATTCCACTGTCTACCTGTCCATAGCTGTCCTCCTTTTTGCTTTCTGAGGGAAGGACTTGCCATGTTGAGAGCTGCCTTAAAGAGAGGCCAGAAACTGAGCCCTGCAGCTGGCAGCCAGAGGCCCGGAGGTCTGCTAACAGCCATTGCAGTGACCTTGGAGTATACCTTCTCCAGTCAAGCCTTGAGACCCTGCAGGCCCAGCTGGCAGTGAGACTGCAGCCTGGGGCACCCTGTACCAGAGGACCCACATAAACAACACCCAGAGTCCTGACTCACAGAAACTGTGAGATAATAAGTGTTTGTTGATTTCAAGCTGCCTTTTTTTTTTTTTTTTTGTCTTTTTTTTTGTATTTTGTAGGGCCACACCCATGGCATATGGAGGTTCCCAGGCTAGGGGGTTTAATTAGAGCTGTAGCTGCCAGCTTACACCACAGCCACAGCAATGCCAGGTCTGAGTCACGTCTTCAAACTACACCACAACTCACAGCAATACCAGATCCTTAACCCACTGAACAAGGCCAAGGATCGAACCCGCAACCTCATGGTTCCTAGTTGGACTCGTTTCTACTGCACCATTACAGGAACTCCACAAGCTGCTTTTTTGAAGGGCAAGGCTTTACACAGCAAGAGATAACAAACATGGATTTTTTTAGGATTGAACAAGGATGGGTCCACTGAGCAAGGAGAATGGTTTTCTTTTGCAGCTCAGAACTGACCATCCCAAGTCAACCCTCTTCCTGTCCTCATAAGCCGGTCATCTCTGGAAGCACCTACCCTCAGGGATATAGCTCCACCACCCCACCCCACCACAACGGACTCAGCCTCCCAGATGGATTCCTAACCTGTTCACTGTTCTGTGTCTCTGTCAGACTCTGTGTTTAAGGTATCGATTGATATAACACAGCTGGTCCCAACGTGGGTATGGGTAGAAAGCTACCTGCTAGAGTACTTAAGGAATGCTTCCTGGGCTTTCTCATCCTCTCTCTCCTGTCCTGAAATGACCACCCTGTCTTCCTGTCCTTGTCCTCAGTGAGGATGGGGAGACGGGTATATCCAAGCATGCCTTCAGGTACTGCAAGAGGGGTTGTGTCAAAGTCAGGAGCAGACTGGTTCTGGGGTGAGTGATGGGGAACTGTGTTCTGGTGATGATGAGGCTGTCTGGAAGCAGCTGTGTGTCCCCCAGTACTTAAATGAACATCTCCTCCCACCCCATACTTATCATTTCCAGTCATATCCAAACCCTTCTCCAGTCAGCCTTCTCCAGAACTAAATCAGAGAAAAAAAAAAAAAAAAAAAAAAAACGGGTTATTCTAACTGCCACCAGGAACATGTCCACACGTCTAGGCTTCTTTTCCCTGCCTCTTAGGTGAGGCCAGGAGGTCAGTGCTCATGCTATGCTGGCTAAAAGGAGAGGAAACAGTAGCGAAAAAGACAGAAAGTGACGATGAGGAGATGAAAGAGATGGATGAGTGCCCTGCCATGCCCCTGGGTACCACAGTTTCTCGAGAGTCCTAATAAAGGACTAGCAGATGTACGCCTGGTTTACTGTCTCTCCTTTTGATATTACTCATGGCACATTGAGTCCAGAAGGTTGAAACTGCTCAGAAAGGTGGTCACAATAGACCTCCATTTCTATTTCTGTCATCAAGCTCCTTGACAGAATGTGAGTGTCTTGTTCTTAAGTGTCTCTGCTTTTCTTTGAATGAGAATAATAAAAACTTCTTTAAAATCTGGATCCATTGTTCTACCAACTCAACAAGACACTGTTTAAAAAAAAAAAAAAGAAACAGTCTTTAATTTCTATGGTAACCTCCCCATCCTCCCAGTCAAGAGGCTGATTCTGACTTTCTATCTTAGGTGCCAAATTTGTATTGCTGATTTTCTAATGATAATATAAATGGTTTCTGGGCTTAAACTTTATGGGAATAAATTGGGGGTTGTGTCCTTTTTAGGATAGATAGATAGGTCCAGAAAAAAATTACATGACGGTCTTTCAATGCGAATTTTCCCCAGGCTAATTCTAAAACTACTTGCTGTTCAACTTTCTCTTCCATCTGATACAACCAATGTACCTCTCATCTAGAACCTTCCTTTTGCATTTTGGTGTCAGGACTCGGAGAGCATCCGCTTAGCAGCCATGTTTCTGAAGGACAGCCGGGAGAACCACCAAACCCTTCCCCTAGGGCTGACAAAGGCAATTCTCCAAGAAGTCACAAAAGGTACCCATGAGGCAGAGGCTCCTTCTTCCTGGCCCCAGGGTTCAAAGAGTGATTCCAGGAGGAATCAGGCAGGGGATATGCATCTCTTTCCCTCCTATGGTGATGACTGAATTCTAAACAAGAAGGATCTTCCCTGATTTCATCCTGCTCTTTTCTGAGTCAGCATGTCTATAACAAGAAATTCTGTCTTTAAGGTTTGTTTGGGCTATGGGAATTTATGCAGAAGAGACAGAGAACTCAATGCATGTATTTGAGGGTCTCTCAAGATAGGCATCTTCCTGGGGGATGCCTATCAGCCTCCTAGAAAGGAAAAGGAGCACCATCTGAGACACCAGCATCAGGCCACAGAGAGATTGAATGGCAAAGATCCTTCAAATCCGTCCCCTCCCTACTGCTAACACTTTGGGAAGCACTTCCCATCAGGCTTTCTGCTGGCCACAAGGGCTGGATGACACTCGCTCAAGCTCCGGCCATGGGTACCCATAGGGCACATGCAAGCGAGAAGAATTAGCTATAATTCCCCTCATTAAGAAACAGTGAGGAGCTCCAGTTGTGGCTCAGTGATAAACACAATGAGTATCTATGAGGACACAGGTTCCATCTGTGGGCTTGCTCAGTGGGTTAAGAATCTGGCATTTCTGTGAGCTGTGGTGTAGGTCACAGACTCAGGTTGGATCTGGTGGTGTTGTGGCTGTGGTGTAGGCAGTCAGCTATAGCTCCAATTTGACCCCTAGCTGGGGAGATCCATATGCCTCAGATGCAGTCCTAAAAGAGACCAAAGAAAAAAAAAAAAAAGCACAGTAATGCAGAGTTAGGATGATATTACTAGAAGGCTGATGACATTGAATCTATCATCACTTATATTTTTAAAAAATATTTGAGGACTTCCTTGGTAGCTCAGCAGATTAAGGATCTAGAAGTTGTCACTTCTTTGGCTTGGATTTGATTCCTTCCCCAGGAACTGCAGCATGCCACAGCCAAGACCAAAAAAAAAAAAAAAAGTTTTTTTTTTAATATTTTATTTACTTTAAAATTCAAAAAGGAGTTCCCACGTTGGTCCAATGAGTTAAGAATCTGACTTTGGCAGCTCAGGTCACCGCAGAGGCATGGGTTCAATTCCTGGCCCAGTGCAGTGGGTTGAAGTATCCTGTGCTGTTGTTGCAGTTGCAACATAGGTCATGGCTGCAGCTCAGATTCAATACCTGGCCAAGGAACTTCCACTTGCTGCAGGTGTGGCCATAAATGAATAAACAAACAAACAAACCAACAATCATATGTCAGTATTTCAAAATAGTAATAGTAGCCAGCTGCCTGCCACCCAGCCCACCACGTGATGGAATGCAGATCATGTTGAATCTGCAGGTTCTGGGTCTCAGTTCTTTACTGTGTAACTTGGTCACATTGCTAACGCTCTGAAACTTAGTTTCTTTTGCAAAATGAGGATAATAATAATTCAAAGTTCACAAGGCTGTTGGGATTGTAAGATGCTCTAATACACAGAAAGCTTTTTGCATGATACTAACTTAGGAAAACAGTAGTACAAATTGTTCAGTGACGGCAGAAATGGTGGAAGAGTCCCATGCGTGACTAAGGGTTGTAGAATTTTGCCCATCCCACCTATCTATCTTTTTGACAATTTCTTGGTAGCCTAAGACCAAGCACATTTGTTTGTCTAGCCTAGGGGTTGACAAGTACAGCCCTTGGGCCAACGTCAACCCCTGTTTTCGCAAAGTTTTCGTAAAGTTTATACAACTCACTAGCTGACATATTGTCTATAGCGTCTTTCAAGCTACAATAGCAGAGTTTTAGTATAAGTGCAAAACCTAAGAGGCTTACTCCATGGTTCTTTACAGACAAAGTTTGCCAACCGTTGGTTTGGCCTGCTATGAGGTACTAATTATATCCCAACAGACCTATACTGATACAGCTTTTCTGCAGGACCAGCTGCATAATTTGTTAGGGCCCATTGCAAAATCAAAATGCAGTACACACTGTTCCAACATTAAGAATTTCAAGACAGCAACAGCAAGTCATTATATCAAGCACAGGGATCTGTGTGTGGAGCCCTGTGTCGGTGCAGAGGTGACACACCGTGGAGCCAGCCCTGCCTTTATGTTGTCTGGACTTCACTTCCCAGTATAAACTCCATCTTCGTCTCCTCCCTAAAGACCTCTTAAAGCAAAATCTAGAACAAAACAGGAAACATTACCAAAGTTATGCCATAAAATGACTCCAGGTACACGGAGTTTGGAGTTATCTATTAAAGGGATAACTTTTCACTTGATCCATCCTTCCTTCACACGACACCACGTTTTCCCTCTTGTTCTTTGTCTTCGATTATTATCCTGGATTTGCTCTACCTTTTAATGTTACTTATCTAACCATAATAAACACCCTATCAATATTGGTTAGCTGACCCAAGGAGAGTTGTCATAGTTGGTGTTTGGATTCTGACAATATGAATGCACTTTTCCTTGAAGAAAAAAGAAGGTATTCTGTATTTGTAACCTCATGAGACTGGAAGTATTCTAAAGGTCAGAATGGCAATTCGCAAAAATTCAAAACAAAGTGAAAACACTCAGGTTGCCTTTTTCTTACCTTTTCTATGAAGCATCACCTCCCATCTAGATTCCAAATTTACAACATTTCTTATTTTTGTATTTATTCATTCATTGATTTTTATGGCTACACCTCATGGCATATGGAAGTTCCCCAGGCCAGGGACTGAATCCCAGCTGCAGAATGAATCTACCCCACAGTTGCAGCAGCACCAGATCCTTTAACCCACTGCCCTGTGATGGGGATGGAACCCGCACCTCTGCAGTGACCCAAGCTGCTGCAGTCAGATTCTTAACCCAGGGTATCATGGCAGAAACTCTTACCTTTTTAAAATAAAATTAATACAAATTGTATAGATGTTTTAAATTGGGTTTGTATTTTTAAAGTATTTACATATGTCTGTACCATCAAAGTTAGGACTTAAGAAGGCTTAGTGCCTCAAGATCAGCTAGGAAATCATTTTGCTAGGCATATTAGGAAGCTGATCAGACAATCTCCCTCCTCTTCATATCATTTTTGCTACAGTAACATGTGGAATAAGACACAGAAGAATTAAAAACAACAGAGCAGAGTAGACCCTCATTAGATCAGCATCCTTTCCAAGCTCATGTTTTGTCTCTGAGAGAAGAAGGAATGATGAAATTAAGTGTGGAGCAGAGACTGAACTTCTTTTGTGGGCAGTGCTGCTCAGGCCTCTCTTCCCCACCAGCTTTCCAAAGCCAAGAACAGGAGCAATGTTCTCTGGATAGTAACCAAGAAAAGACTCCCATTTGCTCAGCCCCTCTCTTGTTTCATTCCTCTCTAGCCCCACCCACCCTCTCACACTTCCAGTTATTTGCGTCAAGCCCCTGGAAGTCAGGGAAATTTGTGTGCATTTATGGAGAGTCAGTCAAGTTTTTTTTTTTGCTTTTTTGTTTTTTGTTTTTGTTTTTGTTTTTGTTTTTTGCTTTTTGCATTTTAGGGCTGAACCTGTGACATATGAAAGTTCCTCCCAGGCTAGGTGGCACATTGGAGCTATAGCTGCCAGCCGACACCACAGCAACATGAGATCCGAGCTGCATCTGCCACCTACACCACAGCTCATGGCCACACCAGATCCCCGACCCACTTAGCTAGGCCAGGGATCGAACCTGCATCCTCATGGATCCTAGTCCAATTCATTTCCCCAACAGGAACTCCCAGTCAAGCTTTTACACTGTTGTCTCCACAAATCATTTTGACCCTCCAGCTTCCACCAATACTGGTCCACTCTCAGCCAGTCCGAAGAGAGTGACCCTAAGATGAAGGAAGCACAAGAGATTATCTGAGAGAGTGACGCACTGAAATGCTAGTCGGGTCATGGCTACGCCTGGCCAGAGTGGCGTTCTCACGACCTTCTCCTTAGAGCACAGTCCTGAGTGTATCTCTGCCCCTGGCCTTCTGGAGTCAGGCCTCTTTGCTCCTCTTTTCCTTCTGGCCATCCCATCCATTCTGTTAGCTCCATGGTGTCCTTATAGTCCATACCTTTGCTGCTTTAATTCACCCAGAGCTAGTGTCTGTGGTTTGTAACCAAGAGCTCTGACAGATACAGATGGTCTTTGAGAAGTTTGGCAGTAGACAAAAGGATAGAAATAGCCCAGTAATTTAGAGTGGGGTCACTTTCCCAGAAGAAGTGAGGGCATCTGTGTTCACTTGGCACCTGCCAAAGCTACCTGCTTCTCTGGCTAATACAGAGTCCTGGGCTCAGTGCTCTGTGGCAAACAGGCCTGTAGCTCAGGCCCAATGGTCGGGACTCAGCTATCCTAAACTAGAGGTCAGAGAGAGGAAGCATTTAAAATGGAAAAGAATCATCTGATCATATGCCACACACCTCCCTCCTCCCCTTCTCGTGATGGTCACTACCACACACAAAATGAATTCAGGGTCAGAAAAGAAAAGTTATCTGTGGAAACAGACAGTCATTTCCATCTTTTCTTCTTCATGGTAGGAACACCCCATAGTTACAAGCAAGGGTTCAGGGTGCCAGAGATCACTGACCTATTCAGATAGACACACTTCTTTGTGTTCACAAATATTCGTGCATTTTGGTATAAGCAAGAGACGCTTCGGAGATGCGTCATTTCTGGGAGTGAGACTGACCCCTTCTGGAACTGACGATTTGGATGACAGAGAGCTGCTGAATAATCACATGATCTAAGGCAGGAGAACTGTTTTGACCACTATCAAGAGAAGTGACGTTGAAATCAAATTTTTTTTCCAGAAGGAAATAGAGACTATGGGTGTTGCCATGGTGGCTCTGCAGTTAACAAACCCAACTAGTATCTCTGAGGACTCAGGTTCGATCCCTGGCCTTGCTCAATGGGTTAAGGATCCAGCATTGCCATTAGCTGTGGAATAGGTCAGAGATGTGGCTCATATCCAGAGTTGTTGGGGCTGTGGTGTAGGCCAGCAGCTGTAGCTCCGACTGGACCCCTAGCCTGGGAACCTCCATGTGCCACAGATGCAGACCTAAAAAGACAAGGAAAGAAAGAAAGAAAGAAAGAAAGAAAGAAAGAAAGAAAGAAAGAGAGAGAGAGAGAGAGAGAGAGAGAGAGAGAGAGAGAGAGAGAGAAAGAAAGAAAGAAAGAAAGAAAGAAAGAAAGAAAGAAAGAAAGAAAGAAAGAAAGAAAGAAAGAAAGGGAAAGAAAGAAGGCAGGTAGGCAGGCAGGCAGGCCGGCAGGCTACCTGACTCTATCTGTCATCTGAACAATGTTCTATCACATGATGACCCCACCACTCCGGGAATGAGGCTTTCCTTTATGGGAAATAGAGACCTGGGGTCAACAGCCCCGTGGTTAGGGAAGCAAGAAGCTGGGTGAGTGCCATGGGAAACGTACACGGGTTCCCCCACAGATTTCCCCTGTGAACAAAAGCAGAAATCCACCAAAAGGACAAGGAAGTTAGATTCACGTCCCTAAAGGGGAAGATGAAGCATGAGCTGTGCCTGTGTGAGCAGGGTGACGCCACACAAGTGGAAAGAAAGGTCAGATGCTGGGGAGGCCAGAGTCAAGGGCAGCATGAGGTCACGGGATTAGAATGCCAGGGCTTGAATCCTGGCTTCAGCATTTACAAGCTGTAGGACTTCAAGCAAATTAACTGAATTATCTGTGCTTTGTTTTCCTCATCTGTAAAATGGGAATGAAAATGATTATCTCATAGGGTTGATGTGTGGATTAAATTGGTTAATACATGTAAAGTGCTTAGAACAATGTCTAACACATAGTAACCCTGTATACACGTTAGCTATGATTATCAGTGCTTGCTATTCTTACTATGCTGAAATGTTTTGCCATATATAAAGCAATATACAGTTGTAAGGCATGGTGTTGGATTGACCAGTGTGTTAGACTACTAGGGCTATCATGACAAAGTACTGCAGGCTGGGTGGCTTAAATGTCAGAAATTCATTTTCTCATAGTTCTAGAAGCTGGCAGTCTTAGACTAAAGCACCGGCAAGGTTGATACTGCCAAGGCTCCTTTCCTTGGCTTGTAGATGGCTGTCTTCTCCCTTTGTCTTCACACGGCCTTGCTTCTATGTCTATGTCCTCATCTTCTCTTCTTCTGAGGATACCAAACGTATTGGATTGAGCCCACCCTAATGACCTCATTTAGCTTTAATCACTACTTGATGATCCTGTCTCCAAATACAGTCACATTCTGAGGTTCTAGGGGTGGGGTGGGGTTAGGATGTCAATATATGAATTTGGAAAGTGGCAAGAGAGACTGACACACAATTCAGTTGGTAATAACCAGCTGTCAGTTTGGTTAAGCTGGAACTGTGTTCTAGAGTTGGCCCAAAGAGGTACTTGTGCAGAAAAAAAGTGCAAGTCTGTTACTCTCTGGATGTCATAGAAGAAGTGCCAGATAGATGTGGAGATACCAGAAGATAGATGTGGAGATGCCAGAAGATCCAGGTTCTCCTGGCTCCCCTCTGCTCCCCAGCCCTTCTTCCAGATTGTTGACCCTACTGACTAACAGTGGCTCGGAACCATCTCTAGACAAAAGGCTGAGGACTCAGACTTTTCCCATACCCCTCATGATCCCACTTCAGTGGCTGGACAGGGTTGGCTTCTAGTTTGACTAGCTGGTGAATCCTCGGGTCTTCCACCTCCCCTCGCCTCTCAGAATTGTGTAAAATCTCTACAAAGTAAATGTCTTATCCTATTTGACTCATAGTGACCCTGCTTGTGTGATTGAACCCTGACCTATACAGGAATAATAATACTAATAGCAACAATGATAATAACAAAATCTTTTGGAAATATTATCACTGAACCTGAAAAGAGACTCTGACTCACTCCATAGCATGCATTTGAAGTTCTTCTAATTATCTCAAGGCTGAGCTCACTCCAAAGTCCTCTGAATTAGTCTTCTTGCTTTCATCTCTCCTGGCTCCAATATGTCCCACAAAAGACTGCCAGAGAAGATTTCTTGAACCACAGTTATGTCATCAGGTGACAATCAAGGGAGGCCCCCAGAAGACAGCTGAGTAGAAGGCCTAGAGAACAACAGGTTGAGATTAAAACAAAAGGATGGAGGATTCCTAGAGGGATATCTCCAGGGAGGAAAAAAATAAGATGGATGCAAAGCATGGGAAATATTAAGAGGGCGGTTTATAGTACCATTGGGTCATTGACAAAAATGGTAATGGGAAATAGAAAATTAAGAATTTTTTAAAAGGAGTATTAATTCTAGGACATACAAAAAATCATGCAAGAAAAAATCTATACAAATGATACTACTGCGCTCAAAGGTGGAGAGTTTTTAGGCATCATAATGTAATCTAAGCACAGCTAATAGCAGGACGATGTATATCAGAGTAGGTTGTGAAGTCGGCATATGAAGAGAATGAGAAGGGGGATAACATGGCAGGGCAGGAACCACACCGGAGCCTGTGTGAAGGCTGTGCCAAGACAAGGTTTTAAAGAGATCTGACTGTGATGGGGAGCTGAGAAATGGAATAGCAACTAGAGGGTCATGTGCACAAGGGAAGAATCTGGGCAGATACCTGAGCTTATTTGCAGACGTTGGGACTGATGTAGGAGAAGAAAGCTGATAACAAAACAGGAGAGAACAGAAGAGAACACTGGAGAGGGGAAGGGGGGACAGATTCAGAGCCCAGATGCAGGACTTAGGCTTTGCTAGGAGAAGTGGTATCCATCCCCCATTGTGTCAGGAGGGAAGAAGCCCCCAGAGCCGTGTCAGGGAGGTTTGTGGATGTCGGTGGAGAAGACAAGGCTGTCTTCCTTCCCCCTCATCTTCAGCTTCACTGCCGTAGGTGTGCGGTCTCCAAGTACTCCCCCAGAGCTGCCGCTTGTCCCTACATGTTGCGGAGGTCAACACAGAAGAGAGAGAGCTGGGCTGAGAAGAGGAGGTTGTTGTAAACCAAGACAGAGATGGATGAACTTGTTGGAGTCACACAGCTAATTAGTGACAAAGCCAGGACTGGAACCAAACTGGCTCCTCGCCTAGGACTCTTTCACGACCAAATTACCATGTAATATTGAACAGCTGGGAGCGATTAAGGTTTAGGACCATTAGAAAGACCAACACAACCCAAGTTACATGGAATAAGGAACCGAGTAGAAATCCAGTGGAGAGATTTAAGCCTCACTACTCAGGAAGGGGTAATTTTACCCACTGTGAGCCCCATGATTAGATTAGGGTGGGTTGAACTGAAGTGTAAACTTTAAAAATGCACTGCCTTTGGTGTTCCCTAACCCAGCGGGCTGGCCAGGGGGCAGACCCTGGCTGCAGGAGGCAGCACTGGAGAGGACAGAGGACAGAGATAAATGTCAGCCAGTAACACTTATCAGCGTGAACCTAAATTAACTCTTGAAGTTACATAGACCCTCTGGCTATCTTTGCTCTACTCTATTCAGAAGTACTTAGTAAAGATGCTGAAAAGTAGAAAGTGCTTAACAATGACAGGTATTATTCTACCTCCATACCTGGTTCCCTAGGGAACCTCTGGCATTTGTCACATCAACTAGAAGAGGCTCTTTTTCAAATATTCTTTCCTTAGACTTTTCTCCTTCATGCCATTCATTTGACTTTTGTTTCATTTGCAACAAATTTCTTTTAATGTTCTGTATCCCAATTTCCAAACTATCTTGGACCCTGGTGTTTATTTTGACTGACTTTTGGTTATCTGTCATGCCAGGATAGTTTTCCCCTCAGTACCACTTGATGTGATGGATAATGAATTATGCATGCTGACATTGGTCAGGCAGGTTGGTCTTCCTGGTACATAACTTTGTGTGTGCCAGGGGCAGGTTTGTTAATGCCCACTGTGGCAAGTCACCATCAGGTTATGCTAACTCATAGTCCTCTCTGGATTAAAATCCTTCGGAATCTATATTCAGGGTTTATAATGAATAGTGATTTCTAAAAATTTGACCAATGTTCCCTTTTTCCCCTAAGATTGAATCACCTCAGTGCCTGACTCCCAACCCAGTGCTCTCTTATTCCCCAGGCCTAGGGCAGAGGTCCTAGACCAGGGAGACCCCATGAGTTGTCAGGTTGTCCCAGGCATCAGAGAAAAATACCTCACCTGCCAATATCCATTTTGACTAGAATAACACTCTAGCTAAAGTCTCATAACCTTCCCTCAGACTAGATAAATACAGTTGTACATGCAGGTCTCATGGATAGGTTCTGGAGCATCTAGGATAAATAATACAATGGTGGAGTTCCCGCTGTGGCTCAGTGGTAATGAATCTAACTAGTATCCATGAGGATGTGGGTTCCATCCCTGTCTTTTCTCAGTTGGTTAAGGATCCCACATTGCTGTGAGCTTCGGTGTAGGTTGCAGATGCGGCTCTGATCCAGCATTGCTGTGGCTGTGGTGTAGGCTGGAAGCTATAGCTCTGATTCAATCCCTGATCTGGGAACTTCCATACGCCACTGGTGTGGCTATAAAAAGATGAAGAAAAAAAAATTTAGTGGACACCACACAGAGTCCCATTCTCACCCATCTCACTAGGAAAGGGCAGTAACTGCTGGTAGAGAGGTAGCAAAGTGATTATAAATGCAGAAGCCTTTCCTGACCACCCTTTCTAAAGAAAGTACCTTCCCTTCCTATCCTTTGCTATTTTGTATCACAACATCCTGTACATTTTCTTCAACGCACTTATCACAGTAGTTTGGATTTCAATTTTCTTATTACCTTCTCTTCTACTATATGATTGCTAAGGAAAGGACCCATGTCTGTCTTGTTCCTCACTGAATCCCCAAGTGCTAGAAGCAATGCTTGGTGTAGAGTAGGTACTAGATAAATATTAATTGGATGGCTGGTTGGAAAGATGGAAGCAACATGCTCTCTTCTCCCACATGGAACCACCAGTTTAAGAGGCATCCCAACTCTAAATAACTAGATGGGTCTCAGGTAAGATATATATGTAGCGGGGAGGATGATAAGGTGCTAAGTGCTTAGGTCCCATTGGGATTTACACTCGAAAGGAAAGGCATAAAAGCAGATGGGAAGTTGGGGAAGAAACCAACACTAGCAGGTATAAAGAGAGCTTTATAACTAGAAAACCACCTTTTGTCGTATGTCTTTGGAAGCTAAGATGCAACAGTCAGTTGTACAAGAAGGTAAATCAGATTGAGATTGGGAGACATTTAACAAATGCATTTTGAATGACTAGCTGAAAAAGCAACCACAAGAAACAAGTGGGAACACAGATTCAAGCTGAGACATGTTGGGTAGACTTCCATGGGATCTCTGTGCTCTTAAGGAGGACCTCACTTTGGGACGAAGCAGGGAGAGTTGTCTTTGGGATCCACCCCCTCTCCCTGCCACACACACTGTCCAGTCCTGTGTGTGTGGCAGGACCAGTACAACTAATGCATGCTGACACCCTGCAAACCAGCCTCCAGAGGGCTGCTTTCTCCATCACAGCCTGCCCACTTGGTAGAATATTCCAAGAATCAGACTTTCTTCCTCCCACCAAAATATTATTCTGTCTTTTCCACTCCAAATTCTGAGGATAAATAGTTAAACTGAAAATCCCTCCCTACCAGGTCATTTCCATCAAAGGAAAAAAAGTGCTTGTAATTTTCTCATCTTAAAAATGCTTTATTGACCTCATCTCCCCCTCTAGCTACAGTTCCATTTTCTCCCCATTCCTAAGCTCTTTTTACAGAAAAACTCATTAAGATTTTTGTCTATACTTGCCATTTCCAATTTCTCCCCTCCCATTCTCCCTTGAGTCCATTCCAGTGAGGCTTTTGCATAACTGTTTCACCGAAACTGCTCTTATCAAGGTCACCGATAACCTCCAAGTTCCTTAATCTAATGGTTATTTCCAGTCCTCCACTTCTTTAACCCGTCGGTAGTATTTGACACCATGGACTGTCCCCTCTCCTACCTTCTTCTCTGGACTTCCTGAATACCACCCTGTTATGACTTCCTTTCTATTCACTGTTCACTCCTTGGACAGATTTACTGATCTTCTCATCACCCTGACCTTGTCGTTGTAATGCCCCAGGACTTGGTCCTTTGTCTTCTCATCTTACCTGCACTCACTCATTTGGTGATCTCATCCAGCCTCAGGGCTCTAATGGCTATTTATATGTTGAGGAATTTATATGTCTCCAGACTGGATTGCTCTCCTGAACTCCAAACTAATAGGTACCTTCACTCAGACATCTGAAACTCCAGATTTTCCCTCCCGTATCTGTTGGTCCCCACATCAGTAATGACAACTCCACTCGTCCAGATGCTCAGATTCAGAAACCTCACTGTCACCCTTGATTACTTCCTTGCTCTCCCATCCAGAAATTCTTTAAACTCTATTTTTCAAAATATATCCATATTTAGACCATTTTCTACTACCTTCTTAATTACTATCCTTGTCCAAGCCACCCGCATCTCTCCATTGGATTAGATTAAGAACCTCCTAATGAACTGTCCTTCTTCTAGACTTACCCACCTGGTGTCCTCAACACAAAGAGCTAGAGGGATCCTTTCAAAAAAAGGCAGATGATGTCACCCCTCTGCTCAAAAACCTTCCTGTGACCTCATGTGTCACCGAGAAGGAAAGCCCAAGTCCTTACAGTAATCTGCACAGCTGAAACAGTCTGACCCCATTCTCTCTCTACTCATTTCTTACTACTTTTCTCATCGTTCACTTCTATAGACACTCTGGTCTTCTTATTGCTCCTCAACCGTGCTAAGCATGTTCCCACATCCTTACACCTGCTGTTCCACGGCCTTGGTGCTTTTCCCACAGATTGCCATGTGGCTTCCTCCCTCATCTTCCATCTTCTAAGTGAGGCCTTTTCTGATCTTTAATAACAACCAGCTCCTCTCCTGCCAAATCCTATTCCTCTCCTCTGCTTGATATTTTTTTCTCCAAAGCACTTATTACCATCTATTTTCATTCTTTTTATTATATTGTTATAACAATTTATTGGTTATAATGTCTGTCTTCCCACATTATTGGGTAAGCTCCATTAGGACGGGAAGTTTTGTTTCTCTGGTTCACTGCCTTATCCCCAGAGCCCAAGACAATGCCTAGCACATGGTAGGCAACCAATGAGTATTCATTAAATCAATGAAAAAGCCATTCTGCAGCAATGTGTTAATGATTCCTAGTATCCTAACAGGAGAAGCCTAGACTCGACTCATACCCACAACTGTAATTGTCTAACCCAGAGAAGGAACTCTAATGGAAGGATGTCAGACCACATAGCTTGAGAGTATAGCATCAGACAGTCTAATAGGGAGATATTTGGGGGTGGTTTGGGCATTGTGGTACCCCTCAAATTACACTGCATTGTTGACTGCTATATGAAAATGACCTACAGGTGATAGTAAGCCACATGCTCTATATGAGTCACACAAAGAGACCCAAATGTTTACCACATTGATGGTAATGTGTTTTAATGGATATCATAGTCCTATTGTTTTCTGATATAGTCAGACCACATCAGGAGGATTATGTTCACTTTCGGGAGTTATTTTTCAAGAGGAATATTTATAGAAAATCAGCCATGAGCGTAAAGACTCTACCCATGGTATATAAAGAACAATTTAAGGGCTCAAGGGTGCCCAATGATTCCGTTACATTTAAGGACAAAGTCTGAAAGCATGCACCATCTGTACCATCACTCTTTCTTCTTTTGTCCAGGGCAGACATTATTGATCAATCATGATTCTCTTTCCTATGGCATTTGCCCAGCATAGCTCTCCAGGCAGCCACAGTCCAATCTATTTGGAATTGGTAACCAAGACAAAACTTATTAGTTGTTCTGCCTGTAAGGGAGGTATAACTTTTCCCAATGAAATATTTGTGATATTAAAAAAAAAAAAACTAACTAAACTAGCCCTATCTAGTTCTAGAGGATAAAACTAGAACCTGCGAGTAATAAAAATCCAAGATAATATTTTAATGGTAGTAACTGTCGTCCAAATATCAGGCCTTGGAATGTAGGGAGTCTGGAGGACCACCCGCCAAGGATTAGGGGAGGAAATATCCTTGTTAGGTGGGAGATTGGACTGGATAGTGGCTAAATTTCATCCATCCCTAAAGTTCAATGGATCTTTTCTTGCTTGGCTTTGCTAGTTAGGGCCAGGGAGGCGGGCTAGTAAGAAAGGCTGCAAAGCAAATGTTTACCTTTCAATTGCAGTTATTTCACTGAGAAAGATAACAGAAAACCAGAACCAAAAAAAAAAAAAAAAAGACAATGGGCAAGCACAAAGAGATAAAATGATGATCTTTAACCTCAATAACAATAGCAACAAAACCCCTTTTTTTAGCTTTTGGGCACTCTTTGACTTTCATTTATGTTAGTTCTTTCCTATTCCCACATACTTTAACCCCCCTCTTTTGGTCAGAAGCCAATTAACTTTGTTAAAAACGGCAGATGCCAGAAGCTTCGCTTAGTGTATTCCAAGACTTGCAAATTCCTTCCCTAATGACATAGTAGAAACTCTGTCGCCACAGTTAAGAGCAGACTAGAGACAATTATTATATTTAAGTCGTGCTTTGCAGGTTATCATGCCCACATCTGCAAGCTATTCCCTTTGTAAAGCCTTTGGGGTCATTTGCCACAGAAAACTCACTGGATAAGTTCCAGCAGCTGCATGAGGACCCATAGCTGAGACTCTTCACTGTGGCTCCAGAAGACAAACTGAGAACTTTCTTTTCAGCAACTCCACACCCACTTCTCAGAGCCAGGCTCCTCTTATCGAGACAGGAAATCTATGCTTGGGATGGAATGAAGGGGCGGTTAGGAACAAATCCTCCAGCAGCCGCGGACCCAGGCTTGTGCAAGGCGAGAGGCCCATCCAGAGAGCTGGTCAGCTTGAGGGCTCTCCTCTGAATCATCTCCCTGTCATCTGTAGAGGAAGACAGCAACAGGACAGGACCTCTGCACAGGACAGTATTTGCAAGCAAATCAGAGAACATGCTGCGAATCACTGAATGCTAGAGTGTTGGCATCCACGGCCTGCAGTGAGGACAGCTGCTCTGGGCCTTGGCGCCCACGTCTGTAAAATGGGGATAGCAATGCCTAATCTTCATGCCCTTGGCACTGGCAAGATTAAAGTAAATAACCATCAAGAGAGCACGTGGAAAGAGTTGTAAGCATTATACAATTCTTAGGATTGTTATGAATATGAACATTGTTTTGAGCCTGTTAGGTTTTGTATTATGATAATTATTTTAAAACCAAGCTGAACTCAAGACCAGTGTCACTGTAATGCTCTTGCCTGGGACTTTGATCAAGTCCATCCTTTCCAAGTTCATCCCTCTCTGAGTTTATCCAGTTTCTGCTGTCCTTGTGTTGACCCTTTGAGTTCCTCACTTAAAAACTGAGGATCAGGGGAGTTCTTGTTGTGGCTCAGTGGTTTAAGAACCAACATAGTGTCTGTGAGGATGTGGGTTTGATCCCTGGCCTTGCTCAGTAGACTCAGGATCCAGTGTTACCGCAAGGTCCCAGATGCGGCTCAGGCCTGGCATTGCTGTGGTTGTGGCCGGCATAGGCTGTGGTGGCTGGCATAGGCCCACAGCTGAGGCTCCAATTTGACCCCTATACTGGGAGCTTCCATCTGCCACAGGTGCAGCCCTAAAAAGAAAAACAAAACAACCTGAGGTTCCGTTCTGGGGATACATGTGGCATACATATTCATGCAGACTTAGAAAATCACACTTCTGCCTGCTGACCTTTGGGACACCCCCTTTGACTTCCATTCCATCCTGCCCTTGTCCATCCCATCCACCCCCATCTCCCTCCCCAGTAAGTTAGAGTTAATTGTATCTACCTGTGTTCTGTCTCTGCTACCAAATATGCATTTGCAAGCTATGCTGATACCTCTGTTTCTCCTGGACTGATTATTCTGGTAGTTTATTTTTTCCCCTTTTAATCTTAGTCCTTTACATCTCCATTTGCTTCTATCTGCCTGAATTTTTACTTTACTTCAAAGAGAGAACCAGAAAAGAAAAGAAATTAAAAGTCTTAAAAACTATTTAGCAAGTATGTAGAAAAAATATCCCTAGTACATAGGGAAGGGAAAAAGAGGAAGAGGCTAGGGTTGCACCACGAGTAAAAAGAGGTTTGAAGATACCATTTCATGTGGTGGTAGTGTCACCAATTACCATATATTCGCTGCTTAAGACTGTGGCAAAGCAACAGTTCTCAGAGGTTTTCCAGGTCTTCCTGATACAATTAACGAGCTGTTATAGAACATGGCAGGTCTTATGCCCATCGGATAGAATCCTGCAATATTTATTAAGTATTAGGCTCTTTAAATATTGTGATTCACGGTTGTCATGGAATTCTATACTAAACAGTACATTTCCTAAGCTGGTTTAACAACTAACACATGACCCAATGCAGCATCATCTTCATTTGCTTAAGCTAACTCTACCCCCACTCTACAGAACCAAATTTAATACATAATTCAAATCTGGTTGCACTGACTGTTTCACAAGAACATATGTATGCGAATGCGAACATATTTTATTACAACAAATCAGAAGAGAAAAATATTGAATCAGACCCAGCCCGTAGACAAATAAATTCACCACATCTAATCTAAGTGTCACTTTAAACCTACTTGTCTTACTTCCTATTGTAAATATGGTTGGTGTGTAATTTTATATGACAATGTGAGGGTAAGATGAAAATGTGTCTTTGTGTTCTCACATTGATTCCTTTAAGTAGCAAATAAATCACAAAGCATTAACTCAGAAAGGACAAAAACCTTTGAAGACACAGAATGAGGTATATGTATGTTGAAGAACTGACTCCAGCAATTGATAAATATCCACGGTTTCTTTTTCATGTCCTTTGCCTACCCTTTCCCATTCCTTATTCAGGATCCTAAAACTTAAGGTAATCCTATAAATAACTAGTGTCCAGGCCCACAGAAGTCCATAATGGTGATACTAGAGACACATAAAATACTTTGAGTATTTCAAAAATCCTAATAGATGTCATCCATTTATTGTGATAACTGAAATGTCAATTTCATTAGTTTAGCCTATGTTTATTAGATATCAGTGACAGTTGTAATGTCTCTTGTGAATAAAACATGTGAAACAAGCCATTATTTCTCAGTAGATGCAATGAGATGAGTATGTAAAAAAGTAAGGTCTGTGTACATGGAAATTCAGTGACAAAGTCAATAACACTACAGCGGTCTTAGCTTGGTGGTAAACATTTCGGACAGTCCTCAAGAAGCAATTTCTTGGGTGTAAGTTGCTGAGCAGGTAAGAAACAAGACTTATTTCAGGCTGATGTGATCCCTTGGAACAAGGAATTCCTATATTCCCAATAATGTTATTCATGCACTTCCTTAATGCTTTCTTATTCTCATCCAGGAACAAACTCAATGTTAGTAACTATGTCAATAAAATCATAACCTGGGAGTTCCTGCCATGGCGCAGTGGTTAACAAATCCGACTAGGAACCATGAGGTTGCGGGTTCAATTCCTAGCCTTGCTCAATGGGTTAAGGATCTGGCGTTGCCGTGAGCTGTGGTGTAGGTTGCAGACTCGGCTCGGATCCTGCGTTGCTGTGGCTCTGGCATAGGCTGGCAGCTACAGCTCCGATTCGACCCCTAGCCTGGGAACCTCCATATGCCACAGGAGCGGCCCAAGAAATGGCAAAAAGACAAAAAAAAAAAATCATAACCTGCACACAGACTGACACTGACACACAAACTCTAAATTTCAGAGGAAATTTAAAGAATGTGGAAATTAAAATGATTATATCTTGCATGGTATGAAATATGAGCCTCCGGTATGTTGAATGTAAAACAGACTGGAAATCTTAGAAATAAACCAATACTGAAGTGATGCTTCCTTAAGAGCAGGTCCTTTAAGAGAATCCATTAAAAGCTACGCATCCCTTACTGTATTTGAAGAACCCAGGTTCTTTAATTTTAAAAATTAAAATTGTCTCTTTGCAAAGGAAAAGATAGAACACCAAGATAACTGAGGGAAAAGGAAGAGCCAGGACCCCAAAAGCAAATCAAAGAAGCCATCAGTTGGGACTCCTAATTAAGGCTCAGACAATTTCACTTGGTCAACAATGATATCTATGTCTGGTGTCAATAGCCTATCCTTATTTTATTTGTTTATTCACTTACTCTTGTACTGATTCACTTTTTTTTCTTTTTTTATATAATATGCAGCAGATATTTCTGAGCACTGATTATGTTCTAATACAAGTTGTAGAACTACAAAGATGAATATATTACAGTCCATAACGCCAAAGAGCTTGCAGTATAACAGAGGATTCAGAGAAACTAACATGGTTGAACAAACAAATACCTGCCGAACACCTACTATGCACCAGGCAATGTTCTAGGTGTTGGCACACAGCCAATTAAAGCAGATGCAAATCCCAGCTCTGGTGCAGCTTGTCTTATGATGCGAAGATTACTGTGATAATGATGTGCCCAGGGTGCCATGTGAGTAAGAGGTTGAATGAACCAATACAAACCTGGAGTCTGGCGATGGACTAGAATGAATTTTGTGATTGTCACTGTTCCTAAAGAACAACAGCCACCCCAGCATAAAGCTTCTACCTGTCGAGACATTACAGAGAATTTTATAAAAGTAAGCTGTAGTGAATCAAAATTATGTGTTGTGAATTTTACAACATGCTTTGAAGTAATTGATGGCATTACATCCATAAATCATTGTTTACCATCATTATCTCAACAGATACTATTTAATCCACCCAGTCAAAGTGTGATCTTTCCACAAGTCATTAGACAATCAAAATATGAAAATTCATTAAATCTCGCCAGTGTCGTCTTCCTGGAGAAATAGGGTTGACCTCATTATAATCTTAGTTCCCTGTAAAACAAGGGTTATTGAAAAGTTGGTGGCTGTGATCTTTTGAAGGTGGTACTTCTTGAGCTTTTCAAGGATTGTGCATAATATAATATAATCTGTTTACCTGGCCCCAAATTTACATTTTATATACATATGTGTAAATTAACTAAACGTGCTTTGAGAAATAGACATACCATTTCATCAGCAGTGGCTGGCTCTAGAGTATGGAAATAAGATTGAAAGGTGGAAGGGAGAGATATCCTATACTATTTGAACTTTTAAATGATTAAATAGTTATTTGTATAATTGTTAAAAATATATAGTATGCATATGGAGTTGTAAAAATCACTAATAATTAACTTAACTAAATCTCTAAATTGTGTTTTTCATCTAATGGCCTTTTTATTTTCCACTGAGTAAAATGTGCCTATCTATCATCATTTACCCAGAGATCTTCCTCATAGGAAAATACAGAAGCATTAGCAAGAGCTCAGGAAGCCATGAGTTTTATTAAGAGTAGTCAAGGTGGGAGGAGTAAAGATTAATGACAGGACCTTTTTCTCACCCACTCACATTTGTTCTGCATCTTATTTTAACATGCAAAGGGAGGCAGGAAAATATTTTTTAAAAATTAAAATTGTAGAGCTATAAGAGAAAATTATTATTACTTTGCAGGTAATTTTTACCTCTAAGAAAATAAGGGCCTAAAAGTTTAAGTGACTTACCCAACGTCAGATGTTGACCTAAGGATGGGGTTACATTGGCAGCTAGATCTTTCTGTGCCATGCTCTTTCTACTGAACTTCTCTGTCTTTTAATACCCAAGGGTCTCATAAAGTCAAATTAAACCAGCTTTAAAGCACAAGCTTTACCAAACACAACTGTAGTTTCTTAGGCTTTGGACATGAAATCATAAAATGGTCTGCCCATCCATCCTAACGTTCACCCCACATTCATCAAAAATACATTCTACTTCCAGAGACACTTCAACTTCAAATCCAGGTAGTTCTCTTAACTGTTGGATATTTCTTTCCAGAGAGCTCACTTTTGCTTCTCTGCAGGTGTCTTTCAGTGGGCATCCACGTCTCTGCCTGCACACACCTTCATGCCCTGATGGCCTTGGTCTGAAGGGCTCAGTGTCTTCACCTTCCTTCCTCCTACTTCTCTTGGAAAGGCAGTGGGAGAAAATACAATCCCATGTTTTAGAGAACTGCTTTAGATGACTTTAAGTGTTAATCCTACAACTGCATTCCAAAAATGAGACCTAGAGGCAAAAACACTCAGGAAATTAAATTCAGAAGGAAGAGTGGAACAGTTTTGCCATTTGGGGGAGGAGTCAAAGAGATTAGGATCACTAAAGACGCTTTTCAGTAGGCCCCACTGGGGGAACAGAAATTAAAATAATCCATTTGGTGTTGCCAGGACAGCAAAGATGCACATAGTTTACGTCAGGTGTTTGGGCTCAAGGACTCAGTGTATCGTCCCATGTCATCTGTCAGAGTTTTTAAAGCCGATATTGTTAACAACAGCAGAACAGTCTCTGAGTCACAGTCCGAATCCTCAGCTGAATGCCACGTACGAGCTACTTTGACCTAATTGGGCTGAAATTCACAAGCTACCCATTGACCTCTGAAGCAAATACATTGGTCATCCTTCTGGAGTCAGCCCTCAGTTAACAAAGATATGAATTTGGACTAATTCACACGCCCCTCATTTTTTCAGGTTCACTCAAGCGAAGACATGTTTTAAAATGGTTGTGAACAATGCCCATTGAGCAGCATCCTGAGATCAGCTGGGCAACCTGAGAGGCTATTTTTTGAGGTCCTCTTCTGTGGCACTCATTCTTTCTCTCCAGTCAACCAAACATCATTTTCCTGAGCCCTGTGGAGATCTTAGGATTGATACTTAACCATTTGCCATCTTTACATCCTACAGACGGTTGCGAGTTGGAAGGTAGGGATGTGTCTTTTCCCCAAATGGAATTTATATTAATACCAGGTGAAAACATTTAAAATCTGAAGAAGACTGTCCCAAAAATGACATGTTGGGTTACACCACACTCCAAGAAGTATTTCACACCTTGAGCTTTTTTCTAAGCACCCTAAATGAGATGAGTACAATTCTCTGGGAAAAGCTAAAACTCATCACTTTCTAAGTCTTCAGCTACTTACCAAAGAATAGAAGTTGCCCATCAGGAATTTAGTTACAGTAGAGTTGTCACAATTGTACATTTATTTTTCTACTTGGTCTCTCTCTTTAATAATTTTATAAATTTTATACAAATGCTAAGATTTCCAAATTTCAAGTTGACATATATCTATATGTACACTTTTTTTTTCACAAAGCATCATGTTCGCAATAAACGCCATCAAAAATAGCCTACATTATTTCTAGCTGCATTGAATTTGCCCAGGGATTTTCAACTAACAGAGATTTAAAATTAACTGATACCAGAGGGATGGTTACCTTGGTTAAACCGAGGTTTTAGCAGAACCATCTAAATCTGGATGCCAGACCCGGCAACTTTACCCACCTATTTTATCGATATGTAATTGATGCAGATCAATGTGTTAATTGTAAGGTGTACAGTATAATGGCTTGACTTACAGATATTGTGAAATGAGTACCACAGTAAGTTTAGCTAACATCCATCCTATGACTACAAAAAGAAGGAAAGAAAGGAAAGGAAAGGAAAGGAAAGGAAAGGAAAGGAAAGGAAAGGAAAGGAAAGGAAAGGAAAGGAGAAGGAAGGAAGGAAGGACAAGGTTTTTTTCCTTGTGGTGAGAATTCCTAGGATCTACTCTAATATTCAGCAACTTCTTTTTTAACCTAGAAATGTTTGGGTCCCCGTGCTCAGAGTATCTCTGACCTGACTATTATCTGGACAGTTGGGAACCTGCCACATTCCCATTCCAAGAATTCAGAAATACACTTGAAATTATTAAAATCTCATTGCCCCTATTGGATACACAGAAATGAAAATATCTTCCAGAGTTCCTTGGTGGCTCAATGGCTTCAGGAACTGGCATTGGCACTGCTGTAGTGAGGGATCAATCCCCAGCCTGGGAAATTTTGCTCACTGCAGGCATAAGCCAAAAAAAAAAAAATCTTCCAAGGGGATGTAAATTGAGTTTGGTTTTCAACGTGTTCCCCCACTAGACATGGGAACAATCAGAATGGTGAGCCACAAAGGAAGCTTCTCATTTTCCCAAGAACTCTGACGATCTCCCCCGAGTGCTCCGTCAGCCTAGATTCCACAACCTAATTTTATTTTCACTTTACTTTTCAGTTCTCCACAGGTACTCATTCTTTTCAATTCATGATCATGGTAAAGCTACACATCAAGTTCAATTTTATCTCATTTCTCCACTTCTTATGAGGCGGCATCAAAATGGAAAATATGTGAAATTCTAAAATTCTGAGTCTTCCTGTATCCGGTAGTGCATTAGTCACATGCCTTTGAAAACCTCACATGATGGGGACCAATTCCCCCTTGGGGCTTTCTGAGCTAACGGCCCCTTAGCCTGGCTTCCCAGGCTCAAATGGCCAGCAACATACAAACTCCACCTGCATAACAGCTATAGGAGAGTGGGGTGGAGGAGTGAGCACGTGTTTTATCAGCACACGCTCCTCTCTGGAGATTTTTCCCTTCAAAAGACTGTGGAGTCAAGATGTTTCCAGATATGATTTAACAGAACCAAATATTTGGAATTATTTTGGTAACGAATACTAAAATTCTGACTCAACATGGCACCACAAGCCAAGATGACAGAAGATAACTAGTATGACTACAACCCCTGCTACAGACAAGTGAATGAAATTTATTGTCACAAAAGAATATTCAAAATATGGTCCACACACACTACTTAGAAACATCCTCATTAATTAAGGAGTGAAACTATAGTCTTTAATATAGTTACAGATCTGTGCAGTCATTTAATCTCCAGAAATTTCAGTTAACTACACAGATGGATTTATAACAACCTCTAATGGGTATAACTTAAGAGGGAACAGATGACTCTACCAGCGGATTAATCAACCTCTTCCAAACTGCAAATTAAAAAAGAAACAAATCAAACACTGCGTTTTCCTCACAGATGTTGAGCAAAACATAGTCAGCCTTATTCCTATAATTATAGCATTAGAGGAGATTTACCAACATCAAAGAAAATAAAAACATACCAAATGAAAGCTGATGAAAAACTAACAAGAGACTGAATAATAATTTTTTTTTAAATCTCACAGCCATAGAATCTCTTATTCATTTCAATTATATATTCATTATTTTTTTTAAATAGAGAGGCCTGGAGTTAAAATGAAATGCAACTTTTGTGGGAATTTCACCTATGTTCTAACCACACAGTATCCAACTAAATTCATTTCCAGCATCTGCAGTTGATTTTTTTTTTTTGAAAAAAATCAGACGTTTATTTTCACTTATTTGTTTGGGAAACCTTCGTTTGAGATTTTTTAACACCAGAAAAAAAAAAAAAATCAGTAGAGATGCCCTGAATCTGGGCCATCAAAGCCGATGTTAGAAATTGGCATTCCCGAGGGTTGTATTGAGCACAAACAGCAAATTTTCACAAGGGATTTCCTATCAGTGACACTCCTGCAGGACTTCCTGGAAACAAATGAGGGTCAGAGAGGACTAATCTCTCAGCAGATTTATTAGCAAATACCCCATTTCTTCATCTCCTAATGCCCGTGTGACTTTACCACACTGAGTCCAGTGTTATTGCCTCGAGAGCCACCAAGGTTAGACATCACTGGTGCTGTCTCCATCTCTGAAGAGCAGTCCATCAGCGGGCCTTGGTACTACTGCTCGGGACGCTCACTAGGACAGATGATAGAGCAGTGGTAAATCAAAGTTATAACTACGCCAGCTCCCGCCAGTCTGTCTCCACTCAAAGCGTCCATTTAGCCGGGAAGCACAGCAAAATTTATAGCCTGGACTTTTATTGTGTGGCACTTCAACACTGCGAGGAACCCTATACTCATGACTGAGATCCTTTAAGAAAGGCAGCCCCTCACTTTGTTTTAACCTATAGTGAGTTCAGTAGCCAGCCGAGGCTGCCATAGGCCTGAAATTCATCCGTTTGACATTCACAAATCTCTTCAACTATCACTTTGCATTTTACTTCGGAGGATGCCACAGGTTTAAAAAGAAAAATGATTGTTTATAGCAACAATTCTGTTTTTTACTCATTTCCTTTCTGCACCACGTGTTTGTCAAAGATTTAAAATGAACAGTGTCGTTTGGGAAACACTCTAAGAATGCCAATATGTTCATCTCTCTCCTTCTCTCTTTAATTTTCTGAGTGCCTTGCTGTTGAGGCTAATGAGACAAATGGATGGAAAAACTCTAACTTCTCTTCACTTGTCCTCTCAGGAGTGATGCCCTAGCACATCACATAATGTCAAGATTCTTACAGTCCCCAAACACATGTATATCTTATCCCACTTCCCTGCTTTATTTTTTCTCCCTAGCGATTATAAGCATCCAACAGACTACTTATATACACAGTACATACATATTTTGCTTATTTGGCTTAGTCTGTCATATTCAGTGGAATGTAAACTGCATGAGGACCAGGATTTCTATCTGTTTCATCCACTGCTGCATCTCTAGCATCTAGAGCACGGCCTAGCACATAATACATGCTCAATAAATATAGGTTGAAGGTAAATTACATTGACATCATAAATAATTTATGTCGGGCAGTGACTATCTCATCTCTTCACTCTTAATGGGTTTCCATCCCAGATTCCAAGGCCCTGTCTTTAAGCATCAAATCCAGCCTAGGTCTTTACTTAGCATCGCATCCACCAAATTCCACCTAATCTAGTCCTGGCAGGTAATCTGATCAACCAAATCCTGAAGAACAATAGTGGTTGCATGTGTTGCCCCATCACAAATCGCTTTGTGATGGGGCAACACATGGGGCAACAAGCCTTAGCCTCAAGCAGTGACTCTTATGACAAATCAAGTCCCAAGGGCCCTACTCATAACCCTTCCTCATCCCATCATTGAAGCAATGTGTGGGATTGATCAGTCTACAAGGTTTCAGAGGCTCCTACTTCAATCTGCACAGGTCATGAGGCAGAGAATAGGGCTAGTCACAGAGAGGGGCAAGTCAGAGGGTGGCATTAATAATGCAACGTAGAGGAATCAGCAAACTTTTCCTGTAATGGGCCAGAAAGGAAATATATTAAGCCTTGCAGGCCATGATCAATTCTGCTGTTGTTATGTGAAGATACCATACGAAGTAGAATCCTGGCTGCTTTCCAGTACCATTTCATTCACAAAAATAAGCTGTGAGTCAGATTTGGTCCATGGGCCATAGTTTGCTGAACACTGCTCTAGACATGGGGGAAATGTAAAATAGCCTCAAACTCTACTCTGTAGGCTCTTAAATCTAAAATCCAATAGGGTTTTGTTGCTTGATTGGTGCATTATAATGTAACCAATAACGACCTGTAATCTGCATGCCTACTGGTTAATTTTTATTTTTTTATTATAGTTGATTTACAATCTTAAGCCAATTTCTGCTATATATCAAAGTGACTCAATCACACACACATATGTACACACATTTTTTTTGTATTATTTTCCATCATGGTCTATCCCAGGATATTAATCTTTCTGTGCTATACATTCTAAATATAATGATCTGCATCTATTAATCCCAAACCACCAATCCAACCCACTCCCCCACCACTCCTCCTTGGCATTCACGAGTCTGTTCTCCATATCTGTGAGTCTGTTTCAGTTCTATAGATAGATTCATTCGTGCCATATTTTAGATTCCAGATATAAGTGATCCCATATGGTATTTGTCCTTCTCTTTCTGACTTACTTCACTTAGTATGAGAATCTCTAGTTGCATCCATGTTGCTGCAGATGACATTATTTTGTTCTTTTTTATGACTGCGTAGTATTCATTATAAACACACACACACACACACACACACACACACTTATATATAATATAATCCATTCATCTGTCTTCTTAATCCATTCATATGTCGATGGACATTTAGGTTGTTTCCATGTCTTGGCTATGGCGAATAGTGCTGCAGTGAACATACGGATGCATGTATCTTTTTTTTTTTTTACCTTAAATGATTTTTATTTTTTCCATTATAGTTGGTTTACAGTGTTCTGTCAACTTTCTACTGTACAGCAAAGTGACCCAGTCATACATACATATATACATTCTTTTTCTCATAGTATCCTCTATCATATTCCATCATAGGTGACTAGATACAGTTCCCAGTGCTATACTGCAGGAGCTCATGGCTTATCCATTCCAAAGGCAATAGTTTGCATCTGTTAACCCCAGACTCCCAGTGCCCCCCACTCCCTCCTCACCCCCTTGGCAACCACAAATCTGTTCTACAAGTCCATGAGTTTCTTTTCTGTGGAAAAGTTCATTTGTGCCATATGTTAGACTCCAGATGTAAGTGATACCACATAGTATTTGTCTTTCTCTTTCTGACTTATTTCACTTAGTATGGGAGTCTCTAGTTCCATCCATGTTGTGGCAAATGGCATTATTTCATTCTTTTTGATGGCTGAATAGTATTCTGTTGTGTATATATACCTACATCTTCTTAATCCCTTCATCTATCAGTGGACATTTGGGTTGTTTCCATGTCTTGGCTATTGTGAATAGTATTGCAATGAACATATGGGTGCATGTGTCTTTTTCAATGGAAATTTTGTCTGGTTGTATGCCCAGGAGTGGGATTGCTGGATCATATGGTAGTTCTACATTTAGTTTTCTCTGGAACCTCTGTACTGTTTTCTATAATGGTTGTACCAATTTATATTCCCACCAAGAGTGTAAGAGGGTACAATTTTCTCCACAATCTCTATAGCATTTGTTATTTGTAGACTTTTTAATGATGGCCATTCTGATTGGTGTGAAGTGGTACCTCACTGTTTGATTTGCATTTCTCTAATAACCAGTCATGTTGAGCATTTTTTCATGTCCCTACTGGCCATCTGTATGTCTTCTTGGAGAAATGTCTATTTAGGTCTTCTGCCAATTTTTTGATTTGTTTTTTGTTGTTGAATTGTATGAGTTGTCTGCATATTTTGGAGTTAAGCTCTTATTGGTTGCATTGTTTGCAACTGTTTTATCCCATTCTGTCAGTTCTCTTTTTGTTTTTGATAGTTTCCTTTGCTGTTTAAAAACCTTGTAAGTTTGATTAGGTCCCATTTGTTGATTTTTCTTTTTATTTCTATTGTCTTGGGAGACTGACCTAAGAAAACATTTGTACAGTTTATATCAGAGAATGTTTTGCCTATGTTCTCTTTTAGGAGTTTGATGGTGTCTTGTCTTATGTTTAAGCCTTTAAGCCATTGCAAGTTTATTTTTTGTGCATGGTGTGAGTTGTCTTCTAGTTTCACTGATTTACATACAGCTGTCCAGTTTTCCCAGCACCATTTGCTGAAGAGACTCTCTTCTTCCCATTTTATATTCTTGCCTCCTTTGTGGAAGATTAACTGACCATAGGTGTCTGGGTTATCTCTGGTCTCTCTATATTGTTCCATTGGTCTGTATGTTTGTTTTTGTACCAGTACCACACTATCTTGATTACTGTAGCTTTGCAATATTGTCTGAAGTCTGGGAGAGTTATACCTCCTGCTAGTTTCCACCCCCCCCTTAATATTGCATTGGCAATTCTGGGTCTTTTATGTTTCCATATAAATTTTTGAATTGTTTGTTCTAGTTCTGTGAAAAATTTCATAGGTAATTTGATAGGGATTGTATTAAATCTGTAGATTGCTTTGGGTGGTATGGACATTTTAACAATATTAATTCTTCCAATCGAGGAGCGTGGAATATATTTCCATTTCTTTGAATCCTCTTTAATTTCCTTGATTAATGTTTTATCGTTCTCAGTGTATAAGTCTTTCACCTCCTTGATCAGGTTTATTCCTAGGTATTTGTGTGTGTGCATGTGTGTGTGTGTGTGTGTGATTTTAAAAAGGTATTGTATATTTATTTTCCTTTTCTAATATTTCATTGTTAGTATACAGAAATACAACCAATTTCTGAACGTTCATCATGTCTCCTTCTACTTTGCTGAATTCATTGATCAGTTTGAGTAGTTTTTGTGTGGAGTTCTTAGGGTTTTCTATATAAAATATCATGTCATCTGCATATAATGAAAATTTCACCTCTTCTTTTCCAATTTGGATACTTTTTATTTCTTTTCTTTTTTTTTTTTTTTTTTTTTTTTTCGTCTGATTGCTGTGGCTAGGATTTCCAATACTACGTTGAATAGAAGTGGTGAGAGTATCCTTGTCTTGTTTCAGATTTTGGTGGAAAGGATTTCAGCTTTTCTCCATTGAGTATTATATTGGCTATGGTATTTATATTTTACAAATGGCTCTTATTATGCTGAGCTATACTCCCTTTATACCCACTTTGGTAACAGGTTTTTTTTTTTGTTATCATGAATGGGTGTTGAATTTTGTCAAATACTTTTCCTGCATCTGTTGAGATGACCAAGTGGTTTTTCACTTTTCTTTTGTTAATTAATGTAGTGATTACATTAATTAATTTCCACATGTTGAACCAGCCTTATAAATTTGAGATGAATCCCACTTGGCCATAGTGTATGATCTTTTTTATGTGTTGTTGGAGTTGGTTGGCTAAAATTTTGTTGAGAATTTTTGCATCTATATCCATCAAAGATACTGGCCTTTAATTTTCTTTTTTAGTAGTATCTTTTTCTCATTTTGGTATTAGTGTGATGGTGCCTTAATAGAATGTCTTTGAGAGTATTCCTTCTTCTTCAGTCTTTTGGAAGAGTTTAAGAAAGACAGGTATAAGTTCTTTTTATACTTGAAAGAATTCACCTGTGAAAGTATCTAGTCCTGGACTTTTGTATGTAGGGAGTTTTTTAGTTACATACTCAATTTAATTTCTAGTGATCACTCTGTTCAAATTATCTATTTCTTCTTGATTCAGTTTTGTTGGGCTTTATGTTTCTAGAACATTGTCCCCTACTTGCTATTTTTTAATAAAAGAAAAAGAAGGATGAACCCCATTTTTTGAGACAGTAAATAAATAAATTGTTCTTCCTTCTCTTTTTGTGTCCCCAAGACAGCATGGAGGTACACCATTCAGACCTCCCTTTAGGAAGAGACTCACCACCAAGCTTCAAGGAGCTCTGCTAGCTGACAGCCTCAAGGACCAGTGCCTTTGGGATCTGCCAGCCTTATTCTGAGATCATGGCCTTCCTGGGCAGCTCTAATCCAGTAACTGAGCATGGGGGGAGTAAGACCTGGCCATTTCCTCCAAGTGGAGGACTCCTCTCATGGGCCACCTTGGCTCTAGAAACTCCCATTGGGTTGAGAGAGTTTTATCAGGTCTGAGTTGCAGCCTGCAATCTCCCTGCCCAACTTTCCTTTCTCTTCCCTCTCCTTTTCAAGATGCCAGGTCTGAATCTCTATCTGAAGGTTTCCCCTGCCCAACTGTTTACTGTCTTTTTATCTTTCATAGACATACTGTCCACCCCCCAATAAAACCCCGCTGTGCTCCTATTTCTGGCCCCATCTGCCTTCCATCCTCATCTTACCCCTCATCATAGTTTTTGAACTGGATTGAGATCACTGATGCATCCATATTACAAAGAAAACTCCAACGTGTGTCTACAAATATTGTGATGAAAACAAGGGGAAAATGTTTCCTGTTTCCGAAGGATGACTTCATGTAGTTTTGGATATTTAAAGTTACTCTTCCCAAATTTTTTTCAAATTATTGTTAGGAGTCAGAGGCTTGATTGTAGCACTTTCTCAGGTCATCCAAGTTATACCAAGGTCAGGGCCATTTTGACAGGCAGTGCTCCTGAATCAGGACATGGGAAAGCAAAATCTTTTAGCCAGAGACTCCAAGTTTCAGAGCTGGGCCATGAATCATGCAACCAGGACCTCCCAGGGCTGGAAGAAGTAGAACACATGGGTTTCAAACCTATCTAAATGAGAGACAGAGGAAAACTCAGCTAAAGCCAGCTTGGAGGCTACCTAGAAGCACATATGTCAGAAACTCTGGCTGCCTTGGAACCCAGAGCAGGGGCAGACACCTGGGAACCCAGAAAAAGCCAAGGCTCCCTTCTCTGTCCCCTGTAGGCAGAGTGCTTTCCGTTAGCAAAGAGGGCTTGAAGCCTGTTTCTAGGTAGTGTGCTCAGCCTCCAAAGGGGCCACAGCAAAACCCATGGTGCTTGCAGTGATGCTGATCTCGGCTGGTGTCAAGGAAGGTTTTTTAATATATATGCCATTAGGACTTAACATTTACCCTCTTGCCATGTGGTTGACTATATGAAAATATGAGGAAATAGGACTGGGCAAGAAGGAGGGGGAGGGGAGAGGGAAGTGGGAGAGGAGGAGAATGAAGAGAAAGAGAAGGAAACAGTTTGAAGTAAGATATTAAGCCAACTATAAGGTAAGACTTGTTCAAGGCACTTGTAGTTAATTAATCACGGCAATTGATCATTAACTTCTGACTACCCGAGTCTTAGAAGAAAGCCAATAATTCTTCTGATAAGACAAACTTGTTGTGGGCCTAGAGCTCTGGGAATCCATGCATGAGACATATGGCTAAGTCATCTTATCTCTCTGGGCCTCAGTTTCCCAGCCCAGAGTCTAGGGCACAGTAATTATTCACTTATTTTAAAATAAGTAAATAAATCAATTTAAAGAATTTTTTGGGAGTTCCCGTCGTGGCTCAGTGGTTAACGAATCCGACTAGGAACCATGAGGTTGTAGGTTTGGTCTCTGGCCTTGCTCAGGGGCTTAAGGATCTGGCATTGCCGTGAGCTGTGGTGTAGGTCGCAGACATGGCTCAGATCTCAAGTTGCTGTGGCTCTGGCATAGGCCGGCAGCTACAGCTCCAATTCAACCCCTAGCCTGGGAATCTCCATATGCCGCGGGAGCGGCTCAAGAAAAGGCATAAAGACAAATGAATAAATAAATAAAAGAATTTTTTTTGGCCATACCTGCAGCATGTAGAAATTCCCAGGCCAGGGACTGAACCCAAGCCACAGCAATGACAACACTGAATCCTTAACTACTAGTCTACCAGGGCACTCAGAGAATTTTCTAAATAATAGCAGAGTTACAGCTCTTTATTTAAAAAATCTGGAGTTCCCATTTTGGCTCAACAGGTTAAGGACCCAATGTTGCCTCTGTGAGGATGTGGGTTCGATCCCTGTTCTCACTCAGTGGATTAAGAATCCAGCATTGCCACAAGCTGCTGCATAAGTTATAGGTGCAGCTCAGATCCCGCATTGCTATGCCTGTGGCAAAGGCCAGCAGCTGCAGCTCAGATTCAACCCCTCGCCTGGGAACTTCCATATGCCACAGGTGCAGCTGTAAAAAGAAAAAAAAAAAACTTCAGCAGTCCCCAATTGCTGAGAGGATTAAATCCAAATTCCTCATTATGACATACAAGGTAGTCCTTTCTTACCTCGTCAATCTTAAATCTCATTACTCAATTTCACCAAACTGCTCATCAGTCATTTTTTTTCTTTCCTCCCCTCCTTCCTTCCTTTCCTTTCTAGTTTCTCTCCCTCCTTCCCTTTCTTTCCCCTCTTCCCCTTTCCCTCATTGTCTTTAACTTGCCTGCATTGAACTAACACTTGAACACCTACTGTTTGTCAAGGAGCAGGTCAGGTACAGGAGATACACAGTGCACTGCCCTCAAAGTCTACTGGAGAAGGAAGACAGGAACAGACTGGTAAACAGAAAACTGCAAAGTGCAATGAAAGTCAAGGTGGCTTAGTAGCTCAGAAGAGGGGACCCTACTCAGAAGGAGACATGATGGATGAGGAGACAAGTGGATTCAGAAGAGATGATAAGCCCTGAATCTTAGAGATAGAATGGGGTTGTTTGGGCACAGAAAGATGGGATGGAAATTACTGGGGAGAGACGTGTGTGCCCAGGTATGGAGACAGGAGAGAGCATAGCTCGTGGGAGGGGGTCTTCTTTCCCTTCTCTGCAGAACAAAAGCTGACCTTGAGAAAAGGGGTTGGTCAGGAACTAGATTGTGAAGGCGATGTTATGCTAAGAATTTTGGAGTGTAACCCAAAAGTGCAAGCAGACTTCTGCCTTAGAAGCATCTCTCTGATGGCAGGAGAAGACCAATCGATGAGAGGTGAGGAGATGGTCCAGAGGGAAGGATGCAGCTCAGGGAAGATGCAGGCCTGACCTGGGGCAGGATCTCTGGGGAGGGAGCTACAGAGGAGGGGAAAGAGGCAAGCAATATTCAGAAGGAAAAGGGGGCCAGATTTAGTGACAACCTCAATGAGAGAAGGAGACAGGTTATGGAAGGAAGAAAGGGAGGGAGGGAGGAGGGAAGGTTAATTACCAAGGCTTTATTCTTGGATGGCCAGGTGGACCATGGCTTTTTCACAGTGGCCAAGGACACAGGAAGAAGGGTGAGTTGCAGAAGCAGAATGATAAGGTCAATAATGGGTCCGCTGGGACTTAGCTAAATGCATGGTAGCTAGGCAGTGATGCAATGTAGATTCTTAGAGGCACATTTTTTTAATATGGGGGAAAATGCACAGGGGGGGTTACATGAATCAGTCAAGGAGGAGTCAGAGCCTGGGTGTGCTCATTCCTAGCCCTGAGCTCTTTCCAATACACCCTCCTCCTTCATAGTTTGTAGCAACAATGCAAGATCAGGTCTCTCCAGTCACCCACCAGCAAATCACACATTCGTTTCTGTGGTTGCACACTAAACTTTTTGGGAAAATAAGTCTCCAGGAACCTCATCAGAAAGTCCAAAATCATTTTAGATGTGGGCACTTAAACTAATGTTTAATGGATTAAGGGTGTCATTCAATAATTTGATAGACAGATTTGTTCCATGTTTAATTCCAAGCATGCAGACTTGATCTACTCAAAAACTGTTTCTAATTTCTCACCATCTGAGTTTATTGAAAATATCCTCAGTGTGACTCAAAATGCCAAGTTCAAGAAGATGTGATCATAAAAAAAATGTTATTATAGCTCTTCCTGAATATCCCCCACTTTCTCCATCTCTGGTTCAATCCCGAGTGTAAAACGCATGCAGGTGGAAACCTACTCCCAGAGAGAGGACCTCGCCTACTCCTATCTCAAGAAAGTTGACATTTGGGGTGGTGTGGGTTTCTATTTATTGAATTCATTGATCCTCAGATTTTCCTCATGGTAAAGGCAAGGGCAGCAAATGTCATAAGAAAGTCACATTTTCCAGTGTTTTCTTGGTATGCCTCACACAGTAACCATCCTCATAAAATGAATTTCTCTCTCAGCTCCTCAGAGCGTTGTGCCCAGTGTATGAACTTCTGAGCAGTCACCTAAGAACAAAAAGCACCATGAGAGTGATTTTCTTTTCCAGTCTGTGTTTTCAAGGTCTAGCTGTGAACTCGTTCCAGTCTGTGTTTTCAAGGTCTAGCTATGAACTCGTTCCTCATTAGCTGAAACTATAGAGATCCACAGGCATTCTCATCCTCGCTTACAAAAGGCCAAATTTTCAGGATATATGTCCCATCCTTTTTTGTTTGTTTTTAAGGGCTTTTTAATGGGGGAGCTCTCTAGTGAAGCAGAGCATTTTGACCTTCAAATAGAATTAAAAATGGGGAAGTTACCATAAAGGCTCAGCAGAAACAAATCTGACTAGCATCCATGAGGATGCAGGTTCGATCCCTGGCCTCGCTCAGTGGGTTGAGGATCCGGCTTTGCTGTGGCTGTTGTGTAGGCCAGCAGCCACAGCTCTGATTTGACCCCTAGCCTAGGAACCTCCATATGCTGTGGGTGTGGCCCCTAAAAATACAAAAAGAAAAAGAGAGATGAATGAATAAAAAGAATTGAAAACTCTGGAGAAAAAAAAATTCTTCCAACTTTTTGCTGAGAAGAGCCTAAAGAAGCTGCTGGAGAAGTTTACACAGAGTAGAAGATTTTAGCAAATACTGAAAGTAATTTGCTGTATGTGAACCTTAATTAAAAAAAATAGCCTAATATTTAGACAGCTTCTTCCACACAGAGATCTCCAAACATGAGCTCCCTGGTTCATCCAGCAGCCTTGGGGTCACTGACTCATCCCTTTCCTATGGGCAGAAGTTCTCGCCAACTCACATTCAGGGGGCTCCCTCCTCCACATCCCTAAACACAGTCCTTCTCTGTTTCCACTCTTGTTGAGATTCATTTCTGACTTCTCCTTTTTCCTCTCAGCAGTGCACAGAAATGGCCAACAGGTCCTGAGTTCATTCTGGCAGAACAGGCTTCAGTCAGCTGTTTTACAAGTGCTCCTAGAGACTGGATTCAACCCCTTCAGAGAGGAGTCCCCATAAGCTCCATTCAAGGTTATTTCTCCTAACTTACCAATCTAAATCCCTAGAGTTGGCCTTGTGTCCTACTTTTATATTTTCCATTTCATGAGATGAAGAATGGCTGGTCCCCCACTTCCTATGATCCCCTTGTATAAACTAGCCAATAGAAATTGGTTTATGTTTTTATTTTATCTCGCCAAGCAAAAGAATGTGGGTTTCTTTAATCTCTTTTCATTTGCTTTTTCTACCATCTTTTTTTCATTTTCTACCATCTTCATCAGTCTTTGCTTTCCTGCCTCCACTGGGGAGTTGCTAACCTAACATAGTCCTCTCTGTAGGGTCTAACCATTACTAGTTTGTTGGGAGATGTCCTTCTGGCTGCTTCATTGGTTTATGCTCCAGCCCTGAACTGACCTTTTGAAAACCAGTTTTGGTTTTCTGACTCATATTTTGATACCCAATTCCTTAAACATATGTAAAACCAATACTGCCTTTGTGCAGTCACTTTTTCTTCTTGCTCTGCAGCCACTCTCAGATGCCAGCATTCATTTGGCTTCCTCCAAACAGTTTGGCAAACAGGTTTTGAGCTCTGATGCCACTTTTCCCTGTGGCTCATCCCTAGTTTGAGGATATAACTCTGGCTATGGAGAAACTCTACCCAGGAAGTCCCCATAATTATCTAGCTTTTCTCTGTGTCTTCAGCATCCTTAACCACCAATACTGCCTGCTTTCCCACACTGCTCAGGGGAATTTAGAGAAATATATAGAGCTATATAATCAAGATCAGGTTCTCAAATCTTAGGTATAGACATTTATTTAAGGTAAAAAAAATTAATACGGTGAACATGTGAATGTCACTTATTTAATCGAAGAGTTCCCACTGTGGTAAAAGGGGATTGGCTCTGTCTGCAGCACCAGGATGCGGATTCAATCCCCCATCTGGCACAGAAGGTTAAGGATTTGGCATTGCCAAAGCTGCAGCACAGTTTGCAATTGTGGCTCAAATCTGATCCCTGGCCTGGAAATTCCATATGCTGTGGGGTGACCAAAAAATTTTTTAAAAATTAAAAAAAAATAATTTAAATGTTACTTAAATATCTATAAGCATTAATACAGGCACAAACTCCTTATATCTATAGCTGTTATACCAGTATCCAGCCAAAATAAAATTAAAAATTGTATATAAACCAAAAATGTGCAAAATTCAAATAAAGTCATTGAATGCAGACAATGAAGTTGTGTTGGAATGAAATCCTCTCACTCAATGTGAAAAGAGCACTATCTGCAATGGCAAAGATTCTTTTGAGTTTTTCATATCTATAGTGTTGTTTGTGATGTGATGATTCCATTTTAGTAGCATATTTTCCCATCAAAATTTCTGTAAAGCCTTTGACCTTGTCATGTCTTTGGAACTTCATTTGACTGGAACACATTATTTAGGGGTTAAATTTCTCTCTCTTCCTCTCTATTAGACCTCTAGGTTACTCTGCTGCAGTTTTCATTTCCATAGTGTCCCATCATATTATCAGTGCATTAAATCATTTACAAAATTATTACTTTATAAAAAAGATTTTCAGTTTAAAATATTTTGCCGTTCAGATGAAATAATATAAATGTAGCAGTAGATGTAGGACATTGGTTATAGATCATAGGTAGCTTGAGAAGTTTCCCAACATTTTAAAAATTACTTGAAATTCCTTTAAGGATTGAAAAACCAACCTATAGGTACATTTGTAGATATAAAGATAAACGCAGATGCCCAAATCTGCCGACAAGGGTCCATCATCCAAATAATGAAAAATTTGCTTCTTTTTTTGTCATCTAAACAAAAATATAAAATTTAGAGTTTTTTTATTGGGACCTCACAGACTCTGGAGAATATGTCCATCAACTTTGGGTACAAAGAAATTCACTTTCAAGAATAGCGAAGACTTTTAGAGTAGAAAGGGGCCTTTGAAAATGCCTATGGAGATTAGGTCATCATAGTTCATCCCCTTCACTTGAAATGAGGGGATAGAGAACTAAGGAAGTTAGATTGTTGTTTAGCAAGAGATCCTGGTCTCCAGATTCCAAAGTCCCACCCCTTTCTACTATATCAACATTTACCAAGGAGTTTGACATTTAGGATGCCACCCCGCATATGTAATTTACCACACATAATTCACACACTCAAAGTCTCCTGACTCTCATAACATATTCTTATAAGCCAAAGTATTATATTCTTGACAACAAATCTTATAAAATTCTAGCATTTCACCTTAAGTGATTCTTTAATGAATATCTATTTCTGAAGACTATAATTATTAATAACCTCTGTATAAACTAACACTTCACTGCATTTGTCATAAGGTTACTTCTCACCAGTTTCAAAGATTGCCTAGAGCTTTTAATTTTTTAAGTGTGCTCATCTCTCTACCATTCTAAAGCTCCTCCATATTTCTCCTCAAATGATTCTCTTCTCTCAAGTCCAAGTTTCTTGTAAGTGGAGTATAAATTTCATGTCTCCATTTTTTTCAGTAACCCACATATGTGAGATTCTGTTTTCATTACTCTATTGAAATTGTCCGTTCAGAGGCCACACTGGACTCTTGCTATATCTAGTAGACTCCCTGCATTATTCTATTTACCTTCCTTTAGAACATAGGCCTTGTCCCTCAAACTTCTTCCCTGGTTTTTCCAGGGTTTCTCTATGTGCTCTCCTGATGGCAATTTTTCATCTTCCCTGGTTTATCTCCCCAATTTCATCAATATTGATATTCCTTAGGATTTGTCATTGTTCTTGTTCTTGCCTTAGGATGCATAATCTCTGTGGTAAATTCATGTGGATCCCATACACTAATGATGCCCAGATGCATCCCTGTAACCTATCTCTTTTCTCTTTCCCCAGAAAAGTATTTCTGGGAAATGAAAACTTTGAGAGAGAAGCATAAGATTCCATGCCTGCAAAAAGCCAGAGATAATAATAATAATTTCTGGGTGGGAGGAAAGAGAAAATGAAGAGTTTCAAGAAGGGAGTAGTCAGCTGGTTGAAATACCATGGTAATGTCCAATAAGATGGGAATCGAAGTACTTTTTTTGACTGAGCTAGTGGAAGGTCACTGGAACCTTGGCAAGAGCAATTTGGGATCAAATGTAGATTGAAAGGAGTTGACAAGTGAATTAGAAGAGAAGAAATACAGACTATGACTATGGAGAATGACAGCCACTTAACAGTGGAAGAAAGGGGAGATAGAGAAATGACTAGAGAGGAATCTAGGGTCAGAGGAAGGACGCATTTTTTTTAGCCAAAGAGAAGGAGCCAGGACAGAGAAGGGGAAAAGATACAAAAGAGAGGAAGCCACGTACCTGACCAATTTTCGGGCTATTGAGCCTTAAGGAGGAAAAGAACCACCTGTTCCATTGATTTGTTGTAACAGAGGTGAGTAATTGTGATACAGTTCTTGTTTTTCTCTTTGAAATATGAAAATAAGAGGCAAGGTCATCTGCAGTTCATAAGGAAGGTGGTGAGAGTTTTGAGGAGAGTTGTGATTTTTAAAAGGACCTGACCAGGCTCATAATGTGTACACTATTCTAAAACACAGATCCAGTCATAATACTTTTGGGCTCCCAGTTTCCCACAGGATAAAATGCCTCCCCACAGCAAGTTCCACGGTGGAGTGTCCACCACACCTACAAACCATCAACCCCATCACCCCCCACCCCCCACCCCCGTTCCAGGTCCTAACATCACCATTCTCCAAACATGCCACATGCAAGAACCCTCGGCCTAGAATTCCCTCACCCTCACTTCTCTGCCTGGAAAACCTCCATCCACTTTTCAAAATTCAGTTTAAGAGTTTCTCATTGTTCCTGGATCGTCCTCACTTTTACTAACCTGTTTTCCTGTTACCTCACTTTCACACCTTCATTGTTTCTGCATCTACTTAGTTTCCCATCATCACTCTATGTCTGTATGGTATTTTAAATCCCCTCAGGATGTGTACTTTCAATTATTTAATTAACTAGCACATGAATATGTATTAAGCAATATCCAATCCATAATTTCAAGAAGCCCCCAGGGCACCAGGCAGCCATAATGCAGTGTGACTTGAGCTGTAACTGAACACTGACCAAGGATGAGGAGGGTACCTGAGGCCATCAGAGGCTTCAAGCATACCTGTGCCTGTGTCTTCCCCTCCTACAAAGAGCCCCATGGCAAGTTCCCTGAAGGCCAAGGCATAGCCTTGTCCAGTAGTGTGTGTGCCACATGGACCATCACCTTGGGGTGGCTCTGTAAATGTAAACTGGCCTTGTCTTGAAGAAGTCACTGTACAGCTCTTTCAGGAATGTCTGGGCTCCTAATGTAATCCATTTTAACTAGAAAGATTATTCCTTTTAAGGTTTTGTCCCTTTCTAAAATATCTGCTCATGGTCCTTGACAAAAAAATGTCCTCTCTGATGCCATCCTTACTACCCTCCCCACATCATCCATTTCTTGCTCTGTCTGCCATTTCCCTCTTCACAAGGACCCAGCCAGGGTCAAATTCCTCTCCTGTGCTCACCACCAAAGATTTGGCTTCTACTTTTCTTCACTTCCTTTTTCCATAGTAATATTTGTTGTTGTTGTTAAGTTGCCTGAAAAAGTCCACGATTATTGTGTAGGACTTCTTTCAATAGAATGGGCAGGAAGAAAGGAAAGAAGAGAGGAAGGAAGGAAGAGAGTGAGGGAGAGAGGGAAAGGAAAGGAAAGGAAAGAAGGAAGGAAGAGAAAGGAAAGGAAAGAAGGAAGGAAGGAAAGAAGAAGCAGGAAGGGAGGGAAGGGAAAAGTCCTGCCTTTTGGCTTTCAATCTAGTGTGACTTCTGTTTTAGGTACTGGAGTTGCTAAATAGGAGAGTCACTGTTATCTGTTTAATTCAAAAATCATGATTTTCCTGTGAACTGTTCTAATCTTGGCTTCAGCAGCAGATGGTCTTACACCTAAAATAAGACTAGCTTCACGCCTACTTGTTTTCTGTTTAAATTCTTTTTTATAGGATGATGAAAGGCTGCAGGTTAAAATGTTCACATTTGCTGTGATTACTTATTGCAGAAGTTTCCAGACTTGAAAGATGCAGCTGTAAAATATACAACAAAGCCTGCTTATCCATGTCTCGCCAGGCCTTGACACTGTTTGCATAGGGTCTAGCGGACCCAGGCACTCAGTACCTGTCTTAGTGCACTGGCCCATGATGGTTCAAGACACCAATTTTTTCTTAAGGTGGGAGTCATAGTCCTGTAATATGGAATATGGAATATTCCTGCAATTCTCTCTTTCTGACATCCAAGTCTTTCAGATTACACATACAATCTCCTTTCCTCCTAAGATTCATTTTCAGCAACAGGGCAACTGTTTGTACATTAGGGTTCCCTCTTTATCAAATAGGAGCACATTTGGAAGACCAATATTTCTTGAACAGATGAGACAAGAGTTCAAGTCTCATGTCAGAGTAGTGAGTAGTAGACAATCATAGGGACATTGGGTTTGGTCAACTGCAGGGTTCTTGTTTGGTTTTGCTGATGTGGACATGCAACTTTGGGGTGAAACCTAATTTTTCAGGACCACAGAAACATGGTTGAGAGCTGCCACCTTCTCAGCTCTTCCTGCAGGCTCATCCTTTGGCCTTCCTTCTAAGTAAACATCGATTAAATATTTTAACAGCACTCTTGAAAGAGGAGACAAATCACCAGCCTGTCCAGAGAATCCAGTGTCTTTTTCTCCTTGCTTGGTGGTAGCAGATAGCTCAGAACTCCTCACCGCCTAGCTTGTGTTGCTTTTCGTCTAACTCATTCCCTTATATCGTTGCCAGTGTTCAGACTCATCAGCCACTACTTTGATGACATGTATCCTCCCAAGGTCTTCTAGAATTTTCCCTCTTTTGACTTGGCATTCTACTTCTGAGAAAAATTTCAGTGTCAACTCTTTATTCCAGAATATGCTGAATAAAACTAGCTGGGCACCATTTCGGAGGTCCCCCCATGCCACCCCCACCCCCCATTCAGAGAAGGGCCTATTTTCTTTGGGTGGAAGGTTGTAAGCATATGGAATTCGTTACCAGAAGAGTTGGTTCGGGCTGTTTCCGATCCCCAAGCCAGTTCCCTAACCATGACAAAACATTCCCCACAATCTCATCATGACTCATTTTTATTTTTAAATAACCTCTGCTGTGGAACTTTGTCAAGGCTTTTTGAAAGGTTAAAGAAATTATGTCCGCATGCTTTTGACCTCCTCAGAGAATTTAAGTAAATGAAGCACATTCTCTGCTCAGAGAAATCACTGGTTTGCTGAAGATCCTATAACTGCCCTGTAACTCCTAGATGTGAATTTATCTAAATCTTAACATGTGCTCATCCTTCTACCCCCTGTCAGGGGATATAAAGGCATAAAGATATACAGACATAGTCTTTGGTATTAAACTGCTCGAAATCAAGACAGAGAGGCTAAAAAAAAGTCACAAAATCATGAGTGAACAATAACATACATGAGTGTGGTGGTGACTAAAATTATAAAAGGAGTTGGGAAAATCAAGTGCATTCAGAAGAAGATGGAAAAGCTTCATAGAGAAGAAAGCCCTTGAGTTGGGTCTTAAAAGCTGAGTGGGGAGTTCCCATCATTGCTCAGTGGTTAGCGAATCCGACTAGGAACCATGAGGTTGTGGATTCGATCCCTGGCCTCGCTCAGTGGGTTAAGGATCTGGCGTTGCCATGAACTGTGGATGCGGCTTAGATCCTGCATTGCTGTGGCTCTGGTGTAGGCCGGTGGCTACAACTCCGATTCAACCCCTAGCCTGGGAACCTCCATATGCTGCGGGAGCGGCCCTAGAAATGGCAAAAAGACAAAAAAAAAAAAAAAAAAAAAGCTGAGTGGGATTGATAGAGACAGGAAGAAGGGAAGAAAAGGGATGCCAGGGGTTTTCAGATATCAGAGAAATAAAAGATAGGGAAATAGTGTGAGCAAAGACTAGCAGTAGAATCATCTTGTTGGGGTGGAGGAAACACATGAAGGAGTCTGACAGGTTGCAAGAAACAAAATGAAGAAAGGCCTGGAACAACCAGTCTCAAGAGTTGGAACCTGATAATAGAGGTGATAGTTATGAAGGACTATCTTTAAAATCGAATGTTTCAAAGAAAACGAGTTGTTGATAGATGGGAAAGAGAGATGATTTACTGAAGGGCCAGTGAGGCAAGCCAAAATTGAGTATGTTAAATTCTGTTTAGATCAGAATAGAGTAAGCATGAGTGAAAAAGAAGGGAAAGAGCTCAAGAAGGAGAAATGGAAGAAGGGAGGAATGGTAAATAATGGGTGTGAAGTTCTAAAGGATTTATTCTTGGTACCAAAATCTGTTTCCTAGGGCTGTCATAGCAGAGCACCACAAAATAACAGAAGTTTATTTTGTCATCAGTCTGAAGGCTAGAAGTCCCAAATTCAGGTGTTGGCAGGGCTATACTCCCTTGAGGGCTTCATGGAAGAATCCTTCCTCACCTCTTCTGGCTTCAGGTGGTTGCCAGCAATACTTGGTGTTCCTTGTTTTGCAGCTGCTGACTCCATCTCTGCCTCCATCTTCACAGGAGCTTCTTCCCTGTTGCCTGTATCTCTCCACATCCTCTTCTCTTCTTGACAAGAGTCATTGGATTTAGGGCTCACCCTAATCTAGTATGATCTCATCTTAAATAATCCTATCTGCAAAGACCTTATTTACAAATAATGTCCCATTCTGGGGTTCTAGGTGGACATGAATTTGGGGGGAACACTCTTCATCCCAGCACACAGGATAAAATCCAGAAAGCACATGGAGGGGTTAGTCTTACAGGATTTTAAGGAGAGGAAATTGTAAGGGAAGAAAACATCTTCCTGCCTTTTTTTTTTTGGTCATTGTAAAGCAGATTTTTTTATATAATGATTTTTATTTTTTTTCATTATAGCTGGTTTACAGCATTCTGTCAATTTTTTGCTGTACAGCAAGTTGACCCAGTTACACATACATGTCTATTTTCTTTTTTCTCACATTATCATGCTCCATCATAACCAGACATGGTTCCCAGTGCTACACAGCAGGATCTCATTTCTAATCTACTCTAAAGGCAATAGTTTTCATCCATTAACCCCAAGCACCCAATCCATCCCACTCCCTCCCCCTCCCCCTCCCCCTTGGAAATCAGATTTAGAATGCTTTATACCAGAAACAGAATTTATACCAGTTAACAAAGTATATCAACATGTATGTCAATGTATATTGTTACTTTTATGTTTCAAACTCAGAATTAATATCTATAACTTCTGAATAAGCATTATACAACAAAATGTTACTGGGTTTTTTTTCTATAACTTAAGAACTATTTTTTCTTTTTCTTATTTTTCACTCAGTTTTATTACATTTTCTTTTTTTTTTTCCCCACTGTATAGCGTGAGGACCCAGTTACACATACACGTATACATAATTTTTTCTCCCATTGTCATGTTGCATTGTAAGTATCTAGACATAGTTCTCAGTGCTACACAGCAGGATCTCATTGTTAGTCCATTCCAAAAGCAATAGTTTGCATCCGTTAAATAGTTTCAAATGATGCAACTGACAAGGGCTTAATTTCTAGAATATGCAAGCAACTTCCTGCCTTCTTAGATTTGAGCCGAAGAGTTAAACTGGCATAAGACTGGGTAACAGAAGAAAATCATGCAGGTTTTATTTGATGCTTTTACATGCACACAGGAGTCTTCTAAAGGAAAATGAATACACAAACAAGCTATTAGGCCCCAAAGCTTATTTAACTATTTACTATGCTTTAGTTAAATTACTCTTTTTCCCATTGTGGTTCATAAGGTTAAGGGCCCTACATAGTCTCTGTGAGAATACAGGTTCGATCCCTGGCCTTGCTCAGTGGGTTACTGATCAGGTGTTGCCACAAGCTGCAGCAAAGGTTGCAAATGTAGCTCAGATGGTATTGTTGTGCTGTGGCATAGGCCCCAGCTGCAATTCTGTTCAACCCCTGGCCTAGGAATTTTCATATACTGCAGGTGCAGCTATAAAAAAATTAAAAACTAATCTTGCTTCTTTCAGAGGTTCTGATAACTTGGGGCAGAGTGACATAGAAAGAAAACTCTTCATTCCCTCCTACTCCTCTTTGAAATCACTGATTCTGCTCAAACCCTCATTTTAAGAGTGAGGGAATGGAAACAGAGTATTTGCCCTGGAACCTATTTTGTTAAAGCAGAGGACCGCAAAGAACCACGGCCAGTCACCTCCCAGGCAGTGACCTTCCCTCTCCTAGGCAGTAGGCAGGCTTGATTTGGCATGGCAGTCACCCCAGGAAAGCCTGGCCATTTTCCATAGCTATATTCACAACATTTGAGGAACGCTCAGGCAGCTGTCCTTGGTGTTTCAGGACATGGTGTCTCCCCATAGTGTTGTACAAATTCACTGGAACAGGTGGCTCACCCAACCTTTCTTCATGATGCTGTTGAATATGAACTGGCTGGAGCAGACTGGCCCCACTGTGGGATCCTATTCCTGGGACGCAGATGTCAAACCACACCAAACAATTAAGTCATGTTGGGATCCCTCTTCATCAGCATGTCAAACACCTCTTCCAGGACCCAAATTCAGTCTCCCTGAAAGTTGTCTGATTAAACTTCTAAAAACCTCATGGGTTGTGGCTCTTTATGGCACATATGTTATTTATCAATAAAAAGTGTGTTTTTTTTTTTTTTAATCTATGGATTAACTGCTTGAGTCATGTGCAAGCACTAAGAACAAATGGAAATCCACATGATGTTCTAGGGGAGAACCTAGATTTATGGCACCAGAGTAAGAGCAGACATTTAGCTCAGCTTTAAGAAGCCCCACCTCCACTGCCTTTGACCTCAAGTCCCTCATGTTTGCAAGGGTTTTATCTATGCGGTTATTTTTTACATAACTGGCTTTAGTAACAGATTTTCTTTCCTATTATTTCAGTTGGTTCTGGACTCAATGGAAAACTATCAACAAAAGAAAAATGTTGAAGTAATTACTAAAGATAAATTTGTGTATTTTGGGGGAATGGGTATCAATAAGGCTAATTTGAAAATAATATTGTTTTTATTATTCAGTTCTTTAAAACTTGCTTATTTCCACTTTTCATTCCAATTTATTGGGAATAGACCTTGTGCTTAGAGGTTAGAGCAAAAGAGTTTTTCAGATTGTCTGGGTTTGAAATCCTGCTGTTCTAACTTTACTTTGATCTTCAGCAAGTTAACTTACTTTTCTGAGCCTCAGTTCCCTCATCTGTAGGTATGATGATGATACCTAAATCATAGAATGTTGGCAAGAATTAAATTAAATGAGAAAATTTAGGTAAATTATTTAGCACAGTCATACCTGGTAGATCATAATCACTCTCATACTCTTATTATTATCATTAACAAATTTTTATTATTATTCCATGAGTTTCTTCTCCTGCTTTAACTTATCTAAAAAGTTGGATTTTCTCCCCAAATAATTTTTATTTATTTTATTTTAACTTTATGGTCACACCTGTGGCATATGGAAGTTCTGGGGCCAGAGATTGAATCCAAGCCATGGCTGTGACCTACACCACAGCTGCAGCAGTGGCAGATCCTTTAACCCACTGTGCCAGTCTGTGGATCAAACCCACACCTCCACAGAGACCTGAGCTGTGGCAGTTGGATTTTTAACTCCCCCAAGAGTAATTTTTATAGAAACTCCAGCAGTAAATAACAGAGTAGTAGTCAAAGAGCAGGCTCCCCCTATACTTTTATTTCATAGATAGAACATTCCATATCACTCATTTATTCAACAGCCGTTTTTTGAATTTTTAATACATACAAGGCAATATGATCCAAAACCAGTATATCTTTTCCCCAACTTTAGCTCAATTTTTTTTTAAGGATAGCACATATCTAAAGAAACTCTTCCAAAGGGATGGTGTAATATTGGTTTAGTTACTGTATGACTGTCACACATGTTTTTCAGGATAAAATGCAGTAACTAACAGTGCTGGTGGTTTAGAATGGGCACCAGGAGCCTAGAAATCTTACCTCTGTTGCACACACACACAAAATCAGCTCTGTGATTCCAGGAGAGTCATTTCATCCTCATGAGCATCAATTTCCTTCATCATAAGAAGATGGTCTTCAAATAGCCTAGAAGTTTTCAATCATTTTGGTGAACTGTACTCACAAGTTGATCTAAGGATATCATTAGTTCCTCATCACAAGCATGAACACTCCAACTATAATTAGCACTCAATTTCAAAATTTCCTGCCCTTCCTCAAAGCCCATCTGTAAATTGTGGATTATAAGGTCCTTGAACCACAGGTAAAGAATCCCTGGGCTAGAATAAGGCTCTCTGTTTCACTATTTTGAAATTCTAAACCACATCACCAACACATAGTCTGCCACACAAAAATAGCAGTATTAAAGTCTCTTCATAGATAAAATGTCATTCCACACCTCCAGGTAACTCCTCTTCCACCACTTTCTCTATTGGGAGTTACTGCCCCCATGCTGGTATGAATACCACTTATCAGGGAAAACATCTGCAATCAAAACCCTCGTGAAGATCTTGGCAGTTCCCATTGTGGCTCAGCAGGTTACAAGCCCAACTAGAATCCATGAAGATGAGGGTTCAATCCCTGACTTCATTTGGTGGGTTAAGATCTGGCATTGCTGTGAGCTGTGGTGAAGGTTGCAGACAAGACTCAGATCCTGTGTTGCTGTGGCTGTGGTGTAGGCTAGCAGCTGCAGTTCCAACTAGACCCCTAGCCTTGGAACTTACATATCCACAGGCATGGCCCTAAAAAGCAAAAACAAACAAACAAACAAACAAACAAAACAACCCTTGTGAAGATCTTGAGTAATCCTTCAATCCCATAGAAACTAAAAAATCTCCCCTAGGTACCATAGCTGCTCATGTTTTTGGACCTCCAATCATGAGACCCAGATATTTCCATCAGGAGAAGCATGTAACATGACTTCTTATAAGAAGGCAGCATCCAAGAAAAAAGTGAAAGCCTTGCTGACCATTGAGTATCTTAACATAGAAAAGATAGGGTAATGGGTAAAGAAGAAAAGAAACTGTCCAAGAGAGCAGACAACAAAGTTTATTCATAATTCATATTTTAAAAGGATGCTATCCCAGATGATACCTGCTGCATGGACCAGTCCAGCTGACTCAGAGGTCAGAATAATCCAGCTTCTCACACATAGCACATGCTCTCTCACCACTCATACACATACACACACACACAATTGACAGTACTTGAATTCAAACTAAAGCCCTGGAATAAGAAAATGGTATAGGAGTTCCCCTCGTGGCGCAGTGGTTAACGAATCCGACTAGGAACCATGAGGTTGCGGGTTCGGTCCCTGCCCTTGCTCAGTGGGTTAATGATCCGGCGTTGCCGTGAGCTGTGGTGTAGGTTGCAGACGCGGCTTGGATCCCGCGTTGCTGTGGCTCTGGCGTAGGCCGGTGGCTACAGCTCCGATTCGACCCCTAGCCTGGGAACCTCCATATGCCGCGGGAGCGGCCCAAAGAAATAGCAACAACAACAACAACAAAAGACAAAAAAAAAGACAAAAAAAAAAAAAAGAAAAAAAAAAAGAAAATGGTATAGACAACATTCTAAGATGATCCCCAGTGACTTTTGCCCCTGGATACTTTCCAACTCTCAAGTGTGAGTAGAATCTGAACATATAAAATATCATCCCCATGATTATATTACATTAACATGGCCATATAAAGTAAGGGATTATGCAGGAGTAATTAAGTTCCCAAATTGGTTGACCTTATGAGAGCAGATTATGAAGGTGGACCTGACCTTATCACATAAACTTTCTACATCATAGATCAAAGAGAGAAGAAGCCAGAAATTTGAAGATGAGCCGGAAATATTCAACATGCCATTGAAGATGGAGAGGTCCATGTGGCAGGGAATGTGGGCGGCCTCAAGTCGCTGAGAGCAGCTCCCCAGCTGACTCTAACCAAAATTATGGGGACCTGAGTGCTACAACAGCAAAAAACTGAATTCTGCCAACAAGATGTCTGTATCTTGATTCTTAACAGCCAAGTACATGGAAGAAAACATTATTTCTTCTACCTCTTAAAGAGATGAATTCCTACACCCTCAGGCTGTGCTGGATTTGCCTCAGAGTCAAATAAAACTATGTTATGCTTTCAACAAATATTGAGCTTCAGGTGATATTTTAGGATCTACATATAGAGATATGAGTGAAATTATTAAGATTTTATTTTTAATATTTTAAACCAGTCTAGACCTTTAGAGAAGTAAAAGTTAAGCATTTCAAGTGACTTGGTTTAACACATAATGTTATCATCATGTATATCTGCTTACATTTTAATATATATAATTTTATAGAAATTTTTATAATTAGCAGTGTGTTACATTTGGTAACTTTCATACATAACATATAGCATCTAATAAAAAAATCATTATGATTTTTAAAGTGGCTCTCTGACATCAGGTGAGCACACATTAAATTTTATAATGAATTCTGAGGCTGTGTGGGGCGAATGCGTTAGTTCACTCACCTAATATTTATTGAGCATCCACTAAGTATCACCTATTTTATTAGGCCCTAAGTATAGATGTTACTTAAGAAGCTCACAGTCTATTGAGAGGCCAAAATACAATAAATATACACTCATTATGATTATACATATATACATGCATATATTCATATGTATACATGTATGTGTATGACTAATTTCCTTCATTAAGTGAATCTTTTCCTCCTTAAGAACAAACCCTATGGCCTCTGCAATAGTTTGGATTAATTTGATTAAAAAATAAAATCCTAATAATTTGTGATCCTAGCATCACAAATAATATATAAAGACAGTGACCAGATCTTGGGGTGATGAGTACCTATTACCTGAGCCTTAATGCTCTGATCGCAATGCTAGGCCTATGGGGATCGCTAGGGTACCACCGGCAACAGCAAATCCCAGCCAATCAGCAGCCTGTGTCCTAGCCAGCGGCTGACTTCCCTACCAGCTGCTTGCTGGCTGACCATTGGAGGAAGATTTGTATCACGTGGGTGGAAACTAAGACAATCTGCCAATGAAACACGCAGGAAGCTCTGCGGGGATAGAGAACAAAGCTTCAGGTGTGGCAGCTGCGGCTTCAGAGCCCCAGCCTCTGCAGGCCTTTTTGGCCCAGCGCGGGGAGGCAGGCTGCCCACCGCAGACTGCAGTCCCGGCAGACAAGGGTTCTGGGAGACTTGGATCGCCTGTTTGAGACCACCAGAATCTGGGATCCTCTGCTGCTGGACATGTATGCTATTCCTATTTACCGGATGCCTTTTTAGTTAAATGAAATAGGGTTTGTTTGTTTGTTTGTTTGTTTAAGTTCAGACGTTTGGGATTTCTGTGTTTGCCCTTAGCAACTCCATAAGGAGGAAAAGAGAACACACTTGGCCTGGAGGAGGGGGGTTGTGAGGCGTTGCTGGAGCCCTGACGACTGGGTGGGGGTTGGTGGATGTGGCTCCTGGTCAGCAGGCATCAGTGAAGAGAAATTCATGTGCGGAGGTCAGGAAGGAGGCCAGAGATGGTGTTTTACCAAAAAAGATCAGTGTGACTGTAGCACAGAGAAGAAGAAGAATTTGTAGAATTTAACAATAAATCCTCACTTCTCAGTATCACCAATTTCCAGAATAACCAATTCACCAGTTGTTTAGTTCATCAAAAACTTAAAAATATTATAGCAAACCATTTCCGTAAATGGTTGCAACAGCTTTTAAAGATGTTTCTCACCATTTAGTTTGAGTTGAGGCAGTTTGAAATTCGCAAGAAATGCTCAGTCCCCAAATTATAAACCCATAGATCCTAAGTAGAGAATCTTTGGCCGATTCTTGGAAATGAAGTTAAATAACTTTGGTGAATTTAAACTAACTGGAAACTAATGGAAAGCTGTGTTTGTATGTAGTTTTAAATTGTTGTAACTGTTTTTCCCCAATATCCTCTCATGTACTACCAATGACATTTATTATTCTTTTTTGTCAACCCACATCTGAATCCCCCTTCAGTGGGGAAGTTCCCTAATGAGGCTGGAATGCTAAAAATACCAGCTACTCAATTCCTTGGCTGCTCTGGCAGCTACATGATTTGCTGTAAAACTTATAAAATGGTATAAGCATTACTTTAAAAAAAATTAAATACTGTTGGCAAAGAGTTTGGAATGCTCTTTCACTAGATCTTTTCATGGCTACCTTCCCAAACCCCCCTCACCACCCCCAATAAAAAGTTGCTTCTGTCCACACAATATATGGATTGATTGATCATAAATGTTAAATAGAAGCATTCTAAGAAACGGAAGTCAATGAAAACAATGAAATGAAAACCAGTCAACTAAAATGTGGCAGAAATCATCAGAAGCTGTTTAAAAATCTCACCTAATATAAACCGCCACAAACTTTATGGTTAAAAAAAATATATACTAAAATTCCCCCCAAATGTGTATCTTTGGGATAATTGGTTTCCTGATTCAGTGTGTTTCCAGTGAATCAGTTTTTGGCAACCTGACTTAGAACTAAATAAGGACCAAGAGATGGGAGGTAGAGCGATGTCAAGGCACCAGGCTCTGCACCCTTTCCCAGTTGTACTTAGGAGTCTAGACTCAATCCTGAGAGCATCTATGTATCCTTGAAGGAAATTGACTTGGTCTTATTACATTTTAGAAGGTCTGGGCCAGATAACCTTAACGGTAGTTACATGGAACGAGAAATAGAAGAACTATTGGGAAGATGATAAATTGTTTTATCTTTGCTTATGTGACTTCTCTAGTGAAACAGCAATCATGCATTGATTGGGGTGGAAAAGGAGGGATAAAAATTTAAAAAACTTCTCACGTTTTCCTTGGATTTTGTATACACAGAGGTAACAATTGTTAGATAGCTATTTGCACCTTTTTTATACTTCTTGATCCTTTTTGCTCTATCCTCAGTAATAAAAGTTAAAATTAATATTCTACTATCAGAAAGTTACCTTTCTGCATGATTCTCCCAGTAATTTTGAATATTGCACTTGGTTACTGAAATAATCTCTTCTAATAACTGGCATTCATCAGATGGCCACTTAGTAATTCACTATTGGTGTGAGATTTCAGTTACCTGCTTCACCAGTGTATCTCAAAGCATGTTTCCTTGGTCCACCAGCAGCATTTTCACCTGACATGCTCGTTGAAAATGCAAATTCCTGGGACCCAAGCCAGCCCTACTGAATCTGAATCTGTGGGGTTGGAGCTCCAGGGTCTGCATTTTTTTTTTTTTTTTTTTTTAAGGGCTACACTCGTGGCATATGGCTGTTCCCAGACTAGGGGTCGAGACAGAGCTGTAGCCTCCGGCCTACACCACAGCTCACAGAAACGCCAGATCCTTAACCCACTGATCAAGGCCAAGGATCGAACATGCATCCTCATGGATACCAGTCGGGTTCGCTAACCCCTGAGCCACAATGAGAATTCCCAGGATCCGCATTTTAATGAGCTCTGTCTGTGACCTTTAAGCACAGTGATGTCGGGGGACTCCTTCCTGAGTTAGTGCGCCCCTATTTCAGTTGGGTTGGAATCACCTAGGAGGTTCATTGGACATATAGCCATGGATAACTCCCAGAGTCTGATTGTGTCTGACTCTTGTGTCTGACTGGGCTGGGCTCAGTCTTTTAAGTCCCAGGTACATCCAGCAGGATGGGTGGCTTCACTTTGTACACGTGATGGCCCACATGCAAGTGCTCTCAAAGAAATGACAGCACTTTGCACAGAGTCCCTCTTCTCTCTGGAACATGGTTGGGTGAGCCTAGATGTGTCTTACCCTCTGAAATTCACAATGTGGGGAGGTTTGTTGTGAATCCAAAAAGAAATCTGCCTGAATTTCAGCAGAACGTCTCAATGTATGTGATATACATCGAAGGGAGCAATAGAGAAGCTAGAATAAGTTCTAGCAACTAGAGTTTGCCATGACCCTAGTGGGGTTTCTCTTTTTTTAAAGATAACCTGAATTGTATTTTAATATCTTTGAAGATTGCAAATTAAATCTTATCTTCATGCAACCAAAAATTATATATTTATATTTATGTATATAGACACACATCCCTTTTCTTAAGTGAAAGCAGAAGTGAAGTTACAACTAATAAAGTACTGAAATATGGTTTTTCTGATATGCTAAGGTCCTAATGGCATTTCAGAAAGAGAAGCTGTCCTCTTTACAGCATTAAAAGTAGAATTTCAAACAAATGATTATTGCCTGGCATGAAAAGCAGGTGACATCCTGGATGGCAAATGAGAGCAAAAGCTTGAGAGGGCGCATAAACTATCAAGAGCTTGGTAGTAGCTAATGATAATTGATTCTCTTAGAGACTAATACATAAAGATAGCAATATGTTGTATTATGCTTGGCACGCTTGGTACCACAAAACGGAGAAAGAAAACCTGAAATTTGAGTCAGCAATCCTAGCTGGAAAAGTCACCTTAAAAGGTGACTCTGAACTAATTTTTTCATGAAATCAAGCGTTGCATCAGACGTAATCACTAGCCTTCAGCTCGGGACAATGCGGTAATCGCCGGCGGGGAAAGGTGGATTATCAGCTTTCAGGCAGCTGAAAAGTCAGGTGGCACCAACCTTGTGAAGTGGGTCAATATTTGGACAATTGATTTTCTCTCTCTTCCCTCAGTCTTCAAATGTTAAAGGGCCAGAGAAAAGGGCAGAAGACTTTTGAAAGTTAAGAACAACAGAAAAGAAGGAGAGCACGAGTTACTTTTAAGTTATTACAAAGAACCCAAATTTTAGTTATTAAAATAAAAATTTCAGGCTTGTGAGGCAAACTAAAATTTATTTAGTGCAACTTATTTGTCTTATAAATACAGGAACACATGATCATCTGGAGTGAAAATGTTGTTACTTGAATTTATTTCTCAAATATGGGTTCTGCTGGAGCTCTTCCACTGACTTTCAGGGTCTCTTTGAGATCTTATCTTTACATAAAAATTCAACTGAGTTTTTTCCCAAAAACCATCTCTTACTTTAAATTATGGTCTTGTCTTTTTTTTTTTTTTTTTTTTAATGAAAAGGTGTTGCCCTATCAGAAACAAGTGTAGAAATTAAAATTATTTGAAACATGAACCCTGTGAAATTCTAATGAACACTTGCAATGTACCAGACCCTGGGTCCATGCCTGGGCCTAAAGGAACTGAGAGCTCAGTGAGGGAAAACAAATACCTGAACAAGTATTTAACAAATAGTTTTAATAAAATGTGGTGTTATGATATAGGTACATAAATGATGTGAAATGAATTAGAAGTGAAACATCTTGAAAGAATAGAAATCAATATGATCTGGGAGTTCCCGCTGTGGCTTAGGGAGGGGTAACAAACCCGACTAGTATCCATGAGGATGCAGGTTCAATCCCTGACCTTGCTCAGTGAGTGGGTCAAGGATCCAATGTTGCCATGAGCTGTGATGTAAGTCAAAGATGTGGCTTGGATCTAGTGTTGCTGTGGCTGTGGTGTAGGCCGGCAACTGCAGCTCCAGTTTGGACCCCTAGCTTGGGAACTTCCATCGGCCACGGGTGCGGCCCTAAAAACAAAAAAATCAATATAATTTGAAAGATTTGGTGGCCACATTTATAAAGAATGATGTTAGTAAATCACCTTCATTGCATTTATCCAAGTCAAGAAGACCAAATAAAAGCTTTCAGTAGTGAAAAGCAGAATAAAAATGGAGGCAAAATCTTCATTTCACAGACTGTAATTTCTAGATTGGATTATGAAAAAGAAAATACCTCATGGTAGAAAGAAATATGAACAGTATAGTACTTAACATGGATCAGCAGGAATGATGCTGGAGATACGGAGCTAATAAGCTTGGTCCTTGAGTGGCTCAGTCTTGAAAGACACAGGCAATAACAAACTATAATGTTGTTTAAATGTTATACTACCTGAAGCACAGGTGGCTGGGGTTATTATTATTATTATTATTATTATTATTATTTCTTTTTCTTGAATCTGTATTGGCTAGCAGAGAGAAATCTACTTGGAGAATACCAAGAAAAAGTACAACCATTGTTAGGAGTAGAAGCCCAAACCCCAGAAATAGGAAGCAGAAGAGAATACACATTCTTTAGCCTCCTCTGAGTTGCTGAGGATCTGGCAGGTGTGAATTTGCATACAAGTAACCACTTCAGGTAGACACAGGTCAGCACCTGCATCCACAAACACAGGTGGTTGGGCAGCATTTTTGAAAATTTAGCTACTAAATTACAGTCTCCTGTTCCTACCCTATGTTAATCTGTTTTATTTTCTATGCTCCTTATAAAGAACTGGGAATTTAAAACCAGTCAAAAGGCAAAGAAACCCAAATAAGATTAATTCCTGGCTCTAGTAGTTCTTCAGCTCTGATTATGCATTTGCTAAAGTGCAAATTCCTGGGACCATCCCATAGATACAGAATGAAATCCACTGGGTGTGGGGCCTGGAGGTTCTCTTTGGCTCCCCCCACCCGAGGCACCTCAGAAGGCTCTGATAGAGGTAGTTTATAAACGCCACTTTGATTATGCAAACCTGTATAAAATCAAGTTTTATGGTCCAAGCATGAGGTAATGTTTCAGCCATGTTTTTTTAATAATTAAAATTATAGTTTTAAGTTAACTAATTAATATGGCCACTGATCTTTGTTACACAACTTCACACAGGGAACTTAGAGTAAAAAGTGCCATGTTTCCCTCTATTGCCCGCCCCCCCAATTCTACATTCCTAATTGTTGGGTGCATACCCTTTCAGATGTGTCTCTGTACAATTTCTGTAAGTATGATACAATTAAGTTTTACTTTTTTTCACTTGAAACAATAACCTTTTCTCAAGGTGTAGAGATTTTACAAGTTAGAACTTATAAACACATTGCATTCTTTCCCTCTGTCCTTTAATAATCTAGGATAGAAGTGCTATAATTGGCTTAATTATTTCTAACAGATGTACCTTTAGGTTATCCCGCCCCCTTTTTTGTTACCACAGCAAGCATTTCAGTGAAACCTCTTTATGAATGCCTGTCTGTGTGAGTGTGCAAGAATTTCTTACGGTTAGCCACCTAGCAGAATTTTTGAGTCAAAAAGGTATACACATTTTAAGTATTGTTTGCCTTCCTACTCTATTCCCAACTCCTGGTCAAAACTAATTATTCTTCTTCTTTATTTATTAACCAACCTGGTGGGAGGAAATTATCTCATAATTTTAATTTGCATTTCCCTAACCATTACTAGATTGAGGTTCTTTTGAGAAGTAGGTGGGTCATCTGTGTTATTTCTGTGAATTGCCTGCTCATATTCTTTGCACATTTCTCCACTTAGGTTTGCTTCCTTTTGTTATTTATGGGCCATTTTAAATAGCCTGGGTGGTCAGGCTACCTGGGAAATAATGAGAGAAGTAAGAAAAAAAATCAATGACAGTATTAATATGGTTGGGGCTGTAAGTATGAAATTAATAAAAAAGTAACTTAAAATAGTATTTATATATTTACGATGCCTACTGTCATTCAGAGCTGTTTTCTATTTTTATGTGGTCACATATGATCATCATCTTTATGAATTCTAGATGTGCTTATTGTCTCTCTTGTTTCTGGATATTTATGGAAGGTGGTTGCTGGGATAAAGGAGGAAAAGCAAAGTACCAATTGATCAGGTGCTTATCTTCAGTGACCTGATGGCCAGTAACTGACATATAGGATTGGGGGAAAGAAGCAGGTTTGAGAAGGAAGGGTATCGTTGAGTTCTATGAGCGGCATGGTGAGTTTTAGATTCCAATAGAACTTCTTGGTTGTGATGTCCAGTAAAAAGTGGGAAATATGGAGTTCCCATTGTGGCTCAGCAGGTTAAGAACCCAACTAGTATCCTTGAGGATGCAGGTTCAATCCTTGGCCTCGTTCAGTGAGTTAAAGGATCTGGTGTTGCCACCAGCTGTGGTGTAAGTCACAGATATAGCTCGGGTCTTGAACTTTGTGGCTTTGGTGTAGGCCGGCAGCTGCAGCTCTGAGTCAACCCCTACTCTGGGAACCTCTTTATGCCATGGGTGCCTAAAAAGAAGAAAAAAAGGTGGGAAATACACTACTCACTCACCAAACAATCTCATTGTGGGTGTTTGCAACCCAATGGACTGGCTTGGTTTTGGGAGTCTACTTTTTTGTTTATATGAGAATAGAGTCTGGCCATCAGCTCATGATGTCAGGCTTCTAGAACCAGACTGACTAGATCCTTGCTGGACTCACTTTGAGTCCTGCTGCTATTATTAAAATATAATAGTGCACATTTTTTAAGTTGTTTTTTGTTGTTGTTTTTTGTTTGCTTTTTTAGGGCCGTGTCGATGGCATATGGAAGTTCCCAAGCTAGGGGTCAAATCAGAGCTGTACACCACAGCCAAAGCAATACAGGATCCAAGCTGCATCTGTGAGCTACAACACAGCTCATGGCAATGCCAGATCCCTGATCCACTGAGAAAGGCCAGGGATCGAACCCGAACCTGCATCGTCATGGATACTAGTCAGATTCATTTCCATTGCACCACAACGGGAACTCCCAAATAGTGCATATTATAAAAAATAACTTGTTTGTGGGCAGAAATTATTTCCAAGCTCTTTTCAGAGGTCACTACTTATTTGACCTAATTATCCCATTTCCAAACTGGTAAATACCCAGCACTTATGTTGCAGCAGCTACCATTTCTTCCTGCTTTGGGACTTTTTACCTTTTATGAATGTGGACAGTTTACAGCTATGGATAGGGTGTATTATCAACATCTGTTATTGACTTAGCAGTTTAATTCTTTCACCAACGATCACATAGGCTTACATAGCCTGATGTTTCGAAAGAGTATCTCATTCAACATCACACAGCAATAAGTGAAAGCATAAGCATTAAAACAAAATCTACCTGGGGAGTTCCCATTGTGACTCAGCGGTAAAAACCAGACTAGTATCCGTGAGGATGCGGGTTTGATCCCTGGTCTAGTTCAGTGGGTAAAGGATCTGGCATTGCTGTGAGCTGTGTTGTAGGTCATAGACGCAGCTCACATCTGGTGTCGCTGTGACTGTGGTGTAGGCCAGCAGCTGCAACTTTGATTTGACCCCTAGCCTGGGAATTTCCATATGCTGTGGGTGTGACCCTAAAAAGCAACAACAAAAATCTACCTGGAGCAAGAGGGAGGGATGTTAATGCAGAAGAGTGTTTAAGCCTAGAGCTCAGATGAGGCTCTGGGCTGGAAATAGAGACCTAGGAGGCCCTGGGTACTTGAGTTCTAGAGTTGAATACAGGGCCAACTGCATGAACATGCAACTTGTGCTCTTGCCAAGGCCCATTTTTGAAATCTACCTTCTGCTGTTGCCATCTTGATATTTGTAATCATTGTTGAGCAAAGTATCCAGCATTTTCATTTTGCACTAGATGTCACAGATGATGTAGCCAGTCCTGGGTAAATGAGATTACTTAAGGGATGTGAGAAAACTAAGAACAGGCAGGGGCCAGAGTCCCAGCACACTCAACCTGGAAACATTGGCAGAGGTGGACTTGGCTGTGAAGAGGACTGTGAAATAATAATGAGAAAAGTAGGACGAAAACCAAAGGGAAGGGATGTAAGTGAGGGTGAAGGAAGAGTTCTAAGAAGAGTGGATCTGCAGTGACACCAACGGTAGAGGGGTCCAGGCAACTAAAAACCAAAATGCCACCTTTGTCTTTTGAGGGGTCATAGAGTGGCAAATAGTGCTGGCAGGGGCTGGATGCAGCTCATCTGTGATAAGGCAGTAAAGAAATGGAGCTGAAATGTGTAGACTATTCATGTCAGAATTTTGATCATGGCAGGGAGGCAAACAGTTTGAAGGAGATTCAGGGTCAAGGAGAGCAATTGTACAATGAAAGAAATAAGAAAATGGTTGCACCTGGGCAAAGAAGAGAAGGAGGGCCAGTAAGTAGAAAGGAATTTGTGATCGGAGGGAATGTAGCATTGTCCTGAGTCCTGTGTAAAAAAGTGAGGTGGTGGGCATCAGCCTTTCTCTCCTTTGTGGAAAGAAAAGGAGAGGAGGGAGGGCGGATGTAGATGAGTGAGTGAAGGTGGGAGGTGGGGAACCAAGGGCCTGTGTTCTGGGTAACCTCGGTTTTTCCTGTGGCACAGGAGCAGGGTTCCAAGTGTGGAGATAAGAGGAGAGGGGATGAAAGTTCCTTCCTATTGGAGAGTGGTCCAATTAGGCATGAGTAACTCAAGATCTGGGCTTTGGGGCCACTGGCTTCCTGAAATTCAGGTCAAGCCACATCTAGCATTTTATTCCATGGCTATTATGAATTTGAATATGACAGAGTCATGTTCACGTTCCCATCTGTTTGCAATTGCTCAGAATTGAGTCGAAAGTAATGTGTTTCTGACAGCTTTTCCTGTAGTCCACATCTGAAAATTTCTTTCTGATGAAAGATAAGGCAGAAAGAACTAGATTCTCTGCTTTTGGCAGGATGGGAATTCCAGGAAGTTTTGATATCTTAAGTTCTCTAGTTAAGCTTTTGTATCTGTGTCATTTCTATGCAAGAATACAAGGCTTGGTGCATATGAGTTTACCTGTTCCATTTAATCTTTGCAAGGTTTTTGTGTCATTAGCCTAATTATACAGATGAGGAAACTGAGACTCCAAGAATAAAGCAAGTGGTTCAGGGTCACAGCTGGTACCAGAGTCAGAATTCAAACCAAGGCTGATGCTTTATGGACCACTGCCCCTCCCTGACTACATGCATTAAAAGAAACTCATGGGAGCTCCCACTGTGGCATAGTGTGTTAAGAACGTGAATACAGTGGCTCAGGTTGTTATGGAGTTGCGGGTTCAATCTCCAGCCTGGGCAGTGGGTTAAGGATCTGGTGTTGCTGCAGTTGTAGCATAGGTCACAACTGTGGCTCAGATTCAATCCCTGGCCCAGAAACTTCCATATGCCACAGATGAGGCCATTTAAAAAGAAAAAAAAAAAAAGAAACTCATGGCTTTGAGTAATTCTGCACACAACACGCCACCTGATCTTCATAAACAACCCTGAGAAGTAGATATCATTTTCCTCATTTTTCAGCTTAAGAAATTGAGGTTCATTGTACTTTCTAAGATTTACCCAATTAGTAAATGAATGCAGCCTTTTTCACTTAAAAGCCCACGTCCTTTGCACAGTTTGTATACAAGCACTTAGCTCATGGTGATGATGCTGTCTGAGGAGGCACAGTCTGGAGGTGGTTTTCAGAAAGGAAGCAAGTGTGTAGGTTAATGGGGATTGGAGCTAATGGGAATTCTTCAAAGAGGGTAGGCTGTGAAGTTTAAAAGGACCAGAAGACTGGGGAAAATATGGTGGCTGTTACCTGTGAAGAGTGTAAGATGTTCTTGAGTCCCCAGGAGGGAGAAGGGTAGAGTAAGTCGCAGATCGCCCTTTGTTCAAGGGATCTGTTTTGAGGTCAGGGCAAGAAGACCTTTTGACCCTGAAATTGCAGGGACCCCAAAGAGCCAGAGAGGAAAAGACCATGATCCCCTAGGGTAGACCTGTCTTGCTTGGGCTGAGAACTGAATGAGCCTCAAAGGTCAAGTGTAGAGGAATAACCAGACACTGGAGGGAAACGAAACAGGACAGGGAGGGCCTGGCCAAAAACAAAGGTCAATCACTGAAGCCTATGCTAAGCTATAACTTAGAAATCTCTATGTAGCCTGAGTATCTCAAAATGTCTTGCATCACAATTTGATGGAATATGCTCTAATTCATTAGAGAGTACAGGGGACAGGAAAGCGAAAGAACTAAACAGAGCAAGCCAGTAACCCTGAAGTGCCATTTCTAAGGAGAATACCTGCTCAGTGTGGGTGAGTGGTGATGTAGCAGAAAGTTGTTGGACTAACGAACAGCAGTGACTGGGAGAGCGCCTTCTCATGCACTCTGCTGCCCTGACAGCTTTTGTCCTGCATCATGACCTGTCCCACCTCCACTTCCAGTGGTCACTAAGTGACCCCTTATCTCTCCCCACAGTTTCAGGCTGGAGTTTATCCAGCTTCTCCCACCAGTCCATGCTGATCTGCTCATCCTCGTCCTGGCTTGGGAAGCTTGCTAAGTCCATGCCACAGGTTTCCCACTGCGGTATATAGTTAACTTAGAAGTAGAAAGATGCTCAGATGGTCCTAACATAGATGAAATCATAACTATGGTTTTCAGTCTTAGTTGAGCAAGAGAAGTGGTCTAGGTTTAGATATGTAATTCTGTGTGAACACGTGTACATACATACACAGTGCCAGCAGCAGCTTATTTGAAGTTGATTTCCCAAAGGGGTAATGAAAGCTGGAAGCCTCATCATAATAAGGAGGACATAAGTAGAATATGCTGCCATAATCATTAAACTGAAGGAGAGAATTATGCTCCTGGCATGAGGCTACCCTGCTTAGCCTCCAGTGCTGCTGCAGCCCCACTGGTTCATCAGCAGCCCTCCAAGGACACCTACGACTTGGTCAGTGAATGCATTTTCTGTTTGGCATGGATTGAAGTGTGTTGTTCAGCAGAGCAGACACAAAGGATTATATTCCTAGCACTTGACCAAAGACATAGCTGACCAGACATGATTTTTTTTAGCAATCTTACCTTGTACTAGTCACAGTATTTAGTGCAGCATATTTTTTCATTCACCTAACTTATCCAGAAAATTGATATTTGAAATGTTTAAGCTATTCAGAGTGGTACACTACTTTGGAAAACAGTTGGTCATTTGCTTTAAAAAGTTAAACATACACCTACCATACTAACTCAGCCATTCCTCACCTACATGATTATCCAAGAGACATGACAACATATGTCCACATAAAGTCTTGTATAAATGTGTTCATTAGCAGCTTTATTTATGATAGAACACTTCCAAAAGAAGCCCAAATGTCCAAGAGGTGAATGGATAAGCAAATTGTGGTATGTCCTTGGGATGGAATACTACTCAGCAGTAAAAAAGAAGAAGTTACATGTGTAACAAAATAGCGTTGATGAATCTTAGAGTCATGCTGAGTAAAAAGAAACCGGATAAAAGAAGAGTACCTGTTATAATATCCCATTTGTATAAAATTATAGAAAATTCAAACTCATCTAAAGTGACACAAAGCAAATCAGCAGTTGCCTAGGGGCACAAGGAGCCAAGTGGATTAACTTGATTGTGGTTAATAGATTTACACAGATGTCAAAATTTATCAAATTACACAGTGTTAAATATATTCTGTTTATTGCATTCCAATGATAGCTCAATAGATTTGTAAAAAAAAAAAAAAAAATGGAGGGTTTGTGAAAGACTATGGACAAAGTAAACAATATTGGCAAGAATATCCCTTCTCTGGGATTAAGAACAAAGTTGAGTAAGAAGACACTATAAGGGGAGTTCCCTGGTGACCTAGCAGTTAAGCATCCAGCGTGGTCACTCCTGTGGTGAAGATTCAATCCCTGGCTTCAGAACTTCTGCATGCCTCACATTTGGCCCAAGTAAAAGACACTCTATCGCTGACTTACATAATAGAAGGTGGTTTTTTAAAAAATCACAATGTATGTTTATTTTGTGGTAAGGTTATATCTCTCTACCACCTTTATATGAGAACCTCCCGCCTCCTCCAGCCCTCTCCAACACTATGATTGATTTAAAAATTATCATTCAACTGAAAATATTTTGGTTCATAATTAGGAATTTCTGCTTAATAGTTTTCATCCTCTTGATTTAGAATAGGAATTCTGATACTATGGGGGTAAAAAAGAATTGGAGGAAAATTTGAACCTGAAGCTGAGAAAGGGTAATCAAAGGAGCAGCTATTAGTAGACGGAAATTAGAACTTGGATTGAAAAGTGCACCTTGGAAAGAATGAAAAAAACTTTTTTTAATGGAAACAAAACCAAACAAATAGGGGAAGGGAAGGGGGGATAGAAAGGGAGTCGGAGCACCACTTCACAAATGATTTTCTCTGGGTTGTTAGTGGGTAGTCTTGAAATGAAGATAGGACTGGGATGGAGTGCTTGGGAATGAAGAGCTGGGAATAGCCCCACAGGAAATCAATAAGGAATTGACAAGAGGTGAGAAAAAAACAAAAACAAGCTTGCAGCATCTGGTCACCTAGCATGAATTTTTGTGGAGCCCACCCATCATGGTTTTGTGAAATTTTCAACAATACCAGTGATACTCAGTTAGAGGTACAATCAGCCTTTATTATCTTTTTTTAATGGTGAAAAAATTTATATGTAGAATTAGCTGGACTCGGTTTAGATGATTCCAATTTTGTAGGCTACATAAAAGTGTCGTAGTTGGGAGCTGTTAAAACATAAAGCATTCTTCTCTCCATCAGGCCTGATCAGGGGTGTTGAACTTGGCCATGTCAGCATCAGAGAGCATCCTCAAAGCCTGAGCTGGTGCTTGTTGGCCTTACCTCTACAGTGAACACGGGTATGTTATCTTCTTCTGTTTGCTTCATGGCTGACTCAGTGGTCAGGCAGAACCTGATGATGGCTTAGTGGTCAAGCGTGTTTCTCCTGGAAACAGTCTCCTGATGATATTTGAGCTGCCTCTATGCAGCAGTATCTTGGGCTGCTGGAATGTGCATGGTGTGTGGCTCTTCTTTTTCTTGTGCCTGTAGGTGCCTTTCAGTGAATGCTGCCTTCTTGGCCTTCAAGCCTTTGCTTTGGCTTCAGCTTTGGCTCAGTGCGGGGTAGGGTGGAGGGGGCATTAGAGCCAAACTTCCTTCTGTGCTTTCATTGCCATCTTCATGGAAAGGTTCAGCCTTCATTTTAGAAGGGGGAAAAAAATGTGTTCTCATCTTTTAAAAAAACAAACAAAAAACTGAAGTCTGTTCTCAAACAGATAAGCCATTACATTGAAAATAATTAAGTTGCACTGTTCCAACTGTTCACAAATTTTCAAATAACTTCAGTAAGTGTATTGTGTCTCCCAGACATGTATTTTATGTAATAAATGGGTGTTTTTACAACTAGCTATAAACATAGCTATTGTAATCATCTTTGCTAACATTTACTGCCTGCTTGTAATAGGGCAGGCACTGTCTTAGACACTCTAAATATGTTATCATTTGATGCTCATAACATAATGTCACACTTTACAAAGGAGAAAACTGAAACAGAGGAAGGTAAGACATTTAGTAACGAAAGGATTTAATAAAGGCAGGATTCAAAAATCTGGCCTCAGAGCCTTGTATCTAACTTCTACAATATAGTACCTCTCGTATGATGTCATGTCACAGTTACACCAAACAAGCAGGACTCATGAGATAGAATCAGAAAACAGTTTTCCTTTTGTCTCCCACTTCCCCTTTTACATTTATTCTAGTTCTTTGCCTATCCTTGAATGAAATTCAGGGCACCTCATCCCCTGTACAGTCACTCTGAGTAATCTAAGCTCCTATAGTCAATAACGTACACCTCTAGTCCAATGCAGTAATTAAAATTGTAACTTCATTACACACCATTTCTTTTCCCCAAAATAGACCTGATATAGGTTAGCAGCCTGTAGAGGTGGTGGTGGTGATGGTAGAAGAGAAGTTTAACCTTTAACCTTTCTCTGCCTCCCTAACCTTACATCTTACCTCCTACACCTCCTACTACCATGCTGGCTGTGGTTTCTGCTCCCACCCTCCGGTGTCACAGAGGGGCAGAAGAACTAAAGTGGCAGGAAATGTTTCACCCAACTAGCAACAATGTGACCTTAGCTTCCTCTAGCTGTGCATTTAAGGCATCTCTCAAAGGCATTTTTGTGGCTTTTTGCAAACCCTGCCCCCATTATCAGGGATTTCTCACCTCTAATTGCCTAGAGTAAGGTGCATCCCAGAAATGATTAGCTCCTTTCTCTACTCCCTGGATATCTGATGTTTTCCTTCTGTTGAGGTCTTGTACCCACAGAGGTAGTTCTTTTGAACAAGACTTGGAAAGACCCTGCCGAAGTATGTTCTCCCATTGAACCGTATCTCATCCATAACAAACACCCTGGCCAAGTCTGATGGTCTAAGGCTCTCATACAGCCACCTCTCCTTTGCTCAGCCAGCCCCTCTGCATTTCCCAGAGCGAGTCAGGAGGCTGCGTTCACCTAGAACCATGAGCTGGAGAGGACACATTCCTTTAGTCTCTTTAAATTCCTAATATATTGACGTGAGATGAAGGAGAAAATAGCTCCCACTCATCTTCTTCCATTTGGTGGGAAAGATTCATGGCACATCCCTAGTTGTCTCCAAAAAATCCTCCTGTGATCTCCAATGCTTTCATTCATTTTATTTATTTTCTAGTGAGGGTTTAGAGTTGGGAACCTAGATTTCTAATGAGAAAATTCAGTAAAGTTCCTGGGTATAAAATGACCATACCAAACTCAATATAGTTCCTACACAATATCAATAACCAAATAGCTAATGTAATTGAAAAAAAAATTCATTTCCTACAAAAAAAAAATAAGGCATTCAGAAATCTAATAATCTATAGGATTGTAATGGAGGAAATTAAAATATTGTTGAAAATATTATAGAAGGCCCCGATGAATGAAGTATGCCATCTTTATCAATAGAATGGTGCAATGTCATACAGTTATTTCCTACAAAATTATCCATAAATGCAATAATATTCCAATAAAAAAGAAACTACCATAAGATAGGTGTCATTTGACAACCATATGCAAAATATATGTGAAAGAATAAAGACTTGAGAATGCCAAATAATTCCAAAGAAAAAAGAATGGAAGTCTTAACTTACAAGTTGGTTAAGACTTACTTTAAAGTTATGGGAAGGTTAAAGGGATGTATTGATGTAGGAATAGACAGATAAACTAAGGAACAGTACAGAGAATAAAAATGATCCAAGCTTATGTGAGAAATTGTTATAAAATGTAGCATTTAAAATTAAGTTGGAAAAGGACAAATCATTCATTATATTGGAACAAGTAGATTAAAAATAGATCCTAGTCTCAAGATAGCCACAAACATAAATTCCATAAAATTAAAACCTAAGTATTAAAGGCAAAACTTTTGGAACAAACTATCAAAGTATCAGGATATTTGGGATGGTGGGAAATTTTTGCTGAGATAAAAAGCACATATATTAAAATGCAAAATATCCCAATCAACAGATAAAATAACCAAATTAAAGTAAGCTACAAAGTGAGGAAATATATTTGCATGCATATTACAAACAAGGGCATATATCCACATTACATCAAAGTTTCTACTACATCATTAAGAAAAAGCAGAAAAATATCAGCAAAGGAAAATAACAACGTAAAGAACAAAAAACCTGTTTGGCCAATAAACCTATAAAAAGATCTTCAACCTCACTAATGATTGAGGTGATAGAAATTGAAACAAGTTTCACTATTTATACATCATAGTGGAGGTAACTCAAAAATCTAACAATACTAAGCATTGGAGATGAAGAAGGAAAACAAATACTTCCACTCACTACTAGCGGAAGAACAAAGTGGTATAAGAGCAGATTGTTTCTTTAATTTTTTTCCTTACAAAAATGTGAGGCATAAAAGAATATTAATATGTATAAAACTGGGCGGTAAATACATGAATTTTTATTATTTTATACCTAAATTTTAAATTGCTAATTTTTTCGCTTTTGATTTTTGAAATAGTTTCAGACTTGGAAGAATTTTTTAAATAGCACAAAGAATTTCTATATACCCTTAACCCGCATTGCGTAAATGTTAGCAATCTTACACATCCATAGCACAATGATGAAAATCAGGGATTTATCACTGATACACCACTATTATCTGCCGACCTTACTCAAATTTAAATTTTTTCATTCAAAAACATCTTGACATCCTATGGTTCATGTCATTTAAGATGAATACCAGGAGTTAACTTACAAGATGGCTCAGCCAGGTCGCCATTAGCAAGGAGAAAATGTATTCCTGGGCATGAAGGCTACCTATTTAGATATTCTGCACAAGTGATGGAAAATACATCTCCTTTTTCTGAAGGTATGCAGGAGAGATGAGGGTCATATACTAAGACTCAAGGGGATGTTTTTACTCTATAGATCTTCATATCTCTAAATGCACCAGACAAAAATGTTATGAGAAAAGTCATTTTTAGATAATACACCTTGTACTTTTTATTACAGAAATTTTAGAACATATACAAGGATAATACTTTTTCTTAAAGTAACAAGGGAATTTTAAATCTGACAATAAAAATGCTTAGTGTATGAATCTTCAGAAGTGAAGCCTGAGCAGACTTAATACTTCTTAAAAAAAAAAAAAAAAGCCTTTTCCTTTATTCATTCTCTTTTTCTCAACAGATACGTCACTATCCCTCCCTTTCTAGCCAGTTTGTTGAAAGTTTTTACTACTAAACCGAAATTGACTAGTTGCTTAATAAAAAGAGCAACTGGAATTTGGGATTTTCTTTTTTTATAGACTTGTGAAGATTAAACAACTTTACATCTCAGAAAGTTTTAAATGCCTGGAAACCAGATTCAGCATTAGACACATCTTTAAAAATGTCAACGCCTCTAACTCTGTGGTCAGAGCTGTGATTTGACATCAGGGGAGAACACACACACATACACAAACATCCCTTTTACCTGCAGGAATCCACTGTCAGGATGTGATGGGTGCCCTCACGAAGGCTAAATCAGTGATTCCCAAATTTGCCAGATCATAAGAACCAACTGGGCTGTGAGAAAAAAGAAACAGACCTTGGCTTCTACCTCAGAACCATGGAATGAATATCTGTATTTTTTGCATGTATCCCAGTTAAGTCTTATATGCATCAAATAGTGGGAACTAGGAAAGGAAGCCACATCTGGCAGCTTTTCTGGCACCTGACTTGAGCTGATGAGGCAACCACAGTGGATATGTTGAAGGCCAGTGTTGTAATCCTGGCAGAATCATGTCAAGAGCCCACAGGTCACTGTTAGGTGGAAAGGAGGGGTGGGCAGTAAGGAGACGATGCATTTGCAAGGAGAGACTGAGAGATAGGAAGGTGCCATGAAGGCTACAAAATGATCTTCCTATTCATCTAGGTGCCCCCATTCCATTCCACATTCCTTGCTACTGCGTTCCTACAAAGCTGCACCCCACCCCAGGCCTCTAAACTCCCACTGGCTAAACCCACCAGGGTCTTGGAGGAAGACACCACAATTGCCTAGCTGGGCAAGCTGCCTGTGCCAAAGTCAAAACTGTGCTCATTCCATCACTTTAGAAAGGTGGTGTCATTAAAGGATTCCTCACATAACAACTGAAGCCAGTTACTAGCCTCTGGGGATAATGATTTGTGCCAGAAGGATGCCGTAAGTTTGGAAAGTTGCTCACATCATGGGCCTTCAAATCTCAGGGAAAAGAAACAGCCAAGACACACACACACACACACAGCCAGGCAGACAGGCTGAGAGGTTGTTAATTTATCAATCTGCAAATCTGGGGCCAGGCCAAACTCAGTAGCTGTCAAATCAAATATGCACCCAAATTAAAAGGCTTTATTTGCCTAGTAATGATTTGTAAGAGGGCCCTTCTAGAAGTTCAGCTTAAAAAAAATTCATGGAGACAAGAAGCGTAAAAGGGTCCAAGCAGGCATTTTAAGCTACAGTTGGGAGAACAAAATCAACATATCTAATTATTCTTCATGACACTTATCTACAGTGTAGATCATAAATTATTTTATAAATTGACATTATGATTAAAACTGCGGAGAATACAATGAGAGATATAATAATTGCCAGTGTGGCACAGACACCAGACTAATCAAGATAATCACGATATGTTAGCTCATTCATTCCTCAGAACAGCCCCGTGAGACAGTGACTCTTACTAAGCCCATTTTATATATGAAGAATCTGATGGATGAGATATTCAATGACTTCCCTGGATGGACTGCTTTTCAAAGGCCATATAGCCAACCACTCTGTAGTTTATCAAATCTAGCGATTATGTAGGTAAGTTTCTTGGACCTATATCATCCCACTTAATTAAGATGCCCTCTCCATCTCTGTGCATTCTACTGGCATTCCCCCAACCCACCCCGCTTATCCTGATGTTTATTGTTTGTGACAGTCCTTCTGCTCTGCAGTCTCTCCTATGTTGCTATTTAAATGCTTCTCTGTCGGTGTGTGTCACCACCTTGAGTGGATCCCAGGCTACCTGAGGCTGAGATCCTGTCATATTAGTTCATCCCCTTCTTCCTTGAACTCTCCACAGTAGCAGGTATATATTAGATAATAGTTAAGTACATATTATATCACCGATGGTCTTAGTACTGTATTTCCTAAGTTATTGTAGCTTAAAGAATGCAGAAAAATTAGTAATGAAGACATTTAGACACCCAGATAACTTATCTTGAGATTAAAATCTTGTGTTCTCGTGAGGACAGTTTTCAAACACAAGAGCTAATGGCTCAAGATTATTTGGTCATTAGGAAAAATGAATGAAAAAGTAACTACAGGCTTTACAGCCCACATTGCAATGGGATATACATTTTGAAAATCATTTCATTGTCAATCTCTGCTTACTCAACCTTGCCATGCCAGCAGTTAATGTCCATGCCTATTTTCTCTATAAAGAGTCAACAATTTGAAAAATGAAGATGGATTGAGCTGCAATATCCTCACATATAGCCATTTATCATCACTAATTACACTTCTGACTCTAACTATTTCGAAGTAATTTATAGGAATGAAATTCATTATTCAAAAACACCAGCGGCAGATGTCAGGGATGGAGGGTTATAGCCAGATGTTGCTGATCAGCATTTTCCTTTACCAGCCCGCCCTCCTGCTTACTTTGTGCCGTATTACCTTGATCTTCAATAAGCATTATTCGCAGAGAAGAACCTGAGGCCACCCTCAGAGACTCAGTGACTACCATCTACCATTAAGTTCTTCCAGATTTCAAATGAAAAGAGTTCCCTGGTGCCTCAGAGGGTTAAGCATCTGGCACTGTCACTACTGTGGTTTAGGTCACTGCCATGGTCCGGGTTTGATCCCTGGCCCAGGAACTTCTGCATGCTGTGTGCACAGCCAAAATAAATTTCAAAAGAAAGACCAAAAGGAAGCTTGTTTTACTTCCATTAGACAGAATGATTTATTCCAAAGTATTTTCAGTGAAATGGGTAGAATTGCTCTGTTGGATTACCTAAGTGGGCAGCTATGCTTGTTGAATCACTCATGAAGTACGCTATGAGATGTTTCTTTTAAGAGATGTGATTTGTTCATTCTTAAAGTGATGGACTCTTTCTGTACCTTGTATACAACAATGAAATTCTCTTCTTTGGCATACTAAAGCAGGTGATTCCTTAATAGTTGATCATCCAGTCTGTTACCATTCTCATCTCTACTTTTGTGGAATCTACTTTGGTAGAGATTTTTTAAAGTGATTGTTTTATGTATACCCTGAATGTTCAGTTTGCCACCTCAAAAGTCACTTAACCTAAATTGTCTCTGCTAAATTAAATCAATTTGATATTTATTGCTAATGAAGAAAGATGTCACAAGTCTGACCCACTAGAAAGTGTATATGGGATTTTTTCAAAAGATTTTTGAAATTGTTATATTGGACTGTATTTTAAGAAACATAAAAGATATAAAGGAAATTTGATTTTGTTCATAAGAATGGTATACATGAAAATATCTCTCTCTGCTATAGAGAGAAATCATGCCTATTATTGTTATTATTATTATTATTGAGAATGGCATGCAGAAATCTGAGCAAGAACACTTAATCCCGTAGAAAACACCTCTGTAGGAACACTAGCAAGGTCAGTGTTTCCTTAATTATTCACTGCCAACTGTCAGTCTAATTGCAAATAGTACATGTCTTGCATATTGAAAGTTTCTGTATTTCAAGGCTATTCTCAACTCAATGATCTGGACTCAAGAGTAGAAGCAAAAGCAGCAGATAACAGATATCTGTTAACACTACTCCTGCTGAAAAGAGAATTTCCTTTTTTTGCTTTTCCTCTTGTGTGTCCTTCAAAAAAGGCTTCCCTTTGTGTATCCTTGAAATACTAGGAGATTTAGCTCAGGTATGCTCTGTGCATATAAGTTCAACAACCAGATTTTACCAGAAGCAGGAAAACAGTCATCATATTATATAAAGCGCATTATAAAACAGGTAAAACATTTGGTCCATACATAAAGCAATAAGCAAGTCTTCTGGAGTTAAGTCAGTCCTGCAGAATTTAAGATGATAAATCATGTTTACAAGAGGCTGGGCCTGGAAGAATTTAGTCTATTAAAATGTAGGATCTATATCATAGTTCTGGGACTATACATCTTTGGATTGTGAGTCTTGAATGCAAGTGGATGCATAGGATGAATCTAAAATGGCTCATTATTCTTATCTACACAAACTCTTTGACAACAATTTTCAGTTTAGCTCTGTCATTAGAGCAAATCAGGGTCATTGCTCAAATTTTCAACAAAACGCTTAGCTACCCTTGATAACATGTCCGTGGGCCAGAGGTTGCCAACTCAAAAACTTAGAAGCAAAGCAGTGAATTCTGATGAGTAAAGTGGCACTGGAGTAAACAGTAGGGGGTGGTGAGGACTGTGGCAATGTGGAGAATTCAGACCCCATCTAAAGAGCAGCTGCTTCCCAGGTTCCAGCCTTGGTACTGAGAGGGAATATGGGCCTGGTGTTTTTAGATCTGACGTAGAAGAAAAGCCAGAAACCTGGGACTTTATGTAAAGATATTCCAACTTTTCACAGATTCCACTAATTTGAAAATGTTAAAGGACCATGGAGGGCTATCAGAATACATCTCTTGATTAGAGCTGATGCATGGTCCACCAGTTTGCGATCCCAGCTTTCACCTCTAATTTAGGGGTATGTAGATTATTAACTCTACGTTCAGGGTGAAGGAGGCAAAAGCTTATAGGTACATCTGTATAAACCCGTCACCACTACTGGGAAGGCACCTTGGTTAACTTCAGGCCTTCCTGGTCATGGTAGTGCAGCAAGTTCAGTGGTGGCTCCCAAAGTATATATCCACGTTCTATCCCCCAGAACCCATGAATGTGATCTTGTTTGGAAAAAAAGGGCAGGGGGTATTTTTCAGATGTGAGTTTGGGATCTTAAGGTGAGATCACTCTGAATTAGCCACGTGAGTTCTAAGTCCAATGACAGGTGTCCTTATGAGAGATAAGAGGACAGACATGAAGTCCAGATAAAGATGGAGGCAGAGATTGGAGTTAGGCAGGCCTAAGGTATAGGTTAGGTTATAGGTTAGGTATGGAAAATCTAAAGCCGCCAGAAGCTAGCTGAGGCACGAAATGGAATCTCTCCTAGAGTCCTGAGAGGGATGGTGGCCCCGTTAACACCTTGATTTTGTACTTCTAATCTCCACAATTGCAAGAATAACTTTTTTGCTCTTTTATGCCACCAAACTTGGGATAACTTGGTACCATGACCCTAGGTCGGTACCATCATCTTTATGAACAGGACTAGAAGCATCACCCCCACCATCTGGTTTCCACAGGTCCCTCCGAGGATGGCTGCTTCATCAAGAATTTGTGCCAAAAGTTAAAAATCAACTCCTCCACTTAAACGCTAAAGTTCATGACATCAACCCTGAAATTAAAATGCTCATATAACCCACAGAGAACATTAAACTTCAGAGAAAAACATTGTTCAGGAAAGAGACACATTGAAAACCAAACGTATAGGGGCCACTCACTCACTGTCTTTACCTAAGAAGACAGTGCAGAGATAAGTGTAATCACATCTTAATCCTGACGACTGATAATCAGTCTTGATTCTTTTCCTCCAAGTTAAATATAACCAAGACATTTTGATGGATCTGAAGACTACTGAGGCAGTAGTCATTTCTAAATTCTAGTTATTAACTAAGTGTGAGTTTAAAAACCAAACCTGACACAGCAGATTACTCAAGAGAAAAAATTTAGAAGACATCCATTAGAGGCCATGAGTATTTGGATTATTCAACCCATTTATCACCCTTTCTTAAGTAAGCCCCTTGAATCCCCTGTGTTATCCCCAGAATGCTTTCCCCTAAAGCCTACTAGAGCCTGTGGTTATGTTTTATGTTTTCTTGGTGTTTCTTTCTATCCAGAAGGAAAAAGGGCAAGGGCAAGGTTCATGTGTCATATTTCTGGAATCCCTGTCTTCCCAAATGCCTGATTTATGATGTACTTTCATATAAACCTTATGAAACCAGAAGCCTTCTCCCTTAAATTTCTGTGGTCCTTTGCACCTTTTTAAGGGCTTTGTTTTGGTCCTTCAGTCCACATCTTTTGTGCATTTCCATTTGCTAGGCAGTAGGCTAGACCTTGTCTCAAGGAGCTCATCACCTTGAGGAAGAGATGGGCACGGGACACATCACAGAATGGGGGATAAGAGTCACAGCAGAGAAGTGCACACAGAACGATGGCAGCCAAGAAGGAAGAGTGTCAATCTGAATGGGAGGTTGTTTCTCAGAGAAGATTCCCCTGGAGCTGGGTCTTGGAGCATCATTAAGTGCAAGGCAGTCAGAGTGTCAGGTAAAAAGTACCAAGGCACAAGCGGGTGTGAGTACCTGGAGTGTTCAGTGATGAGTGGGAAATTCAAGACGGCTCTGGAGGCTGGTGCTGGAAGTGGAGGAGGAAGGAAAGCAGGTGGCTGTCTCACTCCTGATGGTCTCCGCATCAGTCTCCTCCGCCCCATGCCTGACTCAGGAGAGACCTTTCTCTTCCTTGCCTGCCCCTCCCTTTGAGCCGCACTAAGCCCCAAGTCTTGCTCTTCCCCCAGCCACAACAGCAAACTTCACAAAATGCCGGTCGGATAATATGGCTCTGCTGGATCACAAGATTGAGAACTCATTGGTCCATTCCTGGTGCCTCTAGGATCAAGGCCCAATTTGACCTGACCCTACCTATTCCTGTGGGTGTGTGTTAGTTTTCGGGGCTCCTATAACAAAGTATCACAGAGTGAGTGTCTTAACAGTTTATTGTCTCTCAGCTCTGGCTAGAAGTCTAAGATACCAAGGTGTCCCCAGGGTTTATTTCTTCTGAGGTCCTGCAGGAGGAGTCTTTTCCAGGCCTCCCTCCTTGGCGTGCAGATGGCCGTCTTCTTCCTGTGCCCTAGTCTCTTCTTATAGGGACACCAGTCGTATTGGATAAGGGCCTACACTAATGACCTCACTGTAATTTAATTTGTCTGACTCCAAATTCAGTTACATTCTTAGGTACTAAAGATTAAGACCTCAATGTATTAATTTTTAGGGGGAGCACAATTCAGTCCAAAACAGGGCGTGGAGTTCCCATCATGGTTCAGCGGAAACAAATCTGGCTAGTATACATGAGGACGCAGGTTCAATCCCCGGCCTTCCTCAGTGGGTTGAGGATCCAGCGTTGCCATGAGCTGTGGTGTCGCAGGCACAGGCTCAGATCTAGCATTGCTGTGACTGTGGCGTAGGCCAACAGCTACAGCTTCAAGTTGACCCCTAGCCTGGGAACCTCCATATGCCCGAGGTGTAGCCCTAAAAACCAAAAAAAAAAAAAACCAAACAAAAAAAAAACAAAAAAACAAACAAACAAAAAAACAGGGCTCATCTCCTATCATTGCCCACACTCACCCCACCCTGTGTCATACTTTGAGGACTATTTCCTCTGCTTAGGATGCTCTTACCATACTTGGTTGAAGGATGTAGGATATAGTAGATGACAGCACTGACTCAGGTACAAAAATCTGGTTTTTGAATCCCAGCTCTGACTTTCACTTACTGTGTGACTTTGAACTTAATGACTTAACCTTCCTAATCTCCATTTTCTCATTTGTGCAACAGGGATTGTACCTCCTACCACAAGTGATAAAGGTAATCAGTATACGCAAAGGACTTAGCACAGTGCCGAGCATGGGCATTCCAGCTGTGGTGCAGTGGGTTAAGGATCAAGGGTTGTCTCTGCAGTGGCTCAGATCATTGCTGAGGCACAGGTTTGATCCCCAGCCCAATGCAGTGGGATAAGGATCTGGTGTTGCCACAGTTACGGTGTAGGTCACAGCTGTGGCTCAGATATGATCCTTAGCTCAGGAGCTTCCGTATGCTGTGGGTATGGCCTTAAAAGAAAACAAATAAACAAAAAAACAGTGCTGATTATGCACTAAATGCTGTTTAAGAGTTAGCTGTTGTAATTACTGTTCTCTGATGAACTCTTTTTCATCATGGAAGGCTTGGGTCAACATCATCTCTTCTGAGAAGGCTTCTCTGACCTCCGCAGGACCATAGACCAGTTAATATTCGTATGATTGATTATTGTTTGCACTTCCCACTCGTCTGTGATGCTTTAAAGCCAGAGACCTCTCATCTTAGGGATCAAAAACTCAGTCTCCAGGATGAGACCTCTGGGCTCCCACCCTAGAACTAGCAATTACTAGCTGTGTATCTTTCAGCAATTTTATCTAAACTCTGTAATCTAAGCTTGCTTTTCTGTAAAATGGATATAATAGTACTACCTACGTCATTGAGGTATTGTGAAGATGACATTATATTAGGCATGTAAAGGATACAGCTTCTACAGAGGATGGAGTAGTGATTCTTAGCTATTACTTTTTTTTTTAGTTTTTTTTTATTTTTTTATTTTCCCACTGTACAGCAAGGGGGTCAGGTTATCCTTACATGTATACATTACAATTACAGTTTTTCCCCCACCCTTTCTTCTGTTGCAACATGAGTATCTAGATATAGTTCTCAATGCTATTTTTATAAGCTTTGTGTATCCACTCTGCTGAGTACTTGCTAGGTGTGCAGTGATGCTTAGTTTGAATGTGATTGAAAAGGCTCCAATAGAATTGAAATAGATTGAAGCCAGATTGGTCAGGCCTAGAAGTGGTCTGAGAAAAAAATGAGGAGAACCTGAGTCAAGGCAGTGTAGACAAGAATAGAGAGATAGGAGAAAAGCTTGGCGAAATTTGCAAGCTTGAAGGTATTGTTGGTTATGGAGAAGGAAAGAGGGGGGAGTCGGGGGAGTCAAATGTGACTTCAATGATCCTTGTGACTGGGTGGCTTCTGCTGGCTAAATGCTGTTGCCCCAAACAAGCACCCTGGGAGGGGAAACATATCTGCATGGAAAGATAAATAACTCAGTTTCAGTTGTCTTGAGTTTCAGGTGCCAGTGAGATAGCAAAGTGTCAGTATCCATTGAGGGTCAGATTTGGATACAGAAGGCAAGGCTGTGCTCGGGTAGGGAGACTTACCTTGGAGTCAGAGGAAGATTCAAGGACATGTCTCAGATAAAGACTCAAGGACAAGAAGCAGTGAAACCCAAAGCTTCCTGCTCTTGTCATCATACCTGCTGGTCCTGTCGCCAGTGTGAGCCTCAGACCTCTTCATCCTCAGAGTCAAGGATCCTGCACTACGCTGTAACTCACAAAGACATGAAAATCTCATTTCTCTCCATATCTGCACCTCGTACTTTCATGGCTTCCAGAGCTGAATCTCTGCGCAACCTGAGAGGTTCAAGATCCACAGGGCCCATGATTCACTACCAGGTAATAGTGACATTACCTGTGTACCTTGGAAAACATAAAATTTCTTTCGTGGTTGTCTGAATCTAGTCTCTTTTTAAGAGATAGCAGTTAAAAATCCACGACCTCTAATCCTCTGGCTTCAGGGAAACCATGTGAACAGGGGGCTTTACAATGAGAATAGCCGAAAGGTGAACAAGGAGGCCAAACCAAAATACTTCTGGTTTTGCTTTCACAAAAAAGCAGATAAATTTCCATGGACACAAGTTAAGTAGGGAATCCACAAGCAGATTCAAGGGATTTTCCTTAAGCCTTCTGTCCACACTCTGTCATAATCTGACTTCTGCTCATCAGCAGGATTTTCTCTCAGGACACGTCTCTCTAGTACTACTTCTCACAAGAGGCTGGAGGAGTTGATGCCCCCCACCCCAATGTTTTCCCCTCTGAAGTCATTTTTTAATTAATATTCTGTGATGGTCTTGTTACCAATGAAGTATAGACTCATCAGAAAACACAGCAAAAAAATGAAATTTCTTAATACTAATGATCCTGCACAGCCAGAGATAACTGATATAAACACTCTGGTGAAGAACCTTTGTATTCTGCATAGGTAAAGACAGAGATAGAGCTTGTAAATCTAGATCTAAAGAGATGATAGTTATGTCTATAGATATGCTTAGGTTTGTAAGCACAGACATAGCTCTGTTTATACACATCGATATTTGTCCATTGATAGCACTACCACCTAGAGCTACAGAAGATGTTCGGGTTGACTGCTCTTTATGGGGTGGAGGAAGAGCATATTTTGACTGATAATCTGCCTTTTTCAATTAATTTAACATTCCCTTTATTTAATCCCAAATCCTTTTCTTCCTAAAGCTTCAGACTTGATTGTTCCCCACTAGTCCAAGTCTAGCTTTGCTCTCCACAGCTGTAATCCCTTTTTTTAGCCGTAGTCTCTCCTGTGAGCCCAGCTCTGCTGTGGGCAACTGGGTTCAGGGTGTCCTTAGATTTTCCTACCACAAAGAACTGGCTGCTCATCTTATGTCTTGGCTCAAGTGACTTGGCTTGCAAATTTCAAATCAAATGTATTCAACGAGCAGCTACAGTTTCCTCCTGTGCCCTCAGACTCAACTGCGACCCTTGAACATGTTTCCCAATGGCAGAGATTCTTCCTAAAATTTCCACTGTTGGGATCGTAGATGTAAAGACAAAAATAATCATCACAAATTATAGATAACACTTTCTGTTGTCTAGAAGGCTAAGGGCTTTATAACTAACCCTTGGAATCACTCTTTAGGTAGATACCCCTGTTGTTATTCCCAGTTTACAAATGAGGAAGCCAAGATTTAAAGAAGTATCTAAAGTTTGATTCAAACCAGGATTGACTCCTTAGCCTGGATTATGCTACACTGCTTCTGTCTATACTCTGCGTTTCCCACAGAGGATTTGGCAAACAGCCAGGATGTTGATTCTAGGTATTAAACTCATCTTTCTCAAGGTTTTCATTTTTTTCTGGGGGAGAAAGAGCTGTGTCAGCAGATAGGCAAGAGGAGGTGGTTATCAAGGGAGGTGGGGCATCTCCTGGGGATGCCTCATGGTTTAGAAGGATGACTGAGCATGATCTTATTTTGAATTGTGTACGCTCTATGTGTCTGACTGCTGTGGGGAATCCTTTTCACAGTGCTGGACGCCAGGCCCAGCAGTTGGCTGGCTGGGGCTTCACCTCAAGACAAATTTGACTTGGAATGTTGTTTCCACGAAGACTCTTCCTTTAAGGAAGTCTTCACAGTTTACACTGAGCAACTCCTGATTAGTCCCATTTATATATGTGATTTACTCTTGTTAAAATCAGCTGATTTGGAGCAAAGGCCTTCCTAGAGATACTTTTCTTCTGTTGAGAATCTTCTGAAGTTCCATTTTGACTGACTTCTGTGAATACCCTCTCTTCCCCTTTTTTATCGACTTACTGTTGACAGACCTGAAACTGGTCCTGAGAGTCCCATGAGTGGGTCACTGTGGACCTTGTTCTCGTAAATCCTAGTTTGACAATGACTCACAGGAGACAAGTTGAAAAAATAAATAAAAAGAATAAACTTGGGGTAAGCTCGTACTGCAGTGGCCAAAGTAGAACCTGGAATAGGATATTCAAGAACTTAGCGTATTTGCATCTGATCAAAGACCTTCTTATCATGTGCCTCTAACTCATTAACAATAAATGTGAGGAGTCTAGATGTAGTCGTGAGATCTAATTATAAGAATAGATGTTGGAATGTATTTCCCTGAGCAACAATTTCAGTGATGTTGCAGAAGCATAGATTGTTGCTGACACAGGGAAACCAATTTCTCTCCAATTATACTCCTATGTAAGGTGTTCCAGGGGAGCGGGAGGGAGTGAGGACTGAGAGTCTGGGGTTAATAGATGCAAACAATAGCATTTGGAGTGGATAAGCAATGAGATCCTGCTGTATAGCACAGGGAACTATATCTAGTCACTTGTGATGGAATACGATGGAGGATAATGTGAGGAAAAGAATATGTGTGTGTATATATATATATATATATATATATATGTATATATATATATATATGACTGGGTCACTTTTCTGTGCAGTAAAAATTGGCAGAACACTGTAAATCAACTATAATGGAAAAAATTTAAATCATTAAAGAAAGAAAAGGAAAAAAATTACAAAGGGGAAAAAAAGAAGGGTGCTCCAGCAGCACAGAGGGGTTAAGTTTGTTCAGGGAGAGTCACTTTGTCTACTGCAGCTGAAGGCACAGAGGTTGCGGTGATGAGGGTGTAGATACTTCATAAAAAGGAGGCCTCAGGCTTTAGGGCTGCCATACATGATGGCTTTAAGACTCCCAGCTTTTAGGTCAGTCCCCTGTACTTAATAAATGCCACAGAATCCCAAATTCGAAGGATGACTCCCCATCTTCTAAGAAATCTCCTTCTGACCAGCTAGACATTGAAAGGCTACAGGTATCAGTGTTCCCAGAAGCACAAGCCTATCTGATCACCCTCAGTGCTTCACATGGACTCAGGTTCATAAAATGCTTCTTGAGAGGAGTTCCCATCATGGCTCAATGGAAACGAATATGACTAATATCCAGGAGGACGCAGGTTCGAACCCCGGCCTCGCTTGGTGGGTTAAGGATCTGGCGTTGCTGTGGCTGTGGAGTAGGTCAGTGGATATAGCTCTGATTTGACTCCGGTTTGACTCCCTAGCCTGGGAACCTCCATGTGCTCTGGGTGTGGCCCTAAAAAATAAATAAAAAGATGAAAATTAAAAAATAAAATGCTTCTTGACCTTTAGATTAACATACCATATATATTTTTATATATAGCTTATTTATATATACTTCATATCTATATACATATACATATATATGTGTGCATATATGTATACATAAATGAAGGCAAATGCTTGAATTATTTTACAAATATAAACTAAATGAATAAGATCAGAGTTCCCGTCATGCCACAGCAGAAACGATTCCAACTAGGAACCATGAGGTTGCGGGTTCAATCCCTGGCCTTGCTCAGTGGGTTAAAGATCCGGCGTTGCCATGAGCTGTGGTGTAGGTCGCAGACCTGGCTCAGATCTGGCATTGCTGGGGCTCTGGTGTAGGCCAGCAGCTACAGCTGCAATTAGACCCCTACCCTGGAAACCTCCACATGCCGCTGGTGCCACCCTAAAAAGACAAAAAAAAATTATATATATATATATAAGATCCCAGTTGGGCAGTGTTTCTTATATCTGTCATAGGATAATGTGTTCTAAATGGTGGTGACTTCAAGTCCAGAAATAAGGAGTAGTATGGCTTTGATCCCAGTCCACTGACAGTTCTTAGCCAATCTCTGAAATTGTTGGAGGCTTGGGTATGCTTCAGCTCAGTGATGGGACACCGTGACAAAAAGGCAGACTTCTTGTAAACAGTGGTGGTACAGGCTGGGCTGGGCCGGGCCAGGCATCTTTCCCCTTGGTGAGGGCTCTATTTAGAACCAGAGAAATCAGAGCGACAGGGCAGGGGAGAGCCCTGAAGCAGTGTGTTGAGATCTCTCTTTTGACAATACATATTTTTTGGTGACCATCTGGGGATTAAATTAACATATTTAAAGTTCAAAAGGGAATAGAAATTCATTACTAGAATGGGAGAGGTCATTTTTTTCCTGGATCCCTCCCAACAAGAAAAATTGAGAAGAGGATTTGTTGCAGGACAAACCCAAAGGGATTTTTTTTTTTTCCTTCAAAGCAGCCAGCAGATGTTTTCATTCTTTTAAGAGCCAACTCTCGGTTAATCAGCATTTGGATGTTCAGTTTTTCATTTATTCAGTTTTGCTTTTCTTGCTTATGTACCAGACCTGAAAAGAGCTCCTTTCTATCCAGCATCTGAGAGATTCTGCTCTTGCTTAGACTATCTCCTACCAGTTGAGAAGAGCAAAGAGACCAGAAAATAAGGTTTATTTTCCAATTTATTAGTGTTTTTCCTTCTTTTATTCTTACCTTTTCATTTTTCCTCTCTACCATGATACTCTTCCATCAACCCCTTTGTGCCAGGAGTTTCATCATCTGTCCCAATCCTCTCCCCGAGACATGTATCTCCTCTCATAACCACTCCCTGTCCACTTGGTGTTACACAGGACAGTTAGAAATTTAGGGCAGGTTTCAGAATTTTATAATGCTGAGTAACACTGCAGTAAATAACCTCGAGTTCTCATTCACTGAAGTACTTTTTTTTTTTCCAATTAAAAAAAATCTTTTTAAGTAGCATCAAAGATAGCATTGCAATTCAGTTGTAGTTCTAGATGCAAACTCAGGGTCCAAGATCATGGTCCTCCAGGATAGACACATCTTTTAATATAAACTGTTCATAAGAGAAAGAAAGGATGTATAGAGTACTGTTACATCATTATTTCACTTCATTTTCTCAAAAGCTAAGCTATCACAAGCCCCATTATACAGATGAAGAAATTAAAGTTTAAAAGCAAGGTAACTAGCCTGAAGTCACGCAGCAGGTAGAGGGCCCTCAGTTAGCCTTCCATTTCAGATCTGTCCAGTGTCAAAGCTTTGTTTGTACCATGTCTTTCCTCCCAATTCAAGAAAGGACAGAAAGGAGCTCCCTTGTGGCTCAGTGGGTTAAGGATCCGATGTTGTCACTGCTGTGCTTTGGATCACTACTGTGGTACAGGTTCGATCCCTGGCCCGACAACTGCTGCATGCCACAGATGCAACCAAAAAATAGAAACAAATAAGTAAATAAAAGAAAGGACATTTAATGACTTTAAATATCCTCTACTCTTCCTTGGTTGCAAGTATATTATCCCTTTTTTCAGTGGTTGTGGATTTTGAGGGTCATCCAGGAGCCTATTTAGGGCATGTCTAATGACATAGTGGTATCACGTCCAAAGGAAAACTAATAAACACAAAAGAGAGAACTGTGTATGCATATGTTTATGTTTGACTGTCTGAGCAGTGTGGATATTGCACTCTATCCAAGAGTGGAAGAAGAGTGGCTTTTTGATGGTCTGGAGCATGGATAATTAGGAGCAGAATACATAGGACAGAGCCCAGGATCACAGATGTTGAGGGTAACAACTCCACTGATCTCATGGAAAGTTGGAGATGGAAGGAATGTTAAAAACCAGCTAGTTGTCCCTATCATCATGGTGAGGAAACTGAGGACCAGAGGTATTATGATGTGCGGCATCTGCCACGCTTTCTTAATAATTGTTTACTCTAATGAGGACTCAGAAGACAAGAGCAGTTAAAGGAATGCTTGCAAGGATAAAGCTAGTCTGTGCTCAGCCTGGACTAGAACTCTTTGTCGTCTTGTACATTTATTCCTTCGTTTACCTACTAGCTTATTTCAGACACCAGTTTTGGGGGACTCACTCTTCATCAAGCACACTGACAGACAACTTCTCTGGATTATCTTATTTAATCCTCACCACAACTCTTTGAAGCAGACAACATTTTATAATTTTTCACTGAGGAATCCAGTTCTTCAGTGGATTGGGTAACTTGTTCAAGGTCAGATTAAATGATGGAGTCAGAGGCAAACCCAGGTGCTTTGATCCTATCTAGAGCTCTTAACTCTTGCCATATTCCAGGGGATAGAGGATGAGCTGCTATTACATTTTTCTTTTTCCCAGAAGAATTGAGACCTAGTGGTGTAAGTGATCTCCTCCAGATCCCACAGAAAGTGAGAAAGCCAAAATTAGATTCAGGGTCTCCGCACCCTCCAACAATGCCCTTTCTTTCCTGCTTTGACTAGAGGTCTGCATGTTTTAAAGCAAGGTCTTGAAAGTGTAATCCAGACATAGTAGTCTTCGCTAACAACCTCTGCTTCACCCCTTATGCAGCTTGAGAGCACATTCAGGCTTTTGATAGGTCCCTCCAAAAGATCCAACCTCACACTACAATGTTTAAAAATAGATCTTATATTGAAGGCTTTGTGGGAAAGCAGGAATTGTCCACTGCAGAGTACAACTCTTACGGCAACCATCAGTAAATATCTTGGACCTCCCCTGAAGGGCTTCTCTTGCTTCTAGCTGCTACATCGATTTTTCTTTCTTCACGTAATCTCTACAGATTTCTTGTGGAGCAGTTCAGCTCTAACCCTCTGCCCTAATATCCCACTTGAGAACAGTAATTAGCTAACCAATGCTAAGCCTGACTCTCATGAGGCTTGGTGCCTACCATGCCAAAGCCTTACCTCATTGGCCTCTAAATCCTTAGTCACTATCACACCCTCTTCCTCATGTGCACTCCCCTTCATGCCTCCCTTTTCTCTTCACCTTCTCCTCAGGGTGTGGGGAATGGGGTTCAAGGAAGGGATTCTGCATAAGGAATTGATTCAGCCTCCTTTTCCCTGCCAATCTTACCCTGTCCCTACACACACAAACCCCTCCATACCCTTCTTTCTCTAGGGGTGTCTGGCCCTAAGACAAATACGAAGATAGTCCTCCTCCTAAACCTTTTTCTAAAGTTACAAGTACTGTGTGTAAAATAAATACGCTTCAAGGATATAATGTATAGCACAGGGAATATAGCCAATATTTTAGAGTAATTGTAAATGGAGTGTAATCTATAAAAATTGCGAATCACTATGTTGTACACCTGAAACTAATATAATATTGTAAATCAAATATACGTCAATTAAAAAATACATATCAAAATCCGTGGGATATAGCTAAAGCAATACTGAAAGGAAATTTTGTATTTATATTAAAAAATAAGAAAGAATTTAGTGCTTGATTCAAAAATTAAGGAAATGAACTAGGAAAGAAAAACCAAGGAAAGAATAAAAATAATTGCATAAATTAATCAATTATAAAGCAAAAAATGTTATAAAACCAATAAATTCAAGAGCAAGGAACCAAGTAAGAGATTAGACTATCTTAAAAACAAAATAAAGCACATTCAAAGGAAGGAAAAATGGGTAAATAATTGCAACTAGAAAGGAATACAAACAATGATAAACTGAACCCTAGACAAAATAAATTGAAAATCTGGATGAAATATATTATTTTCTAGCACTGACACCAGAAAAAAAATAAATAAATCAGTTTCCAAAGAAGAAATAGGAAACACGTCAGAGAGCTACATCCTAAAAACATTTTTTAAAATTTTTTGTGAAGCTTTTTTTCCCCCATTCACATGAGTTTAAATAGCATTGGAGTTATCAGTTCCATAACAGTTTGGTAAAATTCAATTATGAAACATAATCTGGCCCTGATGACTTTTTCATGACTAATTCTATGATAAAAATGGCATTACAGAAAATCAACTATACTTTAATTTAAAAAAAAAAGCATTACAGGTCAGTGGGAGAACATGGACACTATTTGACTAAAGGCATTGAGACAACTTGGGAAAAAATGTTCCACCAACGTCTTATTACATTAAAAATATATATGATGAGTTCCCTGGTGGCTCAATAGTTTAAGGATCTGGCATTGTCATTGCAACAGCTTGGGTTGCTGCTATGGTGGGGGTTAGATCCCTGGCCCAGGAATTTATGCATGCTGTGGGCTCAGCCAAAAAGAAAAATATACATATTTATGTGAGATCAGAAATTTAAATGTAAAAAAAAATCATAAATATATTAAAATATGAAATAATGTTTCTATAATCTCAGAGTATGAGGTGTTTCTCTAAATATGACACAAAGCTCAGATACTACTCTTAAAAATTGAAATATTAGAATATATAAAAGTCAGATTTTCCATATAAAAATATACCATAACATGGATAGAAAAATTAAGTGCATGAAAAAAATTTATAAAACATGTAAAAGACAAATGACTAACTTCCTTAATTCTTAAATAGTTTAAAAATTCGAATACACTTTAGAATTGGATTTGCTTATTTTGCTAAAGAGATAATACATTAAGTGATGTTCAGTTTCACTCATAATAAGAGAAACACAAATTTAAACTATCATATGCTATTATCCACTTAGCAGATTGGCTCGACGTCACATATATTGGTGAGGGGTGTAGAAGCAGGGAATAAGCATTCTGACATATAGTTTTGTGTGGAATGTAAATTTGTGCCACCTCTTTTGATGGCAATTCATTAGTAACCAGGAAAAATTTAAATGACTATCTTTCAACCCAGTAGTTCCACCACTAGATTATATTCAAACATATGGAATTGATCTTAACAGATGATTGTAATAGGAAGATGCTAGGGGCAACCTAGATAGCCATCATTAGAGAACTAATTAAATGAAACATGACCAACCAGCTATGGAAGACCATTTAACACGAACAAAGAATGAGGCAGCTCTATCTGTCCATAGGGTAAACTCCAAAGTACATTGTTACATGAAGAAAAGTAAAGCACTTTCATAGGTCTTTTTAACCCACAGATATAAAGCTACATATTGAAACAGCATGACTCATGGAGTGAAATCACAAAGGAACTTTATTTTGTGTCCCATTGACCCATTAAAAGGTATTCACTGGGGAAGGTCTTCCACCCCTGGGTGAAAATTCAGTTCCATGACTTTCCTGATCATTCATGAATTATACGCAGTTTAATATCACAGTAGATCACCTACCTCAACTTAGATATCTCTGTATCATTTAGGAAATTAGAATGCCCCATCCCATGTCTTAGTCAAAACTGCCAACTCAAAGTTGCACCCCTCCCCCAAGTGAGGTTTGCTCTCTCTAGTTCAACTCTGCTGCCACTTACTGCTTGTCATTTCTGTCTAGTCCAGAGGGTGATGATGAGAGGTAAGGGGAACAGGAAAGTAAAAACTAGGCTCTACTCTCTTAGGATGGCTTTACATGCTCTAGGTCTGAGAGGTGTTTGAAATGGACATTTCACTCAGATGGAGGGTCACCACCTTGTCCCAGGTTGCTGGGACCTTCCCTGTTTTAAAACAAAAGTCTGTGTCTCCGAGGTTCCCTCAATCCAGGTCAATTGAGGTGGTTGGGAGTCCTACGTAGAGGAGGCTGTTGTGGCTTTTTGGAGTCAACCCTCCCACCAGTGGAGGTATATCGCCTGTGTTCCTTTCACGCTTGCCATGCGCTCTGCTTAGGAGCATTGCCTACTCCTAGTTCTGTGAAATGTGCGGTCCACCCCCAGCTTCTAAATGCCGAGGTCTCTTTCCCCTCTACATAGATTCTCATGCGTGACTTCACACTCTCCTTCCCCTTTCTTCTCCCTCCTCCCCATCCAGTGCGTGAGAATCACATGTCCCTTGTGCTGACAAACTCTGAGCTTGCAGACCCATCCCACGTGACCTGGATGGCTCCACCTTCAGCAACAGCACATCTGGTGTCTCTCAGGTGGAAGGGAGACACCATCACTGTCACTGGCTGTCACTTGGTAGAGCCACGTGTCAAACGTTGTTCATGGACGATTCCCTCTATGCCGGAGGCAGTGGGGATGGGATGGCCGGTGCTGCTTTCTCCAAAGAAATAGTCACAAATCTGTCTCACTTTCCTGTTCCATCAACAACCCACCATTTTAAGGGGGCGGTGGGCAGCGCCCATGGCTTGTGGAAATTCCCCAGCCAGGGATCAATCCTGTGCCACAGCAGCAACCAAAGCCACTGCAGTGATAACACCAGATCCATAACCCCCTGTGCCACAGTGGGAACTCCAACAACCCACCATTTTATAGCCACAAAGTGGGTACAGAGTCAAAGGGTCCTGAAACGGTCTTTTTCTGTTTCAATTGAAGACATATATTGGCATGACATTCACATTGGTATCTGACCATCAATCTAATATCTGTCATTTCAGGGTCTTCATAACATCCTATTTCTGTATTTACATAGAATAGCACTGGAAGGGATATATAAGAAATAGTGATTGACAGCAGAACAAATCCAACTAGGAACCATGAGGTTGCGGGTTCAATCCCTGGCCTCAATCAGTGGGTTAAGGATCCGGCGTTGCCAAGAGCTGTGGTGTAGATTGCAGACGCAGCTCAAATCTGGTGTTGCTGTGGCTGTGGTGTAAGCCAGCAGCTACAGCTCTGATTAGACCCCTAGCCTGGGAACCTCCATATGCCGTGGGCGTGTCCCTCAAAAGACAAAAATAAATAAATAATAAGAAATAGTGATTGGCTTCTCGGTAGGGAAGTAGCTGAGAGAGAAGAAAAGGAGAGGAGACTTAGTGTTCACTATTTGCATTTGTGTATCGTTTTTACCTTTAAATGTATACTGTGCATATATTACAAAAACAAATTAGTATTTCTTACAGATAAAGATAGAATGCCTATGATTAAACTAAGCATAGGCCTTGTATAGATTGCCAAATTTTGCTAAAAATACTAGATTGATAGTAATTAATAGGTGTGGCTCTATGCAGGAATAGCTGAATCAATAAAACAGAATGGAAGGTATTGAAACAAACTCTAGGATGTATATGAACATACTCTGTGCTAAAGGTGTACCTCCAATTAACAGGAGGGACTAGATTATTTAATAAGTTGTATCAGGCCAGCCATTTGAAGAAATGCAATGTTAGGTCTCTTGCTCACTCTGAAACCAAACCAAACCAAACCAATCGCAGATAGACTGAAAATTTGAACAAAAGAAAGAAAATCATAATAGCAATAGCTAAAAACAACTGAACAGTCTTACAGTCTTGACTTGCGAAGGAATCGAGTATGATAAAAGCAGAGAAGTTACAAAGAAGTTGAATAACTAACTACATAGAAATTAAAGCGTGAAAACTTCCCCAAAGTAAATGACAATAAAACTCATACACATACATACACGCACAGAAAAATTATCCACAAAGCTATGTACCACGGTGTTCTAGTGATATTACACAGGTGATTTTAATTTTCCATTTTTTATTATCTCCTGGGTTTTTTCTTGAAATTAATATGTATGATTTAATAAAAAACTTATTTTAGCTTGCATCAGAAATAATTTGTGATATGTTATGATAATGAAAAAACTCCCTATTGAAACATCATTTTCCAGTAAAACATAGACTAACTATGTTTGCTTAGGCAAAGGAGATGTTTTCACAGCAGGTATTTCATCCCTGTGGTCCTGTTCCTCCTATTCCTGGAGTTACTGATCTTCATCAAGAAAACAGCTGAAACTTGAATCCTTCAGTGCGCTTACTTACTTGAGCTGATGTTAATAGACCACTGTCCACAATGACATTTGAGACAGGTTCTGTTGACGAACCTGAAATTGGAAGCCTTGGTTATAAGCAACTCCCAAGAGCATGCTATTGTGAAGGGTGTGTGTGCTCTCATTGATTTATTTCCACACCCAGGTTAAATTTTTCTAATTCCAGCTTGCCAGAGAGGAGGGCAAGGCAGATACTTTTAGCCAGAAAGTTCAGAGAAGGGGAAATTATGGTTATATTGCTTCAAAAAATCAACACTTTCAGTGTTTGGAAATTGTAACAAGTACTTATAATCCACAAAAGAAAAGCTCAATATGGGATAAAGTACTAATAAGGACCACAAAACAGATAGGAAGATGTTGCATTAACAGTGGTGATAGTGATTCTTACTCACAGCCTGCCCAGTGCCAGGCACTGTGTTGTAGGCTTTATTACATTCTCTCTTGCCAGGAGTAACTTCTTTAAAAAGAAGCTTCTGAATTACTTTTCATAAAAAATGGTTTCATAAAAATTCATTTTTTGAGACTTCTCTAGCTCATCACATTATCCAGAAAATTATTGCTGAGTATAGACATAAATAATAATAAAGGTCCTAATACCTATCAAAATTTCTCTAGGAAGTTCTGAAATATAAATGAAGATCTTTGGACTGTTTCATTTCCCAGAGCGAAAAACAGAGTTTATAGCAGAGTCAAACACTTAAATTCCTGCAAGGAGCTGGGAGACGAAGTTGATGCCGCTGAGAGCTAGTATTTAATGAGCCCTTATTTTAGGTCAGGCACTATTCCACATGCTTGCCATGTGTGAATTAATTTAATCTATCAGCAACTCTAGGAGGAGTTTCAGGTACTATCTCTGTTTTAAGAGAATGAACCTGAAACAGAAAGAAATTTTAAAATTCTCAGATGGCACAGCTCGTGAGTGATGAGGCTGGCGACTGAGCCCAAATAGTCTGGTTCTAGGCTCTTACACAACACACCATGCCTTGGAGATCCCTAGCCCAGATCCCTTTGGAGTGAGGTAAGGGGAGGTGGTTATCACGTTATCAGATTTGTAGAAATAGGTCTGCAGCCTGTCACCAGTGTGTCTGAGATGAATAATTGAAACAACTATTTGGGCAAAATCAGCCCCATATTCTAACATTGAATTAAACAAAAGTGGGGTGCCTGCATTGCCAGGATATTGTCTTGGGATTTTATTATCCTTTGCCGTGATACCTACAGGGATGGGCATCTTTCTTTGGACACCCCCTTCCTCTGTGACTCTGAAGGACCAGATTTTCACTTGGTGTCATTGTTCTTTCCCTGGGAAGGCTAGTTTGCCTTTTATCTAAATCAGTGAGAGACAGACCGGAATAGCAACCCTGAAGCAATGTAGGGTATACATACTTATTGCACATTCAGAAATCTGAATTCCTGCTGTATAAACGATGTGCTGTTTCCAGAAACAGCCGAGTCCACGTAATGCAGTGACTTGAGCAGTCTGACCTAACTCCCCAACTGATTAGTTCTGAGACCTTGGGAAAGTAGCTTCACTTCCCTATGGCTCAGTTTTCTCATCTGCAAGATGGGGATAAAACACCCCTACTTAACCAAGTTGTTGAGAGGGTCAAAGGAGATACCAGATCTGGTAAGCACTCCATAATTGTTAGCTGTTACTGTTTGCGTCATCATCTTCTTTTTCAATATTTCATCATACTTAGCCAACACCTACTCTGTTGTCATCATTCTTTAGCATTAAAAGCGAATTTTTCTTTGACTGCTTCTGTGGCATGTGGAAGTTCTTGGGCCAGAGACTGAACCTAAGCCACGGCAGTGACCATGCAAGATCCTTAATTCACTGAGTCTAAAAGTAACTTTCAATGTGAAAATCATCTTGCTTTTAGTTTTTAGTTTTTAAGTATGGACAAAGAGATGTTGAGACATTAGACTGTGAAATTTTCCATCTGAAGCATCTTACAAATTTGAACTAACAAGAAAGGACAAGACAAGATGATAATGAGGAAAGACCATCCCACAAAGCATCCGTGTGGCCAGAACTCCTGCAATAAATGCAAAGCACATAAGACAAATGTCCCCTTATGTCACAGCTGAAAACTGTAACATAAATATTTTTGTCAGTTGGCTTTATTCTACAGATGTTTTTGAGTATTTGTTGTTGAAACAGCCAATCCACTCCTGAATTAAAAAAAAAAAAAAAACCTTTTGGCAGTACTCAAAGTGTCAACTAATTAGATCCAAATTGCAGCTGAACATTTTGAAATATATGCATCGCCCACGTGAATACTGAATGAATTTATTATAAATAGAATTTAAATTGCTATGAAAGAAGGACCCTCGATGGCTTGGAAGTCAACTAATTGGTGAGCATTTACTAAACACCTTATTGTGATCTTACCTAACAAGGGATGGTATACAGTGGAGTAGATGGTGGTTGCTCTACAGTACTCAGTGAAGCCATGGGAGTCAAAGGACCACTAGACGTTCTGTATAATGAACTGGATTCTAATCCCATTTCTGCTGCCAATTTTGTGAAGATTGAAAAGTCACTTACCCTTTTTGTATAACCTGGACCCCTACCCTCTGGGCCTGATTCCCCCTGCAAACTTTTTTAAAAGCGAATTTGAATGGCTTGAGATGATGCTGCCCATTCTCATTTGTAAGACCCATAGCTTCTTATGGACTCTGTGGACAATTTCATACATTTATGCTATTGCCTCCCTCTGAAGATGATGAGTTGATGTAGACTTCGAGGGTCTCAGTTTCTACCTTTGGATAAGATGCACTTGGAATGACTCGTTTGCCAAAGTATATCATGATATGTAATACAGATGACAGAATTCTAGACGGTAGTTGATAAAATAACATAAGCAAACAAGCAGAAAAGTCTATCTACTCAAATGTAAAGAACATTGTAACTTTTAGAACCATCCAGCAATGAGCATGCCTATTTTGTAGGTAGCCTATGCCTTGTCACAGAATCTTCCAAGGCCATAAGACAACCTGCAAGAAATTTGGAAAAGAGACTTTGGGGAGTTCCCGCTGTGGTGCAGTAGCTTCAGGATCCAGCATTGACACAGCTGTGGTAGGTGGCAGCTGTGGCTCAGATTTGATCCTCAGCCTGAGAAACTTCGCTATGCTGTGGGTGTGGCCAAAATAAAGGGAAGATTTTGGTATAGATAGGTAGGTATATCCATTTCCTAAGGCGGCTGTAACAGAGTACCACGGTCTGAGTGGTTTAAAACAGCAGAAATGTATCGCCTCACATTTCTAGAAGTCCGAAATCAAGGAAGCAGTAGGGCCTTGCTCTCTCTGAAGGCTCTAGGGAAGGATCTTTTCTTGCCTCTTCCCCAGAAATCCTAATTGCTGCTTGGCCTGTACCTGCCTCACTCCAGTCTCTACTCCTGTCTTCACAGGGACTCTTCCCTCTGTGTGCATCTCCAAATCTGTCTCCTTATAAGAATTCCAACTGTTGTGTTTAGGCCCCACTCTGATCCAGTATGACCTCATCTTTACCTGACTGTGTCTATAGTAAGACTCTATTTCCAAATAAGATCACATTCACAGGTGTAGAGGGTTAGGGCTTTAACCTAGAGTTAGGAGGTAGGGAGAACACACAATTCAACCCACAACAGTAGGTATTGACACAATGATCCTACCTATTAAGAGGTTCTAGAATTTACAATTCCTTTCTACTGAAATGATGTCATTATTTGGCCCAACAGTTAATGAACTAGCTTCCTTAGTACTAAACAGAATAGTGAGTACTTTTAAGTCTTGTATTTTATGAACGATTAGGGAGCCTACAAATGCTGTTTTGAGTCAGAGAACAATATGTTATTTACTGTGTTTTGTTTTGTTTTAATCTTTTTAAGGCTGCACCCACAGCATATGTAAGTTCCCAGGCTAGGGATAAAATCAGGGCTATAGCTGCAGGCCTATACCACAGCAATGTGGGATCTGAACCATGTCTGCAGCCTACACCACAGCTCTTGGCAATGCCAGATCCTTAACCTACTGTTGAAGGCCAGGGATCGAACCTGCGTCCTCATGGATGATATTTGATCTCATTACTTCTGAGCCATGACCAGACCCATAACTGTGTTTTTAATTCACATTCGGGCTTACTGGCCTCACATTTGCGTATATTAAGAGATACAGATACACACTACCAGACCTGAGTTATACGTTGAACATGAGATAGAGTGAACTTTTAAAAATTTATTAGCATTTTAATGATAGACCAGACCACAAATGTTAGCCCTTTCTTTGCCTTTAGAAAATGACCAACTGGTCTCATTGATAAATTAGAAAACAGTTTCATGACTTAAACCTCCTACCCTATGCTGATCTGTATGTATCTTGATTGAAAAATGTGGTGTTTTAGATGCATACATTTAAGTTATTTAGCTTCACTATTTTGTTTTTACAGGCAGTTTTTATGTCTATCTACTGTAGTTAACTGGAGGGTTTCTTAGCACCACCGACATTTTTGTACTGGATAATTCTTTGTTGTGGAAAGGCTGTCCTGTGCATTGTGAGATGTTTAGCAGCATCCCTGACTTCTACACTCTAGATGCCAACAGCACCCCACCCCCAGCCTCCCTCTATCCAGTGTGACAACCAACAATGTCTACAGACATTTCAAGTGTCCCTGGAGGGGAAGGTAGGCACTATCACCCCTATTTGAGAACCATTTTGCTTTGCCAAGTTTTTAAATTAATATTCTTGGTTATTGCTTCCAAATTTGTCTCCTCATTCCACCCAAATCTTTAATTCAATTGAAGAGTAAGCCATGAACAGAAAGATTAACTAAGGTTTAATTCCCATACTTCTGAGTCTCATGACCCTTTAACACTTAAAAGTAAGGACCTCAAAGAGCTTTTGTTTATGTTGGATATAATTCATCAGTATTTACTTCATGAGAAAGAATTTAATATCTATGTATTTATTTAAAAACAATAATATAGGAGTTCCCTGGTGGCCTCACTTTTAAGAATCTGGCATTGTCACTGCTGTGGCTTGGGTCACTGCTATGGCGCAGGTTTGATCACTGGTCCAGGAACTTCTGCATGCAGTGAGCTTAGCCAAAAAACAAAACAAAACAAAACAAACAGTGATAAGCCCATTGCATGTTTGTGTAAATTACATATTTTATGAAAATGAGCTATATTTTTCAGAAAAAAAATCAGAGTACCATTGTTAAACTGTTACAAATATCTTTAATGTCTCCCTTAATAGAAGACAGCTGAATTCTCATCTGCCTCTTTCATCTTATCGGTAGATGTTGTTTTGGTTGAAGTAGGTAAAGAAAATTCCACATAGACATGTAGTTGGAAAAGAGAAGGGTATTTCAATTGCCTTTTCAAGTACTTCTAGATATTTTTCTTTAATACTTGCCCAAACTCACCAAGTATGCAGTCATCTCTTAAATGTTACTATGTTACGTTAAAATTCTTCTTTCACTTGGAATGGCTCTTTTACCCGTAGCTTGGTGACATGAAGAATACTGGTTTACTGAGTTGCGCTGCTTCTAAAGCTTTTGACATATTGTCAAGTTTATTGTTCTAATATCAAAAATCCTGACCATCAGCATCACCACAAATCTTAGCAGTTTCTTCAAGCATTAGGTGTTGTCAAGCTCACAGCAGTGACGAGTTTTCCAAAGTTCTAATTTTCACTTGAAAACTTGGATTTTATCTTGGGCAAAAAAATACTGCCAATTGTTTCCCTTGAAGTGAGTCTGTCACTTCCTAATTTTTGAGAAAATGTTTGACAAATACTCAAGTATGAATAACTATAATTTGTAAGTCGTTCTTTCAGACAAAAACTTGTGTATGTTCTGTGGACAATGGCTATTTAGCTTGCAGCCCATAGAATTAAATGTGCACTTGAGACAAACATCCTACTTCAGTGTGCAGCAAAAGTGGCTTATGTGACCTTCCCGTTTGTCACACAGGACGTTTTTTAAGCGTAGCTTAATAGTTGAGATATAATAGGATTCATCATTTTTATGTTTTATCAGATACATTCTTAAGAGAAACCGGCTCTTTTTTTTTTTTTAACTGCACATGCCTGATATTAAAGAATTCAATATCTGCTACCATAGTTTGGTGCTGCTGTCTTGATATTTGCTTACATACCAGCAGGAATTACACTGTTGGTGCAAATATCAACACAGTGAAAAAGGCAAATAACACCTTATAATCATATTGAAAAACGTTTTTGACCTTGGTAACCTCCAGAGGCCCACAGAATAACTTTGAGACCTGCTTATCTTTGATCATTGTTCTACTCCACGTTTCATTTGAATGGTATAGAAGATATCTTCTGATAGACTAACAATACTTCTTCAGACTAGAACTTAGTAGATCCCAAGAACTGTATGTGGCATTCCAGAAACATACCTCTCACTACCACCAAAATGGTGGGAAGATAAAGTTGTTCTTGATAAAACTCAGAGGTTAGAAATGTGTCTATGTCATTTTAGTTTTTCTTGATGGAGCTATTTGTGAACTTATTTATACCTTTTTGAACATTTTTTCCACATTTAGCCTACATATGTTGGAGTAATAAGTTTTGAAACCTTACATATCAGCCCTACTTTTTCCTTTTTTTCCCTTAAAGAATAGGTTCCAGTTCCAAGGAATGTGGTAAAAGAAATACATACTCACTCACTTTCCAGTACAACTGTGCATTCAAATTAGGTGCTCAATACATATCTGGTTGACCATACAATTTAATTTGTATACCCTTTATAATCTTGCTAGTTTTATGGTCTAATGGTGACTTTTAACCTCCATCCAGCTAGGCAGAAGAGGGCTATTTTTTTAGATTTCTATAACATTTGAAGGCAAAAGTAAGGCTGTATATTGAAAACAGAATGATTAAGGAAACTGTGGCATACTAAAACATAAGCCTGCTCCCTTTTCAAAGGCCTTTCCATGGTACAGCCATGACAGCCAAGACCCTGGCTGCTGGCCTTATCCACACACTCCTATCATCAGGCAGCTGAATGATCCTGAGAAAACTGAGAAGCCCAAGAGATAAGACTTAAAGATAACTGGCATTGGGGTTTCCCCAAAGAACCAGATGAGTCTTATGTACAGAAAGGTCTCCCATTGTACAAGCTGTACTTGATATAGAAGAAAGAGGAAGATGGTATCCAACAGAAGAAAGGTGATAACAATTTCTAGGCTGTTAACTGAATGAACCCCTGGGTTAATAATTTAGTAAGAAACAAGAGGAAGCAGTCTAAGATGGACATCTCCAAGGGGGGGAAATGGAACGTAGAAATTACCCATTAAATTTGACCATATCGAGGGAAATTTTGGAGACCTGAATAGAGAATTGGGAGATAAATTAATAGATAAATAGAAAACTATGCAAATAGTTCCCAGTGGGAACTATATGTAATCACTTATGATGGAGCATGATAATGTGAGATAAAGAATGTATATATATATGTGTGTGTGTGTGTGTGTGTGTGTGTGTGTGTGTGTGTGACTAGGTCAACTTGCTGTACAGCAGAAAATTGACAGAACACTGTAAACCAGCTATGATGGAAAAAAAATCATTTAAAAGAAAAAAAAAAAGAAAACTCTAAATAGAAGTGAGGCAGTTAACTCTTGGATAATTTTAAGGTTATACAAGAAAAGAAATGTGTTCAGTATGTCATATGGCTTAACTGAGAAAAATGTTTATATGGCCCTAATAATGTAAACACAATGTTTTGGCCAAAAGTAGTGAAAGATTTGTGTCGGGAGGAGATTGGTGGTAAAGTATTTGTGTGTACTAGAGTCTAGGAGGAGGAGTTGTAAAAGAGCCAAATCCTAATATAGTAGAGAAAATCATGTCTAAATCAAGAAATAGCAGTATAGGTATGTTACTTTAAAGAAAAGTTAAAACCAGAAGAAAGAGCTAAAAAGTTGAAAGTAGTTCCTCTGGGTAGTAGGACTAAAATATGGACAGGCTTAGGGAAGGTAAACTATTAATGCTCTTTATAAATATTATAGAGTGATTGATTTAAACCTACATACATTGGTTTTCAATTACATTGATAAATATAAAAAATGGAACATGTCAAGGATATTTCACTTCCCATGTAGATGGGTCTGACAGCATAACTAGACTTTTGCCTAAGAATATCTGGTAAATGACAGCATTTGGATTTTCTCCATGTGTAGACAGCTAGCAGCCACATCCCTGACTTTCCCTGACACCCTTCCATCAAAATGTATCTGCTGTGTGTCCTAGCTCCTCAAAATTCTGACTTTATGTAATTAATTGAGTTAAGAATTTGACCTAACATCCCTTTCCAACCTGATCCTGCCAAGCCCACATGAACCATTCTCTCTGGCCAGACTACTTCTTACCACTTGACTATGTCATTCTCATTGAGTCAAGGTTAAAATATCCCCCACCCCTCTCAAGTCTTTCAGTAATAGCTCAAATCCTAATTCTGCTCTTTTTTAAAAATATTTTTATTATAGTTGATTTACAACATTCTGTCAATTTCTGCTATACAGCAAAGGAACCCAGTTATACATTTATATGCATCCTTTTTTCACATTATCTTCCATCTTGTTCCTTCACAAGTGATTAGATATAGTTCCCTGTGCTATACAGCAGGATCTCATTGCCTATCCATTCCAAATGCAATAGTTTGCATCTACTAACCCCAAACTCCCAGTCCCTCCCACGCCCTCCCCATCCCTCTTGGCAACCACAAGTCTGTTCTCCATGTCTGTGAGTTTGTTTCTAATTCTGCTCCTGACTGCTTTAGTTGGAAGTGATTTGCTTCTTCTCATATACTATCTGGTCTCATTATCTTCTAACTTTTTACTGTGAAATATACCTTAGATATCAAAAGTATGCATCATGTATCTGGACAGCTTAGGATAAAATAAGCATCAAAAAAAAAAAAAAAATCACCTCCCAGGTCAAGAAATAGGACATTACTCATCAAAATTGCCTCTCCCATCCCTACTTCATAGAAGGAACTGCTATTCCTATCATTGGATTATTCATTGTCTTGCTTTTCTTTATGGCTTTGACATAAGTCAACGTACCCCTACACAACCTTGAACTTTATTTTGCCTTCAGCTTTGCCTTGAACTTTGTTTTGCCTTGAACTTTATATAAATGAAATCCTACTTTATTTATTTTTCTTAGGCTTTCTTCTTTTGCTCAAATATTGCTTTTGAGAATTAACGATATTGATTCATATAACTATAGTTCCTTCTTTGTCATCACGCTACAGTGTTCAATTGTCTGCATATACTATGAGCTATTTATAGTTTCTGTTGTTGATTAACAGGTTGCTGTCAAAACTTTTCAACAATGACCAACGTAGCCATAAACTTTCGTATCTCTTAGTGCATACTTTTCTAGAGCAATGGTTCTCATGCTGTGGGCCCTGAACTGGTAGTATTAGGACCATATGGGAGCTTGCTAGAAATATAAGTTCTTGGGGCCCCATCTAGACTGCTGAATCAGGCCCTCCAGGGGCCAACTCAGCAATCCACAGTTTAACAAGCTCTGCAGGCGATTCTGATATACATGGTGGTGTGAGACCCATATGCCTATTGTGATAATAGATTCGTCAGCTTCTTGTAGCTTTGCCCCTATTGTTTATATATCTTGAAGTTACGTTATTGCAATATATGAGTTAGAGTTGCTATGTTTTCCTGGAAAATTGAAAAGTTTATAAAAATGTAGTGATTCACTTTATTTCTGGTAACTCTTTCAGCCTTAAAGCCTATTTCGTCTGATATTAGAACAGTCTTGGTAATTTTCTTTTGCTCTCTGCTTACTGTCTCGTTTCCTACCACTTGACTTCTACTCTTCCTCTGTACTTAAGTTTTGGTTGAATGTGGCCCTTATAAAATAATTTATTACCTTTAAAAAATCCAATCTCATAGTCTTGTAATGGAGGAGTTTAATCCACCTATATTGATTACTGGTCTATTTTAACTCCTTCTTACCATCTTATTTCACATTCTGTTGGATCTCATTCTTCCATTTTATTTTTACTTTTTTTTTTCGCTTCTTTGGATTATTTGATATTTACTTTTTCCTCATTCCTTTTTTTTCCTCTGCTTGTTTTATACTTTTAGTGTTTTTTCTGGAAATAATTTTAATATGCATATTTAATTTTTAAAGTCTAGATTTAATCAGCAGTTCTATTCTGAATGATATAAGAAGCGTATGGTGTTTTAAGGTTGAATGGCACTCTTCCTGACATATGTTTTCTTAATCAAGGATTCTAGTTTTTAAATTTATTTCTTGGCTCCATAAACTACACATTATTGGTTTATTCCATCATTCATGTTCATATACCACTGCATTGCTATTTTTGATGTTTATTATTTCTCCTTATAATTCCAGTCTTCTGGAGTTCTTTTGTTTATGAACTCTGTCATGTACGAGCTCTTTTAGTAAAGATCTGGTGATAACAAATTCTCTCAGTTTTTGTATGTAAAGTTCTCTGTATCATCCTGTTTTCAGATGATGGTTTTATTAGGTAAACAATTCTGCCATGATAGTTATTTTGTCTTCAGCAATTTAAAAACAGTATTCTAATATCTTCTCATTTTCGTGTTGTTGAAAAGTCAACTAGTTGTCATTTTGTGGTAAATCTGCCATTTTCTCATACTCATATTCTTTTTTTAACTTTTTTATTTTGCTTCTAGTTTCTCTAAAATATGTCTCAATGTAGATTTCTATTTAATTTGCCTTGGATTGTTGGGATGCCCAAATCTAAGAATTGGTCTTTCATAGAGACAACAATTCAGTTCTGCAATTTTCATATAACTTAAACTGTGTTTTATTTTCCTATGATCTTTTCTAGCAGTCTGATTACACTGGATCATTTCATTCTATGCTCTGTATATCTTGACCTCTTTTTGTGTATTTTCACTCCTTTTCAAATCCTCCTGTTTTTCTTTTAACTTTATTTAAACCTGGTAATTCTATCTCCTTCCTTTATGAGTCTGTTTCTGTAGTTTATCATTTTGGCTGACTCTCCCTCATTGTGGCTTTTTTCTCCATGTTGCTATGATTTAGGGAAGGGGGTGGAGAGAATTACCATGGCTCATGTTCCTTGGGACTTGACCCAGAGGAATTCATTTGAAGCCTGGGTTTAAAGAGGATTTGTGTTTGTTTCTGATAGGCATCTAGGGACAATACCAATCTTTTTAAACACTGTATAGATATTGGCAGTTATGGCCTTAAACCCATTGTTAGAAATTCTTGGGAGTCCCCATTGTGGCTCAGTGGAACGAATCCAACTAGTAACCATGAGAATGCAGGTTCCATCCCTGGCCTCGCTTAGTGGGTTAAGGATCCAGCATTGCCATGAGCTGTGGTGTAGGTTGCAGACGTGGATCAGATCCCATGTTGCTGTAGCAGTGACGCAGGCCAGCAGCTGTAGCTCTGATTCATCCCCTAACCTGGGAACTTCCAAATGCTGCAGGTGGCGGCCTGAAAAAAAATAAGAAATTCTTCAAAAAGCTGTTTAAAACTATTTTTCCACCCTTATTTTTTATTTGTATTATACTACATTAGTTGATAGTGTCTCTTACTGCAAGTCATATCCACTTTGAGAATACTTCAATTGTTATTACAAAATGAAAGAGATAAAGAATATCTAAAAGTTGATGAATTATAGCATTGGATTATTTTTAAATGAAACTTTGCTAGGATCTCAGTTAACACAATCCAATGTATTTTGCTTTTAAGGTATGTTTCAGTCCACCTGAGACAATGATAGCAGAATCAATTGATCTTAAAGCATGCTTAGGCAGGCTCAAAAAATGAATGAGGAAAACATGGGAGTTCCAAGTCAACATTAAATATTTACGTGGAAGTTAAGATTTAGAGGCTTTCAGATTCAGATCTGGATTTGTATCCCAATATGAATGGGCAAGATGGAGCAGTATGAGTAAAGTGCAGAAGAAAACAATAAAGTTCCAAAATATGCTGAGTGAAAATCCATAGGTACAAAACAGTGTGTATAGGATGCTGCCTTCCACATAAAAATAGAAGGGGAAGGATAAACATTTGCTTATATTTGCATGAAATACTAAGGGAAGGATATTCAGGAAGTCCAAAATCTTGCTTGCCTCTGGAGATGGGAACTGGATGGTAAGGGGAGAGAGGTGAAAGATTTTTCCACGTGTACCATACCCCTTGAGTTTTGAGCCCTGCAAATTTATTATCTATTCAAATAAATGGATATGTAGGTGGGTAAGTTGATAAATATAAAGATATATAAAAAGAAAAGTAGTAAGTAAAGGACGGAGAGAGCGAGTGAATGTATCCCCTAACTGGATACACCACTTACAGCCTGTTGTGCCACCTTCCCTGCCTTCACTTCCTCACCTGTAAAATGCAGATAATGGCATCTACTTCACTGGGTTGTGCGAATTAAATAAGACAAGTAGGGCAAAGTTTCATAGTAAGTATACACACACAAAATGCTAGTATTTGTTTGGCTATAGTCCTTGTGATCCTAAGAAAATGAGTTTTTGTCCATCTGTACCTAAACCTATAAGTAGGTTCTCCTACTTCTGTGAGATATTGCACAGGATTTTAAACTTCTCTTGCCCTCAGTTTCTATAACTATAAAATGTGAGTAATAATAATATAACAAAAACAATACTAATAAATTCAAAAAGCCATCTCGCTGACTTGATATTTGTTGATATTAAAAAATGATGGTTAATTTTTTCAGTGTGGTAATATTAGGTTTATTTTTAGTGAGTCCTTAACATTTTATTAATAAAATATTCATAGATAAAAATATCTAGTATTTGCTTCATTAATAATAGAGGAATATGGAGTTCCTGTCGTGGCGCAGTGGTTAACGAATCCGACTAGGAACCATGAGGTTGCGGGTTCGGTCCCTGACCTTGCTCAGTGGGTTAACGATCCGGCGTTGCCGTGAGCTGTGGTGTAGGTTGCAGACGCGGCTCGGATCCCACGTTGCTGTGGCTCTGGCGTAGGCCGGCGGCTACAGCTCCAATTCAACCCCTAGCCTGGGAACCTCCATATGCCACGGGAGCGGCCCAAGAAATAGCAACAACAACAACAACAAAAAAGACCAAAAAAATAATAATAATAATAATAGAGGAATATGTGGTGGCAAGGATAAGAGTGACCATGAATTAATGATTGCTGTCATTGAGTCATGAGCACATCGGGATCATCAGACTACTCTGACTTTGTGTATATTCCAATTTTTCCCTAAAAAAAGCTTTTTCCTAAGAGGCTGTTGTTAATTGAGAAAATATATCATCCAGTAGCAGGTATGAAGTAATGACTCAATGAATGGATGCTGGGAGCCGGCCGTAGAGCTGGTAGTTACACCAACAGTTGGAGCTTCCTATCTATTTTTATTAGCCTCAGTTAGATGGTCGGGAACAGAAGCTTACAGCAAAACAATGGATTAACTGATAGATGCAAGGAAAACTATCAATTTAAAAATTTCTCCTGATGAAGAGTCCAACTTCCTGATGTTTGGAGAAACACCAGCCACCCCTCCCACCCCCCTAATAGAAGTCTACAGAGCCTGACCCTTAACAATCACAGCTCTCAGCCAAAAACCAAACCCTGGAAAACGGTAGGATTTTCTTTCACTGTTAAGTGGCAAGAACCGTTTTAATTTTACCTTCATTTTGAGCTTCATTTTGGAGCTTAAACAGTATCTAACGGGGGTTTGTTTGTTTGTTTGTTTTTTCATGCAAATGTATCTTTACAGTCAAATACCTTATTTTCATCCATTTAACCCTGAAGAAAAAGGGAATTTCAGTTACTGATGTGTGGTTGTTTTAACTTGGACACTCATTAGTATTGGAGGAGTGGGGATTTGGAAGTGCTGCCTTCAAAAAAAAAAGTTTCCCCTTTAATTTATTTTTACCCTTCCCACCTCTATCTCCATGGAAATGGGGTCAGAGGCCACAGAGAGCTCTCAGGGAGCCAGCAGCTGAGAATGAGAATTCTCACTTAGAGATTTTAGCTGAAAGCTATAAACCGCTTTACAAAGACCAGCTGAGTCTTGGCCACTGCGGTCTCTGGTTTTTTACACTGATGCATAAGGTATCCTTTTTTTTTTTTTTTTTCTTCCCTGTGTTAGAGGAGAAAGAGATGCTCTTAAGTAAAAATCATTTTTCATTTAAACTTGAACTTCTCTCCTGTAAATCAAAGACAGTGACATTCCTTCGGCAATTATTTTCAATTTAAAAAATTTTAATGATAGTGTACATTTGGAATTTAGCAATTATCACGTTTGCTCTCTATCCTTTCAAGCTTATGACAGTACTGGATATTTGAAGAAAAACACATTGAACTTGCTCATCGCATGCTATCAATTGCAAGTGATTCTGGTGAGTGGAATATCACCATGACACAATTCTAAATCACTAGAATGAAAATAAAAATCTCAAGGTTATAAGCAGTCAGGACCATTTCACAGAATGTTTTATAAATTAAAGTATAATTTACTACTGGCTCCTTTTCTTAAACTGTTAACACTATTTCTTCTTTTTTTCACTCTAAATATTCCGTTAACTTTCTTATAAACTATTTGAAAATATCTGAGGGGGCTGGTTGCCCAAATATGCCAACTATTTTAAGTTATTTTTATATATCACACATTATTATTATATTCATTAGCAACCAAGTAATTATTGAAATAATATGAAATGTAAATTTGCTTTTGAAAAAGCCCTGCCAGGTCCTGATTAAATTTGGATCTAAAAATCTATGTTTCAGGCTATCCTTTTTTTTTTTTTAAATATTCTTTTTCTCTTCATTCCACACATCGTTATGGTTCAAAGTTTATAGACTCAACATTATTCCCAAGCACTTTTGCAAAATTTCACCATTACTCTTGCCCAAAGTATTCAGTTTTTACTTTCTAATCAATCATTAATCCTACAACTTCTCTGAATTTTCCAGAATTTAGTTTCAGTAAACATCAGAACCACAGCACCTCTTTTGAAGGCTCTAATCAGTCTTTCTCTCTCCTTTCTCTCTCTCTCTCTCTCTCTCTCTCTCTCACACACACACACACACACACACACACACACACACACACGTCTTTGTGGTCAGCAGTCCAAGGACATTGCCTTTATTCCTTAGTGTTCCTTTGTCTCTCAGCCTCTTGCATGTCTGTGCTGAGTCCTCCCTCTGTCCTGGGTTGAGCCCTTATTCCACTTCCCTTTGCTCGCAGAGTGAACCAGAACATTGTGTTCTGAAGCTGCCCCAGCACACATGCTTCGTGATGCTGCCAAGTTTGCAGCTGACCAATTGGCCTACTTTAGAGGGCTTGATTTATAAAATTTACAACCCTTAATTTCCACCACCCATTCCTCCCCCCACCCCTGAAAAAGAGTGTGCCAGACGTCCTGATAAATCAAGAGTCCTTTGGTTTCGGTGCAACAAAATGGGCAGTCATTTCTTTTTCCTTCATTGGCTCTCAGCCTTGCCAGTCCCTCCTGAATAGATGGAAAATAACGGTTGATGTGTTGTAGGAAGACATTTGATAGTGGCTGCCTCTGTATTAATAACTCGTTTTAAAAGAAGTGTACTGACAAAATGATACGCTCTTCAATTTCTGGAACTCTGCACTTCTCAAGTAATTCCTATTCCAAAAACCAATCCAGGCAAGTTTGTCTTCTTCCAAATTAGGAAGACAGAGTTGGGCCCTTGATTTTTGAGTGAGGTTGGCTCAGTTGGGTCTTTTGAATTTGGATATTTTGATTACTCCTTATTGGCTCTACTAAACTTTTTTAATAAATGCACAACCAAATATGAGAAGGTGAAGGTTTAATGGAGAGAAGAAAAACTGTGGAAACCAGTCTCTTGTGATTTTAGTGATTTCTTAAGTTCTTTCTCCTGCTCTCTTCAGAGAAAAAGACCTCTGTCAGGGTAGATCCCAAAATTTATGAGGCCTGAAGCTTCTCAAATGTGGAACCCTCTTTATGAAAGAGAATATGAAACTAGGTTCAAGGTACAAATTGATTTCAAATGAAAAAAATCAAAGCATAAAAAATTACAAATTCTAGAAAGCATCCAGAAAAATAGCATTATCATCATTAGTTTTAATTAACAATTTTTGCTACAATTACAACTTAAGTGCTGACCCATCTATGTAATACATCTTTTCCCTATATTTTTGGCGTTATACTCATTGATCTTTTTTCACATGGTAAAAATTTTACAATGCCATTTTATGTACAGAGAATAGAAAGACAACTTTGTCTTCTGACATAATAGATAGATGTTTTTTGTTATTTGTGGTTTAGAAAGGTTTCCTTCCGCTCCAGAACTTGTTGATCATGCCACAGCTGAAATAATTTCTTGATCTGGAGGTACGTCTTGTCCTAGGAAAAGCCCTCTGAGACTCCAGACCTTTGTTATCACTGGAGAGGGATCCAACTGGCTACCTGGCTATGGCTGTCCAGCTCAGCCTGGTCCAGCATCCTGTTGGTAGTCCTGGACAAGGGAAGCAGGGTCGGGGAAGTGCAAGGTGAAAGGTGCTCATGGTGGAGTCTTAGTCTGGAGGGCCCTGGGTAGAGAGGAGAGGAGCATCCTATTCAGAATCTTCTTAACCCTCCTGCACTGTTGGTGGGAACGTAAATTTGTACAACCACTATGGAAAATAGTATGGAAGTACCTCAGAAAACTATATATAGAACTACCATATCACCCAGCAACCCCACTCTTGAGCATATATCTGGACAAAACTTTCCTTGAAAAAGACACATGCACCAGTATGTTCATTGTAGCACTAGTCACAATAGCTAATATATGGAAATAATCTAAATGTCCATCAACAGATGAATGGATTAAGAAGATGTGGTATATAAAAACAATGGACTATTACTCAGCCATAAAAAAGAATAAAATAATGTCATTTGCAGCAACATGGATGGAACTAGAGACTCTCATACTAAGTGAAGTAAGTCAGAAAGAAAAAGATAAATACCATATGATATCACATATCTGGAATCTAATATACAGCACAAATGAACCTTTCCACAGAAAAGAAACTCATGGACCTGGAAAACAGATGTGTGGTTGCCAAGGGGGAAGGAGTGGGATGGACTGGGAATCTGGGGTTAATAGATAAAAACTATTGCCTTTGGAATGGATAAACCATGAGATCCTGCTGTATAGCACTGGGAAGTATATCTAGTCACTTATGCTGGAGCACTGTGGAGGATAATGTGAGAAAAAAAGAATGTATATATATGCATGTGTGACTGGGTCACTTTGCTGTTCAGCAGAAAATTGACAGAACACTCTAAACCAACTATAATAGAAAAATAAAAATCGTTAAAAGGAAAAAAAAAGAATCTTCTTGATGCCAGAGTTGGGTTTGGGATACCTGGGGAAGCCCCCACACAATGTAGAATGTCACTGGGGGCCAGCCAAAATGAAAGGGTTACTGGCAACCCATTGAGCTCACCTATAATTCATAATTCATGAGCAGTGGCCCATGTATTGAAATGAGTACTAAATTCTTGAGGAGGATGCACAGGAAAGGCCCATAAAAGTAAGCAACTATGAAGCTTAAAATTCTTTGGTTTTACTAAGAATCCACCTCTGTAGCTCAGCATTTAAGGGACTTCTGTGGAACTGAAAATGACATTGAATTTGATGGCCAAAGTGACCTGTACTTAGTATCCTCAAAACTATAGGGGCCAGGCAGGTTCACAGCTGTTTAATTATCATTTAGAATAGTACCTAGCACATGATTGGAGCTCAGTAAATATTTGCCAAATGAATAAGAAGTGTTTTTCTCTGAATATTTTTCCGATGGTAAAGAGAAACAAAACTAGTTACCAATGCCATTTTTTTTCCCCTGGGTTAAAACAGGCCAGCCAGCTGGAAGCAACTGGATATTGCTCACTTTTAATGTCTTCATCCACCCTTGGGATGCTCTTACTTTCATCATCCAAGCTCCTCCCCATGCCCCCTCCCCCTAAAATGGGTGGCAGGGGGGACTTTAAAACATTGTTTAAGCATCATGTCATTTTCTTTTCACTTTGAGTGCATGCTCTATTGCTGTCCAGATAGTCAAATGTTGAGCTTTTTTGACTGAGATTCTTTCATTTATACTATAATGCCTGAACTTTTTCTGATTAAAAGAGCTGTTTATCCTTTTTTAAAAAACACAGTTAAAATATCGAGATATTTGAAAATCCAAGTGTGTTTTCTTCTTGTTTCTTGAGGATTCCGAGATGCTCCTTTTGACCTATAGGGAGAAAATAATTCAGTCATCATGTTTAATGTGGGGATTATGGTGACCTTTTCATTTCTGGAGCCTGCAAGTCACAACGTGGCTATCTTGTTATACAGATAGTGAGTAGCAGCAGTGGAAAGAAAGCCTGAAACTCATAGATGACATAGGATCTTATGGTGACGAGTGACATAATATATTCTACTTCTTTACTGATGAGAAAACTATTGCTCAGAAAGATTAAATGAATTTTGCCTAAAGTTATAGTCATGATTGGCATTAATCAGAAGTTCTTCAAGGGCAGCATAAAAAAGCTATTCCTCAAAATGAGTTTTGAAACTTTTCTTATCTCTTATATTCATTCCCCCCTCAGCCCTTGTCTCTAATACCATAAGCCCAATTAACTGAATCTGTGTCGGTGCTGTCGCTGTTTTTTTTTTGTTTGTTTGTTTGTATTGTTTCGTCAAGTTCTATTGAGATTTAATTGACACCCAGTATTATATAAGTTTAAGGTATACAAAATAATGATTTGAGGAGTTCCCATTGTGGCCCAGCAGAAACAAATCCGCCTAGGAACCATGAGGTTGCAGGTTCGATCCCTGGCCTTGCTCAGTGGGTTAAGGATCCAGCGTGGCCATGGCTGTGGTGTAGGCCAGCAGCCGTAGCTCTGATTTGACCCCAGCCTGGCAACCTTCATATGCTGTGAGTGGGGCCCTAAAAAGCAAAAACAAACAAACAAAATAATGATTCAATATACATATATATTGCAAAATGATTACTGCAATAAGATTAGTTAAAATCCATCACCTTAGTTTTTTTTCCCTCATGATGAAAACGTTTAAGATCTACTCTTTTAGCAAATTTCAGATATAAATACAATATTGTTATATATACTCACCATGCTATACATCACACCCCCAGAACTTGTTATCCTGTAACCAGAAGTTTGTACATTTTGACCTCCTTGAAGTAATGCCCCTGAACCTCCAACCCACACCTCTGGCCATCAACAATCTGTTCTCTTTTTCTGTGAGTTAGATTTTGTTAGATTCCACATGTAAGTGAGATCATACAATATTTGAATTTCTCTGTTAAATATGCCTTCAGGTTTCATTTATGTTGTTGAAAATGGCAGGATGTCCTTCTTTTTATGGCCGAGTAGTATTCTGCAGTGTGTATATACCACAGCTTCTCTTTTGTTCTTTAAAAAAAAAAAAAATTGAGAAGAAATTGGCATTTAATGTAATATTAGTTTAGGGTATACAACATAAAGATTTGATATATGTTTATATTATAATATGATTGCCCTAATAAGTCTAGTTAGCATTCATCAATACACACAGTTAAAAACTTTTTTCTTTATGATGAAAACTATTAAGATCTGCTCTTTCAGCAACTGTCAAATATGCAATACCGTGTTACTAACTATAGTCACCATACTATACATTTCATCCCCAGGACTAGCTTCTTTTATGATTGGAAATTTGTGCCTTTTGACCACCTTCACCCATTCTGCCCTTCCCAGTCCCTTGCCTGTGGCAACCACCAGTCTGGTCTATGTATCTATAATTTTGGTTTTTGTTTGTTTTCAGATTCCATGTATAAGTGAGATCATTCATATGGCATTTGTCTCTCTCTGTGTGTGACTTATTTCATTTAGCAAAATGTCCTCAATGTCCTACTCATGTTGTCACAAATGACAGGATTTCCTTCCTTTTTGTGCCTGAAATAGATATGCATATATTTGACCTTTTATCCATTCATTTTTCAATGGACACAAGTTGTTTCTATGTCTTGGCTATTGTACATAATGCTGCAGTGAATGTGGGGGTGTGTATGCTTTTTTGAGGTCATGTTTTCATTCACTTTGGACATATTTATTCCCAGAAGTGAAATTACTGTATTAAACGCTTGTCCTATTTCTACTTTTTTGAGGACCCTCCACACTGTTTTCCATTGTGTCTGCACCAAGTCACATTCCCACCAATATTGCATGTGTTCCCTTTTCTCTACATTCCAACACTTATTCCTTCTTGCCTTTTTCTGTAACAGTCATTCTTAAAGGTGTGTGGTGTTATCTCATTTTGGTTTTAATTTGCATTCCATGATGATCAGTGATATTGAGCATCTTTTCATATACCTGTTGGCCACATGTATGTCTTCTTTGGAGAAATGTCTGTTTAGAGTCGCTGCCCATTTTTAAATCATATTGCTTGTTTTGATTTTTGTTTTTTTCTATTGAGTTGTATGAGTTTCTTACATATTTTAGATATTAACCCCTATCAAATACATGATTCACAACTATTTTTTCCAGTTCTGTTTTCACTTTATTGCTGGATTCCTTTGCTGTGCAGAAGCTTTTTAGTTTGCTGTAGTCACATTTGTTTATTTTTGCTTTTTTGCCTTTGCTTTTAGTTTCTTTTCTTTTTTTTTTTTTTTTTTTTTTTTGTCTTTTGTCTTTTCAGGGCCACACCTGCGGCATATGGAGGTTCCCAAGCTAGGGGTCTAATTGGAGTGGTTGCTGCTGGCCTACACCACAGCTCATAGCAGTGCCAGATCCGAGCCGCATCTGTGACCTATCGCACAGCTCATGGCAATGCTGGATCCTTAACCCACTGAACGAGGCCAGGGATTAAGCCCATACCTCATGGTTTCTAGTCTGATTTGTTTCTGCTATGCCACAATGGGAACTCCCATCATTTTAGTTCCAAATAAAAAAAAAAAATCAATGCCAAGACCAATGCCATGGAGACTACATTTTCCTTTAGGAATTTTATGATTTCAGGTCTCATGTTCAAATCTTTAACTCATTTTGAGTTGAGTTATATATATGGCATTGAAGAGTGATCCACTTTTATTCTTTTGCACATGATTGTCCAGTTTTCCCAGTACCATTTGTTGAAAAGACTATCCTTCCCCAGCTGTATATTCTTGGCTCCCCAGCTATAAAGTAATTGGCCATATGTGTAGGTTTGTTTCTGGGCTCTCTGTCTTGTTCCATTCATCTCTTTGTTTTAATGTCAGTACCATACTGTTTTGATTACTGTAAATTTGAAGTATAGTTTTAAATCAGAAAGTGTGATGTTTCCAGCTTTGTTCTTTTTTTCTCAAGATTTCTTTGTATTCAAGATCTCTTCTGGTTCCATACAAATTTTAGGATTGTTCTATTTCTGTGAAAATGCTATTGAAATTTGGATAGGAATTGCATTGAATTTGTAGATTGCTTTGGGTAGTATGGACATTTTAAAAATATTAATGCTCCCAACCCATGATCTTGGAAGACCTTTTCATTTATTTTTGCCTTCTTCATTTATTTCATCAATGTCTTGAGTTTTGTTTTGTTTTGTTTTGCTTTGTAGGGCTGCACCCTCAGCAAAAGGAAGTTCCCAGGCTAGGGGTCAAATCAGAGCTGTAGCTGCTGACCTATACCACAGCACAGCAATGCAGGATCCAAGCAGCATTTGCAACCTACACCCCAGCTCACAGCAATGCCAGATCGTTAACCCACTGAGCAAGGCCAGGGATTAAACCTGAATCCTCGTGGATGCTAGTCAGATTCATTAACCACTGAGCCATGACAGGAACTCCAATTTCATCAGTGGCTCGCAGTTTTCAACATACAGGTCTTTAACCTCCCTGGTTAAATGTATTTCTGGGCATTTTATTCTTTTCAGTGCAATTATAAATAGGATTGTTTCCTTAATTTCTCTTTCTGAAAGTTCATTATTAGTATATAGAAATGCAACCAATTTTTGTTTATTAATCTTGTATCTTAGAACATTATTGAATTTGATTATTAGTTCCAACAATTTTTTTGTTACAATCTTTGGGGCTTTTGTTATATGATAGCATGTCATCTGCAAATGGTGACTTCTTTCTGATTCAGATATTTTTATTTCTTGTTTTTGCTTAATTTCTCTGGTTCATATTTCCAATACTATATGGAATAAAAGCAGCAAGAGTGAGCAACATTTTTTTGTTCCTGATCTGTTAGAATATCTTTAAATTTTCACCATTAATAATGATATTATCTGTAGGCTTGTCATACATGACCTTTATTATGTTGTGGTATGTTGCTTCTGTGACCACTTTGCTGAGAGTTTTTATCATAAATGGGTGTTGAATTTTGTCAAAAGTTTTTTCTACTTCTATTGAGATAATCATGTGATTTTTACCTTTCAATTTGTTAATGTGGCATATCATAGATTTGCAGACATTGAACCATCCTCACATTGCTGGAATAAATCCTACTTGATCATGGTATACAATCCTTTTAATATATTGTTGGATTCAGTTTATTAATATTTCGTTGCATATTTTTTGTGTCTGTGTTTATCAGGAATATTTTCCTATAATTTTCTTTTCTTGTATCCTTGTCAGGTTTTGTTAGGGTAATAATGACTTTGTGAAATGAGTTTGGAAATACTCTCTTCTATTTTATTTATTGTAAAGACTTTGAGGAAGATTGAGTTTATTTCTTTAAATGTTTTGTAGAATTCACAAGTGAAGCCATCTGGTCCTAAAGTTTTGTTTGTTGAAAGGTTTTTGATTACTGATTCAATCTCCTTATTAGTAATCAATCTGTTAGATTTTTAATTTCTTCATGATTCAACCTTGCTAGGCTATCCATTTCTTGGAATTTATCCATTCTTATAGTTGTCCAATTTTTTGGTGTGTAATTGTTCATAGAAGTCTTACAATCCTTTGTACTTCTGTGGTACAAAGATATCAGTTGTGATAACTCCTCTGTTATTTGTGATTCTGAGTCTTGCTTTTTTTTTTTGGCAAATGTAGCTAAAAGTTAATTTTATCTTTTAAAAAACCATCTCTTGGAGTTCCCATCATGGCGCAGTGGTTAACGAATCTGACTAGGAACCATGAGGTTGCAGGTTCGATCCCTGGCCTTGCTCAGTGGGTTGAGGATAGGGCATGGCTGTGATCTGTGGTATAGGTCCCAGAAGTGGCTCGGATCCCACATTGCTGTGGCTCTGGCATGGGCTGGCGGCTGCAGCTCTGATTCGACCCCTAGCCTGGGAACCTCCGTATACTATGGGAGTGGCCCAAGAAATGGAAAAACAAAACAAAACAAACAAAAAAAAACAAAACCATCTCTTAGCTTCATTGATCTTTTCTATTATATTTTTAATCTCTATTTCATTTATTGTCATTCTGATCTTTGCTATTTCCTTCCTTCTACTAATTTTGGGCTGAGTTGTTTTTATTTTTTGTTTTTCTAGTTCTTGAAGTGTAAAGTTATGTAATTTCTTTGAGATCTTTCTTGTTTCCTAATGTAAGTGTGTATCATTATGAACTTTCCTCTTAGGACTACTTTTGCTGCATCCCGTAAGTTTTGATATGTTGTATTTTCATTTTTCTCAAGATATTTTCTGATTTTTTTAAATTTATTTGTTGACCCATTGGTTGTTTAGTATCGTGTTGTTTAATTTCCACATATTTGTGAGTTTTCCAGTTTTCTTCTTTTAATTGACTTCTAGTTTCATATCATTGTGATTGGAAAAGATGCTTGATATGATTCCAGTCTCATTAAATTTATTAAGATTTGTTTTGTGGCCTAAATATGATATGTTCTGGAGTATGTTTCTTGTGAGCTCGAGAAGAATGTATATTCTGTTGTTTTGGGATGAAATATTCTACATATATCTTTTAAGTCCAACTTATCTAACATGTCATTTAAGGCCAATGTTTCCTTTCTGAATTTCTGTCTGGATGATCTATCCATTGACAAAAGAAGGATATTGAAATCCCCTATCATTATTGTATTACTATTTATTTCTCCCTTTAGGTCTGTTCATATTTGCTTTATATATTTTGGTGCTCCTCTGTCAGGTGCACAAATATTTACAAATATTTTATACTCTTGTTGGATTAAGCCCTTTATAAGAGACAAAGAGTCTTCTTTGTGTCTTATTCTAGTCTTTGTTTTAATATCTATTTGTTATAAGTATAGCTACTGCAGTTTTCTTTTGGTTCTCATTTGTGTGAAATATCTTTTCCCATTCCTTTATGTTCAGTTTATGTATATTCTTACATCTAAAGTAGGTCTGTTTTAGGCAGCATATAGATAAGTCTTGGGTTTTTTTAAATGTGTTAGCAACTCTGTTTCTTTTGATTGAAGAATTTGGTCTGTTTACATTTAAAATAATTATTGATAGATATGGGCTTATTACCATTTTTGTAATTGTTTTCTGGCAGTTTTATAAAGCCTTTGTTCCCTCTTCTCTTGTTCTCTTACTTTGTGATTCAATGATTATCTGTAGACTCTATTTCTATGACTATTTTCAATTAACAGAATGCAACAGATATGATGTTGTAACAGTTTAGGCCCTTAAGAAGGTATTTTTATATGGGGAGCCCTGAGCCACCATGTACTCAATATTGTCACTCAGCTGGTGAAATAAGCCTCACCTGAGGTTTACATCCTGTTGGACCAGATAGACTTAACAGACATATACAGACAGTGAATTTCATTTATTAACTAAGTCTTTATAAGTGTGTTTTCTGTTAGTTATATCTGATGGGATCTCTGTATCAGAACCATTACCAAGAAGAGAGAATTGTTATGAGCTAGGCAAATACCTCAAGAGGGATCTACAAAGAGGAATGTAACTCCCTTTCACTTAGATGAAAAGATGTCTTGTAAGCACAGAAGTTTGGGGAAATAGAGGAGGATATGAGGTCACATGGCATCCCTCTTTCCATTGCAACTCTGGTTTCTGTATATCACCTTTAGGAAGTGAGGCTTTTCTTTAAAAAAAAAAAAAGGTAACTAAAACTTACTGAGCCCTTACCATGTGCCAGTCGCTGATCTTGGTCCTTTACATATCTTACTGAATCTTTACAGAAGCCTTTTGTGTAACTACTCTTTAACACTGCAGATGTAGAGGCTAAAGCTCAGAGTAGGCAATCAACATCATGTTGCTAAGTAACAAGCAGGTCTTCCATTTGGCTCCAAAGCTCTTTCTCTCCCCCTCCCCTCTGACAAATCCCAAAGGCACCCTTTCATATCTGTTCTGTTATCACCACCAGTAAATGTAATTATCAATGAGGATAAGGAAAGGAAGGCATTAAAGCAACTCTGGGCACATAAAGTCCTGGGGGTAGGATTGGGAGAAGCAGCAAGATTTACCCTCAACCTCACTCTGTTAGTTACAGTCTGTCAAGTCTCTTGGTCATATGTGTTTCACATAGAATTTCCAAATGTTAGAGGAGTAAGAGAACCTTGTGTCATCTACTCTGATCTTTTCCTTTTATAGTTGCTGGAGCTGAGTCCAGAGAGCTGAAATGACCTGCCTTAAGGTCACACGGCTAGGAGCAATGTTTGAACTAGAACCAGAGTGTGCTTTTAGCTCCACCTCTCTCGTCTATAGCATAGTGTTATTTGAGAGTTCCAGTTTTGAATTCACACTATTTAGGTTCATTGCTTGGCCCTGCAACTTACTGAGTGGGTTGGGCAAGTTATTTCCTCATTTTCTTTAAATGGGGCAAAATAGCATCACCTGTGTCTTGGATATAAACCAATAAAACAGTATCAGGAACATAGTGAATGCTATGTTCCTTCCCGTTGGCTAGCTCACAACACAATCTCAGTGGCATCGATTCTCTTCCCATCCTGGCCCCATACTGGGCACCTCTCAAGAGGCTTGTTATACACTGGTTACCTTCAGGGTGAACTGAATTACAATCTTTCAGTCATCTACCTAAATCTGTTCTAGAAAAGAACTTTTGATTACTGTGCTATGAGGCAAGAGACGCGATAGGGCAAGGCCCCTAATTTTAGTCTTAATCCATCTAACCTTTAGTTTTTTCTTTTTGCTTTTCTCCATTATTGGTAGAAGCAGGAGGAAGAAGGTTCAGTGTCTCCTTTTCTACCCTCTCACTTTTAAAATCTGCCACCAAGAAAGGATCTGATAAGCTTATTCTTTGGTAACTTACTGATAAGGCTTAACTGGTAACCTCTGCTTTTAGGGACATTTTGCAATTCTGTGATAGGTTAAAGCCTAAACCAAAGGATCTCTAATGTTAGGGTCTTGGTATCAGTCAGAGTGGGACAGGTTTGCATGTTGGTTTTGTTTCTGATAGGAGATTTGGGAGGAGGAACAGGAGGAAACACATGCCTTTCCTTTGAATCCAGTTTCCACCCTCCAGGCTGTGAGTGATCTAACCAGGTGGACAGACAGGGAAGAAGTGTTATATTTTTTTCCAGGCTTCCTGAGGCAGCCCAGCCAGGATACAAAATGAGAATTGCCTTCATGGGAACCAAAGAGTGGGGGTGATGGGTGGCTCCACCAAGAAACAGAGCCTTTACTGAGGACAGCAGTCATGTATCATATCTAAGCTAGAACAGGACAGAGTGACCCACAAGTATATTCAGCAGTGAGTCTGAGCCCAGGGCTCCCACCCTTTTTTAATTGAAGCTGGCTCTGTGCTATGCGGCAGGTACTACAGACACAAGGCTCCAAGACACGGTCACTCATTGCTGCCTACTCTTGCTTCTCTTAAAGTGCTACACCTTCCAAAGAATGGAGGGTGGAGAGAGCCATTGACCAATGTAACCAAAAGTTACTTGGACTTGAAAAGAGCACAAGAATTCCAGCCAGGTCAGTCCATCAACCCACATGGAGTTCCCTCTGCACTTCCCTCTTTTTTAAAGAGTTCTCTTAAGAGGTGAAGAGGAAGTAGATCCATAGGAACTGAAAGTTCAGGTGGAATGGCTCGTCTATTTGAAGAGAAGAGCTAGTGATGAGCATAGGAGTGGGGTGGAGCAAGGGGCAGCAACAGAAATGCATGCCTTCCTGATTAGAGGTCGTTCCAGGAGTTATTTCAAGGCCTTTGCAGCAAGCACTAGCTATAGACTTAATAGATAATATGTTTTCACACATATATGCCACTGATTTTTCAAATGCGTATGGAAGCTGTAGTGTGGCAATGTGATTAATATCATCCCTAATTTATAATTCTTTATTTTACCAATGAATGGTTAATAAAGTGCAACTACTCTCATATGGGGACCCATGAAATTATTTTGACTTTCAAAAGAGATTCTTGTTCTTGAAAGTGTTGGAAACATTGGGCTACATCATTGCCTTTTCATTGCCATTGTCATGTGCTTCAGTCATAGGTTTATGAATATGACCTTTTTTTTTTTTTTTTTTTTTATTGCCACACCTGTGACATATGGAAGTTCCCCAGCTAGGGGTCAAATTGGAAGAGCTGCAGCTGCCAGCCTATGCCACAGCCACAGCAACTCCAGATCCAAGCCACATCTGCGACCTATGCCACAGCTCACAGCAACGACAGATCCTTAACCCACTGAGTGAGGCCAGGGATCAAAGTCACATCCTCATGAATGCTAGTCAAGGTCATAATTCACTGAGCCACAATGGGAACTCCTATGAATATGATCTTTTTGCCCACCATCTTCACCATCAGAGAGTATGTATTTGGTGTCCTCTTCTGAACATTGGATAAAATGAATCAAACAAGTATGCCTGTTAAAAACTTTCTTTAAAATATCCCTCAGTGTATTTTCATTGATCATTTCATTTCTGTTCTTTTCTGGAGTGAATTCACTTAATCCTTCCAGCCTACCAGCTCTTGATATAGACTTGAGGGCAGATTCTTCCGGAGAAAATTGAACTCTGTTTTCTGAATCTTCACACACACACACACACACACACACACACAGACACATAGGCAAATGCGACCTACAAGCAAGATATACCTAAGTAATCTGGGACCTTGATAACAATGTTAAAAAGCTTGCTACTCATATTGCTGGTCAGATAACAGTTCACAGTCAAAGGCATACTGCTAACTTTGTTCAGTTTCCTTTCCACGCAAGTACGTTTACTCTCAGACAAGTTTTAATTATTTTTCTAACATAATTTTTAATTGTTTCGAAGTTTTGAGATTTACAAAAATCAACCAGCCTTTGAGTTTTGTTGGGAAATCTGTGTTCACAGTGGATGTCTATTTCTCTCTGGAAGTTCCCCAGCTAGGGGTCAAATTGGAGACCTTATTTCCTTGACACCACCTCTGTGACCTGGGACAACTCGTTTCACCTCCACAACTCCTCTGTGAAAGATAGGTGAGGGGCTGGGCTTGGGACATTGATGCTGAGAATGGCATGCCATACTTTTATGTTATTCAAAGTAGAAATAACACTGGTCCTTAAAACAAATGTCAGTATACCAGCAATTCTCTGAATATCTCGTGATGAAGGCTTCCTTGCTTTCAGTGAACATTTAAATATGAAATTCTTTCAAGCCGTATATGCATTTCTACTTCATCTGGCTATCACATAACCTAATCACAAACAGGCTAGTGCACTTTACACTCTCTGAGCTCTGAAAGTCTGTGATTTGATAGTTATGATTTGGAGAGTGGAAACAGAGGTGAAGAGGTTAATTAACATGAATGGTATTAAATCAGGCTAAGGAAGAAGAAATGACTTTGAGAGATGGGAGACAATGAAGATTATTTTAAAAGTCACCAAGTACCCAACTTAGCTGTGGGCTGTGCATAGTGACTTTGAAAGAAAATAGTAAAAAGAGGGTAGGGGGAAAGGTAACTTTCCTTTGGGGAAATCTGCCAAACACTCCCTCAGCCAGGTGATCAAGGTCAACATCAACAGTCATAGGTCATGTTGATAGTACATACCCTTGATTGATATGATATGATGAAATGGCACTTTACATCTGAGGTCCTCTAGCCCAAAACCTACTGCTGTAATCTAATCATGAGAAAAACAACAGACCTCTCCCCAGGGATGGGCATTCTCTTACCTCTTAAAAATCACTAGTACACCTCAAAACTGTCAAGGTCACTGAAACCAACAAAAGTCTGAGAAACTCTCACAGCCAAGAGAAGCCTAAGGAGACATGACAACTAAATGTAATGTGGCATCCTAGATGGGATCCTGGTATGGGAAAAGGACAGTAGATACAAATCAAGGAAGACTATGGGAGTTCTGTTGTGGCTCAGCAGGTCAAGAACTCAGCTAGTATCCATGAGGATGCACGTTCAATCCCTGGTGTCACTCAGTGGGTTAAAGATCTGGCATTGCGATGAGCTGTGGTGTAGGTTGCAGACGTGAACTCAGATCTGGCATGGCTGTGGCTGTGGCGTAGGCTGGCAACTGCAGCTCTGATTCCACCCCTAGCCTGGGAACTTCCATATGCCTCAGGTGCAACCCAAAAAAGAAAAAAATAAATGAAGGAAGTCTGAATAAACTGGACTTTAGTTAATAATGTTTTGATATCAGTTCATTAATAACAAATGTGCACTATTAGATGTTAATAGTGGAAACTGGTCGGTGAGGTATATGGGAACTCTCTACCGTCTTCTAAATTTTTTCTGCAAATTTTAAATTGCTCTTATAACTGACCTCTTGTTTTTCATTTAAAAATTCAGGAGTAATTATTTAAAATAAGAACAGTGACATTAAATTTTTTCTTGTAGGCTCGCCAGGCCCAGACTGGGGGTTAGGGGAGGTAGGAGGCAGGGTTCTTACTCCCTCAGTATTAAGAAGCGATTTTTTTTTCTTTTTTTGGTCTTTTTAGGGCCACACCTGTGGCATATGGACGTTCCCAGGCTAGGGGTCAAATTAGAGCTGTAGCCGCTGGCCTACACCACAGCTATGCCAGATCCCAGCTACGTGTGAGAGCTGCACCACAGCTCATGGCAATGCTGGATCTTTAATCCACTGAGTGAGGCCAAGGATCAAACCTCATGGATACTAGTCAGGTTCGTTACTAGTCAGGTTCGTTAACTGCTGATCCATGACGGGAACTCCCAAGAAGGGATTTTTCTGCCTTATGAATCTACCTCATCTGAGTTTTCCTGGAATTCTCTGTAACGAAAAGAGTAGACATTGTTCTGAATATAAATTATTGACTTACTCTGTATTCCCATGGCCAAATCGCCTTTTCTAGGCCACAGTCACCTGGCACTTTAAATATCAAATTTACAGGGCATAAGCTATGTGTTTCTCCCAGAAAGGGTATAAGTTATTTTATAGTCATACCAAGATTGGATTTCTGACTGTACCGTTTATAAGCTGCGTAACACTATTGAACAAATGAGTTAACCTTTCTGAAACTCAGTTTTCTCCTTTGTTAAAAAAAAAAAAGAACAACAACAACGAAATTGCAGGATTATGGTAAGACAATGAACATGCAATACCTAGTTCAGTACCTGGCACATAAAAGTTCTCAGTAGATGATAGTTAATGATAAACAGGATCATCAGTCCACATCAGGAGGAGATAATAGTATCCTTTAATTGGACCAAAATGTAACTGAGAGCCCTCCCCTTCCAATTCTCCTTCTCACTCCAGTAGGTCACACTGCATCAAGCGTCTAGAAGGCTCTCTGCCAGCAACTGTACTGGCTTGTTATCTGAGTGAGTCTTGGTCATTTAGCAAAGTCAGGGTCTTTGTTACTGTTTTCATCACCACTAGCTGAGCAGAGAAAGACCAAGCCACAGGGTACATCTCTGCCTGCCAAGGTCCTGTGTGTGTTCCTGAAACAAAAACCCAATAAAAATGGCAGTCAGTGGCAGACACTGAGCCCAGGCTTGGGAGCCAGTAGGGAGGGGCTCCTTCTCCTGTCCCTCAGCACCTGTCACCGAGAAGGGGTGGCCCAGGCTGCGGCTGGCCGCCTCCTCCTCCCCCCATCCAGCCCAGGGGCAGCTCCGGACCTCGGCTCCCAGCAACGCAGCACAGCCCACTCAGCAACTAGAAAGCACCCATTGAGGGCTTGCAGCTGCCGGTGCCGTTTGCCCAAACACTACATAAAGCCTCAGCCTCAGCTCCAGTGAAGAAGTCACTACTGTGTTCTTCCTGAGCCCCAGTCACGGCTATCAAACATTCAAAGAGGACTGGCGGTGGTTAAACACTGCATGTGTTTACACCCCGAATCTTGAATCACAATGGGGCGGTTTGAGCTGCCAAGACCCGGCCAGGCCCGGCTTTATCCTGGACACTGGAGTCTGTTCTCTGACCCACCGGACAGAAGTAAAGTTGAGTAAATACCAGATCGCTTTGCTTTTCAGAGCTGTTTGCTCTCAGGGACTTCAATGGGCTTCGTCTCCAGGCGGGACACATACTTGAGGACTCAAGCTGCTCCCTCACGTCAGAGTGCGTTCAGAAGCTCTGAGGCTTTGTGAGCCATCCCCAAAGGGAAAAGCCAAGCTAGAGAAAATAAAATCTATCCAAACAAATTAGAGGATAACTTGAATCCTTTCAAAAACTGCTCTGAAAAAAAGCAGGGAGGGGAAAGAAGTGCAGTTGATGGGGGAAGCTGAGGGATGGATATTTGGGACCTTATTACACTGTCCTCCATTCTGGAGAATTTAGACATTCATTAAAAAAAAAATACTACAGGGAGTTCCCTGGTGGTCTAGTGATTAGGACTCAAAGCTTTCAATGAAGCAGCCCAGGTTCAGTCCCTGGTCTGGGAAGTGAGATCCCACTTCAAGTCACTCCACACCAAGCCAAAAAAAAAAAAAAAAAAAAAATTCTATAGTAAGAAAGCTCCTTTGCCTCTCTCCTTTACCCAGGATACAATACCTAACATATATTTTCTTTTAAATGTTCAAGTCTATTCTCTGTTTTAACTTTTTGAGTTTTTTTTTTTTCTTTAAAAAACATGTCAGGATTTTGTTTTCTCTGATTATAAAAAAGTATATTATTATGGTGGTAAATTGAGAAGTGGAGAAAAGAAGCATAAAGAAGAAAATATTAGTCCCATGTCTTTGAATTAGAATTTGTTAGTGTTTTTATATATTTCCTTGCAATCTTAATACATACACGCAGAGAAATAAAAAAGTAATTTTTAGCACATGTAAATGGAATCCAATTCTATTTAGCTTTATACTGTGGGCTTTTTTTTTTTTTTTTTTTGAACTCATGACCATTCCCCATACCATTAGATATTCTTAAAAGAACAACTTGTAATGACTGTGGAATATTTTTATCCTATGTTTCTCAATGCCAAAAAAAGTTCAAAACAGTCTTTTACTTATACCATGCCATACTTTAACAAAAAAAATAGAACAAGATTTTTATAGCTAGAGATTGCAAGAAAATTTATTTCTCACTAGCTATATACCACTTTCTCCAGAATAATTTAAGAATTGCAGCTGGATTCAGCATAGTATTTGGCAAGTGCAAATACAGTAGTAAGACAAAGTTTTCTCACCTTCAGATGTGCTTGGAACAGGAATGAGAGGAAAAAATGGAAGTAGAGCACATGGGTTGTGGATGTGAGAAGCGAAGCCAGAAATGGGAGACAGTGACTCAGCGCTCTCCCTCTCCCTCTCCCTCTCCCTCTCCCTCTCCCTCTCCCTCTCCCTCTCCCTCTCCCTCTCTCTCTCTCTCTCTCTCTCACACACACACACACACACACACAACTGCTATGGTCTTGCACCAGCCAATAGGATCTCTGTCTCTTAAGAACTTTGGAATCAAAACTCAAAAGGATCAAGTGAAAATCACAAAGAGTAAGAGGAAAAGACATGTTGAAATGAAGAGCAAAGGAAAGAACAGCAGACAGATTCAAAAGACAGGCCCTCCAGCACTGTCTGAGCACCTGCTGCACACAGAGCTGAACATTGGACCAGTACATAAGCCACAGTCTTTGGCCCCAAGGAGTCCTCAGTCTAATGGAGAAGACAGGGTATAAGCAAGTCATTTCAGCTCAATATGGGCACCACATGCACAAAGAAATGAAAGCAATACAGTGGGATCTCAGGGGAAGGATGAGGATTCATGTGAGATCAGAAGCTCTCGGAGAGGATCTAACCTTGGAGCCAAGCTGAGAAGAATGAGATCTCAGAAACCTAGGAGGAAAGGAAAAAAATGACTAGGGAACAGTTGAGTTAGCAAAGAAAAACAGCTCTATTTTAAAATGTCTTTTTGGAGTTCCCATTATGGCCTCAGTGGAATAAGAACCTGACGTCTCCATGAGGATGAAGTTCCAATCCCTGGCCTTACTCAGTGGGTTAAGAATCCACAAGCTGTGGCATAGGTCACAGATGTGGCTCAGATCTGGCATTGCTGTGGCTGTGGTATAGGTGGCAGCTGTAGCTCCACTTCTACCCCTAGCCCAGGAACTTCTGTATGCTGCAGGTGCAGCCATAAAAAAAAGAGGAATAAAATGTCTTTTTGTCATGGTCTCAGGATACAATGTTATTTGATATGTATTTGCCCTTTTTTCTGTTATATATATGTGTGTGTATATATATATATACAGTAAGTAAATAACATAATAAATAATATATATAAGTAAATAACAATTATTCTGGAGTATTCCTGAAAAATTTTGCACAGGACAAACTGATATTTTTAAGCATATTCCAAATAAACAGAGATAGCCATTTAAAGAAACCCTACTGAATTTGTTTATCTAGATAACTCTTCATTCGTGTGTATTTATTTATTTATTTATTTAGCTTTTTAGGGCCGCACCCGTGGCATAAGGAGGTTCCCAGGCTAGGGGTTGAATTGGAGCTACACTGGAGCTACACCTGCCAGCCTGCTCCACAGCCACACCACTACCAGATCCAAGTCTCCTCTGTGACCTACACCACAGCTCATGGCAACACCGCATCCTTAACCCACTGAGGGAGGCCAGGGATCGAACCTGCAACCTCATGGTTCCTAGTAGGATTCATTTCCACTGCACACAACAGGAACTCCACCACGACAGGAACTCCTGTTGGTGTTTTTGTTTGTTTGTTTTTAATATGGGATTTTACATAGTACCTGCAATTAGTGCAGTGGTGAAAATAGATGTTTCCCCACGGGTTCTGTTCATTGGTTTCCAACCCAGAAGGACCTTAAATGAATGTGATATTTACTTGCTGATGCCCCTCCCCCACCCCACACCTATTTGCTTTTTCCTGTTAGATGGTGAATATTAAAAATCAGATGACAAAAGGCAAGTAACAGCACAGGCAGACATGGCCATTGTGAATGCAGATTCACTCTCCTTAAAAAACAAGTTTCATTGATTTTGAAAACTACCACATTTACAAAGCTGATTTAGTAATTTTAAATCTCTGGCTTTTTTTCTTTTTCCTTTTCTTTTTTTTTTTACCCCAGGCAGTTTACAGCCTCCCCCCAACCTACACAGTGACAGTTAAGGTAGGTCAGGACTATAATTACAACTTTGCAAATAGAGAAACTAAAATGAAGAGGCAAGGTTGGATGTTAGCAGCTCTCCCAGGTAGGCCTTTAAATTGTCATCTATTACAAGAGAGAGGTTTCCTGCAGTGACTGGAGGCTGCATCCTCAGACAAGCTCTATGTCAATGTCATGACACGGTCATTTTTAGGAGCTGGACTGTGCTCTGCACTCCTGTTGAATTAGAGCACTCAAATCTTGATGGTATTGAAAATATCTACGCACTGATGATGGGACGGTAAAGTGCCGCACGAATTAGCTAAAGGGGCAGGAGGCAGAAGTCTGTTCTTATCTCCTTGTATTTTTCCTCTGATCACCAGGCCAGAATGTGTTTCACTGTGGTTAGAGTAAATAAAGACTCAGAATGACCTTTTTTTTTTCCCAAACAAAAACAAAATTTTTTTGTCCTGAAGAATACTGATAGTAAGACGACTGTAGTTGTTATTTAAGGGGTCATCTTAGCTGTGTTTTTCTTAAATGGAATTTTTGTTCAGTATGTGATGGCCATGGATACGTTTTTAAAAAGGCTTTCCTTTAAAAAAAAAATAAGGCTTTTTTTAGAACCTTGCATTCTTCTGTTTATATAGGTTCTAGGTCACTTATTCCATGGTTATCTTTCTCTCCTTGAGTGTGGACTCTAAACTTATCAGGAAAATGTATTGAAATATAAATGTTTCTGTGTTAACTTTGATTCTGGTGTAATTAAGAATAATTTTGGTGATGATACCATCCTATTGCTACATAACAAATTCCCCCAAAACCAGTTGCTTACAACCACCATTTTTTTTTCAGTCACAGTTTTGTGGGCAGGTAATTCAGGAAGAGCTCTGGATAAGGAGGTCTCACTGGGGATTTTTCATCCATTCCAGTCAGATGTTGGTTGGAGCTCCCATCATCAAAGCCTCTGATGTGCTCTCCTGGGTCTAAGGTTGAGGTGTCACCTTGGGAGCTCAGCAGGGATGGTTAACAGAGCACCTACACCATCCTGGCACTCCCCAGGCAGTCAGACTTCCTACATGGGAGATGCTTCCCTTCAGTCAGCATCCCAAGAGAACCAGGCAGTCGTCTTTGCCAGCCTAATCTCTGATACCAGAGCACTGTCACAAACCAACTGGTTATAAGCAAATTATGAAGATTGGCCCCATCGTGTTGGAAAGAATGTCAAAGACATTTTTTAACTGCCAAACGTGTGTTTTTGTGTTGTGTTATCTGTCTCTCTCTCTCTCTCTTTTTTTTTGGTCTTTTTAGGGCCACACCTGTGGCATATGGAAGTTCCCAGGCTAGGGGTCAAATTGGAGCTACAGCTGCCAGCCTCCACCACAGCCACAGCAACGTGGGATCCAAGCCGCATCTGCAACCTACACCATAGCTCAGGGCAATGCCGGATCCTTAACCTACTGAGCTAGGCCAGGGGTTGAACCTGCATCCTCATGGATATTAGTAGGGCTCAAGAACCACAATGGGAACTCCTAGAGTGTGTTATCTTCAGCTAGCAACCTGGATCCTCCTCAAGACCCCACAAGTCTGTGAGTTCATTTGGTACTTCCAGAACCTGCCACAGGGACTTTGCTGTAGCAAGTGCTCCAGGATACTTGTTAAACTAAACAGAGGGCTGACAAGCCTAGGACCCTGCAATTCAAATGAAGGAGAAGGGACTTTGTGGCTGCCAAACTTTTACCTTTGATAAGTTAGAAGGCTTATCTTGGCTGATAAAACCACTCCATATAGAGATTACAGAAAAGCTAGAGTTTTAAAGGTACAGGAGTCTTAGAAACCCTATGGTCCCACCCTCCTCCCCCACTCCCTCCCAGTCCTTCCCACCCCACCTCAGTTTTTTCCAGCTGAAGCCCAGAGAAGTTAAGTGAAATAACTGAGTCCACAGAGATCAAGTCTCCAGCCATAAATTCTAGCCATTGCTTCTTTTCCATTGTAAAAGATTTTGTCAGTCACTGTTTGGGGTTATAACTTTATCAAATCGCCAAGTCCCTGAGGTTTAGCTCTTTTTTATATATGAGAGTGAATGCGGTTAAGACTCTGCCAACTTGATGATTGCAGCCAAAGTCCTTTTCCTCCTGGACATGTTTATCCATTCCATGCATCAGGAAGATAAAGAAAAGCTCCAGAAAGTTTTCCCCAGGAGGCCCCAGGACTCCAAGTGGCTCTCTTCAGACACAGGTCAAAAAAATCTAACTCCCCGATGCTTTCTTCCTGTCTTGCAATAAAAATCTTGCAGATTCCTACTTCTGGGGCAGTGCTGAGTCTGGAAGCCTTCTTACTATTTAATTTTTTTAAGTTTTTATTGAAATATAGTTGATTTACAATGTTGTGTTTCAGGTGTAAAGTGATTCAGGTGTGTGTGTGTGTGTGTATTCTTTTTAGAATTCTCTTCCACTATAGATTCCTACAAGATTACAATATGTTGAGTATAGTTCCCTGTGTTATACAATAGGCCCTTGTTGGTTACCTATTTTTTATATAAGTATTTTGTATATTTTAATCCCAATCTCCTAATTTATCCCTCTCCCTTCCCTCCTCTTTGGTGAATAAGTTTGTTCCCTATGCCTATGAGTCTATTTCTGTTCTGTAAATAAGTTTATCTCTATCCTTTTTTTAGATTCTATATATAAGCAATATCATTGTCTAAGGACAATGATATTTGTCCTTCTCTGTCTGGCTTAGTTCACTTGCATGATAATCTCTGGGCCCATCCATGTTACTGCAAATGGCATTATTTCATTCTTTTTTATGGCTGAGTGGTATTCCATTGTGTATATGTACCACATCTTTAGCCGTTATCCGTCTAGGGGTGTTTAGGTTATTTCCATGTCTTGGCTGTTGTAAATAGTGCTTCTCTGAAAATTGGGGTATATGTATCTTTTCAATTTAAAAAAAGCCATTGGGAAATGTAGGTGTCCCTGAAGCTGCCAAAGCCTGTCACTGTGACTGTATGTCCAGGATGTGACTATGCATCGTACTGTAATATTGTGAGATAGCATCCTTGCTCTTTGGGGTCTTGGAGGCAGAACGTCAAGCCACCTATTTTGCATCACAGTGATGCAGTTTTGTCAGGAAGAAGAATATTTAAGTGACGACCCAGATAACTAACACAAGGAGAGAAATGACATCTTTTCCTTTGATGTTTCTACAGCTTCCCCTCACAAGAGAAAGCTCCGGCCTTAGCCTGTATCAGGGCCGTGATCGAGACTTACACAATTAAACAGATTCCATAGTTATAGGAAAAGGCAAACGATAGAACTGGTGCCTCGGACTTGTTCTTAAACTAATTTCTTAGGTCAGTAAGTATTCCTTTAATTCATTAAATTGATATTTGTGAAGGTGGCTGGCTCACAGCAAGTGCTCAGTGTATGTTAATTCCCCCCTTTTGCCCCACAGCACTGTACAGTGAGTGACCCGTGTTCACGACGTTCACTGTTTCTCTAAAGTCTTCTGAATCTTTGTTAGCAAGAAAATGTCAATAATATTTGGCCTCCTGAACTTACTGAGGAAAGAAAAATCTTTTGAGCTCCTTGTCCTAGGGATCCCCAGAGAACCAACAGAAAAAAAAATCTATATGTTTATGTATGTGTATATCGAAAGGGATTTATTGTAAGAAATTGGTGATTATGGAGACTGACAAGTCCCAAGATCTGCAGTCAGAAAATTTGGTGCCAGCCAGATTGAACAGGGATAGAACAGGTGCCTCAGACCCAGGAAAGCTGATGATTTAGTTCCAATCTGAGTCCAGAATCCTAAGAAGAGGAGAACCAAGGGTGTAGTTCTAGTCTGAAAGCCAGCAGGCTTTCAGCTTAGGAGGAGCCAGTGTTAAAGTCCCAAGGCAGGAGAAAAACCAATATCTCAGTTCCAGGTGCTCAAGCAGGAGAGTATCCCCTCTTGTTCATCAAAGAGTCAGCCTCTTTATTCTATCCAGGTCCTCAAATGATTGGCTGGGGTGGCCCACACTGGGGAGGGCCATCTGCTTTACTCAGTCCACCCATGCAAATGTTAATTTGTCCAGAAACACCCTCACCAGCACATCCAGAATAACATTTGACCAAATGTCTGGGCACCCCAGTCCAAGTGACACGTGAAATGAACCATCACACTCCTCTTCCAATGGGTGCCAGCCAGATTGAACTTTCAGATGTCACTTGTATGGTTGTAACAGAAAGGACTTTCTAGGAGTTTCTGTCATGACTGAGCATAAATGAATGCAACTAGTATCCATGAGGATGTGGGTTTGATCCCTGGCCTTGCTCAGTGGGTCAGGGATCTGGCGTTGCCATGAGCCATGGTGGAGGTCCCAGACTCAGGTCCCAAGTTGCTATGGCTATAGCATAGACTGGCAGCTGTAGCTCCAATTTAACCCCTAGCTTGGGAGCTTCCATATGCCACAGGTGCAGCCCTAAAAACACCATACACACATACACACACACACACACACACACACACACACACACACACACACAGGCTTTCTAGTTAAAATGGACATTTCAGCAGTGATGTGTAAGGAATCCAATTCTCTGTGCCTTCAGATGTTACAAAGAGCTCAGGACGTTTCCTTCCAGGCCATGTGAATAAATGGGATGCCTCCTATCCCTGTCCCCAAGAATCCGTTTTCAGGGATAACACAGGACCAGAGGGAGAAGGACGCCCTGAGTAGCAGGCTTGCCTCTGTCACTGTCCTAGGAAGAGATGCTGGTGGAAGCTGTCCATCTTCACTTTGGAAGAGAAGAGACTTGCCTTTAGAGGTGTTACAGGGCATGGAGATCAGAGCACACTTGACAGACATTCACGGACATCAGTGACATTTTAGTGCCTGTAGTTGGAAGGCAGATCATCTGCATAGTTATGACTGATTGAAAAGTAAGACTTTGTAAATGTGTTGCATTTTGGTCTTAGTCAGAAACCAGAAGCCTTTTCTTATTTGATGGCAGCAAGTTTGCACTGACGTGGCTGGTTGTGTGGGCTGCTGTGGTTAAGAGCATGCAACTATCAGGGCTCTAAGTGCAGATCTACCAACACAAAAGCAAACATGGGGAACCCTGTAGAGTTTTAGAGTGGGAATACAGTGAAAAAAATCAATGGCTGAAGAAGGTTTGTATTAGCTAGAATTTGTGCTTATGTTAGCTAGACTCTGTTATCTTTGTAATTAATCTCTAAAGAGATTATATCTTCTGTACCTATTGTGAGGTACATACTCGCCAAGTGGCAGTCTGAAAACATAGAGAACACAAATAACTTGTCCTAGAGAAGCATAGCAAGTAAATAGCAAAGCTACCTACAGGAGATTGAAAAGAGGGAGTCTGGTTCCCAGTCTGATCACCAAACTAGAGTTCTGTAGTTGTAGAGACTTCTCTTTGCAACTTAGACAAACCCACGATTCACCCCCATGACTCCACAGGGCTGCTGCCTTGTTCTGCCAAGCCCCAAGGGGATTATGGGGCAAAGGTTCTCCTTTTCTGCTTTCAGGCCATGCCACTCAAACCACAGGCAGAAGTGTACGGGGATGAAATGTAAGACCAGAGCTCATGGAGTCCGAGGCCTTTCCTCCAGACCCTTCACCGTCCTGCGTCTTTTACACCCCACTTGCTCCATCCACCATCAGCCATGAACCCCGTAGCCTTTTATACTCTCCATTCCACCCAAAACTTGGGTTTTCCTTTGAAGTTTTTGTTAGTTTTGTAGCAGAAATCTTGGTGCTGCATTCTAAGCAGTAGGTCTGCCCTCAGTCAATATCACCTTCTCCTGACTTGGTCCTCGTCACATAGAAAGAGGGCTTCCACTTCCAGGTCTCTTTGGAACCGGAGATGCAGTGGTGAGCAAAATAAACATGGCCTTTGCTGACACAAAGTTTATGTTCTAGCAAGGAAGACACATGTGATTCAAAGAATTACCCGTAAATGTAAAGCTGACTGCAACGGTGCTATAAAGGGAGGCTGCAGAGTTTGATGGATCCAGAGTTGGGGAGGTTGACCTATTCAAGGAGTTCACAGAAGTCTTCCCCAAGGAAGTGGAACAAAGTGCAGATCTGGAGCAAAAGGAGAGTATGTCACAGTAAGAAGCTGCTCGGAGGCCCTAGACTCAGGCAGGAAGGAACATGGGGATTTTGAGGAACCGAGAGAAGACCAGTGTGGCTGCAGAACCGAGGGTGGGGATGTGGTAGATGATGAGGGCAGATAAGGAAGCAGGGACAAAACCATGTCCAGCCCCTGTTAAGGATTTTGGCTTATGTACCTAGAGTGGTTCTTGCAATGCTGGCTTTTCATCGGAATTACCTGGGGAGCATTTTTGAAATACTGAGAAGAGGATCCCACTCCAGAACAACCATATCCAGATTTCTGAAAGTGAGACCCAAGCATAAGTGTTGCTTGTTTGTTTTAAAGCTTCCAGGTGATTTTATTGTGAAGCCAGGAGTGAGAATCATTGCCCTACATTAACAGGAAACCTTAAAATGTTTACAAGAGAATATATGTATCATGTTTGGTGTGTGTTTGGGGGGAGGTGGGTGCCATCATGAGATTTACATTTCGAAAAGCATCCTTTGGCTAGAACTGTGAAATTAGGAATGCTAGGAAGTAAAAGCTTTCAGAAAGGAGGCTGATTAAGTGATTACTGAATGATGCAACTTTGGAGTAGGGTAGCGTCATTGGGGATGAAAAGAAATGGTTAAAGATGAGAGATTTCTATTTGCTTAAACCACTGGGGCTGGTGGAGTGGTAAAATGATGGACTTTGTATAGGAGAAAAGAGAGAGAATGATCACCCAGGTTCTGCTTACCCAGCAGACTGGATAATTGTGCTGTTACTGAGCTGGGACCAAGGACTAGAACCAGCCTGGTAAAAGTGAGGGTGGAGCTTCAGTTTTGGCCCATGGCGTATGCTTTCCTTTCATAGTGTGCTTTACTTCTCCTTTCTCCAGGTCATCAATATGTCACTCACCAGTTCTTGCTATTTATTTTTCACTGAAACAACAGCAACACCAGTAACAACAACAAAAAAAACTATTGGGCACTTGGTAAATTCAAGCCATTGGCCTGATTAATCTGCCTTTGATTGTAACTCACAAAAGCTCTCTGATGAGTAAAATAACCTATCCTAGTAAATACGTGTATTTTCCTAGCAAAATTTTATTTCATCTTCTCCTTAAAATTTGTAATGTTGTGTATTTTTTAAGACATTTATTGCCAAGTGATACGCTAAAGCAAAAAGAACATTTTATTGTAAGGCTATAAAGGTATCTCATGGATACAAAGATGAATCTGGAAGAAAACAGAAATCAGGAACTCAGGACTTCAGGGTAGCTCTCCTTGGTTCCTCCTCTCGGCATCTCTGCTTTGTCCTTCTTCTTTTTTTTTTTTTTTTTTTTTTTTTTTTGGTTTTTTGCCTTTTCTTGAGCCTCTCTTGAGGCATATGGAGGTTCCCAGGCTAGGGGTCTAATCAGAGCTGTAGCCCCCGGCCTATGCCAGAGCCTCAGCAACGCAGGATCCAAGCCACGTCTGCAACCTACACCACAGTTCATGGCAACACTGGATCATTAACCCACTAAGCAAGGCCAGGGATCGAACCTACAACCTCATAGTTCCTAGTTGGATTCGTTAACCACTCTGCCACGACGGGAACTGCCTGCTTTGTCCTTCTTTCTCTCTCTTCACAAACCAGCTTCTAGGATGTTTCTTGTCAACATAAAAGAAACATGGCAGTTGACAGCTTCTGAGATTTAAGCGTTAGAGCTCGGATTGACTCGGCACAAAATCCTAAGGAAGGAACTTACTGGCTCAGTTGGGCCACATGAGCTCTTTCCAGCCCCTCAGCTATGGCCAGGAAGTGTGCCCTAGGAAAAGGTAATGGTCATCTCACACCGATTCATACACCCAAGGTCTTTATCTCGGATCATCACCAGTAATGGATGCTCCTGTCATAAGCCGTGGGGATTGTATCGGGACTGGCGTTGCAAATCCTGGAGAAAGAGAGGTTAGGCAAATAGTGCAAGTCTGCCGATACATCCCAACTGAACGAATTAACATATGTGAACCATCAGCTCTGAGAACACTTCCAAGAAGGTTGATAATTTTACACAATATTTCATTTCTCTGGTCTGATGTTATTATGGCATCTGAAGTTTCCAAAACTTCCAGAATGTCATATTTAGATAGTGACGTATGCCAATAGATTTGCATTTGTATATAATTTGGAGTATGAGGTTTTGAACCAATTCAACAAAGCAAAGCACTAGTTTTGAAATTTTGCTGACTTTATCATTTGCATTTCTGTCGATGGAAAATTATGTAACAGTTTCTAGCTCTTTTGATTCTCATTAGTATTTGATTAACACTGACTCCCCAAAGCCCTACAAGAAGGAACAGGAGTTGAGATTTCAGGAGCATTTCAGAAAATACAGACTTTGTTCCCTTGGAAATGAAGGTGAACACGTTAAATGACATGTCATGAGGAAGCTGATTTTGAGGGTGTATTCTTTTGGAAGTTCTAAGATAAAATGAGGGCTTTGCAAATTAATGGTGATAATCAGAAATAAAGATTTCAGATGAGCGTTCTTATGGCTGGGAGTTGAAAAATACTAGGAAATCATCCGGCCGGTATTTCCATTCTGACTTCTCAGGGTAGGGCCCTCCTGCAGATGCCATGCCTCTCGTATTCATGACCTTTGGAATTTTCCTTAAGGCATTTACAATCCAGTTGGGACAAAACGAGTACATGGTTAATAATGTTTATAAAATAATCCGATTTTTTTGTGTCTAGAAGACAGTTTACATGAGTTTAGAAAGAAGTCAGGGCCTGGGAAGCCAGGGAGGCTTGTATGGCCCTGCTCGGCCTGGCCCTCCACAAAGCTGGAAAGTAGCTGATCCTGTACCCCCTTATCAGCAAGAGACTGTGTTTTCTCCCTATTGGCTTCTCTGGGTTTTAACTTCCTTCTCCATCTGCTGGATGATCCCTCTAATTTGTTCCAGTCTTACTCTTAACTCATCTTCCACTAAGCCCTGCTAAGGCACTAACTGAAAAGTGAGGTATCTCCAATGCAGTGGGGTAGATGTTCAGGTTGGGAATTTAGATTCTGGACTTGACTCTGCTGTTACTAGTGTCATCTAGAGGTCATTTTTCTCATGGCCCCAGACTTCAGTTTCCTTATCTTTCAAACAAATGGAAAAGAAGTGGATAGATGTTCAACTGTCTCCTCGATGTTAAATTTTTAGCTTACAGATGTGATTGTACTTCTAAAACGTCTGAGAGGGACATTCCACCTCCTTCCTCAGTATAATTCAGAGCAAGAGTCAGCAAACTCTTTCTGTAAAGAGCCAGTAAACATTTTAGGCTTTCTGGGCCATACAGTCCCTGTTGCAACTGCTAACACTGCCGTGGGAGGGTGAAAGCTGCACAGATAATGAGAGGTATTTATAAAAATAGGTGATGGGCCAGAAGTGGCCTGCAAAGTAGGCTTTGTACCAAACCCCTGGTTTAGAAGATGCTGTCTGGGACCAAGCTGCTTGAGATCAAAGCTCAGCTCTACCAGCTACCTCACCTCTTTGTACCGCAGTTTCCTCATCTGTAAAGTGGGAGTGACGACACTGTACCCATCTCATGGGGTGGCTGTGGAGACTAAATGAGTTCATATGTGTAAAGCACTTGGACCTGTGCTTGGCTCATAAGTGTGGTAAAATATTCTCTTTTCACCTTCACATTGGCATTTTTTTTTCTTTTTAGTGCCACACCTGCAGCATGTGTAAGTTCCTGGGCTAGGGGCTGAATCAGAGCTGCAGCTGCTAGCCTGTACCACAGCCACAGCAGCACCAGATTAGAGCTGCATCTGCAACCTATGCCTCAGCTTGTGGCAACGCTGGATCCTTAACCTACTGAGGCAGGCCAGAGATCAAACCCGCATCCTCACAGACATTATGTTGGGTTCTTAACCCACTGAGCCACAATGGGAACTCCTGTTTTTCTGTTGATGTGCTTGGCTCAACAGCCTTTTCTGCAGGGAGGTGGTACTATGAAGGCAAGAACCATTCACCTGCCCAATCAAGAAAGATCTATCCTTGTATGGAAACTCCCTCTTCTGAGCTCTCTCCTGGTGAACAGTCATAGATATCTCCAAAGCTTCTTTCTAGAGCAAAAGCACAAGAACTTGGCCAGCCTTGAACTAATGGCTCTTGTGCTCCTATGTAGGATATTACTTTGAGTCTAAGACACATGGTCTTGTAGCCATCTGCAAAGTAGCCTCTTGGTAAGCCAAGTTTCTGAACCCCCTTCCAAGAAAGAGTGAATAAGGAACAGTTGGCAAAGCCACCTCTGTCCAAATACTGAGCCTCATGATGGGTAGCATACTGGGTTTTTAGTATTAGACAGGGATTGGTGAGGGAAGGTACCCTACGTGAGGGGACTATGACGATACAGTTTTACTGTGGTCCCACATGGCATGGGGTAGGGTGTGTGTGTTGACATTCATGGCCACATCATTGGTTTGGGAAACAAGTATGTATTCTTTTTTCCCAGGAACTGCCACCTCTTTGCCACGGAATTGTGTGTTAGGGTATAGCATTTCATGTTTAAAGAAGCTCTGTCCTTAGATTGCACCATCAGCCTGCATGGTTCCTCCTGTTTTTCACGTGGCACGGTGCCTAAGTTGTGTACAAGATTATTAATCCTTTACAAGGCCATTGTTGACAGACCTGTAATCATGTATACGAGTCATAAATCTTGTCTTCAGTAAGTCAACAGTGCCTGTTATATTTGGCAAGTACTTACCAGGCACCAGCTAAACCAGAATAGTTCAGGCCACGGCTAGACCAGTAAAGCCTGTGTCTGGACTTAGGAGACTTAGGTTCTTACCATGATTTTTTCACTAACTGGCTGTGTGACTTGGAGCATCAACTAACTTTAACATAGAGACAATTAGCTTATTTCCCTGAGCTTCAGTTTTCTTTGAAAAATGAGAGAGTTAAACTGGCTACATAGGATTCTTTTCTCTTGTAGATCATCACAGAATATTGGGTAGTGCTCCCTGTGCTATACAGAGGTCCCTGTTGGTCAGTCATTCCATGATCTATGTGGGAAAAAAATCTGAAAGAGAATGGATACGTGTATAATGGACTCACTGGTTGTACAGCAGAAATTAACATATGGCAAATCAGCTACACTTCAATACAACTTTAAAAGCAAACAAAAAGCTAGATACATAAGACACCTGTCAACTCTGTAATGCCGGATTACCCGTGGAGGGAGATGAGGTGCTCCCAGATGTCTGAAGTTGTCTGTGGATTAGCTAGATCCTCTTTGGCCCTTGCAGAATTTCTCCTTGATTTGTGGTGATGACAGATCAGCTGACAGTTATCAGCGATTAGATGAAAGCTGTCTAGAAGTGGAACATCACAGGTTCAGGATACAGAGCAGGTTAACTTGAAGGCGGGTATCACTGAACAATGAGGTAGCCTGTGCAGTGATCTTGGAGTCACACAGCCCCAGTGGAGATGTTTATCCTGTTGCTCGCCATCCATGAGACCCAAGTCAAATCGCATAGCCTTCCTAAGTCTCTCTCTTCCTCTATAAAATGGAAATCATGATGCCTGCTCTGCCTTCAACCCAGGGCTGATGCGTCAAATAATTCATGTCAAAGCCCTCTCGAAACATTAAAATCCAACAGAAAAGCCATCATAAGCATGGCTCCCCTCTTAAGACAGAAAACAAAAGATACGTATTTTTAAACATATTCACGGTTAAAGAAACTAATGACCTACAAAATATCTTAAATTAGAAGTAGTCATTCCTTCAAAATGCATGCATTCATAAGTGAAGAAAGGAAATCCTTGTTAATATCGTGATACAGTCACCCAACAAAAGATTCTAACCAATTTTAGAAAATTTGCTATTGTTCAGAATATAACCTTACCTGAACTAAAGCGTTTTCTTTATACACACAGCTTGGCAAGACCCAGAGAAAAAGGCAGTGTGGTAGGGGCCAGATTGGGAAGGGGGGGATGGTAATGGGTTTCCTTTATTCTACAGGGCTGCCTGAATACTCAGGGCTAGGTTCTGTCAGAAGCACTGACAGTTCTGGATCCCCTCCAGTGGAGGGAACAAAGGCTGGGGTTTCTTTTGAAAAGCTCTTTCTGAGCAGTGAGATTGTCCAACACAGTTTCCTTGATAAAGGGCTCATTATCTATCGGTGTGACTTTGCCCTTCATTTTTATGCTGGCAGTGCCAACATGAGCATATTTAAGCAAATCCTTTTTCCCCAGACAGCTGTAACAGCACCCTCACAATTTGTGCCAGTGCTCAAAGCTGAGGTGTAGAGTAAAATGCACTCCGAGCTAAGTTTCCAATAAGTCGAGGCACCAAGAAATATAATTTATTTGCTTGCTTTTCATCATATTCACACTTCCTATCCCTTTGCAAACGCAAGACCATTTTGAATTAAAAAAAAAAAAAAGAATGTTTTAGAATTGCTTCCTTACTCAAATACATTCTTACAGATCAAAGTGGTTGCTTTTGTTGGAATAAAGTGACTCCCAAACCTTGGGTAAAGGTGACCCTCTGGAAAAGAAATCCATATTAACAATGAACACGTAATAAATCAGTCTGAGAGGCAGCATCTGTCAAAGGATGGAGAAAATCTTGTGTCACGCGAGTATAAACAGGGTGATTAAGTCTGTCTCTACAAGGCAAGGCCGGAATGTGATGTTAGCTCAGGAAGCAGAAAGCTAAGTGTCCTGTCCCCTTCGGAAAAGATTTATCGTCAAGGAGTTCCTGTCATGGCGCAGCAGAAACAAATCCGACTAGGAACCATGAGGTTGCGGGTTTGATCCCTGACTGCACTCAGTGGGTTAAGGATCCAGCGTTGCTGTGAGCTATGGTGTAGGTCGAAGAAGTGGCTAGGATCTGGCTGTGGTGTAGGCCGGCAGCTCTGATTAGATCCCTCGCCTGGGAACCTCCATATGCCGCTAGTGCGACCCTAAAAATAAAGATTTGTCATCCAAGTGAGGTCACTTCATGGAGCCTAAACAAAGGGGAGTCAGACAATAAGAGTAAAAAAGTACCAGGGAGAACATTCCTGAAGTGGGGGATAAAAACACTCTGCCCGTTAGCAACAGGCACTCCATCAGCTGCCCAGGACATAGCAGTAAGGGGTCCCAGAGCCAAGATGAAACATCTTCAAGCCTTCCCAATACCATGTATGCTAGATGTTTTCAAGGTTCACCCACGTTGTAGCATGTGTCAGATCTCCATTCTTTTTTATGGCCAAATGATATTTCATTGCATGTCTGTACCGTATGTTATTCATCCATTCATCTGTTCAGAAACACCTGTGTAGTTTCCAGCTTTTGCCTATTGTCAATAATGCTGCTATGAACATTGCATACAAGTATCTATTTGAATCCATTCTCAAGATTTTAATTTGCATTTCCCTGAAAGCTAAAGATGCTGAGCTTCTGTACACGAGCTGATTGGCCATCCATATATCTTCCTGGGTAAAGTATTCAAATCTTTTGTCCATTTTTAAAAACTATATTGTATGCTTTTTTTAAATTTACTGTGTTGTGAGAATTACTAATGTAATTAATGTTATTATACGTACAAGTCCTTTGTTAGATATATATTTTGCAAATATTTTCTGCAAGATATGGCTTTCTGTTTTCATAGCCGTGTCTTTTGAGGAGGAGACGTTTCCAGTTCTGATGAAATCCAACGTATTGGTTTTCTTTCTTTTATAGTTTGTGATTTTGTGTCCTAATATTTATGAAACCTTTTCTAAACCCATGTTCTCTTTTATAAGTTTTATAGTCTCAGCTTTTAAATGTAAACCTATGGTCCATTTCTAGTTAGTTTTTTTATATGGTAGGATATCAATATCAAGGTTCGTTCATTTTTTTTTTTTCTGGCATGTAGCTTTCCATTTGCTCCATACCTGGTTATGTTTTAATACTACTCATAGACTGGCAGCATGGGTGTCCTCAAATCTGGTTCTGAATTACTCAGACCCCCAGAAGTTCTATCTGAGCAGCCCTTATATTCTGTTACCTTAATGGTCACAAAAACAAGAATTTCAGGGGCGTTCTCTGGTAGTCTAGTGGTTGAATTTGGTGCTTTCACCGCAGTGGCCTGGATTCAAACCCTGATTTGGGAGTGGAGATCCCACATCAAGCTGATGCATGCTGCAACCTAAAAAATAAGAATTTCATGTTGGGTATCTTTTAATCCTGCAGACCTTTCTCCCTTATTGAGTGTCTGCACCCTGGCATTCAAGAAAACAACTACACAAGTTTTGTTTGTTTCATATTTTATCAATTCAACTGAAATGACCATAACTTTTTTAAAAATCCAGCTTCTTAGGTCAGGGGACTTTGAGAGCAGATATTGAGTAGAATTATCTGCAGCTATCACTACAGTGACTTATTTTCTTCTCTCTCATGCTGGTTGATTTATTTAGCCTTATTCCCAAAATATGAGGAATGAAGAGCTGAAGGACAGGAATGCCCAGACCATAGATTATAACCAAAGAACTGAGTATAGGTGATTATGACCAGACATGTTCTCTGGGGTACAGTCAGGAACTTGCCTCTCCTTTTACTACTTCAACCTGGTTAACAGCACAGACAAGCCCCGAAACAATCGAAGAAGGATTCTAGAACTGATGGCCTTCTGAAGTCTCACTCTGCTAGGTAAAGCACTATTCCGGCCAATGATGTTTCTTCAAGTTTCTCTCGCCATGTGTTTAACCTGGCTAACTCACAAAGAGTGGAAAATGTTAAGCTAAGTAATACAAAGATTGATTCCCCCCTCCCATTTCAGTTATCAGGGTAGGAGATAGGGAAAATAAAAATATTGGGCAAAATCCCAGAGTATTTTGCCCCAGGATTGCTGCACTGGTATCTCACCCATTCCCAATTCTCAGTCATTGAATGCCTGCAGTGTTTGGTGTTGCAGAGAACAGAAGATTCAAAAGACCCACTTAGTTTTATGATGCAAAGCACTGGTGTTCATAATGCTTATGGGCCTTAACCCAGGTTTCAAAAAAAAAATGTTGAATGAATTTCTAGCATTTAATAATTGGTAAATTGCCCATAAAAAAAATCTGTATTTCCAGCTTCTCTCTGAAAATTGGAAAGCCTGGCAGATCTGGGCTTACGTTCCTGTGTGGCTACAGGTCAGCTCAACTCTGTTACCAGCGCCTCCCTTTAATACCAGCCATTTGGATGCCATTCTCTCCCAGCTGGCCTTCCTGATGGCACCCTTTCCTACCTAGATCCTTCAAGTGGTTCTGAAACCTGGCTTCAGGCATTGGAAGCACGTGAGGAACTTGAGAGCTACTGATGCCTATTTTCCAGCCACCCAGAATTTTGATAGGATCCATCTGGTGTGCAATCCAGGTACTGGGATTTTTTTTCCTTATCTTTTTAGGGCTGCACCTGCAGCAAATTGAAGTTCCCAGGCTAGGAATTGAATCAGCTGCAGCTGCTGGCCTATGCCACAGGCATCTGCGACCTATACTGCAGCTTGCTGCAACACCGGATCCTTAACTCACTGAGCCACAATGGGAACTCCATGGGTTCGGGGATTTTTATAAGCTCTTCAAGTAATTCCAAATGTGTAACCAAAACTGAGGAGCCCCGTCTAAGAGCATCTCAAACTTTAACTTGCCTTATCACCTGAGGACCTTGTTAAAATGCAGGTTGTGATTCAGCAGGTCTGGGATTCTCCATGTCTAACAAGCTCCTATATGGTACCAGTGCTGCTAGTCTATGGACCTCTCTTTGAGAAGTAAGGCTTGAAGGCATTTGTCTTCGTCTTTGATTTCGAACCCTAAACTACAGACTTAGGTTGCAAGTCTAATGGAAGCTTATTCTAGCACTCATATTACTGAAGTAGCTGGAGTGAAGGTGGCAAATGAGAATATCCCACTTGTCCTCTTTGGGGGAGGGTATTCTAAGTTTGCTGTGGCCCCGGGAAAGCCTTTCAAAGTGCTGGGAGTCCTTGATTCCCCTGGGTCTGCCCTCCAAGCCACCTTCACTGTCACCAGTTGTGCATGACAACCCTCCCTGCCTTTGGCAAACTGTGCCTCCTCTGACATTTTGAGCTCTTTGATGGTGGCGATGCCTGCTAGCCAGCAGTTCGGCTGTTACTGATTGAATAGTAATGTTTATGAGTTTGAGTGTTTTATTGCAGTGGTTCAGATGTGCGCCCAGATGTCCTAGGCCTGGAGCAATGGTTCTCAAACTCTACATGCCATTTAGAAGGCATATTAAAACAGATCCACAGGCTCCACCCCCAGCACATCTGATTCACTGAGGAGAGAATTTGCATTTCCAACAAATCCCCAGGAGGTGATGCCACAGTTGGTCCAAAGACCTCGAAGCTCCCTTGGTTTTACCATAGGGCTTCTCATAAGTTACATTTTGGGAATCCAGATAAGATTTGATTAAAGAAAATGGTTAATTCTTAAAATTTTGAATACTGTTGTTTTGGTGCCTTTTGCTTTTATCATTTCATAGAAATTAATAGAAAATGAAAATAAATAAAATTTGAATATTAATGATATGGTAAGGAGGTTATCAGTTTGAGAGATGAAACAAGACTAAAATTATTCAGTTTATGGAGAGTCAGATTGTCCTTCATGGAACACTCTTTGGACTTATGCTATGTGTTCAAGTATGATGGAAAAAAATTAAAGACAGGAGTTCCTGTCGTAGCTCAGTGGTTAATGAATCCGACTAGGAAGCATGAGGTTACGGGTTCAATCCCTGGCCTCCCTCAGTGGGTCAAGGAGCCATGAGCTGTGGTGTAGGTCACAGATGTGGCTCGGATCCTGAGTTGCTGTGGCTCTGGCGTAGGCTGTCGGCTACAACTGCAATTAGACACCTAGCCTGGGAACCTCCATATGCCGAGAGAGTGGCCCAAGAAATGGCAAAAAAAAAAAAAAAAAAAAAAAAAGACAAAACATATACTGTCAACAAGCTGCTGAGGTCTATCTAAAAAAGGAAGCTTGATTAAGGATTTCATGCTATTTTTAGGCTGAGGGGAATAGAACCCTGTAGTAGCAGTACATAAGTGTCTTTCCAGGAACTCATGGTGAACAAAAGGAGACAGCTGGTAAGGTTTCTTCAGACCCAAGCCTAAAGGAAACAGAGCAAATATAACAGCAGTTGTGTTTCAGCTTATTGGAATGGATCAAAGTAATTCTATCACAGGGTGAGACACATTTCATTTACAGACGAGCAATATATGGTACCGTTTCAGACGTAGGTGCGAATGATAAAGTTTGGTAAACTCTATATTTCTTTTGAGATAAAATGGATTTTTAAACAAATAGGTAGGTGTCTGTTTTTGTATCTTCACTTCAAGAAACATGTGGAAATAACAAAAGTGCCAGAGCCTGAATAACCGAAAGTAGAACTAACTTGTCCGTTAGAATGTGAGTCACATTTAAGAATGATTATATTTCCTAAGGACAGACAATAAATTTCAGGATATTCTTTCCTCTACTTCCAACGCCAGAGGAATAAACCACCAAATTCAAAGTTTGACAAAAGTCTAAATACTTGGTTTAAAAAAAAAAAATCTTGCAAGGAAATTGGGAAAAGGACTTTAAGGCAAGTAGGCTGGGCGGCTGCAGGCCTCAAAACCGCAGAAAGAGGAATCTGGGAAAAGCTTTTTAAAAAGCGGACTCTTAACAGGTTTTAATGGGCGAAAGAGGAACACAGGGTGCTGGCATCTCCTCCTACCGTCAGAGGAAGGTTTGAATCAACATCAGATTTTTCTTGTGCAACTTAAGTAATGAGTATTAGCTGAAGAATCCGCATTTGAAAATTAACAAATTTAAGGGGCCATACAATTCACGTGAGCTTCCTCCTACGACTCCACGAGTAACAGGGGGTCCTCGATCTGTCTGAGCGACCTACTTTTGCTCCGACATCTGAGGACTGGGAGGGATCAGCCAGCGTGCGCCCTCCCCATAAAACTCTGCCCTTCTGGCGGGCCCGCCTGACTGCGGGTGGCGGCGGTGCCAGGCTCCTGGAGTTCGGGGCAGGCTGCGGGCGCTCGTCCCTCCGGTTCACCCTTTCACCCCTCCTTCACCCCCGGGAGCCATGCGGGGTGGCGTGGTTTTTCCGCCCACTCCTGAGGCCGCTCTGGCGAGGCCGGGAATTGCAGGTCCTCCCCGCTTTGGTTGAGCCTGGAATCCGAGTCCTGCCCTAACCAGCAGTTCTGCTGGGGCGCAGGGGGCTCAAAAGGGGTTTGTTTCAAGACTCTAGGATTAGAGACGCAGCCTCTAAGTCTGAACTTGCCCTCGACCTCCCCCAGCTCCGCCGCCTCCGGTCCCGGAGACGCCCAGCAGCCGGTTCTGCCGCGGGCGGGCAGTAGCCTGGCCCGCCCGGCGGGCGCACACCCAGAGCGCTCGGCCCTGCCGCCCGGGGCATCCCCGCGGCTGGGGGCGGAAGGCAAGCACCGGCTGCAGGAAGGGTCTGCCGGACCGGAGCCCCGCCCGCTGGCCGCTGGGCTCAGAGGCCGGCACTATGAATGGCAGCGGCCGCGGGCGCGGCGCCAGCAGAGAGGGGCAGAGACGCGGGCGCTGGTTGGCGCGGGCTCGGGGGGGCGGACCCCGTGGGGCGGACCCGGAGGCGGAGCTTGAGTCGGGTGCTGGAACTGCGGGCGCACGGAGAGGAGTCGCGAGCAGCTGGAGCGGAGTTGGAGGAAGCAGCGGCCGCGGCTGGGGCAGCAGGGAGCGGGTCGGAGACAGCGAGCTCGAGTCGAGAACGGCTGGCGGGTCGGAATCGGTTAGGGACGCGTTGGAGACGTGCGCGCCAGAACCGACGCTGCAGCCCGGGCCGGGCAGAGGAAGGAAGCCGGCTGGCGGGGGAGGTAGGCGGCGGCAGCGGGTCCGGGTGTGTGCTCGGGAGGGGGAGGCGGTGCGTGCGCGCGCGGCCACCGCCGCTCTCTTCCTGTCACCAGCAGCCGCTTCTCCTTCTGCAGAGCCGAGCAGGGGAAAGCGGGCCGGCAGCCGTCCTCCCTGCCGCCAGCATCTCCCGCTGGCCGGGTAGCCGGGGGCCCCTCTCGCGGCCAGCGTCTTGGGTGCTCCCGGCCACCTCGTTGGTTGTGCATGCCGCCGGGCGCATTCGTCCCCGGAGATGCAGGCGAACTCGGGCTTCCGCCACCGTGCCTCCGTCACCGCACACTTCTGAGGGTCCCCACTGTCGCCTTGCAGCTTTTCGGGGCCCTTCAGCAGCGGAGAGCGCCCCGACCACTGCCTTTCGTTAGCGGGAAGGAGCGATGCCTGCCCCCGCGCCCTTTGGCTGCACCCAGGTCGCTTTTCCTCGGGCGGGCGGGGCGACGAGGGTCCCCGGAGCTCGCCCCCAGCCCCCGCCCTCCGAAGTTTGCTTCCCTCCTCTTCCGGGGTGGGGGAAGTGCGCCTCGGGGAGGCTGGCCGCCGGGGCCCTAACTCGGAGTGTGGTGCGGGCCGGGCCTGAGCAGGTTGTTGGAGGCAGATTTAGTGGGGTCTTGGAACAGCCCGGAAATCCAGCTTTTTGTAGCGCGGAGCGAGACTGTTGGGACCTGCCCAGCAATATGGAGCCGGCTAGAGAGAGGGAGCATGCAAGCCCGAGCTGAAAGATCGTGGGGAATTGTCTGGAAACCACAGCTCTCACACTCACTTCCCAAGACCAGAAACTGCCCAACACATCACAAGACAAAGAGAACAGGAAAGCTCAGGCCAAGCGCTCCAGTGCAGAAATATACTTTGGTGACCGGAATTCGAGCTTGAAATGTAAGGGTGTGAGCGGAATGGCTGTTACGTGTTGAACGCACAATGTGTGTGAACTGGATTTGGGGAAATTATTTGGCTTTTCTGGGAGCAGTTAATATCAGAAAGGTCTCACTTTTACCGTTAATCCTTGGTGGAGCTGCAGCGCTCTTGGTGTCTTGAGTATGAGTATACTCTTTATTTGGGGGAGTTTATGACTTTAGAAGCAGGGGCGGGGTGAGGGTGGGTTTTTTTTTTTTTTTTTTTTTTTCGGTTCTTTTCCTCTTTGCTAGTCATTGCGAGGTGCGAATGGATAAAGCAGTTCCGGGTTTTGAATGCAGCATAAGATTGTCATTTCAGTTTGGTGAGGCTGGAGTTTTAGTTGTTAGGCGGGACATTCATAAAGTTAGAGACCCAGGCGGGATGTGGAATGGTTTTTGAATATTTCATTAGCTTGTGCTGCCTTTCAGCAACTTTAAAGCTGGTTAGGTATTAGCCTGAAAAGGTCAGAGTAGGTAGACAGGTTTAGTTCTGGAGCAGGCTCATTGTACAGATCATTGAGAATTTGGCGACTTCAGCAAAGAAGGCCACAAACATCTTTTATCATTGAAAAAGGCAAAAAAGCACCCTTCTGACCACAATTTTTTGATAGATGATACTGTTTTTGAAATACACAGTTTTTAAAAGGCAGCGAATTGTAGTTTTCTTAGGGAACAAAACTTAAGTCATTTGGAAGCAAGTGCTTTGGTCATTACTAAGAAAATACCCTGTGTGTGTTGGGGGGAGGGTCCTCAAAAGTTTGGTTTAGAATCAAGGTTTAAACTGGAAAGGCCAGTGAAGGAAGCTCCCTGCCTTGTAGAAGTGTTGGGTTATGTCACTGCTGGCCCCTTCAGCTTTTATATGCCAATTGCAACTAGAGAGTTGTTCTTTTTCCATGGAAGTGTATAGATTTTTGTGATTGGAAGAGAGTTTTATGTATCTGATACCAGCGTTGAATGTGTGATGTGCATTTGCTTTTTAACTTGCATCTTAATTTGGGACCTGTTCTTGTCACTTGCATAATAGATATTTGCATTGTCCACCCTATTATCTGCTGTTTTATCTGCTTTTGTAAAATGTTATCACTGTGTTTCTTCATCTTTGTGATGCTGATAGCCAGTGTGAAAAAGCATTTCCCTTCCCATTGATTAATTATATTACCTTTCTATAACTATTTCTTGAAATTTAAATTTTTCAAGAACAGTAAATCCCTGCTGCATGACTTTAGTTTTGGGAAACAGAAGTGGTACAATAAGTCATAGGTGGTATGTATTTTGGTCACTGACAGTTGGGAGTTTTTCTGCTGGAGATGTTAAGGGCACCTAAGCTGATTTTTGAAGAGTTTTGTATCTTCAGTGAAAGCTTGCCCCACTTACCCAAATTTTGTGTTGCTTAAAGTGTTGCCCATATGTTTAAATTTTTTCATGAATGCCATGTAATTCTTAGGCCAATGTGTTGGTCAGAATCCCTCTTTTTTTTTTTTTAGGTAGCTCAAGGGAGTATTTTAAAAAGGCATCCATTCTGAAAGATTGTCCACATGCTCATTAAAACAGGAACAATTCTAGTTCAGCTTTCATTGTGTTTGCATTTTGTGATATGCAAAATGAGTTTGATTGAATAAAGAGGTGGTAAATGACCAGACTGAAAAAAAAAATGATTTCATGGTCAGGTAGAATATAGAAAGCTGAGATTATGTTTGCATTTGGTGTTTTGCTTTTAGTACTCCCACAACTGAGGCGTACACAATGCAGAAGAAAAAGGGAAGTGACTTTCAGTGTATTACACATTTTAAACAAGCTTTCCACAGCACTTGGCCTTTTGGAGGGCACAGAGATTTGCAAGTGAAGGCAAGAGAATTTAGCATCTGGGTGAAGCCCTCAGAAGAGAAGTTACTTAGCAGTGGAAAGGAGGAATTATCACTTAGTTTTTACCTTACAGGGCATAACATCAGTTATGTGAAAGCTTTTAATAAAACACTTAGGTTGTAATTAATTTTTAAAACGTTGGTCCCATTTATTGCTTTTTGTCCTCTTGTCTCTTCTACCTACACCCTAATATGATTACCTGCCATGATTCTGCAAATGCTCTTACTGGAATTACTTGCTGAAGAGAGTGGCATTTAAAGGCCATTTCATGTACATTATGCCAAATGAGCTGAAAATAGGCTATGTGATTACTCTTGTCTGGTTGGGTGACATTAGGTTTTTGGGTTTTTTTTTGTCAATTTATTCATTTGAAAGGATGGAGTGAAGGTGGTATACCTTTCACTTACAAAAAATCCTACTATAAAAACATCTTTAGAGATTTTTATCCTCCTGGGTTTGTTTTCCTTAAAGTAAGTCCAATACATACCCTGAGGCACCTGTAGTCAAAATAGCTTTCTCATTAACAATCACCCCAGAGAGTAGTGGAGTCTCAGGAGTCTGGTAAAAGTGTGAAGAGACCCCACCAGTGGGTGAAGTGAGTGAATCAAGCCAGGTGTCGGGGCCAGTGTGCTTTGCCCCCTCACCATCTTCACTGGACCCCCAGTGGTCTGGCCCCAAGGCTCAGTCCCAGGAGCTAGGGCTATAACCAGAGGACACAGTTGCCTTCAGTCCCTGGAGGATTGCAAGAATGCTGTCATCTTTTCTCTTTGAAGGCAGCTAGGCAGCAGCCACCAAACTCTGCTGGAGAGGAGTGTTGTCCCCTGACTCCACCTCCCGCCTCATACCACTCTCTCACACAGCCTCAGCCCCTCCCAGGTCTCCTTTGCCCTGACCTCTATAGAACCACCCTCTGCCTCAGGACTAGATGGGCAGAGTCCACAAGCAGCCCTTATCTGTCTATCTATTTACTCTGAAAAGGAGTTAAGGAAACTGCAGAGAGTTTTCTTTTGGCTAGCTTCAGGATTCTTGCAGTACAGTTTGCAGCTTTGACAAGCCATGCCAAGGACAATTCCTGGCAAGTGTTCTGGTTTTAATTATGAATTGTGGCATTCAATACACTAATGGTACCAATAGTAGTAACACTAATAATAATTACTAGCCATGTAACTTACGGCAAATTATTTAGCTTCTCCATGCTGCTTTTCCCATCCATAAAATGGCGATGATAATTGCACCCAGAATGGTTGCAAGGATTAAATGAGTTGATATATGCAAAATCGAAAGAACTGTGCCTGGCCCCAAGAAAGCATTCTATTGGTGTGAACTATATTAAGTTTTAAGCATCAAGCGTGGAGACAAGTCTTTGTATAAATAATTTCATTGACTCCTCCTGTTAACTCTCTCAGGTGTACGTTTGCTTATTGTATCGGCCTCACTGATGAGAAAATTGTGGCACAGGGAGGTTTAAGTAACTTGACCGAGGTGAAAAATCTAGGCACCCATGGGGACAACCATTTGGGTGTGCAGCCCCGTGCTTACACTCACCTTCCCAAGCATTGTACACTGTAGCCTTGTTTCTTCACCAGAGGAGGGACTTTAGATCATCTGCTTCACTCCACCCATCCCATGGCCTCCTCAGAGCCTCTTCACTGGGATGATGTCGGGAACTGGAATGGTCTCCTCCATGCCTTTTCTGGGTGATGGGCAATGTTTCTCAGGCCCTGGGAGCCACAGTGTGAGTGCTGGCATGGCCCTTTGTCCCAGCCTCTCAGTGATGACTAGTGAGCCTGAGAGCTGCCTCTAGCTGGGCCAGGGTCTCCCTGCCCATCCAGCAGTACGTAGCGCCATCCCATCACTGTGCTTTCTGGAGCATTCTCTATCCTTGTTCTTTGACCCAGGCTGGTCCTGCCCTCTCCCTGCACCCCCTGCCCTCTCCCTGCACCCCCTGCCCCCACCTCCCCTACACACTCCCCATCCCCCAGAGGGCTTCCCTGAAGTACAGATCCTGCCCTGAGCCAGGCAGCCCCCAGCCACATTCTCATTGGTTTAAAAATGACTGGAGATGGAGTTCCCATCGTGGCGCAGTGGTTAACGAATCCGACTAGGAACCATGAGGTTGCGGGTTCGGTCCCTGCCCTTGCTCAGTGGGTTAACGATCCAGTGTTGCCGTGAGCTTTGGTGTAGGTCTCAGACGCGGCTCAGATCTTGAGTTGCTGTGGCTCTGGCGTAGGCCAGTGGCTACAGCTCCGATTCGACCCCTAACCTGGGAACCTCCATATGCCGCGGGAATGGCCCAAAGAAATAGCAAAAAGACAAAAAAAAAAAAAAAAAAAAGACTGGAGATATTGGAGGACCATGACTTTGGGCTTCATCTGAGCCCCTCATTGTGTTTTGCTTTAATTGAGATAAAATTCACATTCCCCCCAAATTATACTCTAAGCCCGTCCTTTTGTATTGAAATTCATTTTGTTTGGTCGAAATTTTAACTATTTGTTTTGATTTTCACGATTTTCGAGACACCATATTTGAAAGTGAAAAGATTTCTAGATTTTTTTTTTTTTTTCCAGTTTTTAGAAAGACTGTGTGGATGTAGTTGGGGAGCTTGCCCTACTCAGAGCTATCCCACTGAAGATGGAGAGACGAAATGTAGAGAGGGGTCCGGAAGCCACTCTGTAGTAGCTTTGCAGCTGGATTGAAGGTCCATTTTTGTGCTGCGACCCAGTGCTAAACTGCTGTTTCGTGGTGGGATAGACTCACATGATCAGGACATATTGATTTATTTAAAGTGATCTGAAAATATCCTTTATTCCTGCCTCCCCATCAAGTTTGCTAAATCTCCATCCTTTTTTAAAAGGGGGATGAGTAAGTCAGCAAAGTCAGAGGGCTTTTCAAAGGATTTTGGTTGGTGCTTTGCCCAAATGCCTGCGGGTTAGAGGGTTAAATTGAAAATTTACTTTCAGGCAGTTGTGCGTTAAGAAGTCATGGATTGCTCCTTGTCAGGCTTGAGAAAAAACTTGATGCTGAGGAACAAGATGAAAATTTCTCAGTATTTTAGCAGAGAAAAATATGTCTTCTGGATTAATGGTAATGCAGGCAGTCTTTAAAGGGCTGGAAAGACAGGAGCAAAATAATTCTCTTGAAGGAACTTTTGAACAGTTACATATAATGTTGTGTAAGAGTAAGTTAGTTTGTTATTCGTTCATAGGATGCCTTTCTAACCTTTTGTTACAGTAACTTAGGTATATGCTAGCTTGGAGTCTGTGTTGTCAGAAAACTGCCTTGGTTGCTGGAAAACATTAAATTATGAGTGGTGAATATTATCCATATATAAAAACTGCTAGCACAGAAATGATTCTGTTGGAGGCGCGTGGAAATAGGTCAATGGACAAGTGTCTGTAGCCAAAGAGATTGGAGGTGTGAGCTTGTGAATCTGGGCAACATGTAGTTTCGGCTCCACACTGATCACAAGAGAGTTAGGCACTAGCAAGCCGCAGGCTGCTGAGTCTTCTACAGTGTTGGGAAAGGTGAAGGTGAGAGAAAAGAGAACCTACCTGTCCTCTCATGTGACAGCCCTTATGACTGTGTTTCACATAGCCCCCTAAGGAGGAGCTGAGTTGTTAGAAGTTGTGCTGTGATGGGCCTGGGATAGCAGCAGAGGGCTCAGATGCCAAGAGGCGTACAGGTGGCAGAAGCTTAAGCTTGTAGAGCAGAAATGGGCAGGATTCCAGGAGAGGGCAGCCTTCCAGAAGTGATGTGCCCCATATTCTTTTATTCACTAGTTTATTGACTTCCTTGGCATGGATGCATTTTAATGAAGTCTCTTTGGGAGAAAATTTGCCTGGTCCAAGATGCCTGGCCTCAGACTTGAGGCTACTGCTGCTGGATTAGAGTGGCTTCGTTTCTTGCAGGTGTTTTTGTGAAAGGGCCACCAACACTATCAGGAAGGCCACGGTCACAGAAACTAAAAAGCAGGCACCTTCAGGGTTAATCTGAGAGGTCAGAACATGCAGGCAAAAAATCTGCATCCTTGACCCCATGGACATATCTGGGCCATCCAAGCAAGTTGAGTTTGAACATTAGGTTTTAGGGTGTTAAAAATGGTGGCTCTCAGAGTTCCCGTCGTGGCTCAGTGGAAATGAATCCCACAAGTAGCATCTACGAGGACACAGGTTTGATCCCTGGCCTTGCTCAGGATCTGGCATTGCTGTGGCCTGTGGTGTAGGTCACAGACAGGGCTCGGATCTCGAGTTGCTGTGGCTCTGGTGTAGGCCAGCAGCTGCAGCTCCAATTCGACCCCTAGCCAGGGAACTTAAATATGCTGCTGGTACAACCCTAAAAAAGTTGGGGGTGGGGGAGAGTGAGAGAGAGGAAAAGGTGCCTCAGAAGCCACACTGCTTAGATCTAAACTCTAATTCCACCTCTCGCTTGTTGACTATTACCCCAGCCAAGACACTAAACAGATCTGAACCTCAGATTTCTACCTATATAAAGTGAGAATATCAATAGTACGTACCTCACAGTTATCTTCCTATTGAGCATGTTAATACACAGAGCTCCCAGTAAATACTCAATGCTGGTGATTGAATGGGTGATGCTGATGATTGAATGGGTTAATACACCTGTGGCCTCCAGTATTAGATAAAGACTATGATGACAATAACAGTCATTAAAATGGGCATGGCCGTTAGGAGAAAGTGTACAGTGTGCTCTAGGGTAGAGCTGCCTGCCTCCTCCCTCCAGCCAAGGTCTGTCTCTAGCTCATGATGGGATGCACTCCAGTTGCCACCCACAGGGCGAGTCCGAGTTGGCTCCTCTTAATGACTCTCCAACCACTTAATTGGCACTGAAACATGGGCGACCTTGAATTGTTTTGATGGGTCCTCCTGGCCTTGATTGTGGAGTCCCAAAAGACAGGAATGATGTGTTCTACTGGCAGTCCAAAAGCCATTGGTGATCTGGGGTTCTTTTTTCAGTCGCGGGTCCATAGTTCTGCACAGATTTCTTACAGAGAAAATAAGGATCTTCTTACAGACAGTGAGGGAGGGGGACTTTGTAGAGACATGTCAGTCTCTGGCACCTGTGCTGGCAGTTGCTATTCTAGAGTCTGGCCTTGCTGAAGTCTTCAGGTGCCTCAGGGTTCTTTATCTCTTTGCACAGATTTAGCCTCAGGCCGACTAATCCAGAGGGTTTTAGGTTTGTACAACCTTGACCAGATATGGAGCCTTTTATTAAGACAGTGTCCCCTGGTGAGGACCATGCAAAGCTACATAGGTATGCTATGAGCAGGGCTCGGTGGCTGCTGAGGGCTGTGTAGAGGGGAGAGGAGGAAGGGGTGGGGGGCAGAGAAGGAAGGAGAGAGAGGTGTTATTATACCTCCATCCTGTTAAGTGAGATTCTTAGGCCAAACTGGCCTCCTTGGTTGTTGAAATAGAGGAAGCCATAGGCGCAGCTGGAGTAAGGATCTACCCAGCCTACTAGAGGATTTTTTTTTTTTCTTCTTCCAAAAAGACATGCATTGCCAGGAAAAGCTAAGAAAAATCTCAAGGCAGATTTGGAGGAATTAAATTATTCTTAGGCATATTGCCTGGTTTCCAGGCATTTAGGGATATGTAAATTTTCATGTTCTTTAGAGTTCTGTGTCTCATTTGTAACAGAGTACATTAGTACTAAAAATGGGATTTGCTAGTTCTACATTTTTGTGTGAATTTATGCAGTGAATATTTAATTTGACTCTGGATCTATCAAAAGGAGAGGCTGTCTTCAGACATAATATAGTTTATTTTTCTCATATGCTCTACCGGCTGCTTTCATTTTTTTTTTTTCCCTCTCACGACTGAAATACAAAGTAGAATCCTATCCCAAATTAATATTCTTGCTGCACAAAGATCCCCAGTGTTTGTTTTTGCTTCTTTTAATGTGTAACTCTCCTAAGAGCGTTATTGTATTACAGCTAAGAGGCTTTGGCCTTGTAAAGTTGAATACTTTACACTTCTGAATGCCAGCGTAACAATTAATCTGTGATTAGATTTTGCTGCTTAAGATGCCTACACCACAGAGTGCCTATAATATTAAACTTCTAAAGGGCTCCACTCTTTAAAACTTATAAAGCTCTCTTTGACATAGCACACCGAAATTGGGAGGCTATTGTTTTTATGGCTTTATTGTTCAGTCAGCTTAACAGAAACCTTTTAGTGTGCTTTTGCTCTTTATAACAAAGATAATGTGGAGAAATGAATGGGGCACAAAGTGTGTCTGTGTGCATGCTGTTCACTGCTGTTCTCTCTCCAATCCGTGTGGCCTTACCACCTCTCTAACTTAGCCTCTGACTCTCTAATCCCTCTGCTTCCACTATATTCAAAAAAGAGAGAGAAAAACACTTGCATTTCCCATTTCCCCCTTCACTGAGCCACCTTCACAGAGTACTCCTGCAGCAAGCATCTCCACTTATCTTCAGTTCTTCCACTCCGTAAACTCTAGTTACTATCCTCAATACCAGCTTTCTTCAGTATGTGATGATTCCAGGATGGATGGAGCCCCTGTGTCCTAGCTCTGCCTCCCTTTCCCCCTTCTGGAGGCCTCTGCAGGATTTAGTCTTAGAGATCAGCTTTTCCTACCTGAAACCCTCCACCCCTTGTTTCCAGAACATTGCATTGTCTCCAGACCTTGACTTTTCCTTCTTAGTGGCATTCACTGAGCCTCCGTGTTTGGTCCTTGGATTTATTATTATTTTTTAAACTTTTAATATTTTTTCCTGTGAGTTTCTCCATTCCATTGAATTTGGCTTTGCCATGTTTGCAGCTGATTACCTGATCTCGAGTGTGTTCCCTCTCCTGAGTCACTGTCAAGGTTTTCAACTGCCCACACCTGTATTTGGATGTACAGCATCACCTTAAGTCCACCAGGCCTCCTGCATCCCTTGGCCTCATAGTGGTAGCTTCATTCTTCTCATTTACTCGGGATCAGACACCTTTTGCTTCTCTCTCCCTTTTTAATAATATGTCATCTTTATTGGTTTTTAAGAAATGAATCAATATAAAATTCAAATAGTAATCAACTTTGGGGTAAAGGAAAAAGTGGGCAAAAGGGAGGTTGTTTAATGCTGTACGTTTCTGTACAATTTATACTTTCTATTTTACGTTTTTCCTTTGAATGTACCAACAAAATGACCTGTGCTCTGCTAAAACGTACTACATTTTTGTGGTTTTTATTTCTTTGTAGTGAAAATACTAATATGGCAGGGAGAGCCTCCTGTGTAGCACTGGGAACTATGTCTAGCCACTTACGATGGAGCATGTGAGGAGAAAAGAGTGTATACATGTACGTGTAACTGGGTCACCATGCGGTATAGTAGAAAAAAAATAATGTATTGGGGAAATAAAAAAAAAAAAGATGAAAAAAAAAGAAAATACTAGTCTGTTGCTAAACATCCACATGAGTAAATATATCTCCCTGTTGATCTGATGTTGTGCAGAAATGAAAGCTAAAATAGCTGGTGGAGTGGATGATCTTTAAGCTCCAATGGTCAGCTACTGCCTTGAAGCTTGGCTCAGCCCTCCAGGCGGGGAAGAGCCCTTTCTTCTTGGCTTCTATGCCATCCCCTGTTTCTCCATCTCCCCGACTAGGGTCGAGCCCTCCAGGACTCTGTGTCTCTCTTTCTTGACCCATTTTCCAGCATTGCCACATCTCGCACATGCTCCTCCCTTATTTCAGACCTCCCCTTTCCGTGCTTTCTGCTACCGCTTTGGTTCATGCCCCGATGGCCACTTGCCCGGAGGGCTGCAAAACACCTTTCACAGCTTTCCTTTTCTGTCCCCGCGCCAGTCCCTCCTCCACGCCACGATTAGATTTTCTTCAAGTCCCCCTCTAGGCCTGTTGCTCCCCCTTCTCGAAGCCTCTTCCCAGCTCCCCCTTATGGATTTGCATCACTCCTAAACCCGACATGGGTTTTCGTGAAGCCATACAACCCCCTACTTATCTTTCTGACCTGGATCCAGTGCTCTCTCCTTGGCTTCAGTCATACTGCACTGCCTGTTCTAGCTCTTCCCAGAATATGCCATGTTCTTAGTGACACCTGCACCTAAGATCACGCCACCCATTCCCTTCTGTCTTCAGATGCCTGTGGTGAGATGTGGTCTCTTCCTCTTTAAGGTCCCTGTCATTTACTTAGTCTCTGCTCTCTTATGGCATTTACCTGGTGTTCTGGTTCCTTGTATATCGTCTTATCTCCGAGACACTGCCCACTGCCACCACCCCTCCCACCTCCCAGGGCCTGCCCACCTCACTCATCTCTGTTGTGTGTACCGTGTCAAGCAAAAGCACGCCTGTCCCGTGCACATGTGCCACATTGATGAAGTACTTGCTGAATGGAAGTTGAAAGTCACATTCACACAGATGGCCAAGTGTGCCATTCATTCATAAGTCCTGCTCTTCCTTTGCTAGGTGCGGCTTGTGTGTGGCGTGCCACGGTCAAATCAGACGACAGATGGACAGTGTGACAAAAGTGTCTGAAAGGATCGGGCCTCGCCAGGGGAGTCAGCCTGGAGTCAGCGTGTTGACAAGTCGTTGAAAAGAAAGCCAGTGGGAGGACTGTGGCCGAAGAGGAAGTGAACCCTGACTTCAGTCACACCCTTGATGGAGGACAGATGGACGGCCGGATGGCCAATCACCGCTCCTCGTAAACCTTTGAAGAGTTATCCTTTGTCCTCTGCTGGACGAGCATTAGGAAACTTCACACACTCTCTGAATTCACTTTCCATAGAAAGGCAGAGTTAGACTGCAGCGTGCCCCTAGCCCAGCTGTCGCATGGTCGCAGGTCTGCAGCCATGAGTGCTGAGGGCTACCAGTATAGGGCGCTGTACGACTATAAAAAGGAGCGTGAAGAAGACATCGACTTGCACTTGGGGGACATACTGACTGTGAATAAAGGGTCCTTAGTAGCCCTTGGATTCAGTGATGGACAGGAAGCCAGACCTGAAGAAATCGGCTGGTTAAATGGCTATAATGAGACCACAGGGGAGAGGGGGGACTTCCCAGGCACTTACGTAGAATATATTGGAAGGAAAAAGATCTCACCTCCCACACCAAAGCCCCGGCCCCCTCGACCCCTTCCTGTTGCGCCAGGTTCTTCAAAAACTGAAGCAGACAGTGAGCACCAAGGTCAGTATTGATGAGTGATCGCTTCTTTTCTTTTCCTTTTTGTTAAAAGAAAAAATCCTAGGTTGAGTTGGGCTGAAAAACTCTGGGCAGAGATTGTTTTGGCACATTTACCCGAAATTATGTGTGGGGTACAGAAAAGTTTGGTCAATCATTAGATGGAGAGCTGTTATAAAAATAGGGTGATGATATCTGAGAACCTGTTTAGTGAGTGTCTCTAAACACTATTATTAGAGTTGCCGTTGAATTAGGCACCTGTTGCATTCTTATTCTTGTAATTGGTACTACATATATTTTTTAAGTGATCATTTGGGGAAAGTAGAAGGTAAGTCTAATGTAAGTATATTTAACATTCCTGTCATCTGCGTGGAAAGTGTAGCCAGTAATGCATGACCACAGAACTCAGCTGAGAAGAAACCTTTGTTTTTATAACCTGGTGCCTACCTCTCCGTTTCCTCTCCAGGAACACTGGCTGGAGCTGAAACCTGACCCTGTCATTAGTCTAGAAGCACAGGGAGTCTCCTTCCTTCCTGGGCAGTGTCGTCTGTAGCATTAATGCCAATAGTGTGCTTGGCTTTCATGAGAGAAAAAAAAAAAATCACAGCATATTTGTCTCACATGGAAAACATCTTGATCCAAAACCCCCTCATTGTTCACAGGAGATGGTCCCGAAATGAGCTCCGAGTCCAGCTGTTCCTTAAGATGTTATTTCTATAGATTTTCACTCAGAGACAGCCTTCTGCTCCAATTTGCTGTTAACAGCCTTGTCAAATAATTCATTTCTTTACTAGTCAGTCTCAAGCCTTGTTCTCCCTGTATAATCTTTTTTCCCCCCTCCGGAGACTGAGAGTGGTATAGAAAGGTGTGTTTCCAGTGGGTAGACTCAGTGGTGATATGTTGAGTAGAACTGGCTGTGGCATCAGTGTATTTCTGGAAGAGATTCTTTTCTTTTATGTCTTCTTTAATGTTTGCTTATTCTAGCACAAATGAATCAGGCAGTGGGAATAAAGAAGTAGAATGCAAGGGCAAGTAGCTGCCTTTTTAGCATTGGGTAATCGTAGAATTGGGAATATTTTATATAAGTCAAAGAACTCATGAAGGATACTTGAAGGAAACTGCTTTCCCACTCCCAACCTACCCAAAAAGGATACTTGTTTCGTAAATATTAACCGTACTTTAGGAGTTCCTGTCGTGGCGCAGTAGTTAACGAATCCGACTAGGAACCATGAGGTTGCGGGTTCAATCCCTGGCCTTGCTCAGTGGGTCAACGATCCGTGAGCTGTGGTGTAGGTCGCAGATGCAGCTCGGATCCTGCGTTGCTGTGGCTGTGGCATAGGCTGGACAGCTGGGTGGCTACAGCTCCGATTAGACCCCTGGCCTATACTGTACTTTAGAAATAACATCTAAATGATACAGTTCAAAAGCAAATGTTCATTTTTCTTTCTAGACGAATCAAAAAATCTTGACTCTGTACTCAAATATGTAATTTTATTAACCATTGTGTTTCTTGTATAGTTAACTCTGAAGAAGGTATATACATATATATATATATATATATATATTTTTTTTTTTTAGCGTCAAACTACATATTTTAAACTTTTGCTTTTCTAAGTTAGATACCCTTCCTTATATGTAAGCCTGATTGTAAAGGAAAAAATGGTAGTTTCTCCCAGAATACAAAAGATTACAGAATCATAACAGTAACTGAGTTGGATTAGAAAAGATTATTTAAAAGGTGGAAAGGGCGTACCTTGTCAAGATTAGTGATAAAAAAGATTTTGCAGAAATAATTTTTCAGCAAAATTGTATTTAATACCTGCTGTCAGTATAGTATATGGAAAAGCAAGTCTTCCTTTAAAAATGATTATCCCTTTTTAGGTCCTAAAGTATTTTATAATGCTTTCTTTCTCATCTAATATGATAACAATTGAGATTTTTAAAGAGCTTTTTCTTTTTTCTTTTTTTTTTAAGACATAGAAACTTAGAGTAAAATGAATTCTTTCTCACAGAATTTAAGCAAGAAGCCCATGATAATGTGCATTAAAGTATTAGAGCAGGCCTGAGTATAAATGAGACATTAGGGGTAATTGAAAGGTTGAAAAGGTGGTATGGAGGGCTGGGTGGGGAGTGGGGTACTGGATACTAGATTTCCTGGAAATATTAATCTCATCTTCTCACTTAAACATGACTCCTGTGAAATGAGCATTCCACAGCCCCTGCCAGCTGCCTGTGCATTGTGATGGAAAGTAGTTGTAAGGACGAATTCATTTTTTGGAACCTATAGGACTTTGATTCCTTTTGCCTGAGTGTGTTTATTTGAAGTGTTTGTAGTGAGGCTGTGAAGTGTGTGAAGGTGAGAAAGGATAGTTCTGTTCTTCCCGTAATTGGATTCTTTGGCCTTTTTTTTTCTCTTTCTTTTTTTTCCTTTTTCTTTTTTACTCCCTCAGCTGACTTGGCTTGTGTTTCATGTTTGACTGTATTTTATTGAGCAGGTCATCCCTGCCTGGTCTGAGGACCTCATGCAGATCTCTGTGGTGGAGAGAGTTTCACCCCCACGGTGAGCAGGGGAGGCACTGAGGCTGCTCAGACCTACCTTCACGCGGCTCTCCCCGCCTTCCCTCTTTGTCAGAAGAGGTGGTCTTTTTTTTAACTTTTAAATTGAAGTGTAGTTGATTGACCATGTTCTGTCCATTTCTGCTGTTCAGCAAAGTGAGTCATACATATGGAAGTTGTCTTTAAACAGTGGCCACAAGTAAGTCTCTGTAAGGGGTGCCCCCTTACGTAACAGAACCCACTCCATGGTTCAAGTATGTTCCTGGAAATAAAGCTGTGGTGTTTCACTTTGAGGGGAAAATAGAGTGAAAAACCCATTTGGAGATCTGATATCCAGCTCCTCCCAGGAAAATGGACCTTCCACCAATCAGTTTTGCATATGTGTCTTTTCTTACAAAGCCCTGGTCTATCACTTAGATTGAATCTGTGTATTGGATAATCTTGTATTTCTTGGAATTGAAATCATTCAGGAAATATGCCCTGAACCCCTATTTTGTGCTAGAAAACAGCGAAGAAAGATGTAAAGATGTAGTCAGGCCCCAAGAGAGATGGGGTGCCCTATGATGGCCTCCCCTCCCCCTTTCCCACCTTGGGCTGGGCTGGGCTTTCTCCCTCTGCTTGCCTGGCTCTTCCTCAGCCTTCCTTTTGGCCTGACCCACTCTCAACTCTTGGCTTAAAGCTCTCTTCTCAAGGAGGCTGGCTCGCTCATCTCATTTAATGGGGCAACCTGCCCCTCTGCTTTTGCAAAGCATTTATCATCTCATCTGCTATAGAAATCACTTACCACATTGTTTGTTTACTGTCTCGTCCTCTGGTAGATTGTAAGCTCCAAGAGGGCAAGGGCCTTAGATGTCCCTCCATTATCGTAAGGATCTAGAACAGTGCGGTAGGTTCTCAGCAAGTGGGCAGATGCTTGCTGTTGAAATGCATCACCTAGCTACTTCAGGTCCCATGTGACTTTGGAAATGAGCCACATGCTTTGTATGTCACTTGCAGGCACACAAGGCTAACAGTCCGTTCTGGTTTTGGAAATCCTGAGCTATTTGTTATCTGCATCATTCATATCTGAGGAATCTTCTGCCTTGGCCTTGACCATTGCATGCTATAGCTCCAGAACTTATTTTCTGCCTCATTTCCCAGGACTGGTAGTTCTACTGGTAGGAACGTGTGTTGAGGATGTGTTCTGTCAGTCACTCAGGCATAGTGAATAGAACACATCTAGAACACGTGTCAAGATCAGCAAGTGTCTTCAGGCATGAGTTTTATGCTCTCTCTCTCCTCCTCATTTATTTCTTTATACAGAAGCTAAAATTGCCCACATGAACATGACATGTCATTTTCCCACAACCTGGTAAGCCCTGGGAGAACCTCTTTTCTGTCTGGTGCAGGTAAAGGTTGTGATGGGGGTCCTGCATGCTCCTTAGGGGAGGCCAGCTCTTGTAAGGCTATTCTCCAGCTTTCTCTGAGTCAGGCTGCTCACACCTGGGTGTTCCATTCCCATATACCCAAGTGCATTTGACTGTGCTTCCATATTTCCCCTGACACGGGGAATCTGTTGATGGAAGTGGGAATTTAGGGATAACAGAATCAAAAGGTATGCCTTTATTTCATAAGAAAGCTGTCCATTGGGGCTGTTTCTCAAGACAGCATCTTGAAATCCTTTAATTAAAGTCACGCTAATCAGGAGTATGTAGACGAGTAAGATTCCGTGACCACGTTAGTTCGTATAGGATGCTGAAATCCACACCTTGAGAGATCACTTAGGAATCTGAGTTTATACCCACTTCCACCCCCCCACCCACACACCCCTCCCCCAGCTTCCACTTAGGATTCTGCCCATGGGTCCCAGCTGGTCCCACATTTGGTGTGGCCCATTTTAAAATTTGATCCGAATTCCTTCTCAAGAGAAGAAGAGAAAAGCCTGCGACTTGTGTTTGCGTTCATGGTTTCCCCAGCCCCGTTATTTTTCTATTTTTCACACTCAGCATCTTGAGTGTCCTTCCACGGTTGTCGCTCCCTGTCTAGAGAGCAAGGCTGTAATAAGTCACAGAAATTGACTACCCTGTGCAGAGGTCACAGGAGGTGGTGACCCAGTCCGAAATTACACACCTTCGCAGAGCCCCCTGGTCGTAAGGTGCCGCAATTACACACAGAAATAGTACTGGCGAAAGTCGTTGGCTTTGCTTCGCATGTTCCTGCCTTTGTGAATTCCATTTCAGTTCAGAATATGCCTTGTCATAACTTTTTCCTCACCACTTCTCCTCCTTAAGTGAGACTTGGCTGTGAAGTGGGGAACCGTGTGGTTAACTGCCCCCCAATGATGGAGGAAGGCATCTGACTTTGGTGCTGACTGCACGTTTTTCATGGGTCACTCTGCTGCCGGTGGAGGGGTGGGGAGGCAGGCCTGGTTTCAGCATATTTGAAGATCAGAGCATTTGAGCCCAGTCTTTAACTTCTTCCCAACCAGAAAAATTAATCAGAGCAGTAGAGATTTTTACCCAGGTGTAAACATTGACGTGTCTGCCCTTTGAGTTTTAGTAGGGAGTGAACAATATTTCTCAAAGGTATCATCGGTATAATTGATTAAAGATTAGATCTGGGAAAAAAAAAATGTGATCATAATTTTTGAGACCAGATGAGCCTAAGCACTTCTCTGCTGATAGAAAATATCATGTAGGAATTAAGTTACATATTATAACAGAGTTCTCCCTCTCAGAAGCACCCGTGTAGTGTTTCTCTTCTTACCAAAGTCTTGATTTAGAAGGCATTCTTCCTCTTCATTTTAAATTTCGTTATTTTGTTTCTCCAGAAATGTCAAAATACCCCTAATGAACCCAGTTTCCATATGCACAGTCATTTGTAAAGGAAATAGTGTTGGAGAGAAAGGATTCTCACCTTTGCTGCTTTTTAGCAGGAAAGTTCTGCCCTGAGCTGGCTCAGCCACCATCGACACAGGCCACCAAGGAGGGGAAATGAGCAGGAAGTTCCCTGTGTCTCCCAGAGAGGAGGGAACTCCTCCCTCCTTCCTCCAGTCTCTTGTTAGAAGGGAAGCACTTCTCTCTTTCCTGGAGCAGCGTGACAGCTAAGGTCAGGGTTACAGATAAGACATTATTTGAGGAAAAGCTTTCCACCAGGCCCCAAATCACAGCTATGGTATGCAATTTTTTTTTTTTAAGTGAGATATGAGATATATATTTAGACACTTTCATTAAGGCTTCTGGCTTTCAGAAATTTAATTCTGTGTTCTTTTTCCCCAAATGGGAAAAGGGTCCAATGTCCATATCTGTACAACCTAAGTAAAGCCCTCACACCTCTTGTTAGAACAGGAGCTGTGTAGGCGGAGTGCTCATGATTTGTTTACTAACAGCCAAGCTAACATTGATGTTCTGATAACCGTTTTCTTTGTCATGAAAGTCAACTCTATATGCTAAAAGTGTTTCTATTTTAACTTTTTAGCTCAGTTGAATGGATCCTTTGATAACTTTGATGTCGGTCTTTTCTGGTTTCTAGGTGAATGCATCTTTGTGTAAAACAGGCAAAGTTCTGATTAATCAGCACTTCTCCAGTAAGTCAGAGTTTGAGAAAATAAACGTTCAGAATTCTGAAATTCAACAACAAATGGTGCCTTGCATGATAAGTAGCTTCCCCAAAAGGGAGCATTTGGTACCTCTGGCAAATAAGAATACCAAGCATAAGATGCTGTTTACATATCTATGTTTTTCCTGGTAAAAGAAAACAGATGTTAGCAGTACAGCTGGCTGTTGCATATTTGTGTATCTTTGTTGCTAACAAATTTACATGAGGAAGGGCGTACAATTGGTTTGAAAACTAAAAATAGGAGAAAATAAGTTGGTATTTTAGTTAGAAATGAGAAACATACTTGCATGATGGATTATGTCTTAATTTTTGAGGTCTTGATTGAGGTTACAGCATTCAATAGCAAAACAGTGTTTTAGGCTTTCAGTGAAACTAAATAGAGCTCAAAGTAGAACTAGAAATTGGGTTTATTTGAATTACTCGGGTACAACTTCATGAAATGTCAATTTTACGAAACGTTGTCAGAATACTTTGTAAATGTATATTCCTACTTACTAATTTATTAAAGGGACTGTGATATTTTGTAACTGCTCTCATAATGTACATTTTTAAAATGTTCTGATAAAATCTATTTTGGCAATTAAAAACAAAACAAGCAGTGGATCTGTTTAGTTTCATGTGCAAAACTTCCTCCCAGTGGCTTTATGCCACCAAAAGTATGGCTGTCGTTTTCAGGAATACCTTCTCTGCTCTGTTTCTTGCTTGGAGATATTTGTATTCATCTATTTATCTATTCGCAGTTGGTAGCTTGTATTAGGCAGTACCTATAGATTCTCCTGTTCTGTCCCAGTCTAATGCACAGTGAAGTTTCTGCCGTGAATTTATTACACTGTATGGTAGAGGACGTTTGTAATTTGTTGATCAAATATGATCTCCAAGATGGTACAGATGTAGGCATAAGTGAAATAAAAAATCCCTGTGCTATATTATTTGAAGCAGAAGTTCCACTTCTGCTTTGCTTGCTGTAAATGCCATGAAACCCTTCTCATCCCAGGGTTCTCTAATAGTAAAATAAGTTGATGCCATTCTGAGTTCTGGTTGTATTTTTATTTTAACCTCTTCCTGCCACTTGATCAGTAAAAGCTTCTCTGTTCCTGCTTATAAGAATTGTTGGAGAAATAGAACCCAGAAAACATATGTTCTCACTAGTAATGCATCCCCAGTAATGCAGCCCAGAAACTAGAAGGGAAAATAATGAAGCAACTTAGGTAGAGAGACAAGCAAGGACAGTAGATATGCTCACATGACCTCATAGCAAGATCTGATTGGAGGTTGGTCCTTGGAATGATATGGGATTATTGCTAATGAAAGTGCCCAATTGGTACCAAGTTTTTGCAAATCTGCGTACTGTGTGATTTTAAGATCTGTTTCACCAGATCGAGACTTCATGCATTGCCTCTTTCGGTGAGCACTCAGCAGTTGCTGACATCTAAAGCGGTTTGAGGAGTTCCCGTCGTGGCACAGTGGTTAACGAATCCGACTAGGAACCATGAGGTTGCGGGTTCGGTCCCTGCCCTTGCTCAGTGGGTTAACGATCCGGCGTTGCCGTGAGCTGTGGTGTAGGTTGCAGACGCGGCTATGATCCTGCGTTGCTGTGGCTCTGGCGTGGGCCGGTGGCTACAGCTCCGATTCGACCCCTAGCCTGGGAACCTCCATATGCCGTGGGAGCGGCCCAGGAAATAGCAAAAAAAAAAAATAAAATAAAATAAAGCGGTTTGAGACTCTTCCCGTTTTACACTCTCAGGTAATCAGTTAAAAGACTGATTCATGGAATGCTCCCTTGGACTGTGTCTTTGTAGCGTAATTAAACTTAGTGACATGATATGTGCTTGGAGTTCCTAGGGATTTGTCTCACAAGTGTTTTGTTAAAATTTTCCAAGGCAGATAGAGGGTATGTTTATAACACTGTCTCTTCAGGTTGTAAAGTTTTGCTTATTCAGACCTCTTTGAGCTTATGTGGTAGAAGTATTAAAACAGGTACCCAAGAGGTAACACATTAGCATAGGCATTAGGTGAGCCTGCATTGTAAAGCCAGAAGGCAGTGGTCATTGCTGTCTTCCAAACTTTCCCCTAAGGAGGAGGAGAACTCCCATAGAGTCCCCAGGCTCTGCACATGGTACCTCTGCCACAGCAAAAGTAGCATTGGATCCAACTTGCTACTCGGTTTTGGAAAATGCAGTTTTCAAAATGACTTGAGGTTGTTCAGAAGGTAAGCTATTGTGAATCTACATTAAACACTGCTGGCTTTATTTTTTATCCATTTAAAAAAATAATTTCTGGGAGTTCCTGTTGTGGTACAGCGGAAACGAATCTGACTAGTATCCATGAGCATGCAGGTTTGATCCCTGGCCTTGCTCAGTGGGTTAAGGATCCAGCATTGCTGTGCGTTGTGGTGTAGGTCACAGACAGGACTCAGATCTGTTGTGGCTGTGGCGCAGGCCAGCGGCTACAGATGTGATGTGACCCCTAGCCTGGGAACTTCCATGTGCTGTGGGTGCAGCCCTAAAAAGCAATAATAATAATAATGTTTAAGAATGTTACTTTATCAGTAAACAGTTCATTTGAACTATGTCTTTCTGTCCCTGCATATTAACTATAGAAATGTAGCTGAGTATTTGTATCACTATTAATTTATAATTTTAAAGTATTTTACACCATTGCTAACTTAAGTCTTAGCTTTTTTTCAGGGAGCAAAAAATAAATTTTCCATTTTCAAAGGAGAAAGGGGTTCAAAGAGGTTAAAAAAGCAAGATGACTTTATTGCTAAATAATTGCCAAATGACTGTCTACTAAGTACCAAGGAATGAGATGTAATGAATTCGGTTGGAACATCTCAAAGTGTATATTAGAGTCATTGTCCCGTGTGTCCCTATGGCTCTAGTTAAATATTGAAAATGCCTTTTTCAAAATATAGCCGAAACAGTTGCTGACTTACTGTTTGCCGAGCATTCTGCTCGGCATCTGATAGATACTTTTCACTTGATCCTTGCAGCCACCCTGCAAATATGGCATTATTATAACCATTTTCCAGATTAAGAAGCTAAAGCTCAAACGATTGTGTAAATATTTTTAAAAAGAGGGGCTCCATTGAAAGACCATTCAGAAGGCTCAAGAACTGCAGCAGGCAGACTTGTGGGTCTTGTTAAGGAGTCTTTTGTGAAGTTGTCTGCAACCGGCAACCGAAGAAACCAGCTATTTTCTGCTGTTTGGGTGGTCTCTCAGCATGTCTGTTTTATCTGTTAAGTTCCATTCATACAGCCACACAAATTGCCTTGTTTTACCTGCGACATATAGCACATTCTCATATCTGCTAAATATATGAAAGGGTTGAATTACAAAGAAACTGATCAGGCCATGAAACTTAGACAAAAACTGGGGTTTTATGTGTGTGTATGCAGTTTCTCTTGGGAAGAAATATACTTGATCAGACACTCACAAGTTAGATACCATTGATAAATGATTTTCTTTCCATTTCTGTTATTTTCGAGGAAGTTAATATCTGCCTCAAATGTTTCCCTGAGCTCCACGTTTTCTTATTTCTGATTCATAATTAAGTCATTTTGATGAAAATCAAGCACAGGCTGATTATTACCCACTTCTGAAGAGCCAAAAGCTGAGGATATCCAACATAAAAATTATGTGTTTTGGCATGTGGATAGCAGCTGCTTAAAATCCATAAGGACAGGTGGACTGAAGTCTTGTACCTGAGTCCTGTCAAAGTTAGCAGTAAATGCCATTTTAAAAGTTTGGCTAAATGACTAAATTCCTTTGAATGTCAAACTTTATTTCTCAGGAAAGTTAGTCACTGCCAAGTTTGTAACATAAACATTGTGCTGTTACCTTGAATTCCAAGGACAAGAGGGTGGATGAGGGCAAGTGAAAGGCACAGGTGAATTTTATTTCTAGTCTTTTAATTTAAAAGGACACCATGACATTGCACAGAGTCTCTCAAAGGCCACAAGTGCCAGTAAAACTTCTTGGATGCTTTTATTTTTGCTTTTTTTTTTTTCAGTTAAAAAAGAAATTTATTTAAAAGTTTCCTGATTTGAAAAGGTCTCTGCCTGGTAGTCCTGGCATAGCCCCTTGAGAATTCTCAATAGAGTCTTCTAAGAAGATAGAGAAAAGCCCTTATGTTCTAAACAGTTATAAAAACTAGAACTAGCAGGAGAAATGTCTACTGTAAACCAAACAGAACTAGGTTGAAAAACATAGGCAGAATAAGTTTGACCACCTAAAAATAGGTAGGCAGAGCCATGTCCTCCCTAACTCTGGCTTGTAATTCAGAAAGAGCCTGGGCAGCTGTCCCCAGAATGCTCTTCCCTTCCTCTTTCTAATCTCCTCCAACAGTGCCTTTTTATTCCATGGAAGGTCATAACGCAGAAAATAACCAGGCAGAGCTGGGAGGGTGGGACAGAGGCGGTATTACTATTACATCCTGAATCTTAACTCCACACAAGTGAAGTGCTGGAGCTGGGGCAGAGTTAGAAAACCTTGTGGTTCCTGAGAGTCTGCGCATTGAGTCCTCCGTGGTTCAGAGCATCAGGAAGCCTGGCAGTAAATGTAGAAGACGATTTTCAGCAAACCCACAATGAAATGAAAATCATATTGGGAATTGGCCCAGGGACATCTCAGCCTGCCGACCAACCTAGATCTGTAGTCGGCACCACGTGGATCCAGAGGCGCTCAGAGCAAATGCCAGGTCTAGGTCCTGATCAGTCAACAGGAAAAGTATATATAGCTGGGCCCACCGAAAACATTACTCTGTCAAGGAAAGGCGAGATCTTACTGGAGGTTTAAAGGAGGTGTAGACCTCCAGCAGTGGCCCAAATGAAAGAAGGGCAGAAAGCAGTTAGATGATTATGAGCTGAAAAGAATAGGATGAGATAAAAGGAAAGTTACCCCCCCAAAAAAAATACAGATTGTAAAGAAATTTAAAATGCAGCATAGCCCATGAAAATTGATAGGTGAGGCAATTAAGAGTAGCTGAAAATAAAATTAATGTTGCAGAGGAGAAACTCAAATAAAGCTCTTCCAGAATTCAAAGAAAGAAGAGAGAAAATGAAGGAGAAGATTGTAGAGGTATAGTGAGAAGATACAGCATGGGGATTTTCAGTGTTGATAAAAGAGAAATGAATCATAGCAAATGAAGAGGAACAATCATGATAGAAATAAGCGTGCACGCATTTTGTGTGGATTGGGAAGCATTCTCCACATTGTTCAGATGAAAGGAAAGCCCACCTCTAGATGTAATTTGGCAATGCTTCTTTTTAATTATAAGGATACTATTAAACCTCTTGCCAAAATATCTGATTAACTACCAAAGAACAAAATGCAGGCCTCCTTCTCTTTTGTAGCAGTAAATGCCAAAAGATAGTGGATGTAGCATTTTGAGGAAGAAAGATGGTGACTCAGGAACTTTATGTGCTGCTTCCTTATATACCATGTGGGAGGAATTGAGAGGCATTCTCTGATAACCAAGAGCTCAGGGAGATGCCTTTGACTTCTCATGTAACGTGGGTAAACTTCCGTGTTGCCGTTTCATCGTTAAGCTTTATATGATTAGAAAGGCATAGGTTAAAAACGAATTCATTTTGATGAACTAAAAGAGTAGTTACCAGAAGAATAAAACTGTAAAGTTTGTATTTTTCAAATACCTGGAAATAGAAGGCATATTCCAAAAAAAAAAAAAAAAAAACACACAAACAACAAAGGGTAAACATACTGATAGGAGGAAAATGCTTACTGTGTATGAAAAGGTAAAAAAAATCCATTTATAAGCATATATATAGATAGACATAAGTACAAAATTGAATTTATACCTACCCGTGTTTGTTCAACAAATAATAGCTTCGTGTCAGTTGCTCTGCTAACATTTTGCTGCATTAACTTGTCACTTTTCATAGGAACTCTATGACATTGGTTTTATTATTTATTACACCTGTTGTGAAGATAAAGAAATTAAAGCTTAGTTAAGTGATGGCTCATGGCCACACAGCTTGTGCAGAAGTTGGGGTTTGACCCCAAACCATGTGACTTTTGACCCAGTGTTCTCAAGCAGCTGTGCAATTCAGTGGAAGGGCCTTTGGGTGGTCATGTTCATGCTGTGTGACATCACTGTATTTCTGGCCATAGTCCATCAGCCAGGAGAACAAGTGATCCCCTGGTTTGCCAGTGACCTGTGATGCATCCTGATATGAAAAAATGAGTCAGACAACCAAATTTTTCCACTCTCAGGCAATAGACCCAAGAAAATCTAAAGAGAACAAAGCAGATCCGTGAGTTACTCTCACTCCCAGCAAAAGAACCTCATCAGAACAGTTTGGGGAGAGGTCATTGGTTTTAAGGACAGTTCCTTCCCTTGGCAGGTTGGAAGCTATGGGGCTTATTAAATGGTTAAAACACTAACCTTAGAGATAGCCCTTGCTTGGCTAGTGCTTCTCAAAGTGTCATCTATATGAATACAAAACATAAGTGTATAAAATAGCGTGACACTAATATGTAAACATTTATATGTTATATAAAAATATATAAATTATAACAAACTTATAGCGTATATTTACATAGATCATGTTATATGTTAACATCTATCTAATAGCATATAAGGCAGTTTAGAAACGTCATTGTTGGGTTAATTTTGCAAATGTAATCTGCCTGCCGTGTCACTGAAATGGGTTTGGAAGGATTGAAAGCCAACTCTAACTTGCTACTTTACTAGCCATCCTTGTTTGTATTACATGCAGAGTTATAGTGTAACTGTCATTTGTGGTCTAATCTTCCCCTGAAGGGAAACTTGAGAAACCTGGTCAGCTTGAACATTTAGAGGAAGTTTAAACATATTGGAACAGAAAATTTACAGTTGTTTAGGTTAAGACTCCATTTCTTGTCAGACCACATCTATCCAGCTCTTCTGTGATTAGAATCATCTAACTTGGCCTGAATTAAGGAAGAGTTTCACAAGACGTACAAAATGTTTACTCTTGTTTTCTTTGCTGGCTTCCTGAGTCTGTGCAGTGGACTGAGACCTCTGCTTATCTAATGGCAATGTGGTCACATAAGCCAATTGTCACCAGTTAACTATTTTCATTCCCTTAACTGCTTTTGGTAAATTCCAGCCAAGGTATTACATCCTTTAATATTTTCAGTAATTTGTATCCTATAACTATAAAAGTGAACATATTTGAGGGTTTGTAGGGGGAGGTGGTTAAGTTATAAGTTTAGCTGTGAGACTAGTTGCCTTTTATATATTCTAGAAGGATGGGGGTCAGTTTCAAACTGATATGTTTTCCACAATGCAAAACCACCGTCCCTCCTACCTCTCAGGCACCCCCTGCTCAATCCATTTTCTAGAACACATGTAAAATATAGCCAAGGCTTTCCCTTAAGAGTCTCTTTATGCACTAGATTCCCTAAAGGGCTGTCTTTTGCCCATGTCAAATGCTGTGTTCGCATTTTGAAATGTTCTAAATTTTATGTCCTAGCAAATGTGATAGTAATCTTCAGATTACATTGTTTTACATTTAATGTATAATTTATTAAGAAAAAGAGAGAGGGTGAGGGTTGAGAGTTATAGTAATTAAACCTTCTTAACATGATGGGGAATAATCTTTTGTTTATAGAAGCTTATAATCTTTTTAGAAGAATAAAATCTTTTGTTTATATTCGAGCCTTTTCCCAGAAATCCATCTCCTGGAAGTTGATATTGAATCTTTTGGGCAAAGGCACTATAGATGCTGATGAATTTTGTTACCTTATTCTGGACCTTTCATTTATGGGCATGTAGCTAAACAATTGCATGAATTTTTGATTTGCTAAAAAAAAGGCTGTGTTTGCAATTTTGGAAATATTAGTTTTCAGTTCATTGCATCTGAATGCCGCCTTTTTGTTTTCTTAAATATGTGTCAGATGCAGTGCTTCACCTCTGATATGAAAAATTTGAAGTTTATTCTTTGCTGATAGGTTTGCTCACATGCATGAGCCCTTGCTCTGTGTGTACTTCCATTATCTCACTTGGTGCCATTTACAGGTTGAGCTTCGAGAGAAAAAGAAACATGCCCAGGGACAGCTGAGACTTGTACGCAGACTTTGTGACTTGAGGACATGTGCTTTCTAACACGACACTGTACCATCCTCAGAGTGGGGGGCGGGGGGATCTTCTAGTAGGAATAAGTTCTCCAGAAGTCATGCCATATTAAAGCAACCACAGGTTCTGAAAACAAATATTACATATTAGGCAGTAGTGGCCCATAAGTTGTAGACTTTTAAATAGTCTCACATCTCTGTAATCTTTGTCTCCTTATCCATTTAGCCTCCAATTTCAAAATCTTAAAGATACAGGTATTAAAAATGCTTGATTGGCCATTGCTTTGTTTCTGTTAAGATCAGGTGCACATCAAGCCAGAGTCTTATATAATTTGTATGAAATTTTCAACTTCTCTAGCAGTTTTCTTGCAATAGAGAGAGAATAACATGAAGTATCATAGATGATCTCATTCCATTCACAGAAAAGTACTGTGGTGTCAGAGCAGTGTCAGTGTTTGAACCTAGAGTTGGAATCTTTGATAGCAATTCCGGTCTGGAAGAATGTATGGATTAGGTAAATAAAAGCTTAATTTTCACTCAGAGAGCAGCTGTGACTAGCAGCTGAAGCTAGAACATGGATCAGGGATCTGAACTTTTCCTTGTGGCCTCTGGTTGAGTCTTCCATAGCAGTCAAACTTTGGTTTGTGTCAGGCGTGATGTAGAAAGCCAGAGGAGAAGTCCAAGGCGCTAGTGGTTTCATTAAGTCGTCAAGATGGATTTAATGATTTTATTTGGAGCATTACTTCCAGTGAGCCACAGCTGGGGGCTCAGAAAGAGAGGTCTTCCAAGGGTAGCCAGGCTCTCAAGTACTTTCCCAGGGTCAACTACTGCAATATGGCTTAACCGTAGGGCAAAAAAATCCACCCCTCTTGGAGGAATTAAGGTATCCTATGTAGCTGTGATTGGGGAAAATTCACTCCTGCGAAACGAGACGTATGCTGGGTTGACCAGATAGCCCGAAGCTGAGCTATACCCAGGCTGTCTCACATTCTCAAGGCCTCTTTCTTGAACTTGTCTTCTTTCAGACTTTACCTTCATTTTCTGGGTAAGTAGGAATGTATTTATAGGGAAAGCCCCTGGTTTGGGTTTTGTAAGCTTTCCAGAGAAAACTGGATCCAAGAGGGAAAAAGATTTGCTGACCCCTGTCTCAGAGGTTAACATTTTCATTTATGTTTTACATGACTCATTTTAAATTACAGTGCTCTACAGATATAGAAAGAAGCCTTCCTCTTCCCACCCTCCCCCAGATACCACATAATGGAAAAAAGCAAGAATTTTCTGCATAAGCAAGACTTTTTTTTTTTTTTTTTTTAAACAAAAAGCCAGTCTCTGATGGGACTTTTTTCCTGTCAGAATTCCCACTGGTCCACTGTTGCAATATTTACAAAAGGCCATGATGAAAGAGGAAAGCCCATTTTTGAGCCCTTTGCCTCTGTGTTATGTAAAACATAACTTGTATTTCTGTTCTTGGTATTAGAAAAATTGTTATTTTTGAACTTCTCTGATGGGCTGGTAAACCTGCTAGGCCTCTTAATTGTTAAAGGCTAATTTTGATTAAGAAAAGATTTGTTCCTCTGCTCTGAGTAGACACGTAAAACTTCGAAAAAGGTTTGGATGTTCTGTTTCCTGTTTTTTTAAAAAAAAAAAAAAATGTCCCTTCTTATGAACTCAACTGGATGAGAGGATGTTCCTCAGAGAAAATTCAGCTCTGGGAGGAACCATCCATGGAGGTCGTAACCTAGAACATTTTTGAAGGGAAGTTTCACTGAAACTTACAAGAGGGTGGGGTTAGGAAGGAGAAAGTTCTGTTCTACCATAGTTTTAGCTGAATAAATCATTTTACTCTGGAGCCTGGTCAGTCAGTCCCATAATTTGTAGCTGATTGTCAACAGAGGTCCTTGATGTCAGTTCACTGTGCAGGAAGGAGGTGGCCCGGGGCCCCATTAGGAACTTGTACTAAAGTTGTATCTTTCTTTCTTCCCCAGAATGTTCACTGGAGAAACTTCTTTTATCGATTGAGCCTTGGTGATCTTTTATTTCTACATGAAAACCTTTTAAAACTAACATAATTCAACTTGATCTTTTTCTTCTAGTTAGGTAGAAGATAGAATCAGCTGGAAGCGCAGTTGAAAGGAGTGTATTCGCATGGGTGCAGGACTGAGAGATGGAAAGTTCTGCTCTCTCCTTCAGTGGGACTATAAACCAGCTGTGGTAGTAAACACGGGGATCCCAGCGTTGGCAGCCCTGCTTTTGCTTTACAGACAGTTTGATTTGCCAGCCAAAAAGAAGCTACATCAAGATTAGCTCCCAGACTGGGGCTTTAGCAAGTGCTCAATTAACTTTGGCAGCTCAGGGGGAAAAGCAGGTTAGTTTGGGGATCCAGATTCTGAAGAGTGTGCCGTTGAACCGCATGAACCAGAGGACAAGAAACTGTTTAATTAAAACTTCATAAAATGGTTCCTTAAGCTTCATGGACAATTGAGTAACTTCAGTTTCCTCTCTTTACTGTTGTTTACTTCCTGCTCTTCTTGAATTGAGCATTAGGTATTCTGGTCTCTTACAATGAGAAGATTAAACAGCTGTACTTTAAATTAAAGCATTAATTTGGAGTGTTCTGTGGCTGCATTAATTATATCTTTACTAAGATTACATTCCTGTGGATTTGACAGATGTGTATAAGCAGCAGTGGGGCTTATCCACAGCAGACCCAAATTCTGTTCACCACTGAGCCTTGGCGATCTTTTATTTATACATAAAAACCTTTTAAAATTGAAATAATTCGACTTGATTTTTTTTTTTCTTCTAGTTAGGTAGAAGATAAAAGAATTGGCATAGAGTGCAATTGTGGGCATATTTGCATGGGTGCAGCACTGAGGGATGAAAAATTCTGTTCTTCATTCAGTGGGATATAGCGAGAAGCATGTGTTGAAAGTTTCTCACCTAAACAGGTCGTAATTACAGACTTTAGGGTTTATTTCTTTTAATTAGAACATTATGCTCACTCAGTGGTCCTTATGAAAACTTTTTTTCTATCTGTATATTTTATATCAAATGATAAGTTAAATTGCTCTGGTACATTGAAGAGTTCTTTCCTGTAACCCTAATTGTAGTTCATGCTGAATACATCAAGGCTACTGTTTGCTGAGTAGCTGACTAGTCAGATCCATGGTTAATTTTAAGTTTTCTTCCTTTGTTTTCTAAGAACAGTTTTAAAGACAGTTTGTATTTTAGAAAAATGCTCTTATTCAGAACTTCTCAGATCTAACACAGCAGTCAGTGGGACTAGAGGTAAGAAGTAATAGCTTTAACCAAACATCATCTAAAATTCTGTAATAGGTAATAGTCCTTTGTATAGCACATCTCATGTGTTTTACAATTTCTAAGACATCTAAAGTAGCCTGCACTTTTATCAACCTCCCTGCATCCCTGTAGCACAAGGAGTTATTTTTGTTACTGAGGGGACAAAACAGGGGGTGAAGTGACTCACAGTTAATTGCCGGATTAAATCAGGCATCCAAGTCACTCTGCTTCGGGTAGATTCTCAGAGACTCAGCTGCTGTCTTCAAAGGGAAGAAATGCATTTCAGCATCCGAGAAGAACATAGCGTGCACTATGTGATTGGTCTTCTTAACGCTCTCTCGTTTTCCTATCAAAATAGCCTCTGGGTTAGAGGAAAATTTTGAACTTCTTTAGTCCATCAGCAAACCCTTATTATATTTCATAATTACTTAGTGCATTGTAAATATATTTAACAGTGGCTGTACCTCTTGGTAAGCTTAGGAATTTTGAGAAATGTATATATTTTTTAAATTTTAAGATGGTTGAGTTTTGAATATGCTAAGGTTCTGCTGTCTTTTTGGCTGTGTGGAAGATTCTTAGGACAATGAGTTTCATAGGACAATGGTGCTTACAGAAGCACCAAAGCAACCATCGCACTTTTGTTTTGCATCCGTTGTCATTGTTCTTGCTTACGTGGAGTACTCATGCACAGGCCGGGCTTCTTGGAGCTCTGAACATTGTCCTTGGCCAACGGTTAGTCCTAATTGCTGTAATTAATTTGCTGTGTGACCTAAAGACAGTAACTTGCTTCACTTTGGTTTTCTCATCTGTAAAATAGAATCAATGACACTCTACTAAGCCGAGGATTTCATGAGGCATCATGAACACAACCAGGCCCCTCAAAAACTAATCAGAGTAGTAGAATATTTGGTGAAAGCCAAATCCTCATGGATACCAATCCAACATGTGATAAACACACTGGGCGCACACACATACAAAATTGTTTCTTAGACTTTAGTGTTATGTTTAGACCTGAAGGAAATGAAAGGAATTGAAATTGTTGAGCTACAGGAAATAAAGACCTGGGGCTAATTTAAACTATTGAAACTTATTTGAAGAAGTGTTTTGTCTCCATAGTAATGAACTCTTTTTCAGCTGCTTTGAGGCTATCCAGAGAAGAAATCAGGTTATATTACAGCAGAATTACCCAAGTTAGGCAGCAGCAGAAGTGATACCATTCTTTGTAAGACACAAACTTGAATATTTGCTTCAGTTTCAAGGGAAGGGACAGTGAATTTGCCAAACAGCTGTGTATATGTTACCTCAAGCCCCCTCCCCCCAAAAAACAAAAAACAAACCACATACTGGAATAGCTCTTTGTTTCTTAAGACAGTGTTTTATTTGCATTAATAAGTCTTGTGCCTTAGGAGACAGTTTCAAGTCAACTCCTATATTCTTTTTACATTTTTGCATCTTCATTCTCTGTGCCATTTGGTTAAGAGCCATTCCAGAGTCTTTAATATGCCACATGCATATATTGTATATTTTCATTATGCTGAACTTGGAGGTGATGGTACTGTCAAAACCATGCTGGGCCAAAAAAAAAAAAAAGTCTCGTGTTTTTCGCGTGTTGCTTTTTGAGGAGGTCATCTTTTTCTCTTACAAAGACAAAATTACAATAACTTAGTAAATTACAACTCTTATGATTACTAATCACTTATTAAATAGCTTTATTAAAAAAAAAAAAAAAAGAAAAGTATTCTGAGCCTTGACAGGAGGGAGGGAAAACAAACTTTCTAAACTGAGTCTTTTGCCTAGTAGTCCTAGCAATAAAGATTGCCACCTATTGGTTAAAGAAAAGAACTAAAACTAAAAAAATGTTTGCTAATCTTAAAGGTACAAAACGGAATTATTTTGATGGTGTTCTTGGTTGAGGTATTTGAAAACATGATTTGATGAGAATCTTTCTTCGGTGTTGGGAACTTCGCATCACCAAGCCCACTGAATTACAGCAGATATTGAAGGAGAGGAGGTGCAGGCTCCCATGGCCCCTGTTAAAAGCGTACTTTTGAGAATTTTATTTTAATGCAATATTAAGTGGATAAGTGCGTTTTTTAATTAGACAAATGGTGGAAGCTTGATTCTGAAAGTATTTTTCTAATGCTGTTGGCTTGGGCTTCGTTTCAGTCCAGGCTTTGAAATGCAACATTTCCTGTCCAACCGAAATGGGACAGACTCGGTAACCCAGACTTTGGGTGCCTCTTGGTGCTGGGATCTGTTTTTCCAGATCATAAGCACTGTGCAGAGTGCAGCCCTGGGCCATGTTCTTGCACCAGGGTCATTGAACGACTTTTTAAGGTGCATTTGATAATCCAAGGAAAAAAAAAATAAATGCATTTTTGTTGTTGAAAATCTCAACTGGTTGCACACTGGGGAAATGTTCTTTTTAATAACTGTCCCCAGTATTGTATGTATATAGATTCAATTATTAGGAATTCTTGTATTTAGTTACAAAACACCGATAAAAACAATAGCAATTTTTTTTTATTGTTAATGGTCTAACCATCTTAAATCTACCTCCATGTCCTCAATATCTAAACATCCTTCACATCTGGAGTTAATTAAAATTTACACAGATGAGGGTTTTACCAGCAATTGTGTGTGTATGTGTGTCAATGAAAGCATATATCCTAACAAATTTAGGGCTAATAAGGCCATCACTGCTCCCATGTTGCCTTTTTGTTTTTTTGCTCATGTGTCTGTTCATATGTGAAGTTTGAAGCATTTTTATCTTAGGTACTTCCCAATAATCATTGGATGCCCTTTGTTGGCATTATATATTTGAAAAATTAGTTTGCTAAAATTTATTTACCAGCACCCTCACCTTCTTAGGAACCAAGTCGTCTTAACAGCTAAAGAAAAAGGTGGTGCATGGAGTTCCCATCTTCCCATCGTGGCGCAGTGGAAACAAATCTGACCAGGAACCATGAGGTTGTGGGTTCGATTCCTGGCCTCGCTCAGTGGGTTAAGGATCCAGTGTTGCCGTGAGCCATGGCATTGCTGTGGCTCTGGCGTAGGCCAGCAGCTACAGCTCCAATTGGACCCCTAGCCTGGGAACCTCCATATGCCATGGGTGGAGCCCTAAAAAGACAAATGACAAACTAAATAAATATATAAATAAAGAAGAAGTGGTGCAAGGGAAATTGGAAGAACCATATGCTATTTGCTTTCATTTGTACATCGTACACCTATATATGTGTTAAAAATGTATAAACTGTTACAAAGCAACATATTGATGAATTTAAATGAGTCGGCACAATAGAAACAAAAACCAAACAGAAGAGTGGTTGGAGGGAGTCCATGATAAATCAAGGAATGTTTTTCGAAGGAATGTTTTCCAGCAGGTCCCTGTGGGTGTCAGCGTAGGCTTGTACCTGGTGTTGCTGTATCATTTGAATTGCTGAGGTAGAGGAGAAAGGTAGCTTTGTAAACATTATCACAGAATGTAAGACATGCATGTTCTTATGCAGGAGAGTTAAAATTCATTGTTACAGTCAGTCTGTGTAATTTCCTTCTTTAAAGACCTGCCCATTTACCAGTAATGATACCTTCTTTCTCTTCTATTTTTGTCCCTTCCTTTAGGAAGAGGAATATATGCTTACTCATTATTTAAAATTCCGAGTCATTTTCCTGTTCCAGTTGGTGGGGTTCCTACCATGAGAGAAGAGTGGAATTAGGCAGACATGAAGCTTTTACCCTCCATAACTTGTGCTTTTGCCAACCATCCAACTTTTTCCCCTTTTAAAATTCTCTTTTAACCGTCAAGTCTGTCTGGTGTTCTCTCTCCTGGTCTTTCGTAGTTTTTTCCTCCCAAAGCAGAAGTGCTGGGCTTTTTTCAGTGCCACCCAGATGATCTGCCTGGGCTTGAAGAGGTCCTGTCACAGAGTGCAGTACTTCAACACACACAATTGAACTATTTCGAATCATGTTCTCTCGTAAACAATATGGTACTCAGCAGTTGGACTTCCAGCTAATCCATTTCTTTCTCCACATGACATGTTAGTTCACAGGCCATTCTAGGAATTTTGCTACCCCAGGAGCTCCTGTAACTGCATTAGTGCGATGATGATTTAACCTCCCATAAAGCTGCATTTTAATAGGTGTTTATAGGCATCACTTACCAAGCATTTCAAGTGCTCTTTGAATGGAAACTGCTGGGGGAAAACCTTAACACAGCTACTTTCTCAGTCTAGCCACCATTGGAACATTCTCCCTAGAAAGCACTTGGTAGCCGATTTGGTGAGCAAGTGAATGTAGTCATTTATATTCGGATGGTATTTTATTTGCCGCTTTAAACTACTTATTATGCAGACGGGTAAATGAATACCCAGCTCAAGCCATTGACCTTCAGTTGTTCCCCTCCAGTACTGGAGGTGATTCCCTTGGCACCTCTGTTCACAGTCATTTATTATGTGCTGACTTTATGTGGAGTCCTGGGCCTGATGCTGGGGTCACCCTAGTGAATAAAGCATCCTCACTGCCCTCATGGAAGCTCACAATCTCGTAGAGGGAAGCAAAGAGAGTGAGTTGAGTACCAGCCCCGCCAGGTGAACAGTGAGCCTTGGGAATGGGAGGAGGTATGTTCCTTCACCCCTGCTGGGAGCTCCTCTCTCACATCACTGCCCTTCTCTCTGGGAGGGGCAGTGATGTGAGAGAGGTTGCTGGGGCTGTAGTGCACCCTCCAAGCAGGAGGAGAGGGTGGGTAACCTCTCACAGGACCTGGGATCTCAGTGCCAGGCCCCAGCATGGGAAGAACTCGCATGTTGCCAGGCCTCCTCTGACCCCTACCTCCCACCTCTTATAACTCCCTCTGCTTGGTCACTGCCCAGGCCTCTGACATCACTGGCAAACCCATTGGTCTTAAAATACTTAGACATAGAAATGATTACAAGTGAGTTAGGCTTCCATATTATTAAAAATTATGTTACCCACATGCCGCTGAACTATGCAAATGTGCAGTCACCACCAATGTAGATGTTTAAAATAACTTGAGTGAGATAAGACTTTGGTGGTCTAACCTGGGGACCGAACCACCTTTGATAACATTTCTGGGGGGAAATGTGTTCCAAGTTTTGCACAACCAACCGCGGCATTGACATTCAGCCGTGCTGGGGGACCCTGGTTTTGCTTGTGTGTCCTTCTGCTCCTAAAGCAGTGCTGCTGGAGATGTTGAATTTACTCTCTTGGATTCTTGAGGTTAGTTACGCAAGTTCAAAACCTGCTTACCAGTGCCACAGAGCTAAAGGAAACCTAATTCATATCCTCAAAGGTCCTTTTAAATCAAAAGTGTATGTGTTTACCTTTTATGTCTACACTAAAATTAATCTGATGGTCCAACAACTTGTTGCCTTGTGACTCCCCAAGGCCTGGGGAAGTGACGGAAATGATTAATTTCCTGACACAGTAATCGACTCTTAGGTATTAATGGTTTCTCTTCACAACCTCTCAGCATACAATGGGTTACTGCTCTTGCCTTCAGATAAGGAATCCATTTAAGCAATGAAGTCCTGCTGTATAGCACAGGGACCTATATCCAATCGCTTGTGATAGAAGTTGATAGGGGGGGAGGATAATATGAGAATAAGAATATATACATGTATAACTGGGTCACTTTGCTGTACGGCAGAAATTGACAGAGCATTGTAAATCAGCTATAATAAAAAAATTTTAAAAAAAGTTTTTTAAAGGCTATCTACCCAGGGGGGAAGGGGAATTTTTTTTTTCTCTTAAGTTTACTATATGAAATACATGTAAGAGAGCAAATAAAAACTTTTTTCTGCTTAAAAACTTCTACTCCAGGGATGGATAGATTAGTAGTTGTATGATAAAGCCAATATAGCAAAATGTCAATTGCGAATCTAGGGGGATATGTATTTGCCTGTTTACTGTACACTTCTTTCAGCTTGCCTGCATGTTTTCATTTTTTCAAATAATAAGATGTTGGAAAAACCAAAAAAAAAAAAAAACAAACAAAACAGAAAACAAACTATCTTAAGGTTATCATTTCTTTATTTATTTATGGCCAGGGAGATTCTTTAAGGTAGCTGATACAGTGGTTCTGTTGGCTAACAATGCCTTTGTCGTAATAGAAATTAAAACTCCTGGAAACTAGATAGGCTTTTTAAATAGCTATTTAATAATGGGTGGTGGGAATATATTCTTGATAAAAAACCTTTTCACCCCATCTCTGGTAGCCTTGCTGTGCATGAGATGACTCAGAGGTTCTTGGTTCAGCAGATGAAAGGTGTAAACAGTGTTTCTGAGTTCGTTTTTCAATGAACCCTGCTATGTTTTTTTAAAAAATGTTATAATGAATGTCTTCATGAGCCTGACTGGTCTTCGAGGTTTTTACTTATTTGGCTGAACTAAGGGTGCTGGCCCTCCGTGAGCTGTTGACTAACACAGGAAGTGCATCAAAGAGCACTGAAGTCAGTCTGCAGGTTTGGGGTTGGGATGTGTGGAGAGGTAGGTTCCTGTAGACCTGGATTCATCAGCCACTAATTTTGGATGGTAGATCCAGCTCCAGAAGTGGGGGGGGGGGGGGGGCTTTCTTGTGAGGCAGAACTCCAATTCTTTATTTCAGATCTTCCAGACTTTTCATTAGTCCATCCTTGAGACTTTGCAAGTTTTAAAATTGAGTTTCCCTCTACCTCGAAGGCACGAAGTCGACAGCATTGTGAGAAGGAGAGAGAAAGGAGGAAGTTCAGTGTCATCCAGGGAGGGCCTCAGATCTAGAGGTCTGCAGGGCCCCCGCCCTGCTGGGGGGCTCGTGGAGCCTTGGCTGTGTGCAGAAGGAATGGCTGACCTTGGAGGCGTTCTGGTTGGATCATGAGTTTGGGCTTGGAGAGCAGGGTCTCAAGTTCACCAGCAGGAATGAAGCAGAATTCACGATGCAGTGTCTTAAGACCTCAGCGTTTGCCAAGTGTTTGAGCAATCCCTCACATCCCCATGGAAGGGAAGAGCTGAGCCTTGGCCCACAGTAAGTCCAGCAGAGATGAGAAAAGTCAACCCTTTGCATCTCTCATCTGCTGTTTAGACTAAGACTCAGACCTCCGAGACCACCCTTAGCAACCTGTCCTAAACCTGAGCATCAGCAGAATTACAAGCCCAATTTCAAGCCCATTTGAGGAGTTGGTTTCTGAGGAGGGACAAGTACCTACATGTGTCTTTCATTATTCTGTTGCCTTAGGAGATGCTGTTTAAATTGGCAGATAACATACTGAAAGCAAACCTTGTCGCTGGTGTGATTACTGATTTCACAAAAAAAAAAAAAAAGGGGGATCAAATGCTGAGGGAGGGGAGTGTGTAGCATTTAAAAGTGTGGTGAAGCCATCAAGTTAACAAGAAAAAGTAGAATAAAATGTGGTTTCAATTTGCTGTACTGGGCTTGAGATGATAATGTTTCAACTGAGGGGAGGGGTGGGGAGAGAGAGAGTATTTTCTGAATTTCAAAATCCTAGAAATTATTTATTTTTATTTTTATAGTTGATTTACAATGTTCTGTCAATTTCTGCTGTACAGCAGAGTGACCCAGTTTTATATATATAAATATATATATATATATTTTTTTTTCTCACATTATCCTCCATCATGTTCCATCACAAGTGGTTAAATATTTTATTTCCCCTTGCTATACAGCAGGATCTCATTGCTTATCCACTCCAAAGGTAATAACTGCATCTACTAACCCCAAGCTCCCAGTCTATCCACTCCCTTGCACCTCCCTCTTGGCAACCACAGGTCTGTTCCTCATAACCATGAGTTTGTTTCTTTTCTGTAGAAAGGTTCATTTGTGCCGTGTGTTAGATTCCAGATATAAGTGATATCTTATGGTATTTGTCATTTTCTTCCTGACTTACTTCACTCAGTATGAGAGACTCTAGTTGCATCCATGTTGCTGCAGATGGCATGATTTTGTTCTTTTTTATGGCTGAGTAGTAGTCCATTGTGTATGTATAACACATCTTCTTAATCCATTCATCTGTCGATGGACATTTAAGTTGTTTCCATGTCTGGACTATTGTGAATAGTGCTGCAGTGAACATATGGGTGCATATGTCTTTTTCAAGGAAAGTTTTGTCTGGATATATCCTCAAGAGTGGGATTGCTAGGTCATATGGTAGTTTTCCATATAGTTTCCTAAGGTACCTCCATACTGTTTTCCATATAGTTTCCTAAGGTACCTCCATTCTGTTTTCCATATAGTTTCCTAAGGTACCTCCATACTGTTTTCCATATAGTTTCCTAAGGTACCTCCATACTGTTTTCCATATAGTTTCCTAAGGTACCTCCATACTGTTTTCCATAGTGGTTGTACCAATTTACATTCCCACCAACAGTGTAGGAGGGTTCCCTTTTCTCCACACCCTCTCCAGCATTTATTTGTTGACTCGTTAACGATGGCATTTCTATCTGGTGTGAGGTGGTAACCTCATTGTAGTTTTGATTTGCATTTCTCTAATAATTACTGATGTTGAGCATTTTTTCATGTGCCTGTTTGCCATCTATATATCTTCTTTGGAGAAATGTCTGTTCAGGTCTTCTGCCCATTTTTCAATTGGGTTATTGGGGTTTTTTTGCCAGTGAGTTTCCTAGAAGTTATTTAGAAGTTTTGATTTGTTTCATTCCCTGATTCTATACTATCGTAAATCAGTATTTTTCTTTTTTTTTATTACTCAGTAAATGTTATTACAGTTACAGTTGTATGATGATCATCACAACCTAGTAAATCAGTATTTTTCAAAGGACTTGCTGATGATCAGAGCAGAGGTTTCCTAGATCAGAGGTCCTCAGCCTTTCTGTGGAGAGGAGCTCCTTTTTAGGTCCTGAAGCCTTGAGTTACTGGGGCAGAGCGTGGTGGAGGTGCTGAATGACCCATCCTAACTCTTAGCAATTCTTACCTCTATGACACTCCACTTCCATCCAGCGGCAGCTGCCTAGACAGCACAGTAGCTGTACAGTCTACCTCATTTCTCCCTCCCTCCCTGAGCTTCTACCTCTCTGTTGCTTCTGCTTGAGTTTTTTTCCCCACTAAATACCTGACCTAGTGTATGGTGGGGAAAATTGACTCTATGTCTGGCTTAAGTAATTCAGGGTGAACGTGAGTTGATTTACCTTGTCTGGTCTTCATAGCAGTACTAATTATTATCTGCATTGCTGTCTTCCTCCCAAATTAGTGATACTGTGCATACTTTTTCCTTGAGTGTTTATGTCTCCTTGGCTGAAGAATTAATGGTCAGTGGTATGTCCGCTTGTTACAGTTTTAATTCGAAGCAGGTCTTTGCTTCTATCTTTGGGTTGCTGCTTTGAGCTGTGGTTTCCCAGTTCCCAAGTATGTTTCATGACACTTATCCTACATTTCAGGCAAGGATTTATGGGTCCCATAGGATTCGAGCAGGACTCCGAGGAAGAGCCAACTAGCAAATGGAATTATTTTGTCTTGTGAAAGCTTCCAGCCCTTTAAAAAAAAACTCGACTCAGAGAAATAGAAAACAAATATTCTTGGGAAGAAACTGGGCTTGTTAGCGCTTGGCGAGAAATTTTCGGAAGGGAAAGAACATTTCCTCTGGCCTCAGGAGCACATTCAATGTGAAATATTAACTGTTTTTAGAAGAGTTAAACTTAAATTCGTCTTTGGGTCATTTATTTGACTTGAAAATAAATGGATCTAGTCCTTAATTTTAAAAAAGGTGTTCAGAATCCTATTTTAGATAAAACAATCATTCAGTAAAGGAGGCAGGCTGCTCCAGACGTCAGTTCTTAACTGAAAACAGCTGGGACTTACGGAGGTGTTTGCGGAGATCTCAGGGGCTGGGGGATTGGCGAAATGTGGTGCACGTTAGTTCCAGCTGCACACATTTGCCTTGTTCGAGCTCTTTATGGTAAATGAAATGCATGCTTCATACAGACCATGCTTTAGTCGTCTTCTCTTAGCCCTTGACGAAGCAGGTGGAAAGTGTATTTAGTCAGAGGAATGACTGAAAACAATGAACTGTAAACCCATCCATAGCCATTCCAAGAAAGAGCTATTAAATGTCTTCTTTTTATTTTCCCATGCATCTGCCCCCCCCTTTCATATTTTTATAACCTTGGCAAATCTTGAGTAATTTTGAAACGTTTGTCATTTGGTCATAAATGTGGCAAGGGAATGATAGGAGCCTGCACACTTGGATGTTTTGTAAAGCAGTCGAACCCCAGACTGCGTCAGCACAAACGTGCAAGGAGGGCTCTGTGCATGCCCTGTCCTCTGGCTCTGTGGGCAGACAGGAAGTAGACCAGGAGAGATCCGTTCCTGACCCCAGAAGGATCTGCACCCCCCCCTCACTGTGAACGTAAACTTGCCCTGATGTTTCAATGTTGTGTGTGGTCCCTTCTCTTGTCCTCTCCTGTTATGGTGGAAAACTGAGAGTTTACTGAACAGAATTTTGAGTGGAATGAGGACCACAGGGATCATCTCATCCAAATGGAAAAGGAAAAAAAAATTCCAAAGAGGTCGAATGATGTGCTTGTGTTGGGACACTGAAATCTCTTTGTAGAGAAAAACCATCTTAAGGTATTTTTGTCTTAGACCTTTACCCAAAAGGATCTCTTTACAAAGACTTTGCATTAGTGAAAGTCTTCAATTCAAAAAAACAGGAATTCTAAGGATAGGGTTAGGGTATGTTCCTGAACATTGGTTTAATATTTAAGTCATTCTTACCTTGGTGCTGGTCTGAATAGACTGAATAATTGTTTGAGTTAGTCATCACCTGTCACTTTGTACAATTTTAATGTGGGGAAAGATGCCTTTGGAAATACTTAGCTGTATGTTATAATCAATCATGGTTTGTTTGGTTTGGTTTGGTCTTAAAACTTTATAGGCGCTCCCATGTGGCTTCTCGAGTCAAGGATCCAGAGTTGGCACTGCAGTGGCACAAATCGCTGCTATGGTGCTGGTTGAATCCCTGGTCCAGGAGCTTCCCAATACTGTAGGCAGGGCCAAAAAACAAAACCAAACCAAAAAAAAAAAAAAAAAAAACCTTTATATAATTGAGGGAAGTAGATTGCATAAGTACAGTCTTTCTTTTTTTCAATGAGGCAAATGAAGCAGTATCTTAAATTAAATTAGGGTTTCCTGAGATTCTAGAATCTTATTCCTGAATTTTCCACTGGGTAACCTCCAAATCTTTCTCTAGCCTTTGTCCCTGGTTGACACGAGGTGGGCCCCAATTTGCATGGCAAAGGGATGTGATGCTGCTCTAAGGCTGTAAGTGCCTGGGAGAGAAATCCTTCAAGGGAAATAAATCTAGGATGGAACGTTGGTCTCTGGCAAAAGCGTTTTACTGCTTAGCTTCTGAGATCTCTACGTGGGGGATGAAATTTAACAGCAGCTGATATTCTAAAAGTAACAAAGAATTATTTCAGCCCCTGATTTGCAAAGTACTCACTTCTCAGTACTCTCAAAATTTTTGTCGGATAAAGATTTTTCCATACCACAGATGTGGAAGGAAGGACTCACTCGTTAGTGTTGTATAGAAACAAACGGTGAATTCAGGACTTTTCCGGGGTCGTGGAAGGTATTCATTCCTGCCCAAGCTATTTGCGAATAGCATCTTTATCTGGGTCAGCCTCTGATTCAGCCTCGTCATGTACTTCACCACTGGAGTAAACAAATGTCACTTGTTAGCTAGTTTTTCATGCCCTCAATGGACCAAACATTAATTTGAAGCCACACTCTGTGAAATAGTCCTTGGGGGAAAATAGGTTAGTGATTTTTATCGCAATAATAATGGGGGTTGGGAAAAACGCTGAAGCTTGCTTGTAATGATTGTATGTGTTTTCATATTGCTTTTCAGCCCCTCTACTTTCGTAATATTCTTTTAGTATTCCAGCCTAACTCAAACACTGTGTCACTTCTTATAACCTGAGAGGGAAACTGCGGGCAAGAGAGAAACATGATTGGCTCTCATTGTGAGGCAGTTACTCCCTCTCCAGTGTTGGTGTCTCTGGTCATTAATTGCTTTTGTAATGGGGAGATTATAATACGTACATTCATCAGTGTTCTTGTGTCAGCTGGAATTTATTTATGCTTTGCAAAATTCCCAAGAAATGGTGCTTGGAACTTTGGTCTGCAAGATTTTCACATTAAAATGCAGATAACATCTTCAGAAACCACAAAGACATGGGCTTTGCAGGCTTGGTAACTGAGTGCCTTTGTGATGTGGTTTTATTCTTTTTTCTGAAGCACCTGGTTGCAAGCAGTGGGACACTGAATTCTTAGGGGTGTTTTTACTGAAATCTTTAAAACTAAGGATCTGGGTATTCAGAACAGCACATCATTCAAAGCACCTTTGATGACCCCCAACTAGATGTTTTTCTGTTCTTTAATGATAACATCCTGAACTTATTTATTAACCCAGATCTTTCCCTCTCTTGACCCCCCCCCGCTCTTCTCTTTATCTAGTTTCTCTCTCTTTGTCTCTCTTGTCAAAAGAGAAACAAGAACCATATAAGATCATTTTGTAATCTTTTAAGTAGTCTAGAAATTTAAGATATCACTGTTATACTTCTTAATTTTACGGTTGCGGTATGAGGTAGATTACTGCTGAAGCACTAACAGCAAGCATGTTTTGGTGGCTTCAGTGATCTGAGCTTTGCAGAGGTCATCATGATGAACTAGAGCATTTTAAGCATCTTAATTAGACCCATTCTAATGATTCATTCATAGCCAAGTACTCAGGAACCATATATGTGGATGTATGTTTTCAAACAAGATCATGCCTGGAATTCTTCAACCAGAAGACTTTTGCTGGAGGCCTTATTAAAATAAGCTCCATCCCTCTGATATGACACGGGAAGTTTTGTCAATCTTTTCCATTTCATTGTGATTGTCTTTCATACCCTTCCTAAGAGACTGTTTTTTTTGCGCGAGGGTCGAGTGGCTGGATGAGGAGTGACCACAGGCTGCTGAGCAGTCTCCTGGCTGAAGGAGGAGGATTCTCAGGAGAGTGGGATAATGGAAGAAGAAGAATATGGCCACACTGGCGAAAAGGTTCAGGAAGAGAAGGCAGGGACACTCAGGAGGAGTTTCCTGGTTTTCGGTTGTGTCCAGGCCTTGCCCTGTGAGGAAGGTCAGTGCCCACACCTGGCCATTGGTGGCGTGGTGACCAGCTAGGTCGGCAGTGCATTAATATTCATCCTGTGGTCGAGAGTGGCTTCCTCAGGGCCTGGCCACGCCAGAGAGAGGCAGATACGCATGACTGGGGCCACATCAGCCACTGCTGTGATATGTACCACCAGGGACCTGGCCACTGCATGGCCTGCAGTCTGAGGTGAGAGCCCCAGGAGAGGTGAGGGCTGTGGGGCTCAGGCAAGCCCGGCTCCCTCCACCTCCTCTCGTCTTTCTCCTCTGCAGCATTTTGAATTAGAAGAGCAAGCAGAGGTGTTCATAATTCAAGGAAACGGGATGGATGGACAGTGGAAGCTGCCTCTTCATTGGGAGAAGCCACAAAGTTCCCTCTACCCACAAATTTCACCCCCTCTCATCTGCCGAAGAGCCTGCTGACCTGCACACATTACTGTGACAAAGTAACCCATTAATATAGGCCTGGCCTTTAGTAATTTAACTTTGGTCCTTTCATGCCTTTGGCTTGCTGTCTGGGCAAGACCCCAAAAAGGAGTCATGTAATCTGACAGTCAGGTCGGGTGGGGAAGGGGGCTTTCACTACTCTCTGAAGCTGTGATGCTTTTACGTGTATCCTGCAAAAGTGTCCATCCTTTGTTGGACAGTTTTTGCAGAACAGATTAGTAGATGTTTTCAAACATTGACTATATGTTGGGTTACTTGGGAGAGTTGTTTGGGTTTTGGTTTTTTCTAACATCATTAATGTCTTTTTATTCAACAGTAATCTCTGAGTTACTCGTATACCATCTTCAGGTGCTGGGGAAGGAAAGGTCTCTTACTTATGGGTGTGAAAATCTTGGTGAAGCATTACTTTAGGGTTTATATTCAGAATTGTTAGCAGAAGTACACAACACAGTCGCTCAGTTATTTTCAAACAGCAAGTTCATTTCATAACTTACTCGGAGAGCACTTGGAAAGATCTTAGAAATGGTAACCCACTCCATACAGTTTATGTCTAAGAAAACTGAGGTCCAAAAAGAGTCACCTTACAGGAGTCTAGCATTCATTCATTAAAAGGCTTCTTTTGTGTCAGGCACTTGATCCAGTGATGAACATCCTTGCTCTAGATCCCTGCTCTAGAGACACCACCCAGTGGAAAAGAGGCACAGGTGTCATTTAAACCTGGGTCAAACCAATTCTAAAGTGGGCTGCTCTTTCATGTATGTTAAGCAAACTGCCGACAGCCTCTTAAGTAAGAATCTCAAATGGGTCATAATCTATTGTAAGTTCCATCTTCTATCGTCCTCTTAGAACAAGAGTTCTTAAACATTTGTGGAGTAAGGGATCCCTTTATAAATGCATTCAGTCAGTTGATCACATGCCCTGTGTCCTGGTACAGTGTGTTTGGGGCATATTCCAGGAGTGACCTCCCAAAGCCTGCATTCTCTTGGTAATCTTGAGCCTCTTCCTTGAAAGATGGGTTTGCATCTGCCAAACTCTTTTCCAGCTCTTCAGTGCAGGCACTGTGGACCCAATTCTACAGACTGCACACTTCCTCCTGAGAGCCAGTTTGCTGGGTATCACCATAAAGTATCACATTATACTAGGGTTTAACCTGTGGAGTCAGGCCCTGACTCCACAGGTTAAAGGGACACCTCGAAAGCCATGCAAACTTGATAAACTCTCTGCATCAACAGTCTTACAAGGCACGAGCTCTTTCAAAATTCTGTGTGCCCTTCGTGGATTCAGACCTGGAGGCCCTATCCCAGAAAGCGCCTGGAGGTCTTAGAAGCACATTCACTGCAAAGCTCTCTTCTGTCCTTGCTGCCTTTCCTGAGTACTGAGTTTTGATTTGGTGCCTTTAAGCCATTTCTAATGTTATCATACCATCTGAGGTAGGAACTGCTTGCCGCTTCCAGTCTCTGCCACCCATGAAACATTTCACATTTGGAGAAAACAATGGCTTGACTTTCTAAAGGAAACAGTTTCTCTTCTGGGACTTTTTTTTTTTTTTTTTTTTTTTTTTTTTTTAACAAGTGTCAGGAGCTGGGCTGAAGCTTCACATTCTAGGTGCTTAGAAAAAGTCCAGTTGTAGGACTAGAAAGAAGCAAGCAGCCCAGGCACCTGCTGCGGGAGAGGCCGCCTTTGACAGCACAGGTTTCACTTAGGTTTCTCCACCCTTGTCCACAGCCCTGTGATTTAGCAGAAGTTTAAAGGCCAGAACGCCCTTCGTCTTGTAAGCCACACGGTTGAGAAATAGTCTCCGAGGTTTTATAAGAATGGGTACCAGAGTGGATGTATTAGAGACTTCGAATGGAAAGATACTGGGCTGTAAAAATATACACACCTTATCAGAAGGGTGCCTGCCTCTGCCTGTCAGTGTACGTAGACACTTCTACCTCTGCCCTTTTATTTTGATGACTGTTCATTTATCTTCTAGCAAATACCAGACATGTTAATGGTCACTACTTTTACAAATGAAATTATTTCAGCTCACACTGTCAAGATGTGAACCTACACAGACCTCAGATTTGCTGACTGGAGCAGCCTTCCCCTGATCATAGAAGCTTCTGTCAACTGCAGTCAGCAGCCTGTCTCTACCAGGAGGCACACACATACATGGAGTACATATTTTAGGGGTAGCCAGTAGCAGATGGAGAGCCATCAGCTGACACAGTGCTACTCATCGTGGCATTTTTGAAGAGCCAACTTCCAGGTCTGTGTAATGTCCTGACCCCTCACCAGGCACTCTGATGGACACCAGGCATCTGCTTCCTAGTATTCCAGCAGGTTCTGAGTATGTAATGAACCCCGTAGGTGCCCCTGTTCCCAGGCAACCAGGATTCTGTACCTTCACAGTAGGATTAAAGCTGATTTTACCCTTTCCACACTGAGTCAAGAACGCAGAACTCTGATCTTTTGGGATATAAGGAATATGGTTCTTTTTTTGTGTAGCCTTTTCGTTTTGCTTTTGAAACTAACATCTTCTCCACATAACCAAATTCACATTGAGACAAACCAAAGGCTGTCCTTCTAGGGCCGTGCTGTCCAGTACAAGGTCCTCTGGCCACATGTCACAGCTACATTGAACCATGGGAATGTAGCTGGTCCAAATTGGGATGGGCTATGAGTATATATTAAAAAAATTGTCAAATAGCTTATTAATAACAACTTTTACATTGGTTATTTGTTGAAGCGATAATATTTTGGATGTATAGTATTAAATAAAAGATTACATTTTCATCTCTTTCTTTTTGGTGGTAATGTGGCTACTAGAACATTTGAAGTTACATGCATGGCTTACACTTGGACCCCACTTGGATTGAAGGTACTGACAATCACTCTCTGAATATCTAGAATAATCTCTACTCGATGACTGTTTCGCATATTCTGTTGGATTTCTTTTCATGTCTATCTCTGTCTTTTCTTCCAAAATGAAGGATCAACTGGGAGGAGTCAAGACCTTGGAAATGATCCCTGTCATACTGTGATGTTCAAAGATGGAGAGGGTTGACTGGGAAGTTCTGCTCTGATTTGTGAGCCCAGCATCCTAGAGTCTACCGTGGGGCTCAAAAAATACAGTAAATACGGTCACGGCTCTTCTTGAGTGGCTGTCTGCTTTCCAGATCTGTCCATTGACTAGGGAACTCTCATCAGCTTTCTTTTTCTTTCTAATTTTGTTGTCTGGCTCTTGGCAGCCCGTTTCCAGAGCAGTGCACCAAGGAAAGGTGCAGTTTTTAAAGAAAGCACATACTGTATGGCACTCCGTGGTCTGACACTCACTTAGCACCCGAAGATCCCTTGTGAAGGAGCTGCCGTTTTGTTCTCTAAACCAGATGACCTCTTTCAGTTAAATCCTAGCTCTGAGTGGTACAGCTGTGTGAGCCTAGACAAAGCACTTAACCTCTCTGAGCCTCAGTTTTCCCTGATGTAAAATGGAGATGATAATAGACCCTTCCTCATCATGAGATAATTGCAGGAGAACAACTTGGCACAGTACCTGGCACATGATAAATGTTACCCACTATTAGTAGTTTCTTGGTAATAAGAGCCTCAGCTACCAAGGGCAGTCTTTAGTATTTTATTCCTGATCTTGTGTGATTTGGAATTCTTTCCTTACCACATTTTGGAGAATGTATTGTTTTTGAGATGTTCACATGCCACGTCCCCTCAGCAGGGAATGGATAAACTTACAAAGATCTAGGGTTTGGGGACCAGCAGTTGCCTCTGAGTATCATGAATTCTCATTAACCCCTTTACCTCTTTTATCACTGGTATTTGTCCCCATTGATGGCATAGATCCTAAGCTCTTTCTGCATGGACCCTCCCACCTCTTAGCGCCCAGTGTGCGTGGGTCAGATATCTCAAAACGTTGCAAGGAACTGCATTTACAAGCATCGTAACTCAGAAACCAGAAGAGGATGAACAGAGCATCCTCTGCAGGAGAGACCAAAGGTGAAGTAGAAAGAGCGGGACCCTTGGATTCAAACAGACAAGGGTTGTGGTATCTGCTCTGCCAAATGCTAATCAAGCCATCTTGCTTTATCCGTCTCCCCACTCCGAGTCTTTCCCATGCACAAAATGAGACTGATGGACTTCTCAAGGCTCTTACCATGACTCGAGGAAATAACCAAAGGGAATAGAGGAGTATCTAGGCCAGTGGCTGCTCAACCAACCCCTCCCCACTTCTTCCTTCCTCACTTGGCCGCAGTTTCATGATCTCCAGCTCCCATCTGTCTACATCATGATGTATAGAAATGTAACTCAGTTGGAGTGCGTTACATCCTCTGATCTGTACAGCCATGACCTTGGAGTACATTGAACTAACATGTAGTTAGTTGTCTTTTGTTAGATTCACATACAGACACGGGAGAAAGGTTTTAGTTCTCTTGAATTTAGTGTCCATTCTGGCAAGGTGAAACTTGAAAACACTTTAAGGAAAGTTTTCCCTTCCCTGTTAGAAATTTTTGGTTAAAGTATCCAAATGAAATAAAATGAAATTTTGCCATTTCTCCATTTATTTAATGTATTTAATTTACCCCTCCACCCTCATCTTTGAAGTGAGGTTTTGCTTGGTGCCAACACCAACCACCCCCCCAGGTGCCTATGATTTTTTGCCAGATTTGCAGCAACAAAGTCGCCAAAGAGAATATAGAGTTATTTTTAGAGTAATTCTTGATTAAATGTAATTTAGTAATTCTATGTTGGTCACATGATCGCCTTAACTTCTATCTCCAAATCATGCAATTTTAAGAACGAGAAAATTATTTTAGGAGTGCTCGTTGTGGCTCAGTGGTTAACGAACCCGACTAGTAACCATGAGGTTGCGGGTTCAATGCCCGGCCTTGCTCAGTGGGTTAAGGATCCGGCATTGCTCTGAGCTGTGGTGTAGGTCACAGCCGTGGCTTGGATCTGGTGTCGCTGTGGCATAGGCTGGCAGCTACAGCTCCGATTAGACCCCTAGCCTGGGAACCTCCATATGCCGCTGGTGTGGCCCTAAAAAGACAAAGGACAATAAATAAATAAAAATAAATAAAAAAGAACAGGAATGTACCAAAACATTTAAAAAAAGAGAGAGAGAGAAATTATTTTAGAATGTCTTAGCTAAATCTTACTGCTTCACTGATACAGAATGAAAAACTCAGAGATATAAGTATTTTCCCCAAAGTTCTCCCATCTGTCATTGACAGGTCCGGAACTCATTTCCTTACCTATTGTCTTTTTCTTTTTTTTTTTTTTTCCTACTGTGACACAATGGCTTTTCAGTTGTTTTTCATGTGATAGAGTAACAATCCTGCATAGGTATGGCATTTAATAGTGATTTTTTTAAAAAACAGAAGTCACAGAAAGGATGTGATGTGTTAAAAAAAACCCTAATTTTTAGTTTCTGAAATAGATTACATTCGTGTAATACCCAGAATGAATTGTAAAGTCTAAAATGAAACTCTTCAGTCTTTAAAAGGCTTATGCAAAAAGTGACCAACAGGGGGAAACCTAATACAGCCTTTTGGATTAATTTGCTTAACTTCTAGCCCCTTTTAAAAAATTACCCAAGCTCCTGTTGAAGCCAGCAAAAAACATCTGTTGATTTATTTATAGTCACAATTTCTAAGAAGCATATTCTATAGCAGATGAAAAAGTAGTTGACAGCTCATAATTCAAAAAGTTACTGAGGCCTAATCTAATGGAACAAAATGTACAAAACTCACTCCCGTGGTTCAGGCCCTATCGCTTCCCTTTCACCCGAAGACAGAAGTGGTGTACGAAGCAGAGCATAGATTGTTCTGATGGTTCAGAACAGGCCGCTGTGAGGTGAGGATGCAGAAAGGAGTGGCCTGCCGTGACCAGTGATTGCTTTCACCTCCGGGCCAGCCTCCTCCGGCCCCTGGGTCCTTTCCATTAACAGCATCGCAGGTATTTCCATCCTCATAGGAAACTGGCATTTTTCTAAGCATCCTCTCTTCTCACTGGGAAGTTTGAGCCGGGTGTTACCTACACAATGTCACCAACGTAGTTTCTATCAAGAATCTAAAGTGTGGATGAAAGTGATGAATCCTTCCATATCTGGGTCAAGCTGAACTTTTGACTTGACTTCTTTTCTTGGACCGCTTGTTTTATTTGACATAATAGCCGCTTTTCCTTAGCTGACTTCTAAGCAACTAGAAAAAATACACCCATGCCTCAAATACCACCTCGCTCTATTTTTAGCCCACTTCTGATCACTTTTTGTGGGGAGCATAGTCAGATTTCTCTCTATAATCCATATATATTTTATAGGTTGCTTCTGTCCGTAGGACCTACTATGTATTGTAATTTTTCTTTAAAAAACTACTTTTTTATTTGGTCTGCACAAACAAGTCTCAATCACATAGGACTGTGTATTTTTCTGTAGTTTTTTGAAAATTTAATATGATCCAACTGCTACCCAGCTGACCCATCCAAAATTGTTATCCTGGAGTTCCCGTCGTGGCACAGTGGTTAAGGAATCCGACTAGAAACCATTAGGTTGCGGGTTCAATCCCTGCCCTTGCTCAGTGGGTTAAGGATCCGGCGTTGCTGAGAGCTGTGGTGTAGGTTGCAGACGTGGCTCGGATCCCCTGTTGCTGTGGCTCTGGCCTAGGCCAGCAGCTACAGCTCCGATTCGACTCCTAGCCTGGGAACCTCCATATGCCGAGGGAGCGGCCAAAGAAATGGCAAAAAGACAAAAAAAAAAAAAAAAAATTGTTATCCTTAAAAAGAAAATCATATCCAGAAGAAGTCCATGGATTTTTTTTAGCTGAGAGGTGAATAGCCTCTTGTTACTAATGATCGTCATTTATTACGAGATGGGAGAATTCATTAGCCAACCAGAAATGCTCAAATTGGTCTGAGGTATCAAAAGTATTGCTCTTTTTTTTTTTTTTTTTTTTTTCTGACTCTGATTCCTCATGCAATTGTTAATGGTTGTATCTTATATTTATTGTTTATATGGATAGCTTAGTTTTCTATTAGTGATTTTAAAAACTATATTAAAAAATATGATAAAATAGTATCTTCCTTTCTTAATTTTCTTTGTAGGCTGATAGAGAATTTTCTGTTCAGTTATTTTCAGGCCGCTTATCTTTTTCACCTTCATTTTCTTTTTCTCCCTAGTTCTATAGACACATTATCCTTTTCCTTTTCTCTCCCTCCTTGATATGAGCACTTTAACTCCTTTCATATCCTTATTAAACATAGCTTGTTAACATTTCATTTTGGAATCCTTTGAAATTTAAGTTTGTGTGTGTGAGAGACAGAGTGTATATTTTTTTCTAAATTATTTTCTAGGCCCTTTCCCCATCTGATGATTAACCAAAATAAAGTCCCTTTGTACCTTGCTGAAAGTGATGTTAGCCAGCTATATTTAGCTAAATAAAACCCATTACATCCTTGGGGAAGAATGTGCTTAGTTTAGCCTTATGAGAAAATATTTAATAAATGCTGTCCTGAAAATATTTAGCCTGGCTGGGTTGGACTGGCGGGGGTTCAATCCTGATAAAGCAGAGGCGATGGCAAGAAGCTGGCCCTCTAGTTCAAGTTCAGGTTGAACAGACGCTCCTTTTGTCACGAAGGGTTGTAACTGGGGGTCTCCGGTTGCCAAGTGCATTACCATAGGTATCCTGCAAAGATTTCCCGCCCCCTTCTCCTGGCTCTTTAACCTCCAGAATGGCGTCATGCAGCCCATAGGCCTAAAGAGGCAATGAGGTTCATGCAGTGGTCCTGGCTCCCTTTCAAGTCCATCAGTTCTTTAGAATCCTAGCTTTACCACTGAGTGCTGGCTTGTCTTTGACTCACTTGCTTCACTTTTCTTAGCTTCGGTTTCCTCCCCTGTAAAATGGGGACAATGATAAAACCACACAAGGGTCTGCAGGCTAAAGGAGACAAAACACATGAAGCGTTGGAGTTCCCGTCATGGTGCAGTGGTTAACAAATCTGACTAGAAACCATGAGGTTGCGGGTTCAATCCCTGCCCTTGCTCAGTGGGTTACAGATCCGGCGTTGCCGTGAGCTGTGGTGTAGGTTGCAGACGCGGCTGGCAGCTACAGCTCTGATTCATCCCCTAGCCTGGGGACCTCCATATACCGAGGGAGCGGCCCTAGATAAAGCAAAGAGACAAAAAAAAAAACGCGTGATGCGTTGAGCCATTTCCAACACTAATTGCTCAGTGCTAACTATCGGTAGCCGTAGGACAAGGGGTAATTTGTCACATCAGCCTTTCTGATAGTCCCTAACCCCACCCCACCCCCAAACGCAGGCTAAATTTTAAAGAGTTGAATTCTTTTGAATGTGATGAGATGTAAAAAGCTTTGGTGTGGGCATCAGAGGAACTGGGTTCTAGCCCTTGGCCTTAACTTCTTTGGGACCCTGGGCAAGTTGTGATCCATGTGATCTCTCCCCACACAACAGGGCACAGATGCATCGGGCAGCAGAGTATCTACTGCTCATCTCTCCTTGGAGAGCTAGTTGGGCATGAGAGCAGAGCTAATTAGATTTGATAGCAGGACCTTCTGAAGCAGGCAGTGTCACCTGCCTGACACCTGTTTGGTGTTGGGCCCTGGGATCTGGGGTACCATCTGCCCGTGAAGCCCAAGTCATTCAAGCACCAGGTTATCAGTATGGAGATTCATCACTTAGAGGCTCTCTCCCACGGCAATCTGGATTTCCTCTCTCTGACTGGTGGGCTCCCTCTCCATCCTTGCTACTCAGAGTGTGGTCTGAGGACCAGCAGCATGGACATCCCCAGCGAGCTTATTGGAAATGCAAAATCCCCAACCTCAGCCTCATCTCCTGAATCCAGTTAGTAAAACACATTAAAGTTTAGGAAGCACTGTCTGAAACAGCTCCCCTTGGCAATATTCTGACATAAGAGGATGCTTACTAAACACCTATAGAAGTGGTATTTAACATTCTTTTTTTTTTTCCCTAGACTTAAGTGTTTCTTTCCACCCTTTGGGTATAGTGTGTTGATGTATTAGGTAGCTCAGGCTGCCATGACAAAAATACCATATCCTGAATGGCCTAAACCACAAAAATCTGTCTCAGTTTGGTTCATGTGGCTAAAAGACTGAGATCCAGGAGTCAGCATGCGTGGGTTCTGGTGGGGGCCCTTGCCTGGCTTGCAGACAGTGCCTCGTTTTGTGTTCTCATGTGGCAGAGAGAGAGAGAGAGAGGGAGAGAGAGAAGAAGCTCTCTGGTGCCTTTTCTTGTAAGGGCACTAATCCCATCAGGATGGCCCCACCCTCATGATATCATCTTACCTAATTACCTCCCAGAGGTCCCATCTCCAGATGCTATCCCAATGCGAGTTAAGGCTTCAACATATGATTTTGGAGGGATGCAGTTCAGTCCGTGGCAGCTAGTTTCTGCAACTTACTTTGAGATGCATTCAAAAGAAAGTAAGATGGGCTGATGGAAAGATATGTAATAAATATAGTAAAATGTTAATTATAGAATCTGGGATGAGGATATATGTTCACAAATGTCAAGGGGAAAAAAAAAAAAAAGCCCTGCTCTTTCTGTAGTTCCTGGAATGGAAGCTGGCAGCTCTTTTCTCTGATTTCCATCCAGGCTTTCTTAAAACTGCCTTGCTGGGCAAATCTGCCTCTTCTGCAGTTCCCCCCGCCACCCCCACTCTCTCCTTGGTCAGCCAGCGTCCTGCTTCTGTGCTGTGAGTTAGTGAACTTCCAACCTCAATTAAAAAAACACTTCTTTCTAGTTTCTGGTTTCATCAGTTGTGTCTTTCTGTCTAGTTTCTCTCTTCTGATCAGAGGTTCCTTCGATTCTTGTGAGATTGGGGCTTCTCAGATTACATTGGAAGAGCCTGCTTTATTGTTCGTAAGTATTTCTAACATTTTCTGCATTTGACTGTGCAATCCATCATCAGATAAAAGTGGGAGAGAAGTGAGTGCCTCCACAGTCTGACCAGAGCCCTGAGGGCACAAGCATGGCTCACCTGGAGCCCTCACCTCCCTCTTGTTAAGGGGGCTCCCATGGCTTTCTCTTTACCACCTCACTTATCTGCAGTTCAAGGTATTTGCTAGCCAGGGGGAATGTCCTGACTTGCTTGATTGGGGAGAAGTGCATAAACTGGTCTTACCATTTTACTTAAACATACCTGTAAGTACTATTGTTGCCCACCTGTGGGAACAAGCATCTAATACCTCCATGTCACATGACACCCATATCCCAGTTACCTGTTAAATTGGGGAGCCTTGGTGGGAAAGATGGGGAACAACATAGGTTTCTTTTCTTAACTGGAATTTGTAGACTCTCGCGGAGAGAAACAGGTTCAAGTCAAACTCAGACACTTCATGAGCTTTGTGACCAAATGACTTCTTAATTTTTCTTAGCAGTTTCTTATCACTCTCAATTTAAAGGCAAGGTTGATAGGGAACTTATAAGAAAAATTAGTGAAAGAATGTCTAAAATACTTAGTGCAGGAGTTCCCCTTGTGGCTCAGTGGTTAAGGGGGGTGACTAGTATCTATGAGGGCTCAGGTTCGATCCCTGGCCTCGCTCAGAGGGTTAAGTATCCCACGTTGCCATGAGCTGTGGCATAGCTCTTCGCAGACGGGTTTGGATCCTGCATTGCTGGCGCTATGGTGTAGGCCCTGGGCTACAGCTCTATGTGCTTCAGGTGCAGCCCTAAAAAGACAAAAAGAGAAAAAAAAATTTTTTTTAAATAGATAAAATAGAATACTTAGTAAGGCGGTGTGATTCCTTACTGACGTTCGTAATATTCATTCAACAAATAGTTAAGCACCCATTGTGTCACCTGATTTTCCCTTCTTTCCTTCCCTTTTGGGGCCTCTCAGTCATACTTGATATTTAGTCTTTCTAAATCATTCGCCTCCTGAAGTTCCGGGGACTCAACTAAATTATTTTCCTGGTGGGGATAGGAGGGAGCCCCTTTCTCTTTCCCATTTATCCTCTACCCAGCATCATAATTTGCTATATGCTGTAAATCGTAATCTTTAAATCAGACTCCAATTTAGGTGATAAGAATCACAATTAATTAGACTAGCCTGTCAAAGATTAAATGTAATCTTGCATTTCAATTATCTCAACGCCAAGGCTTTAGCTCCAGCCATCAGAAGTGCAGCTGTAATGTCTGCCTATGTTTAATAAAGTCTTTGCCTGCTCTTTGTTTCCTGTATTGCTTGTCTAGAAATAAATTAAGTAGGCAGAGGATCTCAGATCCCTTTCATTTGTTTTTAAGCTGTGGGGCAGAAGAGATATAAATGCAAGATGAAAAACTTAAAAGTTACTAAAACCTAATTAGTTCAGAGTATCTGAAAAGATTTGCAAACTTCTTATTTAAATCTGTTGACAGCTCTTTTAATTCCTTCCAACTAGTTATCGCTGATAACAGTATAGTTGTGGCTGAAGATTTACTTTCACATCTCTTCTTTCTACTCCCATTTCCAGTCACCCTTTTTTATTTACTTATTTATTTATTGCCATGCCAGTGGCATGTGGAAGTTCCTGGGCCAGAGATCAAACCTATACCATGGCAGTGATCCAAGCAGCTGCAGTGACAATGCTCAATCCTTCCTTTATTGTCTGCGCCACAAGGGAACTCCACAGTTGCCCTTGTTTTCGTTTTTTTTTTTCTTCCTCCTCCTCCAAAGGAAAAGTCCTTGTTCCCACTAAGCTCCATATCATTCCAACTTCATCTTTCCTTTATATTCAGAAAACTGAAGTATAATAACTCAGACCTTATCAGGGAAAAGTGCAATGTATTTTAAATAATGTGATAATGTAGGTATGACTCATTAGATAACTTCTGAAAAGATATTGAGTGTTTTCATATATAGAAAGGCAAACTGCAGATGTTCACTCTGTTAAATATGCTTCCAGCTTGCCACCTTAAAAAAGTTCCGAGAATTCTTATAATTCTTAATTATAATAATTTCTGGGAGTTCCCACTGTGGTGAAGTGGGATCAGTGGCATCTCTGCAGCATCAGGACACAGGTTTGAATCCTGGGCCTGGCATAGTGGGTGAAAGAATCTGGCATTGCCGAGGTTGCCATGTAGGTCACAGCTGCAACTCAGATCTGATCCTTAACCTGCCAAATCCATATGTTGCAGGGCAGCCTAAAATGAAAAAAAAAGAAAAAAAGTTTCTGGTCTTAAAATTTGCCAGTGCAATTGGCTATTTTAAAAACCTGTTAATAATAATGAAAAAAGATTGCATGAATAATTCGAAGTTAACAGCAGCTACCCATTAGTTTGTGCTTTGCTACATGCTAGGCACTCTGCTTACCCATGTTTGTCTATATATCACTCATTTAGTCCTTGTTATACTTAAAATTATTCTCATGTCACAGATGAAGAAACCGAGGTTCAAGTTAATTAGCATACCCTAAGTGGCAAAACCAAGATTAAAACCCAGCTGTCTTTGGCTTTAAACCTAACAGTTTTAATAATTTATCCACTACTGATTAAACAGGTGTGGTCCAAAATGAAGGAACTCAGAATTGTTTTGTTTGCGGTTTTTAGATGCATTATCTTAGCCAGCATTCGTTATGGCTTTGCCCATAGAACTTGAGAAGTTTAAACGTTCAAGATATTAGCCATATAGGCATAAAGTATGAACGTGCTTATAAGGTGTATTTAAGGAAAGTATTTGGGGTTTTTTTAGATTTTTGCCCACCAGAATGTACATTTTTTTCATTTGAAAGAATGAGGGAGATTGTGTCAGACAGGAGTAAAGTTTTGATTGAGCAACAGTTAAAAGACAAGCATCTTAATTTAATATTGATCCACACTTTGCATATACTTTCTGTGTATTTGTGTTACATTTTAAAAGGTAAGTGGCAGTTTTTTATGTACTTCCAAGCTCCTTCCATCAGTAATGAAATACTTGGCTTGGGCAGTCTCTGGAGTCCAGAATTTCAGCTTAAATTTTCCATTCATCCGTGCCAGGCAGTAACTCTAAAATATCTTTTTTTTTTTTTTTTTTTTTTTTTTAATGGAGAAGGCTCCAAAAGGTGCAGCTGTGTGCTGGTTTCATCTTGCACTTTGTAGCGGTGTTGGCACCGTTTACCGTGAGGAATGCCACTGTCTCCCACACGCCACTGGTGCCCAAGGACTGTTCAGGCCTGTCCGTGTTAGTGGTATGGGAAGGGCCTAAGTTGGGAGAGAAGGGCTCTTCTGTTCCATGTGATTGGTTGTCACCAGGGCAAGTGGGGAGGGGAGAGCGGAGTGGGGAGACCTAGTGGAAAATGCAGCTCTGATGTGTCATCAAAAATTTCTTCTGCAACCTGGGACACCTCGTTCACTGGTGTCCTTGTTAAGGACCAATTCCCCTTTTCCTTTGAAATAATACATGTCTTGGCTTCACCACCGCTTTTAGAGCCTTCTGCTCTTCTTGTCTTCTTTCTCCTTAAGCGATACGGATTTCTTCTGATGAAAAATGATTCCCCAAATGAAAAACTGATGTTGGACTGAAGTAGGGGAGTTGAAAATTCACCCAGAGTTTTAAGAGTAGACTTGGCTATCCAGACATACACACTGGCTACAGCCAGATTTAAAAAAAAAAAAAAAATTCTTCATTCAGGTGTAAAAGTCTGTCTGGAAGGCGAAATCAAGTGAGAATTGATGTGTCAACTTGATGAGAATCATGCTCTGGTAATTTGTGTTTTGTTTGATAGTCGCCATATATAATCTCTGTATATTTAAATATGCATATTTAGTTATATCACATTTTAGTTTATTGAACTGTGTGATATGGTACTTTATCATGGACTTTTCAGAGGACAACTTGCCAAATTTGGTACTTCCTAGCAACTGTCATTTCCTGTTGGAATTTCCTAAGGTGGGATCTAACAGAAATGTAAATATTGACCTTGTATATTTGATAAAATTAAAGGAATGGTGGATTTTAGGGTTGTTGAAATAATTAGTATTTTGCTTTAGAACGGCATTTTCGACTTTCGCTGCTAATTGATCCTGGTGCCCAAAGTGGAAAATGTGAACTTTAAAGGCTTCTTGTGTAGTGCTTCCTCATTCCCTATGTTTAAACATTTTAAAGGGGAAATGGATTGAATCATAGATATTGTGCTAGAGAATAGGAAATCCTTGAATTGTTACTTTAAAAAGTCTTCTCTCTTTGTAAAATTTACCTTTTAACATTCCCATGGCAAAACTTTGATCAGGTAGGATGGATTTCTCTACTTGGGTAATATACTTTCTTCAATATTAAAAATTCAGTGATATGTTCAGTCAATATAGTACAAAAGGAGTACCTGTACTCCACACTATATGGTCTAGTTTTTTCTTATTAAAATATTCCAGGGTGCACTTTGTGAGGTGTTGTTGCAAGGACCTGGTCGCCATCACAATGCTTTTTAGAAACTTCATGTAGCATTTGAATGAGTAAAACCAGTGGTATTTTGCAGCTCAGGATATGGAAAGGTAACTACCATATTTGCCAGAGACACATTGAAAGGCTAAGGAAATAAGGTAGTGTGCCCCCCACCCCCACCTTCTTCAAGCTGAAGTGAAGAAATAAGAGCAGTAGAAACAACTTTATATGTAGTATTTGCCAACCCAGTAATAGAACAACTGTCAGATGCATATTTCAATCACTGTTAAGTGAAATCTCTAATTATCACTTAACTTCCATATTTGCCTGCAGAAATGATTGTGTTGATAAGATTCTAGAAGGCGATAAACCTTGATTAAGTAATTCCATTTTCAGTTGCCAACTTTATTAAAAAAAAAAATGCCTGTGTAATTTATGAAGAACAGGAAGGAGGAACTAGGCATGTTGGTTGGACGAGTGTTGTGTGGATTTGTGGGTTCCTGTGTTTGCTGTTTAGCTTTTAGCTTTCTGGACCTTGGCATGTGCTGTGAGCTCTGTAAGTTTGAGAGGACCATGGAGAAACACTACAGTGAGCCCCCATTAGTAACATGTCCCTACCTTTATGTTTTCCTTCTGTCACCTTATGCTGCTGGGATGATATTTTGCACAGTGTAGAAAGCATTTACGGGGGAGGAGGTTTTTGTGAGCTGATCAGCTCAGGCAAAGGGAAGTAGTTGATCATTTGTCAGAGGAAATGAAATGTTGTGCTCTTTCATTTTCTAGTATTTCTTGTTTTAAATCTTAACCGTGCTTTCAATGCTCAAGACTACAAACCTTGCAAGGTATTGGTGTTTCTAGCACTTTTTCAGGTATCCTCATATTTTTATAGATTTTGGCCGAAGTTATTGCTGGATTTTTGTCAGGCAGGGGGTGAGGGTTACCCAGATGGATTTGCTTCTCCTAATAGCATGTCCTAAAATGTACTGTTAACCCAAAACAGATTGCTGGTTCCCTTCCTGGCTCTCCTGATTCAGGGAGTTTGTGGTCGTACCCAGGCATCTGTCTTCCACAGGTTCTCCCCGTGATCCATTGGTGCAGGCAGGCGGGGGAAAAACACGGGTGCGGTGATGTTCCCACTCAGCTCTCCTCATCGTGACCATCATTATGGCATCTAGCGGCATATCTGTCCTGCCTTTATGCCTTTGTAAAATGTGTTTGAGTGCTGTTGCCATGGGACAAAGTGGCCCAGGAAACTGAGTGATAACCTTTGTATGCCCTGAGTTCAGGTGCTGAAGCCCATGTCTGGTTCCTTGTTCTCGGGGACAGCTTTATCATGGGCTCTTTGTAGCACAAAGTCAACTTGGGAATCTTTTAGCTACTGTTGGCAAAATTTGCCCTGGCTCAGATTATAGGCTTCTTCAATACCGTGGTCACCAGCCAGATAGACCTATTTCACTTTAAATCAGTAAGTATTAAAAAATTCACTTCCTCCTTTGCAGTAGCTCCACTTTCAAGTGCTCAGCAGCACCTGTTGGGTGGCACAACTAATAGAACATTCCATCATCACAGCAGGTTTTATGGGAGGGTGCTGCTCTACGATTTCCTTCCGTAACATAGCTCTTCTCCTTTTATCGTGGGCAGTTAGAATGGCTAATAGAGTTAGGTGGCAAGATCACATTATAGTCTATCTCAGGGAATACTGCAACCTAAAGGGGTCTTAGAGTCTAGGGTTTGGGTTTTCAAAATGACAGAAATGAGGTTAAAATTTAACAACATAAGCTGACTTTACTCTTGTCTTGTGAATCTGTTCTTTTCCCATGCTGACTCAGTACTAGAAAGATGGGCTTCATTAGACATTTGCTTATTAACCTGGTACGTGGCTTATAATAAAGAATCACACCACTAAGATCTCATTGAGATGACGTTGTCAGTATTCAGTTTTTCTTAGATTATATAAACTATTCCTAGATAAAAGTACATACCTTTATGAACCTTAAGTGTCTAAAAGTTTATTGATGGCTGATAAACAGACTACACATGTAGCTATTTTCATTTACTCATTTACTCATATTCTGCAGTTTGAGGAATTTGACATGAGTCTATTTAGCTCCCTCTTCTGGTATATTATGAGAAAAATATTTTTACTTAAGATGGTTTCATGTATTTGTGGAGTAAAGATACAGTTACCAGTGTAAGGTTGAAGGACATTATTTGTGTCATCCAATTGGATTTTATTTCTTTTGTATCGTTGGGTAAAACATGTAGGTAAAGCATGGAAAAACAGTTTACGAAGGCATTACATTTCTTAAGATGGTAACTGACCAAAACATACGTAAGCAGATAAAGGCTTTTCTACAGCACATGCACAAGCACTCCATTGAATGTCAAGTGGCGGGGGGGTCATTTGTACTGGCTTTGTCTCTGATAGTAAGCTCACCCCCACATTTGTGGGACTTGGGGCAAGAGCACAGAAGGAGGCCCAAGTGACCCTGTGTCTAAATATTTTAAAGTTATAAATCACAATAACAGATGTTTAGTAAAATCTGTTCTGGCCCCCTACCTGGACAGTGATTTCTTCACAATGACCAGGAGGCCAGATTTGCATTTAGGTTTCTTGGGTTCTGAGTTTTGCCCTAAGAGCATGGTGATATCGAAAGTGTTGCCCGGACCCACCCCTGCCTTGGCCCTGCACCTGCACTGCCAGGGACCTTGCAAATCCAGACTCCATGCAGTCCTGAGCCCCACCCCCCTCAGCCTCCACCCACTCCCGGGGCCCAAGGGGGTTCCCCTGAAGGGCGGTCAGCCCTGGGGAGGATAGACCCTGGGGAAGAGGCCTCAGAGGCCACTGGGGCAAGGGAGCCTGGGCTTCTGGGAAGTGTTCCTAGTGTGTCCTAGGAGAGAAGCAGCAAGCCAGTCCCCTTGGCCCCCAAAACTCTTCACACTGTGGGAAGAGCCACAGCTGGAGGGTGGCCATGGAGGAGCCTTCTGAAGCACAGGGCGCTCTCTTGTTCCTGCCTGAGCTTGCCGCTGTCTCGGTAGAACATGACTTTGTGTCTTGGTGTTCTTCATTGTTGTCTGAGGCACCGGACTCCCCCAGAGTACACATAACCCATAACCGTGGGGTTCTGTTTATTTGCAGCTTCAACTCTTCCAGACCTGGCAGAGCAGTTTGCCCCTCCTGATGTCGCCCCGCCTCTTCTCATCAAGCTAGTGGAAGCCATTGAAAAGAAAGGTAATACAGCTGGTAGAGGCGATTGGTGAACGGGTTGTGGCCTGATTTCCTAGGTGTTATCCTTTGTATTTGCCTCCTGGGCATTCATTAAATGCATTCCCTGCCACCTGTGCTGGACACAAAAGCTTTGGGTTGTTGTGGCCTGGGGAGATACTCTTAGTCTGACTCATAACCCCATACTGATGTGTCATTTTACTGTACGGAAACGATTAAATTCTCCATAACTTAATAAATATAATTAACTTGCTCCTTCATGGCCAGATGATTTTGCCAAAATTATTGACATGCTAGATAAGATAAATAGGAGGAGTTGACTTCCAAGAATATTTGGTACACATCTAGAATAGATACTGGATGGAGACTGGAATGTCTTTCTGGCAGCAGGCTCCCAGGTTCTCCAGAGAGTTGTGTTTTGCATGCTCAGTCTGTTTTGTGTCCTAGGTCTGGAATGTCCAACTCTATATAGAACACAGAGCTCCAGCAGCACAGCAGAATTACGACAGCTTCTTGATTGTGGTGAGTGTCATGGGGCCAGAAATATAAATGGGAAAGGTCTTACCTTTCTGTTTCAGCTAATGCACAAAACACTTAAACTGAACCACACAACGTTCTCAGTTTGAAGGGAGCTCAAAAATCACACACACTTCCCTCTGCCCTCTTATGGCAAGAGTGCAGACCTTTGATGTTTGTCTTCTGAGTTGGTGTGTGTTTGCCCGCCTGCCTGCAGGTGTGTTGGCTATCATCACAGCCATGCACCTCTGGGTCCTGCGGAAATTGCCAGGGAGGGAAACAGCCTGAGATTTCTCTGGCTCTGCTCATCTACCATCTTTCTCTGAGCCTACCATTGGCTACATCTAATTTATCTGGACCGGTTGACAAAAATATTTATAAGTCTGTGTCACTTAACAAATGTCTTTTTTTTTACTTTTTCCCCTTTCTCTCTTTCCTTTTCCTTCCCCTTTCCCTTTCTGTCTTCCTTCCTTTCTTTTCTCCTCTTTCCTTCCTTCCTTGCCTTTTCATGCCATATTTACCTCAAGTAACATCATGATATTGTTATATTCTGTAGTGTACTGGTAGACCAGTTCTCTGGGGGTGAGGGGAAAGCCCTGGTTTGTAGTAGCACTTACCCATTTCTGTGGTGTAAATAGTCCCACCATGATTAATTTCAAGCCAGCAACTGAAATTATTACTGAATTCCAACTTGGGAAGGATTGTGAGCCAGTACAAGTCAGCTCTAGCTCTTGCCATTGGTTAAATGACATCAACACATTCAGCCAGGTGGTGGCTTGATTCTTTGCCCCTTCTCTCCTCTGCCATACAGAATAAAACTGTCCGAATATGCATACATTTATTTGCCACCATTCCAGCAAGTCATCTTCTAGAATCTTTCAGATCCTCCGTTCCCTCCCAATATTTTTCTTTTTATTACTCATTTTTTCCTTCACCTTATTTTAACTGCATTTGGGTGCCTGAACCAAAAGGAGTGAAACCCAGCTTTAGGAGGAGCACTTTCAGACATGTAGTTGTGCAAAGAGCGCCCACAAGATATTTGATAAATGAAAACTTGAAGGCTGAGGCAGCTTTAACATGAGGCAGCTTATGAAAATTTCTAGAAAAGATGTTTCTGGGAAGAAAGGAGATTAGATCTTTATCATTGAATAGTTTCACTTGAAATGTACTGCCCGAATGTTTGAAGCTTTTAAAAAAAAAATTCTTTTAACTTTCTTTTCTCCCTCGTACATGGAAACCAGTCTTAGCACACACACAGGGCAGATACTTCTACACACACATAGAGTAGGTCATTAAATGTTGACTGGCAGAAAAATCAAGATGAAAAGACTTGTTTTTCTTTATTTCTAACAGCTTTACCAGGGTGTTAAAGGAAACACTGAATTTTGTCCTAGCCAATTGAAATAGAGATACATGTTTTGGTCAAAAAATTGGTCAAATTGAACATGTTAAAAGTCACAGGAAATGTTTAGACTTCAGAGACTGATGAAATGGGAGTTATTTGAGAAACAGTGGTTAAGCTTTTAAAGGTAACCAAAAACAAAATGATGCAGTTGAGCTTAAAAAAAAAAAGCTTCACACCACCTGTGAGATGGAATAAATAACCAAAATTCACGTCAACAAGATATTTTGACCGACAGCTTTCTTTCCACATTTGAGACCAAAACACATGTAGAAAACTGGTTTCCCTCAGATTCTGTGCTATAAAAGTGAATTTTGTGGCAAAACAAAAAGAATAAACACTATCTCAGTTTAAGAGTGGATCTTCCAGGACTGTTCCAGCCTGAGGATTTTTCAGTTTATAAAAAATGATGTAAGTCACTTTCATTAAAAACAAAAAGCATGGCTTTTAACAAACCCTGTGATTTAACTAGTGTCTAAAAAGGGCAGACTTGGGTGGAGGACAACAGCCCACTTTTTTTATTAGCACTCACTAAGTTATTTCATCCACACATCAGTCTTGTGATATAAGTATAGGGACTGCTGATGATAAAGCTGTGACTTGCATCCAAATTGTTCTGACTCTAAAGTTCTTACTCTCCCACCCCCCATATTGCCCTAAAATAAATTATTTCTTTTTTCCCTTGTTTGAATTTAAATGGGTAGATCCTCTTCCCCAAACTCCCCTCCCCCCTCTCTTTTGGTTTCTCTTAACCTGAATCAGGCTTTTTCTTTAAAAGTTATCACAAGAGGAGTTCGTGTTGTGGCTCAGTGGTTAACGAATCCGACTAGGAACCATGAGGTTGTAGGTTCGATCCCTGGCCTTGCTCAGTGGGTTAAGGATTCGGCATTGCAATGAGCTCTGGTGTAGGTTGCAGGCATGGCTCAGATTCCACATTGCTGTGGCTCTGGCATGGGCCAGTGGCTACAGCTCTCATTGCACCCCTAGCCTGGGAACCTCCATGTGCCACGGGAGCAGCCCTAGCAAAAAAGACCAAAAAAAAAAAAAAAATGTTATGACAAGAATAAACAATGTGTGGTGATGCATGTTAACCAGACCTACAGAGTGGGGACCAGTTTCACAGTGGTGTATACAAATAGTGCATCATTGTGTTGTACACCTGAAACTACATACAACACAACAGGTTATATATTCAGTTAGACATCCATTTTCAAAAGCAGGCCTTCTCAGCCTCAGCCCTCTGGACGATTTAGGATGGATAATCCTTTGCTGTGAGGGGCCCTTCTGTGCCTTGTAGGATGTTCAGCAACACCCCTGGCTTCTACACGCTAGATGCCAGTGCGCTTTTCCCCCAGTTGTGACAGTCAAAAATGTCTCCCGATATTGGCAGATTTCTCCTGAGAGTAGGGGTGGGGCAGGAAGTTTGAAGACCCCAACTGAGAACCACTTAGCGATCAGTTGGAGAGGGAACTCCATTCCAGTGGGAAAAGGGGTGACGTATTGGAGAGTTTGCTGGTTACCTGTCATGTGAGTAGATTCATGAAAAGCTGGTAGAAGAGGATGTAACCCCCCTCCCCCCACAACCCACACCTCAGGATTGGGTTCCCAAGTCATCACATGACAGATGTGTATACGTCTGGGAGGAGGATTTTAGGAAAAGGAGACTTCTAGAACAGAAGTCAGAAACTCCAAGGAGCTTCAGAAGCTATCTTAAAAAAATAAATAAATAGAACATCTTGCATGAATTTGAGTGGAATTTGACATAAGGTGAGCTTCTCCAAAGACTTGAAATAGGGGTATTTCTTATTTTAATTGTTTTTTATTATAGTTGACTTACAGTGTTGTGTCAGTTTCTGCTGTGCAGCATAGTGACCAGTCGTACATATACATACATTCTTTTTCTCGTACCATCTTCCATCATGTTCTACCTCAAGAGATTAGATGTGGTTCCTTGTGCTGTACAGTAGGAGCTAGGGTTATTTCATGCAGAAGCTAAAAAGGCTCTTTGGAATACACCTCATGGGTTAGAGAAGGGTTCTGGTGATTAGCATCACTTTTAGAATTCAGTACACAAACATTTAGCAAGCACATTCTCTGCTGAGCTTTGAGGGATGTGAGAAGAGCAGGTGACAGGCCCAGTCCATGCCTGTGAGGGACGGTCAGTCTAGGAGAGAGACATGTAATGACCATACTGATTGGGATGTGTCGTGTCAGGGGTGGCTTGTCCATACTGCTCTTGGACAGAGGTGGCAGCAGAAACCCCGCCTGAAGGAGGGACATGTGGAATATTTAACTTCTTCATGGGTATACCTCATTACCAAATGGTTTACCGCCATCATGTAGGATGAGAAAATTAAGTAAGATGAGTTTGTTGGGCCAAGTGGTATTACATGAAGTATCCAAGGAGGCACACTAGCGGTGGGCAGCAGCTTGCCATGCAGTTAGCAGCTATGGAATGTTCACGGGGGATGCGTACGTGGTTTTGTTGACAGTCACACAAGTAGTTGCAGCACTTACCACATGGATTCTTTATGCAAAGACCTAGTCTTGCCCTTTCCCACACTTACTAGAGATGTGATATGCCTCTGGTTAGTTCCTTGTGGGATGTTTAAGTGACCCAGCCTCTTGCTTCTCCATCTTTTCCTTCTTTTCCTCAGACTAACCTCTCCACATTTGCTACAGATGGACTTTCCTGAGCTTTCTGGTATTGCGTGATTATCTTTCATAAGATCTGCTTAGTCAGTGGGACAGGTTTGGCTTATGATGACAATGCGTCCAGGGAACTTGGGTAGCTTCCGGCTCCACCTGGAGTGCCTGGTGATACCACACCTGGTTCACGGGCACCCAGGATGCCTCTGCTCCTTCTCACACTGAGCACCTGGGGGAGATCTTTGATTCTTTCTCATCCTCTCCTTGGCCACAGCCCAGTCCCATCAATCACCTGGTTTTGTTACTTCTTTTTTTTTTTTAATTTTTTAAATTATAGTTGATATGCAGTGTTCTGTCAGTTTCTGCTGTACAGCAAAGTGACCCAGTCATACCTCTGTATATACACACTCTTTTTCTCACATTATCCTCCATTGTGTTCCATCACAAGTGACTAGATATACTTCCCTGTGCCATACAGCAGGATCTCATTGCTTATCCACTCCAAATGCAATAGTTATGTTACTTCTTGATAACGTCTCCCCCATTCCAGGACTGTCCTGGAATCCAAGTCGCCGTGAATGGTATTGGCACTTCCAGCATCACTCCTTCCTGACTTATTTTGAACATCATGATTGATGAAGCTGTTTAAAAATGTAGCTTTCTGCTCCTCAGCTGCCCTGTTCTCCACTGAGTACTCAAGTCTCCAGATAACAACGTCCCCTCCCGTCACCAGTGTGTCCTGTGACACACTGCAGCAGCCATGGTCTTTCCTGCCCCAGCACCCCTTCTTTCTGCCAGGCTCTGTTCTAACCCCAGGCACTCAGAGACCAGCTGTGGTTCCTGTCGTCCCAGGGTTGAGATGCCTGATCACTCTTCCAGCAGAAGAATTTACTCAACAGACTGCTTATCTTAGCTTTCTCCTGTGATAGTTCTGTGCCCACCAGTTAGGTTAGTCGTACCTTAATTAGAACACCCCGTCACAAGTAGGGGGAAACAGTCTGTAGATGTTCACATTATTTTCATGGATATTCTTGAGATTGTGAAGATTCTCTAATGTCTTACTGCTTCATCAGTCGCTCTGTTGGGTTAAATTTATGTTCATACTGATAGGTAGTACTGACAACTCCGATTTTAGGAAATCTGTGGATTTGCATTTCACAGTTTCTTGTTGCGGTGTGAGGAAGCATGCATTTACTCTGAGATTCTCCATCCTGAGACAGAACCCTTTCTCAATGAGGGCAGAACCACCCTCGAGGATGCATCTGGAAATGTTGTGAGGGCAGCAGTAGTTTGCTGAGGCTGCCATAACAAAATCCCACAGACCGGGTGGCTTAAGCAACAGAAGTCTGTCTTCTCACAGTTCTGGAGGCTAAACGTCCAGATCAAGGCAGATTTGGTTTCTTCCGAGGCCTTGGCTTTCAGACAGCCGCCTCCTTGCTATGTCCTCACGTGGTCTTTCCTCTGTGCGTGCACCCCCAGTGTCACTTTTTCCACATTTCCTGCTCTTTAAAATACCAGGTGGATGAGGGCCCACCTCTCATAGCCCCATTTTAACCTAACCAGCTCCTGAAAGGCCCTTCTCCAAATGCATCCACCTTCTGAGGTCCCTGAGAGTTAGGACTTCAACCTATGAATTTTGGGGACACAGTTCAGCCCACAACAGAGGCATTATTTTCCGTTGATCCAGAGTCTCAGAATGTGTTCCGGCGTCTTGGGCAGAGGCCTTCATTGCTAAATGCCTCATGTGGGGGGACAGACCTACACGAGGGAAGATGTTCTATTCAGAATGCCAGGAGCAATCCCTGCCAGAAGCACTGCTAGTAAATGCTCAAGAATCTTTATGTACTTGTCCTCATACTGCTTCCTTTCCTGACTCACATGTAGGTCACAATTCAAATGATCGGCCCAACCAATGCATCTGATGTCTGACCTTTTTTTTTTTTTTTCCTGTTTCTATCATAGATGCCACCTCCGTGGACTTGGAAATGATTGATGTGCATGTTTTAGCCGACGCTTTCAAACGCTATCTCCTGGACTTACCAAATCCTGTCATTCCGGTGGCTGTTTACAGTGAAATGATTTCTTTAGCCCCAGGTTGGTTGCCTCTTCTGAGAACCTCACTGAACATGTATTGAGATGTGGAGGTGCTTGTTAAACTCAAGCACCCCATATAAAAAGAGATTTCTTAGAAAATGTCAGTAGGAATCCCCTCCCCTGCTGCCCGTGCTGCCCCGCCCTGCCCCCATCGTCACCAACTCTTTGCCTTACCAGGGCAGCCAGTAGAAGAGCCAGATCCTTGTTTGCTTAGGAAGACCGTCCACATGTTGAAATGGCTAATTGTTAACCTTTTATCAGTATTAACAAGGTTCACTGCGTCAGTGAAGGCCCTCACGGGCCAAGTGTCATCCCTGGATTCAGGGCACCAGGGACTGGGACCCAGTGACTGGGGATATTCCCATCATCCCCTTCCAGGGGCCATTACAAAATGAGTCGGGGGACGAGGAGTCTCCGTTTTAGGAGCTAACACTCAGTTCAAGTGCTTTGGGGACCGGAAACTGTGGTTCGTAACCTTCAAAGTTAAAACCTGTGACACTTATCTGATGCTCCTCCACACTAGCCAATCACACTTGACGCTGCTCCAGAGAAGGCAGATTTCTGCCCTCACCCCCAGCACCTCTTGTGGTTTTTCACACCCAGAGTCTCTTGCATTTCCATTTGATTTGAGATTTCTACTTTCTCATAATGCCTTTTCTAAGGAGAAGAACACATGGACTGTCCGCTTCTTCGGCTGCCGTTGGTTTAAGTGACTCCTCTGTAGCTAGTGCAGAAATCCTCTAGGTGGTCATTCACTGAGAGGGAGAAGCAGTCTCTTCATCTCTTTCCTTCCATTGTTTGTTTCTTTTTAACCTGTAGAAGTGCAAAGCTCGGAAGAATACATCCAGCTGTTGAAGAAGCTCATTCGATCACCTAACATACCTCATCAGTATTGGCTCACACTTCAGTATTTGCTAAAACATTTCTTCAAGCTCTCTCAGACATCCAGCAAAAACCTTTTGAGTGCAAGAGTGCTGTCTGAACTTTTCAGCCCTCTGCTTTTCAGATTCCCAGCAGCCAGGTGAGTGAATGAAGAGAAGCCTGGGTTTGGGGGGGATAAGGAGACACATAGATGGGTCATTAAGCTGATTCTAAAGATACTGGGTCACAGGCATTTCCATATTTTCCTCAGATACATTCATTTGAATATGTATAAATGAAAATGAGTTTATCGTTGGGGAAAAAATTTTCTAACAGAACTCTTTTTTTATTGTAGCTCTGAGAATACTGAACACCTCATAAAAGTCATAGAAATTTTAATCTCTACCGAATGGAATGAACGCCAGCCTGCACCAGGTAATGACTTCTGAACATTTAAAATTCCCTCACTGTTGGTTTTTCAGAGCCTGAAAAATGGTGGCTTTAAACCTTCTCTAGAGTATTATAAGTTTCTCTTAGAATTGAGATCTGTAATTGCATGTTACCTTATGATTGGAAGAAAAAAATAGCCAGGCGGTAGCATATATGGTCAGTATTATCTGGATTTTGGTATTTGTGGATTTTATGTGATCTCGGTTTTAGGTGAGGGTTGTAGGGGGTGCCCCCTGTTCCCCCTCAATTTTGATGCTTCTGGTTGTTGCATAAATTATGGCTTTCATTTTAGTTGTTGACATTTTTGTTTTTCTTTCTAATACTTGTAAAGTAGGGGATTTGTAATTACTATATAATTTAAAGTATTTTGGAATGTATTTTTTGGAAGCGGGTAGGCTGAGAAATGTCTGTCAAAATAAACATTTTTAATAATGAAAGCAGTATGAAACTAGGGGTTCAGTGCAACAAGGTGGTCAGGCCAGACACTTCTTTGAAAGCAGGCTGGCCTTCAATTAGCTGTTTGACAAAGCAGGAAATGTAGACTGTGTTAGCTTGAATTTAATTTAAATTGATGTCTTTTTCTAATACTATGCAAAGGAAACAGCCTTACCTTGCTGTCTGCTGGTTCATTTAGGGTAGTGGCAGTGGTCTCCAAAGTGAAGGGAAGTTTTAGGGTCCGAAGAAAGTATTGCTTTAGTCTGAATGTATGCCTCAAATTTATGTGAAAACATCATGAATATATTGTCTTTTATAAGTAAATTATGCAAACTACCCAATTTATCTCTGTAGGAGCGGGCCTGGGGACCCAGTAGAAGTAAGTTGGGCTATTTTTAAGGTGCTACATAGACAGACCTAGTTGTTTGCCTCTGAATGGGGCCAAGAGAAAGGCAAGGGCCTAGACTTAAAACCCGCCTGCAGGGAAGGGATCAGGATGGGATGGTAACCACTCCTGATAGAGGGACCCATGATCATGATACTGGGAAGGGCTTCTGTGGGCAAAGCCAAACTTTGGTATCCAAAGAAGAGAGAGGCAGCAGAAACAGTACATAAGGCAAGCATGGGCCATTCCAAATGTTCTGAATTACAGCAAGTGGGAAATGCAAGAGGGCTACCCTGCACTGTAGGTCAGCTGCATCAGAGCTTTCCGATGTAAGAATCTGAGGATGGCCAAAAGTCGCATCTCACATAACTGCTTGGGCCACTGGATAATGGGTTTGGGAGCTCTGTGCTGGTATTGAGAGTCTGCTTTTGGGCTCAGTAGGAAACAGTGCAGTGACAGGTTAGAATACCCTCTGGAGAGGGGACAGGAGCAGGTGTACACTTGGCCCTGGACCCGTTTATTGACCACTCACTCCTGGACTGACTGCTGGATAGGGAGGGAAGAGGACCGGCAAGAGTAGAACAGGGTCTGGGCCAGAGGATCGAGTTCTGCTCTTTCATTTCCTCCTGACCTGTGGAGGTCCTTCTCAGAGACAGGGAGAGCTGGCCCTGCCTGCAGGCAGCAGGGTGGTCCCAGTCTTCTCAGTGACCACCCCTCAGGAGAGGGGAGACACGGAAGCTCAAAGCCAGACAGGGTTTGACAGATATCCATGAACTCCTGTGGAGTTTTGAGGATTTCTACTATACAGGGCGCACCGGAATCCATGATGGGATTTAGTGCATCTGCTTGGCGTAAACTGGTTGAATGTCTTTCTCAGTTTCAGCCTAATTCCACCCAAGGAAAAATTCATCTGCAGCCATTTTCATAGGGCACACTTAAAACCACTGGTTGTGTCATAGACCCTCGCTGCACTCTTCTCTTAAGAAACCAGTGTGACAGTTTCAAAGGCGGATTAGTTCCGTCAGCTCTCTGGAAGAATGATGAAGAAAGCCTTGAATGTTTGCTAGACTATCCCAGAACACATGCGGACTCTTCCAAAAAATTGCATCCAAGTCATTTTTAAACCCTAGTTTGAGTCATTACCCCCTTGGTGGGATATCTCTTAGCTATTCTGGAAATTGACATAGCTGCTTCAGCACCTCTCCGCTGGTGAAAAGACACTACCCACCCCAACACAATGTTCTCATCCTGAACACCTTTGTATTCGGGAATGGCTTCAGTGCAAATGATTGTCAGGGCGCCACAGGTTCGAGAAATGACTTCTCAGGCCTGGTAGGTGTGCGGTAAGTTTTCATGGCGTCTTTCCCGGAGAGCTGGGAAACGCAGTCCCGGCCGCACCTCTGGGGCACAGTCATAAATCATTCACTTGCAATAACTTGATTGTCGTGAATAGAAATGAGGTCTCGAATGGTGTTTGGGGGGTGGGGGAGAAGCAAGACTGTCGTGAGGCAAGTAGACCCCTATTCTAGTTGTCAGCAGGGAGAACTTGAAATGATAGACAGAAGCAATGGTGTTGGAGGCAGCATGTCAATTCAAATAAGACCCGTTAGCACATAGTATCTAATTAAATTCTAGGTGGGAGGGCATGTACTGTAAGTATAAAGAGAATCTGCAAGATGTGATTGGTGACGTTTTAGGATAATTGAGTAGACAGAAAAAGCTCAGAGGAAAAAAAAAAAAGAGGACTGAAATGGGCTTTGAAGAATAGGTGCAATTTCAAAAGGGGAAGGAGAAATAGCATTTCTCTTCAAGAAGTTTCAAAGATTTATTCAGAATCATTTGTGAAGGACAAAAATAACAACTTGATATTTTTACCAGATTTGAAAGAGCAGTAAATATTTTAAGTGACAGTATCATAAAAAGCATCACTTGAGTGCCAAAAGTATTGTCCAGCTCTCCTCCTTTGCACAGGAGGAAACTGAGCCCACAGAGGCTGATGGTTTTACCTGGTGCCACCCCAACCAGTGCGAGCCAGAGCTCGGCCTGCCGGGGAACCTGGCCTGGGACGCCAGCCTGCTGCTCTCTCTGCTGCCTGGGGTTTTGGAACCTTCCTGGGCCATGAGGCTGCTTTTACTGTCCAGTCACAGAGCCCTCCGAAGTTTCCAGCAAGTAATAAACTAAAAATACGTGCTCTTTGCTCACATGGGTCACACAGACTAAAGAGCCCCAGTGCATTTTGTATAGCTTTGGGGATCAAGCTCAGAGTCACTCGGTCTGTCCATCCATCTGTCCTTTGTGCCGTGGAAAGAACAATGTGTGTCAAATAGATCTGGGTTTAAATCCCAGCTTTTACTCTCTACTTGCCAAGTTCATCATCAAGTCATTCCGCCTTTGCAAACTGTTCCCCCGTCTGTGAAATGGGAACACTGCCTCTCTCCTTGGGTGGCTGTGAGAATTAAGTGACATGGGAAGGGATGACGCTCCTCCTGACCCTGTCATATGGAGTATGTCCTCAGTATCGGTTGCGCCAGCCCTGTGGTCAAGGCCCTGCCAGAGCTGGCCTTGTTTTCTTCAAGCCGCCTTCCTGGTTGGTGCTGTACAGATCCTACCAGGCCATTTTCCCCACCAGCCCCACATTCCCAGCTGCAGACCCAGGCCCTTGGGAGCCTGGAGGGGCTCTCCTGCAGATCTCAGACCCTCCCTGGGCAGTTGCTGCCCCAAGGGCACATTGCTTGGAGGGAGGCAGGTGCCTTGGTCTCCTGCCCTTTGGGTGTGTGTGGCTCGGTGTGCGGAAGGGCCAGGGTCTCAGTCCCAGCTCCCCCTGCCACCTTGCCTAGGGGCCCACACATGGTGCACTCAACACACAGGCATTCCCAGCCGCCCCAGATGGCGCCCTCCTCCACTGGCACCCAGGGACCTCCTCCCGGCTCCATGTGCAGGTTTTTGACCCATTCAATGCACTTATGTCCTTTAAGCCTCTTGTCCTCTTACACTTTACTGTTGTGTAGTTCTTCTGTTCTCAGCTGCTTTTCTCAAGGACAAAGGCTGTGTCTTCTTCGGAGCTCTTCCTAGCATAGAACTGGGCACAGCATAATAATCATCCAAATGAATTTTTTTTTTTTTTACTCTTTGGTAAAATTCTCCACTTTCAGGGAACTCTCACGGCAGCTCATTTAAGGCATCCAACACACCTCTGAAGTACCGTTGTCTCCCTTATAGGGAGGGAAAGTAAGGTTTATACATATATATATATGTATTCTGTCAAATTTCTACTGTACAGCATGGTGACCCAGTTACACATACATGTATAGATTCTTTTTTCTGACATTATCATGCTCCATCATAAAGTAAGGTTTTGAAAGGCTAAGCACAGAGTAAGTTTTAGAACTTGGTTGATAGTTTGCTGTTCTCTTTGTTACCAAGAGTCTTTTTAAGAAATGGTTAATGTTGAACAGCAGGTTTTCTTGAATCACAGTGTGTTGTGTTTACCCTGCTGAAACTTAGGTAGCTAAAGTAGATTTCTATAGGGCAACTAAGGTAAAAACAGGCCATTTAACTTGGGGCGCCTTTGAATGAAACCCATTATAAGTGTATTTACATATTTCAGATTTCATGGATATATTCAGAAATATTAATGTAGCATAATTGACGTCTAATATTGCACCCTCAAGCCCAGGGGGAGAATCAATGACTTCTTCTCCCCCCTGCCCTTCTACACCTGTCAAAGTTAATTTTTAACCACTCGTGCATTGCAAAACATTCATCCTGAAGAGCCTGATTCATAAATCTTGTTTTAAATGCTCTGGGCTTGGTTTGCAACCAAGACGAAAGCAAGCACTAAGGTAGAGGGAAATGATTTTCAAAGAGTTTTACTTTTCTCTGATTTATTTTTTATTGGGTTTAAAATGTGGTCTGACATTAGAGGGTTGTTTCCAAGGTGAGAAATGAAACTTAGAAAAAAATACATGTGTTTAGCCGGGTAGGAGTAAACACAGGCAAGGTGTACTAGGTTTTGTCAAAAAATAGGAAGTTTTATTTGTGCTCTGAAGAGGAGCATGTATTGGTGGATATAGTTCAGTTTTACTTTTGTTTTTGCAGTGCAAGCCTTCTCTTTCTCTCGAGGGACCTCAGAGAGGGAAATAGCAAGGAATGGGTTTCTTTTTTTTCTGCTAAGCAATGGGCACACCTTTTCAGATACTTTGTAGAGTGCATCAGTGTTATGGAAACCTGAGTTTATTTATAAACTCAGATGGACATTTTTCTTAGCACAGGGTTATTAAGAACCCTGGATGTGGAGTAAAGAATTGCTATCACCCTTAAAGGCTTTTCTGTCCTAATTTGTTTTCAGTTAAAATTATGAAGGGAGGCATCAATTTAATCCTTAAAAGAAGGTTTTGGTTCATTGACTTTTTTTCTCACTGCCTTTTTATGGGCTTCTGTTCATAAATCGTGGCCCACAGAGCCACGTAAGAAGCTGTGCAGGATGAAAGGTCCTCGTGGGTCATTTGCTCCTCAACGGTGATTGGCACATAGGACATACTGTGTTCAGTCTGTAACTTACATACTTATCTTAATGATTAAGGGACATTTTCCGGACTAGAGCACACACGGAAAGTGACATATGGCCTCTTTGTGCCTCTGAGTGAGTTGTACAAAATTTTTGAGGAAAGGAAAACTAGTATGACCTAGGGCTTTGAAGAACCTAGAAGGTACAGTTAGTTTTCAGTTATATAAGTTTTCCAGGGTGGTAGAGTCTGGGTTTCACAAGTTAAAATACAAGTTTTCTTAAAAGAGCTTAGCAGGCACATGAAAAATATTTCCTGGGTTGTTAAGGCATCTGTGCATTTGATTTATTATTTATTTCTTAGGGACTCATATAGATTAAGTGACAGTTGGACAATTAGTCTCACACAAAATAATGAGACTTTGGACATGGTGGGAGATGAATGAAATACACAGAAAGTTGATTGTTTTCTCCTAAGCAGAAGTTACTGATGCTGTTCTACCAGCAGAGGGCTCCCTTTTTAAGCTAATAAAGAGCATGTGTTTTACAGACCACTGAACTGACTTAAATAGGAAAAAGCTCACACTTTCAGTAACATAAGAGAATCTCTATGGTAGGTGATTGTACATATTGTGAGAAATCTGAAGCAAAGTTTTCAAATCTATTTGAAGACTTTTTTCTCTAAGTAGAAAGTGTGCTGTTTCCCAGCAGATAATTTTCTTCTGAAAGGGAAAATAGACTGTTGGACTAGAGAGCATTTTCATCTTAGAAGGTTTTGACATGACATGTCATGTGAATCCAGACAGGTATGCTTAAGAGACGGATGTTTCCGAGGTTTCCAGCTTTAGAAAGACTATTTTTAAAAGTAGGGCAAGATTATGCAGCTCAGGATACAAGGGCATTCTCTGAACTAACCCTGTGTCTGGGATCAGCTGGCAGGAGCCAGGAGATGCACTATCCCCCCCACCTTTGGGAAAGTAGATATTTCAAATTATATCAATTGCACCAAAGGAGAGCTTGTAAAATCACTTTCATTGTGAGTACAGCAGTGCTTCCCAGATACTGCAAGTAATCCTGAAGCTGGTTCCTGCCAGTGTGGACTCTGTGTCAGCACCTTTGGGTCACCTTCTCGTTACGGAGTGTGAGGGTATTACAGACAGAACCTGTTTTTTTCAAAGATAATTAGAAGGTAGCTTTTTCTTCTAATAAAACTAAAAATAGAAAACAGAAAAAGTTTTGTTGTAGGTGTGAAATTTTTTGCATGTGGCTTAAAAGAAATTAACTTCAGTTTCACTTGTTAATTTTTACTTTCTCTGTCAGAGGGAAGTCAAGAGCAGGGCCAGTGGGTGGAGAAAAAGCAGTTTGGGAGCAAACATTAGCAGGCTCGGTTCTGGTCCTGGATTCTAGCCTGTGCTATCATCTTGTGCAAACCACTTCACTGGGGGTCAAACCAGAGAGAGAGAGTATAGCAAGAGGGAATTGCTTGAAGGATCTGAGGATTTTTTCCTGGTTTTAAAGCTAGTAATTCTGTGATTTTACTCTGGGTAAGCTTCATGGGATAATAGTAAAGCTATCTACGCTGATGTGAGTGAAAATTTTTCTTAGGCCACATTTTAGTTCTTCAAATAGCAGCCAACAGTCCCTAAGGCTTCACTGCAACTTTCTCAAAGGCAAAAAAACTCTAGGAAGGTGTGCCATTCTCCCTGCCCTCCTGTCCTTTGCCCCATGTAGCATTTACACGAACCTAATGCAGACACACCTCTTAGGGCCATTTTAACGGGAGTTGAAACTGACTTCGTAGAAATAGCTGCAGAGGAGGATTTTTATTTTGGGGGGTGGTTTTTATGTTACAGAGCCTAGTGTATCCGTGCAGAGTCACATACTTTTCCCTGGGTGCCTCCTTCTGTGAAACCTTTGTAAACCTGTTCCCTGCAGGGTGGCCCCCGTTGGGCTCCCTTGTGACACCTGCAGCCCTCTGTGCTGGGGTGGGGGAGGAGGTGGACGTGAGTGGGGCACGGTGTTCTGGGTCGTTCTGAGAGAGGTTCAGGCCTTTACAAGCAAGGCTTTGATTCTATTTTTTGCTGAACTAGCTCAGCCACTTCCTGTGTTTGGCAGCGCCTAGTGCCTCGCTTCTCTGTGGCCACTTGAGCCCCGCGAGCAGCGCGCCGCCGCCGCCCCGCGGGTCCGTGATCATATTTTGCGTCTGCCTACAATGGCCTTCTCACTTCCTCCGCGACAGGAGGACGGGGGCCAGCCCTGGCCACTTGTTAGCCGATGACAACTTCGACTTGGACTTGGGCTCCCCTCCCCCGCCCCAAATCCCTACCTCAGCAAATATTTGAACCTGCCCAAGTTAATCATGAAGCCGCGATCTTTATCTGAAAGGGACGTGCGAGCGCGCGGGCTCTTTCCCTCCCTGGCGCGGCCCGGGTCCCGGCGCGCAGCGGGCTCCTGTGCCGGCGGCAGGCGCTGAACTGCACGGCGGCGGCAGGAGGACAGGCGTCCGACCCTCCCTCCATCCGAGCCAGGCTTCCGCGCCTCCAGCGCTGGAGGAATTGCTTTGGGGATTTTTTTTTTTTTTTTTTTTATGGTCGGATACAGGCATTTTTAAGGGAAACCACTGAAATGCATAACCTGCAAAGTAAGTTGCCTTTCATTTGTGCACTGTTCTGCCCCTAGCTGTTTCACTGTTTTCGGTCCTTCTGTGAACCTTGCATTTTGTGTGTCTGTGTGTGGGTGTGTGTTGAGGTGGGGGGGGGGGTGGCAGGGAAAGGGGGGGAGGTAGTAAGCGCTGCCTGGGGAGGGCAGATGAGAGATTAGGGGGAGACACTCCCCCAGTTCCTCGGGGGGCGCAGTGTGAGGGAAAGATGGGTTTTGGTTGGAAATGGGGAAGGAGGTAATTACCAAGTAGTGCTGGTCTGGAAGCTGGGGCTTGGCCAGGTCTGGGAGAGACGTGGAAAGTCACCTGTCTCCCTGCCCTCTTCCCCGGGTCTGTTTGCCACATGGGTTCCAGCAGCAGGACCGGTTTGCACCTAGTGCCCCCAGAGGCATGGGGGGTGGGGCCCCTCTGGACTGTCATGCAGTTTACAGCTGCTGGGAGGACTGCGGTTAACATTTTTATTTAAGAGGATTTTTTTCTAAATTTTATGTGAGGGCATATCCACCTCCCTCCTTCAGCACCACCCCCACTTTTATCATTTTTCTTTGAATTTGAATTTAGGTTCACTTAAATCTTTGGGCCAAGAGAAAACACGAGTGGGTTAGTGTGGGAGGGTATAGGTTGACCCGGCCTTCTCCTTAAGGGGGGAAATGAATTAAACTAGAAGAGAGACATGTGAACAGTACGCAGAGAATGCTTTGCCTTTGCTCGGCTATTTCTATATGTTTTATGATTCCAAATTTGACAGAAAGTCTAAGAATAAATTTCAAGGACTTCTGTGTTCTTTAAATTGTCACAGAACTATGTTACATGCACATGGACATAGATCACAAAGCCTACTATAGTTTTAAAAACGTACATGGGGGGTGCTTTTCTCCCTTCTCTCATTATAGAGGAACTGATTTTCTGACAGGCAACACTTGGAAGAAAGAATAATAATAATATTTGTTCCCAAAGCGTGAGCCCTTCCCCCAAAAGTGATTACATCACCCACCCTCTCAAGCAGTATTAGCACAATAAATCTGAAAATGGGCTCATCAGTGAGAAATACTTGACCAAGATCACTCTGCCTATACTCTCCCTTCTGATATATGGCTTCGTTTTTTTTCCGGCCGGCGGGGGGAAGGGGGGAGGTCCTTTCCATAGTCTATTAAGTCTAGTTTTAACTGCAATGCTTAACAGAGAGTTTTGCCTCTACATCTTCTTTTAACTGTGCTTTCTAAATGGGTAGTTTCGTGACAGTGTTTAAGTTCTGAGTTTGCAGTGAATTTTGGAGGACTGAAATTAAATATCCAGAGTGCTTGATCCTCCCTATGTTTAATATACAGGGGGAGGCCTTTTAGGGCTGTAAAATATATCTTAAGTAGACCATTTTGATGCCTTTGTACGATTTTTAAACCAAGAAAATGACCCGGCTATCTATAAACCCAGATGCACTGGGGGAGCAGAAAGCTGCATGCTGCAGCATATCAGCTTTTGTCAACCTGCCAGCAGCGGAGCGTACCATGCTGCAAGGAGCAATAAAAAAGGAATTAGAAAACTCACGGCTAGAGAACAGTCAAATTAAACCCCTTTTGGAAACGACGAGCGTGTGTACAGTGCAGTTCTGTTAAATGTAGGAGCTTCCTGAGGTCGGGGCTGTGTTAAGGCTGGTGGAGAAGAGAAATGATGAAGCAGGAGTGGTCTGGTGACATTTTTCTGACTTGATTGGCTGGGTTGTGTGATGTCATAGGTTACAGTGCAGCCCCTTATAGGTTTTAAAATGAATTCCAAGACACCATTACAAAGAAAGCCGGACTCTTTTCTTATAACTGAGCTCAGCCAAGGAAACTCTCGCACAAATGTACAACACTGTTTGGAATATGGAAGACCTGGATTTAGAATATGCTAAGACAGATATAAATTGTGGCACAGACTTGATGTTTTATATAGAAATGGATCCACCAGGTAATACTGCAGTATTCTTGTGGAAAGCTAGTTAATGTTGTAGCATTTAATTTTTTTGGTTTTTTTTTTTTTTTTTTTGACAACTACTGTTAGCAGATCCTTCTTTTGGATTTGTTTTTATTAATTTGTTCTAATTTAATATGAATGAGTTTGAATCGTAGTGTGAAAATGAAACAAATTGGTTGACTGGCTGTGGAAGCAAGCAGGTCAGGCTGTGTGGGGTAAATGCTTATTCTTAGTTGAATGGATATGAAGTGAATTCCAGTTTTTCACTCGTGTCTTTTGTTAATCAAGTTCGTTTGCCGTTTGGGTGCTGTTGTTGCATATTGTTCCTTTAATTTAAAAGGTGCATCCTTGGTGCTGCTTTTCTGTTGACAGTGGATGAGAACAGTATGGTACTTTGCAGTGATAACACCGGGTACTTTAGAAAGCATGTCAAATGTAGCAGTGATTGCAACTCAGTTCTAGGTGCCCTGAAACTATATACTAATCAAATGTTGAGACTTTGCCTGCTTTTTCTTCTATTAAGATACTGTAATGAGGAAAGAAGTTGGCTTTCCATTATTGAGTCCCAGTCTTAGATTCCTGAAATAATTTTTGCTTAAAATAGTAACAGTGCTTTAAAAGTTATGACTTAGAATTTAGCTGAACATCCTGGACTTATTTTGCTCTCTCAGTTATTTTATTTCAATGTTAGCCTTCCTCCCAATTAGGAAATTCAGAAACACTGCAGTCTTTGTCACCAATTGGTATATGAATACGATTTGACATTGAGGAAAAGGAATATGGTTTTTAATCAGTCTTGGCAGAATACAGAGCACAGTTATCCAAACAGAATATTAACATGAATACTAAAGAGATTTAGGTCACAGATGAGTTTCTCCAAGTGGCTTCTGGCAGAACAGTGCCTGAAATACTAAGATTAGAGAAACCCAATTCCTCCTCTTAAAACAGTGCTGTAGATGAGCTTTTTATTACCACAACAGCATTTGTGCAGGACAGAAACCAAATTTGTCTTGTATAATTAAATAACAAGAGGAAATTAAAACCAACCCATGTGATTGCTCCTGCTCTTCTGTTTGTGGTTTCTTACTTTAGATAGATTTGACCAGATATGAAACTTGAATACAGCTCGAGCCTAGAAGTAAAACATGTCATGACTCTGGGATTTACTTTGAAATTCATTCACATGGCCAGCCTATTTTATTTTTTGGCCTCTAAGCTCTTCTCTTTTAAAAAACATTCCTGTTTTCTGAGGTTTTTTTTTTTTTTTTTAATTTAAGAAAAAAAAATTCATGGAATTGTGCACGATTGCTGTTTCACAATTCATCCTCTCTGCCTGAGGATGTTATATATCTAAAAGAACTTAGCTTGAATTTTAAATGTTGATTTGTAGTTGGGATTGCAAAAACCTTCTTTCTCCTTAATCCACAGCACTGCCTCCTAAACCACCAAAACCCACTACTGTAGCCAACAACGGTATGAATAACAATATGTCCTTACAAGATGCTGAATGGTACTGGGGAGATATCTCGAGGTAAGGCTCTGGAAACACTTGAGTTTTCACTAGAGCCAGGGAGTTTTAGATGAAGAGAAAGAAAAGCAAAAACACCAGCTTGCTAAGTTCCAATTTTAGGATATCATCCAACATAAGCAAGAAGCATAGTTGGTCCTCTTCCAAAGACGACCATAGAAGTCACTGAGCACTGGGGAACTGTGGGTGCTGGATGCCACAGGAAATTAAATACCCGAGAAGTTTCATTATTGACAGAGATGTCAGGGAGGCAGCAGGGTGAAGTGGCATTGCCTAAAGGCAGACTGTAAAGTCACTCTCTTTATTAGACAGAAACCCTCAGAATTAATGTTATTAGCTTCAACATAATCAAGTGGCATTTTTATTCTAAGCTTTTTTTTTTTTGCTTTTTTTTTTAAGGGGAGGGAGGAGTTGGAGTGGAAACCTTTCAGGGAATCACAATTTTCTGTGCTGATGTGTCAGAGTGACTGGAGTGTTGGGTTCAAGAATAAATTCTTAAGCCCTGAAAGTCACCAGATCCTTGAGATGAGCATTGTCTCGTGTTCTTTTCACTTCAGGGAAGAAGTGAATGAAAAACTTCGAGATACAGCTGACGGGACCTTTTTGGTACGAGACGCATCTACTAAAATGCATGGTGACTACACTCTTACACTAAGGTAAGTTAGGGCGTGTAGCTAAAATTGGAATGTTCAAGGTGATAGTAAAGCCCACGTTTATTTTAAAAAGAGAATTCTAATGTCATTATTTTCATATTGCATTCACAGGAAAGGAGGAAATAACAAATTAATCAAAATATTTCACCGAGATGGGAAATACGGCTTCTCTGACCCATTAACCTTCAACTCTGTGGTTGAACTAATAAACCACTACCGGAATGAATCTCTAGCTCAGTATAATCCCAAACTGGATGTGAAATTACTGTATCCCGTATCCAAATACCAACAGGTATTCACCTACTCATTGCAATAATTTGAACAAAATACTTCTTAATGCTTCGACAACATTTTTAAGTGGAGGAACGCCATGTAGTCAGGTTTGAAAAACTTTCAGCCTGTCACTTTTGTGACCACAAGTGTATCATGGCTTAATAAAACACTTGAACAAAATACCTGACATCAGAAAAAAATCCTCACTTGCCATTTGATTTAATACCTTATCAACTGAATTTCCTTTTCTTCTGATCTCTAATCCTTCCAGGATCAGGTTGTCAAAGAAGATAATATTGAAGCTGTAGGGAAAAAATTACATGAATATAACACTCAATTTCAAGAAAAAAGTCGAGAATATGATAGATTATATGAAGATTATACCCGTACTTCCCAGGTGAGTTTTCTTTGGAAATCAGATTAAAATTTTAGAGCTCTTAGTTATTACAACCTATTCAGCTTTAAAAAAAAAGAAGTGAAAAAGGTTGAGTTTTTTTCCAGTAAAGTGGGACGAGAGAGCATTTATTTGTGAATCATTGTTGATTACCTACTCTTTCTCTAAACCTTTTAAACAAAGCCTAAAACTATGAGAAGTAATAAATTAGGTTGATTTGACCTAACTGCTGATCAAAGGATTCTTTTTAGAGTAAAAGCTCATAATAACTTGTCTAGTCTCTGAAATGGGGATGTAACTATTATATGCCCTGACAGGAAAAGTAGAGGCTGCATTTAGTGCAGTGTTTTCCCAGAGGCTTAATCTCCTCTAGGCCATCACGTATCTGGAGCCGCCAGAGGGAGCAGAAGGATGCCATAAACTGCTGATAAAGTAGGATGGTTTTTTAAAAAGGTGCAAACTGGAGAAAACTGTCAAGCAGTCATCTTCCAGAGATTGGGAAAATTCACCAAAGGAAATGTGTGCTTCTCTGATACTTTTTTCAGGGGTTTTATGAATTAGAGTCCCACCTTGCTAACAAAGTATTTACATGCTAGATAGTAGGGCCAGTCAAATGTCCTGGTAGTGTCTTGCAATAAGAAATTGTCCTTATGAAAGGAATGACCTTGTCTTATTAAAATTGTGTTGCAGGAAATCCAAATGAAAAGAACAGCTATTGAAGCATTTAATGAAACCATAAAAATATTTGAAGAACAGTGCCAAACCCAGGAGCGGTACAGCAAAGAATACATAGAAAAGTTTAAACGTGAAGGCAATGAGAAAGAAATACAAAGGTTGGTAAACGAGGAGGGTTTTCCATCACCCAAATTCTCTTATACTGTTTAAAGGTGACCTTTCTTTCTGTGAAATGACAGGAAGAGAAAGCTTTCTTTACCTGAGGAGAGCTGCTGGGAATCAATAGTGAAACTTTGAGGGAACCTTCATGACGCACCAGCTAACGACACGGGTGCATTTATCTTGCCTGCAGGATTATGCATAATTATGAAAAGTTAAAGTCTCGCATCAGTGAAATTGTCGACAGCAGAAGAAGGTTGGAGGAGGACCTGAAGAAGCAGGCGGCCGAGTATCGCGAGATTGACAAGCGCATGAACAGCATTAAACCTGACCTCATTCAGCTGAGAAAGACCAGAGACCAATACTTGATGTACGTACTGGAAGCAGAGCCCTGGAGGTACATGACTGGCCATTGCTGAAAGAGAGATTCTTAATGCATTTCCTTTTTAAAACTCTTTTCCAGGTGGTTGACTCAGAAAGGTGTTCGGCAAAAGAAGTTGAACGAGTGGCTGGGCAATGAAAACACGGAAGAGTAAGTAGTACAGAGGGGAGGGAGCAAAGGTGTTTTTTCATTTGAGGAAAATGCATGACTTGCTTTGTGTGCAGAACAAGTGAGGGTTGGAACATCTCATTGGAGAAACCATCGACTCAGCCTTTTTAGCCAGAATTTTCAAAAAGGAAGATTTAGCAGAGGAAAGTACAGGTGTCTCTCCCCCCCACCCCCCGCCCCCATAGTGCTTTAAGGTGACACCGTATCCATGATAATATCCCAGACCCATCCGAAATATCCCAACATATTTTGGGAATAATCAGGGGCCAGGGCAACTCTGTCTTGTGTATTTTTAAAGCTTAAGTATATGTTTTTGTTTCATTTATTTGAAAACTGGCATTCCTCCTAGTCAATCAATTTCCTGATCTAAACTGGACAAACAGGATTGTTTAATACCTTCCTCTCTGCCCAGGTAACTGAGCATAGTTGCTGACTTGAAAACAGGAAGAGTATCACTTCATGCTGCTAACTCTTTGTTCAGGGAGTTACAGGCTCAATTCCATGAGGAAACTCAGGCCAAAGTTGAGTCAGACTTAATGAGAGGAGGGGCAGGAACTGGGGTGGAAGTGATGCGAGGGCCCCGGGGGCCGGCGGGGGGCTCTGTGACCTTCATGTGGGACCCTTCTCTCCTGCCTCCTTAGCCAATATTCGCTAGTGGAAGACGACGAGGACTTGCCCCACCACGATGAGAAGACGTGGAATGTCGGAAGCAGCAACCGAAACAAAGCTGAAAACCTACTGCGGGGGAAACGAGACGGCACTTTTCTGGTCCGGGAAAGCAGTAAACAGGGTTGCTACGCCTGCTCTGTCGTGTATGTATCTCCAGCAAGTTCTTTCTCTTGTCAAATATCTTAAGGCGGTAGTTCTCAAGGTTGGCTTGGTGGGGGGTGGTTGAAGAGTGACTTTGGATCACTAACATTATTTTGGAGAAGTCCGTGTCCTCTAGCAGGGAGAGGTTCTCCAAGTATTTTACCATCCATTATCTCCCTCCATCAAAGCAGAGGAATATCCCTACAGGAGAGATGTGGGAAGAACTTTGAGGAGGGCAAGGGAGCAGGAGAACAGAGGGTAGAAGCATAGGTGGGGAGGTGTGTGGATGTTTCCAGGCCAGCCTGGAAGAGGGAATCCTGTTCATCATCTCCTCACCATCACAAGGTACCACTTTGGTCCGGCGGCGCCACTCAGACTGATGGCTGAAGTCCCCACGGAGTGGCTGCTGACCAAGTTCCAGGCAGCCATTGAGCCCTCCCCGAACATGATCTCATTTCTCAGAGCTACCCTGTCACACGTCCATTACTGCTGTCCCCCTTTTAATCCATGCTCCTGGTCCAAGTACAGCAGCTCCGTGAAGCTGGTTACCTCCCCAGTCACTCGGCCCGTAGGTGAGAAGTCACCCAGGACCGGTGCCCCCACAGAGGCTGGCCCACAGCGAGTGCACTTTTGCATGACGATCATGCCCAAGGCACCTCATCCCAGCCACACTCCTCAAGGCCTGCATGCTCTCTCTCCACTGCAGGGTAGACGGCGAGGTCAAGCACTGCGTCATCAACAAGACGGCCACGGGCTACGGCTTCGCCGAGCCCTACAACCTGTACAGCTCCCTGAAGGAACTGGTGCTCCACTACCAACACACGTCCCTGGTGCAGCACAACGACTCCCTCAACGTCACACTAGCCTACCCGGTGTACGCGCAGCAGAGGCGATGAAGGGCCGGCCCTGCCACCTGCTCAAGTTCAACTCTCTGAGGCCTCCGGCAAGCACAGGGCTCCTCCCCAGCCTGACCCGGGACCTGAGCAGCAGACATGAAGCCGTCTGCCTGCAGATGGGACTCGAGCTTTCGACATAACGGCAGTAGGGGAGACAACGCAGCCTCGCACTGGGCAACGGCCGTGTGGTTCTCACCTGGAGTGCTTAGCATCCCTTTTCTTTTTTTTTTTTTTTTTTTTTTGGTTTGTTTTTCAGTTTAATTTAAAGCCACAACCACACACGACACAGAAAAAGAAATGCAAAAATCTCTGCGTGCAGGGACAAAGAGGCCTTTCACCATGGTGCTTGTTCATGCTTTCAGAAGCTTTACCAGCTCAGAAGTCGGGACCTTGGAGACCGGAGCGGGGACGGGCCGCCCAGCCCTGGCCCTGGGGACGCTTGGTCCAGCCTGGGTGTTGCTGTGCACCGTGGCCCCAGACACATCGCACTGTGGATTATTTCATTTTCTAACAAAATGAACCGATATGTAGCAGAAAGGCACTTCCGCTCAAGAGGAACACTTTGGGGAACGTCGGCTCACGTACGTTCAGAGGAAATTCTGTTGTAGCAAAGTGCCAGAAAGTGTTTTGTTTAAACTCTTCAAACCAAGACAACCTACCAACAGAAAAATGGAGCTTGGAAAACAGGACTTCAAAATGACATTTAGTATATAAAATATGTACATAATATTGGATGACTAACTATCAAATAGATGGATTTGTATCAAAACCAAATAGCTTCTGTTTTGTTGTGCTGAAGGCTAAAGTCACAGTGCTATGCAATTCTTTATTTTCGTTGTTGTTACCTGTTTTCAGTGTACCTTCAGAATAAGCTTCCCCTTGCCCCAGTTTTTGTTGCTTGAAAATACTGTCCCTGATTTTTTTTTTGTTAATATTCATTTTGTTATTCATTTCCTTTTTTAAAAAAAAGAAGAAATGTACAGGATGCCAATTTAAAAAAAAATATGGCTTCAGAATTAAAACTATAAAATATTTTACAGTTTTTCTTGTACAGAGTACTTGGCTATTAGCCCAAGGTTAAAAGGTTCATAACAGATTTTGGGGGACTAAATGTTTTGTTGGGCAGTGCCTGATAAGCTTCAAAGCTGCTTTATTCAATAAAAAAAAAAAGAGAGAGAGAAAGATATATGAATATGACAAAGTATTGCTGAGTTCAACGACATTGTTTCAAGACTTAAAAAATACGGTACCTGGGAATGTTTGTTTCATAAAGAATTGTGAACTTCTTGAATCTAGGGAGGGGGCTGTAGCAAAGGGATGTACAGGTGGGGTGGGGGGGTGACGAGATGGCATGCACTTTCTCTTTCTTGTGATTACGGAGAAGCGGATCACCGCAAAGGGAGGTCTTTTCCCACTTGGATCCGCTGCTTGTTAAATACCCTGATGACAATGACAAACCTACTGGAAGGCCAACACAGTGCCCCTGGCCAGAGAGCTCATTCCTGAAGAAGGCAGGCAGGAGGGTTCACCCTCCTTGGAAACACTGATTTCAAGGTGTATCATCGCTGCATTTAGAAAACCTGTCTCCCTCTAGCATTAGACTACCCATTTCAACCAACCAACATCCATTTTAGAAAAGGCACGATCTGCAAAGACACTTCTATCTGGTGGTCTGTTACCTTCCTAGCTTCCCATCCAATTTAGACCATAGAGCAAGCAGACATGGTCCTAAGCATCCCCTCCCTGGGCTGTGAGGAGCTTGTTCAAGTCACGCAGCCACTGTAGGACTCACAGTAACAGTCCTCATTCATCCAAATAATTGTGTTACACTTGCCGGGGTGGGGGGGGAGAGGAAGGGGTGGTTAGAGCATTCTTTCCTACTTAAGCCAAGAGTGGGAGGCCTCTCTCCTCAATCGACATACGCAAAAGCCTTTATGTCTCATGTTGGGAGGTGTAAAGGATAATTATCACCACGGTCAACGCGCGGGTCAGTGAACACAGAATCTTACAACTTCAATTTTCCTTGCTCACAAATTAGATTCACCACAGCTTGACTTCTCCTCCCTTCAAATACTGGGGTAAGGGGGCTTGGTTTTTTTTTTTTTTTTTTTTTTTAATGTTGCTCCTTTTAAAATTCTTTTGAAAGGATCAGTCTAGCAGCTGACTTCAACAACAGTCGAATTTTTTTTTTTTTCATTTTTACATGAAGCTACTCATATCAAGAGCAATAGTCAGTCTTATAGCCAGACTGTCAGCCTTCAAACTTGACTGTACTGAGTTATCTGACCCTCTCCCTCTCATCTCCAGACAACTGATGATCTCTCTGGTCTTGGTCCACAAGTGTCTGCTTTCAAACTCTCCTTCCACATCTCACACACAAGTCCAAAGGTAACAGTAGTTTAAAAACTAGGTTTGGTGGGTTTGGTTTGTGGTTGTTTTTTTTTTTTTTTTTGGTAGCACATCCACTTATGCTATTAAGAAACTTTAATTTCTAACATGTAAGATCCAAGGTGGAATATTTCATTAAAAATCTACAGTTTTGTATCAGCCTTTGCTTCAGCACTTCCCAAGATGGCATGGTATTTAGGCACTTGCGTTATTTCTGTGTCTCCTGAAGACAAATGTAATACATTTTTTTCTTTGAACAGCGAAGGTAGGATTTGCGGTTTCCTATCACCGTGAGTTACATTCTACCCGTGATGCTATACCTCTGCCAAATGCCTTTTTGAGTGCATCGAACATGCCCACCATATCTGTCCTTGTAGATGTTTGACCAGCAGGGCTCTGAGTCCAGTCATTCATGTCCTAACAACATTGTCTGAGTGGCTTGTATGAATGGAAACAGCAGAGGCACTCCTGATACATGCTTATGACATCCATGCATTGATTTTCCCCACCCAACGTGGTATCCTGAAGATAAAAGCCAGAAGCTAAGCTGCAGGGAGGCTGTGATAGGGCTGTAGGAGCATTGGGACCGGCTATCATACACGAGGGAAAAGAAGCATCATAACCATGTGGAAAGGAAGATATCTTGTGTTTGCAACATCTGGCAACTTCATAGCCTTGGATATATGTATATATGTATATGTGCATGGACTGTGTTTCCAGTATACCTTTCAGCCAAAACAGATCCACAGTCGCTGAGTTCAAGTACTTAACAAGACGATGTCTAGTACAATTCTTGTATATGTGTATGGGTTTTGTTTTTTGTGTTTTTTTTTGAAGTTGCTTTGTTTTGTCTTATAACGCTGAAAATTGTGTGCAAGTGAAGTGAGAAGTTCATAATTCTTTGGCTTTTTTTGTGTTGTTTAAAAGTTAACTCCTTTGGGGGAGCTGGTCTACATGGCGTGCTTTAACTTGGAAATCCTTGTTTTCAGTGTGTCCAAGTCAAAATGTGTTTCTGTGAGCTGTTACTGTGGGGAACCAAGTGCTCTGTCATATAGCTGGTTATGAACTAGTAACATGTCTGGGAAGTCCTACTGATGTTCCTTATTGGGAGAAAAATTCTGCTGGTTCTAACAACTGTGCTTTTGCTATGCATGGTATCCAAGTCAGTTGGAAAGCAGACCCTGAAATCTGAGTTCAGGGTCACTTAAGAAAGGGGCAGTTTAAAGCACAATGCCTCACATGGGACAAAGTTCTGAAACACCAAATTCTTTTAAAAAAAAAAATCTAGTTATCTAAATTACTAGTATTATGAGTCAGGAGGGAGCAGAATTGGGTTTACTGGAAACACTATCCAACTGAATATTGAACTTGTCACCATGAGATAGCATTAGCTGCCCAGGATGCTGCTATTTAAAAAAAAAAAAAAAAAAAAAAAAAAAGGAACAAAACAAAAAAAATTCATTTATATGTGTGTATTTTTTAAAGCTATGATCTGTTCAATGTTTTTACAAATCTGTTTCTATGACATTGTTAAAATAAAGTTGGTCTTTTGACGAGAGGGAGGATGTCATGGTCAGTGGTAATTTTGCCTTTACAAGGCACCTGGGGTGGGGGGGCGGGGGGACTGTGCCTCCTTGACATTTGTTCAAGCTCTAGATTCAGTGGAGCTATGTCTTGTTGTTCTAAGTTGCTTTAATGCATTGTATTAGGTCTTCAAACAGAATAAAGGTTGTTTTGAAACTTAAGTTATGGTTTGAAATTTCAGTGACCACCTAAGAAATAATTTTTTTTGGCTCTCTTGCTCTTTTGGTTAGTCGATGTTAATAAATGTTGCTGCTGTTTCTCTCATCTCCCACCCACCCTCTTTCACTGCCATCACATTATATCATTTTCCTCAAGTGAGAAAAAGACTAAGAGTGGTCACACAAATGATGGCTTGGTATCATTTACATCATTTCATTATATCCTTAATGATGAAAAGACATTGCTCTAGGTGATGTCATTTCAAGGCATGTTCTGGCTCTAAGAAAACATAATGTCCATTGTCCCTGAGTCCTTCCTCTTCACCATCCATCCCCAAACCATCTCCAAACTATGGTTTTCAAATGTATCTGGCTTTTTCTCTCTGTTCTACAGTCTGCATATTTGAAGAGCCACAGGGCAGGGATACCTGAAGGCACTGAGCAGTCTGCAGAGGTGTGACATGGGCCTCTCGACAGGGAACAAAGATCCACTCCAAATTCTAGCTTCTCACTGTAGCATCGAGTCCATCTATACGAACCATTCCTTATCTGAAACAACTCTCCCATTTGTTCTGATTGCCGAATGAATTTATGAGGAGGCCACTGTGCATGTACTTGGCACTCACTCAACACCGGGGCACCGTGAGGGTCCTAGACATGAAGGCATGGTCTAGTGATGGACGGGGGAGGGGCAGCCAAGTAATTACAGTCATGGCAACATGGCAGTTCCTCTAGAGATCCATTTCCAGCTTTTCCCCTGCCCTGCTCTGTATCACAGAGGCCTCTAGCCCTATGGCTTCTAGGTAGTGTGTCTGCCCTGCAGCTCCAGCTCCTGCCAGACAGACCCACTCTTTGGGGTCTGAGCAGCCATTATGCTCCCTCTCTCAGTAGCAGCCTTTGGTTTCTGAGCTCTGTCATCAGTGCTTTCCCCCACCTTCGCTCTGGCCCAAAGGGTGGTAGCAGCCTTCTGCTGTTACTAAACTTCTCTCTCTCACCACTCCCAGTCTGGCTTCTGAGCCCTTCCATCACTCAGGAAACTGATCCTCTTTACTCAAGCCTTTAAGAGCCAGAGTCATTTCCTTTCTCCTGACTGGTTCTGATTGATAGACCAAGTGATGAAATCCATTCAACTCCTTGTATGTGTTATCTGATTTAATCCTTCCACAACTATGAGTTAGAAGACAATATCCCCATTCTACAGATGTAGAAACTGAAACATTGAGGGTAAATGACTTACTGAGATCATCAGCAATTAGAGCACAGAGGAGAGCACATGGGCAGTCTGACTCAAGCCACAGCTTTTCACCCCTAAGCTAATGCTGGAAAAGGCACTAGAAAGTTCAAAGAAAAGTTCACTTCCTCCTGGGAAATCTAACCACACCATTCAATTGGTAGACAGGGCACCAGTGGCACATGACAAATGGCACAAGTGACATGGGTTTGCTTTAGACCACTGGTTCTCTTAAGGGTGGTGCCCAGGCTAACCTCATCAACATGAGGACCACTTGTAAACCTAGACCGGCCTATTCAAGAGCCCCACCCCTGACCTACTAACTCAAAGTAAGACCCAGAAATCTCTTCCAACATGTTCTCTGGTTGATTTTAATGCACATTAAAGTTTGAGAATCACTACTTCAGACTGCCAGATTGTTAGAAAGGTACTTCTAGTATTTTGATGAAAAGCCACTGCCATTAATCAAAGATAATATACTTTACCTTATAATTTATGCTCATAATAGAAGCAATATATAGCAAAGATAATAGACCTATTTATAGCTTAGGAGGCTGAAATGGGTCTTAGTCCTTTCTTTAACCAGCTGTGGGAATTTGGCCCACTCCATTTACCTGTCTAGGCCTCCAACTCTACCTGTGAAATAAGGCTAGACATCTAGATAGTCTACAGGACTCCTACTAGTACATATGGTGTGACCTGGTATAGTGAATTAGAGGTTCAGTCCCCTAGTTCTCCACTTATAATTTGGCCAAAATTAAAACCCACAATAGGACTTGTGGCTATAGACACTGCAGTTGTAATACCGGCTTTTTGTCAGTGACAATGGCCAAGAAAGGGTTAGCAAAATTGGAGTCCACTTATCTTGCTGATGTCTTAAAGCTTCATTTCAGGGGAATGAAAATGGGAAGCCAAGTTCTTGATAATGTGATGAGGAGTACAACTGGAAATGACACTTTGTCCATCTATCTAAAGCACAAGGCACTGAGTCAGAGAACTTGGCCTACCAAATCCTCTGGGACATGGTGGGAGTTAGGTAAGCATAGTACATTAAGACTTGATACTGTGTCAACTCAAAGGGATTTTTTTTTCTTTTTCTGAACTTGTCCCTTAAAAAAATCTGTCTAAACATAAGAATCCTCTAAAGATGTAACTGTAAGACCTGAAACCATGAAAATCCTAGAATAAAACATAATAGGTAAAAAGCTCTTTGATGCGGGTCTTGGCTATGATTTTTTGGAACTGACACTAGAAGCACCAGGAACAAGATCAAAAATAAACAGGAGGGGCTGCATCAAACTAAGAAGCTTCTGCACAACAAAATAAATGCTCTACAAAATGAAAAGACAATCAACAGAATGGGAAACAAATATCTGAAAACCACATATCTGATAAGGGGGTTTATATCTAAAACATTAAAAAACTCATACAATTCAATAGCACAAACCCCACAAATAACCCAATTCAAAAATGAGCAAAGGACCTTCTTTTTTAAAGAAGATACTTGATTGGCCAATAAACACTTAAAAAAGGTGCTCAATGTTATTACTCGCTGGGGAAATGCAAATCAAAACCACAATGAGCTGTCCCCTCAGAATGGCTATTACTGATAAATGACAACACCAAAATGGTGATATATGTTGTTCTAGATTTAACTCCCTCTCACTAGGGGAGGAATTAACAACTCTTCATGGACAAGACAACTGAGAAAAATCTTAGAACAAGGGACTGAAGCTGAAGCACACCCCAGTGTTTCAGTAGTGGTCCCCGTCAGCAGCTTTGCTTATCTGGAGAACCAAGCCAATGGCATAGTCATCAGACTAGGGCACTTGGCAGAGTACAGGTCTATCTGAGTCAAGTCCCAAAAGCAGGAATTCTACCAGTGCTGGAGGCTGGTCTGAGTCACAGCCACACCCACTGCAGAACATGGCCCCCCAGCCCCATCTGACAGGAAGGGCTTGTAAATACACTTGCAAGCTAGAGCTGAGAGGCAGGTGGACAGAGCTGAACACCTCCAGAGTAAAGCCACTGGCCCTGTTCAGCCAGGGAACTTGGGGCATGGGTCTACATGAGTCAGGACCACAAGCAAAGAGCCTTGTGGCTTTGGAGCTGCTTTTCTCACTACGAGCAGGCAAGGAAATGAATTCACAGCCCTGCTCACTGCTCAGTGCAGCCTTCAGTCCACCGGATCAGGGAACCTAACCAAAAGATACACAGCCCATCCAACATAGCCCACAGATATTTTCTGTCTGCAGGGCAAAACCAGTGGGCTCATCTGACCAGAATATTCACTGCTCACTGTTGCCTGATTCAGGACCCCAAAGAATGAGTTCTATAGGCCTTGGGTCCCATCCTGCTTGCCCTGCCAGGGTAGGGAAGCTAATTTATAGCCCCATCTACTACTGAGTATAGTACCCATCCCCTGCCATCCAGTGTGCCTGACAAAAGAATCCAGGAAACTGTGGAACCCATCCTACAGCCTCCCTTGGGCAAATAACCAAGCCAGAAGTCCTATCCAGCTGTTCTTAGCCAGTGGCATACCCCCTACCCACGACCTCAGAGCTTAAACAGTTGCCTCACCCCAAAATAGACCCTAATAGCAGGCTCAACTGGCCCAAGGATGTTATCAGGAGATTGTTCAAAAACCCCTACTGAACTATCTCTGCCAGAGTGAACCTGCAAAGTCTGGAAGAGGAGACTACCCACTCAAATACACAGATATCAATGTAAGCAATCAAGGATCACACCTGCACAAAAATCAGGTGAATATGACAACGTCAAAAGAAACTAATAAGGCTCTAATAGCTAACCCTCAACAAATGGAAATCTATGAAGTATCAAAAAATTCAGAATAATTCCCTTAAGCTTAGTGAACTACAAGAATGCAAAGACAGAGGACAAAATGAAATTAGGAAAACTACCAAAACATGAAGTTCAACAAAGAAACAGAAGCCGAAAAAAAAAAAAAAAAAAAAAAAAAAAAACCCAGCAGACAACCTAGAGCTGTAAAATAAAATAACTGCACTGAAAATTTCAACAGAGAGCTTTAAAAACAAACTCAACACCACAGAAGAAACCTCAGTAAACTGGAAGACAAGATATTTGAAATTAACCAGTCAGAGGAGCAAAAAGACAAAACAATGGAAAAGAGTGAGGAATGCCTACAAGACTTCTGGGATACAGTAAAAAGAAACAGTATTCATATTATGGGAATTCCAGAAGAAGAAGAGAAAAATAAAGGGGTAAAGTATATCTAAAGCAATTGGCTGAAAAGTCCCCAGAACAGAAACAGATATCAGGACCCAAAAGGCCCAAAGGACCCCAAACAGTCTGAATCTACATAGGGCTACACTGAAACAACATAATTAAATTGTCAAAACTGAAAGAAAGACTTTTATGAGCAGCAAGAGAAAAGAGAAAAATTACATACAAGGAATCCCCATAAGACTATCAGCAGTGTTCTCAACAGAAGCTTTTCAGGCCAGGAGAGAATGAAATGACATATTAAATATATTGAAAGAAAATATCTGTCAACCAAGAAAGCTGTCCTTCAGAAAGGAAGGAGGAAAAGACTTTTCCAAACAAGCAAAAGCTGAGAGAGTTCATTGCCACCAGACTTGTCTTCCAATAAATACTAAAAGGAGTATTTTGAGTGGATAAAATAATGCTAATTAACATCATGAACAACATAAAAAAGTAGCATAAATCTCCTTGGTAGTAGTATATAGTTATAGTTAGATTCTATGATATAGTAATAATGGTACAAAATTCACTTAGAATTCTACCTTGAAAGTTATTTAAAATGAACATAGTGAAAATAACCATATCAATAACAATCTGTTATTAGTTATACAATATAAAGAACATGTACACTGTAATGACAATAACCTAAAATGCGAGGGAGAAGAGAAGTGAAAAGTTTACAAATTATATTGAAGTTTAAAATAGAGCGTTGTAACTTTAACATATTTTATGTAGACCTCATAGTAACCACAAGGGAAAAACCTACACTAATTACACAAAAGAACACAATAAAGAAATAAAAATGGTATGCAGATAGCACAAGACATCAACACACACAAAAAAAGATAGCATTATAACACACAAGATAAAAATGGATCTACAAAGAAACCAGAAAACTACAGTTGACTCTTGAACAACACAGAGGTTGAGGCACCAACCCTTCATACCATCAAAAATCCACATATATCATAGTCGACCACTGTATACATGATTCCTCTGCACAAACAGGTCCTCTCTATATGTGGTTCTGCATCCTCAGATTCAACCCTCCATGGATCATGTGGTACTGTAGTATTTACTATTTTTTTAAAATCTACATATAAATGGATCCACGCAGTTTAAAACCATGTTGTTCAAGGATGACTTATTCAAGGATCAACTAGTAAAATGGCAACAGTCAGTCCTTATTATCAATAATTCCTTTAAAGATAAATAGATTAAATTCTCCAACCAAAACACAAAGAATGGAGTTCCTGTCATGGCACAGTGGAAACAAACCCGACTAGGAACCATGAGGTTGCGGATTCAATCCCTGGCCTCGCTCAGTGGGGTAAGTGCCCAGCGTTGCTGTGAGCTGTGGCTTAGGTTGCAGAGGCGGCTTGGATCTGGCATTGCTGTGGCTCTGGTGTAGGCCAGAAGCTGTGGCTCCTATTAGACCCCTAGCCTGGGAACCTCCACATCCCAAGGGTGTGGCCCTAAAGAGACAAAAGACAAAATAAAATAAAATAAAATAAAATAAAAAAATATCCAACCACGCCCTGCCTATAAAAGACTCACTTTAGCCTTAAAGGCATACATAGACCGAGAGTGAAGGGATGGAATAAAATATTTCAAGCAAACAGTAGCCAAAAATAAAACATAACAAAAACAAAACAAAAACCACAGGTAGCTGTAGACAAAATAAATTTAAACTAAAAATGGTAAAGAAATAAAGATGATCATTATAAAATGATGAAAGGGTTAATGCAACAAGAAGATATAACAATTTTATTTATGGGCCAAAAGTGGAGCACATAAGTACAGAAAGCAAAAACAAATAGCGCTAAACTAAATTAAAGGATAAGTAAACAGAAGTACAATAATATTTGGGGACTTTTAATACCCCTACTCTCAAAAAGTGATAGATCATCCAGTCAGAGAATAAATAAGGAAACAGCTGAGTTGGACAACACAAGAGTAGACTACAGAGAACATTCTAGCTGACAACAGCAGAATTCTTCACGAGAATGTGTGGATGTAGAACATTTTCTAGGATAGACCATATGTTAAGTCACAAAATAAGTCTTAAATTCAAGAACATTAAATTTAGACCTTGTGTCTTCTCTGACCACAATGGTATGAAACTAGAAATAACAAGAGGAAAACTGGAAAATTTTCAAATACATGAAAATTGAACACTCTCCTGAATAACCAATGCATCAAAGAAGTTAAAGAGAAAATTTAAAAATTGTCTTGAGACAAATGAAAATGAAAATACAACACACCAAAACTTATGGGAGTATCTGGGATCAAGATGGCCCAAGAGCAGGATGTGGAGCTTACCTTCTTCCATCAACACATTGAAAAAAAAACTTACATGGAGAACAATTCATATAGAACATCTACTGAACACTGGCAGAAGACCTCGGACTTCCAAAAAGGGCAAGAAACCTCCACATAACTTGGTAGAACAAAAGAAAAAGAGAGAGAAGAGCAAAAAATGAATCAGGATGGGGCCAGCACAACTGAAAGGGATCAGTGAAAGAGGAAAAAATGTGCATATTGGGAGGCCACCTAACAGACAGGGAGACCAGTTGGGATGGAGTGGGAGCCTCAATGCCTTGGAGACAAGTGCAGCAGCTGGTCTGAGGAAGGCAAAGCAGATAGAGCTGCACAGATGATCAGTACCACTGCCCAGCATACCACAACCTGAGACACTCAAGTGGGGGCTGGACACTGAGAGTTGAGCTTCAGAGATTATGAAAAAATATAAACTAAATGAAGATGCATAGGAACCACTTCCAGTTAAATGAATAGGAGAATTTGCTTGAAAAAGCAAACTATGGAACAGACCTGTGCAATCTAACAGACACTGATTTCAAAAAGGACATAATGAAAATATTGAAAGAATTAAGAAAGGCCATTGAGGAGTTCCTGTCGTGGCTCAGCAGTTGACGAACCCAACTAGTATCCATGAGAATGGATGTGGGTTCGATTCTTGGCCTTGCTTAGTGGGTTAGGGATCTGGTGTTGCCATGAGCTGTGGTGTAGGGTGCAGACGAGGCTCAGATCCCACATTGCTGTGGCTGGGGTGTAGACTGGTGGCTATAGCTCTGATTGGACCCCTAGCCTGGAAACATCCATATGCCATGAGTGTAGCCAAGGCTATTGACAGTAATACAGATTACTTTAAAACAGAACTAGAAATTGTAAGTAGGATACAAGAAAAATGAGAAAATTAATTTGCTGAGACAAAAGCTGAGCTAAAGGCTTTGAACAGTAGAATGAATAATGCAGAGGAATGAATAAGTGACTAGGAGAATAAAATAATGGAAATCATTCAATCAGGACAGAGACAGCAAAAAAAAAAAAAAAAAAGAAAGAAAGAAAAAGAACAATGAAAGCAATATAAGAGATCTACAGGACAATATAAAATATGCCAATAATAGGGATCCCAGAAGGAGAAGAAAGAAAAAAGAGATTTAAAATGTATTTGAAGAAATTATGACTAAAAATTTCCCAAATCTAAAGAAGGAAACGGATATGCAGATACAGGAAGTACAGAGGGTTCCCAACAATATGAACCTAAAAAGACCTACAGCAAAACATATTATAATAAAAATGGCAAAACTTAAAGATAAGGAGAGGATGCTAAAGGCAGCAAGAGAAATACAAAAAATAAATAACAAGGGGACTCCCATAAGGCTAACAGCTGATTTCTCTAGAGAAACACTACAGACCAGAAAAGAGTGGCAAGATATCTAAGTGCTAAAAGGGAAAAATTTGCGATCTAGGCTATTCTACTTAACAAGATTACCATTTAAAATAGAAGGAAAAATAAAGAATTTCTCAAACTAGCAGAAACTAAAACATTACAACAATACTAAACCTATCCTAAAAGAAATGTTGAAAGGCATCCTCTAAATAAAAAAGAAAAAGAGGGTGCTCCCATTGTGGTTCAGTGGTTAATAAACCCAACTAGCACCCACAATGATGTGGGTTTGATCCCTGATCTTGCTCAGTGGGTGAAAGATCCATGTTTGCTTGAACTATGGTGTAGGTCACAGATGAAGCTCGGATCTCACATTGCTGTGGCTGTGGCCGATTCAACCCCTAGCCAGGGAACCTCCATATGCTGCAGGTGCAGCCCTAAAAAGACCAAAAAAAAAAAAAAAAAAAAAAAAAGAAAGAAAGAAAGAAAGAAAGAAAAAAAGAAAAGAAAAAGATTTAGGATGGAGAAAAATCACAATTGGAATTAATAACTTAAATAAGGCAGTATACAGATCAAAAAGAAAAAAATCTATTTGTGAAAGCAATGATAAACACAAAGAACAGCAAAAGGATTAACATTAAGATTTAGAAAGGACATGGACTTCCCATCTGGCTCACGACAAGATTTAAAAAGGACAGCAAAATCATAAAATGTGGGGAAGGAGAGTAAGAAATATATATAGGATAAGTTTTTAGAATGTTTTTGAGCCTATATGACTATCAGTCTAAAGCAATCAGATATAGGAAGGGGTTAATATACTCAAAAAACAGGGCAAATACAAATCAAAAACAAAAAGAAGAGTTCACAAGCATAAAAAAAAGGAAATTATCCAACCGCAAAAAGAAAAACATAAGAAAGGAAGGAGAAACACAGAATCAACTGGAAAATAAAGTTTACAATGGCAATAAATACATATTTATAAATAATTACATTAAATGACAACGGACTGAATTCCCCAAAAGACAAGAGTAGCAGATTAGATTAAAAAAACAAAGTGTATACAATATGCTGCCTACAAGAGACCCACCTTAGGGCAAAGACACATATGAATTGAAATTGAGAGGATGGAAAAAGACATTTCATGCAAATGGAAATGACCAGAAAGTGGGAGTCACAATACTCATATCAGATAAAATAGACTTTAAAACAAAGGCCATAAATAAATACAAACGACACTATATAATGATAAAAGGATCAATTCAAGAAGAGGGTATTACACTTGTCAATACATACAACCCTAATATACATACAACACATACTAGCAGATATAAAAGAAGAAATTGATGGGAATACAATAATAGTAGGAGACTTAATACCCAACTCACAGCAAAGAACAGATTTTCTAGACAGAAAACCAATAATGCACAGAGAGCTTAAATGACATACGAAAAAACAGACTTATTTGATCTTTTCAGCTCATTACAGCCACAGAAAACCCCAGAATATACATTCTTTTCTTTTCAAGTTCCAATGGAATAGTCTCTACAATTGACCACATACTGGGTCACAAAACTAACCTGAACAAATTTAAGAGTATAGAAAATATTTCAAGCATCTTCTCTGACCACAGTGGCATGAAACTAGAAGTCAACCAGAGTAAAAGTAATGAGATAAAAAAAATGACCATATGGAGACTAAACAGTAGGCTACTGAAAAAAAATGGGTCAATGAGGAGATCAAAAAGGAAATTTAAAAAATACATTAAGAAAAACAACAATGAAAACAACCATATAAAATCTATGTGATGCCACAAAAGCAGTTCTTAGAAGTTCATAGTGCTATAGGCCTCCCTCAAAAACAAGAAAAATCTCAAATCAACAAACTAACCTACCAACAAGAATTAGAAAAAAAAAGAAAAAAACCTAAAGTCAGCAGAAGGAAGGAAATTATAAAGATCATAGAGGAAATCAATAAAATAGAGATTTTTTTTAAAAAAGAAAAAAAAATGTAAAAAAATAAGAGCTGGTTCTTTGAAAGGATAAACAAAACTGATAAACCTCTCGCCAGCCCAACAAAGAAGAAAAAAGAAACCAAATAAAATAAGAAATGAAAAAGAAGAAATCTCAACTGATGTAGCAGAAATACAAAAAAAAATGTAAGAGAATACTATGAAAAATTTTATGCCTACAAACTTGACAATCTAGATGAAATAGACAGTTTTCTAGAAACATACAGCCTATCTAAACTGAAACAAGAAGAAATAGATAATTTAAACAGACCAATCATGAAAAATGAAATTGAATATGTAATGTTTAAAAACTCCCTATGAACAAAAGTCCAGGATCAGATTACTTCACTGACAAATTCTACCAAATGTACCAAGAACTTTTACCAATCCTTCTTAAACTCTTCCAAAAGATTAAAGAAGAAATAACACTCCCAAAGACATTCTATGAATCCACCATCACCCTAATACCAAAACCAAATATACTACCAACAAAAAAATTGCAGGCCAGTAACTTTGATGAATATAGATGCAAAAATTCTCAACAAAATTTAAGCCAACTGAATCCAAAAATATATAAAAATTATCATCCACCAGGACCAAGTGGAATTCATCTCAAGTTCACAAAGGTGGTTCAACATATGTGAATCATTCAATGAAATTCACCACATTAACAAGAGAAAAGTCAAAAAACAGATGATCATCTCAATAGAGGCAGAAAAGGCATTGGACAAAATTCAACAACCATTCATGATTAAAACTCTTACCAAAGTGGGTATAGAGGAAACAAAAGCCATTTATGACAAACCCACAGCCACTCAATGGAGAAAAACTGAAAGCCTTCCCACTAATATCTGGAACAAGACAAGAATGCCCATTCTCACCACTTTTATTCAACATAGTACTGGAAATCCTAGCCATAGCAATCAGACAAAAAAAATAAATAAATACTTTCCAAATTGGAACAGAAGAGGGAAAATTAGCATTACATGCAGATGACATGATACTATATATAGAAAACCTTAAGAACTCCACACAAAAACTATTCTTTCAGATCAGTGTAACAGGATACAAGATTAACATTCAGAAATTGGTCGTATTGTTTACTAACAATGAAATATTAGAAAAGTAATATAAAAATATCTTTTAAAATCACACCTCTAAAAATTAAATAACTAGGAATAAATCTGAATAAGGAGGTGAAAGACTTATATCCTGAGAATTATAAAACATTAATCAAGGAAATTCAAGAGGATGCAAAGAAATGGAAAGATATCCCATCCTCCTGGACTGGAAGAATTAACATTTTTAAAATGGCCATGTTACCCACAGCAATCTACAGATTTAATGTGATCCCTATCAAATTATCCATGACATTTTTCACAGAACTAGAACAAATAATTCAAAAATTAATATGGAACTATATAAAAGACCCAGAATTTCCAAAGCAACCCTGGGGGTGGGGGAAGCCACAAGCATAACTCTCCAGACTTCAGAAAATATTACAAAGCTATAGTAATCAAAAGTGTGGTATTAGTACAAAAACAGACCTATAGATCAATGGAAAAGAATAGAGAGCCCAGAAATAAAGCGAGGCACCTATAGTGAATCTTTCATGAAGGAGGCCAGAATATAAGATGGGAAAAAGTCTCTTCATCAAGTGGTGCTAGCGAAACTGGATAGCTGCATGTAAATCAATGAAACTAGAGCACACCCTCAGGCCATGCACATATAATACCCCAAAATGGCTTAAAGACTTAAACTTAAGACATGACCCTATAAAACCTCTAGAGGAGAACATAAGCAAAACATTCTCTGACATCAACTACAAGTATCTTCTTAAGTCAGTCTCCCAAGGCAAATAGAAATTAAAACAATAATAAGCAAATGGGACCTAATCAAACTTACAAGATTTTGCACAGCAAAGGAAACCATAAAAACAAAAAGACAACTTACAGAATGGGAGAAAATAGTTGCAAATGCTGCAAGTGACAAGGCCTAATCTCTAAAGTATACAAACAATTCATTTAACTCAACAACAAAAAAACAAACAATCCAAATGAAAAATGGGCAGAAGACCTAAATAGACATTTCTCCAAAGAAGACCTACAGATGACGAGTAGGCACATGAAAAGATATTCAACATCACTAATTATTAGAGAAATGCAAATCAAAACTACAATGAGGTACCACTTCACACCAGTCAGAATGGCCATCATTAATAAACTTACAAATAACAAATGCTGGAGAGCAGTGGAGAAAAGGGAATCCTCCTATACTGTTGATGGGAATGTAAACTGGTACAACCACTAGGGAAAACATTATGGAGGTTCCTGAGAAAACTAAATATAGAATTACCATATGATCCAGCAATCCCACTCCTGAGCATACATCTGGACAAAACTATCATTCAGAAAGATACATGCCCCCCTCTGTTCATTGCAGCACTATTCACAACAGCCAAGACATGGAAATAACCTGAATGTACATCAAAACATAAATGGATTAAGATGTGGCACACACATACAATGGAATACTACTCAGCCATAAAAAGGATGAAATAATGGCATTTGCAGCAACATACATGCAACTAGAGATTTTTATAATAAGTGAAGTAAGTCAAAATGGGAAAGACAAATATGATATCACTTATAAGTGGAATCTAAAATATGGCAGAAGTAATCCTATTTCCAAAACAGAAACAGACTCATAGACATGAAGAACAGACTCGTGGTTGCCAAGGGGAAGAAGGGAGGGACTGGAATGGACAAAGAACTGAGGGTTAATATATAAAAACTATTACATTTAGAATGGATAGACAATAAGGTCCTACTGTATGTCATAGGGAACTATATGCAATGTCCTTGGATATACCATGATGAAAAAATATTTTTAGAATGTATATATATTTTAAAATAATGTATGAATATTTTAAAAACAAGGTATATATAATGTAAAAATAATAATGTAAAATAATTATATACATTACACATACTAAAAAATGTGTAGTGATTCAGTAAATGACTGAATCACTTTGCTGTACATTGGATGCACAACACTGTAAATCAACTATAATAAAAAATTATAAATAAAAAAATAAAACTTAATGGGATGCAGCAAAAGAAATTCTAAGAGGAAAGTCTGTAGCAAAAGTGCCTACTTTAAGAAGAAAGATAGATAATGCTAAGTGAAGTCAGCCATACAATGAGACATTAACATCAAATGCTTTCATTGACATGTGGAATCTGAAAAAAGGACAGAATGAACTTCTTTGCAGAACAGATACTGACTCACAGACTTTTAAAAACTTATGGTTTCCAAAAGGAGACAGTGTGGGGGGTGGGGGCATGTTCTGGGGTTGTGGGATGGAAATCCTATAAAATTGGATTGTGATGATCATTGTACAACTATAAATGTAATAAATTCATTGAGTAATAAAAAAAATTAAAAAAAAAAGCAAGAAAGATCCCAGATACACCACCTAACTCTATGCCTTAAGCAACTAGGAAAAGAATAAACTGAGACCAAAGTTAGCAGAAGGAAGGAAACAAGATCAGAACAGAAATCAAAGAAATAGAGAACAGAAAAGCAATAGAAAACAAATGAGTTGGTTCTTTGGCAAGATAAAATTGACAAGCTTTTAGCTAGACTAACTAAAGTAACAGACACCCAAATTAACAAAATTATAAATGAAAAAGGAGCCATTACAATTGATACCATCAAAATACAGAGGATCATAATATGCTACTATGAACAACCATATGCCAAGAAGCTGGAAAACCTAGAAGAAATGGAAAAATGCTTAGGAATATACAAACTCCTAAGATTGAATCAGGAAGAAATAAACGTTTGAGGAGACAAAGTACTTGTAAGGAGATTGGATCAGTAATCAAAAACCTCTCAATGAATAAAAGCCCAGGACTAGATGGCTTCACTAGTGATTTTTACCAAACATTTAGAGAAAAATTAATGTCAGTTTTTCTCAAAGTCTCCCAAAAACTTATAGAGAACACTACGAACTCATTTTATGAGGCCAGCATTGCTCTGATACAAAGGCCAGAAATATATACTACTAGAAAACTACAGATTAATATCCCTGATGAATGTAAACGCAAAAATTCTCAATAAAATCTTAGCAAACTGAGTTCAGCAGCACCTTAAAAGGATCATTCACCATAATCAAGTGGGATTTATACCTGGGATGCAAGAATGGTCCAACATACACAAAATCAATGCAAAACATCATGTCAAACATCATGCACAACGTTAATAAATTGAAAAAAAAATTATCTTAATAGACAAAAACATTTGACAAAATTCACCATCTCTTCATGATAAAAATTTCCTAACAAAGTTGGTATAGAAAGAAGGTACCTTCACATAAAAAACACAAAATTAACACACCAAACCAGTAGCTTTTCAATATACAAATTAATTATCTAAAGTAGAAAGAAGAAAATGATTCCAATTACAACAGCATCAAAACCAGTAAAATACACAGGAATAAATTCAACCAAAGAGGTGAAAGAACTATACTCTGAAAAAAAAAAAAAGATATTGATGAAAGAAGCCAAAGAATACACAAATAAGTGGAAAAGTCTCTCATGTTTGTGAATTGGAAAATGGACACTAGCAAAATCCATTTATAGTTTCAACACAATTCTCTATATTCCAATCTCATTTTTATAGGAGTAGGAAAAACTATCCTAAAATTTATAGGAAACCACAGAAGACCCCAAATAGCCAAAATAATCCTGAGAAATAACAAAGCAAGAAATATCACACGTCCTAATTCCAAACTATACTGTAAAGCTATAGTAATCAAAACGGTATGGCATTTACTTTAAAAACCAATAGATCAATGGGACAGAATAAAGAGTCCAGAAATAAACCCAAGCTACACAATCAACTAATAGTTAACAAGGAGCCAAGAATTCTAAATGGCAAAAAGATACAGTCTCTTCAATGAATGGTGCTGGGCAAATAGAATATTCAGATGTAGAAGAATGAAACTAGACCCCTATCTTACACCACTCACAAAAAAAATAAACTTGAAATTGACTAAGGAATTAAATGTAAGGCCTGAATCCATGAAACTCCTAGAAGAAAACAAAAGAAAAAATCTCTTTGACATGGGTCTTGGCAAAGATATTTTGGATATGACACCTCAAGCACAAGCAACAAAATAAAAAGTAGGACTACATCAAACTAAAAAGCTTCTGCATAGCACGGGAAACAATCAAAAAAGGGAAAAGATAACCTAAGGAATGGAAAAAATATTTGCTAATCATATACCTGATAAGAGTTAATAGTCAAAATATAGAAAAATAACACATACCACTCAATAACAAAAGAAACAATCCAATTTAAAAAATGGGCAAAAGACCTGAGTAGACATTTTCCCACAGAAGATATACTAATGGCCAACAGGTACACAAAAACATGGTCAACATCACTAGTCCATACAGAAATGCAAATCAAAACCACAATGAGATATCTCTTCATACCTTTCAAAAAGAAAAGTGAGCACAGATACTGGCAACGATGTGCACTGTTGGTGAGATCATAAGCTGGTACAGTCACTATGGAAAACAGAATGAAGGATACTCATTACACTAAAATTAGAACTACCATATGATCCAGCAATTCCACTTCTTGGAATATATTCAAATGAAATGAAAACACTAATTCAAAAATATATATGCACCCCCATGTCATAGCATTATTATTATTATTGTTTCATTTTTTAGGGCCGCACTTGTGGCATAGGAGTTTCCCAGGCTAGGGGTCTAATAAGAGCTACAGCTGCCAGCCTACACCACAGCCACAGCAACGCCCAATCTGAGCTGCCTCTGTGACCTACATCACAGCTCACAGCAATGCTGGATCCTTAACCCACTGAGGGAGGCCAGGGATCGAACCCACAACCTCATGGTTCCTAGTTGGATTTGTTTCCACTGCACCACGACGGGAACTCCAATAGTAGCATCATTTACAAAAGCCAAGACGTGAAAACCACCTAAGTGTCCATCGATGGATGAATGTATAAAGTTGCTGTATATATATGCATGTGTGTGTGTATGTGTATACATGTGCATATGTATACACATACACACACAATGGAATATCATCATCATAAAAAACCAGGAAACCCTGCCATTTGTCACAACATGGATGGAACTTCAGCTTATCATGCTAAGTGAAACAGGCAAATTCTACATGATGTCATTTATATGTGGAATCTAATAATAAAAGAAGAAGAAAACAAACTTACAGAAAAAGATGAGATTTGTGGTTGCCAGAGGTGAAGGGGAGAGGAAGGCAGAATTGGAGGAAGGTTGTCAAAAGGTACAAAGTGCCGGCAAGAAGATAAATGATTAATGTACAACATGATGACTATAGTTAAACTGCTTTAGGATGTGTATGAAAGTTGTTAAAAGAGTAAATTCTAAGAGTTCTCATCACAAGGGAAACTTTTTGTTTGCATCTTCTTTTTATTTTATCTATCTGTGATGATGGATATTAACTAAAATTATTGCAGTTATCATTTCACATTATATGTAAGTCAGGCCATTATGCTGTATAACTTAAGCTTATACAATGACGTATATTTACTACATCTTGATAAAACCAGGGGAGGGAAGAAAAGCTGTTATCAAAAAGATAAGAAATAAATGCTGGGGAGGATGTGGAAAAAGGGAAGCCTTGTACATTGTTGGTGGGAATGTAAACTGGTGCGGCCACTACAGAAAACAGTATGCAAGCTCCTCAGAACATTAAAAATAGAACTACCATATGGTCTAGCAATTCTACTTCTGGGAATACAGCCAAAGGAAACAAAAACACCATGTCAAAGAGATATGTGCACCCTCACCTTCACAGTACATACACACAGAATGGAATAATACTCAGCCCTTAAAAAGGAGGAAATCCTGCCATTCGAGACAACATGGATGGACTTTAAGGGCATCATGCTAAGTGAAATATGTCAGAGAGAGACAAATCTTCTATGATTTCATGTATATGTGGAAACTAAACAAGCAAAAAACAAAACAAAAAGCAAAACTCATAGAAAAAGAGATCATATTTGTTGGATGAAGGTGGTGAAAATGTACAAACTTCAGCTGTAAGATAAGTATTAGGAATGTAACGTACAATATGCTGTGGTTAAAACTGTGTGGTATACTTGAAAGTTGTTAGGAGATTCAATCCTAAGAGTTTTAATCACATGCAAAATTTTTCCTTTTTTTGTATTTATAATGAAGCAATGGATGTTAACTTATTGCAATAATTATTTCACTATATACAAGTCAAATTATTATGATGTATATCTTAAACACTACTCTATGTCAATGACAGTGCAATAAAACTAGAAAAAAAAAGACTCCTCTTGTGATAGCATAAATAAATACAATTGATTGTTAATCACCCAAACTTCAGATAATTTTCTCAAAAGATAGCAGGGTTTTTTTTTTTTTTTTTTTTTTTTTTAACCCACAGCTTAGTATTGAGGTCGTAAATCAGGTCAACAGAAAACTGCTGAGATGCTTTTGGAAAAAAAAAAAAAAGGATAAATGAGCAACCACCAACATGCTTATCTGCGTTTACTTTCCAGAAGGAAATTTAGAAGTTCCCTGCTCTGTGTAGCACTCAATCACATCCATCTGAAACACGACCTCAGGTTTAACTTGCTCTTAAATTAAAAATTCTAAAGCTATACCTGCCTTGACATGTGTAAAGTGTTGGCCTATAAGACTAGGACAGTCAACCTCCAAGTTCCACGACTGGTCACATCAAAGCAAAGTTATAGATAGCCCCATTCATCACCCATGCTGTGCATGAGAATTATGGTTTTGACTGGGAAATACACTATACGTTCTATGAGTAACCTGCTAGCATCAATTTATAAGCTCAATGATTGATAGTCCAAGCTCTCACACACCAAAAAATAGGATAACTTCATCACAATGGAGAAAATGTGCTAGTCATTTTATTTTATCTTTACTGTCATCTTAAGAGAAGCCCTGTGCCACATAGTTTGGGGCTTTAAATAGTTTCCTTGACAGAGGGGGTGATCTGTTTCCTGGGACCAGTGAGGATGAAATGTTTGACAATGGCTTATTGATTCACTCAACAAAGCTCTGTTAAGCGCCTACTATGTGAGGTATGTTACACATCCCTCTGGAAGTCCAATGATAAAGAAGGCAGGTGGCTGCCTTCCAAGACCTCAGTCCGCTGGGGAAGTCACACCCTTCAACAACCACCATCTATCCCGATAAGAGATACAGTAGGGGGGAATGAACAGTAAGCCTCAAGAGGCCAGAGGGAGAAGCAGCGGGGCAAAGCTGCATAGTATCCTCATGTGGTCCTTAGTTTAGAAAGACCAGCCCTAATCCTGGTTACTCGTTGTCTGAGCTCAGACCACTATCATAAAATACCATTGGCTGGGTAGCTTATAAATAAAGAAAAACAGAAATGTATTTCTCACCCTCTTGGAGGTTGGGAAGGGATGCTCCAGCCTAAGACTTCTCCTGGCTTTGTATTCTACCGCTGTCTGCTCAAGAGCTCTCTTCTTTGTGCGTGTGCGTGCGCGCGCGCGTGCATGGGCAAGCGGGTGCTGGAAGGGGCTGAAAGGGGTGGGGGGGACACTCAGGTGTCTCTTCTTAGCCAGGCCTTAATCCCATCGTGAGAGTTCCATCACCTTCGTTACTTCAACTAATCCTAATTACCTCCCAAAGAACTCCTCTCTAAATACCATCACTTTAAGGGATATAAATTCTGCCAGGAAAGAAAAATTTAGCTCATAGCTCTCCTCCCAGCCTTTGCGAGAGCTAGTACTGTCAAGGCTAGGCCATCATACCTCAGTAATACAATTACTTTTCAGATGTAGTTCTTGTGTTTTAAAGTACTATCATAGGCATTATCTCCATTACACCTTCTCCAGAATTGAACGTCCGCAGCTGTGGTCCTATGCTGCACGTGATTCCAACAACTACATCACACTCCTGCTCCTGGCAGGCTCTGTCCTTTCCACAAATGGACAGATGCCAGGGCATGACTTGGCTCTGTCTTGGCATCAGAAGTGAACTGGACGCAGTGGTACCTGTTCCTTCTATTCTGAATTAGAAGTGCTCAGCCCTGGGCTGCACACTAGAATCAACCTATTAAATTATAGGACCCTAACCCATTGGAGTCTCAGGGATGAGAATTAAATAAGACGATGTATATAATGCACCTGGAACGTGGCTGCCATCTAATAAAAGGAAAAAATGATAATTATGGCTGTTGGTAAGACTTCCTGATCCAGTAAGATTAGGTTCTCAAGAAAATATAACTTTTGATTTACTTAGCATGAGCCTGGACATATGGTAGACCACCTGAAATGTATTTACTTCTAAAATATATATTTTGTTAACTTTATCAACTTCTATAAAATATTTCATCGTTTTACTTATATTGCATCTTAGGTACACAGCATTGGATTACTCATAATTCAACACAAAAGTCACTAATCTACACATGGTTGGCTGTTCTATTTATGTATTTATTCTGGTAAGAAATATTGTATAATACTTTATGAATTACAACTATGACAAGAGTAAAAAAAGAGATCAACATAAAATAGATACAAAACAAGTAGTGAAGGAGGAGGGGAAGGGAGACGTTATTGAAAATAAAATTATGTCTAAGGAAATTTCTAATAATCAAAGGAAAATGGAGCTTCCTATCAGTCAGGCAAAAAGAAAAAAAAAAAGGCCACACAATGGTTTTATAGTCCTAAAACTCCAATAGGAGGAACTTGTTAGTTTATTGTAAGATAAACATTTCCCTGGTCCTGATACTTGAGAGGAATCTGTCAGAGGGGATGTCGTCAATGATAGTGCCTCTTACACAATGTTCTTGACGTTAAAAAATTGTTTCATAGATATTACCTTTACAGTAGTTTCTTATTCTGCCTGACAAAAGCTAAATATTGTTCCAGAAAGGGGGTTCTGTGGCTTGGCTCTAAAACCCTGGTGCAGTGTGTCCATTTCCTAGCACTGTGTGGGCAGCACTCACTTCAGCATGCCTGACAAGGCTGATCTACAAGTACTTCAGAGGAAAGGCCAACAAAACTGCAGACCACTACTTACATGCTAGAACATTCCAGGCCAGAAGCTCAGTGGTAATCTCTCTTGCCACTTAATATGCATTTTGGCATGCCGATAATAAAAGTTAATGCAAAATAAAAACTAATGCAACTTTTCAAGAAGTCCTTGTGACATCTGTGGCAGTGCAAGATCTCCAAGGTGTGGGGAACCACACACTATCTAAACATCCTCTTGGTCTGGTCTGGAGCTTGACTTCACACAGCACTACAGCCTGTTCATCACTTTCCCACAGGATATTTTAGTTCAGTGCATTTACTGTTCATTTTAACTTCATCTCCCAAAGATACATTTCAGTGATATATTTCAACTAAGTAATGCCTAAATCTTTGGGAGTTCAAGTTTTCTGGTTTTTTTGAGAGGAGCAGTTGTCATCAATTCACAGAACTTTTGAAAACTTTTTGCAAAAATTTGTGAGCACAGGATAGGATGGATGAAGTTCTGAACAGCCTATGAATAAAGGCATTAGAAGAATGGGCATCTTTGAGACGTAAGTGGCTGTTATCTTCAGCAGAACTCCGTAGCACACCTCCCTCTCCCCTTAGTGCAGAGAAATTGGCCCTAGAGGTGAGAGTGGGCCAGCAGGGGTGTGGTGGGTAGTCATCAACCATCAGCTCTCCTGCCTGTTACTGAATGTAGAGTTGGAAAGTGATACACAAGGGTATATTGATACATAGTATTGCCACTGTATGGATAAAATAGATGAAAAATACCAACAAAGCATAGATAATAAAATGGTCTAAAAAAATTAGGACGTGATGGGTTTAGAATGTACATTAGATTGTAAGTGTATGATTTAATTTTTAATGATACCTATAATTATAATTTATTTTTTGGTTTGAATCATTTATATCTAAATAATAGCTGTGTATAATAACCACCTTGCAAAATACTGGAAAACTGCCAGTTGACTTTTGTGTTGGCTCCAGCATACCCCTGGCACTAGGAAGGGACTGATCTTTAAGGGCACTGTGGACAATGCACTGGGTGTCTACCTCTACCAGTTGGCTATGGACCTCACATTCAGCTTCTGTTTATGAAGGTTGTCAACCCATACCAGGTTCCTAATGATTTTAGCTGGGAGGATTAAACTGCATCTTAGCTAATTTAGTCCTATCACAATAACATGGAAAACAAATTGGAGATGATTATTTTTATTCAGGAGTTTGGCCTCATTTCATCACAAAATGATGATTCCCCAGGCTAGAAAAATAGAACTTTTTAGATGATTAAAAGTACAACTTTTTAGATTAAAATTTTTATAATTTTTAATGAAAAGTTTTGAAGTATGAAAAAATTTACATAACTCTTTCTTTCCCCCACAGTCTCAGACAGAATCCATATGTGCCCTCAGTAATAAGCCATCCAGTCTTCCTTCTGTAGAAATTTCATAGTCAATTTCTGGGCACATGAAAATTTTAATAATTAAAATGAAAGGGGGCATTTGTGGAGGGTTAGCACAAACATTTTCCATGAAAAACAAATTGACTATAGGAAACAAAAAACAAAATCAAATAATATTCTCAATAAAATTTGAGAGAACCTTGCATTATGTGAAAAGGAAATTATTTGACATCAGGTCTAATTGCCATCAGATGAAAAAGACTATTAGCAAAGCATAAAATGAAGGATTGTCAGTAGAAAGCACACTGGATGCTACAGAAACTTAAACTCATGAATGAGAGGAATAACTCAATGTATCCTCTCAGAATACAGAGAAAGGAAGAGATGACCCTGATAAGTGGGAAGAGAGAAGACCTAGTGAATAGACTGAGGAATTCTAATACATATATACAGTTGACCCTTGAACAACATGGATTTGAACTGTGTGGATTCACCTATAAGTGGATTTTTGTTCAATAGTAAATAATTTAGTACTACACAGACCATGGTTGGTTGAATCTGAAGATGTGCAATCACAGATACTGGAGGGACTACCTATACAGAGGGCTGACTGTAAATTAAATGAGAATTTTCCAGTGCATGGAGAGTCAGTACCCCTAATCCTCATGTTATTCAAGGGTCAACTGTACTAGGAATTCCAGGAGGGCAGGGCAGGCAGAAGTACTGATGAAAGAACAGCTAAAAGAAAATTTCCTTGAGTTGAATAAGTATTGAGCCTATATATATGTAATACATAAAGAACACACTGAGTAGCATAAAATAATCAAGAGCCTCAAATGGATCGTAATTCTTTTTAAGATTCAAGAGAAAAAAAAATTATAAGTAGCCAAGTAACAACAGACTGTATTAATAAAATATTTTTAAAAATAAGGTTGATGGAGTTCCCATCACGGCTCAATGGTTAATAAAACTGACTACTATCCAGGAGGACGTGTGTTCGATCCCTGACCTTGCTCAGTGGGTTAAGGATCTGGCGTTGCTGTGAGCTGTGGGATAGGTCATAGATGTGGCTTGGATCTGGTGTTGCTATGGCTGTGGTGTAGGCTCGTAGCTATAGCTCCTATTTGACCCCTAGCCTGGGAAACCTCATATGCCACAGTTGTGGCCCTAAGAAGGCAAAATAAATAAATAAATAATAAGGTTAATAATGACTTTCCTTCTTATCACTTATTAACAGAAAACTGTGGAAGAATATCTACAGTGTTTGAGGGAAAAAAGATTGTGACATAACAGCCATGTGACCACCAAATGATTGTTCATGTTTGAATGCAAGAGAAATGTAAGACAAATAGTGCCCAAGAATGACCACTGTTAACATCTTCCAAAAAAAAAGAAAACAAAAACAACTCAAAAAATCCTCCAGCCAAATGGAAAGAAAATCAAGACCATAAGATTCTTGAGGGCAGAGTTTTTAAAATTAATTCTCTATTCGTTGTGCCCTCCCCACTCTCACAATTATCTTGCAAAGCTCTGGGGCACACTGTTGGTATTCTATAAGCACCTATAAAATTGAACTTATTAAGTATAAAATATCTACCTAAAAATACAAGGAATGTTCTCCATTTTTGTTTTGTAAAATCTTGATTGAGACAAAAAAAGAAGACGTTTGAGAAATTCTGTCAAGATTTGATACTATTTCATTATTATGGGAAAAAATGCAATGCTCAGAGCAGAAGGGAGATCGCTGAACTTAATGCTTTCTGTTTTGGCCCCTTTTCTGACCATTTCTGTGAAGGCCAACCCCCCCAATCCCCTTCCAGAGGTTGAGCAGGAAACAGCACAGGAAGTCAAGCTTATATTTGCTTTTTTGTTGGCAGGACAGATGAAAGGTCTGCTGGGGTGGAAATCTGAAACTGTTGGTTAAAGTTGACTGTTACTCTTCTGTCTGGTAACAGGCATGACGAGGGCCGAGAACCAACAGCTATTGGTTCAGCATTCCTGAAGCTTTTCTGAGATCCTCAGCCCATCCTTACTCATTGCTCTTTTTACGTATTCATGACACTTCCTTACTGTTTCTTTCCTATATCATCTGCACTACCTCCTTACCTACCGTTGTTTTCCCAAATGGCCTTTGGGGGAAAAAAATGCATTTTGGAATCTAAAGTTCAGAGAACAGAAAGAGCTGCTGGGCTGAGAGGAAGCCTGAATTTTAGCCAAGGTCATCACTTAAGCTAGAAGTAATTCCAACTTACAGCAATAGTCTCAGAACAATAAATCTGGTGATATCTGCAGTAGCCAATTTACCAAACGGCCTCTAGAGTAGCTCCAGTGATTCTTGACCCCTGGTATTTATGTTTCTATGTAGTCCCTTCCTTCCACACTGAATAGGGCTGACCTACGAAATCAGGGGAAGGTCTGCAGTGAGGGAAGCCTGCCAGATGTCACGAGAACACTCAAGCACCCCTAAGGAGAGATCCACAAGTTAAAGAACGAAGAGTCTCCTGCCAAAAGCCAGCATCAGCTTGCCGGCCCTGTGAGGGCATCATCTGAGAGGCAGATCCTCAAGCCCCAGTCAGATATTCAAATTATGCCTCCCTGGCATCAATTTTGACTGCAAACTCATGGGCATCTTCAGACCGGAGCCACTCAGCTGACCTGCCCCCAAATTTCTGACCTACTAAAACTGTATGAAATAATATGTATTTGTTGTTTTTGAAAAACACTTTTTTTTTTTTTTTTTTTTGGCCATGGTATACAGACGTTTCTGGGCCACGGTTCGAACTTATGCCACAACAGTAACCAGAGCTACTGCAGTGACAACCCTAGGTCCTCAACCTGCTGAGCCACCAGGAAACTCCTGGAAGCCACTAATTTCCAGACACTAATATATTCATTCTCCGAGTATTTATTGTCTCTGTTATCCTCATAACCACCCTGTATGAGGGAAGGACGAACAGGTATAACAATCTCCACTTCGCACACGAGAGGGCACAGCTCAGCAAGATGAAGCAGCATGGCCAGAATCCCATTGATAATACATACTGGGGCCTGGCCAAGGACCCTGATCATCCGATCTCTGGCCTGGGACATTTTCTACCACAGCCCTCTGCTTTGCCAGTGGGGCTGAAGGAGAGCAACAAGAGTCCTCATCTCATTCCCTGCCCCAAGTAATAGATCACTAGCATTACTGCTAGACTGAGTTGTATTCAAGTTGACACTAGCTTAGATCTGTAGCCTCTCACTGAGATCAAAAGTCACCTTATTGCTATGGTTACCCCAAGTTCAGGAGCCTTACTACTTGTGCTGGGTGAGGTATGTGAGGAAATGCACATGGTACCTCCAAACTAAATTTCTTTCCAAATTCTCTCCAAAGAGGGTTTTGAAGGTAGGATGGGAAGATATTGACTCTAGATGCTTGGTTTCAGTTCACAATTAGTGGTATGTCATTCTCACAAGGCTTGAGGGCTGCTCAACTGTTTGGAGTAAAGTTTTGGGTAGAGAAGTAATCACCATGCCTTCCACGATTCTCCTTCCATGTTCCCTTCCCAAAGCTTCTTTCCAATATCACCTCCATTTCCAGAGGATCCATGGTTCCAAGAGGTAGGTGGGCCACTGGGTCAGACCCACACTTTACATATTCCTCGTTACAAGGCAGCTCTCAAGGCTTTGGATATAGAATATGTTCTCCCAGCACAGACCACAGCAAAGAGAGAGGGAGCATGGAGATAAGAGCTTTAAGCAACCCCTCTCTGCAGGACAATAAAATAGAAATATACTTGGGCTTTGGGGTTTTAGCAAACCATTTCAAATAAAATTTTTCTTTCTACAGTTGAGTTCTTGCATCATGGCAAGGACAGTCCAGCCAAAGCCTCTTGGCCACCACAGGTCATATTCCCCACGGTCCACTTGTCCAACAGGAAGGCTTGGCCTCATGTCCACAAACACAGACAGGGAGCAGATCTCTAGGGCCAAATAGGACTTCTGTTTTCTAAAACATATTACTTTTGTATAATTATAGGCTCTCATAGTTGGAAATGTTCTTTGGAAGTAACAGACCTCAACCATGGCACTTTACAGGCAAAGAGATGAAGGATGAAAGGAGAATGAGAAACACCTGGGGTTAATGATGGTCAGGACTGTAGTTCTGTGTCCTGTGTTCCTTTCTCCACACACTGCATGGCCCACCTATAATCTACTCACCTTACTAACAGGTAACTCAGAATAGTTTCACTTCTGCCACCTCTCTAACTGAAGCTCAGTTTGGGGACTGACCCCATGACGGGCTTGAGTGTCACCTATCCTTGGGACTTCTTTAATGGGTATCAGCTACAGCCTTCAGCTAACTCATTCACTATGAACTCTCACTTAACCTCTCCGTGACTCAGTTTCTTCATCTACAAAATGGGTACAATAATAATACTTGTTTCACAGGATGTTAGGAGAACTAAATGAGAGGAAAACACTGTGTAAAGAACTTAGCTCAGTGTCTGCCGTGCAGAAAACTCCCAGTAAACATTAGCCATTGGAAAGAAACACATCACAGAAAGAAAACATCTCTGTGGTGTCGTAAAGACTCACCATGGAGGAGGTGAGTTCCTTCAATCAGAATTGGAACATTTATAAAAAGTTGTTCCAACTGCACAGTATCTTAAAAGGCTAGATCAGGCCAAGAGGAGAATAGAGGCCATGGCAAGGGAGGATCTGGGGAAGCAGCCAGTATATTGGAGCCGGGATACAGACACAATGAAAGCGGAGAGGTGGGCAACCAGGCCCATGTGTTATAGTTAACTCTTCTGTGAAGCTGAGAAAAGACTTTATCCTCCTAACCCTTCTGAGAAGGTGGCCCTAGTCAGCTCTCTGAGGAATCAGGAAGGCGTAAAGGAAAAACACAAGAGTGGAGGCAGGGACATTGTGCTTCCCGCCTCTTGCCAGGCTCTCTGGAAAGCAGGCACAGGGCTGGGCATGCCCTCAGGTGCCCAGGCCCTGGGATTTCCCGCTCACTTCTCTCTGGGCCTTAGCACTCACCACACCCTCCTCCACAGGCTGCTGGACGGCCTCCAGGTGCAGCTGTGGCTCGGCCTGGAAGGACGCAGGAGCCCATTCTTCCTCACCCTCCTGTGAGTCACACTCCAGGCTTGCCCACTTCCACTCCCCTAAGTAGCATCTTCTCCCGGGAGGACAGAGGAGCCAGCAAGCCTGAATGAACAGCTTATGGGTTGAAAAGGCCTAGAGGCATTTGTGGGTAGTGACCAGGTCTCAGCACCAACTTGCTAAGCAACTTTGGACAGGTAGCTTAGCCTCAGATGTCACCTCCATAAAATAAAGTTAATTAGACTCTCCCCTGCTGTTATCTCAGGGAGGTGGGATGGATCAGTGAACTGTTAAAAGAAATTGCCTCCAGACAACAGGTGTCCATTAATTGCAAGCCATTCTGATGGACAAAAAAGGAAGAGAGAGAAGAAAGAAAGAGGTGGGTGGGAGGGGAGCGAGGAGAAAGAAAGGGGAAGAGAGGGAGGGAGATAGACAGAAATTTCATTTTTTATTTTATTTTCTTACAGTCACATCTGTGACATATAGAAGTTCCTGGGCTAGGGGTGGCATTAGAGCTTCAGCTGTGGCCTATGTACACCACAGCCACAGCAACACCAGATCTGAGCCATATCTGCAACCTCCACTGCAGATTGTGGCAATGCTGGATCCTTAACCCACTGAACAAGGATACATCCTCGCAGAGACAATATTGGGTTCTTAACCCACTGAGCCACAATGGGAACTCTGAGAGAAATCTTTTAAAGTCTAAGGTAATTCCACATAGAAACTGGTTTCATTCCCTCTCTCCTGCCTCAGGAAAAAGAAGACAGCAGCTCTCTATTCCGAAGAAAGCTTTCTAAAGAAAGAGGGGATCCCGATGGACTTTATAGGGATTCTGCCCAAGATGAATTCTGTATATTCTTGCTCTCAAGACAATCCCCCTGCCTGGCTTTGCAACTGTTTTCAGGGTTGACTCGAAGAGCTGTGGTATGTGAGTCTGTTTGTTTGCTTGGAGAATCCATCAGCTCATTGGGACAGATAGGCCTGTAGGATATTGTGGTTTGCCTGAAAGAAAGGATCCCTCAGAATTCCCTCATGCTCTCCAATGTTCTATAGCAGTGGTTCTCCAAGTGCAACTCCCTGGGAACTTGTAAGAAGGTGAAACTCATGGACCCTACCAAGACCTTCCAAATCAGAAATCCAGCAGTTTTTGTTAGAACAAGCCACCTAGCTGATTATGATGCTTGGCAAAGTTTGAGAATCCCTGCTTCCCACCACTGGTCCTTAAACTTTAATGTGCACAAAGCACTTAAGATTGTGTTAATCTTCGGGACTTGATGCAGCAAGTCTAGGTGGGGCCTGGGACTCTGCACATCTGTTGAGCTCCCAGATTCCTTGTGCTCTGGCCTCTGACCAACACTTTGAGGAGCAAAGCTCTCCATCAGTGATTCACACAGTGAGAAACACTTGGGGATATTTTTTAGACTATCAATGCTTGAGTCCATTCCCCAGAAATGCTCTTTCAATTGGTCTAAGGTTGTCTGGCACTTTTTATACACCTCCCCAGATACCTCTTACCAGAGTGAAAACTGCTGCCTACCCTTTCAACTTTATTGCATTCAGTTAACAATGCTTTGATTTCTGTTTATTTTATACTCTCTAGGAGCACAGGCAGACCTCTGAGATACTGTGAGTTCATTTCCAGATCACTGCAATAAAGCGAATAACTAAATAAAGTGAATCACGCAAATGTTTTTGGTTCTCCAGCATGTGCAAAAGTTATATTTATATGATATTATAGTCTAGTAAGTGTCAAGAACCATTATGTCTAAAAATCCCAATGTGTATACTGTAATTTAAAAACACTGTTGCTCAAAGGAAATCACTGACAAAATAAAAAGTCAACGTACTGAATGAGAAAAAATGAATGATATGACCAATAAGGGGTTAAGATTCAGAATGTATAAACGGTTCATACCTATTAACATCAAAAAACCAAACAACCCAACTAAAAAATGGGCAGAAGAACAAAATAAACATTTTTCCTGAAAAAGACACAGATGTCAGCAGGTTCATGAAAAGATGCTCAGTATCATTAATCATCAGAGAAATGCAAATTAAAACCACCTAACACCTATCAGAATGGCTATCATCAAGAAGATCACAGATAAAAAGCATTGGTAAGGATGTGGAGAAAAGGAGCCCTTAAATGTTGCTGGGACTATAAATTGGTGCATCCACTGTGGAAAAGAGTATAGTTTCCTAGAAGGCTAAAAATAGAACTATCTGGAGTTACGCTATGGCTTAGTGGGTTAAGAACCTAACTAGTATCCATGAGGATGCAGGTTCAAGCTCTGACCCCAGTGGGTTAAGGATCTGGCATTGCCGCTAGCTGTGGTGTAGGTCACAGATATGGCTTGGATCCTGCACTGCTGTGGCTGGGGCGTAGGCCAGCAGCGACAGCTCCAATTCGACCCCTAGCCCAGGAATGTCCATAAGGTGCAGGTGCAGACCTAAGTAAAAATGAAAAAAAAAAAAATAGAGCTACTATATGATCCAGCAATTTCACTCACGAGTATTTTTCCCCCTCAAAAAACCCCAAACATTAATTTGAAAAGATACATGTACCTCAGATGTTCATAGCAGAATTACTTATAATTTTCAAGATATGGAAGAAACCTAAGTGTCCATCAACAGATGAATGGATAAAGAAGATGTGGTGTGTGTGTATTCCACACACATACAATGGCATATTGATCAGCCATAGAAAAGAATGAAAATTTACCATTTGAAATGGCATGAATGGCCTTGGTGGGTATTACACTAAGTGAAATATGTCATATAGAGAAAAACAAATACTGTATAATGTCATATGTATGTGGAATCTAAAAAATAAAACAACTAGTGAGTGTAACAACAAAGAAACAGACTCACAGATGCAGAGAACAGACTAGTGGTTACAGTGGGGAAGAACCAGACAGGGGTAGGGAATGAAGAGGTACAAACTACTATGTATAAAATAAATAAGCTACGAGGATATATAGGACAATATAGGGAATACAGGCAACGTTTTACAATAAGGATTAATGGAATATAACCTTTAAAAATTATAAATCACTATGTTGCACACCTGAAACTTATATAATATTGTAAATCCTCTATACCTCAACAACAACAACAACTTCTTGCCGAAAAATGCTAACCCACACCTGGGCCTTCAGCAAGTCAAAATCCTTTTGTAGTGTTAGCAAGGATCACACATATAACAATAATGAAAAAGCTTGAAATATTGTGAGAATGACCGAAATGTTTCACAGAGACACTAAGTTAAGTAAATGCTGTTGGAAAAGGCCGATAGACTTGCCTCATGCAAGGTTGTAACCAACCTTCAATTTGTTAAAAAAAAAAAAACACGCATAATATTTGTGAAGAGTAATAAAACTTAAATGCAATAAAGCAAGGTATGCCTATATATGCACTTTACACACTTGATCCTTGTAAATGCTTATCGATGAAGTAACTAGTCTAGTGATACAAGGTGGAGAGAACTTGAGGCTTTAAAAAGGCAGGACAGGGAGTTCTCGTTGTGGCGCAGTGGTAATGAATCCAACTAGTATCCATAAGGACAAGAGTTTGACCCCTGGCCTCGCTCAGTGGGTTAAGGGTCCTGTATTGCCTTGAGCTGTGGTGTAGGTCACAGACACGGCTTGGATTCCATGTTGCTGTGGCTGTAGTGTAGGGTAGCAGCTACAGCACTGATTGACTCCTGGCCTGGGAATTTCCATATGCAGCTAGTCCTGCTCTAAAAAGACAAAAAAAAAAAAAAAAAAAAAAAAGGAGGAGAGACTGTAGAAGGGCTACAAAGTCAGCAGCTGGAGGTGCTAATGCCAAACTGCGTTTGCGACAAATTTTTGGAATTGCCTAGTATTTCTTTGAAGATCAAAGGGAATTTTTTCCATTGAAGGAGGTGTCAGGAAACATTGTGAAAGATGGAAATGGGCAACAAAGATTCCGGGTGCCTGGGATAACACACTGGGTTGTCTTTGTCTTTCAAATGAAACCACAAGACTGTAAGCTGTAGAATATTGAGAGTAATGCAAACCATTTTTTCATAGAAATGCAAATTATGTGGCAGTGTACTCAATTATTGTCCTATAGCTATTGACCAATTTTATGGCCATCATTTCAGTCTTCCTGATGGCCTATGTACACGTGGGTTTTTAACTAACCTTTGGAACAGTTTTGCCATTTTACCAGTTCCCTAATTAATTGGTGAGTTAAATAATACTTTCGACCTGTTTATTTTGTGTTTATAGAAGGTCATGGCTTTGGCTTTACCGGGGGGTGGGGGGGGGGAGAAAGAGAAAGAAATATTAGCCTTTGGCAAAGGGAATGACCTTCACTGCATATTTGTGATAGGCTGGATAATGGCCCCCAGAGAGGTCCACTCCCTAATTCCCAAGACCTCTGAATATGTTACCTTCCCTGGTAAACGAGATTTTACAGATGTGATTAAATTAAGAATTTTGGAGTTCCTGTTGTGGCTCAGATGAAACGAATCTGACTAGTATTCATGAGGATTCGGGTTCAATCCCTGGCCTTGCTTAGTGGGTTAAGGATCTGGTGTTGCCAGGAGCTGTGGTGTGGGTCTCGGCTGGAATCTGGCATTGCTGTGGTCTGTGGTATAGGCCAGCAGCTAAAGATACAATTCGACCCCCAGCCTGTCCATATGCCGTGGGTGTGGCCCTAAAAAGACAAAAAAAAAAAAAAGAAAAAAAGAAAAAAAATTAAGAATCTTGAGATGGGAAGATTATTCTGGATTATTGGGGGGAGGGGCAAAGTAGTCACAAGACTCTCCATAAGAGGGAGATGGATCACAGGAGATTATGGTGACAAACACAGGGTGCAGGCCACAAGCCACAGAAGCAGGAAATCTGTAGAGACTGGAAAAGGCCAGGAAATAGATTCTCCTCCAGGCCTTCTTGAAGGAATGCAGCTCCACCTTGACTGTAACCCATTTGCCCTGTTCTGCTATTTTGACCTCTAGAACGGTAAGATAATAAAATTGTATTGTTGTAATTTGTTATAGCAGCAATGGGAAACTAATACAGTCATGATCAGAAGGCTGCTTTCTGTTCCCTTTAAAGGCAATGAGTCACTTGGGAGGGTTGCTGTTTGCTTTGATAAGTGGTGATGTCTCATGCCACGCTCCTGTCTCCAACTCTGCATGGCTGAAAAGTGAAGTGTTGACTTATACAACCTGGAGAACCTTCTCTCTGGTTTGGTGCTCCAGCTTACCTGGTTGAACCAGCAAATGCCACTCCACTTCTAATGACCCTTGAGTAAATCACCTCTTCTTTCCCTTCTCACTCAGACTTCACAAAAACGATATTGCTGAGGTTTAAACCCTCAGTTTGGGGGCCTCTCAGAAGTATTCCTCAGCCTCATCTTACCCCTTTGTAACCTACTCTTGTCATTTTTCACTGAGAATACCAAAGGACCATGACACAGGGGAGTGGCTGAGCCCCCCTCATCCTCCCAAGGGGTTCAGCAGCTCTGGTCTCTTCTAATAAGACACTTTCAACATGCCCTTCACACTGCAAGAGGATGAGGTGTAAAAATGCCTCCTGATCCCTGAACTGATCTTCTTATTCTCTTACCCAAAATCCAGGTCTTTCTGTTACTCTTGTAGACACTCTTTGAGTTTTAGAATTCTTCCTTACTTACAAAAGCAGCTATGGAAGCCCCTACCTGCTGGATCAATTGCTGAACCAATAGAATGGCAACAAGGCACAGTCCTTGACCCTTGAATGTTCACAAGTTAAGACATGGACAAGATAGACTACTTAAGCTACACTTGAGATGGTGAATAGGCAAGAAAGAATTTACCCATTTAGGTCAAGGGTAAGTGCCTAAAGGGGAGGAGTGATTGAGATGTGAAGGACGGGGGGAGGAAGGCCCTTGAGTTTCACTACATGCCTTTGGTCAGTGCTGGGCAGAGCTTTCAAGGGTTTCGTGGACATCAATGAATCTCTTCACAGGGGGTAATGAGTAAGAGAAGCTGCTCTCCAGACACCTGCAGTTCAATGAGTCCCTGGGAAGCACAGCTTTAGGGGGGCACTGGCTCGAAAAGCTTCAGAGCAGAGTGAGTCAGCAGACACTATTTGTTCCTAATAAGAGCCCTGCAGACAGACCTCTATAGAAGAAACAAAATCAAGTTCCAGCTCCATAGCTATTATGGTTGATTTTCAGCCAACTGCACCTAGAGTGAGCTGGCAAAGGTACCAATTAGCCGTTTTGATTTAGCAGCAGTCAGGAAAACAACCCCAAGCTCAGCCTGTATCCAATCTTAACTTGTCATTCCCTGCCCCCTGCTAGACAGTGGAGAGGCAGGACTGCTTGAAACCCCACAGTCCCAGGCTTATGAATTGGGCACCTTCACCATAAGAAAATAGCAGCACTGTGCCAGAGCCTGAGCTATTATTCAGAGAAATCACTAGGCTATTCACCTTCCTACATTCAAAGAAACAAGCTTAGGAGGGAGACTATTTCTACACCCTTGAAGACCTAGGAAGGCTAATGACAAAATATTAGCGAAAAAAACAAAACAAATGAACTTTTTTTAAAAAGATGCATTAACCAGGAAGCATCATGTTATTCCTCTCCCCTCCACCACCCCCTGCCTCCTTTTAGGAGCATGGAGAACTAGGACGTGGTTCCTGGTTAATGTGTATAGAAAGCTACCCAAAAGCTCCATTAATAGGGATTTCTGTTTGTCCTACTTGCTTCTGAAAAAAGTATGTGAAATAAAAGTCATGTTTTTTAAGGCAATACAACAGAAATTTAAACAACAAAAAAACTTCTCTGCTTTTTGGCCTCCTCTCTCCGCTCACTGTGCTAGCATCAAGACAAGTCCTTAAGAGATAGCCTTCCTTCTTGATCTCGTAAGGGGCTGCAGGACTCACCACCATGACAGATCTGGATTATGTAAACTGTCAATAATACATCATTTGATGTATAGCCCTCTGTCTAAAAAAACTTATATAACTTTGATTTGATTTCTAACAGGTGGAAACAGTTCTCAGAGCTTTCTGAGATGCTCTTCTTGGGTTATAATTTCAAATTCAGCTCGAATAAAATTTTCCACTTCTTAGATTGACTGATTAATTTTTTATCAATAAGTATTATTTTCTTACCAAATACATGAATATAAGTTAAAAAATTGAATGATAGTGGATGGGATTTATTGAACACTTCCTATATGCCAGACACCATAGTAGGTATTTTACAAGGATTATTCCCTTTAATTCTCAACACACCCAATCATCCCCATTGTACTGATGTGAAAACCGAGGTTTGAAGATCAGTAACTTTCCATCATCATGATGTAAATTAATACATAGTGGCATTAATTTGAGCACTGTCAGTTTTTTCTCCAGAATCAATGCATTTAATGTTGTAGTATTCTCCTTCAAGAAAGTATATAATACAGGTTTAGAGATTAAAAATTAAAATTCCCAGATTCCTAAAACACAAACACATATACACTCCTACTGTTCCACTCCTTAGAAGCATCTAAGGCATCCTTAGATGCATGTTTAACTCTTTGAGGTATGTCTTCGGTTACTTATCACTGTGGCTCTAAATAATATTCATATACTTCTATCTCTTGGTTTATAATTTTGCTATAACCTATTTAATTCTTATTATGGTAGATGAGGACTTCAGCTCTTATTTTTTCAATATAATTATAGTATTTTATTAAATCTATATTCAGTACTTTTTCACAACTGTTCACTTCTAAGCCAAGTAATGTACACTATTTGCATTCCCTATATTGTATAACTTTGTTTTTCCTGTAGTTAATTATTACCTTTTTTTTTTAAGTGAATGGCAAAATCTTTTCATGTCCTCCTATAGCTATGTCCCATAGGTGTTAATACAATTTTTCTCATCTTCAAGCCCATCAGATAACTAAGTTTTGACATCTGTCTGGAGATCATCCTCCCAGCATCCTCTTTTCTCCTGCCCCCCTTTGGGCTGGTGTTCTGGATTCTTGCTGCACAGCTGTGGTTTGGGGACTTCCCTCTGCCATCATCCAGGGAATTCCCTTCACTTCTTTCTTGTGTGGATCTCCTGTTTCCAAAAATCCTTGTCATCCTCTTTATTAGTTTAAACAATGTTTTGGTCAATATATCCTTCAGTAGTTTCCTGGAAGAGTGGCAGGGTAGTTATTTGGAATCCAGGGGGATGGAAATAACTTTTATGTAGCTTTTATTTATCCCCTTTCATCTTTTTCTGTCCCCTCCATCCCGTCACTTCCAGTATTTTGTAATAATTGGTGTCTCCACTTTTGATGCCTTTCCAGAGACCTGCAGATGAATTGGCTAAATTTATTTCTTCCTTTGTAGACCTTGAGTTTTGACCTTGAACTGTTTTGCTAAGTCCTTTACCAAATTTCCATCAGCTCTTGGTCTCCATATCCATGTTTCAGGGTTTCATTTGGCCTCTAGTATTTTGGAAGGCAGTGTTGTTTTCTGTGATTCTTGTTCTTAAGGGGATGAATGGGCTATTGATACTCTGCTATTGCTAAGCCCAGGTCTCTTCATCACTGGATGTCCTGAAAAGTAAGTATTGGGCCTGGATCATAAGATGATTGATGCGCTGTACTCAATAAATGTCTTATAAGGCCAGTTCACTATTACCACTCTGGTCAACTGACGTCCTAAAGGCCCAGGAACTGGGGTCATTTTGTCGAACCTCAAGGCTCAGGCTTGCTTTCGTCCTGCCGCAAGTCCACTTTGATCCTGGTTAGGATGCTGTTTCTCAGGAATTGGATGGGCAGTAACCAAATTTTCAAGTGCATAGCAAACACTAAGATACTTGTTTTAAGAAGGAGAAAGATGCTATATAGCACTGGGAACTGTATCTAGTCACGTATGATGGAGCATAATAATGTGAGAAAAAAGAATACATATATATATATATGTATGTGTGACTGGGTCATCTTGCTGTACAGTAGAAAATTGACAGAACACTAAACCAGCTATAATGGGAAAAAATAAAAATCATTATAAAATTAAAAAAATAAATAAAATAAAAAAAGGAGAAAGAGAAAAGAAAAATCAATATTTTCCCAAGGACTTCTGAATCAGTAGAACCTAGGCATTTACTTTCTAAAAGTCCCCAGGCAAGAAGTCCTCAGATTTGACCTTAAGCGGCACTTGTCACAACCTCTGTTACATGCAAATTAAGGGTGCTGGGCTCTGCTTACAAAGTTGCCTGTCCCCCCTTTTCTACTTCCTAATTGATAAAGAAACTTAAGTTACGGCCCAGTGTGCCTTACTTGTAAAATAGTTACTTGTCAGGTCAGCCTTGCTCTGTAACCACATTACAACTTTTTCTTATTGGTAATTATTTATGGTTCCTAAGTCGTGATTTGATTCTAGTGCCTGAACCCAGCCTGGAGCCCCCACGGTCACTTGAGAAGCTCTGGAAACAATAATAAAAAACTTGATTGAACACTTGTGTGCCAAGTATTATTCTTGCTTTACTGTTACTCATTTAATCACCCAAGCCTAAGAGGTAGATGGTTACAGAATTGAACAGCTTACCCAGATTACACAGCTGGTAAGTCAAAGAGCCAGAAGCAACCAAAATATAACAAGCTGCTGGCCCTTTCAACAATTATCAAGGGGTTGAAGGAGGCACCAGACCCAGGCAGAAGCCAAATGACTCATCAGTTTCTACCCCTTGGCTTCCTGACTGCCACAGAGGTGTTCCCTGGCAGAGCAGGTGGCCAGGACAGGAAACCATGCAGAGAGGTGCTGGCAGTAGCTGCTGTTAGAAGTGCTCAAACAATGTATGCAGACTTGAATCTGGGATAGTTATTAACACAGCTAATACCCACTCCACAAACCTGCCTCAGCCAGAGCTTAAGGGTTCCCACAGTTAAAGCTACCTAACAGTAAGGTTATCAAACAGTGATGAAAACAAAAGAAATGACAGGTCAGAGCCTAATCATGAAGGTAAAAATACTGACAGCAAAGGAAATCTTTTGGGAAATAGATCTTTTCCAAGCATCCTTTTCCCCATTTATAGAATAAGGATAACAAGAGTGTATGTAAAGTTTAAAAGGACCCAATGAGCTGATATATAAATGGTGTAGCAGAGTACCTGACACAGAGTAAGTGTTCAAGAAACATTAGCTCTTTTTTTCTTTTTATGGCTATACTTACGGCATATGGAAATTCCTGGGATAGGTGTCAAATCAGAGCTGCAGTTGCCAGCCTTCAACACAGCCACACCAATGCCAGAAATGAGTTATATCCATGACCTACGCTGCAGTTTGCAGCAATGCCAGATCCTCAGCCTACCTAGTGATGCCAGGGATGGAGCCCACATCCTCAAGGAGATTATATCGGGTTCTTAACTCACTGAGCCACAATGTGAACTCCATTAGCTATTATTACATCTTTTTGCTTATTTAAGTTTCTGACCCAGATGGAATTTTGCATAAGAGCAAAAAGATGAATAACATCTTTTACTCGTGTTGTCTCCACTTTACCTACTACAAGATTGCTCCTCTGTAAAGACAGAAATATCTTCATCTATAAGCACATAATCAAATAGGCCTTCTATAACTGCTGCAGCCTGTAGGAAGCCCTTGACCTTCTAGGAGACCTGTATCCACATGACTCACTTGGTATTTCACTGAACAAATAAAGGCCACCTCATTTAGCCTTCTGGACAAATGCCTTCCCACAAACACCTCCTCTCCCATCTCCTGTCCTGCTTGTGAGATCCTGAGGGATCTTAGAGAACTAATTTTGTGTTTCTCTTAAAAGTCTCCTGCACAAGTACATGTCAAATTGTTGTTTTGAGAATCATCAACCTGAGGATACTCTTGTCTAATACGAAGAAGAAAGCACAAATGCCAGTCATGTTACCAAGACCTCTTCTTTCTAGCAACTCAGGCTGGACCTTGGCTTCTGCCTGGCCCTGAGCACCAGAAGGCCCTTGGGGTCAGTTGGCACGTGTTAAGCAGAAGCCTCTCTTGTATGGCTGAAGCCACAGGAGAGTTACACTTGACCCCTCCTGTCCTGCGAAAGTTTCAGGGTAGGGATCCCCATCCTCCAGGCCAGCGAGTCAACCCCTGCCCCATGATGCTCCCCAAAGCACCACTTGCAGCACGGTAATAAGAGCCTTCATTGGCTAAAATCTAAGCTTCTCCTAAATTAACCCCAAATCACCTCTACCATGTTCCTCCTATGTCTCCCCTGCACGAAACCCCTGCTGCAGCCAGAATGGCCTATTGACGGCATCTTCCCCCTGCACAGGGGACACTTGTGTCCTGGCATTGACAAGATGTGCCCCATGACCTCCTCTCCTACCCATGTGTCAAGACTCAGGTAACACTCCATGTCTTCCACATATGACTTCCCTTGCTCTAATTCACAGAGATTTTCCCTCTCTCAAGCAGTCGCTACAATTCCACATTTGTCAGATGCTGTCTTCTTTTGGCAGTTGTATTTTTTTCTTTTTTTACAGAAGTTCCCAGGCTAGGGGTCGAATTTGAGCTGCAGCTGCCAGCCTATGCCACAGCCACGCCAGATCCCAGCAGCATCTGCGACCTAAGCCACAACGTGTGACAACGCTGGATCCTTTAACCCACTGAGCACGGCCAGGGAACCACCCTGCATCCTCATGGATACTAGTTGGATTCTTAACCTGCTAAGCCACAATGGGCACTTCTTGGCAGTTGTATTTTTATGTGCGGATAAGTTGTTTCCCCAAACCATAATGTTTACTGATGAGGCAGGTGCTGTTATTAGCCCCACATTAGATTAGGGAGCTGAGACAGACAATTGCCAGAGGTTAGTAAGTGGTAGAACAGGGAGACCCCAGTGCCCTATGTACTTAACAGCTGTGCTCTGCCCTGCACATAATAGTCACTCAATAAATATTTGCTCATCAATTAATTGTCAATTTTCCTACCCATTCTCTGACCCAATCCTGCCAACATTACCTTCTTAAAGAGGGCCCGAGCTTGAAAAAATGACCAAATGTTGTCATTATGTTGACCTCCTTGGAATAAAAGTATTCCAAAAATAGGTGTTTGTTGGTGGCTTAGCAGGTTAAAGATCCAGTGTTGTCACTGCTGTGGCTCGGGTTGCTGTTGTGGCACAGGTTTGAACCCTGGTCTGGGAAATTCTGCGTGCCATGAGCACGGCCAAAACAAAAAAGTCTGAAACTGTGTTATTTCAATTCTGTAGTTCATCACTGTGGCTTGCGATTCCACTTTGAAATTCTTTGTTGCCAGAACCCCCAGTTACACAGCCTGTTGAAAAGTTGTTATTTTTGACATCAGAAAGTCAAGGATGTTTCTATTTGAAACATTATCGACTTACATTCCTTGGCTCCAAATTGTCTGAAGTGTCAGTATTATGTCTTCATGTTTCTAATAGGATTGGATGAGTTTACATCCATAGTCACAAGTCCCTGTGAAGTATTTCAGCCCTCTCCAGCTGGGGAAAGTATATGATGATAATGAGTAAGGTTGTATTTATGAAGTGATGCCAGGCTCTCTTTCCCCACTATGGGGAGGAAGACAGAGTGTGTATGGAATTAAGTTGTGGGCAATGCACAGGAAGAAGTTGCCTTCATTTGAGCAATAGTTCTTACAGCTCCCTTCTCATCACAGTGTCATGAATCAGCCCACTCCTCCTGCTTCTATCCTGAGCCCCAAAGAAAATCATGCCCCTAAGTCCACTGCTGTGGGGTTGCAGGACCCAGGACCCACTACACTACTTCTTTCACTTCCTCCTCCATTGTTACTAAGATAAATTCTAGTTACTGTAAATAACATCAGGGATAACCCACAGGAGGAAAAGTCACACAAATTCATCCTGCTAGCTTGTGATGGGGAGACAGGGTGCTGGCTGCCAGTCATTGTTATACCACAACTCTATTCCCTTTCTATTTGTGTGCTCACGATTTTACCAAAAAGCCAAGAAAAACAGAGAGGGTGGTGTATGGGTTAGTGTGTCTGTGTTTAAAGCAAATGTATCAGAACTTGGTTATTTATTTATTTATTTTTCTTTTCAAGCCCGCAACTGCAGCATATGGAAGTTCCTGGGCTAGGAGTTCAATCTGAGCTGCAGCTGCCAGCCTACACCACACACACAGCAATGCAGGATCTGAGCTGCATCTGCAACCTACGCCACAGCTTGTGGCAATGCCGGCTCCTTAATCCACTGAGTGAGGCCGGGGATTGACGAACCTGCATCCTCACGGACACTGTCAGGTTCTTAACCTGCTAAGCCACAACAGGAACTCAAATAACCATTGGGCCCTCACTAGCCAAATCCTGCCATAGCTTACACATTTGTTTCTTCCTTTTGGGGCTCATCTTCAGGACAGGATATAATTTAATCACACCTTCAAAGTGGGGTACTTTGAGGGTGACCATGGGTCGTATTACTAATTAGGATAGTTAGGGAAAACTCAGGCTCAGGAAACTAGGCTGGGTGATTACTTTGCTCTAGAGACAGCCCCATTAATCATTTTTTGACCAAAATGACCAAATATGGTATTACTTGTTGATAGAGGTAAAATGTTATTTATCGTTTGTACAATAATTACATAAATTAAAAACCACAATGTTTTTTATTATTTAGAACTATGCATGTAGTAAAACGTGTATGGATTGGACTGATACCAATCCATGACAGTGGTTGATCCTAGGGAGAGGTGAGGGAAATAGAACTAGGGAAAGACAGAAGGGATTTCAAATTTATCAGGGATACTTTTTTTTTTTTTTTAAATCTAGGATAAACATGGCAAAATTATTAACACTTGCCAATTGTAAGTGTATATAAATATTGGCAATATTATCCTTCGCAGCTTTCTGTTATTTTTTTCAAAATTACGGAGGAAATGGAGGTTTTACTAAACATCTCTCGAGGAAGCTGAAAAGAAGGAAACGCATCATAGGCATGACTTTCCAAAGATGCTCCACACACATCTCTCACCTCAAGCCCCCCTTGGCAGCTTCCTCTCCTCTCTCCCTCTCCATCCCGCAGCCCTTTAATGTACCACTGCTCTCCCTTTCCGTTCTTCCTGCATGAAAAAGCCATTGGGTCTACTCTCCGTTTCTGCCCCAGTCTTTCTGAGGCAGAGTGTGCAAAGACATGGGCATTCTTCCCAGTCAGAATAAATGGGGAGCTGGTAACCAGCTTCCTTAGACAGAACTTCTCAAACTTTAATGCACTTGGAGGCACTTGGGGATCTCGTTGGAATTCAAATTCTTTTTATTTCATTTTGTTTTGTTTTTATGACTGCACCTGCATCATTTGGAAGTTCCCAGGCCAGGGACTGAATCTGGCCATAGCTGCAGCAACAGTGGATCCTTTAACCCATTGCACTGGGCAAGGGATTAGACATTCACTTCCACAGGGACCAACCTGAGTCACTACAGTCGTGATATGCAAACTGTGATTCAGTAGGACTAGGTGAAGGCTCAGATTCCCTAGGGAACTCCCTAGTATCTTGGGTGCCCGTGGACCACACTTGGAATAAAGAGGCCTTGGAGTGCACACAGTTTGTGAGGGAAGTGGAGGGGAGAGGGCTGCTAGGAGCCTGCAATTACAGTGTAGCATTTTTCCCTGTATTCCTTGTCACACACATACATACCATCTGCCGCCTGACTCCAGCAATACTCATTGTTATCTCTCAATCTCTGATTTATATCACTTCCTTGAAACTTACTTTCTCTACTTGAACATTAAATCTAAACATAATGTTGGGCTCTGTATCAAAGGAGCAGCAGGTGTTATCAGCAGAACATTTATGGTCAGAAACTCAGGTTGTCCACTCTAGATACTGCATGCTGATATTTATCAGCTTCTAAAAAGGAAAGAATTGGAAAGGTGAAAATAATGCCATTAAGTAGCATTCTCATTAGTATTTTCTAACAATTGCCATTCAATTATTTTCAATTGTGTTCTTTCAGTAATATTTCTTCCAAACTCAGCTAAAGAAATCATATGCTCTCCAGTTATAGCATCAATAGCCTGTTGAAAAGTTTATCTACGATACTAGGCTTCCAAAGTTGAAATAATCCCTTGGTCCTCTGCTAGAACTAAAAAATTGTGTATGTTAGTAGAAAGCAAATGATCACATTTCCTGCAAGTCCTCAAATGAATAAAGGTGACCTGCTCCATTAAAAAAAAAATAGCCATTCATTTACAGATGTATTAAAATAATCTACAATATTTCCCTTAGCATTGTAGAATTGTTTTTAATGGCCTCAATGCCTAGGTCAAACTAGACCTAGAAAAACAACTTAACAAGCCATTTAGTAAATTTAACTCTTTCCTTATCCTCCTTGAGCTGCCATGACCCAAAGTTTTGGCCATTTCCATCTACAGGATGTAATTGATAGGGTGACAGATTTCACCTCACCCTAGAAAAGCTCTTAAACCGTGACTGTTTTATGTATGCACAAACCTATAACTAGGAACAATGCTTATATGACACGTAACATGGGCTGGACATTGTTAAATTTTTGAAAAATACGTAATCCTCATAATAATCCTAGAATAGAGGTGATATTGTGATGCCCATTTTACATATGAAAAAGTTAAGGCACAGAAATTAAGAAATTCACCCAGGCGTCACACAGCTGGTATCAGGCAGTGTGTTTCTTACCCACTTCAATGAAGTGAACTGAATTTTAGTTTGAGTTTCTTCCCAAGGAGAGCCTGAGGCAGGGGCTTGAATGCAAGCCATTTTTGGGAGATGATCCCAGGTAACAAAAAAGAGAGGAGGGGGTGAGGGTAGGGAGACTGGGAGGCAAGAGGAGCCCATACAAAGAAGCATCATTCAGAGACCTCTGAGAATCTTGGAGAAAGCCTGCAGGATCATCGACCTGAAGGAGGGTAGGCTGCAGCACACAGGGTCCCCCTGCCCCCCCCCCCCCCATTGTGAAAGTCACTGTAAAGGTGACCACTCTTCATCTGGGCTGCATTTATGCAGTAAGTGGGCTGGGAGAAGGTCATGAGCAGATGTGGAAATATGTGGGGCACTGTCAGCTCGAAGGGGCCCTGGTATGGGCTGTGGCTGAAATCAGAGGTGAGCTGCGGTGATGTGATAAGGTTCCAGCAACATTCACACAGACTGACATGGGAGGGTGAAGGACTGTTCCTGGGGAATGTTAACACAGAAGATTTGAGTTTATTGGCTGGATAATCCCTTCATGTAGGAATACTTTATCATTCTTTACATAAGAGTTCATAGGGGCCACCACACTTTGGCAATAATAAATACATTCTACCTTTATCATTGTAATTATCCATAGTAACAAGAAGCACAATTTAAGGGAATACTGTCATTTGCATCTGACTTCTTTTCACTCAAGTCAAATACTATTTACACATGACCCCCTAACAGTAGAAGGTCCAATGGATAAATAAGTCCTTTTGAAATATGTGTTAACATACTCCAGCTTTGGTCAGTTGGAGGGAGGAAACTTCTTGTAGACTCCCCACCAGAGGCCATCGTGACTAAATGCACAAGATTCCCAAACTCCTGATGAGAATTTCCAAGGCAGGAAAATATTTCACACAGGAATGTGCATGTGTGTTCTCTTGCTAAATAAAAGCTATCAGTTGATGATGGGACTTTTGAAAACTGGAAGCTGACCTGCTGCATCCACTGTAATGCCATGCCTCCTATCTGTCTGCAGAACCCCCAAGTGAGGAGCAGGAGGACATTTGGTGAAGACCCAGTTTTGTTCACTGACTCGCCGTTGTGGTTAAGGTTAAAGAAATGGAGTCTTCCCCCTCTGGGCCACTGGCTGTTTCTAAGTTTGGAGGTTCTAGTTGGTCAGTCAGGATGCTTTCTGAGGAATCATGTATTGGGATTGTGGGGAGCCGGGGTCAGCTCAGGTCACATCCAAGTACCATTCAGTCCCACCCAGGCAGCTGGGCAGGATTTGGTACTGTTGGTGAAAGGATGGGATGGAGGTCAGCTTTGTTGGTTTGACCCCTCAGTGGACCTGTCATCCTGGAACAATTCCATGGCCACAGAGTGTAACCTCATTTCAAGCCGTGGTCTCCTTCATGCCACTCTCCTGGCTCATCCAGGGAACAAAAAAGAGGCTGTGGATGATTCTGCGCACATCATCATTTCCACTGGGAGAAAACCTCAAAACCTTTGGCCGTTTTCCCAAAGGCCACACGGACAATCGGGAAGCATGTGAAGGCGATTGGTGCCTAGAGAGGGGATTCCTGTAGAGTCAGGGCAGCACCAGTTTCTCTGTACTGTTTTCCTCTCCAGGTTGAGATCATCCATAGTCACCCTCCCTGTGTTTTGTTTTTGATCATTGCTAAGTTTTTTCCTTTAGTGATTTGATGATTATATTGTCTCCCTGGTCCTGACTGTCAGCACATCCTCCCTTCTCAGGAAATGGAAAAGGGGGATATAATTAGACTTCAACAGGGGATGTGCAGATAGAACATGGAACGATAATCTCTTGGGGCAACAAAATGTGTTGAGGGCTCCACTCTGATGTGCTGGAATCTTACTTACTATGGGAAGGGTCAGCGAGAAGAAAAAGGATAATTCGAGATTGCCAGAGGAGATTAAAAGAAAGGGCAGTGATTGCGAGGTTGCTGGTTATTGCAAAGGATACAAACGTAACTCGGCTTAAGCAAAAATGTGAATGTCTTTCTCACATCGGTGGGAGATTCAAAGGGTCAGGCAGATTTTGGGTTCATACGTATGCAAGGATTCAAAGGAGGTTGGCAGGTTTCTTTTTCTTTCGGCTCTGCTTGATTCTGATGTCTTCCTTGTCAGTTAGACCCCTTCTCCATGTAGCAAGATGGCTGCAGGAAGCTCCAAGCTCATCATGTCTCAAAATGTGCTTGCAGGGCCAGAGAAGGCAAGAGGCAAAATCTTTCCTAGAAGCTCTGGGGCTCTGAATTAGTCAGGAGAGGTGGGATGTGCTGTGGTAACAATCAATCCCCAATTCTGAGGCTCAACACTCAGGTTTATTTCCTGTTCCTATTACATGTTTCATGTGTGTCCTTGATCATGAGGGACCATTTTGTAGCTGCACAACCTGGGACTCAAGATTTCCTTTATTGTTACAGCAGCAGAAGGAAAAGAACCAGAGAATTCAGTATGGGTTTTTCACTGCTTTCACCCAGAAGTGACCAAGATATCATGTCCTCTTCTTTTCTTCAGCCAGAATTAGCCCCAGGGTCCTGCCTAATGGCACGGAGATTAGAAATGAGAAAGAGGACTAGAACGTTCGATACGCATCACTGCCCAGCCACACCTGCTGTGGGGCATATGCCCATCTTTAGGTCAGGACTGTGGCCAGAGGATTAAATACTTCCATTGCTGAGCCAAGGCTATATGCCATCCCAGGGACTGGTGAAGGGTCTCAACGCAAACCTCTTCAGAGATCCAGCAGCGCTAGGCCTAGGTCGAGAGCTGATCCTCTGCCTGGACGAGCTCTTAGTAATCAGATGTTTAAAACCTCAGAAAGCATATTTCTGCCATGTTTCCCCAAAGTGAAATTTCCACTCAACATGACGTTCGGCGAATAGTCACAGGGTGATGACTGAGATCACAGAGCCTGTGTCATCTGAAAGGGAGAGGATGCTAGGATCTCTGGAACCTGACTCAGACCACATGCCTGGGAAGACTGCCAAGGGAGGCGGATCATGAACATTCACCCATGGCCAGGAAGAGGCAGTTCGGTGGGTGAAGCTGCTCTAAGACCAGCCCTACCCAGGTTTGGTTTAAGCAATGGCCCTGTGCATTCTCTGTCTCCTGGAAAGAGGGGGATGGAGAGTGGTAGATGGAAAAAAGGGCCTCCAGAGGTGCCCACAACCTAATCCCTAGGTCCTGGGATTATATAAGGTTATGTGACAAAGGGGAATTAAGGTTGCTCAACGACTGACCTTTAGATGGGGAGAGTATCCTGGACTATCCATGTGGGCCCAGTATAATCAGAAGGGTCTTTATAAATGGAAGAGGGGAGCCAGAGAGAGGGCAGCATGGAAAGGACTCAGCCAGATCTTGCTGGCTTTGAAGGTGGGATGAGCCAAGGAATGTGGGTAGCCTCTGAAAGATGGAAAAAGCAATGAAACAGATTCTTCCCCAGTACCCCCAGAAAAATAGCAGTTTTGCCAAACTTGATGTTAGCCCAGTGAGATTTCTGTGAGACCTCTGATCTCCAGGACTGGGAGATAATAAATTTGTGTCATTTTAAGCCTCTAAGTTTGATTTAGTTTGTCACAGCCGCAGTAACCACACTGTGGCTCAGGTGTTTAGCAGTATCCCCCCAGAAAGTACACAGGAGAGGGGTTTAGATCTGATCCTCTGGACTGGAACAGAGCTGTGCGCACCTCCCAGGCTGGTCTCAGGAGATGAATGGGACCACGGGATTCCAGGGAGGGCAGATGCTATGATTTCTGTGATGGGGAAGAAGACCGAGCTCAAAGAAGGTACCAGGTAACAAGGTCCTTCTTGGCCCACTGTGTTTAAGGCAGTTTAGAGTTTTGACATCCTTTGACTCTTGCTTTTATCTTAAATATGAAGATCAAATTGGAACATGTAATTGTAATGTATACATGTAAGGATAACCTGACCCCCTTGCTGTACAGTGGGAAAATAAAATTTAATAAAAAAAAAAAAACAAAAAAACAAATTGGAACATGTAAAAATCAAACCACAACACAAACAACTGGATATTTTTCCATCAGGATCAGGTGGATGGAGAACTCAAAAACTAAACTTTGCAAAAACTCAAACTTTATAAGCTAAACCTACAGATCTAGCAGTAAATGAGTCCAAATTGAGAGTCATGGACAGCCTGGGTTTGGAAAGGTGACTTTGCTAATCATCCTCACATAAGTCCCTCCTCACAGTGCGAGCTCTATCACGGTCATACAGCAGGAGGTAAGAAATTCCCTCTGAGGCACTACGGGATCTGTGCTGTCTCTGCAGTGCTGGGATGCAGGTCTGATCCCTGGCCGGGCACAGTGGGTTAAGGATCCCATGACTGCAGCAATGGCTCTGATCTGACCCCTGGCCTGAGAACTCCATATGCCAAGGGGCAGCCAAAAAAAGGAAATAAAAAGAAAAAGGAGATGATTATGAAAGCAATATTCTTTCATGGTTAGCTGGAGAGCTTGTGCATATGGCCACCTACACACATCCCCACAGACACAGAGACAGCTAAAACTTTCATCTCTTCCATTAGCCTGTCTGCCAAGAAGTAGTAGATGCTAGCAAGAAAGACTTGCCTCCTTTGAATCAAATGGTCTTCCCCTCCCACCTTTGAGCACTGCCCCACAGCACAGGTAGATTACAAACAGGACCAGAGGAATGAGGCATCAACAGCTGGTAATGAGACTCTGGGCTCATCGCTGCCCTGAGGGGAATAGCAAGAGAGTGCTCTGATCGTTTCACAGAGGCTGGGAGCCTGCGTGCTGTGAGCTAATGGTCCCAGTCTTGTTCTTAGGCAGGCACATGTTCGCATTAAGCTTGAACTTGAGTGCTGGTCTATTACTTATCAGCATTGGAGTTATCCAGAGCAGACAGACCACTCTAACATTTGGATCTCATTAGCACCCTTCCCGGCAATTACCCTTACACAGCAAAGGCAGGGAATCAACCTACTTACAGAAGCTAAAGTATTTTCAGAGCCCCTTCCGGGAACAGTCCTGCTTCAGGACAGCTGAGGCTGCGGACTGCTGAGATGTTTGGCCACCCGTCCTGGGTACCCACTGTACTTGGTTTGTGGCACAAGAAGGCTTCACAACTCTGGGCTTTAGTTACCAGATTTCATCAAGTAGACATGTGCCAACCTAACACAGGAGGGATAGGAAACCCTTGTCTATTGAGCATCAGTGTGCCAGGCACATACCTATGCTTTAATCTCTGTCAAGCTGAGATGGTTATTCTCAGTTCCGAACTTGGGAAAATACTAAAGTTAAGTTTGCCCAAGTAGTGGAGCCCAAGCCTTCTCAGGAGCTCCTCGGGCCATCAGCTGTGTGCTAAAGTCTCCTTCTAAAAACTCCCACTTCTTTGTGATGGAACATGATGGAGGATAGTGTGTGAAAAAAAAATGTGTGTGTGTACATATATATATTAAAAACTGTGTATATATACACGTGTGTGTATATATATATTTTATATATATATATATATATATATATATATAACTGGGTCACTGCTGTACAGCAGAAATTGACAGGACATTGTAAATCAATGACAATAATTTTTTTTTAAATCTCACTCCTCTTGCTGGTTTTCTGTGTGATCTAAATAAACTTTTTTTTTTTCCATCTCTGGGATACAGTTTCCTAACAAGTGAATATGAAAGAGAGAGCACGCGTCTTCACGGAGCATCTTGAAGATGAACATCTATGTTTTAGATGGTTGGCTGGCACGAGGTCTGAACTTGGTTTCAGAAGATGGATGTGTGAGTCTCTGTTCTTCTCTTTATAAAATGTTAGGGTAAATCATTTAATCTCCCTAATCCTTCTCACAGACGTTTGTAAAATGAAGGAAATAGTTCCCACCTTACATTGAAGGCCTGTTATGAGGATCAAGTGGAATAATAGGTGCAAAATTCCTATTTACTTGTAAGGTGTTCTGAGCTCAGAGAAGAAAGAATATATCGTTAAGGCTCTGTATTGTAATTTTAAAAATCAGGACAAGAAGTCTACACCTTTCTTATGATGAGGTTCCCCTTCAGATGTTCCATTAACTTTGGAAGTGAGTTCCAGAGTTGCTATCATAATATTAGCTACCATTTATTGACAGCCTGCCCTGAATACATTATTTTTCATCTTCACAGGTCACTCCTTCAAGCAGATATTACTGTCTACAATTAAAACCTGAGAAACTAAAAAAAAAAAAAAAATCCAAAAGCCCAAACAACACTCCCTTCCATAAAAAAAAAACCCTGAGAAACCAAGACATAGAGGTTAAGTAATTTGCTCAAGTGGAAGATATGAACTCTATGTTCTCTGTCTTTAATTTTATAGGAAAAAAATCCTTCAAAATGTTATTAATCTATTATATAATCTGCTTATGTATAAATTTGATAATTTATATAGAAACAATATACAGCCTCTGAGACTCCTAAAGAATTCATACTGATTCCTAATTCTTGTATTTTCTGCTGATCCTTTGTTTCTGCTTCCTCCCTTTCTTTAACTCGAGTATGGCAACAAATATAGGATAAAACAGGTCAGATGCTGCCAAAATCAATATATTCAACCAAACCAATAAACCAATGTGAGGCGGTCTGAGCTTGGGTTGCCACTGACCCTTACCCTGGTTGGCCCTGGCAAGGGGCCGTCTGTTCTGCCTGAGCTCAGTTTGGAGTGCAGGGCAAAGGGCAAATTTCATGGCAGACAGGCAGGCTCATCCAGCCCTGGACAAAAATGCCCCAGCTCCCCTCCATCCCCCTGGACCTTCTGCTTAGCTTTTATTTTCTTTCTTGGAACAAATGTGTAAAGGAGGAAAAGATTACAACTAGATCACAGGGTGGAAATGCAGTGTCAGTGGGGGATGGAATGTCTTCACATAGAAAGAAGCCCCATTAGCCTTGCTCCCCAATTCCAGATGTGTTTGATTTAGGTGGAAGAGGGCATATATGGTATGGATGGTGTGTGAAACTGGGCTGTTAAGATGAATATCTCCATCTATCTACTTTCATTTTGTGTTCATACAACTGTCTTAACCTCTCTGGACCTGTTTTATCATCTCTAATGAGTGAATAACCTATAGAGTTACTGTGAGGACTAAGTGTCCCAACACAGTGACTAGCACATAGAAAACACTTAAGAAATCAGTTGGGTGGAAAGGGAAGTAAGTTCATTCTCATGTAAACTGAAGAAGACCTGGTGTGTTCCTGGCCATGCACTGGGATTCTGGGAGGAACCATAGTCATTATATTCCCATAGAGTGGTCCTATATGACCCAGAAATGCCTTTTTGGATTGCCGGCTTAGGAGTGACCAGAATTTTCAGGAATGGTACCCAATCTCTGATGAATACAATGTTTTCTTTAATGGTGGTGTGGGCACCACTTGAGTCATAATCACCTTGAGTGTCTTGCAAAATGCACATGACTGGGCTCGACCCAGCCCATCTTGGCAGGGGGAGTGGGTGGGAATGTTCTCCTTGGTTCTCTCTTGATCCAGAGCCTGATGGAATTAGCCAACCTGAGGCTGGGCCAGGAGAATAAGGAAGTGAGACTCCAGGGAGAGGACACAGCTGAGCATTTCTCTGAGATCCTCTCCACCTCTCAGCTTGGTGAAGCCTGCCACTGAATTCCCAAGGGCAGAGGAGAGTCTAGGTTTGCAAGCTCTTCCCGCCACTGAAGAGAATACTGCAGGATACTTTATGACCGAGAGGCATTTTCTAGGCTTTTCTTAGTACCCCTGGGATACTCCAATAATCATAATCAAACACTTACTCTAGGAAGCTTTACTCGGAGCCAGAGCAATAAAAAAGAATAAAATACAACCCATACCTGGGATACTGTGGACAGGTGACCCACTGGCAAGACAAAGTAACCCTTGATAAAGTAATTTAAGAGAGCATAGATTGTAACAAACTGTGACTTGTTAAACATGGGCTCTGATACAAGGTAGAACGTAGTCCCACTCTTGTATGGCTCACTCCCCATATACCAGGAACTCTGCTTCTTTATCCTTTAAGCAAGGAAAGTGAATATGGCTGAGCCAAGACGAAGTCTTGGGTGACTTGGGGTATGTTTGTGATGCATTGCAAAAGGTCATGAACTTTGCACAAGAGGACTCTGTGGCCTCTGGGGAATGATGGGCTGTGGAAGGAAGAAGAGGGAACATGGGAAAGGCTCACAGCCAATGAGATGCAACACACTGAGGACTCTACGGGGACTGGGGGACAAGTTCTGAGAAGAGGCCTCTCCCTTTCCTAACTTCACAGGGTCTGAGTGGCACTGGACACTGTGACAAGGGGCAAGACCCTGACGCTTGAGCTTAACCCCAAAACCACTTCCAGATGTCTACTTCATTCTGAAAATTTATCTGTGCCTTTCTGAGTTTCCTTTTTCTCATCTTACAAAATTCAGAAGATGATTTTTTTAAATCACAGGTTGGTTGTATTAAATAACAGAATTTACACAGCTGTGCTCTATAAACTCTCATGTGCCAGACACTTAATATTATTTTTTAGAATGCACAACTCCCTTTCCACATCAGATAAGAAACAGTGAGGGGGAACTTTTGTTATTTCTCACACAATGTCATACCCAGAATAGATTCAGAGAACATGTTACCAGCTGAATTGATCACCCTCTCATGTGTTACTCCCTCAATAATGCAAAGAAACATTTCTGCTCTGGTTAAGTTCTAGGCTAGGAGCTTGGTGTTCAGGAGTACTTTGCAGAGAAGTAAACATTCCAGAAGCCCTGACATCATTACAAACCAGCCTTAATTGTCTACTCTTAGTCTCCTCAGGTGACAGGAGTCCTGCCTTGAAAAAAGTAGGTTTGTGAGTCTGAACAGTCAGAAAAGGACAGAGAAGTGTGAGTGTAGAGATGGCTATTTTCTTGCTAGTGGATCTTTCAGCTAAAAAATTATCCAAGGCACCTACTTCCAAGAAAGAAACCCATCTTGGGACCCTGGCACATGGGGCCAGCCTTATGGTGCTTGGAGTGTGCAATTCTGCCAACCATGGGACCTCACCCACTTGGATGAAAAATCAAGCATCCCAGAGGAGTGGGTCTCTACCTGACTTTGGAGAACCCCATACCTACCACCCAATCCTCAGTGCATAAGACAGAGACTGGAAGGGGTGGATGCCTGTGACAACTTGGTCTAGTTTCTATGCCCTCAGAAAGGTCACCTCAGAGGGTGCAGCATCATCCACGGACAGGGGCAAGCAGCTTCTACCTTTGGATCCAGAACATGCTGGAGAAAAAGCTTGCAGGGATGGTTCCCTCTGCCAGGCAATGACTGGCTGCCTGACCAGAGCTTGAGATAACTCCTGGCAACAGTGGAGGCTGATGAGTCACCAGTGAGGTTTCCAGCCCATTCTTACACCCTAAGAAGAACCGTGGTTACTGATTTGCATCAGCACACCTCTATTTTGGGCAGGTCTTTCCTGCAGTTGGGGTTTCCTGCAGGGTGTGTTAAACATTTGGTATCTCTTGAGGTCCCCTCCACTCAGATTTGCCATCTCCAGCCTGTCAAGTCACCTTGGCAACATAGGCTACCCATAATGTCAGATGGAGGTAAGACTCACACACCAAGGTTTACTTAATCACTTTCTCATTCACATTGCTCAGATTCTCATCAGCTGAGGTAATATGATAAGATACTTGCATCTTGGTTTCATGCCTGGGGCGTGAGAGAGGCCTCTTCAGTGTGGTTCCATTTCCTTTCTCTGTTTCGGAGGTCATGAGGTTGGAAAATCCAAAGGCATGTGTGGTTCTGTCCTTGCATCTCTTCGTGGTGGCAGGCTGTTACAAGATGGTGGGCTCAGCTCTGATGAGTGAAGCTTCTGCTCTTCAAGATGTGGTCCATGGAACAGCAACATCTGTCAGATGTGCAGAATCATCAACCCACCCCAGACCTACTACATCGGAATCAGCATTTTAACAAGATGTCAGGTTATGTGTATTAATGTTAACGTTTGGGAAGCACCAACTTAAACCACCATGAGGGGTCTTGGGTGAGCCTGACCACATAGGGTCAGAAGGTAAGAGTGATACCAGGTAAATTGGTCAACACTCTCCTACCAGGGTCCCACAACACAGGAAAGCAGAGTCTCCTAAAGCCACCCTCCCTCATTCATGAGGGCCCTCAGGCAAGTAATTTTGATGCTATGCCACTTGACTGACAGCCTTTCCAAGTCTGTTAAATAAAATAATGGCTGCCAAGCACCCCAGACCCAATTGTAGGTGCTGAGATCCACCAATTCAGTAGGTAGAACTTGTCCTCGTTAAGCCATCAGATGCCTAGAAACCACACTGTCATTTCGATGACACCTACGGAAACCACACAGCTACTTGAAGCTGTATCCCCTCAGTTCAGAAAATCTGAATGGGGGCCCAAGAAAAGATAAAGAGCATGGACCAGAAAGAAGTAAAATGAAAGATTTAGAGTGTTGGAAGGCAAGATTGCCTCCCTGTTTTAAAAAGTAATGATTCAATTTCCTCTTACATTTCAACTTCCTTTCATTTGCAGGCTGTTTCTGCCATTTTCTCAGTGGTTTTCATAATTATCATTCAGCTCATAAGATGCTTGCTCATCTGTGCACAGAGGCTCCGCGGCACTGTGTGGGTGTGTGTGGGGAAGGGGGCGACAGACAGCGCTGTGGACAAGGATGTGCTACGCTCTCCAGTCTCTCCTACCTGCCTACCTCACAGCAGACACTGTATACTGTGAAGCACTCCTGGCCCTCAGAAGAGAAGGGCAAATTATTAAGGAATTTAACATAGTCATTGTAATAAGATCAGACTTGTAAATTATTCTTTCTGGTACCTGTTGCCACGAACATCTATCTGAGGCTGGCGGAACTGTGGCCTCAGCAACAGGTGAGCATCAGGCTTCTGGTGCACATCATGAACTAAGGCTCGCACTCACAGAGTAACAGCTTTGAGGCAGACGGACAGACAGCCCCTGATTCATCCTTAGGACCGCAGCGAATAGACAAAGGGGGAAAATGTTCTCTTATAGGTGATTAGACTGGTGTAAGACTTATTGAATAACTTCCTCCTCTGTCATTGTTATCATAATGTCATGGATGATACATGTTTTGGAAGGCTGACTATGCAGATAGTATTTGCTTTCTCGTGGGTTTTATGTTATGGAGATCTGAATGAAAATCTTTACTAATAGACCAGATTGGGCAAAATCCCTAAGAAAATAAATAATGGCCTTTAAAGGATAGCAAAATCTCTTATCTGATAACACACTTCTCAGCTGGGCCACTTTTGTTAATAAAACTAAAACTCTATCATATTCAGAGAGACCAGATCTTTATTTTGAGTCTAACTGGCCCAACTTGTGTGACATGTCCTCTCCTAGACCAATCCAACTACAACCAGGGGATGAAGTCACATAAAAAATGTACCTGAATGGAATTATAGACTCTCATAGTAAGTGAAGTAAGTCAGAAAGAGAAAGACAAATACCATATGATATCACTTATATCTGGAATCTAATATATGGCACAAATGAAGCTTTCCCCAGAAAAGAAAACCATAAACTTGGAGAACAGACTCGTGGTTGCCAAGGGGGAGGGGGAGGAAGTGGGATGGACTGGGAATTTGGAGTTAATAGATGTAAACTATTGACTTTGGAATGGATAAGCAATGAAATCCTGCTGTATAGCACTGGGAACCATATCTAGTCACTTATGATGGAGCATGATAATGTGAGAAAAAAGGATGTACATATGTATGTGTGACTGGGTCACCTTGCTGTACAGTAGAAAACTGACAAAATACTGTAAACCACCGTAAGGGGAAAAAATCATTAAAATAAAAAAAAATGTGTCTGAGAACTCTCCTACATTAGTGATGGGAATGTAAATTGGTATAACCAGTATGGAGGTTCCTCAGAAAACTGAATATAGAACTACCATATGATCCAACAATCTCACTCCTGGACATATATCTGGACAAAACTATAATTCAAAAAGATTCATGCAACCCTATGTTCATAGAAGCACTATTGACAACAGCCAAGACATGGAAGCAACCCAAATGTGTCATAAACAGACTAAAAGATTAGTCATGGATTAAAAAGATGTGGTATGTATACACAATGGAATACTACTCAGCCATAAAAAGAACGAAACAATGCCATGTGCAGCAATATGGATGCAACTAGAGATTCTCATACTAAGTAAATCAGAAAGAGAAAGACAAATATCACAGGACCTCACTTATATCTAGAATCTAAAATATGGCACAAATGAACCAATCTACAAAACAGAAACAGACTCACACACATGGAGAACAGACTTGTGGTTGCCAAGGGGGATAAGGGAGAGAGTGGGATGGACTGAGAGTTTGGAGTTAGTAGATGCAAACTATTACATTTAGAATAAATAAACAATGAGGTCCTACTATATAGCACAGGGAACTCTATCCAGTTTCTTGGGATAGACCATGATGGAAGATAATTTAAGTAAGGGAATGTACATGTATGTATAACTGGGTCACTTTGCTCTACAGCAGAAATTTGCACAACATTGTAAATCAACTATACTTTAGTTTAAAAAATGCCAAAAAAAAAGAACATGACTGAGAGAGGCCAGCTGGCCCAAAGGAGTCGTGTCGTTGGGGAAGGGTACAGTTCCCAAGATGTGGGAACTAGGAACACAACACAACTGCTACACCCAGATGTCCAAGAGAAATTCTGCTGAGGGCTAGATATGGTTACCCTGTTTTTTTCCTTCATATTGAAACAATGAAACTTCACTCCTTCCTATCCTCACTTCCCCCTTCCTTCCTTCCTTCCTTTCTATCCCTCCCTCCCTGTCTTTCCCTTCCCTCCCTCCCTCCTTCCTTCCTTTTATCATAGACCTTATTTTTAGGGCAGTTTTAGGCTTATAGGAAAATTAAGCAGAAAGTAGAGAGTTCCCATTTATTCCTTACTCCTTCAGACACATTTTCCCCTGTTATTAACATAGTGCATTAGTGGGATATACTTATTATAACTGGTGAACCAATACTGACACACTATTATTTACCATAGTCCATAGTTTATTCTAGGGTACACTCTTCGTGTTTTATTGCTCTATAGGTTTTAACAATTGTTTGTCATGCCCCTGTACTTACAGTATCTTACTGAATAGTTTCACCGCCCTAGATATCTCCATGCTCCATCTATTCCTCCCCCCTTCCCTCCAAATCCCTCGTCACTGCTAATCTTTTCACTGTCTGTAATTTTGCCTTTCCCTGAATGTTATAGAACCAGAGGCATATAGTGGGGAGTCTTTTCAGACTGGCTTCCTGACTCACTTAACGATATGAATTTTGGGTTCTTCCATGTCTTTTCTTGGCTTGATAGCTCATAACTTTTTACTGTTGGAGAATATTCCGTTATACTGACATACTAAACTTTGTTTATTCATTCACCTGTGGAAGGACACAACCATTTACTTTTGACTTCTCTGTGCTTGGATTTCCACTTCCACTGTAACGGGCCACTATGAACTTCTTGCCTCTATATATTATATTATGCAACTACTATTCCTATGTGAAAATGACGGCACTTAGAGTGACTTTGGTTGGCAGCTTTGGTACTGGTGGTGTATCACCTGTTTACTTGGCAAGTGGTCCTTGAATACATACCTAGAGGCAGTGGAATAGGTAGAATCCCACATTTACACAGTGAACTAGCTACTTAGGCTGAGCGTGATGTACTCCATATTCCAAGAAGTAGAGAGACTTTAACAACTAGAATTTTAAGTTAAGTGTCATCAGGAACGGAGTGGAAGACTTGTCACCCTCTGTGAAATAGAAATAGGTTAAATAGTAACCAAAGATGACGTTGCCCAGGAACAAGCCAGTGGTACTGTCTATACTAGGTTAGTAGCAAGGTTGAAGAGGGTCAGAGATGTCATGTTTGGGCAATGTTGGAGAGAAATACACAATCTGATTTATGTATCCTTAAAATGTATAAAAATGGTTCTAGCAAGGAATGTTAGGAATATTAATTTAATCTAACTACATGGGTGTTTAATGGGAGTGGACCTCTCCTAGTTACAGTGTTTGTGTGAACTAGTCCCCCTGGCTATAGTCGGATTGATACAAAAGAGAACATGGATTCAAGTTGGGTCAATCATATGAAGAAAATATTCTGTTTTATTGGCTATGGATAGATTTGGAACAATTAAACTTTCATGCTATTAGAGGTCATATTTCATTTATACCTTGGGCTCTCAATTCTCTTTAGAATGACAACAATGAAACAGATGTGTATGAAGGAGAAACATAGCATCTCTTTTTTAATGCGTTTTTTTATTACTCAATGAATTTTATTACATTTATATTTGTACAACCATTAGCGCTGAGGAGCCCCAGGCCAAACAATAATCCAGGTGGGATCACAGCCCCACCCATCAGTAAACAGGCTACCTAAAGACCCCCCAGGCACACAGCTGCCTCTAATTTCACCCAGAGGCAAAACCCCACCCACCAGAGGGATAGGAATCAGCCCCACCTACCAGTGGGCAGGCAACTGAGTCCCTCCCAAAAGGAAGCCTATAGCAAGCCCCCATACCAAATTCAGCCACAGGGAGGGCAGATATCAGAAGTAAGAGACCTACAACTCTATTGTCTGCAAAAAGGACACCACACCAACAACCTATAAAAATGAAAAGGCAGAGACTATAACTCAGATAAGGGAGAAAGAAAAAACCCCAGAGAAACAGCTAAGTGATTTGGAGATTATCAGCCTCCAGGAAAAAGACTTTTAGACTGATGATGCTGAAGATGATGCAAACATTGGAAATAAACTGGAGGCAAAGATTGATAATTTACAGGAAACACTGAGCGAAGAAATACAAGAATCACAGAATCTTATCTTTTTAGGGCCACACCCAAGGCATATGGAAGTTCCCAGGCTAGGCGTCAAAAGAGAGCTGTAGTTGCTGGCCTGCACCACAGCAACACCAGATCTGAGCCATGTCTGTGACCTACACCACAAATCACGGCAATGCTGGATCCTTAACCCACTGAGCAAGTCTAGGGATTGAACCGGTGCCTTCATGGATACTAGTTGGATTAATTTCTGCTGAGCCAGAATCTTATGTTTTTTTGCTCCTGTTTCTTGGCACTTTCTTAAAGAGAACCTTATGGTTGTCTCAAAATTTTGTCTTCTCTTTTTGGTAACTGACTCAGTTTCACTGTGATCTCCACAGCTACCCAAGAATACCTGGGAAATAGTCTAAATCCATAGCTAAATGACTCTAGCCTAAGTTTATCATAATCCTATTCCCTGGGCACAAGTTCTGTTCCAGAGGTAGATGAGGGCCAAGGGGAGCCAATGAGGGAGAAGAAGATAACTCTTGCTAGATTTGAAGAAAGAGGATTCCTTACTCTTCTGGAGTAGCTTCTGGAAGAGACCTCCACTCTAGATGGGGGTGATGTATTGGACTCAGTTTATGTGCCATCCCAAATCCTTACACTGGGTTGCTTATAGAGCAGCAAGGCCCTAGTGACAGTCTGCTGTTCTCAGGTCATTGCTAGAGATGAAGAAGCCACAAGCCCAGGGTGCCTGGTTAAGAGAGACTGCTGAGTCTGTGTTCTGACCCTACTGGTCCTGTGGGTGCCATAGATTTCCCAGCAGCCATCTAGAGAAGTCTAGGGACAGAACTTGGAGGGGAGGGGAATAACTCTAGGTCCTAAGGGAATAACTCTAATAGGTGGACCATGGGAGCCAGGAATTGGCCTATGATTGAGTTCTCTCTTCCTGCACCCACACAGATGGTCCTGAGATGTGTCGCAGGGGCGTCCTTTATGAAGGTTTCCCCTTTATACTTGTTCCTCCCATTTTCCACCTCCTTCCCCCTTTGCCTTTTCCTGCTTCCCAAAATCATGCTCCAGTCTTAAAGTGTCAACACATCAGTTTTTCTAAGACCCCAGGCTAACACAGGAGGATGTAACCTTGTGGTCTGCTGGCAGCTCTGTGACCATGGGAACCAGCGTAAGGGTTGAGGCCAGTAGAGGGACAGGCACGTAGAGAACTGACAGAAACTTGGTAATATCAATGAGCAACCTGGAGACCATCCTACCTTTGGACCTCCAGGTATCTGAGTCAAAAAAAAATCCATTATCTCTAGTCTGTGAAGGGCAGCTGAATACATTGTAATGGATAAACTTCTCTACTGTTACCTCTATCTGTAGACTCTGGGATGGTTTTGCTCATATCATAGCCTTATAGTAAATCCGCCTTTGATTTCAGTAACATAAATTGATTTCTGGTACCTGCCACCAATCACATCCTAACTGATATATCCACCTCCCTTTCTGGTTCTGATGAAAAACTTTTGGAGTCCCTTGTTGAAATTCTGGTCCTTTTCAGTATTAAAGACATAGAAATCAGTTACAATGTATGGAGTGTAACTATAGCCAGGCATAAAACACTGGTTATTTCTATTTCAAGTAAAACACGCACACACACACACACACACATTTTTTAAAACAATTCTGGAAGTTCTCCCAAATAAAAACCAAACAATACCCTCAAATAAGAATAGTTTAAGAATTAATCTCTGCCAAGCCAGCTTTCCCCTAGATGATGAATTTGTTAATCATTCTGAAGCCAGGATTAGAGTACAGTCAACAGTTTCATAAACCATTCATTTCCTACAGTGCCGAGTAGTTTCATGGGCTTTTTACTTGCATGCCATAAACAGGACTATAAATTGTATTAGTAATTGTTTTTGAAAAGGATGTCAAGACTTCCGTTCTAAGATGGCAATTTGAGCCTGCACGTTTAACGACTCTCTTTCTCCCCCAGTTGCTACGGAAATGACCACAAACATATTTTAGAATATGGTTTAAAAAACAAACACCTTTATTCTGAAAAGCAGTGACAAATGCTATCAACAGGCTACCAACTGTGAGGCATTTGGCAACATAGCAGAGAAGTAAGAAGACAGCAGAAGAACCAACTAGCCCAAGATGAGACCAGTGCAAGGATAAGCGCCCCTGCACTTGAGAAGGAATCCAGCAGAATCTGGAAGTCTCCTGGAGCAGCAGGGCCTGGGGGTGAGGCTGGGCAGCGGAGCTCTGCTAAAGCTCCCAATACGGGGGTTGCCTGTCCCTTAGAAAGGAGATAGTGGCCTAGCTATCTCCAGTCTCTATAACAAACACAGGAAAAATAAAAATAATACAATGAGAAAAAGAAGAAAAGAACGACAAGGGCCTGCAGAGATGCTAAGAGCCTGGCCTCCTCTAACTGTCTTCCCGAGGTCACTGTCAGAAACTGGAAAACACTTTCCAATCATTTGCCAGGGGCTGCTGAGCAATTTTCTTCCATCAGGAAATAGTTTGAGCTTTGCTGATTATACGAAAAAAGCAAAATCGTACTAGACCTGAAGTCTCCAGAACAGAAAGGACCCTTTGCCATCCAAAGCTTAAGGTACTAAGCTCTAGGGAATTGATTGAAGTTTATTGATTTTCAATTGATGAAACATTGACGACTGCCTTGGGTGGTGAAATTACACCTCTCAGCTCAGACAGTATTGTTTCTCATCCCAGACTCATTGTTGAAGTTGACAAGTAAATGGCTTTTCTGGTAAACATTTATTCCATTTTTCAATCTGGACACCAAATTGATGTGTAGCAATAATGTGAGGGTAATTACAGCAGTCTGAAGGACCTTAAGTCTTGCAAAAGCCTAAATGTGTTAGAAAGCAGGCTGTTCCTTTTGAGTTGGCGTTGGCTTGCTCAAGAGGAAAATGCACACCAAAGAACTGGATTCAATCCAGTCCAAAAAGTGGGTTTTCTGGGAGGCAGGGTATAGTGTTTCAGGTCACACTGATGACGTTTCCTTTCTCATCATCTCCCTCTCTTTTCCTTTAAATACCTTTTTATTAATTCTGCATAATCTACCGGCGAGTTCTCTGCTCCCAGGGGCTTTCTCACTTTAGTCAGAAACAGCTCTTCACAACAGACGATTCGATTTTATCTTCCCTTTGCTGACAGGATGGTGGTGAGGCGGTAAGGAATTATTTCTCTGAACTAAGATTTTTTTCAACATTCCACATTGTCTTCCTCCTTGATATTCATGAATTGCCCTCCTTCTGCTTCATTTCTCATTAAGGAAGTTCTACAGCAAAACTCTAATTAAAACATACCTTACAAGGGAGAGAGAGCCTGAAACTTCTGAGGCTCAGTGTCCCTATCTGTAGAATGGGGCTATTCAGTCATCCCTTGTGGGTTATGTGAAGAAATAATAAGATAATTTATATGACAATATGTTTTAAAGCGAAAGCACCACGGGGAATACAGAGGTAGAACGAAATTACAGAGCGATGGAGCGCTCAGGCCAGGAACCCGGCAACGTCATTTAATGTATGACCCTGCATGAATTATTTAACCTTCTGTTCCTTGGCTTACCTATCTGTAAATGGGAAGGCGAGTGCCCACTTCAGATTTTGTGAGAATCAGTGCGTTACTGCCAGTCAAGTCCTTAATGAATATAGACTAGCATAAAAACAAGATATTTTATCGTTGTTATTGCAATTTCACGATAATCCTGTCATACACAAGAGGTTTTCTATGTCCTCCAGAAAGTGATAATGTTTAATATTTACATTCGAAGGCCTTTCTGGGGAGGTGTCATATGTGGGAGGAAACTCAGATCCAGACATAGAATCAACCCTGTGCATTCAGGTGGGGTCTGAATTTTCCACAGGGATCAGAGAAAACTCTCGGGTATATTTCATGGAGTTAAGAAGAAGGTATTTAAACTTGGGGATGGAAGTGATTAAGTGCACAGGAGGGTTGCACGCCATTTACCGCCCCATTTTAGGACTTTTCCCAACTTCAGCACCTTCTGGACCAGATCCTTCTCTCTTATCTTGTAAATTTTGGTCTCTACCATCATCCTCTACATTGGGTTTAACTATTGAGTTAATGGATTAATGACCAAGAGACTATTATCATCCTAGAGGTATCAGTAAATCTTCTTAACGTTCCAAAGAGGAATCTGGCTTTGAAGGGTTTAGGCTCAAGAATGGTCCAAGGAGGGATTTTGTTGCAGATGGATGAACGATAGGATAGTAAGAGTTGCAAGACATTCGGGCCAGGTTAAGACCTTTGGAGGCCCTACATACTGACAACATTTTGGTACTCATCATATCCCATACAATTCATGCTAAACACTGTACAAAGTCATAAAATATTAATACCATGCCCACATGAATGCTGGGAAAAAAAAAATACTCGGAGTTCCCATTGTGGCTCAACAGAAATGAACCTGACTAGTATCCATGAGGATGCTGGTTCGATCGCTGGCCTTGCCCAGTGGGTTAAGGATCCAATGTTGCTGTGTAAATCACAGACTTGGCTCAGATCCTGCATTGTTGTGGCCATGGTGTAGGCCAGCACGTATAGCTCCAATTTGATCCTTAGCCTGGGAACCGCCATGTGCTGCAGATTTCCTGACTGCAAAAATTCTGGATAAATTCATCAAAGCTGAGTCAATACAATTCATTTTTTCTCTCTCTGGCCCTGCTTTCTGGTGCCCTTAAGCTGCCTGTGAGGCACCCACATATACTGTCAACACCACAGCCTTCTGCTGTAGTTACCAGCCAGGCCATCCCCCCAGCTTTCCAAGGAGGCCCCTCCAGAGCTTTTGCCACATTCTACCACCAGGGCCATCCAGCTCCTTCCCCAGAGCAGAGCTTCCAGCTCTCTGCACCGCTATGGTTCCCCGCTTTGTTGATGAAGCCCAGCTCCTTGAACTCTCATTGCAGAGAGCTCTGACAACTACCACCTCTCACTTTGATGTCTTGTCTGGAGTGTGTTCTTTTTTGGGGGAAATAACAAGAGGGTGTGTTCCCAGGAATTGCTTTCCTGCCTCTTTGGGGACTGAGCAGGGGCCTCTTCCCCTCTTCCTGGAGTCTGGGGCTTAACCCCTGCAACCCAAAATTCTCCAACAAAGATGGCAGACCAACTACATGATAGTGAAGAGCTGGGGCAAGAGAGGCAAAAACATCTGTCTGCATCCTCTTTAGGCACTTGGCATAAGCCTACTTCACCTTGCTGAGCCTCAGCTTCCACCTGTGAAAATGAGCGTGAGGAGAGTATTTGTCAAGAGTGCCCGCTGTGATGTAGATTAGTACCATGCCTGGCTCCAAGCTGGCACTTCACACATGGGAGCTTCCATTTACGACAAGGCTGGCTCCTTTGACTCAGAGACAGTAGCAACTGATTCGTTGCATGTACCTGTGATTCTCCTGTTCCTCCGGGTGAATCCCCCAGAGAAGCAGACTAGAGACTGAATTGCCCCATCAGAAAGGGTAGCCCACACACCACTTTATCCACAATGTGTCACCAGGTCAAGGCTATGTCAAAAGACACACCTGGTCTATGGATGAGGTAGAAACATGGGGCCAGCCTTTCCCAAGCTCCTAGAGACCACCTAGCTTTTCAGGGTGAGGTAGCGGAGGAAAGAAAAATGTCCTCAAGACTTTCAAGCAGTATTTTCAAGATGAATCCAATTGTGTATGAAGAATTGCCTGAAACCCATGAAAGGCTCATTTGATGGGCTGAGAGTGAGAACAGTGCTTCTGACACTTTGGGGTCTGTGACCTTTGTAGAACTTTTTTTTTTTTTTTTTTTTTTAAAGAATAAAACTCAGTAACTCCCATGAGTATCTAGATTTCCTGGCTCTTCAGGTATCCACTCCACAGTCAGGTGACTGCTTAAGGAATCTGCAAGGAGGATTCTAGAATATTTGGCATCCCACTTAGGGGCTAGTCTGGGCCTCACTATTTTATTCCTTGAAGTCAGGGATAATACAACCTTACAAGTCACAGTCAGGACCTGCTTCCTGGGCTCATGACCTGTGCAGCCACAGGGGGCCCAGTGCTTAGGATGGCCCTGGAATTGGTTTAACATTACATTCTTAACAATTACTATTCAGTCCTTAATTTTTGAACAAGGAAACCTTCATTTTCATTTTGCACTGGGCTCTGCAAATTAGATCACTAGTTCTAGCCCTGGTACCCAGCCCACTGTCTGTTGTATTTACTTATTTACTATGAAGAAAATTAATTATCAATAATGTAATGTGCTCTCTAAATCTTCATTACAGTGTATTCAAGCCATGGTCCGTAAGGCATTTGAAATCCTCCTATGTGTTATAACCTAAACAAAGGCCACATTAAAACTAAACATATACTTGAACTTAAAAACCCTATATGGAGTTCCCGTCGTGGCGAAGTGGTTAACGAATCCGACTAGGAACCATGAGGTTGCGGGTTCGGTCCTTGCCCTTGCTCAGTGGGTTAACGATCCAGCATTGCCGTGAGCTGTGGTGTAGGTTGCAGACGCGGCTCAGATCCTGCATTGCTGTGGCTCTGACGTAGGCCAGCAGCTACAGCTCCGATTCTACCCCTAGCCTGGGAACTCCATATGCCGAGGGAGCGGCCCAAAGAAATAGCAAAAAGACAAAAAACAAACAAACAAAAAAACCCTATATGATACATGAATGCCAGCTACCAGTGGATTCCTTCCCAAACCAGAACAATTTACAACTCTTCCATTTGACTGATAGTAATTTTTCTGCTATGGAAAATCTCAAAGGAATAAACAGGTCAAAGTGTGGGTATAGACTTCTGCCCGTTCAATGTGCTAAAGTTCTAGAGGTGATGCTATTAAGTCCCCAAAGGAAATATTCAGATCTCATTCAAATGAAGTTCTCAGGGGGAATTGTCCTTTAAATAACAATTGATTTTTCTAAAGTGAATTACCAGTTGCTGGATATTTACTCTGGCTTGTTGTTTAGGGACCTGGGGATGTGTCTAAACTACATTTAAGGAAAGAGAGCTGAAAAGCGGGGCAACGTGCAGAATTGTAGTCAGGAAGTGGAAGATAAAATCATTAAGAGAAATAAAGTAGAATCCAGCAAGCAAAACAAAAAACAGACAAAAAACACCATCAGAAAAACTGAGAAGTGAAAATCCCCAAAGTGAGACCATGGTAGGACTGGATACTGAGGTGAGGTGATATATTGAACTTCACCTTCTATTCTGAAAGTGAAGGATTCAATTTGCAAGGGCACCATTAGCGCAAGTTAAATAAAACCTTCCTGTCTGGAAACAAGGTGCTGGTGAGGGGGGTGACTGCGGTATCTTACAACAAAGGATAATGAGAAAAAATACATAACATTCCTTCCCCATGGCTCTTCTTGTTTTTATCTGTCTATGGGTCTTGACACTTGGGACGTCCCAGCAGTCTCACTCAGACCTAGGCAGCCCCTGAAAGGTTTCAGAGCAAGGGCAACAGCCAACAGCACGGGAAGTCACCATAGCATAAATACAACCAGCCACAGAGAAGGCCAAACAGGAAAGGAAACGAGAGCAGCACGACTTTACAGTTTAATAGCTAATTCATAAATCATTTTGGATTACAATGTGCCCTGTGCTCACGAGACCTACGTGAAAGGCTGCAGCCAGGGGAGTATTTGATTGTGTCACACTGGAAATATCGACGATGGAACTCCTGACCGAGTCTTTTTCCGCATGGATTTAACTTGGAGGCAGTTCTCAGTTTCTCAAGCCAAAAGGCAAAGCGCAGGATATAATTCCTCTCAGAAGGAGAATGAACATCAGTAAGAGAAAAGAGGAAGAGGAGACTTCACACACAGGCCAAATACTGCGTTTTGTGGGGCTTGAACAATTGCAGATGGAAAGACAGAGTTCTCTGTCATTGGTGTGAAAGTCTCAGAACAAGGAAGTTTCATGTGGCCAGGAAGAATAAAAATGGGACAAGAAAGCAGAGGATTGGGTCATGAGAATGAGGAAAGGAAAGGATACAAGCCAGACAAGGGCCAAGAAAGCCTTTGAAGCCACAGCTTGCTTGAGGTTCTTACCAATTCCATGGTTAAGAGAGCGTAAGAGTTAACATCAGAACAATTTTTTTTGCTTGTTTGTTTTTTGCTTTTTAGGACCACACCCATGGCATATGGAAGTTCTCAGGCTAGGGGTCAAATTGGAGCTGCAGCTGCCGGCCTACACCACAGCAACTCGGGATCCGAGCAGCATCTGTGATCTACACCACAGCTTATGGCAAGGCCAAGGATGGAACCCACATCCTCATGAATACTAGTCGGATTCGTTTCTAATGTGCCACAACGGGAACTCCTAGAACCATGTTATTTCATTTGTAGTTTGTTGGTGACACTCAGGTTAACAGCTGAATGAACTGCGTGTGGTTCTCAGTTTAGCATAGAAAACCACATAAAATTTAATATTAGACCTTCATGTCCTAAAGTTCCTTGACCACCCCTATCACAGGGAGGTTAACACTGCCGACTTCTTCCCTGGGCCCCACCTGCTACCATGTAGCATCCTCTCCCCAGACCCCCCCACATCCATCCGCTCTTCCTGTGTTCATCTAAACCCCTCCCACTGACACAGGAGCTGCCAAAGGCCCACTCCCACGCTGCTTTACTTTTTTAAGCAGTGGGATAGAAAACTTCTTTGTGTAAATGTCTTCTATCTAGGTTATGCCCTGGGAAGCCTACAACTTTCAAAGTGAAACAAGCCCTTTAAAGTGCTTTTCTAAACCAATAGTTAGTCTCACTCTAAAAGAAATCCTAGCCTGCTCTCGGAGCAACAGTTCAAACACCAGGTGGTTCTTTTTTTTTTTTTTTTTTTTCTTTACAAATGGCTATGTCACTAAAGAGTCCTCTAAAATATTATATTTAAATGGTAGCTTATAATTCATCCTCATGGTTGTGACACTTTCAAAATACAATGTCCTAGAGTTCCCAGTCAGTGGTTAACAAATCTGACTAGCATCCCTGAGGACAGAGATTCAATCCCTGGCCATAGTCAGTGGGTTAATGATCCAGCGTTGCCGTGAGCTGTGGTGTAGTTCGCAGACACGGCTTGGATCCTGCATTGCTGTGGCTGTGGCATGAGCTGGCAGCTACAGCTGGGATTCGACCCCTAGCCTGGGAATCTCCATATACCACAAGCTCAGCCCTAAAAAGCAAAAAAAAAAAAATGCAATGTCCTACTGTTGGATATTTTAATTTATTTAGATTTTTACATATTGTTGCCAATATTTTGCTATTATAAACAGGGTTAAAATATATTCTATGTGTATATTTTCAGACCCCCCTTGTATGTATGATTATCCCCTTATAAAACAGTGAAGTAGAATCATGGCAAAAAATTATAAATCCAAAGCAAATTATTCTGCAGCTCCTTGTATGTATTTTAAATGACTCTAAAGCTTTACAAACATAAAAAAGACCTATGTTATTATGCCCTTAGTCACGCAGTGAATAAGTAAAAAGTTTATAGTAAGAGATTATGAATGATTATCATAAAAATAAGTAAACTGTCAGACAGTTAATTGTCGTAAGTAGTATCTACTGCTTGAGTTTTAAAGAAGAAAAATTAAAAGCTGACAAAAGGTATTTCATAATACTTTCATGAATAATAAATCACTCCACATTCATTTCTTGCTATTGGTAACTATGGTTGACATCCACCTCAAGGTAACTGTGACATATTTTATAGAGTTGGGTACAATAAGTTTTAAGAAACAAAGATTTTGAAAGGATTTTATAATCTTTTTTTGACGATTTTTATCTTTTCCACTACAGTTGGTTTACAGTATTCTGTCAATTTCTACTGCACATCAAAGTGACCCAGTCACACATATATATACATTTTTTTTCTCACATTATCCTTTATCACGTTCCATCATAAGTCACTATATATAGTTCCCTGTGCTATACAGCAGGATCTCATTGCTTATCCACTCCATATGCAAAAGTTGGGATCTATTAACCTCAGACTCCCAGTCCATTCCACTCCCTCCCCCACCCCTTGGCAACCACAACTCTCTTCTCCGGGTCCATGAGTTTCTTTTCTGTGGAAAGGTTCATTTGTGCCATATTTTAGATTCCAGATATAAGTGATATCATAATGGTATTCGTCTCTTTCTGACCTACTTCACTTAATATGAGAGTCTCTAGCTCCACCCATGTTGCTGAAATGGCATTATTTTGTTCTTTTTTATGTCTGAGTAGTATTCCATTGTGTATATATACCACATCTTCTTAATCCATTCATCTGTTGATGGACATTTAGGTTGTTTCCATGTCTTGGCTATTGTGAATAGTGCTGCAATGAACATACAGGTGCATGCATCTTTTTCAAGGAAAGTTTTGTCCAGGTATATGCCCAACAGTGGGATTTCTGGGTCATACAGCAGGGTTTTTTTTTTTTTTTTTTGGTCTTTTTTTGTCTTTTTAGGGCTGCATTCACAGCATATGGAGGTTCTGAGGCTAGGGGCCAAATCAGAGCTGTAGCTGTCAGCCTATGCCACAACCATAGCAATGCGAGATCTGAGCCATGTCTGTGACCTACACTGCTACCATGGCAATGCTGGATCCTTAACCCACTGAGCAAGGCCAGGGATCAAACCCGCATTATCATGGATACTAATTGTGTTCGTTAACCACTGAGCCACAACAAGAACTCCCATATGGTAGTTCTATACTTAGTTTTTTGAGGTACCTCCATACTGTTTTCTGTGGTGGTTGTACCATTTATATTCCCACCAGCAGTGTAGCAGTTTCCCTTTTCTCCATACCCTCTCTAGCATTTGTTATTTGTGGACTTGTTAATGATGGCCATTCTGACAGGTGTGAGGTGGTATCTCATAATAGTTTTGATTTGCATTTCTCTAATAATTAGTGATATTAAGCATTTTTTCATGTGCCTGTTGGCCATCTATATATCTCCTTTGGAGAAATGTCTCTTCAGGTTTTTCAACTGGGTTGTTGTTTTTTGTTGTTGTTGAGTTGTATAAATTACTTGTATATTTTAGAGATTAAGGCCTTGTCAGTTGCATTGTTTTGAAACTATTTTCTCCCATTTTGTAGGTTTTTTTTTTAATAATTTCCTTTGCTGTACAAAATCTTGTCAGTTTGATTAGGTCCCAGGATTTTATTACGAATAAAGTTTCAGGTGAGCTGGTAGTCCCATTCATTTGCATTAAGGCAAGATTATTTTGAAACATTTTAAGTCAACATTGCAAATATGTATTGGCATATACCATATTTAGAAAATATATTTCCTCACTACTCCACTGTGCTAACTCCTGCTCCAGTCAGACTGGTCACATCATGCTTGCAAAATGTTTTTTCAATTTTACAAGAACTATACAAATACTTTCCTTTAGAAATATTGAATGTTACAGATAAGAGACTTTTATTTCCAAAATTATAAAGCAGCATGTATCAGAATTATCCTATACTCTCTCAGTGAATTTCAAGTCTGCAATATGGAAGATTTACTAAAATAGACTATTTGCTAGGGTATAATGCAAGTCTCAAAAAATTTCAAAAGATTGAAAAAAATACAGAAAGCAATAAACTGCTAAACACTTCTTTTATCTTAATAAGAAATCACAGTGGAAATTAGAAAATGTTTTAGACTTAATAAATACTAATTGTAGCATACTTCATATCATTACTCTTGGGTCAAGTTAGAGCTTGTCTTAGCTGGCTTCTGCTGAGTAACAAACCATTCCCAAACTTAGTGGTTTAAAAAAAAAATCACCATTTTATTTATGTCAAAATTTTGTGTTTGGCTGGGTGCTTCTTTTATTCTGTCTTAGCTGATATTGTTGGACTCTCTTGCATCTGTGATAATGGAAGATCTAGAATGGCCTTATGTATTTGGCAGTTAGCAGGCTTTCAGCCAGGATACCTTAGTTCTTCTCCATGTGACTTCTTTCCCTCCAGCAAGCTAGCTTGCTCTCATTCATGAGGTATTCAAGGACAATGAGAAAAGGCAAACTTTAATGCTTGAAATTTTCCAAAATTTTATATTTTCTAATATTCATTGATTAAAGCAAATCACATAGCCAAACACAGACTCAAAGTCAGAGACACCTTTCATGGAAAAAACTGCAAAGTTATACTACAATAGGTCATGTAGACAGCGATGGAAAAAAAATTGTGGTCGTTTTTACAATCTACCACCTAGCTTATGTAGAACTCAGAGGGAAATTTATATATTTAATAAAGTCAAAGAAAATAGAAAGAAAGCAGTAATAAAGGATAAAAATTAATGAGCCAGAAAATAAACCTACAATAGGAGAAATTCAGCAAAGCCAAAAGTTTGTCCCTTAAAAAATACTGATGAAACTGATTAATAAGAGAAAAAACAGAAATTACCAATAAAAAGAATAAACCAGTGGCCATTACAACAGATAGTTCAGGAGAATACGATAAAGAAAATTGTGAGCTAATCTCTTATAAACACAAAAACAAAAATTCTAAATAAAACACTAGCAAATTGAATCCATAAATAAGTTGGACTTACTTAAGTTGAGCAAAATGAGAAAATCAATCAATAAAGCTAACAATATCAATAAAGAAAAATTGTGTGATCATCATTTTGCCAGGAGCAAAAAAAAAGAATTTGATAGGATTTAATACCATTTTATGATCTTTTTTAGTTTTTTTTTTTTTTTTGCAAACCAAGAATAGAAGAGACTTCCTTAAATTCCATAAATGATGTATTTTAAAAATCTATATAAAACTTTATATATAATGATAAAATTATTTAAAATCCTTCTTGAGGTTAGGCAAAAGGCAAAAATGATGATTTTTATGACTTAGAGTCAAGGCTGTATTTGAGATTTCAGCCAGTGCAAGAATTAAAAAAAAAAAAAATGGTAGGTCTAAAGACTGGAAAGGAAGAAATAAAACTGTCATTATTCACAATGACCTAATTGTATATGTAGAAAATTCAAAGGACAAAATATCAGAATAAATGAGTGAATTTAGCAAGCTCCCTGGATAAAAGATCAGTATACAAAAGTCCATATCCATTATATTTCTGTATCTTAACCAGATATAATTGAAGTAAAATTTTTAAATTACATAATTTAAAATAGCATAAAACTTTAAATATCTAGGAATAAATCAAATAAAAAAATATGTAAGACATCACCAGAGGAAACTACAAAACATTTACTGACATAAAGAAAAGAAAACGTGAATAAACCAAAAGATATACTAGTTTTTGGATTAGACTATTGAATATTGTAAAATTGTCAATTTTCCCTAAATTAATCCTTAGATTCAACAGAATTCCTATCAAAAACTTGAGAAGGCTTTTCTTTTTTTTTCTTTATGTGAAAATTGACAAGTAGATTCTAAAATTTAAAATGGAAACACAAATAACCAAGAATAGCAAAAGACAAGCTGGAAAAATAGCAAGATAAAGGACTTAAGCTACCAAATATCAAAGTACCACAGACCTACCGTTATTAAAACAAAAACAAAACAAACAAAATGGTGTGGTATTGGTATAAGGATAGAAAAATCAATGAAGAAACAGTGTCCAAAAATAGACTTATCATACACAGCAACCATTTTTACAATAAAGATGTCACAGCAATGTGGGGGGGGGGACTTTTTTCAACACATGATCCTTGATCAGTTACATATTCATCACAGAAAGAGATGAACTTTGACCTCTACCTCACCCCAAAATCAACTGCAGATAGATTATGATTTAAATATGTCAGGTAAAATAATAAAGCCTCTAAAGCAGTGTGTCTTCATGAACTTGGCAGTAGAAAACCTTTATTTAAAAATGTGGCCTGAATGTAGGTTTATCTAGCCAGTCTGCTCTATCCAGTTTTCTTCATTCTAGTTCATTCTGACTATCCTCTTTTCTGAACTTCTATTTCTTTCTCTTACAGTTACTCCCACATGGTTTGCTCATTGTAAATTGTTCCCGATTTGTGTCACGTGTGTTGACCTTGCCAGCTTGATGATGGCAGAGCTCATCATTCTCTGCTATTTTCAGTAATACCTAGTGCCAGGCCCTCAATGAATAACTCAGAACTCCAGGTGCTCCCAAATCTCTCTGAACCTCTGCTCTATCCTCTGTCCTTTCTAGGACACACTTGTCATTGGAGTCCCAACATTTGTCTCAAACACTCCCAAAGTCTAACCTAAGTGTCACCTGAAAGCAAAACATTCTACTGGGCATCACCCAGCCTGCAAAGTTGTGAAGGTCTCATTTTCTGCTCTCAGCAAGTTTATCAGCTCTTAGACGAGATATGGGACAGCATCATTATTTTATATTTCAGGGAAGTATGGAGTGAGTGTCATGGAGAAGAGGAAGAAGAAGAGAAAAGAGGAATTATTTCTGCCTAGGCTAACCAGGAAGGATGTTTTGAATTAAGCTGCATCTGAGATGGGTCCTGAAGTTTATAAAAGGCTATTCCAGGCAGAATGAAAACCGAATGAATATTTTTTGAATTGACGCACTGTGTTTCCTGGCTAACTGCCTGAATAGATTTCTCCTGGAATAGTTAGATTGGCTGTCTATGACCACGGAAGAGCACTCATTCAGGCTAAAAGGCAAGTGCTCCTGGAAGAACAGAATAGATGAAAAGGTTGATTCTGTGTGAATTCTATGTCTTTTCAATCTGAGCTGCCAGAGGACTGTGTTAGCAGAAGCTCTTATTGTTCACATACAGAGATGTCTCTTTTCTGCTGGTCCCTGCCAGCTCAGGGGAAGAAGTTATTGCAACATGACTGCTTTGGAACTTTTTAGTAAGACTGCTACTGCCTTTGTGAAATTGAATAAAGGGATTGCAGTATGTTTTTAAAAGAGCTGAAAGAAGTCAGAACAATAAGAAGTCCATATTAGCTTTAAGATTCACGTCAGAGATTAGTGGGAATTCAGGATCAGATGGGAGGGTCCTGAATTCCTTGGTGTTAGAATAACACAATGCCTGGGTTGCAAACTCAAATGCCTGCAGGGAGCATGAAGGTAAAAAAAAGTCAGTGGGTGGGCTGAATATAAAAATAGTAACAGCACAAATGTGATAGGAAATGGCAACTGACACTTAGGTTGTAATAAGGCAAATTCTCAGGCCCTACCCCAAATTTACTGAATCAGAAACCGTGGGGTGGGACCCAGCAATCTCCAGATGGTTCTGATGGATAGTAACATCTGAGAAATACTGCAAGTGAAAGACAGAAGCAAACTGCTATGCTCACACCCCAGGTAAAGGCCAGACATTTCTCTGCTCTATGTGATTTTTGCCTTATAGGACATGGAACTATGCTGCCAGACCTTCCAGTTTTGTAAAGAGAAGTCATGCATCTGAATTTTTATGTGCTATTTCTTGGTTGGTTTTTATCTTTTTTTTTAAAAGTACAGTCACAGCCATCAATAAAATATCAATTAAAAAAAGAAAAAAAGTGGTAGCTCTAATCATGGCCAACATTTACCCCTGGCTATTGGTTTGTGATCTCTAGCATAGTGGTTAAAGGCATCAGCTCTAAATTCAAACAGTTGTTAAGTTCAAATTCTAGCTCTTCTTCCTTAGTGAGTACTTAAGGCAAATTGTTTCCCTTCTCCAAGCCTCAATTTCCTCCTCTGTGAAATGGGCAGAATAATAGCACTTACTTTACATGCATAGTCCTTGTGAAGGTGGAATGAATGAAGAAACACTTATTCAAAAGTCTTGCACATATGAAATGCTCAATCGATGATACCTTTATAATTACTCTACTTAAGCACAGGACATTCTGGGTGTGTAGGGAAAAGGAAGGCGTCTACATCAGGGAAGTAGGGAACTCATTGGCTTTTCTGGGCTGAGCTGGGTGGTCCTACGCAGTGTTCAGGGAATGGGCAGCCTCATACAGGGATCAGACTGTGCTCAAAGTAGGAAGGGGTTGCATTTGATGGATGTGACTCAGTGGTAGGAGATTCCTGTAATCCTCCATGTCATTTTGGGCAATCTGCTCATATATGGCCAGGATTCAGCCTGGGTTGGGAGTAAGGAACTTGCAAAGTCTTAAATTCCTGGAGCCCCAATAAGCAGATTATGCTGAATGCTTAAAGGTTAAAACAGCCAGATAGCCTATAGTAGCAGCTCAAACCCAGCCATAGGTCAGTACATCTGAGTGTGTGGGTAAAGGGTAAGTAGAAAAAAAAGATAAAAAGTGGTGTGCCCTTGAGGCTAAATTGACATCCAGGGCACATGCCAGGTAGAGCAGATACCAGGTCTGTGGGCAGCCACGATTAACTCCAGGCCCCACATCTGGAGGGGCCAAGGCAGCTGATATACTTCCTGTCTTAATCTAAAGCAGCTCAGCTCCTAGGCACGAATGAGGCTGGAGGTAGAAAGCTTTGGAGACTCTTCCCGTGGGTAACTAGGAAAAGTGAAACTTAATTGATAAAGATGCTGGCTTATGCAATGTGATATCACTCATTTTTCTAGAAGGCAAGAAGTCAAAGTGCTGATTAGAAGGGCCGACTTTGAGTCAGTGTGTTGGATGCTCATTGGATGAACCTTCAGGGGAAAAAGAAGACTATGGCACTTAGCTTGGCCAGTAATCTCAGTATTTGGATGGCTCTCCTCTCCACTCCAGACAGACATCTTTAACTGATTAAAATATCCTCTCCTGCTATCCTAGACAAGATATCAATGTCTTTTCAAAACTCTGTTCTATGTAGACAGCTACTCCAACAAATGGAAATTGGCACTTAAAGCTCCTGATGTGGGTGCCCATTGCTATAGGGTGATGACAATGGGGGTGAAAGGAGAGGTCACTCAGAAAATGTTGTGAAACATCATCAATAGGAGTCAGTGCCTACATTTTTGATGGGGGTTGGGGAGGGGGGCAAGATGGGGCCAGCATGAACAAATCCAAGTCAAAAATCACAATGAGGTTTCAAGTCCAGGAGTGGGACGTTGTTTGATGCTGGTAAGAAAAGCACCTTCCCTCCCCAAAACAAAAGTACATGTCAACAGCCACCCCTCTAGGAGTTCAGAAAAATGAGCAGGTTGCTGGAGAAAAGATGATGAGTTCACCTGTTGAGATCCTGGCAGAATAAGGAGCTGGGGTGTCAATCAAGCAGTTTGACATGATGAGTTATTCTCAAATCTAAACAGCTTTTAAAACTGGTGTGTGAGGCTTTGAGAAGATGCCAAGAATGTGATGGATGCTTTGTCCTTGAGAAGTTCAGGAGATAACGAGGGCATAGGGACACCCACACATGACTAATAAGGACTTGTATAACCAAAACTAATAAAACAGAAACCACAAACATATTTAGGAAGAGGGGGTGAGTGGAGAAACAAGGCAAGTCATAGAAGCTGAAGGTGGATCTCAAAAAATTCTGAGCATGAATACAACACTGGGGCCAGAAGATGATCTGCATTATTCCACGACCATACATAATTAACCAAAAAAGACATCTTCATGGCCTGAGAATCCAAAATCTATTGCTGATGTTAACATTATATAGTATTTATGTACTAAGTATCAGCATATTTTTGGCCATATGCTTATGCTCAAAAACCTTTGCCTTTAAGGAACTCACAGATTTGTAGGTGAGAGATAAATACCAAGTTATTGCAATAAGCATGGAAGTGCCAAGATACCTGTACAGTCAGAGAAATACAGGTGCATGATGCAGGGTCTAGTGCAACCAGAGAGGAACAGTATAGATGTCCCACAGAGGATGCACGTGAAGATGCACTGAAAGCAAACTAGAAAGATTGATTCATTTACCCATTCTTGTCCATCTGCCTGCCAAGTTTTCCAGCCCTCCTAGGCAGTTACCCAGCAGGAGCAGAAAAGTGTGTAGGTGTGAAGTACGACTCAGGGTGGGCTCTTTAATGCAGTTCCCAAGCCTACTCCTGGAAACAGGCCAGAGAGTTTTAAATCACCTTTTATTTAGTCATTCATTTTTTTTTTTTTTCCGAGGGAAGCATAACAGCATTTATAGCTAAATTATTGTAATTCTTCAATGTTGGCTGGTTTCCAAAATAAGCTGACTGAATAGAGTTACCACCTTTTGGGGCAGACACTTCTTCCATATGGATAGTCTCCACAGTCTTTTCTACCAGGAAAATTAAAGGGAAGTTGATCTCATAAAGTTAAGGCAAATGTTTTTGTGGTTGTTATTGTTTATCGTGGTTAGGTCCCCCTTTTTTAAATTAAATTTGATTTTATTTTTCTATCACTTTTATAATGTTTAATTGTGGTTTAAAAAAAAAACACAACAAAGTTTACCATCTCAACCATTTTTAAGGGTATGGTTTAGCAGTGTTAAGTTCATTCACATTGTTGGGTAGCTGATCTCCAGAACTGTTTCATCTGCAAAACTAAAACCCTATACCCATTAAATAGCAACTCCCCATTTACTCTTCCTCCAGTCCCTGGTAACCACCATTCTACTTTCTGTTTTTATAAATCTGACTACTTTATATACCTCATATAAGTACAATCATGCAGTATTTGTCTTTTTGTGACTGGCTCACATCACTTAGCATACTGACCTCAAGATTCATCCATGTGTCAGAAGGTCCTTCTTTTTTAGGGCTAAATGCTATTCCACTGAATATATGCAGCACATATTATTTATCTGTTCACTAGTGACCAAAAATTTGGGCTGCCTCTACATTTTGGCTATTGTGAACAATGCACTATGAACATGACTATACAAGTATCACTTCAAGATCCTGTTTTCAGTTCTTTTAGATATATTCCCAGAAACAAGATTGCTGGATAATACGGTAATTCTATTTTTAATTTTTTGGGCAACTACCATACTGTTTTCTGTAGCCGCTCAACCATTTTACATTTAGGTCTCCCATCTTTTAAGGAGGAATCTATAACCTCTGGTATCAGGATTCCCAGAACTCTTGGACCCCAGGTTCAAGACCCACCCTTTCACCAGTCCTTTGTGGAGAAGGAGGCAGTTGTCTTCATATATGGGCAGAGAAGAATAGGAGGTGCAGCAATTCTGCAGAGCAATTGGGCCACAATGGGAGGCCCAGATATAGAATGAATTCACCTACTGAGCTCCATCACCTGCTGAACCGTCAACTGCTCTCTGGTTCTTCCAGAGAACAATTCATCCACGTTATTTGGGAAGCCTGCTGAATCGGAGAGCCTGCTAAGCACCTAAGGATGGGGGTTGGTGGTTGGAGGGACCGACCAGGTGATTGGAGGGTTGGAACTTTCAGTTCCACCCTGACTTTCAGGGGAGCGCTCTGTACACAGTAACTTACAGCGCCTGCAATTCCACCCCACGTGGCCTTCCACTCAGGGACCATCCACTTCCCCTTGGGACATCCATCTACCAGTCTTGCTTCAGTTTTAGTTCCCAAGTGCCTCTGATAGCCAGCATCTATCAAGTGTGGTTTTCACATTTAAATGTATTTTTCATCAAACCTGGCTCCTGAGCGGTACTGATGAAAGAGTCATCAGTTCTAGTGCTGGAGGAAAAGCTCTTTGTATAGGCTTTTTTTTTCTTTTCTTTTTTTTTTTCCTTCCATACCTGCAGGATATTCCCAGGCTAGGGGGTTGAATCAGAGCTGCAGGTATGGGCCTGTGCCACAGCAAAGGCCTCTCTGGATCTGAGCCATATCTGTGACCTATGCTGCAGCTTGCAGCCACACTGGATCCTTAACCCACTGACTGAGGCCAGGGATCAAAACAACATCCTCATGGATATTATGTTGGGTTCTTAACCCACTGAGCCACAACAGAAATTCCTGTACTGGAATTTTCAAGACATCTGCATCAGTCTCTGGCATGGAGCCCTCTTAAGGGGTGTTTGTATAATGTTCACATGACTTCTGGCTGGACTTTAGAATTTATGCCCAAAGTTTGATGCAACTCTGCGGAAATCAGCTGGCTGGCTCTAAATCTGTCATTCAGTCTTCTTGAAGGTCAGTTTCTCAAGGGTATATGGAGAGTTAGACCAGAAGATCTCAAATATTCCTTTCACCCTTCAGTCATTCCCTTAGAGTAGGAGGAGCCATAGGAAATACCTGTCACAGGGAAACTACAGAAGAGCTTCTGTCCTTTCTCGTTTTAATTCCCTCCTTGCATGTATCTTCTAGACAAGCAGGAGCTAGGAGTCCCAAATGAGACCTCTCCATAAATAGCTTCCAATGGTGGTGTCCAGTGTTCCTCCAGCATCTGTTTGACAGTCCCCAAGGCAGAGTCTCAAGGTCAGATTGCCCATTGTTCTTCCTGATGAACTGAAGGACCCTGTGGGGACCTCCCAGGTATAAATCCTTTCCTGTTTAAACTTCTTGTTTATACAAAATAAGCTTCATTCAGGTTCCTTGACCTTCCCTGAATCCCAAAGGGCAGATTCAAACATTTGCTTATCAGGGAAGAAAGGAAATATAGAAAAAAATGAGGAGCAGTCCAGAAACAATACTGCAGGCTTCTGGTTCCACCTTAAGGAATATACATAATGATAGATTTGAGTTCTTTCATTGTTGTTGTTGTTTTCATTTTTTAAAGTTTTATTGAAGTATAGTTGATTTACAATGTTGTGATAATTTCTGCTGTGCAACAGAGTGACTCAGTTATACATGTACACACAACCATTCTCTTTCAGATTCTTTTCCCACATAGATTATCACAGAATATTTGGTAGAGTTCCCTGTGCTATACAGCAGGTCCCCACTGGCCAATTATTTCTTATGTTGCAGTATATATATATGCCAATCCCAAACTCCCAGTCTGTCTCTCCCCACCTCCCCAAACTGTCCCCTTTGGTAACCATAAGTTTTTCAGATTCCTTGAGTCTGTTTCTATTCTGCTAATAAATTCATGTGTATCCTTTTCTTAGGTTCCACATATAAGTGATATCATATGATATTTGTCTTTCACTCTCTGACTAACTTCACTTAGTATAATAATCTCTAGGTTCATCCATATTGCTGCAAATGGGATTATTTCATTCTTTTCTATTGCTGCGTAATATTCTGTTGTATGTATGTACCATATCTTTTTTTGGGTTATATTTATTTTTATTGTTATTATTTTTTAATAGTTATTTCCCCAATACAATTTTTTTTCTATTGTACAGCATGGTGACCCAATTACACATACATGCACACATTCTATTTTCACATATTATCATGCTCCATCATAAGTGACTAGACATAGTTCCCAGTGCTACACAGCAGGATCTCAGTGCTAATCCATTCCAAAGGCAATAGTTTGTATCTGCTAACCCCATGCTCCCCAACCACCCCATTCCCTCCCCCTCCCCCTTGGCAACCACAAGTCTATTCTGTAAATCAATGATTTTCTTTTCTGTAGAAAGGTTCATTTGTGCCTTATATTAGATTCCAGATATGTGATATCATATGGTATTTGTCTTTCACTTTCTGACTTACTTCAGGATGAGAGTCTCTAATTCCATCCATGTTGCTGCAAATGGCATTATTTCACCCTTTTGTATGGCTGAGTAGTATTCCATTGTGTATATATACCACGTCTTCTTAGTCCAATCATCTGTTGATGGACATTTGGGTTGTTTCCACATCTTGGCTATTGTGAATAGGGGTGCAATGAACATGCAGGTGCAATGGACATGCAGGTGCATGTGTCTTTTTTAAGGAAAGGTTTGTCTGGATATATGCCTAAGAGTGGGATTGCTGGGTCATATGGTAGTTCTGTGTATAGATTTCCAAGGTATCTCCTTACTGATCTCCATAGTGGTTGTACCAGCTTATATTCCCACCAACAGTGCAGGAGGTTCCCTTTTCTCCACACCCCCTCCAGCATTTTTTATTTGTGGACTTCTTAATGATGGCCATTCTGACTGGTGTGAGGTGGTATCTCATGGTAGTTTTGATTTGCATTTCTCTAATAATCAGTGATGTTGAGCATTTCTTCATGTGCTTGTTATCCATCTGTACATCTTCCTTGGAAAAATGTCTATTCAGGTCTGTTGCCCATTTTTCAATTGGTGTACCATGTCTTCTTTATCCATTCCTCTGTTGATGGACATTTCAATTGCTTCCCTATCTTCACTATTGTGAATAGTTCTGCAATGAATATTGGGGTGCTAAGGCTGCTCACTTCAGGCTGAGCACAAGATTCCTGCAACATTGCCCTGTTCCCTCACCACCAACCAAGCAGAAGAAAGTCTGCACAAATTGGAAGATAACAAAGACCCCGATCCCTTCCCCAAATGATTCTCCTTTTAAAAACTTTCAGGGTGGAGGAGAATCTTTGGAGTTGGTTTTTTGGACATGAGTCCACCACCTCCCCAGGTTGCCAGCTTCCTGAATAAAGCAAACTCTCCCTACCAGCACTCATCTTTAGAGTACTGGCTTTTGAGTGGCAAGCAGTCAAATCTGAGTTCAATAACACTGTTAGAAAAAGTCTGCTTGACGTTAACCTTGACTTGCCTTCCTGTATGTTTTACCTATTAATCCAAATCCTCCCCACTAGCATTATATGCAACAAGGTTACCTGCTGAATTTGCATCTTGGTGTGGTATGGTTGTGTGTATGTGTGTGTGTGTACTTACACCTTTATACTAGGTCCCTAGAGTTGTGTGTGGTCCATTGCAGGGTAGTTCTCAGTGCCCTGGTATGTTTTATGACACCAGATATAATTTAGTGAACTACAATTTATGGAAACGATTTACATGTTAAACGGGGAAATAAAGAAGATAGTTAGTAAAGGCAAATGGCCCACTGACACATTCCTCTTGTTCAACTGACTTGTGACCAACAGAGCACTTATTGCAAAAGTTCACTTCCTTTATTGAAGAAAAATTTTGTCCTCAACTTCCTTTCTCTCTCTCTTTCCCCCACCCCTCTTCCTGTTTCCATTTCAGGTTTAGGCTCAGAGCTAGTCTTGGCTCTACTAACAACCAGTTGTGTGACCTATACTAGTTTCTGAACCTCTCTACTCCTTGGTGTTTCAGTCTGTGAAGGGAAATTAATGGCTCCTCAAAGGTGTCCACATCCCAAATCCTGGAAACCAGGACTATGTCAGGTCATATGGTGAAGGAAAACCAAGTTTGCAGATGAAACTAAGGTTGCAAATCCAGTTAACCATGAGATAGGAAAATTATCCTGGATTGTCCATATAGGTTCAATGAAATCACTTAGGAAGAGGAAGGCAGAAAAGATCAGAGTGATATGATGGGATTAAAAACTCAACCCAGGCTTTACTGGCTTTGAAGACAGAGGAAAGAGGCCACGAACCAGGATATGTGAGTGCCCTTTAGCAGCTGCAACAGCAAAAAAAAAAAAAAAAAAAAAAAACACAAAAAACCCCAACTTAACAGAAAACAATTCTTACTTAGAGCCTCCAGAAAGGACTATAGCCCTTCTGACATCTTGATTTTAACCCAGTGAAATTGCTGTCAGACTTCTATAGAACTATAAGATAATGATTTTGTGTTGTTTTAAGCCACTAAGCTTGTGGTAATTTGCTAGCAGCATTAGAAAATGAATACATTATCTATACAATCCACTTAATAATGGTATCTGAAAATGATTACTGAGAACAACAACAACAAAAAGCAAAACAATTGCTGCCAGAACACTTTGAGTACTTAGCATAGAGATGCTATTATTTTTAAACCTCTTCCCAGCTTTCTCCTCCTTCTTCCAAAGTCGAGGGTCATGGTACATTGCTGACTCTACTGTACCTATGAATGGGCCTGCAAGCAACTCTCCCAGAGGCCAGTTAGCAGCAGGAGAAATCAATGTTTTCAAATCCATTTGACCAGGGCTGAATGTCTGCCAGTTTTCTAAAGGAATTTTCATTTTCACATTCAAGTGACAGACACATCTACCTGTCTGCATCTTTATGACTAAGGGAGAAGCTGTTGGCCACAGAGCCATCTTTGCTTTTTCTATATGCTCATTCCTATTTTCATTTGTATAAGAAGCAGCCATGGATATCTCAGCTGCAAAGCAATGCCCTGTAAGCTTTTAAAACCTTACTTGGGAAGAACAGCAGCTCATATCACGGACAAGTTCAATGAAAAGAGATGATATTTCCGGCTGGGTGGAGAATAGATCCAACAGTTTCTGGGAAACTTCTCTCTTGGCCCTTTGCCTAACCACCAGGCTCTGCACTGCCCCCACCCTTTTTTACAGTTACCCCAATATTCCAAGAAATTGCCCAATTCTTTCAAAACCTTAAATCAAAGTCTGGTTCCATATGCCTTAGGTATAAGCAACAGAAGTCCTTAGAGGATGGCTTGTTTCCCATGGGTTATGCAAAAAAATGTTAATGTAACATTTATGGTCCAAACTTTACATGCATAAAAGTCAGAAAAGCTTTATTTATGGCCTGCACAGCTGTTGTAAGGTACTTGCCTCCTTCTGATTGCTTGGGGATTATCATATAGGCCGTTAACCTTAATGCAATGTTAGCCCTTATTTGGACCGCTCTCATTCCAATTCTCTCTCACCATTTGCATTTGTTGACTTTGGCAGAGAAAATAAAAAGAGAAAGAGAGCCATTGTTGACTGCACATTCAAATGAACGAGCAAGCGCAGCCTTCACATAGATTGGGGTGTGGTGGCAGATGCAAATCAAGACGTCTGGTTTGGTGCTGGGTGGAACAGGGGTGGGGGGGCTGGGGGGGTGGCGCCAGGAACAGGCTGCTGGCTGATCCGAGTAGGGGCTTCCTTCCTGCCTTCCTTAGGAGTGGGTCAAATGTTTTAAATGCTTTCATACTGTTGGTACAAGCACATGCTTGTTCATGCAAGATTAGCATTTCAAGGAATGGTGTGATTTTCTTTTTTTTTTTTTTCCCTAGTTTTTTTCAATAAGGAGGAGCAATGAAAAGTCTCTGGAGATCATGTGCTTCTTCACCCCACCCACAGCCTACTGAGAGGGCGTGAGCATCACGTGAGAGACTCCTCATCTCTAGGCCCAGGCAGGCCAGCCTTTATCTGCTCAACCCTGCTCCATATCTGGGCCCCACAGAGAGGGTAGGAGGGAGCCAACTAAGATGAGCCAGGGAAGCAGATAGCAAAAGTGAGGAAAGATTTTGGAAGTGAGCCATACCTGGAACAAACATGGGAATGGGATGTAACTGTACAGAAAAGAGAAGAGCTTTGTGACAGGGCCCCTTTGCAGAGAGGAGGGGAAGAGGAGTCTGGGGTGCATTATCTGAATGACGGAGCTTGCCTCTGCTCTCCTCCTGAGGACCCAGCTGGAGGAAGGGGACTTGAGCAACAGGAGGATGGATGGAATTGGGACACAAAGAACCTTCAGAACATAGGGATTGGGAAGGGTGGGTTTGTTTCTTTGCCCAGATAATTAATTCATCTGTATTGTAGATCGGCAGTTTTCCTTCTGTCATGATGTAATTTAAACTAGATAGGAGGAATGAATGAATTAGGATCTCTCAATAACTCTTCTAAACTTTTCCACCAGAAATCTGAATTTCATGTGATGTTCAACCTTTCATATTTTTGTTAAACTAAAGCAAAGTAAGACATTTTGCCAACACAGCATGCTCAAAGGGTTTATTACCTTCATTTTAAGAAAAGGGAAACTGACATCTAAAATGCATCAGCATTTTCTTTTCCTCCATTTATCAACAGAATAAAACTTTCTTTCCTCAAGTTTTCTAGGTATACGATTTCCTATTTCCTATCATTGACTTTGATTTGGCCTATGAATGTGGAGTAAACCTAAAATATAACTTATGTTTTAAAACTGCCAGGCCTATGTCTTTCTTGGTTAGACTCACCTCTATTTCCTTTCACTAGGAATGAGTAATATTCAAGGCAATCTTTTGTTGTTGTTGTTCTTGTTTTTGATTATTATTTTTTTAATTTTTATTAAAGCATAATCTATTTACAATGTTGAGCCAATTTCTGCTGTGCGGCCAAGTGATTAAGTCATATAGATCTATTTTTTAATATGTATATAATATGTATTACTTTCCATCATGGTCTATCCCAGGAGATTGGATATAGCTCCCTGTGCTAAAGGCAGTCTTTCAGATAACTGTTTCCTCTTTAGCAAGGCAAACCGCAATACCTGAGTGACACAATATTGTTCCGTTCAATCATATTACTGACTACAGAGGGGTAGAGGATGGAGGGGTGCCTTCTGAGACGGTGGAAAAGCTAGTGAAAAAACGGGAGGATGGTCAGAAAAATGCTGTACTTATCTTAAGATCACGTAAAGGACTTGTTTGAAATAGTGGCTGCACTTACAATCAAGGCTTCAAAATCAAGTCCCCATTTACTCATTAAGTCCCTATTGTGCATCTTCAAAAGGAAACCCATATAGCTGTTGCTATCAGAAAGCTCAGCCTGTAAAACAACTAGACGCCAAAGCAAGATAGGATTCCATCCACCCTCCATCTCCACGTTCCAACTGCAGTGTTACAACACTATAGATTTGCCCTGCTGCCATGAAAATTGGATTGCAGTGGCCCTTTGCTTCCAAAATAAATATGCATTTAATTTTCCAGCATTTCTCATCTTTTCCAGGTTCATTCCAGGAGCTTGGTTTTAAGAAAGATTAAACATGCACACAGCTGAAATCAAACTGGGTGCTATGGAAATGTTGAAAGAGGGGACTTAAATCTTAGCTCCTCAAGACAGTCTAGATTCATCCCACAGCAAATGTTCCTTGCAGCTGCTGCTCTTCTAGTAAACAGAGAGCTGCCTTTCGAAACTATCCCCAGCTTAGACAGTATGGTTGCCATGTATAATAAATTGATTTAAAAAAAAATTTTTTTAGTTTTAGTTGATTGGAACTTCTGCCTATTGAAGATGTCTATGAAGAGAAAAATAATTTCACATATTAAAAACATGATTTATCCTTGGCCATCTCTATAGAAGATTTAGGACTGAATTCAGTCTCTTTCCCAAATCTGAATTCACCATTTACTAAGGTTCTCTGTACTGTTAGCAACTATGATACAGGAGAACTATTTTTATATCCAGCAAGAGCTATCTTCTCTCTTAAGGATAAGATTGTTTTAAGAGAAAGGAGACAACCAGGCAATGTCTATTTGGGAAATTATCATTATTCTTGAAGTCCTGGGTGTCTAAGCCCATGGAAAGTAACTGATGCTCTGAACTCAACTCCAAACACACAGACATATCGGGTGGAAGACACATCAGAGATTGGCTACCTCTAGCCTCTTCCTTCATTATAAATGAGGAAGCTGAGTCCTAGAGGGGACATCATGTTCTTCCAGCATTTTCCTAGAGGAATTTACTTTGGCTTCCCTCTGTGTGACTTAAATAGATCAAGAGATTCTGCAAACAGACATGCCTAGGTAAGAATTCCATGAATACCATGGCTACCTGGTATTTATGGCTACTCAGGGCACCAGCCAGACAAAGGTGGTCTGGGTCGTCATTCTTAAATTCAGTTGAAAGGTCAAAAGAGGAGGATCTTGGCACAGATTGCTTCAGGAAGGTGACAGAGCCTCCAAATCAGAAGTTATGGACTATTTTTAAGGTTCCATGATTTAGAAAGGAGCATAGATTGAGAAATGCTCCCATTTCAAAACAACCTCAGGCATTGGTGGTGAGTTATTCCTGACTTCCAAACCCTGGGTTCTAAATGAATGTCCTAAGCAAAGAAATCAGGTTTGCTTGTGGGGACGGGGGGCACCACTCTCTTTCCCTGACACTGGTTGGATCTATTGTCATTGTGGCACCTAATATTCAAGGCCAGTTAGAGTCCAAACTGACCGAGGAGTGGAAGTAGTGGTCAAGAGATAGTCCTGGCTAGTTTGGGAGTAACAGTTAGGTGCTACTGTATATGAGATAGATAACTGACAAGGCCCTATGGTGAACCACAGTCAATTATCTTGCAAAAACCTGTAGTGGAAAACAATCTGAAAAGAATATATATTCCTTGATTGCTATATATATATATATATATATATATATATATATATATATATATATAAAACTGAATCACTTTGCTGTACACCTGGAACATTGTAAATCAACAATACTTGGAAGGAAGGGAGGGAGGGGTAAAAACTAAAAAAAAGAGAGAGAGACAGTCCTGGCTGAGTTAGAAGAAAGCCACAAGGAAGTGAGTGAGGTCTGATTTGGCTTTGCCACTCCAAGTGTCCCCTACAGATGAGAGGCATCAGCCCCTTCAGGGAGCTTGTTAGGAAAGCAGGACCTTCAGGGACCTCACAGGTTTTCCAGTGATTCTCATAGGTACCTAACTTTGAGGCAGTGCCTTGTCCCATTCCCTAAGACTCTGATTGAATGGGTCTGAGTTTGTGAGACTTTCCCAGTGGAAAAGTCTCCCCCCACCAGGGAATTCTAAAGTGCAGCCACAGCCTACAAGCACTGCTCTAGGGGGCTGGGCTGTGGGCACAGGCTCTGGATGAGAAGAGAGTGCAGAGCAGGTGCTCTGACCCAAGGAAGTGGGGCTTATTTGGCGGCTTTTGTTTTCCCATGCAGAAATCTCCACAGAAGTTTAGAGAAAGGACTTTTCAAGAGGCAAATAATGGGCAGGCAAACCCAAGAACAGTTGGGAAAGGAGTGAAGGAAAGATGGAAGTAGAACACAGTAACTGAGATGAAATGAGTTAATGGAAGCAGGCACTTAGAACAGTGGCTTACACATAATTAGAGCTTGGAAACGTATGTTAATTCTTACTATGATTGTTATTCATAGAGAACATGGATTGAATAAAGATATTACCTTTCATTTAGTATCTCCCAAGGGCCCAGGTTCTACACTCATCATTTCATGTAGTCCTCCTAACAACACTTTCAGGAAGGTATTATTACCCCATGGGGCAGGTGAAGAAACCAAGACTTCAGCAGATGTCTTAGTCTGCTCAGTTGATGTAACAAAGTCCTGTAGGCCAGGTATCTTAAACAACAAACACTATTTCTCACAGTTCTGGAGGCTGGAAAGGCCAAGATCAAGGTTGCTGCTCAGAGCCCCTCTTTCTGGTTTGCAGACAGCTGCATTCTTGCTATGTCCTCAAAGGGTAGAGAGGCTTCTGGTTTTTTCTTCTTCTTGGAAGGGTGCTAATCCCATCATGGGAGCCCCACCCTCAGGAGTTCAAATTCAAATATACTTGACCCTAAAGTACCACTCCATTTCACCCAGGATGGTAATGATCACTCTACACCCTGGGGATAAAAGGATGGACAGAGGTGGGCAGAAAACAAGGAGGAGAAATAGAATGATCTTGATAAATTCCAAATGTTATCAATTTACTAGGTCTTGCCCCCCTCCCGGTTCCCAGCCCCTCACTCAGCCAGCTGCCCAAAGAGTGGTTCTAAGTTCTTGCCTTTAGAATAACACAAAACTTGGGCATTCTGTGAAGCTCTTCTCCACATTCAAGAGAGACACATTGCCCTTGGCCTAGTACACCAAGTTCCAGCTAATGAACCTCCCCAGTCAATTACAAAGGAGGGTGGAAAGGCTAAGAATTAGAAAGGAGGAGGTGCAAGGCCCACCACATTTTATTACCAAACTGTCAGAATTAGGAGAGGGCGTATTTCAGATTGGCTAAGAAAACACTAGCTGCCACTTTACTGCGGAGTTGCAAGAGGATTTGCAGTAAGAGTCTGATAAGATGTAGCCAGCATGGATTTGTGAGGGCAGGCCTAGTTTGAAAGAACTTGGGTTTGTTTTGGTTTTATTTATTTATTTTTTTAAAGAGGAATTACTGTTATAGGAGACAAAAGAAAAAAAAAAAAAAGGTCTAGGATTATATTTACCTGAAATTTCAAAAAGCATTGATAAGGTTGTACATTAAAGCCAGTCGCCCCAGGTGAAAAATCTAGTAGAGGTAAAATCATTGTGCAGACAAGGTGCTGCCCAAACAGGAAACCAAAAAAAAAAAAAAGGGGCAATAAAAAGTAACATCTCTAGTTGGAAAGGGGCTAGTTGTGGGGTTGGTTTGATCTTTTCTCATTTATACAATTTAATCAGGAGACAAAGACTCTGGTGATTTTTCATTATTATTTTTTCAAGTGGAAAAGAAATTGAACCAGGCTGCTGACAGTCTTGAAGCATAAAAATTTACCCTCAAGTCCCATTACCCCCAGTTCTTCCTTTGATAACAATCCATGGGATGCTTCTGCGGTGCCAGACATTGTCATGGGCACTTGGGATAATCAGTGAATGAAAAAGGCAGAAATCCCTCCCCTCTTGAAGTTCACAGCTGTAGTGAACAGACAAAAAACTATATACACGATGCTGTTTAATTTGGGTCTCAACACTTACGTCATCAAAGTAAACGAGCCCCAGGAATGTTGCTGTGATTCAGCTAAGAAGAATCAAAAGAAAATGAGGGAAATATTCTTTGGTGGTTTGTTAGAGTTGTCACATACCCATCAGAGGCTATGTGGCCAGGCTTATGGAATTCCTTCCTTTCCAGTTAGGATTAAGGGGGACCTAAAAGTATTCAGTTCTTGATGGGAGCATATTTATGCACTTTGCCCCAACACAACTTGAAGGTTCTTGGCAGCAAGAACTTTCTGTTTCCCACATCTCTGCCTGGCTCATGAGAAATAGTAGATTCTCAACCATACAAATGTCATTGACTTTGACACCAGTTTCCATCAACTAGAGGAAGAGACCACAGAAGTAGTTGCAAGAGCATCTCTAAGCCTACAAAAGATTACTACTGTTAAGACCATGACAAACAGTTCCTCATCTCCACAGGGGCCAAAAAAAAAAAAAAAAAAAGTAGTGGAGGAAGTGGACGTAAAAGTTTGCTCAGTACCAGAACATGTTGATAAAGATATAAGTAGAACTTTTTTTCTTCTCGAGATGCTTAAAATTGAAAGGATTCTCATGGGCCTGAGGAGGGTTGGGGGTGCACAGACAGTGGTGATAATCACGTATGCCAATTCTAATTTTGTAGTAGCAACTTAAAAAGCATGAGGCTAGCCCTGCAGAGTTGAGTTCATAGCAGGACATTTAGAGATCAAGTCCCTCAATACAGATCTTTGCCAATGGGAATGATATGAGGTCTCTCCAGGAGATAGCGCTTTGGTGTGTTACAAACCCAGTGCTTGAGCCAGACTATTCAGTGGATTGACTTAGCATGAAGAAAGTGTGGCGACACTGAAGACTTAACTGGCCAACATAGGATGGCAAATATAATCAGAGACTAAAGCTCTTTTCCAGGTCAGTTCTAGAAAAAGCCTTCACCATGGAAGAAAAGAATGTGTTTGTAATACGCATTATCCCAGGAAAGTAGCCATCAATCATAGCCTGTCAGTTTAAAGCAATGAGAATGAGTGTATCCAAGGACAGGGAAGAATTCTACCAATTGTTTTGTGGGCTTTGATGCCAGAAGACACACAAGACTTCAAATGATGCTGCTCAGCCATGAGCCAGGGTAGAACTCCTGCATGTCAAGATATGGTGGTCAAGTGTTGGCTTTCCCTCTCCTGCCATCATTATCATCCTCCTTGTCCTGCCAAACACACACACACACACACTTGGATGAATGGTGTGGTCCTTGAGAATCTGATGTTTCTTAGTTCATTATATTTAGGTAGGTCTCCTGACCAGTTATGACTTTCTGATATCCGTTTGTATCATATTTCAAATAGCAAGTCTATCCACAATGATCTTGTCTTTGAAACTTTGGGTTTATCTGTGGCTTTATAACTTTCTTGCAGCTACTTCTGAAGATGACAAACTTCTGATAATGGGGTGTATACTCCAAAAGAAGTGTGCTATAGAAGCATATTGCTGTTATGACTGGTGACCTTGGTTAGATTCCAGGTATAGGAGGTACTTCTATAAGTCTCTTCTGATCTACTGTATAGCACAGGGAAATCTACTCAATACTCTATAGTGACACATATGGGAAAAGAATCTGAAAAGGAATGGATATATGTATATGTATAACTGATTCACATTGATATACACCTGAAACAAACACAGCAATGTAAGTCATCTATACTCCAATAAATTTTAATTAAATAGTACATAAATAAAAAAAGAAATCAATTCGGTATACAAAATAAAAAGTGGAAAAAAAGGTCTCATCTAATCATTTCATGTGTCATGTCTTTTGCATCATCAGAGGAGGGAATTGGAGCCCACGTCTTTTATAATTCCAAGTTCAGTGTCCTTTCTTACAGACCACAGTGCTTTCAAAATGAGCAAAATTCCCTGCTAATTAAGACAGCATTTCTTAGTTCTTTATGAGCCTAACTTGCTCCAGTTCTCTTACAATTTTTTTTTTCATCTTGTAGTGTCAAGTCCCTACTGCCTTCAACCCCCAGATCATATAATCCCACAAATTTTGTTTTCAAAGGACCTTCCTTGTGCTACTCTTCCCAACCAGAAACAACCACTGCCATGGACCTCTCTACTAGTGAAACTGTGGACTACGGGGCTTGGTGAGGGCCTCAGACATCAGGGAGCCCTCAGTTATACTGGGCACATGATTCACAACCCATGTCCTTCCCACTTTAGAAGGCAGGCCATCCTCAACAAGCCCCGCTTCAACTCAACACTGTCCAGAGCACTTTCTCTGTGCTTCCTCATTCTCTGCTGGTTATGATAGAGGTGAAATACTCAGAGAAAAAATTCTACTGGGTGCACTTTCTCAGCTATAGTTGTCATTCTGAGGAAATGCTGTCTTAACTCATAAAATATCCTACTTCACAGATCCATGTTGTGATCTGAAATGAGTGGTGGAAATTCTGGGTTCTGAGGCAGATGGGAGAGAGACTACGGATTAAGTGGTTCTTTTGGACTCTTGCATCACTCCTTCAGAAATTTGTAGAGGGTTGATAGAGGCCCCCTAAACCAGAGGCCCCCATGCTGTTTCTAAGTATAGCTAAATCATAATGCCCTAAGAATGGCATCTTCTTTTGCAACACATTTTCTGTGAATTGTAGACATGTCTCAGTCTCTCTGGGACTAGTTTCCTGGACCAGTTAATTCTAGGGACTCACCTAGTTTTTAAGTGTTATGATTTATGATGCAAATATATAGCAGAGCAGCACACTGTGGGGCCCTCTTGAGCACAGAAGCCTTTCTGTGTCCTCATTTCTTATTTGCAGGATAAAAACTTCAGCCTCCTAGACCTTCCCTGAGTTCCCAAGGGCAGATCCAAAGAAGCATTCAATCAGGATGGGAACTTCAGGCTGAACATAATATTTCTGGAGCACCATCAGCTAATCAGAGGAAAGTCACACACCCTGCAGCCCTCACCATATTTTGCCTATAAAAACTTTTCCCCCCAAACCCTCTGATAGGTTTTGAGCATGAGCCACCCATTCTCCTTACTGGGCCCTTCAATAAAACTTTTACTGCTCTAAACTGATGTTTTGGTCTGTTTGATCTCACTGAGCATCAGGCACACAAAGATGTGTTCGGTAACAAGTAGAATAACCTCTAGTTTAGGATTTGCCAGCTCAGGTATTCAGTGGGCCAGGGAGTTAACTCCCTTAATAAAGAAGTAGGACATGTGCCTATTGAGCATTTTATTTGCTATTAAACACACAGGGCAGCTAATCTTCTGGCTAACGAACTATGCTGGTCCAGTGCAGCTAGATCCTCTGATTTTTGTCAAGAAAATCCCCAAATCCAAACTTACATGTTAAAGTCTTGATTTTCAATGTTGACAATTCAAATTTTAACAACAGAACTTGTGGGGGCACTGAACATCTCCCATCCTTTAGGCTGTGAGATGCCTGATTGACCATGGTGAGATCACTGTGTAGCTAGGACAGACTGGAGTTCTATGTCCAAAGGATGCTGGAGGGTACTTGGAAGTGTTCTAAAGTCTACATGCACCTTGGAAGTACATTTCTGAGCAGGAACAAAGAATGACTATGCCACTATTTCTCATGCAGAAGCTGGGCACTCCTGGGAGGACTCAGAGATCTGGAATTCCCTACCTGTGTGGTCCAAAGAGCTCAGACCTGTTAGGCTCTGCTGCTGCCCCAAGGCTGTGAGCACTCACAGTTCAAGAAGAACCCATTGTTAGATTTCAGCTCTGCTTCCAGGAAGGTGAAAGTGCCTAGAGGTCATCACTTTACAGCCCAGAGAAAGGAAGAGGATGCCATTCCCTCACTGCTTTTTAGGGGAGTAGCTGGCCAAGGCCCAACCCTGAAACATGGTCACAGAGAGGAGGCTGTTTAGAGAGGCAAAAAGAAACTGATGGTGTGGGGCCCACAGCTAATAAAGTACCAAGGTCCAAGCTCAATAATAATAGTGACACTAATCACAACTACTATGAGCTCTGGCTCCGGATGAGAAGCACATTGTAAGCAAGATCTCATTTAATTCCTACAGCAATGTGACAAAGATTAAGTTGCCCAAGGCCACCTGGTAAGTGACCAGAGCCCAGATACAAAGTTAAGTGTGCTTGATTTCAAGCTCAGGTCAAGAGCTAGTGCCCAATGTAACTTTTAAGGACAGTGATGGGTCATGCACAATGGCTGGACTCCCAGAGAAGGGAGCAGGCTGCATGTTCCCACGAGACAATTCATTTTTCTTCTTTTCCACAGAGGTTGACCCCTGTAGCTGCATCTTTCTACCTGGCCAAGCTGAGGCTGCTCTCTTCCTAAAGCCCCCACATTTCTGTTGTCTCAAGAAAATATACTTTAATGAAACTTTTGAAAACCCAACTTTCTTAACCAATTCCCAGACTTACAACGTGGCATTCTATTACGTGCATAGATCATACAATTCTAATCATAATGAAACAGCCATGAACCATAGAATGGCCTGGTTTTTTCTGCAAAACTTTTGCTGACACAGTAACTGATTTTATTTTCCTATTAATAATGAAATAGGAAGGCTCTTTTAGCAGTCTGCTGCATGGGCGACTGCCACCTCCGTCCCACTCCACAGCCATATTGTGCAGAGGAAACAGCGCCAGCAATGACTACAAATGAGCCCAATGGACAGGCCTGACACTTCATGGCATATTCAAGTATTTGACATGGTCGAGGTCACCACTCCCTGCCATGGAATCAATCTTTCTCTTAATCAGAAAAGTCATAAAGGGTCACAAGTTCCATTTGAGACAATGGTTTAAGGCAGCAAAGGAGGGAAAGGGCCAAAGAATTTATCTTTATGTACATCTATTAGATGGACATTTCCATGCCTCTTGCTATTATCAATCAACAGAGCAGACAGGGAGGGGAGGATTTGAAGGGAAAGAAGGGAATGAGGTGACTAGGAATTCACCTGGGAAAGACAGCTTAGCTAAGAGGGCAATGAAAGAACACAGTGAATTCAGGAAAATCAATCAGCAATCCTACAGTTCGTCTCCAGTATTTTGGCTTTGACTGCTTTCATATGGACCCTGGAACTTCAGACCTTATCTGTCATCAAGGCACTTTCATCTTGAGTTTGGATGGGCATGTGCTAAGAACCCTTGACATGGTTGATTCATTGGAAATCACTGGAAGGAAACTTCTCACCATGGTCAATGCTTCAAAAGCAGGTCAGGGCTTTGTGACCACCAAGGATGGAGCTAGGCCCTGTTTGGCACTAGAGCTGACAGGAGAGAAGTTACAAGAGCATTTTATCTGATCCCTGCTCACCAGGAGTTTACATACTCAGAGAAAAAATAGTGATGCATGAAGCATCCAGAAGAGGCCTGAGGATATGGACAGAAGAATATTATTTAAATAGAAAATGCTGTCAGGAAAGGAGGAATAGTGAGATGGGTGTGGGCCTGAGTAGCCTTACAGTACTATTGGCTCAAGAACTTAGTTTAGTGAAAAGTTCCTAATTCTAATTTTCTTGTCTATCTTCCCCAGCCTACGATGAGACTTTATAGTAAATGTGGAAGGAGCTTAAAATGGAATAGGCTATAAAAATATTTTGAAATTTTTCTATTATGACTTAAGAAGCCAGCATTTAGTTACTAATATGCTACTACTTGTCTTCACAAGGGCTATTTGCAGAGAAGAGTAAAACTGTGGGATCCAGAGAGTACGTGATTATTTGGGGTTTCCACTTTCAATCATTTTAAAAAGACTTAAATGGAGTTCCCATCGTGGCTCAGTGGTTAATGGACCTGACTGGGAACCATGAGGTTGAGGGTTCCATCCCTGGCCTTGCTCAGTAGGTTGTGGATCTGGCGTTACTGTGAGCTGTGGTGTAGGTCGCAGATGTGGCTCATATCCCAAGTTGCTGTGGCTGTGGCATAGGCCGGTGGCTACAGCTCCAGTTGGACCCCTGGCCTGGGAACCTCCAGGCGCCGCAAGTACGGCCCTAGAAATGGCAAAAAGACAAAAAAATAAAAAAATTAACAAACTTAAAAAAGTCTTTTAATAGAAGTTCTGCTTTATCAGACAAAAGTAAATATCACTATTTCTAAATATCATACAACCCAGGAGCCATGCCCCCAGGAGTCAGACAATTAAGGGGAATGAGTCATAGGACAAGAGGCCAGTAGGACAATAGGTGGGTCCTGGAGAGGAGGGCAGGCTCTGTCAAAGGCAATATTCATTACCCAGCAATACAATTCCTGCCACATGGGTTTAAGAGGCTGTGTAGCCGATGTCTAGTTCTTCAGGAGAAGATGAAATGGTAGTTTGTGAAATTTAATGATGCCTAAGTCATTATTTACCTCTCAGACATACACCAAAGCAAAACCAAACAAAACTCACATCTGGATCTTGTCCACAGATTGCTGGTTTAGAATGGCTGATTTAGAGCAATCTGTTCATTTCACAGATGAAGAATAAGATCCATAAAGGTGAGATGGCTTGGCCAAGGTCATACAATTAGCTCAAGAGCCAAGACTCCGTTTTCCTGACTCTTCAATCCCAGTTGCTTTTACCATACTATGCTCTCTTATAAGAAATGTCTGTAACTCCAATGAGAGAGTCAAACTACACAAAGCCTGAGAAGGAATTCTTTCATTCTCCACCCACCCCCATCCTAAGTTTGAATGATAACTACAACCCATCACTGTGGAAGCTCTGATACCTCTGTGGGTGGCTGCATTTCAAGCCCTTGTCCCCTGAGAGTCCCTTTAAGATTTGTCTTGACAAAGGGCACATGTGAGCCATTGGAACCCTCTACCAAGAAAGGCCAAGTACTGGGTTCTGACAGCTCACTGGGGAGTTTTAGTGGAAAATTCCCCAGTACTTAGGTTTGCAGGATGCCATAGGCTGCATTTCAGTGTTCACATTCCCACGACCAGTAAACTCTTTCCAGTTCATTATTTGGAGCAGGAATCCACAATGGACAGCAAGTCCTACTTTCCTTTCTTACCAGGAATAGACGAAGGCTCTCCAAGAACACCATTCCTTTATGGCTGATAAAAATAGAATTGCAAATTATGCTTCCATCTACTCCCTCTGTCTTCAGGCTCTTAAGGAGTATTTTCCATTGTAATGGCTGAATTAGATGGATTCCCAGGGAGCTGCAACACAGCTGATGACAGTAATGGTCTTGGGCTCCCTGACTTTTGATTGATTGGTAATAATCTGCAAAACTATTTCAGGACATAGAATTATTATTATTAAGCCTATAAGATGATGTCAGGGTCAGAGCAAGCTGATGATGTGTGTTGTGAGACAAACATAGCCAAGGGGGAAGAGCTACCATTTAAGAGATATGAATGGCAGGAGTGAGCCATGCTTCCCCCTCTATTCTTAATCTGCCTCCAGGCTCCTCCCCAAGGCACAGTGGATTTAAGCCTTGGTGAGACTTGCCAGAGGGTTGAGTGTGGGGAACAAGGATGATAAAATGTGTCCTAATAAGTATTCTCCTTAGAAAGGTTGAGAAGAATTTTTTTTTTTTCTAGTTCATTTAGAAGAGGCTAAAGATTTCCCCAACTTTTTCACCTTTCCTCCATTTATACCTGCAGATATTACCGAGCTTTACAGGCTCAAATCTGTTGTTTGTGGAGTCTGAGAGAAATATTGATGCTATCTTATTCAACCTCTATCAAGGAGAGAAGAAAAGAATAAACACGGAATTATATCACTAGCCATTCCATCCTTTCTTCCTCTCCTGGCTTCGGAAAGCTTAGCTCCAATATTAAGGGCAAGGAAGTGGACCTTCTGTTAGGCTGGGCTCCAGAAAGATATGCTCAGGGTCACCATTGCTAACTCCTTGGAAAGGAGCAGGGGGGCCCATAAAATAATAGCCCACACCCTCCATTTACACATGTGATAGAGAAAGCTGGAAAGTCATCCTTATTCTTACAACCACAAAAAGCCAGACTTGCACATTCCCAACTTTTTGTAAATTTATCAGAGAGCTGAGGTTACTAGGCAACAAACTACCTAGCTGACTAACTAAATCTAAGAAAGACTGATGACTGTAATCAGAGATGGGATGTGAGTACTTCTTTACCTTGGGCTGATGCAGCTTGACACTCAGGGATAGGAGGGAGTCAGCTAAATTAATGAATTGATTGGCAGTGGCCAAGTATGGGTTAACGAGACAGTATAGTAGCCTGGATCCACAGATACAATGGGAATTCACGATGATTCTTATCCACCGGCCTCAGAGGGCACTCATAGAAAAGACTGGGGAGAGTCATGGGAAAACATCCCTAGGTATAGAGCCTGGGAGAGAGGAAGGATAGCCGCTGCAAGAAAGGCTTGAAGCTTTGCCCAGATCTTCCCCTGCGCCTCTTCTGCAGAACAAAAGTCTTCAACTGCTATGGGGAGAAGGCACCAAACACTGACAAGCCATTGCAACTGGGGTGAGAAAAATTCTGACCTCTGGAATAAAAAGAATGCTGCATACTGATAAAGGGGTTAGTTATCTAAAAGACAACATTCTAAATGCACCCAACACCTGTGCATCAAAATTCTTGAATAGGAAATAGATAGGAATGAAAGGAGAAATTGATCATTACACCTAAAGATCTCAACATTCTTCTCTTAGATATTAATACAAAAAAAACAGAAAATCAGTAAGAATAAAGAAGGCATAAAATTTGACCTATTCGACACCCACAGAATATTCTACTTAACAATGGCAGAATATACATATTTTTCAAGCACATATAGATCATTCACCAACCTAAGGCCATATTGTGGGCCATAAAACAAACCTTAAATCAAAAGTACTAGAAAATCACCCCCCAAAAAAAAACTCTCTGACCATAAGAGAATTAAACTAGGAATAATAACGAAAAATATCCAGAAAATCTGCAAATATTTAGAAATTAAGCAATGCAGTTCTAAATTTCGAAGGTTCCAAGAGAACCTTCTCAAGGGAAGTTAAAAATACTTTAACATAAAAGAAACAAAACCAAACTGTATCAAAATGTGATGTCTGGGATATAGTTAAAATAGTTCTTAGAGGGAAATGTATAGTAAAAATACTTATATTGGAAAAGGAGAACGTTTTCCAATTGTTTATAAAGCTTCTACTTGAAGAAATTAGAAAAGGAAGAGCAAAATAAATCCAAGTAGGACAATGTCAGGAAATAATAAAGAACAGAAATCAATGAAATCTGAAATGGAAAAACAATAGGAGAGAGCTTCCCCCATTTTAAGCACTTATTGTGCCATATAGATTTTATTACCCTAAAATACCTTGAAGAATTCAAAGCTCTCTTTTCCTGAGAGTGGCCAGTAGGCACCTAGGAGACTGGCTTTCCCCAGCAGTCAGCCAGGAAAGAAGAGTGTGGTGGTCAATGCCTGTGACTGGCACTGGTCCCTATTAGCCAGTTCAGGGCCATTGCAAGAGGATTTCTTCAACAATACTAAACAAAAGACCCCCCCTGTCCTCAGAGAGTTGTCAGGAGATTATAGGAGACAGGGAAGCAATGGCACAATGATGCCATGATGGCTGTCAGCACAGCCTCTGAAGAACCTGGGGAGCATCTCAGCTGGACTAGAGATAGTGCTGGTTAAATTCTAAAGATGGAGACAGCATTAGCATGAAAAAGAAAGAGAAGAAGGATCCATATTACACAACTGGAATTATTTTCATGTTTAACATAATAACTGCAGTTTAATGGAATATACCAAGCTAAACTGAAAAAAAAATCTTATACTTCATTTCAAACTCCTCCCAATTCAGTAAGTAGGGTATTTCATGCTTCACGCCAGCTACTGCTGGAGTCCCGAGCCTTAGAATTTTGTCAATGCTGGCTTTTCAGCAACTCACATAAATCTATTTAATGTTTCTATTCCTTTTTGGTAATTAGGTACAAAAGAGACATATATAAATTAAAAAAAACTTAAAAATTAGGCTTTTGGGGGCTAGTGAGGACAAAAGTACTCAGAAGACAGGTTAAGATGATAATTTACTCTGCTTCAGTCCACTGCTGAACGGACACTTGCATAGCGGAATCCACACATCAGTAAACAAAGAAGTTACACATTGCCATTAAAATTCAGTGGAGGAAGACACCTAAAAGCCCTGAAAAAGTATGCTGTTAGGCAGCATATATATAATACACACATATATATTTTATATATATACACACACACATACAGGCATGTGTATATATATACACACACAGGTATAATATATACACATAAGTATAATATATTTCTATGTATATAACAAACATATACACACATTATTATATACTGTAGTAATACATAGTATATTATACATAGTTATATAAACACATCTTACATATACATGAGTATTATATACTATGTATATAACAAACCAGCTCCTAATGCACTGAGTTCAAATATCTGTATATCTAATATATACTTGATATGAAGTGCAATTATATTTAGACTTGTCTTGTTAAAAGCATTCTACAGAAATCAAAGAGCCAGCTTTTATAATAACCCCATGTAAGTGGAAATTCTGTGGCTGTGTGTGTATATGTGTGTGTGTGTGTGTGTTTGGAAAGGCTTCACCAGGCAGATGATTTGTCTCCAATTAAAACGGAAACAGTGATGGGAGGTGAGACTGAGGGAGACCAGGTATGAGTTCTGTCTCGGGAAAAACCAAGCACTGCAGGTGCCTCTGTGACACTCCCTCAAGCACTCCTGGGAGGTGACAGAGCTCATGGGAAGACGGGGATGGTTAGAGCCAAATTAAGCTTGGAGCACAGGCTATGATTCCCAAGAGGAAATTAAATGCCTTCTGGAAATATCTCCTACTCCATCTCTATTATACCCACATGTTCCAGGAGTTTATGTTTTTGTTCTAAATAAGCTTTATCCTTGTCTCTTGAAAAGTTTTTGCCTTCTGGAAAAGAGCTTCTAGGTCAAGTGGCTTTTTTCCTGAGGTCTCTTAGGGGCCCAGCCAACACCCAGACTTGGCTTTGTTAGACAAAGTAGAGAACTCAGTGAAGGAATTGAATCCAAAAGGCGATGTGGGGGTCAGCGTTTCCTGGAGTGGTGGGCACTGTCTCAACCCTCAACTCTGTCTATACAGCACTGTCTTCCAATTTGCTACACCCTTTCCAGTGGCAGCAACCACAGACACTTAACATTTTTTAAAACTTCCATTATTCTGCTCTTTGGTCCCAGGAGAAACATTTGTATTAGATGGGAATTTCTCAAAGGACAAAGACTGTATTTTTCTCTATTTATTCAACTAATATTTGTTGAGCGTCGACAATGGACCAGGAACTGTTAGGGGCCGACCGTAGGAGACGGCATAAGAGGGGCCTCATTCCTTGTCTCACAGGGCTTTTATTGGGGGGAGTTAGACACTAAACAAATAATTATAGTTACTTAAATATTTGCAACTGATTTAAGAACCACAAAAGAAACACAATTTCTATATTCTAGTCACTTGGCCCAGCACAATACATATGCATGAGAAATATCTGCCAAATATCTGCTACTCTACAGGTCACCTGCTTTGGCATCAAATGCCTGAGTACATTCTGGTAAGAGTTACAAGGCAAGAAAAGACTCAGAATTTGGGGGAACCCTGGTTAAGACGAAGTCAAACAGGCTTTCTTAATGCAGGATTTCTCTAGACTTCGACATGCTAATATGTACTGGGACTCTAAAAGGGTCCCCTGGGGTGCACAGGGGTCATTAGGCACTTCTCCTGTCCAGTGTCTCAGGGAGCCTAATCATCTGGGGACACTCTTTTGAAAACACTTTTCTGAGTGTTTTCAGGTGAAACTTAATCGCTTCCTGTCCATTGCTGGCAGCTGGGCCCTGAAGGATCTGGTACTGACCTGGTTTTTTCTCTGGTAACATGACCTGTCCCTTGTCCAGGAATACTTTCTATGGCACCCAGAGCATTGCTCCCATTTAGGGGTGCCTGGGTTATACTAATACTAAAAATATCACTTGGTTATCCAAAATTCAAACTTAATGGGGCATCATGTATTTTTAATTTGCTAAAGATGACATCCCTACTTTGGGACCAGCCTGCGCTGCCTACCATGAGTTCTGCCCATGGGGCACTGGGGTTTGACTACAAGGGGCTGAGGAGGCCACCCTGCAGGTGCCACCCTGGTCAAATAGAAGTCCAGTCCAGCTGCTGTGCAGATGTGCAGGAACAAACCCTGCCAGGAGGCACTCCTGCGCTGGCCTACTTGGCCTGGGTCCCCTGCTGGGGAGCAGGTCAATTTCACACTTCTCATTTCAAAACCAGGAAGAAAGATGACTTCTGTCAGCAAATTTCTGTGGTGCAGAATAGACGAGACCAGTGATTCTGAAGCCGGGCAATTTGGCAAAGACTGGAAATAGTTTTGGTTATCACATTTGGGGGTAGGGGGCAGCGTTACTGGCATCGAGTGGGCCGAAGCCAGGATAAACACCCTGCAATGCACAGGAGAGCCCTCACATCCAAGAATGACCCAGTCCAAGACGTCAGTCGTGCCGAGGTTCTAAAACCCTGGACGAGAAGAAGCATAACTGCATTCCAGAAGCAAGGCCAACCCTAAGCAAACTTGTGAAGAGGAGAAAGTCCTCTATTTCTAACCCTCTTCTTTCAACAACCCTGGTTCCTCAAAGAGTCCAGTGTCCTTATGCTGCCCTTGGTTCCTTTACATGAGGGAAACACTATCTGCCCACTGCACCCCAATTTTTATGACCATTAATGACATCATGTGCTGACTTTTCAAAACATGCTCCTGTTCAAGAGTGGTGTGGCAGGCATTGCTAATTTCCTACCTCTGAGCCCATCTCCTCTTTCTCCTAAGAAGACTTCCAGCTTTGTCCAAGAAAGCAAGGTGCCCAGTTAAGAATACATTTCCCCCAAATCTCCTCTTAGCTAGAGCTGGATATAACAGAAGAGGCAGTCCACAGGGCAAAGATTTCAGAAGGAGGGTGCTTGTCTGCTAAAAGCGGACAGACCGACCGGCACTGAGCTTTGTTCCCTTCGTTCTTTCTCTTCTCCTTACTCGGACTGTGGATGTGACATTGAACAGAGAAACAGCTGTCATCTTACAACTATGAAAATAAAGACCACACACAGAAGGTGCTTCAGCATGAGGCAAAGAAAAAAGCATGAGTTCTCCAACTGAAGTGCTATCCTGCACTAGTTTATCTCCAGAGTTTTTGTTACAAGAGAAAAACATTAAACAACTTGGTTCAAATGCTCAAGTTGCATTTCATGCAACCCAGCTCAGCCTTAATGGAGATAAAGGCTAGGAGGGAAATGCTAAACCCAAGTATGGAATCTCCTGGCAAGATGCTGAGAGCCGAAGATCAACTAAGGGATAACAAGGTCTTTAGGGATAGGGGACTCTCCCATCTCTCCATCACTAGCACATATAGCACTGTGACCCAAGGAACAGATTAGATAAATGCTTAGTTGACTATTAATAATGACAGTCATTGCCACAAAGAGTGGGTACAATTCCAAGGAGATAAATTATAGGAAGGACACTTGGGAATCCCCCCAGGAAACCCAGCGCAAATAACAAGTGACCGGCCTTTATTAGGACCACTATCTCCTCACATACAGAGCCAAGAAATGCCTTGGATGGTACTAAGTTTTTTTTTTTTTTTTTTTTTTTGGTCTTTTTAGGGCCACACCCACAGTATCTAGAAGTTCCCAGGCTAGGTGTCGAATTGGAGCTATAGCCACCAGCCTACACCACAGTGACAGCAATGAAGGATCCAAGCCACATCTGTGACCCACACCACACTCACAGCAATGCTGGATCCTTAACCCACTGAGCAGATCCAGGGATTGAACCCATGTCCTCATGGATACTTGTCAGGTTCGATACTGCTCAGCTGCAACGGGAACTTTGCTACTTACTTTTGAGAGAACAAAGCCCGCATGGCTCCAAAAAGAGAGGGTCTTGGATTCTTCTTAAAATTGAAACAAGGTATATACTATCTTTCCAGACCCACTTTAGGTGGGAGGGGGTATTATCATAAAGAAAAGGCCATTCTCAATATTAATGACCTGTTTGCAAAGATCAGCAGCCACTCCTACCCAGATGTCTAGCCTCAAGGGAATTGAGCCCGTGACGAGGTCTTCCATCTCATCCTTATATTATGGACTTTATCAGAGAAATGGCCCCTCACCCTCAACTCACACCCCACATTGTCCCCCTCCCCCTCCAGGCTTGTCAGTGAGTCCCAAACATGACTAGGTTGGGCCAATAAGAATGGCTAGGTCTGGAGTTCTCGTCATGGCTCAGCATAAACAAATCTGACTAGCATCCATGAGAATGCAGGTTTGATCCTTGGCCTAGCTCTGTGGATTAAGGATCCAGCGATGCCATAAGCTGTGGTGTAGGTTGCAGATGTGGCTTGGATCTGGTGTCGCTGTGACTGTGGTACAGGCTGGCAGCTACAGCTCCAATTAGACCCCAGCCCAGGAACCTCCATATGCCACAGGTGCGGTTCTAAAAAAAAAAAAAAAAAAAAAAAAAAAAGGGCAAAAGACAAAAATGACTAGGTCTGAAGCTGCGCCGTCAGTGTAAATGATCTCAATCCCAGGGCCCATCTCCTAGGGTTCTTGGGAGGATTCAGAGGAATAATCTTGAAAAGGGCCAGGCACTAACTCTGGGCCTGACACACAGCTCAGTGAATGCTTGCTTGTTCTACATTATTGGAAACTGTTAGAGTTTCATGATGTAACAAAAGGTGGGAGGGTTTTTCCTCCTCTGTATAGGAAGGTGCATGGCTGTATCCTTCTGAGGGCGGTATGGAGACTCAAATGCTGTGCTATTTTATTATCAGTTTATTACTGAGCCATCTAGGAAGAACACACAGCAGGAGTTCCCTGGTGGCACAGTGGGTTAAGGATTTGGCACTGTCACTACTGTGGTGCAGATTTGATTCCTGGCTCTGGAACTCTTGCATACCAGGGGCAGCCAAAAACAAATAAAAATAATAATAATGTTGAATAAATGGGAGAAGACATAGCAATTGCCCAGATCTCAGGAGAAGTGGCAAGTCACACCCAACAGGCCCTGAGCAGCTGCTTCCTTTGAGGGTGGGAGAGGCTGCTGCTCTGCCCTATTAGGCCTGAGGTGCCCACTGCCCCATGTCTCAGACCTCATGAAGCTGGCTGGACATAAGCCCCAGGGTCCTGAGGGTTTGGAGTCACATGCAAAGCCAGCAGTGGCTCCAGTGAGAGGGGGAAGACAGTGGATAGCTGAGGAGAGCTGCAGGGAGGGGAGGGAGGCTTTGCACCTAAGGTTTTAGGGTCTCCCCTAAATGCAGTCAGTCTGCACAGATAGTCAAGAAGTCCCTGGGTTGCTCCTGCCAAACGGGACATATATGTTTAAGTTGGAAGACATAGCATGTGTAAACCATTAACAGGGCTCCCAACAAAGCGACAATGACACAATATGTCCTTGTTGGGAGCCCTACCTGAATCACGCCTTTGTGTAACATAATCTGTGCAAACCGCCTCTGGGCCTGCAGCCACTGTAAGCAGGCTGTGTCTCACCCCAGGTTTTTTTTTTTTTTTTTTTTTTTTTTTTTTTTTTTTTTTTTATCTAAAAGCCTTACTTAAGCAACACAATAGCTCACGTTCACCTGATGTGATTTCTTTTAAAGGCGTGTGTGTGTTGAGGGGGAAGGGAAGCAGGTAAATGAACAAACTGAACTGTAACTCAAATGTCAAATTCTCCCTTGTAACGTTTGTAGGGGAATAAAGATAGGGGCCTAAAATGCAGGCCTGGAAATCATGCAGGGAGGGAGAATTTAACCAAATGCAGCCACACAGTCACAGGTTGTGTGGGACTTGGGCAGGACGCTTGTCACTCTGGCAAGCCCTTGGTTAAAGAGTAAATAGGTTCCGGGACAGTTATTCTTGCCAGAGAAGTGACTGCTTCTGAGCTGGGCAGACTGGGCCTCCCACACACCTTTCTCCAGGGATCCTCAAGCCCTCTGTAAACATGGCCTCACTGCTGAAGCCAACTCAATGCCCCCGGACGTGGGCAAGAATGCTGGGAAATGATGCATAAGAGCTCAACCCTGTTCCCTCATTGGAGTGTGACGGCAGGGCTCTTACAAGCCTGGAGCCCCCTTCCACAGAGACTCTCCAGGCCAACCATCATGGCGGCCCTGACATCCTTTCTTTGGTTCCATGGCTTAATTCTATCCTTAGCAGAATCCCACATGCAGGTCTAAATTAGCTCTTCCAATGAATGAATGAATAAATAAATAAGCTCTTCCTTTTTCTTAAGGTTTATGCCTTTATGAAATTTGGTAGGTCATTTCAAAATATTTTGACTACAAGTTTTAAGGAAGAGCCACAAAAAGAATAAACTAATTGTCCATCAACAAAACAGCTGCTTCAGCATAATCTTACCATGAAATCTGATGCAGTGGCTTGAAACAATAAGGCTATGGTGCATAGATTGATAAGGAATGATCTCTGTAGGAGGTTGAACGGTAGCCCCCTAAAAGGTATGTCCATGTCCTAACCCCCAGAACCAGCGAATGTGACCTTATTTGGAAAAAGGGGCTTTGAAGATATAATGAAGGATCTAAGGTGATATCACCCTAGATTATCTGGGTGGGCCCTAAATCCAATGACAAGTTTTTTGTTTTTTGTTTTTTTTTCTTTTTGGCTGTGCCTGTGACACGTGGAAGTTACAGGGCCAGGGATCAAACTTGTGCCACAGCAGCATCTCAAGCCACAGTAGTGACAACGCCAAATCTTTAACCCATCAAGTCACCAGGGAACTCCTGACAGGTGTCTTTACTAAGAGACCTGAAAAGAAGATATAGCCAGAGAGAGAAAAGGGGAAAGACAGAAGGACACGTGGAGATGGAGGGACAGATTGAAGTGATATAGCCACAGCTAAGGGATGTTTGGTGTTACCAAAGCTCAGAGATGCAAGCAACAGATTCTCCCTTAGTGCCTTAGGAGGGAGCACAGCCCTGTTGCCACCTTGACTTCAAACATCTATCTTCCAAATCTGTGGAGAACACATTTTTATTGTTCAAGTTACCCAGCTTGAGGTAATTTGTTACAGCACACCTAGGAAACTAATGTAATCTCCAAGATCGGTTTAAAACTGAAAAACCAAACACAGCAAACAAGATGAAAGACAGTATATTCAGTAGGCAGTAATTATATTTGCTACTACTGGTATTTTTCAGAAATATGTTTTTACAAAAGATGCTTGCATATACATAGAATATGTCTTCAGGATATAGAAGACACTGGTAACAGTGCTGCCTCTGGGGAGAGAGGCACTTGTGTTCTGTTCTAAACAGTATCCCTTGGAGCTGGGCATGCCCATGGGCAAAATAATGGCCCCCCATAAAGATATTCACGTCCTAATGCCTGGAACCTATGAATATGTTATATTAAATGGCAAGAGGGAAGTACAGTTGCAGATGGGACTGAGGTCACTAATCCAGTTGACCATAACTTTGGAAGATGATCCTGGACTGTCCAGGTAGGGCTAGGAATCACAAGTATTGTTAAAAGTAGGAAAAGGATACAATGGAATATTAATTAGCAATAGAAAGAAATGAAGTGCAGTTACATATTTAAACTTGGATGTATCATCCCAAAGGCATTGCGCTCATTGAAGAAGCCCGGCACCAAGCACCTCCTATTATGATTTTATTCATATGACACGTCCAGAAGAGGCAAATCTAGAAAGTCAGAAAATAGACTAGTAGTTTCCAGGGGCTACGGAGGATGGAGAGAGTAGAGGGGAGGTGATGGCTCCAGAATACAGGGTTTCTTTTGAGGGCACTGAAGATATTCTAACATTGATAGTGGTCATAGATACCCAACTCTGTGAATACGAGAATATAACCCGCACGCCATACAGTTGACTCACTTACGTCAATACCATTACAGACATAATAGTATGTAAATTATATGCCAATAAAACTGGCTTTAAAAAAGTGGAAGAGGGGAAGAGAGAGGAGTCAGAGTAGAAGTGACCTATCACTGATCGCCCTGAAATGGCAGGGGCCCAGGAACCAAAGGATGCAGACAATCTCTAGAAGCTGGAAAAGGCAAGCAAGCCTCCAGAAGGGATGCAGCCCTGCAACACCTTAATTTTAGCCCAGTGACCCATTTCGGACTTCTGACTTCCAGAAGTGGAAAACAAATTCATGTTGCTTAAGCCACCAATTTTGTGGTAATTTATTACAGTAGCAATAGAAGACTATTATAAGTTCTTCTTGTATGTTTTTTTCCTTTCACATTTTGTGCTGAGTATATATATTGCCTACTCAAAATCTAGTAACAGAGCAAAGCAATTATTCAGGACAATGATTTGACATCATCTGGGAAAAATTTTTTTTTTTTTTAACAGATGCACCTGCAGCATATGGAAGTCCCCAGGCTAGGGGTCAAATCTAGCTGCAGCTATGGTCTATATCACAGCCACGGCAACACTGGATTTAAACACATCTGAGAGGTACAATGCTGGATCTTTAACCCACTGAGTGAGGCCAGGGTTTGAACCTGCATCCTCACAGAGACAACACTGGGTCTTTAAACCACTGAGCCACAGATGGAGCTCCTGGGAGAAAGTTTTTAAGTATCTGTAACACTCCTCTTCAGTAGAAGTACAATGCAGTCACCTATATGAGCCATATGTGTCATTTTAAATTTTCTGGCGGCCACATTTTTTTTAAAAAAATAAACAGATGTAATTAATTTTAGTAATAAATTTTGCTTATCCTATTATATTATTTTTATTTTTTTAATTTATTTATTTTTTGTCTTTTGTCTTTTTAGGGCCGCCCCTGCTGCATATGGAGGTTCCCAGGTGAGGGGTCCAATTGGAGCTGTTGCTGCCGGCCTACACCACAGCCAACAGCAACGCAGGATCCGAGCCACATCTGTGACCTACACCACAGCTCACAGCAACACCAGATCCTTAACCCACTGAATGAGGCCAGGGATTGAACCTGCAACCTCATGGTTCCTAGTCGGATTCATTTCTGCTGTGCCACAATGGGAACTCCTGTGTCATTTTTACATGTAATCAATATAAAAATTACTGGAGACATCTTTTTCTTATATTAAGTCCTTGAAATTTGGTGTGTATTTTAGACTTACAGCACATTTTCATTCACACTAGCTACATTTCAGGTGCTCAAAAGTCATGTGTAGCTAATGGACAATATGGGTCTATAATATCCTGTAAGGGGGTGGGGTAGGTTTTGACATTTTGAGCATGCTAAGATGTGGCATGTCTAAGAATGTCTCAAGCATGCCTAAGAATGTGGCCACAAAAATATTTACTGGAGCATTGATCAAACTGTGAAAAAACTGAAAATAATCAAGACAGTCTCAAATGCAGTACAGGCATCCTGTAGATATCATGTAGGTATTAAAAAGAATTAAATTTCATGAATTGACCACAGAATATTGACCACGATCATGGTGTTTTGCTAAATGGGAACAACCAGGTGGAGTGTGTTGTTGGGGTAAATTTTTTGTTAAGAAAACTCGTTAACATTGATATATTAGTCACAACAAATTGGTGGAAGGAAAGGAGGGAGGGATCTCAAGTTGCTAATCACATCCTCAGGCTCCTCCCTAGTGGTCACACCAGTGCCAAAGCATAAGCAACCACAACAAAGACTCTATTCCCACAATAACCTTATACAGGACTCGCTGCTCCTTTTACTGGGTACTTTTTTCTAATTAGAGGGAGCATCTCACAATGTGCTCTGTGTAGCAATGCTTCTAAACACCACACCAAATAATATGCCTGAATAGTCTATCTACCAATGTGCAATAGGTACCAATAGCTTTTCTGTCATTCCAAGAAACAGTTTTCATATTCCCAAGTTTACTCTCCTCCAAACCCATCCAACACTCCCATAATAATGAGGTTTTTAAAAGCTTAAGTTTGCAGGAAAAAAAAATATCTGGGGGAGGGAGACATCATGAACTACATACTAAATAGAAAGCAAGAACCTCCGTGCATGAATTGAAAAAAAGTACCAGGTTTCTAATATTTCAAGCTTTGGGCTCTCTTCCACACTCAGCACTCATCAGTATTATTTGTTACACGGCACACTCAGTTTGTTGGCCTGGGTTAGCAGCACACAGCAGACAACTCAAGTCCTGTAGCAGCCCTGTGGAGCCTCCAAAGTCCAGGAAATGAGGCTTTTCTAAATTGGGTAATACAAACACTGGCTTACTCCTACAGCACAGGGCCCCTGTAAAGGGCCATCACCTGCTGCCTTGAGAGTCTCTCACCCAAAAAGCTCTATTCAGGAAGCAGCATTCATGTGTCCCTTGGACTGGCCTGTGTGACTGAATACCCCTCAGAGTATTCCCTCCAGGCACAGGATGACCTGGCAGAGAGTTTGGCCAAGGCCCAAAAGGTTGTCATAATATTGATATTTTGTGTCCTCATATTCCTATGGCAAATCACTTTCAAAATATTAGCAGGACTTTCTTTTGTATTCTTCCTCTTCCTGTATTTTATATATTTGTGCAAGGGTGTGGGGGGAGGGACAGGCTGAGGGGAGGGAATCCTTTGAAGTAAGCCCTCAAAAGTAGGTGCTGGCACTTACTGACCTTCTTCCCTTGGCCCTGCAGACTCATTACAAAAGGGCAGAGAGGATCCATGAGATCAGTGCATACACTCCAACAGAGATTTACTTGGTGGTGAGTATGCCTCAGGCGCTGGGACACAAAGAGGATGATGTTAGTGAAAATACACATTTCCTTGCTCTGAAGCTATTTGGAATATTTTATTTATTTATTGCATTAATTTTTGTCTTTTTAGGGCTGCACATGAGGCACATGGAGGTTCCCAGGCTAGGGGTTGAATTGAAGCTACAGCTGCAGGCCTACACCAGCCATACCAACTCAGGATCGGAGCCACATCTGAGACCTACACCACAGCTCACGGCAATGCCGGATCCTTAGCCCACGAGCAAGGCCAGGGACTGAACCCCCATTCTCATCGATATTAGTTGGGTTCATTAACCACTGAGCCACAGTGGGAACTCCTAGAGTATTTTAAAACATTCAATACAGTCAAGAAGAAAAAAGTAACCCAACAAACTAAAAATGAGTATTTCAGAAGTTCTTTGAATATTGTTTCTAAAAACTACATTTGAAAACATCAACTAGAGTTCCTTTGTGGAACAAAGTATTAAGGATCTGGTGTTGTTGCTGCAGCAGCGCAGGTCGCCGCTGTGGTGTAGGAATGTTTCACATGCTGAGGGTATGGCCACGAAATAAACAAAAAAGAGAGAAAAGAAAATGTAAACTATATATTAAAACATGAGGCAAACATTTATATAGAGATGGAGATGATATGGTCAGATGTTTATTAATATCAACTGGGAAACACATCTCTATTGCAATTTCCTATTACATAAAATAATCTATTAATTTAGAAATCTTGTTTTCCTTACTCATAGTTCAGGAAATAATTTTATTCCAACTTTTATAACCACTTTTAACATCAGTAATTTCATCATTATTTAAGCCTTTTAAATGATCTTATATAGTTTCTGGAAGGCAGCATGTTCTGTTCTGTCCAAATTATTCGAGATAAATGTATAATGCTGATACTAGAAATTTTATCCCAAGAAACTGGTGTCCATTTCTGCAACATTAGAGGAGTAGCCCCCCCACCACATTTATTCTATACCCACAGAATAAGTTGTATATCTACAACTTGCTGTTTGACTTTTTAAGGTGATCCTTCAAATATTTATTTTCAGTGATCTAGAACACTTATCTGAGAAGCCACATCCCCAGGATAATGACTAAAACTTCTTAAACTTCTATTTCTTTTTCACTGATCTCATCAGATAACCTCTGTGAGCAGTGCCAAACAAGCAAACATTGAATTCGTTTCAGGTTAATATGTCTCATGCAAACAGTACTTGGTCGTTCAAAATAAAGCAGCCCATTATATGAAACACAAATGTAAGCACACACCCTCTTTTTGAGAAATATTTTTAGGGGAAAATATAAACTACTTATATTCAGGCACATGTAGAATAGAGTAACTGAAGACTATGTTTAGAGAACAGGATATGTGGTGGATTCGCATTGTACTTGAAGCTGAAACACTTTCGCAGCCCACACAGGGTCAACTGTATTCTCCAGATATTGCTCCACCCACATATCCCATTCTACCTGCTCCTCTTATGTGAGGTTGACATTCTTCCATTCACAAGTGTGGAGTCTATGTTTATGTTCCCTTTCCTTGAACCCAGACAGACCTATAACTGTGACAGAGGTGATATCACATGATTTCTAAGACTAAGTCATAAGACTGATAGACTTTCCACCTGGACCTCTGGGGACACTTGCCTTTAGCATCCAACCATCATGCTGCAAGGAAACCAGGCAACCACACAAATTGTCCCAGATAGGTATTCTGGTTTACAGCCCCAGCTGTCGTCCCACCAACAGCCAGCATCAACCCAAAGGGATGCTGCATGGAACAGAAATGAGCTGACCCCACTAAGCCCTGCCCACATTACAGGTCTGAAAACAAAGTAAATCATGACATTGTTCTAAGCCTCTAGGTTTTGAGCTGGTTTGTTATGCAGCAATCACATCAGAACAACAAGGGTTTTTCACAATTTATAATAGAAAAAGATATTTGTACAAACTTAAAGACCTTTTATTTCTGTTGTTCATTACATTTAAGATGAAAGCTCTTCAGATTTTTGTGAATTTTAATTCTGTAATTTAAATACTATTTCTCTTTGTTTTCTATAGATGTTATACATTCAGAAAGCTTTTTAGGCATCCCTAACTTTGTTAGCAGAAGTGTGAACAATTCATACCCCTCTCTCCCAAAGGGGGACAAATTTTTAACTATGTATTTTTTATGTCCCAGAAATTTTACTTCAGGAATTTGTCTTATGGAAATGATAATATGTGCAAAGAATAGCTACAGAAGTGTTTATATCTATTTTAAAATATTAACATAGAATTGGAGAATAAGTTACTGAATATTTGGCCATAAACAATGTTGAAGATGGAGATTTACTGACATGGAAACAAACTGAAAATATACCACACAGGGTCAACTGTGAATAAATAAAACTCTTTGTAATTCCATTTTCACAATACTAAATATATAGACATGCTCATGGACACAAAGATCTATAAGGATATACACCAATATTCTAACAGAATTAACCAAAATTGATAGGGTTATGAATTTTGTCATTTCTTTTCTTCTCTCCCACCATTCCCTTTTTTTTTTTTTTTTTTTTTTGGACATACCCACAGCATATTGAAGTTTTCGTCCAGGGATTGAAACTGAACTCAGCTGCAACCCAAGCCACAGCAGTAACAGCACCACATCTTTATCCCACTGTGCCACCAGGGAACTCCATCCCTATGTTCCTTTTTGTTTATCTCAATTTTCCACTTTCTTTCAATAAGGTTGCATTGTTTCCCAACAACTACAGATCATTAAAACACCCCTAGCTTAAAAAAAAAATTGGTACTATATATTAGGGTTTTCCAGAGAAGCAGAACCAACAGGATGAATCCAGAGATTGTTTGTGTGAACATAAAGAAGTTTATTGAAAGACAGATGCTACCATGAAGGCCAATAAGCCCCAAGATCTGAGGATGGATAGTCAAGCTGGAGACCCAGGAGGGCCAATAGTTTCATTTCAATCCAAGTCTGAAGATCTGAGAGTCAGAAAACACTCATGCAATTCCAATCCAAAGGCCAGGATATTTTAAGACCCAGGAAGAACAGATGCTTCTATCTGAATCAGAAGGCAGGGAAAGAGCTTACATCCCACTTTGAAACCATCAGGCAGAAGAAATGTTCCTTTACTTGGGGGGAGGTCAGCATTTTTGTTCCATTCAGCCCTTCACCTGTTTGGTTGAAGCCCACCCACATGAGGGAGAGCAATCTACCTTACTCAGGATCTACAGATTCAAATGTAACGTCTTTGAGAAACACCCTCACAGACAAACCCAGAATGTCTGACCAAATGTCTAGGCACCCCGTGCTCACGACTCAGTCAAGTTGACACACGAAATCCACCATCACCAATGGAAAAAAGTGCAATGTAAACCTTAATTGGAAATAAAAATGGAGAAATAAGGAGAAAAGGGAGGATTCTTTTAGGATAAAGTCTTTCTCAATCTTTTAAATCACTTGCCAAGTCAGATTATTTGAGTCAATTGCCCTTTGTCTTAGAACATTATTTGACTTGATAGGCAGGATGGTCTATGTGGGTTGGGGATGAACAAAGCATGCTGAGTCTGTTTCTCCCTCATTTCCTACTCTATTTGTAACTCACATTTCAGGGGATGGTGCTCACAGTTCCTGACTCTTCTGCACTGCCAGGGGGATCTCTTTCCCTCCACCTCTCCCACATCCCTGTTGATCTGTCACAGCACTTAATCTTACTGTCCTGATCTCCAGGTTTAGGTCCTTCACAGGTTGGTGAGGAGCCCCAGCCAGAGCAGATCCCTCAGCACAGAAGTTGTGTTCATGTTGATTAGGAATAAAATACATCTTCATTCAAGTCACTGATGAAAATCTCCACCTGGGCAGGGCTGAGTATTGAGCCCCATGGTGCATCACAAAACACTTGCTCCATTTTACAACCATTCCTTTTAATGAGCTGCTTTTGAGCCGTATTTTTAAGCTAGATAATACACTGATTACAAAGCATTAAAGTGTAGAATTGCAGACTTATAAGCTATTGACTTGCCCCACCATCCAACCCAGTGTTTTCTGAACTGCAGGTGCCAAAACCGATTAACAGGTCGTGAAATCAATTGAGTGAGTTCTACTTAGCAGCTCTTAAAAAAATTGAAGAGAGACTGTCAGAGAGCTGCTCATGTATTAATTTTAAGTATTGTTGCAGAAAACTTTTGTTTCAGATCTACGTATATTGTATGTATATATTTTGAATCATAATGTGTCATGTATTTCTTACTATGGTTGTGACCCAATGTATTTGAATGGTACTGCTCTAGTCCCTATTTTTCATAGGAGATGAATGTTTTGCTAAAATTAAAGTAAAACCAAGGTCAGCTTCATGGGCACGAGAATGGTTCATTCAATCCATTCAGTTGTTCTAGGCCTAGGAAGTCTGGTGCTTGGTTCAGTGTTCTGTTGTCATTCGAGAGTTCTTAATTCTTTGGTGTATCTTCTCTGCTCACATGGATATACCCACACAACTCTGATCCAGCAGTAACTATGCAGGCACAACAAGCAGTGTGCCCAACAGCTGACTGGGTCATTCAGTGCACAGGAGCAGCCTCAGGGTGGTTGGGCACCAGGGACCCAGGAAGGCTGGCTGGGGTGTGGCCTAAATGCAGATCCATGCCAGCCACTGCAGCAGCAGAAATAGCTGAGTTCCAGGTCCAGTATATAGGAGGAGACCCATGGTGAGAGGCCAGCTTACCCATCAGTCCCCAGATCCTGACATTGCTTGGCCTGCACAAATATTAACTCCTCCACCTGAGCACTAGAGCAGGAACTGCTGGCCCTCGGGTGGTAAACTCTCAAAGTAAATTATTACAAAACAGAAGCATATATAGGGATATCAAAATAGAGCTTCTTATGGAGTTATTAAAATTCTTCAGAGTTTAGAATCACCAGTTTTGAAAATTGCTGCCCACATTACAAAGAGGATATCCACAACCTTAGAAATAATAAAAATATTGCAGCAGAGAAAATCAACACTTTTTTAAAAAATCTTTTTAGGGCCATACCCTTGGCATATGGAGGTTCCCAGGCTAGGGGTAGAATTGGACCTGTAGCTGCTGACCTACACTATAGCCACAGACACGCAGGGTCTAAGCCATATCTGCAATCTACACCGGATTCTTAACCCACTGAGCAAGGCCAGGAATCAAACCTGTGTCCTCATGGATGCTAGTCAGATTCATTTCCCCTGAGCCACAGTAGTAACTCCCACCAACACTATTTTCATATGAGGATTTGGATGATCTGATTATTAGCAAGCAAAACAATCTGAAATGCAAATTTTCCCTGTAATTAAAGATATGGCAATAGAATGCACAGGTATGTTTTGATTATTTGATTTGATAGACAAATCATGAAGTCACTTGTAGTTTCTTATAAGTTAAAAGCTTACAGTAACTATCAGAGGAAACAGTAAAATATCATTGCATAAATTTATATATAAAATTAAATTAAGGCTGACACAAAATGGATTTGTATCAAGAGTTAAAATCTTTTTAGAAAAACCATTCCACAAAAATGACTTCCAGATGTGTTAAAAAATTGTATTTTGAAATTGTCAAAAATGTTGTCCACCTATCACAGGCTATAAGACATACCTCCTCACTCCAGTAACAGCTACATCAGATTTTTCAAAATGAAAAATAATCAAAATTTTCAATTTGTCAAGAACAAATGTCGCTTTCATTACTGCTCAACAAGTATTTCAATATTTTTAAAAGTATAGATTTTATGACCTAATGAATTTTCAGAAAAGCCAATAATTTGTGAGCAATCAAAATACCATATTATTTTATGAAATTATGTCACCAAAAATATTTTTAATAAATTTTAAGTTTGTGTTATTACTCATGCATTGCTATCACTCTTCCTATGTTTTATAGTAAAATATTTCTAATGAAAAAGTTTTATGTTTTATTACCTTCAGTGGTACTTTTTTCCTGGGTCCTACTTTTTTTTTTTTGTCTTCTTAGGGCCGCACATAGGGCATATGGAGGTTCCCAGGCTAGGGGTTCAATCAGAGCTGCAGCTGCTGGTCTACACCCCAGCCACATCAACTTGGGATCCAAGCCACTTCTGTGACCTACACAATAGCTCACAGCAATGCTAGACACTTAACCCACTGAGCAAGGCCAGGGATCGAACCTGTGTCCTCATGGATGCTGGTCAGATTCATTTCCACTGAGCCACAAAGGGAACTCCCATTTTCATTTTGCACTAAGCTCTGCAAATTTTGTATACCTGGCCCTGGAGGCAACATTGCATTCAGGTCAACAAATGTATATTGATTGAATTATAGGTTGTATGAATTAATAAAAAGATTGATCAAGATGAAAAAGATAGGAGAGGCACCTTCAAGGAACTTGTATTCTGGGATTCTGATTCTAATATATGGTAGAATCTAAGTATTATGTAATAAACAAGAGAAGTATTAAGAGAATATAGAGCTATATTTAATTAATCATTTAACTTATGACCTCCTAGGATTTCAAAAATCTTTAAGGGATAACTCCAATATTTACAACCTAAATTCATTTCTGAGTCCTTCAGGAGGCAGTCCCAAGTTTCAGTTTACCAGTATTTCTAGGCAATTGGCAATTATATAGTTAGTTGGGTAAGGAGTAATAACTCCACCATTAAGTCCTTCTTGATTACCAGTAGCATAGAAATGAACTGTGGAATGAGTCTGGATCAGGCCTACTCCATGCTGCTGTATGTAACTGTAGACTACACTATTCGATACCCTGCCATGCAATGTCCTCAGAAGTTTGGAAGATCAATGACCTCATCAAATTTATGCACCATTCAAGATTTGGCCACTTGCCTTGATTTTGACCTTGGAGCTTATGCAGCCAGGTCCCTGCTGCCTTGGTCAGCACCACAGGCTACTTTGTTGACTGCTCACTTAGACCCTCGAACCACTCCCAGGCACAACTTAAAGTACCTGGACACAGCCCACATCTCAGGCTCTTGCCTCTTGACCCAGGACTTTTTCTGTTACTGTCGAGACATGAGGTTTCCTAGGACCCACCTGGCATCCACGTATGCCTAACCCAAAAAGTACACCTGAGTGAATATCCCTTGGGACAGATTTTACCAATGAGTGTGAATGCTGGTAGATAAATTCTTTCTGTTAAATCAACTGTTCAGAAAGGCAGTCCCTTCTCGTGGCTTCCCTGAAGATACCCTCTGAGACTGAGCAATAGTTTTTGAAAGCTACAAGTAGCTCGGAAATACCCTTCTTCACATCTGCTTTTCCTCTTGTCTTGACTTCCTCTCTTTTCCCATCATTGCTGCTTCCTTAAGATTTCACATCTAAATAAAGTGTTAGCGTGTATTTGACTCAGACTTAATTTTCTAGGAAATGTGGGCTGAGATATTAATATGCTGTGGGTATGTTTCTGACATAACACTTAAGTAGCAGTGTAAACTGGTTAAGAGCATAGACTCAAACCAGGGGGCCTGGGTTCTGATTTCAGATCCCACATTTATTAACTGTGTGTCACTAGGTAAATCCCTCAGTCTGTTTCCATTGTCATCTGCAAAAAGGGATAATAGGGGCTATGTTATAAATTTTGTGTGAGATTTAATACTGATCAAGCATGTAGGAAGAGTTATCTAAGTGTTACATAATTAAGGGAGAAAAAGACACAGACTATCATTGAATTTCTTTGCACAAGAAACCTCCCAATCAATAGATCCCATTGGCAGATTTCACCATTTGACCAAACCAAATTCAAGGAACTGAAGAAAGAGGAACCTTGTGGGGGTAAAACTTAGAATTGAATGAACTGAAGCTGAGCCCCACCTACTATCAACGATGGTGTGGGAAAGAGATGGTGGTTCAATGTTCAGGAATTTCTGAGTGGCTGCTCAACTGTTGTTAGCTTGAAATTGGCCACAGGAGGACAATTTTCACTGTGGAAACTGGCAAATGCTACATGTCAGGGCTTTAAAATTTTTTTTTCTTTTCTGGTTCTCAGAAATGCTGTGAAGAGTAAGGAGAACTATTTGTTAAGATAGGAAGTAAGACCCAAATCAGTGTTAATATGTGCCTCTCAAACTACTGGACGAGGGCTTTCATCTCTGCATCATTTGGCTCTACCCAATTCCTGAGCCCTTCTGGTGATCCTTCATTTCTCCCCCAGGTGCTCATGAAAAATACAGTGGAGACAACATGGGCTAATGAACAAGCCTGTTATTCATAATCATAGTTTCAATCACCTCATATAACATGGGTTATAAATGTCTTCCATTTGTGTCCCAGGTTTCTCAAAACATTTTCAAGTATAAATGTTATTCTACATTTGCACGTAATTGAGAGACTCAAACTACAATCAGTTCCTTGCTCTTCATCCCTAGATTCACCCTCTTCCACTCAAGTTGCCTTATCACTTCTTCTGTAGCACGCCTTTCTCCGATATTCTTGATTCTCCCCTTCCCCAGCCTATGTTGCCAGATTCCCTTTTTATTTAATGGACCTCTGTTTCTGTATCATTTGGGAACTCTCTTCCCATCTCCAGAAATTAAGGGAAGTGCCCTTATACTTGCTCCCATTGTAGTCTCCACCTATTTCATCCTCTTTCTTCTTTCTGTATTGGAAAAGCCAGCTCATTTACTGGTCTTCCTTACTGGGCTATGCATTTCTTGTTTATTATTGTATCCCTACACTTAGTTTTTGAACACCTACTTTGGGCCAGAAACTGATACATAAATTTCTGTATAGCTTTTAAAAATTTTCCCATAATTCCAACATGAATAGATTTCCATAAAGCACCAATTATGGAGTAAAACAGTTTAGCACAAGTGATACATCACTTGTGTATCATTTATAGTTTAGGAATCTACAAACAAATGTCTAACAGATGACACATACGTGGATACATTCTAACATAAATCATCCATTCAGGATTCTCAAATGAAAAAGTATTCATTTCCTAATAAAGAAGGGCAAAGAAGGCTGAGAGCAAAGGGACAATTTCTGAAGTCTCTGGTCACATGCAAGGACACATGGATCCTCCAGTATCACCCTAATGCTGGATTTACTCCAGGGTGGAACTGCTCACTGTTACTACTTAGGAAACTCTGGTCCTCTGTTCTAGTATACTTCATGGAATGTTTTGTTTAAAATAGTTCCATCATATAGGAGTTAGATGTACATATTGGAAATATAATTCAAACAGACAAAAACTTTCATATACTCTGTGGCTTTGAACCAAAGAGTCAGTCACCAATGGAAAGCTACATGCAAAAAGCCATTTTTTGCCTTGAAACTTAGAGCTAATGTATATTTTGCCCTAAGATTTTCTCTTCCTCATTGGGCTTTTTATCTTTGGGTTTCTTGAGGAACTTCTTATTTGTCTCTAAGTCATCTCCCCCACCTCCCTTTTTTTGGACCATGCTCACAGCATGTGGAAGTTCCCAGGCCAGGGATCAAAACCACACCATAGCAGTGACAAGGCTGAATCCTTAACCTGATGAGCCACAGGGGAAGTCCCTGATCTCCCTTTCTTAACATCTCCCCTAAACAAAGCAGCAACCTTCTCCTGAATCATCATTTTCTGCCCTGGGGATCTTGTCACCACAGGTTTGTCTAGAATTAGAATATGTTCATCTTTATTATCCATCTTCCATCCAAACATAGAACATCATACACCTCATGGAATAAAGTAGAAAATCATTAAATTTGGTCCAAGATGATGCTGTTTTTCAAAACCTGCTTAACAATGCAAATTCTCCTGCTTGAAATATACACATATACACACATTTATTTTTTCTGCCCAATAAGAGAATTCCAGCTTCTAAATCCCTAAGGGCCTACATGGATCCACAAGATCTGACTCCTGCTGTCACTCTGGCTTATTTCCTCCCATTCACCTCTTACCTTGGACCGCCACGCATACCATCATTGCTTTTCCCTAAATATGCCAAGCTTTCCCTTGCCTCAGGGTCTTTGCACTTTTTGTCGACTTTTCATCTGGTTGACTTTTTATTTGGATCTCAGTTGAAATAAACCCTCTTTACCAGTGAGGTCCTCCATGGCACCAAATCAAAATAGTGCCTATTTCCTGCCTCCCAGCATGTGTCACAATTATAACCACCTCCCTTAACAAAAAAAAAAAAAAAAAAAAATACCATGTATCATTATCTGAACTCATCTTGTACACTTAATTGTTTATCATCTATTTCTTCTTTGGTTTCCTTAAGATGGAAACCATGGATAATAAGAACCATATCTAAGAAAAGGAACTTCATCTCTTATTCACATTCCTAGAGCCAGAAAAACACATAGGAGCATGAAAAATACAAATGGATGGCTCCATCAAGGCACTGAAGTCCCTCTAGCCATGTGGTTATCTATCCTTTCACAGGGCAGAAGCATGATTTGCAGCTTTACCAGGCCAGCCTCATTTGAGGAAAGCCCCTTTTCCCCCAGCCCCATACTTGTAAGAGAGTTGCTTTGGTACAAAATGCCCTCCCTCCTCCCATGAACCCAAGGCCTAGGAACAATTGCAGAGCCAAGTAGATCAGAGTCTCAACACGTGGCAATCCCCTATCAGTTGTGGGTAGGGCCCTTGTTTGAGCTTGGAAACCATTCTTGGAAACCTTACATGGAGTCAAGATTCAGAATGTTCATCAATTCCATTTCATGAAAATACTATACTTTTGGATGTATCTATGGTTGAGATGCAGAACTTTCCCAAGAAGCAATCCCTTTCTCAAAGGGAGTTATTCACATCTCTTGGGAAATAAAGTTAACATCAATAATCAAAAGGAGGAAGGTGACATAACATCTAAAATATCTTTTTCGTGCAACCAGACACATTCTGTCCGATAAACATAATTTGTCCCAATTTGAGAAAATTAAGAAGTTTCACAGAACTAGATTCAAATCCCAGGTTCTCAACTGGCATCATAGTCAGTTCTGGCTCCAAAGCCCTTCCCTCTGCATCACGAAACCTCTCACGAGGTTCTTGAATAGCAGCGGAGGGTTCAAGACAGAGGCAGACAATTTTATTACTGATCCCTTAGCTCTTGACTCAACCCCAAAAGACACTATACAGGCAATGGTTCAAAAGCTCCATTACTATTAACTTATGTTACCATTTAATAGGCTTTTGCCCAAACCTGTCACCTCACTGTCTTGAAAGGACCGTGAAACCAACTTCACTATTCATACTACTATGTTCTTTATCATCATAATCCCCTATTTGTCTTCCTGTTCTAATTTATGTGACTCCTAGTTTTTATTTTTAAGTTTTTATGTTTGTGACCATAACACTGTCTTCATTTTTGTTATAAGCACCTCAAAGCCATTGTGAAATAAAGCTAAGTATAAAGAAATACTTAGTATTCTTTATTGTGGTAGATTATGAAAGTAGCCACAAACTTTCATACTTCCTTATTGTCCATGGCCTTTGCCATATAACTTCTCATCTTCTCCCAGAAACAGTATATTTTCCCACCTTCTCACACAAAGACTCCCACACAAAGACTAGCTTTGTGACTTGTTTTGGGCAATAGACTATGGCAGAAATGGTAGGGCGCCAGTTCGGAGCCTAGGCCTTGACACCTCACATGCTTTTCTTCCTCTTGGATCCTCGAGGCCACCATGTGCCTAAGCCCAGCCTAGTTTGTTGGAGTATGACAGACACTTGAAAGAAAATTGTCCCATCATCCTAATTAATAGCCAGCCACACTTCAGAAGCAGAGACACCTAGATGATACATCACTAATTCTAGATTCCTGAGAATTAGCTACAACTAATAGAACCATCCAACTGAGCCCAGCCTAACTAAGCAAAATAAACGGTTGTTTTCTAAATAACTAGAGCAGCAATAGCTGCCTGATACATCTATGTTTGTAGCTGCCAGGCATATGTGTTCATCTGTAATAACTGACTGACTTACCTCATCTCAGCCGTCCTGAGTTCTGTATTGTCCCTTTCCGTAGCTGATCCTCATGGAGGTGTAGTGGTGACTGTCCTTTCCTCTTCTATAGTAGATCCATCTATTGGACTGTCAAAATAGGAAAGGTTAGTTAGAACTCCTTTGCTGTGAGCTTTAGATTTTTTATTTCACTTATATTCCTTCCCATTTCACCTCCAATGTAGAAGACTGAAAAATGAAGCTTGGAAAACATATACAAATTCTTCTTCATATTTTTGCTTAAAAAGTTAGCATCAGAACATTGAAAAGAACAAAGCCAAGTTGTACAGAAGAACCAACTTATCAGGGAGGTTTTGCCCAAGTCCTGACAAGCTTTGGAAAGCACTGAGGAGGCCATCTGCTTTCTGAAGGATCAGACCCGGGGTTGCCTGAACATCCCTGAAGTTTACTTTGTAGAGGACTCCTCAGAGGGCCTTTGAGAATACAAGTTCCTCACTTTGAAATTTATGGGATGACAGGTCTTGAGAATGTCTTTGAAGGTACACAAGTGAACATTCTGTTTTCCTGAGTATACAACTCAGTATCCAGTCATGTGCCAAATTCTATTTATTTTAGTTGTCTTTGTCCACTAAGTTTCACTTCCCAATGGACAGACATAAATCCACATCCCAGTGTCAGAATGTAATAACCTGAGAGATTAAAAAAAAAAACAACCACCTAACAGTGCCCTTTCACATTGGCTCTGCAACCTATAACCCGCAAGAGTCACGATCCCCTCCAGTAAAAGAGATAATGTGGGCATCCCAGTGGCTGGCTGAAGGTCCTATTATGTGAGGATGAATCAAGAGACTAGAAAGCTGCTCAGTTTTCCAAGCTGTGCTCAGAAGGGCAAATACACATTCTGAATTTTAATTAGAGTAATTTTTTTTTAAGGGCTGACTTCGTGGCATATGAAAGTTCCCAGGATAGGGTTTTAATCATAGCTGCAGCTACCAGCCTATGCCACAGCAACTCAGGATCTGAGCCACATCTTCAGCCTATACTACAGCTCATGGCAACACCAGATCCTTAACCCACTGAACAGTGCCAGAGATCAACCCTGCATCCTCATGGATAGTAGTCAGATTCGTTACCACTGAGACACCATGGGAACTCCATAATTAGAGCAAGATTTTAAAAAAATCTCTACTCGATACCTAAAGAGAACAAGATGCATTCAATTTTTCTCACCTTGCCTCTTGCTTGTATTTTGCTTGGTTGTTGTTCTAGAGTGTTATATATGCTCTATCAATCCCTTCCTTGCCCAAGGACTCTGTGTGTGAGTGTACACACATGGAGCAAAGAGCTCTGTGGAGAATGGAGACAGGGATGCATGTAGCCAGAAAATGACAGGGGGATGGCCCCAGAAAGTCAAGGGAAACTAAAAGCTGTTTAATATTAAAAATATATACACTTGGGCCACAAATTCAGGAGCATTAGGAAAGACTCAAAATTACAATGGGCTGAAATAAATTTGATAGTAACAAATTTCCCAGAGAACCTTCTTATATCTCAACTCCAAAAGACTCTTCTCAGTTCATTAACTAAAAGCTCTAGAGGATTGGCCCTCTGTCAATTAACCCCGTTATCATCTCAGCTTTCTGGTGCTGAATATGAATTCACACTCTTCATTTATTATTATCATATTAGACTAAACTTTTGACATTTCTCTAGTAGTTATCAGGCTAAAATTTGGTCAGATTCCTCTGTAGAAACTGAGTGAAATGAGGTTCAGGGGGCTGGATCCAGCTGTGGTTCTCCAAAATTCATGACAGGGTCAAGAAGTTCGGTGGGCTTGAAAACTCAAGTGGGAGATGTCACTGAAACATGGACAAAAGGGAAACACCAAAAATTTGCCTCTGGGTTCTCCATTTGGCAGGCTAGTTGTATAGCCTCTTTTTAAAGAAAACCTGTCTCGGAGTTCCCGTCGTGACACAGTGGTTAACAAATCTGACTAGGAACCATGAGGTTGCGGGGTTTTCGGTCCCTGGCCTCGCTCAGTGGGTCGGGGTTCCAGCGTTGCCATGAGCTCCGATTGGACCCTTAGCCTGGGAACCTCCACGTGCCGCAGGAGCGACCCAATAAATGACAAAAAAAAAAAAAAAAAAAAAAAAAAAGGAAAACCTGTCTCAAGATTTTTTTTTTTAGTTTCGAGAAAAGTTTTATCATTTTACTTAAATAAGTATGACAAAAAGAACTGAACATAAGTATATAGTTTAGAGCTATACTGAAATCTAAAGAAATGTTTAAGTTATAAAATTTTGTAAATTTAAAATCAGTAAAAATAATTTAATGTAATAGTTTTTATTTTATTTTATATTATTTTGCTGAAATGAAACCATCCAGATTACATTTCATAGCAAGACAGTTTTGTAGGCTTAGTGCCTTATTTTTTGACTTGATTCTTATGCTTTCAATAAGCCATTGAGACATTATTGGAGTTCCCGTCATGGCTCAGTGGTTAATGTATCCGACTAGGAACAACGAGGTTTTGGGTTTAATCCCTGGCCTTGCTCAGTGGGTTAAGGATCCGGCGTTGCAGTGAGCTGTGGTGTAGGTCGCAGATGCGGCTCGGATCCCGCGTTGCTGTGGCTCCTGGCATAGACCAGCAGCTACAGCTCCGATTGGACCCCTAGCCTGGGAATCTCCATATGCTGCGGGAGCAGGTCAAGAAATGGCAAAAAGACAAAAAAATAAATAAATAAAAAAGAAAATAAAATAAACGCTATTGAGACATTATTTTTTGTTAAAATAGTTTTTGAGTTCTCAATTTCTTAGGTTGACCAGCCATTTAAAACTGTGTGTCAAAATGCAATACCGGCAGGGGGCGGGGGACATTAAATTCCACATAATAGTTTTCCAAATGTTTTTATAACTCCTTGAACTGTCTTCTTATGGACTGCCCCACATGCATAAATAAGAATAAGAAGATGGATGCCAATTATCATGCTTGCTAGTCTTGCTAGCGGCACAACTGAGGTATTTTGGAGTTAGGCTTGCCTAGGCTGCATTTTTTTTTTTTTGGCCTCCCCTGTGGCATGCACAAGTTTCCAAGCCAGGGATTGAACCCATGACACAGTAGTGACCTGAGACACAGCAGTGACAACACCATATCCTTAACCTGCCACACCACCAGGGAATTTCTAGGCTGCTAATTTTAGAGAGTGTTTAATTTTTGCAAACAAATGCAAATTCAGATATGGCAATTGAGCAGCAGCACTCAGTTACAAGGTAATTGCGCAATGTCCAGAATTGCTTAGAGTAACTTGTTTGACAACACAAGGCTAAAATTATCATAGAAAACCTATACCTTGTGGACCACGATCAGTGTTGGCAAAACATCTTCCTAGTTTATTGTTTTGCCTGGGACAACCCGGCCTCACTAATAGATTTCTTATCAGAGAACCGTTAGTAAAATAAATTTTGGGAATTTAGAAATGTAGGATAGAAATCTCATTCAAACAGTAAGACTGGAGAAGGCTAAGACATATAAAGGCATCTGATAATTGAAGGTAAGAAGATTTTTTAGCAACTTCTAGTTTACATTTACTTTTCTGCCTTAAATAGCACAAACTAACAAGTTTAAAATGTTATTACTTTTTTTTTTTTTAAATTTTATGGCTGTACCCACAGCATATGGAAGTTCCCAGGCCAGGGATTGAATCTGAGCTGCAGCTGCAACCTACGCTGCACCTGTGGCAACGCTGGATCCTTACCCCACTGCATCAGGCCTAGGATGGAACCTGTACCTCCTCAGCAACCAAGCTGCTGTAGACAGATTCTTAACCCACTGCATCACAGTGGGAACTCCCCATTATTACTTTTTTTCTTTATTGCTTCTTAGGGCTGCATCCTCGGCATATGCAAGTTCCCAAACTAGGTTGCGAATTGAAGCTACAGCTGCCAGCCTACGCCACAGCAACGTGGGATCGGAGCTGTGTCTGTGACTTACACTTTAGCTCATGGCAATGCTGGATCCCCAACCCACTAAGCGAGGCTAGGGATTGAACCCGAATCTTCATGGATACTAGTTGGATTCATTTCCACTGCACCATAACGGTAACTCCCATTACTTTGTTTTTTTTGCCTTTTTCTAGGGCTGCTCCCATGGCACATGGAGGTTCCCAGGCTAGGGGTCTAATTGGAACTGTAGCAACCGGCCTATGCCAGAGCCACAGCAACACGGGGTCCGAGCCACGTCTGCAACCCACACCACAGCTCATGGCAACGCCGGATCCTTAACCCACTGAGCAAGGGCAGGGATCGAACCCGCAACCTCATGGTTCCTAGTCGGATTCGTTAACCACTGCACCATGACAGGAACTCCCCCATTACTTTTTAAGAGTACTTTTTTTTACTTTATCTGCAAACCAACATTCAAAGACTATTTTCAAGTTTGTTTCTGATGAATCCAGAGGCTTCTCCCTCATGCTATGTCTTGGAGGAAAAAAAAGCCAAATTCTTTCTTGTTTTACACAGAAATGAGCCAAGAACAAAATTAAGCAAAAATATTTTATGTGCCTTTTTAAAATTTAACCAAAAAACCGCGCAATTATTTTGAGTACTATTAGAAGGAGACCATCAACCAAGGGGTAGGTTTGTCCACAAGGGTGGTAACTATTCTTTATGAATCACTTTGTTTCACCTGGTGCCCCAGGAATTTCCCATGGGCAGATATCCAGCCTGTGCAGGTACCCCACACTCACCTTCCCCACACTATGCAGTAATTTCCATGTCAGAGTCTCTAACATCCTGCTTCTTCTGCATCAGAAATTGCAGATTTGGTAGCCACGAGGCATTGTTTCCTAGCACTAGGTTGAAAAATTCTGGCAACTGAGACCCCAGAGATTTCAAAGTTTTCACCGTCTGTCTGACTGAGCTGCTTAAGGTCACTGGCCAACATAGTGGTTCAAAGGATTACTGAAATCTTCCCCATGTATAACCCTGTCTACTTGACTTCGAATATAATCACATCATGTGAGTAGTGACCTATGTTGAATTTGTGTGTTTGTATGTGTATCTGGGTAGATAATGATTTATATTCTAGGAGGAAATCATTTGGTTTGCTTTTTAGGAACATATACTGTTCATCCTATAAAGAGCCTCTGCACATCTATTTTTAGAATATTTTGTGGCAGATGCTGCTGTCCTCTACTATCCTTTCTTTTTAATAGTATGATTTTTATCAGGCACATCACTGTCCTGAATAAAGGCCATGTTACCAGCCTCCTTTGTGGCTAATTTGTGGTCTTGTGATTAAGCTCTGGTTAATGAGAAGTAAGCAAAAATGTCAGAGAGCAGCTTCTGGGAGCTTTACATGAGATATTGGTGACTTATGGTCTTTGCCTCTTTCACTACTTCGTACCTCCTGAAGCCTGGAAGCAGATGTCACTTTGACCATGAACCTGAGGTCACATCATACAGGAAATAGCTCAGTCAACTGTTTACCACTCTACCAGCTCTGCACTGCTTTCGTCTTTTACCTGGGAGACATCTACTCCTGTTTCTTCATCTTTCTTGCTTTCCTTTTTCTAATTTTGGATTTTGCTGTTACTTGTACATAAACCTAAAGTTATAGAATGCAATTTAGTTTGAAGCCCATCACTAAGTGCCCAACTTACAGCACTGATATAAGGAGGTGAAAACACATGGAAAGACATTAAATCTACCCTTGAACAATAAAGAATTTTAAGGCATGCACATTAAGGCTGGGTCCATCATTTAAACAGCTAATAGGGAGAGAAACCATGCTCTGAATCCACATAGGATATAGAAGAAAGGTCATCCACTTGCATAAATGCTTGAAGGTCAAATGTCAAGAGTTGTTTGAATAGCTTGGTGGGCTAACATGAGGTAATCCAGTCCCAGACCTCTTGGGAATAAGCTTAGAGGTTGAAAGGGAACTCCAGACAGAACTTTGAGAAGGTCCGTGGGCCAGGCTGATACCAGCCCAGCTCCCCTTCCCTGAAGCTGGTGCAACCCGCCCCACTCCACCCTAACCTCTGACCTCTTGCACAGTCCCACACAGAGCAAAGCCCTGGGCAACTGCACTCCTGTTCCTTTACCACGCTGGTTGCAAAAATAACCCCCAGCTGCTCCAGGAGTGCTAGAGGGTATGGGGACAAGCCCAATCTCACACTTGGAGTTCTGAGAGGGAAGGGCAGCCCACTCAGGCAGGCATTGGATGCCTGAAGAGCCCTTATCCTTCTGTGAGGGAGGGTGGCAGCTGCTTTCAGAAAGGAGGCCACCCTAAGAATGCTTGGTAAGTGCACAGGAATTGCAGCAGAGGAGGTAGCCATTCCTGGGAGCCCTGCTCCACTCGAGTGCAAAGGCCAGGAACACAGAGCTAAAAATGCTCCTGGAAAATCCCCACCTCTGGGCAAGTCAGGGTGATGCTGAACAGACTCCCCTCTCTCCCAGCGTCACCACCAGGAAGGGACAGCTGGGGTGACCTGGGCACGATAACCAGCAACCAACCTGAAACCAAAGCAGCAGGAACTGGAGCCCAGCTGTGTCAAATAGACATAGACACGGAAGCCACGTGGCCCCAGGGCGTGGGGGGAGAACAGGGTGGGGCAGGAGGGACTGAGCCACCGTCCAGAGAAACTAGGACAGATGTCGGCTTTTAAAGCTCCATGCTACTTCAAGGTGAAGGGAGTTTATTCACAGCAGCTGAGTCAAGACCCTGATTCATCAGTTTCTTCATGGGACTCAGACATCTTTCTCTTAAAGGACAACCCACTTGGATGTTCTGGTGCAGCTTTTTAATTTGAGAGACTTGCCCTGTTTCAGTCCTCTTCACTCTTGTTCAAAGGACAAAGACTTCATCTGTATTTCTCGACCTGACAGTCCTCCACTCACTCATCTGTGTACACTGTTTCTCTAAGAGTGACCAGTGTCTCTACCTAGTAGACATAATAGTAACCTAGAGCAAGTAGACAGAAACACATGGCCACCAGCAGAGGATTGGCAGAGCATCTGACCTGGCTGCAGGTGTCAGCTTAATATCCAAAGCACCACAGTCTCTCCCAAAAGAAAGGACTCGGGTGGGAGAGGTGGATGGTGATGCTGATGATGCAAAATGCTATTAACCTTGACTCACCCAGTTTTTAGATGAATTATGTTGACTACCTAGAGACTTACTTGTCTTCTTTCTCTCTCCTCCTCTTCCCTTTTAGGCAGTTCATAGCTTTTAAGCACCACACCACCTCAAAGTATTCTTAGATTCTCTCCAAGAAATAGAGTGAAGGAATCCTTTATGTGATGCTATGCAATATTAGATCATCTCTCATCATTGGAATAGTCTCTGCCCATTCCCCACCCCAACTATGTCAAATTTTCTCAGGTTAAATCAGCAAATATTTATTGAGCCCAAATCATAGGTATCACTGACTGCAATGAGATAATTAAAACACAACAGCTGTCTTCAAGAAGCTCATCTTCTATATGGGTAGGGTCTGTACATACACAGACAACACACACACCACACAGTAATTGTTCAAAGACAACAACCCAGGAGATGCAATCAAGGTTTAGTTTACTCTTTTTCCAAGTGAAAGGACAAAAAATGTGGTATTATTTAGATAAAGGAAGGACTTTTCAACTTTAAGTTGAAGAGGAGGCTAAAGACTTCAGGAAGCAAATAGGGCCATGATAGCCTGGTGTTACAGGTCAAACTGTAGCCCCTTTCAAATATCCCCACACTGAAATCCTAACTCCTAGTAGCTCAGAATATGACTTTATTTGGAGCTAAGTTCTTTATGGAGGTAAACAAGTTAAAATGAGTTCATTAGTATCAGCCCTAATCCAAGAGGACTGGTATTCTTTTCTAAATGCACAAGTTATGGAGACAGACATGCAGAGAAAGAAGACAATGTGAAGAGACGTAAGGAGAAGGCGGTCCTCAAAAAGCCAAGAAGAGCGTCTGGAACAGCCCCTTCTCTCATGGCCCTCAAGAGGCAACAACACTACCAACACCTTTCTTTTAGACTTCTAGCTATCACACTGTGAGACAAGTTTCTAGATTGTTTTTGAAGTCATCTTGTCTACGGTAGTTCCTTAGAGCAGCCTGAGGAAAAGAATACAGCTGGGCACATGGGTAAGATCTAAGTCAGCACAGGATGATGAGGAAAGCCTTGGATGTCTGCGAAATGGCACAAATAAGATAAGCCAGACAGACTGAGAAAATTGATTTAGCTGAAGCAAAACACTCATGGAGAATAGTGGTACAACATAGCTTGTTAGGTAAGCAGCAGTCTTCAGGTCTACATATTGGGCTGTGTTCTCCATTAAGGCATTTGGAATGTATCCTGGGCCGGGAATCAAATCTGCATTACAGCAGGGATCCAAGTCACAGCAGTGAAAACACCAGATCCTTAAACCCCTGTCCTGCACCAGAACTCCCTGTAATGTATTCTAGATGCAGAGGTAACTTTGCTGGCATCTCATCAGGGCCCATGTGATAACAGAGATGGTGGGTGTATTAGGAAGATGGTGAGCAAGACAGATGGGACAAAGGAGCTGGGAAGAAAGTTGCTCAGTTATAAGTGGTTCGCAAACTTGACTGCAAATTAGAATCACTTGGCTTGATAGGCAGACTGATGACTCCTGTGGATATTCATAGCTTAATCCTGGAAACCTGTGAATGTTATTTTACATAGCAAGAGACTTTACCAATGTGCTTTAGGATCTTGAGATGGGGAGATTATCCTGGATTATGCAGACAGATCCTATGTGTAATCACAAGTATCCTTGTTGGGAGGGAAGCAGAGGAAAACTAGGCTTAAGAGAAGGCAATGTGGTAAAAAGAATAGGGAGAGGAAAGGCCACATGATGTGGCCACAAAAGAAAGAACAGAACAGCTTCTAGAAGATGGACGTGGCAAGGAAACAGATTCTTCCCTAGAGCTTCCAGAGGAAGCAGCCCCTTCATTTTGGTCCAGTGTAACTCATTTCAGACTTCCAGCATCCAGAACTCTAAGAATAAACCTGTGTTCTCTTAAGCCGCCAAGTTTGCGGTAATTTGGTAGTAGCCAGAAGAAATGAAAACACCTGGAGAAGACTTCCAAGTGTTTGATAGCTGGGCCCCGTCCCAGAGCAACTGAATCTGAGGGCAGGGCCCAGGAATCTGTAGTGCCTCCCAGGTGTGTTACTGGGTTGAGGTCCTTTGAGGCAGCATCCAAGAACAGGGGCAGAAGCAACACTGCAGTGAGGATGAAAGGAATGCAAAGATATTCTGAAGAACAAAACACCTGGGACGTAGTGACTACTTGACTATTTCACTTAGGTAAAGAGGCAGGGGCCATAAATGGATCAGATTTGGAAACTGCATGTGGAGAGCACCTGGGCCTCTCCTGCACTAGAAGAAGAGCAGGGCGCGGTGGGGAGGGGGGTCGACCTGGTCGTAAGTGTCAAGGTGGGATTGTCCAAGAGGTGTAAGATGAGACCTGGGGAGTAAGCAGAGCTGGAAATAGTATATGGGAAGCATTAGCAAAGATGGGAATTGAAGCTGTGACAGGGAGATTTCCAAAAAAGTTTTGAAATGGGGAAAAAAAAAAAAAAAAAGAAAACCAGGGCTATCCCATACAATTGCGAAGAATGAGAAAATAAGGAGATAGAATCGTACACATTGGGATTCTCCAGAGAAGGAGAACTGATAGGATACTTACACATCTAGATACACACACACAGATTATAAAGGGCTGCTTACATAATTATGGAGCTGAGAAGGATACAATGTCCTATCTGCAGGCTGGGAGCCCAGGAAAGCCTGTGGTGTAGTTCAGTCCAGGCACAAAGGCCTGAACACCAAAGGAGCCAATACTTTAAGTCCTAGTCCAAGTCTGAAGGCCCTGGAACTAGCAGCCCCAGTGTCAAAGAGCAGAATTAGATGGCTACCTTGGCGCAGGCAGAGAGCCAATGTGACCTTCGTCTACCTATTTGCCTGTTGGGGGCCTCAGCAAATTGAATAATGCCCACCTGGATTGCTGAGGTGGTTTACTCAATCTGCAGATTCAAATGCTCATTTCTTCCAGAAACATCCTCACAGACACCCCCAGCCATCATTTTTACTAGCTATCTGGGCATCCCTTGGTGTAGTTGACATATGAGATTAACTACCACAAGAAGAAATCATCAGAGTGGCAGAAGGAGATTCAACATTACAACCTAGAAGCCCAGAGTGGGAGAGGGGGGGAAGGCTTGGAAGGGAGGGGGAAGGGAGCACACTCACATGCTGTGCAAAGGGGGAAGGGGAGGGTGACTAAGAAAAGATGGCAGATTAGAGGCCATCGGTGACCTTTGAGAAAGTCATTTTGATGGTAGAGAAGAGGTGGGGAGGAGAGGCAGCAATCAGATTACAGCAGGAAGTGGGCAGCGAGGATGTGGAAGCAGCAGTAGAGACTAGCTTTGGGGGATCCAGTCGTGAAAGCAAGTCTGAGGAATGTAGTTCATAGCCTCGCCAACTAGACAGAGATAGCTTACCATGATGGTCTTTGGAGTCAGACCACCATGACCCAACACTAGCATCTCCACCACCTAAAATTTGTATGACGCAAATTGTTTAATTTTGTGCAGACTCAATTATCTTGTTTGGAAAACAGCTGTAAATAATACCTCCAGCAAAAAATTGTGAGGATCAAATGAAATAGAATAGATAAATTGCCTGTTTTCACTGTCTGGTACACGGTAAATGACGTAGGTTTTGAGGCAGAGATGTCAAGGAGCTTTGGAGTCCTACTTTCCAATAAACAGGATTGACAGGTAAAAATGCAGGATTTGCACATAGCTTTGCATTGCAAATTAGAAATAGTTTTAAATATAAGGGTGTCTTAAATACTGCATGGCCATATATTCCAAAAAAAACCTGTTTTGTTCAGTTTCTACTGCTACTGTTAGCAAATTATCACAAACTGAGTCAATTCAGTGACACACATTCATTATCTTACTGTTATTTAGTTCAGAAGTCTGACACGCTTCTCAGTGGCTAAAAAGCTGGGTGTCAGCGGGGCTACATTCTTGCTGGAGGCTCTAGGGGACAATTTATTTTTCACCTTCCCACCCCAACCGCCCCCCCAACCTCCACCCCTGAGGTTACTCACATTCCTTCACTCACAGCCTTCTTCTGCCATCTTGAAAGGCAGCAACGCTGAAGCCTCCAACCCTTCTTCTTTAGTCACAGGTCCCTCTGATTGCAGGTGGCAACGGGTTCTCCTCTTTTAAAGGCTCGCTTGATTTGATTGGACCCAGCTGCCTGAGCCAGGAGATACTCCCTCAATGCAAGCCCCAATAGCTTAATCACATCTGAAAGTTCTTTTGCCATTAATTTAACACATTTACAGGTTCCAGAGATTAGGAGCTGGACTGCTTTTGTGGGATGTTATTGTTAATCTAAAAGCCTAATTGAACTAGGTGACCCCTTATTGCTCAATCTGGTGACTGTGACTCCACCCATAAAAGTTCTGTGATTCATTGGAAGGAAAAACAAGGCTAATTTCCCTGGCCCCTAGGACCCCAACTACACACTTTGTCACTTCCTCTTTCCATTCTACAATTCCCCCATATGCATCTCCATCCACGCTGCATTATGTGAATGCATTTGTGTTCAAAATTTTATAAATGAGATCTGTAGCTATTTGAAGAAAATTGTGTAAAGAAAATTCTACTTTATCTTGACTTTCATTATAAAATAACACTTGACATGTAATAGGAATTAATAAGAAAAACAGAAGCCATTTTAGGTATTTCAGGAAAAAAAAAGGAATTTAATACAAGGAATTGGATGCATGCAAGAGCCCCGGAAGGGCTGGAGGAGGGTAGGTCAAGGGAAGCAACACAGTTTCAGGTTTGCTGCTAGGTTTTCAAAGACCGGAAGCTTCAGGGACTACAGGAAACTGCCGGTACTGGTCTGAGGCAGATGATTCAAAGGGAAATGTCTGGGATCTAATACAAACTCTAATATCTGTTGCACCCTACAGATTTGCCCATGTCTGGCAGAGGAGCAGTAATGTGGTTTCTACTTCTCCTTCACCTTCCAAATCCCATGCAAAGGGTTTTCAACATCAGTCTCAAAACTCTGCTGGCAAGCGGTGCTGGGAAATGTAGTTCCCAGACTTCCAGCCCTAACAATTAGAAGGAATTGCATAATAGAGCTGGCCTATTTAGCTAAAGAAAGAAACATCCCCAAAGGATTGAAGGGAGAAAACTTTTGACAAAGGAAAGAGCAAAACAATCACCAGTGCTTAGATTCTCGGTTATTATAAAAAACCGTAATCCCTAAGTGTTGTGTACTCATCTGCAACTTTTTGTTTTAAAACCATACTTCTTAAATTTGCTGTGGCTGTCCCATTGTCTTCTGGGCTTATCCTAGCCCTAGGATTTCACTGACTACACACTCTTGGCCATCAGAATTTTGTTTTTCCTGTCTAAAGAGGCAACATGTAAAAAGAAAAATCTTGGTAAATAGGTTTGTTTCCAGGCTAATTCCTGAACCATAAGATATGACTATTTTATTATCTATTGTTGTGAAACAAACTACACTTTAAACCTTAGTGCCCTAAAACAATACCCCCCCCCCTTTTTTTTTTCAGAGTTCTTTGGGTTTGCAATGCAGGGAGTGAGGATTCTGCTGGGTTCTTCTGCTCCCTGTGCTGTCAGCTGGATCACTCAACTACTCAGTTAGTGGCCGCCTGGGCTGGAAGATCCAGGGGACTTCTCAATGTCTGTCTAGTGCTTCGGGTGCCCCTCAGGTGGGTAACTTAGGCTTCCCCACAGCTCAGTGCCAGCTGATCAGACCCTGGCTTCCCAGAGGAAGAAAGTAGAAACTGCCAGACCTCTAATAGCCTGTGCCTGAGAGTCAGTCCCAGGATGTCACTCCACCAGACTGTATGGGTTGAGGCACAAAATCCTGATTCAAGTAGAGGAGAAATGGGCTCTACTTGAAGGGCAGGAAGTATGTGCTTACAGAGAGGGAAGGAATTATTCAATAGCTGTCTTTGCATACTCATTGGATTCTACTCTCCGAGTAATAATAACCTTGATATTTATTCTCTTATTCTATCCTCACTTCACAATTTGAGGCCTGACCTTGACTTTTATCTTTATTGCTTCTTCTCCATCAGTGGTCTCTTAGCATGTTTTGCTTATGCAGCCTATTAATAATAACCGAGCAAGCATTTCATACACGTCTCCACAGACAAAGGGCCATCTGTCCTGTGACATTTTATGTAAAGGACTTGAACATCCACTGACTTTGGGTCCCATATCAAATCCCCAGGGGTACTGAGAAAGGACTGTATGTATGTGTATATATGTATAAAACCCACCTTGAACAACACAGGAGTTAGTGGCGCTGACCCTCAGTGCAGTCGGAAACCTATACGTAACTTTATACTGGCCTGGATGGTGGTGTACTCCACAGTATTTAATAAAAGAAACCCTTACATAAGTGGATTGGCACAGTTTAAACCCATGTTGTTCAAAGGTCAACTGTATCCTACATATATTACTACATACATATACAAGAGACACATATACCACTGCCAATCTATTTGTTAAATATTAGTAAAGTTTAATGTCATTTTATTTTATTTTATTTTATTTTGCTTTTTAGGGCCACACCCATGGCATATGGAGGTTCCCAGGCTAGGGGTTCAATCGGAGCTGTAGCTGCCGGCCTACACCACAGCCTCTGCAACACAGGATCCAAGCCGTGTCTGCAACCTACACCACAGCTCATGGCAACGCTGGATCTTTAACCCACTGAGCAAGGCCAGGGATTGAACCCGCCACCTCATGGTTCCTAGTCATATTCGTTTCCGCTGCACCACGATGGGAACTCCATAATGTCTTTTTATTTTATAAGTGTAAATGTAAGCAGAAGGTTGTGTGCTATTTTTCACACTCCACTCTGAGGATCACTCACTATCCTTCTGTCTTGGTCTCATCGCTTTCTTAGGTTTTTTCATCAAATCCTTACCCTTGCAAGTCCCTTCTGCTACCCACAAAGTGATGCTGAGATTTTTCTCCCCCTTTTTATCCTCTTCCTATTGCCTGAATATATATCAAATATCTAATAAAGCTTGGCGTTGTTCCACGGTTCATAGTAGAGAGTTAAGAAATATATATATTAAGTACTTAAGCATTATGAAATCTTAAGGCTGATAGTTGGGTAAAGCAGACATGCTCTTCTTTTCTAAGTGCTGTCAGTTACAAGTTTAGGCCTCCAATATTTGTATAAATATATACAGGTACTCAGACACCCTTACCCCTCTGGGAAAAAAATCATTTGAGAATTAAACAGTGAAGAGAATTATGTTCTCTCATAGAGTGGAAGACAGAATAATTTCAGTTTACAATAGGCAGGTGTGTGCCTTTCCATCTCTGTGTCTCCTGAGTTCTAAACAATACGTGCTTAATAAATGTTTGTTAGACAAAGGCTGGCCTCTTACACCTGACTATCCAAATACTTTCAGCCTTTTTTAGTTTGCAAGTACCGAGACACACAAATAGGTACATTTTATAGTACAAAAATCAAACTCTAATCATCATGTAAAATAGAAAGAAGGTAGAACAAAAAAATAATAGGTTGGAAGTCACAGTTACAGGGACTCTACCCTTTTAGTTTTGAGTACAAGTTAATTCCCTTCTTTAGGGGAAAAATGTGTGTGGGATGTGGAAACAGAAGGGGAGACTTGAGGCAGGGAGAAAGGGTGGAAGGATTTTAAGGGATCGATTGTGATCCGCTGTGCCTATCTCGGCCAGGATGCGCTCCAAACAGACCTCAGTAGAAAGGAAGTTGGAGAAGGAGGCCAGCTTCCTTTTTCATCAAACGTGAAGCTGCTGTGTGCACAACCCTGAAGTCCAGGCTGCTAAGGGATCTGATAGCTGAGGCAGAAGCAGGGGAGAAACTGCTAATAAGGCAGGAGCTCCGGGAAGCCTGTGGGCTGCCCAAGGCCTCCCTGCAGGCAGTTCTAGTGCTTCTGGCTGCCAGATGTAATGCATAGCTCAGGGGCCTGATTCGAGGCCTGAAAATGGGAGCGGGGGTGGGGCGGGGCTCTCCCTTTCTAGGCCTGTCTAAGTGAACACGATTTCTGTCTGGTTCCCCTCAGCTTCGAAAGAGAGATTGGAGGGCTTGCCTACAAGGCAGAGTCCTGTGGAACTTTCTTAGTTGGTATTTTGAAATAAGCTCTTGAGGCAGCACATCAGGCAAATGCCGAGAAGCAAGAAATACGTGCAGGGGTGTGTGTGGGAGGGGAGGCTGGAAGGGAACCTGGCTTTTGACTGGATGCCATTTGTTCCTTTCCTTTCAGCCTGCTGTCCCTACTGTTTTTACCAAGACATTTTTTTTTCTCCCTCAAATGCAAAAGCTAGAGCTGTATGGCCCATCCATCCCTGGCCCTTTAGACAAACAAACCACGGGCTGCACTATGGCCAGGAAGCAACAGTCCAGCTCCCGCTGAAGGTGCTGACAGCTCACCTCAGGGCTCCCTTCCAGCAGGCAGGCAGGGGAGGGAAGCTTCTGGGGCTTCTGCCATTCGGCACTGGAGAGTTACCCTTATTGAGACTTTAGGAAACAAAATCAGGATATTGCTGAGCAGATTTCAAACAGATTTCAGTCGGTTACAGGGAAGAAATTGCTTTTAGGTTTAGCAAAGTCTGTGCTCCCTAAGCCAGGCCCTGCTCCCCAGCCCCTGGGCCTCGGCCCCTTGCCTGAGAAATGAAAAGATTAGGCCAGAGGGTCTTTAAAGCCCTTCTGCTGCTCAGACTTCCTCTGATCCCATGAACCTTTAATGGTCAGGGACCATGGAGAGAAGCGGAGGCCTGGAAAACCCAGAAAATTAGAAAATCCCTAGATAGGTTTTTCCCCTTGGGCTGTCATTCCTTGATTTGGAAAGTGCATGTGCCACCTTGTGAAGCCACACAATACAGATCTGACTCAGAAGGTTTCCACGTTTCTCCATCCTCACCCCTGAAATCCTGAAAAGGTCTGCTGGCCTTTCAAACAGATATAACTGCCTGCTTTAGCCTGGGCTGCTGCCCTACCCCCATCTGACCTGACTTTCCGGTTTCTTGATCTAGTTAGCACTTTTTCTCTGGCTGGGATGGGGGTGATGCTTTGTATAAAAGCCCTTTCTGCAGGAAAGGGCTGCAGTTCCCCTTGGCATCCTCCTTTGTTTATTTAAATGACTGCCCACATGTATTTAACCGTACAGTTTTACATCAAGTGCTAAGAAGCCTTTTCTTAATATTTTATAGAAGGACTTGAAACATAGGGACTTTCTGTTGATACTCATAGCAGAGCACAGCCAAATCTAACTCCTCAATAGACACATTAAAACTTGTTTAGAGTTTCAAGGCTTAATGGCCAAAATGAGGGGAGAGAAAAGGGTATGTTTATTTTTTTTTTAATTTTTTTGCTTCCATGATCTTTTAATAATTATTTTCTTTTTGAATAAAATATTAAGAGAATAAACTTAAAAGACTATATACCTCAATCCTTTGCTTCAAATGCAGGTTGCTCTGGGATGAAGCAGAAAAATACGTATTATTAACACCAGCAGTTTTTTTTTTTTATTACTCAATGAATTTTGTTACATTTATAGTTGTACAATGATCATCACAACCCAATCTTGCAGTATATCCATCCCAAACCCCCAGCCCATCCCCTCACCTCCCAACCTGTCTCCTTTGGAAACCATGAGTTTTTCAAAGTCTTTGAGCCAGTATCTGTTCTGCAAAGAAGTTCATTCTGTCCTTTTTTTTAGATTCCACATGTGAGTGATAGCATTTGATGTTGGTGTCTCACTGTCTCACTTAGCATGATGATTTCTAGGTCCATCCATGTTGCTGCAAATGCAAAAAAATTATTTCTTTTCTCTTAATGGCTGAGTAATATTCCATTGTGTATATGTACTACATTTTCTTTGTCCACTTTTATTTTATATAACTGAATGAAAAATACATTTGCAAAATAGCAAATAAAATCTAATGCAGTTTCATGCACCCAGAAGGGGATGGCGCCTGATTTGGAGGGATGCTTGCTATGTCCACATAATCTTCATTTGCAACTTCTGGGATGGCAGAAATGAGCTAGCTGCATGCAATTTCAAGTTACAACTTTTTTTTTTTTTTTCTTTTTTGGCAGACCCTTGGCATATGGAGTTCCTGGGCCAGGGGGCCTATGCCTCAGCTGTGGCAACATCAGATCCTTTAACCCTTCTGGGGATCGACACTGCATCCTGCAGCTGCCAGAGATGCTGCCGATCCCATTGCGCCACAGAGGGAAGTCACATCTTAAACAGGACACTGAAAGGGACAGAGTTACTGACCAGATTTTGAAATAATCAACATGATACATAAAATAACACCATGCCATCTCTCATTTTGTTCCTCTTACAGATCTGAACACATAGGATAGGTATTATTAGCCCCATTTTACAATAGGAATACGGACTCTAAGATAATTGAGGTATTCAAACTATCAAGGCTATCTAAAGGCTATCTAAAGCCTGAATGAAGACTGGAAATCAAGTCTTTCCTCTCCCCCCCCCCACCCCCTTGCACTGTCTAAAACATGGATCTTCTTTCTGGAGGACATGGCTTGATCCTCCACACTCACCTGCCCCTGGATCGAAAGAGTGGAAAAATGAAAGAAATGGGGGGAGGCGTCACCTCAGGGTTAAAACTCCTCTCAAAGTGATTTGATTATTGCTTTGCTGTGCTCAAAAACTGCTTCGGCTTCCAGGATTTTCTCTGAAACCCATAATCACAAGACCCATAGCTCCTTTTGTCATTCATGTGTAACTGCTTACAAGTGCATGGACAGAGTCCAACACAAGGGTCACCTTTCTTTGTCTAAGATGATAAAGCTGCAGCTTTCATGAGTTATTCTGGGGGAGGGGGCACTCTTTCCAGTAGCATTGTCTTGGTAGCCATCTTTCTTGCTTTAACCATGTCCTTTAATAGATGCAGAAGTATTGAAACTCTTGGTACCGACTAGTGGGACTTTTTCATGTTTAATGTGAAACAAGGAGAAATTAAGAAACTTGAATTAACTTAAATATGAATTTGGAAAACAGATTGACATTCTCACTTTTTCTAATTCAATACTTTAAGAAAAGGTACAAGGTCAGTTCTGATTCTGCACAATTCAACTGGCAAAACTCATTTTTGTCTTAAAGTTCAGTTAAAAGCACTGCCGATCAGTTTTCTTTGGGGTTCATGTCAAGGATTCTATTTTTTTACAGTTGTGTTTTGTTGAGGTCCTGGAAAAGTCTATGAATATTCAGAGTATAAAGTAGATCTAGAAAACAAAAATAAAAACCCTCAAGAATGCTAAAATCTTTTGAAAAATACTAAACAATAGGCTTCTGATGTTCATGATTTAAACAAGATGAACTGAAAAGTTTGTCAGTTCACTTTGGATTGAAAAATTGCAGACCCTTCTTTTTCTAAATTTCCCAAATCATTTCCTTCACAATGGTTTTTTTATGCCCAAAGCATACCATTTCATCCTCTGAAGAACTCTGTCCTGACGCGAACTTTGAACTGACGTGGCAGAAGCAGTTTCTGGTTCTGTATTTTGGAGGGATTGGTGGGGGAGGTTTTCAGAGAGGTCACATTGAAAAGTCTGGAATGCCCAAGCATATGTGAGCAAAATTTCCCTGAGACAGAGAACCTGAGTAGCAGAACAAAAAAGGGGTGTGCAAACAACAGACTCTGCTCCAGGGGTGTCCCTACTTTTGGCATGACTTTTAGCACAGTTATCTGGGGATACTGCTTTGGCAAAAACAGTTTGGTGGTTTTTAGTGTTACTAGTGGTTTGAAATGCCTTTTCTTCCAGTTAAGCAGTTTTAATGCAACATCTCTCAGCCACAAAAGAGCTCAACCAAATGCCTTAAAAATGAACGCTTCCTTTGGACTCTTGCCTTTCTTCATCATTATCACACACACACACACCCTCGTGGGAAACTTCACATATCTTCTAGTCTTCATCCCACTAGAGCTGATTGTTTGGATATTATTATCAATTGCATTGCTTTATTTCAGTTAAAAACAATTTACTGTAATCACTGAAGATGTCTATTCATTACAGGTCCACTAAAGCAGCAGCTTTTATTTATTAATATTTTTAATTGAAATGTAGTTGATGTACAATATTATGACAGTTTTAAGTGTACTAAAAGTAGGTTTAAAATTATTTTATGGAGGTATAGTTGATTTATAATGCGTTCATTTCTGCTGCATAGAAAAGTGATTCAGTTATACACACACACTATATATATAGTGTGTATATATATATATAAACATATATATTCTTTGTCATATTCTTTTCCATTATGGTTTATCACAGGATATTGAATATAGTTTCCTGTGCTATGCAGTAAGGCCCCTTTTTTTATCCATTCTACATATAATAGTTTGAATCTGTTTAATCTCAAACTCTCAATTCATCCCTCCCCTTCCCACCTCCTTGGCAACCATAAGTCTGTTCTTTATGTGAGTCTGTTTCTGTTTTGTAGATAAGTTCATTTGTGTCATATTTTAGATTCCATTGATAAGCAATATCATATGATGTTTGTCTTCCACTAACTTCACTTAGTATGTTAATCTCTAGTCCACCCATGTTGCTACAGATGGCATTATTTCATTTTTATGGCTGAGTAATATTCCACTGTGTATATGTACCACATCTTCTTTATCCATTCATCTGTAGATGGACATATAGGTTGTTTCCATGTTTTAGCTATTATAAATAGTGTAAAAGAGCAGATTTTAAATCAGATTTCAAAGGCTTTTCAGTGCCTCAGTTTTCTTACCTGAAAAAATGGGGATGGTAATAGGACCTCTCTCAAAGAGACTGAGAGAATTATAATGAGAATATTCCAGGTGTCATACGTGTTCTGTAAGTGTCCAATACAATTATCTTAATTTCAGACAGACCCCTTTCATTCTTTGTGCCAGGGTCTTGCTGGACAGGGGAGGGGGACCAGGTGGATACTGAGATGCACATCCTAGGACACCTCTGAGAGGAGGTGGGAAAAAACTCAGTGACCTGGTTTCTGGTTAGCTGTCCTTCAAGGAAACTTCCAGTCTCCCTCAGTTTGTCCTAACTGCAGAAGTGTAAGTTTTCCCTTTCAGATCAAAGAATAAAAAGGAGCCCCATGGCTCTACTTCCCTGCCAATCCCAAACTCCACATTGGCTCAGCTTATGAGGGGAAAACTTCAGCCTCTTCCTTCATGTTAATTTGAATAGCTGCAATCAAGCTGAAGGAAGAGAGCAGGTGTTTCTCTTCACTTTATAAGGCAGCCCCTCTGGGGGCAAGGAGAGAAACTCAGAATGAGATTGGCAGCTAGGAAGAGGCTAAGACCCACTGGCCTTTATTTATGGAAGTGCCTGTACCAGCACCATCTTGCCAAGTGAAGTGAGTCCATTGCTACCAGGGGAAAGAAGTGACAGAGGCAGCTCCCAGGCATCCTGGGATGCTGTGTGCATTTGCAGCTTGAAGAGGAATTTCTCATCCCTCTCCTGTTTTCTTTCTGCACGCCTACTGGTACCCTACAGAACCACCTGCAACCTCTTCCTGGATCCTCCTCTGTGTTGCCCCCAAAGCTTTTTTGTCCTTTTTGGTTTTATTTCTTAGGATCTGAAAATGCTCTATCCAAAGATATTAATTTTTGTTTCTTTTTTGTCATGCTCATGTTTTTGGTTTGTTTGTTTTGTTTTTGTTTTTTTTTTGTCACATAGGGAAAATGAGGAAGCTAACTGCTCTGTCTCTCTCTGTCTCTCTCTCTCTGTAAGGAACTCAGTCAGTGCAAGACCAACATGGAACTCAACTGACTCAACTGGACAACTGACCTCAAGACCTATGATCTGTCTCTAAGATTATCCAGCCTATAAAGAGCACCAGAACTTTCCTGAGATCCCTGCCAGCTGGGCATAAATCAAGATTTAGCATACAAGAGGTGGGCTCTTATCAGATTTCATAGAATAATTAACAAATTGAAGGCATCTCCCCTGCCTGCTTTCAAATATCCACCTGGAAAAAAAATATCTATTCTTACCCTGAGCCACAGAGGTTAATGCTTAAAGACTGCTCCTGTGTGCACTTCACCTGCTGGCAACATAACCTTGAGCTCAGGGCTTCATCTTCTTGCCCCTCAGTTTACTCATCTGTAAAATGGAGACAGGAATTGTATCTGTGGCAGGTACACTGTCTGGCAATAGTAAATATTACCATCCTGCCACAGAGAAGAAGCTTCCAATTTCTCAATAGCTCAATATTTAGGTTTATATAAATAAGCATAATGCCTTCTCTACTGTGCATTTCTGTCCAAGCATCTCACATCACTGGTTCTCCCCTCAAGGTCCTGTTCCTGGTGGTCTTCTCCCCATCCCTCGTCCCCTCCCAGGTTGAACTCTCCACGTGCTTCTGTCCAAAAAGATCTCTCCTGCCCCCTCTCTAGCTCATTTTTGCTTTTCACTTTACTGCGCCCTTCTCTAAATATCATGTGGAACTCCAGAGCGGTTTCTTTTGAGCTACCTAAAAAGGCAGGCATACTGCTAGGCACATGCTGGAGACACACAGTGGATGCTGGTGGGAGGGTGCGTCATGCCTGGCCTAATGAGACCTTTCTTAGAAACTTTCCGACGTGAGCACAAATCAGCTTGTGATCACCCAAGTGGAACCTCAGGCTGCGCAGTGAGATTTGCAGATCCCAAGCACAGGACTGTGAAATCCGGGAAGGGAGCGTGCTCTGCGTGCCCAGGCATTCCAATAATAGTTGCAGCTGAGGAGGACGGCACTGTGACTCACGTCCCAGGGCGCACGTACCCCGGCAGCGACGTGGGCGGGGACACTCACCCCAGCGTGGAGGGGGATTTACCTGGGGAGGCCGGACAGGGCGACTGCAGACACTGACTCGGGAGGGAGCAGGGGGCACTAGGGCAGCCGCGCTGACTCACACAGGAAAGCTAGAGGGCAACGACCAAATTTGAAAGAGCAAGTCGCCTCCGTCAGAGAAGATCTCAGAGAAACAGGAAGCATGATCAGCTGGTACCAAGCTCAGAGCAAGAAATTCAGCTGTCCTCCTGCCTTTGTTCTCGCTGAAATGTATCAAGATGAGCTTCTGCTATTCTGCGAAGGGAGACGCAGCATCCCCATTCCGCGTGGACACAGCAGGCATCTGCAAAGCCTGCCAGGAGAATCCTGGGTCAAGCTCATTACCTCCCTCACGTGGAATCACTATAGCTAATAGGATCAGTCTCAGTTTTATGGGCTGTAATGAGCTGAAATGTGGCCAGTGAGGGGGTACTCTGCCCACCAAAATGAGAGCCAGGGTACCAGCCAGAATCAGTCCAGAGGAAAGGGGGTATTTTCTAATGTGTCTACCCAAAGGAGGACAGCTTTATTTGTAATTCACATAAAGACAGCCTACTTGCTAGCAGTGGCCCTGTTTACTGAGCACCGACTCAACACAGCCTATGCCCAACTGTGTATGGATTGGGAGTTCGGGATTAGCAGAGGCAAACTATTATATATGGGATAAACAGCAAGGTCCTACCATCCAGCACAGGGAACTATATTCAATACCCTAGGATAAACCATAATGGAAAAGAAAAAAATACATATGCACGACTGAGTCACTTTGCTGTACAGCAGAAATTAACACAACCTTGTAAATCAACTATACCTCAATTGCATTTTTAAAAAAACTTGGTACACACTGTCACATGTAATTCTTACAGGAATTCTAAGAGGCCAATTCTTTCAGTATCCTTTTTTGTGGATGTTCTGTCCTCAGAGAGATAGAACTATCTGCCTAATACCACACAGCTTTCTCTGTCATATTTGGACTTTGACACAGGCCCCGCTCCCTCCCAATATGATTTTATTTTGTGCTAAATGACAAGGATAGTGATTTAAGTCTTGAGTCATTGAGATGTCTTTTTGTAGCCTGTGTTCTCAGGGGTGTCTTGGTCAGCCTGCTGTACCTACAGGGTGAACTGGAAACGGCAGAGGATTAAGGAATCCTTGGAGAGATTGTCTCCATTCTTCCAGGGCCAGGCTGCCCCAGGGCCCACCCATGGGTAGGATGAGACCGAAATGTCCTTGGCTGAGTAGCTGGTCTGGGTGGGAGGTCCCTGGCAACATAGGGCAAGGGGCCCTCTTGATGAATGTAGCCTTGCCACTGCCCTGTTCCCTCAATGCCCTGAATGGGTGGACCTTTCTGCTATGCCCATGGTTTCCACGGTGCTCTCCAGGAAATGACAGGATAACCTGCCCCTTAAATGAAGCCATTGCTCTCAAGAGAGAGAACAACCTATAGTTCAGAAGCTCTCAACAATCCGTGCCCTTCAAATCATATCCCCAGCCTAAGAACTGATATGGTAACAGGTTCCCCAGGTCATTCTGAGGTAAGTAATTCTTAGGACTATTCTTCACAAAACACTGCTCTGGGCCTTTTGTATTATGGAGTGTAGGCCATCACACCAATTAAATAAAATGAAGAAAACTAACACTGAAAGTCTCCTTGTCAAATGAATACCAATAACGCTTGGTGTCTTGGTGTCCCTCGTGGCTCAGTGGGTTGAGGATCCTGAGTTATCACTGCTGTGGCTCAGGTCATTGCTGTGGCTCAGGTTCGATCCCTGGCCTGGGAACTTACACATGCTGCAGGCATGGCAAAAAAAAAAAAAAAAAGAAGATGTTTCCATTTTTAATCTGGAACACATTTAGATATGTGCATATGTAGAGAAACACCATATAGGTCTTTAACTTACATGATTTCAATTATATAAGCTCTCTTTTACATACTTAAAAATGCTATAAAATTATATTGTGCATACACACATATTGCATATTTATACAAACACAATACTGGGCAGGGTTGTATGCCCAAAACCTTGTATAACTACACTGTATGGATGATTTAAAATTGTTTTTTTTTAATAACTTGTGCTTTATTATTATTATTATTATTATTATTTTGTCTTTTCATCTTTTCTAGGGCCGCACTTGCAGCATATGGAGGTTTCCAGGCTAGGGGTCCAATCGGAGCTGTAGCCACTGGCCTGCGCCAGAGCCACAGCAACACCAGATCCAAGCCACATCTGCAACCTACACCACAGCTCATGGCAACGCCGGATCCTTAACCCACTGAATGAGACCAGGGATCGAACCCGCAACCTCATGGTTCCTAGTCCGATTCGTTAACCACTGCACCATGACAGGAACACCTAACATTTTTTCTAATGTACCTTGATGGCATCTGACTTGAGAGCCTAAGCTCACAGAAGATGAGATTCTACTATAATTACTATTGTGTTGCCAGGGTGAGCAGAGGAGTTTAAGAAAAAGAATGTACATTTGAAGACAGATTGCTAAGGGATTGAATCCTGGACTTGGAACTCTGTATCACTCAATGTGCAATACTTACTATTCGGTGTGTACATGCTACAGCCCACAAACGTTTACTTACTTAGTTCTATACACTCAGACCAAGCACTTCAGTAGCATTTATGTGAAATAGAAAATGTCTATGATACATCCCTAAAGACTCCTAGACAACACTTTCCCAATATGTGTTCCAAATTTAGCAAAGGCTTCTTTAGCCATTTAAACTTGGAATAGTCTATATGTTATCCACTCCTCCTTGAGAATCGTAATCTATTGACCTGCTAAAGGATCAAGAAATCCTACAGTAAAAATACCTGTTTAACTTGGTTTAGCCCAGTTTACTGGCATGTTATACCCCTTAATATGTATTAATGTCCCAGAGCCGAAAATACACTTTGGTAAATGTTTCCAAAATACGCAATTTAGGAGAGCCTTAGTCACTGCTGGCCACATTACTCTGCCTTCTAGGAGCCCCTGGCTGAGCAGATAGGTTCCTGTGTAACTGCTGGGTATCAGCACAATGAAAGTCCAATTCTGGGTATCGCCAGCATCAGAATCACCTCAGATGCTATATAAAATGTGGTTTCCTTGGTTCCACCTCAAAGCTGAGTTACATAAGGAGGCATCACAAGCATCAAACAAATGTTTGCAATGCATCGTGTAGGTGTTAGGAGTTAAATGCAAGCCGGCAGTAGTAACGAAGCCCCAGGTACTTCTCCCTCTCAATCTCCAAGCTTCTAGAGCTGATTTAATGTGATTCAAGAGACAGAAGGAAATATTTCCCTACCTCCTCATGTTGGAAGCTCTAGTGGGCATTTAAAGGGGTGCCATCTGTCATAGTTTAGTGTGGGGTCTTTTAATCAGATTGCTTTCCTGCCCCAGGTGCTCAGGCAATGGGCAGCTTGATCTCTACAGGAGTAGTTTCTGCACAAGGGCTGTCACTTGGGACCACTGTGCTCTGTGACCTGACTCCTAAACACAGACGTACTCTTGTAAAGAATGTTCCTGAAGGAGGAAATTATGAGGATACCATGCAGCCTCAGGGATGGAGGTCTGAGAAGAAAGAGTCGGCCCTTTAGTTATGAGAGGGAGTCTATTAGAGGTGGGTTTTGCTTTTCTGTTTATTTTTTTGTGCTTCTGTGGGTCCTTCTGGGTAAATTTTCTTTTCTTTTTAGGGTCACACTTGTGACATATGGAAGTTACTGGGCTAGGGGTTGAATCGGAGGTGTAGCTGCAGGCCTACACCACTCACAGCAACGCCGGATCAGAGACACATGTGCAAACGATGCTGCAGCTTGCAGCAACACCAGATCCTTAACCTACCAAGTGAGGCCAGGGATCAAACCCACATCCTCACAGATATTATGTTGGGTTCTTAACCTGCTGAGCCACAGTGGGAACTCCTATTAGAGGTGGATTCCATGCATAAGAACCCTTCTGTTAGTAGTGGTAAGAGTCTCCTTGAAAACACAATGGACCTGAATCCTTGCTCTAACTTTTTGGGATGTAAATGAGTCTCTTGAGGAACTAGATAAACCCATCCTCCAGTTTTACGATGCAGAGAGGTCCTCAAGGTCATGGGTCTCATAACTCCTCAAAATGTAATCACCTACCTCTGGAGCTAACCTGGGAGTCTAGCTCAAGATGTACCTGTTTGTTTTTGAGGAGACAGGAGATATTCTCTTGATATTTCATCTGCTTTGCTGTATAAATTGAGTGAAATTTCATCCTGACTCTGTCATCTCTGGCAAGCTATACTACATGTGCCGTGTTGTCATACTCAATAATAAATCAATTGCCTTTCTTCCTATATTGATGTAGAGACGTAGCTGTTTGGAAGCTGAACTGTTAATTCCTCAATAGTAAGACGGGCCAGTTGAACTTCTGCTGTCCTATTCCAAGCCCTGGCTTCATATATTAGGAAAACTGGGCAAATTCTATCAATTTGCCACCACCAATGGGAGCTCTCTGGGGCAAGTCTGGGAGAAAGGAAAAGGGGCCTTGGGGACTGGAGCACACTGAGTAAGAGCATGGAGGGTCATGGCAGGTGGGGGGCAGGAAGCCCCTCCTGATGTTGACCCTGGCCCTCTCTCCTCTGCACTGAGATGCTTCACTGGGCTTTTGTGAGTCTTCCCCCATGAAACCTCACTTTCACACCTTCCCCCAAATTTCTCCTCTTCCTTCTTACTGGACAGAGAGATGAAGCAATGCAGGAAGCCCATGGTACTGAGGGTCATTGGAAAAGTGTGCCTCCCAGGGATGCTCAGATCAACCTGATGCTCAGAGAGCAGGTGGGGCAGGGGCTGTCTCACTTCCTGTGACTGTGCACCCACCCTCAGGCTCCCCTTCTTCCCCTCATTGCCAACACCGCCCACTGTGACCCAGAACCAGCAGAATGGCAGTATGTGTCACAAATTCAGAAAAGTTGTTGGTGATGTCCAGGAGTCTGATTCCCTCCCAGGGAATATCTGCTTTGCAAAATGCAGAGGGAGAGAGACAGGGGTGGAGACTAGGGTCCTCAAACTGTTCCCTTGTCATTCATCTCTGGCCTCGTCCAAAGCTTGTTTAGCAAAATTGCTGGTTGAATCAGATGGTTTTTGTTGAGACAAAGGAGGCTGATAAGTGGGGGAAGGGCTACAGATTTTCAAATGGCACCATTACTGTGTGATCAAATACACCAAATTCCCTTCCAAGTGGAGTGACTGATAAATCAACTCCCCATTCCTCCCCATCCTCGCCCTACACCATACATGCTGCTATTGCTCTTCTCCATTTGGCAAGACACAGGCCAGCTGGACAGCTTCCCATACAAAGGAAGGACACCTTTCCCCTCTTTTAGCTAGCATTCCCCTTGAAAGAGCAGAAAGAAACAAGCATCAGTGACACTTCTTTCTATTACTCCTACTGTACATTCCCATGACTCATATCCATTTTCTGTCCGGCACCACGTGCACCTGCCAAGCAGAGCCCAAGTGACACTTTCTGACCAGCACTGTGTTCCAGCTGCCCCCATCTGGAGAGTTCTGTCCTGAGGTTCTCTTTGTTTCTAGGCTCTCTTTGACATAGTGACCCATTTTACCTCTTTCTGTCCAGAAGTGGCTTTCTTCAGAGGGGTTGAATCATTTTGTATCCATAACAATGCAAGCTATTCTGAAACATCAGATGCTTTCCACTGGTTCAAAGTTTTGAATGGGCTTTGAGGGAAACTTAACAAAGCAGTTACCCCTGGGTTAACACATGGTAGGAAGCTGTACAACCTGAAATATAACTTCACAAACCACCTCAAAGCCACTGGAGATAAAGATTTGGAACAGAAAGGCCATTTCTCTCTAAGTACTTCAGCATATTTCCTTCCAGTCAAGCAATAAGCCCAGTGTAACAGCAGAATTCCAGAGTCTTCTGATTTAGCAAAAAGCCACCATGTTGTCATGAATCCATCTGAGCCCCCTCACTAGTCGGCCTCATGTTACCACATATAAGAAATCAGGCAGAGATTGGTTGCTTTCTAACTGATGGGATTTGCCTTGATTCTCTCTACCACATGCAAGCAAGCAGTAATTTATAATTGCCTGGAAACCAGCAACACAAACTCTGATAAGTAAATGTTCCCTTGGAGCCAAATTTCCCCTACTATTCATGAGAGGAATTTGGATGCCCACCCTCAAGTGTCAATCATCTTCAATCATGCTGCTGTTGAATTTAGCTAATTTTATTTCCAAAGTAGCATCTCCCATTAAGCCAAATGATGCCTTCGGGCACATTATTCCTTTAAAATATTGTACTCTGTTTGAAGAGAAAATAATTTAAATGTGAAAAAAAAAGTAAGTCTATTTGGGTGGTGGGTTATATCACCAGGGTTAAGTATTTGTATTTCGAGTTACTATTTTTAATCAAAAGTTTTCAAATAATTACAGCCTAAAGGAACGATCATAAAAATTTGGACCTGAAATTTACTTACTGTAATGGATAATTACCAAAGAAGAAGTAAATAGCATTCAGGAATGGGAAAGCAAGAAACGTGATGTTGTTAAAAGCTGTCAACTTTGTGAAGCAAAAGCCCTTTTTTCTCTCTTTCCAAACTTGCCTAATGGAAAAATATGAAACTCATTTTCCTTACAGATATGTGATTAATCACTTAAGTGTTACATGTTTTCAGATTATCCATTTATTTTAACACACTAGATAGTGCTTGAGTCTAAAGAAAGAGCCCTAGAGGGAATTTTAGTGGCCAGATCATGGGTGAAGGATTTTTTTGTCAGGAAAGGTGGTGGTGGGGGGAGAATGCTTTCCCAACCCAAGTAAGATCTTAATAGCATAGATGTTTGGGAACTATTCATGAAGATGTATCAGTGAACAGAGACTAAAACAAAATACTGGATGAGCATATTTTTCAAAAGATAGTTATATGCCAGGAGTTTAAGTGGCCTCAGTACATAAGATTTGGGAATTTGGTAAAAAATAGCAAGATATGAACATCAAAAAATACCCACACGCACACACACACACACATACACACACACACACACTTTCTTTTTTTAGGGCTGCACCTGCAGCATGTGGAAGCTCCCAGGGAAGGGGTCAAATCAAAGCTGCAGCTGCCTGTCTACACAAGAGCCACAGCAACACCATATCTGAGCCCAATCTATGACCTATGCAGTAGCTTGCAGCAACACCAGATCCTTAACCCATTGAGCAAGGCCAGGGATCAAACACGCATCCTCATGGATACTAGCCAATTTCATAACCTGCTGAGCCACAATGGGAACTTCCACACCGCATACTTTTGAAGAGTTTACTATAGCCTTACATTAAGAAGGTGTGGGAGGGAGGGCAGAGCTCTGAGGTTCTTGGAGGCCCTGGAAAATAGAGGACTGTGGACCCAAGGCCACAGTCCCAGGGACCCAGACATTTAGGGAGGAAGGAAACAGGGGAAAGCCTGTAAAATTAGGTAACTAGCAGGCCACTGATGATCCTTCTGGAAGCCATTGTTCTCGTGATAAAGACCAAATATCCCAAGACCCTGGATAATCTGACCACTGTCTACCTGTCATCTCTCTCCACTGCCTCCCATCTCAACCCCAGCTTCAGCCGAAGGTCTTTAAACTTGGCATCTCCCTAGTCTGAAACACTCTCACATTCCTCTAACTGCTCTAATTAACTCTTGCTAACCCTTCAGATCTCAGCTCCATGGTCATTCCTCTGAGAAGCCCTCTGACTCCTCAGACTAGACAAGATTCCCTGCTCACACAACTGCTATATTCTCCTTTTAAAACTTCTTTTCCTAATTTATAGTTATGTGTTTGTGTGGCAGTTGATTCACATCTATCTCCCCTGTAGCTCTGTAAACACCATAAAGATGGGACCATATCTCATTGGTTTACCTTTGTTCCCAGTGCCATGTACAGCGTTTGGCACATAATATGTGCTAAATAAATGTTTATTGCTCATGTAAATGAATCAACTGATTATGTAAATGAATCAATTGATTATGTGAAAGAATTAGTAATTCTTCTCATTGGTTGTTTTGTACTGAATGTTTATGTCCCACTAAAATTCTTACATAAATGTTGAAGTCTAATCCCCATGTGATGCTATTTGGAGGTGAGGCCTTTGGGAGATAATTAGGTCCTAAGATAGAAACCTCATGAATGAGATTAGTGTCCTTATAAGAAACCTCTCCCCACCATGTGAGGACACAGCAAGAAGCCATCCATCTATAAACCAGGAAAAGGGCTCTCAAAAAACACCAAATCAGCTGGCATTTTGCTCTCAGACTTACCATCCTCCAGAGCTGTGAGAAATAAAGTTCTGTTGTTTAAGGCACCTGTCTGTGGTATTCTGATTCCAAGACATCACAGCAGCTCAGGAAAATCAACAAGCTATGAACCTTAAGCAAGTAGCTTGTTTTCTTCAAACTTCAGTTTCTTTACCTCTAAGATGGCATTGGCAATAGCAGCTTTTTCTGAGGATTGCTTTGAGAATTAAATGAAATAATACATGCAGATAATTTAGTACCTATCCAGCACACAAAACACAGTCAATAAAGGCTTCTTCTTATTACAGTTACAACTTACCTCTTTGTATCAGCTTTCTCTTTCTCTTCTATAAACTGATGATTTTAAAGCTTTCTTCTGCTTTAAACATGCTTTGAATCCTATCTAATCCCAAAAGCAAAGTTCTTTGTTTTCTGGATTTGTCAACCTGACAGCTTTAACAATCAATATATTAGCTTTTTTTCCCCCAGTTAAAAAAAAAAATTCTACAGGAACCAACAATGATTCATCAACCTGTAATGATATACATGAATTTAGGGCATGGCCATAATTATTTTATGAACTCACATTTAATGTACCAAAAGACTTCATTCTTCTCACAAGATTCCAGGAAGCACAAAGAGGGAGTGCTGTGGAGTGATCAAGCTCCCTTTTCATGTGCAGTCCTGAAGAGGGGCATGTTCTTTTGCTGGTCTAACAACAGGGTGGTAGATTATATATGCCCTTACTTGAAAGAGGAAAAAAAAAATCCAGAAACCCCAAAGTTAAGACATTCATATCACACAAGCCAAACTATTAAACAGAAGTCTGTGTGCCACGCTGTGATTTTATAACTCTGTTGAATTATCTTTCTGGAGTTCAACCCCCATGAAAGAAGTGATACTCATTACCTCATAATGATAAATTATGCATGGCACTTTTACCTCCAGTGAAAAACACAAATCTTCTTTGCTCTTATAATATGTGATGGAGAGTTTTACGCCCATTTTATGCATAAGAAAGTAGAGGATCCATGAAGGAAGATAATCTACATAAGAATCACATAGCTCACCAAGCACAAAACCAATGCCAAATAAACCCAAAGGTTTAGGCCTCATGATCCAATGCCCCACTTCCCTTTGCTTGCCTGCCAAGTCCCGTAAGTGTGAGCTATACTTCATGTTTGTTTCTCATAAATACATCCTTATTGATAATGTCAATAAAGTAAATTTCATCACCCACTTGGAATGGCTCCGACTTCATCCCAGCAGCATTTAGCCTTCCAGAAGAGCAGAACAATGCACCACAGTTTCCAAGTGCCTCTCACTTGTTGCTGGGACCTTTGCTATTGGATCATACTTCCTCCTTCCCAAACCTTAGCAAATATAATATCTTGGTCCAAGTAATTATCTCTGTAATGGAGGTAATTGCAAGGGCATGAAGGTTTTACCCAAATTCCCATATGTTTCAGTGCTTTATTTTAGGCTGACCCATACCATCGAAAAATATTCTAGCAAGAGCTGAATTAGAGAGGGACAAGATGTTAAGAAAAAACATTATTAGAACAAAAATCCAATGTTTGTATAAAGCTTTATACTTTATCAAGTTTCAACCCAGGGAGCTAAGTAGAGCAGGTCTCATTATTCCCATTTTAGAGGTGAGGAAAATGAGGTTCATTCAGATCTTCTTATTTCAAATTTCATCCTAGAGCAACAATACCACAAGATGCTTGGGTGTTTGACTATTATTGTTATTATTGCTCTTACAGCTCAAAACCAGAAGGGCTTTTGCCTGAACTTCCATCCACATAAACCATCAGAGAAATCAGAATGGGAATCATCAGCCAAATTTTACTTAAAACAATTTACTTATTATTTTTCCAGACAGACTTTGGATGAGTTATTTTAAGCACAATTATACATCAGTAAAAGTCCATAGGAACAATGGACACTCCATAGGCTTCTAATGGAGAAAGTGAATTCAGAACAGACCTTGTTATAATGTCAAAATGAAACAATGCCTGGGCAAGTTCTATTACCATTCCACAAACAAAACGAAGGAAATGGGAGAAGAAAGGAGAAAAGTAAAGTATATTTATGTCCCGCAGGGCTGGAGCTCTGGCAGGAAATTCTGAGTGAGAGGTCTGGCCGGTGCCCCAACACTTGACCCTGGGATTGTGGAGCCTTTGCATGGCCATCTCCAACCAGGCATGGGGTGGGCTCCTTCCACAGGCTCCAGAGGCCCAAGGGGCCTGAGCCCTATCCAGCTTTCCTGCATCTCACCAAAACTTGGCCACTGCACCTGTAGGGTAGCTTCTCTTCTTGCTCCTACAAGCCTTATAATCTTCCGGTTTAAAGCAGGAAGAACTGCGTCTCTCCCCTCCCCCTTCACATCATGCCCACATACAGCATTCACTGACCCCTGTCTGAGTAAGTTTGTAAATAAGTGCTCATTAGCTATGGACTGGGAACAGGCAAGGAGAAGAGACATGCTATGTGCCGGGCACACAGCAATATTCTCAAACTTAATACTACGTAAGAATCACTTAGAATGCCCATTTAAGATACAGATTTCCAGGTCCTACCTCTGGAGATTCTTATAGGAGAAGTCTGGGATGCACCCCAAGATCTGTATTTTAGTCAAACACTCCAGCTTATCTTGATGTAGAGGATTTAGGATCACTTTGAGAAATACTAGAGCGAGTGTTAAAGAACTGAATAAATGAATAAATGATAGTATCATGAATGACAATCAAAGATGGAAGGGTGTTTCTCTCATTTGCTTTACTGTAAGGATCGTTGCTACACTTCTCAAAAATATTGATCCCTAAGCCCACCCCAAAACATAGTAATCACCTCCTCCAGGGAAAGCATTTAAGAATCTAGATTCTCAAATAAGTGCCCCAAATGAGTCTTCCGATGAGGCAGCCTTGGAGAGTCCTGCCCTATAGGCTGTCTCTGTAGCTCCCTCAACACTCATTTCCTGTTCTTTGAGGCAGTAACTTGGGGTGACCACATCCAAGCAGGTACCTGAATTTCTTATTTTTTTGCTAAAATTGCTCCTTCTCTTGCTGTGTTAGAGAAAACCAGGCCCTTCAGCCATACTCCACATAATACTTCCAGTAAACAGTCTATAGCTATGGATGCAAACAGGATTTCACATAATCTGGCAAGATTTCAAAATATTTAGTCATCAGAACTCTCTGGGCACCAACTCATCCAAGTAGACAAAGAGTGTATATAATATAAACAATAAGTTTTTACCATCTAGATATCAGTCCCTAGTATAGTATTTTAAATGGTAGTTTTTAAACTGTGTAAGCCTAATAGAGCTTGGGAATGCTGATGTATTTTTAAGATCCTTACCTACTTTATCTTTGCACCCCTTTATAGAAGGTTTGGGATTGGTAAGTACCTTCAAGGTAATGCCTAGAATTTTGCTCAAGTTTGGTTAATATATCTTTCCCTGTTTAATTTGTTGCATGCTCCATGCCCTGACATCTTATTCCTTACCAGACCAGAAGTTTTTAAATGTGCAAGCCTATTGTGCCTGGGGAAAAATGTTGAACTTTTGCCTTTGTAATAAGATATGCTCCAATTACCAACTTTAGCAATTTAATATAGTTGAATAATAACTGAATGGGACACTTGGTCACTCAGTCATTATTCAAGCTCCTACTGGGGGTGGAGTGAGGAGTTGCTGGAGGCCAGATTATTCCAGGGAGGCTCAGCCACACAAATCAACACTGAAAGAATCTTTCTAAAAGCACTGTTACAAAGAAAAGATTCTGGGAAATACAAGTCAAACTATAAATTTGCAAAATGCTGCTAAGAACTCAAGTTCGGTTCTACAGAAGGGTAACATGCTTAGTGTTAAGATATTTTTGTACATGGAAAGCAGGTTGAAGGGATGAAGCAATCACCTGGTTAATCCAATCTAAGAAGTGCTTTGTAGGTGGGACATGATCCAGATCGATGAGATCATTTCCACAGGGGCCAGAGGTATGTGAATCTTCCCCTTCAACCTACATTGCATGTTGCCTTGGATTCTGACGGTGTTCCAGTATTCATTACAAGCTTCAAGCGCTTATGTTGCTTTGATGTGTACAAAGACATTTCTGCTGAAAATTTCAAGGTCTCTTATTTATATGCAAAACTTGAAGGAGCCAAGGTTTTTGTTTATTTAGTTTAGTCTTAGTTATTTTTGTTCTGTTTTGAAATGTACTATAAAGCCAATTCGCACCCCTCCCCCAGCCCCCCAGAACTAGGACCAGGACTTCATCTGCCAGTAAAGAAAATACCACATGTAGACTTTTAATTTATGTACTTAGCACATACAGTGTGTTCTATATGTTTTCTCATGAAAACCCAGGTGGCCTGGCAGCCTTAGGGAACTAGGGTGTGGTCATTCGGGAAGGCTGCCACTCCTCCTGGACGGATGAGGCTGGGCCAAAGAGCGTCAGGTCACTGATGGGACTCCTGACCAGATATGGCATTCCTCCAGGACATCTGCGCCCTGATTCCTGCACTCGGATGATCCTCATTTTGACTCAGTGTGTGAACATCGCTACAAAGAGGACTTCGAAGTTTCCTGACCCCACATCTCTACAGCCAGGAAGAATCTCATCTGCTGCCTAGACCAGGGATCTTTTCCTTACAGGATTCTTAGAAGGAGAGTTGTGGGAGTTGTGGAAGGTGTAGGAAGCCCTTAGAGATATGGACCATGTCAACAGAGGGCTGAAGATCTCATGGGATGACTCCTCATCATTCATGTTCTCTCAGATCCCTAGGGCTTTTCTTAGCCAGGTTAAGAGACCAACCAAAGGTGAAGAAAAAAGCACAGGTCTGGGACTGAAAGTTAATGAAGGGACCTTAAAGGATTTGTACTACTGTTGACAACCTGTGATGGTGATATCTACTTATCGGTAACAAAAATTTTTATCCTCTATGGGATGTTGTAGATAGAAAGGCTTATAGACAGGGTAAGTGTTCAGTGCAGTAGATGTATTTCCTTGACAGTTGATCTAGCCCAGGGATTATTCTATAAAATCACCATAGATACCACCCTCACATGGATACAGGAAGAAAACTGAAAAACACTTTTCCTAAAGCGCTGATTTTTCTCATCAAGAGTCTGGTTAGATTTCCCAGGGTTGGGACCTTTCTCCCTGCCTTGTGAGTGGGCAGAGAAAATCCTAGACTTTGCCTCAGATTTCGGCTCAGAAGACAGGACTACTGACCTAGAAAGATTCAGTGGTCCTAGCCCAAAGAATATTCAACTTTTGTTCTAATGGAATCAGAATCCTCTTTTCAGTGTCCACCATGACCTGGGTCTCTGACAAAATAGGTAGATTACTCCATAGTGGAGCTGCCAAGAGAAATTCTAAGCCACACTTAGGTAAATGGAAGCTCTCATCAGCACCACACACCCCTGAGGAAGTATCTGGAATGATCTTGGTTATTGCCTTCAATCTGAGTCTTGGCCTTATCCAACTCCTGAAATTTCCTTATTTGAGCCTGATCTAAGGACCATGTCACACCTGTACGATCAACTTGCTGACCAGCCCAAGTTCCTCACTCTAACCCCCATTCTTGCCATTTCTAGGGACACTCTCAGCCTCCGTTTCTGATTTTATCTAATCTGCCATAGCTGATTATCCAAGCTGAACACACGGCTGTGAGCCCACCCCAGGCCCATGCCCATCAGGAGGGCCTAACCTCATCCTAGGCCCTTGTTCTGGCTCAGCGCCTCGACGTCTGTTGCACAATTGGGCACCACGAGGAGCACATGACTGCCATCCACAAAGACAAAGATGGAAAATATGAGCCATCCACTTGGCAACAATGTTGGCATCTTCCTTCATGCCTGCTGCCAAGCCCTGACCAGAAAGATCTTGGACGGCTTATTGCCCAATGCGGTCAGTCCAGACTGAGGGTGGCTCAGGTCATGGCGCGTAGAGCCAGCTATGATGAGATTTACACACACAAGAAAAGGACAAAGAAGGGTTCCCAGACTCCATATCATCTTATGTCTACCAGATTTAAACTGAAAGGAAATATAGAAAATCTTCACAAAATTAAACAGAAAGCTTTACTATTGCTGTTGCTGTTATTATTATTATCATTTAGAAAATAACCAAAAAGAAACTATTCTGCTTTTTATAATTTTTGACTTGATATTCATAGGACAAACTGAATAGTTTTCTGTCCACAGAAAGCATATATGGTGTTTTTCCAGCAATAAAAGAAGCAGGACAATAAGTGAAGAAAGTTAAGTACATGGATTAGGGCATAAGCTGTAATGTAGGAAAGAGCTAGGTCATTGTTGCTGCAGAGTGCTAATCCTGTTCCAAGTGATCTTGAGAGCACTTTAAAGAAGCTAGGAAGAAAATTAAGCACTTGTATATACAACTATCTCATTTTATCTTTTCCCCAAATCTTTCAGGTTAAGAGTTCTTCCCTACACCTTACAAATAAGCAAACTGAGGCAGTCTCAAGCATGTAAAAGGTTGTTCAAGTTTACAAAGCTACAAAATGGTTGAGTTGGGAATTGAACACCGTTCACCAGATACCAAAGCTCCCAACTGTCTCTCATTAAGGCATGTCATTAATTTAGACAACTATCTCCTCACTGAAGCATATGCCAAAGGAAGTTTACCAACATTCCAAGACGATGTCATCAGCGAAAGCAAGGTCAAGTTACCATCGAAGGAGTCCTTCCAGTCCATTTCCCAAAACTGGTGTTGGAAGTGTTGGAAGGTGAGTTTGGTAATTGGTTCACTTTTAATAGATGATTTATTTTAAGCTGCCTGGCTTGATGATGCAACAAGCAGGGGAATGAGCTTGGTTTGAAGATAGATTTCTGATCTTCTGGGAAGTGTTTCTACTTTAATAAGCTTTGACTCACCAAGGAAATTCCTAAGGATGTTTAGTCACAACCTGCTGAGCTGCTAACTCTGTAAATACACACATGCCTATATGCACACATATGTACAGGAGTAAATAATCCTGTAGTCATGGCAGTGAATGCTGCTTTCATCAGGGAGCAATGCATTGCAGTCAGCAGGGGGGAAATTATTGCATAGGCAGGCAACCTCTTCCTCTTCTAACTTGAGTCCAGTGGCTGGTGACTTGCAAATTAACTGACAATAGATAGGTTAACAAAAGAAGAGAAGAGGTTTACTTATGCCCTCACACAGAATTACTCAGTGATAGATAACTCACTCAATAGACAGGATAAAAAAGTTTTATATACCAAACTAAACAAAGGGATGGAGGTGGTAGTTAGGACTTCACTGGGAAGGCAAGGAAGTTTCTGTGGGACTTTTTGATGCTAATGGCAATGGACAGTCTGCCTCCAAGGCAGTAGAATTCATAGGAGAAGCCTAAAGTCGGGTGGAGGTGGGGAGGAGGTTAATAGCAGCTGTAGAGCTTGAAAGTTATGCTTGAGCCAGATAAGGGGAGTTGAGATAAGATTTCTTTCTCTATCTTCTTTAGCTCAAATGTTTTCACTTTAAAATCAACTCTGGGGGTCTCTCCAGATTTCCCCCACTTGAAACTTCCGCACATATTTTTAAAAAAAAGAAAAAAGAAAAAAAGGAGACTAGGTTGATTGCTCTGGAGAGAAATTCAGATTAGAAGTTGCAAGGAAAGAGATATGCAAAGGGAGAGAAAAACAAAGATTAATGGTTGGAGCAGTTTCTGAATCCAGAGGGCAGCCAGTCAGGAAGATTTCCAGATGTTCAGTTTTGAAGCATCTTCAGGGAGGGTGGTAGTGGCCATGTCACAGCCATGGCTATTTCTTGGAATGGAGCATGGAAGATGCAGGTGTTCCAGTGAATTTTCTGAGTGGTCCACATTGTTGTGGTGATAAATCCTTTGAAGTTACAATATGTTGTCCAGCTTCAGCCTGCAGGGCTTCAGGAAAAAAGGCAGTTTTAGTTCTCTGTGATACCAAGTCAAGCGAGTGGGAGAAAAATTTAATTACCAACAAAATGTGTAAGACAGCAGGTAGAATTCACAAAGAGATGAAAAATAGCTCAAAGATAATGAATGGGTCTCAAATCTGGTAACAGACAAGGGAGGTTATTATTTTCCACTGAAATATAAAATTCCTTTCTACAATTAGCCCAATTTTGATCAAAGATTATCAAAGTAAGATTTCTCTTGTTTACAAACTAAGTCTAGTCTCATTAAATTTGGCATGATCATTTACATGAGTGCAGCAAAATTGATAATTGGACGATATAGGCCTTTTAAAGTTTGCTTTACTGAAACTTTTATAAAGAATCTCAGGTTGGCTTTTCAATGCCTCTTGAGGCTTGTAAGCCAAGCCATGGAGTTAGCAGACTTCATTTTCAGTATCTATATTTTGGTAATTCCTCTCTTCTTAAGGTTCCCCCAGATATTCTAAATTTCCTGGACCTGCCAGAAATTGACTTTCCTTACTCACCTATAAAGTCTAGGAAATCTATGAGCCAGGTACCAGGCCAGTTGTTCCCAAAGTTTTATAAACAGTGGCTTCAAAAAGCAATTTAATTCCTGAAAACTGGTCATATATGATTCAGTCCACATGTATCTCAAATATGACATTCCAATTAAAGCCAGTGGTATAACTACTTTGCTCAATTGTGTCCTGTTATAAAGAAAACAGATTCTTACCGATCTTATGCAAGCAACTATATTGCAATGAGAACAAGAATATTCAAGATGAGTTTCTGAGGTCTGGAAGGATCAGGTAGGGAGAAAAGGATAAATGTTTCTTTTTTGTTTGCAAAGTTACAATCTTTGAAATTGTTGTGAGTTACAGATACCTAAGAAGAAAATAGAAAGAGGTTTCTTATCTCCAGAAAAACAAAATATTTAAGAACAAGCAATATTCCAAACAAAAAATCCATAAAAATTACTATCATTTTTCATCTGTTTTCATTTTTCATTGTTTCATATGGCAATTCTTGTTCCATTTGATCCTGGCTTAGCAGTTTTGTGAACTCATCAGCTTTTCTGTTAGAGGTCTGGAAATCCTTACTCAGTCCAGTGGTACAATCTCAAGTTTATTTAAGCAACACCATCAGAATACTATAACAAAACACCTGTCATAGATTTTTCCCGTGGTCCTGTGAGACATCCCTTTCATTGAAGATGAAGTATCCAGCTTGTAGCTGATTGCAAGAGCTTTTAGCAAAACATCAGAATAAAACAATAACTATCTGTGAATGACAAAAAATATAAAATGGCCACTGTTAAAGTCTGATGAAAGTTCATTACAAAAAAATGCTGCAATTGACAAATTTCTTTATGTCTGTGACATACTGTTTTAGATAATAACTGGAATTATGACTGATAAAATTCTATCAGGATATATTATAGACAATGAGGACATTGACAAAGTTCTAGGAACTTCATAGAATTTATGAAGTAATTATATCAATAATATTTAGGCATACAAATACCTAGGAAATATCAAGCTCCTCTTCCCCATTCCCATTTGACAAGGCTTCCAAAGCAATTTACCTTATAAAATAATCTCAATTAATTAAAGACCTCCCCTTTTACAAGGTGAGAAGGCAAATCCTTTGAGATTTTTCCAGGGATCATCTGGAAAAATCTCAAAGTCAATTCCAGGTCAAAAAGACTTCATTTAGAATTAGATTTTGAGAAGTTGTTCAAAATGTCAAAAGGTTTATACGTGTGATTAAATAGAATCATAGGTCAGTTGTATTTTTTTAAGAAAAAATACTTGTTCTTAAATAATCAAAGACATGGTGAAACACTGGAAATTATTCCAATAAGACACAGAATCTTTGTTTCCTAGATAAATGACCCAAAAGGGAAAGAAAACCTTTTATAGTCTCTTATTATGAACAGACCAATAGTCCTAGAAACTTTGTCTTTTTAAGAGAGAGAAAACCAAACTCTAGTGTTGCATCAGTAAACTAATGATATGAAAACTCATTTAAAAAACTTGCAGTAAATGTATTCAATCTTAGCCAGCCTGACCAGTGAGATAAGATTCTCTATGTGCCCCAACACATCGCCGCCCCCCCATCTTTAAAACTTTCTGTATTTATTCATGTTTTTGTCTCTCACTTTTTTCCTTTTCCTTCTGGAACAATCTTTAAACAACTACTTTAGGACAAAATTACTCTTTTTTTTTCCCTTAACAAAAACAACCCTACATCCCTTGAACACTTGCATTTAGTTTTCTTCTTCACCTTCATTATTTCTAATAGTTTTATTTACACATGTTGATTATCAGTTACCCTTAGTAACCTTTATTTTCTGGAGAAAACTAGGAAGTAGACAATTGTGGACTGTCATATGCCAGCATTGTGTAGTAGCAGGCTTATCAATACATCATCTCACAGTTTCTAGAGACATATGCTTCCTCACAGTGCAATTTCTCAGTGTGACAAAAAGATCATCTTTAGAAACAGAACCAAATATCTTTAGCCTCCCTGTATAAATACGCATCTAAATGTAAATAAACTTAAGGCTATGTTCAATAATTAATGTTTCAGTATTTTATACTATTTAGCAATGATCTATATAGTCAATGGATATCTATCATTCAACTTAGAATAACTTTAGGGTTTCAATGCCAAATAGATTTTGGAAACTACTTCTAAGCAGACATAATAAAACACAATTATTGTTGGAATAAGATTTGTAAGAGTAATGATTCAACTTGATTAAAATATCATCTATAAGTTTTATAACATTAAGCATATAGAAAATAATAGTTTATTTGATTAAGAGGCTCAAGTAGTCTGAAAATATATACCTGTATCACAATGCTGATAATTCAGAAGACACAGTTGTTTTTATTAAACCAACAATACTACACTAGTCTTATTTACTAAAGATTTACCTAAATCATATGAATTTGAAAAAATATTTTTATTTTGAGTTTTAGGAGTATTTTATTTTTATAAATTTTGATTTTTCTCTAAGTCAATTAAAGTAGATCTTTTAAGGTACTTGATAATTTGGCAATACCATCTAGAGGTAAGAAAACACTGCATATATATATAAAACACGCACACATAGACACACATTATAGCTTTCAAAATAATTCAAAATTTATTAGTTCATGTAAGAGTTCGTATTTGCCTTTGCCCCACTTTTTATTCAAATTAAACTCATTACAGATGTAATGAGTTGTTATTTGTTCAACATAAAGGCTGGGGCTTTTTATCACTATTTTGGGGGAGACTGTTGAGATCTTTTTTTTGCCCTAATATGTAATCAATGGAGACTGTAATTCAGTCTCTGGTGGTTGTTTTAGTGAACTGAGAAGTTTCTTTTACTGCAGCACTATGCACAATAGCCAAGAAATGGAAACAACCTCAATTTCTGCAACAGATGAATAGATAAAGACAATATGGCGTATACATATATATGTGTGCGTATACATTTACATATTTATTATATGATATATTTATAAATGTATACACACACATATATACACATACACATATATGTCTATTTATTTATACAATGTACTTATACACGCACACAATGGAATATTATTCATTCATAAAAAAGAATGAAATAATTCCATTTACAGCAACATGGATGGACCTAGAGATTATCATACTAAGTAAAGCAAGTCAGAAAGAGAAAGATAAATACCATATGATATCATTTATAAGTGGAATCTAAAATATGACTCAGGGAGTTCCCGTCCTGGCTCAGTGGTTAACGAATCTGACTAGGAACCATGAGGTTGCAGGTTCGATCCCTGGCCTTGCTCAGTGGGTTAAGGATCCGGCATTGCTGTGAGCTGTGGTATAGGTGGCAGACACAGCTTGGATCCCACATGGCTGTGGCTCTGGTGTAGGCTGGTGGCTACAGCTCCGATTAGACCCCTAACATGGGAACTTCCATATGCCACGGGAGTGGCCCTAGAAAAGGCAAAAAGACAAAAAAAAAAAAAAAAAAAAAAAAAGACACTAATGAATTTATCTACATAACAGACTCACAGACATAGAGAAGAGACTTTGCGGTTACCAAATGGGAAAGAGGCTGAGGGAAAAACAAATTAGGAGTTTGGGATTAACATATACCCTACTATACATATAAAATAGACAACCAACAAGGACCTACTCTATAGCACAGGGAACTGTACTCAATATACTTAATAACTTATAAGGGGAAAGGAGCTGAAAAATAATACATGTAACTGAATCATTTCTTGTGCACCTGAAACTAATACAACATTGTAAATCAACTATAATTTTTTTATAAAAAGAAATAAATTTTAAAAAATAGGAGTTCCCGTCGTGGCTCAGTGGTTAATGAACTGACCAGCATCCATGAGGACACAGGTTAGATCCCTGGCCTTGCTCAGTGGGTTAAGGATCCTGAGCTGAGGTGTAGGTCCGGTTGCAGATGTGGCTCAGATCAGCATTGCTGTGGCTCTAGCAGAGGCCTGCGGCTACAGCTCCCATTCAACCCCTAGCCTAGGAGCCTCCATGTGCTGCAGGTGCGGCCCTAAAAGACAAAAAGACAGGAAAAAAAGAAAAAAGAAAAGAAAGCCTGGGGTGTACTAAGGAAAAGAGCATTGGGGATTTATTAAGGAGTTCTCAACAGGAGGAGAAATATATTTCTCATATTTTATGAGGGGAAGCAGTAGTACAGTAAAAGTAAGGTAACCTTCAGGCTGAGAACTGGTTATTTCCCTGGATGTTTTATATTTTAAAGAGATGGTTCTCAGGTCCTGCAGAAGACAATTCTGGGTGGTAGAAGATTTACATCTCAAAGAGGGAGAGGAAGAATGCAACCTTTGAAAGTAACTGCTCTAAGAGGATTTTCAGGGGCATATTTGCCTATTACCAGATTTTGGCGGGGACAAACAGTCAATTCACCCGGTAGCATGGAGGTTTTGCAAGCAGGCATTGTAAAGGGGTGGGGAGCAGGGATGTGGTGAGTGGACAGAATTATGTGTGTTGAGAGGCTGTAGTTTTTAGTTGACCCGAGTTGAGGTTGAGAAGAGGGTTCAGAGCAGCCTGATTGAGGAGGCTAAGGCCCAGGACAATTCCTATTTGTGTTTCTTTTTCTTGAGCTCAAGACAGTCCCTTTTCCAATGTCCTGACATTTTAAAGAATCTACAAGTATCTTGAGGTGAATAGGGGGAGCTTTGGAATTCATGAGAAAGATGAGTGGACTTTCAGCTACTTCTACAGCCATATTTCTGATTTTGTAAAGACTCGATTAGTAAGATGAGGGTAGATATGTTCATTCCTCAAGGAAGTGAATGGCAGCCTCTGTAATATTAAAGGGGCAGGCCTACCCATCCAATAGTACTATTTTGAATTTCTTATATCAGAGAGAGGTCCGTTCAAGGCAGAAATCAAGATACCTACGTTCTAGGGCTTCTGGATTTAGAGCTCTGTGTCTTGGGAAAGTCTTTATAAATTGTTCAACAAAGGGTTTAGGATGTATTCCTTCCCTTTGAGTACATCATTCCACTTTAGCCCAGTTACCCTTCAGGGGAAAGGCTTCTATAATAGCTCCTATCAGGCCCTGAATATCAGCTTGCAAGTCAGCCATTGGTACTGGGGGGGTGGGGGAGGGGTGTATGGAGGATGTAGATTCTTTTGTTGTCGTTCTAAATCGAATTTCTGTTCTTTAATTTTGTTAAAGGAGCCTTTTAAGCTAGCTGTTGTCTCTTTTTGTTCTTCTTTCAATTTGATCTTTCCATATTGGTATCAGGATACTTGTTCAGCATGAGAGTTCTTTAAAAATTCTTTCAAATATAAAATATAAAATCTTTTCCAAATCAAAGGATCTGAAGTCTGGCCATTGATAAATCAGGATTTCTAAATGTATAGCTATTCCAAAGTGTGACTCAAAACCAATTAGCCTTTTGATGACTTAGCCATGGACATAAGAGGCAGCCCACCCACCCCAAGATTGTGCAGAAGATGAAGCTCCATAATTTAAAGTCACCCCCAAGGACAGCCAAAGAGAAAGAAAGCCAAGAAGCTCATTTGCCATGGGTGATGAGAATGGTGTTTGTGAATGCTTATGTCTTTAGTTTCCCATAGAAGTGAGACACCTCCATATATAGACCTTTCTATATGTGACACCAGGCAGGCGGCACTGGGTTGGAAATTCCTAGCCTAAACAAGGCAATGAGGCAACAGAGGACAAGGCCCTTAGGGCTGAGACCCCTTATCTAGACTAAGATGAAGACACTAAGAACTGGCAGTGGTTAGCAGGATACCAGCCACAAATGGGTTATCCAATCTACTCACATTTTTGTCCTGTAGTCTATAATAGATTCTCATGCCCTCAGCCTAATGTTTGGCTTCTGAGCACAGATCCAAAAATATGCATCCCTTAGGCATATAGAAAACCAGAGAGTGAATGTTCTTTCTAGACCCAAACCAGGCTCTCAGGACACAAAACAGGATGAACAGACAGGATGCAGTGGCTATCCCTGGGAGAGAAAGGATCTATAGCAAGAGTGGTCAAACCAAGAGTCACCATATACAAAGTACTAGTTCATTTAAGTATGTTCTCCTGCTAATCTCCACCTTGGAAAGAAATGAAAAGAAAAGGAAAGAAAGGAAAAGGAAAGGAAAGAAAGGAAAAGGAAAGGAAAGGAAAGGAAAGGAAAGGAAAGGAAAGGAAAGGAAAGGAAAGGAAAGGAAAGGAAAGGAAAGGAAAGGAAAGAGAAGGGAAGGGAAGGGAAGGGAAGGGAAGGGAAGGGAAGGGAAGGGAAGGGAAGGGAAGGGAAGAGAAGAGAGAAGAGAAGAGAAGAGAAGAGAAGAGAAGAGAAGAGAAGAGAAGAGAAAAGAAAAGAAAAGAAAAGAAAAAGAAGCTCTTCCTGCCTTTGCTCAACCAGACCTTCAGAGATCTGGGATATGGCTGGTGAGGAAGTTTATCTGTCAGTTTGGGCAGGGGTCCCAAGATCTCAGCTACAGTCTCCAGAGTGAGCAGGGTACCCCAACCATTCCATCCTTTTCACCAAAACTGCTGAACTATTGAATAGGAAGACCTTTCTTCTTTCAACTTGTGTGTAGTGGTTGAGGTCCTGCAAATTAGCTGATAATAGACAGGTTAACAGAAGACAAAGACTATTGATGCATGTTGGTGGAAGTACTCTGTGATGAGAAACTCACTCAATAGCCAGAGACTGAAAGGTTCATGTACCAAATTTAACTAAGGAGTGGTGGTGGTGGTGGTATGGTATTTAGGGCTTCAGGGGGAAGGTAGGGAAGGTTCTGTGGGGCTTTTTGATGCTAAGAGAATGGGTAGTCTGTCCCTATTCTGCAGATGAATTTGCAGGAAACTCCCTGGGAAGGGGATAAACTGCAGTTGTATTTCCTGGAGGCTCTGCCATAGTCAGATAAGGGCCATTCAGATAAGATTTCTTTCTGCCTCTGCTTTAGCTAAAATGTTTTGTCTTTAAAATTATCTTCATACCAACTCTGGGGGGCTGAGTGGGTACCCACAAGACTTGAGACTCACATCATCACAAAAACTTTAAAGAAGGAAAACCTCTGGGATCTTTCCTGTGGCAAGTGTTGAGATAGCCAATGTCTCTCTGATGGGCTGGAGAGCTTCTGGAAGATCCAGTGAAGATCCTGGTGACAGACACACTGCTGCCTAATACAAAGTCACTGTGGGTTTATTGATGTCTCTGCGCAGGCTGAGATCACCATGGGCCTCCTTCCAACAACACAAGCCCTGATTTCTGTGCCTACAGTAAGGGCTGGTATTTAACTTCATTAAGTCCCCAAGATTCAATGCTTCAAAGTGCATTACTTCCCTTCAGAAAATCATTACACAATATTTCAAGACATAAGTAATATCTGTTTTTGAAATATATATATATATTCATATATATATATTTGCTTTTTACAAGTATATATACATACATAGGTATAGATATACACACATATGTATATATATACACATATACATATATACACCATATATACACACACACATATACATATACATGTATATATACACACACATATATACATACTTATCTATATCTAGACCTAGATACATATCTATATCTATATCTATATCTATTTGCTTTTGCCTTTTATCCACCACAAGCAGGAAAGGTAGACTTTATACTTCCAGGTCACAAACTGATCTTTTATCTCAAAACTGACTTTCCAGGAAATGTTGTTATCTGTGGAAATATCTAGGAAAAAGGTAAAATTCAAAGTTCTAATTTCAAAAGGCAGTATTCCACATTCTCTATTACTTTGATTAGTGCTATGAATTGGTGATGTTTTGTTGCAAACGAGCTTCCTGTTAATTAAAGCCATCTTCACAACTTCAGGAACTCTGTATTATAAAATAGTTAAGGATATTTCCTGGAAAAAAAATGCAGTCTCAAGTCTATCATTTCAAACTGTTCATCCAGAATACAAAGTGTAGAAATTAGGAAGGGAACTACCAGGTGATCTTTTCTTAGAAGATGGAAAACACCATTGAAAAGGCAGACATAGGTCTGCAGTATAGACTCTCCGGATGAAATTCTTAAGGATGGGCACCATGAATTGGGGGCTCACTAACCTGCAAGGACACTGGCAATCAATAGCAACAGGAATAAGAACATAGCTAGAATGGGTCAGAATTTGAGAAACTTTTTTTTTTTTTTTTTTAACATCCCGGAGTCTTTTGTTTTTCATTTCTATGCCAGGTACCAACATCAGCAAAAAGTCAGTTTTTACACCAAAAAAGCCTCTTGTCTCTTCAGAGAAACTTCTTTATAGAATGAATTTAGATGTCGCTAATTAGTGGCTCAAATGCTAGCTTCCCAAAATATTATCAAAATTACCTTTTAATAGTGGGTCATGCTTTGTTGGAAGAGGGGGAATGTGCTGGGCATTATAGGATATTATGCAGCAATCTTGACCGTGACCCCCTACATGGCAGTAACCCCCCAGTTATGACAATCAAAAATGTCTCCATGTCCCTGAAATTCAAAATCAGCCCTGGCTAAGAAACGAATGCTTTATAGGTAACAGAGAACACTCCCTCAACAGTCTTAACAGAGGGTCAGAATGGGAAGGGCAAGGTCAGGAATATTTTTGAGATTTTTGAAGTATGGTTTTTTCTCTCATTGTGAGGGTGGGGGAGGTCTGGTTAGGGCTGGCTGAGGACCATAATATAATTTAGGATTAGTGGACATAGCAGGGTGAAGATTTTGAGGGGAGGAGTTCAAAAATGCTTGAATTGAGATAAAATTACCCTTTGAAGTTTCCTATAGATAAGTGGAAGGGTGTTTGGGGAAGTGCTTGGAGTGAAAAATAAAGTCCTTTCTAACTGTCATCTTCTTGGGCTTTCCGGAAAAGCAAAGTTTTGCTGTGAAGACCCTGGAATAGGAAAGTCAAGTTAATGTAGACTGTGTGGATATGTCAATGTTTTTGGTTCTCAGTAGACTTCTTGAGGTTTCCACCCACCCCTTCAGGTTGCTACTTGCTTTTTTGCCCACTATAACCACATTCAAAAAAGCCAATATGTATGACGTCAAAGAGACAGAAGTAAAGAGTATAGACTCTGGAGTCACTTTGGTTTCGTCCTGGTTTCACCACATTACTAACTGTGCAATCTGGGCAAGCAACACCCTCTTGTCAAACCTCAATTTCTCCAGCAATAAACTGAAGTTAATAATAGTATCTCCCCATCAGATTGTGATGGAATTTGAATGATACATGTCTGGTACACTCAACATAATATGTACTCAATGGGTATGAACTAACTGTGCAGAACTATGAAAAATGCCATTGCAACAATGTCCGTATGCACGGACCATCGTGCTTTTGAGGACCTCCTTTAGTCTTCTTCCCTTAAGCTCTCAGAAAATCCTGGGTTGAAAAAGAGACCGAAATTCTCTCTCTGCACCCTAGAAACATCATGGAGTAAGAGTGACCAATGGTTCTAAGTTCCTCTATCCATGTTCTTAATTGAGCATGCTCTTTGAACATCACTAACATGTGGGGTGATTTAGGTTGCAGTTTAGTAATGTCCCTGCTGAGAAAGTTGGTGAACAATAAGAGCACCAGGGCACTACCTTGGGGTAGGTTAAAAGCTACTGTCCTGAAACTCATCCACTGGAATGTTCACCTAATCTATTTTCCATGGGATATTTTAAAGACAATACCTTGCTTTAATAGCCATGACTTTGACTGCATTCATTACCCTGTGGAATTCTGTTCTTTGCTCTCTCCTAATTCTAATAACAGGTCATAATCTACAAATGCTGACCTAGGCACTTCCTATATTTTTTGCACTTAATCCTCTATGAGGTACATGCTATAAGGAGAAATCTGGTACTCACAGAGTCAAAATAACTTGCTGAAAAGACCTGGCTGACACACGAGCAGAGGCAGGATTCAAGCCTCTGTCTATCAGGATCCAAAGTTGATGACTGCCCTACTACAGCATGATGCCAATATATACCTACTTCTCAAAAGAAGAACAAACAGAAAAACCAAAGGATAACACAGCAAACACTTCCTTGTCATAGTTTTACAAAACTTGGGTCCAGTATTTGACCAGATGAACTATTCTGGAATCCTGGCAAGAAACAGACTATCTCGCAAAGTGATAGATCTAATCTGATCATAGGATGACTGAAAAAAACTGAACACTAACCTCAGGGAACCACAACCATTGATGGGATCAGGAAGGAAAACAAAACAAAACAAAACTCTACACTACACACCACCCAGTTTTGAGGACTACATACATTTGGCAAAGAAGTATTTCAACAGCAAACTTTATCAACAAAATGGTAACAGGCTAAGGGAATTTCACTGAAAAACACTGTGACAGGGGAGTGACAACGGAATGAAATGCCTTCAAGAAAAATGTCTTAAAGAGTAGCTTTGCTGCAACAGTGTCCTTTTTTTCATAGCAATGGATTTTTTGTTTTGTTTTTTCTTTAACATGGATCAGAATTCTTTATTCTCTAACACAACACTGCAAATCAACTATACCTCAGTTAATAAAATTTTTTAAAAGAATTCCTTATTCTACGTTAACTCTGCCCAGTGCCAGCTGTGTGATTCTAAGCAAGTCCACTGATTTCTTTGGGCCTCCGTTTCTTCTCTATAAGAGGGATTGGATATATCATCTCTAAGGTCCCTTCTTTTTCTTGAGTCAAAAAGATGTTATTAACTGACTACTGCCCTCTACAGGTAACTTGCTCCGCAGTGTGAGAATTCACCTAGGGGATGTTAGCAAAATTCTTGCGGCATATTTAATGTTGTGACTTAGTGTCTCACATAATATCTTGTCATTCAATGAACCGTGGTTTTTAATCAATTAAAACTTTGGATTTTGTCTAGCCTTCCTTTTACAGATAAGGAATATGAGGATTCCCATGGCTGTAAACATTTCCAGATTCCTTTGGAGTAAGGCTGGGGCTTGAGTACAAGTCTCTTAATCAGTTCAATAGCATGCAATAAGTGACCTTTCCAATCTTTCAGGATTGTCTTCAAAACACTCTTCCCTCCCCTTGTCAGAGAGCATCGGAACTCAGTATTTTCTAAATTTTCTATGTACTTACTACCCTTAAGAGTTGAGGAACTGTGGATTTTTCCATGAGAGCAGGAAATGGCTGCTTCAACGTTTGCGTGGTAATTATGTGAGCACCTTGTTGTGAGGTTGCCTTCCTACAACCTTTCTCACTCCTGAGGGGGAGGTCGCTTACTGACATTGCCAGGAGAAAATGTATGCATGCTCAATATCTGATTGATTCACTCTCAGCTCAAGGACTGCTGAAAATTTTCATCCTTCACACAGAGACCTACTCAGAAGTTGGGACACACTATTCATTTCTAAGGCGGAGGACAGAGAAAGAAAATGTCCTGGACAGCTTTCAGTGAAAATCTGAGTCTTTTTCAGCCTACTTGAGACATTTTTAAAATGAATTCATGTTTTCACTTTTATGACTACAAAAGCAGCATTTGTGCCTTGTAGAGAGTTATAAATACAAATTAAAAAAATGAGAAAATGATAGCACTGCATTCCTACCACCCATGGGTCACCACTGTTAACACACCTGGGTGTAGATCCCGAAAGCTTTTTCTGTGCCTATGTAAATATACATATACATTTTTTTACCCAAATGAGAGCGTGTGTGGTTTGTAACCTGCTTTCTTTAATGATCTCCATCTTCCCTTGTCAATGGATTTTCATCTTATCAAAAGCTCAGTCTGTATTCAAATTTCCCCCGTTTGTCCCTAAAATGTCCTTTACAGTGGTTTATCTAAACCAGACTCAAACCTAGCACCCTGCATTGCCTCCAGTATGATGTCCCTTAAAAGGCTTTAATCTATTGGGATTTCTTCCCTCTACTATTTTTTTTTTTTCATCAAACTCCTTGTTGAGGAGAAAATGGTAGGTTGAGGTCCTATGTGTTTTTCTCCCCTTTTTTCTTTCGTATTTCATTTTGTACAAACCCTAGATTTTTAGGAAATTGCCCAACTTTCTGTTTTACCTTCACCTGAAGAGATCCGGCCCTAAAGGTATAACAGATGGTTAGCTGCTTAAAAATAAGACTTTTAGTCTAAAAAGGAAACCTGTAAACCTGAGGAAAACATCTCTATTTTTCTTTAATTTCTCCCTCCCTCCCCACCCCTCAGCCCTCAGAACAAAGTAAAATTCATCAAAACAATGCCAGGCTCTTTGATAAGGCTCTAGTAGGGAACAAAACAGTCATAATCCCTATCCTCACAGAGCATATAGTCTAGTGGGAGAGTTTGATTTTAAGTTAATCATGAACATTAAGTGCTTAATTAAATGATGGCAAATACAAATGCTGAACAGAAAAAGTATAGATGTCAAAGTGATGGGGGTGAGAAATGGCTCAGGGAGGAAAGGGGCCTGGTTTAGTATGTTATGGAAGCCTTCTCCTGAGGAACGACCTTCAAATTTATAGCTAGTCAAGGGAAGATCAGGGGAAGACTGTTCCAGGCACTGGGAACAGCATTTGCAAAGGTGCTGAGATTTAGAAGTAGTACCTACATAGCATCGCTGGGATGAAGAGACTGAGAGGGAAAAAGGAATGTGATAAAGCTAGAAGGACAGGGACCAGACCATTCAGAGGCCATAAGACATGTGAGTCATTTGGGGACTTAATTATATGGGCAAGAGGGAGCAATGAAGAGCTTGAAGTAGAAGAGACATAGAGTCAGATTCAGGTTTTTAAGATCTTGCTGACCACTGGGTAGAAAGCAGGTTTGAAGAAACAGGAGTAGGCAGAAGGAACTGGTTAGAATGTCACTGTGATTGTCCAGCTGAGAGATTATGGCTTGGCCTAGGGTGATGGTTGGAATAAGTCAAAGAAGAATAATTTTAGAGGTATTCAGCTAATTAGGAAGTGGAGTCAAAAAGACTGAGGGACTAATTGGATGGGGAGGGTAAGGGAAAGGTAGGCACTAAAGATCATAGGGCCATTTCCGTGTAAGTGATCGTAACCCAATTCAAACTGACTTAAGTTTGAAATGAAACTGACTGATTCAAGTGCAGGAAAAGTCCTGGGAATAGCTCAGATGCTTCAGGCATGGCTGGATCCAGAAGTTCCGGTGATGTCTCACAGAGTAGGTCTCTTTCCGATATTTTGCTGCATTAGCTTCAACCTCTCTCTGGAAAGCTCTTTCCATTTTGTGGAAAAATAGCAGCTGGCAGCTCCAGGTTCACATCCTCATAGAATAGCAACTCCAAGAGAAGAAAGCCTCTCACATTTTCAAGAGATATCCTAGAACTGAATTTCATTGTCTAGTTCTGGGTATCATGTTCACCCCTGAAGCTAGAAGACAGAATCTGTTTCATGTTCCACTGAAGCAAATAGACTCAGAGTGGGAAAGGAAATTTGAGGAGCTCGTATCAATATGATGGTGAATCAACAATAAGCATGCAAGAATGACAGTACTTACTACAGGTAATAGCTAGGATTTTTATAGGCACAACTGAGTGGATGGCAGGATCTTTTGCTGGAGGAAGAGTATAGTGTTGAGGTAAAAGGTCACAAATTCAAGTTTGCACATGTTCTCTCTGAGGCCCATTAAACTTAGACATGTAGATGTCATGCAGGAAGATGGATGCATGGGTCTGATGCTCAGTAGAAGGTTCTTGGCAGTAGGTCAAGCCTTGGAAGTTATCAGAGCACAGGATATGGTTGAGATCATCTAAGGAGTATGTCAAATGAGAAGAAGAAATTTGATAGCTGAGGAGAAGAAGAGGAGGAGGCTACAGAACAGAGTGAAAAGACGGGCTGGTCAGCCAATTAAAAGAAAACCTAGCAGGGATGGTGCCATAAAGTCCAGAGTGTTTCCTGGGGGTAAGTATGGAATGTTTAACTATTGTCAGACTTCTGAGAGAGATCAGATGAGGAAGTGTCCATAGAACATAGCAACATGGAGATGGTTGGTGAGCTTTGTTAGTGGAACAGGTTTCAATGGAGTGGTGGGGAAAGAAGCCAGGTTTGGTAAGAAGCTGAAGAAAGAAAAGATGGTAAAGAGGAGAGGTTCGCTTTGAATGGGTGGAAACTGACAAAACAGCTAGAAGAGGAAATGGAGGTCTAAGGAAGATTTTTGTTCTGTCTTTTTTTTTCTTTTTTTCTTTGGTTTTTAGGGCCACAACTGAGGCATATGGAAGTTTCCAGGCTAGGGATTGAATCAGAGCTACAGCTGCTGGCCTACACCACAGCTCATGGCAACACCAGATCCTTAGCCCACTGAACGAGGCCAGGGATCAAACCCTCATCCTCATGGATCCTAGTCGGATTCGTTAACTGCTGAGCCACACAGGGAACTCTCTGTCTTATTTTCTGATCAAGAGACTTGAACTTATTGAAGAGAAAAGTTGGAAATACACAAGCTGAAAGACAGATGAACATGGAATCCAGATCCCAGTGGATGAAGAGACCTTATAATAGAGAAGGACCACCTCCTTCACTGTAATTGAGCTGGAAAGAAAGGACTACTTATGCCAGAACATGTGTGGATCCCATGGCCAGAAGTTGAAGTCGTTTCCATAGGAAGGCTTCTGTTGTCTCTCTGAAGTAGGAAATCATCTCCTTTAGGTAAGGAAGGGGTCTAAAGTTTGAAGAGAGTAGAAAAACTTGAAACAGCATTCAGGGAAACAAACTGGAGATAGAATAGGAACTCAGAGCTGTACCTGTGACCAGGCAGAACCTGTATTTGTCTTAACCTGGCCACTGGTGATATCCTCCAGGAGCTCCCAGCATCCCAGGTGCTGAACCTGAAGAGATAGACTATTGGCCGGTCAACATGATGGAGGAGCACAGTGAAAAGGAACTGATGATAAAGAGAAACCTCACCATAATATTTTGAGTGGCATAAAATGGAGAGCCTTGTTACACCTAGGTTAGTGAAGTGAGAATGGGGCCACGGGCAGAATGGTTACTGACTTCACATTATCACAGAATAGGTTCTCATGGGGTTTTACCAAGCATACAAGAGAATGAATGATAGGATGAACCATGGAATCTATGTTGGGTAGTGAGGGAGTGAGGAGAGAAGGGCACTGAAGACAGGGGTTGACCATAGGTGGTCCCAAAGGTGAGAGAACAGGTGTGAGAAATTCAAAGGGCTGGCCATCAGCAACACAGAGTCCCTCCCTTAGGAGGGAGAGGCAGCCTTGCACCATGAAAGCACACTGACCTCGGTGTTGGAAGGTCCCAGGCCCACCAAATATCAGTCACATGACCCTGTCTCTGCTTTAGATTCCCAAATTTAAAAATTGGGGATAATGGTATCTTTCCTGCTCACCTCACTGAGCTGTTGTCAGCAGCCAGCTGAAGTGCTATTATTAAAGTGCAAACTGTATTAGAAAACAGACCCAAAGGTCTCTTTTTTTCCATTGTGGCAGAGAGGAGGGTGTGTGGAAAGGGAGGTGGTTACCCAAGACCTCACCACTAACTACTGCTGGCCTCACATGTGTGCTGTGCTTCACTTAGGGGAGGAAAAACAAACTTTGCATGCTCTGCCTTGAGCTGTTGCTATTTACTAACAAGCTGTTCTTTAGCAGTGCTGTGGTTCTATTTTAATTTTTTAATTGTTTGTTTTTATTCCATAACAATCTAACCTTCCTGGATCATTCACACACATTAAAACATTAGATCAGGGCACACAGCCTGAGGAATGATGCTCAGAGTGATACGTTAAATGAGGTTACCAAATCCTTCCCCAATACAAGCACAAACTTTTTAACCCTTTGTTCCCATTATTCTCTTTTTATTCTCCTTTTCCTATTAATCCCCTACCCAGGAAAAAACAAAACCAAACCTTTTTCTTCTTGCAGTTGTCTCTACTACTTGTGGTAATAAAAGACACCACCACTCACACAGTTGATCAAGCCAAAACCTTGGGAATCATTCTTGATTTCTGCCTTTCCCTGACATCCAGTCCATTGACAGGTGTCCCCAGAAAATTTCATGATATTTACCACCATTGTCACAGTCCTCAACCACCAGCTCTCCCAGGGACAACCATGATAACCTCTTCCCTGGACTCCCTGCTTCCCTGTTTGCCTATCTGTAACCTGTTCTCCCCACAATTCATTTGCTAGAGCCACATTTTCCAAAGCACAATTCAGAGGTCATCTAGAATAAAATCTGCCCGCCCCACCAATTTCACTAAGGCTACCCTAGACCTCCTTTGAGTCCTTGAACTTGCCAAGCTTGTTTGAGCCTCTGGTCCTTTGCCAAAGCTGTTCGCTTGGCTTGGAATGTTGTTCTCCCTCATCCCCACATTGCTGGTTCTCCTTTGTTATTCACACTTCAGGTTGCCACCTCGTCATCGAGTCCTCCCCTGCCCACCCAGCCAAAAGAAGGATAAATGTTTTCATATGTCTTGCAGAAACATATACATCCTTTCCTCGGTCCTTTCTTATCTATTGCTCTGTTCCTTTTCACCCTTAAAAAAAAAGTTCTTTTTCATCTATTCCTTAAGTTATAGGAACCAGAGGTTTATAACAAACATCGCAGAGAATTCCCTAAATACCACCTGTGTGGCTAAATCAGTACAAGGAACATTGCCTTTGGGGTGGGGGCGGGCAAACAGATTCCTCCCTCCTCCCCTTTTTTCTCTCTTTATCCTTTCCTCTTCCCCTCCCTTCCTTGCTCCCTTCCTTTGCATATTTAACTCAAAGACTGGTGATATATCGGGGTCATATTTCTAACTTAAAGGCAGCTATGGTATGAAGATTCAGGCTAAGTTCTATTTTTCCTCTTTTATTTGTTTCTAAGCTGTACTTCTACATACAAAGTGGCAACAAAAACTATTGTTTCATAGGTTGTTGTTGAGTGAGAGGGTAAGCATATCAGTTTTCTACTGTCACAATAATGCTTTGTAACAAACTATCTCAAAGTTTATTGGTTTAAAACAGCCTTTTTTTTTTTTTTTCTCATTTCCCTGTGAATCAGCTGGATAGTTTTGCTGATCTGGCCTGGGCTCACACATGTATCTACAACCAGCTGTCCCCTCAGATGGCACTAGCTGCCCGGGATGGGGATGGGCTTTAGCTGGGATAACTCATCTCTGTTCCATACAGTCTGCTATTTCCAAGTAGGCTTGTCTAGGCTTGTGTTTCTGGTGATGGCAGGGTTCTAAGAGAAAAATAAGAAACCACATTTCAAGTTTTTTGCTTGCATTTAGTTTGCTATTATCCCATTGTCCGACAAATCACATGGCCAACCTCACTGACAAAAGGCATGGATAAGGGAGGTCCAAAGTCTCATGACTAATAGTGCAATCAATCCACTACAATGAGAGTGAATCATGGTGATGTGGAAACTCCTCCTCTGAGAAGACTTCCCTGATTTTCCTCAGCAGATATATCATATTCTTTCTGATATGCTTCTAGTGTAGAAATGACTAATAAGTATGTATTAAATCCCTAACATTCTCTAGACTCTAGGTGCTGGGGTGCTGCATACACAGCAGTGAACGCAGCAAAGTCCATTGCACTGTAGTGGTGGAGTGCAGAGAGTGAATAATTTACATGTATGAAAATACACATAATTTTATAGACTGGCATGTACTTTAAAAGTCTTGTTTTATATCTCCTTATGAGCATGTCAGTACCCCCCACTGTCCTCCCCACACATCTTGACATCTCCAGTCCCTAGCATGGTGTCTGGCCCAGGAGGTGCTCAATAAACAATGCAACTGCAAGTGGTCAAAAGAGCCCTGCAGAAGGCATCCCCATGAGAGGTTATGGAGCCAAGAACCTTGCCATGGCAGCAGCTATTCACTCTCAGGCTCTTATCTCATTTGACTCTTACATATTCTCATGGGAAGACACAGAGTCTCATTTTTCTCCCTGACACTCTTCTCTCTGGATAAGTCTCCACAGGGACCCTCCTGACACAAATGTCTATCACTCAGCAGTGGTTATGATCAAGTTTCTCATTTTCCTTCTCTCCTAATCCACAGATGATTTGGCTCCCCACTTCTCAGTACTTGTATATCTCATCATAGATGAGTATGGCAAATGATGGTGGCAAAGTCAGAGAGGACAAGGGACCTGGGGACCCAGGAGCTTGCCTCTTCCACCTGGGATGATGAAGGCAGAAACCCATCACTTCGAGCAGAAAGGCTCCACATTATCCCATCTCTCAGTGTGCATGAGAGAGAGGAGAGACTTGGACTACTATTAACAAGTTTTTCCATTAATTGTTAGAGTTCCTTCTTCACCTGTCTTGGTTCTAGCTCCTCTATTTATGTTACTCAGGGCCTCTTTCCAAAGACTAATATGCCTACTGGAAGACACTGGTTGGCTTAAAAATACTGATGTGGCTACCAGTCAGGTTTTTAACTGCTCAGCCACTGAAATTCCTTCTTTCTTTTGGGGTGTTCTTGTAGCATGCATCTCAGCAAAAGGCAAAACCTGCCTCCCACTCTAGAAACTGAAAAGGCCAATTCTGGCTTTCCTTCTGCTCACTGGCAGGGGTAGAGTGTGCATGAGATCAAGTAGAGCACCAATGGCTCTACTTGGGACAGTGGAACATTTCTCCCTCCATGATCAAGGCAGCAGGGGTAATAGCAGCAGCAGGAAACAGGGTCCTATAACTAGTATCCAGTGGAGCTATCTGTTTTGGGTTAAATTGTATTGTATCCCCTCAAATTCTTATGTTAACTACCTAGCCCCTGGTATCTCAGAATGTGACCTTGTTTGGGGATAGAGTCTTTGCAGAGGTCATCAAATTACGGTGAGGTCATCAGGGTGGGCACTCATCCAAATGACTGATGTTCTTACAAAAAGAGGCAATTTGGACACAGAGACATGATTAGAAGGATTCAATGTGATGAGAAATACAGGGAGAATGGCATGTGAACATGAAGATGGCCTTTTATAAGCCAAAGAGAGAGGCCTGAAACAGAGCCTTCCCTCAGAGCCCTCAGAAGAAACCAATCCTGCAGACACCTTGAACTTGGCCCTCTAGCCTCCAGAGCTGTGAGACAATAAATTTTTGTTGTTTAAGCCACTCAGTCTTTGGTTCTTAGTTATGCCAGCCTTAGCAAACCAATATGCCATCCTTGCCAGAAATTTCTTCCTGTAGCATGGTTTGGCTCTGGTCCTAGCCTCCTTAGATTCTTGGTTCTACAACTTCCAGTCTTTTCTGAAGCAATTGAATTCTTTTTAATTAAAACTCAGCCAAAGTTTGTTGTTTCCTGCTAAGGAACCCAACTGATACAAATACCATGTTCTGAAGAGTTTTCTCTCTGTATGGGACTCTGGATCAATTTTTCTTCCTCTCTCAGTGAAATGGTTCCTGCTTCTGAGCCTCCTGGTTCAGCCAAGACTTTGTAGAATTGGCCTATCTGCCCTTCCTTTGTGGTTGGTGGGCTTCTAATTGATCTATCCCTTAGAAGATCTAATTGATCTTCTCTTCCTTCTGATGATGCAAATGCTTCTTATATGACTCATCTTAAGGTTGGCTGATACCTTGGCCCTTTTAATTTAAAACAACCAGAATCAGAATACTATTCAGGTCATACTACAGAAAGGGAGAGGTGTCCCCTGAAGCATAGCATATTCTATAAACATCCACAGGCTATCTCCGTCCCCAGCCCCTCAGAGTTACACTCCAATTTTTTATTCTTATTCTAGAGTGTGTTATGAGTAGGTACTCTGTTGTCTTGACTTTGGGTTTAGACATAGTAACATCATAACTTGAATTCCTGGCTTGTTAATACATTTTGATACAATATCCAGATTAAATCTACAGTTACAGTGCTGTGCTTCATCCCTTATAAATATATGATATTGAGGCTATGTAACCAGTGGTTGGATGAAGCTGTCTTATCATAGGTTTACACAAGCTCAAAATGCTGGTGAACTGAAAATTTATTTTCTTGGTTACTCTGATATTTTGCAACTCAGGAGGTAAAAGTAGGGGGAAAAAACACATCTACAATAGAAGTATGTTATTCTGCCCAGACACTCTATTTCAAGTTCAAAACAGAGAAGAAAGAAAGAGGAAAAGGCCAACAGAATTGTGCCAATTTTGCCTCTCTTTATATTTCCCTAAAAAAGAAACAGGGGTTTCAGTTCTGTTAGGGAAGAGCTATCTTCCAGAAAAACACTGACTGCTTCACAAATATTAACCAACTTAGTTCTTGCAACAACCCTCCAAACTCACTACTATCGTTGTAGTTCTCATTTTATAGATAAGCAAATATGTTTTCACACTGATAATTGGCCAAGTCAGTATCATATATTACTCTAAAGGATGCTCTTTCTATTACATAGAGAAAGGAGGATATGTTTTCAGCATCGCCCAAGAAAATCCAGAAATAACAGTATTCCCTTTGCTCTGAAAGGATAGCTGGGAATAAATAGGACAAGTGAGTCAAGCTGCTCCTCAGAGAAGTCAACAGTGCTGACTGTACTGTCACCTCTTCTTTCAATTCATCCCTGACATCACAGGTAGACCCATCTTCCAGGGGTCCTGCCTGTTTAACTTCTAGGATTAGATTCGTTGTGTCCATTTTTGGTGTCCAGGAATTTTGTTTCTTTTCTACTCTCCTTCTCTCTGATTGCCTCTGTTGCAGTTTATAGTGGAGAATTTTGTGTTTATTCTATAGCTATTGATGGTCATGGCCCCTTGTTTTCCCTGGAGAAAAAAGTTAGAACAGATGGCACATAAAGCAAATAGTTATTTTCTTCCTTTTATTTTTGTTCCTTCCCCCTAATAATGATCTGAGTGATCTTGGACAAGTCAACTAACCTCTTGAAACCTTGGTGATTTAATTTACAGAGTAGAGATGATGGTACCATGTGTGCCTGATACATGGGCATGACTCAAACATCTCTTGAGCCTCTTATTCCACACCAAGAGCAATTTGTCATAACAAACACACACACTCTCTTATGACATGAACAATTAATTACTATCCTAATTACATGTCTTGAGTAGAGACATCTTATGGTGAGCATTCTTCTGAACAGCAGCTTTGGTGGTTAAATAGCACCAATCTTGGGGTTGGGTTGGGGGGGAATCAGACACCCTGATTGCTGACCCACTCTGCATGTCACTGGTCACAGTCACCCAAATGCTGTGTTTTTCTCACATTTTTTAAACTTCCAAATTACAGAGGGAAAGAGTTTTGCTTCTAGCACTATAAACACCAGGACACAAAGTACACTTTGACCCAGAAGGGAAGGGCATAGTAATTTGGGAAGTGAAATTTGACCTGCTCTCATTCATTCTTTAATCAAACCCCTCTGTCTTGGAAATTCCAAAACCATCATGGGATATTCTCTAGGAAATATTCGTGGTTGAGATATGTGAACTCACTGTTGAATACAAGAAACAGAAGTTATACTTGGCCTCCCTCCTGCCGGAGCACAGTAATAACCTCCCACAGGGGCCCTTGTTTGGAGCATAGATTTGAGACTGTCAGCCTGAGAGGGGTCTCCAATGGATACGAGAAGGAGCTGCATCTTTGTGAAGGGTAGTGTGGGCTGAAGACTTTTGCTTCATTTCTCTCCTTGGAAAAGAGGAGGTGGAGTCAGTAACAGATGAATACTTCTTTGTGTAGCAAGGGGAATGGCTTAATGTTACAATTCAAACTCTTTTATTAGACCTTCTTCCTTTTGGAAAGTTAGAGGGAACTCTAGGTCTTACATGGAGATGAAAACCAAAACCAAAAATATAAGCCTCCAGTGATGCCAGGCTTCCTAGTGAGAAGCTATTATTCTCTCTCTCTCTCTCTCTTCTTTTTATGATGCAACTGTGGCATGTGGAAGTTCCTGGGCTAGGGGTTGAATCAGAGCTGCAGTTGCAGGCCAACACCACAGCCATGGCAACACTGGATATGAGTCTAATCTGTGACCTACATGGCAGTTTGCACAATGCTGGATACTTAACCCACTGAGTGAGGCCAGGGATCAAACGTGCATCCTCACAGACCCTATTTTGTTTTTGTTTTTGTTTTTGCTTTTTAGGACTGCACCCATGGCATATGGAGTTTCCCAGGCTAAGGGTTGAATCAGAGCTATAGCCACCAGCCTATGCCACGGCCACAGCCACATCAGATCCGAGCCACATCGGCGACCCACACCATAGTTCATGGCAATGCTAGATCCTTAACCCACTGAGCAAGGCCAGGGATTGAACCTGCAACCTCATAGTTCCTAGTTAGATTTGTTTCCTCTGCGCCATGACGGGAATTCTCTATTTTGGGTTCTTAACCCGCTGAGCCATATGGGAACTCCTTAGTCTCTTTTCAAAGAAAATTATGATATTGATGGTAGTAGGGTTACCAATAACTGCAGCAATACTATATACTGAACATGGATCAGGAATGTATTATGGTCCAGGAATCTTTAAATGCTTTATGTGAATTAACACATATAGTACTCATGATAACTGTATAAATTAGATGCAGTCGTTATCTATACACAGATGAGAAAAGTGATACACAAAGACCTTCCCCAAGGTCACACAATCAGTGGAATCAGGATGTAAAACCAGGAAGTCTGGTCTGAAGCCCACACATTTAAACTACAACATCAGTCAAATGATGTCTGTCTCCCTGGGATCCCCCCAATTCCATCTCTGACCTGTGACTCAATGGTCCCTCTGAGGGTAATTCCTGCCAGGCTCAGTGATGTCACTGTTAGCGGCCCCTCTCCTGGGACACAGTCCTTTGCCAGGGACACTCTCGGCAGGTGCTCCACTGGGGAAGTTTCTGTCATTGGAAGTGGCTTCCATCGCTACCTCCTGTCGTGACTGCTGCCAATGAATGGTGCTTTAGGGCATCCACTCCTACCAGCATCATTTTTAGGACCCTCTTCATGTCTGCTGCTCTTATAATAATATCCAGGAGTTCCTGTCGTGGCGCAGTGGTTAACGAATCCGACTAGGAACCATGAGGTTGCGGGTTCGGTCCCTGGCCTTGCTCAGTGGGTTAACGATCCGGCGTTGCCGTGAGCTGTGGTGTAGGTTGCAGACGCGGCTCGGATCCCGCGTTGCTGTGGCTCTGGCGTAGGCCAGTGGCTACAGCTCCGATTGGACCCCTAGCCTGGGAACCTCCATATGCCGCGGGAGCGGCCCAAGAAATAGCAAAAAGACAAAAAAATAATAATAATAATAATATCCAGCTACCTCAGCCCTTGTGAGCACCACTGCTATACTGTAGTTTTCTGAAGCTACAGTGCCACACAGCTCTTTCAAGGAATTTATTTGCGTAATACGGGATCCTCAAGATAGATCAAGGAAGTAAGTTTACCTACCGCCTAATTTCCCTTTTTTTCTTAGGGGTACAGCACTGGTCCCCTTGGCCAATAGGACCCAATAATTATACTTGTATAGCTGTGTGTACATTACTTTTAAATTTACAAAGTTCTTTTAAAATTCATTATCTGGAGTTCCCGTCGTGGCGCAGTGGTCAACGAATCCGACTAGGAACCATGACGTTGCGGGTTCGATCCCTGCCCTTGCTCAGTGGGTTAACGATCTGGCGTTGCTGTAAGCTGTGGTGTAGGTCGCAGATGCGGCTGGGATCCCGAGTTGGTGCGGCTGTGGTGTAGGCTGGCTGCTACAGCTCCAATTAGACCCCTAGCCTGGGAACCTCCATATGCCACGGGAGTGGCCCAAGAAATGACAAAAAATAAATAAATAAATAAATAAAAAATAAAATAAAATTCATTATCTCAGGATACTAAATACAGTTCCCTGTGTTATACATTAGGACCTCATTGCCCATCTATTCTACCTGCAATAGTCTGTGAAAAAGAATATGAAAATATATATATGACTGAGTGGCTTTGCTATACGGCAGAAGTTGATACAGCATTGTGGATCAGTTATACTTCAATAATTTTTTAAAATGAAACACACACAAAAGTAAGGAGTGCAATATAAAAAAATAAAAAATAAAATTATCTCATCTGATCTTTACACTGACCCTGTGAGTGAGACTATTATGTGCTCCATTTTATTTTATTCACTTATTTATTTTTTGGCCATACTTGCAGCATGTGGAAATTCCTGGGCCAGGGACTGAACCTGCACCACAGCAGCAACCCAAGCCATAGCAATGACAATGCCAGATCCTTAACCCATTAAGCTGCCAGGGAACTCCTATGTGATCCAATTCAGAGATGAAAAAGTTGAGGTTCAGAAAGCTTATAATAGTGCTCGCTTTGGCAGCACATATACTAAAATAGAAAGCTTATATTACTTTTCTAAGATTTTATACTAAAGCCAGGAGTAAATTTAATCTTAAGTGCTAATTTCTCCACACTGTTATCAGTCTTTTAATCCTTTGAATTTATGGGCAAAATAGTATCTTTTTTTTGTTTTGCTTTTTTTTTTTTTTTTTTTTTTTTAAATCTTTTCTGTCTTTTTAGGGCCGTGCCTGTGGCATAGGGAGGTTCCCAGGCTAGGGGTCTAATCAGAGCTGTAGCTGCTGGCCTACACCACAGCTGCAGCAATGCAGGATCCGAGCCACATCTGCGACCTACACCACAGCTCAAGGCAACGCCGGGTCCTCAACCCACTGAGTGAGGCCAAGGATTGAACCTGCAACCTCATGGTTCCTAGTCGGATTTGTTTCCACTGCGCCATGATGGGAACTCCAGTATCTTGTTTTAATTTATTTTACTTTGATTATCCCTGAGGCTCTTTTGTACTTCTTCCTTGCCTATTGCTTATGCCAACTTTTTTCTTTTGGAGATGAATCTTTCCTGAATTGATGAATAAGAACTCTTGCTATAAGGGAGATATTGATTTTTTATTATATTTTGCAAATGTGTCTTCGTCTTCCAGTCTGTCTTGTGCCTTTAACTTTTATATTTTTAGGATGTAGAGAAATACAAAATTGTTACGTTTTCAAATTTATCTACCTATTTCTTCTTATTTCTGTCTTAAAAAAAGGCTTTTCGATCCAAAATCATATACATTTTCCTACTTAGTTTGCAGTTTTACTTTTTTATTTAATTTTTCAGTCCATCTGGAATGCATTTCAGTGTATAATATGAGCTAAGGGTTCAACTTGACATTTTCAAATGAACAAACAGTTATCCCATCACTGTTTATTAAGTAATGTGTCTTTCCCTCTCTTGTTTGACCTTTGTACATGTTAAGTACAATTTATGTTTGGGTTGGACTCTAGGCTTGCTTGTCACTTCCTTTGCCATGTTCATCCTGATTCCAGTTGCAGATGCCTCCCATCTCTACCCCATGACGACCCCAGGTGCTAGAGGGTAGAAGCTGCCCTTCAATCTCAGCATTATTCTCCCTTGGGCACCAAGAAAGGGACTTGCCATCAGTACCTAATGCTGCATCACCTGTTCCTCTCTAGGCAGAAGCCATGACTCTGGGCCCTAAATCAGACTTCATGGACTGATAAAGATTCTTCCTTCAGCTATAAGCATGTGTGTGTGTGTGTTCTGTGTGTGTGTGTGTGTGGACTGGTTCTCTCTATCCCATGGTTCTCCAAACCAGAGAGACATTTTCTACCTGTGATTTGTGTCAGAAAATACCTAGAAACTGAGGTTGTCTTAGTAACTATTCTCATCCAGAGAACTCTTCCTCACATACAAAAAGTTTTGTTCCATTTAACATGGCATTTTGTAAGGAAGGTTTTGCAGCCCTTATCTTAAGAGGAGATACCTCTTAAGGTGGGAAAGTCATGAGAAAATATGGGAATACATGAAAGCTCAAGATCTAAGCAACGGCACGTGTAGAAACAGAACATCAATCTGGGGAGTCAGAGACCAAACATAATGAACTTTTAAGTCCCTGTGAAATATCCATGTCTGCGCTGCTTATGGTCTGTTCAAGTCACTGAAAATCACAAAATATTACCCCTGAAATGGACCCTAGATATTTTCTAGCCCATCCTCCGTGATTTTATGAATGTGGAAACTGAGACCCAAAACACTTACATGACCAGCTCAATAGGTCGGAAGCTGGGGTAAAAGAGGGGGTCTCAGTGCATTAGACTCTGCACCCTCTTTTGCTTAAAAGACCAAAGTGAATTAAATCAAGCAATTCAACCTACCAAAATTGTATTAACACCCCAAACTCAAGTCAGATCATTAGGCCGAAACTTGAACAGTTCTTCAAATTAATCCATTTAATACACCTTGGATTGAGAAAATATATACTGTAAATAGCTATGAACACTCTGCTTACTTTATTTTTCTGTCTTTATATTTCACCTTTCTCCTCTCTCTCTTACTTTTCTTCCTCACTTTATTCCCCCTTGCTCTGAAATCTCTCCTGCCAGAAACAAAATTCACTCCACGGGCAACTTATTGAAGCCCCCACAGTACATTTGTCTGCAATTAATATGCCTCTCCTGTGTAGGACACAATTATTCTGCAGCCTCTTCTACCAATCTGTGGTTCTGGGGCCCAGAATTTAGGCAGGAGGAAGGAAAAGTGAAGTAGGTTAAAGTGAAATAGGACCTGGCCATAGGCCATACTTATGGATATGGAGAGTCTAAACCATCTAACAAGGACCCCTGACAAACTATTCAAAGTCTTCTTCTGCCACACGCACTAGTCACCTTTGGAAAGGGGGCTTGTGGTACACAGAATTGGATGAATCTGAGTGCTTGGTTCATGCACTCTTTCATGTTGGTTCTTTCTTCTTCTTCTCCTTTTCCTCCTCCTTCTTCTTTTTTGTCTTTTTAGGGCCATAGCTGTGGCATATGGGATTTCCCAGGCTAGGGATCAAATCAGAGCTGCAGCCGCAGGCCTATACCACAGCCACAGCAATGCCAGATCTGAACTGCATCTTTGTCCTATTCCACAACTTACAGCAATGCCAGATACTTGACCACAGAGAAAGGCCAGGGATTGAACCTGCATCCTCATGGATACTAGTCGGGTTCTTAATGCCCTGAGCCACAATGGGAACTCCCTCCTGTTGGTTCTTAAATGATTTTCTTTTATGTGTATAGTTAGTTCTCAATTATTTTTAACAAGGTAATAAGTACCCAGAACTGGCCATTCAAAACAAAATCTCAGTTGGGATTAACACACACACACTACTATATATAAAACACATAACTAAGGGAATTATACTCAATATGTAATAACCTATAAGGGAAAAGAATCTTAAAAAGAATATATATATATATATATGTATATATACATGTGTATATCTATATATCGATATATCTATATATATATATATATCTGAATTACTTTGCTATACACCTGAAACTAACACAACATAGTAAATCAACAGTACTTCAATTAAAAAAAATCCCAGGCAGTAATCTACTTCTATCCAAGGCATATGGAAGATTCCAGGGATTGAATCTGAGCCACTATGACCTACACTGCAACTGCAGCAACACTGGATCCTTTAACCCACTGGGCCAGGCTGGGGGTTGAACCCATGCCTCTGCAGTGACCTAAGCCATTGCAGTCAGATTCTTAACCCACTGCCCTACAGCGGGAACTCTGAAAATATTTTTTTTTAATTTTAGTTACTTTTAACATTATAAAGATGGCACTTTCTGATATCTGAGATTTTCTTCAAAATAATAAAGGAGGGGTAGACAGGTAAGACATAGATGAAGCCAGAGGGGCCAAGATGGAAGCTGAATGGTGAGTACATGGAGGAAATTCTAGTCTTCTTGCTGGTTGCATATGCTGACAATTCTCCATATAAAAATTTCTCAATATTATCATGCTATTGGTAATACTTTAGGACTTTTAAAATTAAATATTTAATTGCTAAGAATCATTCATACTGTTACTTATTTTGATTTCTGTATAATAGCCCCTGTTGTAAATAGATCTCACTGTATTTGAAATATATTTGAAATATACAGGAATGGAAGCAAAGGAGATTCACCTAAAAGTCCAAAGTAGAAATATTTTCCTTTTCCCCAAAGACTGTAGTTACCTTGATTTTTTAAAAATTTTCTCCCCAATTCTTCCCCCTCTGAACAGACCACCTCTACGGCATCCCTGTATCCCATGAAGTACGTCCCATTTGCAGTGAGTTCTGGCAGAACCTTGGCATTTCAACTTGACTCCAATTGGATTTGGTTCTTAGCTACCTTACAGAATTTGGCTTCCTGGAGATGTTGTCCTCCAAGTACTTTTCTCGCTTCCCTGGCCTCAGGCAGCGGAGGACCCAGAAGAGCTCTAAGGGAGGGGTGAGAGGATGTGGAATGTCTGCAATAGCCATGCTGCTCTCCTCTGCTGCAAACCGCCTGACTCTTCCAGGACCCATGTCTCAGGGCTCCCTTCCCAGGCGCTGTACCCCAGTTGGATTTAAACTTCCAGTCTTTTATGCAAAGACTACTCTAAGGAAAATCCAAAGAAAACAGAATAATCTCTCCCTCTTTCTCTTTTGCCCTGCTCAATGACTTTTGCCTCCTTTTGAATTTTCATCCATTAACATTAGATACCACTTCCAACTGCACTTCTAGGCTGCCCTTGGATTGACTCAGAGACTTAGTAACAACCTCCTTTCCAGGGCATCATGCTTATTGCATGTGCTGTGAAATGCTAATCATATCCTTCATTTATCATACATTTATTGGCTGCCTATTATGTGACAGGGTTTGCATGTATAACTGCCAAGAAGTTGCAACCTCTGCTCGAAGACCTCCCCATTCAGTAGGGGACACAGAGAAGTGCATGAAGAGATGTAACAGAGACACCTGCAGTCAGGGCCTCATTATGAATCTGTGGGCCTTGGTAGTTCTGTCTTCATTGTCCCCTTCCTCCATAAGAATATTAAAAATGATACACATAAAGATGAATGTATTAACAGTACATATTAAAACACCTCTTCTAATTTTAAAAGAACATTTTTAAGAGCCCCTGCAAATATCATGAGTCCTAGATTCTGTCTATTGTGCCAAATGGAAGATGTTGGCCTTGTCTGACATATATATTTTTTTCTCTATTTTAGGATAATTCAGCCTCACCTCTTTATTCCTTCCACCCCTTCCTGAGAATGAGGGCCTCCCATGTAATGGTAATCCTGCATTTGGTGTCTATCCATTGAAACTGTATTTATTTGCAGAGAGTAGCCAAGAAATCATATTCAAGTGAATGTCTTTTTAATTTATCATGATGGCAGCCACATGTATGTCTGTCAAATAATAACAATAACTAGGGAATTCCTATAGTGGTTCAGTGGGTTACAAACCCAACCAGTGTCCATGAGGAGACAGGTTCAATCCCTAGCCTTACTCAGTGGGTTAAGGATCCGGAGTTGCCATGAGCTGCGGTGTAGGTTGCAGATGCAGCTCAGATCCTGCATTGTGATGGCTGTGGCATAGGCTGGCAGCTGCAGCTCTGATTCAACCCCTGGACTGGGAACCTCCATATGCTACAGGTGCAGCCCTAAAAAGCAAAAAAAAAAAGGTAAAATGTATTGAGTCCTAACTATGTGAATAACACTTGCCCACATTTTGCAGAAATGAAGAAACTGAAGGACTCAGAGCTGAAATCACGTGTTTAGGACCATACATCCAGGGAGAGCCATATCCAGGACTTGAACCTGTCAGGGTCCAGATCCTTAACCACTACATTAGATGACCTAGGACACAATTGTTTGAGACATGTCATCCAGGTAATTTTCTCCCCAATTGTGAATTTCTCACCCTTTGCAAAGCTGTAGTTTTCCAGGGGCCCACAGAGCATACCCTGGGAACCTACACTTAGGGTAAAAGTTCTAACTCATTTTGGAGTGTTAAGCTGCCATTGGGACTCATTTGCTACCAGAAAGGTTCCTATTTCTGAAAGCCTATTATGAAAATGCAGGAGCCATGCTTCCCCTGTGTGCCCTAGAGCTCTCTTCAGTAGCTGTATACCAGCCAACTGGATGAAAAGCTGGGACACCGCCCTCTTTCCAGTCCTCTGTACCACATAAAATAACTTAAAACATTTGAGTCCCCTGGACCCTTGCATTGTCCGTCAGCTTGAGCAATAAAATTACAGCCAGTACCCCCTGGGTTATGTCCTTACTGACAATGCAGATTCACAGAAAAGGAATTTAGGTTAAAAAAAAAGATGGTGTCTTAAATACTAGGACCACAATGCCAGAACAATCCTTGTTTGCCAAGTAGAAATTTATGTAATCATGAGACTAAAGACACTTCTTATTTCCAAAATGTTACTGCAACCAGCATAGTAATTCTTCCTAAGTAAGTGCCAAAATACTTTTCCCTGAGTCCTCCTAAGAGCTTTACGTTGATAGAAAATTATCCTCTTGAAATTATACAGTCAACTCCAGAACTCTAGCTGTGCAACGTGAGAAAGGAAGGCAGGAAGGAAACATTTCAACTGAGATGTACATTATGAGGGAGGAAAAGAAATAACATCCTGACCCATATATACAATTTTCTGGGCCATAAATGCTATTTGCTTAACAGAAACTTTAGAATCAAAAGCAATGATAGAAAATTATGATGTTTATCTGTCTGGAGGGATAAAGCTGGAGAGCTTGTCATATTTCTCACTCATACAGCTTGGGGCCAACAGACATGCTGTGACTGGATAATATCATGTACAATGACTGGAGGGAAATATATGAAAGCTGACCCAGTGTAGCCTATCCACTGTGGCATTTGGGTAACCGGTAACAGGCTGACAGATGAAAGATTACGTGACTGCCTCATACAACATGGCTTTCTTTATTAAAATACATGCCCAAATTATGTTTTTCAGGGGTTGTTGTTGTTTTGGTTTTTTGTTTTGTTTCGTTTTGTTTTGTTTTTTGCTTTTTACAGCTGCATGTATGGCATATGGAAGTTCCCAGGCTAGGGGTTGAATCAGAGCTGCAGCTGCTGGTCTACATCACAGCCACAGCAATGTGGGATCTGAGCCATGTCCGCAACCTACACAGATCACAGCAACACTGGATCCTTAATGCACTGAATGAGGACAGGGATTGATCCTGCATCCTCATGGATACTAGTTAGGTCTGTTACCACTGAGCCACAATGGGAACTCCCAAATTATGTGTTTTTTTAAACAAGTTTAAATTCCATGGGAGTCTATCTCTAAGTCACTGGACTCTTGTAAAGAAATGTCTGATCACTTAGTCCAAGGTCCTAGAATGGGATTCCAGACTCAGGCAAATGCTCTGGTCAGGGCCTGTGGATAGGTGACAGGTGGTGGATTTTTGCCTTTCAACACATAACCGTAACCCTATGCACTGTCTGAGTTTATTTTCATTCACACACACAAGGGCTTATTGTTTACAATAGGCTGTCCTCCAAACCCATTTCCAAGAAAAGATTCTCCATGTGTGTCACCCTGCATCACTTCCCAGGCTGCACAGCGACCATAAGGGCTCTAGGACCCAGGGCCAAGTGTCAAGTGCCAATAATGGGGCAGCTTAGGGAGTGGTGACATTTATGGTCCTTGTTACTATTTATATTAGTGTCCCGTCCAGACTAGTCTCAGATGCATCTTGGATGCATTACTCAGAATTTACAGGCTTACTTCTACTTTCTCACCTGGAATAAAAACTAACACACATTTCACCAAGCCACCTCTACTTGTTACAAAAGGAGAGAAGAAGAGAAGATTTTGTCTCACAGTCAGGTTCCTATCTCAAGGTGGGAAAACTTGGTAATTTATACTTAAAAGTAAACAAGCTATATCCACTGTCAGCCTATGAGGCGTATAAACATAAAATGGGCAATTTCTAATTTTATTCCTGGTACTGTGTTCATATTCGAGTCAAACTTGCCTTGCCTTTATTTTGAACTTGTGAGTGCAGGCCCCCACTTTCACCTGTGACCATGTAATTCCACTATGCTTTTCAGAAGGGTTAGCGTCAACCAAGGAACATGAATTTGAGCACAAACTCTAGCCATATGACTCCAACTAAAATGTGAGGCAAAGAACAGCTCTGAGATTCATGAACGTCAGTTTACTTTGGGGAGAATCTGGATAAAACTTGGTCTCAAAATAGCCTGGACAATTTTAGTTTTCTGACAGCATTTGGTGGTAAGCCTGTTAAAGAACACCATCTTGAAATTTCCCATTTATGTTCTGTAGATAGCAGATCATCTGGACACACTCAGAACTTCAGAAGCATTAATCACCAAGACACACCTGGCATGAAATAGAGATATGAAGAGAAAAAGATATAGAGTCTTAGATGGACCCCATTCTTATGTTTTCTACATGTATGCCAATTTGATGAGTTAACCACTTATTTCACTGACAAGCCATAGGTTCTCTAGGATGTAGGGGTTAAGACACAGATGCTGAAGTTACAAAGACTTGATTCTGAATCCCAGCTCTGCTATGTACTGGCTGTGTGAACCTGGACAGGTTCCTTAGCTTCTCCAAGCCTTAGCTTTCTAATGAGACAAAATGTGTTAGGACTGTCTTAGTATCTGCATATCTGGGGACTCTGCTCTTCCCTGTACCCTTTCCTTTTCAACGAGTATTAATAAGGATGACACGTGTGGAAGAGCTCAGCCTGTAGTCGGTTCTCACCAACTATTACTCTGTCTTTATGGCCCAATGATGTAAGACTGAAAATTACTGTTTTTTTATTACTGTTTGATAAAGGTCATTTAAATATTGCTACTTCTGATTCTAGTTATCAGGTCACTTTGAGGCATACAACTTTGTTCTGGGCTGCACTATATGAGAGGCTCAGTTGATGTGAGGCTAGTGTTTACCCAGTGTCCTTGTGGAAGAGTTCTAATAGGGTGTTTCCTGACTTGACAAAGTCTCAGTTTTTGACCGCTACTGGCAAGGGCATTCAATACACTAATGGACACTCCTTCAAGGTCAAATCCTGTATTTATAATGTGATTTGGGAGATTCTTTGGCAGTTGAAAAGAAACAAGACTCAAAGTCCTTATTTTAGGTACTCCTAGTTAGAACATCTGTGAAATACTGAAATGTTTTTAATTGAATGAATTTAGCAGGAAAAGTCACTGGGGTGGGACTTAAGGGGGAACTCACCATCAGGTCCATTGAGTGCCTTTAGTTCGAGAATAGGGTTAAGACTGTCCAAGAGGAGAGCTGGTCTGGCACTGATATTGTCCTTTCCTGACTCAGTCATCTTCATGCCATGGCTGTGCCCCATGGAATATAGCTGGGTATGTGAGAAAGCAGACTGAGCACAAAGACTTGCCTTGCTGAAATCCTTCTTGCCCTGGCCCTGTGGAACATGATACTCCAGGGAGGTGCACTCTGCCCAGCCAACCCCCCCCCCCCTGCCCAGTCCCAGATGGCTGGTGGCAACAGCCTCTGTGCTTGTACTAGACTGATGGATTAATGCTTTCAGTAGGGACACAGCGAGAGCTGTCATCTTTTTCCGTGAGTAACTGTGTTATCCTATGTGGACCTGGGTTCTCAGTCTTCTCATGAGCAATGGCCAGAAAAGAAAGGATAGACTTCTCTTCTCAGTGAGAAGAGGGGATCAGAGTTATTATACATAGAAATTTCAAAGAAATTTGAGGTTATTTCATATATTAGTGATGCCTAGGTGCATCTGAGTTGGCAGTCTCGATAACATCGATTTCCAAGTCCCTCTGCAAATCCTTAAACAGAACAATTTGTGAAAATTGAAAATCGCCACGAGCTCACATCTTAGAACCAGTTATATCTCTTTCTCATACTGCTTTCCAGTCCAGATTTCCAAACGAGGATGGTACTAAAATGCAGGTCAGGATCACAAGTAGGTTAACATCATCTGAGCTGGACAATTCATTTCCCTTCAATGACTGTTTTCCAATGCCTTTCTCCCACTAGCCCGACCTTTGGCCAATCACAATTAATTATCAAAACTTGCATTATCCAAGATTGCTGGTCTTGGAGGCAGAAAGGGCATTTCATTGGAATGATCCTGTGTCTTCATTCTTAAAGAAAGATCCAAATGAGCTCATTCGAAATAAATGTGGTTGATATTCTTGTGATGGTACCATGAACAGGACAAAAACAAGGACCTTAATCCTAGCTTTGTTTAATATAGGCTCCAAGGCATCCACATTGGTTGTAGAGCAAATCTGTCAGGTTGTGTACAACTTTAAATAAATGGTATGATACAGAGAATAACCTTTATCTTTTTTTAAAGAAGCAGATACAGAATGGGCAGTTTTATAGTCTGACCCATCTAGCATTTTTTACCTGATAATCTCAAAGCAATTCTCCGCATCAATACTAACAAGTGTTCTACTGTCAGTAGGTAGGGAAGGTACCAAACATTTGCTCACCAGTTGCGTACTTTTGCTCCCAGCATCAGCTTTGAGAGTAAAATGGAAGGGGAATTGCAGAGCTGGAATATAGACCCCTGTCTCTCAGTCTTTCATTCCCACCAGCATCCTCACGTCATTTTTGCTGGGCAGTTGAATAGATGGGGTGTAGGGTAATGCGTGTATTCATACGACTTGCTTGATTGATTCCTAGAATTTGGCCTGGGGTGGGGCTTCAGTTGTAAGGGACGCCTTCCATTTGGGGACTTGAGAAACTGCAACATGATCAAGCTCTCTAGTCTGTCGGGCTTGAATGAGCCCAACAGGAAGGAACGTCCCCTGTGACCACAATGCCATTGAGACATGGAGCAGTCTCCTATTCACCTACTAAAAAATTCTGAGTATCACACTTCCTGGGCGCCCATTCACTAAATTCTTTAGGGAATTTAGGTCAGACACATAGACCTTAGCAATCCTCTAACTTTGCTGACAAAGGAACAAGGACAAAGAAATGGCAGGTCTACGACCCAGACAACTTTTCTTCCTTTCTACCACGCTCCTCTCTCTTACGTAAAGACAAATAAGGTGTGACTTTGGTCCTGGAGGGGCTCACAATGGAGGTGAAATGAGACTTCATGCAAATGAACAATGACTATCACAGCAGGAGATTTTGATCGGGAGGGACAGAGAATTAATAATGCTGAGCACCTGCAATATGCAAAAGATTTCATAGGACATTTTCTCACCTAATCCCCACATCAAAGTCAGGAGGAATATATAATCCTCCCATTTGGGGAATAAGGGAACTGAAACTCAGAGGTCCCATGATTCTTCACTGGCAGGTGCATGGCACTGTGGTCCAGCCATATACCTACAGCCCTCGAGACTCAGAGTCAGTGGACTCCCAAAGAGGAGTGGTCCAGTCAGAGAAGGATGCTCAGAGAGGTGAGGCTAGAGTTGGTTTATTGCCCTTGCTTAGGCGCAGAAAAGCCTTAGCAGATGGAGGAAACACAGATGGCCTCCCCATAATTGCGTCACCACCCAGAGAAGTTTGGAACCAGTTACACACCCACTGCTTCACAGTCTCAAATGTAAATTGCCTAGAAAATTGAGCCTGATGAAGGGAAAATTTGCATCTTAAACCTGCAGCGGCCTCATTTACAGATGATCTATTCTGGGCAAGGAGTTACACAATATGTAACAGGGAGTTCCTGAGGATGTAGAAGACCCTGACACCTCTTTTGTGAGTTGTATCATTTCATGATGAATCGGAACAGCCATCAGTAAGGGTGTGAGGGGATGGACAGTTGGACACAGCTACAGACAGGCACCGGGGAGAGACAGGTTGAGTACAGTGAGGACAGGGAGGGTGGCAAGGATGTGTCATGTCAAGTTTAAGGATGAGGAATATCCTGAGTGGTGGCTTGAAGGATGTGCTTGGCAGAGAGTGGGGAAAAGCACTTGAGGGAAGGTTTGAAGAGAAGGGAATCCCATGCTTAGTTGGGACAAAAAACACAAAACAGAGCATAGGAGCTGGAGATGAAGCAGTTTGGTAAGAAGTATAGGTTTGGAAGTTTAGAAATTTATAAATTCAACCACAGTACCTGTTATTACCTATATACATAATGTTCAGACCTCCTCAAGGATCCCCTTCCTCTGTGAAGGCCTTTGCATGTGACTCTACTATCACTGTCCTATTTCCTTATACATAGGGTCCTGGTAAGCATGGAAAGTCAGGACTGAGATTTTATCATCCTCTTCCTCGAACCAAAGAAGAGGTTCAAAGCAACACATCAACGAGACTCAAATAAACCCTGAATTTGAATTTTATGAAAGAGCTTCAGCAAACAGTCAACTGAAGTGTATCCAGGAAATTAGTCTTTGCATTGTCATTGAGCAGGAATTGCCATTGAACATACATTTGATGGAATCCCAAATTTCCCAAACTCCTGGTGGCCATAAAGGTGGAAACCAGAACTGGTATTTAAAGCCAAGTCTCTTATGCAGGAAAAAAAGTGAAAAATGTCTTTCCAGAGGAAGCTCTGAACAAATGGAGTGATCTAGAGGCAGGTGCTTCAGACAGGGGATGGTAAATATCCTGGCGAACAATGTAAGAAGTTGGAACAGGTCAGTGGGTTCATTTAAGAAAAATTAATGTTTGGGAGTTCCTGTCATGGCTCAGTGGTAATGAACCCAACTAGTATTCATGAGGATGTAGGTTCGATTCCTGGCCTTGCTTGGTGGGTTAAGGATCTTGCATTGCTGTGAGCTGTGGTATAGGTTGCAGACATGACTTGGATCCGGTGTTGCTGTGGCTGTGGTGTAGGCCAGCAGCTGAAGTTTTGATTCATCTCCTAGCCTGGGAACTTCCATATGCCGCACATGCAGCCCTAAAAAAAAGAAAAAGAAAAAGAAAGAAAAATTAATAGTTGTTCTAAGCTTTTCTTTTTTTCTGACTAATTCTCATCTGAGAGAGAGAGTAGGGGAGAAGCCTCGATCCCTGGAAACAATCAGGTCATCAGGGGAATAAGCAGTGGTGCAGGCTGTGTCCTGCACAGAGGCGCCCACCTGAGGGGACCACTAGGGGTGGAAACCCAGTTCCCCATTATAATGTAAGGTCTGTAAAGGGTCAGGCCTTGAGATCTTGGTGTCTTCCATAACTCCCATACCTAGAACCGTCCTTGACACAGAGAATTTGCTCAAAAGTATTTAATTGAGTGAATGAGGAAATCAGTGGTCTTGGCAATATGGTGTCAGGCCAGAGGAGCGCAATAATCCCCAGGGGCTGCTCCCCATGAGGAGGCAAGACAACCAGCGAGGCCTTCACATCTCGTGCCTAGAGTTAGAGATCCCAGTGCAGCAGTTAGGAGGTGGCCAGACGTGGCCCTTGTGGAGTAGCCAGGAGCAGTGGCTCAGGACGAGGGGTGGGAAGGCAGCCACATGCCCCTTCCTGCTCACCAACCACAGTCGGGTTTTGTTTCAGGTGGGACTACACCTCACTGAAATCCTTGCTTCTCTCGGCTTCAGGGAAACACGGATGCTCACATCAGGCCACTGAGACATAATTAAAAGGCTGCAGGGATTTCTGGGAAAGTTCTGCTTTCCTACTTCTGGTATTGCCCTCTGCCTCCTTCTCTTTCTGCTGAGTAAAGACCTCAGCTCGGGAAAGGGGTGGCCGTCTTGTGACCAAGAAGCAACAAGAATGAGGCAAAAGCCATGCGTTAAGGGAAGAGGAAAGACATACTGAAGGGGCCTGGAACCCTGAAGACCTCACGGGGGCCTTGGACAGCTCACCACCAGACAAGAAGTGTGAGAAAAACACCCCTCCTGGTTTTTGGTTAAACCACAGCAGTTAAGTTCTGGTGATGGCCAGACATATCTAATTCCCAGCTAAGCCAATAAGCAACCACCAGGAATGTAAGCCATCCAGGAATGTTTAGAAATCCTTGAGATGTCAGGGCTTCTGTACCCAAGATGGAGACTTGGAATAAGAGCGATGGCCATTCAAGGACGTAGTGACTCCTCGTGACGCCGGAAGACTTGGGTTACAAAACAAAGAATTTTCCAACAGTGAAGCTTTAGGCATTACTGAAATACACCCTGCAGACAGTCTGTGGACTCTCAGATATGTGTTTTCGGGATTTCCATTCTGACAACAGCAGAAATGACCTCCTTGTTGAGCAATGTCTGAAAGAACCATTTGCCCAGAACTTCATCAAGCTTGAACTACAAAGACGTGGTACAAACTGGTTTGAAAGCTGCACATTCTTTCTGTTGCCTAATGCCACTGAGCTGAAATGAACCAATTTATTTTAAATGGCTGCTGTAAATTTGATCCCTAAATTACTGGTTGGTAATTTTAGTGTCCATGATCTAAAAGTACTCTATGATTGTAAAGAGGAACAGTTGATATAATCACTGTCATCAACATAACAACCTCATTTCACATGCTAACACCTTGAGTTTGTTGACATTCTTTGTAACTGTGCTACGCATCTATTCTGCTTTCCATAATGCTGGTGTGAATTAGTGTCCTGAAGAGCTGTGGGCTCTTTGAAGTCTATTTGGAGACTTTTCTGCCCTTAGCCTCCATGCAGCTAGAAACAACAGGGAGGTGTTGATTGGTAGGTATATTTTTAGTTGGATTACTTAAGCCCCAAACAAGGAATGCTTCAGGCAGTAAGTAGTGAGGTACATCTGATTAGGACTCATAAGCTTTGTTTAGGACTATCTGTATGGCTAAGTGGCTGGTGTGGCATGTCTACAGGTGTGTGTGTTTTGGTGGATGCCCTTAGGTGACCCACTGTCATGTGAAAAAATAATACGTAATTGTGACAGACTACCTTTTTTATTTTGATGAGCTTCAAAATTTATTTTTCAAAAGGTTTTTTCACCACAGATCTGTGAGGTAGTTAAATGTCCTATGCCAAACGGCCCTTCTCTTACATGCAAACAACCTGAACGTCAGCTTGCATAGAGGCCAGTTCTCAATTCTTTTTGTAAAAGCGTCAGAAATGTGTAAATTATACTCAGATTTGCAAAAGTAACCATAGATTCTTTATCTTTTCTCACAGAACTTCTCTTGTTCAGGAGCGCTTTATTTCCACAGCTAGCAGAGAAAAGTTAAGGTTACCACTTCTGGGTCATTCTATCTCTGCCCTTCCTTAGGTGCTCCAGGCCTCTGACACCTTGGACATTTTGGATCTTGTTTCTGCTGCCCGTACTCCTCTCTAGAGTGACGTAGCTTATCTCACTTGCACCGAGCACCTAAGGTAGAAGTTTGTGGTTTCTGCCAGTCTCCTGACTTGAGGACTCAGCATCATGAAATAGCCTCCTCATCTCACCTCTTAGACTTTTCTCTGTCCTGCTCTGGCTCAGAGGTCTCTAGGAATCATTGATTCTTTTACTGAAACACATGAGTTCCATCCTGGCCATGTTGGAGAGTTTGGGCCTTTCCAAATTCCACTTGGGTAATCCAGTGCTAGGCTGAGAACAGGGAGCTCCTCTAAATGGCTTTTGAATTCCCTTACTTATCTTGAGATGTTTGGGATGTGTCAACCTATCTCAGAGTTTCTCAAACGTTCTTCCACCTGGAATCTCCATCCTAAAGGTAAAGTCACTTTCCTCAATTCTGTTTTCTTGCCTCTCCTTCTTCCTGGACTCCTCGACTTAAGAAGTTCAAGGATTTCCTTAATTTCCCTTTCAATCAGGTGAAATGTTTTCTTACATTTTTATCTTCTTCCTTTCTTTTCTAGGGCTCATTAAGTAAAGCTCTGGAGTTCAAACCTACCAGACTTGATTCAGATTAAGTAAAGGGAAGGGTTACAGAGTAGCAGACTCTTTTCTTTTTCAAAAACTTAGCTTTCAAGGTCACTGTCACACTGCAGACTCAGAGTGTCTGCTTTTCAACTCAAAGCTAAATGATAACTTCTGAGTTTTAGTGTGTGCCCACCTTTTCTTTCCCTGTAGCAATCATCTATAAAGGCCAAAGGAATTTATGGAAACAGGATTTTCCAGGGATTAATGTTTGAATGGAAGAGGAAGAAAGGGTAGTTTAATATTTAAAAAATATTCTCTTGAGCTGATGGGAGAGCTAACCATTGCATGGCAACTCAATTGCCAGGCACTGTGTTAAATGCTTCTCATGCTTTTCCCTAAGTCATCTTCACAGCTCCCAAGGAGGTCTGTACTTATGAAGACTCTAAAGCTTAGAGAGGTTATAGACCTTGCTGAAAATCACATAGCTAATTAATGGGGGAGCTAATATTTGAGCCCATGGGCTCTGCCTTGCCAGCTTGCAGGGTTACTGACTTGTGACATTGTGTCAGAGAGAGGACAGAAACCCCCACATCAGGCCCAAGAGCATGCACCATAAATCTCATCATATCCTGCTTCTTCATCTTTTTCACTAAAATTTTCATGCCCCTTGAAACATATCAAACATTGTTCATTAAAGAGAGGAACCAGCTGACAGTTGGGCGGGAGGAAATAGAAGGAAGAGGGCATAGGAAGTTTGCAAAATTCCAATTCCTGGGAAACAGACTTGCTGGTAAGCTCACTAAATTCTCACCCACATCACTTTGAAGACAATTTTAATGAGCCATTTATTGGAAGTTTGTTAGGGGCCTACATTTTGAGTGCTATATTTTTATTGGCTTCCTTCTTATAAAAAGGCAACACCAAAGTACATAGTGTTCAGACGACTTTCTTAAAATGGGAGGCCATCTGAGTCACAGAAGTAAAGTTAAATTCTCTAAGCTTCCGGTCCCATAATATCTTTCTTTAAATACACTTTTGTCCTGCAGCTTCATTTTCTCAAGATCATAGGATGATTCTGTAGGAAGAAGAAAATCCATCTAACCTGCCTACACAGCGAGGCAACCTCCTTGGAACCTGTTTCCTTTCACACTCCAAAGAAATCATTGAAACAATAGAGGTGGCAGGAATTTGGAAAATAAAAGAGAAAGTTGAACATTCTTTTAAAAATCTAGAAAGCAGTGTTCCTTAAAGTATGATCAGTAGTGCAAGCCACATTTTAATATTGTCATGTTTTCTCATTCGCACTGGCTATATCTTAGTATAGCCTATGAGAAGGAGAGAAAAGTCAATCATCAAACTTGTCTAAAGATAAATCACAAAATGTTCCAGAATAACAATGAAAATCATTAAGATCAATAGTGGATCTTTAGCTGACTTAAGAGGGATTCTTTTATAGAATTAAAGGTGGTAAAAAGAGGTGGAATTAAGACTCCAAAAGGAAACAAGAGGAATTAGAAGAGAAAAGCGTAGCAGAATATTACGCAAGGAAGCAAGAGTAGTTTAAAATACATAAAGGAGAGGAAGATGACGGAACCAGCAGGCCTATTGAGAGAGAACTCACTAACTTTTTTTAAAAAGTGGGAAAGATGGCTCGAGAAATGCAATGACTTCTTTGTCTTGGTGTGTGAAGCAGGGTAAGTGGGGGCAGATGCCAGAAACAGGCATGTTTCCCAAAGGAGGAAGAAATAGAAAATGGGTTTCCTGCCAGAACAGGTGGCGTGTTGACATGTACTCATCTGACAGGCTGGTTTCTGAAGCTTTCCAAGGGTCTGACCAGGCCAGCCCCAGGTTGTCTCCGAGACTTCAGGGAAAGGCACCACGGGGGAGGCTCAGTGATACAGTTTCAGATGTGTTTGGATGCAGGAGAAAAAGCAGTGGTGGGTAAGGCAAGGCATGTAACAGCCTGCTTTGGAGCACAAGGCTGAAGGTTGGCCTAATCTCTCTCAGAGCTCACGGTTTGATATTTTTAACCATCCATTATAGGACAAGAGCCAAACGTCTGGTTAATTTCAGGAGCAGGCAGATATTAACTCACTAAACTCACTTTGACCTTCTCAAATGGAAGCTTTATCAGGATTTTTTCTTTCTCTTTTCTTTCTTGGTGGTGGTGGCAAGAGTAGGAAGTAAGGAGGAGGAGGGGTCTAAGGTTGGGAGAGAATAGGGGTTTTGGGGATGAAACGCTGATATTCAGTTTTCCTACAGTTTGGAATCTTGTTTTGTTTTGTTTGAAGAACTGGCTTATAACACGACCTGTGATTGGGACTCTGTAAGTGGCACACTTAATCATAAAAATGTTTAAGTAAAAATCCGGGGCTAGACCTAGGGTGAAACTATCAAACCAAATAGTGATGCCTTGAGAATAATATTTCTCACCCCGTGATAATTGAGGGGCAGTTGCAGTGGTTACAAGCATGGGCTCAGGAATAAAACTACTACTTGCTTTTGAATCTCCACCCTACTCACTGACTGTGATACTGTGTATTGAATCTTTTGATGCCCTCATTCCTTCAACTATAAAGCAGAGATAATTATAGCACCTCTCTGGGGCAGAAACACTATTGTATATCTATCACACTGTTTCTTTTCCTTCCTGGGAACAAAGGAAAGTCATATTTCCCATTTTCTTTCAGCATCTGTATGGGGCCTTGTGACTAGTTCTGATGATTGGAACGTGAGCACAAGAAGTTATGCCATTACTGGGCTGGCCCCTCAAACCTCCCACAAAATGTGCCATGCTCTTTCTCTCCTCTCATTGTCTGCTGGCCAATTATAGAAAATCCAGGAGAGGACTGTGAAGCCCTCATAGCTATTGCTGCCTCTCCAGTTCATGGTGGGAAAAGCTGTCTGTCAAACATCCAATTGACTGTGAAGTTAAGTACGAAATAAATCCTCTACTGCATGAAGCCACTAAGATTTGGGAGATGCTTGTTATAGCAGTTTATCAATTTTAAAACTGTCTCAAAGTATTAGTCAGTCCTGACTAAAAAATATATGATTTTTGTAAAGATTAAGTGGATTACTCTATATGGAAACTATTAGAATAGCATCTGGTACCTAAGGTCTCAGTATATATTATTTCACATATCATAATCAGTACAGAATTGGCCACTTGGTTAGTAATTCTAATAAATACTTTGGTCCATCCATTCTAAGAAATGCATCTTCTTAGAAAATTGGAGCACAGACTGGCCACCCATCCCTCATAGTACTTAAACTGATTCTACGACATGCTTCAAATAACCACTTTGGATCAGACTTGGCAAGACAATGTGTTTAAGTGGTTGGAAATCTCCAAGGACCTCAAGGATAAGCATTCTGGTTCTTCTGAAATAACTTTCCATAGAAACGTAAGATTCAGATGGACAACAATGTGGCCTCTAGATTCTGATCGGGAATTTTATAAAGGTTACACCAGCTGAATGCTTGTGCTGAAGGGCTGTTAGTTTCAGAAATAGTACGTATACAGGGTTTAGCACAGAATATAGCCCAGTTTTAAGCACATGCAAGGTATCTAATAAGTAGTAGCAATAATAATAAATAAATAACAATTATCACTATTATTGGAATACATTTTTTTTCCTTAGAAATTCAAAGTCTACTATATACTATCTACCTGGGGCCCTTGGGAAAGTCATTTTTCATCCTAATGCAGCTGGGGCTTTGCTTATTACATTATGCCATCTTTTCTAACATTTCACTTACTTTTTCCCTTCTGCAATCAGAGCCCATTACTTGTCCTTACACTTGCTTGACCTAATGAGGTAAATTGATCCCTGCCCTCTTTATAACATCCTTTACTTATTTGCAAATGTCACACTTGTGTATTATTGACTATCAGGCATTAGATGGGCAGTATTGCACAGAGATCTCAGGAATAATTAGGCAGTAGGAGGTGATTTTTTTCCGAAGAAACATTAGTTTCAACCCTAAAATTCCCTTGTCTTCAGTAGATTCAGGTCAATAGATAAAGACCTTAATGTTCTTTTAATGTGGATATGAGCAAACCTGGCTGCTTTCGGGACTGGCAAATCTATCTGGCTATTTTTAAGCATTATATGGCTGGCAACTCTGCGGGTATATTCTGCCAAATGCTTTCTCTCCTTAACCTCTAAGTAAGTATGTATTTCATAGGGAATTTAAACCTTGAATTTCTGATTTATTCATACTCAGCTGATCAAAGTTTCCGTCTTTGTCTTGGTCAACACTTATGGGTTCTGAATTCTGTTTCTTTGACCCAGGAAACCTGAAGAGGTCGGTAGCAACCACTTTCCAGAGAAGAAACCAAACCAGTTGTCTGGATCTGGGAAGCAGCTAGTTCACATCTGTCCTTCAAACAATATTTAAAATGATTTTTTTTCCCTTTTGAATTCTAAGGCAAGGATAAAGAAAAAAAAATGTTAATGCTTCCAAATCTCTTTTAGCCACTATCAACCTGAAATGCAAGAAACCCCAGGACACCTCAATGGGAGAAGTTTGGGGGCAGCAGTCTTTCCATAAGGGTGTGGGTATGGGAGTCTTATCTTGGAGTCCAATTCACATAGCACTTTACTAAGTCTGAGAAAACACCCACTGTCCATATTTTTAAAAGGGCAGTGGTAATGGGAGAGGGAAGGTGGGAAGGGTGTATATAATAGTAATGGGGATTCTTGGTACTCACTGAAATCCACTCTTTAGTACTGCTTCTGACATGACAATACCACACTTTGCATCTAATAGCTTGGGGCTGATGTTTCCAGATGCAAAAGGAACCACTCAAATATTGGCCAGGCAGAGTGGCAATAAAAGGCAAATCTGTGCTAAAAGAATATGGATACCAAGCATGCCAAATTCATAGGCTGGTTGAATGCCCAGGTTATTTTGCTGTTATCCATTTTTTTTTTCCTGGCAACACTTTAGAATATTGGCTCTCCTCTCAAAAACGACAGAGCATCACATGAGTGTGCACAGAGGACTTTCACTCTGCAATAGACCAGAGAGAGCAGCCTCCTAGAAAGTCAGGTTAAAAAATTCCATAAATTTCTTTTGTATCTCCTACTGTATGGTATAGGATGGAGTGATCTTACCCCCAAAAAAGACAGGAAGTAGCCTTAGACTAGCATAAAAACCAATAGCTATGCAGATATTTGCCCATTCACAAACCAGTTCAAACAAATGTTAAAAAAAAAAAAAATGTAGCTCCCTCTCTACTTGCAGAGATGACCCTTGGAGAACAAAGTCTATGTTTATAAGACGAAAATGTTTAAGACATCTGCTTATTAACAACCCCTGAATTTGGTGACATTAGTAGGTTATAATTTCCAAAGACAAATATCTTTAAAAAAAGGTGTGGTGGGCAGACTATAAGATGCCCCCATGACTCCTGGTTCTATACTCCTGGCATTCATGTCCTGTGTACTCTGCTCCCCTTGGGTACAGGCACTAGATTTGCATCTAACCCTGTAGAACATGGGTTGGATAATCACTTTGGTGATTATGCTGTGTTATAATCTTGTTAGCAGACTGGCCCACATGGCAAAGGGTTGGTAGCAGCATCTAGAATAGCTTCCATCTGACAGATGACAAGAAGTCAGGGCCCTCAGACCCATAGCTGCAAGGAAATAAATTCTTCCAATACCTTGGGTGACCTCAAAAGCACGTTCTTCCCCAGTTAAGCCTCCAGATGAGAAGGCAGCCCAGAAGACACTGATTACAGCCTTCGGAGACCATGTGCAGAGGCCCCAGCTAAGTTGTGCCTGGCCTCCTGACTCACAGAATCTGTGGGGCAATTAGTAATATACCAAGTGTCTATCATAGGATTTCTGCTACTTAGAGGTCTCACACTGGATGAGGAAAAAGAAAGCCGAGCTATGCAGTCAACTGTTATTAAATGACATAGTGGACCACAACTCTGCTATTACCAAGTTACCACCAGAGTAAAATGAGATAAACATTTGGTCAGGAGTATCCCCCCTCCCCCTCCCTTTCAGTGTAGCTGGGGAAAAAAAACCATAGTGGATGCAATCTGTCCCTCAGACATTTGGACACTGGGTCAAAGGCCATGTTTTATTGGAACAAATAGAACCTGATACACTAAAGCTTCCCCTACCCTAGAGGTCATTAGTAGAAATTCCTTAAGGCCCCCATCCAAATATATGAAATAATTAGGACAGCTCACACACATTTGCATCATCAGCTGTGACTGTGAACTGCAGTTAGGTCACATGCACTTTTCAAAATTCCATTATACCCTCAAGGAAATCCGTATTTCTTACTGGGATGTTCAAGGCCACAGAATCTGGCATGGCCTTCACCTCTGACCGCCTCACCGGCCTCTTTGTTCAGTATTTGTCCCACACCTACCTCCTTTCTCTTCTTCCAGCACACAAACCAAAGTCATGGGCTTCTATCTAGAAGACTCGCTAGAATTTCCAAGGGTGAAGACAGGGGTTTCCGTCTCATTCATCTTCTCCCTCTTCAAGGCCTTCCCCAGTTTGCCTGAAGGCCCCTTTCCTGCCTAGTCCCTCTCTTCCACATGAACTTCTTTTATTTCCTTCACAATATTAATACGATCTGAAATAACCTGTTTATGGATTTACGTGATGACTCTGTGTCTTTCATGAGAATATGACTGCCATATAGTAGGTGCTTAGTAAGTATCTACTGACCACATAAATGAAACACAATTTTGATTATTATAACAAGATGGTCAGCTCTTGATTTATTTTTCTTCTCTGCCCCTTGCTCACCCTCTCACAGGTCTGAAATCCCACAGCAGTTTTGCCACTAACTCCGCGAGTACTTTTCACACACCTGCTCACACAGCACTAAACACAGTATCTTGAAGCAAACAGAAGTTGGAGAAGACATGGTTCTGCCCTTGAGGGCTGTACAACTTCACTGGGCGAGAGGAGGCAGCATGCCTACATTGATCAGAATCTAACCACAAGGCACTCACCACAGTGACTGAGCTGACCAAAATATGGAGTTGCCTAGGGAGTACAAGGAAGGCAGTGATTAAAAAATCTCTTCTAGGAGCTGATTCTTGAGACAGAAGTGTCTCTGGGAAAGAAGGCATGGCCATTAAGAGCAGTGGGGAAAGTGAGAGGATAACCTTAAACTCACAGAATTTATGTATCTATATCCCAGAGAAAAATGTATCTTTAACCCAGAGCTTGCCTGAGTTTTGGCATCACTTTTTAAAAAATCCAAATGCTGTCCTCTGCATAAGATGGAGCTGTCAATATTGGCCTCAACTTCAATTAAATCAGAGTCTCCGTTTGATTAGTTCCCATTGGTTTATTTTTGCTCTTATTTCTATTGCTTTGGGAGACTGACCTGAGAAAAATATTCATGATGTTGATGTCAGAGAGTGTTTTACCTATGTTCTCTTTAAAGGAAACCCAAAAGAAAGCAAAAAAACAACTTACAGAATGGGAGAAAATAGTTTCAAATGATGCAAACAACAAGGGCTTAATCTCTAGAATATATAAACAACTTATACAACTCAACAGCAAAAAAGCCAATCAATCAATGGAAAAATGGGCAAAAGACCTGAATAGACTGTTCTCCAAGGAAGATATACAGATGGCCAGCAAACACATGAGAAAATGCTCAACATCGCTGATTATAAGAGAAATGCAAATCAAAACTACCATGAGATACCACCTCACACCAGTCAGAATGGCCATCATTAAGAAGTCCACAAATAACAAGTGCTGGAGGGGCTGTGGAGAAAAGGGAACCCTCCTGCACTGTTGGTGGGAATGTAAATTGGTACAGCCACTATGGAGAACAGTTTGGAGATACCTTAGAAATCTATACATAGAACTTCCATATGATCCCACAATCCCACTCTTGGGCATATATCCTGACAAAACTCTACCTAAAAGAGACACATACACCCGCATGTTCATTGCAGCACTATTCACAAGAGCCAGGACATGGAAACAACCCAAATGTCCATCAGCAGGTGATTGGATTCAGAAGAAGTGGTATATATACACAATGGAATACTACTCAGCCATAAAAAAGAATGACATAATGCCATTTGCAGCAACATGCATGGAACTAGAGAATCTCATACTGAGTGAAATGAGCCAGAAAGACAAAGACAAATACCACATGGTATCACTTATAACTGGAATCTAATATCCAGCAGAAATGAACCTTTCCAGAGAAAAGAAAATCATGGACTTGGAGAAAAGACTTGTGGCTGCCTGATGGGAGAGGGAGGGAGTGGGAGGGATCGGGAGCTTGGGGTTATCAGACACAACTTAGAATAGATTTATAAGGAGATCCTGCTGAGTAGCATTGAGAACTATGTCTAGATACTCATATTGCAACAGAACAAAGGGTGGGGGAAAAAATGTATACATGTAAGGATAACTTGATCCCCTTGCTGTACAGTGGGGAAAAAAAAATCAGAGTCTCTGAAGGCTAGACTTGGTATATTTCAAAAGTTCTTAGTGAGTCAAACTGTGCCCAGGATTGTGATTCCTTGCAGGCCTGAAATGCCATCACAGAATTAAATCAATGTGGAACTGCCCAGAATAATAAAAGAAGAAAGCAACAGGTAGTAGTTAAGGCTCTGGAATACAATAACCTAAGTTCAAATCTAGGCCCTGCAACTTACCTGCTGGGTGACCTTGGACAAGTGACTTAACCTTGCTGAGCCTCTGTTCACACATCTGTAGGCTGGGAATAATAAATGTAGTTACCTCACAAGGTCAATGAGAATTAAGTGAAATAAAGCTTAGAAAGCATCCAATGAAATGCATGGCATAGACATCAAACTTTTTTCATTATCATTATTATATATGCCCCAAATTCTCAACTTTTCATAAAGGCACTGGAAAGTTCAATGTGCATTTCTGAAGTCTTGGAATCCATCAGCTCAACAAATTAAGTAAAGTCTGACCAGGGCCTTAGCCTAGCACAGTGATGAATTCAAGCACACTTAAGCAGGACCACAAAGGAATAAGACAGAGACTAAGATAAGTCAACCTGGGAGCAGAAGAGCATTTTAATGGAAATTGAAATCATGAGTGATGGCCCACCAGCCTTGCTGATGAAGAAACCAGTAGCTTGCAATGTCAGAGCAACTCTCCCCATAAAAAAATTTTACAGGGTGTATGAATGAAACATAGCAAAGATTTTCCACATTACTTGGGTTAACAGGTCCATCCTTCCTCCACCATTAGTGTGGACCCAGCCATAGAATAAAAATCGTGTCCTGAATCACTCTCTCTCTATCTCACTCTAGGTCTGATCACTCAACTCCAAAGTCCCACCTAATATTTTTAGGAAAGGTCATTTAAAAATTTCCTAAACTTGTAAAAACTCACAATGTGCCAAAAATAAAATTATTTTGATCATTTCTACTTATCAGAAAAGTGGCTTAAGTGTAGAGAATTCACTGCATAACTTTGTTTTCATATTTCTATATTATGTTTAAAATGAAAGCCTTGTGATGACATAGACCACAAATTTGGAAGTCTTGGGCATATAGACCTGAAGTCATGTAACAGAAGAGCTTTAGAAGCCACAGGTTTCAGAGACCAAGGAGCCAAAGGGCTTCCAGAAGAAAAAAAATGATCAGAAAGAGTAAGAGCTCGGAAATTCCAAATACTATGGAAAATCAAGGAAAATAGAAGTAGAGGTGTCCTCTCAGAAAAGCAGTGTTGTGGTCTCCAGTGATTTTATTTATTCATTTATTTATTTTTGCCCAGCCCCCAGTATACAGTGGTCCCAACAGGAATCAGATCCAAGCCACAGTTGTGACCTACACTGCAGGTGGAGTTAACGCTGGATCATTTAACCCACTATGCCTGGCCAGGGATCAAACCTGCGTCTTGCTACTGCAAAGATCCCACCAATCCCATTGCACCACAGGGGCCACTCCAAGTGATTTTAATTTCACGTATTGTAGTTGCAAGTTCTAAAATACACATTTGATTCTTCTTTCAGATTTAAAAAATGCATGCCTCCTATATTGCTAAATGCTTAGAAAATAAAGTGTGGTAGAGTACCCTCCAATCCTTTGACAGTGGTCGTTTCTAGATTAACATAAAGGGTGACTTTGTTTAAATTATTCTTTTTAGTGGCATGTGAAATTTGCATATAAGCACTTCTTATTTTTGTCCTTCTTCAAGATCAATAAAATTCTAAATGAAATAAAACACATTTCACAGAAAGACTCTGGCCCTTTTGAAAAGAAGTAGGCTTAGAAAAATGCCAAAACTCTTCAACTTAGTCAAGAAAGGACTGTCACTGAGTGTGAATTTTAAATTATTTAGTGGGTTGGAAAAAGTCTTCTGCACTGAAAAGAGAAGATGAAAAAAGACGCCTGGTTAGAAAAGGACAACTTTTCTGGCTCCCCCTGGGTGGCTTTGAGCGTCTCAGCTCGGCTTTCAAAGGCTAACCGATGAGGTGACAGCAAATACGCCATTGCATATGTTTGTGGAGTGTAGACCTCCAAGGCTGGCCAAGAAACATCCTTCGCAGCAAAGACTAAGTCTCCGTTTTACATACTGAATCAATGCTTTTCATAATTCCAAAGGACTACCATCAACTCTCCCCCCGCCCCCTTCTTCATCATTCAACTCGGAAACATTCCTTTCTGTGGATTTTCATGAACCCCTGCCCAACACCAGGTGCAAATTGAAAAAATCCCACTGGCCAATTTCAGCATAGGGAGGCCTACTGTTCTTTCAACAGAGCCCCTCTTTCAGGCCAGGAGTTCAGATCTTAGCCTCTGGGCACACAAGTCAGGGGTTTCACTTTCATCCACAAGCATCACTCATGAAAAACTCCTTCTCTGTGGTGGCTGCCTCTCCAGACCCCCCAGCCTAAAGGCAGATACATCTGCCTGGGTGAACCTGGGCATTTGTCAGGGAGGAAAGCCAGAGAGATTCCTTGCTTATCTGAACCTTTAAACGTACCACCTTTCCCGGCTTAGACGTGTAATTTTCCACCCGCTGTGGTTTATGTATGGTTGACATTATCATTTGGCAAATACTTTACAGCGAGTTACCCTCCTTGGTTTGCAATTTAGAGACTATTGGGTGGTCCTCCCCACTCAGGACACTCCACAGATGGAACACAATGTTAGCTTTGCCACTAATACTTCAGGAAGGACCTGGGGGCCTTCAGGAATTGGTGAGTTCAGAAATTCAATTCTGGTTTTAAGTCAGCACTCCACAGTGCTTGTGGCTGAAGAAATCATCCAATTAAATTCTATTTTACAAACATGTATTGAGCATCTGCTTTGGATTAATTATCTGTGGCAACCCCAATTACCAACACCTGTTATTTCATTGTATTGCTACCACCATATTGGACAGTGGGGTTGGAAAGTCGGACTGGTTTTCTACATTGCCTCCAGCCTCTACATAAATAGTTCTTCCTCTGCTAATGGGGATGGGGGTACATCCAGCTATTAAAGTTCTACTGTTAGAATCTTCCTGATCTGAAATGACTAGGTCTGTCACCGTGGACTCAAGTAAATGGACATGGTGTCCAAACTCCCCATATGAGGTACAGAAGTGGGAGTCCTAGAGTAATGTTTTCTCGTGTTGTTAGCCGGCTGGGTCTACCATCTTACAGCTCAAAAGAAGTAGTTCAGATCTTAGAAAAAAGATACCAAGTTATCAGATTGTAGATGTTACATAAAGTTCCTGATCTTCTTCAGCCATGGTGTAGGTTGCAGATGCAGCTAGGATTTGGCATTGCTGTGGTTGTGGTGTAGGCTGGCGGCTGCAGCTCCAATTCAGCCCCTAGCCTAGGAACTTCCATATGCCACAAGTGTGGCCCTGGGGTGGGGTGGGGAAGCCTTTACCAAAGCTTGTAAATAACCTGCCTTGGCCCTAAAAGTCCCCCCTGGCTGACTTTTTTTTTTCCCCTAAATTCTTACATCATTTTAAATGGCGATCACATTATTTCACATTAAAATATGTACACGGTGTAATATTCTCTGAGTGTGTTGTTAATTTTGATTAATTAGATTGCAACCTCTTTGAATGCACCACGTTGAATCCTGCCATGTGTTCCTCAACGCCCTTCCCAGTGCTAAACTTGTGTTTGCTTTTTCAAGAGCATATGGTCACCTTTACCTAGGACACTATTTGTGCTTCTAAAGGAGGGGTTTCTCACAACTCTCCAGAGTATCTCTCTCTAAAATCATCTGTGCCTTGAAACACCATTGTGTACACTTTCTGAGCCCAGGATTAGCATTTATTTAATCAGAAAAAAATATTTTGGGCATCTTTAGTATACAAGGACTAGCCCAGTTAATCAATAAAATATAATGATTTAGAACATAAAAATAAGGAAATTCAGGCTAATATATTAGTGACTAAAAATGACACTTTCCAAATAATATTTCAAAATTTCAAAGCTGATTCAAAGGTAGGATATTACAGAAGTTCTGAATGCTATAGCAGGGCTAGTGAGGAAGATATTTTTGGTTAGGGGAGCCTTTGGGCATTTGTCAGATTATACCAATCACAATCTGCGATAGGCAGCCGGGAGTCTGGATTGCCGAACTGTTCTCTTCTCTGTGGAGGCTTTCTAGATTGGTTCCTGAACAGTCTCAGAGAGTCTTTCCAAACTCAGTAGTATTTCTACAGCTAATGTTTCCTAAAATGTGTTTTTCAGTCATGTTTTTTGGAATAACCCAGGGAATCTTGGTAAGCCTGCATCCTATCAGTAGCATCACTGGTTCAAATCTTAAAGCATCATGTATATCTCTCATTTCCATTAGACTGTGAACTTCTTAAAAATGGGTACACTATATGAATGTCTATATCTCCCCAAACTGGTACAATACCGGGAAAATAGAAGATTTTTATTAAGTGTGATCTTTTTCACATCAGCTGTCTCACCATACTCAGATGCCCATATCTTGAACCCAACCAATGTGTTCTAAGTAACTCTTGCCACATAACAAAGTGCCACAGAAACAAGCATAATGTCCCCCCAAAGTATTCCATTGGCCAAGCTGTCATAGAGCAAGTCCAAATTCAAGCCAAGGGGACACAGGCCTTACCTCTCATTGAGAGTGTCAAAGAATTTTGTTGCCATCTTTAATCTACCCAATAGCATATGCCAAAACCTGATAGAAGCAGACTGGCTATAATTCTTTAATCTAGTTTTATGGGCCTTTCAAAGAGCCAGATAAGGAAACTGGACATCTCCTTGGTGGTGAACAGAATAACTGGTACTCATAAGTCATAGGGTAGGATCAGAGATTGGAGCTGTGAAAGTGTTAGAAAGAACAGACCCAAGGAATGTAGCCCAGGAATCTTCCACTGAAAGGATTCACTTTGTCTGTGACTCTAGATGCAGCTCTGGATATAGGGGCATGCAACTCTGGGTTACTCTTGATGAGAGATTCCCTCTTTATTTTGCATATTGACAGCTCTAATTCATCTATGTGCCTAAATAACACACATTTTGTGATCCACTTCCCACAACAGAGAACTAGGACCTCACCACCCAAGTCTATGTCTGGATGGAATTCATGACCAAACAAATAGACATGGATCAACCAAGTTGGTTGGCTATAGTGAGGGACTATGCTTAGTCCACACAGATACTAAAATGAATTGTCCTGTGAAGCTGGGTGAAAATGGCATTTCAGCTAAAAGCACTTTTGTTGTGTTTGAAAATCTTGACTAAGGGGTGGGAGTCATAATGTGCTTTATGAGTCATGGGAAGGTCAAAGATCACCTTTCAGCTTCTAAAACTATCCCCCATCTCCTTATGGTAGCGCCCTTTCTTGCCCTCCTTCCCCCACACTCTCCGTCAGCTTCAACATCTATGTTCACGTCACGGTATATCTGTAATGAATTTGGATCCAGTTCAAGGAATACACAGGAAGCCTTCAGCTCCCAAAGCAGGCTGCTCTGTAGGAGGGAGAGAGAAAAGAAAACACCCTGGGGTGGCTCTGTATTTCTAAAAGATTAAAAATAATTAAACAATAAGATATTCAACTTGGATTCTTTCAGGACAGTGATTAATGGCACTTCTCTCTTTCATGATGCTCTCCCCTCGACTAATCCTTCCCAGCCTCATTTCAAAGAAAAGGTTGGTTAACACTTTGTTTCATTCCTTGCACTCTTAAGTAAATCAGGGTTTATTATGACCCTGACGCTCATACCAACCATCTGCCTCCCTCTTTTTTCCCACTTGGAATAACTGAGGGTGAAAGAAAGGAGACATTTTCAAAGGCATCAGTGCCTAACTGAGTAATTACCTATCTACTTAAGTCAATAAAGCGTAGGTCCCTCATAAACTGCTGCTGGAATTGGAAGTCAGAGGGAAAGTGTCCCCCTGCCAGTGTGTCCATCACTGTGTCCATCACGAACCAGCCACTCTGTAAATGTTTGTTTCATGAACACACTTAGAAACAATTCCTTTCCTTTTCTGATATAGTAAAGTGAATCCTTTTCATGGGGATACAGACAGAGCAGCGGAAATGGTGATGCAGTGGTTCACACAGGATTTCTCAGATTTCGTAAGGGGTTCATGCATTCATTCAGCAAGCATTTACTAAGCACCCACTATGTGCCAAACTCTGGATCCCATTTTCTAGGGTATTAAAACAAGGCTTGCTATAGCAGAGGTGGCAATAAATTGTAAATAAATAATTACCCCACTGACAGTAGGTAGCAGTTTTGCTGTACTTAGCATATAGAACATTAAAGCACTCAGGAAACATTAATTGAATGAATAATAACATAGAAAAACAATAACTACAGATTATTTTCAGTGTAATATCTCCAAAGCTCATGCCCTTGAATCTTAATGCACCAATCTCCTGGTAGCCCAGTCTTGAGCCATTTAATTTAAACAGTAAGACAACAACAAAAGCATAGATTTTAGCTCTTGTGTCTCTCTTTACCTTCAGTATGGTCAGGCAGAGAGCCCTTTACCCTGAGAAAGTCAGAAAGTTCATGTACAAGATGACAATTTACCAAAACCATATGGAGATGGCTAAGATCATTTAAAAATGTGTCAATTTCATTTTCATAAACTCATGATAAATTTAATTTAAAATAAAGCCTTGACCTTTACCTTAATGATGAGATTAACAGCAAACTTAGTGACTTCTACTGCACATTTCAACTGCTTCCCCCAACGGACTATATCAGCTTCCAGTTTGGATTTCCTAGCATCCGGACACTTAGGCTTTATTCTATAGCTCTGCCAGGGGACCCACAGAAAATAAGGGTTCATTCTTTAATCAACACCACTTGGTTACATCTTCCTTTATTCACCCAAGTCAGAAGTTTTCCATTTGGATAACAGTGACTCCCCTTTCTAACTTGTAGGAATGGAGAAAGCCTTACAATGATGGGCCCAAGAAGACTGAATGGCCATACTGTATGTAAGTTAAAAAAAAAAAAAAAAAGAGTCTATCCCACTCAGTTGCTGTCAAAAAGCAACTAAATGCTGCCTCTATGTAAGTTGGAGCTTGGCTCTTGAGCACTCTGTCCTGAAATGTAACTCCGTGACTCTCTGACTGAAATCCTTGTCCCTGCATAAGCAAGAAGCTGACCCCAACACCGGGGGAATGCTCTGAGGAGCCACAGAAAGATTTACCCCATCAGCTATGGCAACGACTCCCATGGTACCCTCCTCTTCACAACCACAGAAACATGGAGCTGTCTTTTTGAGAGCATTAGCACTATATATAGCATAATATATGCTATACCACATATTAGCATAAATATCACCTATCAGTTTTTAAAAAGACAAAGCTTCTATAAAAAATAGTCTTGGAAGGTATACCCAAATGCTTACTTTATTGGTGGACACTAGAGCTCATCTAATTTTGAGAATTCACCAAGTGGATCAATAAAGGAAAACTGGTAGCTTCTGTAACATGCAACCTGAAGTTACAGTGGCACAGCATAGTAAACATTTATTTTCCCACTGGTGTCCCAGCCTGCAAGAGATGGATGGTTTTCCTAGAGAGCTTGCCTCCATGTGAAGACTTGGAATCTAGGTTTCTGCCACCATCATCTATAGGAATCAGACTCTTTATCTGTAGGGAAAAAGTAGAAAGAGCAAAGAAAACGGTCTAGAGAATTTCGGTCCAGGCTTGGAAGGAGCATATGTTGCCTTTTGTTCCATTCCAGGGCCAGTAGGCAGCCTGTGTCTCCCATTCAACTCCAAGGGAGAGTAGGAAATTTAGACTTCCAGTGTGCCTGGCAAGAGGAAACAGATTAATGAGCATCTACCTAGTCCTGCCACAAGGTTTATGTCTTATGATAATAAAATAAGGAATAGGAGAAATAAAAAGATCTGATTTAATGTGCGAAAGGAAAGATTGTCCTAAGCAATGCTCGCGGTGCTATATGAGCAAAGGGAGGGAGCATAACTTCATGGTCAGGAGCATGTGCTCAGTGGTCACACTGCTTCAGTTCACACCCTGACTTGACCACTTATTAGACACATGACATTGGGTAAATTGCTCAATTTCTTTGTGATATGGAGATAAAGACAGTCTTTACCTCGTAAAAAGGTTATCGTAAGGATTAAATAAGACTAAATATTCAAAGCATCTGTCTACTTTGTAGGCTAAAAGAAAGGGTAATGAGGGAGTCTGGAAAACACCCAGCCTCTGAGATGCTGTAAGATGAGAGGTGCTGTTAAACACATATGGCAGGAGGAATGGGATATTAGGAAAGCATCATCAACATAGACCACGAATGCCCTGGATTTCCAGGGATACAAGCCAACCAGATGTCAGATCAATTATCAACACATTACAAGATGAAATTGTTTTCTGTGCAAGTAGAAATACACCTTTATGTGGACAGAGAATTGTCGCATGGATCTCAACCACAGAGAGAGAACTGCTGAAATTAAGGACTAGAGCCCATTAGAGACCCAGAGTCCCTTCTCACCTCTTTGCTCCTCTTTTCATATCTGCTTCATTCTTTTATCTCACTGCAATGGGCAGAGTAGACTCGATTCTTCAGGTTGCTAAGCACATACTACCTTCTAACTTTTTTTTACTTAAATTCCCATTACTGATTACCTTAACTTTTCATATGCTTATATCTTTTCTTCCCAATTAGGTAATACTATGGTATGAATATGAATGTGTATCCCCAAATCTGATATGTTGAAACCTAACCCTCAAGGTGATGAAATTAGGAAGTGAGAGGTGATAAGGTCAAGGCTGGAGCCCTCACAAATGGAATTAGTACCCTTATAAAAGTGGCTCTGGAGAGCCCCTGCCCCCATGTGAGGATACAATGAGAAGTTAGCAGTGTGAAACTCAGCAAAGGGCCTTCACCTGATCATGCTGGCAACCGGATTTATGATTTCCAGCCTCTGGAACTGTGAGACATAAATTCGTCTTGTTAACAAGTCACCCAGTCTACGGTATTTTTGTTATAGCAGCTCAAGCAGACTAAAACAGATTATAAGTAATGAAAGTAAGAATGTTGTGTACAATCCTTTCTCTCTTCCACAGAGACACCACATCAAAATAGATATGGGATGAAAGAATAAATGATTAATTTGAGGCAGGGGGCAAGTCTTGCCAACTTAGTGGCTTTGAAGTGTCAGTGTAACACCCTTGGATGACTAACTTAAAGAAAGTGGTTGAGTCACAGAGGGTGCAGAGGAGAAGCTAATGCTTTCCAGGTATGTATGTATATGTACATATATATACATATCACCATCTTTGTAAGTGACTGAACCGATTTGAGGCTTAAAAAAATTAGCCTGCCACTGATTTTTATTCACTTTTGCTTATCAATCCTTGGATGCTGTTGCTTCATTGAATATTTTGTCCCTTACCTCTTCTTATCATTACTCACTCCAAAAACTGAGCTTCAGTGTAAACAGCAAGAAGAGAATTTTTCACCTTAATGTCATCATTATGGATACACACAGTGATTAAATTTAATGCTTATTTAGTACACTTGTTACTATAGCACTCAATTCATTTTTTTAATGTTTTGAAATTTTCAATCGTGGTAAAATACACATAACATAAAATTTACCATCTCAACCGTTTTTAAGTGTACTGTTCACTAGTATTAAGTACATTCACATTGTTGTACAGCCCATCTCTAGAACTCTTTTCTTCTTGCAAAACTGAGACTCCGTCCCCCTTAAACAAGAGTTCTCCATTTCCCCTCCCTCCAGCCTCAGGCAACCACCATTGTTTTCTGACTCTATGAAAGTGACCACTCTAGACATCTCATACAAGAGAAATCACACAGTATTTGCCTTTCAGTGACTGGCTTATTTAACTTAGTATAATGTCCTTGATGTTCATCCCTGTTGCAGCATGTGTCAAAATTTCCTTCCTTTTTGAGTTTTAGCACTCAATTCTTAACTCTTTAATCCTCCATGTTGCTAATTCATTCACCATTCCTTCACTGATTCATTTGTTTTACACTGGGGATCTCCCGTGCACACAGCGCCCTTAATCTCCAAGAATGATAAAGACCCAGTGCCCGTCCCAAGGAGATTACCATCAGGAGAAGTGACTGCCAGGAGGTTACTGAGAAAGCTAATATTCACCTTTTTCATTTCTGTGGTTCTGCAGACAACAGTCAGGAAGTGAAGACACTTTAGGAATGGCTTCTGTTCCATAGCATCTAAGTAAAGAGAATCACTGAAAAGTCTACAAGTAGGTCAGGGTAAAAACATGCACCTAATTTAATGGGTGGAATTTTATGCATTCTCTATTCATAGTAGCCTCAGTCTATATTTCTTTCCATCTGTTTTCAAGTTGAAGTCTGACCACTGTGAAGGTAAGGGGCCCTTCTTTTTTCTTTCTTTCTCGGCTTTTCCATCTATTTATTCTTACTGGCCTGGAGTTAAAGTCCCCAAGGCTATAGTAATGACAGAGGAATTACTCTAGGCCTGAGCGTAGAATTGAGAGATAATTGTAGTCTTGAAACGTCAGTAAAAGAGAGATATGCATTTAATTCTACTCCCCTCCCTCATCACAGTGACCCATCTGAATACCTCCAGTGGCCACAAGGAGAGAAATGTAAGACACCCGCTGTGGAAAGGAATCGTAGTTGGCCCTTTTCCTTGGCTATTTAGCACTTATTCCCAGTGTCCTAGCACTTAGCTTCACCCAGTAAGAAGGAAAGTCAGTTGCTAATCCCCTCCACTCCCTAAATAAGTGACATCACTTGGGAAACTCAATGCTACAGCTAGATTCATGCAAAAGACAGAGGTCAGTGCCAATCTCGTCCCTACAAATCTAGCTAAATATTCCATTTCCTCATCTCTTCCTCCAAGAGCAACTGTGGAAGACACAACCAATCAACCAAAAGACAACAGAATACCCTACATGCAAAAGGAGCAAGATTCCTGGTGTGGGTTAGAACTAAGGACTCTAATGTGAAAGGATTGCAAGCTTCTTGTTGGATTTCCAGATCCCCTTGCACATGGAAGTATAAGGTTTGGTTTTGCGGTGACTCGTGAATCTCAGAAGGCTGCAGAATTAGCAGTCCTTGTGTGAGAATGTGGTTCTATTATTTACTCAGAGTAAATAGTCACATAAAAGCCCACAGGAGCTGTCAAAGCCAGCATTAGACTGGGCCTGCGGGCAGAAGTGTTCTTTCTTATGTCTTCTTCAGGGGCCCTTTCTAAAGAAAGCATCACCACATATTTAAAACATGATGGGCCCGGTCTGACTTCATTTTGGGTGGTGCAACACTGTCTGTTTTTTTCCAACTGGGGAAAATTTAAGTGGTGGCAATGCAGTTAACCCTGGGAGCCTACCTACTCCCCTTCCATCTTTACAGACTCTTCCATTCTTACTTTGCTTCCTCTCCCAAAGAAATGTGGATTCACTGTTCCACCATTATACTCCTCAGCTTCTGCCAGTGAAGGGGTAACAAATTTCAACTATTTCAAACCCCATGTTTTTTTGTTTTTAATTTCTAGGGCCATGTATCAGAGTGCTTCAGTTAGTCACCATCAAATCACAGCTGGGACGTGTCTGACTTAGACCTGAGTGCCAAGTACATGGAGAAGAGAGCTTGACAGTAGCCAAGGACCTTTGTAAGATCTTTGTGCACTTTTAAACCTTAGTAATTTAGGTTATAGACCCTGTTGGAAGTAATCTTCAAGATGCTTTTAGAAAGCCATTTATTACATCTAAAACAACTACGTTCGCCAAGCACACATAATTTACCCCCCACCCCCGCCGCCAGAATCCATGACAAATAAAAAAGGCTTCCATAGATGATAAAAATTTTTGTCCTGTGGTTAGCAGGACTGAAGTCCATATCAGTTGTGAGAAAAGAACTCAATTTGTGTTTAAGTGCCATTTATAACTTGTTTCCTTCACAGTTGCAGCCGGAGTTGTTAAACTTCGAAAGTTAAATGTTTAAAATCTGCTCAAGGATTTTATGATGTCTGAATTCTTAAAGTAAAAGCATATTCACCTTTTCAGGATTAGGTTTAAATAATCACTTGAAAAAAAAAAAAGTATGTGCAAAGGGATGTGTTTAATAAAACCCAGGCAAGGAAGAATCAAGGTCATTTCATGGTTGCGGACTTTGACCCAGAGGTGTCAGGTGATGCTCTCTGCTTCTCTTTGAGACTCTATTCCTGGCACTGTGGTGTCTTCCTTGGAGCCCCATCTCTACAATTGCACTTGGGAATCAGTCATCCAATTCAAGAAGCAGCTTTGTGGCCAGCAAGCACCTGCAACGATGCCATATTCCATCTGAACCTGAGTTGGGTGGCATTAGGGGCAAGCTTTGGAAAATGGGACTAAGTTCAGCCTCGTCTTTTCCAAGCCAAAGGACTGCAGTAGGCGCCTTATGCACGGAGTAAGGGTTCCCCTGTGGGTGATGTCCCCTGACTCCAAGATATATTTGCTGTTGGTATTGCTTAGATCCCCTGCCCAAGATGGGGTGTGGCCACACCCCAGTTCACTCTCTAAGTTCCTGACCCCTCTTTTCAGTAGACCCTCCCTCCCACAATCACAGTGACTCCAGTGTTAAGCAAACCTGAGTTCCATTTCCAACTCTAACACTTACCAGCTGGGTAACCTCAGTCAGCTCACTTCTCATTTCTGAGCTTCCACTCCTTATCTGTAAAATGAGGACCAGAATAGCACCTCACTCACAGAGTTGTCAGAGGATGCGTAAGATGATACATGAAAGCACTTCCTACAGTGTCGGGCGTACGGTGAGGGATCGATGATATTTTGCAGTTATTATAATCATCAACATGCATCTGGCAAAATGTCCAGTTGCTTTGAAGTTAAAATCATTCAAGTCATACATTCTCTCATTTTGACAAAAAACACCTATTTAAATCGATTTTGCGTATAGCAGAGTATTGATCAGGATTAAAATTCACTGCTTTTAGTTGCTCCCGAACTTAGAATCAAATTTTAATGTTGATGTGGAAGTGGAATATTGCAGCTTCCTGGTTTAAGGCAAAAGTCCTCAATAGTCAAGGCAGCTTAGAAATCCAATAGTTCTCTCCTATGAGAGATCTTGGCAGTGCTTTCTCTGAAATGGCTCTGGAATCTGTTCCTTCTCTCTCTGCTCTGCTTTTGTAGAGTTAGGATGACCTCATCCTGACCTCCTTCACTCCAAAGCTCTACCTCAGGCAGCTGGAGATAGAAAATACTAGGTGAACTCAAGAACACAGTACAGCTGATCTTTGAACAATGCAGGGTTTGGGGCCAACCCTCTGCACAGTCAGAAATCCAACAGGCCCATGGTCCGCCATATAAGCAGTTCTCCTGCCAACACCCCCCGGCCCCCATATTGGCAGTTCTGCATCCTTGGATCCAACAAGCCACAGATCATGTAGTGCTGGAGTATTTCCTATTGAAAAAAAAAACTTTAAGGAAGGAAAATAGATTTGGGGGGTTATCAAAAGGTGGGAGAGTTGGTCAAGAGAAGTCTATCTGCTCTGCTTAGCAAGCCTAAGGGCTCTGCCTAACCTATCCTGACATGCCTCTGCTCACCCATTTCAAGTGCCTCTGTGAAACTATCATCACCATTGCTGAATTACAAACCACATGACCTAGCCTCCTAAACACCGTGCTCTTTCATCCTTTCTGTCTTTGCCAACTTGGCTGCAACCATCTCTGGAAGGACCTGCCTTTAGCCTCCTTCCACTTACAAAGCCTCGATTCAAATGTCACCTCACCAGAGGAATACATTTGTAGTCAGAAAAATCTCTGTTTGAATCCTGGCTCTGCTATGTACTAGTTCCTTGCCCTTGAGCATTAAATACCCTTCAATTTTCTCATCTGTCGATAGCCCAAAGAGCTCCACAATGCTGCAAATAAAAATCTAAGCACTTAACACAAATCCCCATTTCTCACTGGTTTGACCACACTTTCCCTCCCCTAGTCAGTTTATAAAGGCAATTCAAGTGTGTGAGTGCATGTGTATGCGTGTGTGTGTGTGTGTGTGCACTCGTGTGCACACTTTAACAGATCTCCTATCTCCAAGTATTTTTGGGAACTGTTAAGTGAGATTGTTGAACACTGACTCCAAATCCATTCCTAGCAGGTCCACAAAGTGCACCAGAGGCTGGAACTTCGCCCTTACTGTTACTGCCACAGTCATCTCGGTCATCTAAAAGCAAAATCTAAAGGTGACTGACTTTCACTGCTGGTCTGAGTGGATTGGCTGCCAGTCAGGAGAAAATCCACCATCACCCTTGCCACCATCTTGATCCTCCTTGCTCAAGACTTTGGGCACCACCACTATTTTTTCTTAGCAGTTCATTTTGGAACAATAGAGAAAGCTCTCAGCTTAAATGTTTTGGTCTATCAATGATGTCCTGATGGCCATTCTGACTGGTGTGAGGTGGTATCTCTTGGTAACTTTTATTTGCATTCACACCAGTCAGAATGGCCATCATTAATAAGTCCACAAATAACAAATGTTGGAGGGGGTTTGGAGAAAAAGGAACCCTCCTGCACTGTTGGTGGGAATGTAAGCTGGTACAACCACTATGGATAACAGTATGGAGATACCTTAGAAATCTATACACAGAACTACCATATGACCCAGAAATCCCACTCTTGGGCATATATCTGGACAAAACTTTCCTTAAAAAAGACACATGCACCCGCATGTTCATTGCAGCTCTATTCACAAAAGCCAAGACATGGAAACAACCCAAATGTCCATCGAGAGATGACTGGATTAGGAAGAGGTGATATATATACATGATGGAATACTACTCAGTCATCAAAAAGAACAAAATAATGCCATTTGCAGCAACATGGATGGAACTAGAGACTCTCATACTGAGTGAAGTAAGTCAGAAAGAGAAAGGCAAATACCATATGATATCACTGATATTTGGTATCTAATATACAGCACAAATGAACCTTTCCAGAGAAAAGAAAATCATGGACTTGGAGAATAGACTTGTGGTTGCCCAGGGGTGGGGGAAGAAGTGGGAGGGATTGGGAGCTTGGGGTTAATGGATGCAAACTATTGCTTTTGGAATGGATTAGCAATGAGATCCTGCTGTGTAGCACTGAGAACTATGTCTAGATACTTACAACAGAGCATGACAAGGGGAGAAAAAATTATGTATACATGTATGTGTAACTGGGTCCCCATGCTGTACAGTGGGGAAAAAAAGTGTGTTGGGGGAAATAACAAAAAAAAATAAATTTAAAAAAAGGGATTTCCTGAAATGCTGCAACCATGCTCTCTGGGCTCCAAAGATTTACTGCTCTTCTCCCCCTCCAGGTAGGAATGGATTGTAAATATAGGGTGCACTTGTATCAAGAAATTGCCAAACCTTAACATGTGACTCAATCACAGAGTCAACTCAGTGAGCCAACTTTACACCTTTTGGATTCTTCTCCCAAGGGTTCCACCTGAGAGTCACCCAAGACTTCAAGTCTTCCTTAAATTTCAACATTCGTATGATAATCAGCATATGCCAGTGGGATTCTGTGTGTGATAAGGAAAGAACTTTATCTCCTCTCAAGGAAGCTCCAGTTCCCATCCAAGGGGAATCCATGTGATGCATAAAATTAGGATAAGAATATTTACCTAAAAGATTCCTGGAGAATGACAAATCATATTAAATGAGATGACATGTTTAAAGTGCTTGGTCATGCTCAGAGAGACAGGCTGCAAACCCTGAGAGTCTCTGGCTTGCTTTTACCAAAGTGGATGCTTCAATAGCTCTCCCATCTCAACCCCCTTGGAGGTTTGATCCTATAGTATATTCTGGGTGGTCTCCCTCTTCTTTCCTCCTAACAAAACCCCAATTTTGTCTAAGTATCTATGGACTCAGAAAAATCTGACCTCACTCCCAGCCCCAGAGTGGGCCTGGTCAGAGTAAGAAATAGCTCACTTTCCTTGTCGTATTTGTTTAGGAGTGGTTATGTGACCTAATTCCAGCCAAAGAAACATGACAGGAAATCTGAGCACTTCAGGAGAAACTTTTCAATCTTCCATGAGAGCTGCAGGAACAGACTGTTTCCCCCTTCCTCTGCTGACCACCATGTCTGGATACCTTGCCCAGACTACTGTGGCCATCCTGCTGCCAGAAGGTGGAGGAAACCAGCTTAAAAGATGAGACAGAGAAGCAATGGTGAGAACATGCATCTTTTAAAAGATGGGGGCTGAGTAGTTGAGTCAGCTAACTCTGAAGTCCACACTGCCCTGGATGTCCAATTGCATGAAATAACACACTTCTTCATTGTTTAAAGCAATCTGACTCACAGTTTCTACTTGTAGCTGAAAGCATTCCAATTGTGAAAAGCCTCAAGAGGAAAGGGAAGCATTGGAACAGATCTTTTCCCAAATCCCTAAAGAATGGGAGGGTGGTTTCCACTGGCTATTCCAGTCTCTCAGGGACTCCCCCCACCTCCCATCAAATCCTTCCCTTCCTGAATCAGCATTTCTTCCTCTATCTGGCCTCCAGTATTTGTACTGAGTTTAGGACTTCTGTTGAATTGATGTGAATCCAAAAGGAAGAAGTTGTTTAATGCAATGGAATATTGGAAAGGGAAGAAGAGGGAAGTAAAGGTTATGGATGAAACTTACTGAGCATGTATAAACTGCTTAAAATGTTTCACATGCAGAGGTGGTCCTGGCGCACACACCTCCAATGTGAATCCAAGTCACCTTTCAACCTCATGCTCTTTAGGACCCTTCATTTTGAGCTGTGCTATCCTATATAGAAGAAAATAGCAACCAGCCACTTGTTCTAGCCATATAAGGCAACCAACATTGTTAATTAAAATCAAATAAAATATAAAATTCAGTTCTTCAGTCACACTAGCCACATTTCAATGCTCATTAGGCACACATGGCTACTGTACTGGACATGACAAACACAGAATACTTATACTACTGTAGAAAGTTCTACTGGACAGCACTGTTATAGAGGCATCTCCACATTCAAAGTGAAATGATGACCAGAGAACCCACCATGGGCTTAAGAAGCAGGAAAGACGGAGGGCACAGCAGGAAGGACACAGTTTTGTGATGAGTCCTGGTTTTGCCACTTACCTAATTTCTATGAGCCTTAGTCTTTTCATAGTAGAAGTGGAGATAATAATATTTACCTACCAGGATGTTATGAGGACTAGAGTTGATGTATATGGAACATCTAGGAAGATTCTTACCACACTGTAGATGATCAAAGACTCAATGACGTTAAATATTTTCCCTGGCTTCCTTCCTGGGAAATGGGTTATACAAATTTTTGTTGTGCCATAAAACCCTCTACACACTTGATACTCAAAATGTGGCCCCCAGACCAGCAGCATCAGCGGCACCTGCATGAGCTTGTTAGAAGCAAAAACTCTCAGGCCCCACACTGGAGCTATTGAATCAGAACTTAAATTTTAACAAGATCCCCAGGTGAATGGTATGCACATTAAAAGTTAGGAAGCACAGATCTATACAGGCAAAAATTAAAAATAAGACAATTATGTGACCACATAAAACAGATCTGTATAGTGGACTGTGGAAGCCTAACCATAACTTGGATGCCTCAGTTTGAAGAGAGCCTTAACAGTTGAGTCCAACAAAGGGGGGACTTTGGGTCAAGAAGGAGCACATAGGACAGAGATCCCTTGCACAATCCTTAGTAAAATGATGCTGCAAAAAAGCAGAACCTCCCAGCTCCCTGGGTGAGTGATCCCATATTATACCCGAATTCTCCTAGGTGGTAAGCTTTTGCTGCATAACAAATGACTCCCAAAAGTTAATCATTTAAAACAATGCAGTAATTATTTAGTATCTCTCAGTTCTGGTAGGTCAGAAATTCAGACCGGCCACCAGATCTGGGGCCTCAGCTGGAAAACTTACAGATTGAGGGCTAGAATCATCTGAAATCTCCTCCAACCACATGTCTGGCAGTGATGCTGGCTATCAGTAGGGACCTTGTTAACACTGTCAGCTGGATACCCACACAGGGCTTCTCCATGTTGGCTGTTTTCCTCAGAAAATGGTGGCTTGGGTCCAAGAATGATCAGAGAGAGAAAGAAGAGAGAGAGACAGACAAACACACAGACAGACAGAGAACCTAATATAAGCCTTTTACAACGTAGATTTGGAAGTCGCACAGCACTACTTCTCCTAAATTCTGTTGGCCGAGGTAATTGCAAAGGTCTACCCAGGCTGAGAGGGAGGAAGCATAGACCCAAGATATGTCAAGGTCATGCCCTGACATCGTAATAAAGCTTGTCAAGTTCACATAGTAAAAACACCTTGTGGAAAGTGATATTTGTGTGATGGCCATGTAATTGAGGTCATCTTATTAGGGCCATCTTTGGAAAAGCAAATCTGCCAGAAGAAAATTCTTTTTGGTTTGAGTTATACAAGATTTCACATCACCACGCCCACCACCATCATCATAAACAAGTTTTTATGGAGGGTCTTCCATGTGGAGGGCACCATATTCTGATTCATATTTATTTTTTAGCAGGAGTTATAGGATGTTCATCTTCTTTTGGTGTACTGTGTTCTTGGAAATCCTTTCATTATTTTTTTCCAAAAAAAGATGGCTTCAAAATTAGTTTCACTTTCCATTCTGTCTTGGTTTTGCATTATTTCATTAAAGTCAAACTCTGTGAATGTGACATCAAAGGACTCAAAAATAAAGTGAGAATAAGTGGCACAGATAACGGTAATGGCTCATTCACCAGGACTAAGTTCCCGAATAGGTTTTTGGTTGCTTTACCGCTTGAGGTTCCTTGCTAATGGCAAATAAAATAATTGCAGTGAAATGTGCTCATGAATTAAGATTTTGATTTCCATTTTTTTTGTAGCTATCTAACTACCTTATATTTTCAGACTAAAACTTTTCCCTGTGCATTTTCTTCTTCGTAATAAAACTTTCTTGGCAAGACTGATCCCAATCTGTTTGCTGGTTCTTATATTAGAGTTAAACCAAGAAAGAGGAGGAAGAGAGATAGTTTTCTGTACATGACAGAATGAAAAATGCTAGTGTTTGTTTCTCATTAACAAAAAATCAAAGGCAAAAACTACAGTCAGATCTGGCCTATAGTCATTCATCCTAAATAATGGAGAAAGAAAAGCATAAGGCAACTGGATGTAGACTTGGCACAGACTTTTTAGGTTTTCTAATTTTACACAATGTTCTGGGTTCCCTTTTGCCAGCAAGGCACGTTGTACCTTCTTATGGTTAGAGGGTTTGCCCCTGTGATCGACCTTTCTCTTCACTCACCTCCTAACTGCTGTTAACATCTGAGAGCTCCTGTTATTTCCTTCTTCTGGAAATTTCACACACACACACACACACACACACACACAATCATTCACCACATAGTTATATATGTGTTCACACACACAAACTCACACAGAGACATATACACAGTCACACAGTTATTCACATGCATATGGTCTCTCACAGACAAAGTCACTCCAAGGTACATGTATGTACACACACACACACATACACACACACACTAGCCTAGCACAACCCACTTCCTGACTTTGACACCTATGCTACTACTCGGCCATCTCTTCCCTACCTGGAACGCTCCAGGTCCACCCCTAAGCAGAAGGAAAACCTTCCATCTTTTGGGCGCTTTCTAGATGACAATAGTGACATTCACCCAAGGTCCTGAGCTTCTCCCATGACAATAGTATATGACACTATCCCAGTCTTTTCTGTGAGTCACAATTATCAAAAAGCAATTAAAAGTGAGTGAAATCTGCATAGGGTTAAACTTGAATCTTTTATGACATTTTTAATTTCACAAAATTCTCTAAGTAATATGAATTGAAGTGTGCCCCCTTGAAAGATATGTTGAAGTCCTAACCCCTAATACCTGTAAATGTGACCTTACTTGGAAGTGGGGGTTTGCAGAGGTAATCAAGTTAAGATGTGAACACTAAGATGGAGAATAATGCAACATGACTAGTACCTCTATAAGAAGAGAAGAGGTCCAGAGAAACAGGGAAAATACCATGTGAAAACAGAGGCAGTGATTGGAGAGATGCAGCTGCCAGCCAAGGACCACCAAAAATTACCAGCCACATTAGAAGGCAGACAGGAGCAAAAAACAACTATACAGTGTCAGAGGGAGCATGGTCCTGCTGACACCCTGCTTTCAGACTTCTACACTCTAGAACTTTGAGAAAACAAATTTCTCTGCTCTTAAGTCACCTACTGTGTGATTCTTTGTTATGGCAGCCCTGGAGAATGTAAGTGTTAAAATAAATTACTCCTAGTGGGCTCCACAACTAAGGGGACAAAATAGCATGTTGTTGCAAGGACCAGCATGAGGAGAGAACATGAGAGCCAGGCTGGGTGGGAACCTGAAGCCCGAAGCCTAGCTGTCTTAATCCACTCTGGTCTCCACAACAGAATTCCACTGACTGAGTGGCTTAAAACAAAATTTATGTCCCACAGTTCTAGAGGCTGGGAAGTCCAAGATCAAGGCATCAGCAGATTCAAAGCCCAATAAAGACCTGTGTCCTAGTTCATGGATGGCCCTAGTTACATAACAGTTGAGGGAAGGGAGCTCTCTGATGTCTTTTATATAAGGGCACAAATCAAATTTATGAGGGCTCTACCCCCATGACTTTGACACCTCCCAAAGTGCCCATCTACAAATACATATGGATTTAACATGAATTTGGGAGGGGTACAAATGTTCAGTCTGTAGCACTGGTCCTCTGTCAATCTATACCCCTTAAATCCGCATCAAGCAACTACTTTAGAGAGCATATTTGCTCCAGCTCTTTCAGGAAATTTAAGATGCAGTCATGAAAATCTGCTGCTCATCAAAAGATAAATGCTTATCCCTGTGCACATTTGCATTACTATTTATGGAAGTCTTAGGTGTAGTTGTGTTATGTTCTGCATGTTTTGGGGTGAGCAGTAGTCCATGGAATATATTCCTGGCTACAGTGCATTTCCTGCTCTCAAGGTCAGCATGGCAATTACTGCAGTTGATGGTGTACATTGGCTATGCTGAGGCTACCCCTTTATGTGCATTGATTGGGAAAGATCTGAACTAGGAAGAAAAAAAGACTTCTTTGGAATCTGAGAGCATAGACATGGTCAGAGATCAGAACAGATTCTAGATAAGAAAGAATAATGTATATTAAAAGAAGAAGAACAGAAGTTCTTATTTATCATATCAATTGTACCTATATGCCATGTATTTCATATTTATGTCTAATCCTAACAGCATCTTTAGGTATGGGTGTCATGCCCATTGAAAGGATAATAAAACAAAGAAGTTCAGAGAGCTAAAGTCACACAGCCAGGAAATGGAAGAGCTAGGATTTGAACCCAGTTACGTCTGACTCCTAATCCTGACAGATAGTGAGAACTCAAATATTAGACCACCCTGTAGAAGAGCTGTTCAGATTTATCAGAATCAAGAAAGGAAGCTACATTCTTTGATTACCAACTTTATTTTTTTTATTTTTGTTTTTGTCTTTTTGCCTTTTCTTGAGCTGCTCCGGTGGCATATGGAGGTTCCCAGACTAGGGGTCTAATCAGAGCCACAGCAATGCAGGATCCAAGCCGCGGCTGCGACCCACACCACAGCTCATGGCAACGCCAGATCCTTAACCCACTGAGCAAGGCCAGGGATCAAACCCACAACCTCATGGTTCCTAGTCGGATTCGTTAACCACTGCGCCACGACGGGAACTCCACCAACTTTAAATTGTAAGTAGCCCCGTCTTTAATGCTGCATCTTTTACATCTTTTATGTAAGGGCCATCTTAGAAGGCTACACCAGTATGCCCTGTTCAAATGGTGACTTACTGAGAACTGGAATTTAGGAAATTACCATGGCAATTTTCTCTCCTTCCTCCAGAGTAATAAAACCCCCAATTTTTAGCTAGGGTCATAGCCACATTTCTTGGTTTCCTTTACAGATAGATGCAGCCATGTCTACTTGCTGACAAATGGGAAATCATTAGAACCGTCATGCAGTTTCAGTAAACCTCCTCAAAGAAAGCGGAAACATTCCCTTTGCCCCTTTCTTCTGCACTTCATCCTTCCTGGAGCTTAGATCTGATGGCTTGAACTCTAAAAACCGTCTTGGACCCTGAGGACAAAGGCCTCACTCTAGAGATAGCAGAGCAAGCGGTGAGTTAAAAGAGTCAAAGTCTCAGAGTTCCCAACTAGCATCCATGAGGATGTGGGTTTGATTCCTGGCCTTGCCAAATCTGGCGTTGCCGTGAGCTGTGGTGCAGGTTGCAGATGCAGCTCGGATCCAGCATTGCTGTGGCTCTGACGTAGGCCACAGCCTCAGCTCTGATTGGACCCCTAGCCTGGGAACCTCCAAATGTCGTGGGTATGGCTCTAAAAAGACAAAAAAAAAAAAAAAAAAAAAAAGTCGAAGTCCCTGAGGATTTTGTGAAGCAGAGATGCCATTCACTCCTGGACCACCCACTTCCTACTTGTATACAAGAAAGAAATCTTCATCTTATTTGAGCTACTATAATTTGAGGCTTTGTTACTTGCAGCCAATGCTAATCCTAACTGATACAGTTTCAACACAGAGACAGGGATCGCCATGTGCCAGCAGCTTCCCATGCCATGGAGTCTTCTATCCCTTAAAAAAATGTTTTTCCTGGGTATCCTCATAAGCAGCCTCTCTCCACAAAAAGCCTAGCCCCCTCAGCCAAGTACTGGGTACTCAATTCCCATCTATTGCCAGTAAAGTCAATTAAGTTTTCTATTTTTCTCCATTTCTTTATTTTTCTCAGTCCCTGTTACTTTTGCTTACATATGCACCTTCGTCTGGCTTGTCAAACTTTTGTCTGTGCTCTTCATTATAAACCCTTCATTATAGTTTGCATGTTGGGAGATGATATAATGCAAGACCCTGATATTTTACCTGCTCTGCATTTTTAATGATATAAGGCTGGAGAATCAGAAGAAGAGACCCAAGGGCAAAAGGAAAATGAAATTAAATGTTCTCGGCAGTTCACCAGGAAGATGTATCTAACTTGTATCCTAGAAGATCTCTGTTTTGTAGCTTAGCTTTCTCTCATTTTTGATAAGAATATAAACCCACTCACCAGAAACTCTCCTTTAATCTTCTATACACTGCCAATCTCATGAATATTTAATAAGAAATTAAGTATGCACAACAATAGAAAGGAAACCCAAAGCCTAAAACTCTAACCTTCATTTAAGATATTTTACAAATCCTCTAAAACTTGTTCTTTAATTCATTTGACCACAAGCTTAAGGAAACTTGTTCCTTCAGCAGGAGGTGACCCAGAGGGGAGGATGGGAGTGATACTGGGGCAGAGGGCGGGCAGTGGAGGAGGCATTACACAATCCTGGGGCCATCATTCTGACCATCTTGCACTCACACACAGCTTACTATCTATCATGGGCCAAACTTCAAGCAAATTCCACCTGCTGTCTGACTTCCCTGCCTCTCTGAGTCCCATGCCAGTGCAATTGGTTCTGCCCACAGCACAGGACAGGCAAGAAAGAATAGAGAGAATCTGTAGAATTCTGCCCCAAGGGGGCACCCCTCCTAAAAGATGGGCTCTAGAACTCCACAGAGAAATATGGACTATAAAGCCAAATCTTCAGGATATGGGTGTGGGCAGGATGGGAGGTTGTTTCAGGTTTGGCAGTTCACAGTCATGAATGCATGGATGCCCAATGATATCTGCTCCCCAGGGGCCACATATCCCTGTCAGCAACCCCACTCATTTTTCTCACTGAGAGGGCAGTGGAAGGGAGTGAGTCCATGGGATACCCACATTCCCTGGTACTACCTCTGACCTACCCTACAGCATGTGGGCTTCAGGGCACCACTGCACAAACCCAAGTCCATCAAACACATTCCCTCTGTGACTTCAAGTTTGTCTAGAAGGGGAGCCCAATAAATCTCCATGAAATCATCCAGCCAGTGCACAGGATTTGAATAGAGAAATATTTGGCTGGAATAAATCAACTGCTGTTAACAAAAAATCATATGAAAAAACTGATGGTAATGGAAGGACAGCGAGGCAAGATGGAATAGCAATAATCAAGTAACAGTAATAGCTAACAATTAGGGAACATTTACTGGGTCAGATGTTATGCTATACATTTTGTATATTTCAGATAAAAGTTTTTTTTATGAGGTGTGTATTTTTCGAATGCTTTTTCACAGTCTGTGGCTTGTCTTATTCTATTGACAGTATCTTTCTCAGAGCAAAGGTATTTTGCTTTTTTTTTTTTTAAACTGAAGTTCAAATTACCAATTCTTCCTTTCATGGATGATGCTTTTGGTATTATTCCACTGGCATCTAGATTTTCTTCTGTTGTCTTCCAGGAGTCTTATAATTTTATGTTTTACATTTATGTCTATGAGTCACTTTGTGTTAATTTTTGTGAAGTGTGTAAGATATGTTTCTAGATTCTTTTTTTTTCGGCACACAGATGTCCAGTTGTTTCCAGCACCATTCATTAAAAGACTATCATTATTGTATTGCCTTTGCTCCTTTCCAAAGATCAGATGATATATTTATGTGGGTCTATTTCTGAGCTCTCTGTTCCATTCCATTGATCTATTTATCTGTTCTTTCACCACAGTCACACTGTTTTGATTAGCTTCACAGTAAGTCTTAAAGTAAGTACTTTTAGTCCTCCAACTTTGTTCTTCTCCTTCAATGTTGTGCTGGCTACTATGCATTTTTGTCTGTTCATATAAACTTTAGAGTAAGTTTTCCAACATCCACAAAATAAGTTGCTGAGATTCTGATTGCCAATGCTTTGAATCTATCAATCAAGTTGGAAAGAATTTATATCTTGACAATATTGTCTTCCTATCCATGAATATGGTATATTCCCACTTATTTAGCTCTTCTTTTACTTTTTTATCAAGGTTTTATAGTTTTTCTCATATAAATCTTAGGCATTTTTTGTTAGATTTATACCTAAGTGCTACATTTTGGGAGGGTGGTATTAATGATATGCTTTTAATTTCAAATTCACTTGTTCATTGCTGGTATCTAGGAAAGTGATTGACTTTTTTTGTATATTATCCTACAAACTTGATATAAAAATATTTACTAGTACCAGGAAGTTTTTTGGTTAATTCTTTCAACATTTCTATATGGACAGTCACATAATATGCAAAGAGTATTTTAAATGTCCTTTCCAAATCCGTATACCTTTTATTTACTTATCTTATTGTATTAACTAGGACTTCCAGTATGCTGAAAGACAGTAATGACAGGCAACATTCTTGCTCTGTTCCTGATCTTAGTAGGAAACATTATACTGTATACTTTACATGCATATCTCTGAATATTCTTGCAGAGACCTTGTGAGATAAGAACTACAGTAATACTTATTTTTATCATGTGAGGATATTGAAACTCAGAGAGGTCATACCCAAGGTTACATGGCTTTTAAGTGGTTAGAGATGAGATTTAAACTCTTGTATTCTGCTTCCAGTGTCAGCTTCTGAAACACTGTTTCAAGTACTAAGACATCCTGTGAAAAACTCGAGATCCATAAATGCTCAAACTTTTCAGCAAATATACAGATCCACTGAGGTATAAAGATCAGCACATGTTGCAAAAGTTACAGTTGATTTTAACATTTAGAATCTATCTGAATTTTACTTTAATAGATAAAGCTTGGAGGAATAAGTCTGGTAAATTTATCATATTCCTCTCTAATTTATCATATTCACTCATATTCTATAATCAATTTTATTGCATGCTTGCTTGTAGACTTGACACTGTTAGACATCACACAACAGAGATTAATGTGGCACTGACCTGGATCTCTGAGGTCTCTATTCTAAAATGCAATAGATATTTTTGAAATATGAACACAGAAAGTGGCCTCATCTGTAATCATTTAACAAGAGAAAACCTGATGAGACTGAATATTGTCATCATAGGCAATATTCCAGGCTTGTGTGTCTAGAAATGGCCTAGCTTTTGTGCAGGGTAGAAGAAGAAATAAATCACTTCTCATACACTATGCCTAGAAATGATTTAAAAGTGAGGTTAGAATTTGATAAGGGCTTTTGCTTTTTTTTTTTTCTTTTTTCTTTTCTCTTAGGGCCACTCCTGTGGCATATGGAAGTTCCCAGGCTAGGGATTGAATTGGAGCTGCAGCTGCCAGGCTACACTGCAGCCTCTGAAATGCAGGATTCAAGCCACATCTGCAACCTACAACACAGCTCATGGCACTGCTGGATCCTTAACCCACTGACTGAGGCCAGGGATCAAACCTGCACCCTCATGGATACTAGCTGAGTTCTTAACCCAATGTTGCCACTATGGGAACTCCCAGGAAGGGCATTTCTTTAAGCAGAAAAAGTAGCACTTCTCCTTTCTGGGTAAACTTCCCACTAAATGAGAGTCAACTGAGTTTTGACTTATCTGTGAAGAACTGGGAGATAAATTACTGCTGAGTCTCTCAGAGTGCACAGTTCATGGCACAAAGTAGGCTCTTCAAAAGTAATTGCTGGAGTTCCCGTCGTGGTGCAGTGGTTAACGAATCCGACTAGGAACCATGAGGTTGCGGGTTCGGTCCCTGCCCTTGCTCAGTGGGTTAACGATCCGGCGTTGCCGTGACCTGTGGTGTAGGTTGCAGATGCGGCTCGGATCTTGCGTTGCTGTGGCTCTGGCGTAGGCCGGTGGCTACAGCTCCTATTCGACCCCTGGCCTGGGAACCTCCATATGCCGCGGGAGCGGCCCAAGAAATGGCAAAAAGACCAAAAAAAAAAAAAAAGTAATTGCTAAATGAGTGAATAAATGAAAGAACCACACTGAGTGGATTTTTTTTTTTTCCTGAATGATTACATTCTCCTTTACCTAGATCTGTGTCTGGTCTGAATAGGGTGATTTCTGAAAAAGGGCCACAATGAGGGTCAAAGCTGTGGGCTTCCTACCCACTTTTCCATTCTTCTGGGCATGAGGAAAGAGCAGGTGAGAGGCAATTTATTCACCTAAGTACCAAGGTATCTCAAGGGAGAATCACTGATTGAATGCAGTGAGGCTCAGAGACACGCAGTTGTTGGAATTAAGTCTGCCTAAGTGCCTCAGTCCTCCAATCATGTCCGTGCTTAGGGAGAGACTTGTAGGTACTGTGTAAGTTTCCTGTGGTTGCTGTAACAAATTAGCACAAACCTAGTAGCTTAAGACAACATACAGTTGATTTTCTTACAGCTCTGGAGGTCAGGGGTTCAAATTCACTAACACTGGGCTGAAATCAAGCTGTTGGCATGGCTACCCTTTTTCCAGACAGAGGCCCTAGGGGAACATCCATTACTTGCCTCTTTCAGCTTCTGGTAGCTGTGCCATCTATGGCTTGTGGTCATATCATTTCAGCCTTCAAGGCCAGCATCTTCTAATCTCTCTCAGCTCTCACTACAGATCACCTTCTCTCCTTTGTCTGGCAAATCTGACTTTGTCTCACTCTTGTAAGGATGCATGGGACTATGTTTGGAGCCCATGCTGATACACCAGGAAAATCTCCTCTTGCAAGAATTTAATCACACCTGCAAAGACCTTGACATTCACAGGTTCCAGGGATTAGGATCTTTGGGGGCCACTATCCAGACCACTACAAGCACATGAGCCTGACCAAGCAGCTCATGAGGAAACAGTCTCATGGGTAGGGCCTCAGAAACTATGCTCTCATCCCAGGGTGAGGGAGTGCTGCGAACCAATGGCTCAGATGTTAGTGATAAATGTCAATCTGCTATTTAAATGAAATTTTCTTAGGTTGTTAATATATCTAAGGAAATATAGATCGGTTCATGATTTAGTTACACTGCCTCATGTAGTCAGCCCCCAAATGATTTGTTTTTTTGCCCAGGCAGAATTTCAATTTAATGAATGCTGCAAAAATGAATGCAAGCATATTTATGTGGAATTAAGTTACAAAATGTTTAATTTAGTATACATTTTTTTCTAAGGTGTGGCTCATTTGTGACTTCTGTTCCTATCATCTCGTGTTTGCACAGCTGGTAACTGTAAATTCAACATGAAAACGGTGTTTGAAAACCAGCAGACATTGCACCAAGCTTGGGGCTGAATTTGTCACTGCTGAATTCTGTAATGATCTATATTCTTAGGCTATTGACTTTGGGGTAGAGGATAATGACCATGGTGTCACTCAGACAGGGATCCAATGTTCGCCCAGCTTGACACAGCATCAGATAACTTGAACCACGTCCAGAGAAATTTTTTTCTGACCTAACCACAGGAAGGAACACTGAGTCATTCCACTGGCATCAGAAGGGGTCCACTGAGAGTTCAGAGTTCAGCTATAGCTCTGAGGAACCACAAGCTCAGAAGTCTGAGGGAGGAAAAGACTGTTCCAGAAGGCATCAGAGAGCTCTTTCTAACAACCAGCCTCCTGTAACTGAAGGCTCCTTCTCACTCCTTATCAGGTGGTGCCTGGCACATTCTTTTCTAATGGCCTGGAAAGGGGATTCTCAGTTGCAAAAGTGGCTATGTATACAGCTGGAGAGGTCTTAACAATGAAACAGATGGTCTGAGTCCCTCTTCTTCAGGTTCTGGGAGGCTCGGAATAACTTGGGAAGGAAAATAGATCCTCAGCAGCTACCCTAAAGGTTATCAACACCAGAAACCGCCTCTCCACTCCACCAGCCCCTGCCAACCCCACAGAAAGTACATACTCTCCTTCACAAGGACCTGCAGGGCTGCCAGTCAATGGCTGACAGAAATGGAAAATCGATTTCAGATTTATCTCTGCTGGGAATTAAGTATATTCCTTAGAAATAATGAGTTATGAGGTCATCAAGGGCTTGTTCTTTTTCCTGCTTGCAGAGACATTTTAATTTTAGAAGGAAAAGTGACTAATGAACAGGACATTCTAATTCCAGTGATGTGCTTTTTCCCATTTTAATGTCAGCTGAACCACAAAAAAAATGTTCATTTTTCTCTCTGCATTACCCCTCAGGGTTCAGGAAGAACAGTGTCACCAAAGGGGGAAAAAATTGGGTGACTCCTGGTCCTTCCAGCCAGCTTCCAAAAAAACGAAATGCAGAGCTGATCCCAGTCGGCTTGTGTTTTCACACTCCTTGGTGGGGCTTTCACTCGCCAGCAGGGAACCCACAAAGCAACATTTTCCAGACTTCTTAGATGGTAGCAAGATCCGTATCTTTCAGAACCCAGGATTTTAACAAGGTGGGAGAGGCTTGATAAGCAGAAACAAATACTCCCAGCAAGTCTTCCAGAAAACAAATTCACAATCCCCTTCCCTAAGCCCACAGATAGCATCTCCTGAGTGCCAGCTATGACACTGATTCTGTTACACACCTACAGACAGACATTTTCTCATATAGCCTTTGAATGTCACACCATAAATCACAGAACTGAGATTAGAAGCCATGTAATGTAGCCTGCATCCTTCAACCCTCTGCTCTAACCTGGAGATTCCCAAACTTAAGCTGACGTCAGAATCACCTGGATGGCTCTTCAAAACAAAATTTTGAACCTCACCTGAGAAATTCTGAGTCAGCAGGTCAAGGTTTCACACTTGGAGAACCACACTCTAATGCCTCTCTCTGATCATATCCAAAAAAGACTCTCCAAGGATGAGCTTTTATTACAGAATGCCATTCTATGGCTTTTGTTCCCTTCTGTACCTTTCTTTTTCTTTTTCTTTTTCTTTTTAGGGTTGCATCTGTGATATTTGGAAGTTCCCAGGCTAGGGGGTCAATTGGAGCTGCAGCTGCCAGCCACAGCCACACCAGATCCGAACTGCATCTGTAAACTACACCACCCCTTGCGGCAATGCCAGATTCTTAACCCACTGTGCAAGGCTAGGGATTGAACTCACATCCTCACGGATGCTAGTCGGGATCTTAACCCTCCAAGCCACAACAGAAACTCTCCCTTCTCTACTTTCTAAATGAGAATTTGAGAATGATGGCTGGTATGTGCAAGGCCAGGTAGAGGAAAAGGGAAAAAGAAAAAGAGAGATACCTATTTCTCTTGTAACAATTTCTCAGTTCAAAAAAAAAAAAAAAAAAAAAAACTCTTTACAGTGGCCCAGGACACCAGTCTTTAGATTGCTGCTTTAAAGAGAAGCTCCCCTTTGAAGTGAGTGCCTCCTTTAACAGGGCAGGACTTGATCCCATGGGAGTTACTCCTTTTTCTCCACCATCTCAGGTCTTAGGCTTGTTCTCATAATGTTGAATGCTTAGCATTTTCTGTTTCTTGAGCTATCCTGGCCCTATCATTTTGATCCCACAGTGAACTCAGCCAGTGATGCACCAAACAGCTGCAAACTCATTACCACGTTCTCCGGGAGGGTGTGTCCCTCTCCCTCTCATATTCTTTCCTTCCCTGTCTTACATTATTGCTCACAATTTTCTCATGGATCAGCTAACCATAGGTTGATTCAATCATGAATTTGATGCAGTGCCATAAAATACCTGAAATCAAGATAGCCGAGTTCTTTGATTACACTGTGCAAGGATCCAACAGAACTTTTTTCCTCCACTTTTTCTCCTCCAACAGTATCTGTGTTCTGGACCTTAGACACCTCCCTTCTCCCATGCACTTGGGACAGTGAGGACTTTCAGAAAGAAGCATAATTATATAACCCTCCTCCCCTCCCCAGCGATGGTAACTTGCCTGAACCTGTACAGAACAAGGGCTGTCATAACTCTGTAGCCCTCACGGAACATGGCAAGGAGGCGTGCTCCTCAAAAAGGAAGTTTGGCATGACCAAAGCCTACTTGACTTACACATTAAGGATTTTTTTTAATGTTTTAATACCAACAATTCAGAAGATAGTAATCATGGGAGATAAGAGCTCAAGTTCCACTTGGTATTCAAAATCTCATGAGTAGTTATTTCCTTCCAAAGAATTTATGAAATGAATAGAGTTTGCCTGAAATGAAAAAGCGAACAAACATTCGTGGACACCTACAATATCCCAGGCCCTGAGTTAGAGGTTCCAGCTGTGCTATTTAATTTAGTCATCATAATAGCTCTGAGAGCTTGGCTTTATTATTCCCATTTCATAGTCAAGAAATCTGAGGATGAGAGGTTATATAATTTGCCCAAGATCAAATTGAGCTAAGGGTGGAACCCAGACTCGTCTTTCTTCTTCATTATATGGCTTTCTTATAAAAGATAGAGTGAATACAAATGGCAGAATGGAAGACAAAGATAAGCCACCTAAAAAGGAAAATCAAGAGGCTGTACAATGGAAAAATATCAAAGGCATTTGCTTAGATTATGGAACCAAAATATTTCTCAGTCTGTAAGATTCCAATATGTGTTTTTTAAACCTGCCATCAAGCAATTAATATGATGCTCTTTGGATGCTGACCAGATATCTCACAAATTTCTGACACTATATACCTAGAGATAGGGTCAGATTCCACAAGTTAAGGGCTCAGTCCCACAAGGCTGCCCCCTCCCTTCAGATGACAATTGAAGTCAAGGTTGTCACCTGTGTTTCTGACCAACCAGCTACAAATTAGAGGTTCCCACAGCTACCTCCTCTGGTTTAATTCATTTGCTCATGCAACTTACAGAACTTAGGAAACCCGTTTACCTACTAGGTTGCCAGTTTATTACAAAGGATACCAAGGGATACTAATCAACAGCCAGATGAAGATACACAGGTCAATTTCCTGAAGACAGGAACTTCTGACTCATGGAGTTTGGAGCCCAGCACGAGGATGTGTTCATCTACTGAATCTTAGAACCTCTCTGAAAGCTCATCCTTTGTCCTTTTGGGGTTTTATGGAGGCGTCTTTATGCAGGCATGGTTGATTAAATCTATCATTGTTGGATGAACTCAATCTGTGGCCCCTCTCCCCACCCCACAAGTCAGAGGGTGGGGCTGAAAGTTCCAGCACTCCAATTAAGGCTTGTTCCCCTGGCAACCAGCCCCTGCTCTTTGGTTACCTTGGGGCTTTCCAAAAGTCACCTCATTAACATAAGATGAGAGGCTGACCCATTGATAGCTTCACTTAAGAAATTCCAAGAGTTTTAGGAGTTCTGTGCCAGAAAGAGGGAGGAAGACAAAACATGTACTTCTTATAATAAATCTCAACAGCACAACAATTAAAAACCATCAACAACAGGCAAACATTTTAAATAAAGACAGATTTGAGAGGTAATGAGAGACATGAATAGAAAGTTTTAGGGTAGATGAGAGTACAACCTAAGAGACAGATAGGAAAGGAGAATGAGCACCAAAAGCTTGTCCATGGGTAGGTGAATGCACCACAACAAAGATGCCGTTAGAGACATGACCAAGGTTGTGGAGAATAGGAATGTGGACGACTGCAGCTAAAACCAAGTATTTTTTAAGTCTGGTTAAAAAGAAGTAGAAAAGGAAATACAAATAAGCATGAGAGTGTATGAATGGTGAACTTTAGAAATGTTTAAAAGAATTAGAAAAAGAAATTGCCCAAAGCAGAGAAGAGAAGGAGGAAGAAGAAAAAGCAGAAGAAGCAGAAGCAGATGCAGAAAAAGATGAAGAAGAAGAGGAGGGGGGGGACAGGAGAAGGGAGAGGAAGAAAGAAGAGAGGGAGTAAAAGGGGAGAGGAAAAGAGAGAAGCAAGATACAGGAGGAGGAACAATTTTAAAATGTTTCTGAGGAACAGACATGCAATATTCTGATGTTTGTAGAAACAGTGAGTTTCTGTTAATGAGGGAAAATACAGATATGAAATACCTTTGATAACATCAAAATAAAACTACAGAGACAGGCGCCAGTGCTAATACCAGCAAGTAGTTATTCAGAGAAAGGAGCTATGTAGATTAGAAAGCTGGGCTCCACTTTTTTCTTCAAGGTACCTGAAGAAACCCTGGTGAATTCAATTCCCTTCCCTTCTTTGCTTTTCTTTGGCTCATTGCTAAGGTGCAAGCAGCCAGATGCTGCCACAATGCCCAGGCAATAAAGAGTTGGTTGTGAAGACACACCTGTTACTCTTTCTTTTATAGGTAGGAACACACAGTGCTGGTTAGGACTTACATCAGGCCTAAAAATGCCTAATGTACCCACTGTCTAGAGGGCAACTAGTGGGCACAGTCCTCGCTCGGTTACAGACACCTCCTGGACCGTATTGCACACAGCTGTCTTTATGGACTATAGGATAGGAATTGAGGTTAATTGCCATGAAAGACACACACCATATGATCTTTTTATGTCTATTTAGTAAGATGGTTCCAGCCTAGGGAGGTTTTCCCAGGAGCACCATAGTGATTTGTTCTCATGGTTTTTGTGCTCCTTAGGTTCACGGGTTATGCACAAGCTGATGGGGCTAATTGTCAGTGCTCTTGCAGAAGCCCCTTTAAATTTAGGCCCCCTACCTCCTGCCTAAATGTCCAGACCTGTTGTCTTCTTGGGCTTCAGTTTTCCCACATTTTGTAGTCTGTATCATTTAACTGCTGTTGGAAACGAGGAGAAAAAAAAAAAATTACCACAACTGGAGGCTGGCAGCCTTGACTGTTGCTCTCTGCTCCCGAGAGATTTTGTTTTTTCGAATCATAGAATAAAATGATTTAAGAAAAAGAATCCTCAGCGCTCAGGCTCTGCCTTCTAGCTTCAAAGCCTTTTTACAAGCTGCAATTCATTAAACACAATAATCGTTTGAGGCCAGTGGACCGACCTCTGCAGGGAGAGGGGCCAAGGCCTCCCACCCCACCCTCTTTCTCTTTGTGTTCCGGACCACAGCATCACCGCAGCGGCGCAGGAGGGGGTGGGATCATGGTGCTCCCACCAGGCGGCTGCCCATGGCCCTCTGCCCAGGCCTGCCTTTCCTCTCGTTTCCTCTCGTCCCTGCCAGGGCTCCACGCTCCACTTAGCCATTGGGTACAGGAGCTTCTCTCCTCCAGGCTGCATTTGTCTGCCTTTCACAAAACAGACAGTCTGCCCACATTTTTATTTCTTTTCTATAAATGAAGAATTTCCTAGCCATGAGACCCAGCTGAGCCTGACATCTTCCCCCTGGGACAGATTCCTCCTTGCTTTGCCACTCGAGGGGCCACAGCCAAGCGGCGGCATCGCACCCCTTTGTCACCATGAGACAGAGCCAGCCTCCCAGCCACATCCACTCACCCCTTGGCAGCTCCCCATCCACTGCTGCCAAGTGGTTGCGTCTCCAGAGAGGGGTGGGCATGGTGGATGGTGGGTATCCAGGCCACTGAAATGAGTCCATGGGCCATTGAGCTCCCATCAGTCATTCCACAGCTTGAAAATCCCATTTTTTTTTGCTTTCTGTTCTTCCACATGGACCTACCCAGACCCTTAGAGAGGGGGAAAAAATAATAAAACACCCACAGGGCACAACCATGGCATACTAAATTTCATAAGGCAATGCTGAATTAATTTTTACAGTTCTTTCTTTCCAGGTCCTTCCCTCTCCTCAACTCTGCCCACTAGTTAAAGAAAAAACAAGCCTAGGAGCCCCTTAAAATGCTAACATCAATAATAACAGTATCAGAAGGCAGGTTTGGTCTGCTTTGCACTGCTGATCATTGCCCAGTGGTACTGAAAATATTCATGAGTTTCATTCACGGAACAACCGTAGAAGCAAAAACATGTGCTGGGATCTTCATGGGCCAGGGTTCATGTGGGTAAAAGATGAGGAACCACACCCCAAGCTAGGCCTGCCCCCTCCTGTGCCATCTCACCCAGACTCTCTGCCTTTTCTCCAGGTCTGCCCCCAAGGCACACATTTTCTGTGATGCTCTCTCCTTCTGACCAAAGATCTATATCCTGTCCTGTTTTTAAGGCCCAACTCCCTCTTCCAGAAACTTCTCGAAGTCTTCATTATCTGCTCCAGCCAAAATGGATCTCTCTCTCTTTTTTTAATTCTTAAAGTGTTTGTACTCACCAATATCGCAATTTATAATTTGGGACCTGGAAGGAGCCTAGACTCCCACCCTCTCTGTTGACAGAAGAGAAAATGGAGTCGCTGTGAGTGTAAGTGATTTTCCCTCCATTGCATAGTTGGTTTGCAGAAGGGCAAGATAAGAAGCCAAGTCTCCCAGCAATGGCCTGCCTCACTGCATCCCTGAGAGAGAAGGGTGCCATGGACCACCAAGGGCAGTGCACATCGGACATGGCATACTTGGTCCCCCTAAAAAGCAAACGAGGCAAAAGTGCCACTGCTTTCAGTAGAAGTCATTTAAATCCTCTGTCAGGCTGCAGGCGGGGCCCCCTTTGGACAGAGCATACTCAGAAGTGTTTACTAACATATTCAAAGTTGAAAACTATCACTTTACGGTGAGGCTAACTACACTAACCTGACCATGAAGACGAACTGTGGGACAAGACTTGGTCATAAGGAGGAGGTCCAGATGATTCAGAATATATGCATGTTAAATTAGCCTTTTCCTTTTCCTTTATTTATTTATTTGTTCTCTAGGGCCACTCGTACAGCATATGGAAGTTCCCAGGCTAGAGGTCGAATCGGTGTTACAGCTGCCAGCTGACACCACAGCCACGCCACAGCCACACCAGATCCAAGCTGCATCTGCAGCCTACACACACAGCTCACAGCAATGCCAGATCCTTAACCCCCTGAGCGAGGCCAGGGATCAAACCTGCGTCCTCATGGATAGTAGTCGTATTCATTTCTGATGCTCCATGACCAGAACTCCCAAGACTTTTCCTTTTAAAATAATTTCAAACCTATAGAAAACCTTCAAGACAGCAAAGAACTTTTTGTTTTCTGAACCTTTTAAGTTGCTGACAAGATGGGCTATGACCCCCTCCCCCAATTATTTCAGTGTGTGATTCCTACTAAAAAGTGTATTTTTCTAATTAACCACAGTGCAAACATCCAAATCCAGACACTCACACTAATACATTACAGGTCTCTAATTCACAGACCCCATTCATGTTTTGCCAATTGCCCCGGGAATGTTCTTTATGTGTTAGACTTTTCTGTGTTAGATCTAGTTATCATGTTTCTTAATCCCCATCAAGCTAGGACATTTCTTCAGTCTTTTCCTTGAGTTTTGTGACTTCAACATTTTTGAAAAGATTATGGGCCAATTATGTTGTGAAAAATTCCTCAATTTGGGTTTATGTGTATTTCGTAGTCTTGTAGACAAGATTACACATTTTGGGTAGAAATATCGCAGAACTGATGCTCACATTTTATCTCAGGGGGACATCAGTTTGTCCTTTAACCTCTTACGAGCAGAATAACACAGCATCAAAACACATTAAGCAAAACCCTCAAACTTAGGAGGGAATTTACACAACCGCGATAATAGAGAAAAACTTGAAAAATATCCTTTCTTTTCCCTCTCCCTTTCTACAAGGAGAAAGAGAATTTGAAAAATATAATTGATACACTGGTTCATTTTTTATACGTTGACTTTTGGACCCAGTAAATAGATGTTTCCCTATAATTGACATGCTTTGGGTTACTTTTGCAAACAAGACATTTTATATTTTCTTTTAAGACTAAGTATTAAAATTAAATTACTACTTGATTAGTCAAAGGTCCTTTTAAAAATAATCCTTGGGAAAAGAAAAATCAAAACTATGATGAATGATTCCTTAGAAAGTAATAACAATGAGAATATTATATTTTAAAATACATAGTATGGGATCAATACAATCAGAATTAAATTTATAATATTAAATGCATTAAGAAAAACTAAAAAAAAATCACTGAAGACATTAAAAAGAATGACAAACTAGCGAATAAAGATGGGGAAAACTCAGAAAGGAGAAGTAAAAACTAATAAACAGTATGGAAGAACCAAATAAACAAAAACAATCAATAAATAGAAGGGTAGGAAGAATCTGTTATTACCGAAGTAGTGTGTATTGCTTCAGAATTGCATCAGTAGAGGAATGGAATTAAATAAAGTACCCAGAAACAGAATTCATGTATAAATATTTCATTTATCATCAAGGTGATGTTTTCTATCAATGAAGGATGACTATTCTTTATTAAATGGTGCTGGGAAAATAGGTTAACATCAAGCATTCGGGAGAAAAAGTGAGATTTCATCCTTTAACCATGTCCCTAAAATTACAAATGGCTAAAGAGTTACTTTAAACAATAAAAAAATATTTATTTTTAAATTTAATTTCTTTTTTTAATCTATTTAAGGCCAACCTGGCAGCATATGGAGGTTCCCAGGCTAGGAGTTGAACTGGAGCTGGAGCTGCTGGTCTACACCACAGCCACAGCAATGCAGGATCCGAGCTGTGTCTGCGACCTACATCACAGCTTACACAACGCCGGATCCTTAACCCACTGAGGGAGGCCAGGGATCGAAACTGCGTCCTCATGGACGGTAGTCAGATTCGTTTCCACAAAGCCAAGACAGGAACTCAGAAAAAAATTATTTCTAAATCTTAGGAAAAAAGATATTATATTCTACAGTGGGAACAATCTTCCTAAATAGCATCAAGTATAGACATTCTAAAGTTAAAAGATGAGTACATTGGATTATACAACATTTGAATAATTATAAACTAAAATTAAAAGAAAATAACGAATTAGAAAAGTATTTACATTACATAAAAGAAAGAGTAGTCATCCTAATATATGAATAGCTCTTATAAAGCAGTTAAAAAGAGGGAGACCCCATTTATTGGTGATATGTAGGTATATATTTCATCAATAAATAAATGCAAAAATACCACATTACACTTATAAACAAAAAGATTAAAATTAAAATAATGAGATAGAACTTTACACTTTTCAACTTGGCAACTATTAACAAAGAGTCTATGCAATGTAGACTGCAAGGGGAAACACATATTATACACCGTCATAAATATAATTTATAATTTCACTAGAGAGAAATATGTCAATGTTAATACAAAATTTAATATGTGTCTTCTACTTCTAGAAATGTCTTTTCTATGTATATACTTAGAAAGATGAGCAAAGACTTAAGCTAAAATTAGAGACAGCTTACATGTCCAACAATGGGGGTTTGGTTGACTCAATTATGGTACATGAAAAAGATGGAATAATAGCTATTAAAATCACTTTGTGTCCCACCGCGGCACAACAGGATCAGCTGCATCTCTCCAGCACTGGGATGCACGTTCAATCCCAGGCTGGGCACAGTGAGTTAAAGGATCGGGTTGCCATAGCTGCAGCATAGGTCACAACTGTGGCTAGGATCTGATCCCTGGCTAGGGAATTCCATAAGCCAGGGGGCAGCCAAAAAAGAAAAAAAAATCACTTTGCAGAAAAATAAAGCCGAGTGAAAAATACACAATGTAATACATATGATTCCTCTTTTAGTTAAAAATATATATACATATGATGTATATAACTACATAGGTATATATGTGTGTGATATATGTGTATGTGTGTGTGTTTATGTAGACCATATGCATTTATGCCAAAATGTTAACACATTAACAACAGTTATCCCTGATTTTTCTTTTTCTTTTGGTCTTTAGGACCACACCTGCGAAAAGTGGAGTTTCCCAGGCTAGGGGTCCAATCGGAGATGTAGCCACTGGCCTACGCCACAGCCACAGCAACAGGGGATCTGAGCTGCATCTGCAATCTACACCACAGCTCACAGCAATGCTGGATCCTTAACCACCGAGCGAGGCCAGGGATCAAACCCGTGTCCTCATGAATGCTAGTTGGGTTTGCTAACCGCTAAGCCATGATGGAAACTCCTGATTTTTATTTTTCTATTGGTGGTTTTTGTGTTTTTCACGTTTTCATGTTTTCTATAGTGAGCATAGATGCTTTTATAAGCAGGAAAAGAAAATCCTCTATTAAAAGAAAAAATGATTTGAGCCCTTTAATGACAGTTATTAATTTTTACTTCTCCAAAAATCATTCGTCATGAGCTTGGCTCAAGAAGCCAAAACCAGATATACTTAGGCTGCCTTCTCCTCCTGTGTCCCTGCTCACCCACCCTCCCACCACAGCTGCATCCCCAGAGTGCTCCTCTGAACATTTTACACACAAACAGCTCCTTCTTGGAGCCCTTTCCTGGATTCCTGGAATAAGGAAGTGTCTGGGAAGCCCCACTAAGAATTGGGGTTCCACAGCAGCTCGAATCTTCCACCCTAGCTAGACCCCTGAGGGCAGTGTGCCCTCCAGCAGACCCATCCCTGAATGACTCTCCTGAGCTCCTGCTAGCCCCAACACCGTGGGAACTCACAGCTTCCATGGAAAGGGAGCCAGGCTAAGAGCCCAGCATGGTCAGAACAAAGGGTCCAAGCCATAGAGCAGAGGGCAGCCTGTGGCAATTGTTGTCACTATCCATGTGTCCAGGCTGACAACAGAGACCCAGGAAATGGCCATGACCAACTGGAGCATCTGAGGCCAGGCCAGGATGATTTTTTCACAAGCATACAAGAGTCGCACTACAATTATTGAGGTCCATTGTGCAGAACAAAACTAAGGAGACACTGCCACTGTTCCCCAGGCACCTGGCCTAGAGAGGCCTGGCTTCTCTAGACATCTGCAAGAAAAGAGAGAGGGCACATGGACAGTAGTCAGGGGAGGTGCCAAACCATAAACCAGTGTAATTTTGAAAGCTTCTCTTAGGCTCTAAGCTCCTTCCCACTAGCTTCTGTCAACAAAAATAATTTCTAGAAGCCTAAAGACAATCCATTCATAGTGGTCCAGAAATGGGTTTGCAGCCTTCTCCTTGGAGGGCCCATTAGAAACACAAGTGGGCAGATGCCTCCACTCTGCGGAGAGTGTGGCAGTGAGGAAGGTGTTTCCTCAGTGCCCAGACCTAAGAGGGGATGGCTCTGGGGCCATCAGGGAAGAGGGAAAACCAAAAAAAAGGGAAATTTTAAAGCATGGTGAAGAGGTTTGAAGACACAGTTTCACCCATTTTCTTGTCCTAGGTCACCCCTGGGTTTGGGGTTTCTGCCTGTCTTCAGTGTGTGTATAGGGAGAAAGGAGATTCTTGTTGGATTTGCATATAACTGGTGTAAGGAGAGTGGTACTTGGCTGAGGTCCATTGAATTCTTGTTCTGCACTGAGAGTGATCATTGGTAATAGTTTGGTTATTTGGAAGAAAATTTAACATAAAATCCATGCGGATTTAACATTTTGAAGGGTCTATTCATTTTCATACGTTGAGATCCAAGGTTTTGGCTTGAATGTTAAGCACTCAACTATGCCTTTGAATCAGGCCTTTCTGTCTCCTTTGCCATTCATTATAACTTACCTGTCCAGCGTCCTAGCTCTCCTGAGAGTTTCCTTCTACAGGGAGTTGAGGTTGGAAAGTGACTGGCATGAGAGAGAAGCTGAGCCTATAGAACATCAATGGGTTTCCGCTGTGTATTGGCCCGAACCTATTGCAATATGTTTCTAATTCTAGAGGCCGTACTATTTTCACTTAACCTAGTGGGTTGAGGAAGGGGCTTAGATCACAGTGTTTCACGATGTGGAGCTCACTTCATCTACAGATACTGAAGGCCCCCCAATTAATTATAGCTCATACCTCTCCTCTGAGATGTCTGAGGGATCCCGGGCTGCTCCAGGCAAACAACATGAACAGCCAAAACCACATCTTCACAACATGATTCCAGGAAAAGCCCTTTTATTCTGTAGAGTTAGCTCTGTTACTTCAGTAAACTTTTCCTCGCAGTCTAGGAGAAGTTTAGGAAACAATGTTTCCTTTGAGGAAGTGATTTCAATATTCATGTTTTGTCACGCATAATTCAGTGAAGGAGACTTTCAGAAATCACCTCATATCAATGGACTTCAATAATACCCAAATGTCTATATTGTCCCTTAAATTATAAGTCATCAACTAGGCTTGTTATATTGTTGGCACCGTTTACAGTATTTAGGCTGCAAATGATGATATACCCTTTTAAAAAAGATCATAGAAGCTGGTTCTGTTTGGGTTTAGACATAATATAAACTGGAGAAAGGATGGAAAGAATGAGAAGAAAGGAGAGCTAGAAGTGGAAGTCTCCTGTTATTCTCCCTTACCAAAATGGCTTTGTTTTGCCTATTTTTAATTTTTTTTGTCTTTTTTTTAGGGCTGCACCTGAAGCACATGGAAGTTCCCAAGCTAGGTGTTAAATCAGAGTTGCAGATGCCAGCCTACACCACAGCCACAGCAACGCCAGATCCAAGCTGCATCTGTGACCTACACCAGAGCTCATGGCAATGCTGGATCCTTAACCCCTGAGCGAGGCCAGGAATCAAACCCAAGTCTTCATGGATATTGGTCAGGTTTGTTACCCCTGAGCCACAATGGGAACTCCTATTTTTGTCTTTTTTAAAAAAGGAAAACAAGGAGTGCTTTTTTTTTTTCCCATAAATCATAGTCTTTTAGAGACATCTCCATTAAAAAATAAACAGAGGTTCTTACTAAATTGTTCCAAGCTTACATTCTTTGATGAGTCTGAGCAGGCAGGAGAGAGAAATCTTTTCCCTAAGTGGCCACCCATCAAGAGAGTTCACCGAGCAAGAGAGTTCTCAAGAGAGGGGGTCAGTTCTCCCATTCCCTGACCCCCTCTCTTGAGAACTCTCTTGCTTAATTCAAGTCTTGTATTTGCTTTGAGCTTTAATTCAACACAGTGGGTCTCCTCTGCAAGAGACTCATTCCAGTCCCACAGACAGTCCTGGTTCTGGGTTCTCCTTTCATGCACATCATTTGTTCAATCACCTCACCTCATTTCTCCCATTTCTATTTGTAGGGAGGATTTGTTTGTTTGTTTTAAATCTAGCTTAAAGTCTTATGCCCAGTTGCACTGATTCTCTTTAGACAATCAGAATTTCAGAAAAATGAAAGTCAGTAGTAGCCATTAGCATAAGGATAGCTCTAAAGAGGCAATTGAATTGAGAAAAATAAATCTTTATGTTTATGGTCAACTGACTTTTGACACAAAACTCAATGGAGAAAGAAGAGTCTTTTTAACAATTGATATTGGGAAAATTGTATATCCACATGCAAAAAAAAGTGAACTCTACATCACACTATACACAAAAATTACTTTAGGATGGATCAGAGACCTAAATGCAAACGTCGAAATATAAAACATCTGAAAGAAAACAGGAGGAAATCTTCAGGAACTTGGATCAGGCAAAAATATCCTCAATACAACAGCAAAAACATGATCCATGAAAAGAAAAATTCGATAACTAGGAATTCATCAAAATTCAAAAATTTTGTGCTTCAAGGATATGATTAAGAAAATGAAAAGATAAGCCACAAACTGGGAGAAAATATTTTTGCAAACTACATATCAGATTAAGATCTGGTATCCTGAATATACCGAAAAACTCTTATGATTCAAAAATAAGACGAAAAACTTATATAAAAATTGACCTATGGTATGAATGAACTTTTCACCAAAGATATATGGATGGCAAATAAGCTCACAAAAGGATGTTCCATCTCATTTATTATTAGGGAAGCAAATCAAAACCACAATGAGATATCATACCACAACCACTAGAATGCTATAATAAAAAAGACAGATAATAGCAAGCGTCGTCCAGGATGTGGAGAAATAGGAAATCTCACACAGTGCCAGTGAGAATATAAAATGGTGCAGATGCTTTGGAAAAAGTTTGACAGCTTCTTAAAAGTTAAACATAAATTTATCATATGACCCAGCAATCTCAGACCTAGTCATCTAACCAAGAGAAAGGACAACATGACCACACCAAAATTTGCATGCAAGTATTAATAGAAACATTATTCATAATAGCTTAGAAGTGGACACAACACAAATGTCCATACACTGGTGAATAGATAAACGAATTGTGATATATACGTATGATGTATTATTCTCAGCAATGAAAGGGAGTGAAATGTTGATATATGCTACAACATAAATAAACCTCAAAAACATTATTTTGAATGAAAGAAGCCAGACACAGAAGACTACTTATTGAATGAATTATTTATATGAAATATCCAGAAAATGCAAATCTATAGAAATGGAAAGTAAATTAGTAGTTGCCTAAGGCTGAGGATAGCATAAAGTGTAAATGGATATGAGAAATCTCACTAGAATGATACGAATATTTTAAAAGGATTTTTGTGATTTTACACCATACAGTAAAAGTGAATAAAATTCACTGAATTGTGTATCTAAAATGGATGAATTTCATGACAAGTTAAATAAATTTATTAGAAGTCAGTAGCCACCAAAGGAAACTTCAGGATGGAAGATGTAAAGCTAAACTCTCATTCTCGACTTCATATGTTTTCTACTCTTTATCAACCCTTAAAAAAAAAACAGTTCCCAATTGCAAAGAATAGAATGGAGAATGCCTTTTCTAAAAGCATAAAATGATCCATTTGCAGAAAATGAGTAAGTTCAAATTAACCTAGCTATAATCAAAGGGAAAGCTAGTTTTCTCCTGAACATTTTCTTTGTAGAGGGTATCCCACCTCAGCATCAATGCATCCCATCTCAAAAATAGTCCTGAATTCCTTATTCTATAGTCAAATATTGGGGATATTATTATTCATAGTCCCAAAGATCTTTTCCAAACAATGGAAAGGAAGGAAGGAAGGAAAAGGAGGGAAGGGAGAGAAGGAGAAAGAAAAGCCAACAAACTTGAGGAGACAAAGCATTTGAGATTTGAAGATGCTTCAGCAAATCTCCAAGGTTGGGAAAATTCAAAGTTGGTGAGCCAAATTCCACTGGCTTCCAACTCTTAAGACCAGTTTTCAGGGAGAAGAGCTCACTGCTGCTCCATAAGCCACCCCCACCCCCCACTACACCCCCACCACCACTCTATTTCTGAAGAAATACAAATGCAAGTTATATAAGAGCACTCCAAGCAAAAACCCAGCTGCCCCCTAAGGTTGATTAATTTCAGGATCCACCAAAGTGACCAAGGACCTTACCTTCTGATAGCCAAGGAAATACTCAAACAACTACCCATTTATGGAAGTCCCCAGTGCTGAGGAGAATGAAGCCTGTTGCAAACCCAAGGCAAATTATTCTTCACAGATTCCCATGATCTCTTTAACTATTTATGTTCCCTTTTTTCTTTCAACTGAGAGGTTGCTCCTCATGAGACAGTCAAGATTCTTCTAAAGAAAAATATGAATTATGAGGTTTCAAAACATCTATCTGCAAATCTAAAACCTAGGGCTGTTTCTGTCCAGGGTTAGTCCTGAGAGGGCAACTAAGGTCTATGTGCTTAATTTATTGTCAACTGTGACAGGGATCCTAATCAATGCTACTTTCTCTTGTATTCAGTCAGAAGAATTCAGGTCAGGAAAGATTTGCAGCGAAATGATGTTGAGGCATTCTCATTTAACAACTAGTATTTTATTTTATTTTATTTATTTTTTTTTTTGGTAGGCTGGAAAGAGAAGAGTATGAGAAATGAACCTCCTGCTGACACAAAGAAGGAGTTCTGGTAACTGTTTACTTTACCCACAACAGCTCTGACCGTCTATCAGACAAAAGGTGGCTTGTTCCTTTGCAGACTCAGTGATATGTGAAATTGGCAGAGGTGGTTCCAAAAGGTGTTTGGCTAGGGCAAATGCATGAGCTTGGAGAAGGGCTTGCCAAATCCTGTTAAGGTTTATAGAAGTCAAGAAGCCATGGCATTCCAGCTCTGGTCATATTTCTCAAGTTCGGCTTAAGTTTTGTGCCTGCAGTTTGACTGGCTTTTTTGTATTTTGATTTTAATTAACACAGAAGGCTTGCTGTTGGCAGTAACGCCTTGGAACGTCCTTGCTGGAGCTTAACATTTCAGCACATTTTGCATTGCCTAATGATGGAGTTGTGGTTTGCCAGGAAGGGACTGTTAACGCTTTCCTCCTAGAACTGGGTAGAACTCTCCCCATGCAAACCTCAGCTAGTTCAAACAAAGCTTCTATAATGGCAAAGGGAGAGAAAAGCTGCTATAAATACTTTTATAGGCTGCATAGGTGATTTACAACCCGCTTTATTAATCCTATAAAAAGGCACAGCTGAACGCCTTTAAGTTACATGCATACAGATGACTAATTAAACACACAGTTAAAAGTCTTGACCCAGCACAATTCTGACCATTAAAGAAATGTCTTGAATTCCCCTCTAGGCAAAAGTTTTTGGATGAATTTGTGGGTGGAAGAGGATGGGGGTGGCGGTGGAGGGAAAAGTTTGCCATCGTAGATGACGGCAGGTGAGAGAGCAGGGGGGGAAATTGCTTTTCTGCTGGTTCATGTTTACCCACACTTCATAGCTCTAAGGACAACACAGCAGCCATATGACGGCCCAACACTGCCAAGAGTCACTTCCTCTGACCTCTGACAATGACTGGGCTACAGTTAGGTTGAGTGGGGGTGAATTAAAGCGGCTTTGGATACAGAAAGAATAATAGAATCTTAACACTCAAGTTAGGAGGTATTGAAGCAGAATTGCTGACCCCAATTGGTTTATACTTTTAGAAACCAAGAGTCAGGGATGAGAGGATTTTTTTTTTTTCAGTCACAGGACTAGTTAACAGCAAAACCACGATGAGGACCCAGAAGCGACCTGCAGACCTTCCTGACACACCATTCATTCCTCAAGCTGTGTTGCCAGGAGACACAACTTATTTTGATGAGGGGGCGGGGGGATTAGTGGAAGGCAAGTCAGGTAGGATACGATTCCAAAACTCTGTTTGCCAAACCATTTATCAGAAACATAAAAGGCCCTTTCAGTTTTAAAATTCTTGGAAGGGATTGGAAGAGGAGGGAGTGGCCTTTCCCATCAAGGGACAAGCCCCAACAATTCTTCCATCAGCTAAGTGGGGTTTTCTTTGTTGGTTGGCCCCCTCACAAAGTCTGGCTCTGTGCAAAACACTTTTTGAAACTCCCAAATCAGGCTGTGAAAGCACTGTGTGAAAACACTGGGAGGACAGGTCAGGACGATTGGATAGCATGCCTCAATGTTATTTCTCTTGCATTTAGCACTTGAGGTGACCCACCAAGGTCAAGGTCACCTCCACACCTACAGGTTGCCTAAATAAAGATTGTGGCTGAGGAATTTTTTTTCCACTTGCACAGCTCTACCTGCTTTGCTTGGTTCCCTCATGGCCCTGGGGCCATCTCCTCAGCTCCAAAATAGAAGTTTTCTCCCCTCTTTATAAGTGAAGCATAAGGGCTAGCTGTTGGCTTCACCTAAAAACACTGCCCTCTTTGACCTCACTGTTTTTTCACTGATCTTCCAGCCCTTAAACCAGCTGATTCCTATACATTACTCAAGTTTTAGCTCAGACATCACTTCCAAGTCAGAGAAGTCTTTCTGGATCCAAGAGTAGATAAGGGGCTCTCTCATCTGTTCCCACAGGAGGCTATGCATACCCTTATTACAGAAAGCACTCATCACAGTCTCTTCTTATTGTCTAGTTCAGGTTGTTTTTTTGTTTTTTTTTTTCTGCTAGAGGATTGACTCCATGAGGGCAGGAACCATGTTGTCTTATTCACCATTGCATTTCTGGCATAAATATATTATGGCACCTGACATATTGAGGGATGCTTCTAAAATACAGATAGTTCTGAAATAGCCAAATAGTCCTTTTTCTTTCTCACCATCTCTCCATTGCTTTCCCTATCTGAAAACAGTTCATATAACATTTTCATTAAGATTAAAAAATTTATTTTACTTTAGACATAGAGAAGTGGATGTAAACGACTGGTGGGGACTGAATAAGTTTCATAGGGCTGTCATAACAAAATACCAAAGACTAAGTGGCTTAAATGACAGAAATTTATTGCCTCAGAGTTCTGGAGACCAGAAGGCCAAATCAAGGAGTCCGCAGGATTGGTTCCTTTTGAGGACCATGAGAGAAGGATCTGTTCCAGGCCTCTCTCTTTGGCATGTAGATGGCTGTCTTCGTGTTCACAGGGTATTCTTTCTGTATGCATGTTTGTCTCCAAGTTTCTCCCTTTTTATAAGTACACAGTCATATGGTATTAGAGCCCTCCCTAATGACCGTGTTTTAATTTGATTACCTCTGTGAAGACCCTAATCTCCAAATAAGGTCACATTCTGAGGTGCTGGAAGGGTCAGGACTTCACTTCAAAAAAAATGTATTTGTGGAGACACGATTCAACCCATAACAGTAAGAGTGGATGTCATTCCAACTATACCTGGCCCCTTGAAATATTAAAGTCACAGCGGGATAAAAATATCCCAACATTCTCTGCAAACTAGATATGGTCAATTCCAACAGGGTTTGGAAAGCCAGAGTGGATATATTCTAAGGATGAAAGTTCCAAAATGAAGCCTTGGGATTTTCAAGCCCCTCCACCAGAAGTGTACAATCAGAATACAGGGTGCTACAGAAACACTTTGTTAAAAGAATCTCCTGGATCATCTGTCACAGTCAGGTAAGTGTAGCGCTTTCTCCTTATAATCATTTCTGTGACAAATGATTTTTCCCTGAAGCAAAGGGAAACTGAGTTTCCCAAGGACATTATGGGGTTTCCATTCTTTATTCCCAGAATAACTGTGAAATTGAAATTTGATCCATAAACCTCAACTAAGGTCACTTAGAGGTAAAATATGCCTCTGCTTGGTGATTCAGTGTCTCTTTTGTGAGTGCTTTTTATATATGAAGGAAGGTAGCTCTTAATGCGGCCCATTTTTTTCCCATTTCCAAGTTTCAGTTTTATTTGTAAATTTTTCCTTGTCAAAATTGTAAATGCTTATGTAGTAAAGTGATGAGTCTTTTCCTTTTTATCTTCTACTTTCCACATATGATTTCCTCTCAGGAGCCTTGCTGACTCCCTAGTGGCCTCCTCTATCCCCTGCCTCCTACATTAGGAACTGTTCATGTCTGATTTCTCCAGAAATCCTGAGGAACTACACAGGCTCTTTGAGCAATGGGATTTATTTTTTTCAGGGGTGATATTTCCATATCCTGGATAAGACACATTTAATAGCATCAAATAGCACTTTCTTTAAAATGGTGTTTACCATACTATATGTATATCAGTCTGTGTCTCCCACCAGACTGATTTCCACAAAGGCAGAGACTGTATCTTATTCACTGTTGTGGCCATGGAACCTAACCCAGTGACTGTGTTCATCACAGGTGAATGCCACAGGTGAACACCTACCCAACAACAGCAAATGCCATCACTGGAATGTCTCCTCTCTTTTGGGTGCCCCTTATCCATTACGTGTTCATGTCCTGGATGCTAAACTCTCAGCTTATTTAAAACTCAGCATCTGATAACTTCATAAGCTCATTGATCACATGCTACTAAGCAGTCATGTGGCCCCTTTCAAAAAACTAGTTTTATTAGCAAAAGAGACTGAATTCACAGGACTGAATTCTTTGGAGTCACTCAAATTCTATTGCTCAGCCTATTTTGGAGTTTCCATTCTTTATTCCCAGAGGCTGGGAGGCTGAATCATACTGAGTGACTTTCTCATCCAACACCTTGGCTATTTCTTAATTAAGTTAATCTCTGTTATTTATTCATTCTCAGAGTCATGCAATCAACAATGGCCCCATTTTTTAGAAGCTTCTTTTTTGCAGCTACTCTTCATAAAAGAGTGAGGCTAGACCTTGATTGAGTAACTGATGCTGTAAAAAGAAATTTAGATATGATTTAAGCCATTAAATAAAAGAATAATGGGAATTTTTTTCTCATAATTCACTCATTTTCCCTCCGTCACTGGCCACTGCTGGAAAAAAGAGAAGGCACATGCTTTCTGAACTACTCTAAAGCTAGGAAACCAAGGGTAATGATTTTGTTCAAGGAAAATAACCCCACTTTGTGGTTCTCAGTTCCATCTTAGCAAATGTAGGCTGCTACTCAGGAGCTGGGCAAACATGTGAAGGGATAGAATGAGAAGAATGAATTGGGATGTGTCTGTCAAATCCAGCATAAGTTTGCTTTTGGATTTGCTATGAAAGTGACTCATTTCATAAACAATACAGCTGCTGTAGGAGGCAGCCCTGTCAGATATGATGGATGGCTGTGTATCTCTGGATCTTCTGCAGTTGTCGGGGCAGACAGGCTTTGGGGCCAAGCAACCATATCAAATACATCTTGAGTCAATAAGAAATATGAGAACTCTTCCTACCAATGGTAAAAATAAGGCAAAGTTCTCTGAACAGTGGGACTCTGGACCCACTCTACATGCTGGCCCCAGCCTGCCTTTTGACCAGTTTCACATATGACCTATCCAAGTGCTCTAGCTTTTCAAGGGAGCTCTGGGGAGTCACTTGCCCTTTCATAGAGCAAGGCCAATCTCAGTTAATCCCCAAATAGGAATGCCTGGGTGGGGGAATAGATTAGTGATAGCTAGTATGAGGAAATAATGGATTTCTGGCAAATGTGAGCTTGCAAGCACAAATCAGTGGGTTGGATAATGAGCCTTCAAACTGTCGATCTATCCCCATTCCTCAATTCTAGTGGAAACATCACCAAAGCAAGGAGAACCAAGAATAATCATCCAAGGGCTGTTTGCAGATAGGAGGGCATGGCCAGTGGTAGAGCTTTCCTCCATCTCTCTTCCATTCAGACTTAAGGCACAATGGGGCTGACTCTGATATGACCTCACAACTCCTAGAAAGCCTACATTCTGGCCAGGAAACACACATTTTGAAAGAGGGAAAGTGATTAGAAGAACTCTGCGCAAGTCTTCTTGGTTAAATACATCAATATATCCCAATTCTCATGGTCTCTAATAAAAGCTCCACCATAAGACCTTTCTTTGCTTTAAGACATTGAAGACATATGTGAAAATGCAATCATAAGGGTAAAACATTAAGCCATTTTTCATGGGATATTTCTTTTTCCTTTTAATTTTATTGAAGTGTTTACAATGCTGTGTTAATTTCTGCTATACAGCAAAGTAATTAAGTTATATATATTCTTGTTCATAGTCTTTTCCATTATGTTTTATCACAGGATATTAAATATAGTTCTCTGTACTATACAGTAACCCACTTTGTTTTTTTATCTATCCTACATATAATAGTTTGCCTCTCCTAATCTCAAACGCCCAGTTCTTCCCTCCCCCAGTTTGGCAACCCCAAGTCTGTTCTCTATATTTGTGAGTCTGCTTTGTAGATATTTTAGATTCCACATATAACCAGTATCATGTTATATTTGTCTTTCTCTTTCTGACTTACTTCACTTAGTATGATAATATCTGGGTCCCTCTATGTTAATGCAAATGGCATTATTTCATTCTTTTTGATGGGTAATATTCCATTGTATACCTATGTACATACATACATATATCTACTTCACTTTCTTTCTCCAATCCTCTGTCAATGGACATTTAAGTTGCTTCCATGTCTTGGCTATTGTAAATAGTGCTGCCATGAACATAGAGGTACATGTACCTTTTTGAATCATAGTATTGTCCAAATGTATGCCCAGGACTGGGATTGCTGGATCATATGGTAGTTCTATATTTAGTTTTCTGAGGAATCTCATAGTGGTTTACCTTCCCACCAACAGGGTGGTAGGTTTCCCTCTTCTCCACACCCTCTCCAGCATTTGCTATTTGTGGACTTATTCATGATGGCCTTTCTGACTTGCGTGAGGTGGTATCTCACTGGAGTTTTGATTTGCATTTCTCTAATAATTAGCGATGTTGAGCACTTTTTCATGTGCCTACTGACCATTCATATGTCTTCTTTGGAGCAACGTCTATTTAGGTCATCTGCCCACTTTTCAATCGGGTTGTTTGCTTCATTGTTATTGTATGAGTTATTTGTATATTTTGGAGATTAAGCCCTTGTCAGTTGCATCATTTGAAAATATTTTCTCCCATTCCATAGGTTCTTTTTTTTATGGTTTCCTTGGCTATGCAAAAGCTTATAAGTTTGATTATATCCCCTTTGTTTATTTTTGCTTTTCTTTCTATTGCCTTGGGAGACTGACCTAAGAAAACATTGGTATGATTTATGTCAGAGAAGGCTTATGTTCTCTTCTAGGAGTTTTATGACATCTTTTCTAATATTTAAGTCTTTAAGCCATTTAGATTTTACTTATGTGCAAGCTATGAGGGTGTGTTCTATCTTCACTGATTTACATGTGGCTCTCCAACTGTCCCAGAACCATTTGCTAAAGAGACTCTCTTTTACCCATTGCATATTCTTCCCTCCTTTGTTGAAGATTAATTGCCCATAGGTGTGTGGGTTTATTTCTAGGCTCTCTATTCTGTTCCACTCATCCATATGTCTGTTTTTATGCCAATACCATACTGTTTTGATTACTCTAGCTTTGTATTCTTGTCTAAAGTTTGGAAGGGTTATACCTCCTGCTTTGTTCTTTCTCCTCAGGAACTCCTTGTTAATTCTGGGTCTTTTGTGATTCCATATAAATTTTACGATGATTTGCTATAGTTCTGTGAAAAATGTTGTGGGTAATTTGATAGGGATTGCATTAAATCTGTCGATTGCCTTAGGTACCATGGCCATTTTAATAATGTTAATTCTTCCAATCCAAGAACATGGGATATCTTTCCATTTCTTTAAATTATTTTCAGTTTCCTTTATTAATGTTTTGTAGTTCTCAGCATATGTCTTTCACTTCCTTGGTGAGGTTTATTCCTAAATATTTTTAATGTGATTTTAAAAGGGATTTTATATTTACATTCCCTTTCTGATATTTCTTTGTTAGTGTAAAGGAATGAAACAGATTTCTATATGTCACCTTGTTGAATTCATTTATCAGTCCTAGTAGTTTTTATGCAGCATCTTTAGGGTTTCCTACATATAGTATCATGTCATCTGCATATAATGAAAATTTTACTTCTTCCCTTCCAATTTGGGTACTTTCTATTATTTCTTTTTCTTGTCTGGTGGCTGTGGCTAGAAATTCCAATACTATGTCAAATGGAAGTGGTGAGAGAGGGTATCCTTGACTTATTCTAGATTTTGGAGGGAAGACTTTCAGCCTTTCATCACTGAGTATTATATCAGCTCACAGGACATTTCTAAAGGGACTTGATCCTGGTTGAATTTCTCTGAGCAGAGGTTCCACCTCCAACAGCTCACCAGAGGACACTATCATCTCTCTCCTGCCCTCAACTCTGTTCTCCCATCCTTTATCCCCCCATCTCTTTTTTATTCTGATAGGCCTTATTCTTAAAAGTGTGGCTAGGTTAGGCCCACAGGATTCAATGTTTGGCCCAGCAACACTTGGATCACCTAGGAGCTTTAAGAAATATAGACTCTTAGGCCTCACTGGAGACCTATTGAATCAGAATGTGCATTTAACTGGTGATTAATAGACATGTTAAAGTTTTACAAGTCCAGCTTTAGGTGCTCTCTCCAGAGACCCCTCACTCAAGAACATTCATCTTTCATTTCTTCAACTTATTTTTTTTTTATTTTTTGTCTTTTTATCTTTTTCTAGGGCTGCACCCACAGCATAGGGAGGGTCTCTGGCCAGGGGTCCAATCAGAGCTGTAGCCACCAGCCTACACCAGAGCCACAGCAACTCGGGATCTGAGCCACGTCTGTGACCTACACCACAGCTCACAGCAATGCCGCATCCTTAACCCACTAAGCAAGGCCAGGGATCGAACCTGCAACCTCATGGTTCCTAGTCAGATTCATTAACCACTGAGCCATGACGGGAACTCCTTCCTTAACTTTTAAGCCCTGGTAGTTCTGGGCTTATCCAACCATCCTGGCTATATCATCAGCCTTCAGGTCACCAGATAGTTTCTCTCAGGGATTTATGGAGTTGCTCACACCTCAGCACGGGGAAGGAAGCCTTTATTTTGCCCTTGGGGGCCTTTTATAGATATTTCAAAGTTCCATTGAATCCATGCATGTATCTTGTCTGGCTGACCTCTAGTCCAGTCATAATTAAGGAAGAAGATGTTTATTTATGTCCCTGGGTTCTAACAGGGAAGAAAAGTGCAAATATACACCCATGATTTACCAGTGGGATTGGGGCTGGTAATGTCCTTTAGTCCCAACTCCCCCAGACCAAAGATTTGTACTATCTGTTCTTTTAATGGGACTTCACTTTTGTAAACCAGTATGGAATATACTTTTTAAAAATTCCTTTAACAATGTCAATGTTCCAGGAAGAAGGGGCATCTTAAGGGCTTGTTCCACATTTAAAAAAAGTTTATTTTGAGAAAATTGTAGATTCACATGCACTTGTAAGAAAAGAGAGGGATATGCCACATCTCCTTCACTGAGGTCCCCCAATAGTAATAGCTTGCAAAGTTATGATTCATTGTCACAACTCAGACACGGACAAACGATATATCAACCTGGTTCAGATATCACTAGTTTTACATGTACTTGTTTTTGTGTCTGTGTATTTCATTCTATGCAGTTTTATCATTTGTATACCTCCTTGTGACCATGACCACAGTCAAGGACCAGAACAATTTCATTGTAAGGATCCCACATGATATCCTTTTGTGCCACAGCCCTTTCCCTCCCCACCCCCACCTGCAATGCTTGCCAATCTCTAATCTGTTTTCCATCTCTATTACTTTGTTATTTTAAGAATGTTCTATATCTGGAGTCATATATAATCTGTATATAACCTTTTTATACTGGCTTTCTCACTCAGCATAATTCTCTGGAAATTCATTCTGGCTTCTGTGTGTCTCAGGAGCTCACTCCTTTTATCACAGAGTAGTATCCATGGGATAGATATACCACTGTTTGTTCAACCATCCACCTGTTGAAAGATTTTTGAATTGTTTCTAATTTTTTGGCTACCACAAATAAATTTGCTATGAACATTTGTGTCCAGATTTTGGTGTAAACATAGGTTTTCATTAGTCTGGGATAAATGTCCAAGAATGCAATGGCTGAGTCATACCACAGTTCCATATTTGATTTTGTAAGAAACCTCCATACTCTTTTCAAAAATGGTTTTACAATCTTATAGTCCCAGCAGCAATGTATTGAGTGATTCCTTGATCTACATTTGAAATATTTTTGTTTGAATAAAGGTCAAAATCATAGTCCTTTTAAAAGTTCCCTTTAGGCACCCAAAGAAACAATAACAGAAAGGCCAGCCTTTACCCTCTTTGAGTTGCATGGTTTGTGCCCCTGCCTGTTATATGACACTCTCTGCCCACACTTGCTTTGATTCTGCAGACTGCCTTCATGTTTTCCTTTTCTCGGAGTATCTTCCAAACCGCTTATCAACATCAGCTGCAATTCCTTTGTGTCTTGTTCCGATCATAATCTCCTAATCCTCCCCAGATGCCATGCCAAGCCCAGCAGTACAGCGGGCCTGCAACCACAGCTCATGACTCAGCACCTCAGAGAGAAGAGCTGGGCCTCTGGCCCCAGGGACCCAGGCCAGAGCTAGCAATTCATTCTTTCCAGGCCCAAGGGATAACTCTGTCTCCATTCCTATTTTGCCAGGAATAAAGCAGAAGTACGGGCAAGATAGAGAGTGCAGCCAGAACCAAAAGAGACGGGACAGGAGCCTGCTGACAGGGAAGTCCATGTAAAGGGTGGACACAGTCTTAGCACTGGAAGCTTTACCATATGGGTTCCGAATATATGGACCATAAGTATAACAATGCTAGTTATTATTTATGGAGCATGTGATGTGGGCCAGGGATTTTTAAGTACACGTTCCATGAATCAATTCACAAAATTCTCATAAAAAGTGACTCTACAAGGACATTCATATTCTCTTCTCCATTCTACAAGTAATGAATCCAAGAACTGTTATCAAATAGGGATTTAACCCAAGCAGCCAGGGGAGTTCCCATCATGGCTCAGTGGAAATATATATGACTAGCATCCATGAAGACATAGGTTTGATCCCTGGCCTCACTCAGTGGGTTAAGAATCTGGCATTGCCGTGAGCTGTGATGTAGGTTGCAGACATGGCTCGGGTCTGGCATTGCTGTGGCTGTGGTGTAGGCCAGCAGCTATAGCTTCAATATGACCCCGAATCTGAGAAACTCCATATGCTGTGGATGCAGCTCTAAAGATAAAATTAATTAATTAATTAATTAATTAATTAAATCCAAGCATCCAACTTCAGAGCCCACACAGCTAACTGTATTCCCTCTCAAACAAGTAGACCTCTGCATCTCATGGTTTCACAAGCCGGAGAAAGTCCTATATCCCCTTCCAGACTAAAATCATTTGCATGCCAAGGAGGAGAGCCCATGTAGGGTGGGGAGCACGTCACAGGCAACAGCTGTGCCACCTATTAAGCAACTTTTAATTCTTGCCTGAAGAGTCAAGTAGCAGTGCCTTGTCCACATAAACCAATGTCTTTCCAGCAGTTTACACATTCTGTGATGAAAGAAGACAATCAAAAATTTGCTGTCCAAACAGAAGTATTTGAGGAGATATGGTATGCAGCAAGCTTTAGGAAAGGGACACAGGCAAGCATGGCTCTCATCCACCTGCTCTTGCCCCTGTGGCATACCACAAACTAGCAAGGACACAGCACAGCTTCACGGCATGCCACAGCCCCAAATGCATATTTGCCACATACCATTCACTCTGGCAACATGCGTTCCACATGCCCCAGCATTCTCCAACTCGTGCTGTTTTGCCTTTAGATGTGACAGCTTGCTCACAATAAATACTTCTTGATAGAGGACCTCCTCCCCCAAGCTGAATGTTATTCCACCACTGTGTTGGATTCTTCTCCCCTCTCACTTTGAGCCACACCTCCATATTCTTCACACACCCAGCTTGCCTAGCCTGCTAAATATTCCATCCTGTCCTGAAGAGGACTACCTTTTAGACAATTCCTTGTCTCCTTAACTCAGGCTTGTCAGGGGACCTTCTGACACAGAGGGCTGCCAAGAACAACTTGGAATTCTTGCAATCATCACACGCCATGCTCCTCCCAGGCTTCCCTCTTGCTCGAGTAGCCCCACCTTTCCCCATCCCCACTCATCCCACCTGCCCTGGCCTCCTCTTTCCCTCCTTGGGTGGTGCCACTCAAACTTGCGAACTGCTCTTCTCCCTTAAGCAAAGGATCTGGGTTTGACAGTTTTATCTACTTTATGTGGTCGAGGGCAAGATGTTAGGATTTGTGGCTTCCATTCCTATTCTTATACTAAGAAAATTCCCAGCTACCAGTAGTGTTAAAAAATCACCAGGTTATCAACAATCCATGTGGACCTTAAAATTCCTAGCCCAATCTTCATTACCAGGTTGGACAAAAAATCTTAAGACATTAAATTTTAAGGTATTTAAGTAAACTTTACCCCTCCCCCAACCACCCTCTGCAATGCCTTATTTTACTGCTCCTAAATAACAATGTCTTCTTTCTACCTATTGACTCCCTCCATTGCTTTATCTTTTTTTTTTCCTTTCATCTCTGCTTTTTACATATGCTGTTTTGCTTGTTTTATGTATGTTCATAAACTGGTTTCAATTCTTTCTGGTTATAAATGGTGGAACAGGGAGGGGGGACATGCAAACAAAATTAATAAATTCCAGATAGAACTTTATCCATAGAAAATAAGCTCAGATTTCCATAGAGATTTAGGTTTTCCACCTACATGAATCAAGGGACAATCAAGAGAAACGAAGCCTCTGAAATCTCATTTGTAAGAACTGAATAGCTCAAATTTCTTGTATTCTGTTCACATCTTCGTAAGTGTGTTAAACGTTCTGATTATCTCTGTCCATTAGAAAATGTGATGGGAATTATGAAACTAGACTACAATAACCATAGCAAGATAATCTCATACAATATTGGCATTACAAATAACAAAGTAGATTACGGTAAATTAAACACTCTGTTCCAAGCAGTATGGTAATTGTTGGAACAAAAGAATCATTTGTCACAATTGTCTAGGTAGAGCCACAAATGCTAATTCCAATTCAGAAAATGCCCTATTTCTGATTTAAAAAAAAAACTTGTTAATTATGGGCATAAGTACCAGTAATTTAAAGCACCCCAGCAGTTTTCCTCATCGGTGCTCTTAAATAGAGCATCTTTCTTCAGATCTTCTTAGAAAGAAATGATCTGGGGCAAACTGTTTCACATCTCAGGGCTCTGCTTGGTCTCTTTTTGCTTTCTGTCACTGGGTCCTCCTCTGTCCTAACTGTGACTTCTTCTCCCTTCCAATGTTTCTATGTTTCCTAGTGGGATAATATTGGCATCTTGGATGGGACAATACAGTTGTGGGCAACTGTCCTTTATATTGCAGGACAGGTCACATCCTTAATCACCAGTCACTGTGCCAACCAAAAATACCCTTGCATATTTCAAAATGTCCCTTGGAGAGGCAGGACCAATCACAGAGTTTGAAAATTTCTGTGTCAATTTTCCATACCCAACCCAAATATTTCCCCTACGCTTTAGACCTTTGTTGACTAGATATTCTCACTTGGATGATGCAAAAGAACTTTAAACTTCGTCTAAAGCAGAACCCAGCATCTCCCACTTCTCAAAATCTGATTTCCTTCCTGAATTCCTGTCTTTGTTGGCCACACATAATCTTCAAAGCCAGAAACCTAGGTATCAACTTTCACTCCTTCCTCTTCTTCAAATCCCACATCAATTCATTACCAAATCTTTTCAGTTCCACTATTGTAATACTTTTGTATCCATCTCTTCCCCTTGGCTCTCTCCATATAATAATGATTTCTTTCACAATCAAGTGTTTTACATCTTCAGCCTCCTTGTTGGCTGTGACACGCCTCCCAATAAACTACATGATGATCAAATAAGTTTAGACGGAACTGTTGGATTATAAACATCATATAAAATTCACAGTCTTCTCTTGTTGAGTAAAAATATATTCTATTCAGAATCTGTTTATCTAAATTCTTTTTATTACTAGACAGTTAACTTCCTAGAGTAGGTGTGTTAAGGCAGCTTTTGTCCCATTCAAGTCAGCTAATGTAAAAAAAGACAAACACAAAAATAAAAAACAAGACAAAAAAAAACCCCTGTGCATCACTATCCTAGAGTTCTTATATATACTAATCTCATCCTTTTCTTATCTCTCTTATCCCTCCCAAATCTGTTCTTGTCTTTCTAAAGCGCTTGCTTGCAATTGTCATACCTCTACTCAAACAGCTTCAATGGAATTTTATCACCTAAAACATGTATGTGATTGACCACAAGTGAAATATAAGGATATGGTCCCTCTCGACCTGTTCTCTCTCTCTTCCTTGGCCCCCAGATTTCACAACGAAACTCTAGCTATGCCAAATGCTTAGTTTTCCAGCTACACTTTGTAGTTCTTTACCTCCCTGCTTTTGCACATGTGGTCTCAGACTGGAATTTCTTCCCATGGAATTGACTTCATTTATGTTTTAAAAGTATCAATATTGGTACTATACAGAAAACAGACTTTCAGCAACCAGAGTAGAAGCAGGGAGACAAGAGCTGATTGATAGTGGCTTAGCTCATGATGATAGCAGTGGAAGCAGAGAATAGTTTTTCATGTTTTTAAGGTTTCCATTTTATATATCTTATGTAAAAACCTATCAAACATTTTAAACTAGTTGACATGTGGGAAAACTAAGTCATGAGGTAATCAAGTATCTTGTCAGTATTGTACCTGAAAGAAAGTTCTACAATCCATTTCTCACATAAAGTGTTATTTTCTGTCAAAAAAAAACCCTTGATACCCTTTGTAAACTGAGCAGGGGTGTCATTTCTATCTCTCTTGAGGATCTTAAAAGATAAGTGCTTATCTTAATTATCTTGAAAATAATTTCCCATTTCCCCATTTGATTTTTTTAAAGCAATGCTCACCATAAGAAAAACCATGAAATTAGTAAAGTTTCTCTCTGGTGCTTGTCTTTCTCTGTTTTCAGCACTCCTCTTTTAATCTTAGGATATTCCCATGTCCTCATAAAGTCCTTTATCCTGTTACCCCTGCATGGGTAATAGTAATAATAGTGAAAATAATAGTAATAATACAACACATTAACTGAAATTCATAGAATCTTACCATGCTAAAGGTTTATACAGAATATCTTATTTATTTCTTAAAGGAACCCTAAGAAGTAGGTAATATAGTTGTCCTCATTTTGCAAGTAAGGCAAGAGAGGTTATGAGAAGTTATATAATTTGTTCAAGATTATTCACCTAACAAACTGTGGATGATATTCATTCCCAGACTTCCTATCCCCTTATTCACTATACCATATTGGCTCCCTTACAGACATTTTTATCTAGTTCCAATTGTCAGACAATTATAGATTAATCTAATAAAGCATATTTACATAATGTTTTGAAATTTAAAAAATAGATTTTGTTTAATGCATAAAATTTGGAAAACCCAGGAAAGCAAAAAGTAAAAAATATTTCTACAATCACTTCACTCAGGGATAGCTATTGTTAATATCTGTATTTTCTACATCACACTTTTAATAGATTAATATATTTGTGATTAAACTGAGCAGACTTGTCTTATAATCTAATTTTTTAAACTTAATAAAATTGTTAAAACAGTTTCCCATTTCATTAAATCAATTTTTTAATTTGTTTTTTGTAGTTAAATAGCATGTCATTATGTGAATACACCAATACATTGATTTCACCAATTCTATACTGTTGGAAATTTAAGTTAAATATTTTCCTTATTATAGGTTAAAATTTTTTATTAAAATTAATTCTGTAATGAGTACTTTTATACACATCTGATTATTTCCTCTGGATAAAGCCCTAAAAGGAGAACTGCTAGCTCCAGAATAGAAAATGCTCATGATTTTTTTCATTTTGCCAAAATGTCTTCCTGAAAGATTGTTCAAATTCAGGCACCAATCAGTAGATTTTTAATGTGGTCTGCTTCCATATACTCCAACAAATACTCAGTATTAACTGTTACTATTTTTATAATTTGGAGTTGTTTTCTTTTCCTTTTAATATTTCTTCCCATTTACTTTATTTTTAAAATTACAAAGGAAGGATTTTTGTTTTCACCCATGAAGAAGTAGTAACTGCACCCTTCCCCCCATAACAGATAAACACTATAGAATTAGACAAAAATGTATAAAATGTCTATTTTCAGGTATTAGGTAATAGGCAATACAAATCCGTGGTCCCTGAGAACATAATTTGCATCCTAGAGCCAATTTCCTAACCTCAGCACAGGACAAGAGAGCCCATGTAGAGCTTGGCAACTTCTCTGAGTTAAAAAGGGAGAGAAAGGAGCTTGGAAAGGCTGAGGCAGCTGGAAATTTCAGTGAAGCATTCCAGAGAGTAAAGAGCTACACAAAACAAGTGCTCCGGAAATCTGCACAGGGGTCTCAGTGAGTCTTGGGCTTGATCCAAAACTGCACATGTGTAATGAACACCACAAAAACAAGCAAAGAACAACTGCAAGAGCTCTCTAACTGAACAATTTTCTGAGCTCGCTCCAGGTTAAGAGACATTCAGAGTGTTATCATTCAGAGTAGAAAGACTCATTGAGTACCTAAGCATTCAGTAAGGACTACGGAAAACCCAAGCCTTAGCAGTAGGAATAAACCAACCCCATAATAAAGCTGCTATAGACCTGCCTTAACAAAGCTTAACAAGTCTCAAAATGATCAAAAAAATCACAAGTAACATAGTCACCTGCTGAAACAAGTGTCAACATTCTCTAAAGGAAAACAACAAAATACATGCAACGATGTAACATTCCAAATATCCAACATCAAATAAAAAGTTATGAGATATGTCAAGAAGTAGCAAAATGTGACTTCTAATCAGGAAAAATATTAGTCAATGGAAATAGACCCAGAAGTGGTAGACATGTGAAATCAGAAGACAAGAACTTGAAAAGAGCCATTATAAAAGTTCAACAACTTAAGAGAAAACAAAGACATAAAGCAGTAAGTTGAAAACATATAAAGGAGCCACATGAATACTCTAGAGGCTCAACACACAATACCAGAAGTGAGAAAATTCACTTAATGGATTTAAAAATCAATTAGATATTGCAGAAGAAAAGACTATTGAATTTGAAGACATAGTAGTAGAAAATACTTAAAGTCAAGCACAAAAAAAACAGAAAGTCTGGGGAAAAATAAATTGGACTGTTATCAAGCAGTGTAACATATGTGTGATCAAGAGATCGGAAAGAAAGAAGTAGGAAAAAATTAAAGGAAAAATGGTTGAAAATATCCCAAAATTGATTTTAAAAATTAAAACCTATACATTCAAAATGCATGAAAAAATCCTAAGAAGATGAATGTTTTAAATACCACATCCACAAAGACAAACCACATTCTGGGCCCTAAAATACATCTTAACAAATTTGTATGAATGGGAATTATACAATGTCTGTTAGATAATATTGGAATTAAAATAGAAATCAATAACAGAAAGATAACTGGAAAATACCAAAACACATGGGGTTTACACAACACACTTCTAACTATCACACTGGTCAAAGAAGAAATTTCAAAAAAAAATTTTTAATATCTTGAACTAAATGAAAATGAACAACTTATCAAAATCTGTAGGCTACAGAAAAAGCAGTTCTTAGAGGGAAATTTAGAGCACTTAATAATATACTAGAAAAGGAAAATGATCTAAAGTCAATAATGTAAGTTTCCACCTTAGGAAACTTGAAAAAGAAGTGAAAATCAAATCAAAAGTAAGCAGAAGAAAAGAAATAATAAGAATTAGAGCGGAAATCAGTGAAATTGAAAACAGGGAATAGAGAAAATCAACAAAATCAAAAGCTAGTTCTTTTAAAAGATGAACAAAACTGACAATTCTCTAGCCAGGCTAAGAAAAAGAGAAGACACAAATTACCAATATCAGAAATCAAAGAAAGTATATCATTAAAGATCCCAGGGAAATTAAATGGATAATAAAGTAATACTATGAACAATTCTATACCCACAAATCTGATAATCCAGATGAGATGGACCTATTCCTTGAAAGATATCATCTGCTAGAACTCATACAAAAAGAAATAGACAATATTAATAGAATTGCATCTAGTAAAGATGTTGAATTAATAATTAATAATCTTCCAAAAGAGAAAGAACCAAGCTCCAGTGAGTTTACTGGTTAATTCTATGAAATATTTAAGGAGGAAACTATATCAATTCTCTACAATCTCTTTCAGAGGATAGAAACAGAAGGAATATTTCCTAACTCATTCTATGAGTCCAGCATTATCCAAATACCCAAGTCAGACAGATATTGCAAGAAAATAAGACTACAGACCAATATCTCTCATGAACATATATGTAAAAATCCTCCACAATATATTAGCAAGTCAAATTCAATAATGTATAAAAATAGTTATATACCATAATCAAGTGGGATTTATCCCAGTTATGAAAGGATGATTCAATATTCAAAAATCAATTAATGCAATCCATCATATAATAGGCTCAAGAAGAAAAATCACATGCTTATACCAATAGATGCAGAAAAGGCATTTGACAAAATTCAAACCCCATTCATGTTAAAAACCCTCAGAACTAGGAATAGAGGGGAGCTTCCTCAACTTGATGACAAATATCTGCAAAAAATCTACAGCAAATGTCATGATTAATGGACAGAAACTTGAAGCTTTTCCACTAAGATCAGGAAAAAGGTAGGGATATCCCCTATTACCTCTTTTCAGCACCATTCTGGCTGAAATAAGTTACTAGCTTATGCAATAAGACAAGGAAAGGAAATTAAAGGTATACAGATCATGAAGGAATAAATAGAACTATCTTTGTTCACAGATTACATGTTCATCTATGTGGAATCTTAAAAGATAACAAAAAAATGCTGAATCTAATAAGCAATTATAAAGAGATTTCAGGACATAGAGTTAATATATAGAAGTTAATCACTTTCCTGTACATCATCAATGAACAAGTAAAATTTGACATTAAAAATACAATATCATTTATATTAGCACCCCAAAAACAAAATAGTTGGGTACAAATTTAACAAAATGTATGCAAGATCTATTTGAGGAAAGCTACAAAATTCCAGTGAGAGAAGTAAAAGAAGTAAATAAATGGAGAGTTATTCCATGTTCATGGATAGAAAGGCTCAATATTGTCAAGACGTCAGTTCTTCCCAGCTTGATCTATAAATTCAATGCCATCAAAATCAAAATCCAAGTGAGTTATTTTTAGGATACTGATATACTAATTTTAAAGTTTATATGGAGATACTAAAGCTGAAGAATAGGCAACACAATATTAAAGAAGAAGAAAACTGTAAGACTTTTCAAGACTTACCATAAAGCTGTAGTAATTAAGACAGTGTCATACTGGTGAAAGAATAAGATAAGTTGATCAATGGAAGAGAATAGGGAGCTCATAAATAGACTCAAATAAATATAGTCAATTAATCTTTGACAAAGGAGTAAAAGTAATGTAATGGAATAAAGTAGTCTTTTTACTATTTGATTCTGAAACTAGACATCCATGTTAAAGGAAAAAACATCAAAAAAGAACAAGTAGATGCAGGCCTTACATCCTTCACAAAAATCCACACAAAGTGGATCCTGTATCTAAATGTAAAACTCAAGACTATAAAACTTCTAGAAGATAACACAGGAGAAATTTAAATGACCTTGGGTATGGCAATAACTTTAATAAGTTTTGAGATGCAACACCAAATGTATGATCCATGAATGAAATAATTAATAAGCTTGGCTTCATTAAAATTTTTAAAAATTTGCTCTGAGAACGATACTGTCAAGAGAATGACAAGCCATACATTGTGAGAAAATGTCTACAAAGACATATCTGATAAAGAACTGTTATCCAAAAACAAAGAACTTTTAAAACTTAACAATGAGAAAACAAACTACCCAGTTAAAAAATAGGCCAAAGACCTTAACGGAAATTTCATCAAAGAAAATACACTAATGGCAAATGAGCATATGAAAAGATGCTACACATCATATGTCATCAGGGAAATGCAAATTAAAACAACAATATGATACCACTACATACTTTAATAATAAGAAGCATGGCCAAAATCCAGAACACTTAAAACACCAGATGCTGGTGAGGATGTGGAGCAAGAGAAACTCTCATTCATTGCTGGTGAGAAGGCAAAATGGTATAGCCACTTCATAAAACAATTTTGTCTTCAATTTTTCTTACAAAACTAAACATGCACTTGCTACAAGATCCAGAAAACAAGATCCTTGGTATTTACCTAAAGGAGATGAAAATTTCTGTCTACATAAAAACCTACATACAGATATTTATAGCATCTTTATTCATAATTGCCGAAATTTAGAAGCAACCAAGTTGTCCCTCAGTAGGTTAATGGATAAACTGGTATGTCCTGACTATGGAATATCTTTAGATATAAAAGAAATTATATATAAAGCCATGAAAAGACAGGGAGGAAATTTAAGTGCATATTATTATGTGAAATATTTTTATTTTTCAATATGAAAAATTCCAACTATCTGACATTCAGGAAAAGTAAAACCTATGGATACATAAAAAGATTGTCCAAATGTGTGTGTCTGTGTTGTGGGTGGGGGATGAATTGGTAGAACACAGAGGATTTTGGGGGTAGTGAAAATATTCTATATGATACTATAATGAGTGATAAATGTCATTATATATTTGTCCAAACTCATAGAATGGACAACACCAAGGGGGAACCTTAATGTAAACTCTGGACTTTGGGTGACCATGATGTGTTAATATAGGTTCATCAGTTGTAACAAGCATACCATTCTGGTGAGGCATGTTGATAATGAGGGAGTCTCTGTACATTTCTCTCAGTTTTTCTGTGAATCAAAAACTGCTCTAGGAGTTCCCATGGCAGCGCAGTGGTAACGAACACAACCACTATCCAGGAGGATGCAGGTTCGATCCCTGATCTTGTTCAGTGGGTTAAGGATCCAGCATTGCCATGAGATGAGGTGTAGGTCACAGACGGCTGGGATCTGGTGTTGCTGTGGCTGTGACTGGCAGCTACAGCTCCAGTTCGACCACTAGCCTGGGAACTTCCATACGCTGCAGGGGTGCAGCCCTAAAAAGACTAAAAAAAAAACAAAAACAAACAAAAAGGCTGCTCTAAAAACACCACAAAGTTTAAAAAAAACAGCCAATGTCCAGGATGCTCTCAATGATCCTCATCTGCTGGTATTTATGCCATTGTATATTTGCCTCCCATACAAAATAGCACTGACCTGTGTGATTAATTGGATATTATGGTGGTAACAGCATGTGATTTATGAGTCCCAGTCCATATGAATCTCTAAGAAACACTGCAGTTTCTGCCTAGCACTCTTTTGAACCACTTGCTATGGAGTAAGCCAGCTCCCATGTCATGAGGACATTCAAGCAGCTCTGTGGAGAAGCCCATATGAAAAGTAACTGAGGCGTTCTACCCAAGTCAGCCCCAAATTTTCAGGCACGTGAGGGAGCCATCTTGGAAGCAGACCCTTCAGCTCCTACAGATGACTGCAGCTTCAACCGACACCTTGACTGAAACCTTATCAGAGATCCACAGCAGAGCTACCCAGGTAAATTCAACCTAAATTTCTGACCCACAGAAACTGTGGGATATAATAAATGGTTATTGTTGTTTATACCTTTACACACAGTAGAATGGGTAAAAATTGTAAATTGATTGGAGTTCCCATCCTGGTGCAGTGGTTAACGATTCTGACTAGGAACCATGAGGTTGTGGGCTCGATCCCTGCCCTTGCTCAGTGGGTTAACGATCCGGCATTGCCGTGAGCTGTGGTGTAGGTCACAGATGAGGCTCGGATCCAGTGTTGCTGTGGCTCTGGTGTAGGCTGGCAGCTACAGCTCCGATTCAACCCCTCGCCTGGGAATCTCCATATGCCACGGGAGCAGCCCAAGAAATGGCAAAAAAAAAAAAAAAAAAAAAAAAAAAAAAAAATTGTAAATTGATTAATACCAGGAGTTACCTTCATGGCTTAGCAGAAACAAACCTGACTAGTATCCATGAGGACACAGGTTCAATCCCTGGCCTCACTCAATGGGTTAAGGATCCAGCATTGCCATGAGCTGTGGTGTAGGTTACAGTCACGGCACAGATTATGTGTTTCTGTGGCTGTGGTGTAGGCCAGTGGCTACAGCTCCAATTCGACCCCTAGCCTTGGAACTTACATATGCCACAGATACAGCCCTAAAAACAAAACAAAACAAAAAATAAATAGAGAGAGAGACAAAAAAAAAATTGATTAATACCAAATGTGGTGACACTGTGGAGCAACTAGAGTTCTTGTGGAAAAGGTACAAAACTGGTCAAAAAAATGTTTATCAACTTCTAAAATGTTAGATATGCATTATATACCATATCACCTTTGCACTACTATTCGTACAAGAGGAATTGATATATGTATTGACAAAAATTTGAATATATAATAAGTTTGTAGCAGTTTTATTAATGAAAGCCCAAACTGGGATCAACTCCAGTGGCCATCAATAGGTGAATGGATAAACATGATGTGTTCTATCTATAAAACCAAACACCATTCAGCAATAAAAAGAAACGAACTACTGATAACATGAAACACAATAGATAAATCTCAAAATCATTATACTGCACAAAAGAACTGAGATAGAAAGAGTATATGAATGATTCCATTATATACAAAATTCTAGAAAATGCAAAAAAAAATCTATGGCAACAAAAACAGATCAGTGATTTCACTCCTAATTACATGCCTAAAACAAACAAAAATAGATGTCCACATACCAACAAACTTGTACATGAATATTTATAATTAAAGCAGTATTCACAATAGCCAAAAGTTGGAAAATACCTGAATATCCATCCATTGATGAATGGATAAGTAAAATTTGGTATATCCATACCATGGGAAATTATTCATCAATATAAAGATGAAGTACTGATATTTGCTACAACATGGATCAGCCTTGAAAACATTATGCTAAGTGAAAGAAGTCAGTCACAAAATGATTATTTATAGAAGATGTCCCAAGTAAGCAAAATCCCTAGAGACAGAAAGTATATTAGTGGTTTTCTATGGAAAGGGATAGGGTTGGGGGGAAATGGAGACTCTGCTAATGGGTACAGACTTTCTTTTTGGGGTAACGAAAATGTTTTAAAATTGATTGCAGTTTGCAAATCAAAACTATCATGAGATACCACCTCACACCAGTCAGAATGGCCATCATTAAGAAGTCCATAAATAACAAGTGCTGGAGGGGTTATGGAGAAAAGGGAACCCTCCTGCACTGTTGGTGGGAATGTAAACTGGTACAGCCACTATGGAGAACAGTTTGGAGATACCTTAGAAATCTATACATAGAACTTCCACATGACCCCACAATCCCACTCTTGGGCATATATCCTGACAAAACTCTACCTAAAAGAGACACATGCACCCACATGTTCATTGCAGCACTATTCACAACCCAAATGTCCATCAACAGGTGATTGGATTCGGAAGAAGTGGCATATATACACAATGGAATACTACTCAGCCATAAAAAAGAATGACATAATGCCATTTGCAGCAACATGGATGGAACTAGAGAATCTCATACTGAGTGAAATGAGCCAGAAAGACAAAGACAAATACCATATGATATCATTTATAACTAGAATCTAATATCCAGCACAAATGAATATCTCGTCAGAAAAGGAAATCATAGACTTGGAAAATAGACTTGTGGCTGCCTGATGGGAGGGGGAGGGAGTGGGAGGGATCAGGAGCTTGGGCTTATCAGACACAACTTAGAATAGATTAACAAGGAGATCCTGCGGAGTAGCATTGAGAACTTTGTCTAGATACTCATGTTGCAACAGAACAAATGGTGGGGGAAAAAAAATGTAATTGTAATGTATACATGTGAGGATAACTTGATCCCCTTGCTGTACAGTGGGAAAATAAATAAATAAATAAAATTGATTGCAGTAATTGTTATACAACTTTGTGAATATACTAAAAACTATTGAATTGCAAACTTTAAATGGGTAAATTGCATGGTATGTGAGTTGTATATGAATAAAGCCATTATTTAAAAAATTAAACCAGACCAGTTATTGCTGAAAGCCAGAAGTTTTTTTGCAAAGAAGCATGAGAAATCTTTTGGTGGTAATGAAAATGTTTTATATTTTCAATCTATGGCTGAATTGGTATATGAAACTGTGAATATCACTGAATTGTACACTGTAAAAAAATTGCAGCCTATTATGTGTAAATGAGATAGGTTGATTTTATAGTGTGTACACTACAACTCTCTCTTCTACCTCTGGCGCCCACTTCCCATCAATTTCTTGTATACTTTTCTAGACACATTTTATACACATATAAGCATATTCTTAATACATTATTTTTACCTCTGAAAACAGATGGTAGTATAATACACACACTCATATACCTTACATCATTCACTTATTTTACTTTGAAGACCATTTTCTATCAGAATATTAAGAACTTCATTATTCTTTTCAAATATCTGGTTAAAGTTGGATAGTATGGATGTACCATAGTTTGTTTAATCACTATCTTATTAATTCATGTTTGTTATTTCCAATCTTTTGATATTACATACAGTATCAAAGTGGATAGACGTGTGTGTGTGTGCATGTGTGTGTGTGTGTGTGTATATAAAATTTCACACAAGTATACATCTACTTAGAGGCTAAATATTTATCCAAAAGATGCTGGAACAAAAGGCATAGACCTTTGTAACTTTGATAGATACAGTACATTCTCCTTTATGAGTATTGTGTATATTCCTACTACCACCAATAGTTATGGGGTTTTTCAATCTCAGACAGTATAAGTAAAAACGGAATCTAATTTACTTGAATTTAGGTTTCCATAATTGTGTGAAAGATTGAATATTGGCTCACTGTTCTCAGAATCATTTCTATTTTCTTTTCTGGAGAGCACCATTGATTGACTTTCGCCTATTTTTCTATTATATTCTTGGACATGTATGTATTTATTTGTAGAAGTTCTTTCTATATAACTGAATTATTCTTTATATGGGTTATGAGTTGCAAATATCTTCTCCAGTTTATCATTTACATTTTAACATCAATTATAGTGAGTTTTACAAATATTTTTTTAAAATATAGTCTAATTTATCATTCTGTCATGACTTCCAGGATTTGTATTATGCTTAAGTGTTTCCTATCCCAGGATTATTATGCAAGTATTTCTCCACAGTTTTCTAAGGTATTTATGGTTTTATATTTTATGCTGTATCTGTTAATCAATCAGGAATATATGTTGGCATAGCATGCCAAATTCTCATATTTTTTTTCCAGATGGTTACTCACTTGCTCCAATACCATTTACTGAGTAATCCACGTTTGCTTCATTGATTTGAAATATCATCTTTATCATGTACTACATAATGATATGGACTTGGATCTATTTGTACACTTTCTATTATGTTCTACTGACCTGCCTATTCATGTAACAATACCAGATTGTTCTAATTATTACAGCTTCATAACAAGAGCTAATAGCTAGTAGGATACTTTTTCCCACCGATTACCTTCTTTCTATGAATTTTTCCTAGACAGCCTTGCTTTTTCGTTCCCATTTGACCTTTAGAAACAGCTTATACAGTTTCACAAGAAAAATACTTTTGATTTTTATTGGGATCACATGAAATTTATAGATTGAAGGAAATAAAAATCTTTCTAATTTTAATGCTTCCTATCCAAAGTCAATTACAGTATGCCGCTTCATCTGTGCAAGTATTCTTTTATTAGCCATTAGCCTTCATGTCCCTAACTGGCATTTAAATTTTTTTCTTCATATAAATCTGACTATTTCCTTTTCTTTTTTTCTTTTTTTTTTTTTTGTCTTTTTGTATTTTTAGGGCCACACCTGTGGCACATGGAGGTTCTCAGGCTAGGGGTCTAATCAGAGCTGTAGCCTCCAGCCTACACCAGAGCCACAGCAATGCCAGATCTGAACCACGTCTGCAACCTGTACCACAGCTCACAGCAAAGCCGGATCCTTAACCCACTGAGAGAGGCCAGGAATCGAACCCACAACCTCATGGTTCCTAGTCGGATTCATTTCCACTGCACCACAACAAGAATTCTGCTATTTCCTTTTCAGTTGTTTTAATCTACTTATATTGACTAGAATTCTTAGAATTTATTAAGTAAGATGGATAATAGAGTATATCTCTGTTGTAGTCTTAATTTTAATAGAAATGTTTCTAATATTTTCCTATTACGATTCATACTGGTTTAGTGGAATATTTACATATTCACATACACACCCAAACACAGGCTATTTCTATCATTGAGAGAGTTTTAAATTCAGAATGAAAACTGAACTTTATGGATGCTTTTAAATCTCTATGGAGGTTTATAATATTATTTTACCTATTAATAATGCATATTTTAGAATAAATTTTTATAATATTGAATAATTTTTGCTTTCCTGAAATAAACATCACCATGATATATTAACTTTTTATGTGCTGCTGGATTATGTTTGCAATTATTTTATTTGGGATTTTATATAGGTACACATAAATGATAACCTGAGCTTTTTGTCAGACTGTGGCATTTTGAAATCAATGTTACACTTGCATTGTAAAATGATTTGGAAGCTTACATTCTTTTTCTATGATCAAGAAGAGTTTAAATTGCATTGCAGAGGGGGCAGAGCAAGATGGCAGAGGAGTAAGAGGTCGTGCTCAACTTCTCCCACAAACACATCAGAAAAACACATCTACATGTAAAATGACTCACACAGAACATCAACTGAATGCTGGCATAAGAACTTAAACCTCCAAAAAGGGCAAGAAACTCTTGACATAACTGGGTAAAACAAAAGAAAAAAGAGAGAGAAAAGGGGTCAGGATGAGACTAGCATTCCCAAGAGGGAGCTGTGAAGGAGAAAAGGAATCCACATTCTGAGAAGCCACTTAACAGATGGAAAGATCAACCAAGTCAGAGAGACCTCAAATTCACCAAGAAAAGTGCAGCAGCTGGACTGCAAATAGCAAAGCAGAGTTGAGAGCCACACAGATCATCTGAACCACCAGCTGGAATGCCACAGCCTGAGACACTTGGGCAGGGGCTGGGAGCTGAGACTTAGGCTCCAGAGGTCAGTTCCGGGGAGAGGACTGGGGCTGGCTGTGTGGGGACAGCCTGAGGGGCTAAGGAGCAGTGCAGCATGAATGGGGGAGCAGTATTGCATGGGCTGAGGAGGGGAATGCCATGGCAGACAGAAACCGGTAGAAAGTCCAGATCCACAGGAGAGGCAAGGCACCACTGTTGGGGACGTTGAGAAGAGGAGGGGTAGACCACCATAGGAAACTCCCTGCACTGGAGTGTGTGCATGCCCGCAGGCTCTCAGAGAGCAGGGTGGCTCTGGGGCAGGCTACAGCCCTCGAGAAGCCTCTTGCTTGTTTAGGAAAGACTGGACACTTCTTTTGCAGGCTGCCAGTGGCCAGGCAACTCTTGTGTGGGCTAAGGGCATCAGGTGGCTAAGTGTGATGTGGTGGCTCTTGCATGATCTACAGGTGGCAGGGACAGACCATGGTGGTTGTCTCAGAGGCCAGAGGGATGAGTGGATTGCCACCACTGGGGGCCTGTGAGTGGGCTCCACCTGCAATCCCAATCACCTTAGGGGTTGGCAAAAAAAGAAAAAAAGAGGGCACTGCAACCAAACACCAAAGACTGTTGCTCTCACTTCCCTGGGAACACACCTGCCCTGCAGCTGCCACTGCCAAACACTCTGGGTGGTGCCCAGATACTTGGTCATTGTCCTTTCTCAAGACACTACAACTAGGAACAGCTGGTGCAGCACCTCCTACATGGGCTAAGTGGGATAGGGGGCTTCTTGCATGTCTGCAGCCAGTGGGGGCAAACTATCATAGTTACCTCTGACTCCAGAGGTGGGCGTGGCCCACTGCCACCAGGGATACTGGAACAAAAATCAGTTGCAGCCCCAACCACCTCAGAGGGCACCACAGAGAAGGACATTGTGATGAACACCACCTGTTTTTGCTCTCGCTCCCCTGGGAGCACACCCGCCCTGCTGCTGCCACTGCCAAATACTCTGGGCAGTACCCACACGCCTGATCTCTGTCACTTCCCAGAATCCTGCAACTAGGAGTAGCCTGTACAGTACCTCCTATGTGGACTAAGTGAGATGTGTTGCTTCATGCATGGTCCACAGGTGGTGGGGGAAAACCACCACAGTTATCACTGACTCTAGAGATGGTCATGGCCCACTCCCACTAACAGGCACCACCTGCAATTCCAATCACCTCAGAGGAGGGCACTGCAATCAAACACAAGCTGTTGTTGCTCTCACTCCCCTGGGAACTCACACACCCTACTGCTGCTACTGCCAAATGCTCTGGTCATCTTGTAGATCCGGCTAGAGCTCATTACCACTTCCCAGGGCCCTGCAACTAGGAGTAGCCTGTGCCACCTTCCTGAAGATCTTTGCTGCTGTTGAGAGCCCAACAAATAGGCACTGACTGCTGGCACTGCCCATTGCCTCCTTCTCCCTGAAAACACACTGAGCATCCTGGGGATAACAACCTACTCACACCAAAGAAACATACAGAAAATATTCAAACTCCCACACCAAAAATAAATAGTAACCCCCCAAAAATACAAAGGAGTATTCTTGCATAGAAGTAGCCTTACAAGACTACAGTTTGGTTTCCCAAAACTCACAGAAAAAGAAAAGCACAAGCAAGATGAAGAAGCTCAGAAACCATTCCCGGTTAAAGGAACAGGAGAATTCACCTAAAGAAGTAAACAATGAAACAGACCTCTGCAGGCTGACAGACGTTGAGTTCAAAAGGGAGATAGTGGAAATACTGAAGGAATTAACAGAGGACATGAACAGTAATGCAGATTCCTTTAGAAAGGAACTAGAAAATATAAGGAGGAGCCAAGAAAAACCATAAAATTCATTTGCAGAGATACAAACTGAGCTAAAGGCAATAAAGAGAAGAATGAATAATGTAGAGGAATGAATTAGTGACATGGAAGATAGAACAATGTAAATCACACAATCATGACAGCAGACAGAAAACCAAATGAAAAAACATGAAAGCAATATATGAGACCTATGGGATAATATAAAGCAGGCCAATCTATGCATAATAGGAATTCCAGAAGGAGAAGAAAAAGAAAAGGGGATTGAAAATATATTTGAAGAAATTATGGCTGAAAACTTTCCAAATCTAAAGGATACTGATATCAAGATAAAGGGAGCACAGAGGGTCCCAAACAAGTTGAACCCAAATAGGCCCACACCAGACATTATAATAAAAATGGCAAAAGTTAAAGATAAAGAGAGGATTATAAAGGCAGCAAGAGAAAAGCAAAATATTAATTATAAGGGAACCCCCTTAAAGCTATCAGCCGATTTCTCTACAGAAACACTACAGGACAGAAGAGAGTGGCAAGATATATATAAAGTGCTGAAAAGAAAAAACTTGCAACCTAGAATACTCTATCCAGCAAGAATATCATTTAAAATAGAAGGAGAAATAAAGAATTTCTCCAACAAACACAAGCTAAATGAACACAGCAATACTAAACCCATTCTATAAGAAATACTGAAAGAATTTCTCTAAATTAAAAAAAAAAGAAGAAAAATTAAGATGGAGGAAACCACAATTGAAAAGCAGTCACTTAAAGAAGCTAGCACACAGATCTAAACATGAAGATGTTTAAAAAAAAAAAAAAAAAAAAAAAAAGGACATCAAAATCATTCAATGTGGGGAAGGAAAGTAAGAAAATATAGACTCTTTTTTTTATTTTAATGATGTGTTTGAACCTATGTGACTATCAGGCTAAATCAAGCAGATATAGGAAGGAGTTAACTTACTTAAAAAACAGGGCAACCACATTAAATTCACAAAAACTGAAAAGGAAAGTACACAAGCCATGGAATAAATGGAAAAATGGAAACCATCCAACCAGAAAAAGAAAAGGAGAAAAGATAAACCTGGAATCAACTGGAAAACAAGGTTTAAAATGGCAATAAATACATATCTATCAATACTCCCCTTAAATGTCAATGGACTGAATGGTCCAATCAAAAGACTCAGAGTGGCAGACTGGATAAAAAAGCAAAAACATTCAATCTTCTGCCTACAAGAGACTCACCTTAGGGCAAAGGACACATATAGATTGAAAGTGAGGGGATGGGAAAAGATATTTCATGCTAATGGACATGACAGGAGTTGCAATACTCTTATCAGACAAAATAGACTTTAAAATGAAGGCCATAAAGAAAGACAAAGAAGGACACTATTTAATGGTTAAAGGATCCATTCAAGAAGAGGATATTACAATCATCAATATATATGCCCCTAATATAGGAAGCACCCAGATACCTACAACAAATACTAACAGACATAAAAGGAGAAATTGATGGGAATACAATCATAGTAGGAGACTTTAACACCCCACTCACATGAAAGGACAAATCCTCCTAGACAGAAAATCAATAAAGCAACAGAGATCCTAAAGGACACAATAGAAAAGTTAGACTTCATCAACATTTTCAGGACATTAAATCCAAAAAAAATCAGAATATACATCCTTCTCAAGTGCACAGGGAACATTCTCAAGAATTGATCACATACTGGGGCACAAAGCTAACCTCAATAAATTTAAGAATACAGAAATTATTTCAAGTATCTTCTCTGATCACAAGAGCATGAAACTAGAAATCAACCACAAGAAAAGAAATGAGAAAAAACTGACTACATGGAGACTAAACAACATGCTACTAAAAAACCAATGGGTCAGTGAGGAAATCAAGAAGAAAATTAAAAAAACCTTGAGACAAATGATAATAAAGACACAATCGCTCAGAATCTATGGGATACCACAAAAGCAGTGCTTAGAGGGAAATTCATAGCAATAGAGGCCTTCCTCAAAAAAGAAGAAAAATCTCAAACTGACAATTTAACCCATCACCTAAATGAATCAGGAAAAGAAGAACAAACAAAACCCAAAGTCAGCAGAAGGAAGGAAATCATAAAGATCAGAGAGGAAATCAATGAAATAGAGATTAAAAAATAGAAAAAATATATAAAACCAAGAGCTGGTTCTTTGAAAAGGTAAACAAAATTAACAAACCTCTGGCTAGACTCATGAAGAAGAGGAAAGAAAAAACCCAAATAAACAAAATAATAAATGAAAAAGGAGAAGTCACAAAGGATACTACAGAAATACAAAAAAAAAAAAATGAGAGAATACTATGAACAATTGTATGCTAACAAATTCAACAACCTAGAAGAAATGGACAACTTTCTGGAGACCTACAGCCTGCCAAATCAGAATTGAGAAGAAATAGATCAACTGAACAGACTGATCACTAGAAATGAAATTGAATATGTAATAAAATCACTCCCTACAAATAAAAGTCCATGACCAGGTGGCTTCACAGGAGAATTCTACCAAACATACAAAGAGGAACATCCTGCTTAAATTTTTTCAAAAGGTTGAAGAAGAAGGAACACACCCCCAAAGACATTCTATGACACCACCATGATCCCAATTCTAAAACCAGACAAAGATACTACCAAAAAAGAAAACTATAGGCAAATATCTTCAATGAATATAAACACAAAAATTCTCAACAAAATTTAAGCCAACCAAATCCAACAACACATAAAAAACATCAAACACCACAACCAGGTGGCATTCATCCCAGGTTCACAAGGATGGTTCAACATATGCAAATCAATCAACGTCATACACCACATTAACAAAAGCAAAGTAAAAAACCACATGATCATCTCAATAGATGCAGAGAAAGCATTTGACAAAGTCCAACATGCATTCATGATCAAAACTCTTACCAAAGTGGGTATAGAGGAAACATACCTTAACATAATAGAAGCCATTTATGACAAACTCACAGCAAATATAACACCCAATGGAGAAAAGCTGAAAGCCCTCCCACTAAAATCTGGAACAAGACAAGGATTCCCACTCTCACCACTGTTATTCAACATAGTACTAGAAATCCTAGCCATAGCAATAAGACAAACAAAAGAAATAAAATATATCCAAATAGGAAGAGAAGAGGTAAAACTGTCACTCTATGCAGATGACATGATACTATATATAGAAAACCCTAAGGACTCAACACAAAAACTACTCAAACTGATCAACAAATTCAGCAAAGTAGCAGGATATAAGATTAACCTTCAGAAATCTAGTCGCATTTCTGTACACTAACAATGAAATAATAGAGAAGGAATACCAAAATACAATACCTTTTAAAATTGCACCCCAAAAAACCAAATACCTGGGAATATACCTAACTAAGGAGGTAAAAGACTTATATGCCAAGAACTATAAAACATTAATCAAGGAAATTAAAGAGGATGCAAAGAAATGGAAAGATATTCCATGTTCCTGGGTTAGAAAAATTAATATTGTAAAAATGGCCATACTACCCAAAGAAATCGACAGATTCAATGCAATCCCTATCAAATTACCCATGACATTTTTCACAGAACTAGAATAAATAATCCAAAAATGTATATGGATCCACCAAAGACACAGAATTGCCAAAGCAATCCTGAGGAACAAAAAGCAAGCAGGAGGCATAACTGTCCCAGATTTCAGGCAATATTACAAAGCCACAGTCATCAAGACAGTGTGGTACTGGTACCAAAACAGACATGTAGACCAATGAAACAGAATAGAGAATGCAAAAATAAACCGTGACACCTACAGTCAGTTAATCTTTGACAAAGGAGGCAAGAACATGAAGTATGAAGTGGGAAAAAGACAGTCTTTTCAGCAAATATTGCTGGGAAACCTGGACAGCTGCATGCACATCAATGAAACTAGAATACATCCTCATACCATGCACAAAAATTAACTCAAAATGGCTTCAAGACTTAAATATAAGATAAGACATCATCAAACTCCTGGAAGAGAACATAGGCAAAATATTCTGATATCAACTTTACAAATGTTTTCTCAGGTCAGTCTCCTAAAGCAACAGAAATAAAAGCAAAAATAAACCAATGGGACCTAATTAAACTGATAAGCTTTTGTGCAGCAAAGGAAACCAAAAAGAAAACAGAAAGACAAATTACAGAATGGGAGAAAATTGTTGCAAATGATTCAACTGACAAGGGCTTAATCTCTAAAATAGAAAAACAGCTTATACAACTCAACAGCAAAAAAGCCAACAACCCAATGGAAAAATGGGCAAAAGACCTGAACAGACATTTCTCCAAGGAAGATATACAGATGGCCAACAAGCACATGAAAAAACACTCAACATCACTGATTATTAGAGAAATGAAAATCAAAACTACTGTGAGGTACCACCTCACACCAGTCAGAATGGCCATCATTAATAATTATGGCAATAATTAATAAGTCCATAAATAACAAATGCTGGAGAGGGTGTGGAGAAAAGGGAACACTCCTGCACTGTTGGTGGGAATGTAAGCTGGTACAACCACTATGGAGAACAGTATGGAGGTATCTTAGGAAACTATACGTAGAACTTCCATATGACCCAGCAATCCCAATCTTGGGCATATATCTGGACAAAACTTTCTTAAAAAAGACATATGCACCCGCATGTTCATTGCAGCACTATTCACAATAGCCAAGACATGGAAACAACCTAAATGTCCATCAACAGACGATTGGATAGGAAGATGTGGTATATATACACAATGGAATACTACTCAGCCATAAACAAGAACAAAATAATGCCATTTGCAGCAACATGGATGAAACTAGAGACTCTCATACTGAGTGAAGTAAGTCAGAAAGAGAAAGACAAATGCTATATGATATCACATATCTGAAATCTAGTATATGGCACATATGAACCTTTCCACAGAAAAGAAACTCATGGACTTGGAGAACAGTCTGTGGTTGCCAAGGGGGAGGGGGAGGGAGTGGGATGGATTGGGAGCTTGGGGTTAATAGATGCAGACTATTGCCTTTGGAATGGATTAGCAATGATATCCTGCTGAGTAGCACTGAGAACTATGTCTAGTCACTTATGATGGAGCATGATAATGTGAGAAAAAAGAATATATATATGTATGTGTAACTGTGTCACCATTACTGTACAGTAGGATAAAAATGCATTGGAGAAATAAAAATAATAATAGTAACAATAATAATAATAATAAAATAAATAAGTAAATAAATTGCAGTTCCCTATCTTTTCAAGGTTTGGTAGAATTCTTCTCTGAATCCACCAAACCGACTGCTTCTTAGGAGGGGATAGATCTTGAATAGTTTTCTCTGCTTTTCCCATAATAATGGTAATATGACATTGCTATCTCCCCTGGGTCAGTTCTGGCAATTTATACTTTTCTGAAATATTACACATTGAATTTGGACTCATACTGATTTTTATAAATGTGAACACATAAAGCTGAGTAACTCCCTTATTTTTTTCTGCATATGTGGCTATTTCACTAATGTCACTTCTTATTTCTTACTTGTGCTTTTTTTCTTTTTCTCTTAAATCAGCTAACACATCCTTTAAAAATGTTCCCGCACTGAACCAGCTGTTGGATTTCTCATATTTATATTACCTGCTTTTTATTAATTTCTGTTTTATTCTGTGTTCCCTCTTTCTGCTCTCCTTGGTTTTGATTTGGTTCTATACTGCTACTCTGCTAAATAATGGACACTTTATTCAGCCATTTTCATGCTTTACTTATTATTACTATGAAATTTCCTATATGAGGGTCGATGGCTCACTTATGTTTTATTTTAATTGTCATTATCACTTTTTAGATAATTAGTAATTTCAGTTTTGATCCCCTCTTCAGCTTAAAAAGTTAAGAGAGTTCCCCTTTCTCAAGTGATATTTTGTTTTGTTTTATTCATGGTTTTAATTTCTAATTCTACTTGCATAGTGATTAGAATATATTTGTTAGAATTCTTTCTCCTATTTAAAATTTATTCAGTATTGGGGTAATAACTATTATAAATAAATAAATAAATAAATAAATAAATAAATAAATAAATAAAATAATATTTATTCATAGGTGGACCTTATGGCTTGAAATTTAGTTTTTATTAATGTTCCATGAATAAAAAAGAGTGAGTTTATCTCTAATTTTCATGATCCAGAGATTATATTTAATCAAAATAATATTATTCAATAATTTTGTATAGGCTTTCCTTCTTCTATTTTTGTCTATCCAATCTTTCATAAATAGTTAACTTCCTCTCTCTCACTAAATTCTATGAATAGTTTTTCCTTTTTTTAAGTGTTTGTCTTTCTACCTTTATAATTCTATTTCTATCATTTATCAGTTTATTCAGTGATCTCTAGTATTAGAAAATCAGGCATAACTTCACTATCTATAGCTCCCTATCCCCCATCCCATCAATTTTTATTTTGTATATTGTTTCTACATTCTCAGGACTTATAATTTTTGCATTCTATTTACTATCTCCATTCCTTTTTATTTTTTATTTATTTATTTTTAAAGCACTTTTTATTACTCAAGTGAATTTATCACATCTGTAGTTGTCATTAGATCATAACAAACTGATTTCACAGGATTTCCACCCCATAACCCAAGCACTTCCCCCCATTCCCCAAACTGTCTCCTCCAGAGACCATAAGTTTTTCAATGTCTGTGAGTCAGCATCTGTTCTGCAAAGTAGTTCCATCTGTCCTTTCTTCAGATTCCACATGTCAGTGAAAGCATTTGATGTTGGTGTCTCATTGTATGGCTGACTTCACATGGCATGATAATTTCTAGGTCCATCCATGTTGCTAAAAATGCTGGTATTTCGTTCTTTTTAATGGCTGAGTAATATTCCATTGTGTATATGTACCACCTTTTCTGGATCCACTCCTCTGTCGATAGACATTTAGGTTGTTTCCATGTTTTGGCTATTGTAAATAGTGCTGCAATGAACATTGGAGTACATGTGTCTTTGTGAGTCATTGTTTTCTCTGGATAGATGCCCAGGAGTGGGATTGCTGGATCAAATGGTACTTCTATTTTCGGTTTTCTGAGGAATCTCCATACTGCTTTCCACAGAGGTTGTGCCAATTTACAATCCCACCAACAGTGTACTAGGGTTCCTTTTTCTCCACACCCAGCACTTACTGTTTGTAGACTTTTTGATGATGGCCATTCTGGCTGGTGTAAGGTGGTACCTCATAGTGGTTTTGATGTGCATTTCTCTAATAGTGAGTGATGTTGAACATCTTTTCATGTGTTTTTTGGCGATCTGTATGCCTTCTTTGGAGAACTGTCTGTTTAGGTCTACTGCCCATTTTTTGACAGAGTTATTTGTTTTTTGGTATGGAGCTGCAGAAGGTGTTTATAAATTTTAGAGATTAATCCCTTGTCAGTTGATTCACTTGCAAAGATTTTTTCCCATTCTGTGGGTTGTCTTTTCATTTTGTTTAGGGTTTCCATTGCTGTGCAGAAACTTTTCAGTTTGATTAGGTCCCATTTGTTTATTTTTGTTTTTATTGTCAATACTCTAAGAGGTGGATCTGAGAAGATGTTGCTGTCGTTTATGTCAGAGAGTGTTTGGCCTACGTTTTCCTCTAAGAGTTTTATAGTGTCTGGCCTTATATCTAGGTCTTTAATCCATCTGGAGTTTATTTTCGTGTATGGTGTTAGGGAGTGTTCTCATTTCATTCTTTTACATGTGGCTGTCCAGTTTTCCCAGCACCACTTATTAAACAAGCTGTCCTTTCTCCATTGTATATTCTTGCCTCCTTTGTCATAGATGAGTTGGCTATAGGTTGAATTCTGGGCTTTCTATCCTGTTCCACTGATCTATATTTCTGTCTTTGTGCCAGTATCATATGATTTTCAGGATTGTTGCTTTGTAGTATAGTCTGAAGTCCAGGAGCCTGATTCCTCCAGCTCCATTTTTCTTTTACAGGATGTCTTTGGCTATTCTGGGTCTTTTGTGCTTCCAAACAAACTTTAAAATATTTTGTTCAAGTTCTGTGAAAAATGTCCTTGGTAATTTGATAGGGATTGCATTGAATCTGTAGATTGCCTTGGGTAGTATAGTCATTTTGATAGTATTGACTCTTCCAATCCAAGAGCATGGTATATCTTTCCATCTATTTGTGTCTTCTCTGATTTCTTTCGTCAGTGTCTTTGTTTTCAGAGTACAGGTCTTTTGTTTCTTTAGGTAGGTTTACTCCTAGGTATTTTATTCTTTTGGATGCAATGGTAAATGGGATTACTTCCCTAATTTCTTTTTCTGCTCTTTCATTGTTAGTGTATAGAAATGCCATCAATTTATGTGTATTAATTTTGTATCCTGAGACTTTGCCAAATTCATGGATGAGCTCTAACAGTTTTCTGGTAGAGTCTTTAGGATTCCCTAGGTATAGTATCATGCCATCTGCAAATAGTAATAGTCTTACTTCTTCCTTTCCAACTTGGATTCCTTTTATTTCTTTTACTTCTCTGATTGCTGTGGCTAGGACTTCCAAAACTATGTTGTAGAGTAGTGGTGAGAGTGGACATCCTTGTCTTGTTCCTGATCTCAGCGGGAATTCTTTCAGCTTTTCACAGTGGTGAAAAGTGGTGTTAGCTGTGGGTTTGTCATATATGGCCTTTATTATGTCAAGGTAGGATCCCTCTATGCCCACTTTCTGAAGAGTTTTTATCAGAAATGGGTGTTGGATTTTTGTCAAAGGCTTCTTCCGTGTCTATTGAGAGGATCATATGGTTTTTATTCTTCAGTTTGTTAATGTGGTGTATCACACTGATGGATTTGTGGATATTGAAGAACCCTTGCATCCCTGGGATAAATCCCACTTGATCATGATGTACAATCCTTTGAATGTATTGTTGGATGCGGTTTGCTAGTATTTTGTTGAGGATTTTTGCATCGATGTTCATCAGTGATATTGGCCTGTAGTTTTCTTTTTTGTGGTATCTTTGTCTGGTTTTGGTACCAGGGTGATGGTGGCCTCAGAGAATGAGTTTGGGAATATCCCTTCTTCTGCAGTTTTTTTAAATAGTTTCAGAAGTAGAGGTGTTAGCTCCTCTCTAAATGTTTGATAGAATTCGCCTGTGAAGCCATCTGGTCCTGGACTTTTGTTTGTTGGAAGTTTTTTAATCACAGTTTCAATTTCAGTTCTTGTGATGGGTCCATTCATCTTTTCTATTTCATCTTGGTTTAGTCTTGGAAGATTGTATTTTTCTAAGAATTTGTCCATTTCTTCTAGGTTTTCTATTTTATTGGCATATAGTTGCATGTAGTAGTCTCTTATGATCCTTTGTATTTCTGTGGTGTCCGTTGTTACTTCTCCTTTTTCATTTCTAATTTTATTGATTTGAGTCCTTTCTCTTTTTTGCTTGATAAGTCTGGCTAGGGGTTTATCACTTTTGTTGATCTTTTCAAAGAACCAGCTTTTCGTTTCATTGATCTTTTCTCTGGTTTTCTTTACTTCTATTTCATTGATTTCTGCTTTGATCTTTATGATTTCTTTCCTTTTACTAACTTTAGGTCTTGTCTCTTCTTCTCTATCAAGCTGCTTTAGATGTAAAGTCAGCTTGTTTATTTGAGCTGTTTCTTGTTTCCTGAGGTGGGCTTGTACTGCTATAAACTTACCTCTTAGAATGGCTTTTGCTGCATCCCAAAGGTTTTGGAGTGTCATATCTTCATTGCCATTTGTATCTAGGTATTTTTTAATTTCCTCTTTGATTTCTTCAGTGACCCATTGGTTGTTTAGTAGCATATTGTTTAGTCTCCACGTGTTTGTGTTTTTTGCAGTTTTTTTCTTGTTGATTATTAGTCGTATAGCACTGTGTTCGGAAAAGATGCTTGATATGATTTCAATTTTCTTAGTTACTGAGGTTGGATTTGTAGCCCAGGATATGATCAATCTTAGAGAATGTTCCATGTGCACTTGAGAAGAATGTGTATTCTGTTGCTTTTGAATGAATGTCCTATAAATATCTATTAAATCCATCTGGTTTAATGTATCATTCAGGGCCTGTGTTTCCTTATTGATTTTCTGTCTGGTTGATCTGTCCATTGCTGTAAGTGGGGTGTTAAAGTCCCCCACTATTATTGCGTTATTGTCGATTTCTCCTTTTAAGGTTGTTAGCAGTTGCCTTATATATTGTGGTGAACCTATTTGGGTGCATAGATATTTAAAATTGTTATATCTTCTTCTTGGATTGATCCTTTGATCATTATGTAATGTCCTTCTCCATCCCTTAAAATATTCTTCATTTTAAAGTCTATTTTGTCTGATATGAGTATTGCTACTCCAGCTTTCTTTTGATCACCATTTGCATGAATTTTTTTTTTTTTTTGTCTTTTGTCTTTTGTTGTTGTTGTTGTTGCTATTTCTTGGGCTGCTCCCGAGGCATATAGAGGTTCCCAGGCTAGGGGTCCAATCGGAGCTGTAGCCACCGGCCTACGCCAGAGCCACAGCAACGCTGGATCCGAGCCACGTCTGCAACCTACACCACAGCTCACGGCAACACCGGATCGTTAACCCACTGAGCAAGGGCAGGGACCGAACCTGCAACCTCACGGTTCCTAGTCGGATTCGTTAACCACTGCGCCACGACAGCAGCTCCCTGCATGAAATATTTTCTTCCATCCTCTCGCTTTCAATTTGTATGTGTCCCTAGAAGTGAAGTGGGTCTCTTGAAGACAGAATATACATGGGTCTTGTTTTTGTATCCATTCAGCCAGTCTATGTCTTTTGGTTGGGACGTTTAGTCCATTCACATTTAAGGTAATTATTGATATGTATGTTCTTATTGTCATTTTATTCATTGCTTTGGATTTGTTTTTGTTGCTCTTTTTTCTTTCCTTCTTCTATTGTTCTTTTCTGCCTATAGAAGTTCCTTTAGTATTTATTGTAAGGCTGGTTTAGTGTTGCTGAATTCTCTCAGCTTTTGCTTATCTGAGAAGGTTTTGATTTCTCCTTCAAATCTGAATGAAAGCCTTGCTGGGTAGAGTATTCTTGGTTGGAGGTTTTTTCCTTTCATCACGTTAATTATATCATGCCACTACCTTCTGGCCTGCAGAGTTTCTGTTGAAAAATCTGCCGATAGCCTTATCGGGGTTCCCTTGTAGTTTACTTGTTTTTTTTTCCCTAGCTGCTTTCAAGATTTTCTCTTTGTCTTTAATTTTGGTCAGTTTGATTAATTTGTGTCTCTGTGCATTCCTCCTTGGGTTTATTTTATATGGTACTCGTTGTGCTTCCTGAATTTGAGTGAGTGATTCCTTTCCCATGTGAGGGAAGTTTTTGGCTATTATCTCTTGGAATATTTTTTCTGTCCCCTTCTCTTTCTCTTCTCCTTCTGGCACCCCTATAATACGGATGTTGGTGCGTTTAACTTTGTCCCAGAGTTCTCTGAGACTCTCTTCATTTCTTTTCAATCTTTTTTCTCTTTTCTGTTCTGCATCCATAATTTCCACTAATCTGTCCTCCACCTTGCTTATTCGTTCTTCTGCCTCCTGTATTCTGCTGTTAGCTGCGTCTAGTGAATTTTTTATTTCATTTATTGTATTTTGCATCTCTTCTTGTTTAAGTTTTATATCTTGTATCTCTTTGGTCAGTGTTTCCTCTAAGTTATCCATCTTTGCCTCCAGTTTATTTCCAATGTCTTTTGTTTTGTTTTGTTTTGTTTTGTTTTTTGCCTTTTCTTGGGCCACTCCCGTGGCATATGGAACTTCCCAGACTAGGGGTTGAATCGGAGCTGTAGCCACTGGCCTATGCCAGAGCCACAGCAACACAGGATCTGAACCACGTCTGCAACCCACACCACAGCTCATGGCAACACCGGATCATTAACCCACTGAGAAAGGCCAGGGAGCAAACCTGCAACCTCATTGTTATTAGTCTGATTCGTTAACCACTGCGCCACGACAGGAACTCCTATTTCCAATGTCTTGCATCATCTTTAGCATCAACAATCTAAAATCTTTTCCCTGGAGGCTGAGAATATCCTCATCATTTAGCTGATTTTCTGGGGTTTTTCCTTTCTCCCTCATCTGAGTTACAGTTCTCTCTCTTTTCATTTTTATAGGTTTTTGTTATGATGACCTTTTTACAGATAATAGAGTTGTAGCCTCTCTTATTTCTGATGTCTGCCCCCCTGTGGCTGAAGTCGGTATGGGGGCTTGCTGTAGGCTTCCTGATGGGAGGGGCTGATGCCTGTCCACTGGTGATTCTAATCCCTCTGGTGGATGGGGCTTAGTCTCTGGATGGGATTAGAGGCACCTGTGTGCCTGAGGGGTCTTTAGGTAGCCTGTTTACTGAGGGCCAGGGCTGTGATCCCACTTGGGTTGTCGTTTGCCCTGGGGCTTCTCAGCAGCTGACTGATGGGGTGGGGCAGATTTTCCCAAAATGTCCACCTCCAGAGAAAGGCACCACTGCTGAATATTCCTGAGAGCTTCAATTCCAATGTCCTTCCCTCACAACAAGCCACATTCACTCCTGTTTTCCCAGGAGGTTCTCCAAGAACTGCAGTCAAGTTTGACCCAGATTCCTATGGAGACTTTGCTTTGCTCTGGGACCCAGTGCACATGAAAGTCGGTGTGTGCCTTTTAGGAATGGGGTCTCCGTTTCCCCCAGTCCCATGGAGCTCCTGCACACAAGCCCCACTGGCCTTCAATGCCAGATGCTCTAGGGGTTCTTTCTCCCAGTGCCAGATCCCCACACATGGGAGTTTGATGTGGGGCTCAGAACTCTCACTCTTGTAGGTAAGTCTCTGTGAATCAGTTAGTTTCCAGTCTGTGGAGCTTCCCTCCCAGGAGGTATGGGGTTGTTTATATTGTGAAATCACCCCTCCTACCTCTTGATGTGCCCTCTTCTTTTTCTTCTGGAGTAGGATATCTTTTTTAAGGTTTCCGGTCCATTTTGGTGAAGAATGCTCAGTCTTTAGTTGTGGATTTTGTTGTTTTTAGGAGAGAAGTTGAGCTCTGGTACTTCTATTCTGCCAACTTAATCACCTCTCTTCTCCATTCCTTTTTATTTTTTCATTTACCTCCTGAATGGCTTAAATTCGTCTTCTGTCAATATCTTCAGAAAGTGCTTAAGTGAAAAAAAATTCTTTTTCAATGTTAAATATTTTGTTGTTGCTATCTTTGTTGTTTTCATATGTAAATGACAATTTGTCTAATATTCTTGGCTTATACAGTCTTTCCTTTAGCACTTAAAAATATTACTCTATTTTTTTCCCCTGATAGTTGGAATGAAGAAATCTGAAGCCAGCATTATTTTTCTGTCTTGTAAGCGGTTTCATCTTTTTGTGCAGGTGCTCCAAAATTCTTTAGCTTTAAGCCTGGTAACTATAAGGAGATTTTGGTGATATTGTTCTATGTCAGTTTTTTCCTGGCACAGGATATGCCCTGAAAATTTCTGGGTCCCAGTCCTAAAAGTTTTCTTGAATTTTATTTTTATTTGTTTCTCCACTTTAGAGGGACCAATTCTGCATATTTTGGATCTTTTTTGCTGTCTTCCTGGTCTATACTTGCTCTTCTACTCCATAGTAATATCATGATTTTTACCTGTACTGCTACAACATTTTCCCTGTCTGATTATTATTGGTTTTTTTCACAATTTTTTCTTGTATTATTTCTATATAGATCTTATGGTGGTTCCTCTGTTATTGTTGAGATGGTTCACCTTTTTTCTATCTGCATAATTCTTTTATTATTTTTATATATGATTTTTATTTTTTCCATTATAGTTGATTTACTGTGTTCTGTCAATTTCTACTGTACAGCAAAGTGAACCAGTCACACACACACACACATATATATTCTTTTCCTCACATTACCCTCCATCATGTTCCATCACAATTGAGTAGATATAGTTCCCTGTGTTATACAGCAGGATCTCATTGCTCATCTACTCCAAACGCAATAGTTTGCATGTATTAACCCCAGACTCCCAGTCCATCCCATTCCCTCCTCTCCATGAGTTTCCTTTCTGTGGAAAGTTTCATTTGTGCCATATATTAGATTCCAGACATAAGTAATATCATATGGTATTTTTCTTTCTCTTTATGACTTACTTCACTTAGTATGAGAGTCTCTAGATCCATCCATGTTGCTGTAGTTCACCTTTTTCTGTAGTTCACATTTTGAATAAGATAAGTCATTCCTGGATCGGCTAGTCATAGTCATTTTGTTTTAGAGAAAGGTATACAACCTTGTTCCAAGATAAAATAATTCTCAGAGCACCAGGCTACATTCATGAATGAGACTATTTCATCCTTATTTCTCCTCAACTCACAACAATAACACTGCATTTCTCACTCTGTGAGCCAGGAGTGGACTCTCCCAGCCTCACCAATAGACCATTTCTGATAAATATGACTATTTGATGCCTCTTCAATTCTCATTACTCAGCTTATCAAAACCTCTTTCCATATAGAATCAGGGAAGCTACATCTGCAGCCTGCTCACCCATCTCCACTGATACAAATAAAGAAGTGTCAATGTTACACCTCAGCAGGAAACACTTATTTTAAAAATGTGTTTGCTAAATTGTTGTAAGATGTGTAGCTCAGAGTATCCTCTCTCTGTGTCTTCCTATGCTATTTGACCTTCACTGTTGGTGCAGTGATTCCTCTTATTTTACGGTTTAAGTTTCAGACACTTTTTTCAATGCTATTAGAGCTTTTGTTTCTGTTCTTCATTATCTTTGTTGCTTTGGATGATTCCAAGAAAATAATGATTTTTTTTTCATACTTAAAAAAATAGCTGATAAGATTAAATCACACCTTCCATTTAGGAGTTATTTAAAACTCAGATTCTTGAAATCCCAACAAATTTTTTGTTAGAGCTGTAGTGTACTAAGCTGACTATAAGGTCACAAACAAGCAAGCACAGTACCTACATATGTGTCAATCTCATACATTCCTTTTTTTCATCCACTAAAAAGCAAGCACTTGATGATAATAGCAAAAGTACCAGATTGGAAAATAGGCTCAATGTCCCTTGGAAATAGCTAAATTAAATCTCCAGTACTTTCCTTCCATTCTTAATAATAGTATCATTCTATGCTGACCTCAATTTTATAAGAGAGAATTTTTTTTTTCAGTTCAGTTACTGATCAAATATAGACTGAATATATGCACACACAACTTTTATGAAACTTTTTAAACTCAGAAACTGTCACATCATAGATATACTTCATAGAGAACAAAGATTTCACCAGAATAATCTTCATAGGCCCTGACTCCATTAAAAAGCTTCTACATAGCAGGCAAATTGCCTTTGTTTTTAGATATTGTTAATTTCTAGTTTTATTGAATTGTGATTAGAAAGTATTGACTATAATATTTCTAATTTTTGGAATTTACTGAGATTCATATCTGGTTAATAAGAGATTAGTATTTGTCCATTTTCATGAATGCTCATAGGCATTTTAAAAAATGGTATATTCTCAATCATCAGTTCCTACATATAAGCCTTACCAATTACCATATTATTTATGTTATATATTGATCCTCTTTAACTTTTTCTCTTATTTTGGCCCCCTTTCACTGTATTTCCTGTTATTTCTGCTTCGTTAATGCTACTTATGCATAAATTAGAGATAAATATCTGTAGCTAATACCATCTTTATGAATTGCATCCTATAGCATTAATGGCTTGTAGCATTGAAATGATTTGGGTTCCTAAATTCCATCTTATCTAAAATTAATGTCATGGCTGCCATCTTTGTTTTTTTTTGGGGGGGGGGTGTTTCTTTTTTTTTTGGTTTTTGCTTGTTTGTTGTTTTGTTTTTGTTTTTTGTTTTTTTGTTTTTTGGCTGCACAAGTGGAAGTCTCTTGGCCAGGCATTGAATCCAAGCCACAACTGCAGCAACATCCTTAACCTGCTGTGCTGTGCTGGGCCAGGGTTCAAAACCATACCACTGCAGAGACAACATCAGATCCTTAACCTGCTGAACCACAGAAAGAATGCTATAATATTTGTTTTTGTTCTTTTGTTTTTGCTGGATTTTTTTGGTCCTTTTCAATTTGAAAAATTTTCTCATTTAATAGATGCATGAAGTTCATTTACATTTATCGACATGGCAGATATGTTTAGCTATAGTACTATCATTGTTATTTTTTTGTTTTCTATTTATTATAGTTTTCAAAAATACCTTTTACTCTGTGGCCTGTTGTTATCTGTATATTAATTTTCAAACCCTAATATGTAACTATGGTATCTAATTCAGTAATTCTCATGGATTTCTAGGTGTGTGATTTCAAACAAAATTCTTCTAAAATATAACTGGTGTTACTGCCTAAAAAAAAATTTAATGTGTATTTCAGCTCCAAAGTCATGCCATGTGCAATGAAGAAACACTAGATGATTTTCAATTTGGATCAGAAATAATACAAAGATGCCCATTATCACCACTAGGATAATGCAATTATCTGAGAGAATAGAAAACAATGGCTCAAATATTATACACAGGAGGTATACCTAGGACCTCCTAAAAATCAACTGAATCAAAAACCTACTATAAATAATTAGTGAATTCATTAAATTAAAATATATAATTTAATTGCTTTTGTATGTTCAAATAATCATTTAGAAGATGTACTGGAACAAAAACCCCACTTACAATATAAGAGTTCCCACAACATATCTAGGAGGAAATGAAACAAGAATTTTCAAAAGTTCAAGGAAAATTTTTTAAAAAGACATTTAACACTGCTGTGGGGCCGAAAGAAGATTCGAACTAACAAAAAGACACACTGTTTTCTGCCAGAGGAAGATAATTAAAATGCTGTTATTTTATAAATTAATGTTGCAGCATTAATTTATAACATACCAGTAATTCCTTGCTATAACACATACTTTCTTACAGACTGATTTTAAATCTCACGTGAAAAAATAATAGAAACCTCCAGTAAAATTCTGAGAGAGAGGAGCAATAAAAGAGTAACAAGCCCAGCTGAATATTAAAATATATTATAAAGCTAAAATAATTCAAAGTATGTGATATTGGCTGTGAATAGATGATTCAGCGGAACAGAATAAAAAATTGAGAAATAGCCCAAATCAATTTGGAAACTTCGTTTACGATAACAATGACATTTCAAATTAATGGTGTTAAAAGAACAGAGTCGCCAACTAAAAAAAAATTTGTCATGTCAACAACAATTTACCAGAAAACACTGCAAAGGGATCAAAAACTTAGGTGCAAAATTAAACCGTAAAATTATAGAAAAAATGTGAGCGAATTTCTTTTGAATTTTAAAATGGGAATGGACTTCCATATTAAAACAAAAAATCCAGAGGCCATAAAAAAGTACAGAGAAATGTAACTCCATTTAAAAATTTTTCTTCATAGCACATTTATCATAAACAAGATCAAAAGATAAATGACAAACCAGTTGCAATTTATATAACAAAAAATTTCTCTAGAGTTTAAAGAGCACCTAGAAAGTGATAAGAAAGCAATCAACATTGAAACAGAGAAATGGACAAATGATGTGAGTAGAAGTTCACATTATATGAAATATGAAATACAAACAACACTTAAACATGAAAAGATGTTCAATATCAGTAAAATGAATGCATACTGTAAATCCACTGAGATGCATTTTCTTTTTTTGTCCATTTAGGACAGCACCCACGGCATATGTAGGTTCCCAGGCTAGGGGTCAAATTGAAGCCATAGCCACCAGCCTACACCACACCCACAGCAATGCCAGATCCAAGCTGCATCTGCGACCTACACCGCAACTTGCGGCAACACCAGATTGCTAACCCTCTGAGCAAGGCCAAGGATTGAACCCACAGCCTCATGGATATTAGTTGGGTTCTTAACATGCTGAGCCACAACAGAGACTCCTGAGATATATTTTTAACATATAAATTTAACCAAAATATCCAAATGTTTAAAAAAATTCTGTTGACGGTATCTATCAAAAATTACAGAAGTATATAAATACATATGAATATCACTTACATCTGGAATCTAATATACGGCACAAATAACCTTTCCACAGAAAAGAAACTCATAGACTTGGAGAACAGTCTTGTGGTTGCCAAGGGGGAGGGGGAGGGAGTGGGATGGACTGGGAGCTTGGGGTTAATAGATTCAGACTATTGCCTTTGGAATGGATTAGCAATGAGATCCTGCTGTGTAGCACTGGGAACTATGTCTAGTCACTTAGAATGGAGCATGTGAGAAAATAGAATGTATATACATATGTGTAACTGGGTCACCATGCTGTACAGTAGAAAAAAAATTGTATTGGGGAAATAGCAATTAAAAAAATAAAAATAAAAAAATAAATACATATGCATCATGACCCAGCAATCCAGCACTGGTGAATTTGTTCTAGAGATCTATCTGTACATGTGAAAATGTTGTCTTCCATATTATTTTTATAATATTACAATAGCAAAAATTATCCAATCACTACTATGACTGGTTAAATAAGGGGTAATATAGTACATCCATTCAAAGAGTACTCTGAAGCTTAAAAAATTGAGGAAGCTCTAAATTTATATGAAAATGTTTCCCCAATGTACTAAGTAAAAAGAATTAGATACAAAATTTGGTATAAGTATGATAACTTTGGGGTTAGGATTAAATATGTATATGTACTCATATTTTCTTATACAAAGGTATATTGGAAGGACACATTAAAAATGAAAAATAGAAGTTATGTTCGTGGGGAGAGCCATGTGAGTTCGGCATAAGATAAAAGGAATAATTTATTGTTAACTTTTAAATTTTTTTAGATTTTTCAACTAAATGAGTTTATTACCAACTCAAAAGGTTAAATTTAATTATTCTCTTTTATTAAATTCTATTAATAGAATTTATAGATGAATTTAGGGAAAATTATCTTTACCATAATGAGCCTTCCTATGCATGAACAAGGTACTTTCATTCTACTCAAGTTTTCATACCTATTTATGTTTTCAAAAATTTCTGTGTATCAATCTTAACCTTAGTACATTTATTACTACATATTTTATTATTTTGGGTTGTACTATACACTGTACTTTTTCCTATATTTTCTAAAGGATTACCATTTGCACAGAGAGACTTAGATTGTCTGGGCTGCTAAAACAGAATACCGTGGATGGGGTGGCTTATGAATAACAGCAATTTAGAAAATTAACAGTTTCAGAATCTGAGATGCCCACTATCAAGGCACCAGAAGATTCAGTGTTTGTTGAGAGTTTCCTGAGTCGTAAGCATTCGTCTTTTCACTGTATCCTCACATGGTGGAAAGGGTGGGGAGGCTCTCTTGGGTCTTTTTCACAAAGGCATTAGTCCTACTCAGGAGGGCTCCACCCTCACGATCTAAGCACCTCCGAAAGCTCCACCTCAAAATACTTTCACACTGGGGACGGTGTTTCAATATATAATTTTTGGAAGGACAAACATTCGGTCTAACAGTTATTTATTTTATTATATTAATATCATACATGGATATCTTTCTGATTTTTTTTTTTTTTTTTTTTTTTTTTTTACTTTTTAGGGTCACACCTACAGCATAAGGAAGTTCTCTGGCTAAGGGTTGATTTGGCGTTGCAGCTGCTGGCCTATGCCACAGCCAGAGCAACACCAGATTTGAGCCGTGTCTGCAACTTACTCCACAGCTCACAGCAACATCAGATCCTTAACCCACTGAGTGAGGCCAGGGATTGAACCCATGTCCTAATGGATAATAGCTGGGTTCATTACCCCTGAGCTATGATAGGAACCCCTGAATCATTATTTTTAATAACACTTTTATAACTGATTTTTTTTTTTTTTGTTTTTCTTCTCTTGTTCACTCAATCCACTTGGACATCTGGAACAGTGAGCATTAAATTATTAGCAAGTAGAGTGGACCTCTTTGTCTTGTTCATGACTTTAAGGGAGTATGTTTCTTATGTTTCACACATACACACATATACACACGAAGTCATTTAATGAGATTTTACTGCAAAGAAGAACAATACTTTAGAGAGGTATTGTTAGGACATGAGAGACCAGGTATTGAGAAATTACATCCAAAGACCAAATCCAGCCTGCTGCCTGTTTGTATGAAGTTTTACTAGAACACAGTTACATTCCCTTGTTTATGTACGGTCCATGGCTTCTTTCACTGAAAATATTCACTATCTGGTTCTGTACAGAAAAAGTTTTCCATCTTCAGGGCTAGACTGTGCTTTAGTAACCAATCCCAAAATAAAAGCTTATTTTTCTTGCTCACACAACCTATCCAACACATGGTTGGTGGACTCCCCGGTCTTGTAGCTGTACCGTCCAGAACACATGCTCATCTGTTGACACATATGGCCTCCACTCACGTTTCATTGGCTGGAGCTTATCACATTGTACTGTCCTTGGAGCCATAAGGATTAGAAAATGGAAGAAGCTTATCTTTGCTCTTGGGAGTTTATTGTTTAATAGGAAAGAACTGAGGGAAAAGACAAATGATCAGCTAAAATCCAAGCTCCACCAGGAAAAGCAAAATCCTCAAAGGAGGCAAAAGCAGGAAGGAAGTAATCAAGCTGTTTCAGAATATGAGCAAAAGCTTTGAACTGGAGTGGCACTTAAGACCTCCTAAATGGAGATATGGAGTGAGGGTATTTAAAAAGAGGGAAGTGCTAGAGTTCCCACTATGGTCCAGGCATTAAAGGATCCGGCATTGCCACAGCTGCAGGGTAGGTCACAGTGGCTTGGATTCAATCCCTGGCCTGGGAACTTCCATAGGCTATGGGTGTGGCCATTAAACCAAAAAAAGGAGGAGGAGGCATGGTGAACAACTGCCCAGAGGCCAAAGCACTAGAAGTGCTCAGGAAATAGTAGAGTCTAGTTGGATTGAAATACATGGACTACTTAGAAGAAGAAGGGCAATATGGCTGGAATGACAGGCTGGGGCCATGTAGGCAGGGTCTCAAAATGTATTGGGTATGAAGTCTTTTGCCAGCAGGTATATAGGGGTGTACACTCTTCAGTGACAACGTTTTTGCTTACTGTTGTAACCTGAGCACTAAGAACAGTGGTTGGCACATGCAGATGTTCAATAAACATTTATTAAATGAATGTAGGAACAGACAAATGTTATCCTAATATTCTCCTCTGTTATTTTCAAATTGATGATAATGTACAATAAAGAAAATATATCTGTGAAGATTGATAGTATGGCCCACTTTTTGATCTTATAAAGAACATCTTCAATAAGCAATCCAGGCATACTAGCATTCTGCAATAGGGCTGAAAGTAATTGTTCTGTCCATCAACCAAGTTTCATCTGTCAATTTCACAGCCTCTGCCCCCAATTCCTGTACTCCTTCAACTCCCTGCTCCACTTCTCCGAACCAGACAAGGTCTCATCCCTGTACTCCTAGTGACTTCCTACTAAGCACTCTTAAATTAAGTTCTTAACCTCAAAGTTAGTTTTTCCAAAAGGAAATTCTAAATTAAGAATCACTTTAAATAAGTAAAAAAAAAAAAAGAAGAAGAAGAAAAAGAAGCTTTCTTACAGCATAGACCAAAATAAATTCCAGATGGATTAAAGAGTAAACTGCTTAACAAATTCAAGTCATAGAAAAAAAAAAGGAATCAGATGGCTATCAAACATCTGAAGAGAAGATGACTCTGTCAGTTTAGAAGCAGCAAAAGATATTCTAGAAGAGAAAAATCAGCAGGCTTACTATTAAATCCTAAATGCCCATAAATAAATAAATATATATATATTAAAAGAAGCCATAAACTAAAGAAATTACTTGTAACATATACAATGTACAAACAGATAATATCTTTATTTTATTTATTTATTTATTTATTTATTTTTTGTCTTTTCTAGGGCTGCACCTGTGGCATATGGAGGTTCCCAGGCTAGGAGTCTAATTGGAGCTGTAGCTGCCGGCCTATGCCAGAGCCACAGCCATGCCAGATCCAAGCTGCATCTGCAACCTACACCACAGCTCGCAGCAATGCCAGATCCTTAACCCACTGAGCAAAGCCAGGGATCAAACCCGCAACCTCATGGTTCCTAGTCAGATTCAGTAACTTCTGAGCCATGACAGGAACTCCCAGATAATATCTTTAAAGTAAAAAAAAGCTTAAATTATTGAGTTATCTAAAAACAGAACTACCATATGATCCTGGGATCCCAAATCTGAGCATATATCCAGAGAAAATCATGATTCTAAAGGATACACACACCCCAATGTTCATAGTCACAATAGCTAAGACATGGAAGCAACCTATGTGTCCATTTACAGGTGAATGGATAAAGATGTGGTACATATATACAGTGATATATTACTCAGCCATAAAAAGAATGGAATAATGCCATTTGTAGCAACATGGATGCAACAAGAGATTATCATACTAAATGAAGTCATAAAAAGACAAATATATGATATCATTTATATATGAAATCTTAAAAAATATATACAAATGAATTTATTTATAAAACAGAAATAGACTCACAGATATAGAAAACAAACTTGTGGTTACCAAGGGGGAATGGAGGGAGGGATAAATTCGGTGTTTGGGATTAAAATATGCACACTACTTATATATAAAATGAATAACAAGCAAGGACTTACTGTACAGCACAAGGAACTTATCAATATTTTAATAACCTATAATGGGAGAGAATATAAAAAAGTATATATATATACCTATATATGTATGTATATATATATATAAATCACTTTGCTATACACCTGAAACTAATACAACACTGTAAATCAATTATAGTTCTATGACAATTTTTTAAAAAACCAAAAAAATTGTTGAGCGTTATCAAGATCTCTGAATGAGCAAAGGAAAGACAATTTAAGATAGGGAAAAACTATAACAAATTAGAAAGGTGGTCAGTCTCACTAATACTAAAATCCAAATTAAAAATAAATTTATACCACTTTATTGAAAAAATTATCCGGAAAATATATAAAATCCAAAGCTGGAAAGATATAGTAATAGTAGTACTTTTTTCTGTATCTGCTTTGCAGTTGATACAGCTCTTTAGGAAAGCAATTTGGCAATATGTATGAATAAGCATAAAAATGTAGTTACTTTTCAATCCAGTAATTTCACTTCTGGGAACCTGTTCTGAGGAAACGATCCAAAATATGGGAAAAGGTTCATTTACCAAGATGTTCATCAGAGCATTATTTGTAATTATGAAAAAAATTAAAGCTATCCAAATTTCCAAGAAGGGGATAGCAAAGTAAATCACAATGCATCATTTGAGGAATTTTATGTGGTCATTAAAATATTGTTAAAAAACTAAATAGGAATATGATTATTCTATAATTAGAAGAAATGTTCAAAATATCAAGTACAGGACAATATGCAATTAACCAGAGTTGTCATTTAAATGGTAAAATTATAGTGTTACCCTCCCTTCCATCTTAGAAAAATTTTTGGTCCTAACAGTTTCCCATCTTAAATGTCCTAATGACCAATTCTTTTTTTTTTTTTTTTTTTGTCTTTTTGCTATTTCTTTGGGCCGCTCCCGCGGCATATGGAGGTTCCCAGGCTAGGGGTCCAATCGGAGCTGTAGCCACTGGCCTACGCCAGAGCCACAGCAACGCAGGATCCGAGCCGCGTCTGCAACCTACACCACAGCTCACGGCAACACCGGATCGTTAACCCACCGAGCAAGGGCAGGGACCGAACCCACAACCTCATGGTTCCTAGTCGGATTCGTTAACCACTGCGCCACGACGGGAACTCCCTAATGACCAATTCTTAGTGAAGACACGGCAGAGAATTTCAGTTTATGTGTCACCCTTGGGTCATTTTAAAGCACAATCCATGCTGCTCATCCTGAAATTCTCCCTCTCTGCTGCTCTGTGAACCATTCTCTTACTTCTGGGCTATGGATCCATGTCAGGAGAGCTGAGAGTTAGTGCATCTTTCTGTCAAACGTGGATCTCACCTGGCCTTAGAGAGGTGGTAAGAGAGGCAATTAGCTAAGGACAGGAAGGACTGGAAGGTCTGTCACCACAATGTGAGCTTTTCATGACACCCCTTCTACAGAGCAAAGAAGGCCAAAGTCTGCTCCCCAGATTATCCTAAGTATTAGGAATGTGTCTGGGGCATGACACGTATGTGGTTAATTATGTACTAAGCTGTACAGACAAAGTAAGTTACATCGTCCTTGGCCTTCTCTGGGTAAAAGTACATCCTCAGTAGCATGTCTGTGGTATAGTTCTATTGATGTGTATAATCCTTTTTAACACGAACTAGAATAAATAATTTAGGAGTTCCTGTTGTGGCTCAGCGATAATGAACCCAAATAGTATTCATGAGGATTTGGGTTCAATCCCTGGCCTCACTCAGTGGGTTAAGGATCTGGCATTGCTGTGAGCTACAGTGTAAGTTGCAGATGTAGCTCAGATCTGGCATTGCTGTGGCTGTGGTGTAGGCCAGCAGCTACAGCTCTGATTCGACCCCTAGCACTGGAACCTCCATATGCTGTACATGCAGCCCTAAAAAGAAAAAAAAAAGAAAAGAATAAATAATTTAACTGGGCTTAAAGTGCTTATCTTGGGCCTGGCCCTAAGTGCTCAACATGTATTAACTCATGGAATATTCACAATAATGCTATGAGGTGTTTGCTATTATCATCCTCGTCTTACAGATGGGAAAACTCAGGAACAAAGAGATTAGACGATGTACCCAAGTTCACTTGGCTAGTAAGTGATAACATCAGGAAGAGAATCCAGGCAGTGTGGCCCCACAGCCTGTACTCATAACCACTGTTTAACAAAGGCCTCTGATAATCCAGTTCCTACAGCTTCATTCATTTTGATACCCACTGATTAGGCTTTCTGAATACTAACCAATGACCAGTGAAGAAAATGATCAATCCCACTTGTATCCTCATTGTGAAAGGTATCTGCTAGGGGTTGAATTGTGCCTTCCAAAAATTCCTATCTTAAAGTCCTAACCACCAATAACTCAGAACGTGATTTTTTTAGGAGGCTGGATCTTTACAGAGGTAATAAAGTTAAAATAAAGTCATTAGGGTGTGTGCTAATCCAATATGACGGTTGTTCTTATAAAAAGGGGAAACTTAGAAACAGGCACGCAGGGAGGATGCCATGTGAAGATGAAGGCAGAGAGGGGGTGGCTTCTACAACCCAAGGAACAACCAAGATCGCCAGCAAACTACCAAAAGCTAGGGCAAAGACGTGGAAGTGATTCTCTCTCATACATCTCAGAGTGAACTACACCTGCCAACATCCTGACATTGGACTTCCTGTTTGTAACACTGTTATGGCATTCTAGCAAACTAATATAGCACTCCATTTCCCATTTTTGTTATCACTGCCGATCTACATAAAGAAAATTACTTTTTTCAAACCAAGTAGCTGAGGTGAGAATGAAATGGATGTAGGCGTCAGCTGAAGAGTAGATATTTGGGATAGGATGTTTGAGAGCAGTAGTTTTAAGAAGGCTTCATTTCTTGAATCTTTAAAATTCTATTTATGGGTAAGCCCCACTTTTCAAAAGCTCACTTTATACCACTTTGCTTTTATGAAGACCTACCTGTATGTTAGTATTATAGTAAACAAAATAAATCCAAAGAGGAGTTTTACTTTAATTTAAAAAATGCAAAAAGAGAAAAATGTTCATTGTTTTGCAAGAGTCCTTGTAGAGGCAAAACACACCCCCCTGGCAGTGAAAGTAGCCCCACCAAGCTCCTCCCCCTGGAACTACACTCAGCACCCAGCACCAAGCTGCCATAGCTTTGAATTATCTGTGAGCATCTGTGCTTTCTCTCAATTTATTTTGGGCATCCATTAGCAAGATGTGTTCTAAGGTCAATGCTTCTTCTGCTTTACACCATTTTGGCTTACAAAGCCTTCACAGGAATGCACTACTTTCAGATGACAGGGGAAATAGTAGTTACCTAAGGAGATTCCATGAGGTCAAAGGAGGTGAAGAGAGCTGGGTTCTGGAACACAATTATCTTCACACATTTCAACTTTAATGAAAACTAATCTACTTTTCTCTGTTGCACAATCTGTGTTCAAACTAAGATGTTGTTTGAAAAAAAATTCTCCATTCATTTTAAAAGGTCAGGAATACCTACTTAAAAGCAAAACTTGTTGACTTTCTTCACATCATACAATTTTACTGAGCTACTATTATGTGCCAGGTATATGTCCTATGGGGCAAATTTGTTGCCCCAGGAGCTCTAAGTTTTAGAATATAGCAGGCTACAAGATTAATATATAGAAATCTGTTGCAGTTCTTTATACTAACAATGAGATAACACAAAAAGAATGTAAACAAACAATCCCTATTAAAATTGCATGAAAAAATACTTAGGAATAAACCTCACCAAGGAGGTGAAAGGCTTATATAATGAGAACTATAAAACACTCATAAATGAAACTGAAGATAATTCAAAGGAACAGAAAAATATCCCAAGATCTTGGATTAGAAAAATTAATGTTAAAATAACCGTACCACCTAAAGCAATCTACAGATTTAATGCAATCCCTACCAATAGCTATGAAATCTATCACAGATCTAGAACAAATCATCCTAAAATTTGCAGAGAACCATAAAAGACCCAGAATTGTCAAAGCAATCCTGAGTAAAAAGAACAAAGCAGGAGGCATAACCCTCCTAGACTTCAGAAAATACTACAGTAATCAAAACAGCATGCTATTGGCTTAAGAACAGACATATTGATCAATGGAACAGATTAGAGAGCCCAGAAAGAAACCCATACACCTATGGTCAGTTAATCTTCAATAAAGGAGGCAAGAATATAAACTGAGAAAAAGACAATATCTTTAGCAAGTGATGCTGGGAAAGCTAGATACCCACACACATGTAAAACAATGAAGCTAGAACACCTCTCCCACCATACATAAAAATAAACTCAAAATGGCTTAAAGACTTAAATATTAGACAAGACACTGTAAAACTCCTAAAGGAGAACATAGGCAAAACATTCTCTGACATCAACCATACAAATGTTTTCTTAGGTCAGTATCCCAAGGCAATAGAAATAAAAGCAAAAATAAACCAATGGGACCTAATCAAACTTATAAACTCTTGCAAAGCAAAAGAAACCACGAATAAAAAGAAAACCTATGGACTGGGAGAAAATATTTGCAAACAATGCAATTGACAAGTGCTTAATTTCCAAAATATATAAATAGCTCAGATAACTCAATAACAAAAAAAATCAATCAAAAATGGACAACTCACAGAAAAGGAGAAAATATTTTCAAACAGGGCAACTGACAGGGGATTAATCTCCAAAATATACAAACATCTCATGCAGCTCTATATGGGAAAAAAATCCAGTCAAAAAATGGTTAGGGAGTTCCCATCATATTGCAGCAGAAACAAATCCAACTAGGAACCATGAAGTTGCGAGTTCAATCCCTGGCCTCACTCAGTGGGTTAAGGATCGGTGTTGCCATGAGCTGTGGTGTAGGTCTCAGACACGGCCTGGATCCTGTATTGCTGTGGCTCTGGCATAGGCCAGCAGCAACAGTTCCGAATGGACCCCTAGCCTTGGAACTTCCATGTGCCTTGGGTGCAGCCCTATAAGGACAAAAAAGACAAAAAAAAAAAAAATATATGGGCAGAAGATCTAAATAGATAATTTTTCAAAGACAGATGACCCAAAGACAAAATATCCTCAACATCAGTAATTATTAGAAAAATGCAATTCAAAACTACAATGAGGTATCACCTTACATCAGTCAGAATGATCATCATCAAAAAGTCCACAAACAATAAATGCTGGAGAGGGTGAAAAGGAAACCCTCCCACACTGTTGGGAAGATAAGTTGGTGCAGCCACTATGGAGAACAGTATGGAGGTTCCTTTAAAAATATATATGTATATACATCTACCACACGATCTAGTGACCCCAGGCATAAATCTGGAGAAAAATCGTAATTCAAAAAGATACATGCGCCACAGTGTTCACTGAAGCACTATTTATAATAGCCAAGGTATGGAAGAAACCTAAATGTGCACCAACAGATAAATAGATACAGTAGATGTGGTACATATGTACAACAAAATATTACTCAGCCATAAAAAAATTAAACAATGAAATTTGCAGCAACATGAATGGACCTGGAGATTATCATGCTAAGTCAGAAAGATAAAGACAAATACCATAGGATATCACTTCCATGTGAAATCTAAAATATGATACAAATGAACCTATTTATAAAACAGAAATATACTTACAGACAGAAAACAAACTTATGGTTATTAAAGGCAAAAGGGGGGGATAAATTAGGAGTTTGGGATTAGCAGATACAAACTGCTATATGTAAAATAGATAAACAACAGGTCCAACTGTGTAGCACAGGTAACTAGAGTCAATATCTTGTAATAAACTATAACGAAAAATAAAAAATATTGGTTTCACTAAAAAATTGAAATTTCAAAAACAAAAAAAAAAAAAGGGAGTTCCTGTCGTGGCGCAGTGGTTAACGAATCCGACTAGGAACCATGAGGTTGCGGGTTCGGTCCCTGCCCTTGCTCAGTGGGTTAACGATCCGGCGTTGCCGTGAGCTGTGGTGTAGGTTGCAGACGCGGCTCGGATCCCGCGTTGCTGTGGCTCTGGCGTAGGCTGGTGGCTACAGCTCCGATTAGACCCCTAGCCTGGGAACCTCCCATATGCCGCAGGAGCGGCCCAAGAAATGGCAAAAAGACAAAAACAAAAACAAAAACAAAAACAAAAAAAAAAAATTTCAAGTAATAATTGACTAACATGCTTAGATATTTATTAAAACATGTGATATTCAATCAAAATTTATTTAGTTTTTAACATAAAAGCAGTATTACTTTGTGTAGTTTTAATAAGTCTGAGATTTTGTTTCTGTTTGAAACATTGAAATATTCTGTTTGAAATAGTGATTTCCATTTTTTAATATCAAATCCCTAGGATCTTTATACTCCTGGCTTAGAATAATTGAGTGAAGGGTCTCAGTAAAATTTGAAATATGATGATTTTCTATTAAATAAAGAGCAAAAAGAGAAACATTGGGGATTGGCTTATCTTCATACATTTCAAAAAGCAACCAACAAGATATTTGAGCTTATAGGTCCTTTTGGAAGCTGGAGTTTGATAATATGGGATTGTATATGGTCTGGCCTGGAAGGAAAGAGGCTTCAAAAGTATTAAATACATAATATTCTGGAATACAATTGCCACTGGGATGGTTTTCAAGCCTATTTGAGATCAATTTGAAGTCTGGGCATTTACTCAGCCTCAGAAACAGATGGATCCCTCTGTTGTCAAATATTTACCTAGTGGGTATGTGTGCAAGACACCACCCTAGACAGAGGAGACCCAGCCCAGCAGTAGAGCAGGCAAGTTGTGGGAAGAACTGGCAAGGCTGTTCTTATTAAACAGAAGGCAAATCTGGCTGGCCAGCTCTGTTCCTTCCCACTCCTGACCTGCACCATCCCCACTCTATCAGAAACCAAAGGCAACTTTCTTCACACTCACTGGACCAAGAGATGTTTCCACCAAGGTTTTTTAAAAAATTGTAATGGAAGAGAAAGATAAATTTTTATGCTACCCCATTGTCATTAAAATTCAGTCCTTAAAGATTTAATGTGCACATTATCAAACAAGAAACATCAACTGTGTCTCCACTCTCTTTAAATTAATACAATAGATTCTATGGAGAAATACCAAAAGAGAAGAGGCCCAAGGAGTGAAACTATGAGCTTGATTTTTTATGAGTCCCGGTATTTAAATATCCAAACAACTATTGTTTTCCTTCACAAAAGACACCCACATAGCTATAAACATTCTTATAACAATGCCGTTGTCCAAAGATGATCAAGAAATACTTTTGAAATTGCCTTCCAGAGTATGAAATATTTTCTTTGAAACAAACTGAGAGATGATAAATCACTTTGGGCAAGTTATTTAATTTCTTTGTACCTAAGTTTCCTCATAATAAAATGGTGAAAATGACAGTCTCTATCTCACTGGGTTTTTGTGTAGGTTGAACGAGAAAATTGATAAGTAAAAAAGTACTTAGCACCATGCCTGGCACCTAGCAAGTGTTCAGTAAATGTAGTTCATATTATTAGTAGTATAATTATCATTGTCACAATTCCTGGAGGATGCGTCAGTCTTTCAGAGTGTTGAAAGGCTTTTGAAAATGCCTTAAATCAGATGAGTGATACAACTGGGTAACAGTTTTGTATCAGCAGCAAGAGGAGACAACAAAGCAAGAAATAGATTTTATTTTTGCAGTCTTATAAACGGGACTTTTTTTAAAAAGAGCCTCAAAAATGTTCTAAATAATGGCTGCACTGTTAAAATAAGCTCTGTCTTCCTAGTGAGACTCCTCTGAAAGAAAGAATTGACTTCTTGCAATGGAAGCTTCACGGCAATGTGTGGCCTCACCAGCAGTTACTGTTTGCAGAGTCACGCCTGGTTCATTCTAATGGGAGTTGACAAGCACAAAGATGCCATGTGCAAATTGAAATAATACAAACAGGCACCCATGCGCTTGTGCTTTGGGGTTCTCTCTAATTTTATCTCCTCCGTGTGTTGTTTGTCTCTCTGTGAGCCGTTCAGGACGAGGGAAAGGGGATTTTCTGAGAAGCTTCAATTGTCTGATAAATGGTCTGGGAAAATATCATGGAAAAGTGGGATTTACAGAAGTTTAATTTCAATTTCATTGTTTTGTTTGCAAAGGGAGCAGGGGTCAGGGGAGGATGGTCAAACCATTCACTCAACACCTGTTATCGAATGCCCCTTCTTTGCCAAAAAGATCTTGATGCAAACATGAAAAAGCAACTCCTCTCACCTGAAGGAAATTTAGAATCTGTCTATATAGAAAAACGTACAAAAAATAAAGAGTGAAATGTGAAATTTGCTATGAAGTGAAAGAGTATTTCGATGGTTTGAAAGAAAATAGTTCTATATTTATGTGTCATAGATAAAAGTCCAGATCAGTATATAACAAACTGAAACTGAAAATTTTTCCAGTGGATACATATTCATGTATCATGTGGGTTATTTTCATAAGGTACTTTGAAACGAAAGGAGAGAATGCTGACTTTGGGGATTTAGGGAGGTTCCAGAGCAAGGTGGCTTTTAAGTTTTGTCCTCAAGGATGGCTGGAATTGTAATTATAACAATGCCAACACCTACTGAATATATTTTGTGTGCCATATTCTAAGCTAAATGATCTATAAATATCTTATATAAACATCAAAACAACCATTTCGAGGTATTTTATCCTTATTTCTAGAGCTCAAGAATCTGAGACTTAAGGAGTTTAAAGCCAGGTTGTCTAGCTCCAGAATCTATGCACATAACTCCACATTAAACAGATTCCAGTGGAAAATGGAGGGCATAATTCTCCAGCTGCCAAGAACAGAATTAAATAAAAACAATGAAGTGGAATAGCAAGATACATGTGGGGAATACTGAGCATCTTTGTTTATGAACCATTATCCATATTAGGAACTTTTCCTTATATGGAAGAGAGTTACTCCGTAAAAGACTATGAATATTTTTAGGGCTCTTGATTAATTATAACTATTCCTACCTAGCCTCCCTACCTCTAATATTTTATACTAAGAAGCTGTCTTACACACTAATGCCAAATAAATATTCCTGTAGCAGTTATTTTCCCTGTTAAATACATCAATGAATCATATGGTATGTAGAATCATTTGCCAAATTCTTTATTATGTAGATCAAATTGCTGCACCACCTGGGCCCAACAAATTTATTAGGTTCCCAACACACCTTACATTACAAATAAGAAAGTTCCAGGTCTATTTTTTCAAGTCACATTGGTTAAGGATTATCTTTATTTCTTTGTTGAAGGAGCATGGAAGACCAATGTCAGAACTGTATATTTTATAGACAAATAACAAAGCACAGCAATGAATCAAGTTTTTTTACGATGAGTGCAAAATTATGCTTTTAAATCAAAATTGATTAATTTTATTGTCAAAGGCAGAGAAGAGATGAAAATTTCAGATGTATCATTCAAAAGATACACTCCTCATAACAAAAAAATGTTCAGTCACCATATTTCCAAGAACCTATACAATCAGCTACAAAGATGATGGCAAAGCTTTCTCAAATTCCTGAATCAATTAATATTTCTGGACAGTACACAATATCAAAATGTAGGCATATAATTCTTTCATATATACATAAGATATTTTGTAGATCAAAACTATAGATGAACCCAACAAACCAACTCTTGGCATATGTGTAGGACACTGCTGAACATTTGGTAAATTTGCAGCTTTAATCACTGAAAACACAGGAGAAAACATTTGTTTTTGTTTTTTTTTTCCAATTGTAAATTTGGGGGGAGTTAAACGGTGTGGGCAATGGAATATTACTCAGCCATAAAAGAATGAAATAATGCCATTTGTAGCAACGTGGATGGACCTAGAGATTATCATACTAAGTGAAGTCAGACAGAGAAAGGCAAATATCATATGATATCACTTATATGTGGCATCTAAAAAAATGATACAAATGAATTTATTTACAAAACAGAAATGGACTCACAGACATAGAAAACAAACGCATCAAAGGGGATTGGGGGCGGGGATAAATTAGGAATTTGGGATTAAAATATACACATTACTTATATATAAAATAAATAACCAGCAAAGACCTAATGTATAGCACAGGGAATGCTCTTCAATATCTTGTAATAACCTGTAATGGAAGAGAATGTTAAAAAAGAAAATATAGGAGTTCTCATCATGGCTCAGCAGTTAGCAAACCCAACTAGCACCCATGAGGATGCAGGTTTGATCCCTGGCCTTGCTCAGTGGATTGGGGATCCAGCATTGCCATCGGCTGCCGTATAGGTGGCAGTCGGGGCGCGGATGGTGCGTTGCTGTGGCTGTGGGGTATGCCGGTGGCTATAGCTCTGATTTGACCCCCTTGCCTGGGAATCTCCATGTGCCGTGGGTGCAGCCCTAAAAAGACAAAAAGACAAAAAAAAAAAAAAAAAAAAAAAAAAAGAAAAGAAAGAAAGAAAAAAAAAATACATATATACTGAATTACTTCTCTGTACACCTGAAACTAACACAACATTGTAAATCAACTATATTTCTATTAAAAAAATTTTAAAGATTTTGCAGTTAAATAGAAAAAGTAAAAGTTTAGCTGCCTGGAAGTAGAATCTGGCCTAGAGCTCAAATATCTGATGTTGAGACAAGGCTATTCTTATTCATATTAAGTTAAAATGTTTTATTTTTAAGACATCATGATTAATTTTTTTCTCTTGTTTGACATCAGTAATCTATTCCTTAAGGGGTTTCCAGATGTCAAACTTTAAACACTGTGCCTTATAGAGGACTGGCTTACTGAGGCTTATTTCTCCGCTTCAAATTACATCGTTATCTATACTTTCTGTTCATAACTTCAAAATTGCTTTGTAAGTGGCTTGCTCAGCATCACTCCAGCCCAAGTGGGAACTCTGTCTTTCCCTGAGTAAATGCTGCCAAGCAATGGTAATATCACTAGAACATTAAAATCAATAATCCTGAAACATCGGGGTTTTCTTTACTTAAAAACCATGTCTTTTCTTCCTATTATATCCTTTCCCATAGAATCTAAAGTCTATTAGAAATTCCTTATGTATAGAGAAGAAAATAAGGGATGAGCTATACAGTGAGAAAAAACATAGCATGCCTAACCACCTCAATAATAAAGATCCATTATAAGAAAGCCCAGCGTTTGTGGATAAAGGCTTGTCTTTAGTGTTCCTGTATCATAGCAATGGCTCATGCGGGATACCGCTGACTCTCAGGCTTCATGGTTTCCCAGGGGCTAGTGTTTGTCTTTGGTGGCAGAAAGTTTAGGAGACTCAGAGTTCCCATGGTGGGTCAGTGGTTAACGAACCTGATTAGTATCCATGAGGACACAGATTTGATCCCTGGCCCCACTTAGTGGGTTAAAGATCTGGTGTTGCCGGTGAACCACAGTGTAGGTCACAGATGGGGCTCAGATGTGGCATTGCTGTGGCTGTGGCTTAGGACAGCATCTGCAGCTCCAATTCGATCCCTAGCCTGGGAACTTCTCTATGCCACAAGTGAGGAAAAAAAAAAAAAGAAAAAAATGAGGGAAAAAGTTTAGGAGACTCTACTAGTAACTCTAAAGCATGAAACTTTAGCATGGACCCCAAAAAGAAAAGTCTACATATCCTGTCTGGGTAGCATGCAAGTAAGGAAGATTTCTGAGACGGATGTGAAACAACCAGTGGTCAGCAATTGCATTTTTCTTCTGAATCCAACAACTGATTTCCCAAGTGGATGGAATTACCAACAAGAACAATCTTAGAGTTGTAAGGAAACTGAGGGCTCTTCATTATACATACCAAGAAACTCAGAGTCAAACTAGAGCTTGTTTCTGGGGTCCAGGTAAGGAAAAAGTTCTGCAAACTCACAAACCACAGAACTGTGTTCAGCTCTTGCTTTTTACTGCTTACTTTCCCTCGGAAAGAAAGGCAACTCATCACCCCTCATCTCTGCCCCCCATAATTACCTTCATTAGGGACTGCCTTTCATTACAGAAATTATGGAACACGTTAGCAAGGAGTGTGTGGGTTTCTCTCTAGACAGTTTGAAGAAGGAGCTCGCTATTAAGGGACTTTGTTTTGTTTGGTTTTTCACTTTTTAAAATTCAGAGGAGAATCTCTGAAGTGCAGTCCTTACTGGAGGCGAAGACAGAGAGCGGCTGAAATTCCTTTCAGGTCCCATGATTCCTCTATTCAATACTCTCTAAGAGAAACAAAGTACTGAGAAGCCTCCTGGCAAGTCAGCATCAGAATGAGAATTCCATCTAAGATAAGGGCAGAACTAACCTTTGATTTAATCTTAAACCATGTGCCCAGTTTCTTCGGGTCAGTTGGAGTCCAATATAGACATAGGTTAAACAAATTAGAGCACACATTGACAATGGGAGCGGGTTTTCAGAGATATCTGAAGACTGTGTCTACCTTGTCAGCTCAAGGCTTGCGGCAAGTAAATAAACTCTGATTAACCCTAGATTAATCCAAAGACAAAAGAACCTTCAGCCAAGAGACTAAGATAGGGCTGAGGGAGAGAGGGAGGGGGAGGAAAAATATGCTATGTCCTAACCACTAGGAAAGAACAGGCTGTCCAAGCCAACTCTGTTCTGATCTATAATGAGATCAATTGCATCTGGAGCTCTCGGGGCACTGGCAGCGGACACAGGGATGGCAGTGCAGCACTGAGAAAGGATTACCTCATTGAAGAGAGCAGCCAAGGCTACCAGCCTCCCTTTCTGACCCTCCCTCCTTCTCTTCAGTCACCAGTGGATCATCAGGTGCCCAGAGAAGCCCAGCTAGCCTACAAAGTAAATACATCAATGTATGGAACCTACAGTCTCCTTTCCAATCAGCCAGCTGCATGTCTTCCTGTCCAATCTATCTTAAACTTTAAATCAGTAGAAGTTAGCCAGCAGCTTTCCAGTAGTTGGTTTTCTTTCTTTCCCCAAATCTTTCTGTTGGAGCTACCTCTGTAGATCATATCTAGAAGGGGGAGCTTTTGACCATCTCTCTTATCCCCTTTAAACACCAAATATACCCACAGATACGTGGGAATATGTCTCTTCATTCAATTCCATGGTCACAGAAGATGCAAGTTACTATAGCAACTGGGCTCCTTCCTAAAGCAAAAGCTACAGGGTTTTTTCTTCACTTTTTCCTGTCTTTTACTTATTTCCTCCTCAGTCAGCACAGGGAAGGCAAAGTGGATAACGTCTCTAGGAGTCACTTCAATTAGTGATCAGACAAGACTAGAACTGGTGTGGAATGGGAGCGGAGCAAGAGTACAGATAAGGCTTGAGTCAGATGGGGACTGGGAAGACAGAACTTCCCCATGAGCAGGGGAAAAAAACGTGGGATGAGAAAAGCTTACACTGGCTCATTCTTTTTTCTAATGGCATAGAAGTCCTCTTGGACTTCAGATAACTCTTACAAAATATTTTGATGGATTGAGTGCAAAAAGTGAATCAAACATATGGATATAATTTGAGGTTTTTATTATTATTATTAAATTAAATAAAATGTTTGGCAGAGTAGATTTGGTTTTGGCCAAACCCAGGACATTTGAAAAATTGTTCTGAGATATTCAGTGAACTGAACACAAAGCCAGGTTTACCCATCCCTCAAATTTGGAAAAATAAAATTTGGCTCATCCAGGTTTGATTCAGTGTCAAATGTATTTGTGGGGAAATAAGTTCCTGAAACACCGAAATTGCCTACATGCCTTGGGAGTTCAGTGGAAATGCCTAATAGTTATTGAATAACTCAGCCTGCCCCAGCACCATAAAAGGCAGCAATCCATTGACCTGAGGGAAAGGTGAGCTGCTCACCTCCTCCCTCACCAAGATAGTAAGAACTGAACCAAAGCCAATGTGCTGTCTAGCCTAGGAAACTAGCACAAAGCAGCAAATGAATAAGAAATGCTCACTGGAAAGGAAGGTCATCACTGCAGCTGGATGGCTGACAGGGGGCTTTTATTATCTGCATGGACCAGAAGAATTTAGAAAAGCAAAGGACAATAAGAGTATTGATGAAAGGTGAGGTCATAGTGTTTGGAAATTTTTTCCAGGAATTAAGAACTACATTTTATTTATTTATTTATTTTTTTGAGAAAAAAAAAAATCCCAAAGGAATGCATGGAAATTTTTGGCACTCTGATGCCAGTTCATTTGAATCTTTCCATCAACCCACGGGTTACGATAAAAAAAAATTTTTTAATCCATCTATCAGCAACCCACCTGAACACGACTATACATGAAATTTCAAGTTTAGCAATCTTTCATTCCTGTATATGCCCATTGTGAAATGCCATTCTACCAGTGGTAAAACTTTAGCTTTCTGCCAGTGTTTTAGGGGAATGGGGTCATCTGAAGAGCTAAATTTTCTAGATAACTAAATGTTCTAAGTATCAAGCCTCAGCATCTCAAACTACTGGAGGTTTGTATTTAAACCACTTTGAGTAGAAATGTTCATCAGTCTGTGATCCACTTCTCTGTATTTGTAAATAAAGGACCACATTGTATTAAAAGAATATTCTAAAGGTGGTTAAGGTGAATAAGGCTATTTGCCTATAAACTATTTGATCTTAGCTTGCAATACTTTTAAGAAATTTCACTATAGTTGATTTACAATACTGTGTAAGTTTCAGGTATTTAATACTTTTTTTTGGCTGTGCCCACAGTATGTGGAAGTTCCCCGGCCAAGGATCTAACCCGCCTCACTACATTGACAACACCAGAGCCTTAATCCGCTGCACTACAAGGGAACTCCTATAATACTTTTTTAATACTTGTGTTCTCTCTTTATGGTGTTTGAGTTAGGAAAACACAATCCCTCTAGGTACTTAAAGCATGACAGAATTTAATACAAGGATTTAGCAGTATATGCAATTATTGGAAAGGCTAGGCGGTGCAAAGATCAGGGGTACCACAACTGGCATTTAATAATTCAGGAAATGAAGGCTTCATTGGAGAATGCTACCCATGACCTTAACTAACTGTCATACAAGAGTAGGTGACTCTCAGTTGGTTATCTGGAAGTCCTTGAATAAACTTCCTTTTGCTGTCTCCTAATGTCCACATGCCTGCTCAATCTGTGACCCCAAACAGCCTTTCCTTTTCAACTTCTGCATCTTGTGTGAGCACCTCTTATTGGTAAAACCAAAACCTAAACCCTTCTAGTAAAAGAAACATTTGGAAGGGAGAAAATGATGCTATGTATCAACAGCTATTATTGATAGATATTGTTTTCCTCACGTGTTTTCTTGTTTGTTTGTTTGTTTTTACCTGTTGCTGAGAACTCTACCACACTTACTCTGTGGGTTGGTTCTGGTCATCCTACTCCATTTCTTTCCATCTTTTATTTTTGTGGTACTTAACATGGTACTGGCCAGAAAATCTGATACTTAATTTATTAATAATAAACAGTTCTGGAGTTCCCACTGTGGCTCAGCAGAAACAAATCTGGCTAGCATCCATGAGGAAACAGGTTTGATCCCTGGCCTTGCTCAGTGGGTTAAGGATCCGGCATTGCTGTGAGCTTGGTGTAGGTCACAGACACAGCTCAGATCCTGCATTGTTGTGGCTGTGGCAGAGGCCAGTGGCTACAGCTCTAACTCAATCCCTAAGGCTGGGAACTTTCATATGCCAAGAGTGCAGACCTAAAAAGACAAAAAAAAAAAAAAAAAAAAAAAAAGAATAAATAGTTCTGAATGAGAACAATGGGACCTTTGTAATGAAAAATAGTGTGGTTGAGTGGTGGATGATGGACCAGATGTAGTAAGCCTAGTTTTGCCAATTACTAGCTGTCATATTAATATTTCTGACCATAGGTTTTCTCATCTGAAAAATGAGAATAATATCAACTGCCATACACACCTTTCTTAAAGATGTTGTATCAAATCATTCACGCACATGAAAGTACTTCACAAATTGTAGAATACTATAAAACAACTCACTCACTCATTCATTCAACACATTTATTGAGTATTTAGTTAGTCGAAGGCATAGAATTAGGTATTTCAGTAATATAACAGAAGGACAAACAACTGTCCCTAAACCTGAGGAATTCACCTCTCAGTAGCAGAATAGAAGACATTAATAAAAAGATACAAAGTAGAATGCTATGAGAGCCATAAGGAAGGGTAAACAATGACAGTTTATTCTAGGAAGGAGCTCTTATTTCCACCTGGACAAATTAGGACGGTTTTGTTGACCCAGCTCTCTCATCTGCTTATATACTCTTCCATTTGATTCCCAGACCCCCACGTTCACATACTCACTATGTCCTGTAGATGCCACTGCCTAAATGTCATCAATTTCCTATCTCATTCCTTTTTCTCTATTCCCTTTGCAATTGTTTTAGTTCCGTTTTACCACTGTTTGCCTGCTCCATCGCAGTACCTCCCTCACTAACCTATCTGCCCCCAAGCTCGCTCTCACTGCCCACTCCACCCCACCCAACACACCCCCTCATATAAGGTTCATCTATCACTGTACCCCTCTCAGAATAATATATCTAAAATGCAAATCTAGTCAAATACTAATCTGTTTAAAGTCCCTTAAAAAAACAAACTACCCCTAATTTCAGGATGAAGTTGAAATGCCTTCGCTTAGGGCACAGAGCCCTCCACGATTTGGCCTGTTTATCCTTCCAACGTGATCTACATGGGATGGGCCTTCATACATGAACTTCGGGATACTTATTCATAAGACTCCAAATAGCCTCCCTCCACTTATAATTTCATGATGATTTAAGGTAGTCCTTAAAACAGAAATTAGAATTGGAGATTGATGACCTGGGGAGCAAATTAGTTGGCTGGAGAGAATAGAGAGGACAAAATGTAATGGGGGGGGGGAGAAAGGAAAGTAAAATCTGCAGCTGGTGCCCTCTGGTTTATATAATACCAGACAAAGGAGTCGGGACTTAAGCTGATTGCGGGGTACTGGAGGATTCTTTGGGATGGGGCACTCAATACCTTGACCACACAGACAAGATCCTTGTCCATGTTAGGCCAGTGTTAGGAACTCTGAATCTTTTTATGGAAGAGAAGAGAGGAGGCCTTACTTGGTCACATGACATTCCACTATACAAAATGTTCTCCAAATGTGTTGTAGGAGGATGTGGTTATTGCAATTATTGTGATTATCTAAAATTTATATAGCACATTACAGGTTTCCAAATATTTCCTAAATCTCTCATTTGAAGATCACATTCTGGGCACTCCAAATTAAAGGACAGAGTGTTCAAAGGAGACCTAAGCTAACTTGCAAAGTTAACTAAATTGGTTATCGAATGCCATATTTTTATGGAAGCCTTTGAACTCTATTTGCTCTTAGCAAATGTGTTTAATTAGGTGTTACTTGAAATTAACATGGCAACATAATAGAGTCACAAAAATGCCTACATGAATGAGCAATCACAAAACGTCACACCAAGAACTTAGATCACCTCTTTAAGAAAATAAGCTAGTGGAATAGGGAAGATTAAAGGGAGTAGGTAGCGTTTAAAAACATTAAGGCTAGGGAGTTCCTGTCGTGGCGCAGTGGTTAACGAATCTGACTAGGAACCATGAGGTTGCGGATTCAATCCCTGCCCTTGCTCAGTGGGTTAAGGATTCAGCGTTGCCGTGAACTGTGGTGTAGTTCGCAGACACGGCTTGGATCCCGCGTTGCTGTGGCTCTGGTGTAGGCTGGCAGCTACAGCTCCGATTCAACCCCTAGCCTGGGAACCTCCATATGTCGCCGAAGAAATAGCAAAAAATAAGAGCCGTAAGGCTAGTCTTGACTGTTGACATGCCTTTCTTTGCTCTCTTTATGTTTAAGACTGGTCTGGGTGTGCCCCTTTGTCTAAAGGAGAGTTGAGGAAGAGATACTCAGGGAGGAAGAAGACACTTCTACTTTATAATTAATGGAGTTACTAATATTTTCTTAACATTTTTCTTTATTTATTGGTCCGCAGGTTTAATCTTGTGTCACTGAACTAGTGATTGGTTTATATCAAGAATATTAAAAATGAACTTTTTTGCAAAACTCTTTCTCCTTCTTGCCTCAAACACCAAAGGTTTGTCAATATCAACGTATAGAAATAGAACCAAGCAAAATAGGTTTTAGACCCCAAATTGAAACTTAAAAGGATAGGAAATTCTCAACATAAACAATGCTTTTCAGATCATTATGCCTTTCTTTGTCCTCCCTTCTGAAGTTCTCTTCTGAAATAACTAAATCCTTGTGTTCTGAAGCTTCTGAAATTTCTGGCAGGAGCCATAAGGCTTGACTCAGACCACAGGACAAATACTCTGCTGGGGCAAATTGAAAAGCAGAGGTATTTTCATTTGGGACATCTGGTCAGCTAGTCTTATGACTCCTTTCTAAGAGAAGTGTGGTCCCTAGATTTATGAAAATCCTTCTGGATAATCATAAGAACTACATCATCTTAGTCCTATAGACAAGGAGAGACGACCTCATGGCTTTAGGCCTCTTCATGGAAAACGATGACTGTAACAGTGGCCTTAACTTAAAGATCTTTCATGCTGATGATGGCTAATTATGGAAGGAATGAAAAACATGGCTGTTTTTCATAATTTTTGTGTTTTTTTCCTGTTCCTTCTGTAAAAAAAATCATAAAAAGGTTGGTGACTTAAAAAATTATGGTTCTAGAGGTCAGAAGTCTGAAATCTGTTTCACTTGGCCAAAAATCAAGGGGTCATACACCCCTCTGCAGGCTCTAAGGGAAAATCTGTCTTGCTGACTTTTCTACCTTCTGAGCTGGTATTTCTTGAATTTCTTAGCTCATGACCCCTTCTTTCATCTTCAAAGTCAGCCATATGGCATCTTGCTTCAGTGGTCACAGTGTCTTTTTCTATGTCACATCTTGCTCTGCCTCCCTCTTATTTATTTATTTATTTATTTATTTATTTATTTATTTTTGCCTTTTTAGGGCTGCACCATGGCATTTGGAGGTTCCCAGGCTAGGGTTCAAATCAGAGCTATAGCCTCTGGCCTATGCCATAGCGACAGCAATACCAGATCCAAGTCGCATCTGTGACCTACACCACAGCTCACAGCAATGCTCGATCCTTAACCGAGTGAGGCCAGGGATTGAAATTGTGTCCTCGTGGATACTAGTCAGATTCATTTCTGCTGAGCCACAGCAGGAACTACATCTCCCTCTTATAGGAATACTTGTAATTGTATTGGGTCACCTAGATAATCTAGGAGAATTTCTTTATCCCAAGATCCTTAATTTAATCACAACCACGAAGACTCTTGCCATATAAAGTAGCAATCACAGTTTCAAGAGATTGGAACCTAGATATCTTCAGGACTATTATTACTCAACCTCCTACTTTTTTTTAATTTTCACAGTTACATAAATGTACAGACATTGTTATACCCATTCTGCAGATAAGGTTACTGAGGCAGAGACAGATTGAGAAATGTATCACTGTTCAGGAAATGAGTAGGAGAGCCAGTTCTTCTGGATTTACGGAAGAACCAAGGAGAGAAGGTTAGAGATACAAAGAAACACTGATGACACATTTTAAAAGTCTTTTTTTTTTTTCTCAAATTCCCTTCTTATCTTCTCCCTACATAGCAGAGAAACAAGAGTTGACCTCTATATCCACCTGGCATTGACAGGGAAAAAACTCTTCATTTCCAAATACATTGTTAGAACGAAATGGTCACTGACAGTCGATGGGGATTGAATTCCATATTTTATCTAAACTTATCTTGTGACTTTTCTCATCTTTCAGCTTTTAGTTTAAGAAAAATTGTTAGTCCTTTCTATGTCAGTCGCTGCTCTATATGTTTTCACTTGTACCAACTCATTCAACTCACTTGGCATCTCTATGCTGTAGGTGCTATCATTATTCTTATTTTTTCATTTCACAGATAAGAAAATTGAACCATATGATGATTAAGTAATTTGTCAACTTTTCACAGACCAGGATTTAAGCCCAGGCATCAGTCTTTACCCTTAGATTCTGTACATACTGCTTATACTCTAATGAGATATATATATAGTTTAACCTCTTTCTACTTTGTAAGAGGAGGCTTTCCTCTGATTCCCCTTTTTGTCCATATCACTGAGAATAGTTTATTATGTATCATAGGCCTTTAAATGCTGAATAAATGAATGAATATTATGCTTGTATTTATCCTATCTCTCATATATTTACTCCTGAATGTATTCCTTCAGAACCTTGCTACTCAAAGTCTGGTCCCCAAATCATCTGGAACCTTGTGAGAAATGCAGAATTTCAGGCTCCACGCTGGACCTAATGTATCAGTTATTTTCCCACATGATTTACATGCACATTAAAGTTTGAAAATCACCTTTCAAAGGATTTGCATGAATCTCACAAACTTATCCCATTATATACACATGGTGTTCTCACCTGTGTATACACTTGAATGCCTTGGCTCTGGCCTCTTCAATTTCATCCCAAGTCCAAGGTTCTATGATTGAGCCAGTGCCACAAAAGCTATTCCTTTTGTAAGCATTTGTTTCTTTGGGAGGTAAGCAGAGTGAATCAAGGGAAACATTACTAGCTACTTATTTTGTTTTCATTTGTTTTCTGGCTTCAAACCAAGCATACAAGGATCTCTTCCCACCCCAACACACACACGAATTAGTTTCTGTAGGCTGCCCAGCAGGTGAGCTGGAGAACGCAGCAGCTCATGTGGAGCAAGGGCTTACAGCCTCTCCCTGGTACAGGAAAGGAAGCTGCTCATCATTGTGACATAACGTTAAGTCCCTAAAGCAGCTAATGTGTCTCAGCCATCTGGAGGGTTTCATAAGAACACATTCTATCTTTGCACACTCATCTCCAGACCCTGTGATACCTGGCTATAGAAACTTTTGAATAAAGGATCTATTGATATAGAATGCCCAAGGCAATGCCTTCTAGAGAATCTAAACTCCTACACTGTTGGTGAGAATGTGAACTGGTATAAACACTATGGAAAATAGTATGGCGGTACCTCAGAAAACTAAATATAGAACTACCCTATGACTCAGCAATCCCACTCTTGGAAATATATCTGGACAAAACTTTCCTTGAAAAATGCACCCACATGTTCATTGCAGCACTATTAACAATAGCCAAGACATGCAAACAACCTAAATGTCCATTGACAGATGAATGGATTAAGAAGATGTGGTAGAGATATACAGTGGAATACTACTCAGCCATAAAAATGAACAAAATAATGATATTTGCAGCAACAGCGATGGAACTAGAGACTCTCATATTAAGTAAGTCAGAAAGAGAAAGACAAATATCATATGATATCACTTATATCTGGAATCTAATATACAGCACAAATGAACCTTCCCATAGAAAAGAAACTCATGGCCTTAGAGAACAGACTTGTGGTTGCCAAGGGGGAGGGAGTAGGATGGGCTGGGAATTTGGGGTTAATATATGCAAACTATCATATTTGTAATGGATAAGCAATGAGATCCTGCTGTATAGCTCAGGGAACTACATCTAGTCATTTGTGATGGAGCATGGTGGAGGATAATGTGAGAAAAAGAATGTATATATATGTATGTGCAACTGGGTCACTTTGCTGTTCAGCAGAAAATTGACAGAACACTGTAAACCAACTATAATGGAAAAAATAAAAATCATTTAAAAAATAAAAATTTTTTAAATAAAATAAATAAAATTAAAGCCAAGGTTGAGGCATCTCTTTCTGAACTAAGAACTTACAACACCAGAAGAATAATAAAAAGAAAGTATTTGCTCAGCATGAATAGAGAGAGCAGATAATTGCAGGTTCCCACTCTTGAAACTGGAAATCAGGCTGATTCATGAAGTGGGATAGGAAAATTGAACCATAAAGGAACTAACAGCTTGCAGACAATCTATCCTACTTCCCCTTTCAGATCTCAATAGATCTAGACTAGGGTTTGACTGTGCTAGACTCTTTGTTTTAATATTTTAATCTTTGTCTACACACACACAGAAAAAAAAAAAAGAAACTTAGTGGACTGCTATAATTTACATGACAGCCTCAGTCTATAAATACTGACTATGCTGATACCCCACCATTAGTAGAGTGGGCATTTTTGAGCACCTTAGACCTGAACTTTGGAGTTAAACAGTGCCTAATTCCAAATATTTAGCTGAGGACTTTTGCTTCTGATTAACATGGAATCAGAGAGACTGATGTTACCATCTTTCTGCAAAAATCAAAAGCTACACTAAAGATGTGAAATAACATCTTTCAAGGCATAAGACATGAGGCAATAAAGGAGAGTGATCTCTGAAAAACATCAAACAAGTTAAGTGAGCCCTAGTTACCAGCTTACTTCCTGGTGAGAGCTTCCAGGCTGCAGCACAGGGAGAAAGAACCCAGGCAGAGCCTGACCACCTCCTTGAGTTGAGGCAACAGAGCTAGGAGTCTGGGGAGTATAAATTTGCTGAGCAGAGTGCCAGAAAGGAGAGTGCTGTTCAGAGAGAGAACTCTGAAAATGTTCAGAAGGACCCCACCCCCAAGCCCACCCCTTGAGCATATAGCTGAGTACTGGCCAGCACAGAAATATCAGGCAACTATCCGAGCCCAGGGAAATAACCACACAAAAGACTCAGAGTATACACAGGACAGGGAATAGTGTTTGTTTCCAGTGACCAGAAAACCTCAATCTGCAGGATATTGGGTAGGCTACCATATTGGTTTTCTATTATGGGTAATAATTTACCACAATCTTAGCCACTTAAAAACAATATCTATTTATTATTTCACAATTATGTAGGTCAAAAGTCTAAGGGGACTTGACTGAGTTTTCTGTTTAGGGTATTATAAGGCCAAAATCATGACGTCCATTGGACTTGGCTCTTGTCTGGAGGCTCTGGGAAAGAATATGCTTCCAAGTTCATTCTGATTATTGGAAGAATTTGGTTCCTTGTGGTGATAAGACTGAGGTCCCATTTTTCTTTTTCTTGAGAGTTGCAGCAAGGGATGGCTCTCAGCTCTTAGAAGGCACTCTCAGATCTTTTCCAAGTGACCCTCTTCATTTTTAAGTCAGCAATGACATATCAAACTCTCCTTGCCCTTAGAATATTTGACCTACTCTTCTACAACCATCCATAAGAAAGTATCTGGAGCTCATATGGCTTATATAGGTTAGACCTACATGGATCATCTCTACTTAAACTCAACTCATTAGTAACACCTATTATATCTACAACATCTCATTTTCCATATATCATAACATAACCATGGGAGTGATATCGAGGGAAAAATATGGAGACCATCATAGGATTCTTGTGACCAGAAGTACTCAGAAGGGTTATGTCTCAGTAGTGTGATAAAACTAGCCCTCCACCAAATGCTGCCCTTATCCAGATCAACACAGTATAAGAGCAAGACCCAAAAGAATCAAACTGCTTTCAAGTTACTTAACCATAACCCAGAACAAAAGACTAGAACGCCTCCTATAGGAACACAAAAATATCTAGCAGCCAAAAAAACAAAACTCACAACATCTAGCATATATTAAAAAAATAAAAATACCAAGTATGCAAAGCAGCAAAATGTTTGACCTATATTGAGGAGATAAATTGAAAAATCAAAACCAATTCAGGGAGTTCCTGTTGTGGCGCAGAAGAAACAAATCCAACCAGGATCCATGAGGATGTGGGTTCGATCCCTGGCCTTGCTTAGTGGGTGGGAGACCGCACAATGCTGTGAGCTGTGGTGTAGATCACAGATGCGGCTCACATCCCACATTGCTGTGGCTGTGGTGTAGGCCAGCAGCTGTAGCTCTGATCTGACCCCTAGTCTGGGACCTTCCATATGCCATGGGTGTGTCCCTAAAAAGCAAAACAAACAAACAAACAAACAAAAAAAACCTAAACTAAAAACAAACATAAAACAAACAAACAGAAAACCTCAGCATTGACAACAATAATAGAATAATAGGAAAAGATCTTAACATAGTTATTATATCTATATTCTGTATGCCAAAAGGTACAGGGAGGATAGACCTTGTTAAGCAGAAATATAAAAGGTGTATATTAAAAGCCATACAAAGATACCTTAAAGAAGAAAAATATAGTTGGTGGGACTGATGTCAAAGCAGACATTACAAAAGAAAAATAAGCTAGAAAAAAGGGCAACAGAAACTATCCAAAATAAAATGCAAACAGAAAAAAATAATTTTAATTAATTAATTAATTAAATCAAGCATTCGTAGTATGTACAGAACTTCAAGTGCCTAACATGTATAATTCGAATCTTAAAAGGGGGACAGAAACAATATAAGAAATAATAGCTGAAAAACTTCCAACTTTGTTTAAACTATATAACCACAGAGCCAAGAAACTCAAGTGACCACAAACACAAGCTATACGAAGAAAACTATTCCAAGGCACATCATAATTAAATTGCTCAAAGTCAGTGATTTAAAAAACCCTTAAAATCAGCCAAAAAAAGAGTCAAGTCACGATATGTACAGAAAAAAAAGGATAAGGATGAAAGCATATTTCTCATCAAAACAATGCAAATGAAACGACAGTGGAATATCTTTAAAGTGCTGAAAAAATAATTGTCAATACAGGACTCTATACTCAGGAAAATCTTTTTAAAAAGAAGGTGAAATAAAGACTTTTTCTGATACACAATTGCTCAAAGAATCCATCACTCTCAGACCTGCACTACAAGAAATATTAAATAAAATCTTTCCGCCACAAGGAAAATGATACCATACAGAAATATGTTTCTACACGAAGGAATGAAAAATATCATAAATGGTAACTACAGAGGTAAATATGATTTATTTATTATTGGAATATCTTTAAAAATAATTGGTTGTTTATAACAGGGATTAGAAAACCTTTTTTTTTCTGAAAAAGGTCAGAGAGTAAATATTTTAGGGATTGTGAAGCATATAGTCTCTGTGGCAACTACTCAACTCTGCTGTTATATCATGAAAGCACCCATTAAAAAACATATAGATAAATTGGTATGGGTGTGTTACAGTAAATTTTACCATTACACTCTGTAATGGTAGCAGGCTGGCTTGGCTTTGGGGCCATAGCCTGCCAATCCCTGATTTAAAGCAAAAATAATTACAGTGTAGTATGAGAGTTATAATACATGTAGAAGTAAAAGGTGTGCCAACTACAGATTAAAGTCCAGAAGGTGAGAACTGAACACATGCTATTATAAAGTTTTTACACCATATGTGAAGCATACAATTTTACTTGATGTAGACTGGGCTAAGTCAACTATTTAAATATACTATGACTCCTACTGCACTGCTAACATAAGAAAGTTATAGTTAATACACCAACAAAGAAAATAAAATAGAATTGTAAAATATTCTTCAAAAGAAAGCAGTAAAAAGAGAAAGGAAAAACAGCGATTCGGATAAACAGAAAACAAGTAGCAAGAAAATATAAAATACACTAAACTAATATATTTAATGTAAATATATTAAAATATTGACAATAATGGAAGAGGAAAAAACATGCAAGGTCATATAATGTTAGTGGAGAGATGAAAACTGTAAGAAAAGAATCAAATAGAAATGCTGGGGGGGGGGGGGGGAAGCACAATCAGAGATTTAAAATGGTTTTCCCATGACCATCCGTAGACTTAACACAACTGAATAAAAAGCTAGTGATTTTCAAGATAAGTCAATAGAAATAACTCAAACAAACGCACAAAGAAAAATCAGTGGAAAAACATAACATCTAAGAGCTATAGAATAATGTCAAAAGGTCTGAAGGTCTACTTAATGACAGAATCCAAACTGCAGATTCAAGAAGCTCAGAAAATATCAAGTGAGATCTTCAAACTACTGGAAACAACAATGATAAACAGAAAATCTTAAAAGGCAGCTAGAAGAAAAAAGTCATGGTAAGTACAGAGAAACAAAGACATGAATTAGAGCAGATTTTTGGTTTGCATGGTTTCTAATGAAAAGACAATGCAATAATGTCTTTGAAATGCTAAAGGTAAAAAAAAAAAATCAGTCAATTTAGAACTATAAAACCCAGAGAAAAGAGTTATCAAGGAGGAAGGAGGAAATAATGACCTTCTCATACAAGCAAAAGCTCAGCTAATTCATTGCCATTAGATCTTCTCCACAAGAAATATCGAAGGAAGTTCTTCAGGTAGAAGATATAAAATATCAAATAGAGATTTCATCTACACAAAGAAATGAAGATACTGTAAATGGAATAAATAAATGAAGGCAAAAATAAAATCTACTTTTTAAGATACTGCTTTAAAAGGCAACTAAAGCAAAGATAGTAGGAATATATTGTGTGTTTAATGTATATACAAAATTAAAATGTATGTTAACAATGACACAAATAATGGGAGGAGAGAACTGAAAATATACTTTCACAGGGTGTTTATATGACAGGTAAAATGTTATAACATTATTTGAATTCTGATTAAATATGTTTATCATAAATCCTAGGGCAGAAACCAGACAGGAATTTTTTCCCTCAAAAAGAAAAGGAAAAATGATACAAATGGGAAACATTCAGCTAGATGGTAGATTTAAAACTGTCCATATTAAAAATATCATTAAATATAAACTAAACACATCAGTGAAAAGACAAAATCTATCCAATTAGAAAAAAATTAAATTAAACCCAACTACATGCTGTCTACAAGAAAAGCAACTTAAACATGAACTAACAGCGAGGTTAAAATTAAAAGAATAGAAACAGATATGACATGCTAACACTAATAAAAAGAAATCCAGAGAAGCTATACTGATATAAAGAAAAATATATTTAAGAATGACAAATATTCCAGGGGATAAAGTGGGACAACAAATAACAATAAAGAACTCAATTCTCTGTGAAGACTCAACAATCCTGAGTATGTATCTATCTACGTGACAACAGGATTTTTCAGTACATAGAGGAAACTCAGAAATATCTACAATTATATGTGAAGTTTTAACATTTCTATTGCAGTAATTGTCACAAAAAGTAGGTAGAAATGAAGTAAGGATATAAAAGAGCCAAACAACGTAACCTAATTGACATTTATTGATCACTCCATCCAGCAACAGCAGATCACACATTCTTCTCAAGCGCACCTTAGTATTCATCAAGATAGATTATACTCTGTGCCACAGAACAAACACTAACAAATTTAAGAGAAGAGGAATTCTACAAAATATTTTTTGAACATAGCGAAATTAAACTAGAAACCAAAAACAGAATATCTGGAAAATTCACAGATATTTGGAAAATAAAGAACAAACTCCTATGAGATATAAATATTTCTTCTGTGAACAACACATGAATCAATGAAGTCTCAAGAAAAATTCTGAAATATTCTGAACTCAATTAAAAGAAAAATATAACATCAAAATTTAAAAATTAAAAATACACCTCTCAGACAATCTAGACATTCCATTCTCATTTACCCATGAGGCAGGGAAAAAAGGTAACTATGCCCATACAATGACTTATACATGAATGTCCTTAAAATTTTTATTTGTTATTGCCAAAATCTGGGAACAACCAAAGTATCTCTCAAAAGGTAAATTTACAAATTTTGGTATATCCATAAAACAGAATACTACCTGCAATATAAAAAATATAAATAAGTTTTGATCTATTCACATACAGATCAAATATAATACTATCTGGAATAGAAATATAATACTATCTGGAATAGAAATAAGTGCACACATATGGCTGAATTTCAAAACTATTAGGCTGAGGGAAATAAGCCAGGCAAAATGGAGTATATACTGTATGCTTCCATTTATATAAAATTCTAGAAAATGCAAACTAATCTATAATGATAGATGAGTGATTATCTGGGAATTAAGGGTGGGGTGGGGAGGAGAAAGAGGGAGTGATTACCAAGGGGTCTAAACTTTTAGGGTGATGGCTCTTTTCACTATCTTGATTATGGCGATAATTTTGTGGGTGTATTAATATGTCAAAATGTATCAAAATTATAGGCTTTTAAATATGTGCAGTTATATGTCAACCTTGACAAAGCAGTTAAAAATAAATCAGGGAAATTCATGTGAACTTGTACAATTTTAGTTGACTTCAAGCAGACATCTTGCTGAACATGGGATCTAAGAATAACCACCCTCCACCCCATTCCTTCCTAGCACACATAAGGATAAATGTGAGGGATTTTATCAGAGCTGGACTTCATAAAATTTTGCTTATATGTCTAGAGTTTAAATTAACATTACCAGCTTCAAAAAATTTTTTTCCAAAGAGAAAAATCTCAAAGATAAACATAATTCAAAAGAAAAACGATCATCCCTAAATTTCACATGTAGCATCTTCCAGCCTATTTACTGCTTCTCCTTCTGGACCATAATTAGTAGCAATAGCATCATGTTCTCTCTTTTCCACTATGGCATAAGATCGTTTTTATAAAATGGTCTGGATCTTTTATTAAGATGCTGTGTGACCTCATGATTAAGTTGTTTTTATCTTTTATTCACAATAAAAAACTCAAGATTGGACAGTTTTATCACTGCTTATCCCACATCTAGGGAAAAATCAGCCCCCTGTGTGGCAGCAAGAATAGCTAGTAACTGGTTTTAAGGCTGCAACAGACCTTGCCTGCTAGGGGGCACACCCCTGCTTTAGGAGGACTTAGGATGCGGGAAACTCATACTGTACCATGAATCACTCAAATAAAACAACAAACTGGGCCATGAGAACTTAGAGGAAAATGTATAATTTTGCAGCCTATCCCCATCTGTTCAATCATGTCAGCATTCATGAGTAATGTATTAAATCAAATAGCCTAATGATATTGCTATTCTTAGTTTTGAGTTGATTTCCTTAAAGAATTAGCATTTTGTTTTTCTAAATTCAGAGAATATTAAGAACTGTTCTCTACTTAACTAAATCCAGGATTATGATTTCTTCCTCCTAACAAAGCAGCCCCTCTGCCCTCCACCTATCTGTCAATTCAGTTGCTAAGAAAATAATGCTTTTCAGCTTAGATTGCTTGTGAGCCCTCATGAGCATCTGAGTCTTGCGGCCCCACCTTTCACACAGGAAGAGTCCCTGGTGCCTCGTGCTCCTCAGCTCTCACTGTTGGGCCAAGGAAATAGTTTGTGGTCAGTGGTCACACAGCAACCCCTGGCAAGAGATTATCGCCATTTAGAACCTCAAGTCTCAAAGGCTTATCTCCTCTCTTTTGTTTATTGCTACTGCTGGAGCTTCATCTCAAGTTTGTTGCGGTTATTATTATATTTTAAAGCAACAAAAGTTGCTATTGTCTGGGGTTTTGTTTCTTTCGTTTGTTCTTTCTGTTGCCACATTTCTGTTTTACCAGGAAGACAATGTTTGTATTTATCATCTCCTAAATGTCAGCTTCCCCTGGACCCTGGCTGCTCAGGTAAGTGGAAATTTCCAGTACTAACGTCCCCCACTCTTCTCATCCTTGACTTGGCAGCCAACTGACCTGTCATCCTTCACTCTGCATAAGTTATTTGCAATGTCTAGAACATTTCTGAAAAGTAAAATAATGAAGCCAACATGTTTTTAAAAAGAAAATTTAAGTTGTCCTCTCCACTCCAAAAAGGAAGTATTCAAATGACCTGACCACAAATTATGTTTCCACTCTTTTTTCTGGGTTGAGGGGCATGCTCATAGTATACAGAGGTTCCCAGACCAGGGATCGAACCCACACCACAGCAGTGACCTGAGCTCTAGCAGTGACAACACCAGATTCTTAACCTGCTGAGCCACCAGGGAACTCCTCCGCTTTTTTAAAAGAAAGAATCCCTTTGGGTGGGTGTATTAGCCACAGACACTTAGGCCTCTTCTTCAGAATGTTCTTTCAGAGTCTCCCCTATGGTTTTTATTGGTGTTAATAGAATCAACCACATACTCTTTGCTCAGTAGTTTACTTGGCATTAGTACAACTCTGATTTGATATTTATCTCATAAGGCATTTGGCCAATTACTGAAGAACTATCATTCTGCTGTCATTGCACAAATGCTTTTGGCTGCCTAACTCCAGACTTCTTTAGGAGAGAAATAAATTTCCATCATACTCTGTGGATTAAGATCTCTCAATCCCTGGTCTTAATCCCTGTGAATGTGAGTAAATTTCTGCAGGTGTGATTAGGTTAAGGGTCATGACATGAGATTATTCTCAAATATCTGGGCAGGTTCTAATTGCCATCAGGTGTTTATAAGAGCAAGGCAGAGGGAGATGCGATACACAGGGGAGAAGGCAGTGTGAAGATAAGAACAGACACTGCAGAGATGCAACTACAAGCTAAGGAATGCTGGCCACCGCCAGAAGCCAGAAGAGATAAGGCACATACCCTGTCTTGGAGCCTCCTGCAGGAGGCTGGCCCTACTCACATCTTGATTTCAGCCCAGGGAGACTGATTTCAGACTTCTGAGCTCTAAGACCATGAGAGAATATCTGTTGTTTTAAGCCAAAAACAAAATAACAATCTAAGGACTGTCAGAACAGGAGACACATCCAGGATTTTCTGAAATCTCCATTTCTTGTTAGGGATTTTGTGATGACACACAGGGCAGCATCATTTGTTCACACATGAGCGTCTCAGAATTATCCCAGGTGTATGTAGAACCAGTGACCTCCCTGTATGCCGATACTCCTGACATGTAAGAAATGATATCTGGTATCTCTGAGAACACTGCCAAGCAGACACTTTTTAAGAGATTAACACTGGGTGATAATCTCAGAGGCAGGCTTAACTCACATCCCTAACTTCTCTTTCCCTTCAAAAACAGAAATCAATGGACCTGCCTTTCATTAATTTATCTAAACTTTTCTTGACACTATTTATATGTTCAGCCTGCACAAACTCTTGGGGTAATGAATCTGAGAATCACTGTTTAAGAGGATTCATTGTGTTGCCTGTAGGAAAATAGAAATAGAATAAAGATGAATCATTCAGTCAGAATCATTGTGCTAATGAAAAGGCTCTCTGAGCCTACCCCTGTACTTGTGCCCCTCCTGCAATTACAGAGCATCTGGTCATGCCCAGCCTTGGTGGACAAAAGAAAACATAAGCTCTCAGAAAATGCCAGCTGTATTTTCCACCTTAATCTAAAATTCACACTGAAGCTAAAGTTAATATGTTCAGATGGGCTATACAGGCCCTAGACTTTTTTTTTTAAACAAAGGGCTATATCTGCTGTAGCACAGTGGGTTAAGAATCCAACTACAGTGGCTTAGGTCACTGTAGAGGTACAGGTTCGATCCCTGAACCAGGCAGATCAGTTAAGTGATCCAGCATTGCCGCAGCTGCAGCATAAGTCACAGCTACAGCTTGGATTCAATCCCTGGCCCAGGACTTTTGATATGCCATGTGGCCATTAAAAAAAATAAAAATAAAAATAAAACCCATTGAAATCTTTCTTGGAAAAAAAATTTACTGCCTATGAAGTTGCTTTGTGCTAATTGGTATTTATGGTAAATAAAACATACATAGTTCTTAACAGTTGGAGGATTCAGTCAGTAAAAAAAAGCAAAAATAGGCAAACAAAAAGAAGTTTCCAGTAGATATACTAGATAGGATAACTATGCAGAGATATCAATTAATTAAGAAGAGAGGATTAAACATTTACAATATTTAGCAGAGCTACCCCACCCTACAAGTGCCAAAGTTAAATGGATGGATGGATGGATGGATGGAAGGAAAGAAGATGGATGGACAGATGGATGAATGGATGGACAGAAAGACACAATCTCCACACTTGCTTAGGAATGGAGAGAAAATTTAAAGAGACTCTGTGATTTGATTGTTCTGAATCTGGTAATACTAATGAAGAGATGGTCAGTACCCATAGGTCTGCCACAAGAGGAAGTTCGTATTGGGCACAACATTATTAAAAGTGTTAGTTTGATGTCTCCAAAGACAGACATATGGCCAAAAATCTCATGAAAAGATGCTCAACATCACTAATGATTATAGAAATGCAAATCAAAACTATGAGGTATCACTTCACAACAGTCAGAATGGCCATCATCAAAAAGTCTACAAATAATAAATGCTGGAGGGTGTGTGGAGGAAGCAGAAACTTCCTACACTCTTGGTGGCTATGTCAATCAGTACAACCACTGTGGAGAACAGTATGGCAGTTTATTAAAAAAATAAACATGGAACTACCATATGATCCAGCAATCCCACTCCTGGGCATATAATTTGAAAAGATACATGCACCACTATGTTCACTGCAGCACTATTTACAATAGCCAAGTCGTGGAAGCAACCAAAATGTCCATCAACAGAAGACTGGATAAAGAAGATGTGATACATGTATAAAAATAATGCCATTTGCAGCAACACAGATGGAACTAGAAACTATCATACTAAGTGTAGTGAGTCAGACAGAGAAAGGCAAATATCATATGAGATCACTAATATGTGGAATCTAATAGAAATGATACCATAGAACTTACATAACAGAAGCAGACTCAAAGATTTTAAAACCAAAATTATGCTTACCAAAGGGGAAAGGTGGAGAGGGATAAAATAGGGGGTTGGGATTGATATACACATGCTACTGCATATAGAATACATGGGTAATGGGGGACCTACTATATATAGCACAGGGAAATTTTCTCAGTACTGTGTGGTAACCTATACGGGGAAAAGAATCTGAAAAGGCATGGCTATACGTATATGTGTAACTGATTTACTTTGCTAAGCAGTAGAAACATCTGGGGAGCTTCGAAAAATCTCAATGTTCGGACTGCACCCCAAAACACAGAATCTTTAACCAAAAATCTCTGTTCCTCCTAATCCTTCTTCTTTGTCTTCTCCTCTCTCATACCCACTCCCCTCACCCTGCCAGTCCCAGTTCCCTCCATCTCTTCCATTGTGGTCATTTTTATTTTATTTTGCCTATTCTCCCTATCAGACTATCTCTTTTTATTAATTAATTAATTCATATTTTACTTTCTTTTCAAAAACTTTATTGGAATATAATTGACTTACAACGTTGTGTTAATTCTAGCCATACAGCACAGTAAATCCACCATTAAAAAAGCTCACATTGTTTCTGTCCCAATTATTGGCAAAGTATCATCTCTTCTTTCATTTACTCTTTTTACAAGTGACCTGGAATAGCTGTAGGTAATGGCTTTACTGCTTGGAGTCTAGGGCTTCAACCAGTAAAATGAGAATAACAATACCTACTTGTAGCTTTGCCTTAAAGATTAAGTGAGGCAATGGACATGTAAACAGTGACAATTACTGTTACAAACTCTCACTGTTCTTTGACAGGTCGTTTAGCTACTGCCTCCAACCCACCCACTGAAAGCATCAGGTAACCACTTCCAAATCTTTTCTCCTAATGTTCTGTCTCAGCCTATCTGAAGTTCTACCTCCTTGAAGTCTTTTTATATCTCTCAGCAATCCTTCCCCACTTTGGGATTCCTAAGGACATTTTTCTCCTCCGTAGTTGGTCTGGAATTGTCTCCTCATTTTACTATGTTGTTAAGCATTGTCTCTGTTTAGGTCTATTGCAAATTCTGAGATCAGGTGTTTGGTTGTGTCATCCTTGTGTACCCATGGCTGCACATGCAGAGACCACTTACTGTGTTGAATTGAGTAATCATTCACATCTAGAGACATCCAGTAGATTGACTGCAAGCGCCATGTGGGCAGGGTCCTGAGTATAAGATTCATCTAAATCCCCTAGGACGTGGAACAATACCTAATACATAATAGGTGCCTTGAATTAGTGTGCTAGGGCTCCCATAACAAAGTATCACAGACTGGGTGACTTAAACAACAGCAACTCATTTTCTCTCATTTCTAAAGTTGAGCGTCCTAGATCAAGTTGTTGGCAGGGTTTGTTTCTTCCAAGACCCTCTTCGTTTGTAGATGGCCTTCCCTCCTTGTGTCTGCGTCTTAGTCTCTCCTTATAACGACATCAGTCATCCTGGATTAAGGCCCACCTTAATGACCTCATTTTCACTTAATTACTTCTTTAAAGACCCTTTTTCCAAATACAATCACATGTTTAGGTGCTGGGTATTTGTTAAGAACTTAGGGATTTGGGGGTTTAGTAGGACACAATTTAGCCCCTAATAGTGCTTAATAAATATTTGTTGAATGAATGAATAAATGAATAAACTGTATGCTGTCATGTCCTCACCACCTAATCTGGTGTCACTGATTAGTGTGGTATGACATTTGTTAAGCAACTATTATCTTCCTATCATAGGTGGTTGGGGTAGGAAGACAAATAGGCCATGGTTTCTGCCTGAAGGGACTTATATTTTAATGGATGAAACCACTGCCCACAATTTCAACAAATGGAAAATAAACTAAGTTAAAAGTATGCACAGGGGGATATGTAAGACAGAGAGAACCATCTGACCCAGCAGGAGTTTCAAAGGAGGCTTCCTTGAAGATACAGTTTCTGGAGTGTTAAAAGATGAATGAGAATGTTACAGGAAAGATAAGGAATTGATTTTAAAATTAAATATGACACTGTACACAGAGGGGTAGATGGGTTTAAGGCAGGGTACTGTTAGAGGCATAGAGAAGAATAAAGAGATGATTATCGTAGTCCAGGTGAGAGATGAAGAGGGTAGGAATTTGGTCACTGCAAAGAAATCAGCAGGTTTGAGAAATGTTTAAAGGGTAAAATCTACATGCCTTATTGGTTAACTGAATATGAAGGTGATAGAGAGTAGACCTGTGGGCGAGCTCAGAGGGAAGGAGGAGTGTGGAAGAATTGGTGGCCATGTTTTAAAACCACTACAATCAGCAGCACATGGGAAGTTATGAGAAATACAGATTCTTAGGGTCCACCCTAGATCCACTATCCCAGACTCCCTGGGAGTGGGCCCCCAGAACTTATGTTTTAACAAGCCCTACAGGTGACTCTGACACCTGCTAAGAGGACCCACTCCAAGGACAAGAAACCTTCACCTTGTATCCAGGAAGAAATATTTCCTCACCTTAGTTTCTTTCTAATAACTCTTTGAACTATTTATCCTCCTGTCCTTGCTGAGTATCTCAAAACCAATCAGGTGAAGGGTGGGAGAAACTGGGTGGTAGGGTTTTATATATATGTGTGTGTGAGTATGTGCTGGTAAAAGAGTTGGGGGAAATGCTCAAGTACAAAGGATCTCTATGTATCAAAAGAATTTCTGAAATCTGGCATCCATTGTCTATATAATCAAATTTAATATAAGCCCAAGCTCTGGAAAATCATTTCCTAGTAAGATCACCAATTGAAAGAAAATGTAAGCATATCAAAGAAAAGGCTTCCAGTTTAGGGAGCAAGATTTGGAAAGCACAATTTTTTTTTTTTTTTGGATCATTCAATATGTTACTCATGCCCACTAAAAGAGAGAATGCATTAAAATAACTGGTCAATATCCCAGTCGATATTTTAGTGGAACCCCCATGGTGGAATCAATAATGGTGGCCCTAATGCAATGACCTTTGGAGCTCAGAACTCTGCTGTCTCACTGGTTATTTCCAAGTGACTTAATAAAAAATGTTCAGGTGCAAAACCAAATGGTTCGATTCCTGGAAAATCATTAGTAGTTAAGTAATTAAACAATCACTCACTTATTAACTTTTCCAGGTACTTGGGTCACGCTTGACAACACCAAGATTGCCTAGTAATTATATAAATCATTCCTTAGTAGTTACCCCAAAAATATATTTTCATGAGGAAAAGATAACTTTCAAACTATGAGGAGTGGAAATAGGGTGCTAAATTCTCCCAAGGACAACGGCTGATTCAGAACATATGTCTGGAGCAAATAGCATGGAGTGATGCAAACAGCAGTGTATTATTTGAAATTTCAATAAGTGTGAGCATTTCATAATCATAAATAAAATGATTTTCTTTTTAAAATAATATTTAAAAAGAAAGAAAAGATCTTCATGGAGAAAAAGTACCGGTGTCAAAGTCAGATTCAGTTCCCGATTTTGCAACTTACTAGCTGTGTGACCTTGGGCATGCTACTTAGCTGCACTACGTTTCTATGTTCTTATCTTTAAAATAGAAGTGCTTAGCTCAGATATATGCTGTCATATCTAAAGAACTAATACATGTAAATCACTTAGCACAATACTTGTCCAGATGAGTACTCAATAATACTAGCTTTTTGTTGCTATTTCTAGCTTTGGACTCAGCTCAAATCAGAGTTCAAAGTCCAGCTCTTCTACTTATTAGCTATATGTTTCAGGGCCAATAATTTCACCTCTATAAGACTAGCTTGTTGGTTATCTTTCAAAAGATATAAAACAAGGACAAGAATTATCTATCATATAAGATGCTGGAGGACACAGAGTAGGCATGCAACAAATGATGACTCTTTTACATTAGCTCTTCAGAATGGATTTTATCTTCTCTATCATTTTTTCTCAGACATCGTGACCCCCCCCCGCCGCCATTACTTAGACTCAGTTCAATTCTCAGTCTACACTGGGACTAGCCGAGGACCCCTCTCGTTTTTTTGTTTTTTAAAGATGGTTATTCATTTTATGTGTTTGTGGAAAGATATCTTACATTGCTTGCCCTCAAACTTGCCAGGAACCACAGCATGGGAATTCCAAAATCCATTGGGGAAAAAGACAAGAGTCATGCCTTTAATTGAGAGAACCAAAATGATCTCAGACACATTTTCTAGATGTTTGCCCATTTTTAACACATCCCCTTGTCTTATTAGAGTGAATTATTAGCCATCTGGCATCCATCCAAGCCTCAAATTCAGTCAGGCACAAGCAATGAAACAATATCATGAGAAAGGACAGGAGTGACATAAAAATACAAAACATGAAAGAAAATGTGCTTAGACATGACCATGTTTTTGTTCATTTGTCTTAATCTCTCCATGACAAAAAGACAATATAAAAAATTACATGTCAGGAGTTCTAGTCATGGCTCAGTGATAACCATGAGGACACAGGTTCAATCCCTGGCTTTGCTCAGTGGGTTAAGGATCCAGCATTACCATGAGCTGTTGTGTAGGTTGCAGATGCGGCTGGGATCCCGCATTGCTGTGGCTGTGGTGTAGGCTGGCAGCTGCAGCTCTGATTCAACCCCTAGCTTGGGAACTTCCATATGCCATGAGTGCAGCCCTAAAAATACACACACACAAAAATTACATGTCAAATGATATATGGAAAAATATTTGCAATAGGTACAGCAAAATGCTCGTGCTCTTAGTATATAAAGAGAATTTGTAAATCATTACTATGAAAAAGACTAATATCTCAAAAGAAAAAAAAATAGGCAAAGGATATGATCAGAATGGTCACAAAAGAAGACATACAAAGAGTAAGTAAACAGATGGAAAACAATCACATTAGTAACAATAAAAGTAAATTTCATTAGATACACAAAGGTTTTATAAACTGAGGATTCCTAGTATTGTTAGGGTATGGGAAAATGGTACTTTAATGTTGACAGACCTTTTAGAAGGGCAGCATGTATTTGGAAATATGTATCAAAAATTTAGCATGTATATCATTTGATGTAGTAATTCCACTTTTAGGAATGTATTCCAAAATAAACAGAGAAGATATATGTAAAAGGATGTTTGTTACACAACTGTTGATAATGGGGGGAAAAAAAACTGAAACAACCTAAAAAATATCAATAAGTCACTGGTTAAAAATAAAGATGAATCAATTGTTTATTCATACAAGATAAAATATATTTCCACTTAATATACTGTAGAATTATATCTCTTAACATGGAAATCAGCCCACTGCATGGAGGATAAAGAGAAGCAATCCAGGCAGAGAAACCAGTTTGTGCAAAGCCTGTAAAGGGAAGGGCTCCTCGTCCATATGTGGCTGCACAATCGACTTCACCTTTCTGAGAATTTGTGCCCTGAGTTAAGGTCAGGAGTGAAACTCTGCTAGGCAGGGCCCCTCCCTGTCTTGTTCACTGCCATATGCCAAATGCCTTGCACACCCCTGCGTTGCACAGACAGATGCCTTGCACAATAAATGTCTGTGAACTTGAATGGCATGCCATTTCTATAAAGGTTTTCAGTGTGGGTACAGAAGGATATATGGAAGGATGTTTGTCAAAGGTTAACAGAATCTCTAGGTAGAAGGATTTACGGTGATGCTTACTTTCTTCCTTACTTTCAGGTATCGTTTGAAATGTCAACAATAAGCCTAAGTCATTTTCATAATTAAAAGACAGGTAATCATATTATTGTTACTCAAAAACTTCAAACAGAAAAAAAAAGGGGGGTCTGAAGGCTGAACGAAGCCACACTGCTGGTGATCAGACTCAGATATGTATGATTTACTTCTTGCAAGCAGCCCCTTACTCTGCCATTAGAGGCTGCGAATGAGGCAGCCACAACTCACTGTCAGTGGTGGCAAGAGCAGTAACACAACCCCGGAGTCAGCAAATACATCTGCTGGGTGCTCAGAGAGACTGTCCAGCCTGGCAGTTCTGGCTGCCCCTCTGCAGAAGGGTGTGTTTCCCTTTTTGTCCACCACCTACTAGCAGTATACCTCTTCACCTTGAATACCTGACTCAAATCTCACCTCCTCTGGGAACTTCCCCATCCTGGCACTTCTCTGTGTCCCCCACACACACTCACTCTAATCCTCTTGTGTTCTCTACTTGGCTCTAAATAATCCCTTGGGCTCTAAATGATCTATTTTTTTGCCTAGATCCTCCATTCACATGAACCTCTGAAAAGCAGGAAGCATACTTTATCCAGCTGCCATTTCCAGACCCGGCATATCATCAGAGACATAGCAGAAGCTCAATAAATGCTTGTGAACAAACCAGCAGGTAGTGGCTGCTTTCTCCTGAGCTTTGCCATATAGCTGTTAACGAATCCTAGGAAAGCCCCCACACTCCCAAGTGCTCCTGCAACCGGCTTAGCCTGGCAGCTGCCCCAGCTTGGCCAGGCCCTCAGCATACACCCATTCACAAGGGGCAGCCAGGTTTGAGGGATGGAGGGGATGTGCCTCCCAAATATCATGCAGGCTATGGAATGCTGCCCTTGTGTGTCCTTGTACTTCCTTATACCCTCCTGTGTTCAAAAACAACAACAACAAGATGGGCCACCAGTGGAAAGTCACGTATCTAGGCCCCAAAGCTACCTGAAGGGAAGACAGTATTCCTTCAACCCATGTTTTACTGATAGGTGGTGAACACAATGCCTCTTTCATCACACTGACCCTAACCACACAGAAATTCCTCATTCATGAAAGGGCTCTGGGCCGCCCAGCACTTCCACAGTTTCCCACCAAACCCCTCAGCCATGGGCTTCCAGGTGGGTTTATGCCCAAGAAGCACCAGGCAGCCAAAGATATATACATGTCACCAGAACAAAGAGGAATAAAGAAAACTGAGACATGACATGTGCTGACAGATTGGCAATGTTTTTATCTGATTCTGTGAGTTCTTTTCCCAGGTTTAGCAGGAATGCAAACACTAAGCTATTTCCCCTGAGCTGAACTTTGTAAATGGTGCTGCCTTAGAATCAGAAATGTGGGAAGTGATCATGTCTCCACTAACAATAAGAACACTGTTACAACAGGGTCCTTCCACAATTTCAAAAGGCTGACAGGGTTCGGAGCAAGGTTCTCAAAAAGTACACGGGTGACATTCAGCTTCCAGAGCATTCTCTCCATCTCCCACTTCCATGTGTATGAGATGCTTTAATTCTGCATCTATATTTTATGGAAATAATCCAAAATATGGGAAGGGGAGTCTTGCTTTATTTATATATGAAGAGAAGCAAAGAAGGAAGTGAGGGAGGGAGGAAGGCTGGGCCTAAAAGCTTACTATTGTGAGATATTTAAATAATTGATGGAATTCTCCTACACAGAATATCATTAATCCATTCAAATGGTTTTTGGAGAGTGTGCAACAATATGAAAAATTCTCACTATATGACTTTATGAGGAAATGCAGAATACTAATACTATAACTATGCAAATTTGAGAAAGACAGAAAAGTATAAAGACAAAAGGAAAACAAAAAATTAATAATTCAATCACTCACAGAATTACTATTAACTACTACTAACATGAATGTATTCTTCCAGTCATTTTTCTGGTCATGTATGTACGCATATACACAAATGCATATTTTAATAAAATAAAATAGAGATCTCATGCTGTACACTTATTTCTATATCCTACTTTTATTATATAGTATTTATTCATGAGAATTAAATAGTCTTTAAAAATATGATTTTCAGTGAGTTCTCATGATGGCTTAGCAGGTTAAGAACACAACTAGTATCCATGAGGATGCGGGTTCAATCCCTGGCTTCAATCTGTGGGTTAAAGGATCTAGTATTGCTGTGGGTTAAAGGATCTGTGGGTTAAAAGATCTGGCTGTGGTGTAGGCTGGCAGCTGCAGCTCTGATTTGACCCCTTGCCTGGGAACTTCCATATGCTGCAGGTGAGGCCCTAAAAAGAAATTTTATATATATATATATATATATATATATATGATTTTCAAAACCTGCGGAAAAGTCTATCATGTGAACATCCCACAATTCATTAGGTTGAACCACACTATGAGCTGTTCTGTGGGTCAGCATTTGTCAGCTATCAGTAATCCCATATGGTTCAATTTAATATTTATCTAATTCCAATTCGGAGAACTTGGGTTATGTTAATTACTCACAATGGAGTCAGTTTAAATAAGTATTTAGTGCCTCTTAATTTATTCTATATGGATGAAATTTCTAGAAGCACATTTTTAAGGTTCCTCAGATATTTTTCTACATTGTCCTTCAGGAAATTAGTACCAATCTGCATTCCCATAGTAGTGTTTTAACTGCCCTCCAAATGGAAGAAACTTTTAATAGTTTCCTTTTAACACATAATAATTTTTTAAATTGCCATTTTTTCTTTCTTTCTATTTAAGAGAACCATCTCCCCAGAATAGTTGCAAATAATTTATCTCACAAAGATTGTTAGTACTGAGAAAAAAATATTTCCTGTTAGTACAGGAGAGAAAGAGTATGATTGCCTTTACACGAGGCTTGGGTGTCCTTGGTATCTGGCTATGGCCAGTGATGCCTCCATATCTGCCAAAGTAGCTCTACACCCTAGTCAGCATCTATTTTACTAGAGAAACCTGACATACTAGCTGTCAAAAAATCATATGGTGACACAGTACTGGGTGATGGGTAAAGTTTAGGGGATCAGAAATTATAAAAAGATGAGAGGCAGATAATTTAGAGGGTGTCCTCCTAAGGGGGAATTTCTACTCACTCCTTCTATTGCAACCGGAAAATAATTAACTTGTTCAGATAAATATCCTTGCAGAAGTAATAAGTAAATCCTTGGCCATTCTGGCCATCTCTCTCAAAAAAAGAGAGGCCTACAGATGCTTAAAGGGCCCAATTACAGCCTGAAGGCTGCTGGGACCTCCGTAAAGAGAACTGAAAGAGTGACTCTGTTCTCCAGAAAACAACCTAAAGAAAAGGCAGAAATCTCTAGCCAAAGTGACTTCAGGCCAACTAAAACATTAAGCTGGATAAAAATATGAAGACTTCTCAAGGGGAGGCTCCATAGTGAGCAACTGCAAAAGCTTCTTTGAGTCATGGCAAGTCCCTGGTTCCCAATAAAATTCTAGACCCTCCAAGTTTGCCTGGCTGGGGACTCCTCTAGGCAGAGAACCACAGCGCTCTCCTGGAGCCTTTCAAAGACCTTTTCACAGATGGCCATGTCCCCACCAGCAGCAAGTACACCATCAGGAGAGATGCTTAAACCAGTAAACCAGCTTGGTCCACCTCATGAATGCACCCAAATGTAATTTTACTTTTCCAAGCTCATGGGCTATAAGGACATTCAGCTTCAATAATTTACTTTCTCACATCACCAGCAACTAAGTTTTATACTTGTCAAAGATTAATGAATTGTTTTTGAGCTGTGGGCCAGGGTTTGGAAATGACCCTAGTCCCTGTACAGTTCCCTCCCTGTCAGCCTCTTAGATTCCTGTTCTGTCCAGATTGCCACAGGGTAATCAGCAATAAGACAGGTTGGAGACATAAAATGGGCTCTGAAGCATCTACATTTAAAAAAAATCAAAAAGTTAGCTTTCCTTTCTCTTAAAAATTTTCCTCCTTCTGCTTATGATTTAGAAGTCATGCATGTAGAACTAATATATAAGCCGTACAGAATTCCTCAATTATATATAATAACTTTTCCTTTCACACTTTCTCTTCATGTAGAAGTTTAAACTAGTGGTTCTTCTTTCCATAAATACTTCTTTGGGTATCTAACATATCTCCATAAATAAATATTTCCCACCATCATCACTGGATTCATGTATATTAGTATTACTTTCTCTCTCCCCATTCTAGAGTCAGTATTAGAGAACTTCATCCAAGATGATATTTGGGGGGCTAGAGTTCCTAAAAGAACCACTTAAATTCTTAGAGAACATCAGTGGGCTAATACCTATTTTCAGAAGCCTTGGATGAATTTTTCCCTCATCTATTCTCTAATGTTATATCTCAGAATTCATCCCAGGCCCCTCAAATATTAATAATGAGTTTGAAGCTGAATTCTGTCAGAAGTATATATTATATTTTATGTTATGCTTAGCCTGTTTACATAGTTTTGTGGTGATTTTTACATGGTAGAGCTTAACTGGGTTTGTATTCTCTTCCAAATATAATCTAAGCACCAAATTTTGAAATGTCATGGGAAATGGGCAGATCATAGTTTTTCCATTTTAGAAAAGAAATTAGTTTTATTGTAAATTATGTTTCCACTTCTAATATGAACAAGAAATCTCCTACCATACCCTAGCCCACAATAGATAATTATAAAGCATGGATAAAATACATAACAAAAATGAAATATCAAAAAGTCCTAGGGAGTAAACTTAGGCATTCAATTTCTAGATAGGAGCTGAGATTTCATAGAAGGGATTGGTACAAGTGAATTAAAAGTGTGTATGCCTTCTGTCTAAAGGCAGGATGAAGTTAATGTCGTGCAGGGAAACAAAATCTTTAATAGAAAAATCAAGTATATTTTGAAGAAAAGCACCAAGGAACAAAATCTAGGGAAACCACAGCTACTGAAAAGTGAATGGAAATTCCCTACAAGGAATGATTTAGAGAGGGAGAGACCCAGATGTGTACACACCATCTTCCAAAGTACCTGGATAATCCCTGAATCATACATGCATATGGTAGATCCAAAGGACATCATCAAAGAAAAAAAAAAAAAAAAAACCTAAAGTTCGAGATATCATACAAGAGACAAAGGTGAATCATACCAAATATACAAAGAACATATACTCATCCTTCTTAAACTTTGCCAAGAGACTGAAGAAGGAAAATTCCCAAAAACATTGTATGAAGTCACCATCACCCTAATACCAAAACCAGACAAAGATACTACCAAAAAAGAAAATCATAGACTTTAATGAATATAGATGCAAAAAAATCTTAACAAAATTTAAGCCAACAAAATTCAACAACACATAAAAAAAATCATACACCACAACCAAGTGGGATTCATCCCAAGTTGACAGGATGGTTCAACATACACAAATCAATCAACATCATGTACCACATTAACAAAAGAAAAGTCAAAAACTATATCATCACCTCAATAGACGCAGGAAAAGCATTTAACAAAACCTGGCATCCATTCATTTTAAAAACTCTTACCAAAGTGGGTACAAAGGGAACATAACAGAATTAAAGCCATTTATGACAAACCTACAGCCAATATTACACTCAATGTGGAAAAGCTTAAAGCCTTTCTGCTAAAATCTGGAATGGGACAAGGATCACCACTCTTACCACTTTTATTCAACACAGTATTTTAAGTCCTAGCCACAGCAATTGGACAAACAAAAGAAATAAAAGTATCCAACTTGGAAGAGAAGAGGTAAAATTGTCACTGTATGCAGATGACATGATACTATATATAGAAAACCCTAAGGACTCAACCCAAAAACTACTCAAACTGATCAGTGTATTCAGCAAAGTAGCAGGATACAAGATTAACGTTCAGAAATTGGTCACATTTCTGTACACTAACAATGAAATATTAGAAAAGAAATATTTAAAAATACCTTCTAAAATCTCATCCCACAAAATTAAATACTTAGGAATAAACCTGACCAAGGAGTGAAAGGCGTATATACTGAGAACCATAAAACATTGATCAAAGAAATTAAAGAGGATTCAAAGAAATGGAAAGATATTTCATGCTCCTAGCTTGGAAAAATTAATATTGTAAAAATGGCCATACTACTCAAAGCAATCTACAGATTCAATGCAATCTCTATCAAATTACCTGTGATATTTTTCTCAGAACTAGAACAAACAATCCAAAAATTTATATGGAACCAAAGCAATATTTAGGAAACAAGCAGGAGGCATAACACTCCCAGACTTCAGGCTATACTACAAAGCCACAGTAAAAGAGACAGTGTGGTACTGGTACCAGGACAGACATACAGACCAATGGAACAGAATAGAGAACCCAGATACTACAGTCAATTAATCAATAATGGGGGGAAAAGCAGTTTTTTCAGCAAGTGGTGCTGGGAAAACTGGACAGATGCATGTTAAGTCAATGAAACTGGAATACACCCTCACCCCATGCACAAAAATAAACTGAAAATGATGTAAAGACTTAAACATAAGACAAGACACCATAAAACTCCTAGAAGAGGACGTAGGCAAAACATTCTCTGACATCAACCATACAAATGTTTTCTTAAGCCAGTCTACCAAGGCAATAGAGATAAAAACAAAAATAAACCAATGGGATCTAATCAAACTTACAAGATTTTGCACATCAAAGGAAACCATTAAAAGAAAAAACAAAAAGACAACATATAGAATGGTAGAAATAGTTGCAAATGATGCAAGTGACAAGGGCTTCATCTCCAAAATATATATACAAATCAACAGCAAAAAAAAAAAAAAAATTAAAAACCCAATCAAAAAATGGACAGACAACCTACATAGACATTTCTCCAAAGAAGACATAGGGATAGTCAACAGGTACATGAAAAAATGCTCAATATCACTAATTATTAGAGAAATTAAAATCAAAACTACAATGAGGTACCACCTTACACTGGTTAGAATGGCCATCATTAGTAAAACTATGAATAAAAAATGCTGGAGAGCGTGTAGAGAAAAGGGAACCCTCCTACACTGTTGGTGGGAATGTAAATTGGTATAACCACTATGGAAAACTATATGGAGGTTCCTCAGAAAACTAAATGGAGAACTACCATATGATCCAGCAATCCCACTCCTGGGCATATATCCAGTCAAAACTTTCATTCAAAACATACCACAATGTTCACTGAAGCACTGTTCAAAATAGCCAAGACATGGAAACAATCTCAATGTCCATTGATAGATGAATGGATTAAGAGGATGTATTACACATATAAATGGAATATACTAAGCCATAAAAAAAAACCAACACATGTGTTATGTGTCATTTGCAATAACATGGATGCAACTAGAGATTCTCATGCAAAGTGAAGTCAGAAAGAGAAAGACAAATACCATATGATATCACTTATATGTGGAATCTAAAATATGGCACAGGCAAACCAATCTACACAACAGAAACAGACTTATAGACATGGAGAACAGACTCGTGGTTGCTGAGGGGGAGGGGGAGGGAGTGGGATGGACTGGGAGTTTGAGGTTAGTAGATGCCAACTATTACATGTAGAATGGATGAGCAATGAGGTCATGCTGTACAGCACAGGGAACTATGTCCAATCTCTAGTGATTGAACATGATAGAAAATGATATGAGAAAAAGTATATATACACATAGACATATATATATGAATGACTGGGTCACTTTGCTATATAACAGAAATTGACAGAACATTATAAATCAACTATAATTTTTTTTTTTTCCTTTTTGGGACCTGTGGCATATGGAAGTTCCCAGGCTAGGGGTCAAATTGGAGCTGCAGCTGCCAGCCTACACCACAGCCACAGCAACGCAGGATCCAAACTATATTTGTGAACTACATCACAGCTCAGGACAACACCGGATCCTTAACTCACTGAGTCCAGAGACTGAATCCGCATCCTTGTGGATAATAGTCTGGTTTATTGTGGCTCAGTGGTAATGAACCAGAACTCTGTCTAGTCACTTATGATGAAACACGTGATGTGAGAAAAAAGAATGTATACATATGTGTGTAACTGGGTCACCATGCTGTACAGTAGAAAAAAATATACATGTAAATAAACGATAAAGATAAATGAATAAATAAAATAAAAATTAAAAAAAACTAAAGTTTGAGCTATTGTACAAGAGACAATGTTTGCAGTTTGAGTCATCAAATTAATTACATGCTGAAGCAAAACATCAACAATCTTCAGAAGATATAATAGTCTTCAGAATATGTACAACCAATCATTCACAATGTCTATGGTATAATCCAAAAATTCTAACTATATAAAGAAACTATACTCAACAAAATAAAGAAAAGTATTATCCCAATAAATGAAAAGCAGGAAATCTCTGCTGAGAAAGGAAAAAATATTTCTTAAAAAGAGCTAAATTGAGAACTATATAGAAACACTACAACTTAAAAACACCATAACTAAAATTTAAAAATTCAGAACCTGCATTCTGTTTTCCATAGTGGTTGTACCAGCTTATGTTCCCACCAGCAGTGTGGGAGAGTTCCGTTTCCTCTATATGCTCTCCAGGATTTGTTATTTGTAGACTTATTAATGATGACCATTCTGACCTGTGTGAGGTGTATGAGTTGTTTGCATATTTTGGAGATTAAGCCCTTTTCAGCTGCATCATTTGCAGATATTTCCTCCCATTCTGAAGTTTGTCTTTTCAATTTTTTTATGGTTTCCTTTGCTGTGCAAAAGCTTGTAAGTTTGATTAGGTCCCACTTGTTTATTTTTTTTGTTTGTTTCTACTGCCTTGGGAGACTGACCTAATAAAACATTTGTACAATTTATATCAAAGAATGTTTTGCCTATGTTCTCTTCTAGGAGTTTTCTGGTATCATGTCTTATGTTTAAGTTGTTAAGCCATTTCGAGTTTATTTTTGTGCACAATGTAAGGGTGTGTTCTAATTTCATTGATTTACATGAAGCTGTCCAATTTTCCCAGTACCACTTGCTGAAGAGTGTCTTTTCCCATTTCATATTCTTGCCTCCTTTGTTGAAGATTAATTGCCAATAGGTGTGTAGGTTTATTTCTGGGCTCTCTATGCTGTTCCATTGACCCATATGTCTGGTTTTGTACCAAATACCAAACTGTTTTGATTACTGTGGCTTTGTAGTATTGTCTGAAGTGTAGGACAGTTATGCCTTCTGCTTCATTTTTTTTTTCCTTAGGATTGCTTTGGCAATTCTGGGTCTTTTATGTTTTCATACAAAATTTTGGATTATTTGTTCTATGAACAATCTGTGAACAAGTATTTTTTTCTGATTATAAGCATAATACAAAAATAAAATAAAATAAAATTTAAAAATTCATAGAATGTGCTTAATATTAGGATGGAAAATACAGAAGAAATAGTCAGTAAAGTTGAAGACAGATACGTAGAAATGATCCAATCTAAAAGACAGATAAGAAAAAGAGTGGGGAAAACGAAACAGATGCTCATGAACCCACGGACCTAAAGAAGACTAATAAAAGGTCCAGTATAAGTATAACTGGAGTCTCATGAGGAGGAGACAAAATAAGCATTAAAAAATATTAAAGTTATCATTGTTGAAAATATTCCATATATGGTATAAGACTTAACATTACTGATCCAAGAAGCTCAGTGAACTTCAAATAGGAAAACTATGCCCAGTTTTGTTATAGTCACATTGCTAAAAACCAAACCAAGGAAAAAGAAAATCTTGAAAACAGTCAGATAAAAGCATATTCCACACAGAACTATGATGTCAATTCAAAGACTTTTCATTGGATATTATAGAAGACAGTAGAGAGTGTAACAAACAAACAAAACATTAATTCTAAATTGAGTATCCAGTGAAAATATTTTTTTAAGAATAAAGACAGACATTTTCATATAAAATAAATTCAAGAGAATTTATCGTCAACTGATCCGCACTACAAGAAAAGCTAAACTTTACAAAAAGGAATATAAAACATCAAAAATGGCTTACATCTGGTTAAATGAGTAAATATAAAAGACATTTTCCCTTTATTTGAAATACATGAGTATTTGCAAAAAACATATATATTGTCTAATGTCTCATAATGTATGTTGATAATACATGTAATAACAATAGCACAAAGGATAGGGAGGCAGAAAATAAGTCACGCAGTTGTAAGGTTTCTACATTTTACATGAAGTGTCAGAATATTAATTCTAAGTAATAGACTATGAAGAGTCACATACAGCCATACCTTGTTTTTTTGTGCTGCACAGATACTGCATTTTTCACACATTGAAGCTTTGTGACAACACTGCACAGAGCAAGTCTATCGGTGCCATTCTCCAACAATATTTGCTCACTTCATGTCTCTATGTCACATTTTGTTAATTTTCCCAAAATTTCAAACTTTTTCATTATTATTACATTTGTTACCATGACCTGTGATCAGTGGTCTTGATGTTACTATTTCAAAAATATTATGACTTGATGAAAGCTCAGCTTAATGGTTAGCATTAAGATATGTTTAATTAAGGTATGTACATTGTTTTCTTAGACATAATGCTACTGCATAGCTTATACTACACTACAATATACTACAAACATAACTTTAACATGTACTGGGAGACAAAAAATTCATGTGACTTGCTTTATTGTGTTATTTTCTTTATGGCAGTGGTCTGGAAACAAACCTGCAATATCTTCAAGTATGCCTGTATGGATGTTATAATCTCTCAAATAACTGATAGAAACAATGTGAAGGAGCACAATCCGAAAATACAATATAGAAATGTTTTAAGACAATTCAAGTACTGCTAAAGGAGAAAATGAACAGAGAAACAGCAATAAAACAAAAAATAACAAAATGGTAGACCAAAATCCAACCATATTAATAGCTTCATATTAATTGTTTACAGACTAAACGGAGATCATCAAAATGGGAAAAGAGAGACAGACCCAGTTACTGGAGATGTCGTTGAAATATTAGGGTAAGAAACAAAAGAGAATCTATCCAAACCACAAAACAAAAATAAAGCAAAATAAACATTAGAATTATGAGGAAAACTTGACAGATCTCCATAAAAGCCTGTGTTTGAGAAAACAGTCCCTGACAATTTTTTGAACTTTATTGTTCAGAAGACATGATTCATTGATTTTATCCAGATGCTAAGATAATTTTCTCCATTTGACCTACCTCCAACAACATATAATTAATTATTCCATGTAGAAGTAAGACATCACTAGTCTTATTCCCTTTCTCCTAACTCCTCTTTGGGCAAACATGTTGCTCTTCTTCTCCCCAAGCCTGATCATCAGGCAAGGTGTGTGCACCCCTTGTGTTACACACATTCTCAAAAATTCTTGACCCCAGCACAAACTCTTTACTTGAACATTACAATCTTAGTTGCATCTTAAGAGGAGTAGGAAAGCTGGTCTCTGATTATGAACTAAATTATGTCAATTATATTCATTTTCATGATCTGTTTTACAGTTTTCCAAGTAGCTGGAAGTTTAACATCCTCTAATTGACAATCACTTTTTCTTTTGCTCACACAATTAATTGGATGTGATTTCCACTAAATTCTCTTCTGTTGAAACAATCCCTGACTCCAAGATGACGCCAATGTGGATTAACAACTTATCTGTTATTACTACAGTGAATTGAGCATGGCAATCTAAATGTAAAAGTCAGCTTCTGAGGAGACACTAAAACCTTAAAATGGGACATGAAGGATATGAGCTTTATCACATGGCAGGCATAAATAATGAATTAAGCTCATACCGTTGCATGGAGCTATATGCCCAGAGTTGTTCCCAAGCACAATGGCTAAATGAAATGTCTCCCCTTCTGTTTTGGAAAGATGAGATGAAAGTATGTTGAGGGATGAGAGTGGTGTGATAACCATGGTGGCCATATAAAAGTCAAACATGAGGGGAAAATATCAAATAGGGAAGAACAGTGAAAGTGAAAATATTAAATTCCCACTTTTTTCCTCTTTCTGAGTCTCTTTCTGTCTCTATCTTTCTCTTCATTTCCCATGCCTTGCCCATTCTGATCCTGACTGCTCAGAAGTAAACTGTATTAACATTTTCTTGGTTAGGCTTCCAGAAATTTCTGTGCATGTGTGTGTTATCCAACTTCCCCTTGCCTTTTAAAGATAAACTTAAAAAAAAAAAATTAGATGTACAGAAAAGTTACAGAGAATTCCCATATACCTTTCATCTAGGTATACTTATCATTAACATTTTATGTAGTCATGATACATTTATCAAAACTAAAAAATTAACATTGATTCATTACTATTAATTGAACTACTGACCTGTCTGAGACTGCACTCATTTTTTTCACTAACGTCATTTTTACTGTTCCAAGAGTCCATCAGAGTCTGCATTGCATTAAGTGGTCATCTCTTAGTCTTTATTTTCTCGATCTTTCTTTCTGTCATTACCTGGGCGGTTTTGAGGAGTGTTGGTCAGATATTGTGTAAAATGTCTCTCAATTTGGATTTGCCTGGTGTTTTTCTCATGCTTACACTGGTGTGATCAGGTTTGGGAGAACACCCCAGAAGTGAAGTGCCCTTCTCACCACATCTATCAGCGGGTATCAACACGGCTTATCGCTAGTGATACGAATGCTGCCCACTTGGCTAAGATCATGTCTATCAGTTTCCTCCTCTGTAACATTAGCCTTTTTCCCTTTCCATATTCCATTCTCTGGAAGCAGGTCACTAAGTCCCGCCTGCACTCAGGGCGAAGAGAATTAAGCTCCATCTCCAGAGGAGGTGATACCTACATACATTATTTGGAAATCTTCAGAAGGGAAAAATATTTCCTTATTTATTTATTTATATCAGTATGGACTCATGGTACCTTGGATTACCATTTGATACCATGCCAGTCTTCTTAATATAGATAAAATAATGTGAATGATTCTGAAACTTTCTGAATCACATAATCCATAATTTCCACATCAGCCTCAACAGTTCTATTTCATTCTACTATATAAAATTACACTGTAAAGATATTTCATGTTTTCCTTATTTAGTCCTATTTTGTAAGATATTAAGTTGGTTTAATTTTTATGCTTGTCCAAACAATCCTCAGTGATATTTCTATGTATATCTTTGTGTACAGCAGATCTATATCAATAAGATAAATTCCTAAAAATGGAATTGCTGAGTCAAATGGATGTGCTTTTTCCAATGTGATAGATACTGCCTGATTGTTTTCCAAAAGAGCTGCACCACTGATACTCATGATGGGCTTTCAATAGGTCACTGCACTTGTAGCAGGGGACCTGCTTTCTATGACTGTGATGCATGGCCACCTTTCCTAATTACAGCAGGATGCTATCTTCATATTTCTTGCTATGGACACATTAACCTGTAGATGTGGGACCTAAGTTTTAGTTTTAGATATTGACTAGATGTTCTGCAGGGCAAGAAATTGACAGACTGCAGCCACAGAAATAAAGGGGGAAATAACCTGAGGCTTGCTCTAATGTGGCAGCAGAAAATAAAAACCAAGAAAAAAAAATGATCAGGAGGAAAACACAACACACACACACACACACACACACACACACACACACACACACAACCAGAGAGAGCAATAGAGAATCAAAAATATTGCAGTTAATGGGCACCAGGACCTGACAAATTGGGGAACTGACCAAGGTATGCTCTTGAGAAAAAGACTGTTTCAAGAGCTCCTTGACATAAGATTCCTAGAAAATGGAATAACTAGTTCTCTATATAGGAATAAACCTAGGAGTCATTCTTAATATCCGCCCCAAGAGGCCTAAGGTACCAGCAATTGTTTGTTTTCTCAGGGATTAGAAACTGAAAGAGGTGGTGATTAAAAGAGGAACAAAAGAGGAATATTAAAATCAAAAGTCTGGCATGTTTCATGCAAGAGATAGCTGAATTCTAAAATGAGGTATTTTGTTTGTTTTTTTTCCCCTCAAATGGGGCTATCCTTAGGATTTCTTTTACCGTAACTCTTTTGGCAGACGGGATGCCAGTCTGCTCTGGCAGATGCTGCCTATGAAGGAGGCTTGATGTGACCTCCACATCACATACAAGCATCCCCTTCTTTTATTACTTGGGAACTGCTCATGAATTAGGATCATAGCACAGGTCTGCAGTGTTCCTCTCTCTTTCCCTCTCTGTCTCTCTCTCTCTCTGTCTCTCTCTCTCTCTCTCTCTCAGCCCCACCCATAGCATATAGAAGCTCACAGTCCTTAACCCACTTCAATACACTGGGAACTCCTGCAGTGTTCCTCTCGAAGCCTCAGCCTGGAGGTTTTCCTATCATTTTTGCTACAAGTAGAGTCCCCAGACCACATCACAGCATAATAAATACCACACATTTAAAACATAGAAGCTATCTCTTTCCTAATCACAAGTTAGATCTGCTGATTTCTTTGGCAATGATTTGGGGTGAGTCACCAAGAAGCATAAGAGGCTATGGCACTCGTCTTTTTAATAATGACGCAGAATCCCCACATCTCTCAAATAGTCATCAAGCTTGGGAGTCATTCATTTTCAACTCCCCATAGAATAAAATCCCAAGAACACAGTTTATGTACTTAAAACAATAAGCTAAATCACTGTCTTTATTCATAACATCTTATTTATTAGAAAATGTTCCTTCTTTGTCACTGTGACTGAAGCCAGTGCAGCAAAGGAAGCAATTATTTTAAAAATAGAAGAAATAAACAGAATAATACCAACTTGCAAACAAATTTAAAATGAAAACAATCCCCTACACATTATTTTTGGACAGCTCTGCCTCATCCCTCTGGATCCCTCTTGACCAGTAGGAAAATGACATTCTATTTTCTGTTTGCCCAACATGGATCATGGAGGGAGGAGGAGATAAAACAACATCCTTGCACCAAATAGCTTGGTCTCTCCAGTTTGCAGCTAATACATAATGAGTTTGTAACCCATGATTGTTGCAGGCTGTTTCTCTGTGACCTAAGGAGACACAACAACAATTCCAAAGGTCACACTAATTCCTTTTTAAAATAAAAGAAGGAGGGGCTGCTGAGGGTGGACCCTAGGAACTGAGCTGTTTCCATTACCCTATTTCAAGAAAAGCACTAGGCAGATGGCCCCAGTACCAACCAGCTACTATTGACCCCTAACTTCAGAAACTCATTTGCAATGAGATTTCTATACCTATTTAGATGGGAAATGTACTATTGTTTCTCTTCTCCAGGAGGCTATCAAGAAACACACTTCACAGAATTCCCAAGGGACACATAATCATTCTTTCAAAATAGCAATTTGGCTGTAGCAGGCTTCTGCCCACTCAGCTAAGCAGGTCTATGAATGGTAATGGAGACAGCTAATGCTTTGGGGGTTGGGGGACTGGGTGTTGCGGGCGGGAAACTTACCACAACATGTAATTAGGAAGAAAGAGCAGAAAAAGATAACTTGTGGAAGCCAAACTGAAAATACACCAGCAACTGAGTCTAAAACATATTCACTGCGCCCTTTGGGAACTGGGGTAGGGGATAATCTTCTAGTGTTAAGAATGTCCTAAGCCTGCCAAAGTCATAAATCAGCAGACTTTACAAGGGCCTCCGGGAAGAGAGAGGGAGATCCCATAAGAAAAATGACAGATGCTGTTTTATTTCCACGACCTTTTTTTTTAACCTGCTAGCTCTTTCTTCTCAGTCAGTATAGCTGGTATCTCCACTTCCCCTAGCAACAACACCAACAAATTCTCGACTATTAGGTACCAGTTTTTCCTCACCTGCTAAAACATGGTAGAAGTGACTGTTATAAGAACACTTCAAAAGTCCACAGCTTTGGAAGCAGACCAAGGCCAGTAAGGGCTACCTGGGGAGGAGATGGAGGGAGGCTTGGTCACTCGCCACTTGCCACTCATCCAGGGGCTCCCCCCACAGGTCCCACCTCTGCATTCTTCTAGGAAGCCCTCCGGACCTGCTCTGCTGACTCCAGACCTTTGTTCTATGTCTGTCGGGAACTCCCTAGGGCGCCCTTCTTCCAAGCCCATCCTCATCTAATTTAAACTCATTCCTCAAGGAACTGCCTCTTCCCAAATTATAGGCCCTTTTTTCTCATATCGGCCCACACTGAGCTCCCTCTTTTCTGAATCCTTGTAGTTCTCATGATCTATATGATAAGAATAAAAACAATATTTTCTGTGTGTATATATGTATTGACTACTCAACACATAATAGGGCTTATGTTAAACAGTGCATATATATTATCTAATTTTATCTTCACAGCTACCCCAACCTGTTTTATTCTTTAGGAAACTGTGATTACAGAGCTAGTAAGTGGCAGGAATGGGATTTCAACCCAGATCTGTCATTACTAAAGCCCACATTCTTCTCTACATTCCAAATTGCATTCTTTGGGCTATCGCACAATATACTTGCATTATATTCTTTCCGTATCAGTTTCTATCATATTCTATATGCTTATGCCTCACCTGCACAATGGCATTTTCCCCACTGGTGAATGGGAGTCACATGTTAGCTTTGTCTAGCATGCGGCAAGACACTTAGTAGGTGCTTAATATTTGTGGTTGGATAGGCATATTTCTCCAAGGTTCTGAAAGGCTTTATAAGAACAATCCTAGAGTTCCCAAGTGGCTCAGTGGGTTAAGGATCCAGAGTTGTCACAGTCATGACTTGGGTTGCTGCGGTGGCACAGGTTTGATCCTTGCCTGGGAACTTTCACATGACATGGGCTTGGCCAAATAAATAAATAAATAAATAAGAGGAAGAAGAAGAAGAAGTAAAGGAAAAAAGAAACATCCTGCTGTCCTGCTAGACTGTGATGGGTGGAGAGGAAAAGGCAGAGGGTGTTGATGTGTGGAAAGAACCCATAATAGTCAATACAACATCTTGCTTGGGTCCACTATGGCTCTCTTAACCCCTCTGTAACAGGGGAGGCCATGTGAAGCCTGACACAGACACAGTGTCAGAGACATTCCCAGGAGATGAACTACCTCTGCCACAAAAGTAGTGTGACTGTGCCAATCATTGTTCCCAAGGTTCCTCTGAGGAGCCAAGACTACTTCAGCCGATCAGCTCCAGGACAGAATGTCAATATCTTACTGGGCTACCTTGCTAAGCTTTAAACGGCTTAGTTAGATCATTGGGAACTGATGCCAAATGAAAAGTCTTTCCGATTGACCTGCTATTAGGAGGGAATTGCATTATAAACCTTCAAAGCTTGAGCCATAAGATAATTTCAAATGCAGCAGCAAAAGAAGAGTTTCAGCGTGTAGTCGATAAAATTTAGAAGGTGCATAAAAATTAAAAGGAGGGTCACCTAGTTTGAATGGCATACAAATTTAACATTGGTGTCACAATCTCATGGAAAACCTCAGGGTCCAAAGGTTTCACATCAGCTCCATCACTGCCCTTTATAAAACTACAACCAGATAGAACTCTACTTTCAAGCTCCTCATCTGTATGACGAAAAATGCAATCACTTTTATTCTCCAATTACCTCCTAGACGTCATCTGAGATTCATTTCATGGCTTGAGCTTCCTTTACCAAGTCTCGTGTAAATATACACTATGTTTCTAAAAATCTCTCTGCATACACACCTCTATTACAAAAGTGTATCACTTGGAAGTTTCTGTCAGGGCAACAAGCCTCATTTAAAAAAAAAAAAAAAACAGAATGAGAGGGTAGAGTTATTTTCAGAGTTAGATAAAGCAAAGCCAGGAACAGTAACAGAAACAGTTTCCATATAAACAATCTTGTTTATCCATTAATCCGTGTTACTTTCCTTTAAGAAAAGAGCGTTTAGGAGTTCCCGTCGTGGCACAGCAGAAACGAATCCGACTAGGAACCATGAGGATGCGGGTTTGATCCCTGGCCTGGCTCAGTGGGTTAAGGATCCAGCGTTGCCATGAACTGTGGTGTAGCCTTGCAGACATGGCTAGGATCTCACATTGCTGTGGCTGTGGCCTAGGCCAGCTGCTACAGCTCTGATTCGACACCTAGCCTGGGAATCTCCATATGCCACAGGTGCGGCCCTTTTAAAAAAAGCAAAAGAAAAGAAAAAGAAAAGAGGGCTTAAAAGAATATGGTTCTTTGGAGTTCCCATTGTGGCTCAGTGGTAAAGAACCTGTCTAATATCCATGAGGATGTGGGTTCAACCCCTGGCCTCGCTCAGTGGGTTAAGGATCTAGCGTTGCTGTGAGCTGTGGCATAGGCTGCAGGTATGGCTTGGATCTGGGGTTGCTGTGACTGTGGCATAGGCCAGCAGCTGCAGCTCTGATTCAACTCCTAGCCTGGGAACTTTCATATGCCACCAGTTCGGCCCTAAAAAGAAAGAAAAAAAAAAAAAACGAGTACAGTTCTACCTCAGTTCTCATTAAGGAGAGTAACACCTCTGTAATGACTTACAGAGTGACTTGAGAAAACAGTGTCTTCTCACAAATTACCATCATTATCACGTCAATGAAAAATGAGGAAAATAATGCATTTTTTTATTGGACAAAATGCCAGGAAAGTAGAATCTAAAACTTATTGAAAAAGAGAAAAACTCAAGGTTCTCACCCAATCTCTATCCTCAGCCCCCTTGGCCAGAACTTCCCTACCTTTTAAATTTCCATGTCTGCTTCTCATGGGTCTCCCCTTTCTCTTTCCCTATTGCCCACTGACTGCACTCTCTCCTGCCATCCCTAGAAGCCAGCTCCTTCATCACTTCCCCTTTCTTTGCTTGTTGCCTCTGATATCTGGGGGCTGGAAAACAAGAGACCCAAGCCTATTCAAATCAGTAATGAAGTAACAGGGCGAGAGGGATGTGACATGTCCCCTGGGGGGAAGGGCATGAGCTGGTGTCACCTGCTAGTTCCTACGCTCTAGGTCAGAGACAAGTGAAGCTGTTAGATGCCTCTCTTTCAGAATAAAGAAGCTTCGTCCCACTTAAAAGACAGTATCATTTCAGTTTTCTGTCTTGGCTTTGGGAGAAGGAACCCTCCTGACACCAAACACCAGTGAATTCTTACTCTGTGGACTGGAGTTAAAGCACTATGCTGGGACAGGTAATAAAGAGAGCCTGTCTCCTGTGAGGCATCTCTAGTGAAATCCTTCATCAGATGGACACTGTGACATGGCCAAGCAGCAACAACCCGTCCAGTCCTACAGAAATAACAGAAAGTAGGGAAGGGGATCTGAGCTTGGTCAAGGTGTAATCTAATTTGGGGGCTCTGCTAGGAAATGGGATAAAGTCCTTTGGAGACCACACTGGGTGTTAGAGAATAAAATGGTTCCTTCTTCAAAGAAGCAGCTAGAAAGGAAGAATCCCAGGCTACCTCCTTAAAGGTTATACCCTTTGGGACTCAATTACGGGCATCCAAATCTCTATCTTGGAAATGAATTATTAATTATAATGATTGTACCAGGTCTTTCGTTTGTATCTGATCCTCAAATCCCACCCATGAGTTATGCCCTCCAGGAAACCTTCCACATACCCCTCCCCCACCTCGGGTTAGAAGCTGCTCTTTGGCCCCACAGCCCTTATTCCAGTATTGATGATAATGGGAAATGCATACTATACCATATACACACCACATGTACTATATATACTATATATATAGCACTATGTATATTATATGTATTCTATATACTGGGATAGACACACTATACCATAATGATGTGTTTTTCCTCACCTGGAGGCTGCAGCTCCATGAGGACAAGGCTTACATCTTCTGGCTCACAACCACAGCATGGAGAACTGTGCCTTGTGCAGAGTACATTTTCACTACATTTTCAAGCACTCACAAGCCCTTAGCTTCCCATTGGGCCAGGCTGACCCTGGATCCAGAAATCATACATGACCTTGAAAGCACATCCTCCTTTGTTATGGGAGCCCAAGAAAAACATGGTTGGGCCATCAGCAGGTCCGGCCTCCAAAGCCTGTGAAGATGAGACTGATGTTCTGTACTGGCTCCAAGGACAGGGCAATCTGTGCTTGAGCACAGGGTGAAGCCTCAGCCTCTTTGGGACCCACACTGGAATTCAAGCCCTGTACCATGAAGTTATCTTAAACCGTTCCTGAGCTCTTAATTCAATTTTCAGTAATAATAATAAAAAAAAATAACAGCTGGCATTTTCCATTGAAGGTGCTGAATAAAACTGGAACTATTTCATGCTGCTGGGGGCGTGGGTGGCAGGAGAAAGATATCCACTGAACTGTAGTGGTTCCTTAAACAAACAGGCCACATAGCCACAGGAAAAGCCATCTAGGAAGGTATATTTTTCTTAGGCCTTCTTTTAAAGACTTCTAAGATAAAAAAAAATAAAAATAAAAATAAAATTAAAAAAACATGAATTCTGTTTTTAACTTGCATAAAAGTCCACAGTTAATTTTTATAGATTTCAATTCCCTGAAAAACAAGACTTGAACTGCTGGGTTTAGGGAGACCTCAGGGGGGGAAAAAGAGAGAGAGAGAGAGATTTTTATTTCCTTTGCACATTTTCCCTAAAAAACTAGGTCACATTTTTGGTAAATAATGTTTAAAAGACAAAAAAAAATCTTGCTTAACAACTTAATCTCAGTCCTCCCCTCGAAAATGCCAAAAAAAAAATGAGTAACTTTCTGCATTTTAATGGGCGAGTACAAATCATCAGAACCAATTGCTTTTTTTTTTTGTCTTTTGTCTTTTTGTTGTTGTTGTTTTTGTTGTTGTTGCTATTTCTTGGGCCGCTCCCGCGGCATATGGAGGTTCCCAGGCGAGGGGTTGAATCGGAGCTGTAGCCACCGGCCTACACCAGAGCCACAGCAACGCGGGATCCGAGCCGTGTCTGCAACCTACACCACAGCTCACGGCAACGCCAGATCGTTAACCCACTGAGCAAGGGCAGGGACCGAACCCGCAACCTCATGGTTCCTAGTCGGATTCGTTAACCACTGCGCCACGACGGGAACTCCAGAACCAATTGCTTTTGATTGGGAGTTTCCTTGGTTTCCTTTTCAAAGACATATTTTTATTTATTTTAAAGATAAATCAATAGAAAATATTCAAGAGTTTTCTAATGTCATGTTGAAAGAAGAGTCCAAAAAGCACACCATCACCTCCTGCCCCCCTCCCCAGCCCTAAAATACTTCACCCATTGAGATTTTCTATTTATATTCCTCAAATTGGTGGAAGGTAGGAAATGGCCAACAGGAATTCCCTCCTGCATCTGAGGGAGGGACCCTCAGTAAGGTGTTTAGCTAATTCTAATTTCCCCCAATAATCTACTGTTTGACTGAAATTACTGGGCAGATGGAATGATCCTCCTCACAGGTTCCTATCTGTTTAAACACGTTATAAAGAGACTGGGGAGTTCCCGTGGTGGCTCAGCAGAAACGAAGCTGACTAGCTTCCATGAGGATGCAGGTTCCATCCTGGCCTCACTCAGTGGGTTAAGGATCTGGCGTGGCCGTGAGCTGTGGTGTAGATCACAGATGAGGCTTGGATCTGGTGTTGCTGTGGCTGTGGCATAGGCCAGAAGCTGCAGCTCCCATTTGACCCCTAGCCTGGGAACCTATGTATGCTGCAGGTGTGGCTCTAAAAAAGACCGGAAAAAAGAAGAGAGAGAGAGAGAGAGGCTAGGACCTGAAGGGGTGATTTTTTTTTTCACTTTCACTCTGTCCTTTGTCTAAACCCCAAAGAGTAGAAGGCCAAATACAGAATCCTGGCTACTTTTGAAGAGCCAATCCAGCATATATAATATTTCTGCATGCTCTTCAATCTACCAGGGTAAACAATGGTTCAAGAGGGCAGAATCAGCAAATAGCTGGGTTCAAGAAGTAAAATTGAGGGGGCAGAGCCAGGAGATTGGGTCTATAACACTAGACGAGTCATCGGGAAATGCCCAGGACTTGCATCCAGTCTGAGGCCCAGACTCGTCTCCATCACCTCCAGACCCTTCCGTCCTCAAGCCATTTCCTACCTTCACCTCCCTCCACCACCCTGGAAGCCCAGCTGCCAACCAAGCTGTATCTGGAAACTGCTTAGCTTGTGCCCAGGATGTGAAATATTTTAAATACCCTAACCTACAACAACAGTGATCAGTGCTTCCATTTTACATGCACACAGAAGTGTGAGGACCCAATGTTAGGAACTTTTTAATCCCAACATTCATCCGACTATGGCAGGAAGATTTATTTTAGGATTTGGGAAGGAGATACTGTTAAGCATCACAAGGTTGGGAGCAGGAAGTAAAGGTTTATCCAGATGAAGGCTCATCCTAACTCCTGCCAGCCCAACCATGTCCACCACAGTCTGGGTGAGCTAACAGCTTCCTCCGCAGGAGAGTTTGAAAGGATAAAGGATAGCTTAAGAAGAGGGAACTAAGCCACGAGGGAAAGGGCAGTGATGTTTCTCTTCCCAGCCTGACAGGAGGAAGCAACCAGGCCAGACACGTACACAATCTCCTTTGCAAACATCAAAAAAAAAAAAATTTTTCTAGGCTTTTCTCTCTTGACAACAACTGATTGCATTAGAATCTTGGAATCCTAAAATCTCTGATATAATCTATTCCAACTTTTTCATTTGACAGATGGAAAACCTAAGGTCCAGAGAGATAAAGTGACTTCTCCAAAATTATTAAAGTTTTCTGCTCCCCTAAGGGTGTAATAATACAAAAAGCAATAATCTATGTGACTTGGAGCAGTGAGGCCAGTGTAATGTAGTATATCTGGATGTTTGCCAAATGTGTGTTCTCAAGTAATTTCATTGATTTTCCCGAACCTCAGTTTCCTCATTTCTAAAAACTGGGAATAATAACAGCATCTACCTCACAGGGTTTCCATACGAATTAAATGAGAAAGAAATGGGCAGAAGTTCTAAATAGATCTTTTTCCAAAGAAGTCATACAGATGGCCAATAGGCACATGAAAATATGCTCAACATTACTAATTATTAGAGAAATGCAAATCAAAACAACAATGAGGTACCACCTCACACTATCAGAATGGCCATCATTAAAAATTTACAAATAATAGGAGTTCCCATAGTGGCACAGAAGAAACAAATCCAACTAGAAATCAGAGGTTGTGGGTTCCATCCCTGGCCTTGCTCAATACCTTAAGGATCTGGCATTGCCATGAGCTATGGTGTAGGTTGCAGAAGCGGCTCAGATCCTGTGTTGCTTTGGCTGTGTCATAGGCTGGCAGCTGCAGCTCCGATTTGACCCCTAGTCTGGAAACCTCCATGTGCCACAGGTGCAGCCCTAAAACAAACAAACAAACAAAAAAATGTTTGCAAAAGAAAAAAGAACCCTCCTACACTATTGGTGGGAATGTAAATTGATGCACTCATTATGGACAACAATATGGAGATTTCTCAGAAAACTAAATATAGAACTATCATGTGTTTCAGCAATCCTACTCCTAGGCATATATCCAGAGGAAGCTCAAATTCAAAAAGATACATGCACCACTATGTTCATAGCAGCACTATTTCCAATAGCCAAGGTATGAAAGAAACCTAAATGTCCACCAACAAATGAATGGATAAAGAAGACATGGTATATATGTATACAATGGAATATTATTTAGCCATTAAAAATAATGAAATAATGCCTTTTGCAGCAACATGGACCTAGAAATTATCATACTGACTGAAATAAGTCAGAGAAAGACAAATACCATATGATATTGTTTATATGTAGAATCTAAAATAGAGCACAAGTGAACTTATCCATGAAACAGAAACAGAGCACAGACATAGAGAATAGACTTGTGGCTGTCAAGGGGGAAGAGGGTGGGGGAGGGATAGATTGGGAATCTGGGAATAGCAGAGGAAAACTCCTATATATAGAATGGATAAAAAACAAGGTCCTACTATATAGAACAGGGAACCATATTCAATATCCTGTGATAAACCATAATAGAAAAGAATAAGAAAAAGATTATGTGTGTGTGTGTGTGTGTAACTGAACCATTACTGCTGTGCAATAAAAATTAACACAACATTGTAAATCAACTATACTGTAATAAAATAAATTTTTTTTAAAAAAAGAACTGAATGAGAAAATATATTTTAAGCAGTGAGCACAGTGCCTGGTACTTAGTGAGTAGCAACAAAATCATGTAATTATAATTGCTGTCAGTGTCATTATTATCTTTGATGTTAGCTTAATAGTCTATGGAACTGTGAAGTCAGAAGCCAAAATAGCTTTAATAATAGTGAGGATATTATTATTATAACAATAATATAACTAGAATTTCTTAAGTATGTCCCTAGGCACTTTATGAATTGCCCAATTCTCCTAATTCTACAGATAAGGAAACCGCCCCTGAAAGTAACTTAAAATTTTGCTCAAAAGCTGGTAAATGAGGTTTCTCAGACCTGAAGTAGTCTTTCAGACTCCAAAATGCACGCTGCTATTCTGAATTAAGATTAATCATCTACAGATTATGGCAAAATAAAGGAAAGGAAAGTGTTTGATTTCATGAGTGAGGTCTTTCTCCCAACTGAAACTGATAAAAGGCTGCATTTAGAGCAGAAGAGGCTGATAGAAATCCTTTCACTTAACCATGTCAGACTTTTATAATAAATGTTTTGGCTGAGTGTGAGGTCATACAATGTCAGTTCAATACCCCTTTAACAGGGAGCTATAAGTCAATCCTGCCATCTTGAGATTTACCTCTGATGTACACTAAAATTGGTTGGTTTTCTATTGATTAAGCATTTGAGATACAAAAGCTTGAGAATTGGCTGCTATTTATTTGACATGTCTCTGTATCCATCAAACTCAGAGCCACATGATCTGACACATTCAAAATGTGCCTTGAAGCTTCCCAAATCTAGTTTCTATAGTTGTGTGGAAAATGGTATTTGCTTGGAAAATGGTGGTAAATTGGGGGCCACTCTTTTCCCACTTGTGGATAGTCAGAGATTTGATTTATGTAAGCTGTTAACCAGGTTAATTTTACCCACCCCATCCCAAGGGATGAGGTAGGAGTCTGGGTGTAGGTGAGGCGTACTTCTTAAGGGTGCTCCAAGCCCTCCCCAAAAGTTCTATCTTCAGTCAAAGGCCCATATATTGCAAAATATGGAAAGGAGGGTGCCTTAAATTGTGAAATCTTCTGAGGGATCTCATTTTTCTGGAACTCCCTGACATCTGAGCCCTCATGCTGTTGGCAGGGTTCCAAGAGCACCATAAAATTAGGGCTGGTCCTGTCTGAACTGAGTCCAGATCATTTCAAAGTGACTCAAGGCAGGGAAATAAATATTGAACCTAGTTAAATGTTGCTTGAGATTATGCTTGGCACTGGGTGTCCAGTCACTGATTTACTCTTAGGTTACACAGGTTATTTTGAGCTCCGATGGATACGCCAGGGTGGATTCATTCAATGGCAGCAATTCTTTGCAAGCACAGTTGCATTTCTGACACATTTAGTGGAATGTAATGTAAAGATTGATGGGATGGTTTGGGTGGGTGGAGAAGATGTAAAAGTCCTCGGTTTCAGGCTACTTGATTCAACTCGGGATCACACTGTTTTCCCCCATTCCTTTTCTCCTTTTCCTTATCTTCCTTGAATAAACTAACTTTCCTTCTTCCCACTTCTTTTCCTTCTTTCCTCCTCCTTGCCTTTTTAGGCAGTAACTCACAAGTTCTGAATGAACAGTAAGAAATCAGGATCAAAGCATTGTAATGATTTGTAGCTCACCCCACCCCTTTAAACTGCCTAAATATGTGGGGGTAGCTATTTGAAAAAGAAATATTTTAAATGGCCAGTTATGTGTTTAATGAGCAGACTTTGGAGGAAAGCTGTCCCACAGCACATTGGCACTGTGTACACACCTGCTTACATCGGCATGTGGCATTTTCAGTTTGTGACGGATGTTGGGTTTGGTACCTCAGTGCCACGAGACAGAAGTCACATGCACTCCCAACCCACTGCCTCCCCTGCCTTCGGCAAGAAGAGAACCTCCCCAGGGCCACGTTTGATCTTGCCTTGTGATCTGAGGCTCTGGCTGCCATGCCCAGTCCCAGCCCAGTCAGGCCAGGGTGCAGCTAAGAGCCACTGCTAAGAGCCACTTTTGGAGTCAAACAGACCCACACAAGACTCCTGATCTGCACTATGTTAGCTGTTGACCTTGGACAGCTGACCTCAAACCCTCGAAGCTCACTTTCCTTATCTGTAAAATCATAAGAGTTTCTACCTTATAAGGCTATGATAAAGCTTTAATGGGGGAATGCATGGGAAGTGCTTAGTTCAGCACCTTGCATACAGCTAACAGAGGGACAAACAGCCCCCAGCCTCTACAGACCTCAATGCAGCGATGAAGACAGCTCAAAAGCCTGGTGGGGGTGGGGGATGGGGAGAGAAAAGGGGACCCATCATAGGAACCAGGACCGGACCTTCTCGTAAGGACCTGCACCTGTTCCAGACAGGAACACTCAGTTTCTACATTGGCTTGACCAAGTGCAGGGACCTGCCCAACATAGTGTAAAGCACAGGCCTTTTAGACTTGCCTATCCTTGGAAAAATTAGACACAAAACAGAATAGATTCAATCTTGTTAAGAGAAAAATCAATAACAAATATTGTTTGAACAAAGCTCCAGACTTAGACCATCTTCTTGCAAGAACTATTCCATCCAATTTAAGTCCAGGACCCACAGTTTACATCTGTAAGAGATTGTACAGTGCCCAAGGCATTATCCCCACCTTATCTTACCTAAGCCTTTCCAAAACCTTTCAAGGTCGGTACTATTATCTCCAATTTATGGATAAGAAGCTGATGCTCAGAGAGTTTGAAGTCCAGTGTAACCCAGCCAATATCTGGTTGAGTTATTCCTTGATCCCAGGGTTCCTTGCATCACACTGTCCAGCTTTTTTTTACCCATTGAGAATTGGTCATCACCATGCCTACCAAACCCACAGATGCAGTCTGGCTCTGATTAGAAGCATGTCCTCTGTTTAGGCTCTGAAGAGGGGCTCAAGTTAAGGGGGGGCATGAAAAATCTCTGGTCTTAAAACCTAGTCATGAATATACATAATGTACTGAAGGATTTCCTAGAAAGAAACAGAATCCATGTATTTCCAGGGCCTCTTCACTAATGAGCTTTAGGAAAAACAGACTGGACATGAGGGGTGATTTACTTTGTAAGCCAGTTGAATATAAATACCACGATAAATTTAATGATAGTATGTCCCAGAGACCTCAAACATAATAGTCCTACCAAAGGTACAAATGAATGGAGATTTTGCAAACTGAGGCAGAAAAGTTCCTGTGCTTCCCAGCCACAGTGAATTAGTTTTGTCCCTCGCCACACAACATTTTCAGAGGGCCTCATGGGCCCTGAGCTGGTCAAAAGACAGGTGCACACAAAAAGAGGCAAATGGATCTAGTGATGTTAGTTTCACCCTCCCCTTTTCCCACCACCTGGAACACGAAGACAGACAATGATTAATGACTCCTGGTAACCACGTATGGATTATTCATCAGAGAAGGCATGATTTACACCATAGCTAGGAAGTGATTACTTCAAAGTGTCCTACATAGCCCTTTCTCATCCCAGCCTGAAGCTGTGAGGGTGCAGGGGACATTCAGGGTGAGCCAGAGCCACCACACAAGGCTTCCAAAGGAGCTCAACTCCTGGACTCTGTCACTGTGAGGAGTGCAGGGACCAGGCCTTGACTGAATGTCAGCTACACTGGGAAGCCAAAGAGACTGTCTTTGTTCAGTACGTTCCAAAGTGGTTTTCTCGCCTTGATTTTAGCCCTGAGTAAATGAGGTTGTTTCCTTGGCAGAAAACACATCCCTATCTTCCACACAGTGAGAGACTCTCAGCAAATGCCTGCACAGAGTGAATGTAATAGATGGGGCTCTCCTTAAGCAGCCACTGGACTACAGCTGAGACCAACTGGAGCATGCCAGTGACGTCCATAGATTCCAAGATTTGGTTTCATTAATCTCTGCAGACAAATCAGCTAGGCATTTCCTGGCAGTGTTTAAATGGCCATGATGGGTCAGATTAGGAAGCTGCTAGCACGACCAAGTCCAAAGGTGACCCAGGGAGGGTCTTGGCTTCTGCCAGGGGTAAGAGCCCATGGCTTCTCTGAAGGTGACCATACCAGAGCACAGCAAAGCCTCAGCTGGCAAGCCCATCACCCTCTCCAGACAGGGTGTGGCCTCCTGCCGCCAGAAGACACACGTCTCTACCACAAGCAGAGACAGCTAAGGCACCTTGCACTAGAGGCAGGGCCAGGTGGTTGCAACCAGGACCTCCTTCCAGGAAGCTTGACAGACTCCCTCACCCCTGCAGGTGCTCTTCTTCCTTCCGGTGTGGTGAGAGGGTGAATGGCAGGAGCCGAAAGTCAGGCTGCCAAGGTGGGAATTCCAGCTCTGTCCACAAATCATGTGATCATGAGCAAGTCATTTAACCTCACTGAGCTTCAGGCTCCTCTTCCACTGAAGAGGATAATAAAACGCTCCCACACAGCATCACAAGGTGCTGTGGGATTAAACTGCATGACTGGTATAAAGATTTAGAACAGGGCCTGACTGAGTAAACATGGAGTCAAGTTAAACTGGATTTTCCTCTTCCTGAGCATGAGACCCATCATCACCTCCTTTCCCCAAGACTCCATCCTGTCTGCCCCACTGAGGCAGTGCTTATGCCCTGGGCCACTCTTCCCTTTATCCTTTTTTCTTTTTTGGCTTTTTAGGGCCACATGTATGGCATATGGAAGTTCCCAGGCTAGGAGTCGAACTGGAGCTACAGCTGGCAGCCTACATCACAGCCACAGCAACACAGGATCCTTAAGCCACTGAGCAAGGCGGGGGATGAAACCCACATCCTCATGGATACTGGCTGGGTTCATTACTGCCGAGCCACAATGAGAATTCCCCCTTTATCCTTTTGAAACCTACTTTCAATTGCCATATAAGAAAGGGTCTGCAATCCACAACCACACCATGCTCTATGTGGTGCCCCATCAGGAGCATTTATATTCCACAGGAGGACAAAGTTTTAACTGCAAAGCACAGATACTTAGGATGGAATCTTAGATATTATTGGTGTGCAGTTTGAAAAGGTTTTTTGTATCCTGTAGGCAAGTATTAAAGAATAGAGGAAAAAGCAGGCCAGGGCCTTATAACCTAGACATCGATTCTAGGATAAGGAGAGCATACACAACAGGTTTTATAGACGGAATCAAGGAGGATAGAAGAGATGATTCCACAACACTCTTTGCAGAAAAAAATATGATTTACTGAGAGAAGATAAATATCATGATATCACTTATATGTGGAATCTAAAAAATGATACAAAAGAACTCACTTATAAAACAGAAACAAACTCACAGATTTCAAAAGCAGTCTTATGGTTACCATAGGGGAAACTGTGGGGTGGGGGGAAGGAAGGAAGTGAGAAGATGGAAGAAACATATACACACCACTGTATAAAGAAGATGATTAACAAGAACCTACTGTATAGCTCAGGGTATCTACTCAATAGTTCATAATACCCTATACGGGGGAAAAAAAGAATGGAGACATATATATCTGATTCACTTTGCTGTGTACTTGAAATGAATACCACATTGTAAGTCAACTATACTCCAATAAAAACTTTTAAAATGATTGAAGGGAATCCAGTATCCCCACATGGGGGCCAAGATGCAGAGACCCTGCTTCAAGCACTCACAAGCCCAGGGCTACCAGGCTAGAGTGTGGAGAAGGGGGCCTCCTGAGTCCTTAGTCACTGACACAAATTTTCACCTCCCTGTGCTTTTCACATACGCAAGGGTCCAGGCAGCCACGAGACACACTGATAAGTCTGTTCTCTGCAATTGTCTAGGACCAAGCCAGCTACGTCAATGATTTCTCTGTCCCTCCCCATCTCCCTCACATCTCCTCACACATTCACGCACACTCCCCCACTTTTCTAGCTTGGACAAAATGAGACCACACAGAACATGAACTCTAAGGACCGTGAGAGGACCGGTGACGGGGGGCAGCAGGAGCGATCACATTTGCCCACAGATAAAGGTTCGATTCATCACCAAAGGCCCCACTTCCTGCCCTCTCCAAAAACCTTTCGTCTTCTTCCAGGTAGATGGTGCCTGCCAACTGAAAAAAAAAATGTGCAACTTAAAAGTTGAGAGTTGTTTTATTCAGTAGACACACTAAGGACTTAAGCCTGAAGACAGCTTCTCAGATGGCTCTGAGGGACTGCTCAGAAGAGGTAAGGGAGAAGCCAGGACATAAAGGAATTTTGCAACAAAACCCAGGTAGTTGGAACAACTAAAGATTACTGCGAAAGAAAAGCAGACATTCCAATTTAATGAATTGAGTGCTTTTCTTTGTATGGGAAGATGCAAGAGTCTGGGTGCAATGAAATCATCCCTTTGATATGCACCTTAAATATCTAGGGCCAGTATCCTGCTTTTCTCCACCCTGAATCCCCTCAAAGTGCCCTGCTGGGTGTGGCTGCAGTGGCTGCTGGTTTGATGGCCACAACATTCTTTGTTTACTGATATGGCCGTTCATCCACATGACAATCCTACACCTTTCTTCCTTACACGCACGCAGGCCACCATGAGCCTGTGGCTGGCGAAAAGGTGTGCCGAGCCGGTCAGAAGGGACTGAAGTGGAATGAGGGAAGCCAGGAGGTCCCCACCCCCACCACCAACCCACCAACTCCCACCTTCACCCCTGAGGGGACATTATCCTCTGGCGATGGATATGAGGGCCACTCTGGGGCCAGAGGAGCCCCTTCCCCCTGTCCCCTACCCCTGCCCACCAACAAAGTAGTCCATGGAGGGCTCCAGTTCCTAGAGGGAGGGCCCTGCCCTCCTGCCCTCCTGCCCTGTTTCAACCAACTTCATGCAGCACAAATCCCAGCCCATCTCTGGGAAGTTTTGGGCATTTAACAAATGCTTTCAGGGGTTATGATGCAACCCACTCAGCCTAGATCCGTCAGGTCCCTAAGGCATGAAATGGTCTCCTGAGACACATACATTATCTGAAGCTTTCCCTTCTGCTTAATTATATTGTACTAATGTTCTTTTTCCACAGGATTTCTCCTCCCCCTAGTCCTCCACCCAAACCCAGCTTCACTGTGGGTTGGATTTACATAAAAGACCAGCACATTATAATTGTGATGATTGATCACTGAAGTTTCCTTGGGTTCAGATTGTTTCCTAATGTGAGTCATTTTTCATCATAAAGAGTTAGCTGATAATGATGTCATTTCCATTGCTTGGATTTCGAGGCAGTAGCCACATATCACAGAGTTTAAATGACTGTCTATAGGGCAGCAAAATCGTGTCGTTATCAGTTTAAAGCAGTCGCTGCTTTACTCCTGGGGACAAAACAAGAATCGGGGCCTCCTAGAACTCATCAAGCAAGAGCAGGATGCCAGGAATACAAATTTGAATCCGGAGCTGGGGGGACAGGAGCTGGGGCGGGGGAGGAGAAGCAGTGAAGCATCTCTGCTTTTGTGTGAAGCTGTGTGGTGAGCATCAGATAAAAACAACAAAGTCATACTTGACAGAGAATAAGCCACGTTGCTGGTCACTGGATACATAAATACACTCTCCCACCACCATCTAACTGTGATTTTACAGCAAGATTAACGAGGAAGAATTGAAATCATTCATGAAGAGGAGCTTTGGACAAAAATCCATGCACCAGACAAGCCAAGAAATGTGCCTCCCGTGGAGTGAGTGGGCCTGGGATGGACCTGGAATCTGACCTCCATTTTTGTATGTGAAATAGAGATATGAAATGAAATAATGTTTCATGTGTCTTTAAAACAAAGATCGGCAGCATTAAAATCCCAAGACTGGCAGGTCCTAAATCACTACCGACCCAGATGTTCCACTTCCTGCTGTTTGCCTCTACCCACCTTCCCATGTGGCACTGCCTTCTGGAACCCCTCGAAGTTGGCCCGCGGATGCTCAAAGCTTGTAGCCTGACCCCAGCCCTGCCTGCCACAGCCTTTCTCCTTCAACCCAACACATCTTCCCTCCTCTCCAACTTTTCATTTAAAAATGATTCCAACTTAAAAAGGGTAAGAAAATACCTACAACCTGAATACCGCTCACCTCGATTTACCCATTGCCCATACAGTCCCAAATTTATCCCTCTGTATACATAGATACACACGGTTTTATTTAACCATTTAGAATTAGTTGTTTTAGCCTTATGATGTCATGACACTTCTAACCCTACATACTTCAGGGTATATCTCAAAAGGACAAAAAGATTTTTTGCATTTATTTGATACGTCTCTTTACTTTGATTTCCTTTTTGCTCTTGTATGATTTGGGTTTGTTTGTGCTTTGTTTTGTGACACACTGCTTTGGTCTTAGTAGTGTCCATAGAGATTCACTGTTTTTTGTTTTGTTTTGTTTTGTTTTTAAATCCATCTCTTCGTATAATGTAGGTATGTCAAGAGGACACAGGATCTGCTTGCAGGGATCCCCACTGGGAAAACTGGCATGATTTAAACATCAAAATGGCTATTGACAAAAATGATTATAACATATTGGTGGGGGTGAGGGAGAGAATATATTCTGATATGAAAAAAATAAAAGTGGGAGGAAGAAGAAAGAAAGTTCTATGCAGAAGAAAACTAACAGATGAGGCAGGAATTCAGAAAAGTACCATTTCATAACCATCACAGTAATAATTCAGACAAGAGCCATCCTAACCCTGTCTTACTTTATAATCTCTTCTCCCATAGTGAAAACCCAAGTTCCCAACATCCTCAGTATTTCACTCATCTGTTGGATGCTGCAACACACACAATCTTTCAAGATTGCTACACAATTACCACTACGATCACCTTATGTAAGGTTCCAGATTTCTTTGCAATTTAAATTTTTCTTAGAAAAGAAATCACCTTGGGGTACACAGTCAGAAATCACCTTGGGGTACACCTTGCCATGTTTAAAAGTGACTTGAATCACTTCTCTTGGGTGTAATTTTTATCTATTTTATATAAAGATAGGTTCTTTTTCTGTTTAAAATCAGCTCATTTTCTTGTATTGATTTAATTTTATTTTTCTTTAATAATGCTTTTTATTTTTTCCATTATAGCTGGTTTACGGTGTTCTGTCACTATTCTACTGTACAGCAAAGTGACCCAGTCACACATACGTGTATACCTTCTTTTTTCTCACATTATCATGCTCCATCATGAGTGACTAGACATAGTTCCCAGTGCTATACAGCAGGATCTCATGGCTTATCCATTCCAAAGGCCATAGCTTGCATCTATTAACCCCAAATTCCCAATCCATCCCGCTCCCTCCCCCTTCCCCTCCCCCTTGGCAACAAGTCTGTTATCCAAGTCCATGAGTTTCTTTTATGTGGAAAGGTTCATTTGTGCTATATATTAGATTCCAGATATGAGAGATATCATATGGCATTTGTCATTCTCTTTCTGACTTACTTCACTTATCATGAGAGTCTCTAGTTCCATCCATGTGGCTGCAAATGGCATCAGTTTGTTCTTTTTGATGGCTCAGTAGTATTCCATTGTGTATATATACCACATCTTCTTAATCCATTCATCTGTCAGTGGACATTTAGGTTGTTTCCATGTCTTGGCTATTGTGAATAGTGCTACAATGAACATGCGGGTGCATGTGTCTTCTTTGTTGTTGTTGTTGTTGTTGTTTATATATAATGATTTTTATTTTTTCCCATTATAGCTGGTTTACAGTGTTCTGTCAATTTTCTACTGTACAGCCTGGTGACCCAGTTACACATACATGTATACATTCTTCTTTCTCACATTATCATGCTCACATGTGTCTTTTTCATGGAAAGTTTTATCCGGATATATACCCAAGAGTGGGATTGCTGGATCATATGGTAGTTCTATATTTAGTTTTCTAAGGTACCTCCATACTGTTTTCCATAGTGGTTGTACCAGCTTACATTCCCACCAACAGTGCAGAAGGGGTCCCTTTTCTCCACACCCCCTCCAGCATTTGTTATTTGTGGACTCATTAATGACGGCCATTCTGACTGGTGTGAGGTGGTACCTCATAGTAATTTTGATTTGCATTTCTCTAATAATCAGGGATGTTGAGCATTTTGTCATGTGCTTGTTGGCCAACTGTATATATTCTTGGAGAAATGTCTATTCAGGTCTTTTGCCCATTTTTCCATTGGGTTGTTGGCTTTTCTGCTGTTGAGTTGTTTAAATTGTTTGTATATTTTAGAGATTAAGCCCTTGTCAATTGCATCATTTGCAACTATTTTCTCCCATTCTGTAAGTTGTATTTTTGGTTTTTTTATGCTTTCCTTTGCTGTGCCAAAGCTTGTCAGTTTGATTAGGTCCCATTGATTTATTATTGCTTTTATTTCTGTTGCCTTGGGATACTGACCTAAGAAAACATTTGTAAGGTTGATGTCAGAGAATGTTTTGCCTAAGTTCTCTTCCAGGGGTTTGATGGTGTCTTGTCTTACTTTTAAGTCTTGAAGCCATTTTGAGCTTATTTCTGTGCATGATGTGAGGGTGTGTTCTAGTTTCACCGATTTATATTCAGCTGTCCAGGTTTCCCAGCAATACTTGTCTTTTTCCCATTTTATGTTCTTGCCTCCTTTGTCAAAGATTAATTGACCATAGGTGTCTGGGTTTATTCCTGGGTTCTCTATTCTGTTCCATTGGTCCGTATGTCTGTTTTGGTACAACTACCACACTGTCTTGATGACTGTGGCTTTGTAATATTGCCTGAAATCTGGGACAGTTATGCTTCGTTGCTTTTTGTTCCTCAGGATTGCTTTGGCAATTCTGGGTCTTTTGTGGTTCCATATACATTTTTGGTTTGTTTGTTCTTGTTCTGTGAAAAATGTCATGGGTAATTTGATAGGAATTGCATTGAATCTGTAGATTGCTTTGGGTAGTATGGCCATTTTTACAATATTAATTTTTCCAGCCCAGGAGCATGGAATATCTTTCCATTTCTTTGCATCCTCTTTAATTTCCTTGATTAATGTTTTACCGTTCTCAGCATATAAGTCTTTTACCTCCTTGGTCAGGTATATTCTCAGGTATTTGATTCTTTTGGGGTGCAATTTTAAAAGGTATTGTATTTTGGTATTCTTCTTCTAATATTTCAGAAATGTGACTTATTTCTGAAGGTTAATCTTATATCCTGCTACTTTGCTGAATTTGTTGATCAGTTTGAGTATTTTTGGGGTTGAGTCCTTAGGGTTTTCTATATACAGTATCATGTCATCTGCATACAGTGACAATTTTACCTCTTATCTTACAATTTGGATATATTTTATTTCTTTTGTTTGTCTGATTGCTAAAGCTAGTGCTTCCAATACTATGTTGAAAAAAGGTGTGAGAGGAGTTCCCGTAGTGGCTCAGTGGTTAATGAACCTGACTAGGAACCATGAGGTTGAGGGTTCAATCCCTGGCCTTGTTCAGTGGGTTAAGGATCCGGCATTGCAGTGAGCTGTGGTGTAGGTCACAGACGCGGTTCGGATCCCTCGTTGCTGTGGCTCTGGTGTAGGCCAGTGACTATAGCTCTCATTCACCCCCTAGCCTGGGAAACTCCATATGCCACAGGAGCAGCGCAAGAAATGGCAAAAAAAAAAAAAGTTGTGAAAGTGGGCATCCTTGTCTTGTTCCAGATTTTAGTGGGAAGGCTTTCAGCTTTTCTCCATTGAGTATTACATTTGCTGTGGGTATGTCATAAACAGCTTTTATTATGTTAAGGTATGTTCCCTCTAGACTCACTTTGGTAAGAGTTTTGATCATGAATGCATGTTGGACTTTGTAAATGCTTTTTCTGCGTCTACTGAGATGATCATGTGGTTTTTGACTTTCCTTTTGTTAATGTGGTGTATAATGTTGATTGATTTGCATATGTTGAACCATCCTTGTGAACCTGAGATGAATCACACTTGGTCATGGTATATGATCTTTTTTATATGTTGTTGTATTTGGTTGGCTTAAATTTTGTTGAGAATTTTTGTGTTTATATTCATCAAAGATATTTGAATATAGTTTTCTTTTTTGGTGATATCTTTGTCTGATTTTGGTATTAGGGTGATGGTAGCATTATAGAATGTCTTTGGGAGTGTTCCTTCTTCTTCAACCTTTTGGAAAAGTTTAAGGAGGATGGGTATAAGTTCCATTCTGTATGTTTAGTAGAATTCTCTTGTGAAGCCATCTGGTCCTGGATTTTTATTTGTAGGGAGTGATTTTATTACATATTCAATTTCATTTCTAGTAATTGGTCTGTTCAGTTGATCTATTTCTTCTTGATTCAGTTTTGGTAGGCTCTAAGTCTCCAGGAAGTTGTCCATTTTTTCTAGGTTGTTGAATTTGTTGACATACAATTGTTCAAAGCATTCTTTTATGGCTTTTGTATTTCTGCAGAATCCATTGTGATTTCTTTTTCATTTCTTATTTTTATTTTTTGTAAATATAAACCATTAATAGAGCTTCAAAGTCAAAACCAAATCAGCAGGTATAAAAAGAGGTCCCTAATCCTGCACTTGGCTCCCACTCAACCCTATAGATAAGCAATTTCATTCATTTCTGCCTTATTTTTGTCTTGGGTTTATTTTTGCAAAAAATAAATAGATTTATCAGTAACTATTTATTTATTTATTTTGTCTTTTTGCCTTTTCTAGGGCTGCTCCCACAGCATATGGAGGTTCCCAGGCTAGGGATCGAATCGGAGCTATAGCCACTGGCCTACGCCAGAGCCACAGCAACGCGGAATCCGAGCAGAGTCTGCAACCTACACCACAGCTCACGGCAACGCTGGATCCGTAACCCACTGAGCAAGGCCAGGGTTGAACCCGCAACCTCTTGGCTCCTAGTCGGATTCGTTAACCACTGCACCACCACGGGAACTCCCAGTAACTTTTTAAAGCTGCTAACATTTGCATCCCTCTTGCATTGTTTTCCAATTTTGGAAAAATATATGAGAAAACTCCAAAAGAAAAATTCATTCCAGGAACATTCCTTCCCATTTCCTGCTTGGAGTTAAAGGAAGCATCTTTCTGCACCCCCTACCCCCCCCACACCCATTTCAAATGACATCAGAAAAGGTGTACAGAAGGGAACAGGAAGAACGATGAGGGCCAAACCCAGCCGCATGACTTCGGAGGCTAAGCAGCAGCAAAGTCCTCAAAATGTTTTTGTTGTTGTTGTTGGGGGGGGGTGTCTTTTATTTTGTTTTGGTTTGGTTTGGGGGGGTCTGAGCTGCAAATGAGAAATCAGCTAACTTTCCCTACTTCTGATTCTCTTGTCACTGATATGATCCAAACAACCAGCCAGCTATAGCACTTCTTCAGCTAAACGCAAAGCTGTCTTCAGCTAAAAGCAAAGCTGATCATGTTGTGCTCTAGCTTAAAACCCTTCTGTGGCTCCCCATCATCTTCAGGATAAATCCCAGACAGAGTCTTCAGAAGGTTTGCATCGTATGCATGTGCACACATGCCAGTAACTCCCAACAGTTTGTTTTTTTTCTCACCCTGCTCTTTGCTCTGTTAACCCTGATCCTGCTATGTGAAATGCTCTTCCCTGTGTGGGCCAGTAAGTCCATGGGCCAGGCTTCACTTTGATCAGCCTCATGAAGCAAGTCTCTTCTTTGAGCCTTTTGGAAGCTTCTTATACCACAAAGCTCCCCATGTTCACAACTTAGGTGTTGTGTGTCACAGAACCTTCTGAGATTGCAACTACTTACTGTCTGACACCAGGGGGACATGAGACAGGACAGAGGGCTTCCAAGTTTAACCCTCCAGCCAAAGGCGGGTGGAGGAAGGCTCATTACTGTGACAGTCAGCACTTAGCCCCAGCCTATTGGTCTTGCATGGTGGTACATCCCTGAACCTTCCTGATGGTGAGATTCACTGCCCCCCACCCAGTGCCCTTCCTGCTTCAGGCCTCCTAATCTTATGATCTTGTGGCTCTATCTGCCTCACCTCTGTTTTCCTTTTTTCACATTTGCAACCAGATGAGTAAATGAGAGCCTCCTGAGAGATCACTTCCTTTGACTACTGTTCTTTATATTCCTATTTCCTGGACCCCACATCAGACCCTACATGGCACTATAACAAGCCCATAAATCCTGACACTTCATTTTGGTCTGGTTCCTTCCATTGTCTTCAACTCCTTCCTCCCACTTGAAGAGATGCTGAGAGAGCTGTGATTTTCAGGTTTAACTGTGAAAAAGAATCACCTTAAGGTATTTCTTACTCAGGAGGTCGCGGGTGTGGCCCTGGAATCTGCATTTCCAGGATGAGCTGGAAAGATGATCCTATGACCATTTGAGGAAAACAAGAAGTAGACTTTCTAAGTGTGTTAGGTCACCCTTCACCCTAACTGGGCCCTCTGAGTGCTAGAGATACACTTTCTCCTAATTACTCAGCAGACATCATTAGAGGAGTCTAGGCAGACCCTCCTGCTCACCAGAACAACTGCCCTCACTAGTCCAGGCAAGAACTACAGCTCTGGGACACGTCCAGCTCTTTACCCTAACTATATACTTATCCTGAAATGAATTTATCTTTGAGCTATGAATGATATTTTATTTTCTCCTCAAGTAATGGACATGGTTCTCCCTTCTACTCACACTCCCTTTGTCTATGCACATCAAAGTGATTTTTATTAGAACAGAACAATAGTGTATAACTATGCATTTCATTTTTAAATACATTTAGATAGTATACGTATTTAGAATTCATCACCCAACATGCAGAAAACAATTCCACTAACATCCCTCTAATCACATACTACCTTCCGCAAAAACAAACATAATAATATCAAATTGGGCTTGACATTTAAGGAGAAGACACAAACTAGTGAGAATCACTACCCCCTGGCAGATGAAGGGCACTCAGAAGTGGTGGAAAGTGTCAGGGCTATTCACAAACAGAGCATGAAGGAGGCAATGTAGAGCCAAGTCCACTGGAGGCACACGAAGGCTGGGGAAGAGGGGTTGTTTTCCTCTGGCATTTGGGACATGAGCACACTTATCTTCTGAGTGTCTCAGAAACTATTTTGCCCCCAATGCATGTGGTTTTAAAGATTTTTTTAAACATCTTGAAAAAGATCAGAAGAGAGATTTCCAAGAAGTAGGTAAGGAATAACAGACTGCACTAAGACATTGGACAGAGGAATCAGAGTGCATGACACAAACAGAAGTATGGAGTCTCTGCACAAAGGGACCGTGCGTGGCAGGATCCTGACTGGCCACACATCAAATGGGCAGGAGCAGGAAAAGCAGTTACATGTGAGGTGCTGGATCTTTCTGTCAGAGTTGGCTTTTTGTTGTTGTTGTTTTGTTTTTTGTTTTTGCCTTGTTTTTGTTTTGCTTTTTAGGGATGTACCAGAGGTATATGGAAGTTCCCAGGCTAGGGGTCGCATCAGAGCAACAGCTACCAACCTACACCACAGCCAAAGCAATGCCAGATCCTTAACCCACTGAGAAAGGCCAGGAATCAAACCCACATCCTCATGGATACTAGCTGGATTCATTTCCACTGAGCCCCAGCGGGAACTCCCTGTCAGAGTTTTACTCCCACTCTTCCTCTTGAGTGAATTACTTTCAGGCTCTGAAGTCTTTCCTATCCACTTGAAGAGGAATAGTTTGAACTCACGTGATTGTGATAATTTTTTGCAAGTTAGGAATTGGAAAGAGAATTCTAAGTGAATACACACTCTAAATATCTTTAAATATTGCTATTATTTTAAGAGTATACTGTATTTTAATAGTAAATTATTTTTAAGTCAGAGGCATCAAGTACATTCACATTTTTGTGCAACCATCACCACCATCCATCTCCAGAAACTACACATCACCCCAAAACTGAAACTCTATTTTTTTTAAATCCATCCACTGATTTTGGTCACATTCATCCATTTTTTATCATGGTGCCTAATACCTGTTAACTGTTGCATAACATCAGGGATCATGAGGCTTCATTTTAGCTTTGAATTTCATTTTTTAGCAGTTCTAGTTGTAGAAATTAATATTTCATTGCTTTTATTCTTTCACAGAAGTCTTTCACAGAACAAAGATTCTGTTTTTAAAAAACAGAATGAAACTCATTGTATCTTGAATTTTCATAAATTTAAGATGAATTATGGGATCTTAGCAATTTTATTTTTCCTAGATCCTGAAATAGTTTGCTATTCATGTCCTTAGGCATTATTTCATATTACTCACCAATTATTCTCAATGATGCTAAAAAAAAACACTAATGTGAAATTTAAAAAAAAAAACACACACAAACATCTACTGTATAACTCTACCCAATATTCTATGATAACCTATGTGGGAAAAGAATCTGAAAGAGAGCAAATGTGTGTACGTGTACAACTGAATCACTTTACTATACAGGAGAAACCATCACAACTTTGAAAATCAACTACACCACAATAAAACTTTAAAAATGATAAAAGAACAAGAATACGAAATATAAAAATAATGAAAATGCCTAAAAGGTTGATGCAATAATAAAATAAACTATCACAATTACATCAGTTTTCCTGTTATCTTACCCCAAGTATTGCAGCATCTCTCAAGGATTAAGTGAAGACAGAGGATACCATCTTTGTAGCCTAAAAAGATCTTTTAAAAACAACTTACAGAGTGGGAGAAAATAGTTGCAAATGATGCAACTGACAAGGGCTTAATCTCTAAAATATACAAACAATTTAAACAACTCAACAGCAAAAAAGCCAACAACCCAATGGAAAAATGGGCAAAAGACCTGAATAGACATTTCTCCAAGAATATATACAGTTGGCCAACAAGCACATGACAAAATGCTCAACATCCCTGATTATTAGAGAAATGCAAATCAAAATTACTATGAGGTACCACCTCACACCAGTCAGAATGGCCGTCATTAATGAGTCCACAAATAACAAATGCTGGAGGGGGTGTGGAGAAAAGGGACCCCTTCTGCACTGTTGGTGGGAATGTAAGCTGGTACAACCACTATGGAAAACAGTATGGAGGTACCTTAGAAAACTAAATATAGAACTACCATATGACCCAGCAATCCCACTCTTGGACATATACCTGGACAAAAACTTTCTGTGTAAAAGACACATGCAGCCCTATGTCCTTTGCAGCACTATTCACAATAGTCCAGACACGGAAACAACCTAAATGTCCATCGACAGATGAATGGATTAGGAAGATGTGGTATATATACACAGTGGAATACTACTCAGTCATCAAAAAGAACAAAATAATGCCATTTGCAGCAACATGGATGGAACTAGAGACTCTCATACTGAGTGAAGTAAGTCAGAAAGAGAATTACAAATTCCATATGATATCACTTATATCTGGAATCTAATATATGGCACAAATGAACCTTTCCACAGAAAAGAAAATCATGGACTTGGAGAAGAGATTTGTGGTTGCCAAGGGGGAGGAGGAGGGAGTGGGATGGACTGGGAATTTGGGGTTAATAGATGCAAACTGTTGCCTTTGGAATGGATAAGCCATGAGATCCTGCTATATAGCAATGGGAACTATATCTAGTCACTTATCATGGAGCATGATGGAGGTTAATGTGAGAAAAAGAATGTATATATATGTATGTGTGACTGGGTCACCTTGTTGTACAGAAAAAAATTGACAGAACGCTGTAAACCAGCTATAATGGAAAAAATAAAAATCATTAAAAATAAAAATAAATAAATAAATAAATCTTTTTAGTTAAACAGTTGAGAATTTATAATTTTTATTTTCTATCCATAATGGCAAAAATAAAATTTACAGAGGAAGATGTTTCACACTTATTCAATAAATCAGAACATTAATGCAAGGATTAATTCAGACTATGAATCTTCAAATGACAATATCCAAGATGAATTCTTTCAAACTCCAGAATCATTGCATGGACATTATATTTCCAAGGACAAAAAGGAAATGCAGTGTTCTCAATGGGTTAGTCACTCAATAAGAATTTCATCATGCAGGATTTTGTCATCAAAACCTAGACCATCCTGTTTTGCTAAAAAGATGAACGACCACATTCCTTCATCTTTATGATAATTGTAAACATAAATGATGCTTGATATGGGTCCTAAGTGGATACAGCAGGTATATATGAAAAGAGATATGAAAGAAAATAGATAATATAAATATAAAAAATTCTATTGATCACTCTAATTTATGTCAATAAATCAGAAATGTTTTGCAATTATGGAACAAGGATAGCTAGCCTCTCAAAATTATGAGCCATCAAAATTTTCATAAGGATTATATTTTGATGATGCTACCTGAAAGAAGATAAAATCAGAAGTAATGATAAGCTAAAACTTGTAGAGATGTATTTGAAATCTGGAATCATATTTAAAGATGGCTATGTCCTAGAATCACATATGACAGTTGGTGACTAACTAATGGCTTTCAAAGGAAGTTGCCCATTTTTGATATATGTATCTTCTAAACCAGGAAAACATGGAATAAAAAAAATTGGTATTTGCTATGCATAAATTTTAATAACATTTCTAAGAAAGATCTTTTTCATCTTATCTCTGATTTTCTTCTATAGTTATTCACAAAATAACTTTGAAAATATAAAAGCAAAAAAAAAGGGTTCCCTAGAGGCAAATGGTAAATATTGAGAACTGTTCCTGGTATACCAAGGATTAAGCATTCAACAGAACATTGGTGTAATTGTCACTATCATCGTCATCATGAGTCCGCAGAGTTTCACCAAGTTCTAGATTTTTTCTGAAAAAGAAACCACATCCTAGGTTCCATGAAACAATAAGGATGCATAAGCACCAGCAGGTATGAAACATCTTATTACCACATCTAGCAGAGAAGAGTGCCCAGTTTCCCCCCCCCAGGGTGGCACAGAATCAGCCTAACTGTGGGCCTGATGTGGCCATTCATATCACTAGTTGGGCCTCCTTCCTGGAGTATGTGTGAGATGCAGGGCAAAGCCTGTGGAGATGCTTTACTCTCCCTGACCACCAACTACTTCCACTGAATTACACAGGGCTGGGAAGCCATCTGAAGACCTGGAAATACACCTTCCATGACATTTAAGAGCTCAAGCTTTTAAAATAAAAGGAAAAGAACAATTTGTACCCCCAAGTTCCTTTTGTTCAAAGGCTATGGCTTTGAATGAAGAAGAAGGCTATGGGAAGTGACCATCTGGTTGGAGGAGGAATATCCATAGAAAAAAAAATCATACCACTGAACCCAGAGAAGGGTACCAGAAAGGAAAACAGAAATGGGGGGAGTTTTCTAGTAACTCTGAAAAATGTGAGAAAGTGGGTAAAAAAGAAAACTTAGAGATTCAAATGTCGATGTGCCTATCTATCTAATGTCTAGATAGACATAATTTTTTAAATTTGTAAATGTGACCTCCTTGATTTGTCCAATACAAGAAAGAGCTTTCCAGTTACAAAAAGATCCTTCAGTGGAAAAAAGTGACCACAGACTGTGGTTGGTCTCCATGCAGACACATATTCAAGTTCCAGCTGAAGGATCATCCAAAAACTGTGCTACAAACACCACTCCTGAGCTGGAAGAGAGGAAACTGGATTCCCTCTAAGGTTCCTTCCATCTGAACTTGGAATAACATAACAGTTAAGAGAATGTGAGTCATGGGAATCAGAGTGTCCGAGTTCAAATCCTAGACCAGCCTTTACTGAGGAGCATTAACCTGACTAAACCTAGCTTGCATCATCAGTGGAACATTACACAAGTGGGGCCCAAGGTTGACAGTGGTACCCATCTGCATAGGATGTTTGCCCCTACGGATCCCCTTATACCCTTCACTAGCTCCTTGCTGCCCAGGAGGTTGGTCTGGATGACTTTCCTCAATAGGAGCCTTCCATCAGGTAGGAAGGGAAAAGGTGAGGGTGGGGGCAGTGAAGTAATTGGCTCTCTCCCTGTGGGATCCTACAAGACTGGCTGCATCCTTCAAGTGAAGGTCCCTGCTGCTCTCCAGACAGCCCACTGCAAAGCAGGTCGATAGCTAGGTATGAGAGAAAGAGGGGCATGGAGCCAGATGGCAGGAAACAACACATCATGTAACAGTGGGATCCATGGGGAGACCAAGAAAAGCAACAACCTCCAGACTGGCAACCACATATTTGGTGGTGATAAGTGCCCTGGAGGCAAAGTAAGGTGGAAATGGGCATGAATCTCCAGTGTCGGAATGTGACCTGTTGCTTAATGAGCTATGAAGATAAGTAGTACCCACCAATGCCATGACACTTCCTATGAAAGCTAAGTAAGGACAAAAATTCCTCCACCCTTCAGGAAGGTGGAGCTGAAATGAAAATTAGGGAATATGACCCCTAAATTCCTCCTTTCCAGTGAATATTTCACCCATGCAATTGGATGCCCCTTATAACCAGAGTGCCAGGGAAATGCAGGGCAGCTGCCTGCCTTTCTGCCCACCTCTCTTTAAGAGGTGTATTTCTGTGCCGTATATTAGCTTCCAGATATGAACCTTTCCACAGAAAAGAAAATCATGGACTTGGAGAACAGACTGTGGTTGCCAAGGAGGGGGGGGGGGAATTGGGATGGATTGGGAACTTGGCATTAATAGATGCAGACTATTGCCTTGGGAATGGATAAGCAATGAGATCCTGCTGTGTAGCACTAGAAACTGTATCTAGTCACTTATGATGGAGCATGACAATGTGAGAAAAAAGAATCTATACGTGTATGTGTAACTGGGTCACCATGCTGTACAGTAGAAAATTAACAGAACAATGTAACCAGCTATAATGAAAAAAAAATAAAAATTGTTATATATAAAAAATAAGTTTAAAAAAGAGGTGTGTGTCTCACTTAAATAAATCCTCACTTTCTTTCTCATTTCTGAATTCCTTCTGCGATAAGACAAGAACCTTCCCTTCAGGAAAACAACCTACATAACTCTTTCCTTCTGCATTCTAGGTATTTCTCCCTTCTCTCAACCCTCCAGGCCCAGAGGTGACATCTCCTTTGTTACGAGCCGGAGATGCTGCACTCTCTCTTGTAGATCCCCACTCTTGCTTTCCCTTTGCAGATAGTCCGTTTGTTAAACCCCCTTCTAATGATCTTAATCTGAGGATGCATCTATGTTTGGCTGGGACCCTGATGACCTTAAGGACTGTTGAGAGAGGGAATGTGCCTGGCAATTAATAAGCAATCATTATTCTCCTTTCTCTTGTCTTCCACTTGCCTTTTAATCCAGGGCTAACCCTTCTATCCGGTTCCTCTTCTGATTCCTTAATAGAGTAGTCAGTACATTTTTTCTGCAAAGGGCCAGAGAGGTAATATTTTAGGCTTCATGGGCAACACAGCCTGTCACCATGGCTCAATTCTGCTCTTATAGAACAAAAGCAGCCTGGTTGATACAAAAAGAATGAGCGTGACTATGTTCCAATACCATTTCATTGATGAACACTCATATTTGCATATTCTATGATTTCCATGGGTCATGAAATATTATTCTTCTTTGGATTATTTTCAACCATTCGAAAATGTAAAAACCATTTTCAGCTCACAATACAAAAACAGGCAACAGGCAGGCTTTGGAAGACAGACCATAGTTTACCAATCCCTGCTTTAACAGAGTTCTAAGATTTAGCATTTATACTATACCAGAGAGGTTTTACAATCCCAGTTATTATTTTGCTTTTTTCCATTTTCCTTTTTTAAATTTAATAAAACTCTATAAATTCACTCTTTGAAGCCTAAGCTTTCTGGTAAAAAAACAAAACAAAACAAAACCATCATCTTAGCCAACTGGTTTCCAAAATCCTGTCCCATAGCATATTTATCACTCCCCTCTATAGCACCCTTCAGAAGGAATGTCCCTGAAGCTGTTTCCACATGGGAAACCCACTGCAACACTGTTTCATCTAGGAAAAGACATATCCAGGGCTAGTCCAGTGTAATTCACTCTATGGAAATAGCAACAAGTCTGGTGTATCTGGGCAAAGCTTGTATACTGGCAGTTTTGAGGTTAGTCTTTGCAAGATTCCACCTGATTGCATGGCCTGGTACCCATTCAGGACATGCACTGATATCTGATGATGAATCTCTCCTCTCTCCCTTTCTCCAAAAGCCAGGCTTATCAGTTGGTGCAAAGTGCTAGTAGCTGCTAAGGTGTTTAACTCCCTCCTACATACATACTTGAATTTCATCGTCTTTAAAATAATTCCTCACCTAAGCAATGGTTTTTGATCCTGGCTATACATTAGAATCACCTGGAAAGCATTTCAAAATGCTGATGTGCAGACCCTATCCTACAATGACTAGAAAGTCATCTTCAGTTTTGCAAAGCTCCCCAGCTAATTCTGGTGCAAAGTGAAGCTTGAGAATCATGAACTTAGAGGGATAGCAAAGGGAGAAATCTTCAGGCGACTAAAGGAGGTCAGGATGCACCCATTCAAATCATGAACTCTTTATTCTTCTTATTCTCCCATGCAGAGTTGCAGATAAGAAGGTAATTGGGAGGGTGGATTAGATACAAAAAAATTATTAACTATTGCATTTAGAATGGATAAGAAATGAGACCCTACTGTATAGCACAGGGAACTATACCCAATCTCTTGGGGTAGAATACGATAGAAGATAATATGAGATAAAGAAGGTATATATGTGTATGCCTGAGTTACTTTGCCATGCAGCAGAAATTGGCACATTATAAATCAACTGTATTTCAATTTAAGAAAACAACATAAAATTAAAAATTTTAAAAACTAACAAAAACAAAAAAAGAAATAAAAATTATCATGCACCTAATTTGTGTTTTGCTCTTATTAGCAACTTTCCACTCATTTATTCATTCATCCAACAACATTTATTGAGATATTTTGTGTCAGGCGCTCTGATAAATACCGCAGACAGGAGAATGAGTAAGATAGGCATGATCTCTGCCTTCATGGAGCTTCCATTCTCATGCACGGAAAATGGAGGAAGAATTAAACCCATTATGACACAGTTATTATTTAATGACAATCATAATAAGTCTTACAAAGTCAGAAAACACCTTCCATGGGGAATCTAACTTACTTGACAGAGATCAAGGAAGCTGGCTGAGCCTTAAGAAATTAATACGAAATTACGAGATAAGGAGTTCCCGTTGTGGCACAGTGGTTAACGAATCCGACTAGGAACCATGAGGTTGTGGGTTCGATCCCTGGCCTTGCTCAGTGGGTTACCGATCCGGCGTTGCCATGAGCTGTGGTGTAGGTTGCAAACGCAGCTCAGATCCTGCGTTGCTGTGGCTCTGGCGTAGGCCAGTGGCTACAGCTCCAATTAGACCCCTGGCCTGGGAACCTCCATATGCTGCAGGAGTGGCCCTAGAAAAGGCAAAAAGACAAAAATAAATAAATAAAAAAAAAGAAGGATGCATGTCTGCCCCAATCCTGATTCCTATATGAAAAAAAAAAAAAAAAAAGAAATTACGAGATAAAAAGTGGGGGTGGCAGAGGGAACTACATGTACAAAGGCCCTGCTGTAAGTGGGCGAGGAGCTTAGAGCTTTTGAGGAACTGAAGGCAGCATGAGTAAAATTCAGAGAGCAAAAGAAGAATGCTGGGGCACATGAGGGCCAGCTCAGGCGGGGCTGTGGAGGCCCTGTTAAGACCTCATTTGACTCCATTAATGTCTGCATTTTATGGACTCAGTGCACTAGTAACATGCTCAGGGTTTCGTCACTGCAAAGAGGAGACCAGCACTCAGGCCCACATCTGTTTAATCTCAAAGCTCCAGTCCTCTCTACCGCCCCATCTTTCTACTCTACTCTGTAGTTCCCCTCCACCTTCTGATATGAAATGATTCACTAGAAACAGAAATTATAAGTTAACTCTGTGTTTCTATAGAGAATCTCTCCATATCAAAAAGTAGGATCTTTGCTTATACATAGATAGGAAGGAACAAAACGGAAAGGAACAAAAATGTTAACTTTAGGCAAACTAGCCATCACTTTATGGAGGAAAAGACTGGCTTCCACTTCCTAACCAATGCTTTGCAGAATTCAAAAAGGTTCCTACCACCGGACTACAAAATAGGTTTATCAGACAAAGTCATTCATTATTTCATTTATCAGTATTTACTGAGCACTTACACGCCAAGCACTAGAGACATGGATGAAAAAACACAGGATTTAGCACTAGCGGAGGTTACAGTCTTTTCTAGAAGAGAATAGAGAAGCAGTGTATGTATCTGAACTCAAATCAGAAATTCCCACAAAGGTTAATAGGAGATAGGAGAAAAGAGTGGTAATATTTTATATTTACCATTTAATTCTACCAGGATTATCTCTTTCACCCCAGGGTTTTTCAAAGGTAACAACCCAAAAAAATCAAGGTCAATAAAAATTGCTATTATTTGGAGTTTAGGGAAGACCACATCATGAATAAAATGTAAGCAATGGCCAAGGACATTCTGGAACATGATCAGTGAGGGAAAATTGTAGACATCTTCCCCCCCCAAATATCTGATCCCGTTCCAAAATCAGCAATGAACATGAGATTGATCCAGTCCTCTTCCAGATGGTTTGAGGAAATCTGAGCTGAGTCCTAGACATAATGGTTAGTATAAGAGAGATGAAATGGACAAATAAAAAGCTTCATTTAAAATCCAAAAATAAAATTGAAAAATCTGCAGCAGATGGTATGGATTATAGACAGTTAAATGCCTGACAAAGGCAGTAAAGATATTTTTTTTTTAATCAGCAACAAGGATTTGGGAGAAAGATGAGAAGATTGAATTATAGAAAATATAGCACTGATTTTTGAAAATGGAAGTAACATCGATTCTAGCCAATACCTTGGGTTAACTTTTCTTATCCCTATGAAAATATTTGGTTTGAGTCTAACAATCAAGGAGGCACCTCAGCATACTTTCCTGAAACCCAGGAGGAGGTGAGGGGGAAGGGAAAGTGTCCATCCTTCCCACTTCCCATTCTTCTCCAGAGACCCTCAACAGGCAGTCAACAATGTGCTCAGAGCAGACCTACCCCCATGACCTTGGGGACCAGCACATGATCAGGAGCAGTGGCTGAGTGGAGGAGGCCCTGCTAAATATCAAACAGCAGCTTACTAGACTCCAAAAGCATAGTGTGTGTGTGTGTACACATGTACATATACATCACCAGTAATTCTCTTTCCTCTCTTAAGAGTGATTTCTTATGTGCTATTGTCCAGCTAGAACTTGACAAAAGAGAACAAGAAACTCCACCCATCACAGCACAGCAAAGTCCTCTCCCAAAATATTCCTTAAACTAAGATGGAGAAGAACACCTTCCTGGTCCTCTCTGGAGGCCATCAAGTCAGATCTGGAGCCTAAGAACAACCTTCTCTTTCTCTCTTTCAAGAACAACTCAGAGGCCACCTCTTCTCCCATCTCCTTCCCCAAGTAATATGTTTCAATGGCAACAGACTACAAAAACTGCTTTCAAGGAAAACTAATTTTTACCATGTGTTATTTCCTGCCAGCCCTGCCACCACCAAATTTATTCTTGTAATATATATTTACTCTCAACTTCTCATCGTCCAAGGTTATGACCCTTAATTTGATTGGCCATTTATCTCAGTTCCCTATATTTGAGCCTATGTAGCTGTCTGCTCCTCGTATCCATTTTGATAGACATCCTTGGTAGGTTGTCGGCTGCCTCTGATGTATGAATTTGTGTTCTAGTGTTTCCAGGATTCACAACAGCAGCAGAACCCCAGGCCTAACCCCAGGCCTCACCCCAGATCTGCGGAGTCAAAATCTGCATTTTAATACTAGCCCTGGGTGACACTCATGCACATGAAAGGTTGGAAATCACTCCTGAGAAGTAGGAGGTTCTCTGTCTAAACTACAAGGCACTTATACTCCTGAATACAGGTTGGAGTAAATCATAAAATGTTAACTGTGTCACTAGGATGGGATTTTATAGAGAGATAGAGGAAATATATAAGAAAATGGTTGTTGTTACTATTTACATCTTGACTGAAGAATTTAGGTTCCATATATAAAGCACTTAGAGAACTCAGTGACTCTGTTGATTGATTGATTGTCTTTTTGGGGCCACACCCATGGCATATGGAAGTTCATAGGCTAAGGGTTGAATTGGAGCTATGAGCTGCCATCCTACATCACAGCCACAGCAACACCAGATCTGAGCCACATCTGTGACTTACACCACAGCTCAAGGCAGGCCATATCCTTAACCCACTGAGTAACACCAGGGATGGAACCCACATCCTCACTGACACTAGTTGGGTTTGTTACTGCTGAGCCATGATGGGAACTCCAACTCTACATATTTAAATTGTATAAGTGGAGTTCCCACTGTGGTGCCAAGGGTTAAGAACCTGACTGCTGCACCTTGGGTGGCTGTGGAGGTGTGGGTTCAGTCCCTGGCCTGGAAACTTCCATACGCCATGCATGCAGCCATAAAAAAGTTAAATTGTATAAGTGCCAGAGAAGGTCAAAGAAATGAAAGTTTGATGTGGGATTTCCAGGTATGGAAAATACCATGAAGAAAGTAGGACTTGAACTAAAGATCAGTGGATAAGATCTTCCAAAAATATGACTACTAGAAAAATCATCTAAATCCAAAACAGATGGACTAAGATGTCAGGTAGCGATAACCAACCCATGTGAACTCTAATAAATCACTTCTCTTCTCCAAGCTCCAAGAAGGTGATGCAGCTCCAAGGAACGAGATGGTGTTAGAAAGACCTGCTTCCAATTCTAGCCAGACAGTGTCACTTGGAGCAGTTATCTCCTGTTGCTGAGCCCCACCATCCTACCTAAAAATGATAATAACACCTGAGAATTCAACAAAGAGAAGATATACAAAGCTCCCAGGTCAGCACCTGTTGCATAATAGGTGGTCAACCAATAGAACTTTACCTTTGCTCCTCCCTTCCTGCTGGCAAAGAACTGGGCCAAGACAAACGAGAACTAAATCTCAATCTGAGTTGGCGAGAACAGTCCAGATGAGGAAAGTCCTGAAGAGCTCAAGCTGGATGTGGCAAGAAGTAAGGGTCATTGGGCAAAGGCAAACACAGTATTTTAGGAAGACTAGCCTAGCAGTATGCTCAGAGTAGACCATAGAGGCAGGTGGCGGAAAGTTCACTGAAACGCCCAAAGGACTTTGTACCAGTTTTCACAGCACATCCATGTTGGTCATGTGTCTCTGCTCTCAGATCCACTCTGCACCTCTCTTGCTCTAACCTGCATATCTGAGGACAGCAGTTCTTGGTAACTGGCTTCCAGGTTGGATCAGCCAAAGGAGGCTAAAAGGCCTCAAGTAGGAGGAAGAAGGAAGCTGTTCTGTCCTCTCCCTGACCAAGGTACCATCTTAGGCAGTGCTTTTATCTCCTGGGAACCCCTGGCTCCAACAGGCAACCCTGGCCTCTGTGTTCCCAACTCTTCCCAGTGGCCCCAGTTCTGGGGTCTGGTAACACTTCCACCCACTATGGTCTGTCTGGTCTCAGGGTGGAAACTCCTTCAAACAATTGCCAACTGCTAGGTTGCTGTACCCTCTCCTCTTTGGCTTCTCAGTTTTACTATCACATGGGTAACAATATTATAACATAGCAAAACAGTAATATGGCTTCCTGTACTATATCATTCTTTCTATCAGAAGATTAAAAGTGGTTTATATTTCCCAACAAGGCCTTATCTAACAGAACATCTAAGTCAAAATATATCTCAGATTATTTTTGTGTGATGATGTGGGTTTCTAAATCTTAGTAAATATACAAATAAAGGATACATAATGATTGACGTCCAGTGAAGAGTAGGAGAGAAATTGAGGTCAGAATTCTCCAGCCAAAAAAATCATAAATCCATTAACCCAGGATAATTATTAATCTGGGAATGTAGTGGTACCTATGAGTGTGTCACATGTAATTTAGCATTTGCATGGGTGATCTGGAAAGGTGAATAACAAATGCAGAAATTAATGCCGCAGATGTAATTGGGAGATGTTGCAAATACCCAAAAGGATGGTGAAATGATCCAAAAAAAAAAAAAAAAAAAACCCTGACAGTTACAGAAATATGGGCAGGATATGATGGTGAAACTCATCAAAATGCACAGCTGAGTTAGAACAGCAAAATGAGACACCGCCTGAAAAATCTACATTTTTCTAGTTAAGAGAAAGTAATCAAAAAACACAGATATTTCATGGGTAGGAAAGAAAGTAAGAAACAAAAAAAAGCTTAGAAGGCTGAGGAGTGACAGTGCAAACGTGAATGTAATTCTGAAATATGATGGAGGAAAAGGAGCACTATTCAGTTGAGCTTTAACTATAGACACCCCGTGGTTTTTTTGTTTTGTTTCATTTTTTAACAACAACAGCCAAATGATGTTCTCTCCCTCTCTCCAACTTCTAACCACTTCCCTCAATTTACACACTATTGATTGGATCATGCTCGAGATGCCTGATTCAATTTTGCATACCTCAATAACAAAAAGAAGAAAAATATTAAGAATTATAAGAACTCTGGGAAATAAAATCTGAAAGATAATGAGCCAGAGGACATGAGTGATAAAAGAAGCTGAAAGAACCAGATTGGCTGAACCATCCTATTTCTAGCTCAGTCCCATAGAAAATCAGGCATATTGTGTGGGACAAACAAATTCCAATTAGTGAAACGATCTCAATGTTGACCTAATTATCTAATATCCAGCTCTCATTTTTATGGGATGAAGCCAAGCAAGTAAAGTAAATTCTTGGAGACAAAACTGCTCTTTCTAATAAGGAAAATGACTTACTCTTTCTCCATGAAGCCACAGATGATTAAAAAACAAAAGCCCAGTATATGCTTTTGTTGTTCAGTTTGAACCTTACATTCTTCTACAAGGATAACAGTGGCTTCAAAGAGTCCAGAGAGTGTGTTTCTATGTGGTGGTCCGAAAGGGTTTTCCTTTAGGGAAACTGGTTCAAAATAAGGACAAGAACTCTTAATTCTGCAAGGATACAGCCAGCCCAGTGTAGCAGCCACCAGTAAGATCACTTGCTCCAGAGTAAATTATTAGGTGAAAGAAGAATAAAGGATTAAAGCAAAACACTCACAGCTCGGTGTTAAGCTGAGCTGTTATAATCTAAGTATTCATGAGAAACCGTTTTAGAATTTCGAAGGGGGTGGGGGGAGAAGTAACTAGAGTCAACTGTAATATAGTGAGGGTCTGTCACATGATCTAATTACAGAAATGAAAGCAACCCAGGAATTATGTGGTCTATTCAAGCCTGCCGGGAGAACGAACAAAGAATATAATTATACATCAAGCCTGTTGATTAAACAATTACTATTTAAAGCAGATATAGATTTAAAATTAATTTGCTTCTGCATTCGGAGGATTTGGGGACTGAGATAAACAGTGTTTGAAGTTTAATTATCCATGCGGAAGATGAAGGGGCTCATTTCAATGTGGTTCGCCGTGCAGAGCGTTTCGGATGGCGTGAAAGGAAGGATCGGACTCGGCAGCAAGTCCCCGCGCTGCCTTGACGTGCGATTCAAGAGAGCGAGGAGGCCCGCTCAGCCTAATTGCCACAGACTGTGGTAATATCACAGAAGAGATGGCGCAATTGCAAATTAATATTTAAATGAACACTAGTTTGAAGTTTACCTGGAGGGAGAAACGCACTATCTCCAAAAGAACAGAGGAGGGCCAGCCAGAGTTCCCAACTCCACAGCCATGAGATCTAGGGAGTGAAGACCTTCACGCATGTTTGAGCAAAGAGGACATCCACCTGCCAGCTCCTCTGAATGGAGTGATTCTTATCGGAGGTCACGTGTCCAGTGTCCCAGGGCAGCACTGAGTGGTGGGGGGTGGGGTGCCGCGGTGAAAGGGTGAATTGGAGCTGGAGCGCAAGAAAATAAACAGAGACTCAAAAATTGAGAAGTTAAAGAATGACTGTTGAGATGCATGGAATCCTGTCTGTGTTCAGACATCCAAGTCCACAGGGGCAGAATTTCTGGGTGTCAACCTAACTCACTGGTGACATTGGGGAAGGTATGCTCAGTGCCGAAGGAGCCTGGAACAGAGGGTGCTGGGGCTGTGGTGGTTAGGAGAATGGGCTTGAAAATGGCCAAGCCTGAGTGGAAAGTCCAGCTATGCCCATTTCAATCTTGTGGCCTTCTCAAAGCATTTGTCTCCCCGTGTTTCCCCCCGCCCCCCTGCCATCTCTTTGGTGAAATGGCTCCCATCTTCCTCCTTGGGTGGCTGTAAACGTTAAATATGTCATGAGGGAAAACCTCAGTGTCCCCTCCCTACTGAAAACTCCCGGGGGCTCCCCACAGTTCTCTGGGTAAAGATGAATCTCTTTTGTTTATTTTCCCAATACTTTATTTTTTTTTCTACTGTACAGCATGGTGACCCGTTACACATACAATGTATACATTCTATTTTCTCACATTATCATGCTCCATCATAAGTGACCAGACGTAGTTCCCAGTGCTACACAGCAGGATTTCATTGCTAATCCATTCCAAAGGCAATAGTCTGCATTATTAATCCCAAGCTCCCAGTCCATCCCACTCCCTCCCCCTCCCCCTTGGATCTCTTTAACCTGGACTGCAAGGCCTGGGAGCGGTGGGATCCTGCCACCTCACCCACCTTCTCTTTCCCCTCCCTACCACTCTCTCTACTCCAACCACCCAGGCCTTTTTTTACGTCCTCTACTCTCTTTTCTGCTTCAAGGTCTAACCATTTACTTTTAACTCCACCTTGGAGCACTTCCCCTTCCCCCTCTTTAACCAGTTGTCATATATTCATTCTGCAGATGTCAGCTCGAGGCATCTTGGATGGAAGGTAGAAGCTCAGGCTCTGAGGACAACTCATCAGATTCAGAAGTTAAACTCTACCACCTATTACGTGTGTGACTTTTGCCCACCTAAGAGTCAGCAAAATGGGCATGCACATCAGCACCTACATCAAACAGCTGTTGTAAGGGGCACCAGGATTAATATGTGTGACAGTCTCAGCACAAAGCCAGGCCTGCAGGGAGCACTGGACAACTGCTCTTATACTCCCCAAAGGTCTCCCTTCCATGTCACTTGTCACGGTTGCAATTTTATGTTTGTGTGACTATTTCAACAGGCCTGTCTCTCCATTAGAATGGAAGCTCCACAGGGGCAGCAGTTTTCCATTGTCTAGTCCACAGTGTCAATTCAGTTCCTAGCAGAATAGACACCCAAACATTGACTGAGGGACAAACAAATGAAAATTCTGAGCATAGTGCCTGGCACATAGCAGGGCCTCATTAAATACCAGCTTTTAAATACTAACCCATTGATAGAGACAAATGATAAGTGAAAAAAATAATATTCACTTTTGCCCAGAGGTCCTCAAGTGGGAATCATTTTAGCCCCCAGGGATGTTTCATAATATCCAGATGGGAGGGGGAGAGGAATGTCTGGATGCTACTGGCATCTAGTGTACAAAGGCCAGGGAGGCTGCTAAACATTCCACAAGGTACAGGGCAACCTCGCCATGACATGGGATTTTACAGCAAGAGATGGCAGTAGTACTGAGGCTGAGAAACCCTGAATTTTGCCTTCTGTCATTTTCCCCTGATCACTTAATTCACCAGTTGAGTTACAGCAGGCACATCCAGCTTATGGTAATCATTCTAGCCTTTCATCCTGTCCACTCCCATATGTACAAGGCCATCATTGCTTCGCTTCTGTCCCCAGACTCTGTTGACCTAGCTGACCAGTCTCATTTCTTCTCAGCCATGCACCTGGTGTGAGCTTAAAATGTGAGGATGTGGGTGAGGCTGAAGAAAAGTGTATGCTCGAAGGTATCTCCCACACTGTTCCCTCTTTTGCTTCATACACGTAGTCCTGTTTTCAGCACAACTTTCAACAGAAGCCAGATGTGAGTTCCACTACTTGGCTTTTAGGATAGTGCTCTGTTTCCAGTGTCATGCTTCAAGAAAGTCCATGTGGCCAGAAAGGAGAGCAGAGCCCTTCATATATGATCTCTCACAACTAATACAGAGGTCACTCTAAGACCCAAGAGAAATTGCTCCAGTGGTAAGCCTTGTGCTCAAAACTATCAAATGTAAAAATTGCAGGGATGAATTGCTGGGTCTGAGAAAAACTAGGATAACAGGACAAAACTTCTGAAGTGGCAAGCCACCCAGATAATGTCAAATGCATCAAGACCTACCAATGCCAGAGGTAAATATAAATTTTAAAACTCAAATTTAGTTGATAGTATAAAATGACATGTTCACAGTGGTTAAAAGTATGCCAATCGGAAATTGCAAGTGTTGACAAGGATGTGCAGAAATTGGAACCCTCACACATGGTTGGCTAGAAGGCACAATTGTTCAGGCACAGTGGAAACCAGTTTAGTGGTTCCTCAAAAAGTTAAACACAGAGTCACCCTATAACTCAGCATTTATATTAATACCAGTATAAGCTAGGCATAGAAACAAAGAATTGAAAACATAGACTAAGAACATGTGCATATATATTCACAGAAGCACTATTCAGAAGAGCTGAAATGTTGAAGTAGCCCAAATGTCCATCAACAGATAAATGGATAAACAAATAGTAGAGTATTTTTACAATGGAATATTATTCAGCCATAAAAAGAAAAATATTGATGCATGCTACAGCAGGGATGTACCAGCAAAAATAGTATGCAAACAAAGCCACATATTATAAGATTCCATTTACATAAAATGCCCAGCATAGATAAATCCACATGTACAGAATATGGATTGGTTGTTGCCAAGGTCTAGAGAAAGGGGAAAATGCAGAGAAATGCAGAAAAACTGCTTAATGGGTACAGGTTTTACCTATTGATACAGATTATCATCTCTTTTACATTAAGATGAAAATGTTTTATTTTTTATGATTTTTATTTTTCCATTACAGTTGATTTACAGTGTTCTGTCAATTTCTACTGTACAAAAATTGACAGAACACTATAAACCAACTATAATGGAAAAAATAAAAATCATTAAAAATAATCCTATTGTAGAGCAAAGTGACCCAGTCATACATATATACATACATTCTTTTTCTCACAGGATCCTGCATCATCCTGTGATGATGGATATAGTTCCCTGTGCTATACAGCAGGATCTCATTGCTTATCCACTCCAAATGTAATAGTTTGCATAAGATGGAAATGCTTTAGAACTAGATAGACATGGTTGCACAACACTATGAAGGTACTAAATGCCAATGAATTGTTCTCTTAAAAAATGGTTGACCTTGTATTATGTAAATTTATCTCAAATAAATTAGTTTTTTAAAGCATACCAAAATCACACAAAATTGACAAACCTGGAAAGAGCAAACACCTCAAAATGGAAATAGATTCAGTACCCTGTGCAGTCTTATTATCACTTTATGTTTTCAATATATATATAAACTTTAGAAAAGATATAAAAGCACTGCAAAGAATATATAAGGCTCTATCGAAAATACTTCTGGTTTTCCAAAGTATATATTCTTCAATGTTAATGTTAACTTTGCAACTGAAAAAAAAAATGACCCTGTGCATTAAGTAAGACAAACCCACACAACTGAACATTTAGTTCTGCCAGAACTTTTATTATAAGCGTGTTTCTCTTTGGACAGAGACCACCTAGGAGACTGAGGATTGCCAGGCATGCAGGTAAATCTGTGAGTTTTTGGCTAAAATCCCTCCTCTATCCTTCCATCCACCTCAGATCAGTATGTCTGACTCTTATCAGGCTGGCAAAGTCTGGTCTCTGTGGGACAGAAAAGGAGAACGCCTCCTTCTCACCTCTAAGTCACCCACCCTCCAGGAAGGAGACTGAAAGTTCTACTGCTTTCCCCTGCAGAACCTCCTTCCTGCCCACAGAAAGGGGTCTCCACAGACTATTACACTAGTAAACTCTGGGAATGGGGAGATGAGGGTTTAGCATCCTTGGCTTCGTGAAAAAGATACTTATTTCCCCCAAATATGCAAATCACTGTATGTCTCACTTGGCCAGTCTTCTAAACCTTTTTGAGCATGAGCATGAATAAAATGAAAAAGAAACAGAAAGAGGAGCAGAAGTTTGGAGTTTGGCACAGCATTGAATGTATATTTTACCAGTGAATTAAAAATAATCAAGGGTCTACATTATAACCACACTGGGGTGGTCACTGTCTCTGTGAAAAGATTCAAGGACACCATCACAATTCACAGATCCACAGGTTTTGGTTTTGAATGTTCACTCTTACCTTCATCCATCAGCAGCCCTTCTCTCCATGCAATTTTATCATCAAAATTTCATCTCCAATATCCCTCTTCTCGCAATAGTTGGGTTTCCTGTTATTAACAGCAAGAATGTCACCTCCTCCTGTTTAAAAAGATCAGATGTTAAAGATGTATAAGTATCCTAAAGAGATTTCCTGGTAGGACCAAAAAAGCATCCCCCCCAAAAAAAAAAAATGGAAATAAAAATAGGTAACTGTCAGAATCATCCACAATGGAAACAAAAGGCAATGAATTTTTCAAGTATGGAGTTGCCTCCCTGGCGTGAGAACTCTGTGCCACAGCTGATGGAGGGTACAGATTCCTCTCTATTTCCCCAGGGAACTTAGCATCAATGGTTTCCCCAAAAACAGTTGTCTGAGGAAACATCACCACAAGCAGATAGAAGAAGCCTATCGAGGTGACCCTGTCTCTGTTCCTCGAGGTGCATGATACACAGACACACAGACCCACAGCAGGGTCCCACAAAGGCCCGTGATCAAAAGAAAAGGAGAGACAAATATTTAGTCAAATGCTGCATGTCCTCTCGTTCTGTGTTGTTAGGATGTACAGACATGAGATAGCAATAGAAGCCTAAACAAGAAGTGAATTACGCTCATTATATAATGAGCAAAACACTTCATGTGTCTTTCCATTTAATGGTCTGTATGTCAATCCACAAGCTGCCCTGGCCAAGAATTTTGAGGCAGTTGCCTAAAATTGGGGCTAATTTTACTCCGAGCTATACAGAACTGGCTATGGGATCCAAGGGAAGCCTCTGCAGAAGTGAAATTTTGAGTATTTAAAAAGGTACGTTTCCATGAAAACCAGATGTGAGGCATTTATACCCTAAGCTGGGAGAAAAAGGAAAAGCCAAAGCTCCTTATGAGCATTTTATTTTCATTTTTAGGGCTGCACCCATGGCACATGGAAGTTCCCAGGCTAAGGGTTGAATCGGAGCTGCAGCTGCCAGCCAACACCACACCCACAGTAATGAGGGATCCGAGCTGCATCTGTGACCTACACTGCAGCTCACAGCAACACCAGATTTTTAACCCACTGCATTGAACCCACATCCTCAGGTATACTAGTCGGGTTTGTTACCACTGAGCCACAATGGGAACTCAGGTGTACTAGTCGGGTTTGTTACCACTGAGCCACAATGGGAACTCCCCTCATGAGCAATTTAGTATCACTGATTCCTCCTGGGACACTCTGTACTCTCTGTAAATATTACCAAATGCAATTCTAGGTGGCTTCTGGGAACAAGGCAAGTGGTCAGGGCTTACTCAAGCCAACATCTGGAAGCATGCACGTTCCACACAGTTAACTCTGAAAAAGGCAAGTCATATCCTGGGACTGTCCCCCACCCACCCCTCCTCTACCAGCCTAAAAACCTTCACTGCACAATAGTCTCTAAGATGTCTTAAGAGAGCATCACAAAATTAGACAATAGCTGGCAGTAATCATCTCCCAAACTTGCCAGACTTGGGTATTTTTTAGGGTGGAAAGCATCTAATGGCTGTGAATACTTCATTTAGTGTTTTTCTAATGCACTTCGAGAAGTTCATGCTCTAGCATTGAACTCTCCAAGGAACCCATCTCATCCTCCCATCCAACTTTTAGAGAAATTTCATCCAAACCATTTACTAAACTTTTCCCAAATGATCAATATCTGCAGAATATTTTGTAGTAATTTAGTAGCCTTCTCTCAAGGCACACCTAGAGAAGGGAGATCACCCTCTCACTCCCAACCTTGACTTTGCAGAAGGAGACCCTGAAGTCTCTAGGGAGGTTTACAGCTCGTAGCCAAGATGTTTTTGGAGTTATAAATGAAGTGCAAGTCCAGACTTCCAGACCTCCAGGCCAGGGCCCATCCCACACTGACAGAAAAGGAGCTGCTGACTCCACTGGGAAGGGGACCAGTGACTGTGAAGTCTTGCATTTTGGTTGGTGATAGTTGGTTTCCCATTAGAGTTACTCCTTGGAAGTCTTCTTACATAGACAGAGGTCTATCCTGAAGTGTTTTAAGGCAGGAAAAAGTAACATATTAGTTGACTAATGTGTTAATATTGGTTAATATTCATTAGCTAATATGTTAATATTAGTTAATATATTAGTATTGGTAAATTTTCTTGTATCTGGACAACTTGGTATCACTCACATGAGAACAGGTCGGAAACAATGAGATGCAGGACAGGTAAGTTGAGGAAAGTTGGCTGAAAAGAAAGAGAATGATCGACAGTGGGGGGTAGTCCAGGACCAGAATACAGGAAACAGTAGGAGGGGGTAACGATGGGGATGGGAAAGAGGAAATGAGGGCAACGAACACTTGGCTGGCTTGAAACGCAGCAGGAGGAGCAGAGGAAATGAAAAGCAGACTTTGCTGAATTGACAAATCTGCCTGGGCCAGCACTGCCTTTATTAGCACACAGGGAGGAGACCCCAGGGGAAGGGGATGTGACTGGTCTTTGATACTCTGCCCTTATTGGCACCACTCCTAAGGGAACATAAAAACTCCCATGGAGCTGTGAGATTGGGTGAAGTGTCAGAGGCAGAGCAGGAAAGATGTAGGAAAGCGTCAGAATTTCTCCAGGTTGGGAAGGATGGAGTGGGTCAGAGGCCCTGGAATTTCCCACTGGGTGACCATACAGACCCATCTCCTGGGGAGGCAGGCCTGCCAGCTCAGTTTATGCTGTGGCCAGGCATCTGGGAGTGCCTCCTGAGCCCATCTGTGATCTCTCTTCTCCTAAGGAAAGAGCATTCGAGGAAGAGCTGGCAACACCACGCCCTGTCCTGATTCTGGTGTGAGAAATGTGCTTGTTAACCTCATGATCCTCATCCCCTTTTTCATCCTCTCACCCCACCTCTCCTCTATCCTCCTTTTAGGTCTGCCAAGACAAGCCAAGAAATGTGCCTCCCGTGGAGTGAGTGGGCCTGGGATGGACCTGGAATCTGACCTTCATTTTTGTGTGTGAAATAGAGATATGAAATGAAATAATGTTTCATGTGTCTTTAAAACAAAGATCGGCAGCATTAAAATCCCAAGACTGGCAGGTCCTAAATCACTACCGACCCAGATGTTCCACTTCCTGCTGTTTGCCTCTACCCACCTTCCCATGTGGCACTGCCTTCTGGAACCCCAAGAAGTTGGCCCAAGGATGCTCAAAGCTTGTAGCCTGACCTCAGCCCTGCCTGCCACAGCCTTTCTCCTTCAACCCAACACATCTTCCCTCCTCTCCAACTTTTCATTTAAAAATGATTCCAACTTAAAAAGGGTAAGAAAGTACCTACAACCTGAATACCGCTCACCTTGATTTACCCATTGCCCATACAGTCCCAAATTTATCCCTCTGTATACATAGATACACACGGTTTTATTTAACCATTTAGAATTAGTTGTTTTAGCCTTATGATGTCATGACACTTCTACCCCTACATACTTCAGGGTATATCTCAAAAGGACAAAAAGATTTTTTGCATTTCCACAATATGATTATCTTTTCAAATTTTTTTAAATTTTATTATAGTTGATTTACAACGTTGTGTCAATGTCTGCTGTACAGCATAGTGACCCAGTCATAAAAAGTAATTTACATATGCATAGTTGGCTATGGAGTCCCCTCTATATACAAATGCTCTTCACATTTCAGCTTCACAACTTTCCAGGGTCTCACCCCCACTTCCTGTGATACCCAGCCCTTGATGCTGGTCTCTGGCTGCTTTTAATTCTATCAGGATTTGCCCAAGGAACAGGGTCTAGTGCTCCTGACCTTTCCTGACAAACTCTCCTGACAATCTTTCTTACCATCAAAAGGTACCTGGCCTATGTTCCATTCCCTGAGGGCATTGCTCAGTGCTGTCTATTCTAATACACTAACCTATGTCAAGAGAAAACAGTTGCCTTATGGTTTGTTGAGAAAATCCAATGAGAGAAATCAATACATACTAGTGAAACATTCCCCCTTTGTTATTCTCAGTACATTAGTCCTCACAGGTAACAAACTGACATTTCAGGAGGGTCCAAGAAAACCCCCATCAGTGGTTCCATTCAGGGAATTTCAGGCATGAGGCAGGCTGGCCTGGATGAGGAAAGCCAGGGAGAGGCTGCAGCTTTGACCCTGACATTTTATAAGCCAGCTGCCCACTCCTCATGTGCTGGCTGCCCACCCCACGGCCAGTCTATGTTTTGCTTCATTCAATTGAATCTAGGGAAAAAAACCTTAGACTGATCTGTAGTTAATAAACTGAGGAACACAAGAGCAATAATGTACAGTTAGTTCCCAATTATGGAAAAGAGCATGCCTTAGGGCCAAATAGCTTTTAAAACTTCTGCAGTTGGCAAGGAACCATCAGGGACTCATTCCCCCTAGACAGGGTTAGAATTGCTTCCATTCGGGGGCGGCAGGTGGGGGGGGGGGTCCTGTCACATTCCAGCTCTGTGATATGGGATAAGTTGTTCAGCCTCTCTGAGCTTCAGGGGCTTCATCTATAAAATAGGGACAACTATGCGCTATCTCACCGTTTTGTGAGGATTCAATGTAATAGTTATGTAATATCTGCAAACCATAAGACTCAAGGCATGTTATCTAGAAAACAAATGAAAAGAGTAGCAGCAACCACAGCAGCTATTCCCAGGCATTCCAAGAGGGGAAATATTCAGTCTTCAGTACTCAAAGTTAGCTGTGTGATGTACATATCAGTCAATAGACTTGGAAACCAATTGGGTTTGGGATTTTTACATTGCCCTTTTAGATAGCTGGTAAACCCATGAAGTGTCTCAACCTCAAGGACAGGAGTTTCTGCCCTAGAGATAGACATGACCTGTCTCTGGCAAATCCAGAGACAGAGCAGAGAGCCTGGCCACCCTCTGTGAGACATCTCCCTCCCACCAGGCCAAGGGTATACCCACTCCCTGTCCTTTTCCTGACCTCACCCTCTTCTATCCACCCCCTCCCCACTCCCCTCCCAGCTGTAAGAGCCTGCAAGAGCCTGCCTAATCTCAACTCAGGGAGTGCTCTTTGCTTTTAAAGTATCTTGCCCTGCTTAATCAGTAACCAGCCGTCCTCCACTGCCAGTTAGTTGCCTGCCCTGACATGAGTTCCTTCTCCTGCCAGCCAGCAGATGTGACTTATTTAGGAAGATTCAATTCCCAGCCTGTGCCCTTCTGCTAATAACAGCCTCTTACTCTCTCTCTGAAGGTTACCTGTCGCCAGCAAGCATTCTTGCTCATGAATGCAAAATAAAATGGGTGCTCGCCCTGACCTTGGAAAAGCTCATCATTCTGAATAAGAGTTCTAAAAAAGAATATTTGACATTTGCCGTCTTATTTGTGTCAAGACTGAGGAAAGGAAGCCCAGTGCGGCAGGATACCCTCTTAGGTTCGGTGATGTGGTTTGTGAATGGCACTTGTCAACTAAACCTTGCAATGATATTCAGCAGGCATGAGGTGAAAAAAATGTTAATGAAATCTTGCCTAACTGCAGGAACACATTTGAATAGAATCAAAGTCATATGTGAGATTTTTTTTTCTCTTATACGAAGTCTTTTCTGCATATGTTAACCTTTTGCCAGCTTTTTTTTAAAGCACAAAATGGGTGATTCACTCATTCAATCATTCTTCAACATTTACCGAGCACCCATTAGGTACCAGACCCTGTACTGAGCACTAGGATGAAAAACTGAATGAAGCACAGATTATTTTAGGCAAATAAATCTATTATTCAGAATTTTATGCTGAGAACCCAACTTCTTGGCTTGCTAAAAACAAAGCAAAAAGACAACATGCATTTTCAGAACTTTGAATCTTTTGGAAATAGGAAAAGGGAAAGGCAGCACTCTTAGAAAGAGCAAACAGAGTGCAGGCAACCAGAATGGATGGGATGACCTCAGACAGACCAGGATGATCTTTCAGAAGGCAAGTACCCTGACTTTCCTTTGTTTGTGAAGTAGTCTTTCAAGCAAGAAGAGCCTGCAATGGCCAAGCTGGGCAGGCCCTCCTTGACCAGTCTCTGCCCTACTGCCTGCCACCACTGATAGAAGCTCTACTGATAGTGGTATAAGACACTATTTAGCAGAAGCTTCCTGATGCAGAGCTTTTAGAAAATTCAAGGACTCACTCTGTCATCATCATCTAAAGTGCATGTTTCCATTGCTGATTCAGAAGAACTAAATTGGAGCTGGACCAGAAACAAATGGTGAGTCAAATGAAAGACTTCAGCTGCAGGGCGAATGCCCCTTCTGCTAAGATTGCTGGGGCCTGGTGTGGAGTACCTCTGCAAATGCCTAGGGTCCATGTACACATGCAACAAATGGTCATGGAACACCTCCCATGCTTCAAGAGCTGTCCTAGTTCCTGGGGATAGAGCAGTGGACCAAACAGACAAGGCCCCATCCTCATGAAGCTTATGTTATAGTGGAGAAAGACAATACATGAATAAAGTATAAGGATGAAAAAAATTAAAAGATGAGCTAAAGAATAACTCATGGAAGGTACTTGTATTGGTCCAAATTTTATTGCAGACAACAGAATCTACTCTAACTCACTTAAGCAGAAAGGGATTCTATACAGGTAATTTTGTAATTATAAAATTGTTAAAAGGACTGGAAGAGCAGGCTCTTGACTGATGTCTCAAGAATAATCCCCAGCCTCTAGATAATCTGTCATAAGCGCTACTCTCTTGCTTATGGCAGAATCATTCCAGGGCCCAGGAAATTAAAATAGTTCCTGCAGAGCCACAGAAACAGAAGCTACCCTTGGCTGCTACCCATTGTAGCCATAGCTACAGCTGCTTGCTCCAGAATCACACCACAGCTTCCACAACTCATGCCAAGAAAATGATGCTTGGTCCTACCAAAATGGAGACCTTGTGAACCACAAAATGAGTGGCCTGTACTTTGTCCCTGGAAACAAAATGTTTTCTAGAATCCAAGCACCAAGAAAGTTTGGGAAATATGAATTTTAGTTTTGCTGTGTTGGGATAAGAAAAGGGAGTTAAAATGGGTGGTCAACCACCCAATTCATAGTAACTAGTACACCACTTTGGAAGGGTAATCAGGGAATGTCTCTTGGGTAGGTGGCAACTATGCTAAGACCATGTGAAGAACTGAGGAAGAAACCTTCCAAGCATAGGGAGAAAAACAAGATAATAACTCCAGGCATAGTGAATGAGAGCAATGGAGAACTTGGAGGAGTTAGGAGAAGCTAAATCAAGCAGGGCTTAGGAAATCACAGTAAGGAATAGATTTTATTTAGAGTACAGGGAAACCATAGTTTTATGAAGGGGACTGGCAGACTCTGATTTGTAGTTTTAAAAGACAATTCTGGCCTCAAGGTAGAAAATGGATAGAAGACAAGGACTGAGCCAAAGAAACAATATAGAACAGTCTTGAGGATTAGAGATGATGGTGGTTTGGGCAAGGACACTGACTGCAGAGAGGAAGCTGACACATTCTGTATGTTATTTTGTGGAGAGAAACATGGGATTTCAGAATGAATTAGATGCGGGAAATGACACAAAAGGAAAGATTAGGGACTGATCCCACATTCTTAATCTAAACAAAGGGTGGATGATAGTCTATTGACTGCATTGAAGAGTAATGGGGAGGAAATGTCTACAACTCACTAAAACCACTCCCCAAGTCCTTTGATGTTTTAAAAAAAAATTGTTCATGTAGTCAGGTTGGAAGTAGACTCAATAAGAAAGCCTCGTGTTTTGCTGGCCCAATTGGCCTAATTTCACTCTTCAGCATATTCAGAGTATTCTTATGGTTCTGGAGTAGTGAATTTTAAACTCGGCATATGAAATATTCTGACACAGGTAGGACCCATACTTAGACTGGAACAAAGGTTTGTGTGAAGTCATGTGGGGAAGAGCAGAATAGTTTGGGGATTTGGTATTTAATATCTGTGAGAAACAAAAGTCATAAAATATAAAACTATTTGAAGGTGAGAGGCTGAGCTCTGGAAAGTTGCATGAATTTAGGGCTGTGGCAATTCAAACCCCCTGTTTGTACAGGACATGGGTAAACCCTGATGACGTTATACCAAGTAAAATAAATCAGATACACAAAGACAAATATTGTCTGATTCCATACACAGAAGGCAAATTCAGAAAGACAGAGAGTAGAAGGGTGGTTTCCAGGGGCTGGAAGAAGGAGGAATGGGAAGTTATTCTTTAATAGGTAGAGTTTCAATTAGAGAAGGTGAAGCATTGCTGGCGATGGATGATGGTGGTAGTTGCACAACAATGTGAGTGAACAAAATGCCACTGAACTGTACACATTAAAAAGTGTTAAAATGATAGATTTTATATTATTATGCTTTACCACAATTAAATATAACGACAAAGCCCTATGTTGCCATTTTGGCACAGAAAAATAATCCTCAGTTCCCCTACTTTCCCATCTCTCTCCTCCCCACCATAAAAACACTTGCTAGAATTAGAACAGGATGCTTCTTAGGTTTTGTGAACTAATAGTTCAATGATAAAATGATGTCAAAAGAAAAAATGTAGATTATCATCTTTTATAAACACATATACTATTAGTGATCAGCCTGAGAGTTACCCAGAAGAACAAACTCCAAAACCACCACCCTAGACTATACCATAATCTCTTCAACAAATAAACAGACCAAAAAGAGTTAAAAGTCTAAGCAAGACATAGAAAGGGGGGCAATGTCTGTGCCATGTCTCTCTTAAGCAATCAGAGCTCTTAGAATAGCTCTGTTGCCGGGACAGAAGCAAATTATCGTTTAGTTTCCCTAAGCATTAAATCTTCCACATGCCTTGAGCACTCTCCATGGGCATACTGGTGCCAAAGCAGAAAAAGATTTCATTTCACGTTGCTAGGTTTTCACTTTTCTGTGGTTAATAAAGAGGCAGGTGCAGTCAGCTAGGCTGCTTAAAAAGAGAGAGAGAGAGTTAAAATTATTTGACCAACTTCAAATCTTGCTAAACCACAGCATAAGACAACTCATAACTTGTTTCCAGCTCCCACATCTCAATCACTTTCAAGGGAAGGGCTCTAAAGGTATTTAACACTTTACAAATAAAATTATTTTACCAATAAAAGGCACTCTAAGCTCTACATATCAGAATTTTTGAGCCCTTCTCCTACCCCACTAAATATAAAAGATGTCAGTAGGTAATAGAATAAACCCAAGAGTAAAGTTATTAGCTGTCAAACTGACGAGTTGTGTGTTTAAGCAGATGCATATCCAGTGTTCAAAAGTTGAAGTTTAAATCAGTCATCTATCACCTGATAAAGGGAAATTGGCCTGTACAAAAAGAAAAAATTAAATCTGTAGGATGGTGTTTAATAAAAGAATTCATTAGTAACTAGCTGGTTGACTGAATTTGGCCAGTTTCCTTGTTTTAGAGCCATCAATTTGGGTTCAGTTTCCATCTTTAGTCCAATCTTTGGCTGTATAGATATTTTTGTTGAGTGCTTACACTGAAGGGTAGGGAAAAGAAAGCAGAAGGGGCCTGAGCCACAGTTTGTCATTTTTGTCACCTAATAGGAAAATGTATTCATGTGTAACTTTTCTTTAGAATCCCTTGGTTCTGAGCAGATGGCAGATATTTAATACATGTCTCTTGAATATGTCAATGAATCATGGTACCCATCTGGTGCAGGCAAATTCTACCCTGGGGATTGTGGTTGCCTCTGCAACATACATTCCATTTCTCTATTATGGAGAAAAAGCATTGGTGTCTGAGAGATTGACCTCATTTAAAGAGCTAGACCTGGCTACCTAGGAGTAATCACAACCCATGTTCCAGAGATGGGCTAAGAAATGGTCAAGTGACCCTTGATTCTGGCCAATGTGAAGGAAAGTTTTCTGAGAATGGACAAGTGACCCTTGATTTTGGCCAATGTGAAGGAAAGGTTTAAGAGAAAACAACAGGAAGATGGTCTTCTCTTCCTCACTGTATGTGAATATGAAAGCTTGTAGCCCTAAATGCTGCTGGCAGCCATTGTGTGAACATGAGGAAAACCAACCCAAGGATGAAGCCAAAGCTTAAGATGGCACAAAGAAATGGAGAGAACCTGATTCTGTGATGACATGGTTTGAGTTACTGAATCAATCAAACATAAAGCCCACACTACTTCTGAATTGCCTGCTCTAAGTCTTAATAAATACCCTCGTTGTTTAAGCCCATTTGAGTCTGATAGTCCCATTTCTGGCAAATGAATCTGAATGATGTAAAGACTGACGCCATTTACAAAAAGAATTTCCTTTAAAGTATTACTTCAAATATCCATTTTACCTCTTTTTGAAACGTAATTTTAACTTTAATATTACTTAAATTTCCCCAATAGTTTCTTCTCACCATACAGCTGGTTTTAGGAACTGAAAGTCTACAAACGCAATAGGAAATGAGGGCTGATAGCATTTAGCTCCTCCAGAAATTATGCTCTCATTCATCTAGTGTTTTACAGCAAATCTTACACTTTAAGTGCAGTTTTCATTTCTTACAATTTGGTGATATTTACATGAGTCTTTTTCTTGTATATTTTACTTATTATTGAGAATCTCCAATCAAAATCAATACAGAAGTAACTTAAGCCATATTGTAAAATGGAGAAGAAAGCCATACCCAGGCTTGCCCACCTGCTCCATGATTAGTTAGCCTTTCTTCCACACATCCAATGGATTCTCTAACTGGGTAGTTAGGTTTGAAACTGACTGTACACTGCAAGATAGTAGAGCTGCTAAGAGTAGAGCTGCTAAGAGATTTGGGCTCAAATCTTGACTCTGCTACTTATTAGCTTTTGGGTGCAACACTTAATCTCTATAAACCTCCATTTATCCTCTATAAATGAAGATAATACTTGTATTTACTTCATACCATTATGATGTGGATTATATAAGATAATGCATGTGAAGCACTTAGCGTAGTGCCTGGCATGTAGAAAGCGCCCAAGAAACCTCATTAGTATTCACTTTGTGGTGCAAGTAATCAATGGGTTTTACCTGGAGGGAAACTGTGGGCATTATAAAAGTGCAACTTGATAAACACAATTATTATCTACAAGAGTGCGGTTAAGGAGAGAGATCTGTGGGGAGAACAGGCAGGGCAAGATCTTCTCTCCTTCACATTGATCTCCTCTCTCCCTCACATGGAATTAGTCTGGGCCCCCTCTTTCCTCCTCCATCCTCATAACACTTAAGAATTAATTCTGATTCCTTCCCATGAAGCTCAATGAAATAAAAAAGTTGTGACATAACAAGATGATAATATCATGGAATCAGAAACACTCAAAATTGTCTTTTTTAAAAATTTAGAATATAGAGAATGTATAAGCAAAGGAATTAAAAACAAATCAATGGAGCCTCCTTATAGTGGCTCAGTTACAAGAAAATCAAGAAACTGCTTGAAAGGTGTGGTAGAAAGAGTACCATCAGGGGTCAATGGGCTCTCCCACCACCTGAGTGTAATGCTGAGCAAACAGCATCCCATGAGATGTCGACATCCTCATCTGTCAAATGAAGTGCTTGGAATGGAGAGGGGAGTTTTCCCTCCTCAGGGCTATGAGCGCCAACACTCCCAGCAGAGCCCCAACCTTTCCACTTCCACTGAACAGACAGATGTTATCAGCTGTGCTCCCTCCATGCTCCTTCTATAACCAGAAGGCCTGGAATGTCACAGCTTCATGGCTTCTTCACCAGGACAACTTGAGCCTCGTGTCAAGGACCCCACAGAGATGTGGAGACGCAGCAGGGTCACGTGAGTGATAGGAAGCCTGATCTGAGAGCACAAACAGTGAAGTCTTGGACTAGGTCCTGTGCTGGTTGCTGAATCTCCTTAGAAGCTCCTGATCTCTGAGATTTGCCCTGAGCCAACATTGTTTTCCCCATCCCATCATCAAGGTCCCCAGAGAAGACAGACTAAAGAGATCCTATCTGATCACTCTGAGTACATCCGATTTATTTGTATTCATCTAACCATCCTCTTTCAGAGTTCCTGTAGAGTCTGGATAGAGTTTATCAGGCTAAATGCCATGCGCTATGAAAGCTGGGGTTTGTTGGTCAAAAACAAGGGTTTGCAGATTTAATCAAATCACAGTAATAGGTTTTCCTTAGACAGTCCATTTGTTTAAACTTAATTTTTCCTTAAATCTTGAAGTAGTTCAAACACACCATAAAGAATAGAAAATAAAACTACAAAGGTCCATGTACCCACCACTCAGCTTTCTCAAAGCTTAAAATTTTGCCTTATATCTTTAGAGCTTCAGAATTTTAAGGGGGAAAAAATACTTCACATATGATAAAAGCCCCTTCCTCAACCCCATTCTTCTCACATTACCCTATGCACAAGGAATTATCATCTTATTTTGGTGTTTTTCACTTCTGCTCATGTTTCTATAATAGCTCCTAAAATATTATAAAATGTATGTAATATATATGTACATATGTTATGTAATAGGTAACATTACGTATATGACCTATATGCATGTAATATGTATATATTCATGAAGGATATATAGCATTATACTAAAATATTCTACAACTTGATTTGGGATTTGTTTTGGTTTTTGTTGTTGCTGTTCAAGATTTTACTTTTAAGGTCCACCTCCATTGAAGTGTATGACTTTAAGACATACACACTGAGACATGTATGACTTTAACTTCAGTATAAAGTGTCTTTGTATGAAGATATTTCAACATATTCATTCTCTGATGAATGGAAATTAAGGCCATTTCCAATTTCCATCCACTACAAATAATACTAAATTGAACATTCTTACCCACATGTGAAAAAATTTTCCTATGGTAGTAGAGGACTGCTAGGATGAAAATTAAATTCATTCTAAATTTTTTTTGATGTTCTAAACTGCTTTCCAAAGTAGTTGTTCCAATGTACACTCACATTTTACACCCCCACTAGCAGACTATTTTCTTACTCCACATGTTTCCCAACACTTGGAACTAGCAGACTTCTCAATTTTTGCAAATCTGATGGATGTGAAAATTTTATTTTATTATGTAATTTTTGCTTGTTTTTTGTCTTTTTAGGGCCACACTTGCAGCATGTGGAGATTCCCAGGCTAGGGGTTGAACCGGAGCTGTAGCTGCCAGCCTACACCACAGCCACAGCAATGCCAGATCCAAGCCACATCTGCAACCTACACCACAGCTCACGGCAATGCCAGATCCTTAAGCCACTGAGCGAGGCCAGGGATCCATCCTGCATCCTCATAGATGCTAGTCAGTTTCATTTCCACTGAGCCACGACAGGAACTCCTTCCCAGGTCTCTAAGTAAGGTGAATAACTTTTCAAAAGTATATTAGCCATGCATGGTTCCTCTTCGAATTTCCTGTTCTTATCCTTCACCTATTTATATGCTGAATTGTCTTTTTCTTATTGTTTCCTGGGAGTTCTTTAAATGTTCTAGATATCATTCCTCTATCAGTTATATATATAGTAAATGCCTTCTCTCATATCATGACTTGTCATTTATCTAAGTTGCCTTTGCTATACAAAAATTTTAAAGGCATCAAAGTTATCGGCATTTTCCTTTACATGTGGTTTCCATGCCTCGTTTAAGAAATCTTTTCCTACCTCAAAGTCATAAAGTTTATGTATATTTTCTTGTAAAAGTTTTAAAGCTTTACAATTTATACACATTCAATCTACGTGGAATCAAATCTTTAGACATGGAATAAAACAAACTATCTTTTTCTACAGAAATAATCAGTTATCTCAACACCACTTATTTTTGAAAATGTATTATTTCCCCGCTAACTTACAACACCACATATACAAACAAGGATCAAATCTCTGTCAGGTTTTACTAGTCTATATTCCAATGCACTAAACTCCTATATTGATTATTTTAATTTTCAATAAAACTTCTTATCCAGCAGGGCAAGTCCTCCTGCCTTGTTCTGATTTTAAACTTGTTTTGACTATTCTTGGCCCTTTGGTTTTTTTAATATAAATTTCAGAATAAGATTTTCCAAAAAAGTCTATTTGGGATTTTGAATTTTGTATTAATTTGAGCATTAACACATTTAAAATATTGAACTTTGCCATCCAGAAACATAATAAATCTATTTAAGTCTACTTTAATGTCTTTCAATAAAGTTATTTTTTAAGGTGTCTTAAACATCTGTTAAATTTATTCCCAGACACCTTAGAATTGTTGTTACTCTTTCAAAAAGTGTCAAAACAAATACATTTTAAAAATTTTTTTAAAGGGAGTTCCCATTGTGGCACAGGGGAAACGAATCTGACTGGTATCCATGAGGATACGGGTTCAATCCCTGGCCTTGCTCAGTGGGTCGGGGATCTGGCATTGCCATGAGCTGTGGTGTAGGCTGCAGATACAGCTCAGATCCCACGTTACTGTGGCTGTGGTATAGGCCGGCTGCTCTAGTTCCACTTTGACTCCTAGCCTGGGAACGTCCATGTGCTACAGGTACAGTCCTAAAAAGCAAAAAATAAAAATAAAAAATTTTTAAAGTATCGTTATTTATGCTTTCTAACTTGGAAAGCTCTCTACCTTTGTGGTCATGTATAGGGAACTTCATAGTGAATGCTGTGATGTACGACATATGTATCCCTTTAAGACTGAAGGGCTTATGTGCCCAGGAGTAGGATATGCTCCTGGCAAACAGCCCTCGGCTGTTGGTCCTCTCTAGGAAGTCACATTCCTTTTCTGCAGAATCCCACATGCAGACTGGTTGACAGGGAAGAAGGATTCTCCCCTCTCCTATCAGCTGGGACAAGTCTGAAGGGCCATCCCAGTTCTAGAGCTTTCCTGCCCAGGTCTTCATTGAGACTACATTCTGGCTCATTTTCTCTTCCATTCACTCTTGCGTCTTTCCTGTCCTATCCACAAGTATCGACCTCAAAAGCAGGCTTCCTCCAGGTGACTCTCTATCTCAGAGTCTGCTCCCTGGAGAACTCAACCTGAAACAGGCCATGAAAGCAGATGCTAAAAGGAGAGTTTGGAATCGGGTCATCCTCTGCATGACCGGCAATAAGGACCCATCCCTGGCACAAGGTAGAGGTGAAATTGTTAAAACGTCTATCTGTGGTAAACCTAGAGGGTCTGCTGGTGAACATGAGTACACAAGAGGATGTAATTTATCAGGCATTTTAGAAATATGGGATAAATAATGACTACAGCAACAGTGGAATTGGGTGGCTATAGCTAAGATTGACTAATCCTTTGAAAAAAATAAAGACTAATACAAATTGTCAAGTAAAAACTAAATATGAAAGCCAGAGGACCTTCAGAGCATCATATATAAGGTGGCTCTTACATCTTGCAGCCTGAGGGAAGTATGAAGAAATGCTATGGACCACGCTCAGGACTTACCCACAAGGGAAGCAGACGTCCAAAGAAGATGAAGCTCTCTCTTCATACTGGAAGGCTATTGGAGTTCAGAGCCAGAGCCAGGAAAGAACACTCCCTATCACAGGAATGAGGATGCCTGGGTTTATGCACCTGAAACTCATCTCCACGTCCTGGAGCCCCCCAAGCTTGCGGAAGCAGTCTACCCCTCCCTGTTAAGGTCTCACTCTTTCCCTCTTATTTGCACATATTAAAGAGACCTCTCTCCTGCAGGACAACGGGCAAGCCCCTTGAGATCTCCCTCCCCTTCCCCACTCCTGGCAACAGGGACAATAACCAAGGTTAACTTGCCCAGGACATGCTGAGCCTGATAAAGAAGAAAAGAAAACATGCCAAAAAGGAGCCGCAGGACCTAGAAAACATGTCATAGCAAGAGCCAAGAGAATATATACCAGACCGGTTCCTGAGGACACTGGCTCAAGAGAAGCAGAAGACAAAGCTAAAGAAGGAAGCTTGTTTAGGGCACTGTGACAGCACATGGGATTTAGCACGGGTCCAGTCAAGGACCTTGGGAGCTTGTGCAAACACCCTGCTAGGACATCTCCCAGAAGCAAGAAAAAGCAATGGTCCAGGGGTTCACAAACTAAAGTCTACTGGCCAAGTTCAGCCTGTGCCTTATTTTTGTACAGCCCGCAAGCTAAGAATGTATTTTCCATTTTTAAAGGGCTATAAAAAATAAGCAAAGATATGCAAACAGGCTGTTTGTGACCCACAAAGCCTAAAATATTTACTTTCTGGCCCTTTACAGAAAAAGTTTGTTTGACCCTAGGCCACACTAACTGAAGGGTGAATGCCTGAACTGCCAACAGAGAATAAAAGAAATAGTTAAAGACTCAGATAAGTAGGCCTGCAAGAGTGGACTTACCATGTCAAAATGAAAAACCCACAGGATGACGATGCTCTGGAGGAGGGCCCAAAGCAATAAAAATGTGAGGGTGACAGGGACACCGCCTTCCTAAGTTCAATGGCGGCTCCCCTCTGCAATCCAGGAATGACGTTAGCAGAGGATACTACAGAGCTGGGCTCACTGAGAACCACGGGGATACTAGGACCCTGAAAATAACAGAGGCCAGATGGCAGCATTTAAATATTAAAAGCCTAGGCGATGCAATTATCATAATGAGTGGCAGGTTCCAAGTAGCTGGGGTATTAACGCTGATAATCAGGAGAAGGCAGGGTTGCTGTTACACAAGGTAGGCAGAGAGGAATACTTTTGGCATTTAAGTGATGCACCTGGGTGCCTCTTGGTACTATCTTGGCCAGTTTTGATGGTAACTGGACAGCTGCAGTAACACTGACCAGGGTGTCAGACCTCTCAGCAATGTGGATCTGGGTCGCCCTCAAGGTAGGGTGCTGAGTCTCATGGAGGAGCTAGCTAAGGGTGGAGGGACAGATCTGGTATGCAAAGAAAAGCAGGGATCAATAAGTATCACTTGCCGCCCCAGGACCAGCTACAACAATAGTTCATGCCACTCAACTTCCCCTTACAAGTTTCCCCCATAAAAAAAGACTCCCTCTGGAATCCTGAGGGGATGGCTCCTTAGATGAACGAGTAGACTCCAGTACTACGCATATCCCCTCAAGTGCAGGAAGTAATGCCAGCAGTTAGACCTCATCCCCCAGCCCTCTTAGAGAAGTATCTTTGCGGAAAGCGGCTGGCAAGCCCAAAGCCACGCCCCTTTCCAGGGCATTCCCGCCCCTCCTAAGTGGTCAGCGTGGGGATAGAAAGGCGGGGCCTCCTCACCCAACTCCTGCCATGTTCGAAAGCGACTTGCCAGCTTTAGATCTTCCCATGGAGTTGTCTGGGGCCTTCATTAGGGAGGCATCGCTGCTCAGCTTTTCCCTTTGTACAATCACACCTTCCTCTCCACAGGTGCTGATGGCAAGAGCACAACATAATAAACTCTCCCCACGCAACTCTCCAACTCAGAGGCAGCTTCCTTGGAATCAGCCTCCAACAGTCTTCCATCCAACAATTTTGTTTCTTGAATTATTTGATAGTTTCTCTTGGATATATACATTGTCTAAAAAACCAAGAAAAAAGATGTTTCTTCTTTTCCATTTATATCTTTATATCTTCCATTTCTTTTTGTCTGACACCACTGAGTAGAACCCACAGCACATTGAGAAACAGATGCTATGATGAAAAGCATTCTTGTCTCATTTCTCTCTGAAGGCAGTATCATAGGGTATAATGTTTGCTCTAAAATTTCAGTGGATATCCTTTATCAAATACTCCTTTTCCATTTTACTAAGAATTCATTATCATGAAAATATATTGAATTTTTCAAATGCCTTTCTGCTTCAATTTAAATGATTATATTTCTTTTATATTTTATATTTATATTTATTTATATAATATATATTTTATTTATATATAATTTACATATGAATATACATTTATATATTTATTTTATATTTTAGTTAATATACCGCATTACATTAAGAGGGGCTCTATTGTAAGGTAACTTTATATTAGTACTTGGTGTTCACACACGGCACATCAAAACTCATAAAGATGCAATTGGATACTGATTTGTAAACACTTATGATTTTGTGGTCCTATGTTTACTAGTGATTATTGGCCTGCAAATTTCTTTTCATATTGAGTTTTTCTATTTTTACTATCAATGAATCTTTGATTTTGTATCAACGTTATACCGTTCTCATAAAATTAATTAGCATTCACTTTTTTATTATCTGGAATGTATAGGATTGAATGTTTGAAAGAACTCACCTGTAAATGAGAGGTTTGGTGTGTGTATATATCCACATGTAATGTATATGCGTAGATTTTTTTCAAAAAAGACTGTAATTACTATCTGTTTCTTCTTGAGTCAGTTTCGGTAAATTTATATTTTCCTATGAAATAGTCTACTTCATCAAAGTTTTGAAGTTTATGGGTACTTGGTTAGCCATGGTATACTCTTTTTATTTTTATCTTGCATTGTGTCCTTATTCATTCCTAAAAAGATTTATTTGTGCTTTCCCTCTTCCCTGCGCGGGTTGTGAACAAATTGAGAAATCAAGCAAAGGAGTAACTGTGTTACTAATAAAGGTTAGATTGGAAGTTGTTTCTTAGTATGAGAGCCAGAATTTGACTGAATGAGTAAGCAGAATTCCCCCAAAAGGCTGCCTGGGTAAGATCTATGGCATGGAGGAACACAGGGAAACATACCTTGACTCCTGGCAGGTTTGCTCTGAAATTAGGGCAGAACTGAGTTAAGTAAGCTCAGCTTATTCCTTTCAAATGTACTAATTATGTAAATCATCCTACCTTCCTAGGGACAGAATGTATAAAGGAGCACAAAAAGTCAGTTCTTGGATTTCTTGAAGCTTCCTAGTTTTAGCAGTTTTATTAGAATAAAAAATCTGTTCTGCTACTAGATTATTCATTTAATCCTGATGTTCTTCACTTAATGTGGAAGCAGTTAAAGCTGCTAGTTACATGCTAGCATTTAGCTCCATCACATTACTTTTATCTATGATATTTTCATTTTTGGTTAATTATAATTGTTATTCTCCATTGTTATTCATTATTTATCTAGAAATAAAGTTATTTTTAATTTCCAAAAATATTGTTTTTTAAAAAGAATTTCTACTATTATTTTCTCACTTCATACCATTGTAGTCAGAGAACTACATTTTTTTTTTGTATTTACTATACTTACCAAGACTTTCTCTGAAATGATGCATGATGACTTTTTAAATGGCCCATGAGTACTTGAAAGGGATTTGTATCTTCCTAGAATACTTTTTTTTTAATCCTGACTTAAGGATCATCTTTATCTCTATTAGCTAAATACTTTCTTGTATGATTTTAATTTAGCTATATCAGCTTTCTTTTGGTTAATATAGGTCTAGTCTATCTTTGTTATCCTTTTAATTTTAGCAGTCTTTATGTTTATGTCACTCGTTTTCGTTTTTTCTCTTCAATTCAATATGATCATCTTTTAACAGGAGAGTGTAGTTTATTTACATTCATTGTGTTTACTCACCTATTTAGATTGGTTGCTACCATTTTATTTTGTGTCTCCTATTTACGCTAAGATATATTTATCTCCTATTTGGGGTTCTAATGCATTAAGTGAATTTTCTTTTTTTTTTTTTTTTCGCCCCTTCTCTCCTTGTTTGGAAGTTACATATTTAATTTCTATTTTTATTTTAGTAATTGTTCTGAAGTTTTAATGTGCATACCTACCTTAACAAAGTTTAAATTTAATCTTTATCTCTCTTTCTCCAAAACAGCACAAGAACTTAGAGCCTTTAAATCAAATCCATACTTTCCCATCTTGCATATTACTTTCTTAGAGCTTTTAATTTCCCTCATCTTTTTACCTCTAAATCATGCCATTGTTGACACTGTTATTTCATACAGTCAATACCAATTTAGATTTATCCCATGCTTACTAACTTATGTGTCAATCATTTCTTTTTGCATCTCACTCCTAATTTCTGAATTTAGTATGTTATTGAAAAATTCTATGTTCAGCCAAATGATCATTCAAAAATGGTAAAACTTTATCTTGGCACTTTAGTTCCCTTTAGGGGAATATATTCTGGGGACTATGGGGGCAGGAGGGAGGAGAGGCAAAGTAAAGCACAATTTCAAGAATAATTTGTGGTGCATACAAGGATTGAGAAAGGAGAAAGAAAAGGCATTTTATCCACCATGGGTGAAAATGGAACAAGATTCTCATAACCCACTTTTTTTCTACAGTGTTCTGAGCATTAGCAAGATACTGCTTGAGAAACAAGGGGAAAAAAAGACTTTCCATGGACATGTACTTATTGAAAATATTTTTATTCCTTTTTGCTATTGTAAAGTTTGTTGTCAGTTCTTGTAAACAATATACTATTTCTTTTTCATTGTTTCTAAGACTTGCTCTTTATCTTTTGAGTTCTAAGATTTCATTTCAGCAAGTTCAGGGTATTCTTTTTACTTAATCTGCTTGGGATCTGTTGTGCTTCCCAAATATGAGGACTTAGGAAAATTCTTAATCATTATATCTTCAAGAATTACCTTTCTCCTACAACCTTTATTCTTTCCTTCAAGAACTATGGTTAACATATACAACTTTTTTATTCTATTCTACATGTATTTTCACCTGCTTATATATTTTCTCTCTCAATGCTAGTTTCTGGGTAATTTTATTAGATCCACTTTCCACCTACAAATTCTCATTTCAACTGCATTCAATTACGTTCCCATCTAGAATTTCTAGTAAGTTCATTTAAAATCTGCCTTTCCTTTTTTAAAAATTATTTTTATGATAGTTTTTCTTTTCTTGTATTTTAAATTCCCCATTTTGTATTTTTTGTAATTTTTATTATAGTTGATTTACAGTGTTTTGTCATTTTCTGCTGTATAGCAAAGTGACGCAGTCATACATTTATATACAAATATATATATATATACAGACATACATATATGTACAAATATATATATATACACACACACATTCTTTTTGTCACATTATCCCCAATCATGTTCTACCATAAGTGACTAGAGATAGTTCCCTGTGCTAAAGAGCAATATCATTTGTCTTCAATCACTTAAAATATTATTTTTTATAGCTTCTACCCAATGTCTCCACTATCTAAAATTATTAGAAACTATCTAATTCTAATGAGCTTTGTTATATCTATGAATGCAGATTCATGGTAGATTGTTTTCTTGTGTTTTCACAACTATGTATCATGAACTCATGTTTAGCAGGTATTTATCTGTGGGAATCCTGAGAGAACTGGATTAAGGGTTCATCCCACTCTATCTGTTTTGTGTTTTGTTCTGCCAGGACCCCCAGGGAAAAGATCTCTTATAAACATTTTTCAGCTTGGGGTTTTCCCAAATAATGTAGGCAAAATAAAATCAAATGTCAAGCAAACACAGGTCCATGGAAGATCTTGTCTCTCAAGGAGTGTCTTGCTAATGCTCAGGACACTGGTAGAAAACAGATGGATTATAAGAATCTTGTTCCTTTTTTCCCCATGGCAAATAAAATGCCCTCTTTCTAATCCCTTTACTTAATCCTCCAAAATGATTCCCTAAATAGTGGTTTCTGTCTCTCTCTTTCCCCTCTCTCTCATAAACCTAAGAATATATTGCTCCAAAGGGAACTAATTGGCTAAATCAGAGTTTCCAAAAAGAACAGGTCCACTTTACAAGCAGAAGCTTCATCGGCTTCAAGGTAGGCATCTACTAGAATACTAATGAGGGAAGTCAATAAGAAAAGAAGAGAGAGAGGGAAAATAGAGGGAAGGAGAGAAATACTTGTTGTCCACTGACACTACATCAATTTTCAAAACCACTGTTTGTGGCAGATGTTCCCTCTCCAGATGAGAGGGAATGAGATGAGACCCAAGGCTACACAGCCAGAACAGGGGGCTAACCCGTGTATCCCTCCCGCACCCCCTTCCTAAGAAGCAAAGTCCATGAGCCAGAAAAGGCAGCTGACAGTAAACATCAAGTAAAGAAAGCCCAAGGCAGGTAAAAGTCCTGGTTCTAAGCGGATTGTGGAGGCTGCTCTTTTTATAAACTCTACTTTGGCCAATTAATTCCCTCAAGACACATGGCCCCATTTCAGATTTTCACTTTTTATCCTCTCCAACCACACCTTTCCATTCCCCAGTTTCCAATAGCAATTGTGCTGATTCTCTAGGTTGGATGGTTCAGATAAATGGGGAGTAAAAGTCTTTCCCAAACTTCCCAATGTCAGTATCTGTGGCATTCCCCCTTGAAGACAGTCTGCTTCCTTGAAAGCCAAATATACCTGTGACATAAGATTGCAAAGTAATGCGATTCTAGAATTCAGGCCTTCTGATGCTCCAGGACATTTTTTAAAATCATATAGTCATCAAAAAGCTTCACTCCCAGCTGTGTGGAAAGTGACTCTGCAGCTCTCACTTAATTTTGATTGCATTACCTCATTCTATACATCATTCATGACAAGCAAGGAACCACGGGGCTCCCTTGGCTAACTCCCGTTGTCCTTGACCCAGCTCTAATTGATTTTGCCATTTACTTCATAAATGTTGTAAATCCTGTGGCTGAAAGAGGGTTGTGCAGCAGTTCTGATGCAGTGAGTTCTCTCTTTGTTGTTACAATAAGCCAAAGAAGTGGAGGCAAATAGGAATCCTGACCTACTATTGTGTTCTTGTCCTTCTCATGTGTCCCACATTGTCATCACTCTGGCGACTAGAATGGAAAGGACGAGAGAGAAGAGATTTTAAAAATTGTCTTTGGATGGGCTATTTATGTCCTCCAACCTGGCACTTATCCTTGACCTCACAGGGCGCACCAAGACAGACCATGGTGTAACTCCACTACTCCATGTAAATGAACACATTTACACTTCCTCAGCCCTTTGTGTTGGAAAAGAGCTAGGATCCTCTATGTACCTCATGGCCCACCCAGGTCTCTTGCTTGTCAAGACAGAAACTCAGGAGCACATGGTCTCAGGCCTCCTAGGGAGGCAGCACCCAGCCATGCCCCCGGGGAATAGTCCTCTAGGGGTTTTGTCTTGCTTATAGACACAGCTCCCCTGCTGGTCTTTTATTATCAGGAGTTCATAATTTTCCTAAGAGGAGGTCAGGTGGAAGCAAACAATTCATTCTGGCCCTGCTACAGGAGTAGCAGCATTTGAGGCTGGAGACCCGCAGGATTTCAGAACTGAATGCCAGTCAGCCTCAGGATTCAAACACGATTAGATAAAAGAGCCTTTTCAGACAAGGCTTAGACTCATTCCAATCTTCTGTACCCTCTCCTCTAAGCATAAAACATTGTTAGAACTGAAGGCCTGCAAGATGCTGAATCATCAAAGCAAGACTAGATCGTGTCCATGTACTGTGCATAGACAAAAAAGCAAACGGAAACATTTTAAAAAGGATTGCAACATCAAGGATTAAAGCAAAGGGGGTTTTATGTTTAACTAGGAGTTAAGCATAAATTCTATTTCCCAGAATTCCATTAATAAAGGTTTTGCTTCTAAAGGGTTTGGAGGCACTGTACAATATCTGCTTGAGACCTTGGGCCACAGTAGGATAAATAAGCAAAACACAAAAATACCAAAACTGACTGGAATTTCTCCCCAAATATGCAATGCTCTTTGAAAACTAAAGGAAGAGACTAGCAAAAAGGTACATATTGCTCTGTTTTAAGCAAAATATTGCTTAAGAAAAAGAGAGCCGAAAAAGCTCACTCAACAAGATCAGCTCTTGAGTCCCCTTCTCGTAGAGGCCAACTAATCTGGTAATCAGAATCACTTTCCATCTACCCATGGGTCCTGTTGAGGTCCTTAATTCTTGTATTATGTAGACTTTAAAACCAATTGCTAGAAGAATGTATCAAGGAAAGTTTCAAAGTCATCTTAAGGTTAATTTCCCTCAAGAAATTCCTGGCTTTTCTTCTTTTGGTGCCTCCCTGTCCCTCTACTTAATTGCTTCTGTCTTCCTCCAGTCTAACCCCAACTTGATCTTTCTCACCAAGGTCTGTCCCAGGACTGGCAGAGCAGACAGGAAAGTTCTTTAAGAATATAGAGTTTACTATTAATAGCAGTGACATAGGCCATTGAAAGCCTTAGGCAGTCAAGTAAGGAAATCTGTCAGCCTGGATTAGCTTTCCAGCACCTGGGAGGTAGGACTTATTTATAAATAAAAATAGACAGCGAAAATGGCTGGCCCCTTATAGGCCCCTGATGTCTGAGAAGGCTTGTATGGATGGATCCAAGTCCAGAGGCTTTTCCCAGCTGTCCTCCAAACCTAGCAGCAAACTTCTGTTTCTGAAATTGGAATTAACAAAAGGCAGCTTATTTTAGTCCAAATCAAAATCCCTGCTTGTATAGGCAATGTGTCACCTTCCATGGATTTTCAAACACTTTTCCACATTAACCAGATCTCCAGTCCTGTAACAGAAACCACCCATGTCATGGCATCCTCTAGAATTCATATGTCAAAGTTATTGATAGGTTCTTTGCCAGAACGGGGTCCTTGCCTCTACTTCACTCTCTGGTACTCCCTGCATCCTCCATGGATGGACCATGCTTCCTCCATGAGAGATTAAGAGCTCTACATCTTGGCCTTGGTTGAATTCCTTTTCTCATCACAGAAGAAATTGTAAGTATCAAGTCAAAATCTTCTGAAAAAAGCCTACATTTTAGAGGAGCATTTTGAGGTTCATTCACTAAGGCTCTGAGTTCTAGAAGCTACATTCAGACACCTATTGCCAAGTTTAGAGGTCAGGTGACCACAGGTCTAATTCACTTTGACCAAGCAATGAAACTACAAAATATACATGTATGGCTCTATTCTTGAGGCTTTATAGATTGGATCACTGTGCTTCAATGGTCTACGATCCAGAGACCTATATGGTACCATTGTACTGAAAATCTACTTTCAAATATCTCAACAATGGGGACCTTACACGCACGCGCACACACACACACACACACACACACACACACACACACACTGAATTTTCTTGGGAAATGGTGGTCCTATTGTGTAAACTAATACAGTTGGCCAGAGCATTTTCTTATGCTATTCAGCCTTTCAATTCCCATCTTGTCTTCTAATTATACCATCTCCTATTATAACAATCTTTGCCTTCTGAGGCATCAGGAATTAGTAGATTATTACCATTCCCCCATTATCTACCCATTCTTTGCTCCTTTAATCTTTCCTCTGATCAGATTCCCTGAGTCCTCCATACCTCCAACGATTTCTTCTCCTTGCCCTTCTCCAATTCCCAAAGGTTCTATGCCCCTAAACTAAGCTTCATAAAATCAAAGTGATATTCCAGATGCTTGCTCTCTGAGGAGCCAAGAGACCAGCTGTCACCTCTGGCCTCTGTTACTCCGTGACTCAGGGTATGCGTCCCAGAATAGGTCTGGCCTTTCGTGCTGCCTTCTCTCATTGCTGTCTGGCTGTTCGGGAACTGATCACTATCACCCCAGCTCCCCTTTGGCATTACTGCTTTCCAGGTTTCTTCTCCCTATAAAGTGTACATTTTTCAGATTATCTTCCTTCAAACTTGAATAGGCCACTGGTCAGCACTCCCAGAAAGGATTGTCTTTAATATCAACCTGGTTTAGAAATAGCCCCAAAACGTCCATAAATATTTTTACAAAAAAAAAAAAAAGAAGAAGAAGAAGAACTTTGTAAGATTTTCCACTCTGTAAGGAGAAAACGAGAGGAAAATTTACTTATGATTTTAGGCTCTTAATTACAAACAATATTCTTGAGAAAGTAACAGAACATCCCAGGCAGAATCTGCCTCTGAAAGGATTGGATGGGCTTGTGACGGGTGACTGGGCATCATGCCTGCAACTACAGAGAGGAGGTTTTCCCTTGCTACAGCCAATTCCACTGGGGCTATGCGGACCTGCCTTGGGCTTCTCTGTGGTGCTCTGTTGCCTGGGAACCCCACTTTCTTCTCTCTGCCTCCCCCAGGATCTGGGGAGCTCAAATATGGCAGGTGGCAGGAAGGGGGTCCATGGGAACCAAGGGTCCCACCCTCCTCCAGGAAGGTGCAGGGGCCCACGCGGTGCCCTGGGGAAGTGCCCTGGGAGGCACTCATTTCAGGAACTCCCAGGCCCACAGCACTAATCCCTACAGCTTCAGGGGGAAGAACATCCCTATTTTAAGACTCACCCAGGTCTGAGTCACTCCTCCACTTTAAGGTCAGTGAAGGAAACATAGTTCTCAGCCGTTCTCTCTGCATGCTTCATTTTCTTCAGCCTCAATGATCAATTGGTTTACCACAAAGTGTAAAAGGAGCTTGCAAAGCAAGGGTAACCAAGGAAGCTATGGTGTCTGGAATTGTAATAACAGAGGCAAAGCTGAGTTATATGAGATCTAAAAATAAGTCACTAACCATATCCTACTTCCTCTAACTCCCATACACAGGTACCTAGAAAAGAAAACCACCTAAGGTGCAAAAGAATCAATAAAGAACACTATGATTAACCACAGCCCACCCTGACTCAAAGAAAGAGTCTTAACCCCAGAGTGAACAGTCTTTTAAGCAATGAGATGACAATGATATACATATATATTATACATACTGATATATATTTATGCTATCAACATATTATGTATTCTATACTACGTTATTATAATATATAATTATATGTATATAATTATATATATATTAATGATGCTTTGTTGTAAGCTAATTTGTCACTATTGTACTAGCATATAGATGGTCTTCACATAAGCCATTGCAGTAATTATAAAAGAATACCACATCAGGAGTTCCCGTCGTGGCACAGTGGTTAACGAATCCGACTAGAAACCATGAGGTTGCGGGTTCGGTCCCTGCCCTTGCTCAGTGGGTTAACGATCCGGCGTTGCCGTGAGCTGTGGTGTAGGTTGCAGACGCAGCTCGGATCCCGCGTTGCTGTGGCTCTGGCGTAGGCTAGTGGCTACAGCTCCAATTCGACCCCTAACCTGGGAACCTCCATATGCCGCTGGAGCGGCCCAAAGAAATAGCAAAAAGACAAAAAAAAAAAAAAAAAAAAGAATACCACATCACATCCACGGCATTTGCTACCCTTTGTGTAAACCACTGCAGGTCAGTGAACTCTTACACAGAGTTTGCCTGCAAAAAGATGTATTTCTTCCTTGTTAGCAAGCTACTGTTTAAACAGCTGTGTGTTTTAATATTAACATAATAATAACAGCTCATGTTTATTGTACATGTACTCAATAACTCATTACTAACTTACTTAATCCCTATAAGAACCATATGAAGGGCCCTTTTTCATACAGGAAGAAACAGAGGCTTAGAGAGCACAAGCAATTTGACCAAAACTATACCATTTACAAGTGTGAGAATTTAGGTTCGAAGTACGATCTTCCTAGCTACTCACCTTAAAGACTTAATTACATTTCTAGACTGCTGCTTATAGAACCAAAGTTTGAGGACTGAGGGTTTCAATTGCAAATTCACATTCCTGCAGTAAGATTTTTTTCACACTTTAAATGATATCATTTAAAGAGTTCCCATCATAGCTCAGCAAAAATGAATTGACTAGTATCCATGAGATTGCAAGTTTGATCCCTGGCCTCACTCAGTGGGTTAAGGAGCCGGCGATGCTATGAGCTATGGTGTAGGTCACAGACAGAACTCAGATCCCCTGTTGCTGTGGCTGTGGAGTAGGCCATCAGCTACAGCTCTGATTCGACACCTAGCCTGGGAACTTCCATATGGTGCAGGTGCAGCCATGGAAAGAAAAAATGTTTTCTTAAATTATTACTGTTATACACTTGGCATTCAAAACTGCATAACTTGGAGTTCCCATTGTGGCACAGGGGGTTAAGCACCTGGCATTGTCACTGCTGCGGCATAGGTCACAGCTGTGGCTCAGATGTGACCCCTGGCCCAGGAACTTCCATATGCTGTGTGTGCAGCCAGAAAAAAAGAGAAAAGAAAAAACTACATACACTCTAGTCAAGAGAGTGCCCTGCATAACTTACTTTGGGCCTCAGACATGTCACAATTCCTGGTCATCCCATATGAAGATTCAAATGACCTGAAGAGGCAATTCAGACATGCATAGTTTCATCAGTCTAAAAGCTGTCATCATGGGGTGCCTACCAGTTTCACATATTGTGCCAGTAGGCCTTATGTGCAAAAATCACATATCCCCCTCAATACCTCTGCAAGAAAGATATTATTTTCTCTGCTTTATCAGTGATTAATCAGAACATCAGCAATTAAGTAAATTGCCCATAGTCATACAGCTCACACATAGTCAAGATAAGTCTTAGACATGAACATAGTTTGACTCCAGAATCTTTTTTTTTTTTTTTTTTTTGCCACCACTTGCTACTTCTCTGACTTCTTCAAATAGGTAACAGTGTGTACTCAGTGGCTCAGAAGTTTTCCTGGGCCGTAAAAATATCCAGTCAAGTTCCAGAAACTGTGAATTTTGGTAAATAAAATAACAACAACATCTGAGTTTCTCTGTCAGAGCCGCAAAATAAACCATGCTAGGTATTCATCATCAGAAACAAAATCTACATCTGTCTTTGGGTGGTGATGAATATTAAGGTTATGTAAAGCAACAATGGACTCACTTATTTTTCATCAAAAAAAGTTAATTATATTGAATAAACCTAATTAGTAATCACCAGCTGCCTTGTTACATCTCTGGGGGATTGCAGTTTTGTGTTCCCACAAAACACTTACTTCATTGTTTAATTTCATCTATTTGGTGCCCCAGCTTCCCAGCAAAGATTGTAAATGTGTTGAAGGCAAGAAACCCTTTCTTCTCCATCTTTGCATTGCCTTTTGGTGTTAAGTATGGCGCCTTGCACAGAACGGATGCCCGCTAATATATAACAATCAGCTTTGAAGTCTTAACAAAATGATTACTAAAAGAAGCCCATTGGAAGTCTTAGTGATAAATTTCACAATTCTGCAACAGGGTGTCTAAGAAATCCCTACAACTGACTTGCTCAGCCAACTTGCTCGGCTCTGTGAGATCAGATGTGCACTCTCTAGACCTTGGTTCACAACCCTAAATGCCTGAGGAATGGCCCATAGTACAGGTAAGGTGAATTTTGTCATTTTTGTGTAATTCAATTTGTTTATGTATGGTAAGAGGTATAAGAAATCTTAGCAGGGAGCCCCAAAGGTAATCCTAAAAAGAGCAGGATTCTGGCTGAGGGCCTCATCGATGTGTCTACAGAAAACCAGCTGAAGCCCCTGGTCAGTCCAAGGCTACGAGTACAACTACGAGTGCCTTCCTCCTTCCTCCTGATGCTCATTTGTCTTTCTCAGCAGGACCCCATGCTCTCAGCTGCAAAACAGATTACTGAAGTTATATCAACAGGCAAAAGCAGGGAAGTTGTAACCAGAGCTTTAGTCTAAAAATTGAATCACTAGTCACATCATACACCATTACCTAGAAGTAAAAATTAACAGTAACTCAAAGGAACATAGAAGCACATTCAGTATTTAAAATTGAACCACAGGGCCCCTTGGCAAATGTAACAAAAACCCTGATGCCAGAGATAAAAATAGCTTTCTTAAAGGAAAGCACTGTCCTCAAAAGATAGAACTAGTTGTGACAGTATGATCAGATGGATACTGGCACACCTGGAAAAAAGCATTGTTCAGAGAATCTTCTTAGATGAATAGGACCTTTCTTTGATTGGCATCTCTTTTCAACTCAAGACTTCTGTCTTCAGGTCTGTCCTATGCCCTTAGATTTGTCCCAGACTGACTCAGCACCTCTCCTTGAGCTTTCAATACCTAAGACAATGAGGAAAATCACAAATTGTTCAGCCTATAGAGAAAAGTTTTTAAGAATGGCTAATAGATGAGGTAAGCTCATGGGTTTCCTGATCCTTTAAGGAGCCAGAGATACCTTGATGTGGAGTTTGAGGCAGTTTAGAAACCACGCAAGTTCTAGGGATTTAGATAATTGCCTCAAAGATGCCCAATAGCTTGAGCCATTTTTTTTTTTTCTTTTTGGTTTTAGGGCTGCTCACAGAATATGGAAATTCCCAGGTTAGGGGCTGAATTGGGGCTGCAGCTGCCAGCCTACACCATAGCCACAGCAACACAGGGGATCCAAGCCACATCTGCAACCTACACCACAGCTCATGGCAACACCAGATCCCCAACCCACTAAGCGAGATCAAAGATTGAACCCAAGTCCTCATGGATACTAGTCAGATTCATTTCCACTGTGCCACAATGGGAACTTCCAACTTGAGCCATCTTAAGACAGGCATGATGCTCTTACTCCCTTGCCTAAGAAGCCTTCATCTGCATCACACTATCAGGTAAGCTATAAGCCCGCTGGCATCTAGAAGCGGAGTTGAGTTGTAGGGCAATGTAAAGAAAACTCTTCTAAATCTGAGTAATCCTTCCACAGAAGACAGTGATTTGGATTAGGGAAGAAAGCCATGAATTTGCTTAAGTGAAATAATCATAAATTGAGAACCAGAAGGTAAAATTTGAGGCACAACATAAGGCTGATGATAGAACCTGGATTCTCCAAACCACTGCCAGTAATGCTTGTGAGTGCCCTGCCCTAGTGTAGATGCGGTATACAGCTTAGTACAGAGCATTCCCCAAAAAAAAAAAAACAAAAAACAAAAAAACAATTCCAGAGAGTGAAAGAGGACACTAGGGCCCCAGAAGAAGTGAGTCACACCAAAATCATCACCACACAGCTAACCCTTTCATCCAGGCAGAAATGACTGCATCCTAGCTGCAGCTTCCATGAGCTCATTAGCAAAGATATTGAGAATATGCTGTTCCTCTACAAGGGAAGTTTGAAACTGTGTCACAGATTATTTAACCTAGGACATCTCAGTCTGATTGAATGTATGGAGATGAAAGGAAAAGAAATCTATCTCCCCATGGTAGTTTCTTTAATCCTGTTATTGGGATGATACTTGTATGGTGGAAATTAAGGTGTGTCTTGAGGTCTACTGGTCCAGGGCAAAGCCTAAACCTAGATATTTTGAAGATTTGGAGAATGCTCAAGACATTTTCATTGCAAGTGAGCAGATTGGCCAAAGGGCAGTTACGCGCTTACTAACAGTTCAGTGCTTTTGTGCATAGATGGAGTCTGGACTCAAATAATGACCAGGAAGTGAATTTTTTTCCCCTTCAATTAGTGCTGACTTCCCTAGTCTCAAGTCCCACATAATTGTACTAAGGGCGTGGCCCTCTCAGCCTCTCAGGGGCCCAGCCTAGCACATGGAAGCAAGAGGCCTGTCCCCAGGAAGTCTTACAGCATCTGATTGGGTCACATGTTCTCCTCCAAACCTAGACAGTGGCCTGGAACATGTGGAATCAGGGGGTGGAATGAGGTCCACCAAAGCCATATGGAGTGAGTTAGAAAAAAAAGGAATTCAAGGTATGGCTATCATTAGAAGAAAGAGTGAACGCCAAATGAAAGAAAGAAACAATGAATTCTCACTGTAATTAGTGTGTAGTCTTGTAGGTGGTATTTGTCTTAGCTTTTGTCAAAACCTTTTGTCTTAGCTTGGGTTTCCCCCAGAAAACAGAGCCTGAGATAAAGAGTTGTATATGGGTCATTAACTTACAGAGATGAATCCAGGAAACAGTTGAGAGCTGAAAAAAGAAAAACAGGTAAGGAGAGAAAAAAAAAAATAACACAAGGTACATTGTAAAGATATGCAGGAGGAGTGATCCAGAAAGGGAGCATTTATTGACCAGCTCCCACCCTCCATTGGTCAGGAATTGCCCATGGGTATTCACCTTCAGTTCCAGATCTGTGCATGCATGAGAACAACCTAGTGGGTTCTAGCAGGTAGCCCACACTGTCAAGTCAGACAATCCTGGAGGAACAAAGATGGAGATCGATAGTGTAGCTGGTTTCCATGGTAATGGTTGGAATAAGAGATAGGACAAGAGGATGTATGGTCCGGAAGAGGGATTAGTTGACACACCTTTCCTTTTGGGTATTTAAGTTGTTGCACTTTGTTTTGTTTATTGTTGCAGGTTCATTTTCCACCAAAAATAAACTGTAAAAAGAAGACACCATAGGGCTGGGTATGAAACTATATGAGGAATGGTAGGCGAAGACGTGGGCTTGAATCCTTACTTCGAGTCAATCTCTTCAACTATCATCAATAACATAGATATCAATAACACCTACCTTATGTGATTTGAGAGAATATCATTAGTATGTAAAGTCAGCCTGTTTATTTTAAATGTTATTTCCATTTCCACTATTCTTTATTACAAAGGAGGCTCTATAAACTGTAAATTGTTCATACAAACTAAACGAACTTTTATAGGGAGCCCTTCTAACCATTTCTGCTTTTCTCTAGTTTATGAATCTTGCAATTCATGATGTTTAAAACAACATCCAACTCATGGCAGAATAAATGATGTACCATACCAATAAAAACATTGTAAATTTTCACTGAAGTTACCACAGCACACACCATCAAGATTTCCCCCAAAATTCTAAACTCCTGCAAATGTATCACCATTATTATTTTTTGGCCATACCCATGGCATGTGGAAGTTCCCAGGCCAGAGATCAAACCCACACCCCACAGTGACCTAAGCCACTACAGGGACAATGCCAGCTCCTTAATCTGTTGCACCACAAGAGAACTCCTCACCATTGTCTTCTAAAATCCACTTGACAATCTAAAATAAGAGAGAGGTTATTTTATATCCAGCCATGTGGTAATTCAGCTTCCAGGAACTGACACAAAATGTGTACAATACATTTGTTATCACTGACAGCAGCCCATATGCCTGTGCATTTGCTTTCCACAGTTTCTGAGAAACGTGCTAGGGAAAAAAAAATGCTGAACCCAAACATGACCCCAGATCCCTGACTTGACACTGGAGCCAGTACATCCAGCCATGCAGCCCACCCCTCAGTCCCTGAGACACCACTGTGTCACCCCCAAGCCTCCATCTCAGTCTTACATGGCTTGGTCCCTCAGCATTTGTCAGGCACTGACCATCCCTGAATCAGTCTCACCACCTGCTTACTTTGGAAGATTCTAGCTTCTCAGGGCTAAAGGCAGGAAGCCACTTCTCTCTCTCTCTTTATTTTTCTTCTTTAACCTGGCTTTAACTCTAAAGTGATTCAAATATTTTCTACAGAAAACCAAACCATTCCTGGGAAGGAGTGGGTAGAGATGGTCCAAACCGCACTCCAGATTCCTGTGAAAGACGTAAAGGCCCGTGTCCCTTTTAGGTCCCCAGCTACCTCAAGCTCTGCACCAAATTGCATCATTCAGATTAGCTACAGCCAACTGCCCAAAAGCAACTTGATTGCAAGTGGATCTCTGCAGGTGTTTTGGGAAATGTCTACGGATAAAAAGCCCTTCCTTTTTTTAATCCATCCCCCAAAGTGAATTTCATGGGTGTCACACAGCCTATTTTAAGCGAGGCCATCTAAATATACTCTCCAAATAGGGTGAAAATCCATCCATCTGTTCCTCCATCATGTACTAGAAGACAAACAGACAAATTTCCATGTAGTTGAGAAAGAAACCAACAGATAAGTCATTCCCATAGGAATTTCTCAGCTCAAAGTTTAGAAAAGGAAAAATGGTTGGGATGATAGGTTAGGCAGAGGCTTTTTTAAAATGAGCAAACATTGGATTCTCTTGAGGCTCAGCAGGTTAAGGATCCAGCGTTGTCACTGCTATGGCTTGGGCCATTGCTGTGGTACAAGTTTAGTCTCTAGCCGTGAACTTGTTCATGACATGTCCGTGGCCAAAAAAAAAAAAAAAGCAAAGTCTAATGCATGGGGGAGGAAAAGGTCAAATTCTTTTTTTTTTTTTTTTTTTTTTTTGGTCTCTTTAGGGCCACTCTTGTGGCATATGGAGGTTCCCAGGCTAGGGGTCCAATCGGAGCTGAAGCCTACACCACAGCCACAGCAACATGTTATCTGAGCCACGCCTGCAACCTACACCACAGCTCATGGCAATGTTGGATCCTTAACCCACTGAGCAAGGCCAGGGATAAAACCCGAGTCCTTATGAATACTAGTCCAGTTCATGACCACTGAGGCACAACAGGAACTTCTGAAGGTCAAATTCTTGAGAGAAAAAAATATCATTGATCAAGCCAGCCTAGGGATTGACTCTTCTGGCATAAGGTACCTACCCCTAATCCACTCAGCTGTGGCTGGGGACCTGAGGAGAGTCGGGTCACACCATCTACTGTCAGCACTGGGGGAATTTGCAGAATGCAAGCTGATTTATGAGAAGGGAGCTGTGGGAGGGGCTGGTATGGCAGAGCCCGACTTTACAACCCTTAAGGACAGATTGTAGACCTGTGACAGCCACCCAATGCTGTCTACACAGGAAGAGAATCTCCTTCACAATTCCTCTATGCTCAGACTGGTGCTGCAGCACCACTCTGAACCTGTGTGGCTTGAGCCAAGATGGAAAGAGAGAGTAAATCAGAAACTTCATAGTCTATAATAACCTCTATGGGGAAAAAAGAATGCATGTACATATGTGCATGAGTGTGTGTCTAACACACACACACATACATTTATTGCTGATTCACTTTGCTGAACCAGGCTCTGGATCTGAGGTGGAAGGATGAGAGAGAAGATGACACTTAGTTATAAAGGCTACATCTTTCTATAGTAGACCTACAAGCTGAAGACATTTCTCACTCATCAAAATCATCAAAAGTGGTCAGTCAGTGCCTTGAAATACAATGACTGAAGGGCAAATGCTCCTTGATTTGACAGAGCCTATTTATAATTACAGCATTAGCACAGATAAAATTTAATTAAAAATTTTGAAAATGACCTGAGCTGTGCTGTCAGGCCTATATTACAATCCTGGCTGAGGAGCCACTTTCTAGCCAAGCTCCTATCTTCAAGAGCTTTGTTAAAGGCTTTCCTTTAGCCTAAAATTTCTCAGGTTTGTTTTCTGAGCACGCATGACTCTTTGACAATGTCTGAAAAATAGTAAGCCCAAGGTACTTCACCCATACCTGAGCAGAGAACACTATTTCTACCTCTAGTCCAGCCAACTGTGGTTGAGGGCTGGGGTGGCCAAGTCCCAACATTGTCCACCTTGTAGGAACTTGGGAAAAGAGCACTATAATGGTCAAAGGATCATCTGACCCAGCCATCTCATTATATACATGAATGAATGGCCTCTCAAAGAAAACAAGTGACAGTCCAGGGGGAGAGCTGGGACACACCCACAGCCACTCTAGATAATCACTGCTCAGTCAACTGAGCAATAGAGATGATTTTAAAATTACAAATATCATCTTTTACTTTGCAGATTGTATTTCTGAAAACATAAGTCTTTTAGATAGTTGGTTTATTAAATAGACAGAAAGAATGAAAGACAGAGAGAGAGGATACAAGCAAGTTTATCCGAGGCATATAAGCATGAGAAATACTACACACCATATTCCCTTCTCAGAGATTCATCTCACACACCAGGGAATCTAAGAAAGAAGCCCGGCAGTAAAGAAATCTGTTTAACTCAAAACTCTGTTTCCAAGTCACATCTATTAACATCCTACAGACCCAGTGTTCTAGGAAACCTACTTTAGGACACGCTGGCTTAGTGAGAAGAGAAATGAGATTTCAAAATAATTGAGCTGGGAAGTGAAGAAATTGAAACAGTCTGGCTCATGTCAAGCAAGAATTCAGAAATGGTCCCATGTCATCTTCAGTTTCTTCCCCGGGGTCTTTCACTCTTGGAACTTAGAAAGAATGGAGGCTAAGGGTGTCCTTGAGCAGCAGGGATAGAGAGTAGAAGTCTTTTTCTTTAATTTACCATTAAATGTTGGGGCAAAGGAGAGAAAACAGACCCTGTCTTTGCTACTCTTCTCCATGGGTATTTAAGTCCCTACCAGAAATATAATGCTGAGAATAGTATACCCACATATTTATGACTTCTTTACGATGAACTATCATGATTTTCTTTTCCCTCAAAGCTGGTGAAGTTACACTCCTACCTCAGAAACTGCGAGGAAATAAAATTTGGCCTTTAAATAAACTAATTTGAAAGGTTTAAAAAAATATTAGAGACTTTAAAAAAAGGAATAGGGGACTTGAATATCCCAAAGTGTGAAAATGCCACATTTTTACACTCAAATGATTCAAAATAGATGAACAGAATGCTTCCAATTTTTCTAAAAATATGCACCTTCAGGCAATTAAAAAAAATCAATCTAAAGGGTCATTTATTTCAAGAACCTAAGAGCTCTATTTAGCACTCCAGTGAGCCCCCACAGCTGACTGGTTCTGGGAGACCAGGGCTGAAGAAAGGTCATTCACACTCCTCCCTAACTCCTTAATGATATGTTTAGCAAGGCTAATTTTAGACCTGTCGGAAGCTTTTGATTCAGTTAATCATACAGTGTTGGTGACAAGACTGTGGTCAATGGCAGGCGTGGGCTGAGCTCCTTTTGAGGTCAGTTGGCGAGTTCATTCCTGGAAGGAGGGGGTCCATCGGTAGTCATGGGGAACCGCTCGTGATCCACATTCAACTCCTGGGAGGTCTCTCTTCCCCTCCCTATTTTCCCAACATGGGCAGAGGACCCCAGGCACCATCAGCGAAGGCAACAGCATCTCCATGGCCTTCATCTCATTATCGTCTATTCTGCTGATCCATTCAAACTATCTTATCCTTTGGCTTGGCTCATAGTTATTTTGGTTTGGGCAGGAAGTAGCTGGCTTCAAGTCAGCCTGGATAGGCTGAGGTTGTGATCTTCAGTCAAAGGAAATGTTTTAAGGGTGTCAGTGGTGGATCTGCATCAGAGCTATTTAGGGATGGAGGTTCAATGACAGGTCTTTTAACAGGTGCTTGAGCAGGGACAAGAAGTCTTTTTTTCTTGGATTCAGAGGTATGTGTGCCTATACCAGCTTCCAGAAAAAAAAAAAATGATTACAATCAGCTACCCCTCATATAAGTTTCAAGACAATAATATCCATCTCTTTCTCAGCCCTATGAATCTTTGGTACCAATCAATTCAAATCTTTTCCACCCTGCCAAGGTTTAACACGATCCATAAAACTATCCAGAGCAAAGAAGATGTTAATGTTCTACTCAAGAACTCAACAGCTCGAGTGAAAAGAAAACATCTAGTACTAAACACTAGATTTCAACAAATTATGATCCTATAAGGGAACTCAGAGCTAATCCATTATCACCCTTTCATTTTATAGAACGGGAAAGCAAGACTTTAAATTTCCTCAATGGCCATAATAATTCAGCAGAACCAGAAAAATTCCACGGAGCAAGAAATCTAATATTATCTTTCTAATCATTATTAATCAATCGTGGTCCTCACCATGGGTCCAAAAGTATGGCAAACAGGAGGAAGACAAGGAGGATATGAAAGAAACAAGGGGTGAAATTTTTTGATGAGAAAAAAGAAAGTCAGTTAGTCAGTGACATCCTGTCATCACCCTTTTCTTCCCAATATTTTTAGGGCTACACCCACGACAGATGGAAGTTCCCAGGCTAGGGGTCAAATCAGAGCTGTAGTTATTGGCTACACCACAGCCATAGCAACTCAGGATCCGAGCTGTGTCTACAACCTACACCACAGCTCATGGCAACACCGGATTCTTAATCCACTGAGCAAGGCCAGGGATCAAACCTGCATCCTCATGGATACTACTTGGGTTTGTTTCTGCTGTCCCAACCATAATTTTTCAATTCTTCCCATTTTTTATGTTCTCTTTGGCTTCCTCAGATAAACCAAATATTAACAAGTCTCACTAGAAATCCTTGGTCACCCATATCCAAGAGAAAAAAAGAGGCAGGGACAAGCATATCTAAGTGAATCCCATTTTCCAGCTTTGGGACAATATATGTCTCAATAGTTAGTATTACCACTGTGGATTTTCAATGTTCATTTCATTTATTTGACAGTCATTTAGTGAACATCTGCCATGTGATAAGTATCTGCCCCATACTCCATGGGACATGAACATGAAGGAGATAAACTCCTGCCTCTAAGAATTTAAAGTTTAATAAGAGAAAGAGTAAAAATATTCTTCCTAGTTGCAAAATTCTACTGTGACATTTCACATGAACAATTATAACTCAGGGAGGAATCAGATAAGATCCCTGAGAGATTTGACCTGAATATTATAGGAGTCCAGAGAAGGCGTAAATCATTTCCAAGAGGCAAGAGCCAAGAAATCTTCATCAAAGATGTAGCATCTTGAGCTGAAGCTTCAAGGATAGAAAAGATTTTTAAATAGAAAAGAGGAAATTGAGGAGTGGTCTTCCTAGAAAAAAAAGAAAAAAAGGAAATGGCTCCAAAGCACAAGAATGAAATGTCTGTTTGGGAGACAGCAAGTAGACCAATTTGGCTAAGGCATAGGATAGATAAATGAAGGGCCATACACAGCTGAACATTTTGTTGGAAGCCAAATTGTAGAGTATCTAAAAGAATAAATGAGAAAAGTGAGTCTATCTAAATTCTCTAGGTAATAGACCTGAAAAATTTTCAGAGGACTGGCCTTTAGGCAGATTAATTGGGCCACAATGAATTGGAGTGAAAGATGCTGGAGGAAAGGATCGGCTTCTTACAATGACCTAAATGAGAGGTAGAGAGTAGTTGCTGGGAGAATGGAAAGGAGGCAGATTTATCAGGCATTAAGGATACAGAAATGGCAGGAATAATTTGGTTTGGGTGTGAAGTCAAAGGAGTATTTCCTAGGTTTGGAGGGGAGTTGGTTGTTGTTGTTCATTTAAGGTTTTCTTTCCTTCTTTTCCTTTCTTTCTCCTTTTTTTTTTTTTTTTTTTTTTTTTTTTTTGGCTTTTTAAGGCCATATCCATGGCATATGGAGGCTCCCAGGTCGAATCTGAGCTACAGCTGCCGGCCTTTGCCACAGTCACAGCAACTCGGGATGTGAACTGCATCTGCAACCTACACCACAGCTCATAGCAACACCAGATCCTTAACCCACTGAGCAGAGCCAGGGATTGAACCCGCAACCTCATGGATACTAGTCAGATTTGTTTCTACTTCATCACAACAGGAACTCCCCCTAGGGTTTTTGTGATGAAAACAAAATTCCACCATGCCAAATGGATACTTGAAAGCACGAGATTTTGAACCTACTGCTGAGATGATCTCACCATTGCCCAACCTGTGCTGATTGATTGAATGATTTTGTTTGTTTTCACGTTAAGGATATTTGTGAGATTGTTTTCAAAATTGTATTATCCCTTCTATGTCTTTCTACGGTTTAGAAAGATGGGAATAAACAAACAGACATTAGATACTCCATGTCTTAAGCTAAAGAAGAGAGAAAAGGTTTCACAATCTCCTTTCAGTTGTGTAAATACAATGACTACATGGCTATAAAGGAGACTGTTCATATCTACACCTCTGCTTTACCATGTCCTTCCTCTAGTCAAACTACGCTCCTGCCCCATCCATTTTTACATGGGGGTTTCCTTTAAAAATTGGCATAACTGAATTGGTAAGAACTTGCCTATGGAGGATCCTCTGTTAATAAAAATGCATTGGACACATAACATTTTTCTACCACTTATTCATTGAGCAGCCTCAATCATCTAGTCAGAGGCTAAAGGATTGGGAGACAAACAATAATAGCCATTTTCATTCTACTCAGCTGCTAATGCAGACCACCTTCTTCAGTCAGTCTTCACTGATAAACTAGGAGCATTCTTACTCGTCATTCAGAGCACTCTTTATCTGATTTGGATTTGATTCTTCATGCACGATTTCATCTGCCTTCCCCTACTCCTACCTTCACAAACATTTACTGAGTACTTGGTTCATGCCTGGAACTGGGCCAAGTGATGTAGCTACAGAAAGAAAAGAGGAGTTCCCACTGTGGCATGGCAGGTTAAGGAGCCAGCACTGCTGCTGCTGTGGCATAGGTGACAGCTGTGGCTCAGATTCAATCCGTGGCCCAGGAACTTCCATATTCTGTGGGTGCAGGAAAGAAGGAAGGAAGGAAGGAAGGAAGGAAGGAAGGAAGGAAGGAAGGAAGGAAGGAAGGAAAGAAAGAAAGAAAGAAAGAAAGAAAGAAAGAAAGAAAGAAAGAAAGAAAGAAAGAAAGAAGGAAGGAAGGAAGGAAGGAAGGAAGGAAGGAAGGAAAGAAGAAAGGAAAGAGTAAGGGAAAAGAAAAGAAGAGAAAAGAAAATCATCTTTGCTTTGTACAAATATTAGTATAAAGAATTGATTTTCCCTGTGGAATGTCTCAACTTGAAGACAGAAATCATATCTACCTAAATCTGGTGTCATCTAAACACTAGGGCTCCACAGTGGTAGAACACGCGGCCTGCAGAGCCATAGAATAGGAGGGATGCCAGTGTCAGCTGGACCACTTACTGTCTGTGAACTTGGTGAGTCATTTAAACCTCCCCTTTTGTAAAATGAAAAGTGATTAATACTAAGTGTACCTACCCCAGAGGGTGGGTTCTGGTAAAAATTAAATGAGACAATTAATGCAAGGAGTTTAGGACAGCACCTGCTATGTGCTAAACACTGGCTAAAAATGATCATTAATAATTAATGGTATTAATACCTGACCTGTGATCAGTCTATGAAAGAACACCAGTGGGCTGAGATGGCACTGTCCTTTCAGCAGGGAAGATAGCCTTAAAAGACTTGTTGGCTCTTCCCAGAAAGGTCTAGAAAGCAATGCCCATTTCAGTTTGCACATCACAGGAGAAATTCTTTAGGCTACCTGTCATGTTTCCTGTTTTATTTCTTTCATTTTCTTTAGACCAGAAAAATTTCATCTGCTCCTGATGTTCATTCTCTACCTGGAGACCCAGCATTCGTTGGTGAAGCCAGCAATTCTCTGCCAGTGCTGTCAGCACCCAAGGCTGTGGCACCGAAGGCCGGATCTGTAGCAGGAAGGGACGTAAAACCACCAGCGATCCATCCAAGAGGAGTTGCTGGTATGCACAGAAGGTTACAGGATCAAGCCCCCCAGTGAGAAATATGCTGGAAGACAAACAAAATAGAAATATGTTCCTCACGCAAACACTCAGAGCAATTCAAAATAAAATGGAAGGAAGAATGAACCAACATAGGAAATTGTAGTGGGAATGGGGTGGGACGCCTTTTAAATCAAAAACCGTGCTTTCCTTATTCTCTGCAACTCTAGATCATTGCTCAGAGGAATTAATGGCTGTTTTCAACATTTTTACGAGACACGACAAAGAGCTGGACCCTGGTTGCCAGGCAGGCTACACCCCAGGGGGTCGGGATGCATCATTAATTGAGGGGCAGCGGCAGGGACTGGATATCTGGGAGACCAGTTCTTGGGTATTGGGTACCCCACACGTGTACTTCACACCAGAGCAGGTTGCACCTACTCAGGTTTTCAAGGTGATCCTGACTTTCTTCAGGGCTCTCACCCCCACCCCTGACTTCCTCCAAGGTATTTCCAGCCTAGTTACCCCCACATGCCAGGGAAGGCACGATCTCCTTCAAACACCACACCCGCTTCTCCGACATTATCTGCAGAGACAGATTTAGCCTCACGCATTACATCACCACCTTGCTGCAGATGACAGACCCAGACAACTCTCTCCCCCTTGCACCAAGGTGATCCGGGCAGCCTGGGGCACCAGTCTGTCCAAATGGGAAGGGGGCAGAGCTTCTTGCTGAGCAGATGCTCTTAAGCCCAGCAGATCTAGGAATTCTTTTTCTTTTTTTTTTTTTTTTTTTTTTGCGCCTTTAAACATGCAGATCAGAATATCAGACCTAGAAGTTATCCGAGCTGCACAATTTATGCTAGCTCATTACCTCCTGCTACACTCCAAGGCTTTGTAACGGAAATTGGCTCTGATTTCTGAGATGGGCATTACATCATAGTCTTCTTTTAGAACATTATGTCATCCCTGCTGAGAGGCATTATCTAGGGTTGGCTCAGCAGTAGCAATTGCTGTGGGCTGACTGCAGTGTTCCCAAAAAGCTGCTGGGAACCACAGATTGAAATCTGAAACATTTATCTTCTAAAAAGCTGAAAAAGGGAGAAAGATGGTCACGTCGGACCCCATTTATTTTCCTTAACCCTCTCCTCTCCCGGTTCCTTTTAGATGACAGCACAGCAAAGGCCGAAAATCAACACGCCGAACCTGCACCAGGATGATTGCCTTGAAATAAGCAGGGCAAGAGGCACCTGAAATACTGCTCCCCATCAGGGGGACCTGACACTTGCCACACTGCCATCTCAAGGGGCGCTGCAAAACACTTCAAAGTAATCACCTTGCACGCTCACATTGATAATATAAAGCAGCCTGCCTCACTCTCAGGTTATTTAAGAATTGCTCCTCACCATCTGTTTATCCATATGAGTGAAAAGGAATGTATATATACATGTGTGACTGAGTCACTTCGCTGTACGGCAGAAATTGACAGAACACTGTAAATCAACTATAATAGAAAAAATAAAAATCTTCAAAAAATAAAAATAAAAAACAAACCTATGCACATGAAAACTATGTACACATACATACACACGCTTATCCTCCTGACCACACTGCAGCCACAAAAGCAAACTTCCAGAAGATCTGTACTAGAAATAATTTTTATGCGGGGAACTGAGCTGATATTATCTCTGCTCACTTCAACCATGAAATTAGAAGCCCATTTTGTATCTCTCCATCCTAGGCAGGATTAGAAAGCATTGCACAGAGGGAATAGACGGGTGCTTTCAGGATAAAGCAAAGATATTCCCAAACCCCAGAGAATCCCAATACCTCCCTCGTCACAAAAGCATAATTATGAAGGAAAAAAAAGTCCCTAAAAACCGAAAGGAAATGGGATACATTCAACCATGACTAAATTACCATTTTCTACTTACACACCAACTAATGAGATTCACTGGGTGGGGAGTATGAGCTGGGGAAGGGGTTAGAAGCAAGGCTATGATACTCCCTTCCCCAGCTCACGGTGACATTTCTTATCCATTTAATTTTTTCTTTACTAGTAAATACTTTACAGCTCTCAGTTACTTTTTGTGGCTCCAAATGGTAGCCACAGCCAAACAAAAAAATTCATAATTAAAATAGAGGCAGCGAAAACATCATTTGGACCAGCCCATGGGCCTTTCATAGTCTTTTCTAGTGCCCTCCTCCCACCCCCAATGGATCATAAAGCAAGATGGCGGCCTTCATCCTTCACTTGGCCCAGGCCATGGCCATGTGAGCAGTCTGAGCATTCCAACAGGTTGGGATACCCAGCCCCATACTCATGGAGTAGAAACTTCCTGGTGACAATATAACAAATAACAATATAACAACAGATAGCCCCATCTTCAGCACATCTTCGTTCACATTTCATATCAGTTGCCATTTGCTCCTTATCTCTTAGAGAGGACACTGTGAAGATGGATGGTGTGATCCCACAAAGAGCTCCGAGGCTTTCAGATGGACCAGTGCCCTATAAAAGTGTTATTGATCAGTGAAGGACATTTACAGGAATCCTCTGAGTCTCGCCCTTCCGTTTCTTTGTCCCTTCACCTCCACCCCCACTCCCTAGGAATTTTATGATCTGAAGGCCAAAATGCTTTAAATCTTAATAACTACCTGTGCCACTCAGGATACTGAAAGGAGCTTGACTCGTTCCAAGCTTTTACTGCAGCCAAAGTAACTGCTGCACCATTTAAAAATTCCACTGAAAAAGCAAGTAGCCTTCAACACGTTAAGCTGATTTTCATGTAAGTGGTAAAATATTAAAGGACCAGAAGTTTTATCCAATAATAAAATCACCTAGCCCCGTCACCCCCTTTCCCTTTGCAGGAGGCAAGAGGGTGGACTCATAAGCCCTGAAGGGTGTGCACCTGCCTGGAAAGGTTGGCTGGCTAGCCACCAGCTTCTGATAACACACTGGGGAAGGGGCTGAGCATTACTTCTCCCTCTTCCTCCAGTGCCCTGTGTGTCCCAGTAGGTTGTGCCCGATCCTGCAAAAAAAAAAAAAAAAGAGTTTTCAGGATGCCAAGAAGCCCTCAGTCCATTCCCCAACCAGGCCAACTGTGGAAGAAAGCCAATGTATGCTTGGCTCCATAAAAGGACAGCCATTGACCATTAGAATCCCTGGGAGGTATTCTTTCTGCTGTCCTCTTAAAGGACACCAACCCCAAATCTGTGGGTAGTTTGTAAGAGGCAGTACCGATGGGAGGGGGATCAGATGGCACAATGAGAAATCAACTATTCCCTAATGATCTCCCAAAATAAAGGTGGAGAGCAGGGCTGGCCAAGTCAGAATGGGAAGCTCGTAGCCCAAGCTCACTGGCTCCTGACACTACAGTAAAACCCAGGCTTGGAATGAGGGAGGAATTCTGGGCCTGGCTTCAGCCCCCTCTGCCAGCTGCCTTGGCACCAGTCACTATGCTCAGGGGATTGGCAGAAGGGGAGCCAAATAGTATAGACCTTCCAGGCTCTCCTGGGCACAAGGCACGTGGAGAATTGGCATAGCCTCTCTCACCCCCACCTGCTGCCCAGAACCATTTCAGCATCACATAATGCAAAGGAAAACAGACATTCATCTCATCAATGAAGTTCTTGATCCTGCTGTCTCCCAGCAATGCCAGGATACCAGTGGAACTCACCGCTTGCTCTCTGGGTGCCACCCCAGAGTCCCACTGCCAGTTCCCTGGGAGCTTGTGGCATTCCTTCGCTACACAGCCTTTCCTACTTTGAAGATTGAAGCCCTCTGCACAGCACTTTTAGATCTGTCTTCACAGAAAAAACACCACATAAAAAAAAAAACCTCTTTTCTCTCCCTGTAAGCATGTCATGAAGATACAGACTACAAAAATATCGAGAATTACTGACCCAGAAAGGTTATAGAGAGAGATCCACCTTACCCAGCTATGGAAAGAAATCACGCAGGTTCCCTTACAGTACAAGTTTCTCAGATGCCAAGTTTCTACCACATATTTCCTTCATGATCTGAGAGCTGTCTCTTAACAAAACTCCTAGATTCTCATTAATCCTGAACCAAAGAATTAGGTAGACTCCACTCATTCATTCAACAAATATCTATGGAGGAGCAGCAACTATGAGCCAATTATTGTAAAAAGTGTTGTGGGGGATGAGTCAGACATGGATTCAGCTTTTCAGGCACAGGCAAGACCACAGACAAGCTATATTAATAACTATGGAAGAGAGACAGCTAGCCTTTCACTCAAATCCCTCCTCTTATTCCTGGGTACGCAGCTGAATACACTTCCCAGCTTCCTCTACTCTGAAGTGTGGCCACGCGCCTGGGCCCTGGTCAATAACAAGAGGATGGAAAGGCAGTGCTCCATTTCCAGTGATGCACCTGTGAGACCTTGCATGCCGTTTCCTCCTTCCAGCTGGGTGTGATGGCAAGATCACCAAACCCAAGGAGTCAAGTGCTGAAGAGGGCAGAGCCTCAGACGGCCCAAGTTCCTGACGGTCCAAGTGGAGGAAAGCCACCCTCAAGGCCTATCCACGTTCATGGACAAGAGAAAGACATAAATTTTTACTGTGTGCATCCATCCATGATGGGGTCTCTTTACAACAGCAGCCAGGCTACTCTAACAAATATAAACGTTGAGATGATTTATTAAGATGCAGAGATGCTCAGTATATACTAGGGTAGAATAAGTTGAAAAACTTATTATAGTGTGATGTCACTCATTTTAAAAGATTACATATGTAAATGTACATACACACACAAAGAAAGTTCTAGAAGTATGTACAGTATAGCTGTTGATCTCTGGATGGTGATGGACTAGAATGGCTTATCTACATTCCCTAATAAAAACAGGATTTTATAATTTAAAAAATAAAAGCTATATTTAACATTAAAAAGGAAAGTATGTCTTGAGATGATTAAATACAAAGGCTTAGCCTCTCAAAGTGAGTAAAGATTTCCTGAGGGAAATTGGGAATGGCTTCTCAAAATAAGCATCTATTAATGACCTAACACTGAAAATCTATAAATTAGCTGCAGCCTGAGAAATAGAATTGTTCAATTACACAACACACCGGGCTCACAGCCTTTTACACAGTGAGGCCTTGTCAATGGAGATCAATACACCAAACTATTCTATTCAGAGCGGATAAACAACACGGTCCTACTGTATAGCACAGGGAACCACACCCAATCTCCTGGGGTAGACCAGGATGAAAAATAATATTAAAAAGGAAGGCATATACTTGTACGAATGAGTCACTTTGCTGTACAGTAGAAATTGGCACAACATTGTAAATCAACTATAATTTAATTTTTAAAAAATCTCTAGAAAGAAAGGGAGCGATAAATCCTTTGCCTTTACAAAGTATTAAGAAACTGGTCTCAGTGGTTGTTTGGGGTAGGGCATAGGGAGGGGAAGAAAGAGAAGTATGGAAAGGGTTATAGGAGAAGGAAAAAGCAGCATACTCACCTTTTACCCTTTGGTATCTTTTGAATATTTTGCTATATGTGTATATTACTTATCTAAAAATATTTAAAATTTTTTCTTTATGAACTTTGTGCTATGTGCATTGATCACCTGTCTAAAAATTCTGACTTTTTCTAAACATTAAGTCAGAAATTCTCTTTGAACTGGTTAAGAGCAGAGACAAATGCTGAGCAAATAAACCAACATAATTTCCCAATAGAATCCCACGGAACCATAGATCCAAGTGGCCACTGCAGCAAAGTTTCCCTTTTCTGAGGAAGAACCTAAATATGTTCTTCCCTCCCACTGGAGAGAAGATCTGGCCAGTGAAGGGTCATCTCTGCTCTTCCCCCACCACCCTCAAAAATGCCTGGAGAAAGACTATGGTGTATGGCAAGGACGAGATACCTTGCAAAACAAGGTATGCCAAAGTCCCAACCACCATCGTTCTGCCATGAAGACTTGAAGGAGTAAATTTGACTCCAGAAAGCAGCAGGCCACCAACTTCTGGATTGGGGAAGAGTTCTCCAGGGTTGAGTTCCCCACAAAACAGATTCTGAGATGACATGTACCCACAGGCGGCCTGCTGGATAGCGCTCTTGGGAACATCACCAGTGATGGAATAAAAGGAGCAGAATTAGTCAAAAGGATGAGTTGAGCTGCAATGCAATCACAACAAAGGTGTCAGTGGATCTCACAGGGCACTCCGGAGCTGAGATGGCCTTTCAGAATTGTCCCAAGCCAGAGCTGAGCCTTTATCTACCCTTGGGGTCTCAGGCAAGCAGCTCCCTTCAGCCAATTTTCTGGGAGGGGCTCCCAGAAGGTGACAGTCCCAACAGCTGGGGGGACAAGTGTCTGGGATCAGGAGACATACTCTAGCATCCACTAAGGAGCCATGAGAAGATGTCAGATCTGCTATCAGCCCATATTCCATTGACAAGAGATGACATCAAATTCCACTCCTGTCATTCCTCTTGAAATACCGCAACAGTTTCCCACGATCCATGGGAGCAAAGAGGTCCTCCTAAGCAAGCCCCAGAGCTTCCTCCTGGGTCCAGAGGCCAAAGCCCATGTGCCATTTCCCACCATAGAAACTAGGCTCCAGCTACCTGGGGCTACTCACCAGCCCCCAAAATTACCATCTTCTTTCATGGCAGTGAGCCTTTGTACATGCTGTTCCTTCTGCTAGAATGCCATCTCCACTCTTATATTTCTAGAAAATCCCCAATCACCCCTCAATCCTCAGGGTCATTTCCACTGGGAAACTTGCTCACCTCCTGCTAGCAACTCATACTCATTTTGCTCTAAATTCCCACACAATATGTACATCCACACAAGCTTCTGTAAGATAAACCAGCTCAGCATGCCTGTATTCCTGCTAGACTGGAGGCTTATTGAAAACAGAACCAGGTCTGCCATCTTTGTATCTCACACATAAGTAGCACTGGATTCAATGTTTAATGAATAAATAATTCAATATGGAAGAAATGGGACAGGCAGTGTGAGCTCCAACACAGAAGAGCAGATGAAATCCAATAAACTGGTGGGAAAGGAGACAGGAAGTAGGAATGTGAGGAGAGGCAAAGTGTTTTTAGCCTGCCATGTGCCAGAAATGAGCTTTTGGTTCTTGATATCCATTGCCCAGATTCTGCTTAACAAAATGGAGAATATATTAGAGGCTTTTATGCAGACAGCAGAATCACTTTCAAGGTACAAGACCCAGAAACTCTCCCAAGGATGACTTCAAGGAAGAAGCATTGGGCTGCACGGAGCCCTGGTTGAGGCTATTGAATACATGATATGGTGGGTCTGATAAAGTATTCCTCTCTCTGTATATTCTCCTGGAGAATCTCTGCCACGGACAAGAGGGGCATCACCCATGAATAACAATATTATTCAACTTTTCAGCATGGTGCTGATCAATGAAGGTATTAACAAGGCATGGGCCATGGGACTATATGAGCTGAAAGTGTTTATGCCAAAGAGGAAGATGTCCCGGGTAACAGAAAGGAAAAGGGACTCGGCTCATTCTGGAGCTCTTGATAAAGGACAGTGGAAATGCAGGCTCTCATCTTTCTTTCTTCTCATCTCACACCCATCCTCATTCCATACCTCTATCCTCATGAGAAATAGAACTAGCCCAAAACACGATGAAAAGTGGGATCTTAGGCATATCTTGAGCAAGTAATTTATTTTCAAATCTCCCAATGCAAACATCGTACACAGAATAATGAAGCAAAAATTATCTAAGGTCATGGTAAACAGGCATTGAACCAAGTTTGGCTCCAGTCACAATGAATTTTAGGTCTGTCTTTATTTTCAAATCTTACTGCCTCATTCCAGAACCAGGGACCTGTCATTTTGGGGAGAAAAAAAAATTCCATTTCCTCAGGAAATGCCAAGGGGCCACAAATCTTAATCTGCTCCAGCTGCAGTGGAGGCTGGGGGCTTATTTAAGCCCACAAATTCTACCTTCTCACGTTTCCTCCTGCTGACAAACCAAAGATCCTCCTGGACCAAGTTTTAGGTAGTTGTTCCCAGTATCCAAAGGAAGATTGCCCAGCCAAGCAACTGCTCCGCCCACCCAAAGGCCCACTTAGGATTCCATTTGCATGTAGGAGGTGATCTCTAAATATAACCCTGAAAGTATCCTTTGCCGTCATCCCTGCACTTGTAGCTTCTCTTGTTCCAAAATAATAAAATGGGATGGGTGAGCGTGCAGGCTTTTTCCCTGAAAGGGCAGGTTAGAGTAATGAGATACAGAAGAACAACCCTCTGCTGCTTCTCCCCAACCTTCTCTTTAGGGTGGGAGGAGAGGTAGACAACAGCAGTCCCCTACCCAGGAGTTGCTCCAAGCCCCCGCATCCAGCTCCCCACTGGGTCCCTCTCAAAGCAGACAGTCGCTGAGGCAAGCCAACTGTCCCAGGGCATCAATTAAATTGAGAAGAATCCTTAAAAGTGTACCTTCTTCACCTCCTCTACCCAGGGCTCCTGCTGTAAAATTCAGACTCTCAACATGTCCTAATTGTCATCATTCTTGTACATCAGATGGTGTCCCACTAACTGACCAGTATTTGTTCATTGCCAGTCATACTCACCAACTCTGTGATTCCTGACAGGAGTGCTGAGTCTTCCTCATCCACAAACCATCAGTATCCTGCATAGTGCCAGGCACAGAGCAGATGCCCAGTAAATGCTAGATGGATGGAGGGATGAATGGAGGGAGGGATGGAGGGAAGGATGGAGGGATGGGGAATTGCCTCAGTGTTGCACTTGGTAGACAGGACAGATGATGGAAATCGCAGGTTGGAAATTTTGACTATGGCTGTGCCCCATAACTCAGATCGCAATTCTGAAAGCCACGCCAGCCCTAGAAGCTCCAAGTCAAAGCATGATGAGGACATGTCTCCTGCCCTCTGAGTCATCTGCTCAAAACTAAATCCAGTTGGAGGTGGAGGTGGGCCCCTCCATAGCAGGCCCAGGAGGGAATGAAGGGTGCTGGGATCACCTGTGGAACACAGTGCCCCTCACTAACACAATCCAAGACAATCTTGCCTTTTCTCTGCATGTTGCTCACCTCTGGGATGAAAGAGGTGAAGGTGCAGTCTTTCCTTGGACCCTGGGCTGGTGAGCGAGGCTGGGCGGGGCTCTGCAATTGCAGCCCAAACTTCCTACCGACCATTCATCCCAGATGAGGCTGGGGAGAGCCTGGAGTTTGTTCATCTGTCTGGACAGCATACAGTTGTGCTCTTCTCCCCCTGGACAAAGCCCAAAGGGCCAGAGGCCTTCAAATGGCCTTTATGGAAATGCCATTTCACTGGCCCTGCTTTATTTCCAGCCAGGTTATCAGCCTTTGTTATCAGGTAGAGACAACTGAGCTCCTCAGGCTCTAGGTGTCCAGGCTGGTCTCCTCTGCCCAGGAAAGGAGAGGCACCAGCCCCACAGTAACTGAGGGCAGAGGATGGAACCAAACAAAAGAAAAATCAGGCTAGAGTCAGATTACACTTCTTCATGGCCAAAGTTCTGCTTCCACTCGGACCCAGTTTCTGAGAGACAAGGGCCACCACTTCCCCTTCACCCACCCTGGACCACCCTCCTCAGAGAGCCACCTGGGGATGTAGGGACCCAGCTGGCCATACTCATCTAATGGAGAGCACCTCCTCTCTGCTGTAGGCTTTCATCCTGGCTTCTGCTTAATGAAACTGACAGTTAAGAACCGGTTGGAGATGTGGCACATATGCTCAATGGAATACTACTCAGCCATGACAAAGAACAAAATAATGTCATTTTCAACAATATGGATGCAACTAGAGATTCTTATACTGAGTGAAGTAAGTCAAAGAGAGAAAGGCAAATACCATATGATATCACTTACAATTGGAATCTAAAATATGGCACAAATGAACATACAGAACAGAAACAGACTCATAGACATGGAGAACAGACTTGAGGTTGCCAGCGGGGAAGGGGGAGGGAGTGGGATGGACTGGGGAGTTTGGGGTTAGTAGATGCAAACTATTACACTTAAAATGAATAAGCAGAGAGGTCCTACTGTATAGCCCAGGGAACTGTATCCAGTCTCCTGGGATAGAACATGATGGAAGATAATACGAGGAAAAGAGTGTATATGTGTATATATGAATGACTGGGTCACTTTGCCATCTGGCAGAAATTGAATGACTGGGTCACTTTGCCATCTGGCAGAAATTGGCACAACATTGTAAATCAACTATTAATTTTAATTTTAAAAAAATTAAAAAGTTAAAATTTTTAATTAAATTTTAATTTTTAATTTAAAAAAAAAAGAACCAGTCAGAAACAAAGAACTTGCCTTTATGGAGGCTGAACCTGAGACCTCCTGGCAACACGAACCATTTGGCTTTACTAATTTCAATTAAACCCAAAGCTAGAGGTTTTGGTCCTTTAAAGCTAGAGGTTTTAGTCTTTTAATTGGCAATGAGATACAGAAGTGCATTTCTATCATATTATACAGAACTCTTCAACTAGACTTATTATGGTGATCCTTTCACAATGTATACAAATACTGAATCATGATGTTGTACACCTGAAACTAATATGTGATATCCATTTCACCTCAATTTAAAAAAAATAAAAGGAAAGAAAACTCTGTGCCCATTACTCAATAGATGGGAAACTGTTTCCACAACAGATAAAGTAAAGGAGAGCAAGGAGATGATGTTTTTCGAGTAAAAACCTAGGTACCTGCCATCAAGTACTTCATTTGACTTAATTCCTCTTGATCATCCCAACAGCCCCACAAGGTAAGTACTACAATCTTCAGCTTATGAGGAAACCAAAGTTCAGAGAAGGTGATTGACATGCCTACAACTAACAAGTGGAGAATGTCTGTCCTTTCTGCTATGGATCCCAGCCATGGTGGCAGAGGAGAATCACCTGGGGAACCCTCGAAGACTATGGCACCCACATCCTCTCCCCAGAGAGTCTGACTTAACTGGTCAGGAATAGGGCCCAGATTTTTTTGGTAAGAGGATCAGTGGGCTCTACCACGTTAAAATGGAGGGCATGTGAATCCTAAAAAAAAAATGCTGTAGAGTTTTAGTTTTTTTTTTTTTTTTTTTTTAGGGCTGTACTCAGAGCATATGGAGGTTCCCAGGCTAGGGGTAGAATCAGAGCTACAACTGCTGACCTACACCACAGCCACAGCAATACGAGATTTGAGCTGCATCTGCAACCTACACCACAGCTCACCACAACACTGGATCCTTAACCCACTCAGCGAGGCCAGGGATCCAACCCGCATCCACATGGATACTAGTCAGATTCGTTTCCATTGAGCCACAATGGGAACTTCGGCTTTATAGTTTTCATCTCACCTTTCCCCCAGCACTAGAAGTCACCTGCCATGTGACTCTACCTTAGCCATGCCAGTGATTCCAGTAAGTGTCAGCTAGGGTGGAAAATCAGGGTGACAGCTGAGCATTTTTGGAGCTCATCAGTGATTTTAGCCTATCTACAAAGTCATACCACGTCTCCTAGATAACTGGAACTATTTTCATTAAATTGAGAAACATCAAGCAAGGTGGATGACCACACTTGCGTGGAGATTTTCACATCCTGTAACTGGTAACTAATTGGGGAGGGGGTGGATTGTGGAGGTAAACTTACTTCTGTGATTCAGCAGGCTTCCCCAGTCCCTGAAGTAGGAGGGAAGCACTGAGCTGTCTTTCAGGGAAAATTTGGACTATGAATAAATTATTCCATGTTTATGAAGTGCTCTGGGCTCCTTGAGTAATAGCCGAGTGTCAGGGCCTGGTGTTAATAGTTTGCACACAAGTCCCAAAATTAATTGCTTCTCTCAACCTCGCTCCCCAACACACGAGTTATGGTCTGGGCCCAGCTAAGTCACTCTCCGTGTGCGCTAGCAGAATGCAAAGCTAGGCCGTGAGTTCTCCCTGTGGGGAGGCAAAGAAGCATGCATCCTATCAGCAACTTCTCCCCTCATAACAGACACCTTTGAGCTGGAATTTATCTGCTGTGAATGCCCTGCTGTTTAACACAGGGCATTCACAGAGCCAGATTAACAAGGAGTGCCGTAGTCAGATACAGGCGGTTCTTACCGGGGACACTCCTCCAATGAAACACCAATAATTTTCAATTAGGCCATCCAGGCCCCAAGTTGACAGGCAGGAAGCGCCTACAACCCCTCTGCAACCTTTGCCACTTAATATCTTTTCTGCTGGGCCTTCAGTTTCAGCATGAAACCAGTTACTTCTCATAAGCAAAGCTATTCTTTTCTTGAAATGCCACTTCCTGCACCAAGAATGTAATCACAATTAGCTGGCTGCTGTTTCGCTGGGGAAGCCATTGTTGAATGCATTTGACTTTGACAGAGTATAATTTTAAGTTCAGATTCAGATGATTTATATATTTGTTATTGTTTCATTTATAGAACTTTAGAATATTAAGGTGACAGGGCAGCTAAGAGATCTAATCCATGTTTCTCACTGTAAGAGGAAAACAAAGTCCAGAAAAACAAAGTAACTTGCCTGAGTGCCCAGAACTCTGCTCTTGTGTGTCTCTCTCTGTCTCCCTCTCTCTCTCTCTTTCTCTCATATAGAAAATCCTTCTCATGTAGAAAATTCTTTTTCACATAGAAAATCCCAAGGCCAGGGATTGAACCAGTGCCACAGCACTGACCAGAGCCATAGCAGTGACAATGCCAGATCCTTTGGAGTTCCTGCTGTGGTTCAGCTGGCTAGAAACCCGACAGAGTCCATGAGGACACAGGTTCGATCCCTGACCTCGCTCACTAGGTTAAGGATCTGGCACTGCCACAAACTGCAGTGTAGGTCGCAGACAAGGCTCAGATCCTGTGTTGCTGTGCCTGTGGCGTAGGCCAGCAGCTGTGTCTCCAATTTGACCCTTAGCCTGGGAACTTCCATATGCCATGAGTGCGGCCCTAAAAAGACCAAAAAAAAAAATTTTAATAAATAAAGGGAATCTGGGGATGTACACCTGTGAAGGCACAAGGTGTAATGTTGCTGAAAACCAAGAACAGGAGCCATAGTAGGTTTGATCCCCATAGAAACCAAAGCTGAAGGAAGGTTCTGGATTCAAAATGACCCTGAAGGCTCCCTCTAGGAGGTCTTCCTTTTGGTCCACTATTAACACTAATTAACATATGCTCTATGTAGCTGCTTCTTCCTTTCCTCTTCCAACTATCCTTTACTCATTCCCTCGGCAAATATTTATTGAGGGCCAATGTGTGCTAAGCAATGCTAACTGCTTGCTTACCATTTTTGCTTCCTTATTTCATTGACACGTGGCTTTGGTTTTTCATGCCCCCAATCAGCCTTGCTCATGAGTTTTTTGCTTCAGTTCCTTCTGTTAGCTGGACAATGCTTCCAAGGTTTTAGCGGATGTTTCCTAGACAATATCTAACTGAACCCCTTCATCCTTTGCAGCTGGGTCAAACACTGTAAATGACCAAAGAGCTTACGAATTGGCAGCCTTTAGATCAAAGCCCCAACTCTGGTCAAACTAGCTGTGTTCATGTGTGTTACTCAGCAAGGGCTGGGGGTACAGCAGCTTCTGTAAGAAGAGATAGCAGGACGATATGATCATATCTCCAGGATAAACTTTAACCTAGCAAGGGTATATTTAGGCAGTGGGAAGAGACACATTTGGACATTTCCATTAGACTATTCCCACATGGTGCTTGCCTAAGTGAATAGGCAATTGGATGTCACTCAAAGTTTCACAGCAGAAAAGACATATGATCAGAGCTTTGCTTTGGTAAAATTAATTTTCCAGAAATGTGTGGGAGAGATCGTAAAAGAAAAAAATGGAGAAGGAAAAACTAGGAGCCAGCTGCAGTATACTGAAACACTAAGGGCATAAGCGGTACAAAGGCTAGTGGTACAGCTGCAACCCTGAATGGCAGCAATTGGAATGTAGCACAAGATGTGAGTGCACACTATACACACGGTCTGTTACGGAGGCCTCTATGTGTCAAGCACAGTGCTAATGGTGGTATGGACAGCATCACATTCAAGCCTTGGGAAAAAACCTATAAGGAGACGTATATAATTTTGTAAACATTATATAGGTGAGGAAACCTCAGGCCAGAGAACTAAATAACTTTCTCAAGATAAGATAACCTGTAAGTGGCCAAGGAAAGGAATGCTGTGGAAAGATGGAAGAATCCCAGGGGCAATGAGAAAAGGCCAACTCTATACCCTGGAACTAGATAAGGGGCCTGGGCCAAGAATGGAGGATAACACAGCAGGAGATGGCAGGAAGGCTTGTGTTTCTAACTGGGATGAAGGGAAAGATGGCAACACGGCTTGAAGGATGGAGCCAAGCTTTACCCTTGGCCTTGAAGCCTGACCCCATCTTGAGCAAATGCCTTCCCTCTTTCAAGATTCCTATCTTCTCCTGTAAAACAGGAATAAGAATATTTAAGACCTTGCAGGTCTGGATAGGGAATTGTGATCCTATTAAGCAAGGTCTCAATAAAAGGTATCATAGTTAGGGTTAATAATTCTATTCCTATTACTCCTAGATTAATAAGAACAACGTATAAACATCAGAAGTCAAAATTCTATTGTTGAAGAGAAAGCGCCATGTTGCAGCTTCAATATTGCTCTAACTATGAGGCACTGGACGACTCATTTCTTACAGGCTTATGCATATGGGTGGCTGGTAAGACAGGTCTCTTTTTCAGTATCAAATAATCTCATTTGACTTAAACAGTCTGGACAGGCAGGGGATAGTTAATGCCACCTCCTGCACATTGTACACCCTACAGCTCTGTGCCCAGGGCTGGAGGTACAGCCAGCAGAGTGAAGCCTGCTCTAGAGGGACATACACAGGTACATCAGTAGCAGGTGGTGAAAACTCCACTCAGTTACTGAGAACATCTTGAAGCCCAGAATCCAGGCTTTAAATATTAATTTGACTTTCAGTAGGAAAGAGCTGGTTTTTACCCATTAGCTGGAAAGCACTTCAGCTCCTACTTGTTATTTTTAAGCAATAATGTTTTTTTCAAGAGCCCAGCTCTGCTCCCCACAAGGGAGAGGACTGGCTTGAGCAAACCCCAGCGGTCTCTGTCTCTTCCTAGTGTGGGAGCACGGAAGCAGTCAGCTACCATTCCATAAGCGGTTACCCCAGGCCACCAAGCCTGAAGCCTGCTTAGGGTTGGGATCAGCCCCAGTTCACAATCAAACTTGTTCCACAGTGCAAGATGGAAAACTCCCCTTAGCCCAACCACTGGGCAGAGTTTCAAGAAATAACGATCTATTTCTGTACTGGAAACATACAACATATAGAGCTACCTATATTGGGCCCCAGGCTACCATATTCTGTTGCCGTATGTTGCTGCTCTTCCCTGTGTGCATAATGCCAGGTAAGGGGCAGCAAAATAGCTTGGTGGACCTTTTCTCCCTCACTCGTAAGAGCACAACCCATCCTGAATGAGAATGATTACCTTTTAAATTAGACGTTAGTTTTATTCTAATCAAAGCTTGGGAAAGGATCAGAGGAAGTCTTCTCAGAAAAGGAGTCTGAAGGCAGATGTTGGCAGAATTCCAAACAGGCGTTTAAAAAATAATCTAACAACATGAATCTGTTCAGTAACCAAAAAGAAAATATATTGTATATTTAAGGCAGTGCAACAACGTTGCATAACTGGAGGGTAGTGGTGGGGGGAGGGCATCCACTTCATCATCTATGTGAATGGTGCCCCCTGGAGTTGTGCAACGCACAACCTGTGAAACCAAACCTAGACAGCCCTGATTCAGGGTACCTGAGACCAAAAAATGCCTATAATAATTTCCATACAGGTGTAGCAGCTTCAGGCTATGAAAAAATTTTAGTTATAGATTATTCTGTATAAAACTCTTAAGGCACACAGTAAAACCCAAATTTCCCACAGAATCATACCCTAAGTTTTAACCAGGGGGGACCTAGCAGGTCATCTAGCCATCCTCTCATTGCACAGATGAGGCAACTGAAGGCCAGAGACATAATGTGTCTTGCCCAAGATCAACAAGCCTACGCTAAAAAGGTGACAGACTCTCTGCCTCTGATAGAGAGCCAGAACAGACCACCTTTTTTTCTTTTTTTCTTTTTTTTTTTTTTTTTTTTTTTTTAGGGCCACACCTACAGCTCATGGAGGTTCCCAGACTAGAGGTCAAATCCCAGCTACAGCTGCTGGCCTACACCACAGCCACAGCAACACAGGATCCGAACCACATCTGTGACCTACACCACAGCTCACCGCAACGCTGGATCCTTAACCCACTGAGGGAGGCCAGGGATCGAACCCGAATTTTCATGGATACTAGTCAGATTCTCTCCCCCTGGGCCATGACGGGAACTCCTAGAACAAACCACTTTGCTGTGAATGGTATTCAGCCCACCTCAAACTGAGTCTTATTCATCGTTATCATCATTTCACATTTATTAAGCACCTTCTAAATGCTAAGCCTTGAAAACACAAAAAGCATCCCTCCAAAGGTCCCAGACCATGGCTCAACAGTACGGCAGTTTTGCTTCAATTATACACAACTTTTAATCCAGGAATTGAGAACTTCGTTATATTTCCAGGCAAAAATGTAGCATACTCTTTCTCAAGCCATGAACGGTTATGGTCTACTGAACAAATCCTTATTTTGGCCATTTTTTTTAAATGTCTAATATCCCCATTGGAGTTGACTGACTTCTGTGAAGCCATTTCGGTTTATTGGTTAACTGTTCATTTATTTATATTTACAAGCCACATTATTTACGCAATAGATTTGGAGCCATTGTGAACTATTGGGGAATTATTAGCTATTTAAAATCGGACTATCCAAAGCATGAAAACTGATGGCCATTTATAAGGAGAATGGGAAATGTACGAGTTACTGAGGTCGGCCTTTAATTTAAATTTTATTTTTAACAGTCATTCTACTCTTTCTAACGGGAGTTTTATATGTATTTGAATGTGTTGGGGGAGAGTGAGGTGGGCAGAGAGAGAAGCCCTTCCACCAAAAACCAGTGCAATTAAAGTGCTTTATGGACAAACTCTCTGCCAAATTTCTCACTGAAATCAAAGACACCTTTGAGTTAGTTATACCAGAGCAGAGCCGAAAGCACCTGCAGTCACGTCTGTTTCTCATTTTGTACTCATGTAACTCAGATGCCCTGTGGATTAAGTGAAATGTGCTCCTGGGTTGAAATCGTGTACACCACGTGTCAGCTCAGTTTGAATTTGGAAACAGGAGCTCAGAAGGTGCCACTCAAACATGTGGCTCTGGTTTTCCCCCGAGTGTAACATGAACAAGGGAGTCATGTTATGGGCTCCTGTGTCTCCAGCTTCACTGTAAGTTAAGAGATATGGCAGGACCGTGTTTCCATTTAATGCTGCTCTCCCCCACGCCGTATCAGTTCCCACACAAATGTTCACGAGGGAAGGTCGTGGCATGGAATGAGGAGAGCTGGAAATGTACACGCTGACAGTTCCTGCCCAGTGCATGAATTTACAACCATGTCCTGACACAGAAAAGGGAAGCCAACCAGAATGCATGGTCCAGAATCCCCAGGGCACCGGCTAGAGGGCCCTCCCCTGTGAACATCTGTTTGTAGCCTGTATCAATGTAAAAAGGGTTCCAGAGCAGAAGAAACTGCACTGGGGTAAAATTAATACGCAGTACAAAACAGGTCTCTGAGGTTAAGGTGCCAGATCCCATTGTAACCCAAAGAGGCCTCTTTTAAATATTGGCCCTGACAACAGATTCTAGATCCTTTCTCTTTGATCACATTTTAGAATACCAGCTTCTTGTCTGCCTCTTCATCTGTCCAGTGACTTCAGCCAACACTTAGGGAGTATCTACTCCGTGCTCTCAAGCATCAACAGTCCATCCAACAGCCACGACTTCGCTTTCATGGAGTTTCCTTTCTAGTTGGGGAAGGAGAGGAACTGGCTTTGAACTAGCTCGGTGAAGGCGTGTTCCAGCTAAAGTCAAGTCTCCATGTGGCATTCCAGATTTACACAGGATAAATTGGGATGTGATAATTTGCTTCAAAAAAAGATTCAATATTTTACTAAAAAAAAAAATCGCAGAAGGATTCCCTTTAAATCTAAAATTCCCAACCACCCTCCCACATCCACCAAGTCATTTTATTTATTCAGAATTTTTTTAGGAATCTGTTAATTGTTAAAGTGTCCCTGTACCGTTCCGGAATACATCCCCTCATCGCCAGCATGCAGAAACATTCACTTTCATTGCATAAAACAAGTGCCGGAAGAAAGCATCACTTGTTCCAGAATAAAAAACAACCCACTCTGAAAAGACTGCTCAGCAGAGGCTACAGGCAGGCCTAGAAAGAAAGAAGCTTAGACTCCAGTACTGGTGGCTTCCCTGGAGCTTCTCTGTACCCCTTTATCTAAACACTAAGTCAAGGGCAAACAAAGAGAGTCTGGAGTTGAGGGGGATTTTTTTTCCAGTCTCTCTGGATTTTTCTCATTGACCTGAAAGAGGGTAAATGGAGAAACACTAGCCCCACTATTCTAGTTTTTTAAGTGAACCTGGTGAGGTGAACACATTTTTCTCTCCTGATATTTGCAACTACTTGGATACTTAAATGTCTGTTGCCAGAATCTCTCCTTACCAGCACCTACAATTTAGCCCATTAGCAATCAGTGAGAACAGTTTGTCCACCAAGTTTTGTCTGAGAAATAGAGAACTGCCACACGAAACGGAGACTTAAAGAAATGAGAATATCCTGAAGAGAGCATCCTAATGTTATAACTGCCCTCCTGTTATTTTCCCCACATTGGGGTTTTATTGATCAATGACCACATTTCCCCCTCAGGACCATTGTACTGCCAGGAAGCTTCCTGGTCCAGCGGCACAGTGGTTAGTTGGCATTAAAAAAAAAAAAAAAAAAAAAAAGTATTTTTTTAAAAAACACCAGCCCAAACCTCCCTTGTTTAGAAAAGCTGATGCCATATCATAGATTTCAGATCCGTGGATTGGAAAGCTATCCTATTTATCTAGGGGAAGCAAAAGTGAAGCCAGTTCTGGGTGTTTCCAGAAGCCCTTCATCTGCCCAAGAAGAATTCATATGGAAAGGCTTCATAGGAATTAGGAAAGTTTAGGAAATACAGATACAAAAGGGTATTCAGAAGTCAAACAAGCCATTCTTCCACTGAAGAGTTTTGTTTTAGATTAAAGATTCATGCTCAGCACAGTCAGTGTCTCTTAAATTAGCCAAGGAACAATCTTCATACGAAGAGAGAACTACACACACAAATAAAATGAAACTGGGGTGGGAAGAAATTAGGCATTGTGCTTGCTTTTCTTATTTTTTTTTTCCTGTCTGAGTATTAGATGAGTCCAATCAGACAATGGTCAAGGCCAAGTTTCCACATACGTGTCACAGCCCTAGCCCTTCAAGGTATCTCCTGGTCTTATGTGTTTGGGTTCCCATTGTGGCCAAGACCAGGTCCAACGCCCACACTGTGTTGCTTTTCCAGATAAAGACTGTGATTCCTCCAGAAGAGCCTGTGATAACTGCCATCTGACACTTGGGAGAACTGCACTTGACCTTCAGAGAAAGACCAGATCTTTTGGCTGCCACTTAGACATAGCACTCAGAGTTCATCTTTGGCTGTGACTTATAGTAAACAGCAACTAGGCAACCACTTTGGCAGAATATTAGGCATACAATCAGTGTTTGGGTCAAGTAGAACTGAATTTATCTTTATCCGTAACATGCCACTCTGGTTGGTGGGAAATCCAGAAATATGCCTGCGGGTCCACGTCTTTTCTAAGCGTCTCATCACAAATTATTAGTCCATGTCTTTTATTCATGCTGCCATCTTCCTCAATGGATTTATTTCAAAGAACAAAACTGAAGACTATTTTCACAGGGGAAAAAAAAAATTTTCCTCAGGCATACTTGAGTTACTGAAAATTCCCCTCATGGAAGTCAAGCCTTGAACTATTAGTACTCTGACTACAGACCACGTGGAAACAAAGAAAAACCTTTGAAAAATCACTCACAAAGGTCATAGAAGACAAAGTCCATATCTCAAAAATGCTACTCATTCTTAGGAGCCGGCCACACAGTAAGAAGTTAAATCAATGTATTCTACAATGGCACCAGGGCCATTTAGAGCTAACTGCCAAGTAGCATAGTATGATACCCAGCATTGTGGAACAAAATCCTATATCCCAAATAAGCACTTAGATCTTAGAGTGAGATAAGATCTCAAAACAGACACTTAAAAAAAAGGAAAAGGTAGACATTTGCCTTCAATTTGACGTTGTAATTCCTAATGCGATCTATCAAATGAATGGTGTGGAGAAGTACAGAAAGACCAACTTCATTCATGGTAAGAATCATTAGGAATCCATAACAAGAGCAAGTACAAAAAGATAAGAGGATTGACTGGCATTTATAATAGAACACACTGATGTGTGCTTCAGAAATGTGGCTTATTCATTTAGTTTTCCTACGTCTCCATTTCTTCTCTGTGGGCTAGAGAAAGTAGACAGTTGAGAAACTTTTCTGAGACTTCCCTGGAAATCATTTTTAAGACCTTGGGTTTACTGCCTCTACTCATTGTTCCTCTTCTGTGTCAGCACTGTTTTTCACTGCCTAGACCAAGATGTCAGCATCAATTAACTCACTCTGAAATCCAAAGGTTATTGCAGAATTAGGGATGGCTTTGTCCTATAATAAAGATGGGACAGAGCCTTTTTACTTTATGAACTGTCCTAATGTAATATATCTCAAAGTACAGCACATATTCTATAGAACCCCATTCCAAACATTATTTGAGGGCTCAGGATATACCGCTCAGAGTTTCTGAGAGTGATCAATTAGATAGTAGAATTGATTCTGATTACAAGAAAATTTTGAATGTCTACCAACTCTACTGCCACTCATATTTATACTCATCCAAGTCTAAAGTATTTCCTAGCTCTAAAATTCCACAATTTTATAATTCTGGTCATCATTTTTCCCTCCCTCTATCCTTCTAAGATGGTCTTATCATTGTGGGGGGAATTTCCTTTACCATCCTCAACTTTAATTCCTTCTCTAAAGAGAATCAACACATTCTTATTGATGGCAACTCTGTTTTCACAGTGGATATTATTTGCAAGGATTGTGAAGTAGTCGTCATTGGTAAATCTGACAACTTCAGGAAGAACTTCAAAAACAGGTCAGTCAGGAGGGGACTCCTGGCCCAACCTAAAAGCAGAGCTAAGGAAACAGTTACCTGCTCTCTCTACAAATGTCCTGATGTTATGAAAGATTATTAATGCCTATCTCACAATTTTATTGGCATTAATGTCAATAGTTTTATTTTTTAATTTTTATTAAAATATAGTTTATTTACAATGTTCTGCCAATGTCTGCTGTTTAGCAAAGTAATCCAGTCATACGTATGTATACATTCTTTTTCTCATATTATCTTCCATCATGTTCTATTGCAAGGCACTGGATATAGTTCCCTGTGCCATACAGCAGGACCTCACTGCTTATCCATTCTAAATATAATAGTTTGCATCTACTAATGTCAATACTATTAGACCTACTTGACACATTTGCTAGGGTTGCTTTAAGATGTTGGCAGAGTATAAAAACAGCACTAATTCCTGCCTGATAAGTTTGCTCTTTTTGTCCTAGAATTCTGAGTGTAATGTGATTTTTCATGAATAATTCTACAAGATTCAACCCTGCTGAAATTCCACATACAGAAATTCCACATAAAAGGCTCAAAGAGTCTTAGATTCAGTTTAGCCAAATCACAATCAGATTTGATACTCTAGGCAGAGCATAAACACCAGCGAATTGATTGACCATTATTTGTGGGCCTCTCTTCTTACCATACTTCATTAACACTAGGAGAATTTTCATTTCTTTGTCTCAATCATGAAAACATTTAGAGAATTTAATTTTTGCACCAAGTCATAATGAGTAATCCAGATCTCAAAGGTAATATATGTTGGCTTAGATTTGTTGGTTTCTGTGAGGAAAATGGTCACTTTCATAAACTGACAGAGCCTGAAGAGCACAATGCTTACGTTGGTTGTGTCTGGCATGGGGTTTGCAACTCTGGGTCGTGGGTTCTAGACCAGCAAACTACATAATCATGCTAAGGGAGATCCCAGATGTCATTACTTTATACAACAGTTCATTCATTTCATCAGTGTCAATGAACATTATCAACTGTCATTTCTTTCTTGTTTCTTTTGCAACTACGGTGATTTATTTTATATAACAATCATTTTTGTATCAGGTCCTGTGCTAGGCATTAGGATAAGATGAGTAAAGTTCAGCCCTTGCTTTCAAAAAGCTCACAATTCCTTGCACACGTCTAACTATAAGGTAGTGAATGGGAATAAGGAAAGAGAGGAGGGTGACGATCGCCAGTGTAGGCTGAAAATATAATTAGCCAGCCTTGAGATTTCCATTGCGCCATAATGCAAAAGCCACCCACCAGACTCTGTCAATCTCCAGTTACACCCTCATTTAGACAGAAGAAAGAAGAGAGAGCTGAATGGGGGAAAATTCTGATATTATTCATTGACTTACAAATACAAAAATGCCAAGCAATGAAAAGTATATACATTTATATACAGATTATGAAGCAAATATTTTCCCCCAAATATATAATTTAATATGCTGAAATCCATTGAGAGGAAAGAGCTTTTATACACAGAGTTTTATATTTGTGGACCTCTACTTCTCTCAACGTTCTTTTAAGCCTAAATACCCTCATCCTCCAATTTCACCAATGTCTAGGACACAGCTAAGATAGCTCAACACTAATAATGCCTTCACAACCACAAAGTTCAGCTCAGTAGGCACTTATGAATACTTTGTGCTAATATCCTTACCTTAGTTTCAATTTCAAATCGCATTCTGAACTAGAAAGGTTTTATTAGTTTATATAAAATTTCGGGGATTTCCCCCACCACCACCACTTACTGGGAAATTACATGAGAACACTTGTTTAAGTCTTCCATTTTTATGTTAAATAAAAAAGACCACTTATATAAAGGAGCAATATTACTTGTCATAGCATAACCATCAATATTTAATTATTCTAAAACCAAAAATCTTAAAGTTAAGGGAAATGAATTCAGTAAATTCTCAAGTGAAAATTATATATCCCCCAAAGAACACTGTTGTTTAGGATTTGCCATCTCTCGCTAAACGTAAACATATTCTAAATAAATACCTACTATATGTAAGGCATATAGTTACTAGAAGGAGAAAGAAATCATTTCTACCCTTAGAGAATAACTCTAATGACCAGTTGAACTGGCTGAAACTTCCAAGCTGAGTACAATTTATGCTTTTGAATAAATGAGTCTGAATGTCACCCTAAAAATATTTGACTTAGCTGTTTTTCAATGGAACAGAGATTTGTTTTATCATATACAAGTTATAAAGTCAAAATATAAGTTCCAGGAAATATATTTCCTATGTGATAGGCGAACTTGTATATGGAAAGATGCATTCAAAGTAGAAATTTTGCTTCAATTACACAGATCTCCAGCTAATGAAAAGACTTGGTTAAGCTTTCATTTTCATCAGAAGATACCTATAACAATAAATCAAATCAAAAAGAAAAACAATAGTGAAATAAGTAAATGATTGAGTTAAAGTTACTGCAAAAGAAAGATTCAGTCACTGAGGAACAAATGAATCAACATCAAATTTAAACCACAAAACTATACCATGTAATGATGTATCATTTTGCTTTTTAAATAATCTTCAATTTTGAAGAGAATGATGTCCATTCAAAGAATTCCTCAAGTGAGGCAAATCAGAAATTACTCATTTTCAAAATAATAGTGCACAACCTGCTTATTATAAGAAATAGTTAATAAGTTTTCCAGTAGTAGTTTTAATAAAATTGGAATTTTTTTCAATTTAGACTGACATTTCCCAATGTTTAAGTATATCTGATGTTTGCTCAATATTACCAGGCTATATGACAGACTCTGTAAATAAACATCTAACATTTCAGTAGGCTTAAAATCAACCCTAAAATGTGTTTCAAACTTCATTTGAAAATTATGTCAAATGAAAATACATCTCTATGAAAAAAATGCTTCTGACAAGTAAACTAAGAGAATATTAAACACAAAAAAATGAAACAGGTTTACATTATGTTTCTTCTTTTAAGTTACTTAACTAATAGACAATTGACAGAACACTGTAAATCAGCTATAATGGAAAAAATAAAAATAATCATTAAAAAAAAGAAAATTTAGCATCTAAATTGAAATCTGGTGTAAGTACACACCAGACTTGGAAGACTCAGCAGGAAAAAAAAATGTAAGATATCTCAATATTTTTAAATCAGTTACATATTGACATGATAATCATTTAATTATACTGGGATAAATAAAATTATTAAATTAAGTTACTTAACTAGGATTATGTGTGCCTTTCCCATGTTAGGAATCCATTCAGATAGTTCAGATCCTCTCACAGCCAAGTCCACAAGATTGCCCCAGTTCTTTTGTTAGATTGACAAATTTTTCATGTCAAATATGACTTGAAATAAATGAGCCATTATACTAAACTTTGAATTAACTTTGTTATAAAAAGATTAATTATAATGGTTCTTGTAACTAATTTTGCTCTGTCCATGAGGGTATCAGAAGATTTTAACTATTTAGACTTCTAAGAAAAGTCCATAAAAGGTGAAGGTTTAGCTCAAACACTGGTCAGTTCTAAGATGACATTTATTTTTATGGTCTATAATAAAACCCTTTCACTGTTTCATTCACCTAAGGAGAACTGGTGTACAGCAACCAAGTTAAAGAATAACTGATCAGGGTGGCAGCTTAGAGCTGGAAAAGGAATACTAGCTTTAGAATCTTAGTTCTGCTAGTATGTGACTATAATTAAAGGCTCAAAAATAATTTAAAATGGCCAAATAAGGTCTTAACAGACTGAATCTCCCACATATAACACTAAACTCTGCACAAAATTCAAAAACAAAACCCCAAAAACCCAGCTACTTGCAGACACTGGAAAGCAACCAAGAGAAGGCAGATTCTAAAGAAAGTTAACCCTTGAAAGAAGACAACAACACTGGTTGAGTTTTCTGTTTTCATGGCTTCTGGCATGAGGGCAGGATCTCAAGAAGTAAAGAGCAGAAGTGAGGAGCTCTAAATTCTGTGAATAACTTTTCCCTGATTTCTGGTGACTGAACCACAGCATGTGGCAGGCTCCACGCAGCTCGGCCAAGGATAAAACAATTAAGCTAAGATTGAAACTGCCATCCAAGAATCAGCAGATGCAGCTATGGGACAGTTAATTGGCTATTATAACAAAAGAAATCAACTCTATTCAAGGAAATATACAATATCCAGAGTATCCACAACATATTCATCATGGTTAGAATATAATCCAAAAATGCTCCACATGTGGAAAATGTAACCCATTCTCAAGAGAGATGACAATTCTGAGAAGCCAATCATGAGATGGCCCAGATGATAGCATTTTTAGACAAGGAAATTGACAGAACATTATAAATCAACTATAATTTAAAATTTTAAAAAGAACAATTTTCAGACAAGGACTTTAAAGCAACTATTTTAACTATGCTCAGTGATATAAAGAAAAATGTGCTTTTAATAAATGAAAAGATAGGGAATGTCAACAGATAACCAGACACTTTTTTTTTTTTTTTGTCTTTTTAGGGCCACGCCCACAGCATATGGAAGTTCTCAGGCTAGGGGTGGAATTGGAGCTACAGCTGCCAGCCTACCCCATAGCCACAGCAATGCAGGACCCAAGCCACATCTGTAACCTATACCACAGCTCACAGCAACACTGGATCCTTTAACCCACTGAGCAAGGCCAGGGATCGAACCTGCATCTTCACAGACAGTAGTCAGGTTCATTACTGCTGAGACAAAATGGGAACTCCCAGAAACAATTTTAAACACACACGCACAAGCACATTTTAAACCTGAAAAATAAAATATCTGAAAAAAATTCACTGGACATGCTTAACAACAGAGGGGAGATGACGGGGGGAAAGAGCAAATTTAGAGATAGAGCAATAGAAATTCTCTAATTTAAAATAAGAGTGAATAACAACCTTGGGAAATAATGAAGAGGGATCTGTGGAAAAATAACAACATAACAGTTGCCAAACATAAGTAACTGATGTACTAGAGGACAGAAAAGAGAGAATGAAATAGAAAATATATTCGCAAATTTGAGCCAAACATTTCACAAATTCAGCAAAAGAGATAAATTTACAAATTCAAGAATCTTGGTGAACCCCAATAAGGATGAATACAAATAATACCTCGACTAATCACATCAGAGATAAACTGCCAAAAGCCACAGATACAGAAAAATAATCTAGAAAAAGCATGACATGCAGAGAAACGATGGTTCAAATGGTAGTTGACTTATCACAAAACAGAAAACAGAAACATACTCTAAAGTTCTCAAATAAAAATAACTATGAACTCAAATTTCTTGATTCATTGAAAATACCTTTTAAGAATGAAGTAAAATGAAGACATTTTCAGGAAAAAAAAAGGAAAAAGGAATTTATCGCAGTAGTCTTGCACTATAAAAAGTGCTAAAGGAAATTATCTAGGTTGGTGAAAACATGAATTTTAGGAAGGAATGAAGGACATTAGAAACGGTTTGAAATTTTTTATGTTAGAATGATGGAAAAAATAATTAAAATGTATTAAGTTACCAAAACTTTGTGAATCTCAATATCCTGGTCTGAGAGAAGGAATAACGATACTGTGAGGAATATATGTGAGTGAACCTCATGAAAAAGTTAATTATTATTAAAAATATATGGTATGGGGAGTTCCCATTGTGGCTTAGTGGTAACAAATCAGACTAGTATCCATAAGGATGCGGGTTCTATCCCTGGCCTCGCTCAATGGGTTAAGGATCCAGTGCTGCCATGAGCAGCTTGCATCCCGTGTTGCTGTGGCTATGGTGTATGCCAACAGCTACAGCTCCTATTTGACCCCTAGCCTGGGAACTTCCATATGCCACAGTGTGGCCCTAAAAAGCCAAATATTTATATATATTTATATGTATATTTATCAACATGTCTAGAATCAGGAGAAAATCACAACTTGATAGTGTTCAGCTTGGCATTTATACAATAAGTATTTCATGGATTTACAATATAACGTGCTACATGCTTCAGACTGTACTTGAAAAAAACACTAAGCGGTTTAACTTCCAAATTTCATAAAAATTATTGGCAAGGCAGGATTTTAGAGATTTAGGAACAAGATGCAAAAGAGCCAAAAACTGTTAAATAATTAATCTGCACCTTTATTTTAACAGCCCCCTGCAACCAGCCCAGCTGGAGAGTGAATTCACATTTTTGTTTATTACCTGCTCTAAGTTTTTGCTTAATGTGTCCTTGCAAAACAGTGCAAACAATGAGTCACCAAATTACATTTTTGCCAACCTGGTTTCCCTTCAAGCTACTCAAAGAATACATGTCTCAATGTAGCCTATATAACAGAGAATAAGGACAAGGGAGCCCAGGTGCTTTATTCTTGACATCTAAAATTCTGCATTGACTTCAGACCCATGGAAGAACAGGTGGCTACCCACCTACCCATTTTTGTGACATTATAAATCAATAAAACAGATGTGTATATACATATTATATATATAAATATATGTGTGTGTGTGTATATATATATATATATATATATATATATATATATATATATATACACTAAAAGACGCTAAGCATAAAGCTTGAAGTATTTTTAGAAATGCTGATTCTGGAAGAGATTTAACTTCCTGTTCCTTAAGTAGTTCTAAAAATCCCTAACTTTTCTCATTCTCTTTTCCTTCCCCATTCTGGGCCATAAACTCTTGCTACTCTTGCTGGACTCTATACCCTGATTAATTGGGGTCGGAAATTATAAATATTCCATACAGAGACATCTTTAGCACACATTACTGAAATGCCAAAGAAAAATCATGAAAGAATATCATATACCAGAATTTTTATCTTCAATTCCCCTTTTGCTTCCTTACATTTCTGTTTTTGTTTTCCACCCCTATCTCTGCACCTTCCTCCAAGCCACTTTCTGAGATGGAAATAACCTGGCAGAGACATCTGCCTGTCCTAGTTGAGGCAGGAATTCATGACCAATGTAGTGTGTTTGGTGATCTGGTTAGCCAGCCATCATCTCCCCATTTGACTCTCTGCTGTGTAGAATCAGATGCTATTTTCATTTGTAGTTGGCAGTTCATGTGGTATAAGAGGAAGTTAAAAGGAGAAGTCAGTATAACATAGGTGCCCTTCCTCAAGACTAATTGTCAATCTGGCTTGTTCATAACCCTGGCAGGCAGAAGAGGGGTATTTATTGGCTCTGTGGTCTTTAAGTATACTAATTTTGCAAAGCAGTGACTAGAACCCATTCGAGATGGCCAAACTATTTTAAGACTTTTATTTTGCCTCTAAGTCCAGTGAAGATCTATCCCACCAAAATCTTTTGCACCTTTTTATGTAAATGAGTTTCAGACAGCACTAGTCCATCAATGCAATCTGCTTTCCCAAGGAACTCCCTGTGCACTTCTTAAGAAAATTAAATCTTTCAATAACATATTTCATCTTTATATTCTAAAGAGCCAGAAAAACTGATTCATCATCATCATCATCCAAGAGAAACAGACATAGGCAGTCCACTTTACTGCCTGGTACACTCAACTGGAAATATATGAGTGGTGGTAATTGCCCAAGGATTGGGGATTGAAAGGCTAGATTGCAGTGGGGAGCCTGCTTAACAAACATTGCAATTAACACCACCTACATGTTTAAGGATGAACTCAGTAATAAACAAAAGATTAAATTAATATGCATGTTCAGTCCCCAAAGATAGCCAGATGGCTGGCGACAACATCAGATGTTTCCTCTTTGCCTTTGCAGAGAGAATCACTCCTTTGTGCACTGAGTGGTACAGTTGACATTTTCTGTGAGCATGGGCATCTGATGGTGGATGACGAGAACCATGGAGCAGCCTAGCTGGCCCTGAGGACTCTGAGCTCAGAGCCATGCCAGGTGTCCCCAAAGGGCAGGAGGCACAAGGAACAGCAGTCATTGCATCAAGGGCAAGTTTCACAAGCACAATGCTGACCACATCACTGGAGACTCACACTGCCCAGGAAAGAAAGGAGGGCTGCCCGAGTGCAAGGTTTATTTTCTCTCTGCCTCAGGAGCCCCAAGCATCCCAGGTTCCCCACTCTGTGTGGTCAGGCTGTGACTAGAGCCATGTACGGAAAGCCCTTTTGTTCCCACTTCACTATTAGAAGACAAAGGAGCTCTTTTTTGTCTCTAAAGTAAGCAGCTGTACCCACAGCTTTTGTCGTATTCCAAAAGCAAAAAAGACAGTTATTTAAACCAGGCCCCAGGCACAGAAGAAAAATCTCAGTTCTGACAACTTGGCTCTCCAGACATCCCTACCACCAAAAAAAAAAAAAAAAAAAAAAAAAGGCGTTTCCAATACCCCCTCATTTTTCCTTTTGCTTATTTTATCCTTCCATCTCTCTATCTAACTGTTCCATCTATGTTGTACTAAGATCTTATCAACTGGCAAATAACTAAGCAGCCCAAAACAAAAAGGGCAGGGACCAGTCCCTGATGCCAAGACAACAGGCAGCATCTCTCTTGCTCTCCATCTCCTCCCCAAATTATGGAAGACAAAGAGCTCACTGTGCCATTGACCCTCTAGACTACACCTTGCACTTGATGCTTTTCTGCAGACTTGGGAAGAATGTTTTCCTCATTCGGTCAACACTGTCAAGAGGTCTTCTTAGGCAACAGAGGGCAAAAAGCATCAGTGGCCTGAAGTAATACAACATCATGGGAGTTGTTGGTTTATTCAATAAGCACGGTCCTTTACAGTATGGAATAAGTTTTGATTTTGTAAAGCAAATTCAATTCTAAAGCCCTGGAAGGGCCTCCAACTTAGAGCAACACTGTGGTATATTACTTTCTGAACCCCATTCACTAAAGGAGTTCTTAACTGGGGTTCATGGTTCCCCAGGAATCTCTGGGTAGAATTTACAGAGGGCGTGGACCTTTATGGGGAAAACATATGTCTTATGTTCAATAATGACTCAAACATTGTACTTTCTTATGTTATGACTGAAAGGGAGCAAACCCCAGGATTAGCAGTACCAGTAATTTCATCAACACTTGAGATATCAGGTATTTTCATATCACATTAGAGTTGTTGCAAATATCTCAAAACCTCACTTAATCTCAACTTAGAAATTATACTCATTATTAGATTGCACTAGACCTTGTTATTTATTGCATTACTAATGAAATAACATATATTACTATATCATGTGTTTATTTTGATGACTTTATTTCAATGCAATTGCTTTCCTTTGCAATCCTATCATTCTTTTTTATGCATCTAAAGTGTTATTCTCGGAGTTCCCATTGTGGCTCAGTGGTAACGAACCTGACTAGTATTTATGAGGATGCAGGTTCGATCCCTGGCCTCATTCAGTGGGTTGAAGATCTGGCATGGAGTGAGCTATGTGTAAGTCAAAGACGCTGCTCAGATCCCATGTTGCTGTGGTTGTGGTGTAGGGCAGCAGCTGCAGCTCCGATTTGATCCCTGGCCTGGAAAATTCCATATACTGCAGGTATATGGAAAAGTAAAATATAAAATAAAATAAAATAAAATAAAATAAAATAAAATAAAATAAAATAAAATAAAATAAAATAAAATAAAATAAAATAAAATAAAATAAAATAATTATTCTAAGGTGGTCACAGACTGCACCAAACTGTCAAGCAGAGGTATGGCACAAAAAAGATTAATAAACTAAATGGACCATTCATTCTTCCCTCAAACACATTCTATGCTTTAAGCCAAAGTAATTTCTAATTTCAGAGTATCTTCTCTCCTCCCTTCTTCAAGGCCACAAATTAAAACCTTACCTCACCTGCAGGGTAGAGACCAAATGCTGCCTCCTTCATAAACCTTCCTTGATCCCCTTCCACTGGTCTGGATGGTATTCTGAACCCCTTTTTTTTGACATTATCACATTCTACTTTGTAGATATTCTCGATTCCATCTGACTACGGAAAAACTCCTTGAGGGCAGGTACTGATTGTACTTCACCATCGAGCAACAGTTCAGCCTGTTCTCACCACTCTATTCTCTTTATTACCTCTATTTCTCTACATTTCTAAACCACAGAACTCATGAATATCACTCACAGTGATATCCATGTCACTTATCTTTTATCCTGCAGAACAAAACCAAATTCTTCCATCTGGCATTCAAGGCTCTTCCTAATCTGGCCACCTCCTACGGTCTAAGTCTTTACCTCTTCTATCTCGGAGTCCCATGACATTTCCCAAACTCCCACACAGGTAGGTATCCAACTTCCATGCTTTTGTTTCTGACAATACCTCTTCCTGGAATGCCTTCTATGTCCTTTTGCATGGAGGAAAAAGTGACACCCTCAACATTTCCAAAGGAGCATTTATTTCAAGGGATTCTTGCCCAGATTCATACCAATAAGTGAAGCTGATTGCAGCAATGGCACTCGATTACCTGAGTTTTATCACAAAAAAAAAAAAATTATCAAAATTTTCCATCCCAAAATGTCATATTTGTGTTTTATCACTTGGTCATAGAGTTATAAAAGTTTCAGAGCCATGAGGCAGGTTGAAACTACATATCACCCTAGCCTGTCATCACTTGAAATTCAAGGCCATTGGCAAAACCCTCACCCTCCTACCCAATGATTTAGCCCCCAAAATTGCCCTACCTCCCAATTCTTTCCACCAATCTCTATGAAATTTTCTTGGCAAACAAATGCCCTCATCACCATGGAATCGCATTATGGAATGCTAACCCCAAATCCCTTGCGACCATCTCCAGGAAATACCATCAAGACAGGTAGTTATGTGAGCATTTTCCCAACCTACCACTGATCCTTCCTGCCCTCAATGAAACCCCCTCTGCCTTAGAAATTCATACCATTCAGCTTTGCCACTTTTGTTTGTTTGTTTGCTTTTCAGGGCCATACTCATGGCATATAAAAGTAGAGGTCGAATCAGAGCTGCAGCAGCTGGCCTACACCACAGCCACAGCCACAGCAATGTGGGATCCAAGCCAAGTCTGTGACCTACACCACAGCTCACGGCAATGCTGGATCCTTAACCCACTGAGCAGGGCCCATGATCCTACCTGCCGCTAGTCAGGTTCATAACTGCTGAGCCTCGATGGGAACTCCAGCTTTGGCACCTTCTACCTTTCCTTGACTTCAACCCACTGTTACCTCCAGTCGATATCCAGTGATGTCCAGGGAGGATGGAGGCACTTGCTTTACAGGCTTCACCACAACTTTTGCCATCTTCTGGGATGATTTAGGATCACCCAACCCTTGACTCATAATGCCTAAACCTTCTGGACTCCATTGCTCCCACTTGCTCTGCACATTAGCAACCATTTGAAGGTTCACACAGGACCTTATCCCCAAGTCCTAAGTCATTAAGCCTGAGGCCCTGTTCTCTAAACATCACCGTATACCCTACCAATATTCATATTTAGCCATTCCATCTAAACATTCTCTTCTATCTCATAGAATCCTCCTTTCCTTTTATATATTCGACTTATTTGAATCTAGAAAAAAAATCCTTAAGATCCATTTTTTTTTCCTACTTAACGTAATTTTGGGCTCCCATCTCACCCCTCAAAATCTTGCATAAACCATAGATACTTAAAAAAATCATGCCTTATTTAATTAGTGTGTGCCCAGAACCTAATACAATGCCTGGTATGTGATGGATACTTTAAAAATGAAAAATTCAGAGTTCCCGTTATGGCTCAATGATAATGAGCCCAACTAGTATCCATGAGGACACGGGTTCAATCCCCGACCTCACTCAGTGGGTTAAGGATCTGGCACTGCAGTGAGCTATGGTGGAGGTCACAGACACAGCTTGGATGTGGGATTGCTGTGGCTGTGGTGTAGCCAGTGGCTATAGCTCCAATTTGACCACTAGCCTGGGAACCTCCATATGCCACAGGTGCAGTTCTAAAAAGAAAAAAAAAAGTCCATCCAGCTCTATGGGGATGGACTTTTCTCCTAGCCTAATAAACACCATCACCATACACAATGTTGGTCCCTACAGCATGAGAGTACTAATTCTGCCCTTCCCTATCTTTACCTCTACATTAATGGAAAGTTATGTATATTCTGCCCTTAAAAAGTCTTCTTAAATCCATATCACACATATCTCTGTCCCAAGGCACCAATGACCCTGCCCATAATTCAAGCCTTGCTTATCTCTTGCCTGGACTAGTGCAGTAGTCTGCTGCCTTGTCTTCTCTCTAGTCTCCTCAATAACTAGAACAGTTCCCACAGCTTTCTGGATAAGTTTCCAATGATATGAAATATCAAGCTCTATCCATCTCTCTAACTTCAAACCAGGCTTAGTCCAGAACCCTTAGGGCTTGACAAAAGTAGTTGCTTAATAAATTGATGAACAAAGATCATTGAGCACTTTTTCTACACATAAACTCTACTATAACCCATACCAAACTATGTGCAGTTCCCAAACAGGCCACATCTAAGTCTTTGCACAAGCTCTTCTCTTCTGCCTGGAATGGCTTTCAGTTATTCCCCCAACCTACATGAAAACTCCTCCTCAGGCTTTTGGACCCAAATCAAGTAACACTGTGAAGCCTCTAGGATGAGCCATTAGGCCCCTTGCATGCACTGTAGACTCTCCATTTGGTACCTAGCTTACTTCACGGCAGTTTCTGTTTACAAATCTATTCCTTTATCGGATTGCGCATTCCCTGTGGGCAGAGACCACAGCAGACCTCTCCAGGTAGCTCAGTGCCTAGGAATGTGCTTGCTGCAATGCAAGCTTGGAAAAAAATTATTAAACAGATCCTTCAAGGCTTAATGCAGATATCAGCCCTCCTGCAAAGCTGTCTCATCAGACTGTGTTTCTCCTCCCTCTTTGATGACACTTATTACACTCTAAAGACTCACCCCTCACATCTGCAAGGCCCAGGTCAATAGAAACAGAATGTACAATAAAGCAGGCCAATCCTATTTTACCTGCTTTGACAAATTACCTTCATGGTGACCTGGAAGGCCAGACTGGAATTTCATTTTATTTTATTTTTTTGCCACCCCATGGCACATGGAGTTCCCAGGCCAGGGATCAGATCTGAGCCTCAGTCTCAACCTACACTGCAGCTGAGGCAACACCAGATCTTTTACCCGCTGTGCCAGGCTGCGTATCGAACCTGTGTCCTGGCACAGCAGAGATATGGAATTTTAAATTTTTGGACTTCTCCAAGTTCAAGTTCAGAATCAGGAAACTATGGAGAGTTAGCCCATGGCCAACAGCCCACTCCTCTTCTTATATCACAACACATCTTATACGTACACTTACAAGACCCCAACCTGCACATCCACGCTCTGTCGACATCCTTACACAGAACTGCCCTTTGACCACCGCCCTCCTCTTGCCCAGGAACGCTTGCACAGCAGTATAGGTGAGCCCAGGAAGGGGACCGATAAGGTACTAGAAGTTGGCTTAAGCCATCCAGAGAAGTTCAAGGTCCAGGGTTCCCACGGTATTTGCAGGGGTGGGAGTAGTAGGGGTGCTAGGTGGGCACCTTTCTCTTAGACCCACCAGCTCCTCACTTCACAGAAAGGGCTCACATGGGACCTTTGAAAGGCAAGGTCCAAGGCAGGAGACCTAAAGCCAGGGTGTACAGGACTGGAGAAGGGTCAGTACACCGCACCCATCTTCCAAGAGACTGCAAGCTCCCTGAGGTTTAGGCATTTTCTATCCTACTTTCTGGAAAAGGAGAGAAAGGGCACTCTCACTGGGCTTCGAGACCTACAAAGTTTCAACTTCGCCCTAGAAGCTTGCTTATAAGAGAGGCTGAATAAACAGTTGTTTAGGGAATGAATTGACAAAGACTCCTTTTATACTTTGAACAAGCAACAATTCTAGTATTGGTGCGTATTTATTGTTAACTCTTACATTGTCTCTCAACCTTATAGTCCAACATGCCTTAGCTTCCCGAAAAGATTTTAAGTTCCTAATGATTTTCTTCCTCTCATAAAAATCCAGCATCTTAAACATAATCTGTGCTCAACAAATATGTTGCATCTTTTTATAGGTTGTCCTCACATTAACATATTGAGGTTTTTATTTACTTTTTCAGTCATCCCAGTAGTTGCTTTGTGAGTCATAACCCACATGGTAACAGTGACTATCATAACAGAATGATTCTGAGAGTAATTTTCACCAGTTGCCAATAATCATTTATTTTTAATTTTTAAAAACAATTGTAACTGTGACTATTTTACTAGTACAACACAATAGCTATTGTTACTAGGGTTCAGACAACTGAAAACTAACAATTGAACCTATGCTGATGAATCAGTCAGAGGAAAGAGTGGATGAAAAGAATGACAGGCTTAAAAGTCAGTATTTGAGAAATTGAACTTGTTTGGAGTTGTTAAAAAAAAAATCTGGCTGAAGAAAGAATTAATGATAATCCCCAAAGTTAGGACTTCTCACAATTCCAGGAAAGAGTAGGCAACCTCAACAAACTTAAAGGAGACTTTCATAGAAAAAAGGGACTATTGGATTATTGGGGAGATTGCTTTAAGTAAGAAGAGCAATCTATGCAAATTTCTGGAATTTGACATCTTACACACACACACACATACAAACACACACACATAAACGAAGTCCTTGGGAGCATTCCTGTCATTGACACTGTCTTGTGAATTTCCTTAAACTTCAACAAATCAGAACAATCTAACTTGAATGAGTCCTGTCCCAGGAGAATCAGGTACAATGTAGGCAGAAGAGTATACAAGACCCTCTTGTCCATTAAGGAATGCTCATTAATGGAGTTATTTTTTATGACAGCTTGACTGAGATACCGCTCATTATCACATAATTTATCCATTTAAAGTGTACAATTCGATGGGTTTTATTGTGTCACAAAGCTGTGCCATCATCACCATCATCTCATTTCAGGACAATCTGTCCCTCCAAAAGGAAACTGTACCCATTTGTAGTCACCTCCCCACCCCAAAACCACCTATTCCTGGAAACCTTGGGAACCACTAATCTACCTTCTGTTTCTATACATTTGCCTATCCTGGACATTTCAGATAAATGGAAGCATGTAATAAGTAGTCTTCTGTGAGTGGCTTCTTTGACTTAGAATAATCTTTTGAAAGTTTAACCATGTTGTAGCATGAATCAGTACTGCATCTTTCTTTAATGCCAAACAACATTCCATTATATGGATAGACAACTTGGAAGCTATGCTTTAAAAATAAAATCCCGTGTCTGTTTGTGCTTTTACCTAAGCTATTCTCAGACGATCTCCAGTTTCTAGACACACAGACATATGATAGCATAAGTTCTGTCACTGTGTGAACTTGGACAAGCTACCTCTCTAAAATTCAACTTCCTCATCTGTAAGGTGGAAATTAGCTTAGTACCTACCTGTAGAGTTATTCAGATTCTTATAATCTATTAAATCTAGTATAGTGATTTCCCATAGGAAGAACTCATTAAATATTAGGTTTTAGGAGGGCATAAAACTATAAAATCTTTATTTTAAACTTTTAAATTTTTTTATTTTTTCACTATTATTTCCCCAATACAATTTTTTTCCCTACCGTACAGCATAGTGACCCAGTTACACATACACGTATACATTCTTTTTTCTCACACTATCATGCTCCGTCATAAGTGACCAGACAGAGTTCTCAGTGCTACACAGCAAGATGTCATTGCTAATCCACTCCAAAAGCAATAGTTTGCATCCATTAATCCCAAGCTCCCAATCCATCCCATTCCCTCCCCCTCGGCAACCACAAGTCTATTCTCCAAGTCCATGAGTTTCTTTTCTGTGGAAAGGTTCATTTGTGCCATATATTAGATTCCAGATATCAGTGATATCATATGGTATTTGTCTTTCTCTTTCTGACTTACCCCACTCAGTATGAGAGTCTCTAGTTCCATCCATGTTGCTGCAAATGGCATTATGTCCTTCTTTTTTATGGTTGAGAAGTATTCCATTGTGTACATATGCCACATCTTCCTAATCCATTCATCTGTCAATGGACATTTAGGTTGTTTCCATGTCTTGGCTGTTGTGAATAGAGCTGCAATGAACATGCAGGTGCATGTGTCTTTTGTAAGGAAAGTTTTGTCTGGATATATGCCCAAGAGTAGGATTGCTGGGTCATATGGCAGTTCTATATATAGTTTTCTAAGGTACCTCCATACTGTTTTCCATAGTGGTTGTACCACCTTATATTCCCACCAACAGTACAGGAAGGTTCCCTTTTCTCCACACCCCCTCCAGCAATTGTTATTTGTGGACTTATTAGTGATGACCATTCTGACTGGTGTGAGGTGGTATCTCTTGGTAGTTTTGATTTGCATTTCTCTAATAATCAGTGATGTTGAGCATTGTTTCATGTGCTTGTTGGCCCTCTGTATATCCTCCTTGGAGAATAAAATAAAGTGATCAAAAAAACTACTGGATTTTTTATTACAGACATATTTTTGTAACCAATTAAAAATTAAGGAGATGTCAACAGTGAAAAAGCCAAAAACCCAATTGAAAAATAGGCAAAAGACCTGAATATACATTTCTCCAAAAAAGATATAAAGATGGCCAACAAGCACAGGAAAAAAAATAGGCAAAAGACCTGAATATACATTTCTACAAAAAAGATATAAAGATGGCCAACAAGCACAGGAAAAAATGGTCAACATCCCTGATTATTAGAGAAATGCAAATCAAAATTACTATGAGGTACCACCTCACACCAGTTAGAATGGCCATCATTAACAAGTCAACAAATAACAAATGCTGGAGAGGGTGTGGAGAAAAGGGAACCTTCCTGTACTGTTGGTGGGAATATAAGGTGGTACAGCCACTATGGAAAACAGTATGGAGGTACCTTAGAAAACTATATATAGAACTGCCATATGACCCAGCAATCCTACTCTTGGGCATATATCCAGACAAAACTTTCCTTACAAAAGACACATGCACCTGCATGTTCATTGCAGCTCTATTCACAACAGCCAAGACATGGAAACAACCTAAATGTCCATTGACAGATGAATGGATTAGGAAGATGTGGCATATGTACACAATGGAATACTTCTCAACCATAAAAAAGAAGGACATAATGCCATTTGCAGCAACATGGATGGAACTAGAGACTCTCATACTGAGTGGGGTAAGTCAGAAAGAGAAAGACAAATACCATATGATATCACTGATATCTGGAATCTAATATATGGCACAAATGAACCTTTCCACAGAAAAGAAACTCATGGACTTGGAGAATAGACTTGTGGTTGCCGAGGGGGAGGGAGTGGGATGGACTGGGAATTTGGGATTAATAGATGCAAACTATTGCCTTTGGAGTGGATAAGCCACGAGATCCTGCTGTATAGCACTGGGAACTCTATCTAGTCACTTATGATGGAGCATGATAGTGTGAGAAAAAGAATGTATGTATGTATGTGTGACTGGGTCACCTTGCTATAGAGTAGCAAATTGACAGAACACTATAAAACAGCTATAATGGAAAAAAATAAAAATCATTAAAAAAATTACAAAGATGAGTTTCAATTTCATAACCTCCCTCTCAGCTTTCTCTCCATCCTCAATGTTACCAGTGTAAAGTACGGTATCTTTTCACACCATTATCTGCTCATACAAATACAGAAAACAAAAATTCACACATAGGTTTTGCCATTTTTCTTTTAATCTCAGATATACTGTACACATTATTTTGAAATTTACCTTTAAAAAAAATGTAAAACATCCAGTCCTCTTTCCAAGCCAATACATATATACTAGCTTTTCATTTTAACAGCCACACCAGATTCCACAGTATAAATGCACCCCCAAATATTCACCATTTCCACTATCGCTGTACATTCAGATTATTTTCAGTTGCCATTATAAAAGTGCTCTGACAAACCTGCTTTTAATGTACTAATAATCCTAACCATAATTTTATTGTTATCATTGTAACAATAAAACCCAAGTCCAGGGAGTTCCCATCATAGCACAGTTGAAACGAATCCAAGTAGGAACCATAAGGTTGAGGGTTTGATCCCAGGCCTCACTCAGTGGGTTAAGGATCTGGCATTGCCGTGAGCTGTGGTGTAGGTCACAGATGCAGCTCGGATCTGGCGTTGCTGTGGCTCTGACATTGGCCAGCAGCAACAGCTCCGATTAGACCCCAGCCTGGGAACCTCCACATGCCACAGGTGCAGCCCTAAAAGGACAAAAGACAAAAAAAAAAAAAAAAACCCAAGTCCAGTCTAAGCCTGTCCCTTACCTGATCAATGCCAAGGAATAGGATTTTGACAGACCAAGGATGGAGAATGAAATTATCTATAATAAGGAATTTTAAGCACAAGAAGTTTGAGGGAAAATAAACTAATTCAAATGAACCACTCCAGGGACCTAGACCCTTAGGGGAGACACTGCAGGGCATTTTGAATTGGAGAGAAAAGACAATTTAGAAGAAAAAGGAAGAGACGTTGATCAGACCAGCAGAGTCAGAGAGAGCAAGCTCCCTGAGAAAGCTCTGCCAGAGAGTTCCCGTTGTGGCTTGGTGGTAACGAACCCAACTAGCACAGGTAAGGATGCAGGTTCAGTCCCTGGCCTCGATCAGTGGGTTAAGGACCCAGCATTGTTGTGATGGATCCTTGGCCCACTGAGCGAGGCCAAGGATGGAGCTCGCAACCTCATGGTTCCTAGTTGGATTCTTATCCCTTGCGCCATTATGGGAACTCCAAGGAAAAACTATTTTAATGTGACATGAAAAGCATAAAAGATAATCTGTCTATATGAAAATAAAAATCTTTTGTTTTTCAATGTAAAAAACTAAGTTAAAAGATAAGTAAGAGGACAAATATTTTTAATGTAAAAGGATTAATACCAGCATATAGAATAAATCTTTGTGATCATTCAGATAAAATCTCAAAGGAAAATGACCAAAGGAATGTAACCAGAAGTGACCAGTATACATGAACCCTTCCAACTTCAGTAGTAATCAGAGAAATAGGTGTTAAGATTTTTTATCTAGCAGAGTGACAAAATTTTAAAAGTTTGATTGAAACAAGTGTTTCAAAATATGTGGGGAAATGCATACTCTCAAACACTGATAATAGGAGCATAAACTGGTGAAGATGGACTGAGTGGCAATCTGGAAGTTTCTATGAAAATAATAAAAATACATATATTTATTTAAAAAAAAAAAAGTATCCGGCATTGTTGTGAGCTGTGGTGTAAGCAGTCGATGCACCTCAAATCCAGCATTGCTGTGGCTGTGGCATAGGCCAGCAGCTCCAGCTTCAGTTCAACCCCTAGCCTGAAAATTTCCATATGCCTCAGATGCGGCCCCAAAAAGACAAAAAAAAAGAAAAAGCTCTGCCTTAATCCAGTTTCCCCCTCCCCCGGGGCGGGGGGGAGTAAAATACTGACTTTATAATCAACCTAGTCATTTTCCTTAATGTCAGTGACAACATCTTCTTTTAGATCAACTACAGCTTTCTGGAAATCATTTTAAATGTTTCAATTCATAAACTTTTATAATTACGCCCAATCACTCCATTCATATATAAATAAACATATTCAAATTTATTCAGAACTGGGCAATGGAAATATATGGCATAACTATGTGATATGCTGAAGGAACTTGACTTTCGGTCAGGCTTCTTTCCATTTTCATGGAAGAGCCTGCCATTTGAACATGGACGTTTATAAAAGCCTCTTCATGAACCGCCCCCCAATGGGGTTTAATCACCAAAGCCCTAAAAAAAGATCTAAAATGATTGAATTACAGAGTATTTCAAATCGCTTTCTCAGGGCATGGGTCCTAGGATGCCTCACAACAGGTTCCAGGGTCCCATGAGCGAATTTACTATAAAGCTCACGTATGGCAGTCCCTTTCCAAAAGTCAAACCAACTTAAAGAGAACACAGGGAAAATGATCCAGTTATTTTATTTCTGGAAACATATGCTATGTGGAAAACCTTTCTATCCAGAGAGAAAACTTCTGGATTTGACTGGCTCACTAAAATATAAACCATTTAGTGGCTTTTTTTTTTTTTAACCTTTTTAACATCTTTCATCTGTTTGCACATGTCAACCAAAAATAGCAGACTCCACATAAGTTAAAAAAAAAAAAAGTGTTTGTACAAAAAAAAAAAAAAAAGAAAGAAAGAAAATTTATACCCTAAAAGCCAGGATCTCCCTTTTTCTAGAGTGTTATTTCATGGGGGTTTGTTTTTATTCAGGTGGCTTATAATGTCTGTAATAACATGAAAGAGAATAGTGATCACCTATCAACCCTAAAAATTCTCATAAAATTTGCAAGAGACTCACTAAAGATAAGCAAATAGTGACAGCTGAGCACTAGCCATTGCACAGAAACCCAGTCAGGTCAACACATATGTTAACTGAGATTTAATACTCTGTTACAGGATAGAAAAATTAATAACTTTTAATTGACAGATTCTTTATTTCCTTTTACCAAGGTATAGACGGCCTCCAAAATAACCCTTATACGTATTTAATTTTGGCAGCACACAGCTATTTCCTCTGTGGTCTTCGGAGTCCCGCCACCCTTCATCTCCTACAAGGCAGCACATTTAAATCTTTCAAGGGGCCTTTTAGAACCAGGCCACCCTGTCTCTCTTCACGGAAGATCCTGAAAGCGTATTTGCCAGGAGCAATAAGGGACCTACCGAGATCTGCTGACAGGCCCAGTGCAGGCCCACCTGCTCAATTCCTAACCCCCGGATTATGAGGAGCTTCTGTTGGCCGTGGTCTTAGCCACAATTTTGCCATCAACACATTTCACATCTTATCCTCAATCATCAATTCCAGCAACAAGGAGAAAGCCATTCAACAGCGAGAGTTGTCAATATGATACAGGTTCACAACAGTTCATAATGACAGCCTACAGAACCTGTGTCATTAGCTCAATACCATCACATCCTTTAAACAAGTCAGGAGTTACAGGCAGTGTAAGCTTTACACTGATGGAGTTCTGTGGGTTCCTAAGACTTTAAGGGCAGCTAGAGAAAGCAGATGTTCTCGCTAAGCCATCTCCCCCCTGCCTTTTCCATCCCTCCCAGCCAGCCCTGCACCACCGGGCCCCTTCCTGAGGGCAGTATTCTCTTTTCATCCACCACCAGATTCCTCCACAGCCCTACTGTTGCCCTCGTGAATTAAGATCACCCAGATGAGTCCATACACAAACACAGGAGCTGGGTCATTTTCTCTAACTAAAGGCTCTTGAATATCTTTTTGCAATAGGTCATGAACTCTTTGACAGCAGGGAACTAGGTCTAATTCATCTTTCTCTCTCTAGGGCCTGACACTTTATACAGTAAGCTTTCAGTAAGTAAGCTTGTAATAATTAAGAGAACAGCAAACATTTCTCGAGCCCTTATTTTGTACCAAGAACTCGGTACAACATCTTATTTGCATCATCCCAGTGAGTCTTCACGAGGGCACTGCAAGAGAGGAAGTAAAATTATCCCCACTTTAAAGATGAAGACGCTGAGGTTTAGGGAAGTCATGAGCTCAAGATCAGACACACGTAATACCTGAGAGAAAAGAGACTGAAATCCAGGTTCATCTGATTCCAGAGCTCAAGCTCTTTTAGTCTTTCTGATAAATGAATTTAATTATGCATTCAATTACAATTAACCCTTAGCTACTGCCAGCAGGAATTCTGCAGTCAGAATGAGATAAAAGTCTACCCCTTGGAAAATCTTTTGGCTACTGGGATTTCTGTCACTGATAACTTTTGGTACCAGCAAACGACACTGCCAGCAGAAGCTGTTGTTTATAAGATCAGCACTTCTCTATTTTGGTGCCATGTAGGAGTGTACCAAACATTGCACTTGCAATTTTACACTTTGTTCTTCCTCCAGTGGCCTCCAATTTAACCAGCACTTGACAGAGGAGAAATGAAGGTGCGCCAGGCAAGGAACACGAAGTTGCAACTCGGTTCTAATTCATTCAACAATCATAATGCCTTTCACATGGTGTTTACTCTCCTCCCATTTACCTTTCTTGCATAATCACTGTCAATTCAGTTTCCGGGGGTTCTGCAGGCTGAGTAGGTGATGAACAATTTTCTAACTTCAACCTGCAAACAGCCCCATCATCACTTCCACACACACACTCACTGCTGTTCCCAGGTGTTATGTAAAGTTACTAAGCTTTCTGGGCTGGGAGCTGCCTGTCTTCCTGGAACTCTGTAAGCATGAGGAGAAAACTGGAAGCCATTAGCCTACTTCTAAGATTTGGAGACAGGAGGCTTAACTGAGGTTTACTGGCAATTGAGTTTGTCCTCATTCCAAATCCTTCCAGCTCTTGACCCCCATTGAGTTTCTTTGAGCATGCCCTCTTCTTTTCCCATTTCCCAATACACTAAATACACTATAGTTTCTTTTCTGGGACTGAATCATAAATTACAAGGTGTAATCTAAAGAAAAACATTTATTTTGGAGTCTCATTAACAACTCAGAAGAGAGCTATAGTGTTTATTCCCAGCACGATGGAGTGGACTCCTGCAGTCATGAAAAAGGGCAAGCCCTCTTCCTAATCCTTAAACACACACACACACTGTCAATATTCTCATCAGAGAAGGTACCATAGATGGTACCACAGATGGGCAGAGGTAGGAAACGCCACACTAAAATAAAGATAGCCACTATGGAAAACAGTATGGAGGTACCTTAGAAAACTAAATATAGAACTACCATATGACCCAGCAATCCCCCTCTTGGGTGTATATCCAGACAAAACTTGCCCTGAAAAAGACACGTGCACCTGTATGTTCATTGCAGCACTATTCACAATAACCAAGACATAGAAACAACCTAAATGTCCATCAACAGATGACTGGAAGATGTGGTATATATACACAATGGAATACTACTCAGTCATCAAAAAGAACAAAATAATGCCATTTGCAGCAACATGGATGGAACTAGAGATTCTCATACTGAGCAAAGTAAGTCAGAAAGAGAAAGACAGGAGTTCCTGTCATGGCTCAGCAGCAACAAATCTGACTAGGAACCATGAGGTTGCCGGTTCGATCCCTGGACTTGCTCAGTGGGTTGAGGATCCAGCATTGCCATGAGCTGTGGTGTAGGTCACAGATGCAGCTCGGATCCTGCATTGCTATGGCTCTGGCGTAGGCCCACGGCTGCAGCTCTGATTAGACCCCTAGCCTGGGAACCTCCATATGCCACAGGAGCAGCCATAGAAAAGGCAAAAAGACAAAAAGACAAAAAAAAAAAAAAAGAAAGAAAGAAAAAGAGAGAGAAGGACAAATACCATATGATATCACATATCTGGAATCTAATATATGACTCAAATGAACCTTTCCACAGAAAAGAAAATCATGGATTGGAGAATAGATTTGTGGTTGCCAAGGGGGAGGAGGAGGGAGTGGGATGGACTGGGAATTTGGGGTTAACAGATACAAACTATTGCCTTTGGAATGGATAAGCACTGAGATGCTGCTGTATAGCACTGGGAACTATATCTAGTCACTTATGACAGAGCATGATAAAGTGAGAAAAAGGAACGTATATGTGTATGTGTAACTGGGTCACCTTGCTGTGCAGTAGAAAACTGACAGAACACAATAAACCAACTATAATGGAAAAAAAATAAAAATCATTAAATATATAAAGATAGTATTAACTATTCTTTTCAAACACCAAGTTCAAAGTTCCTTGTAATTAGTGATTTCCTGGAAACCATACATAATTTTTCTCCCTATGCATCAGTTTTTAAGACAGTGTCTCTCAGCTCCCCAACCCAGCCCTTTCTACTCTGCTCTGTGATGCTGGGGCTCTGCAGACTGTTTCTCCATTGTCAGCTGGCTCTATATCCAACTCTGCCAATAGGGGATCCTAGAGGGAAACTTCAAGGGAGAAGCCAGAAGAAGAGACATTCTTCTTCTGTTTGCCTCTGTTCTTGGAAGTGACAGCCAGTTCCAATCTCCTGCCTCCTTTTGCCCTGTTCAGAACTAGCTCCCATCGACCCCATCCCCAGTGGCTTCCCCCTTAGGCTGCCAAGGTATCTGAAAGTGGATGGTACCCCCCTCCTCAGAGGTCTGAGTCCCAATTCTGTGAGACCCTCCTTTGAGCCTCTAGGTTCTGATCAACCCTACCTCTTTTCTTGGTTCCCCAGCCCTGAAATGTGGCAGTGGCTTCATGAAATCATTACCTCTGTGTTACCTCCGTGTTCACCGTTTACTTTTTCTGAAACAAGTTGAACCAATTTCCTATATTCAGTCTTCTCTGTTGGAAGCCCTACTGTGGTTCCTGTTTATCTGACTGGGCCCAGGGGGTCCTCCCTGCATTAGCCATGCCTTGTTCCCTGCCGGATCCCTGAGCAAAATCATAACCACTTTGCTCCTGCAAAACTTGTCTTCTAACTGCCCTGTCTTTCAATTCTCCCATAGTAATACCTGGGTGGTAAGAGATGGGGGTGGATGGGGTGGAGGAGAGGACAAGGCATCAAGGATCCTGTACCCCAAGAACTAGAAGCTATGTCCAGGCATAAACTCTTGGTTGGCCCATTAAGTTGGAATAGAGTACAGGGTGTGCAAACCTCCCTGTCTGCCTGCTCTAAAGAGGAAAGAGGAGTTCCCTGGTGGCCTAGTTTTTAAGGATCCAGCATCATCAGTGTTGTGGCTGGGGTCACTGCTACAGCGTGTGTTTGATCCCTGGCCTGGGAACTTCGGCATGCCATGGGCGTGGCCAAAAATAAATAAATAAATAAAGGGGAAAGAGGAAAGGAGACATCTTGCTAAAATACTTGGAAAAGAGGCTCAGAAACTAATGAACTACACTCATATTTTAAGAATTCCAGGAATTTGGAGTGACATTATAAATGGGCAAGTTACAAGCACTAGCCCTGAGTATGGAAAGGGTACCAGGAAGAAACTGCTGCCCAATATCATCCCTTCCCTCTCCCATTTCTGTCAACAGTCAACAAAATCCAGGCTTCCTTCTTAGCCCTCTCAAAGGTCCTCTTCTAGAAGTGCGAGGAGGGGAGTGACTTGGTTTTTAGTCTTTACCACTTCACAAACAAATGGCCCATCAGCCACATTTTCCTCACGAGTGCTAGCTCAATTCAGGGAGTTGAGGAAATGGGACTCTTTCATGAAAAGAAATGAAGGAAGAAGAATACTGGAGTATCCGTAGGGCAAAAACACACAGGTTTCTTCAGATGCTCTTTCTTGAGTGCAAATCCTGGACCTGCCTCGGTTTCAGCTGCCAAGTGGGGATGAAAATGACCTTACAGGACCTTTATGAGGATGGGACCTCATTTATGGAACACCCTTGGCAATAATGTCCCAGCAGAGAGTGAGCTGGCTGTGGAAGTTTTTGATTAAACTTGGGCTTGAAGGGGTCATAAGTCAAGAATATTCTGTGGCTGTCTCAGGCTCCAGCTAGCTCCCACCTTTTCTTTAGCTTTTTGAAACAGGCCCCAATCCTAGGCCTCAGCTCTGCATTCCCTCTCAAAGTTTTCACTCCTCATGCTCTTCTCAGGGTTCCTCCCCACTTTCTCCAAGATCAGGTGTAAAGGGAAGAATTCACCCCTGTTCTCTCACTTTCTTGTAGATCCTAAAAATGATCCCATGGGATCTGTTTTCCTTTTAGATGTGTTCTGCTAACTGCCTACAAGGAAACAGAGATAAGAAATGAAATTAACATGATGCGGAAGGTTCAAAGACCACAAAGCCCTCACTGTGGCTATTTGTAGATTCTTTCCTTCTTTTTTTTTTTTTTAATAATTTTATGGCCACACCCATGGCACATGGAAGTTTTTGGTCCAGGGACTGAATCTGAGCCACAGCTACAACCTACGCCACAGCTGTAGCAACACCAGATCCTTTAACTCACTACAGTGGGCCTGGGATCAAACCTGTACCTCTTCAGTGACCTAAGCCCCTGCAGTAGGATTCTTAACCCACTGCGCCATGGCAGGAACTCTTGTTTGTAGTTTCTGACTCATCAGGAGGGGTTACCTTGGACCTCGGTGCTATCTTACCTGTAGGTTGCACTAGGGGCTTCCTAGGGATAAGAGGAAGAGCAACTCCTCTTCCTTGACCTCCAGAAGGCAAGTTGCAAAAGGCTTTGCACCTCCTGGCAAGAAGTCCATTCACCAGGCCTCTACCTTGCCTGGGACAGAACCACGTGGGCTGTCACTTCACTGCAGTGCCATCTGTGTGGCTCCTGGAGCCTGGGGGAAAGGAATTTGGATTGAAGGGAAGAAAGTAAGCATGGCAGACAAGGGGGGTAGAGAGAGAGAGACCCTTAAAAGATCCACTTGGGATATGTCCCAGCCCCACTCAGGGCTACCACCTGCAGAGGGCCTGTACACCCCCTCCCCTCCCTGCCTTCTCACAATTTATGACTAATTTTATAACTATTATGAATTACGTAATTACTTAATTTTTAACAACTGTAAAAGCAAGGGGACAGTAAGTCCAGTACTTACTAGGTTCCAGGCACAGTTCCAAATGTTTGATTCCATCAGTTCTCACAACAATGCCAGGAGGTGGTTTGTGTCACCCATTATACAGTAGAAGGAATTTAGGCCACAAGAAGGCAAGTGACATAACGTGTCTGCAATCCCACCCTCAGGAAGGGGCAGGCTAGGATTTGAACACAGGCCTGTCTGACTCCAAAGCTCACATTCTTTTCCATCATATGAGGCTTTTCCAATAAATCTCCCAACCTCACCCCCTCCAGGGAAGGCCCTGCCTAATCCATTGCAAGACCCTCTAATCCCTGGCAGGATCTCCTAGAATTTTTGCTCTTTGGTGAGAAAGGGTGAAGGCTGCTAAACAAATTCCCCGGCTCTCTTTTCCCTCAAGCTAGAATATGATTTCAGTAGATGCACCTAAACTTTAGATGTAGCACGTGGATTTCAACAATGAAATAGGTTATGAAAGGACCCGTGGACTTCAGAACAGAAATCAAAACTGGCCTGCGGAGGGCCAGGCAGAGGGCAAGAAAAGGCCAGGTAATTGCCTCGAGGACACCCAGCCCCTCCTTGATGCCTGCGGGCTCAGACCTCCACACCGGTCCCTTTCTCCTCCAAGGGCACAAGCTTCATGGGAACCTGTGGGTTCCTTCAGACAGAGAAGCAGTATTAGGAGGTTGGCAAGAGGGGGCAAAAATTTTTTTTCTTGACATTTTCGTTTGTTTGTTTGTTGTCTTTAGGCTCTTTTTATTTTTAATGGACAATGATGTTATTTGGTTAATTCCCTCCAAAACTGGGTCACCTCTGAGCAGGTGATGAAGAACCTCCTTAAACCCACAATCGCTAACCTCAGGAGAGAAAAAGGTCTTTCCACATTAGCCGATGTGTTGTTTTTTCCTCTCCCTTAATCTGTGTCAAAATAACACTGGGGAGAAGGTTCAAAGAGGCAGGGCACAGTGATCCTGGGCACCCAGCCCCTACACACCAGAACCGCTATAACCTGCCTTTGAGTTTCCCTTCTGCCTGCACCCACAGGCTGCAGCTGGGAAGGGAAGTCTTGCCAGCTCCTCACATAGAAGTAAGGGGCCCTGCCTGGACCATTTTGGCACCCCAGCCAGGTCAGAAACATCTCCTGGTCTCACCAGGCCTCACGTCCCTCTCTCCCAGCTGGCTGCTCGGGCAAGTCACCTCTCAGCTGACTCTTTACCCAAATCAGCTTCAAAAAGAAAATGCCCATTCCTACAGGTTTAATAAAATTTCATCTGCTTTTCCAAGCCCCAAAGCAGAAGGAATTTTGTTAAAAATTTGCCCAAGAGTGCTGATTTAATTTTTTTTTTAATTTTTGTTTGTTTGTTTTGTTTTGTTTTTCTTAATTAGGGTATAGTTGATTTATAGCGTTGTGTCAGTTTCTGCAGTTCAACCTTTTTTAACATTCTGGATTTTTCTTAGACTTACTCTATGTAGTTCATATTATTACCACTTTTCTCTACTTGGTTGCAGACATGCTTATTGAGCAACTGCTGCAAATGGGGTACCCTGCTAGGCCCTGAGAGGGTACCAGTGAACAAGGACAGACCCTATCCTGAATGGAGAAATCAACTCAAAGTGGGAAAAAAATCTACATGGTTACATGAGCTTCACCATGTATGGCTAGCCAGTCATCAGTAATAGTCACCAAGCTTTTTCTACTAAAATACTAAGCTTCCTATGGTAAGATGATAATCTCCTCTGAAGGCGATATCCGGTCAGCCCTGACACTGGCAGGTGATTTCCTCAGGTGCCCAGAGTGTGAGCAGAGTTGATGAGAGAGCCTATTGAGACGTAACACAGCAGACTGTTTTCTCCCTTCCAAGGGGCAAGCACGGAATCACTTCAATCACCCACCAGGCACACTGACAGCGTTTCTGATCCAAAACACCCATGGCCCTGAAAAGACAGAGGGCTGGGTATCGGTTCTGCTTTGGTGTCAATTAAGAGCCTAGACTTCGTGATGTCAACACTGGCACCTTCCTCTGTGTCCTTCACCAGCACCTGCTCGCATGCCCTTCTTCTGTTTATGGATATCCTCCTGACAACAGAAAGGGCCTGAAGGCAAAACCAGCCCCCAAAGGGTCTGGCGAGGCAAATCCTAGTCCAGAGGTGCCCCAGCCCTGGCCCTCCCTAAAGTGGTGTCCCACAGGGGCTTCAGATCAATCCTCTGTTGGCTTCATGCACAGATAACTCATGGGAAGACCGGGGTAAGGGGTTCTCAACAACTGGAAAGACACTCAGCCAGCAAAGGCCTGGCCCCAACCACCTGGGGAACCTGCTAACTTCCAGCCAAAGGTAAGCACATGAATCCCTTCTACTTCTAAGTGAGGGAAAGAAGGAACTGTGCTTTGAGGAGATAAAAGGAAAATTACGCTTTGGAGATAATGGTCATTTACCCTCTCCCACTTACTAGGGTAAATACATGGCAGTACATACAGATCACATAGGAAATGACATAATAAAATTTTTTGGTGTTTCTGTCTTTTATAGGGCCACACCCGGGGCATGTGGAGCTTCCCAGGCTAGGGGTCTAATCAGAGCTATAGCCACTGGCCTACACCAGAGCCACAGCAGTGCCAGATCCAAGCTGCATTTGCAACCTACACCACAGCTCATGGCAATGCCGGATCCTGAACCCACTGAGCAGGGGCAGGGAATCCGCAACCTCATGGTTCCTAGTTGGATCATGAACCACTGAGCCATGATCAGAATTCCACATAATGGAATTTTTAAAAGAAACTAAGATTTGAACAGAATGCTACAACATGCCCTCATTTGCATTATTTATCGAAATCTCCTGCCCCTTGCTCAGTGGGCCTTGTATCAGGCCCACTGCTAGAGATGCGAAGACCAAGTTAGAAAGAGTGACTTGCGGGAGGGTCAATAACAAAGTGGCAGCATTTGGGTGTGACCTTCTCTGCCCTCCACCATGCCATCCTGCCCCTGCAGTCCCCCCTCAGAAGCCCCTGAGCACCTCCCTCAGCACCACCTCTCCCCAAGGAGAACACTGCGGAAAACACTGGGGGCGGGCTCCCTCAGATCTCTCCCAACTCCCCTCCTCTATGGGTTTAAGTGGCAACAAGCAAGGGAGCAAGCTGGGCAGCACTGGTGAACCCCAAAGACCACACTGGTGAACAGGTGAGAATGACTGAGGAATTGGTGGTCCAAAGCCTCCTTTAAGGTTCAAAGTCAAAGGAAAACAAACTCAGAAGAAATCAGTATGAGAACAGAAACAAGAAAGGAGACATTCAATCTCTCTCTTTCTCTATTCCCATCACCATCACCATCCGCTCTCTCCCCTCCCCCTTTTCTCCCCTTCCTCACACTCCCCACACCAAGGCCCAGCAAGGACCCAAGGCCAGAGCAGTTGCCTGAAGTCATGCCTCATGGGCTATAACCCAGGGAAATAATGCACAGGAACCGGGACCCGCTGAGCCACGGCTCAGAGGGGGTCACAAGAGGCTCTAACCCAAGCACAGAGGCCCAACCAGGGGGACTTCCCTGGGCTCTGGGTGCCTCCAGCCTCACATGTAAATACACCGGGAGGAGGAGGAGCCCAGGGCTCTCCAGAGCAAAGGAATCTGAAGCCTTCCTCCAAAGCTCCCCCAGTCACTTATATGAGGGCCACAGGAAAAGGGACCACTCTTCAAGCAGTCCCCTGACTTGAAGATGAAATTCTTACACGCAGTTGTTGGGCACGTCCCATTCATCAGAGGGTCATTTGGCAGTGGCCATCAAAACTTAAATTCTGCCTGCCATTTGAGGTGGCATTTCCCTATAAGTCCATCTTACAGATAGACTTGCCCACGTGCACTCACTTATTCTACAATAATGTTCACTGCAGTAAACTCTGATTACAAAAGACTGGACACTACCAAAAAATGACTAATTGAGACTTGATACATATATGTAGTTTTGCTCATACAATGGAACACTCTATAACTATTAAAATGAATGAGTCAACTCTATATTAATGACAAGGGGCTGGGTGGCCCCTAAACCAACCTCCAGCCCATGCAAGAAGTTCAAGGTAGGGAGTCAAGAGAGAGGATTTCTTTGGAGGCAGTTATCTGTGAACTGTACTTTTCCCAGCTTACCAACCTCTATGGAAGGAGCTTGAAGGGGGCCATTTGAGAATGTGTCCTATATCCCCTGGAGTCTGAAGGCCACAGAGACTGCTCTGTGTCTCACACTTTCACCTGCCAGAATCCTTCTCAAGCACATGTTAGGTGTCTAATAAACATCAATTGGATAAGGGAATAGACAAGTGAGTGAGCAAATGAATACCTGAAAAGTGTAAAAGTGAGAGGCTGTGACTACAGCAGAAGAAGGGGGGTGCACATTAGCTACAGAATGGCAACAGACAACAACCACACCCACTTGCACAGAAGCTCATGGTATGAATGCTGTGAGGAAACTACGGCTCCATTGACTAAACCTACTTTTGTCATTAGACACTTTGGCAGAAAAGGCTATGACGGCGCAGGAGTTTTCCATATTTTCCTTAAACAGCTCTAGCCTCAAGTTAACCTCTAGGAGGAAGACCATAGAAAACTCAAGAAACACTCTAGAGGAAAAAAAAAAAAAAAAACTCTTATGTTCAAGTGCTTATCTGCAATTGACAAGAAATCCTACTTCTCGAGTCTTCATTTACTTGCTTCTGTCCTTATGTCATTCTTTCTTCCACCCCATTTAACCTTAGCCCAGTCCTTTATGGCATGACACTGACAGTAGAAGCAAAAGGATCCAGTCTCATTCCCTCTTTCATCAGCACCCTGAGAACCTCCAGCAGCATCTCAGCCCAGGGAGCCAGGTCGGTTGTCCTCACTGCTGCTCCAGCAATAGGCATCATGTGTCTGTACATATCAGCTCTTAACAAGAGGCTTGGTTAACTAATGATGAAGATCCTCCAGTATTTTATTTTATTTTAGGTTGCACCCACGGCATGCGGAAGTTCCCGCGCTAGGCATCAAACCCACACCACAGCAATGACCCAAGCCACAGCAGGGCCGCACGTGCAGCATATGAAAATTTCCAGGCCAGGGGTTGAATCAGAACTGCAGCTGAAGGGTTGCACCACAGCCACAGCAACACTGGATCCTTAACTCACTGAGAAAGGCCAGGGATCAAACTTGCATCCTCACAGAGACAATGTTGGGTCTGTAACCCTTTGAGCCACAACAGGAATTCCCCCTCCTCCATACCAATTAAGTAGTGAAACTGCATTTGTTATCCCAGTGCCCCAGAACAAGTTCCTGAACTACAGAGCCTGTATCTGTGCTCCTGGACTCTCCATGATTAAAAAAAAAAAAAAAAAAAAAAAAAGTGCTTCCATTAACCCACTTAGAGCGAAGTCTGGATATTCATGCAAGCATACACTTGAAAGACTGACTCCAAACGGGGATCATCGTGGTGAACATTCAAGTTTAGACTTTGAACATCCTTCACCAGAATGAATTCACTAGTCCTCCTGATGCTCCCATCAGGAGGAAGAAGATTAAACCAGACTCCGAGACTGACCCCCCCACCAAATCCCACCATACTTCTAATTCCCAAGTGATGAGAAGAAATCGGCCAGGGTAAACAAGCATGGGCTATGAGACTTTCGAGATCTATTTATCCAGTCCTATTTGGAATAGGGAGGGATTCCAAGGCAAGGAAATTCCAGAAGGCCCCATACAAGGAGCCAAGCCTTTGATATAACTTTCTGTCGCTCCTTGCTTCCCCATGCAAATCTCTCATTACCCCAACCAAACAACTTTCAAAAACCACAGCTTCCTCTGTGTCTTGCAATGAGAAAATCTGTGCACTTGTAGGGGGATCCACAGTGTTCTACAGACCTGTACCTCCTCCCCATCACCTGGGGAGGAAGGAGGCCTGAGCCCATCAATAGCTCAGTTCAGCTCATTCCTGAATGGAGAGGGGAGGATCAAAGGAGCCAGAAATATTCATTTATGAGGAAAAGGAAAAGAATTAAATATGTAGAATCTGACCAAATGACGCCCAAAGGGGGAAATAAATCCCCACGAGCATTTGAAGGGTGTAGCCAAACACCACAAAGACTTTTTTTTAATGGTTCGAGTGGTTGTAACAGGGAGAGACTGAAGGAAAGCAAAGGAAAATCTCAACTATGAAGTAAATTCTACCTTCAGCCAGGGCTATACTGCAGAGGGAATTGGTATCAATACAACCTCTAGATGGGAACTTCTATTCTGTAAAATTTGTACAGTTCTATTTCCAATCACTTCCCAGATGTGTTTACTTATCTGGCCTTGGAAACACAGGTTTGAGTATTGCCTTGTGTCTAAATGTTCTGTGTATATTTTTTATTTGCATGTCGTTTTTTGCTCTCGTGTCTGATTTCTATATATTCTTGCCATGTACCCTCTTTGGTGGAACTTGAAAATGGCCTGGTCTTGCAAGAAAGGCCAGCAGGTGTGCATCATTTGCTGGAACAAACAAATAAGCTCAGTAATGGTGATTTTAGGGATAAAATACCCAACAAAGAATCCTTCCGTATTAATGACTTCAGTGCCTCACGTGGATCTGAAGTTCTGCTTCTCAGTTTTCTCCACGCTCTCTGGAGAAGAGCTGGGTGAAGTCAGCTGAATATAGCCAGAAAATAGATCTTAACAGTTTTCTCCTGAGATACACTATATGGCAAGTCCTTCTGGAATTTCTAGATGGGAAGAAATAGGCACAGTGAGAACAGCTTTTCTGAGAGTCTTTCAACACATTTACTCCCAGATGGGTTCAGTGAAAGAGTGAAGATTATTTTTTTAAGGAGCATAGAAATTTCAACAAAGGTTTGGTTTGAGTTTAAACTAGAGACTTAAGCCTCTCCATCACCTGGGGGGTTTATATGAGGGGTTCTACATGTTGGTCACAAGCCATTATTTGGCTTGCATTCTATAGCCAGAGGGGCACTGAACTACTAGACTGTAGAGTATAAATCCCTCCTTCATCACTTAAATATCTGGATAAACTTGGATACATCAACTTCCCTTTCCAGACCACTGTTCTTACATCTAAAAAGAGAGAGTTGGGGAGTTCCCGTTGTGGTTCAGCAGGTTTCCAACCTGACTAGTACCCATGAGGACACAGGTTCAATCCCTAGCTTTGCTCAGTGGGTTAAGGATCCAGTGTTGCTGTGTGAGCTGTGGTGTAGGTCACAGACATGGCTCGAATCTGGCATTGCTGTGACTATGGTGTAGATTGGCAGCTGTAGCTGCAATTTGACCCCTAGCCCGGGAACTTCCATATGCTGTGGGTGTGGCCCTTAAAAAGCAAAAATTAAAAAATAAAATAAGAGAATTGAACTAAACTGCTGTGGGGGTGATAAAACTCTTTTTTCTTAGGCAGCAGAGTCCCTTTTTAAATATAATATTATGCTAAAGTTCAATAATATAAACTGGGTCAAATTTTCTGGTTAAAGCAAACCTGAGGGGACTGGAGTTTGACCACCTTCACCTCCATCATAGGTCATGACCCTCGGTCCCCTTCAGAAACCCCTGAGCACCTCCCTCAGCACCACCTCTCCCCAAGGAGAACGCTGCGGAAAACACTGGGGGCGGGCTCCCTCAGATCTCTCCCAACTCCCCTCCTCTATGGGTTTAAATGGCAACAAGCAAGGGAGCAAGCTGGGCAGCACTGGTGAACCCCAAAGACCACACTGGTGAACAGGTGAGAATGACTGAGGAATTGGTGGTCCAAAGCCTCCTTTAAGGTTCAAAGTCAAAGGAAAACAAACTCAGAAGAAATCAGTATGAGAACAGAAACAAGAAAGGAGACATTCAATCTCTCTCTTTCTCTATTCCCATCACCATCACCATCCGCTCTCTCCCCTCCCCCTTTTCTCCCCTTCCTCACACTCCCCACACCAAGGCCCAGCAAGGACCCAAGGCCAGAGCAGTTGCCTGAAGTCATGCCTCATGGGCTATAACCCAGGGAAATAATGCACAGGAACCGGGACCCGCTGAGCCACGGCTCAGAGGGGGTCACAAGAGGCTCTAACCCAAGCACAGAGGCCCAACCAGGGGGACTTCCCTGGGCTCTGGGTGCCTCCAGCCTCACATGTAAATACACCGGGAGGAGGAGGAGCCCAGGGCTCTCCAGAGCAAAGGAATCTGAAGCCTTCCTCCAAAGCTCCCCCAGTCACTTATATGAGGGCCACAGGAAAAGGGACCACTCTTCAAGCAGTCCCCTGACTTGAAGATGAAATTCTTACACGCAGTTGTTGGGCACGTCCCATTCATCAGAGGGTCATTTGGCAGTGGCTATCAAAACTTAAATTCTGCCTGCCATTTGAGGTAGCTATTCCCCTATAAGTCCATCTTACAGATAGACTTGCCTGTGTGCACACAAATATCTCTACAACAATGTTCCCTGCAGCATATGGCAATCACAAAAGATTAGAAAATACCTAAATAGTGATTGATTGAGATGCAATAAATATATTTATGTTTCCTCATACTATGAAATACTCTGTAGCCTTTAAAAAGAATGCGTCAACTCCATAATAATGACAAGGAAAGAGCTTTAACATCTAATGTGCAATGAAAAAAAGCACGGTACAGACAGTGTGTATAATAAGATAGATTGTCTTATGTAAAAAGGATGTGTACACTTGGGATAGTCCACGATGGAAGTTATAAGAAAAGGAATTGGTCACTTCAATATACAGCAGAGATTAGCAAAGCATTGTAAATCAACCACATTTTTTTTTAATGTAAAAAAGGATGTATACATATATGCTTGTGTAATCACAGGATATTTCTTCCAGAAAGGTACACATGAAGTGCTCACAATGGTTATTTAGGGGGGAAAAAAATCCACATGGGAAATGGAGAGATAACTCTGAGAGAAAAGGCTTTTTTTAAAATGCTCTTTCATACAGTGATTCAAATTCTTTTTATAATGTGCATATATGCATTTAAAAGAAAAATAAGAGCTGTGTTAGAACAAAACCTGTCAAGTTGATTTAACTTTCAACAAATCATTGTACACGTTAGGAAACCAAAAATCAGCCAACTGTTATCTTTATCAGAAAGTAGAATCGAACAGGCAAACTGGCTGGGTCACTGAGACCTTTAGTGCAAACCCATTCAACAATGGTGAGCAGTGAGAAAAATATTGGGCGTGAGAGCAGGAGGCCAGGTTTCTGGCCATGTCCTCACCACCTTGAGCAAGTCACATGGGCTCTCTTGGCCTGTCTTGCTTCATTCATAACATGACTGCATGAGCTAAGTGGTCTCCAAGCTTCTTCCCTCCTGTATGTCATCCCTGGCTAGTCATGGTCATAAACTTGAGCTTTGGGCATCTAATCTCAGCCATGCTGGCCTATTGCTTGTGTGACCTTGAGCAATGCATTCAGCCTTCTAGACCTCAATTTCCTTAATTGAAAAATACAGACACTAATTGTATCTGCCATATAGGGTTTTATGGGAATGATCTAGGAAACAGCCCTAAAGAACGTAACACAAGGGTACCCTCTAGCTGATGCACACATCCTCAGATATTCTCGCCATTAGCTCCTAGCTCAATATCACCAACAAATCTAAACTGACCTCCCTGCTCTGGTTACTGTTATCACATTAGCTGGTGTCATTCCTTTACAGCATCAATCACAATCTGTGATTACCCTGAATATTAATTTGTTTGTCATCTTCCCCCAACGAGAATGTAAGCTCCGTGAGGTTAATGGTTTTATGTTTCATGCTCACCACTCCATCTCTTGCCTCTAGCACAGAGGCTGCTTATTTATATAAATTCCTTGAGTGAATAAATGAATAAAGAGTGCTAGCTGCTAGTTGCTGTTCACCCTCACAACTCCTTGCCCGTTAAGACTAATGAGCTCTTACTCAAAGAGAGGTTGTGAGAATTGCTACCATTGCTTTGTAGAGCCTCAGAGCAGTTCAGTAATGTGCCCAGAGTTACCTAGCTAATAAGTGGCAGAGCCAAGAAAGGAACCCATCCCTTTTTGACTGCAAACACTGTTCTCTCGACCACCACTTTCTAAGGCAGAGAATTCCCTTGCTTGGAGTTACATACATATGACCCCTGCCTGCCTCCTAACCACATGCCAAGGATACTCAGGTTCAATCCTTCAATTCTACATGCCCTGAAACAGCACTGAATGGGAAATCTCACTCACTGATGCTATAGCATGTCCATCTCCTGCAGTCCCCACGTACTAACCCTTTAAAGGTCTTTACTGGAAGCAGAAAACAGAAGATATTCCTGAGCCATACAACAACACTTTGGAATATCCCAGCTGAAGCTTAGAATTATTCATGATCACCAAATAGCAAAAGTGACTGGTTGTCATTTGACTATCACCAGAGTCATGGGACGTAGTCACATGGAAAATCTTGTTACATCTGGAGAAGGAAACAGAGGCCACTGAAAAGACTGAAATCTCAGAGGCTAATGAATGGCTCACTGTGTTGTCATGTTTTGAGGTTATGTAAACCTTATGACCATTTCTTGCCTTAATGCTGCTGTTATTTCTGAGCTATTCAGCATTTGTAAAGTTCCTGGCTATAAAGCCCACAAAACTATAAAAAGCTGTGAGTAATTCCTTTCTTTTTAGATATAACTTCTACCATTGCAAACAGGAAAAACCTTTTTGATACAAAGCTTTGGGGGAAGAAAGAGGTAAACTCTGTCTTGGCTAGGATACCAGTCATTGGTAGCACTGGCCTCCTCGGAAGAGCAAGTCACAGAATGAGCAAGCTGTTATTGCTTAACCAGTCACACACATGTGCTGAGGAAGATGCTTTTGAAGTCTAGGTTGAAAACATTCAACAGCAACAACAAAAGCTTCTACATTTCTGTTACTCCCTTCTGCAATGGAATGAGAAGATGATGCTTTGCTTGCACCGAAAACCCAAGCAGCATATTCAAACACCTGCAAAATAATAATAATAATTGCTCCATTCTCCCAGTGGACAAGTTAAGAACTATAGCTCTGTCTTACCTACAACATACCTACAACATCTGTCATTCATGCCACTTTTAAAGAAGTCAAACTGGGTATCCTACAGGGAAAATACAGCTCACTGGAAAGCTCTTTTGGGCACATGTAAATATAGTCACAAGTTTGACCCACCTGTACAAATATAACAGAATCAAGCCCCAAAATACATTGGCATGTCAATTAAGTAAGACTCCCAGTGACAGAGATCTTTAATAACTAAAGAAAATGGCAAACAGCAACTGGCAGCTCCAATACGTAGTACAGTTTCTAGAACTGTAGTCTGGAAACCACTTTTACCCCAAAACCTCGGAAGCTTCTGAAAGCAGAGATTTCTGTCTGCAGCCATACCACCCTGAGCCTGTCCAATCTCATCTGAAAGCACAGATTTCTAAGCCCCACCTTAGTCCTAGAATTTTGTGGATAGTGTCTGTAACTTTAAAAACAAACAAAAAAAAAAGAAAAAAAAAAAAAGCCCTTGCTGGGTGAATATTTTACATTCTAACATCTGAGAACCACTGGATTATAGAAATGAGGACATCTGCTCAGAACAAGAAACCTGAGCTTCTTACACCTCCACGATATAGGACAGAACATAGACAAAAGCAAAGACAAACTTCCACCATGATGAAAGCAAGAGGGGAGATATCTCTGTAGAATAATCCAAACTACAGCTTACAGTCATTTCATTTCACCTTTTCCCCTTCTTCCTTCAAAAAAAGCAAAAAGGGACTTCTTAAGCACAGAAAGTCTCATTTCCTATTACTGTAAAGTGTCATATCATGCACAAAAAATAATAAACAGGGGGAAAAAAGAGATTTGGATAGAGAGAAATGATGACTTGAGTTCTGGACATTGGTTCAAAAACAATTATTAATTAAGTAGTGTCTCTAGTTTGAGCTTTACAGGGCCATCCAAGTGGAGTTTGGCGATGGGCAGCTGGATAGTCTGGTCTCAAACTCAGGAAGAGGTCTAGGGTCAACAACATATAAATGACACCAGAAGCCTTGAATGTGAAGTGTGTAGAATAGCAAAAGAAGAACAAGCACAGAACCTTTGAAAACATCTAAAAGAACATTCCTCAGAGTAGAGTAATGGATGATGATGATCCAGAAAGAAGGAGAGTGAGGGAGTGACATGATAGAAACCAAAGAAAAAACGTCAAGAAGAACTAATGGTCAACAGTGCCAAATACAAAAGAGAAAGCATGTACTATAAGGCCAAAGAGTACCTATGAATTTGATAAGTGGGTGACTAGTAATCCCTGTGAGAGATGCTTTTGTAGAGTACGTGTGATAGGAAACCAGGTTGCAGAGACTTAAGGACAACCAGGAGCTGCTCAGCCAGGAAGCTGAGGGAGCAGGCAAGGTTATACTTTAAGGGAGTTTGGTTGGAAAGGAAAAAGAGGCAACATTCAGAGAGGGATTTTTCAAGAAGGAAGAGACTGGTACTTATTTATGTACTAAAGGAATCAGTGACGAAAAGAAGGATACAGAACAGAGTGAGAATCACATTTGGAGAAGCTCCCAGGGAAGAGGAGGATGTAATATAAAGTACCAAGGGGAGAATTACATTTATTCATTTATTTATTTTGTCTTTTTAGGGCCACATCTGCAGCATATGGAGGTTCCCAGGCTAGGGGTCGAATCGGAGCTGTAGCCCCCAGCCTACACCACAGCTCACAGCAATGCTGGATCCTTAACCCACTGAGTGAAGCCAGGGATTGAACCCACATCCTCATGGATGCTAGTCGGGTTCGTTAACCACTAACCCACGATGGGAAGTCCCAGAATTACCTTTAAATAGAAGAAGAACATTTATTCAGGTACAAGAGTGAAGGGCAGAGGAAAGATGAGTTTATAGGGGAGGAGCGAAGGAGGGAAATGAGTGAGGTCACAGCTAATGACCTCAATGGCCCCTACAAGATAGAAAGAAAGGACATGTGTTTACAGAAAATAGTGGGATTCGAACAGAGAGCATGAGACAATCAGAGGACCTGGAGTAGCCAGGACACAGGAAAGAAGGTGGATCAGGGGCGACAGAAAGGAATGATGAGCTGAGTTGAGGCCCAGTTAAGGTCAGACCATCAACCATTAGTGAGACCGAGTGCAAGGTTGTGCAATTTCACCAGCAGCACTCAGAATCCTGGTGACCAAAGAAGCCCCTGACAGTGGGTGCCTTAAGTAGGATAGAGGTGAAAGTCATGGGATCAAAGAGGCGAAGTAATTTTATGTGGAAATGTTAGATGTAAATTGAAGTCAGTCAAGAAGTGGAATGAAAAACAAACCTATAAGCTGGGTTCCAAAGCCCTCATAAATGGTGGGTAAGCCAATATTTATGTCAAAGATTGGGGAAAGTGGCATAGCCAGACCACATAAATTTCAAAGGAAAAGAGACTTTTGCATAAGGGTCCAAGAGAAATGGTTTAGTGGGACATGAAGAAACACAAACGCCTCCCTTGGCCCAGGGATGTGTAGAATATGAAAGAATGAGCCTCCTTTCCTCCAAAGGGCCACTGAGGAAGCAGGTCCTAAGGAGGAATGCATTTCAGTGAGAGCTAGGGGGTGAAAAGAAGGTTTTTTAAGAAGTTTAAGATATAGAAGAGATCATTTAAAATAGAATGAGGTGCGGAGGATGCAGAAGAGGGTGAGGATGGAGTAAACAGTGGGGATAGGGCAGCAAGGAAGGCATCCCTGGTGGCGGGGAAGGGGCTGGGGTTGGACAGGAGGTTCTCATTCTCGGGCCCCATGCCCTTCCCTTCCAGCCAACTTTTAACCCTGTGGTGTTCCCCTCCTTTTCAGCATCTCCCTGGCCATTCCCCTTCCACAGGACTGACCTTGGCTTCCTGGCTTAGATGGGAAGGTCTATTTTTACTATACAGTCTATATATTCTACTTCTTAGAGGTGTAGACCCAGGATCTACCTACATCCACCAGGGTGCCCTGTTTCTAAAAGTCTCAGGATCTGAGTCCTGTTCTTCATCCACCGTCCTTCCTTGACTCACTTTGCATCACAATCTAAGCTCCAAACATTACCTCTGTCCTCCTCTCTGGAATAAGACCCTGATTTCCGATGCAATGTAGAGACAATACTGTGGTCAACTTGATAGAGGCCTCCCCGCTGACTTTCCGCAAATCCTTAGGACATTTTACAAGAACCCACACACACCCGAAGGGCCACGAATGATGCCCTTTCCTGTGCGCTGCTGAGATGTAGTGCTCTGCTCCACACCCAACCTCCTTCGAGGCTTTCTCTGCCCCCTATTTCGTTCAGTTTTCTGGCATCACCGAGGCAATGATGTCAATCCCAGGCTACTTGTGAAACTGAGGGAGCAAAAGTAACCCATCCTTTTAGATCAGTCAGGTATTGAAGGCAAGTGGCCAGGCCACTTCATGGTGTGATTGTCACAGAGGCAGTGGCTAGTTACAGTCAGGAACACTCCCTGATCATTAAGAGGGGCAGATTTCCAAATCCTCAGATAAGAGATAGGCATAATCACATTGTCTAAGACTGTTGACAGAGAAAAGAGAGCAAAAAGATTAGGAAACTTCTGAAAAATTAAATTCCAACAAGATCATTACAAATGCATGACAAAGCACAGACATGCAACGCATGAAAGAAAAATACAATAGCCATAAACACAAAAAATCTTCCGTCTTATTAACAAAGGAATACAAATTATAACAATGTCTCCATTTTTTTACTAGACAATTAGCAAAAAAATTTTTAATTGTGTGTTAATAAGAATGCAGGGAATCCAGCAATGATACTCTTGAATACTACTGGTGAAAGCATATTATCATCTCCTTTTCAGAAAACAAATTAGCTGTATGAATCAAAAGCTTTAAAATATTTTGTAATCATTAAGAATAATGTTTTTGATATATATATGTATAACTGAATTACTTTGACATACACCTAAAAGTAACACAACATTGTAAATCAACTATACTTCAAAAAACGTATTTAATAAAAAATTTTTAACATGCAGGTGGCTAGCAGGCACATGAAAATATCCTCAACATCACTAATTATTAGAGAAATGCAAATAAAAAGTACAATGAGGTATCATCTCACATCAGTCAGAATGATGATCATCAAAAAGTCTACAAACAATAACTGCTGAAGGTGTGGCTAGAAGGGATCCTTCCTACACCATTGGTGGGTATGTAAATTGGTACAGCCACTATGGAATGAAGAGCTTCCTTAAAAAAACTAAAAATAGAACTACCAAATGATCCAGCAATCCCACTCGTGGCTTATATTTGGAAAAGACGAAAAATCTAATTCAAAAAGATGCAAGCACCCCAGTTTTCAGTGCAGCAGTATTTACAATAGCCAAGACACAGAAGCAACTTAAATGTCCATCAACAGCTGAGTGAATAAAGATGTGGTATATTTATACAATGTAATATTACTCAACCATAAAAAAGAATGAAATAATGCTATTGGCAGCAACATGGATGATATGGATGGATGGACCCAGAGATTTTCATACTAAGTGAACGAAGTCAGAGAGAGACAAATATTATATGATATTACTTATATGTGGGATCTAAAAAAGTGACACAAATGAATTTATTTACAAAACAGAAACATACACACAGACATAGAAAACTAACTTATGGTTACCAAGGAGGAAAGGGTAGGTGTGAATAAATTTGGTATTAAAAGATACAGACCACTATAAAAAATAGGCAAACAATAGGAGTTCCCGTCATGGCCCAGTGGTTAATGAATCTGACTAGGAACCCACATGTTCATTGCAGCTCTATTCACAATAGCCAAGACATGGAAACAACCTAAATGTCCATCAACAGATGATTGGACTAGGAAGATGTGGTATATATGCACAATGGAATACTACTCAGCCATAAAAGGGAACAAACTAATGCCATTTGCAGCAACATGGATGGAACTAGAGACTCTCAAACTGAGTGAAGTAAGTCTGAAAGAGAAAGACAAATGCCATATGCTCTCACTTATATCTGGAATCTAATATATAGCACAAATGAAACTTTCCACAGAAAAGAAAATCATGGACTTGCAGAAGAGACTTGTGGTTGCCAAGGAGGAGGTGGAGGGAGTGGGGTGGTTGGGGAGCTTGGGGTTAATAGTTACAAACTATTGCCTTTGGAATGGATTAGCAATGACATCCTGCTGTGTAGCACTGGGAACTATGTCTAGTCACTTATGATGGAGCTTAATAATGTGTGAAAATAGAATGTGTACATGTATGTGTAACTGGGTCACCATGCTGTACAGTAGAAAAAAATGTATTGGGGAAATAACTATTAAAAATAATAATTATTATAAAAAATAAAAATTAAAAATAAATTAAAATTTTTAAATTAAAAAAAAAAAGACTGAGCAAGAAAGGCAAGTTCAAAGCCTAAGGCATGGGGGCTGGGGAAGAAGAAAAGTTACCTACAAAGGACAACAGAGATGCAAAAGAAATGTGCTAATACACTAAGACCTTTAAAAATAATTCAAAAGATGAAGAGGAGCAGAAACATGGATGGACCTAGAGATTCTCATACTAAGTGAAATAAGTCAGAGAAAGACAAATACCATATGATATCTCTTATATGTGGAATCTAAAATATGACACAAATGAACTTATGTATGAACCAGCCTCGCAGATAGAGAGAACAGACTGTGGTTGCCAAGGGGGAGTGGTATGAATTGGGAGTTTGGGATTAGCAAATGCAAACTATTATAATGTAGGATGGATAAACAATGAAGTCCTGTGTATAGCACAAGGAACTATACTCAATGTCCTGTGATAAACCATAATGGAGAAGAACATGAGATTTTTTAAAAAGATGAAAGGGATATACCCAGAGACAAATATGAAAGACTAGCAAAGAGGCTGAGACATCATGTCAGAAAGCGGAAGCCCAAAGTGATCTGAGATTTACATTGTATGGAAAACAATGAAAAAGACCATTTTCCTTGTATTCAAATCAAGAAGGACAAGAAAGGTGTAAGTTTTATTTGGGGCAAGTGGAGTAAAACTAATATAATTTATATTTCCCAACCCATGCAAACATGAGAAAATAGGATAATCATAATGGACACAAAATACTGTTTCTCTGGCTTCAACTCCACACACACACACACACACACACACACACACACACACACACACACACACACACACACACACCAAGTTCCTCTCCTATGGCTTTTAGAACCCCCAAGGGGAAACAGAGATAATACCAAGTCACCCAGTTTGGGTTGCTGCAATTGCCATTTTTCTCCTTTCTTCCTCTGGTTCTCTGCATAAAATTCTCAAGTCATGGTCAACACCAAGGGCAGCAGCCACTGCTGGTGCTTAAACAGCCACCACCCCATCAACATCTCTACTGCCAAGAGCACCACTGCTCACAGCTTACACCCCCTAAGTCCCCCGAAAGCTACTAAGAAATGGCCCTTTCAGTTTCCTTGCTTTTGTAACAGATTCCTCGTCAGGGTGCACATGTGATTTCTTAAGGATTGGGCCAGAGGACAATTGCCGTGACACCTGCTATGCTGTGCTAATTGCCCCTCTTTTTGATAACTGGTCCATTCTCCTTGAACCCACTTTTTGACCTCCACTCTCATTTTCCTCTGTTATCTCTGGTAATTCTACCCAGATCTTTAACTAGAGAAGAACCGTCAAGCTGGCTCACAATATTATGGGCATGTAAGCTTACGTCTAACTTCCAGGACAACCACAACTTAGGCTAAAGCTGAGATTCTTGCTAGGCTAGTGGAGGCCAGTCATAATCTTGGCTCTTTAGCTCCGATTGTGCTTCCAGCTTCTTTGTCAAAAAAGATCTTCCTGGAGTTGCCTTGTGACACAGCAGGTTAAGGATCCGTAGTTGTCACTGCAGCAACATGAGTCGCTGTTGTGCCATGGGTTCAATCCCTGGCCCAGGAACTTCCGCATGTCATGGATGTGGCCAAAAAAGTAAAATATCTTCCAGAAATGAAGGTGTAAATTAACTAAAAAGGAATGAAACATCCAAAGTAAAGGGCAAGTGGGAGAGAGTAGGATGGATGAGAGTCTGGGGTTAATAGATGCAAACTATTGCCTTTGGAATGGATAAGCAATGAGATCCTGCTGTATAGCATGGGGAACTCTACCTAGCCACTTGTGATGGAACATGATAGAGGATAATGTAAGAAAAAGAATGTATATATATGTATGACTGGGTCACATTGCTGTACAATAGAAATTGACAGAGCACTGTAAATCAACTAATGTAAAAAATAAAAATCGTATTAAAAAGACAAAGTAAGTGAAAAGCTCACAAGATAAAACCTAGGACTTGAGAATCAGTTACATACCCTGGCTCTGGTATGCCACATACTTCTTTTGTGCAAATCCACACATGAAATGGCTGAATCGTGGCCAGGAATTAGTGAGGAACCACAAAGAACCACAGAAGAGGCGCCAGAGACAGCCAGTCCCACTTTTAAACATGGAAAATAAAGGGAAACTCTCAAAGGAGAGAGTGATGAATTTGATCACTACACAGGCAATAATCTAGACTTTTTTTTAATTGCAGTAGCTATTCATCTCACTCCACAGACTCAAGAAATTTGACTTTTTTGATTTTCTACGACAATGTAATTTCTCAGTCTGAGCCCTCATTTCCAGGCTAAAGGAAAATTTTAACCTCAGTCCTTTCTGAGAATGTTCCCTGGTCCCTGGGCCCCCTGTAGACCCAAGATGTGAGACAGGGAGAGGAAGGCATGGGGGTGCAGGTAGGCCATCTGCTCCCCTGGTTTCCTCTGAGACATCCCTTGTCCTTGTCCTTGTGGCCACTTTGGGTCTAGAAGTGCTAAGTCCTCATGAGACACAAATAAACTAACCCTCCCCCTAAAAGAGTACTCACTGCTAATTAATCCTGCTGTAACCACTCTAGAGAATTTTTTAATAGCAATATGATCATGATATCTCCAATGTATCAGGATTTCAATAGAATAGTTTAAAAGGCTTTGATGATGTTTTTGACAAATGGATACATATGGCTGCATCCCAGCCTAGGTCAATATATTCATAATCCAGCTCATCAGGATAAAAGATGAGAGGCAGGGCAGGGCAGCTGCCAAGAGCACAGATTCTGAAACATGACTCTCTAGATTCAGATCCCATCTACTTCACAACTATAGAGGAGCCCAATAAAAAGTACTTAACATTTCTCCACTTCAGTCTTCTCATCTATAAAAATGAGGATGATAATGATTGTAACTTTGTGCCAGGGACTATTCATGTTCACCAAATATCTGGTGCTCTGCTTATTTATCAGTCTTCATGCAGTTAGGGGAGGTCATGTGACTAACACAGGATAATGGCATAGGGGTGGAAAAGATGTGAGCCAATTCCCAGCTTTGTCCTCAAAAACATCTGCCAGTTCCTCCATATCTACATCTCTCTGTCTGTCTCTCTCCCTCTCTCTCTCACCTTGCAATGGAGCCTCAGAGAGCACATTTTCCAAATGGCCCAGTTAAACGATAGAAACAACCCAGGTTCCCAAGTCACCACTTAAAGAGCTAGTCCTGAAGAGCTACCCACTCCGCATGGGATTATGATGTGAAAGAGAAACAATCTTACTGTTAAGATATTGGGATTTTGAGGTTCATCTACTGAGACAGCTAGAGCTAATTATCCTGCTCAATACAATAATAAAACACACATGCTCAACGGCACCTGCCAGGTAAATTGCATCAATAAATATAAGTAATAGGAGTTCCCGTCGTGGCGCAGTGGTTAACAAATCCGACTAGGAACCATGAGGTTGCGGGTTCAGTCCCTGCCCTTGCTCAGTGGGTTAACGATCCGGCGTTGCCGTGAGCTGTGGTGTAGGTTGCAGACATGGCTCGGATCCCGCGTTGCTGTGGCTCTGGCGTAGGCCGGTGGCTACAGCTCTGATTCGACCCCTAGCCTGGGAACCTCCATATGCCGCGGGAGCAGCCCAAAGGAATAGCAAAAAGACAAAAATAAATAAATAAATAAAAGTAATATTTGTTATCATCACCATCGGAATTGGGAAGGCCATTGTAGGTTTCAGAATATTTGCAGTTAAGTCCTAATTTGCTAGCTATAACAAGACACCCCCTCTCAGGACCTTATCTGATAAACAGAGATGACAGCACTAGCCTCACAACACAGACGTGTGAAAACATTTTGGAACTGATACACAAGTATTAAATAGTTTTACCAGGAGTTCCTGTCATGGCACAGCGGAAACAAACCCAACTAGTATCCATGAGGACTCGGGTTCCATCCCTGGCCTCACTCAGTGGGTAAGGATCTGGCATTGCCATGAGCTGTGGTGTAGGTCACAGATGAAGCTCGGATCCCACATTGCTGTGGTTATGGTGTAAACCAGCAGCTGTAGCTCTGATTAGACCCCTGACCTGGGAACCTCCATGTGCCATGGGTGTGGCCCTAAAAACAAAAAAAAAAAAACAAAAAAAAAAAGAAAGAGTGTTTTACCAAATGATTGTTTAATTACTTCTGCTACTCATTTCCATACTTCTAGAATATCCTAGAAGGAGTATGCACACTTGTCCCAACAATGTCGGGCTTGGTCACATGACTTGCTTTGACCAATAGTGTGTGAAGGGATAGGGCACATCCACGTTCAAGCAGAAGCTCTAGGACTCTCTGAGTGTGGATTAGCAGCATCTCTTTTTCTCTTTGCCATGAAAAAAGGAAATCACAGGTTGGGATTTCTCCTTCTTCCTGGCCCATAAATGAAGGCAAAGAGAGTAGAGCCACAGCTGAACAAGAGTCAGCATAAGCTGTGAGTGAGAAATAAACTCTTCTTGTTGGAAGCCTCTAGGATTTGAGGACTGTTTATGACTGCAGCATAACCTAAGTAAGCTTTACCTAAATTACACATTAACCAAAGTGTATTGGCTAATGGAGTGACGTCAATGCAGACAAAGGTGTCTGGCAGTTTTCCTTCCTTGACACTTTCCTCAACAACTTTTATTTTAATCAGTGATCTGAAGGAGGAAATGGGGCTCAAGTGTGCATATGACAAAATCCTGAGGTTAATTGCTAACAAGTTTGCAAGACAGAATCAAGATCCAAAGAGAGATAAACTCAAACAATGGGGTAAGTCTAGCGAGATGTCATCTAACTAGAAGAAATATAAGATCCTCCACACAACTTCTGAATAAGGAAGATGCTAATTCTCATGAAAATAATAGGAAGTTTTATTTGAAACTCAACAGAATATAAGGCAAGAGTGTAACCATAGTTGCCAAAAAATGTATTGGATCTCAGGCTGTCTTCGTAGAAATGATGTACCCAAATTGTTAGTTTCAAGTATCTTCACAAGTGTGATCACTTTATCAGATTCCCTCTTAAAGAGTAGACCCTAAACTGAAAAGACTTAGATTTGGTTGAACTCCAGAAAAGACAGTGACAGTATCTGTCATGTGTAGGAGGGGAGAGTAGGGAAATTTAGAGGAAAGGAGAGGAAAAAAAGGAGTTCAAATATTTGAATTTAAATATTTGAAAGTCTGTCTTTTGGAAGAGACATTGGAATTATTCTGCATGACTCTGAAATACAAAACAAAGATATAGGCAGTATCCTATGAAAGCATTTTAAACAAATAGACCCTCCAAAAATTGATGTCATGCTTAGAATTTGTTGGAGAGAACACCCATGCATTAATACAAATAAGAAATGTTCTCAATGATGGCAAAAGTCTCTTCTAAATGAGAAGAATCAAAACCAATTTAGACAGGGCAGGATCAGATTAGGCCAGTGGAATACATTGGGGAGGCTATTAATAATTCACAATTTGCAGTCGATGCTGGAAAATGAATTTCACTTACCAAGGAGAAGTGCAAAATGGTTCTATTGAAGCTGATTCTCTTCCCACCAAGGTAGAGGGAAGAGGGGGACCACACAAAGCCAGGACAGCCAATGTGCATTTAGATTTAGAAATGGGCTGATCTGCCATAGGTGGGCTTGCTCTCTCTTGTCAGCAAAACGAAGACACATCTTTGGCAAACTCTCTGTTTTAAACCTGGCATTTCCATTTTTATTTCTCTAAAACGGGTTTGGGGGATACAACCAGTCCCAACTGGTAAAAGAAAGGCAAGTGGCCAATGTAAATATTATAGCATAAGCTGAACCAGGGGAGAAATGAGAAGAAAAGATCAGTCCCTCCAAAAAAGTTCTCTCAAAATAGAAGGTCATGCCAAGGAAAGCCACAGATGCAACACCACAAGCCCAGGGGGAGTTTTAATCAGGAAAACCTGGCCTCAGGCACGCAGGCGCAAGCAGTTTCCTGCCGGCCTTTCCGTGTGCCATTTTCTGAAAGTTAGGAGACAGGAGCTCATTCACGACCAGATGGGAAAGCAATACACAAACTTCAAATGGCAGCCCTAAGAGGATTCCCATTTCTAGAGCTTTCTTCCACTTCCTCTCATAAATCTCATTCTATCTATTCTCCTGGGGCCATCGCACTTGATCTTACAGTTTCAATTACTGTCTTTAGGCTGACCACCCCTAAATCTAAATCTGCAGATTGGATCTATCAAATCAAAGGAACCAAAGACCCTTCTGCCCTCCCCCTTGGCTAAGTATCTTCCCCCTTAGATAAGGATCTCTGACACCTCCAACTTAAAATGTCCCAAATACCCACATTTATTCTCCTACCGTAGTCCCATCTCAAGGAATGATGGAGACCCTTGGCCTCGCTCAGTGGGTTAAGGATCCGGCATTGCTGTGAGCTGTGGTGTAGGTAGCAGATGCAGCTCAGATCTGGTGTTGCTGTGGCTGTGGTGTAGGCCGGCAGCTGTGGCTCCGATTCAACCCCTAGCCTGGAACATCCATATGCTGCCGGTGCAGCCCTTAAAGGCCAAAAAAAAAAAAAAAGCCTGATTTTTTTTAAGAAAGGCTATACTTCATATCAGATTTTAATTTTAATAAAAACGTGTCTATATTTAGTAAATAGCTCCAAAGATCTATATCTCAAAGCCCTGAGCTTGATAGCTATAAATGACGGACTGTCTGATAATGGGTACAAATGCCAATGAAGGTCTAACCATGCTAAAATTTGAATGACAATTGCAGTAATTTTGTCATGAAGTAGGCTAAGTTTTTAGTGGCTAAACTCTAAACCTATTTTCCTCATAATTCCTGTTATTTTTAATGCACCATTTTGCAGGAGAGATTTTTCAGGAACACACATTGTATTAAATCAGAAACATATGAGAATTTAGTAGCTAATAAAGGGATTAAAAAATAAACCACAGAAAAAAATATAGACTCTAAAAAGAATAATAATAATAATAATAATAATAATAATAATGTTAAGAGTAGCCAGAAATTTTTGGTGGGAAAAACAATTTAAATACCTACCTTGTATCAAAGAAATTTCTAAATAACTGAGTATAAAAAATTAAAATTACAAGAAAATTTTAAAATAGATAAATTTTAATATTGGAATGGGGTGGAATTTCTAAACACAGAAGCAATGAGAGAAGTCACAAAGGGAAAAAATTCAGACTTTATCAAATAAAATTTATAAATTTTTGTTGGTCAAAAACATATTTTTTAAAATAACAAAATCCCTAAGAAGTATTTGCAAAGGGTTGATATCCTTTATTAATTCAAGAATAAGTGGGAATAAAAACTCCACTAAAAAAAAAAATTTTTAAAGGCAGAATTATCAGGATGAAAATAAGATTATATAACAACAAAGAGAAGACTGTTTTAAGGGGCAAGAAATTAATATGTACTAGCACATCCGAAAATCTTAACGAACCTTTCCTCAAGAAAGATCATCTCAAGAAAAAGTAGAAAACTGAATAATATACACGGGATTTTTCTTTTAATTATGCATGTTGAATGATTTCATTTCTAAAAGGGTTCATGAGTAAGTTTTCTCAAACTTTCAGGAAGAAGATACTAATTTCTTTTAAAATGAAGTGTAGTTAATTTACAATGTTGTGTTTGTTTTAAGCATACAGCAAAGTGATTCAATTATACATACATATTTTTCAGACTCTTTTCTATTAGGTCCTTGTTGCTTACCTATTTTACATATAGTCATGTGAATGTGTTAATCCCAAACTGCTAATTTATCTCTTCTCCCCAACCCCACTATCCCCTTTGGTAACCATAAGTTTGTTTTCTATAACTCTGTGTCAATTTCAAATAAATACTAACTCCTGCAGAGAATATGAAAAAATGGAAAGGGACCCAATTTAGTTCTTAGAATCAGCTGATACCCAAACTTGGCCAATTAGCATCAGGGAATCGTGTTTCTAAGGGACTTTCCTTTGCAAGGGACCACCCTGTGTCTTCAAGGTATTCCTCATGCACATGGTTGGTTCCCAGGCATCCCGGAGCCCTGATGTACACATGTGCCAGTGAGCCTGGTGCTTGACTTTCCATCAAGTTCTCTCTTGACAACATACTAAGGCTGAAGACATTCTCAAAACAATTTTGGAAGGAAAGGCAACATGGAAGGGAAAACAAAAGCCCCCTGGCCCTACCTCAAGCCTTCCATCAAAAAGTTGTCTACGGAAATGTCACTCCTAAGTATATACTTTCAGAAATGCATACATTTGCTTACCATGAGACATGTACAGCAATGTGCAGAGCGACAGTATTCATACTTGCTCAAAACTGCATGTAATTCATGCATCCATCTCTAGCAGACAGGGTTGGGGCCAGAGTGAGGCAAGGGAAGCACTCATCTCAGGAGTAAAATTTAAGGATCAAAAAAAAATTGTATTGGGGAAATAACTATTAAAAATAACAATAATAATAATAATAAATAATAAATTAAAAAAACATAGTCAAGATAAAGAACATTTTAATGCAATGCGTTTTTTTTTCCTCAATCAAAAGTAATGCAAAAAATCCATGATGGGAGTTCCTGTCGTGGCTCAGTGGTAATGAATCCGACTAGTATCCATGAGGACGCAGGTTTGATCCCTGGCTTTGCTCAGTGGAATAAGGATCCCATGTTGCTGTGGCAGTGGGGTAGGTTGGCAGCTACAGCTCCAATTCGACCTCTAGCCTGGGAACTTCCATATACCATGGGTGCAGCCCTAAAAAATAATAATAAATAGACCCCAAAAATTCCATGATGATCAAAATATCAAATTTTTAAATAAAGGTGGGATCAGTATTACGGTTTTTTTCCCTCAGGCTTCAATATGTCTTGGCACAGAACTGACAGTAGAATGGACAAATAAATTGTGGAATGCTATCCAGCAATGAAACAAATGAACTACAACTAAAATAATAGCGGAGATGAACCTCATAGATCTAATGTTAGCAAAAAAGCCAGACACTAAAGTATATGCACAGGTGACTCAAAAACAAGCAACATTCTCAATCAAAAGCACATAAAACTAATCCAGCCTCTTAAAAATCAGGTTAATAGTTTCCCTTGGAAAGAGGAATGTGGGGGAGGGAGTTCTAGAACTCCAGAAATATTCTACGTCTCAATCTGTGTGTTTCATGGATTCTACACTTTGGAAGAATCCATCAACCTGCTTATTTATGATTTGTGTACTTTTCTACATGTGCTCAACTTCAACTTAAAACAAAATGTAAGAGTTATCTTACTCTGGACTACGGAATATCATACTAAGAGATCAGTCAAACAGAGAAGACAAATATCATGTGATATCACATACATGTGGAATCTAAAAAAAAAAGATACAAATGAAGTTATTTACACAATAAAAATAGACTCATGGATATAGAAAACAAACTTATGGTTACCAAAGGGGAAGGGAGGTGGTAGATAAAGTTGGAATTTGAAAGTAACAGATACACACTGCTATGTATAAAACAGATAAATTACAAGGGTCTACTGTATAGCACAGGGAACTATATTCAATATCTTGTAATAATCTACAATGGAAAAGAATCTGGAAAAGATTCTTTCATATATATACAGAGAGAGAGAGAAATCATACATATATATATATATATATGACTGAATCATTACACTGTACATTCAAAACGTTGTAAACCATCTATACCTCAATGTAAAAAAAAAAATATGTGGGGGGGGAGAATATATTAAAAACATAAAAAATAAAATTTTAAAAAAGAATTTTCTTATTCAGAAGTAAAAATATACAGAAGCAACTTAGAAATGATATGAATCCCCTAGAGGAGGAGGAAGCAAAGTGCCCAGAGCTGTGGGAGGCAGCTCTTAGGGCACTACTTTATTCCTGGGCTTCTATCCTTGACTAACCTTAAGGCCAAAAGAAGTGAAGTGAATTCTTCATTAGCAAGCATGGCTAGCACCCAGGCAACACCATGTGTTCCACCCATTCAGAACATTGGGTTGACAGGAGTTAACCCTCCAGTGGGTATGATTCACTGAGTATTAATTACAACTGCTGCTTGCTCAGATTTTTCTGGGGATAGGACAGAACAGCCCAGTTTCATCCAAATCCCAGAGGAAACTTTCCTCTAGAAACCGGACCCTGCCATATCAGACATGACAAGACTTCCAAGCAGGGACCAAGGCAATGGGCCAGGAGACTGGCGGCCACTGCCCAGCTCTGCCAATAGCCCCACGTGGCTGTCAGCATGACCAGCACAGAAAGTGACAAGCTTTCTACTGCCTACCACAGAAGCAACATCCTGCATGGGGGGCAGAAGCCACTGGAGGGAGCGGAGGGCTGTTTCAAAACATGAATTGGGACCAAACATGGTCAGTTGTGACCTAATTCCTAAATGGGAGCAGAGTCCTGGCTACCAAAAGGTCTCCCGCCTCACTGCCAAGCCAACAAAGGCTTTTCATTGGGAATAGTTGGCTGCTTTGGATTTTAATGCCCTCTGGGAGGAGGAAGGCAATGAACAAAGAGAATGATCAGCTGTTGTTTTCCCCTAGGTGTCCTGAAAATGCTAACAATGCCATCACCAATCTCCTTGAGAGGGAAATGATCACTCAGGCATCCCCTTCTTGAATTGAGGCCTAGAGCACAAGGTCCACTAGATAGAGATCACCTTGCTCATTCCTGCTTCCAAAGCAATTCCAAAAGCAGCTGGAGGCTGCAACCCAGGTAAACCTTGAAGACAGTATACTAAGTGAAGTAAGACAGTCACAATGGACCAAAAATGTTAGTAATTCCACTCATATGAGGTACCTGGAGTAGTCAGATTCACAGAGACAGATGATAGAATGGAGGGATGGGGAATTATTGCTTAATGGGTATGGATTTTCAGTTAGGGAAGATGAAAAAGGTTCTGGAGATGGATGGTGGTGATGACTGAACAACAATGTGAATGTACTTAATGCCAGTGAGCCATATGATTAAAAATGGTAAATCTTATGTTAAGAATATTTTAAAAATATAAAATTTTTTTTAAAATTTAAAAAAAAAAAAGCAGCTGGGATAGCTGAAGTTCTCAAGCACATCCCCCATGCTGTGAGGTCATCATGTCTTCCATCAATTCTGCCCCCCGAGCCACATTCTGACCTGGGTCTACCAGTAAGCTCAGTTCTAGTATTTTTCAGAATGTATATTGGACTAACAAGATCCTTTCTTCCTCATGCTTCCCCCAGCATACCTCCTCTTCACATACTTCCCAGAGAAGTAAGTGGACCAACAGAATTAAATCAAAGGATTGCATTAAAATATTAAAGAAATAGTTCCAAAGACAATCCTGCAGAAGACAGCAGGAGGGATGAAGGTAGGTGGCTAGTCCTAGACAATATAGCCAAGGCAGTTTTCTGTAGAATCCCTTATTCCCCTACCTCCTTCCTTCTGCCTTTTCCTCACCAGATACTTCTTCCCCAAACTCAGCCCCAGGGCTCCCACTCAAGTAAAAAAATCCTTCTTCAGGAAAGGAACCCCAAATTCAATCTCATGGAGATATAAAGTAAAAGTTTTAAGGTGTTAACACTAGCAAGTGTATCAGCTCACAGATTTCATCCATGAACATGGCCTTGGGTGAACTCTGACTGAGGGATTTCATGGAGTGAATAGGAGGGATGGTAGGGCAGAGGGTACATGGAGACCTACAGATATCCCTGAAGGAGTATTTAATAGCTGCCTACTTCTCATCAATTACAGACAGTCTTGAGCTTTCTGTCTGCAAAGATTTATTTCGGTTAGAGCCCACTCACAGATTCACAAGCATGTGGAAAAAGAGAAAGCCAGGAATTCTAGGAAAATAAATATCACTGCTACTTTTTAGCATTTGTTATATAAGACACATTATCCTACTTAATCCTTATAGCTGTCTCATAAAGGAGAATATTATTATTCACATTTGACAAATATGGAAACTGAGACACTAAAAAAAGAAAGCAATTTGCCTAGTTTTTAATGTCTATATAGACACAGATAGTCATGGAGGGGTTTGGGGTTTTTTTTGTTTGTTTGTTTGTTTTCTTTTTCCACATTTCCCTTTCTTTCCACTTACAGCTCCTTCTCTTGGACTCAAAACACCAGCACCTCTAGCCATTATAGCTGTATAGAAGTCAAGAGTATGGTCTGAAGTCAGAGAGCCCAGCAACTAAATTCACCACTCACAATCTGAATAACTTGCGTGTGTGGGGATTTGCAACATCAAATCATGTGTCTAAGAGAATGTGAGAATCTACTCTATCTGGTAAACATCCTTTATGTAACATAATTAATTGCCTTTAGAATAAAATTCTTTTAAAAAGATGTCTGAAAATATAAATCAGAGCAAAACACTGAGAACACATTCTATCTGGTTAGATCTGCATCAAATAAAACACTTTTGCAGTCCAGATTGTATCAACTCCTCCAACATACAGCAACAAATATATGTCAAGCACTGCTACGGGATGGGGGATGCAAACAAGAACAAGACTCATTCCTCATCCTCAAGGAGATCGCCATCCAGGAGGGGATCCACACAAGTAGACAAGCCAAGGAGCAGCTTGATAAGTTTTAACATAGAGATGGACACATTGCAGAGGGGTCACAACAAAGCGGGAGCCTGGATGTGAGGAGGAACCCAGCAGGAACAAAAGGGGGAAGTCATCCCGGGCAGAAAGGAAGAGTGTGTGCAAGGACACGGGGGCCTGAATGAATGTGTTACTCCCTGGTGGCTGCAAGTGGTGCACAGGTGTGGAAAACAGGAGTGGGTGTGTCTGGAGATAGCACTGGGCAGGTAGACTGGGCAGCTTAGAAGACTTATCGGTCTCTAAGGAGTTTGCATTTCACCCTTCAACTTGCAACAGGAAGCCCCTGGGGGTTTTTAACAGGGCGGTAATGGAAGGCCAAGTTCACATCACAGGGATCACTTACGACATTGTGTGGGACATGGGCTCAGGGAAGAGGGAGCCAGGAGACCCATGAGTGCCCTAGCAATTCTTCAAGTGAGAGAGGATTAGGCATTGAACACAGATTGAAGAGACTTTGGGAGACTGGATAGAATTAGGGGAAGAGAGGGGTGTAGAAGAAGAAGGTATTTAAAATTATTTCAATATGTTGGTCTTATTCACCAGAACTATCCGGCAAAAGGAAGGACTCATTTGGAGTTCCCGTCGTGGCACAGTGGTTAATGACTCCAACTAGGAACCATGAGGTTGCGAGTTCAATCCCTGGCCTTGCTCAGTGGGTTAAGGATCCAGTGTTACCGTGAGCTGTGGTGCAAGCAACAGATGCAGCTCGGATCCCGAGTTTCTGTGGCTGTGGTGTAGGCCAGTGGCTACAACTCTGATTAGACCCCTAGCCTGGGAACTACCATATACCTCAGGAGCGGCCCTAGAAAAGTCAAAAAGACGAAAAAAAAAAAAAAAAAAAAAAGGAAGGACTCACTTCCTCTGGTAAGCCTAAGAGCACATCATGGACACAAACAGATGATCTAAAGCACAATGAACACACAACTACAAACTTAGGGAGCCCTGTGAAAGCAAACCTTCATTCCTGTGGCCAGCTGCCTCTCACTGCTTCGCCTCCCATTCTTCTCACAAGGGTTCAATATATAGAAAGGCCTTCATGAAAGCTGGTCCTTCTACCTGCTGCGCTGTCCTTGCCCAGCCCTCAATGCACAAGGACAGGCTGTCCCCAACTCCTTTGTGTGTGTGCTACAGAGAATCCTTTTCTTTGGTTTGCTAAAATATAATTTCAGTAGTTTATCATGGAGCTTTATTTTTTTAAAACCACAGTGAGAGCAACCAGTCCTCTAAAGACCCCTGAAACCCTTATGTGTCCTTAATTGATCCACAGGTCTGAGTGCTGCCAGGCAGTCCACCTGGGTCAGCTGAAACACATCCACATGCGGCCCGCCTGCCCCAACCCAAGCCATGTGGTCAGCCAAGTCTGTCAGTGATACCCTCTGAGCCCAAGTGTTTGCAACTAATTGCCTGCAGGTCACAACCAGAGAGTACACATTTATCCCCACTACCAGAGAAAGCATTTAGTTTTAGTTTTCCATTACAGCCTTTACTGATAAATCTGTATGGACATATTAGCTACCAAAAGGTTCATCATCTCATTGTTTGCAAGAGCAATAAGTTGCAAACCATCTGAATTTCCAACAACAGCACACACAAAAATTAAAGTCCATCTATAGAATAGAATAGTATATAGCTCCTAAAAATGCTGTTTCATAGAAGGATCAATGGATAGGACAAGATGCTCAACACAGAATGCTTTCTAGAACGTAAGCTCCATGAAAGTAAGGGATTTGTGTTGTTCATCAGTGCACACCCAGTGCCTAGAACAAGACTAGGTACATGGTAGTCATTCTTTAGATATCTGTTTATTGAATCAATATAAGAAGCAGGTAAGGAGATGACAAAGAGTATGGTTCCATTTCTATAAAAAGACACACACACATACACAAAAGGATGTGGAAGGATATACAACCAAATGTCACTTGTAGCTTTCTCTGGAAGGGTGAGATTTTTATATTCTCATTTTCTCTCTATTTTTTTTCTGCTCATAGTTCAAGGTGCTATTCTAACAAGGGCCAAAACCAAAAGGAAATTATTGGGGGAACCCATTACAAACTCAGCTCTTCTTGCTCAAGTTCACCTATGAAACCACTGTCCCTTACTTGCCAGAATAGTATGACACTAAGCACAGTCTAAGTCCCTGTAGCTTATATCGAACTTGCCCCCTTGGCTTTAACCTCATGTCAGCCTGGGTTCCATGAAGGGCCCTCAGGCCCCAGCACTCTTGGCAGAGCCTCATCTATGTCTCCCATGACTAAGCTCTGTCAGTTTCCAATTCATCCCAAACAGGAAAAGGACATTTTACTCCTCTCTTCATATAAACAGACTACCCACGTTTAGAGGGCATCCTCCCGTCCTTACTGCACCAAGCATGACAGTGTGAACACTTTTCACTCAGTTTCTCCAAGGGCAATTGAACAAGCACCTAAAGATGTCACCTGCCAGGGCCTCATCCTGTTAAATGATGACAGCCCTAGAGGAGAACAGGGCAAGCAAAAACACTAAAACTTTGTAAAATCAGCTTGCGTGAAGTTGCCCCCGTACCAGAGCTGGTGCATGTAATCCTCCCCTGGCTGAGCTAATTGGTTTAGATCACGGATGATTTTACAGCCCCAGAAACCATTCTCTGATTGCAAGAATGAGAGGTGCCAAATGATCTTAAACCACAGCACAGACGGGCCCAGTGCCACCAGAAGAATATTTGGGGAAAGAGCTATTTTAAACGAATGCTCCTGTGGGTATAAGGATACGTTTCTGTCTAGACGCCTGGTAACACCTGTTGCTCTCTCATCCTGCCCCCTGTCTACCTCCCCCCTTGACAGCAATGTAGCCAAGACAAACCATGGCCACCTGACAGAGCCCAGAGACGTGGCCACGTGAACAGCAGACCCTGGCAGCCCAGACATCGCATGCTCTGGCGCAACCTGTCAGACCAGACAGCTCTGCTGCCAGGTGTCAAGGAGCCACTGGAGGGCAGGGAACAGACCTGGAAGCCAAGACTTTAAATTTTCAGATGGCAAGAGAAAGGAGGCTTCTTCCTGAGTGAATTATGGCTTTGGTTCTGGTATGCAGATCAGCATCAAGCAAGTGGAAGGAGAGGAGGGCAGCACTCCTGTCCAATCCAATCCAGCCCTCTCTACCTAACTGTCCCCAGTAAGTTGTCTAGCCTATCCTTGAATCCATATGGTGACAGGAAATTCACTATCTCATGAAACAGCTCATTTTATTGAGAAGCAGTCTTCACTGTACTGAGCTGATCTATTCCTGTAAACTGTGCTCCCCTCGTTACACTTTAGAAAGCTACAAAGGAAGACAGGAGTTCCCATCATGGTACAGCAGAAACGAATCTGACCAGGAACCATGAGGTTGCGAGTTTGATCCCTGGCCTCACTCAGTATGTTAAGGATCCAGTGTTGCCATGAGCTGTGGTGTGGTTGCAGACATGGCTTGCATCTGGTGTTGCTTTGGCTGTGGCGTAGGCCAGCAGCTGTAGCTCCGATTAGCCCCCTAGCCTGGGGACCTCCATATGCCAAGAGTGCAGCCCTAAAAATCCAAAAAGAAAGTAAGTAAGTAAGAAAGAAAGAAAGAAAGAGAAAGAAGGGAGGGAGGGAAGGAAAGAAGGGAGGGAGGGAGGGAAGGAAGGAAGGAAGGAAGGAAGGAAAGTTACAAAGGAAGAGTCTCATATTTCTCTCATGTAATTCAAATCAACATAGTTTTCTGTGTTAACCACATAACATGCAGCTTAACACACAGGGGTAAGTGAGTGCTGGAACCCTGGGGGAATTTGCCAATTCTTGGCAGATTAGAGTCTGGGTTTTAATAAGACAAGAACCTGAGTTTTAGGGACAAGAGACTAAGCCTTGGCTTGGGCAAGGTTGGAGGTCAGATCTGAGACCACTGCATAAAGCTAGGATTCCCAAAGGACTGTCCTCAGAGGAAAGAAGAAACAGTATCACACCAAAAGTCTATAAGGATATTGTCTGATTCAGACACCTATAGTCACTTAATCTTAGACAAAGGAGGCAAGAGCATAAAATGGGGAAAAGACAGTCTTTTCAGCAAGTATTGCTGGGAACCTGGACAGCTGCATGCACATCAGTGACACTAGAACACACCCTCACACCATGCACAAGAATAAACTCAAAACAGCTGAAAAACTTAAATATAAGACAAGATACCATCAAACTCCCAAAAGAGAACATAGGCAAAACATTCTCTGACATCAACCTCATGAATATTTTCTCAGGTCATTCTCCTAAGGCAACAGAAATAAGAGCAAAAATAAACCAGTGGGACCTAATCAAACTGACAAGCTTTTGCACAGCAAAGGAAACCAAAAAGAAAACAAAAAGACAAATTACACAATGGGAGAAAATAGTTTCAAATGATGCAACTGACAAGGGCTTAATCTCTAAAATATATAAGCAACTTATATAACTCAACAGCAAAAAAGCCAACCACCCAATGGAAAAATGGGCAAAAGACCTGAATAGACATTTCTCCAAAGAAGATCAATGGATGGCCAACAATCACTTGAAAAAATGCTCAGCATCCTTGATTATTAGAGAAATGCAAATCAAAACTACCATGAGATACCACTTCACACCAGTCAGAATGCCCTTCATTAATAAGTCCACAAATAAAAAATGCTGGAGGGGGTGTGGAGAAAAGGGAATCCTCCTGCACTGTTTGTGGGAATGTAAGCTGGTACAACCACTATGGAGAACAGCATGATGGTACCTTAGAAAACTATACATAGAACTACCATATGACCCAGAAATCCCACTCTTAGGCATATATCCGGACAAAACTTTCCTTAAAAAAGACACATGCAGTCGCATGTTCATTGCAGCTCTATTCACAACAGCCAAGACATGGAAACAACCTAAATGTCCATCAACAGATGATTGGATTAGGAAGATGTGGTATATATACACAATGGAATACTACTCAGCCATAAAAAAACACAAACTAATGCCATTTGCAGCAACATGGATGGAACTAGAGACGCTCATACTGAGTGAAGTAAGTAAGTCAGAAAAAGAAAGACAAATACCATATGATATCACATATCTGGAATCTAATACATAGCACAAATGAACCTTCCCAAAGAAAAGAAAATCATAGACTTGGAGAATAGACTTGTGGTTGCCAAGGGGGGAAGGGGAGGGAGTGGGATGGACTAGGAGCTTGGGGTTAATAGATACAGACTATTGCCTTTGGAATGGATTAGCAATGAGATCTTGCTGTGTGGCACTGGGAACTATATCTGTCACTAATGATGGAGCATGATACTGTGAGAAAAAAGAATGTATACATGTATGTGTAACTGGGCCATCATGCTGTACAGTGGGAAAAAAAATAATGTATTGGGGAAATCAAAAAATAAATAAATATCATGTTAAAAAAAGATATTGTCTGATTCAAACTAGATTCTGGATGGACAGAAGAAAAAATATGTATTTCCCTACAAATCTCTAAACACAAGTTCACACTCTTTGACATAAAATTTACACTATATCTATAGACTTAAACACTGAAGTTGAAATCTTCATTTTAAATGGTTTTGAGTTGGTCATGCAAAAGTAAAGCAACCTTTCTCTGGAGGAACACACTTAAAACTCAAGCCTCAAGAATTCTCACTAAGTTTCCAGTAACATCAGCTCGAAATTTTAATATCACCAAACACACAAGGAAACAAGCTACCATGATCAGGTCTAAGAAGAAAGAAAAAATTGCTGAATCAGAACCATATAGACTGCAGATATTATAATCATAAAATTCAGAGTATGAAATAATTGCATTTAGTATGCTTAAAGGAATCATTTAACTTTCGAGAGTATTTAATTTTTAAGAGGTTTTTTCTATTAAAAGGAAAAAAAATCAAAATTTACAATGCATATTGGAAAAATACCAAAACAGAACTCCCAGAATTAAAAAAAATGTAAGAATTGAAGTATAGGAATTCCCGTCGTGGCGCAGTGGTTAACGAATCTGACTAGGAACCATGAGGTTGCGGGTTCGGTCCCTGCCCTTGCTCAGTGGGTTAACGATCCGGCGTTGCCGTGAGCTGTGGTGTAGGTTGCAGACGCGGCTCGGATCCCTAGTTGCTGTGGCTCTGGTGTAGGCCGGTGGCTACAGCTCCGATTCAACCCCTAGCCTGGGAACCTCCATATGCCGCGGGAGCGGCCCAAGAAATAGCAACAACAACAACAACAGCAAAAAGACAAAAAGACAAAAGACAAAAAAAAAAAAAGAATTGAAGTATAAACTTAGTTGATGAGTTAAACTGTATAAACTGGAGAGAGTGAGTAAATTGAAAAATAAGTTTGAAAAAAATACACGAAGTACCACATGGATATAGAGAGATGGAAAAACTGCCAGAGGCTAAAAGATATGGAGGATAGAATGAGAAATCTAATCTGCAGTCTAAAAAGAAATAACCAAGTGAGGTAGAAGCAATATGACTGAGAATTTTTCCAGGGGAAAATCCACAGATTCTCAACGCACAATAAACTCCGAGGAAGATAAGAAAAAAGAAGAAATCAATAAACATCCTTGACCCATCATAGTGAAACTGCAAACATCAAAAGCAAAGAGATCTTGGAGTTCCATTGTGGCAGAGCAGGTTAAGAATCCAGCTAGTATCCATGAGGATGCAGGTTCAACCACTGGCCTCGCTCAGTGGGTCAAGGATCTGGCGTTGCCATGAGCTGTGGTATAGGTCAGAGACATGGCTCAGATCTAGTGTTGCTGAGTCTGTGGTATAGGCCGGCATCTGCAGCTCTCATTTGATCCCTTAGCTCTGAAACTTCCATATGCCACAAGGGCAGTCCTGAAAAAAAAAAAAAGCAAAGAGATCTTTAAAACAACCAGAGAGGAAAAAAAAAAAAACAGATTACCGATAACTAATTTAAATTAGACTGTGAGATGATCTCTCAATTACAACAGTGTAAGCCAGAACCCAGCAAAATGAGGTTAGAGTGCTGAGAAAAAAGAAATCGCAATCTAGCATTCTCTGCCAAATGAAATTTACTTTAAAGACTGAAGGTGAAAGATAGCTTCAAATAAATCAAAACAGAGAGTATGCTACTAGTAGAAACTCGTTAAAAAATTAAAGAAACATTCAAAAAAAGACATATCTAAGAAAGAAAAAAAAATGATCCTAGAAAGTAGATCTTAGATGCAAGAAGAACTGGAGAATAAAGTAAACACGGAGAAAACATAAACATGGACTAAACACATAGTAACAATTATGATCATTTGAGGGGTAAACTAAAGCAAGATCATGACAACAATAATTTATAATTTAAGGGGAAAAAGAAGATTGAAGCTAAGGCATTCGATTCCTTATATTATATAGAAGGAAAACAAAATATTATCTTTAGACAGTACTAAATTAAATATTTTTGTTAAATTTTCTAGGGTAACCATTAAAACAATTTAAATAGAGTGTATCATTTCCAAACTAGAATAGAAAAACTGGACAAATGGTGTTAATATAAAATAAAAGGCAATAAAAGGGAAATAAGCATTGAAAGCATGGGGGAAAAACATGAAATAAGATAAAAAAAATAAACCCAAATCAAGCAGTAATCATGATTTAATGTAAATAGATTAAATTCTCAGTTAAAAGCAAAAGTCATTTTTTTTTGCGTTTTTTTTGGAGCGGGGGGGGGCGCACCCCAGGCTAGGGGTCAAATCGGCCTATGGCTGCTGGCCTACACCATAGCCACAGCAATGTGGGATCTGAGCCATGTCTGAAACCTACACCACAGCTCATAGCAAGGCTATATCCCCAACCCACTAAGCAAGGCCCACATCCTCATGGACACTAGTCAGGTTCATTTCCACTCCACCACAATGGGAACTCCCAAAGGTCATTTTATTTTTAATCCACATATATGCTAACTACAAAAAGCAGAAAAATATAAGAATACAGGAACATTTTAAAAAATATAAAAAATATGAAATCAGCCAAGCTACCTCTAATTTAAAAAGAGCTATTATATCAGGCAAATACATTTTTAGGCAAAAAAAGTATTACTTAGACATTAAAAAGATCTCCACATAATAGCAAGTTTCTATTCATTAGGAACTTAAAAAACTTATGAACTGTATGCCCCTAAGAAGTGGGACTTCAAAAATAGAAGGCAAAAGTTGAAAGAACCATGGGAAAATTGCCAAACTCACACCTCTCTCAGTGATTGGTAGATCAAACAGACAAAAACATCACCAAGGACTGGTAGATTTTCCCACTCAATATCTAATCTCTCTGAGGCACATCTTCCTGGATTTTGAGGCTGGAAACCTAGAACTACATTTCACAGTTTCCCTTATATAAATCAGTTTCCTGGAACAATACAGGCTATGCCCATTTTCCTGGTAATTATTAATAGCACACCCTTTTTACAGTCAAAAGTGTCCCATGTGGACAGTAAATTATATTGTTACAACGTATATTTATAAATATATATATACATAAAGCACTATAAGAGCAAAGCCTTTTTGAAGAGTGCTGCATTGGTTGGTGATTCAACTATACAAAGCCATATTGCCTTCTGTGGTATGATTTTTCCAAAAAGGTGAACTCTTCTGAACAAAGCAAATTACAATCTTCTCTTGGATTTACATGACAGTGACATTTCTGGAAAATTCAGTGTGTACTAAAAAGCACGCAAAAAATCCTTAGTGTGTATATACAAAAAGGAGATCAAGATCTCCTTAGATCACTTTCACCATGTTTTCTACCCAAAGAGAAGTACAGATCATAGTAAGTAAGTCAGAGAAAGACAAATATCATATAATTTACATGTGGAATCTAATTTTAAAATGACAGAAAAGAACTTACTTATCAAACAGAAACAAACTCACAGATTTCAAAATCAAATTTATGGTTACCATAGGAAACCTGTCAAGGAGGGAGGGATGAGTTAGGAGGATGGGAATAACATACACACACCACTGTATATAAAATAGATAATTAAGAAAGATCGACTGTATAGCACAGGGAAATCTATTCAATAGTCTGTGATAACCCATATGGGATAAAAGAATTGATACATGTATAACTGGTTCCCTTTGCTGTACACCTGAAACTAATACAACATCGTATGCCAACTATACTCTAATAAGTTTTTTTTTTTAAGCACAGAGACACTAGAAAATCATGCAGGGTGTGAAACAATTCTTCATTGCATGAAGCTGTTCTATACATTACAGGATGTTAAGCATTTACTGTTACTTGCCCACTAAGTGCCAGCTGCACATCCCCCAATTATTATGACAAAATAAAAAATATCCCCAACATGGTGGCCTTACCCCAGTTTAGTACCACTGAGTGTAGATGGTGGAGGCCAGTGAGAGGCCATTTCATGTTACAGGTGGACATCCAGAATCTGGATCACATGTCATGGGTTCAAGATTTTTCAGTACATAACACTGTTTTCCTGCAGGTAAAATGCTCCCCTCAGACTCTGGAACAGTGGCTGACTTTACAGTATCTCTACCCCAGAAGGCAATTCCAAAAATTATCCTTTTTTAGGCAGAAAAATGAATAAGCGAGGTGGAGGACAGATTAGTGGAAATTACGGATGCAGAACAGAAAAGAGAAAAAAGATAGAAAACAAATGAAGAGAGTCTCAGAGAACTCTGGGACAACATTAAACGCACCAACATCCGTATCATAGGGGTGCCAGAAGGAGAAGAGAGAGAGAAGGTGACAGAAAAAATATTCCAAGAGATAATAGCCAAAAACTTCCCTAACATGGGAAAGGAACCACCCACTCAAATCCAGGAAGCACAACAAGTACCATATAAAACAAACCCAAGGAGGAATTCACCGAGACACATATTAATCAAATTGACCAAAATTAAAGACAAAGAAAAAATCTTGAAAGCAGCTAGGGAAAAGAAACAAGCAACATACAAGGGAACCCCAATAAGGATACCAGCAGATTTTTCAGCAGAAACTCTGCAGGCCAGAAGGAATTGGCATGATATACCTAACGTGATGAAAGGAAAAAACTTCCAGCCAAGATTACCCAGCAAGGCTCTCATTCAGATTTGAAGGAGAAATCAAAACCTTCTCAGATAAGCAAAAGCTGAGAGAATTCACCAACACTAAACCAGCCTTACAACAAATACTAAAGGAACTTCTCTAGGCAGAAAAGAAAAGACAGCAACAGGAAACAAAAATTCCACAAATGACAAGGCTCACCAGTAAAGGTATATATACAGTAAAGATATGAAATCATCCATGCACAATTATACCCCCAAAATCAGAAATCATGAGACGAAGTGGGTACAAATGCAGGACACTGGAGATGTACTTGCAATTAAGAGAACAACAACTTAAAACAATCTCATATACATATAGACTCATATCAAAACTTCAGAGTAACTGCAAACCAAAAATCTACAATTGATACACAAACAAGGAATCTCTGGAGAAGAAATATATCTCATAGTAAATAAGTGCATAATACACCATGAAGGGGGTCATTTGACATCAGTCTTGGAATGCTGAAGTCTTCTTAGATCTGATTCTGATTTCCTCTCCATCAAAGAATTTAAGATAATTATAATTAAATAATGCAACTCTACAATAATACAGTTCTACAATTGTATTATTAATAACCATTTCTCTCCATGGTACAATGTAAGGTCTATAATGTCTTGTTTATCACATCACCTAGAATGGTTTAACGCCTATATTGAAGAATCAATAAGATGTAATAAATTGTGAGGACATATTTATATAGTTACACTGTTTTCTAACCAATTTATGCATTTTATATTTTACTTATTTTCAGAGGGTGTATTATTTTTGTTATTCTTACCAGTTGTTATTCTTTTTATTATGCTATATAAAATATTTAATGGTATATAAGGCTTTCTTCTTTATAAATTTTAGTTGCATAATATAACAATTTTAATATAATGCTAATTGTTAAAGAAAAATTGAAATGTAGTAGATAATACTAAATAGTAAGGATGAAAGCCATACAAAATGGGGTAAAGTATAGAATAAATTTCCTTAAAAAAAAATTATCCTTTTTTTTTTTGTCTTTTTAGGGCCCCACCTGCAGCATATGGAAGTTCCCAGGCTAGGGATCAAATCGGAGCTATAGCTGCCAGCCTATACCACAGCCACAGCAATGCCAGATCCTTAACCCACTGAGCGAGGCCAGGGATCAAACCTGCATCCTCATTTTTGCTAGTCAGGTTCATTTCCACTGAGCCACAGTGGGAACTCCAAAAATTATCTTTTTATTTTAAAAAAAACTGTTTTAGAGCAGTTTTAGATTGATAGAAAAAAATGTAAAGGTAGTACAGGGTTCCTATATATTCCATACGCAGTTTCCCCATTATTAACATCTGACATTAGTACGGTACATTTGTTATGATTAATGAATCAATATTACATTAATGAATCAATCATACATTATTATTGACTGAAGCCCTTACTTTATTTGGATTCCCTTAGTTTTTACCTAATGTCCTCTTTCTGTTCCAGGATCTCATCTAAAACACCTCATTACATTTAAGTCATGTCTCCTTAGACTCCTCTAAGCTGTGATAGTTTCTCAGACTTCCTTTGGTTTTGATGACCTTGACGGTTTTGCAGAATCCTAGTCAGGTATTTTGCAGAATGAACCTCAGTTGAGATTTGTCTTATAATTAGACTGAGTTATATGTTCTTGGGGGGAAAATCCCAGAAGTAAAGTACCAGTTTCACCACATCATGTCAAGGGTACCTGCCATCAGCAAGGCTTGTCACTGTTTATGTTACTCTTGATCACCTGGCTCTGGGCAGTGTTGGTCAGATTTCTCCACCGTAAAATAACTGCTTATCCCTCTTTCCATACTGTGCTTCAGGGAATGTACAGCCCACACTCAAGTGTGGAGAGTTATGCTCCCCCTCCTTGAGGGCAGAATATCTACATAAATTATTTGGAATCCTGCTATATGGAAGATTTCAACTCTCATTTATTTTTTTAAAGGCTGCACCTGTGGCATATGGATGTTCCCAGGCAAGGGGTCGAACAGGAGCTGCAGCTGCCAACCTATACCACAGCCACAGCAGCACCAGATCCAAGCCATGTCTGCAACCTACACTGCAGCTCACAGCAATGCCAGATCCTTAACCCACTGAGTGAGGCCAGATCGTACCTGCATCCTCACAGATACTGGTCAGGTTCTTAACCTGCTGAGCCACAAAGGGAACACCTCTCACCCACTTATTTATTAATCAATTGTTTATATCAGTATGAACTCATGGGTATTTTTTTTAAATCTTGTGTTATGATCCAACATTATTTTATTTCTCTTATTTCTCAAATTGCTCCAGCTTTTGCCATCGGCTCCTATATCCTGTTCACATACTCCGATATTGGTGGGGGAGGGGAGAGGGATGGAGGTTTTGGGGTTTTTTTTCTATAATTTCCTTTCTTTTTGGCACTAGAAGATATTCCAGGATCATCTTGTAAACATCCCATCTCGGTGCTATAATCAACTATTCCTTTATTTCTTATACTGGGAAATGATGTTAGAACCAAGATCCAGATACTAGGTGTGTTGGTCGGTACAGGGCCAGGGGGAGGGGGGCAAGGATACGATTACTTCCAGCCCTTCTCAGTTGATAGGGCAAGGGAATACAAGTGTATCTACTAATCCATGAATGTAATCATATCTATAAATGAATATTACTACATGTAATCATCCATATTTGCATTAGGCTAAACATGAGTTCATACTGATATCTCTGACTCTCTTACTATGAGAATCATTCTAACCTCCTCTGCTTGCTTATCTGTAAACCCCACTCCAGCAGTAAGAAACCTGGCTCCTATCATGCACCATCCATTTACTTAATCATTTAATTTCAATATACATTACAGCAATATCAGAATTGTCAGTCCATGCTCCCGTGGGAAGCAACTTTATTAACTAGAGTACAATGGTTATGGACACTTTCCCTTGCCTTCAGTGGTCAGACTCTGCTCATTTCCAAAGTTACTTAGGTCAGCAATTTCTTCCTCCACGCCATTCAGTGAGGTTGTTTCATACATTTGTAATATAGCTAGATTGTTCTGTCACATTTGTCACATTCTCCATTCTATCTGAGATCCTCTGACTTCCTAAATCATTTTTTAATTTGAATACATTAAGCCTCATGCTTTGTACTCTAAAGCTCTATAGGTTTCTACAAGTGTATTTTGTCATGGACTCACCATTCTGGTATCCTGCAGAACAGTCTGATCAACCCCCAAAAATGCCCTAAGTTTCACTCCTAAATCTTCGCCCCTAAATCCCTGGCAATCATGGATCTTTTTGCCATCTTTTTAATTTCACCTTTTCCAGAATGTCAAATAACTGGGATCATACCGTATGCAGCCTTTTCAGATTGACTGACTTCATTTACCAATATACATTCAAGATACTGGAGTTCCCGTGGTGGCGCAGTGGTTAACGAATCCGACTAGGAACCATGAGGTTGCGGGTTCGGTCCCTGCCCTTGCTCAGTGGGTTAACGATCCGGCGTTGCCGTGAGCTGTGGTGTAGGTTGCAGACGCGGCTCGGATCCCGCGTTGCTGTGGCTCTGGCGTAGGCCTGGGGCTACAGCTCCGATTGGACCCCTAGCCTGGGAACCTCCATATGCCGCGGGAGTGGCCCAAGAAATAGCAAAAAGACAAAAAAATAAAATTAAATTAAATAAATAAATTAATTAATTTAAAAAAAAAAAAAAGATACATTATGGCTCAGGGATAATGAACCCAACTAGTATCCATGAGGATGTGGGTTCAACCCCTGGCCTCACTCAGTAGATTAAGGATCTGTCATTGCCATGAGCTGTGGTATAGGTCACAGACATGATCAGATCCAATGTTGCCATGGCTGTGGCATAGGCCAGCGGCTACAGCTCCAATTCAACCCCTAGCCTGGGAACTTCCATATGCCATGGGTGCATCCCTAAAAGAGACCCTCCCCCCCAAAAAAAGATTCATACATGTATTTTTATAACTCGATAGCTCATTTCTTTTTAATCACTGAATCATAGTCCACTGTAGGGATGTAACATAGTCTTCTCATCTGTTCACCTGTTGAAAGACATTTTGGTTATTTCCATTTTTGGTGCTTATGAATAAAACTGTGATAAACATTCATGTGCAGGTTTGTGTAACGCATAAGTTTTTAAATCAGTTGAGTAAATACCTACAAGCATGCTCATTATATCATATGACAAAACTACCATTAAATTTGCAAAAACCTGTTATTCTAGCTTCCAAAGTGGCTGAATAATTTTGCAGTGAATAAGAATTCCTATTGCTCTACATCCTTGTCAGCAACTGGTATTGCTAGTTTTTTGGATTTGGGCCATTCTAACAGGTGTGGAGTGATAGCTCACAATTGTTTTAATTTACAGTTTCCTAATAACAAATGATGTTCAGCATCTTTTCATTGGCTTATTTGACATCTGTACATCTTTTTAATGAAGTATCTCTTCAGATCTTTCTTCCATTTTTTAATTGGGTTGTTGTTAGAAAACTACTGTTGGGTTTTTGTATATTTTTTATACAAGTCCTATATAAGATGTGTGTTTTGTAACTATTTTCTTTCAGTCTATGGCTTGCTTTTTCATTCTTTTAATGGCATTTTTTCACAGAGCAGGATTATTGATTTTAATCAAGTTCTATTTATCATTTTTCATGGATTATGATTTTGGTGTTGTCTAAAAACTCTAACAAAACACAAGCCATCTAGATTTTCTCCAGTTTTCTTCTAGAAGTTTTATAGCTTTACACTTTACACTTAGGTCTATGACATATTTTGAGTTAATTTTGTGAATGGCATAAGATTTGTGTCTAGGTTCATGTTTTTGGATGTGGACATCCAACTGTTCCAACATCATTTCTTTAAAATATTATCCTTTTTCCATTAAATGGCCTTTGCTTCTTTGTTAAACATCAGTTGATTATATTTGTCTTGGTCTATTCCTGGGGTCTTCATGATCTGTGTCTATTCTTTAGTATTGTGCTATTTATTCCATACAATCTTTGGAAGCAGTTTGTCAATATTTAAAAAATAATTTGCTGGGATTTTGAATTTTTTTTTTTTTTTTTTTTTTTTTTTACTTTTTAGGGCTGCTCTTGTGGCATAAGGAAGTTACCAGGCTAAGAGCCGAATCAGGCCTGCAGATGCTGGCCTACACCACAGCCAGAACAACAGGGGATCCAAACGACATCTGCGACCTACACCACAGCTCATGACAACGCTGGATCCTAAACCCAATGAGTGAGGCCAGGGATTGAATCTGCATCTTCATGGAAACTAGCTAGGGTCATAACCTGCTGAGCCACAAAAAGAACTCAAAGATTTTTTTTAAAAACTATGGATCAACTTGGGAAAAACTCATGTCTTAACAATCTTCCAATCCATGAACACAGACTATCTCCAACAATATAGATTTTTTAATCAGTTTTATCATTTTCTGAATATAGCTCCTATACATATTTTGTTGGATTTAGATTTGGTATTTACTTTTATGCTACTGTAAATAGTAATTTTAATTTCTAATTCAAGTTATTCCTATGCATGTAGGAATGCAGGTAACTCAGAGTATTCCTAATTCTTCCTTCCCATCTCTTAAAGTGCTGTCATTCATTTCACTTATAATCACCCAATACATAGTTACTATTAATACTTTAAATAGATGAGTATTTTAGATGAATAAAGAAGAAATAAAAGATATTATCTTTACTCTTTTTCCAACACTTTTTCTCTTTATATAGATCTATGTTTCTGACCTATATCATTTTCCTTCTGCCTGAAGAACTTCTTTTAACATTTCCTGCAAAGAAGATTTAGTGCTCATAAATACCTTCACTCTTGATTATCAGAAAATGCCTTTATTTCTTCTTTACTTTAGAAGAATAGTTTCAGCATATATAAAATTCTAGGTTGGTGAGGTTTTTCCTTTAACACTCAATATATTTCATTCTACCTTCTTCTTGCTTACATGGTTACTGATGAGAAGTTCACTGTAATTCTTATCCTTGTTCCTCCACAAGTGAGGTGTCCTTTCTTTCAGCTTCTCTCAAAATTTTCTCTTTGTCTTTGGTGTTCTACAGTTTGAAAATGATTATGTTCCAGCAGGTATTCATTATGCTTAGTGTTTTCTGAGCTTCTTGGATCTATTCCTTGGCATCTTTCATTAACTTAGCAATTATTACTACAAATGTTTCTTTTGTTCTAACTTCTTCTGCATTCCAGTTATACATTCATCAAACTTTTGATATAGTACTTATGGTTCTTGGGTGATCAGTTCTGATCTTTGTGGGAGATTTTTCCCATTCTTTTTTCAATTTGAATTTCAGTTTGGGGAATTTCTACTGACCTATCTTCAAGCTCAATGATTCTTTGGTTGTGTCCAGTCTACTGATGAGCCCATTAAAAAACATTCTTAATCTCTGCTATAGTAATTTTTTATTTCTAGCATTTCCTTTGATTCTTTCCTAGAATTTCCATTTCTCTACTTACAATATCCACATGTTCTTGCATACTATCTATCTTTTCCATCAGAGCTCTTACCTTATAAATCATGGTTATTTTAAATTCTGTATCTGATAATTCCAAAATCTGTGCCACATCTAAGTCCGGTCCTGATGCTGGCTTTGTCTCTTCAGACTATTTTATCCTTGCCTTGGGAAGCTTTGTGGTCAGGTATGGGAAATAGGAAGTATTCTATAATTTTATGATTAAATCTCAGTCTTAGTGAACTTTTGTCTCTGGGCTTCTTCTAGCTTTCACCTGTCTTACATGAGAAAGGAAGACTAGAGGGTGCTGGAATTGGAGGAATGTTCTTACCCCACTGAGATAAGGTTCTGGCATTTTCCCTTTGGAGAGTAGGCCTTGGTTGGGAAACAGGCTCATGTCACATCACAAGGATTGCTTTCCCCTCCCCTGCCAAAGCCACAGAGTATATCTCCTGAATCTTCACCATGGGAACCTGGTAGGGTTCCTGAAGGTAAAACCCACAAAAGTATGAGAGCCTTCCTAAGATTGTAGTTCCTGAAATTCACTCTCAGACTAGCTCACACTCAGCCTCCAGCAATTCAACAAAATTACTACTTGATTTCCAAAATTACCAGCAGCTTCTACTCCAGATAAGAAGACTTAAGCTGTGGCCCTTTATATTCACCTATCTCTCCAGATTTTAGGGTAGTGATCTGCCACCCTGTGCAAATGCAACTTCATTTCTCTGCTAGGTCTCAGGAAAGTCATTAATATACAGTTTATTTCATTGTTTCTTATAAAAACAGAAGTTGTGACTTCAATCCAAATGGTTTTTAGAGCTGACACTGAAAGTCTAAAAATTTTCTTATTTTAATTAGAAAAATATTTTAAATAAGATTGGCAGGATGTGACCTGCTATACAGCACAGAAAACTTTACCTAATATTCTGTGATAATCTATGTGGGAAAAGAATCTGAAAGAGAATAGATGTGTGTATATGTATAACTGAATCACTTTGTTGTACAGCAGAAATTATCACAACCTTGTAAATTAACTATAGTTCAATAATACTTTTTAAAGAAGATGGGCAGGATATAGTCATTGTTAAAGCTGGATGATAGATTTATAGGGGTTCTTGATAAAATTCTCTACTTTTATGGAGTTCTCATCATGGCTCAGCCGAAACAAATCTAGCTAGTATCCATGAGGACGCAGGTTTGATCCCTGGCCTCGCTCAGTGGGTTAAGGATCTGGCATTGCCATGTGCTGTGGTGTACGCACACATGGCTTGGATCTGGGGTTGCTGTGGCTATGGCAGAGGCTGGCAGCTACAGCTTCGATTCAACCCCTAGCCTAGGAACTTCCTTTTAGGTAATGTACCTTTTAGGGTGGGTGCAGCCCTAAAAATACAAAAAACAAAAAACCTCTACTTTTAGATATACTCAAAGATTTCCATAACAAAAAAAATATTTTTAATAAAAATTATTGTTCAGTATCTGAAACAGGGTAGCTTTAATTAACAGGCACAAAGGAGAAAAAAACAGTCATAGTCAAAAGTATTTATTAAATATCTAATATGTTCCAAGGACTGTGCTAAGATAATTAGGATACAAGGAAGAAGACTTATTTCCTGTCCTCATGGAGCTGATTGCTTTTTGGGAATGGCTGGAATTAGTAACTATAAATTCGTTTTTTTGTTGACATACAGTTGATTTATATTGTTGTGTTAGTTTCCACTATATAGAAAAATGGTTCAGATATCCATACATATACATTCTTTTTATATTCTTTTCCATTATGGTTTATCACAGGATATTGACTCTATCTTCCTGTGCTATACAATAGGATTTTGTTGTTGATCCATTCTGTAAATAATTTGCACCTGCTAACCCCAAACTTCTAATCCATCCCTCTCCCATCCCTCTTCTCTCCTGGAAACCACAAGTCCATTCTCTGTGTCTGTAGTAATTATGAGTTAATTGTTATGCTAGGTTCCACAAAGCAGTTTTTTAATGGTGCTGTAGAAGCCAATAACAGAGAACAGAGAATCTAACCTGGTCTGGAAGGTAAGAGGAGGTCATCTCAAAGACCATCTGAAGAGATGTTGCAGGAGGAATTCCCATGCTGTGCATACCTTCTGGAGACCCAGCAGCCTGGATGGAAGATATAACCTGAAGTTGGTCAGACTGGACCCAAGAGCTGGCCTCCAAGGATTGAACATAATAACGATAATGTTAAAGGTAAAAAGAGTCAGAATATTTCAGAGGAAAACAACATTTCCCTAGGATGGAATCCCAGGTAACCTCCTGGAACTTCTGACTACCTGAATCTACATTGGATGACCAAGTGAGATTTTCACAACTCATTCTTACTTCCTGTATTAACTGTTTAATGAACCCTCCTTCCTTACCCATTCAAATTCTCTCTGCAGACCACTAAACTCTAGATTAACCTGTAGACTTTTTCCTGGAGTGATCCTACAGAGGAAAGATTGAGACTTCATGTTGGACAGAGATAAGGACATCAGAGCTAGGCAATGAGATAAGAAAAAAATTGAAGTTTTGGAGTTCTGCACTCATATATACCATACAAATGCAATTTACATGTTTCTTGTGTGTAACATTTTTCCCATCAAAAACAAAACTCATGCCACTTATCCGCTCTAATGTAGACTATTGCTAATTAAACAATTATGTCTATAGTAACATCTATCAATTTATTATATAGCTAATGGTATATATATAATATATATATAATTTATGGTATTAATTATTAAAATATAGATTGATATCAACATTTAGAGCACCATCTAAACTTCCCAAATTATTATTATCAATTTATGATTTTTCAAATAACAGCAATTAATTATCATTACTATGGTTAAATGATAATGATTTGCAACATAGTATCATATGTTTGTTCTAAATAATTAGAGAAGTGCTAATCTACTATGGTGAAGATAATAACACTAATAATGGAAGAGTAATGATTGCTAATCACTTCGTACTATTGGTATTAAAATGTCCAAATTATCAAAAATCAGGTGAAATGAAACCTAGTGAAGGCATATGGTAAAATAAGTAATTCATATTCAGCAACTGTTTCAAATCAGGATTCTAAGCCAGTGGTTTGCTACATTGGCTGCCCATTAGGAAAGAATGGGCACCTTTTTAAAAAAAATGATGACCAGGCCTCACCCCAGCCCTCCTCCTACCCACCCTCAACCCAGAGATACTCTGATTTAATCAGACCAGGTGCAGCCAAATTTTTTTTCCAAGTTCCCCAAGGACTCTAACATGCCAGAGTTGAGAACCACAGCTCTAGATGTTTGATTTTTATGCCTGAGAATAAAGATATATTTCCTCCTAGGGGCAAAATGGAATTCAGAAACCCACTTGCCCAGCCTCTGTCAATCAATGTTGTGTATAGAAGAGGAATGAGTTGTTAGTTTTAGTTGTCAGGGAATTTTCTTCATGGAAAAGAAATACATTAAAATACCAAATTACAGTATTTACATATTTCATGTTTTTTTCCAACTACGTTCCCATAGCAACTAAATCCATTTGCTCCCTACTTTCTTCTGAGTTATTTTCCACTGAGAGCCATGCTTTATTAGTGAGACAAACAGTTTGCCCTCTGAAATGACTGTTGTGCTGTTTACTATTTCTTTGCCAAGGAACTCAACTCTAGTTGGCATCTTCCACCCACCTATGCTACCCGAATTTGATAAAGTCAGCTGCACTGGCCTGGGCAGAGGTCGTGTCCCTGAGCACTTTCCTCAACCTGGAGCAGTCACTGGGTTTTTTCCAGCGGGTGAGTCAAAAAAAGTCAAGTGGGGAGGGAAGCTTCCCTTGGGGAACCTGGGACTCAGAAAGGACGCAAGGAAGAAGACCCATCCATTCCCAAACAGTGACCAATTCACCTAAATTAGCAGTGGGCAGAAGGTAACCCAGCTCCCTGGGAGCTCAGTAGGCTTGGTCAGGCAGGGTCACTGGTACACAGGCATCACGGCTTTGGAGATGGACACCCACTAGCAAGCAGAGAGAAAGTGAGTCCTCCTCCAGCCATGAAAAGATCACTGAATCCACAGAGAGAAGGCCCCAAAGAGGTGCCCAACACTGTGATTTCTTTGTGATGTCACCCAGACGACTTGGCAGACTGCAGGGCCTGTTTGTTTGTTTGAAACTATGACATTTCACTTGCCAATGGGCTTTCACTTTGCAAGGGCACAAGGATGCCAAAAAAGACTGCAGGAGGGAGGCACCAGGCCCAGTACTTCAGCGCAGCTCTCCTCGCTGACACTAACGCCTGAGGCCAGAATGGACCTGGGCGGCCAGCTGCAGGGGAGAGATGAGGGGCAGGAGAAATGGGGCAATGCCCTGAGATCACTTCTCATTTGCTGACTCAGAAGCTTCTCTCTGTGCAGCAGCACTAATGGAGAGGACTTGTTTCCTCCTCCCTCCCAGGCTCCAAATAAAAGCCAGAGTTGTGGTGTAACTGCCCCCCAGTGGCAGGGTGGGGGGTGGGGAGGGGTAGTTTTCTGGTAAGCCACACAGTTTCAGGCAGCAGCAACAGAAATCACCCTCAGCCAGAGGTTCCTCCCACTGGCAGGATCCAGGGGCCACTTATGTATGGCCGTGGGTTACAGTGCTTACTGCCAGGTTCCAGGGGTCCCAGGATGGTCCTTCAGGACTCTTTTCATCAACATCATTTATTCAAGAACAGCCCACTGTGTCAGTGAGGGTCCCAGCAAGAAACAGATGGCACTCCCAAGTTAGTTAATTTGGGAGAGTTTATTTAAGGGACTATTTACAAAGATTTGGACTGGGATACCCATAACATAACACGAGGTGGTGGGTTACCTCAGAGCTAGTAAGATCAGGGCACTGCCACCAAGTGTGGCCCAAACAGCAGAATCCAGAGTCAAAGCCACGTGGAACTGACAGACAGCGGAGGCTTTCAGTGGAGGAAGGCTACCAGAATGACACTAGCACCCAGGGGGAGAGCCAAGGGAATGCATAGGCTTATTCTCCTCTCTCCCTTCCACCTGGCTCCAGATCTTCACTGCCAAACCTAACCGGAAGTTGGTAGCAAGGCAGCTCTTTGATCCAGTCCACACAGATCATCCTCCTGAGGAACAAAACAAGGTGAAGTTGGGGAAAGGGTCCAGGAGGGCAGATAAAGACATCAAGCACCCTCTCCAATGCCCTGGAGCTGCCATGGTGCCCAGTTACAGAGCTAGATTGGTTCCACCATTGCTAGAGCCTCTCAGATCCCCAGCATATCCCAAAACAGTGTCCAGGGGGTGGAAAAGAAACACTGAGAGTTTGCAATATGTTCAACCACGAAGAAGGCAGGCGGATGCCTGATTTACACAAGGACATAGAGGTGATACTGAGAACACAGACTCAGCACCCTAGCTATTCAGGGGTACACCCCAGACGAGTCACACTTCTGCTCTGTTCACGTTTCATGCTTTTCCTGCCCAAGAGGAAATCACGAAGACCCTGACATGCCCACTTCACATGGAACACTTGCCTGGTTACTTATTTAGAAAGAGAAATGTAAAGAGAAGCCCTGTTATTCTGAAGTTTGGTGTCATTTGCAGCATTAAATATAGACAGGCTTTTAGAGTCTGACAAGATGATACCTGATTATTGAAACTCCAGTGCCTAAGGAAAATCTGCAGGATTAGCAGTGCACATTCTGGAGGAGATGTTTGAAATTAAATGTACAGAGGATATGGAAGTAGCAAAAAGTGCTCTTCTGCTATCTTTGAGTGGAGGGAAGGGGAGCAATAATGGTAATAGCATCCATCCTACCTGATTCCTGAGATCTGCCCAACATTGTCTTTTGGCTTCTGCTTAAATTATAAGAAACCTAGAGACTAAATGCTATGCATGGCTCAAAAAAAGATGGTTTGACCAAATGTTAATGGTGATGGTGGGAAACAGCACAGCTTTTTTTTTAATTCAAGGTCATGTGAAATATTGATGGTGCATTCTCTACTAGAATTTATTCATAAAAATTCAAAATGTCCTGGATTTCAAAACCAAACCAAAAATTTACCAATCTGGTCAGAAGCAAACATGGGATGGAAATCAGATTCTAATTAATTTGGACTCTCCATGCTTTGCACTATGTTTATTCAGTATATTCAATTTTTCCTAACAATTTGCCAATCAGGCACCCCATGCACTGCTCCCTGGCCTAAGTGTCATTCTTCTTGGTAGTCCACAGCTGTGGTGACCATATTTTCCCAAATAAATATTAAAATTTACCACCTTGACACATGCTAACCTGAAAAACATACGGTCACCATGGCTATGATACACACAGAGGCACACTACGAGTAACAACATCCACAATAATGGCAAAAATAGCCTCTCAAAAGCCTCTCTTTAACCCATGAACCTGTTCTCCAAGAAACTTGATTCCTGTGATTAGCGTGGTTCAGCGTAAGTTCAGACAAATGGAGGCATTTGTCACTTCCCATGCACTTTCATCCCTTTGCCTCCTCAAATCCAACAACCACCCCTCTCCTGCCCCAAAACAACAGAGCACATGCACTGAACACAAATCAATTCCCTCCACTCTGCTCTCAAGCCATGGAATTTCTTTCTGCCGAGGTCTTTCTATACAAGCAACAGAGTTATTTTCAGGGTGGTAAACCTCTGTGCCCAGACAGCTGAGATCACGACTGTTCAGACAGGCCCCTTGGTCTTCCGTCTTTACTCTCTTTTCCACTATGACTGATGTTCACGTCTCCATAGCTATGATCTCCTTCCAAGAGTCAGATTAGAAACAGGAGGCACTTGGAGAACTACATGTCCTGTGTGGCTGCAGAATAGGTTCTGGGGAGGACAAAGAAGAGTGGACCCGATGGAGAGGGGGAAACTGATCATCCTCCACTCACTGGGGTGGGAGTTGGATACAAGCCCAAGGAGTTTTGCCATTTTTTCCATAGGTAATGGGGAGCTGTCACAAGTTTCCCAAGCAGGGGTGTGAATTAATCAAAGATAACTTTGATGGCAATGAGAAGGATGAAATTGAAGGGAGGGGGAGAGAAGACTGTCCCCTACAGAGGACAAGAGCTCAGCTCCAGCAGTGTCAGTAGAGAAGAAGATAAAATTAGAGACTATCAAGAAAGAATATTTCTCAGCATAGTCAAATACTGTAGAAAAGTTAAAGAAAATATAACATTTTTTGAATATAGCTCTTTGACCTTGTGGTTGGTGTTAAGAAACCTTAAAGGACAAAAACAAAAAAGGACCCTTTTCTCAGAAAACTTTCACTCTAATTGAAGAACCCAAAATGTCATTGAAAAGTTAAAGTATCTAGATAGAACACAATTTGGTGTCTGTGAAATATCTGCTAAATGGCGACGAAGATATTCTTCCATTTTTTTTTTCCTTCCCACCTCTTCACACGTCCTTTCTTTCTACAGACCTGCTTTTTCCCAGATGACAAAAGGCTGCCACAAAAATCAATATTTGAGTTTATAAGCCCCCTTAACTTAAAGATATTTTTCTTTCTTTGGGTTAGTTTGGACCTCACTTACCATGTTAAGGGTTGGGTTTTATTGTAGTCTATTTTAAAGGTCATTCCACTGGGAAAAAAAGAAGATGGACTGGAGGCAGAAAAGAAAGTTAAGAGATTGCTGTATCCTTTTTCTGGTTATTTTTAGATGATATTCTATCTTCCAGGTGCCAGAAGATGAAGGTAAAATCTAACTCCACTGGAACAAAAACACAAATTTGCAACTACAAACCAAATCTTTTCCCAAAATCTCTAGGCTTAGGACTATGTGGTCAACTGAATTCTTGGAAGACATAGTTCCTCAAAGGTGATCGCAGGCTGATCCAAAAGGAGCTAATAAAGCTGTTGCTTAAATTATTTGTAATTAAGCACAAAATACAAAGGTGCTCAAGGTATCATATTAAACTATGAGATTGAGACTTCAAAGCACACAGGAACAACCAAAAAAGAAATAAATCTGTTTTTCTATTATAAAGCAACTCTCAAATATCATAAAATCCTCTCATAGTCTGTTTTCCACCGTGAGCCCCATTTCACTAAAATACCGCCCCCACCACCTCCAGCCACCTTTGTGGAAATGTTTTATATGTCAACAAAGGTGCAAACAGTAACCAGAGTAGACAAAGGGAAATTTAGTTCAGACTTACAGGTTTATATATAGAGTGGCCAGACATTCTCTTTCTTATTCTGCCCTTTGCACTTGCATTCTCTAGATCATGTGTCTAAATGCTATGCTGCAGGCTCAAATGCCTCTGAATACAATATATTACCTCCTGTTGAAACCACATTGTTCTCCCCTGGTTTTCTGGTAATTCCCACCCTCTATTACTACAGTAGTGTGGTGGGTTTTGCTTTCATTCCTCAGCTACATACACTAAATTCCATCCAGAGCCCTTATTCACCAGGCTCTTTTGGCATCTTGCCACGTGCGTCTGCATTCCTGTAAGGGTAACATCTTCATCCCTTTCCATTTCCCCTCTTTTCTATTTCCCATGGTTTTCTCTGTTTCTGTTCTTTGGCCAACCCTCCCTGCAGCTACATGTGTTTTCAAATCCTCCCTGTATTTTTAAATTACCCTGGTATTCTTAGCCTTTGGGCTTTCAGGACTTATTCAAACTCTCTCATCTTTCCTCTGCCGCCTTTCCAATTATTTCTGGGTCTCATTTTGCATGGTCTACCCATAGCTTCTTTTTAAGTAAAATTTACTTTCTAAACAGAGAGAGGCTATACCAGGATAGATGCTTTCTGAAACCTCTTCTTGAAGCACAGATTCAAAGTCTTCAAGATGAGTACTCCACCCATCCTTGTACTTCCAGTCTAGAGTTCTAGGAGCTCCCCTTGTCCTTCATGATAAAGACCACATGCCTCTATTACAAAATGTTCCCAGAATTGGGAAACTTATGCTAAGAGTAAGACTGTACCAATGGCAAGTTACTAGCATCTCTTCCTTGGCATCCTATGCTGCTTGCCTTCTCCATAATCTCATCCTCCTTCCCAAAAGAACTTTCTGAACCTTGCACCAGGCGCATATATACACCACACAGCCTCTCTGAAGAGCCTATTAATGAAAATTAACCAGCAATTATCCTACAATCCACAGGGCCCTTGCTGTTTTCTGATTGGTCCTGATGATCACTAGTCAGATATGTGAGTTCAGTTATTTAGGATTCATCTTCCTTCTCTCCTTTGTGAGCTAATGTGTCTTGATGAAAGCCCTCATTCAGTAGGGACAGTCTTGGCCTCTCTGTGAGCACAGTATAAAATGATATTGAGCTCCCATTTAGTTTTAGCTCAAAATCAGTTTTCTATGCCATGAAAAAAAATCGGACTCATGGATCATTCTGCTTTGCTTATAATAACAATGTTGTGGCCATATTCTAAGATATTTCTATCACAAAAAAAAGGACTATAGCATAAGTACATTCATAAGATGCCATTTTGAACCCATGCATTAAGTTGTCTTACTCTCTACATTCCCACTGCAATGGACAAAGAAAATTAAAATGAGTGTGAGGACATTTAGTGAATTCTGGAAAACAGGGGAAGTTGTGACTAATACTTGTCAAAAATTGTTGTGACTTCTTTTACTAGGAAAATATAAAATAACTAACTTGACTCAAGAGGAAGTAAGAAATATAAATAAGATCAAAAATACTAAAGATACCATCAAAGAATTGTCAAATTATAAAGGACTTTTAGCCTGGGAGGTTTTATAAACCTCCAAGGAGCAAGAAATTCTAATTCTATTTAATCTGTTAAAGAGACTAGAAAAAAAATCAAAATTTTCCAATTCAGTTTTAAAAACCATCTAGCATAACCTGGTACCAGAAACCTGGCAAATATTGCACAGAAATCTACAGACTAACAGCACTTAGTAATGTTCATGCAAATATATTGAGAAATATTAGCAAATCACATCAGTATTGTATTTTAAAAACAATAAGCCATTAAAGATGACTCCAGATTCTTTACTCTTCCTCTCATTTGGAGATGGAGACTAATTCCTTTCCATCTGAATCTGAATGAAACTTACCAACATGCTTGACAAAAAATCCAGCAGAAGTGACACTCTGAAACTTCTGTGGTTAGGTCATCAAGAATTTGTCAGTTTCTATGTCAGAAATCATTTGCTTTTGCAAGCTAGATAAGATTTAAGAAGTGTGACAACTCAAAAGTCACTGTGTCTTGAGAAGTTCTAGTGAGAAGGAAAGTTACTATATAATAACAGCCCACGTGGAACAAGAGAAAGAGGCCAAGGGGAACCCAAAAAGCTAACGCGTAAATGAAAAATCTATCTAGGAAGTGAATCCTTTGGCTCCAACTGTCCCAGCTGATTCCATGAGGATCAGAGATGGACCATTCAACCGAGCCCTTCCTCATTTCCTGATCCGTAAGACTGTGAGCAAAGTGAAGTTTTTGAGGCAGATTGTTTTGAAGCAATAAGACACCCAGGACAATAACCAAATAAGAGATCATTCCAGGAATATAAGGTTTTTCAACATGAGTAAATCATTCATATCAATAGATCAAAGAAGGAAGTTCCCACTGTGGCTCAGCAGTAACCACCCCATGAGGAGGTAGGTTCAATCCCTGTCCTCACTCAGTGGATTATGGATCCAGCATTGCCGTGAGCTGTGGTGTAGGTTGCAGACTCGGCTCAGATCTGGCATTGCTATGGCTGTGGTGTAGGGCAGCAGCTACAGCTCTGATTCAACCCCTCACCTGGGAACTTCCATATGCCATGGGTGTAGCCCTAAAAAGACAAAATAAATAAGTCAAAGAAGAAAAATTATAAGATCATGTAAAATGTGCTAAAATGATATCTGAAAAAATCAAAATATACTCTTAATTTTTTAAAAGAAGTCAGTAGAACATGAATATGTTAAGAATTGCTTAATGTAAGAGCTCCCTTGGTGGTGCAGCAGGTTAAGGATCCAGCATCGTCACTGCTGTGACTTGGGCTGCTGCTGTGGCACAGGTTCAATCCCTGGCCCAGGAACTTCCATATGCCATGGGCATAGCCCGAAAACAAAAAAGATTTCTTAGGCAGCTTAAAAAAGAGAAGTTCTCAATCTAATTACTAAATTTATATCTAAAGATATAAGAGTAAAACCATTCCATTAGAATGAGAAACAAGACAGGCATACACCTGTTATTTAACATCATTCTAGAAGTGCTTGGCAATTAAAATGGATACAAAAACAACATGGAAGTATAACTATTGAAAAAGAGGAGGTGAAAACATAATAATTTTTGGTGATTTGATTATCCCACTGAAAGACCTGGGAAAACAACTAGAAAACATCTAAAACTACTCCGTTTGGTAAAATAATGGAAGAAAACCACTCACAATAGGAGTAAAAGGTAATCGTAATGCTGAGGACTTAGGAATCAAGCAATATCAGGAGCCATATGAAGAAAACTATAAAACTTTTACTGAAAGAAAAGTTTACTAAAAGAAAACTTGGATAAATTTAAAGATATGCTGTGTTTCCAGATAAAATTACCCAACATTGTAGAGATTTCCACCAAATTTATCTGTAACTCAATGTAATTGCATTTAAAATCTGATAGGACATTTTTAAGTTGATAAAAGTATCATAAACCTAAAAGATAAACATGTAAGAAAACTCAGAATACATTTAGCAATATGGAACAGGTTGATTACAGTAAATCATGCAAGGCAGCACTTTGCACTTTGAAATGTTTGTATGTCTACAAGGTTATTGACACAGAAAGATGATCAGAAAATATTATGTTGAAAAAAATGGCAATATATTTAGTTTGAGCCCATTTGGATAAACTAAAGAAATAAGTAGAAAAATGAAGTATTTGTATGGCAAAATATCAATAGTTATTACTATCTCTAAGATATTATAGGTTTTTTTAATTTTTAAAAATTTTGTTTATATGACTTTTCTGATTTTTCTCCAATGAACATATTTTTGTGGCTTAAACCAAAAAATGTAGGCATGTTTCTTAAATATACCCACTGTCAACACTACATTCTTGAGTTTATCTAAGCCTTTGCTTGACTCTCATTGTATTCTGACCTAACTGCTTCTTGGAATAATGAATCATGATTTTACTATAAATGCGTAAAGCTGCACTTTCTTTTGTCTTCAAACTACCTTCAGTATATGTTCCTTACTCTTATTTTTCCGAGTTGTTACTCACCTGATTCATTCCCTTCGTGACACTGTAAATTTTTTATCACATCCCACTCCACCTTCATCTTTCCAGATTGAGAGCATTAAGTAGTCAGCCCATCCTCATAAAGAAGCACTCATTTGCTCCATCTCTGTTTTTACAGCATCATTAAAATGACCACATGGCCAGAACTGAGCAGTATATTCCCAATTTATTTTTCCCTTACTTCCACTGTATAAGAATTATTCCCCCAAATGTAAAATATCATCTTCAATGTAATTTATAAGAATATTTATTGAGCCAAATATGTGTATGGATTACTTCTGCACTAGCCACTGGGAAAACAAAATCTCTCCTTAGGTCAATTTCAGTGACAGCATTTATAATACTATAGCTTCTTACCCCCCAAATAGACATAGATTTGTCTAGACTGCACAGATGGATCTATATCCAAATTCACAAAGAAAGTCTTCTGTGAATCAATAAGTGCTATCCCAGTGTCATTTTTCTTGCTGTCAAAATGCCATGGTAAAGGAAAAAAGGTCCCAACTCAGCCTGTGTAAATTGTTAGTTTTTAGGCTCTTCTCAAATTACTCTGTGTTGCGTGGGGGCGGAGGGTACACTGCTCAGGCACATTGACACAGAATGTCTGAAATGCAGAGCCACCAGGAAGAGATGGAAAATCTCCTGCTTGGATGTGGATAAAAGAGCCTGCGAGCGCGGCGGAAAGAGGGCCAGACCAGGTGGTGGGCACAGACTGGAGGGCTGAGGAAAGGAGTTAAAGGACACAGCTTAGCTGCTAATCAAGCAGGCATATAAATGTAACAGCTCCTGTGTGGAGAGGAGTGCTAGCTGGTGGGACAGCTGTTAGCCACTTTGATTATCAGCAGGAGACCATTCGAACAGACCAGTGACAAGTTTGCAATTCCACATGCACCATTTAATGTCACAGGGGAGGAGGATCTTGATATCTCACTTTGCCGTCATTCCTTCTAACCCAAACTTCCATAGCCTCCCAATACAGTTCCATTCCTCTTCACTGAATCTTACACATGGGCATCAGAGTGATACGTTTAAACAAAGTTCCTAAGTTATCACCTTTATGGTTTATAAACCACTCCCCCCCCAAAAAAAAAAATATCTCCTGGTCCCTTCTGCAAGCCTTTTAGGATAGAGCAAAAATCCCATCACGGGACATATGAAGTCCTTCCAAACCAGGCTCAGCGTCCCGCACCGGAGACTCGCGTTTTCCCAACTCCTAAGTTTTCCCCTCCTAAGTTTTCCCCTCGCCCTTGCTCAGAGTCTTAGGCTTCCCACTTCTGCTTGTCCACCCACCCTTCTTTAAGATCCTCTCCTGGCAACCCCAACTGGGAACCAAATAATGAATTTTTTTTCACTTTTCCCTTTCTATTCTCAAAATTTCTTTGCGAATAAATCCCCCCATACAATAATAAAACAACAAGCACTTATGAAGCATTGAACCAAGAGAAAAGAGATTTATTATAACTCGAGAAACCCAGGGCAAGATATATAATCAGGCTTCCAGAGGAACTGGAAAGTGATCTGAAATTAAGGAAGATTGTACTCATCTTTCTCTCTCTCTCTCTCATTCGGCAATGCCTCTTCCTGGTTGCTGGCTACTACAATGGAGAGAGCTGTGAAGATTTTCTTTCCTGCACTCATCAATCACTCTATAAAACTGTATGATTCCATTTCTATTCCAGAATGTTGAGTGAATATTATTTCTGGGTGCTGATCATTATGTCCAAAGATAATTTTCAGAAAAAGAACAGAAGTAGATTATCTGTACTAGATAAGCATACCGTATTTCATCAAATCTAAGACTCTACTGATTGTGAGACACACTTCCATTTTTTCTGTTTTGTTTTATGGCTGTACCTGCAGCCTATGGAAGTTCCAGGGCCAGGAACTGAACCCGAGCTTCAGCTGTGGCAACGCCAGATCCTTAACCCACTACGCCAGGCCAGGGATCAAACCTGTGCCTCCACGGTGACCCAAGCCTCTGCAGTCAGATTCTTAACCCACTACACCACAGCAGGAACTCCCACAACTCCATTTTATGTATCATCCAGAAAGAAAAAAATCTTTGTTAAGAAGCTATCAACTGTAAGACATGCTAATTTTTAGAGATGCTAACACATAAAACAATGGTTCCTGATGAAATAGTATATGTAGACAATAAAGTATAAACTCCTCTTGTGTAGCACCTAAGATCTCAAAAATGGAGGTTGTTTACAGCATCTTCTAGGGAGTCAGCCAAAAATTACCAGCTAACTACTACTTAGACCCCAAATGGAGGAGCCAGCAGCTGGGGATCATACCACCAACTGTCAGAAGCTCATCTCAAAGATGTCATCAGTGAAAGTAAGTCAGTAATTAAAGGCCTGTTGGGTCAGGTCATGTACCCAGATAAGACCTGCAAAGAGCTTGTCACAGGTTTCTAACCTTGGAGCAGAAGAAATACTGCTCCAGTGTCTTCTTGATCTCTGAAGCAACGCCACTCAGGAGTCCAGATGTTCAGGCAAAGGGTGACCCTACATTTCACCACCAAGGTAGACATTGCCCTCTATTTTCCTCCCCTGGGATGACCAACATGGTGGATCAGAACAATGATGACTATTGCCCATCCCAGCCTCTGCTGGCTGCTTCCAACACAGCCCAAAAATAGGATGTCAAAGCCAGCTGTCTAACTGAGGACCAGGAGGACAGCTACAGAACTCTTCACTGAGCCCAACTGCCTCCTTAAAATGGTTTTATTCGCTCTCAATATTGCTTCAAGGATCCATCCATGTTGCTGCATGTAGCTGTGGTTCATTCTTATTCCCTCCTGCATACTATTCTGCCACATGAATGCACCACAATACATTCACCTATTGTCCCATAAATGGCCATTTGATTTATTTCCTTTTTTTTTTTTTTTTGTTATGAAGGAAAGTTCTATAAGCCATTATACCTGTCTGCTGGAGTACACGTGCAAATATTTCTCTAGAATATATATGTAGATGTGGAATTGCAGGGGTAAACTACATTCATATTCAGCCTCACACGATAACACCAGGATGTTCCAATTTCTATTCCCATAGGCGATATATGAGTTCCCATTACTTCAGACTTTACCAGCAACTTGAAATTGTCAGACTTCTTAATTTTTCCCCATCTAGTATAATGAAGGAAATAACATACAGTTTATCATCACTTTATAAAGCTTAAAAATAAACAATACTGAATAATAAATTGTATAGTTATATATATGTATATATATTTATGGTACATATATATTACTTATATATTTATAGATGCACTTTATATGTAAATATATATTGTGTTAGGCACAAAATCAGGATTTTAATTACATATAAAAAGAGCCAAGAGAACTGGAATTATTATATTTATATAATATATACAATGTACATATACTAAACATACAGTATATGTATTTTTACTATTCAAATAACACAGAGTAAAATAGTATTTTTGCTTTATCCTCTGTTCCCACAGCACCGAAACAATGGCTGCAAATACCTTTGAAATTATATTTTGTTTGTTCATTTTTTAGGGCCACATTCATGATATATGGAGGTTCCATATGGTTGTATCAGAGCCTTAGCTACTGCCCTACACCATAGCAATGCCAGATCTAAGCTGCATCTGTGACCTACACTGCAGCTTATGTTAACACCAGATCCTTAATACACTAAGTGAGGCCAGGGGTAAAACCTGTGTCTTCATGGATACTAGTTGGGTTCCTAACCCTCTGAACCACCATAACAGAAACTCCTGAAATTATATTCTTATATCTGCATCAGAAGGAAAAAAAAGTTCTTCCCTTCTAGCTCCAGATAGACAGAATCTCAGAGGAGGACTCTAATTGGTCAGGTTAGATCATGTGTTCACCCCTGAGCCAATCACTGTGTGGCCAGTAGTGTGACAGTGATTGGTCTATCTGTGTCCACCTGTGTGGCCTTAGGGATAGAATCTGTTGCCATGAAGTGTGGAGTGACGTGGAGCGGTATGAAATGGCAAAGCATGATGTAAACCTAATGTATTAATATCAACTTCTAAAGACTACATAAATAATAGGGATTCAAACCCATATCTGCATGACTCTGGGGCCTGGACCTTAACCATTTCAATTCTAGCTTTTGCTGGATTAAAGTGTTGTGCGTTCTTCTCTAGTATCATGCCAGGATTTTCTTATGGGCTGAGACCCTGTGTGATTTATCTTTGTCCCTCCAGCTCCTAGAAACACTACCTGGTACTTTTTAGATGTTCTATGGAATTCATTAAACCTCCAAACTACAGATTGCTTATTTGAACATATTCTTATATCAACCTGGATGTGACCATTTCTGAGACCAGCTGTGTGGATCTTGTGCTCAGAAGAGAACAGATGGGGATTTGAAGAGTGGGTGGAGGTGGAACATTTTAATTTCAAGAACACTTTAGCACCACAAAAATCAAAAGGGAAATAGAAATACTAGAAATGTTATACTCAAAGCAAAGTTGCCTGATGATCAAAAGTGAGCATAATAAGAGTAGCAAGGAGTAGCTAGTGTGTATTTTTCTTACTGAGAAAATGATGACTGTCTAGATTTGTTATTCCCATTACATCTTTTTGATAAACTCTGGGAAGAGAGGTGGGTTTGGGAGGGGCCAACAGAGACCTTTCCTATGACTGTACTATTATAACCAATATAACAAAAATGTGTTCATGAGATTACTTGCAAGTTTAAAAATAAATAATCACTGTCCAAATGCATGGTTTAAGTCTCTTGGCAATAATTACCCGTTTTCTGTCTCTTTCCACTTTTTCCAACTATGATGTGAAGGTATTGTTTGAGGAATGATATTTATCTTCTTTTCATTTGGGTCATTTTGGTTTTCACCTTTTTTTCTTCCATATAAATATGTCTTTTCCTGGTACTTGTCTTTTATGTTCCTTTGTGAAGTCTAAAATAAACAAAAAATCATTTCTTGGTTAAGTATAATCTTCTTATTTCTCACTGTTCATTTTGTCTCACTTCGGAATGTTTCTAGTCTCCTCTGAACTTTGGATCTACATATTTAAACTTTTATTTTCATTTCAGTCTTTCAATCCTTTTGTTCTCCTTTCTTTGTTTCACACACAAAAAAAGTAGATTTCATTTTAAATGACTAACCATTGTATTGCTTCCCTGGCTTTCATAGCCATTAAGTTGAATATAGTCTATTAATTTAGAGTTGTGTTATGCTGTCTTGGATTAGGCTGCTTCTAATTTTGCTGAGAGATCTCTATGAGGCTGCAATTAATTTATTTTTAAAACTTTTCTTTCTTTCCCTCTGTCCTCTTTTCTGTATTATCCAATCAGATACCCACCAGAGCATTATACCCTGATCCAAATTGCGCCCCATTCCAAGTTTCAACTTTTTCTTTTTTCCTTTGCTATTAAACTCATTTTGTTTCTAATTACAATCCAGCTATCCACAGGCTTGCTTCACCAGAGGCTATAATACTGGTGTTTATTCAGGTGATTTTAAAGTGAGTATTATCCTGCAGTTACTAGGAAAAAGGAGAGGGGTGGGGAAGAGAGAAATTGAAAATAATAATTGTTTCAGTCTTGAAACTAAATATTCCCTATTGGCTGTGTACACTGCTGGGATTTTTCTGGGCCCTTATTTACTCTTTCCATGGCTTTGCCTGTATTGACTTGTGCAGAGAGCAGACTCAGAACAGGAGTAGAAGAACTAAGGATCCTGACTCAAGGCTCCTGGCCCCTTGCCCTGATCCCTTTCCCTTACCTCTTACTTAGAAAACAACAAATCCAAATCTATCCTTGTCCTTTGAGCAAAAGAAAGAATTTCCCTTTTGCTCTCTTCTTCTCCAGTCCAGCTGATGTCATCAAAAAGGAGTATGGTCTAGCTGCGCTCTGGAAATTTTTCCCAGGTGGCATTAGAACTATGCTACAGGTGCAAGCAGGTGCATTAGAGCCATGCTACAGGTGGTATTAGAGCCAGATTCACCTCATGGAAAGTTGTTGAGACAATATGTTTGGTGGAATTCATTAACTCTCCAAACTACAGTTTGCTTAGTTGAACATATTCTTGTATTAACATGGATGTTAATATAAGGTGGATGGATGAGACCAGCTGTGTGGGTCTGGTGCTCACAAGAGAACAGATGAGGAAGAAAGCACATCCTGTGGAATTTTAGGGGGCTAGGTGCTGGAGCACAGTCACAAACACACACACATACACACACTCCTCTGCCGCCATGGTCCTTTTCTGGGCTGCACACCAGGTATGAGATTCGCATGACTACAACCATGGGCAAAATGACTCTACCTGCCAAAATGAGATCTGTGGCTTCAGTTCTAGAGAACTGAAGCATTACACTGCTAATTACAATGCAGTACAATGCAATCTTGGCTTCAGGTATCAGACTAATAGCAAATTTGAGATTAAAATCGCCAACAAGCTGTTTTCCCACACACATTGTAGATAGTTATGAAGGCCTGTGGGAAAACAAAAAAACTTGACATCACAGAGAAGGTGGGTCCAGACTCATGACCTCTGGCTCAGTGGCCCTGGTACACAAGCAGAGTCCATGTGCCTATGTCATTGGCCATCAGACTTCAGCAGAGGTTGAAATTGGTTGTTGCACCCAAAGTCTGTCCCCTAGTCACAAGAGTTTCCACAGTTACCCCCACCATGATTCACTGACCCAAGTCTGGAAATCCTAGAGGCAGGACAGAGCCTCACAGGAAAGCCTGAACATGTCCCTAAGTCTTTTCCAGGCCAAAGCTAGTGCTTCCTATTGGTTAGAGAAGACACCAATGAGCCCAAAGCTTGGCCATTATATGAGCCAGTTTCTCACAGGGGAATATTCTACTCCGTGGACAGAAACTAAACCTGTAAGCCTAGCCAGACATTTTGCAACTATGAACCTAATGAAGTTAGTTAATTTTCTATTCAATTTTCTACTGTGTTAAAAGGGAAACTGTCACTTTAAATTCTGTGTCAGAACATGTCTCTAAAGAAGTCAGTTGCTGGAGCAAAGTAGCCAGGGGCTATCAAGGAAGAACAAGACAGAAAAAGAGTTCTTCTGTAAAAGCAAAAAAGTTAAAACTAACACAATCCGAAAAATCTCCTGTGATTAGAGCAAGCCAGACACAGGTGTATTCAAGTCTCTCTCTTCTAGAGACACAAAGGAAAATTGATGGGCTTCGTGGGAGCTTCTAAATTCAGGGATGAAAAACAGAATTAAAGAAATATCAAAAGCAATTGCTAGAGGTGACACTAAAGATGGCAGAGAAGCTAAATCTCATCTCTTCTCACCAAAAAACATTTCCTTTGAAACAAGCTCAGAATATCCTTATACTAACAAAGGGAGTGGGATACATGAGAGAAACTACCAGTGAGTTTAGACCAAGATAAGGTAGGGCTATTTAAGAAGAGAAAATTACCTCATTGACTGCAATGGGAGTGTAAATTAGTATATTTCTGGAAAGCAGTTAAGCAACATACTTATCAAAATCCTTCAAAATAAGTATTACCTTTGATTTAGTAACCTCAATTCCAGGCATCTAAACTAAGAAAATAATTTAAAAGGTGGAGAAATATAATGATGAATATTTAAACATCTAAATATATAATAGAACAATTCATACTATAGAAAATTATGCAATTATCTAAACTGCACCTTTAAGATTAGTCAGTGAGGAAGTTCCCTGATGGCTTAGCAGTTACGGATTTAGCATTGCCACCGCTGTGGTTCGAGTTTAATTCCTGGCCCACGAATTTCCAGGTGCTGTGGGTATGGCAACAAAAAAACAGATTAATCAATAACATGAGAACATGCCATGATATGTTAATTTTAAAATAGATAAAAATAACATAAATAGAATTTCCTTAGGTCTGTTTATATTTTTCGGAAGGAAATACAATATTACTAGTAGTTACTGCTCAGTTATAGAATTCATACTACAAAATTTTCCACACCCCCAAACCAGTATTTTTTTCTTTTTTATAGCTGCACCTGGGGCATATGTAAGTTCCCAGGGTAAGGGTCAAATTGGAGCTACAGCTAAGGCCTGCACCCCAGCCCCAGCAACACCAGATCAGAGCCACATCTGCAATCTACACAGCAGTTTACAGCAATGCCAGATCCTTAATCCACTGAGCAAGGTCAGGGACCGAACCTGCATCCTCACTGAGACAACATTTGGTCCTTAACCTGCTGAGCCACAACAGGAACTCCTAAACCAGTGTTACTTTTATGATCACCAATAAGTTAATTTTTAAAGAAAATTTTAAAGTCTATGCCATGGTGTTGAGGAGAGAAGGGACAGAATACAAAATCATATCAGAATAAAAAAAAGCCTGAAAGGAAAAATTTAAAAATATTATTTTGTTATTTTAGGATTATGGGTTGCTGTATAATTTTTTGCTTTCTATTTTTTGGTATTTTCCTATTTTTTCTTTAAAGAAAATGTATCTCTTTCATACTGGAAGTGATGGGTTTTTGGGTTTGTTTTTTTTTTTTTTCATTTTCTCCTTATAAATAATGAAACCACCTAAGAAATATATAAGGGATTTCTTTCTATTTGGTCTTTTATTGCAAGATGTAATGAGATTGTAAGGGACTTTTCACATTGCTCCTAAAACTGGCCACCAAACCCAAAGCAAGTGACAAAGAACCATAAAGATACCACAGGGAAGACCAAAAGCAAGGGGAGGGGCAGCCTCAGCTCCCCAGACCAAGCCCTCTCGCCTCTCTCCAGCTTATCCAGGCAGACAACTGTGGGATGCAGAAAACTCAAGGGAATCTTTGTAAACATGAGTCACCTGCCTTGTCTAATGGAAGAATACTACAGTCTGTGGTTGGGGAGGCCATGAAAATGCACCTCTCAGATTTCCTACTACAGAGACTGTAACCAACAGCCCCAGCTGCTGTGCACTGGAATCTACTATTGGGTTTGTCAACATCAGGTTTTCCATTGGCTGCTCCCAGACCAAAGACGGAGACAGTAGGGATACCAAGGCAGCCCCGTCCTGAGAGCTATGAAAGATCTTCCTTAGAACTGCACTCAAGTCTAAGACCTTCCTTCCTTTCTTCCCTTTCTCCTTTGCAGAGGTCAGACCAACATCAGCATCCTGAGGCTCTCCCAGCTTTCTCCAGCTTCTGACCCTTTCCTCTGACAAGCATTTACCCCAATAAATCCCTTACATATCTAATCCCATCTTGGCACCTGCTTCTCTGAGGCCCTGGATAACACAAGACACTCCTCCATCCATTCACCCACAAATAGCACCCAACAATAGAACCATACCAACCAGTGGGAGAGTAGACTATCCCATGGCTCCTCATTTTTTGCATTTCCCCCTCTCTTTGCAACTTCTCTTCTCCTAATGCTAATACATGTACTGAAGCACAGTCTGGTTGGTATGAGTTTCCCATGAGTCAAGTGAATACTGCAGCATAGGAATGGACTTAAAGGATGTTCTTGTACCTATCCAATAGATTTAAGCTACTCAGAGCTGATGTGTGATGAGGATTCAGAGTAAGAGCCCATGGGAAGCCTTTGGGAAGGCCCTTGGCAAGAAACTGGGAGCAACCTCTAGGATATCAGCAGTCCTTGGCCAAGAGCAGAGAACTGGAATCTCAGTCCTACAACCACACAGTTGTCCTTCCAGCAGCCTATATGGGCCTGAAAGTGGACTCTTCCAAGATAGTGCCCAGTTAGCTACGACTTGAGCACAAGACACTAACGAGAGAATGTAGTTGAGCCATGCCTGACTTCTGACCTACAGAAATTATGATATAATAAATGAGTGTTGTTTTAAGCCAATAAGTTTGTGATAATTTGTAACACAGCAATAGAAAACTGACACAGGGAAACTCAACAGCATATACTTGATAGCAATCACTGTAAAAAAGTAAACTGTTTTGTTTATGCCTCTACCAAGTTCAGAATGCTTAATAAATTAATTACTGGGAGTTCCGTCGTGGCTCAGTGGTAATGAACCCGACTGGTATCCATAAGGACGCAGGTTTGATCCCTGGCCTCATTCAGTGGGTTAAGGATCCAGCTTTGCCACGAGCTTTGGCAGAGGTCACAGACACAGCTTGGATCCCGCATTGCTATGGCTCTGGTGTAGGCTGGCAGCTGCAGCTCCAATTTGACCCATAGTCTGGGAACTCCCATATACCACAGGTGAGGCCCTAAAAAGACAGAAAATAATACTAAGTCAATTATTTAATTACCAAAGTTTTATTATCAAATTAGTCTTGTATTGCTAAGTGAATATGTTCAAATGTTTCATAAGCAAATTGTATCTATTGTCCAATGTGGTAGCTTAAAATTTTATAGTAATCTCTTACCTCAAATTATAACTATAATGAGTCTGATCATTCCCTATAATCTTTTTTAAACTACCGTATACATGTCTCATACCTAAATTAACAGCACAATTAAAATAATCAATAATCTCCATAGTTCCTAGGGAGGCAGAAAGCAAATATAAGGCACAGCCATCCTCGGTATCCACCAGAAATTGATTCCAAGAGCCCCTCCTTCAGATACCAAAACCTCTAGATGCTCAAGTCCCTTATATAAAATGGTGTAGTATTTGTGTATAACCTATGCGCAAACTCCCGTATGATTGAAATCATCTCTAGATTATTTATAATACGCAAAAGTGTAAATGCAAAGTAAATAGTGTTTTAGATACAATGTAAATGCTATGTAAACAGTTGCAAATACAATGTAAATGCTATGTAAATAGTTGCCTATGCAAGGCAAACTCAAGATTTGCCTTTTGAAACTTTTTAGACTTTTTTCCCTATATTTGACCTGCAGTTGGTTGAATTCATGGATGCAGATCCTGCAGACAGAGGGCCAACTTTAGCCTATTAAGTCTATTGCTGTCTCTTACTGAGTGAGCTGGCCACAGCCTCACCAAAAAAAAAAAAAAAAAAATGCAGCTGGTTTCTTCCACACACGAGGTGTCTACAGAGAGGCCACACAGATCCTGTGCATCTGTAAATAGCCCACTGTACAAGAGAGGGAGGAGAATTTATCTGACAGGACTTCTCTTTTCTTTTTTTGTTTTAGGTTTTTATTTTTTATATTATAGTTGATTTATATTGTTCTGTCAATTTCTGCTGTATACACACACACACACATATATATATATGCACATACATTTTTTTCTCACATTATCCTCCATCGTGTTCCACCACAAGTGACTAGATATAGTTCCCTGTGCTATACAGCAGGATCTCATTGCTTATCCATTCCAAATGCAATAGTTTGCATCTACTAACCCAAACTCCCAGTCCATTCCACTCCCTTCCCCTCCTCTGTGGCAACCACAATTCTATTCTCCAAGTCCATGAGTTTGTTTCTTTTCTGTAGAAAGGGGACCTTCCTACAATGTTGGTAGGAATGTAAATTTGTACAACCACCATGGAAAACAGCATGGAGGTACCTTAGAAAACTCGATATAAAACTACCATAGGACCCAGCAATCCCATTCACGGACATATATCCAGACAAAACTTTCATAGAAATAAGGTACATGCACCTGTATGTTCATTGCACCACTATTCACCATAGCCAAGACATGGAAACAACCTAAGTGTCCACTGACAGATGAATGGATAAAGGAGATATAATACATATACACAATGGAATACTACTCAGCCATAAAAAAAGAGCAAAATAATGCCATTTGCAGCAACATGGATGGAACTAGAGACTTTCATACTAAGTGAAGTATGGCACTGTCTCCACTTGTCAAAGGACCCCTTTACACTTTTGGATGTGTTAGTATTACCCAACCTCTCCAATTAGCTCATTGATAGTCAGATCCCATGCCACTTTACAACAATTTTTCTGAACTTAGACATGGTAGAAAGGCAGCAGATGGGGTTGCTACATTCCTGCCCAGTGAGCATAGTGAAGCCATGCACAAGCAGGGCCCTCACCCTGGGAAGGCTGGATCACCTGACAGGGAAATGTGGTGGCCAAGGACTCTCCACTGAGCAAGTAGCAAGAGCCCAGAAGTTGGAGCTAAGCACATCTGAAGATGTCCATTCACTTGGACCTCACAGCCCCAAATCTGATGTTTGCACCATACCAACATTCCTATTATTATTTTTTTCCACAGCCACACCTGTGGCATATGAAAGTCCCTGGCCCAGGGTCAAATCAGAGCTGCAACTGAAGCCTATGCTCAAGCCCTGGCAACACAGGACCTGAGTAGCATCTGTGACCTATGCTGCAGCTTGGGCAGTACCAGACCCTTAACCCATTGTGTGAGGCCAGGGATCAAACCCACATCCTCACAGAGATTATGTCAGGGTTTAACTCACTGATCCCCAGTGGGAACTCCCATTCCTATCATCTTGACAAACAAGTAACAGAAAGTTAACCCATTTCCCCTTTTGCTTCTAAGAAACTGCTACTTCTTTCCTTTTATCGTCATCTTTAATTTGGGTTCCTCCATCTGGTTTACATTTCTCCCCAGAAAGCCCTTGATGCCCTTATTTCCAAACTCTTCTCTGTATATGAAGCTCCTTCTTTCCCATCAATTTTTATAATCCACTCTGGAAAACACACCCAGAGCCCCTGGGCTCCTGCACATTCTGCTTTTCATTATTGCAATTGCACTGTGGTTCAACCAGTAATGTGGAAACCATGTGTCTGTGTTTGCAGTGCATTCTACTCCAGCATTTGATAACAGTGGGCTTAACACACACTCAGGCACACACAACACACACTTCTCTTCTGGGTAGTGTAGTGTTTAAATGGAGACATGATGCCATCTCTGAGAAAGGAGGATTCTGAAACGTAAGCCTTTCAATTTCAAAATGGGAAATATTTCAAAATGAGTTGCCCTAAACTCTTATATGCAGAGGATAAAAACCTTATGAGAAACATGAAAAATTAAAAAACAGGCCATTAATAAATAAAAACATTTTTCCTACAGATAATCTAGGCTTTGAGTGCTTTATCCACGGCCTCCTTTTGACATTTCCAGGATTCTTGCATTTGTATTCAAACTCATCAAAAATTGTCCCCAAGTTACCATGCAATCACTGCTTGTGGTTTTTCTTCTTTCCTCTTGATTAGTTTTCCTCTTCAGACCTTTGGCTGACTATTTTGCTACTGTTACCAGGACTGAAGTTCCTACTAGGGTTAAAAGAAAGAATGATGACTAGCGACGCTGTGTTCTCAAATTTTTTCACCCTGAGCAGGAAAGGACCATTTATAGATTGATCTCCCCATCAGACAACCATGTCACCCAATCTCCCTGCTCTGCAACTTGCCACAAGATTGATGGTAAATATAATATATATGAAAATGAAGGAGGAAAATGTATGCAAAGCTTCAGTGGTGGTGCAGGGGGCTGGAAACGATGTTGTACAGTACATCATTTCATTGGAATTTCTCATTTTCAGGACATTGACTCTAAAATTACTGTAGTCGTCGTGTTTAATGTTCCTGTATTGGGATTCCAGAGTTTTTTAAAAAATGATTTGAAGTCAGAAAAGCAATACTGACTTATTTGGACCAATGCTGTAGTGTGACAAAAAAAAAAATTGCAAGAAAATAAGAAATGCTGTACATACACACACACACACACACACACACACACACACACAGACTTATAGTGATTTGAATAATCTATCTAGTAGAACAGCAAGAAGGTTGTCAGTAAAAGAAGAAACATAAAAGAATAGTAAACTAGTGAAGCTTAAGTTTCAGGGCCCTGGGAGGGGACCTAGCAAAATTGTCAGAGGTTTTTATAAAATTTGCAAAAGTAAGCTATTTTAACCAAAATGGTTAAGATTGCTGTCTCTCTCTCTACTCCAATTTCCACTCTGTATTGAAGAAAAGGAAATAAAAGAGAGAGGACCCAAATAAACAATATAAGACTTAAAAGAGTAGAAATAACCAATACCACAGAAATGTAAAAGATCTTAAGAGAATACTATGAACAGTTATATGCCAACAAATTGGACAACCCAAAAGAAATTGATAAATTTCTAGGAACATACAACTTGCCAAGACTGAGTCAAGAAGAAAGAGGCAGTTTGAACAAACCAATCATTAGGAGTGAAATTGAATTTGAAAATTAAAAAAAAAAAAAAAAAGCCTCTCACCAAACAAAAGTCCAGGATCAGATGGCTTCGGAAGGGAATTCTACCAAACATATAAAGAAGAACTAATACCTCTCCTTCTCAAACTATTCAAAAATTTAAACAGGAGAAAACATTCCCAAATTCATTGTATGAAGCCACCATATTCCAAAACCAGATTAAGACACTACACAGAAAAAAAATATATAGGCCAATATCTTTGATGAATACAGATGCAAAAATCCTCAACCAAACACTAGGAAAATCCAACAATATGTAAAAAGGACCATACACCACAGTCAAGTTGGATTTACTCCAAAATCATAGGGATGGCTCAACACATGCAAATCAATCAATGTGACACACTGCATTAACAAAAGAAAAGACAAGAATCACATGATCATCTCAATAAAAGCAAAAAAAGTATTTGACAAAATTCAACCTCCACTCATGATTAAAAAAAAACTCTCATCAAAGTACAGAAGGAACATATGTCAACATAATAAAGGCTACTTACAACAAACCCGTAGTCAACATCATAGCTCAATGGTGAAAAGCTGAAAGCTTTCCCACTAAATTCAGGAACAAGACAAGAATGTCCACTCTCACTATTTCTATTTAAAATAGCACTGGAAGTCCTAGCCACAGCAATCAGCTAAGAAAAAGAAATTAAAAGTATTCAAATTGGAAGGAAAGAGGTAAAAATATCATTATTTGCAGATTATGTGATGCTTTATGTAGAAAATACATAACTCTATGTATTAGAACTCTACTATTAGAACTAATAAATGAATTCAGCAAGGTTGCAGGATACAAATTAATATACAAACATTTGCTGCATTTCTATACACTGACACTGAAATATCAGGAAGAAAATCTTTTTAAAAATTCCATTTAAAATTGCACCAAAAAGAATAAAATACATAGGAATAAACTTAACCAAGGAGGTAAAAGACCTATACTCTGCAAACTATTAAACAATGACGAAGGAAACTGAAGATGATAGAAAGAAATGGAAAGATAACCCGTGTTCTTGGATTGGAATAATCAACATTTTTAAAACAACCATATTGCTGAAGACAAGCTATAGATCCAATAAAATCTCTACCAAAATACCAATGGAATTTTTCACAGAATTTGAACAAATAATTTTAAAATTGGTATGGAAACACAAAAGACCCCAAATAGCCAAAACAATCTTAAGAAAGAAGAACAGACCTGGAGGAATCATGCTCCCTGACTTCAGACTAAACTATAAAGTTTGTTTGCATCAAATCAGTATGGCACTGGCACAAAAAAAGACATATAGATCAATGGAACAGGATAGAAAGCCAAGGAAAAAAAAATGGTGCTTCAATAAATGGTGCTGGGAAACTTAGCCACATGTAAAAGAATTAAATTAGAACATTCTCTATTATCATATGCAAAAATAAACTCAAAATGTATTAGAAACTTAAATGTAACTCCAGAAACCATAAGACTACCAGAGGAAAACATAGGCAGAACACTCTGACATAAATTGTAGAATATTTAATTGGATTTGTCTCCTAAAGAAAATAAAAGCAAAAATAAACAAATGGACCTAACTAAACTTTAAAGTATTGTAAAGCAAAGGAAACCATTAACAAAACAAAAAGACAACTAGAATCTGGGAGAAAGTATTTGTAAGTGATGTGACTGACAAGGGATTAATATCTAAAATATATAAAAACTCAGGAGTTCCCGTCGTGGCGCAGTGGTTAACGAATCCGACTAGGAACCATGAGGTTGCGGGTTCGGTCCCTGCCCTTGCTCAGTGGGTTAACGATCCGGCGTTGCCGTGAGCTGTGGTGTAGGTTGCAGACGCGGCTCGGATCCCGCGTTGCTGTGGCTCTGGTGTAGGCCGGTGGCTCCAGCTCCGATTCAACCCCTAGCCTGGGAACCTCCATATGCCGCAGGAGCAGCCCAAGAAATAGCAACAACAACAAAAACAAAAGACAAAAGACAAAAAAAAAAAAAATATATATATATATATATATATATATATATATATAAAAACTCATACCATTCAATATCAAAAAACAAACAACCAATCAAAAAAAATGGGCAGAAGACTTGAATAGACATTTTCCAAAAAAACATACAGACGGCGAAAAGGCACATGAAAAGCTGCCCAACATCAGTAATTATTAGAGAAATGCAAACCAAAACAAGAATGAGATACCACTTTACATCTATCAGAATTACTGTCGTCAAAAAGTCTTCAAATAAAAAATGTTGGTGAGGATGTGTATAAAATGGAACACTTGGTGGGAATATAAATTAGTGCAGCCATTGTGTAAAACAATATGGAGTTTCTAAACATAGAACTACCACATGACAGCAATTTCACTCCTGGGCATATATCTGGAAAACACAAAAACTGATTCAAAAAATACATGCACCCCAATATTCATAGCAGCACTATTTACAACAGTCAAGATATGGAAGCAACCCAAGTGCCCTTTGAATGGATAGATGGATGAAGATGTGATAGATAGATAGGTAGATACATACATACATACATACATACACACACACATACACAGATGTATAGATAGAATGGAATATTACTCAACCATTAAAGGGAATGAAATTCTGCCATTTGCAGCAGGATGGATGGATGTTAAGAATATTATGCTTAGTGAAATAAGCCAGACAAAGACAAATATTGCATGATATCCGTTATAAGTGTAATTTTTAAAAAATGATATGTATAACTGAGCCACTTTGCTGCACAGGAGAAATTATTACCACACTGTAAATCAGCTATGCTTCAATAAAACTTAAAAAATGATATTAATTTAATTTTAAAAATAAAACAAATGAAGGTATATGCAAAAAAGAAACAGATTCACAGACATAGAAAACTAGTTACCAAAAAGGAGAGGAAAGGGGAGAGGGACAATTTAGGGTTATGGGATTAATAGATACAAACTATAATGAATAAAATACATAAGCAACTAAGGTGTCTTATACAGCACAGGGAATTATAGGCATCATCTTGTAATAACTTATACTGGAGTGCAGCCTGCAAAATTCCTGATCACTATGCTGTACTCCTAAAATGGACATAATATTGTAAATCAACCACACTGCAACAAAAATATACTAAATTAAAAAATTATGGGAGTTCCCGTCGTGGCGCAGTGGTTAACGAATCCGACTAGGAACCATGAGGTTGCGGGTTCGGTCCCTGCCCTTGCTCAGCGGGTTAACGATCTGGCGTTGCCGTGAGCTGTGGTGTAGGTCGCAGACGCGGCTCGGATCCCACGTTGCTGTGGCTCTGGCGTAGGCCGGTGGCTCCAGCTCCGATTCAACCCCTAGCCTGGGAACCTCCATATGCCGCGGGAGCAGCCCAAGAAATAGCAACAACAACAACAGCAGCAGAAAGACAAAAAGACAAAAAAAAAAAAAAATTATGAAAATAAGTTATTTTAACCAAAATGGTTAAGATTGCTCTCTCTCTCTACTCAAATTTCCCCTCTATATTGGATAACATTATACATGCCAGGAGTATGTGGGGGGTCCAGCTAAGAGAAAGTTAAGTTGAAGATATGTTTAATTTGGGTTTAGCAGAAAAGGAAAATATATTTATGTTGGTCACTTGTGCATTAGCTCTGTGACTGCTGGTGTCCTGGTAGAGCAATGGCTTCCAGGAGCTCTCAGATGACCCTGAGCAACACAGAGGTTCAAAGAGACTGCATCTCAATATAAACATGTACTTTAGGGCTCAATCCCAGAAGGGTGCTGGGAGGGTGTTGGGTAGTCAAAAGAAACCAGGTTTGGGGGAGTTCCCGTCGTGGCGCAGTGGTTAACGAACCCGACTAGGAACCATGAGGTTGCGGGTTCGGTCCCTGCCCTTGCTCAGTGGGTTAACGATCCGGCGTTGCCGTGAGCTGTGGTGTAGGCTGCAGACACGGCTCAGATCCCACGTTGCTGTGGCTCTGGCGTAGGCCGGTGGCTACAGCTCCAATTCGACCCCTAGCCTGGGAACCTCCATATGCCGCGGGAGCGGCCCAAAGAAATAGCAAAAAAAAAAAAGAAACCAGGTTTGAAATATAATCAAACCGGAAGCTAATCTATGGAAAATTCTCTAATCATCAGACCTACTAAGAAATAAGTAGAGGATTCAGATTTCATCAATACCTCATCAAATCAGAAGTTTTTTCCTTGACAGAGATTTTTCGAAATATGATAACAGCTCTAAAAATGCATGTGATATGAACCTAGCAAGTTGTGACACTGCGAGAAAAAATACTTTTCAAAGAGATCAGTAATTTAGGAGTTCCCATCATGGCTTAGTTGTTAACGAATCCGACTAGGAACCATGAGATTGCGGGTTCGATCCCTGACCTCGCTCAGTGGGTTAAGGATCTGGCATTGCTGTGAGCTGTCGTGTAGGTTGCAGACGTGGCTCAGATCTGGCGTTGCTGTGGCTCTGGAGCAGGCAGGCGGCTACAGCTCCAATTAGACCCCTAGCCTGGGAACCTCCATATGCCGTGGGAGCAGCCTTAGAAAAGGCAAAAAGACAAAAGAAAAAAAAAAGAGAGAGAGAGATCAGTAATTAAAAAAAAAAAAAAAAGAAAAGAAAAGGAGTTCCCATTGTGGCTCAGCAGGCTAAGAACCCTACATGGTGTCTGTGAAGATGCAGGTTCAATTCCTGGCCTCACTCAGTGGGTTAAGGATCTCATGTTGCTGTGGCTGTGGCTGTGGCTGTGGCTATGGCTGTGGCATAGGCCTGCAACTGCAGCTCTGACTCAACCCCAAGCCTGGGAACTTCCATATGCCACAGATGTGGTCCTAGAAAAAAGAAAAAGAAAAAAAAAAAAGAAAAAACTTGAACAGAATTACCTTAAAGGATATTATAAAATTGTCATGTGAAGGAGCAATCAAAGATTATAAAGCCAAAGGCTATATTTTTTTCTCTTTTTTTTTTTTTTCTTTTAAGCTTAACCCCTTGAGCCACAATGGGAATGCCCCGAAGACTATTTTTGATGGTGGCATTTGTCAGCTTTTTCAAATTGTAATTCATTATGATTCTTTTCACATTTTAAATAAATGTTCTTTTGCACCTAATAGTCATGTTTTCAATTCTCTTGAAGAACTATATAAGCTTCCAGGCCCTACCAACCTGCACCATGCTTCTGACTCATAATTTCAGCACTGACTCTCTGGTCAGGACTTCACATGAGCTGCTTCCAACATCCACAGAGATCATAATCCTCTGAACCCTTCCTCACCTCCCAGGACCCAAGGGCTTTCATTTCTGCTTCCCTTTAGTTACTCTGGACCATGGCCACATCTTGTTCCTTTTTTCATGTGGAACCTATTTTATTTCCAAAGCTTTCAACTCCAAAGTGTCTATAGGTTAGTCTATGTAGCTCAAACTTGACATTTTTCTAATTTCTTTTAACACACACACACACACACACACACACATACAGGAATGCCTCTTCTCTTGCTCATTTCCCATCCTCATCCCTCCAAATTTCCCATGTTATGAGAATCTCTAATTCTTATCCCTCCTACTCCATACTTTATAGCAATCCCTCTCAAAATCAACCTGGTTAATTCTATTTTAACAGCTGTGTAATATTTCACAGTAGAAAGATACATCATTATGAATTCAACATTTCCCATTTGATGTCTATTCCATTTGTTTCTTGTTTTATTTGTTGAAATGTGAATAATACTGCAATAAATATTCTTTACCTGTATCTTGATGTTCTTATAGCTATAGGGTTCCCAAAACTTGTACTGGTAGTTAAAAGGTATCACACTTTTTTAAGCTTTTCATAGACACTGCCAAGATGCTTCCAAAAAGACTGTAACAATTTGCTTTTCCACCAGAAGAGTATGAGAAATTCCTCTCTGCCTACATTGCAGCAGTAGGTATTATTGCTCGTTATAACTTTTGCCAACCAGAGACATAATAAATACCTCACTGTTACCTTGATTTTACTTTATTCAACCATTAGTGAATTTAAGCATCTTTTATTTATTAATTGGACTCTCAGATTAGCTCTTCTGTGAGTTGCCTATTCATATTCTCGGCCAAATGTTATAGGGAGGGAGGTAGTCATTTGTGTTTCTCATTGATTCTTAACACTACTTTTATATTAAAAATAATTACCTTTTGTTACTCTTGTTGCTAGTATTTCTTCCAAATATACCATATTTCTCCTGATTTTTTGTGGTTTTTACATATTTAAATAACCTAAAATTGTATCTATAATAGTGTCAGCCTTTTTCAAATTAATTATAAACTTCTCTCCCTCTCTTGGTTACATATAATCTCTTAGATTCTCTTCTAAAATGTTATCTTATTGTTCACTGAAATCTTCAGGCAATCAGAAATTTCTATTTGCATATTTTGCATGAGAGGGTCCACTTTTATTTTTTCCTAGAAGAATAGCTATTATATTCAGCACTATTTATTAAGTCAGTCAGTCATTTCCTACGGAATTGAAATGCTATCTTTACAATATGGCAATTTTCTATGTATACTGGGATATACTCTTGATTCTGTGTTCAAGTCTACTTATTTGTTGATTTTTTGCCAATACCATATTGATTTTTAATATGGTAGTTTTGCTAAATATACTGATATCTAACAAGAAAAGTATCTCTTTTTTCATACTTTTCTTAGCATTTCTTGAGCATTTGCTTTTACATGATACTTAACTTATTTTTTATCCAAGTAAAAACAGCTTGAGAGTTTATTGGAATTATACTGAATTAACATAATCATTTTGGATGATTTGACATTTTATGATAAAATGTCTCCCTTTACAGCAGTGTGGTTTGCCATTCTATTTGTCCAGATTTATTTCATGTTTTTTCCTTTAGGTCCTTTACTCACCAAATTTATTTTTAAATATTTTATAATTATTTTAATATTGTCATTTCATGTCACTATTTTGAATGAAGTATTTTGCCCACTTCCTTTTCTAGATGTCATTATTAATGTAGATAAAAGTAGACTTTTTAATTTCAATTATTTATTGCATCCAGTTTTTATTATTTTATTTTATTAAAATAAAATTTAATTTTATTAGTTTTTCAAATTTTTTAATTAATTTTATTAATTCTTGCAAGTTTTTACCGGAGCCTACCGGGTTTTCTGAGTATACTATTATTTCATCAACCAAAAAAAAAAAAAAAAAAAAAAACCATGGTGTCGTTTATCTCTATTTTTCTGGAACCAAATAGTATCTGGTATTCATCCAGCTTTCCATACATGTTTTAGAAACAAATGAACCAATGAAGTAGTGGATGAACAAATTAAGTGGGCCAGAGATTATTCATATGGTACGTTAAGGTTCTTAGTATGGTAGCACCACTCCAATGAATTGCTGATTTTCCTTTTGAATGCTAGCCGTTTCTTGCCTAGAAACCACATAAGTTTTCAAATCTAGTAAAGGAGAGGACGAATAAGTATGATGACCACAAGGATTATGTTCCTGATCAGTGAAGGATCTTCCTGAGTGAGTTGTAGTGTGTGTTCTTTGAGTTTCTCTTTTCATTTGAGCTGAGACAGACTGCAAAGGGAAGATTTGTTATTCTGGCCAAGAAAACGTCACCAGCTGTCCCTGCATTTTAAAGTGAATTAAAGGAGTTCCCATTGTGGCACAGTGGTTAACAAATTCAACCAGGAACCATGAGGTTGCAGGTTTGATCCGAGGCCTTGCTCAGTGGGTTAAGGATCCGGCATTGCTGTGAGCTGTGGCTCAGATCCTGCGTTGCTGTGGCTCTGGCGTAGGCCGGTGGCTACAGCTCTGCTTAGACCCCTAGCCTGGGAACCTCCATATGCTGCAGGAAGCAGCCCTAGAAAAGGCAAAAAAAAAAAAAAAAAAAAAAGACAAAAAACAAAACAAAGTGAATTAGAAGGCTTAAGGAGGCAAACTAATGTTTTTATTGAACGAGGAAAGGCAGCTAGCCAAAGGTTCACTTGAAAGAGCATTTTGTGAAGGGTCCAGAAGCACAATAATAAAAAAATAAAGGTAGCCTAGAAAGCCTTCTACATCTAAATCAAAGAAAAAAAGGTCCACAGATAGTGACTGAGAGAAATCCAAAGAGATGCCAATTTATACACAGGTTTTCATGTGCATTTTAGTCTTGGCCGTATATTAACTCCATAGTTAAGCTTCACAAATATTGCATAATGGAATTGAAAGCATGTACTCTCCTATGTAACCTCTGTAAGTCAACTATAATTAAGAAGAGCCGGAGTTCCCGTTGTGGTGCAGTGGTTAACAAATCCGACTAGGAACCATGAGGTTGCGGGTTCAATCCCTGGCCTTGCTCAGTGGGTTAAAGATCCGGCGTTGCCGTGAGCTCTGGTGTAGGTCGAGTTGCTGTGGTTCTGGCATAGTCTGGTGGCTACAGCTCCGATTCGACCCCTAGCCTGGGAACCTCCATATGCCGCGGGAGCGGCCCAAGAAATGGCAAAAAGACAAAAAAAAAGAAAAAAAAAAAAAAAAAAGAAGAGCCAAGGCACTATGTCTATAATCTCAACCACAGCCATTCACCTTATAGTAGTGATCAGAGTTGTAAGCATAATATATTACTGAGGGAATTAACCATCATCAATGTTGTGATTTTAAAATTCCAATTCAACTAAGCATCAATCTGCATCAAAATAAATAATAAATAGGCCCCACGTGTTAGAAGCTTCTGATTTAATGCTAAAGAATATCACTTAATGCTGGAAGAGGTTTTGCAACAAACCACAGTAGCTCCCTGATCTTTGTCCAAATTAAAACATACATACACAAATGTATGAAGGTATATGGAGACTTTTCCACTTCAAGTACTGAGAACTATGTCTAGATACTTACAATGTAGCACAACAATGGGAGAAAAAATTTATGTATACATGTATGTGTAACTGGGTTCCCATGCTGTACAGTGGGGGGGAAAAGGTGTGTTGGGGGAAATAACAATAAAAAATAATTTAAAAAAAAAAAAGCAGCACCTTTGTTTTTAAATGAAAATACAATCTACAGAATGTGAGAAAATACTTGCAAATGATGCATGACACAGGATTCACATCCAAAATATACAAATAACTCACACAACTCAACATCAAAAAAACAAACAACTCAATCAAAAATGGGCAGAAGATCTAAATAGACGTTTCTCCAAGGAAGACATACAGATGGTCAAAAGGCACATGAAAAAAAAATGTTCAATATTGCTAATTATTAGAGAAATGAAAATCAAAACTACAATGAAGTATCACATCACACCAGTCAGAATAGCCTCATCGAAAAGTCACAACTAATAAATGCTAGAAAGGGAGTGGAGAAAAAGTAAACTTCCTACACTGTTGGTAGGGACATAAGCTGATGCAACCACTATGGAGAACAGTATGGAGTTTCCTTAAAATTCTACAAATAGTTACCATATGATCCAGCAATCCCACTCCTGGGCATATATCCAGAAAACTATAATTCAAAAAGAAACATACACCCCAATGCTCACTGCAACACCATTTAAAATAGCCAAGACATGAGCAACCTAAATGTCCATTGACAGTTAAATAGATAAAGATATGGTGTATGTGTGTGTGTATGTATACACACATACATATATTATATATTTTATATTTATTCCATCGTGTGTTATATACACCATAAAAAAGAATGAAATTCTGCCATTTGCAGCAACATGAAAGGACCTAGAGATTGTGATAGTAAGTGAAGTAAATCAGTCAGAAAAAGGCAAACATATGATATCACCTATATGTAGATTCTTTAAAAACTGATACAAATGAACTTATTTACAAAACAGAGAAAGACAGACTTCTAAAACAAACTTATGGTTACCAAAGGGGGAAGAGGGGAGGGATAAATTAGAAGGTTGCGATTAATATACACACACTGCTGTATATAAAATAGATGACCAACAAGGGCCTACTGTATAGCACAGGGAAATAAACTCAATATTTTGTAATCAGCTATAAGGGAAAAGAATCTGAAAAAGAACACACACACCTAAATCACTGTGCTACACAACTGAAACTAACAAAACACTGTAAATCAGCTATAATTTTTTAAAAAATCTTTATGGTGCCATACAAACATAAATATCATTATCATAGGTCAAGAAAAAAGAAACATCTTTGTTTTCAAAAACAGAAATGATGATCAGTAGACTGGACAGCATGATGCGAAAAGCTCCCCACAAATTACCAGAAACGCCAAGTACTAAAACAACAAGGCAAAAAAAGGAGTATGTTCAAGCTTGGGAAATAAACTCTGGCACAGATTACAAGAGATGGTTACCCAAAGGGTGACCCAACTGTTCTTCAAAGGAAAACACAATGTTTCTATTAGAGAATCTAAAGGAAAATCCCTTGAGAGGCAGGCAGAGTCCCAATGTAGCAACTGGCGAGAATAATACCAAGCGCTGCATCTGAGTTAACAGCACAAAGCCAAATGAGGAACATCAGCTTCCACACATACACCAGGCTACTGGGGAGGTCTGATGCTTTGAAGCATCTCTTCACATTTTTAGCTGGAGAAAGGTTTATAAAGAAAGTGTATCCCTCTAAATAAGCCTAGCCCTGCACACACACGAGTGCACTGGGGATGTGGCTCAGGTCTCCAATTTCCTTTGTGTAGCAGCTGGCACCCTGATGTTTGGCCTTTGCTAACAAGGCTGGTCCTGATTGAAGTGCTCTTGCACTTCCTCTCTGAGGACCTGCATCCTTCTCATCTATTGTGCATCTGCCAGACTTAGAATCACTTTCGTCCCTGGGCCAGATTATGTTTCAGTTCTTTTGATCACCATGACAAAGAATTTGAAGACACTAAGAGACAGACCTCTCAAAGAGGGTCCTATAACCTTAATTCCCTATCAAAGGCAGGGCTAGGAAAGAGCCCCGACATTTCCCGTATAGCTGCCTGGCCTCTGCCCAGCAGTGAGAATGTTCAACCACCAAACAGTCCTGAGTCCTCATGCTGGGCTTCTCTGCTCAGCCACTGGGATAGGCAACAAAGGGGTCTTCCCTACAGCCCAGAACAGGGCTCCTGAAGATGACCAAGAGAACACTCCAGTAAAGAGGAATGGTGCTCTTTAGTTTCTCTGGGGCAGAATGGTGATTTCAGAGTAATGATAGGCAATTATAACATCCCTTTATCTGTAGACTGACCATTCCAACAATCCTAGTTTACACCTACTGTCCCTGAATTATTACTTAAAGCACACCTTTTCACTCTCAAGAGTGTTCCACTTTGGGAAATGAATTATATTATCAACCGACTTATTTAGGATAGCAAGGACTTGAACTTCTTGATCCACCCAAGGTATCATGTGCATAAAGGACAAATAGTGTCCCTAGGTGACTTGAAAGAGCAGGTTGGGGGTTTAGAAATAGTATGCACTCTTTTCCAGTGCAGATATCAAGCCTATCTTTCCTTTTTTTTTTTTTTTCTTTTCTTTTCTTTTTAGGGCTGCACCCAACGCATATGGAGGTTCCCAGGCTGGGGTCGAATTGGAGCTGTAGCTGCTGGCCTACACCACAGCCACAGCAACGCCAGATCTGAGCCGCATCTGTGACCTACACCACAGCTCACGACAACACGAGATCCTTAACCCACTGAGCAAGACCAGGGTTCAAACCCACAACCTCGTGGTTCCTAGTCAGGTTCGTTTCCGTTGCACCACGACAGGAACTCCCAAGCCTATCTTCCAGTGAGTTTGCATTATCACTGAAAAAATTAACATAGAGGTCTCACCTGTTCCTACAGAAAGGAACATTTGTTATACAGCTGTAACAGCCAGGGTCTCAAAAGCAAAAGAGATGACCTGCCTCAACTAGGATCATTCAAAGAGAGTTTATGACAGTATGAATATAGAGCGACCACAAAGGGTAGTACAGAAACCTAATGTTTCATGCTAACCAAGATGTGGTCATCATAGGCCAAAGGAAGCAAGGGACAGAGAGTACCTTGCAGAACTGGCTTCTTGAGAGGAGAAGAGACCCATCAAGACACAGCTCAAGGCTGCCTTCTCTTATGAGCCAATCCCACAATCCAGCCCATACAGATGCCATGAAGGACATGATGTGCCTTGCCGTGAAAGACAAACTGCACCACACATCTGGTACTCACACACACTGTATTCTTATAACACACCCTTTCACAGTACAAATATGTCTGGTCTTTTCATCTAGATTCTAAACACAGTGAAGGCAGAGACCACATTTCTTACCTCTGTATCTCAAACACTATAACCCCAGTGGCTCTCAACCTTTTGTTTTTCCACCACAACACATAAAACCAATGACACTCATATATAAGATGTTCCCCAAAGGTTTGCCTTGGGTCATGCATAATTTCCACTGGGCTCCACCATTTCTCTCCCACTCAAGGAAGTAGAGCAGAACATAGATGAGCTAGGTCAGGTCATTTCACAGATTGTCTTGAATCCTCTCTGACTTTTTTTTTCCAATATAATATTTTAAATTTATTTTTTAATTGAAGTATAGTAGATTTAACACTGACTTTTTAATGCAAATTATATACAAACATTAATGCTCTGTTACCATTAACTGGTATCTGGCAACGTATCTCACAATGCTTCTGCACACTGTGTGTCCTAAAGGCACAAGTGCATGATGTGCTGATGGTGAGGAGGAGGAAGGGGTCACAGAGTGGATAGGGGCATGGAAGATAGGCTGTCTCCATCATTTCAGAGAAGGTGCAGGACCAGAGAAGAGATCCCAACCTGCAGGATATGATGTTACTGCTGGATCTCAGAAGAGGTCCCACATTTTCAAAACTAGAAAGGGGCAGCTAAAAGGTACCTTACGCAAAAAGACAGTTTCTTCAATAAGTGCTGCTGGGGAAACTAGACAGCTACATGTAAAAGAACAAAATTAGAACACCATATACAAAAATAAACTCAAAATGGATTAAAGATCTAAATATAAGGCCAGATACTATAAAACTCCTAGAGGAAAACATAGGCAGACCATTCCTTGACAAAATTGCAGCAACATGTTTTTTTGATCCACCTCCTAGCGTAATGAAATAAAAAATAAATAAATTGTTCCTAATTAAACTTAAAAGCTTTTGCACAGGAAAGGAAAACATTAACAAGATGAAAAAATCCACAAAATGGGGCGGGGGGAATCTTTGCAAATGAAGTGACCAACAGGGGATTAATCTCCAAAATATACAAACATTTCATACAACTTTATATTTAAAAAAACCAACCCAATTTAAAAAAAAAGATCTGATGATTTAAACAGACATTTCTCCAAAGAAGACAGACAGATAGTCAAAAAACACATGAAAAGATGTTCAACATTACTAATGATTAGAGAAATGCAAATCAAAACTGCAATGAGGTATCACTTCACACCACTCAGAATGGCCATCATCAAAAAACATACAAATAGGAGTTTCCTTCATGGCTCAGTGGTTAACAAACTTGACTAGGATCCATGAGGATGCAAGTTTGATCCCTGGTCTTGCTCAGTGGGTTAGGGATCCCACATTGCTGTGGCTGTGGTGTAGGCCAGCAACTGCAGCTCTGATTCAACCCCTAGCCTGGGAACCTCCATATGTCATAGGTATGGCCCTAAAAAGCAAAAACAGAAACAAACAAACCAAAAAAAAAAAAAAACTACAAACAATAAATGAGAGGGTGTGGAGAAAAGGGAACCCTCTTTCACTGTTGGTGGGAATGGAAGCTGGTGTAACCATTATGGAGAAAAGTATGGAGGTTCCTTTAAAAACTAAATATAGAACTACCATATGACCCAGTCATCCCACTCCTGAGCACATATCCAGAGAAAACGATAATTTGAAAAGATACATGCACCCCAATGTTCACTGCAGCACTATTTATAATAGCCAAGACATGGAAGCAACTAAAATGTCCATCAATAGAGGACTGGATAAAAAAAAGCTGTGGTACATATATACAATGGAATATTACTCAGCCATAAAAAGCATGAAATAATGCCATTTGAAGCAACATGGATGGACACAGAAATTATCAAACTAAGTGAAGCACATCAGATAAAGACAAATACTGTCTAAGATCACTAATATGTGGAATTCAATAGAAATGACACAACAGAACTTAGAAAGACACTCAAAGATTTTAAAACCAGGAGTTCCCGTCATGGCTCAGTGGTTAATGAATCTGACTAGGAACCATGAGGTTGAGGGTTCGATCCCTGGCCTCACCCAGTGGGTTAAGGATCCGGCGTTGCCGTGAGCTGTGGTGTAGGTCGCAGACGCAGCTGGGATCTGGTGTTGCTGTGGCTCTGGCAAAGGCCGGCAGCTACAGCTTTGATTAGACCCCTAGCCTGGGAACCTCCATATGCCGCCAGCTCAGCCCTAAAAAATACAAAAAAAAAAAAAAAAAAAGATTTTAAAACCAAACTTATGTTTACCGAAAGGGAAATATGGGGGGGGTGATAAATTAGGGGGTTGGGATTGATATACACACACTGCTATATATGGAATACATGGATAACAGGAACCTACTGTGTATCACAGGCAAATTTACTCAGTTACTGTGTGGTAACCTATGCAGGAAAAGAACCTGAAAAGGAATGGATATATGCATATGTATAACTAATATAGTTTTCTGTGTGCCTGAAATTAACACAACTTTGTCAGTCAACTATATTCCAATAATTTTTTTAATTTTACAATAAAATGAAATGAAATGAAATAAAATAAAAAACTTGCCTTACATGGTACCCAGTCCAACCCCAAATTTTACAGATGAAGGAACTGGGTTATGTGATCTCCCCACAATCATACTAGATACTAAGCAAGGTGATATTGGAGCCCTGAACTAAACAAATACATCCAAACTCTTTTCTTGCCTGCGAATGAATGAATTCATTCATACATACCAAATGTATATATTTACTGTCTGCCTTGTGCCAGGTCATGGAGATACACAGTAAACAGAAACAAGGGCCTGCTTTCGGGATGGGTGTAGCATTTTATCTAGGTCAAAGAAGACTTTCTGATAAAGTGATGCAGGAGCTGAGAGGCAAAGGGAGGGAGGGAGTCACATAGGTCCCTAGGGCAAGAGTGTTTCAGGAGGCAGAGCAGTGTGTGCTTGGCATGTTCCAGGTGAGAAAGCCACTGTGATCTGCCCACAGGGGGAACAAAGGGCAAGGAGCTAGAGGTGAGACAAGAGACTGGGAGAGAGTGGCCAGATGATGCAAGGCCTTGCATTTTTATGGCAAGTGAGATGGGAAATCCCATTGAAAGATTTTCAGCAGGAGTAAAATCTATACTTTAAAATATCAGTCTAGATATTATGTTCTGAAGTGACTTGGCAAAGCCCGGGGGGGAAGCAAGGAGGGAGCTATTGTAACAATCTAAGAGAGAGATGGGAGCAGTTTGGACTAGGGCAAGAGACATGAGGTGATGAAAAGTGGTCAGATTCTGAACATATTTTTACAGGATCACTGACAGGATTTGCAGATTAATTGGATATGAAATGTGAAAGAAAGGAGGGAGTGACAGATGAGGCCTAGGTTTTTGGCCTGAGTAACTGAAAGATTGAAGTGGACATTTATTAAGAAAGAAAAACAAGAGAAAGCCGGTTTAGAGAGGAAGGTCAAGAGTCTTTTTGAGGAGTTCCCATCATGGCTCAGTGGAAATGAATCTGACTAGGATCCATGAGGACAGAGTTTCGATCCCTGGCTTCACTCAGGGGTTAAGGATTCAGCATTGCGTGAGCTCTGGTATAGGTCGCGGGCATGGCTCAGATCTAGCATTGCTGTGGCTGTGGCACAGGCTGGCAGCTTCAGCTCTGATTCAACCCCTAGCCTGGGAACCTCCGTATGCCATGGGTAAGGCCCTAAAAAAGACAAAAAAAAAAAAAAAAAAAAGTCTTTTTGAACATGCAAGTTAGATCTGCCTTTTAGAAATTGAAGAGGGTTGTGCAGCAGGCAACTGGACACAAGGGCGTGGGGTTCGGGAGAGAGGCCAGGGGGCATCTGCACAGAGGTGGGATGGTGAGTCATTGAACAAGATGCGAGGGCAGGCAGAGAAGAACACAGGACTGAGGCCAAGTTCAAATAATAGGCTGCCCCTCCCAAATATCACATTTGCCCTTTACCTGAGACTTGTTCGTCTTTCTCCTTCAACATCACCCAAAGGGAGTTCCCATCGTGGTGCAGTGGTTAACGAATCCGACTAGGAACCATGAGGTTGTGGGTTCGGTCCCTGCCCTTGCTCAGTGGGTTAATGATCCGGCGTTGCCGTGAGCTGTGACGCGGCTCGGATCCTGCGTTGCTGTGGCTCTGGCGTAGGCTGGCGGCCACAGCTCCAATTAGACCCCTAGCCTGGGAACCTCCATATGCCACAGGAGCGGCCCAAGAAAGAGCAAAAAGACAAAAAAAAAAAAAAATCACCCAAAGGACAATCCACTGGTAGAATACTCATGAGCCCCTCTTTCTACCTCGGGAAGCAGCACATCCCTTTCAGCCTGCTCACCACCCTTAGCAAGCAGCCACTCCATCAGGAAGGATGATGAAGGGGCAAAGGAACCCCCCACCCTAGAGAACAGGAGCATGGCTGCTGTGCCATGATGAGTACTAGAGAGAGGTGACACTTCCCAGAGCTTCCCTAGACATCACTCACTAAGCCATCCCCAAATAGAGTGGGCGATGAGAGAAACAGAGGCAAACCAAGTCAGCTGATGAGCAAACTTCTTGATAAGGGGCACATCCTTATGCAGGAGGGAATCTGATAACATCCTGGGGTCATGAGGATCATGTTTGTCATGCTACAAAGGACAGCGACTGGTAATAAGTAGAACACAGGGCTGAGAGTCATAGATATTACAAATAGAACCATTTTCATTGCCAAAGACAGAGCAACAGCAGGTGGTTCTGACACTGCTGAGGCAGGAGCTTCAACTGGGCTCTGGGAAACCCTTTATGGATCATTTAACTTCTCCAGGAATTGGCTTTCTTTCCACTGTGTATAGGAAATGGTTAAACAGACCTCCATTATGGAGAAAATTTTTCATAAATAACTTAGGAAGAATTATTTTCCAAGTAAAAATAGCAGCACCACATTAACTTTTAGACAGTTAAAAATAGGTAAACTCCCCTTATGATGGACTCAAGGAACTTGCCAATTATTTCAATGAACGAAAATGGTGCTAAAATTAATCCCATGCTAGAAACCAGGTTCCAGGTTGAGGGATCTGGAGGAGAAAGCATGCCAACATCCAGCTTCTACTAATAAATCCACAAGCAAAGGGAATTAAACCCAGCAGGGGAAAGAGATGTCATGAATACACAAACACATATATTCCCTCTTTCTTTCACTAGATGCTAGGCTTTTGTTGGATGTGTGTTGTTTTTGTTTTTATTATTTGGAACATGAGATGGCATCTAATTAGATGGCTAGTCCTTCCAGGTGGAAAACAAGAGTGACTGAAGAAAAAGCACTTCTATCGGAAGAACAAACCTACTAGGAAAAGCTCAGCTATCCTCTCATCCACAAGCAGAAAGCACACAATCAATTTCTCTTAGTATTGAAGTGACTCGAACATGGGTAGTTACTCTATCTGATGATTATTGCACATGATTGACTGAAGCCAGAGCAGCAAAGCCTTGTTGGCAGAGTATAGCAAAACAGCTGTAAATAATCATTTTGAAGTCAGAAAGAGATGGTGTCCCTATTCGGGCTCTACAAGTTTCCAGCTGTGTGACCTAAGACAACTTGCTTTGCCTCTCTGGGTCTTGGTTTCCTCTTCTATACAATGAAGATATAACACATATCTCACAGGGTTATGAGAATTGAGTGTGATGATAAATGCACAGTACTTAGCACATGCCTAAAAGCAGCTATTAACCATTCATATAATGGATCATCTAAAACATGGATTTAATTTTACTCTCTAGAAAGCTTTCTTATAATGGTATTTATCGTGATGGGATTTAAATGAGAAAGACAAGCAATCTGAAATGCCAGTGCAGCTACCCAGGGGTTGTCTGGTAAGCTCAGCTCTCTAATGGGCATTTATAAAAGAAGGAAAGGATACAGAACCAGAGCAAGCTGTTTTTAGCAGCAGTAAGTGAATGCTTGACAAGATAACATACAAAATGAACTGAGGTTTGCCTCAGAGAAAAAGAGATCAGATTTATGCTTACCAGAGGTGGGGGGTGGGAGAAGGGGGAATTGGATGAAGGTGATCAAAAAGTATAGAGTCTCGGTTACAAAATAAATAAGTACTAAGGATGTAATGTACATGATATATGATTAACACTGTATATGTGAAAGTCATTAAGAGAATAAATGCTAAGTGTTCTCATCATAAGGAAAACCTTTTTGCTTTTCTTTTCTTTTTTTTTATAGTTTTTTTTTTTCCCACTGTACAGCAAGGGGGTCAGGTTATCCTTACATGTATACATTGCAATTACAGTTTTTCCCCCACCCTTTCTTCTGTTGCAACATGAGTATCTAGACATAGTTCTCAATGCTATTCAGCAGGATCTCCTTGTAAATCTATTCTAGGTTGTGTCTGATAAGCCCAATCTCCCGATCCCTCCCACTCCCTCCCCCTCCCATCAGGCAACCACAAGTCTCTGCTTTTCTTTTATTTTCTATCTGAGATGATAAATGTTCACTAAACTTACTGTGATACTCATTTCATGATGTACGTATATGTGCTATATGTCAATTATATCTCAATAAAAATGGAAGGAAAAAATGAACAAACATTCACAAAGAAAAAGTAACAAAGACAAAAAATGTGTTAATTATCTCTTTAAGGAAAAAGTATACGATATTGATGACGTACTCTAAGATATTATCAATATTCTAATTAAACCTTGCAACTTGAAATTTCAAAGATGAAATGATACTTGACAAAAAACAAGAATTGGGAAAATCGGTTCAATGGCAGAATTTGGACTAAATTGTCTTCAGTGACCTCAGGGAAGACTGAGGCTCTTCTAGCCTGAAAAAGCATTGACATGGAGTTCCTGCTGTGCACTGTGGGTTAAGAATCCAACTACAGCAGCTTGGGTTGCTACAGACACACAGGTTCGATCCCAGCCCAGCACAGTGGGTTAGGAGTCCAGGGTAGGTCACAGCTGCAGCTTGGATTCAATCCCTGGCCCAGGAACTTCCATGCCCATACACCATGGGTGTGGTAGGAAGGAAGGAGGGAGCGAGAGAGAAAGACAGACAAAGATGGAAAGAAGGAAAGAAGGAAGGGAGGGAAGAAGGAAGGAATGAACGAAAGAGAGACCAACAGAAAGACAGCCTGGACACACTGTTTCCTTATTCTCATTGCATCAAGGGACGGACAGCTAACTACCAGGAAAGCTGTGCAGGGCAGGCCAAGGGATTAATGTAGAATGACGCATCTAGCGACGACGTGAGAATTTTTGGTAAATGTTTAGCAAAATCACTATATTGGAGAATCCATTCACTATTTTGTTATGGATTATGCATTGATTAGGGTTGTCAAATTTAGAAAATAAAAACACAGGGCACCCAGTTAAATTTAAATTTCAAATAATAATAACTTTTAGCACAAGTACACTCCATGCAATATTCGGCAACCCAAACATTGGGCCATTAGTAACTTGTCACTTAAGGAGGACCTGATGCTGGAAAGGAAGCTACCCCCTTCAATTGTGGCAGAGAGCACAAGTTCTGTGTGACATTTTACTCCTTGTTTCTGAGGAAGACATTCATCACTGATCACTTTCATTGATCTAGTCCAGTGGTTTCCAGACAAACACATACCCACAAAGTTATTTAGAAAACAACTGATGTGGAATCCTAATGCATTAAACAGATTTTTTTTCTAAAAGGAGGGTAAAGACCTCAGTTGAATAGGGAAGTTGGGAGTAGGATGGAGGAAGAGGAAGGGTCTAGGTCTCTGCCCACTTATCCATCATCTTTGTCCTCATAGCAGCCCCAAAGGATCTCCTTGAAATAAAAGGACTCTACAGAACAGATGTGGAACATCAGTCCTTTTGTCAGACCCACCAAGTGTTACTTAAAACTGAATGCCCAGATCCACTTAATGTAGGCCTGACCTGGACACCTCCTTGACCATGCCAGAGATTCTCCTTACTGCAGATAATATCAACCATCTCCCACAAAAGAAACACTGGAGTTCTACAAGATACATTTCAATCCTTCTTTTGCCATAACCATTCTGTTGTCACAGTCTACTGTTTTGTTTTTTTGTTTGTTTTTACTTTGCAAAAACTGTGCCTCTCTGACATGAAATCAGGAGCTAAAAACAGAAGAAAAAAAAATCACCCCAACAATTCATCTTATCCACATGATTACAATAATTCAGGAATTGAAGTAAACTTCCCGGTGCTTTAATTCAATTTTCTAGCCATCATCTATATATTTACCGGCACGGAGACACAACCAATGCTCTCCTCTTCAGCCCTTCCTCTTGGGGTCAGTTTAGAAGAATGTTCTTATCATGGGGATTAGGAATATTGCTGTCAGAGTGTTTTCCCTCACCCACTCCTACCATTATCTGCAAGGGTGCCATGCCATCTCCTGCAGACCTACCTCCATTCAGTACATGAGGAATGTCCTTGAATACACTTCTCCTGCTTATTCAAATCCTCATTATTCTTGCCCATCATAATGTATTTTTAACATACTTTTTCCTGGCCCCTGTCTGAGAGTAACCATTCACTGTGATTATACCCTAACCCATTCTCCACAAAAGATATTTTGTTTTGGAAGAAGCACCACAGAGCCACTCCCACATCATATGGAGGGTATCCTTGACCAGCTTAAAAAGCCAACTTGAAAGCGATGGATGGCTATCTTTCACCTAAGGACATGTGCCTGTTCAGTTTGCTCATTAAAAGTTATTCTCCAACAAAAAAAAATATAGTAAAACTAGTAAGTGAATTTAGTAGAGTTATAAGATTCAAGATCAATATACAAAAATCAATTGTATTTCTACATACTGGCAACAAAGAATCACAAATTGAACACAACGGTATCTTTTGCAATACCATCCCAAAAAAGTAAAACATGTAGGGATAACTTCGACAAAAGACTATAAAGACCTGTATTGAAAAATGACAAAACAGGAGTTCCCGTCGTGGCGCAGTGGTTAACGAATCCGACTACGAACCATGAGGTTGCGGGTTCGGTCCCTGCCCTTGCTCAGTGGGTTAACGATCCGGCGTTGCCGTGAGCTGTGGTGTAGGTTGCAGACGCGGCTCAGATCCCGCGTTGCTGTGGCTCTGGCGTAGGCCGGTGGCTACAGCTCCGATTCGGCCCCTAGCCTGGGAATCTCCATATGCCGCGGGAGTGGCCCAAGAAATAGTAACAACAACAACAACAAGAAAAAAAAAAAAAAAGACAAAAGAAAATGACAAAACAGTGCAGAGACCAATTTTTAAATATTTAAATAAAACCACATTCATGACTTGGAAAACTCAATAATGTTAAGATACTAATTCTCTGCAAATTGATAGACAGTCAATGCAACCCCAGTCAAATGCCCAAAAAAAACCAGCACACTGATTCTAAAATTCACATGAAAATGCAAAGGATAGAAAAAACTAAAAAAATGCTGACCATAAAAGAGCAGAAATGGAGGACTAACACCTAATTTTAAGACTTATTATAAAGCTACAGTAATCAAGACACTGTGGTATTGGTGGTAAGACAGACAAATAGCTCAATGGAACAGAATACAGAATCCCGAAATGGAATCATAAGTATATGGATTTTTTTTCAAAGATAAAAAATGGGAAAAGGATAATCTTTTCAACAGATGGTGCTGAAACAATTGGATTGCCATATGCAAAGAAGAAGGAGGAGGAGAAGGAGATGGGGAAGAACTTTAATCCGTACTTGACACTTACACAATAATTAACTCAGAATGGCTCATTAATCTAAAACTATGTGAAACTAAACCTAAAACTACAAAACTTCCAGAAGAAAACTTGTAATAAAAACCTTTGTGATTTTGGGTTAGACACGGTTTTCTTGGATAATGACACTAAAAGCATAATCTGTTTTAAAAAGTCAATAAATTGGACTTTATCAAAATTAAAAACATGTACTCTTTGAAAGACACTATTAGGGTAATTAAAGGACAAACCACAGATTGTAAAAACTTTAACTAATCAAATATTTGACAAAGGACTTATATGTAGAATATATAAAGAACTCTTAAAATCATTAAAAATAAAAGCAACCCAATAAAAAACAATCAAAAGATTTGAATAGACATACCACCAAAAAAGATATATGGATGTCAAACAAGTATATGAAGAGGTGTTCAAAGTCATTAATCATTATGGAAATAAAATTAAAACCATAAAGAGATGCCACTACCTATATGAATAGCTGAAATTAAAAAGAATGAGTATACCAAGTGTTAGGGAGGATATGGAGAAAATAGAACATTTATATACTTCCTATGGTAATGTAAAATGCTACACTGCTTTGGAAAACAGTTTGGCAGTTTCTTAAATAAATATATAACTACCATATATCCAGCCATTATATTCTTAAGCATTTGCTCAAGAGAACTTAAAACACACTCATACAAAGACATAAATAAGAATAGTCATAGTAGTTTTACTGCAATAGTCAAGAATCGAAAACAACTCAAACAGCCATCAACATATGAACAGATAAACAATCTGTGGTATAACCATCTGGTGGAATAGTATTCAGCAGTGAAAAAGGAACAACCTACTGATACATGCAAAAACATAAATGAATTTCAAAATAATTATTTTGAATGAAAAAAGTTGGACTCCCCCCCCAAAAAAAGAGTACATGTCGTATGATTTCATTTACATGAAATTCTAGAAAATGCTAACAAATCCATAATGACAGAAAACAGATCAGTAGTTGCCTAGGGACAATGGAATAGCAAGGATTACAAAATGTTATAAGAAAAGTTTTGGAAGTGATGGATATATTCATCATCTTGATTATGATAACAGTTTCATAGGTATATACATGTCAAAATACATCAAACTATACTATAAAGATGTATAATTTATTACATGGTAATTAAACTTTGATAAAGTTGTTGGAATAAAATTTTTAATTTAAAAGAAGTATTTAGAAGAATTAATTGTATTTGGCCTGCTCTCAGCAATGTCCTATTTCAACAACTAGTTGGGAGCCAAGAATTAAATAACAGCAGTCTCCATCTTTAGTGAAGATGCTGAAAAACATCAATAGGAACACAATTCATAATCGATAGCAAAACACCTTCAATTTGTCATCCCCATCATCTTATTTATCTTTCCCAGACGCCCAGAGCTGCCCCCAAAGACTCTTTCCTTCTCTCTCTAAACTTCTCCAAATCCCCTCTTCCTCAACCTTGCCTGAGAATTGACTGTGGTCTTTCCCCATCCTTCCCTACCTGCCTAGATATATTCTCCAGTCACTCTGCCACCCCCCTCCATCCGTACTTTTATTTTTTCTCAGTTTTGATCTCCTGGTCCTTCTAGTTCAGCATTTTTCTATTATCCTAAGCAGCATAACTAACATCCTAGAAGCCAAAACGTAAAAATCCTCTATCTTGGAAGCAGAATATGTAGGGACAGAGAAGAATGCTCATGCATTAGTAACTTTTTTAATGCTAACAACTAGGGAACATAGGGAAATATCTCATTTAAAAAGACAAGATTGGTCCAGTCCCAGGATCTCGTTTCCTCTCTGCAGGGAGCCCCTCCCCCATCCTCGCATACCCTTCTCTTTTACTCACCCAGGCAAAGAGACCCAAGTTCACTTCATTCAGTCTTCCCATTAAGACTCTGAACTGCATCCCTATGCAGAAACAAATTTCCCCTAATTCACCCTTCCCATTCCTTTTCCACAGCTGCTGCTAAAATAGCAAAATGCCTTGTCTCTGAACCCCTCCCCAAGCCATTCGAAGACAAACGACCAATTTCATCTTTTCAAAATATGTTACTGTCACAACTCCTTCTACATGTCTTTTGCCTTGAATATCAATTCAAATTCTTTATGAATGTAAAGGATTTGTTATATGTTTATCTATTTGTCTTCACACAGTTAATGTAATTAACCTTTCTGCTTGCATCACTGCTCTCTGTAGAAGACTATATAGTTTTAGAGAGTGAAGGATCCATCTGTCTAATCACCATCTACCTCCTGCTTCCTGTCCTAACATTACCAAACCACGTATCATGCCCGGCCCACATCCCCCGCACGCCACCATCCTCTTTCATCCTCCCGGGTACTACCTCCACAGAAAGTAAAGGTTGGCAAGTTTTTTCTGTAAAGGACCAAAAGTAAATATTTTAGGCTTTGGAGCCATATGGTCTCGGCCATTATAGCACAAATGCACAGACAATACATAAGTGAATAAGTGTCGCTGTGCTCCAATAAATTCTTATTTCGAAAAAACAGGCAATAGGCCAGATCTAGCCTGCGGGCTATAGTCTGCCAAACCCTGGTCTTAAGCATCCTGCCTTCCAATCTCCATCTGGCTAGCTCCTGGTTTTCCTACAAGACAGCACATCTTGAAGAGAGCTTTCTCCTACTCCTGGTTAGGCGCATCCTTTCTCTGTACCCCCATAGCATATATACCAAAGTACATCGTCCCCCAAGCCTGATGTTTGCTTCCACACGGAGGGAGTTGCACATCCATAAGCCTGCTGGTCCCTCTCTACTCCCACCGACTCGTCCCACAGGAACAAGCTTACTCCTTCTCCTGTTCATAATAGCAAACTGCCCATGGAGAATTCATATTCCTCCTGCTTCTTGGTGTCACTTCTAGGAAAGGCCTGTCTGTCCAGTGCTGCCTGTGCCTAGGTGCATAAAGCTTCTCTTTCCAGAATTTCCCTTATCAGTTTAATCAGTAACAACAGTAATGTTTTTATCTTTTTTTTTTTTTTAGAGCCACACTTGCAGCATGCAGAAGTTCCCAGGCTAGAGAGCAAATTGGAGCTACAGCTGTGGCCCTACGACACAGCAATGCCAGAACTGATCCTCGACTGCGACCCACACTGTAGCTCATGGCAACAGTGGATCCTGAACCCATCCAGCAGTACAGGGATCAAACTCACATCCTCATGGACACTGGTTGGGTTTGTTACCGCTAAGCCACAATGGGATTTTTTTTTTCGGGACCACACCTGGAGCATATGGAAGTTCCCGGGCTAGGGGTTGAATCAAAGCTACAGCTGAACAGCAACACCAGATCCGAGCCACATCTTCGACCTACACCACAACTTGCTGCAACTCCAGATCTTTAACCCACTGAGCCAGGCCAGGGATTGAACCCGCATCCTCAGTCACTGTCAGGTTTTTAATCCTCTGAACCACAGCAGGAACTCCTTTACCTTACTTCTTGTCTCCTAATTGCATCAGGGGAGCTATTTACTAAGTCCCATTCACCCCCAACATAGACCACGAGCCAAAGCACTCAGCATGTTGATTAGAAGTATTCATTGTGGGAGTTCCCATTGTGGCACAGCAGAAAAGAATCCAACTATTATCCATGAGGACACAGGTTTGATCCCTGGCCTGGATCAGTGCATTAAGGATCCAGCACTGCTGTGAGCTACGGTGTAGATCGTAGAGGCGGCTCAGATCCTGAGTTACTGTGCCTGTGGCATAGACCGGCAGCTGTAGATCCAATTTGCCCCCTAGCCTGGGAATTTCCACATGCCCGAGAGTGCAGCCCTAAGAAAGCAAAATTGATTAATTAATTAATTACTAAAAGTTTTAAAAAGACGTGGTGTTTGTAGGTCTTTTATGTTGGTCAGGGATTCTCAGGGGAGACCTTAGCCCTCTGGAGGGCCCTTCCAATGGTCACGAACAGACCCAGAAATGCTAGTCTTCTTTTCTCCTGATTTCAAATGACACACTTTCGCTTGCCTTTTATTTTGACCGACAATCGAATGTTCCTTACTAATAACCTAATCAGTTAGCTGTAGTTTCTAAGTTGAACCTGTGGCTAGAGTTTACTGAATCTTTAATTCGGTACTGGCTTAAGAAGTTTGGCAGCCACTCATTTGGAAATACTGCAAAACTTTTATGAAGCATGAGCACACAGGACAGAATCTGAGTAGTTTCAGGAAACACAGTTGGGGAATCATGTATCATTGATGCTGTCTATAACTGGTCATGGTTTCCAACCACTGCTGTTTGAGTTTTGCTTTTGCATTATATATTTCAGCTAGTGTAACATCGTTAACAATTTATTGTGTGCCATTTGGGTAACCTTACAGCGTATATTAATGCATATTTGTCCATCTGGAGGCTAGAATAGGATAATAATTAGAGTCCAGATGCAAAAGTCAGACTGCCAGTGTTTTTATCCCAATACAACCACACACTTACTATGTGACTTTAAGTTATTTAACCCCCTTTATGTCAGTTTTTTCACCAGTAAAATGAGAGACTAGTACCTATATCATAAGGATACTGGGAAGATTAAATGAGATAATCCATGACTTAGACCACATAGTTCATTATTATTATTATCACTCTTTTATTACTATGTACATGAATAGGACATTTGGCCTCGAATTTTCCAATAGACCTTTAAGACCTTTAAGATGCAGTGCAAATACCAAACGTCCATAAATCCATTGCCAAAAAAGTTCTATCTCGGATCTCAAAAATTCGTGTCCACTGTGTGTTTCATTGATCACATGTTTTATAGCACATATTTGTTTGGCATCTATTGTCTATCTCTCCTCCAAAACGTAAACCTCAAAAAGACAGAGACATTTCCTTATCTGTGAGTTCTCTACGAGAGGCACAATGCCAGAACAGGGCCTGCCTGGCACATAGTAGGCTCTCAGTAGTTTTTTGTAAATAAATTACTATGCTAACTATGGATTTATACTGCATAACTTACAGTATAATATTGAGTTTGGTGTAATAAAATTACTAAATTATCAAGTTTTGGGCATTGTGTTGTACCTTGATACCACATTGCCATTGTAGTAAGTAAACAATGGGTGATTTGTATATATTCTACTCTAAATCTTTGCTATCACTGAATTATTTTCCACTGACAACACATGGGACAAGTGACCATGGTCTTTTGGAAGGCCTAAATGGACCACAGTCAAATAAAGAACTGTATTGTCAATTCAACAATTCAAAAAAAAATTTTTTTGTCTTTTTTTTTTTTTTTTTTTTTTTTGTCTTTTTAGGGCCACACCTGAGGCATGTGGAAGTTTCCAAGCTACGGGCTGAAGTGAACTGTAGCCGCCAGCCTATGCCCATAGGCACAGCAATGCCAGATCTGAGCCACATCTGCAAACTACACCATAGCTCATGGCAATGCCAGATCCTTAACCCACTGAGCAAGGCCAGGGATCAAACCTGTGTCCTCATGGTTACCAGTCAGATTTGTTTCCACTGAGCCACAATGGACACTCCTTAAAAATATTTTAAATGACCAACATTTCCAGTTTTCTATATATGCCCAAAAGAAATAAGTAGAGAATTCCACCAAAAGACATGTACAGAGTTATCTTGTGGTGCAGTACAGTACGTTAAGGTTCTGGTGTTGTCACTGCAGCAGCTCAGATCACTGCCGTAGCATGGGCTTGATCATCGGCGCAGGAACCACCGCGTGCCAAGCAGGGGTGCAGCCAAAAAAAAAAAAAAAGACATGTACAAGAATCTTCACAATGGCTTATTTATAATAGCTCAAATTTGGAAACAACTCAAATATCCATCATAGAAGAATAAATTAATAGTATCATATTTATGCAATGGAATATCATATGGCAATTTTAAAAAAATGCATAGTCTCATATGGAGCAACATGCATAGTCTCATATGGAGCAACATGCATGAGTCTCACAGAAAAAAACAAAAAACAAAAAAAAATAAGAGTATATAATTCCTTTTATACAAAGATTCAGTTTAAATGAATTTCTATGAAGTATATTCTATATTTGTTATTGATAAAGCTAATCTATGGATGAAGAGGTCAAAGTGGTGGTTATCTCTGTTGCGGGAAAGCAAAGCAAAGCCTTCTAGGATATGGGAAATGTTTTATATTTTAATTTGGGGGATAGTTCACAGGTGTGCATAGTCTGTTGCTGTGTCTACATGCATAAATTTGAGTTGTACAGAGATTTATGCACTTTAAAGTATATATGTTATACACGGATGTGTGTGTATATTTTTTTAAGACAGAGAATAATTGCCACACGTTTGACATTTAGCCAGGCCCTAGAGACATCCTGATGGAAAAAACAAGCCTGGCTTCCCCCTCGGTACAGAGCGTCTCTGGTGTTAGCCCAGTATCTATGCGCTGTGAAATTTGGTGACCTGAACTGGGCACTTTTTTGTACCCTAACCATTTAAACTTTTTAAAAATACTATTGCTGATGCTAATGGCAACCATGGTGTTTCATATTTATTTGAAAAACATATTTTTCTCACTTTCAGCTTTTTCGATCCGAGGTCATCACGATGCCTCATTATGGAAAAAAGAACCCAGAATCTTCTCCTCCCTCCAGCAAAAGAGCTCTGCACCCTTTCATCCTGCAGATTTCAGAATTGATTCTCTGTGCTGCTAGCATTCTCTGTAGCCCTCGGAGTTGTGCGCTAAAATCCAGAGCAATGAACACACCTATGAAAAATGATGCTTTCGAGCCTGCCCCACGGTGCAGTAAATTTGAAAGTACTCTTAATAATAATAAGGATCAACATTGACTTTAATGGTCCTCAAATCCATCACGTAATTTCATTAGCCACCCAGCACAGATGCAAGCTGGGGTGATGTCATACTTTTTCCCCTTGCTCTGAAACCTGAGTCAGGCGCCAGAGATGGAAACTAGTTTTAGAGACTCTAATCGGATTAAAGCTTCTGGCAGCCACTGATCAATAGGTGGGAGCTGGAGGAATCCCAAAATGTGCAAAGCCCTTTCAAGGCTCCTTCATGGACACAGCCTCACTCAGGCAGAAGGACGGTTCAGGTCTGAAAGTGGGGAAAGGCAAGATGGTGTGTCCTAAGGCAATGTGCACTCCCAGTCTCCCCCAGACCCAAGTCCACAAAGGAGAGAGAGGATATCATTTAGGCAGCAGCCTCAAATAACTGCTGTCTGATCTTATACTCACACCATCATATAGGCAACCAGCAGTTCAAAGCATGGGCTTTGGAGTTAACTATTACTTGATCTAAAACCCAGCTCTTCTGGAGTACCCTTTGTGGCTCAGCAGGTTAAAAACCTGACTAGTATCCATGAGGATGCAGGTTCAATTCCTGGCCTCGTTCAGTGGGTTAAGTAACCAGCACTGCCACAAGCTGCTGCATACGTCACAGATGCAGCTCAGATCTGGTATCACTGTGGCTGTGGCGTAGGCTGGCAGCTGCAGCTTCAATTCCACCCTTAGCCAAAGAACTTCCAGATGCTGCAGGTGTGGCCCTGAAAATAAAAAACAAAACAAATAAATAAAATAAAACCTAGTTCTTCTGTTGTCTAGTTAATCCTGAGATGCAGCTTCCTCCCCTGCAAGGTGTAGATAATAACACCCACCTCACAGAGGTCTAGTGAGGACAAAGCTCTTGGGTTAACATTTGTGACAGCCCCTAGGCCTGTATGCTTGATACTTAGCAAATACACATATGTGCTTGATAAATGAGAGGTAAGAATGAAAAGAAATGATCCGCTATGATTCAGGGCTACCAATTATCATCAGCATTCATCAACGTCTGAAATTCGCCCGTCACAACCAGAGAGGACAATTTTTCTAACCTCTACCATTTTACTTACCTCAACGTTCCTCTCTCTCAGAACTTAGCAGGAGCAAGAAGCCAGTGCCTGGATGTGCTTCAAACCTCCAGGTTGCTTTAGCAAGAAACTTTAACAACATGGCAAAATACAATGACCTCATCATCCCAAAGTTGCAGCAGTAAAAATCAATGCTACTTTAAAAGCCTGACAATCAATCAAGGTCCAGCCAGATATCCGTGGAAGTCAAACAGGCGCATATAAAAACCGATTCACCTAGGGATCTCATTAAAGGTCTGCAACAGTATTTCCCTGATGTAAGCTGGGAGTTTTCATTTGGGTTGCTTTTTTTTTCCTCCAACTATGGAATCCCTGTGAGATCAGGGCTATGTGTCTCCCCTGCAGCTGGCTGGCTTCAGGGCACTTTTATTAGTTGAATGTCCTCACTTGCATTACCAATGCAATCGGTCATTCATATGCCAATGTCATTCCCCTCCCTTGGTGACAGAGACCTTCTCCTACTGAAAGCGCATTCTGCTTTAGTCCAGAGTAAGCTCTTGAAAGAGGAATAAACATGCTTCATTTTTATGGCGTTAAACAAAGTAGTATAGGGATTTTATACAGCATAATTTTAAGAGAATGCATTTCTATTCTATGGGCCTTTTTCTAAAACCTTATCATCTAAATATTAATGTAAAGCAACTTTCCCTTTTCTGAGCTCAGGTCATTTTAAGACATAGAACCTGTATGGGCCAGACATTCTTCTAGGTACTAGACATAAAAAGATGCCTAAAGCATGAGCCTTCTCTTCTCTGGGATCCTGTGAGACCAGCCAGCACAAATCTCACTCTTTACCCAGTTTCTGAAAAAAACAAACTGGATGAAAAACAGGGTGTGACACGACCACTTTTATTTTCCCCTCTAGCAGTGAAAAGGCTGCTGGATTATCCACTCCAAAACAATCAACTTAGAGTAGAAACTTCATTCCTTAAAAAACTAAAAATAGGGCTACTGTATGATCCAGCAATCCCATGCTTGAGCACATATCCAGAGAAAACCATAATTTGGAAAGCTACATACACCCAAAATGTTCACTGTAGCACTTTAAAACAGCCCAAGACATGGAAGCAACCTAAGTGTCCATCAGTAGATGAACAGATAAAGAAGATATGGTATATACCTTATATATATATGTTTGCACTGGAATAGTACTCAGCCATAAAAAAGGATGAAATAATGCCATTTGTAGCAATATGGACAGACTTAGAGATTATCAATAGTAAGTGAAGTCAGAGAAAGATAAATTTTAAATGATATCATGTAAATGAACTTATCTACAAAACAGAAATAGACTCAAAGACTTTGAAAGCAAACATGGTTGCCAAAGAGGAAAGGTGGCAGGAGGGATAAATTAGAAGTTTGGGATTAACATATGCACACTGCTATAAATAAAATAGATAATTAACAAGGACCTACTGTATAGCATGGGGAACTCTATTCAACAACCTGTAATAACCTACATAGGAAAAGAATCAAAAAAGGGTAGATATCATGTATATGTATAATTGAATCACTTTGTTGTATGCCTGAAACTAATACAACACTGTAAATCAGCCATACTCCAACATAAAATAAAAATTCTAAAAAAAAAAAAAAATTGTGGAAACAAACTAGTATGAAAAATGGGTGAATCAGGAGTTCCCGTCGTGGCGCAGTGGTTAACGAATCCGACTAAGAACCATGAGGTTGCGGGTTCGATCCCTGCCCTTGCTCAGTGGGTTAACGATCCGGCGTTGCCGTGAGCTGTGGTGTAGGTTGCAGACACGGCTCGGATCCAGCGTTGCTGTGGCTCTGGCGTAGGCCGGTGGCTACAGCTCCAATTGGACCCCTAGCCTGGGAACCTCCATGTGCCGCGGGAGCAGCCCAAGAAATAGCAAAAAAAGACAAAAAAAAAAAAAATGGGTGAATCAGAATAAGATGCTCCACTATTCCCAGCAGCACTGGCAACCTATTCATTGAGAAACCCAATAAAAGTCAATTCAGGACCCAATTCTTAGCCTACACCACAAGCTATGCATGCCCCATGAGAAAGGGAATTAATTTACACTTTACAGATAATATATCCTTCAATTCCTCAGGAGCATGGCCTAATTGCTTTAATTCGTTTCGTTATCTATAAGTATAAGAGTACTTTTCTGGTAAGGTTGGTGGAGAGTTAAATGAGACAATATATATAAAGTGTCTAGAAAAGCACCTGGTTAGGTTCTCACCAAATGATAGCTGTAACCAAACTCAGTTCCAAGATACCAAAAGTTATGTGACCACAGACGCTATGCCCCCTGGTTAGCTTCTGCTTTTTCTTATTTTGAAACAAAGAAAGCAGATTTTTCTTGAGCCACACCAGCTTGAGAGAATCTAAGTTTAGCTACTAGCACCAGAAGGTCACTGGGGAAAAAAATCCAACCTTGAAAAGAGATCTAGCAACATATCCAACAAAAAACATAAATTTGATCAGAATATCAGTAATCCTAAAGACTGTAAATAGGTCAAGTTCCCTAATTAAGAGGTACAAACTTTCCACATCCAAGATATGGAAGCAGCCTAAGTGCCCATCCATTGATGAGTAGATAAAGATGTGGCATATTACCACAATGGAATACTACTCAGCTATTTTAAAAAGAATGAAATCTTGCCATTCTCAACAACATGGATGGACCCAGAAAGTATCATGCTAAATGAAGTAAGTCAGAGAAGGGCAATTACTATGTGATTTGACATACACAGAATCTCAAACACAAAACAAATGAACCAAACAAAATAGGAGCAGAGTCACCAATGCAAAAAACAAACTAGTGGTTGCCAGAGAAAAGGGGGGTGAGAGTTGAGAGGAAACAAGTGAAGGAGATTAAGATAAAATAAGTCACTGGAGTTCCCATCGTGGCACAGCAGAAATGAATCTGATTAAGAACCATGGGGTTGCAAGTTTGATCCCTGGCCTCACTCAGTGGGTTAAGGATCCGGTGTTGCCGTGAGCTGTGGTGTAGGTTGCAGACTCGGCTCGGATCTGGCATTGCTGGGGCTGTGGTGTAGGCCAGCAGCAACAGCTCTGATTAGACTCCTAGGCTGGGAACCTCCCCATGCCACGGGTGCGGCTCTAAGAAGACAAAAGACAAAAAAAAAAAAAAAAAAAAAAGAAAGTCACAAGGATGTACCATACAGCACAGGATATATAGTCAACAATATTGCAATAACTTTGCATGGTGACAGAAGGTAACTAGGTTTATCGTGGTGACCATATTGTGATGTACATAAATATCAAATCACTATGTTGTCACCTGAATCTATACAATACTGTACGTCAATCAAAATTCAATTTTTAAAAATAGACAAAAAAATAAAATAAAAAATGGAAACTTTCAGACTGTTTTTTTTAAACAAAGCAAACTCCAACTGCATGTTGTTTAAAAGAGATTTATCTAACATAAAATAATACAGAAAGGTTGAAAATACACCGATGCCCAAAGACAGACCAGGCAAATACCAAAAAAAGAAAGCACTATAGTAATATTAACATTAGCTCATACAGCATTCAAGGCAAAAAGCTCTATACGGTACCAAAAATGCTTGTTTCATGTAGACAGACAATAGATTCTTCAAAATGTATAGCAACCGTGAAACTTTTCACTCTCGGTATCATGGCAGCAGATACACAAAGAGTAACAGAGTGTTCACAACGTGTCAGATGGAGTTCTAAGTTCTTTTCCTATAACAACTCACATAATCCCCCTCCCCAGTCTTATAAAGCAGATGATGTGACTTTACAGGTGAGGAAATGTGTCAAGGCCGGCGGGCTTGTGAGGATGGAGCTTCTCTCCAAACCAGGCAGATGGACCAGCTGCAGTGCTCCTAACTTCTCCACTACCCTCTCTTCAAAACATAAAAAAAAAAGGAGTATTAGAAATGGAAAAAAAGAATTGTCAAACCCATAGGTAGAGTGGGAAATGTTAACAAACCATGCTCAAAATTTGTCATGTCAGATGACTAAAAATAAGTGGAGAAAAGATGTGACTAGCACTCACTACAAGCTTGACTTCATAGCAAATCATTCTCTCTCCAACGAGGAAAGAACACATTCTTTTCAAATGTCCATGGAACATTTATTGAAAATAAAGAAAGAGAAAGGTCATTTAATAGTCCGTAAAAAATTTCTCAGTAGGTTTCTAAAAGTAGACCCTTGGGGGAGTTCCCATTGTGGCTCAATGGTAATGAATCCAGCTAGTATCCATGAGGATGCGGGTGGGATCCCTGACCTCACTCAGTGGGTTAAGGATCGGGCGGTGCTGTGAGCTATGGTGTAGGCCGGCAGCTGCTGCTCCGATTCAGCCCCTAGCCTGGGAATATCCACATGCCGAACGTGTGACCCTAAAAAAAGAGAAAAGAAAAGAAAAAGCAGAACTCTTATAGGATCCCCATCACTGATTAAAATGGAATTAAATTTAAAACCTCACTTTTCTAAATAACTCTTGTGTCAAAACTTAATTTATAAATGATTTGGAAATTATCACATGTTGAAACACTAAATGGAAAATTCTATGGGATGTAGCCAAAACCTTACTCAGGAGAAAATCATATCCTTAAATAAGTTTTTTCCTAAAACAAGAAATGTCTAGAATAAATATTTTTGGAACATTAGACTCAGAAGCTAGAAAAAGAACAACGAAATAAACAAAGGAAACCAATGAATTAAAAAGTTTAAAACAACTAGAATTGTTGAGTACAACTAAGGCTGGTGCTTTTTTAAAAAAAAGCACTAACAGATGTTTGACAAATGTAACAAAAAGAAAAAGTTTGAGAACACATACATTGGCAATGAAAAATTGAATATAATCACAGAGACTATTCTTAATAGAATAATAAATACTACTTATAACTTTAAGACAATAATATGAAAGCCAAAAATATAAACAATTTTCTGAAAAATTACTTGGTTTTCTTAAAAAAGAACAGACATTAAAAGAATTAGCAAACAACTTCCAAAAAAAGTTCCAGATGTTGGCTTTACAAGAAAGCTCTATAAAGCTTTAAGAACTCATTTCACAAGGCTAGTATTACTCTGATATCAAAAATGATCAAGATAGTGGAGTTCCCATCGTGGCTCAGCAGAAACGAATCCAACTAGGAACCATGAGGTTGTGGGTTCAATCCCTGGCCTCGCTCAGTGGGTTAAGGATCTGGCATTGCTGTGGCTCTGGTGTAGGCCAGCAGCTGTAGCTCCGATTAGACCCCTAGCCTGGGAAACTCCATATGCTGCAGGTGTGGCCCTCAAAAGACAAAAGACAAAAAAAAAAAAAAAAAAAAAGATCAAAATAGTAGGGAAAAAACTACCTATAAGTCAAATTAACTTGTGAGTTAATATATAATATATATTATTTATACATACTACTTCTAGGAGATATATATAGTTTTAGTAAATAGAACCAACTACACATTAAAAGAAAAATACAGCACCTCTAACCAAGCTTTCAGGAATTCAAGGATGAATCAACATTAGAAACTCCATCAATGTCATTCACAACATTAATAGGTTACAATAAAAAGCCAAATGATCACTTTGATAAATGAAGAAAATGCAATTGATAAAATTCTTTATTCATTCAAGGTTAAACCTATGGGTAAACTAAGCATAGAAGGACTTAAGTAATATGATACAGAGCATTTTCTTAATCAATAACAGTCTCTTTTAAAAAGTCAATACTAACTGGAAAAGAATTTTGAGTGACTGTTCTATGTTAAAGAAGAGGAGGGAGGGTAGTGGGATGGTCTGGGAGTTTGGGGATGGTAGATGCAAACTACTACGTTTAGAATGAATAAGCAATGAGGTCCTACTGTAGAGCTCAGGGAACTATATCCAAGCTCTTGGGATGGAACATGGTGAAAGAGTTTGAGAAAAAGAATATGTATTGATATGCATGGCTGGGTCACTATGCTGTACAGCAGAAATTGACCCAGCACTGTAAATCAACTATACCCTAATAAAAACAAAATAAATTTTGGGGAAAAAAAAAGAAACTAAAGGTACCTAACAACCAAATACAATGATTAAAACTTTATTGGCTCATGGGTTTAAAAAATAATGATAAATAAAGGCAGCAATAAAATATATTTGGGGGAGAAAATATGTAACAGAGAACAGTAAGAAGTTATTGTCTCTATTTTCCGCAGAGGTCTTATTTATCAATTAAAATCAAGAGACACAACCTCCTCTTCCCCCAAAATAAGTAAAGACTCATGAAGAGAGCAAGTTCAAGAGAAGAAATGAACTGCCAAAAAACGTAAGAAAATGTATTCAGCCTGAGGAGGAGTCAAAGAAATGTAAATTAAAATAACAATAAAATGTCCTTTTACATTCTAAGAGTTGCAGAAGTTGATGAAGGTGTAAATACTCTGCCGGTGAAGGGGTAAATTAGCTTAACTTGTTAGAGGCAATAAATGAGACAACATACACCAAAATTTTACCTAAATATTCCTTATGACCCAGCTGTTACACTTAGAGAATCTGCCCCAAGGAAATAAACAAATGGACAAAAATTAATGTACATGATTTCTTTGTTCAGGCTAGCTTACTTTTTTAATGTTTTCATTAAATCCAAATGACCAATTAAATAAATTTATATATATATGCTTTAAAAGATGTCCATGAAATATTTTATATTAAAAATGTTATATATCAATTATTTGTGGAATCTAAAATATGGAACAGATGATCCTATCTAAAAATAACAAACATACCAACAAAAAACAGAAACACAGCATGACCAAGAAGAGCAGACTTGGGGTTCCAGAGAGGGGGGGAAAGGGGAGGGAGAGGGAAGGATGGGTGTTTTGGGTGTTTCTGGGGATGCAAACTGTTACATATGGAGTGGATGGGCAATGGGATCCTATTGTACAGCACAGGGAAATGTGTGTGATTGGGTCACTTTGTTGTACAACAGAACCTGATGAAACTTATAAATCAACTATACTTTAACAATAACAAAAATTAAAAAAGAAAAAATAAAGAAAAAGTAATTTTCCACTTCAAAAAAAATTTTATAGAAGAGTGAGTCTAATATGATTTTTGTCTATCCAAAAAATATACATGTGCTGACACATATATTAGATGCATAGACAATGTAGACAACAAATTACAAAAACGGTCATGTCTGTGAGTAGAAGTAAGGGGACTTTCAGTTTCTATTTATGTCTAAAATGTTTAGTGTTTCATAATCACACATTATGTTTATAATTAGAACAATACTGCTACTACTAGCACATTGTGGGGAGAGAGAAATGTGTGCCCTCCTCCCTGATGAAGGCAGAGCCTATCTCACTGGCTCCACAAGAAGCACCCAGGCAAAGCCACTGCGATTGGAGTGGAAACTAGATCATGCTGGGCAAAACTTGCTTTGTAAAGTTCCACCCACCTGCGCCTTGAGTCACAGCAGATATTGGCCTTTCTTTAAGGTCACCCTTCCCGCTACCAAAATAACTACTCCCCATCTGGGGACGAGAAATATGTCTCCCCAAGGAAGCCCGTTTCCCAGTCCCCACCCTGCTTTAGCATCAATTCAGGCTCTTGCCCTCTGATGGACCATCTGCTCAGCGTGTCTCTTTCTCCCATTAAGAGCCCACATCATTTTTAAACTGTCTTTAAGCCCAGACTCAGAGGCAAGGGCAATGAGGACATTCCCTAAGTCTTTGAAAGCCGTCCATTGCTGTAATCTGCTTCCCATGTCCCCTCTGTGAGCACATGCATGACTGGAGGTGTCATCATCATCATAATATCTTTGCCCAAGGATCGATTCTTTAAAGCAGGTACTTAGCTGAGGTGCCTGCCAAGTCAGTACAAGTAGAAGCTAAAGGGAACTTGGTCAAAATTATTCCAAGGGGCACAGAGTGTGTCTGGGGCATCGCATACCTGAGGGGGTTCAGGAAACAGGTCTGAGATGCTGGGCGAGCCAGGAAAGACAGACTCTGGGTAATTACATTCATAGCTTGTATACTGTATATGGGTAATTAATAATCTATAAATGTCTCAAATGAGTGCACATATTGAGTTATTTCATCATTAAAAACAGTGGCAGTGTCAATATGGTTCCTCGTAGGGTTCATTAACTGGACAGAGTGTCGAGTCAGCATGGATTTATTTTTTCATTTCTTCCACTTACTCTTTATTTGGTGCCCTTCCATTGTTCATAAGTAGAAGTGGTAATTAATAGAAGGAAAAAAAAACATTTCTCAATTCTTTTGCTGGATGTTCTAGGGAAAGGTAGAAATTATTTATCCACAATCATCTTGCCTAGTCTGCAGAGAACTAAGTGGAAATAAGCAATTAGGTGGAACATTTTGGATTTTAAAACACTTTGGAAAGTATAAAATTCTAAGTAAGCTGTTGTTTTTTCATCTTGCACCGTGTATATCTGACCTCAAAGAGATCTTTAGGCTAGAGAAATCACTACATAGGGCAATACAAAACTCTAGCTTGCCAGCTGTACTTATCTTGAGAAAAGTTCTCCATACCTTGGTCCCACCTCAGAATATGACAGGCTTCCTCAGCATCCCTAGGCAAGAGCCGTCAGAAGAACCTAGGACATGAGGCTGGGTTCCAAGACAAATGGAATATTTGATAGATAAATAGATAGGTGAAGATGGACAGATGAACAGTTGGACGGATGATGAGAAAAACACAGATAGGGAGTTCCTGTTGTGGCGCAGCAGAAACGAATCCCACTAGCATCTGTGAGGAGACAGGTTTGATCCCTTTGAGTCGGGGATCTGGCTCGGATCCCACATTGCTGTGGCTGTGGTATAGGCTGGCAGCTGTAGCTTCAATTCAGCCCCTAGCCCAGGAACTTCCATATACCTCGGGTGTGACCCTAAAAAGACAAAATAAATAAATAAATAAATAAATAATTTAATTTAATTTAATTTAATTAAACAAAAAAAAGAAAAACACAGGTAGGTCAGTCCTCTCCTCCTTCCCTCAATCCATACTTGTGTATCCAAGCCGGGATCAGTGTCTCCCACCCTCAGAGAAGAACCTTACTTCTTCCCAGGACTAGGTCTTCTCTTGTCCTCTTGATCTCTCTGCCTTCCGCCTCCTCCCATATATGCTCCAACATCTGTTCCTTCGTTATTGTTTCTTTTTTCTTCTTGGGCTTTTTAGGGCCACACTGCAGCATATGGAAGTTCCCAGGCTAGGGGTCGAATCAGAGCTACAGCTGCCAGCCTACACCACAGCCACAGCAATGCAGGATCGGAGCCACATCTGTGACCTACACCACAGCTCACAGCAACGCTGGATCCTTAACCCACTGAGCAGGGCCAGGGATCGAACCCAAGTCCTCATGGATACTAGTCGGATTTGTTACTGCTGAGCCACAATAGGAACTCCTCTCTGTTGAATTTTAATCTCTCTCTCCCCAAGCTCTTCAGCCTACAAACATCTTCAATTCTCCTGATTGCTAATATACACACAGAATTCCCTCAACCAACTTTCCCTCAGGCTAAATTCCATTTGGTCACCTCACAAGCTTCTTTAGACGGAGTCCTCCACATGCTACAGCCTCTTCTCGGGCTCCTCCACCTCACTCCTCCTCCAAGTGCAACCTGTCATGCACCTTCCCCTCCACACCCCCACAAAGGTCCACAGCCCCTTCCCCATCCCAAACTCCATGGCTTCCTTTCCCTTTAATATATAACCACTGCACTTTGCCTTAAAACTGTCTACTCCCCTATCTTCTATGATAATTCACTCTATTTCTTCTTCCACCTTTCCAACAATCTTTTGTGGTTTTTTTCTTTAATAAATATTTATTGAGAACTTATTCTGCACCAGGCACTAAGTTAGATGTACAGGGAACACAAAATGACTAAGATGTTGACCTTACTGCCAAGAGCCTAAAGAAAAATACAGTTACAGGAACAGATGAAGTACAATAAAATATGATAGGTATGACCCATCATTCACTCATTGATTCAAAAATATTATGGAGCAACTCTTACATGCCAAGCACTATGTGCTAGGGAGACAAATGTGAGCAAAACTGATAAAAAGTCTGCCTGTCTTTAGTGTATACCAAAGGAGAAGAAAAACAAAGTTATGTATAAGGAATATATAGTAGGTCAAAAAATGTCATGGAGAAAAATAAATCAGGGGAGGAAAATGCGAAGGGCTGGAGAAAAGGCAGATTTGTAGTTTTCAATGGAATGGTCAGGGAAAAGCTTACTAAGCAAGACACATTTGCACAAAGATTTAAGTAGATGAGGGAGGGAGACATGGGAATATCTGAGGGAAAGGATTCTCAGCAGTGAGAACAGCAAATGCAAAGGCCCTGAGGTAGAATCATATCTGCCGTGTGCCAGAAAGCGAGCAGATTGATAGAAGATGAGGCGAGGAAAGTATGGTTGAGGAGTCTGTAGACCATTCCAGGACTGTGAGTAAGATAGGAAACGACTAGACAGTTTAAACAAAGGATTAACACAGTTTGAACTAGACGTTACAAGGATTCCTCTAGCTACCATATATAATGAAGACTAAGGGACAGGGGCAGAAACAGAGAAACCACTTAGAAGGAGGCCACTGCAGTAGTCTAGAAAGGAGTTGATTGTGATTTGGAATATGGGAGCAGTGAAAGAGATATGAAATGATTCGATTTGGGGTATTTTTTTTTTCTTTTTAGGGCCGCACCCACATCATATGGAAGTTCCCAGGCTAGGGGTTGAATCAGAGCTGCAGCTGCTGGCCTACACCACAGCCACGTCAAGGCAGGATCTGAGCCAAGTCTACGACCTACACCACAGCTCGCGGCAATGCCAGATCCTGGACACACTGAGCGAGGCCAAGGATTGAACCTGCATCCTCATGGATATTAGTCAGATTCATTCCACTGTGCCACAATGGGAACTCTGAAACAATTTTCTTTTTTTTTTTTCACCCCTTGTTTTTTTAGGACCACACCAGCAGCATATGAAAGTTCTCAAGCTAGGGACTAAATTGGAGCTGCAATTGCTGGCCTACGCCACAGCCACAGCAACAGGCAGCTCACAGCAATGCCAGATCCTTAACCCACTGAGCAAGACCAGGGATCAAACCTGGGTCCTCACAGATACTAAGTCAGGTTCTTAACCCGCTGAGCCACAACAGAAACTCCAGACCATATTTAATGATGGACTGCAATCAAGAGCTTCCCAGAGGTTGGGGATATTCACAGAACCCACAAAGTGCCCTTTAATCAAATGGGCCCATCTGTGGAGCCAGCTGCCTTGTGATGACAGTACTAGTCAGGTAAGACCTTTCCTGGCTCCATCCCTTCTTTCCCCAGCCCCTCCCATCTCCCACCTTGAACTTGACCTGAAATAGTTGCTTCCACCTCCACATAAGGAAGGAGAAGTGTGACATATATTGGAGAAAAAGAAAAAAAGCCAGCCAGGTCCCCTTTTTCCCAATGCCTCCAACTAACCTTCAGCAGGTCTGAGCTAGGGGAAGAGGAAAAACACTAACTTTTAATGAAATATACTGATTCTCTTATTATACTGACCTGACCTTCTGTGAACTGGAAGGAACCAGAAAGCTACTAAATTGTCTTTCATCCAGGGGGAGGGAAGAATGAGCACAGAATAAATGTAAAGGGGAAGTAGAAGGAAAAATAATAATAAAGTTATTTCATTGTTATAAAGTCATGTTTGTTCCATGGAACATTTGTTTTTGGAGACTAAAATGAGCAACAAATGCTCTTAATGGCAAAGGCCAGTTAAAGAAGCAAACTTGAGTCTAACCAATAATCGATACATCCAGTCCCCAGCAGAGCTTGCAAGAACATTCTTTAAGGGTTAAATCTGCAGGGAAAGGCTGTCCACTGAAAAAAGCCTGTCTCTTAGACACAAACCTGTTAGCAGCTGGTGGGAAAACAGACAGTTTTGTTGTTGTTTTGCTTTGCTTTGATTTGTTGTTGCTGATTAAGGTTTTGAGAAGCAGAAATCTTGCACTAAAATTTATGATTTAGGAGTTCCTGTTGTGGCTCAGCAGGTTAGGGACACAACGTTGTCTCTGTGAGGATGTGGGTTCAATCTCTGGCCTCGCTCTGTGGGTTAAAGATCCAGCATTGCCACAAGCAGATGTGGCTCAGCTCCTGCATTGCTGAGACTGTGACTGTGGCATAGGCCAGGAGCTGCAGCCCTGATGCAACCCCTAGCGTGGGAACTTCCATATGCTGCAGGTGCAGCCATTAAAATACATACATATATATATGATTTAGACAGCTTCTTCACACATAAAGATAATCCTTCACTTGCCATTTCTTCACTTGATTGTTTTTCCCATATTGTTCACATCAAGCCTTGCCAGTTGATTTATTCTTACCATAATACACTGGTACATTTGCTGTTTTGATTATTATCTCCTATTTAAAGCTGACTTGGCACTTTCTTCCTAAGCCCTGATTTCTAGCAGCTTATAAATTTTACAAACAAATTACCTTTTATTTATCAACCTCTTTCTCTGCCCAGCAGCGAATTTTTTGGAAGGTTGGCAGAGAAGGCACCAATACTGCTTTTTAAATGAAACATTCTAAGGAAAAAGATATTGCCTTTGTGGGAAAATATAAGCCAAGAGGGTGCTCTCTTTTAAATTGTTGCGTTACTTATAAATAAAGAAATAAATACAATTTAGGAAATATAAAGCAAAATATATGTGGTAGTCCTCTAAAAAACAGAATTCATTCCTTCGAGGCAGTATTTTGCCAGAATTTCACTTCTTCTGATACAGAGCTTCTCTGCTGGATGTTCAAGAATAGTCATAATTCCCTAACCTCATCAAGTTATGCAAAAAAAATAAATAAACTGGAAAGTTCATTATGATTTCAGGAGTGACATTTGACTTACATCAGAGTGAGAAGCTGTCAAACTCTGGATTGACAGCATCTTCCATCAGCAAATGCCATACAAAGATATTAAGGTCTCCACGAGGGGCACAGAGTCAGTGTGCATAAATAAACTCCATGGAAGAAAAGCTCCGACCTGTACTGAGTACTTCCTCTAAAAGCAGCAATTTACCTTTTTCTTTCATTCAATCTTCGCTGGCTATTTCAAGACAAGCACTGTTATCCCCACTAAGCAGAGAAAGACATTAGGGGGCAGAGAATTGTAACTTGCCTGAGTTCACGCAGTCATTGTGGAGTCATCTGAGCCAAATCTATTTCTCTAAACCATAGCACATTAATTTTATGGGAGTTTTTTTAATGGTGTTTTTTTTTGTTTGTTTTTTGTTTTTTTTTTTTTGCTGCACCCATGGAATATGGAAGTACCCAGGCCCAGGATCAAATCTGCCTCACGGCAATAACCCAAGCCACAGCAGTGACCATATGTGGTCCTTAACCCACTGAGCCACCAGGGAACTCTAGTATTTTAATGTTAGATAATGCTTTTGACTGTTTCTTCCTTCTCATCAAAATCTATTACCAATGCTTCTAAAAATCCTAACAACAGCTGATGAGCAGGTAAGATAAATATTGAAAAGGCTGGAAGTCAAGAGCTCAGCTAGCTAGAGTTCTGGATGATGGCCGTGGAGGTAAGAAGCATGGCCATAGGGCCCAGGAGTCAGGAGATTCTGGGTTCCTCCTCCATTTCTACCTCTCCTGCTTACTCATTGTTTCAACCACTCTCTCAGCACCCAAGAGTCCAACCCAAGCAGGATGACTTCCATTCACAGAAAAGTAAACTGAGAACTTCAATCACTCAGATTCACACAGTGAATTCTATTCCAACTTCTTCATAACTAGACAATGGTCAACCTGAATTAACCTCATCCGGAATGCCAACTATCACAATTATAGTTGACCCTTGAACAACATGGGGGGTGGGCAGGTGGGGCTGTTAGGGGTACTGACACTCTGCTCAGTCAAAAATCCATAAAAACAGCGCTCCATGTCTGTGGTTCCTCCATATCTGTGGCTCCTTCAAATCCCCAGTTCAACGCCCATGACTTCAACCCACCACTGATTGTGTAGTACTGTAGCATTATTTAGTGAAAAAAAAATCCACATATAAGTGGACCTATGCAGTCCAAACTTGTATTGTTCAAGGGTCAACCATTTCTGGAATGAAAAAAAAAAATCCAGAACACAGAATGCCCAATTATGTCTGCAGTCGCAATAACACCACCCATTACGGGGATTAAAAATTCTGAAATCCTCAAAGATTATCCCCTCACCAAAAAAAAAAAAAAAAAAAAAAAAAAAATCCCATGAAGCTAAAACAAGTAGGTCTAGATGTAAAAATAATACGTTTTTAATAGTGCCCCCAAAAAACCAAACATCAATGATAAAAATATTAAAGAATTTTACTGAGGACAAGAAAATACCCCAAGAGATTTTGACTTTCAATCTGAAAAAAAGTAACTACCTTATGCAGCAGTTGTATAGGCTGTACCCCCCACTTTCTTGAGAAAGAAAAAAGGAGTTGGAGTTCCTGTCGTGGCTAAGTGGAAACAAATCTGACTAGCATCCATGAGGACACAGGTTCGATCCCTGGCCCCGCTCAGTAGGTTAAGGAGCCAGCATTGCCGTGAGCTACAGTGTAGGCAGCAGATGTGGCTCGGATATGGCATTGCTGTGGCTATGGTGTAAGCTGGCAGCTACAGCTCCAATTCAATCCCTAGCCTGGGAACCTCCATATGCTGTAGGTGTGGCCCTTAAAAGACAAAAAAAAAAAAAAAGAGAGAGAGAGAGAGAGAAACAAGGAACCGAGCTCATCTCAGGGAAGACGCAAGATAGTATGTACCAAGATTTTTCCTGGGATATTACATGCTTAACCTAAAGTGGGCATCAGTTTTCTTAACTTTCCTATATGAACCCTTTTCTTTATTTGGGGAATTGCACACTCTGAGTTTTGGTGGGTAAGACAACCTCCCCATAATGGAAATGAAAATGTTAGCTATCTCTCCCATGAGGGAACACCCATGAAGCAAACTTCAGAGCCTCACTCAAGACTTGGTACAGAAAACTCCCTCACACTGAGTGTCTCAATCCTTCTTTCTCTCTTTTTCTCTCTCTTCTTCTCTGTTTTCCTCTCCCTCTCCCATACTAGTGACAACAGCAGAAGCTGCAAGGTGAAGTTCCTGGCACAGAAGTTATGTTTAAAACTGTTCTACCCAATGGAATACTACTCAGTCATAAAAAAGAACAAAATAATGCCATATGCAGTGACATGAATGGAACTAGAGACCCTCATACTAAGTGAAATAGGTCAGAAAGAGAAAGACAAATACCATATGATATCACTTATAGCTGGAATCTAAAATATGGCACAAATGAACCTTTCCACAAAAAAGAAAATCATGGACTTGGAGAACAGAATTGTGGTTGCCAAGGGAGAAAGGGAGGGAGTGGGATGGACTGGGAATTTGGGGCTAATAGATGCAAACTATTGCCTTTGGAATGGATAAGCAATTAGATCCTGCTGTATAGCACTGGGAACTATATCTAGTCACTTAAGATGGATCATGATAATGTGAGAAAAAGAATGTACCTATGTATGTGTGACTGGGTCACCTTGCTGTGTAGTAGGAAATTGACGGAACACTGTAAATCAGCTATGATGGAAAAAAACAAAAATCATTTAAAAAAAAAAAAACTGTGCTACCCAATCACTATAGTGGAAATACTTTCCTTATAGTGCCAGGTCTTTCATATATATTAAGGCATTATTTCTGAAACCTTAGCCTCAGGACTGGGTGCCTCCTCTCAGAATGGCTGTCATCAAAAAGAGCACAAAATAACAAACGTAGATGAGGATGTGGAGAAAAGGGAACCCTTGTACACTGCTGGTGGGAATGTAAATTGGTGCAGCCACTGTGGAAAACAGTATGCAGTTCCACAAACAACTGAAAACAGAACTACCATATGATCCAGCAATTCTACTCTTGGGTATATATCAAAAAAATTGTCACTAATTCATAAAGACACATACACCCTGGTGTTCACAGCAGCATTACTCACAATTGCCAGGATATGGAAGCAACCTAAGTCCAGAGGAATGGATCAAGAAGATGTGGTGGTATTAAAAAAAAAAAAAAAAAAAAAGATGTGTATATAAACAATGGAACACTATTTAGCCATAAAAAAGAATAAACTAATGCTATTTGCAGCCACATGCAGGGACTAGAGGTTATTATGTTAAGCAAAATATGTCATACAGAGAAAGACAAATATTTTGTGATATCACTTGTATGTGGAATATACAAGAGAAGCACAGATATAGACTCATAGATACAGAGAACAAACCGGTGGTTACAAGTGACAGGGGGAGAGGCGATGCAGGGGTAGATCAATGAGAGGTACAAAGTATTGGGTGAGATAGAGTACAAGGATGTTTGGAACAAGAAGGGGAATATAGTCAATATTTTGTAATAACTATAAAAGGAATATAACGTTTAAAATTGTGTAAAAAATAACATTTTAAAAATTGTATAAAACATAAAATTTTTTAAAGTTTTTAAAAAGGCTGGATGTCATCCACCCTGTATACAATTGCTTGAATGTCCTCTATCCTTAATAAGCCAAAGTCCATTTCCATTGCTTCCAACCAAGAACTGCAACTGAATCAAAACCCAATTCCAAAAGTACTTGCCTATATAACCCACCAACTTTCTATATCGGATGGCCTACATCATGAAGAAAAGATTCAATTATATTTTATAGACTCCAATGACCAGGATATAGAATGTAGAATTTAAGAAAATTTCCATTTAAAACAAAAAGTTGGGGAAAATGGTTTTCTTACTTAAATCAAATTATCCAAAATAATAATTATCCAAACCATTTATGCCAAGCTATGCTATAAACTGAGGATCTTGAGGTTTTACTGTAATGTGATGTATAATATAATGTATAACACATGTGCCATATGAAAGAAACACTCAGAAACACCCAGAAGGAACGTGTGTGACATGCATTTTGTGTGTCTGTATGGGAAGCAGAAGGGATGGGGGAGGAGAATGTATAAGAAGAAGAAGCAGGAAATGGTTATAAATAACTCCATCACTGATTTGAGTTATTTGAAGAATTTCCAATATTTCAAAATTCAGAACTCTGAGGTGATACCCCAATGTGACTTGTAATTGCTGCTAAGGGCCAGAGTAGGCTAAGGGTTGGGGGAACAATTGTGAAATGTCTCTTATTACAACTTATATCCAGTTTTTTGTTTTGTTTTGTTTTTCCACTGCACCTGCAGTATATGGACGTTCCTGGGCTAGGGATCAAATCTGACCTGCAGCTGTGATCTACACCACAGCTTCAGCAATGCCTTAACCCACTGCGCCACACCGGAGATTGAACCCATGCAATCAGTGTCAGCAGCAACCCAAGACACTACAAAAACACTGAATCCTTAACTCACTGCATCACTGCAGGAACTTCTCTAGTTTTTTTTAAAAGAAAAAAGTTTACCAACAGTAAAATTATGTAAGACTAATTGGACCATTTATCCCGATTTGATTATATCAAAACACCTGGACTTCAAGGGTACAAAAAATAAGTCTTACAAACTTGTTTGTCTATAGCATATATAAAAAACACAATCTTTTCTTTTTTACCATATTCAATTCTACTAGGCAGAGATCTAGAAACAAGAAAACCCTTTCTGTCCCTTCAAGCAACAGTAGTCTATAATACAACAGGGTGTTCAAGCTTCTCAAGCATTCAAGAAAAGCCCATACTTCAAAAGGAACCCTGAGATCAGTTTGAAGCAAAAGCAAAGGGAAGACATTAGATTAAAAGGAAATGAAGGGAAGGTTGGGGAAAAAGGTACATTTCTTTGAGTCAGAAGGCAAGTCATTGTTGATGGATGTTAGGACTGAACTGAATTCATTAATCAAATTGATCAAATTGTTCAATGTTGTTTTCTTTTTAAAAAAAGGCGGGGGGAGGGGATTTAATGCTTTGATGGAACTGACCAGATAATTAAATGGATGGTCAAGTCAGACAAAAAAGTCCAAGCAGGTGGCGTAGCAAAAAAGCTCAAAGGAAAAGATCCTAACAGTAGCTGGAAAAGCCAAATGAATTCAGAATGAAAAAACAATGTAGAGAAAAAGGAAGAAGGCAAGTGATGGAACAATTGCTCCTGGAGGGATGTGAATTGTGTTGGGCAAATGAAGACTTCTGATTAGCTCCTGGCTGTGCTGTTAATAAGGTAGAATTCTCTGGACTACCTACAATTGCAGCAATTTTCAAAGCATTAGAATGTACACAGGATGAGTGAGTGATGGGTCCAAGCAGGTGAATGAAGAAAAAGAGTCGATAATACATTTGTAATGAAATAAAATTGAAAGTAAAAACCAGCCATGAAATATTGTCACCAAGTAAAACATGGGGTGGCAGAAGAGGCATCCTGCAGTCACACAAGGAAACCCTCCCGGCAGCACATATAGGCTGGTTCATAAAAAAGAAAAGCACTCCCCTGTGCTTTTCTAGCTGTGTTTCAAAACAAATGTTTTGAAAGGGTTCATTTTTAAGAGTTAATTTTACTTTTTTTTTTTTTTTTTTTTTGGTCTCTTTGCCATTCCTAAGACCGCTCCTGCAGCATATGCAGGTTCCCAGGCTAGGGGTCTAATTGGAGCTGTAGCCACCGGCCTACACCAGAGCCACAGCTATGCAGGATCCAAGCCATGTCTGCAACCTCCACCACAGCTCACGGCAACACCAGATCCTTAACCCACTGAGCAAGGGCAGGGATCGAACCTGCAACCTCATGGTTCCTAGTCGGATTCGTTAACCACTGAGCCCCAATGGGAACTCCTAATTTTACTTTTTTTTTTTAAGGAAACATGTCACACAAGGATATTTTCTGGGGATATTCCAAATTATGTAAAATGGGGAAAGCCTGGCTGCTACTGCTTTATTCTAACCACCCCTATGAAGGGTGACATGAATTTGACCAGTCAGCAGTTGATCTGCAAGGGCCTGTGGAGTACCTAGGTGTCCCGCTTTTATAGATGCTGGGATTACAGCAATAAGCAGAACACACAAGAATCTCTGCTCTGATAGGGCAAATCTTCCAGTTGAGGGGAGAGAGACAGGCAAATAACACACACAGAAGGTCAGATAGTCGGGAATGCTACAAGGAAAAAGAGAGCAGGAGTGGGACTGGTGGGATTGTTGAAGCAAGGACTGCTTTGTGGTCGTACGCGAGCAGGGACTGACAAGGGGCTGAAAGATGACCTTGGGTCCTGGATTTCCTTCACTTAATTTTTGAATTGTGGTAAATACACAGAACACAAAACTTATCATTGTCACCATTTTTAAGTGTACAGTTCAGTTGTGTTAAGCATAGTCACGTGGTTGTGCAAACCCATCTCCAGAACTCTTTTTTGTTTTACAAAACGAAATCTCTCTCTCCCTTAAACACCCCAGCCTCCATCCTCGCTCCCTTGGTGACCACCATTCTACTTCCTGTGCCATGAATCTGGTTACTCTAGGTACCTCCTCTAAGAAGGAATCATACAGTCTTGGTCTGGGTCTGGGCTTTCTGTGGCGATGAATGTACACCACAATAAAGTATGTGATGAGATCAGTCTTGAGGATCTCACAATACAAAGAGGATGAGCTTGAGGGGAGAGGTGACTGGGTGATCTGCCAGGAACACACAGAATCCTGGAACCCCCTCCTCACTCCAGCCCATGGGGTGGTACATGGAGCACTCACAGAACCTGGCCTCCCTTGACTCTTGCAGATGGAGATGTGGAAAGTCCAGGGAGTGTCTTCCTACCAGAAGTAAGTGGGACACGGGGCTCCCTCTCAACTGCCCAGAAATGCAGCTATGAAAGGGCAGGCAAACACTCTCCCGGCACGGGGAGTGCATCCTCCAGCACGCTACATGGAGCACTTGGTTTGGTGTGCTGGGAAATAAGGCTGTACCAGAAAGCAGATCAAGATCAAGTCCTGACTCCTACACTAGATCCCTTGTGTCCTTGGGCACAACCCAATTTTCAAGGCCAAATTTTCCCCATCTTGCAAAGGAGTCCTTCCTTCTTTGTCTATCTTCTCCACTAAAATGTAAGCTCCTGGACATCGGGGCCTCTGTTTTGTTGATTGCTCTGCCCCCCAGAAAGTAGAAAAGTACCTAGTGCAGAACATGGCACTTAATAAATATTTCTTGAATGGATTAAGGAGCAAATGAGCCCCTGTTATCTGCTTAGCAATGTGGTGAATGATGAAATGAAAGTATCTAAGACATCTGAAACCAGAAAACAATGCAATACCAAACTAAGTGTTGCTAACCGCAGGTCTTACTTAGGATGGCAGAGAGTTGCTAGCATAGATAAACAATGGGTAACTTAGATAACGGAAAGAGAAATGTGGCCATTTCATAAGATGATTCCACAGAAAGAAGCAATTTAAGCTGGGCTGTAAAGGATAGTTTGGTTTCAAGGAAGAAAGAGAAGTGAGAAAGTCCTCTTGGGTTGTTAAAAACTACATTCAAATAGGGCAGGAATGAATGACAGAGAGAAATCCTTCCCACAGGCCTTTTTTCTCTCTACACCCTCTTCCTGGGAGTTCTACTGGGGGCATGTTGGAGTTGACGCGCCTACAGGAGATAGCTAGCTTGCCTTTGGAAATGTGCGTTTGGAGCTCAGCCTAGAGCTCTAGAATTGGAAGTCATCCACCGAGAGGTAATAACTGCCATGGACACCCTCCAAGAAATCACAGCTCTCCTTAAAACTTATCCTAATACCCTACAGCTTTGAATCTTTCAAACAGAAGATGGTATTCATGTTGAGAAACAATCCACGTATTCAATCTCAAACCCAGCCATGTAGCCGTATTGCAAGACCACGCAGATCCAGACTGTTCCTCAGGTCTGTGCATGCCCAGTCTTACTTAAACACGGGCACCAGAGACCAGTTTGGACCAGGAGGAACTCACATCTCAGTTTGTCCATGACTGCTCTTGTTTATACCTATGGTCCCAGCATAATTATCAACAGTACCCCCTTGGACTCTCAAAAGCATCCCAGTTTAGATGATAAATTATACAGTCAATCTACTAGGTCTCCAAATAACCAATTGCTTGAATAAGCCATTCCCCGAATGACCAATTTGCCTAATGTAATTAGGTGTTTGAACTTTCTAGTTCAGTTGATTGATTTTCATTTGCCTTCATAATCCCATTTTAAGAAATGTTTGGAAAGTCTCATCTGCCGCTCTGTAACACTTGAACTGGACACTGAAGTCTCTTGGTCTCCCTCTCCACCTGTGCCTCAGTTTCCCCATCTCCTTCTAATTCTGTCCCTGTCTGTAACAGCAGGGAGCAGGGACAGGGAAAAACTGAATGTATTCCTCTTACAAATATATTCTCCTCATGAATATATTGTTTTAGGAGTATATTCAAGGAAAATATTCTTTTACAAATATATTCTTTACAAATAGTGCCTTCTTATATTCTTAAATGTGAAGTCACATTATTATCATCCTTATGAATAATACTAACAATGAAAAATATGTTTACAACAATTCTTCTTTTGAAGAATGTATCCCTACTAATTTATTTTTAATGTGGTCCTCAGAACCCCTCACCCACATCTCTGAATTTCCCCTGCTTTCTGTCCCTCGAGCTACTGAAACACTGTTGAAAAGCCCTTAAAATGCTGTTAGAAGCTCAAAAAGAAAACCAAAACTAAATAGTACAGATGACACAAATAAGCTTGGTGAATTAGTCCTTTAGTGAAATTGGCCATGCAACAAATAAGCTGTCAGCAAATTGGCTTTCAATGAATTGACTTTTAGCAACCTGACCTATGACCCTCCTGACCAGCCCACCTAAAATAAGTTAGCCTTTACCCTACCCCTCACCTCAACCCCACCAAAATTCTCTCTTGGATGATTTGTTTCATTTTTTAATAATTTTAGCAAAACAGAATATAATTGTGTTTGCTTAATGATTTCTACTATCCACACTTAGAGTATCCTCATGAGGCCAAGACGTCTTTGATTTTATTCACCAGTGATTCTAGAGCCTATCACAATCTCTTGCGCATAAGTAGATGCTCAATAAACATTTGTTGAATAAGGCAACAATAAATAAATGAATGAATGAATGAATGAATGAATGTAGAAGAAATCCTGAGAGAATCTCGAGATTCATGATAAAAACAAGAATCCCGGAGTTCCCGTCGTGGCGCAGTGGTTGGCGAATCCGACCATGGTTGGGAACCATGAGGTTGTGGGTTCGGTCCCTGCCCTTGCTCAGTGGGTTAACGATCCGGCGTTGCCGTGAGCTGTGGTGTAGGTTGCAGATGCGGCTCAGATCCCGCGTTGCTGTGGCTCTGGCGTAGGCCGGTGGCTACAGCTCCGATTCAACCCCTAGCCTGGGAACCTCCATATGCCGCAGGAGCGGCCCAAGAAATAGCAACAACAACAACAAAAGACAAAAAGACAAAAAAGACAAAAAAACAAAACAAAACAAGAATCCCCATCTCAGTTTTTCTTTTTCTTTTTAAGGCCACACCTGTGGCATATGGACGTTCCCAGGCTAGGGGTCAAATCGGAGCTGCAGCTGCTGGCCTACACCACAGCCACAGCAACAGCAGATCCAAGACCATCCAGGACCTACACTGCAGCGTATGGCAACGCTGGATCCTTAACCCACTGAACGAAGCCAGGGATCGAACCCACATTCTCACAGAGACAATGCTGGGAACTTAACCTGCTATGCCACAACAGGAACTCCCCTATCTCAGGTTTGACCACCATCAATCCAAGTACCCACCTTTGCCAATGAAAACTGAAGAGAAGCTATTATGCAAAACATTTTTTAACTGGGCATGAAAAGAAAAAGGGAGGCAAAGTGATTCAAGGGATGAGCAAACTTTAAGCCATGTTTTAATCAGACAGAACCTGTTTGACCATCTGAAATCAGAATGCACTCGAGAAAATCTCAACCCCAGATGTTCCAACATTGCCCATTTAGTACAGTGCTACTTGAGAGCAGATGGTGATGAGTCAGGACTTAACAAAGACCTTAATGGCTCTCCTGCCAGCCTTCGGGCCATCATTTGCATAGGAAGCAGATTTGGCTTGGCTGCCGATGGTGATCGCCTCTCACCCACTTGGACATGACTTCATTTTCATGTCTTCATTTTCCATCTCTGCCATATGCAGTCATAACCTTCTGGGAAATTCTGTGCCACAAAAATATAAAATAAGAGTAAGTCCCGATCATCTGAAGCACTCTTTTAATTACGACAGACCTCCTCATTAGAAATTCACTTTTAATCAGTCTAACACATTGGAACTAGTGTGACGTGGTTTCCTTTTCACCCATTCAATATCTCAAGTCAGAAGTTTATAGCATTGCATCAGGGCAATTACAAGAAGGGAGGCCATTTTTAAAGATGCATATAATTTTACTGTGGATTCACACTGTTTATGAATCAGGTTTATAGGCCTCGTCTCACCTCTAGATGCACTTAACATCGTCAGAAGGAGAGAAGAAAGACATTTCACAAATGAAAGTAGAACCTCTTTGGAAACAAATCGCCCAATGCTAACAAACACAGAACCATGTATTTGCACTTAGCGATTTACCTGGGTTGGCGGGGGGCGGGGGGGGGGTGAGGCCAACAGGAACAAGGTCTTCATTTATCTGCCATTTCTACTCACTGAGGTCCAGCCAACAATGTATTTCCTCAGGAAAGGACAGGAGACAGAGGGGCTGGAGAAGGATGTTATTCATTGTACTTTCTGAGAGCAGAGGTTCAAGGGACACAGCAGGAATCTTGCAGTCTCACTTTCATCCTATCAAACCCCTTGGAATTGCCAAGCCCAAAGTTCCTATAACCAAGTCCCGGCACTGTCCAACTTTTTTTTTTTCCTTTCTTTTTTTCTTTTTTTTTTTTTTGCTTTTTAGGGCTGCACCAGCAGCATATGGATGTTCCCAGGCTAGGGGTCGAATCAGAGTTTCAGCTGCCAGCCTACACCACAGCCATAGCAACGCAGGATCCGAGCCACATCTGCAACCTACACCACAGCTCACAGCAATGCCAGATCCTTAACTCACTGAGTGAGGCCAGGGATCAAACCTGCAACCTCATGGTTCCTAATCAGATTCATATCCACTAGACCACGATGGGAACTCCCCATTTTCCAACTTTCAAATACCCAATGTTCCAACAATGTTTGGCCTGTCTCCTTTGTTTCTAGAAGTCTTAATAGTTAATTTATCAAAGGAGAGAAAGTAAATTATAAACACTTGAGCAAAATCTTCCGTTTCATAACCTTGCTGCCTAGAGGGATGCTGCCAGTTTTACATAAGACACTATTTTTGTTTTTGTTTGTTTGTTTTATGACACCATTTTTGAAAGTGTAATTCCAAACCCATTAGAGGATGGTAAATTAATATGATTTTAATGAAATAGAATAGTATAAAATAGAAAATATTAAATTGTGTTCTACATAATCTATTTCTATTTCAATATTATGTGTGAGGAAGTATATGTTAACAACAATAAAGTTATTATTAGCAAAGCTGGAGAGGGTGTGGAGAAAAGGGAACCCTCCTACACTGTTGGTGGGAATGTAAATTGGTCCAGCTACTGGGAAAACAGTATGGAGATTCCTTAAACAGCTAAAAATTGAGCTACCATATGACACAGCAATCCAACTTGGGGGCATATATCTGGAGAAAACTATAAGTCGAAAAGCTATATGCACCCCAATGTTCACTACAGCACAATTTACAATAGCCAAGACAGTAAAATGAATCTAAATATCCATCAGCAGATGAATGGATAAAGAAGATGTGGTGTATATACATAATAGAATATTTTCGGCCATAAAAAAGAATAAAATAATGCCATTTGCAGCAACATGAATGGACCTAGAGATTATCATACTTAGTGAAGTAAGCTAGACAAAGACAAATATAATGTCATTTACATCTGGAAGCTTAAAAAAAAAAATACAGGAGTTCCCATTGTGGCTCAGTGGTTAACGAACCCTGCTAGCATCAATGAGTACGCAGGTTCAATCTCTGGCCTTGCTCAGTGGGTTAAGGATCCAGTGTTGCTGTGAGCTGTGGTGTAGGTCGCAGACATGGCTGGGATTCTGTGTTGCTATGGCTCTGGTGTAGGCCGGCAGCTACAGCTCCAATTGGACCCGCAGCCTAGGAACCTCCATGTGCCACGGGTGCAACCCTAAAAAGACAAAAAGACCAAAAAAAAAAAAAAAGTTACAAATGAACTTATTTCCAAACCAGAAAGAGACTCACAGACATAGAAAACTACCTTATGGTTACCAAAGGGGAAAAGTGGGGGGAGGTTGGGATTAACACACACATACTAATATATATAAAATAGATAACCAACAAGGAACTATATATAGCACAAGGAACTAAGCTCAATATTTTGTCATATGCAGATATATCTATATATAACTGAATCACTGCGCTATACACCTACAAACATGATATTGTAAATCAATGATATTCTATTTTTTAAAAAGTTTTTTAAATAAAGTTATTACTAGGAAATGCTCAAATAATACTTGATTTGTACCAGAGACTGTGCCAGGGATATTTACATGCATTAACTCATTTAATCTTCAAGATCATTCAATGAGATGGAACTATTTTTACCTCAGTTTTACAGTTGAATGAACTGAGACACAGAGAATTTAAGTAATGTACCATGGTGATCCAGTTAGCAAGTTTTGATTTTAAAAAAAAGTTGATAAACCACAATTTAAGGGGATTATATATGAGGTATATCCTAGGTTAGTTCCAATTTCAAATATTCTGTGTAACTGTGCTTATACCATCAGGCCATATGATCTAATGTTTTGCTCAGGAAATTTGGTCCCTGTGTCATATATTCCATTATCACTAATGACACCATCCTTGCCACCAATCGTAACCAGAGAGCTTCTGCCTTCGTTATTCAGTCCCTGGGACAGTTCTCTTGTTCAACAGTCCCAAACCCCTTAAGGTGAGAGTTAATTTTTTTTTTTTTTTTTTTGGTCTTTTTGCCATTTCTTGGGCTACTCCTGCAGCATATGGAGGTTCCCAAGCTAGGGGTCGAATCAGACCTGTAGCTGCTGGCCTACGCCAGAGCCACAGCAACGCATGATCAAAGCCACGTCTGCGAGCTACACCATAGCTCACGGCAACGCTGGATCATTAACCCACTGAGCAAGGCCAGGGATCAAACCCACAACCTCATGGTTCCTAGTCGGCTTTGTTAACCACTGAGCCACAATGGGAACTCCTGTGAGAGTTAATTTTTCAAAAAATATATAGCTGTATATATTCTGGCAAAACTACTACACCATAAATAGTGAAACCTAAAGCTTTTGAGACACTACTTAGTCTTGGAGTGAGAGAAGCTATAGAATTTAGTCATTAAAAATAAATAAATAAATAAATAAATAACCACTGCAAAGTTGATTTTTCTGATCCTAGTTGACAAAGAACTGAGCTAACTACAAATGGGCCATATAATCCAAGGAAAACGTCCTTAAACTTCCAGTCACACAATCTGATCTCTGCTCTGCCCAGATTATGTAATTTAGGCAAATCACTTATTCACAACAGCTTACCTTATTTAGGATTTTATACTCTCCGTAGTACCCTAACAACCACTCTCCAAGGAGGACAGAGAAGACTAGTGGGGAAGGGCATTTCCATCCTCCTTCCTGATGCTTCTACCCTCCGCCCACCTCCCAGCTTTACCTCCATCCACAGCGCTTCCTCCTCTGGAAGAGGAGAAACAGCTAATCACAGAGGGCAGAGGGAAGAGGGCAGAGCACGCTTCCACTTCCTGCACCCACGACATGAGCCCAGCTAAGGTATTCTACTCTCTCTTGCTCTTCCAGGAGATGCTGTGAGAGCTCCACTTAGATCCTCTGGGATCCCCTGATCTGGTTCTGTGCATCGTCCTCCAGCTTCTGGGTGCTGCTTTGCTCCTGAGACCAAGTCTGTGATCCTCTTCAGAGGATTAGCCAGGAGCCGCTTCACCTGGATATGCCAGAGCCATGGGTGCCCAGAGGTTCCTGCCCACCCCCACCCAACTCCAGGTGACTCCTACCCAGCGACTAGATGGGCAGCAGTGGGAAATTCCAGCTCCTTCACCTCAGAGGAAACAAATTCTGAGGCATCGGTTAGGCCTGGAGTCCCACACAACATCTGGAGTCTGGGAGTCTCCTGGAATTGTGCCCATGCCTCTCCATCCACTCACTCCCTTGCAGCTTCCCCTGAGGGCACTTCCTCAGGTAATCACTGGTACCTGTATCACAGCCTCAGGGGCTGCTTCTGGGAAAATGACTGAGATGAGCCTGAAAAGAGTTTCTCTCTCTTTCTTTTTTTTTTTTTTTTTTTTTTTTTTTTTTTATCTTTTTGCTATTTCTTGGGCTGCTCCCGGGGCATATGGAGTTTCCCAGGCTAGGGGTCTAATCGGAGCTGTAGCTGCCAGCCTATGCCAGAGCCACAGCAACTCGGGATCCGAGCCACGTCTGCAACCTACACCACAGCTCACGGCAACACCGGATTGTTAACCCACTGAGCAAGGGCAGGGATCGAACCCGCAACCTCATGGTTCCTAGTCGGATTCGTTAACCACTGCGCCACGACGGGAACTCCGAGTTTCTCTCTCTTTCTATTTGGCCTCCTCTTCACCTGCAACCAGGTGAGGTCAGGTGCTGCCCTACAGAGCTGGCAGCCATCCTAGATTCAAGCAGGGCCTAGAAGCTTCCTGTAAACCTTCAGGCTTTAGCTGGATTCCCCAACTCGGCTTCTCCCAGAGCGGTGCCTTGGAGGTCAGTATTCACTGGTCAGCTGTCAGTGCCACAGGGCTGTGGTATCCACTTAGCTACTGTTTTTCAACATCTCTCTCAGTGAGAAAACGAACAGGAAGGATGGTGATTCCAGTATTCCTGGTTCCACAGCCCTAAAACTATCATAATAGCAACAGAAACTTCAGCTCCAGTGTCCTACAACTATGTTACCAGCCTTTCTAGGTAGCAAAAATTAACCGATATAGCTCAAGAGCTGGAAGAGACCTTTGAGATCTATCCCTGAGGAAACAGACAGAGGACAGAAGCTAAAAAACAGGCATTTTGCCAAGGTCACACCATTGACAGTAAAGCTTTTCACTGAATCTGAGTCTCCCGACTCAGAGCAGGGTAGTGGAGCTGAACAAGGGCTGCAGAGAAGAGGGGAGGTTGGGCAAGTTGACGGCTGTCCGCCCAAATCCAGCCTCCTGAAAGCTTCTCTGGGTCTCTCTAAACACAAGTGACTGGTTTGAACTGCTTGATTTTTTCCCCCACTAAGATAAAGGCAGGAAAGGTAGATGAACTCTCCTCTCCCACCCCGAAGAAAACATAATCAATAGTTCCTTAAGGAGAGTCTGCGTCACATCACACTCCATGTACCCAGGTCTAGCACAGTTCCTGCCACAGAGGAAGCACTCATATCATTCTTTTAGAAAATTTGTTGGACAAAAATTCATACTGAGCCCTGAATTATGTTTGCAATGATCCTCAGACCTACTCATGGGGAGGCCTGTAATAGAGTTACAGCAAAATATCATGACATATTGATATATTTAATTCCACCACACAAATTATAAATAATTGTACTAGCAGTAACATATGACCATGAGATATATATATTTGTATTTCTGCATTCAAGAAGTAATAACACATTGAAATTTTAAGGAATTCTTTTCAGATGTGTGTTTTCAACTGTACTCATGCATACTTTACTCACCAGCTAGTCTTCGCCGCAAGTGAAAGAACATAATCCAAGGCAAGAAACTTTAAAATTGAAAAACTGGTCCACTCATTAATTTACTTTTCCTTACAAGTAGAAAAACAATCACTATTGTTTGACTTCTCTTTGACCAATGGTCCAACTTACATAACAACCCTGTTCTTTGGGAACAATAGTTTGAAATCACTACAATAATGCAACCTTCACAGGAATAAGTTCCAGCACAGGTTAGTATTAAGCAATCTTAAAACAGACATCTGATTGAGGATCTGGCCCATACTCATTTAACTGCTAATGCTTCCAAAGTAGGGAAAACTTCTACAGTCAACAACACATGGAAACACTAAAATAAGAGTTTAGGTATAAACTTCTAAAACATTAAAGACCCAAACAATATTGACAGATTATGAAACTATGATTCTTCTCTGAAGACAATAGTAAACTCATGAAATTTCTCAAAAGGGGTCTATTCAGTATATTCATGAATAGGGTACATGATTCATCTTTAAGTGTTTTAAAATTTTAGATGTGATTCCACATAAAATGTATTAGAAAGGAAGCAAAGTGTCCAATAGCAACACAGAGAGTTGAGAGGGAAGGAATTATGATACTTAGACCTTTCTCTTTATTGAAATGGTGCCTAAGGCCAGTCATAGGAGAATGGGAAGGGGAGGAGTCATCCAAGCTATGACATAATGGGAAGGTAGCCCAGCCCTAAGGACAGGCTGTGCAGGGCCAAGGACAGTCAACTCGATTGAGTTCAATAGGCAATAACTGTCCCCCCTCATGTCAAGTACCACGCTATATGCTAAGGATAAAGACATAAATAAGATACCACCCCTTCCCTGACATCAAACCAAATTGAATCATCATTAAGAGGACATTCAGAGGAGAGAAGAAATAATCAAAGTATAACTGATGGACCCTTGGAAAGTCAGATGGACATCCCCAGGCTTTGCCTTGGTAGGGAGTAGGAAAAGAAGATGACCTGATTATGCCTGAATAAAAGACACTCATTCTCAGTTAGACCAGCTGATGGAGCCACTGCTTTGTATCCGTTGTTACCATGAGTCATTAATTAACAGCCATATCCCTGCAGCAACATGAGGAGCAAGACCATGACAAGATCACAGGCCATAAGAAAGTATTGCATTTCTTTGAATCATCTTCCATTTACTTTATCAATGTTTTATAGTTCTCAGCATATAGATCTCTCACCTCCTTGGTCAGGTTTATTCCTAAGTATTTTTTGATGCAATTTTAAAAGAAAATGGGGTTTTTGTTGTTGTTGTTGTTTTACTTTCCCTTTATGATATTTTCTTCTTAGTTTAAAAAAATGCAACTGATTTCTATATGTTAACCTTGTATCCCTGTACCTTGCTAAACTCATTTATCAGTTCTAGTAGTTTTGTGTGGAGCATTGGGGGTTTTCCATATAGAGTACCATGCTCTCTGCATTTAATGATAATTTTACCTTCTCCCTTCTAATATGGATCATTTTTATTTCTTTTTCTTGTCTGATTGCTATGGTGAGGACTTCCAATACTATGCTAAATAGAAGTAGTGAGAGTAGGCATCCTTGTCTTGTTACAGATTTTAGCAGGAAGACTTTCATCTTTTCACCATTGCATATTATATTGTCTGTGGGCTTGTCATAAACAGCTTTTGTTATGCTGAGATATGTTTCTTCTATACCCACTGTGGTAAAAGTTTTTATTATGAATTTTATCAAATTTTGTCGAAAACTTTTTCTGCATCTATTAAGATGATCATGTGGTTTTTGTCTTTTCTTTATGTGGTGAATCACACTAATTGATTTACATATGTTGAACCCATCCTTGTGACCCTGGTATGAATCCCACTTGACCATGGTGTATAATCTTTATTACGTGTGGTTGGATTCAGTTTGCTAAATTTTGTTGAGAACTCTTGCATCTACATTCATCAAAGGTAATGCCCTGTAATTTTCTTTTTTAGTACTGCCTTTCTGGTTTTGGTATTAGGGTGATGATGGCTTCATAGAATGACTTTGGGAGTGTACCCTCCTCTTCAGTCTTTTGGAATCTTTGGAAATATATCCCATGCTCTTGTATTGGAAGAATTAATATTATTAAAGTGGTCATATTACCCAAAACAATCTACAAATTTAATGTGATCTCTACCAAATTACCCATGACATTTTTCACAGAACTAGAACAAATAATCCAAACATTTATATGGAACTGTAAAAGACCCATAATTCCCAAAGTAACCCTCAGGAGCAAGAACAAAGCTGCAGGTATAACCCTTCCAGACCTCAGACAATACTACAGAGCTACAGTAGCCAAAACAGCATGTTATTGGTAGAAAAAATAGACATATGGATCAATGGAACAGAATAGAGAGCCCAGAAATAAACCCAGGCACCTAAGGTCAATTAATCTTTGACAAAGGAGGCAAGAATATACTGTTGAAAAAAAAGCTAGGCTCTTCAGCAAAGCTAGATAGCCACATGTAAATCAATGAAGTTAGAGCACACTCTCATACTTATACACAAAAATAAATTCAAAATAGCTTAAAGACTTCAATATAAGACATGACATCGTAAAACTCCTCAAAGAGAACATAGGCAAAACATTCTCTGACATAAATCATACAAATATTTTCTCAGGTCAGTCTCCCAAGGAAATAGATAGAAAAGCAAAAATAAACAAATGGGACCTAATCAAACTTATAAGTTTTTTCATAGTAAAGGAAACCATAAACAAAATGAAAAGACAACCCACATACTGGGAGAAAATATTTGCAAATGATAGAACCAGTAAAAGATTTATTTACAAAATATACAAACAACTCATAAAACTCAATAACAACAACAACAAAAACAAACAACTCAACCCAGAGTTCCCATTATGGCTCAGCAGTAATGAACCCAACTAGTATCCATGAGAACACAAGTTGCATCCCTGGCCCTGCTCAGTGGGTTAAGGATCCAGCATTGCCATTTGCTGTAATGTAGGTAGAGGCAGCTCAAGTCCAGCGTTGGTGTGGCTGTGGCGTAGGCTGGAAACTGCAGCTCCAATTTGACCCCCAGTCTGGGAACTTCCATATGCCACAGGAGTAGCCCGAAAAAAAAAAAAAAAAAAAAAAAAAAAAAACTCAACCAAAAAATGGCCAGGACACTTAGACACATCTCTGAAGAATACACACAGACAGCCAACAAGCCCATGAAAAGATGCTTAACTTTGCTAATTATTAGAGAAATGTAAATTCAAACTATCATGAGGTATCACCTCACACCAGTCAGAGCGGAGGAACAGAAGAGAGATGGTTAGAGGTGGGGTGGGGATGGAGTGTCAGTTTAACTAGTGCCAAATAAAAACTGTCACTTGCCATTTGCCTCCACAAGGGCTAAGTCACTAGCCACTGTAGTCACTGACCTTCAACCCACCCTGAAAGGAGTTCAGGGTAGAAATCAGGAATGAGGCACTCTGTGCTCTGAAAAAAACTGGCAGAACAGGCCTTCAGAGAGATATTTTCAGGAGACGATTTTATGAGCCCAAATTCTTGCATCTTCTCATATCTAGAAAAGCACTAAAATCATTAACGGAGACATCTGTTCCTTGTGACTAGCAGCAACCCCGTCATGACAAGCAGCAAGCCTCTGCCAAAATGTGTGCTCGACTGCACTTATCTGCCTTCATAAAATCACATACATACTGACCTTCCCCCCACCTCTTCAGAGCAGTTCCTCAGAGCTGAGAGGCTGTCTCATTTTGCCCCAAATAAAATTTAACTCACAACCCTCACATTATGCATTTTTTTCAGTCAACAATAGGATGATCTGAGAAGGAACATTTGATTAGAGGCACATTTCACCACCCCCTTTTGAGAACTAAGATCATTTATTAGGCCAAGCTTATTGTGCCTGGCTCCTCCTTTCTTCCTGAAGAATTTCTTTCCCAAAGAATGCTTAATCCTCATATACACAGTCTTCTGGCAGTTCTGCCCTGCCAGTGCAACAGACAAGCCCAGGCATGTCCAGACACCCCTTGGGAAAAAGCTGACATCTCTGTTACAGCAGCAATATTATTACCCCTGCTATTACTGCAGGACTTCACATCTACTTACCATCAGCAATTAAGAAAGAAAAAAAAAAAGAAAAAGAAAGAAACCAAGAAAGACAAGGTGGGCTATGGAGAACAGTATGAAAGTTCCTTTAAAAGCTAAAAATAGAGCTACCATGTTAGCCAGCAATCCCACTCCTGGGCCTACATCTGGATAAAACCATGATTTGAAAAAATAAATGCAACCTATTGTTCATTGCAGCACTATTTACAATAGTGGAAGCAACCTAAATGTCCATCAGCAGAGAACTGGATAAAAAAAGACATGGAAGCAAGACATGGAAGCAAGCTAAATGTCCATCGACAGAGAACTGGATAAAAAAAAAAAAAAAAAAAAAAAAAAAAAAAGGTGTGGTACATATATACAATGGAATCTTAGCCATAAAAAATGAAATAATGCCATTTGCAGCAACATGAACACAACTAGAGATTATCATACAAAGTGAAGTAAGCCACATGGAGAAAGACAAATATCACATGATATCACTTATATGTGGAATCTTTTTTTAAATGATACAAATTAACTGAAAAACAAAATAGAAATAGCCCTACAGACTTAGAAAACAAACTTATGGGTAGCAAAGGGGAAAGGTTGGGGAGGAAAGATAAATAAAGAATTTGGGATTAACATCTACAGTCTACTATATATAAAAATAAACAAGAACATACTATATAATAGCACAGGGAATTATACTCAATATTTTGTAATAACCTATAATGGAAAAGAATCTGAAATATTACATATATGTGTATATACATGTATATAACCATATCTGTGCTTTGTACCTGAAACTAACATGACATTATAAATCAACTATACTTAAATTAAAAAAAATAGCAGGTGGGTATGGGCTTTCAAATACAAAGTAAATAAAGTTATATTTGATCAAGGGCAGGAAGAGGATTTTTTTTCTTTTTTTCTTTTTTTTTTTTTTTGCATGACAACCAAGATCTAGGCTAGCAGGTAAAATGACTCTTTAAGTAGGTCCAATGAGAAAATTAACTCTCATAGTATGAAATCTAATTTTTTTTTTTTTTAAGATCTCTGGAGGCAATAAAAAAGAAAAACAGAACAAGGAACTTAAAAATTAAGCTAGGAATTCCCTAGTAGCACAGCAGTTTAAAGATCCAGTGTTGTCACTATTGTGGCTCGGGTCACTGCTGTGGCTCAGATTACTGCTGTGGTGCAGGTTCAGTCCCTGGCCCTGAAACTTCTGCATGCTGTAGGCTTGGCTATGGGAAAAAAAAAAAAAAAAAAAAAAAAAAAAGTAAGCTCCTTCCCGTAGCCAAGACCACCCATCATCCTTCATCCTTCTTCTCCCTTCTACCCCATGTCTTGGAGCTTCAGCAAAAGAGTGTCTGGGGAGAGACTAGCTGGGATTCCTAACTATGATAGAGGAATAAGGGTGTTTGAAGCATCAGAGGCGAGAGGACAGGAGAAGCAGAGACTTCTGAAAAAAAGGAGGAAAGAGAGGGGTCTGGCTGAACACTCTGTCAACTGAGAGAACACCCACAGGGGAACACCCCCAAGGTCTGCTCAGGAAAGTCCTTGCTGGTGTACAGAGCAGAGAGATGAGTCAGCCAAACTCGGGGTACCACTCCTCACATTTCACCCTCACCCTCCACCACACCCTTACACTCTGACCTCTTGAACTTGAAGGAACTGAAAGAAAGTCCTTTAGGGTTGACGTGTTTGTGTTAATTCACCAGAGAAAGGGAAGGAGACCACTCCCCACTCCCCTCCCTACCCCTCCCCAATCCCCAGTGACATCTGAGACATCTTCAGGGACAAAGAAAACCCTTTGCTGCCATCACCTGGCCAGGGTAAAGTTGATTTCATGATCATCCACATAGACAAGACCCACAGACTACCCCCTCTCTCCACCATCCCACTCCGCCCCACCCCTTCTGCCAGCCCAAGTAGACGAGTGACAGATGACGTCATCTTCATCATCAGAGCCTATGGTAAAATTTTTTCCCTTTCTCTTCTCATTTTACAGATTCAAAGAGATTATACGATTTTCTTTTTATTTTGTTGTCCTGGGAATCAGTCCACTTTTTATTTTACAGTATATACAAATAATCTCCTGCATTTCCGAGGGTAACCAGGTTACATTCAGGTTAGCAGGCTGGTAACAAAATTAGATAACTACATTGGCTTCAGCAGCAAGATAGGATGATACACATTAGCATTCTTTCCCTTTAATACTGGGGAAGACAATATATCACAAAAACAACAGGGCGTGCCGTTTACAATCCAGTGTGAAGACATATTATTTATATTAAAATTAAACCATTTGGGACATGCGAAGAACAGGAAGAGTTTCAAAGCTTAAGATGTCTAAACTTTCCCCCGTGCCATCTTTCTCTTCTAAGCACCAGTTGGCACAGTCCATGTCACTGCCTTGGGGGAGTTCCCATTGTGGCTCAGCGGTAATGAACCCAACTGGTATCCATGAGAATGTGGGTTCCATCCCTGGCCTCGCTCAGTGGATTAAGGATCCAGCGTTGCTGTGAGCTGTGGTGTAGAGTCACAGACACAACTCAGATTTGGTGTTGCTGCGGCTATGCTCTAGGCTGGTAGCTGCAGCTCCGATTTGACCCCTAGCCTGGGAACTTCCATATGCCACAGGTTCGGCCCTAAAAAGACAAAAAAATAAATAAATAAAAATAATGTCAATGTCTTGGGAAGAGACGGACAGAGGAAAGCAGGGGGATCATTTAATTCTGAAATTCATAGCTTCTAAGGCTTCTTCTGTAAAAACTATGCAACCCAAAATTCCATAAAAATTTAATATAAAAAGAGATGGTAATTAGGAAGCACCTGGAGAAAATCTCTTCAGTCACTGATGGGAAATGTAAACTGCAGACAATTCACGAGGCTGACAACTAGCTGAGCTGAAACACAAACTTCAATGCTCTAAATTCAAATCTCATTCATCTTTTCACCATACCACAAGGCCACGCCTGATTCCAGTACAAGAACTTGGCGGTGATATTGGAGAAACTGGCCCCATGTTAGATAACTCCTGATATCAACAAGCTGGCCAAACAGCTGAGCAAAAATATTCTGCAACCTCTTTCACTCCATCAGCCATCAGATCGTAAACATTATTTAGAGCCAATTCTCTCCCAATGTTAAATCGCAAAATCAGGAGACTAAAAGAAGGGCTTGTTCCCCAACCCCACTCAGGCCAATCTCAGTGCCAATCCAAATTTTGTTCTTTCTTCTACATCCCACTCTGCCCATCCCTGATTTTTATCAACCCAGCCTTAGTTTGATTTCTAAATATACCTGGACGGGATATTCCAATTCTGACTGCAATCAAGTGAAGAAATTTTTTCTAGTTCTGGCCTAGAACAAAGTCAAATGATGCAGCCAAGCCAAGGTTGATTGTGGCTCCTAGAAATAGCAGCTTCCTGGCCTTGGAGTTAGCAGCCTTTGAGGATGCCTGCTCAGCAGCCGGAGCTACACAAAGAGGCCCAGGAGGGGCCTAAAACACCTGCTACAAGGTCATCCCAGGAGTATGGGATGGCTGACATGACCTTTCCCCTTTGAAGCTTAGCAGACACCCTCAAGATGCCAGAGTGGCTTTCAATTTTTATATGGTATTTCTGAAACCCCTTTGAGGCCGCAGCCTCCAACAATTAGCAACTCAATTCAAACTGACATCATGAACCTCAAAAACACACAGACTGGCCTGATGCTGTCTCTAACAGTTGCTTGTTCACTTCGAGGCTGGTTGTATTTGCTTCTTTCTCCTCCCCAAACTAGACTTTCAATTTATTGGTTAATTTCACCTTTAGGGAGAAATTCTCCTGGCTGTCCTCAAAAAACAGCAAGTACCTCCTGAAAAAAAGTACTCACCTTCTGATTGGCTTAAAAAAAAAAAAGTTTAGGAAGTTCTCCTTGTGGCTCAGCGTGCTAAGAACCCAACTAGTATCCGTGAGGAGGCAGGTTCAATCCCTGTCCCTGCTCAGCAGGTTAAGGATCCAGCACTGCCACAAGCTGCGGCGAAGATGGCAGATGTAGCTCAGATCTGGCATTGCTGTGGCTGTGATATAGGCCGATGTCTACCATTCCGATTCGATCCCTAGCCTGGGAACTGCTATATGCCATGGGTGCAGCCCTTAAAAGACAGAAATAATAATAATTTTTTAAAAAATTTTCATGTTTTATGCAGTTAGAAGATAGTGTACAGGCCACATGGAGACCTTCCTGGGGTATCTACTGCAATGTGGTGGTTCTTTCTGACTGAAGAGAACTCAAATGTCCCCTAATCCAGGACTGATAAGTTTAAAAGGCAAAAGAGATCAGTACAGACAAGGTTGAAGCAACGCAACCCAGAGGCACCCGCACTGTGACATCTGGCTCAGGCTTTCTCACCTGCTGCCTGACCTGCATAGGATGCAAAGGCTGCCCAAATCGCTGGGAAAGGATTTAGCAGGATCACCCACCACTGCACAGGGTGCTGATGGGGAGCCTGCTTCCTCAGGGTCAAAGGTACAATAGTTTAGCCAGAGAATGTCCCTCACCCCTGCGGATGGAGCGCTGACATCGTGGTGCATAAGGACCCTTAAGGAGGAGCTGAGGTGGTGGGGTTTTGGGAAGTGCACCCTGCTCATGTATGGCACTGCACCTTCATCCACACGCGGGTACCATCTCCTTCTTCTCTACCAGCAGGAAAGCCACTCTCCTCTGCCTCCTTCTCTGCTGCCCACCCATCAGCACTGGCACAGCAGGAGTGAAAGTCTGTTCCTGGTCCTTTCTTTAGAATAGAGTTCCAATACTGGAGTGCTGCAGAGAGGTACGTATGCTTTAAAGACTTTGGGCACATATTGCCAAGTTGCCCTTGCTCAGGACATTCATTTACTTTCCCAGCTCTCCTGGCCTTTGGAGAACTGCTTCCCATTCCATAGGAATCTTGCCCAAAGCATGTGGCTCAAATGTGACTGGTCCCACTCCCTGGCCCCAGAGCGGAGATGGTGACCTGTCCTGGCCAGTAATAGGACTCCACCTCCCTGACCCAGCCAGTGGTTCAGGGATGGACATAGAACCCAAGCCAGGCTTTTGCTGGAGGGACTGAAAAAGATGCTCACTTTCAGGCAGATCTAACAGACAGAAAGTAGATTAGTGGTGGCCTAGGGCTGGGGTGTTGGGGAGGGTGGGGGCAGAGAAGAGGAGCCTGGCTAATTGGTATGAGATTTCTTTGGGGGGTGATGAAAAGCCTCTAAACTTGACTGTGGTGATGGTTGCACAGGTCAGTGAATATACTAAAAATAATGGAATTTTGAAAGCTCTAAATAGGTGCATTGGGATAGCATATGAATTATATCACAGTAAAGCTATTTTTTTTAAAGATGTGTACTCTCCCTCTCTCCAGGCCAGCAAGCAGTAAGAATAATGTAAACTTAGATCTGGCAGCAGCTCTTTCATTACCATGTGGCGAATATAGCCAAGTAGAAGCAGGCAAATGAGAGAGACAGAGAGATAGAGATAGAATGGATCATTTGAACTACTTACTGGATTCAACTTTGCATCAAGCCACTTCCATTCTTCGAACCTCTCGTTGCATAAGCCAGAAAAATTCCCTTTTTTAATGTAAATTGGCACAACCACTATGTATGGAGGTTCCTCAGAAAACTAAATAGAGAACTACCTACTATATGATCCAGTAATTCCACTCCTGGGCATATATCTGGACAAAACTTTCCTTCAAAAGGATACATGTTGGAGTTCCCGTCATGGCTCAGCAGAAACAAATCTGACTAGTATCCGTGAGGTTGCCGGTTCAATCCCTGGCCTTGCTCAGTGGGTTAAGGATCCGGCGTTACCATGAGCTGTGGTGTAGGTCGCAGACGAGGCTCAGATCCCGTGTTGCTGTGGCTCTGGCGTAATTGGTGGCTCCGATTAGACCCCTAGCCTGGGAACCTCCATATGCCACCGGAGCAGCCCTAGAAAAGGCAAAAAGACAAAAAGATTATCCCATTGTGCTCTTTTTTTTTTTTTTTTCTATTGTGAATGGAATAATCAGCCTCTTTTTAGAAGATAATTTTTGGAGGAAGAAGAATCCCCATAATTGACAATTGACAATACTCATTTATGAAACACCTGCTATTTTAAGATCAGTAATAAAGGTCAACACCTGCCTGTCTTCTACATGGAAATTTACTGTAACAGAAAAAGGAAACATTGGTTAAAACTTCATTGGATTGCCTCCTTTAAAGGCCCAGAGCATTACTCCCAGGGAGAATAAATCAGTCCTAAGGAGGTAAGTAAAACTGTGGGTAGTTTAATGTTTAATCAATATTTGTTATAGCTGTCATTAATTTGGGGTCAAATTCACAACACATGAGTTTTCCCACGTCGTACATGGGCTTTACATTAAATTGGCCTTTCCTGGTGGATTTACATCCATTTTATTAGTTCATTAATTTACCTTTTAAGTTACTACTGAAGTTTACACCTGTATCTCTCCTCTACAATATACTTATTTATCTGTGGCTTATTTACTATCAACAATATACTTATTTATCTGTGGCTTATTTACTATCAACAAAGAGTTAGAAAAAACACTCTTTAATTTTCCTATGGCTCCTAGGAGGAAAGATGACTCACTTTGTAACAAGTTACTTTAAGACATTTCACTCTGCTATGCCCTTTCCTGACTCAACACATGAGAAAAGCTGCCACTGATAAAAATCTTCCCTTGTTAGGGGAGAAAATGTCATCTCTGCTCTAGGTGCTGAGTGAAGAATAGCTATAAAATAATGCACATCAAAAATACGTGGTTTATGGAATTGAATATACATAGCCTAATCCCCTGGAAATGTATGAAAGTTTTCCTGTCTCCTTCCAAAAACAACCTGAGAGTGTCAAGAAAAAACAAAGACGCCACCTAATACATCCTCCTCCCTGACATTTTTCTCTTGACAAGGGAAGAAATTTGTCAATAGAAGCAAACAGTCTCCATCATTTTGAGTCCCAATTAAGTAACACATCAGCCTGGTTTGCCCCCATCTTCTCTGCAGCATCACTACTTCACGGTCCAAGAAAACACGTGGGTTGTGGCTTCTCCATTTTTTAAGATTCATGCTTTTGACCAATAAAGAGCAACAAAGGATATTTTTGTTCTAGAGGAAATAAGAGAAGGAAACAAAACCCATCCAGCTCAACAGTGGACCTCAGTCAAGTCATTATAAACCCTCTGGCTTGCAACACCTATTTTAATATACCTGCTCTCCTCCCCTAACCAGTAACCTCACTCTCTTTCCAAGTCTTTATTTATGCACATAAACAGGTCAAGTAGCAATAATATAAACTGCTCAAAGTTGGACAAAAAAAGGGACATAACTACTGTGGATGATTCATAGCAATTTTTTTCCGTGCTGCTACAGGGTCTCTTCTGACTGCTAAAATCTCCATCTTCTGAAGAGAAGAAAGCCAATTATATCTGGGATAGACACGCCAGTTTTGGACTCTGGAATATGACATTTTATCAGATATAACAGAACCATTATTTACTGCTCTGAAGAAACAGGTAGTATCAGTTATTACTGGTTGGTTAGGGTGAGGAAAAAAAGATCCAAGTCAACCATTAACTTGCTTTTAGTGCTCAACCTTTTATAAAAACAGCTACCAAAATCATATTTATTTTTTGACTTTGGGGTTGGAAGGGCCATCTGAAACCAGTGACTACTCAATGGAATTAACCAGAGAGAAAAGTCATCTGAAAGGTTCAAAGCCATCTCCTCAATTTCCAACAATGCTTGTTAACAGAAAAATTTTTGTGTCTCCACTAAATTCTTTCAATGCTCTTTTTTTTTTCAATCTAAATCAAATCAGAGAGCATTCTTATGCAATCATCTGAATTCTATCCATTTAAAGCATAAATTAATTATGATCGAGTGGGAGTTTGGGGTTAGAAGAAAGAAACTATTACATTTAGAATGAATATGCAGTGAGATCCTACTATATAGCACAGGGAACTATTTCCAATCTTTTGGGATAGAGCATGATGGAAGACAATAAAATTAATGTGTGTGTGTGTGTCAAGGTCATATATACGTATATGACTGGATCAGTCTGCTGTACAGCAGAAATTGGCACAACATTGTAAATCAACTATACTTTAATTTTTTTAATTACAAAAAAAAAAAAAAGAGAAACACCTTAACTTGAAATCTAAAGAGCGAATGGCTGTAGCATAAAGACAAGAAAACAGCATAAATAAAGCTTAAGGCTTAAGATCATCCAGGAGAGCTGTAATCATTTTTAAGTCAATGTATCTCTGAATTAACATTTTACATAGCCAAGGCCTCTGCCCAAATATCTTGCACCCTCTCTGTGTCAATTTGGATAGTCTAAGATCTGCTTAGGTAACAAATAATCCTGAATCTCAGAGGCTGAGAAAAATATAAATTAATTTCTTACTCACACAGTATGCCCATCATGGGTCAACCGCAGCTAGGCTTCACCCTTTCTTCATTCTGGGATCAAGGTTAACGGAGCAGCCTTCATCTGAAACATTATTTGTTGCTAGGGAAGAAAATATTACAAAGAGGGAAAGGAAAGTATGATGAAGCAGGAAGTGGTTTTCCAAGCTTCTGTCCCAGAGTGACATGCATCACTTTAGATCATATTTCACTGCCCAAAGCAAGTCACATAATACGACCTGAGTTAAAGAGGGCAAGGATATGTAACCCTCTTCTAACCGATGATGGCTCTCCTTACCTCTAGTCTATTTCCTATCAAAGCCAGTTCCCCCATTGCTCCCTCGGGCCCTCTTCAAATCAGACCATATTCCACCTCTGCACAGAAATTTCTACAATTGAGCTCCTCCTGCTGGTATATGTATCAGCACTGGAGTATGTAGAAATGGGGCACGGGAGCTCTCCAGTAAACAAGGCGATTTTCTAAAATGCTGGTTTTACTTAAAGATTTAGAAATACATTTTTAATTAAAATGAACTTTCATACACAATTGGACAAATTAAAAATTAGTAGGAGTCTCTTTAAAATGTTGGTGTTTTGGAGTTCCCATTGTGGCACAGTGGAAATGAATCCAACTAGGAACCATGAAGTTGCAGGTTCAATCCCTGGCCTCATTCGGTAGGTTAAGTATCCGGTGTTGCCATGAGTTGTGGTGTAGGTCTCAGCCACGGCTCAGATCCTGCATTGCTGTGGCTGTGGTGCAGGCTGGCAGCTGTAGCTCCAATTTGACCCCTAGCCTGAGAACTTCCATATGCTGTAGGTGAAAAAAGAAAAAAAAAAAAAAAAAGAAGTTGGTGTTTGACCCCCAGAGTTGTGGAGATTAAGTGAGACAGTGTAGTTAAACCAGTGTATGGGGTAAATCCCAGTATATTGTATTAATGCTTTCTTCTTGTTTCCCTTTTATTTGAAATGTGTTTCTAGATATTGTTTAATCTGCTGAATAAAGCTCTGGTAGAAGAGAGAAATTTTTTTTTTCCAAAAATGGAAGGGAGAAAAGGTGAGTTGCTTTGGGGTTCTTGCTCAGGAAAGTCCAACAGCTGGAAATCTGATAGCTGCAATGTTCTCTATCACCTACCACCAAAGAATGAAAGGCTTTTATAAACTGGGAGTCTGGGATTGGCACAGGCACACTGAGGTATATGGAATGACTGGCCGACAGGGACCTTCTGTATAGCACGGAGAACTCTACCTGATATTCTGTGATAATCTATATGGGGAAAGAATCTGAAAAAGAATGGATGCGTATACATTTATAACTGAATCCCTTTGTCGTACAGCAGAAATTACCACATGGTCAACCAACTGTACTTCAATAAAACTTTAAAAAATGGGGGAAAAAAGTTGGTGTTTGAGTTGGGTCTCATTGGGCTACTCCACATCTCCTGTTGCCATGGGTGCAGGTTCATCCACTCTCAAGAATTTTTTAGCGGCAGAGGCTGAGAAGTACCAGGGCCTACACTATCTGGCACTTCCTGCCTCTCTAAGGTGGCAACATCCACTGTGCTGTCCCATAACCACATGTGACTATTGAGCACTTGCTTTGTGGCTACTGTGACCAGGGACCTGGATGTTTAATTTTATTTAAATTGATAGAGAACATTACCATCTTTGGTAGGCAGGATAATGGCCTTCCAAAGATGGCCATGTCTAAATCCCTGGAACATGTGGCTATGCTTTGTGACACGGCAAAGAGTAAGTGCGCTAATCAGTTGACCTTAAAATAGAAAGACTGTCCTGAGTCACCCATATGGGCCCAAGTCCAGAACCAATTTCCTTTCCTTGTTAGTACAACTGAGGTAAGCAGATGGATTCAAGCATCACTTGCTAAAAAACCAAGGAGCTGGGAAAAATGAGTAACGAAAATGCACACAGAATGAGTCAGGGACACAAAGGAATCTGCTCCTAAGAATCTCAGCAAAAGTATAGAGGCATTTGCTGGGCCTGCATCGCCTCTTTTCTAGTAACGGCTCTTGACCCACAGACCACTGAGTGCAATGTACCCCCGTATTGCTTACTAGGGGTTCTTCTCTTTGGACTTCCCTGCACCTAGATCAAAATGGCTGCTTATTCTTGTTCCTCAAAACGGCAGGGCTCTCTGTGGAAGTATTCCATCAAAACACATCCTCCAGATTACAATCAGAGGGACAAGCCCAGTTCCGAGTTTCTCTCCCAGGATCTTCGCACCCTAAAGAACGATCGTACACCAGCTGGCCAGTTATCACGTCCACCCACTTGCTCATCTGGCCTGTGACTCACCCCACAGGTCCTCACCTCCCCCTTCCCCACATGGCCCACCCTTCAGGGAAGTGGTCTTTTATAATTAGAGTTCAATATTTAAAATTAGCTTATGCATTCAGTAACCAAAACACAAATAGAATGTAGTAGGTTATACTCTCACAAGGCCATTCCAGGGTGTTTATACAGGTCTTCCTAATATAGCAGCCTATTTAATAAGAATGATCCAAATATGTCTTAACTCTTTAGGATCTACAAGTGTGCCTCATACAAAATTGAACACACACTCTTACTTTTACCTGTAGAGATCCCCATCTGGCATTACTCTAAAGAAAATCTTGGCTTTTCCTGGTGGCCTAGTGGTTAAGGATTCAATGTTGTCACTGCTGTAGATGGAAATCGATCCCTGGTCCAGGAACTTTGGCATACCACGAGTGTGACCAAAAAAAAAAAATCTTTCTCCATAACGAAAACCATCAGACTATTAGATCATACAGATCTAACATTACTGGATTGAGAAAACAATGCAATTTCTAAAGGAGCTGATAATATGCACTATCCCTTAATGTCAAGGCCAAAGATGAAAATTCTGTATGAATGCATGAATCCATTAAGCAGGAGTCATTCTCAATTGTTAAGAAGCAAAGATCTGTACTCTTTATAGAAATTAGAAATGGCAGAAAATAACATCAACATTCATAACTGCTGCAATTAGGACCAATAAAAGTTTAAATCAAATTAAATTGAGAGTGATGATAATAAGAGTAATGAAATTTATGTAGCACCATGTGGCTCTATGTCCCCAAAGAAACCCCTGAGTCCATTATTTTACAAGATGAAGAAATCAATAGTCACTGCTTGCATTTTCCAGGACTACTGGACTAAGGATTCACCTGCACCAACAGAAACATAGATTAAATGTCATCCAATGTCATGCCTTTGCCTACTGCCTTTCTGGCTCCACCACAGTGGCACCCTGCCCCTCCGCTTCACCCCAACTACTGGGGGCCACGGTAGGTTGAGCCTAGGAAACACCTGCCTTCCTACTGGTTCTTTGTTTCACCTACCATTATTTGGCTCTGATGGGTCCCTATTTTGGGACACCTGACAGAACAAGAGTTAGCAAGGGCTTTTAAACTGAGATGTAAAGTTCCTACAGTTTATCACATCTGTGGTGTCCGCAAAAATGTGTTTGTAAAGGCTTATTTGAAGATCCCATCCTGTGTACATAATGCACTTTTTTTTATTTTTTTTATTTTTTGCCTTTTTTTTCCATAGGGCCGCACCCGTGGCATATGTAGGTTCCCAGGCTAGGGGTTGAAACAGAGCTGTAGCCTCAGGCCTATGCAAGAGCCACAGCAACACAGGATCCAAGCCACGTCTGCAACCTACACCACAGCTCACCGCAACGCCAGATCCTTAACCCACTGAGCAAGACCAGGGATTGAACCCGCAACCTCATGGTTCCTAGTCAGATTCATTAACCACTGAGCCAGGACGGGAACTCCTAATGCACCTTTCTCATAATCCTAAATTCCAAAACCAGTAGTGGTTATTTAAAAGCCAAATGACCAGTAGTGGTCATTTAAAGCCAAAATCTCCATGAAAATCTATTTCATGAAAATAGAAATAGATTTCTCCATGAAAATCTATGTCAAACCTTCTACCCCCTAAAAAAAAATGTATTCAAAATTAGTTCTAATTTTTTTTTCATTCAATTTCAGGAGATATGCAAACCTATCACAGCCCAGCCAAACCCTTAAGGGACTTATGAATTAATTCCAAACTAAGAAACCTGCTTTAAGGTCTTTTTGCTTTTCCTTGATACACAGGATTAAAATTAACTGGCTTCACAGAAAGAGAAAGACAAATACTGTATGATCCCACTTATACGAAGATTCTGAAATAGTGGAATCACAGGAGCAGTGGTTGCCAGGGCCTAGGGGAAGGGTAGTGGGGAGGTGATGGTCAAAGGGTGCAAGTTTCAGTTAGGCAAGATAAGTAAGTTCTAGAGACCTCCTATTCAGCACAGTGCCTCTAGCTAACAATTCTGTACTGCATCTTTAAAATTTGCTAAGAGGATAGACTCTTATGTTATTGTTCTTCTTGCCAAAAAAATTAATAAAAGAAGTGGGAGGCAACATCGGGAGGAGATGGCTATGTTTATGGTCTTAATGGTGGCGACGATTTCATGGGTGTTCACTTGTCCTCAAACTCATTGAGTTGGATCCACTGAATATGTACAGCTTCTTACATATCAGTCATACTTCAGTAAAGTAGTTTTGATTAACTACCTGCCCTCTCATTAGTGTCAGGGCTAAATTAATGTAGGTGTAGCTTATTAATGTTAATGTGTATATCAGGCTATGTCAGGACAGCTGGACGCCTGGACCCCAGTCTTGAGTATCATTCTTGGCCAGAAATGAGCTTTATGAGACACAATAAAGCTTCATGGAATTATCCCTGGATCTAAGTCTTATTCCGATTAACTAGTCTGTTCTGTCTCCTTCCCTATGTTGATATAACTTGTCTTGACCACACCTGGCAGGGAGATAAGGAGACACATACACAGAGAGCCCAGACTCTGGGCTGCCCCGCTCCCAAGAACAAGGAGCACAGTAACAGTACCTCCCAAAAGGTGAAAGTGCCATATGCACCTAAGAAACAAACATAATAAGCCACAACTTATTTTTTTTAATCAAAAGGAATATACGCTTTTATTTTTATTTTTTATCTCTTTGTCTTTCTATACTCTTTTTAATTGCACCTGACTGTCATGGAGTCAACTCCACACAAGTTGGAACTTCTCTACCTGGAGCCCCTTCCAGAACCAAGAAATCTGTGAAAGGATTCTCCCTCCTTCGTGGCCCTTTGTTTCAGGTGCATCTTTCAGAAGACTTAGGTACTCCTCCTCTCTTTTTTTTTTTTTTTTTTTTTTTTTTTTTTTTTGCCTTTCTGCCTTTTCTAGGGCCGCTCCCGTGGCATATGGATGTTCCCAGGCCAGGGGTCCAATCGGAGCTGTAGCCGCCAGTCTATACCAGAGCCACAGCAACGCAGGATCCAAGCCTCATCTGGGACCTACAGCATAGCTCACGGCAACGCCGGATCCCCAACCCACTGAGCAAGGCCAGGGATCGAACCCACAACCTCATGGTTCCCAGTCGGATTCCTTAACCACTGAGCCATGACAGAAACTCCTCCTCCTCTCTTCTTGACCCAGATTTGAAGTCAAGTATGAAGAAATTGTGGGTGACGAGGTCAGAAAGGTGGAGAGTGAGAAGACAAGATTGTGATGCCCCTCCCACACATGAAGTTCTCAGCCCAGGATAAAGTGGTGGCAAGAGAAGGATGGGAGGTTTCTCAGGAACATGTAGCATCACCAGCAAGATTCTTCAATATAATATCCATAGTAACATCTCCCTGCCTCCTCTCTTCTTAGCTGTCAGATCACTCTAAATGACTCTGGTTATTAACATCACATTTGTGTGGCATTTCAAGTCTTTGCAGGGAAACATTAAATACACAGGCAAGAAATAAGATCTAAGGCATCATAGCCAAGACATGGAAGCAACCTAAATGTCCACTGACAGATGAAGGGATTAAGAAGATGTACCTATATACAATGGAATACTACTCAGCCATTAAAAAGGAATGAGAAAATGCCTTTTGCAGCAAGATGGATGCAACTATTATACTAAGTCAGAAACAGACAAGAGATGACATCATTTATATGTGGAATCTAGAATATACACAAATGAACCTATCTACAAAACAGAAATAGACTCACAGGCATAGAAACAGACTTGTGGTTGCCAAGGGGCAGAAGACTTGTGGGATGGATGGAGCGTTTGGGGATGGTAGATGCAAACTATTACATTTAGAATGGGTAAGCAATGAGGTCCTACTGTATAGCACAGGGAACGATAGCCAATCTCTTGGGATAGAATATGATGGAAGAGGGTATGAGAAAAAGAATGTCTGTGTGTGTGTGTGTGTGTGTGTGTGAGTGGGTCACTATGCTATACAGCAGAATTTGGCACAACACTGTAAATCAACTATAATTTTTTTTTTTAAAGAGACAAAGATAGAAGACATAGGACAAGCAAAAAAGGGCAACAAGGGAGCTCAAAGGGTACAAGTAGGTGAAACCAACAGGAGTGCTGAAAGGAGTCTGTCCCTATAGATCCACAAGGCATCAGAAAGCCCTGCGGTGAGTGTTGCTTTGAGGGTCAAATTTAAGTGAAGCCATTTGTGAAAGAATAAAGCTTATGCTCATATAAAAGATGTGTCCCCGCCCAGAACTCCATTCCCTATACATGGACGCTGATTATTTCAAGGCTTTATACTAAATTCCACCCCAAATTTTCAAAACTAAATCTATTTCATTTAACTTTAAGAATTAACTTTAAAAGCTTCACATACACTCAGGTGGTATCATAAAAAAATAAACAAAAAGGGTATTGCTGCACCAAAAGATTTAAGAATTCCTGGTCTGGAATGCATTGAGAGCAATAGTTCTCAACCCTGGTTGCATATTGGAATCCCCTGGGAGCCATTCCTAGAAAGTTTTCATTTGTTTGTTTGTTTGTTTTTAATGATTTTTATTTTTTTCCATGATAGCTGGTTTACAGAGGTCTGTCAATTTTCCACTGTACAGCCTGGTGACCCAGTTACACATACATGCATACATTCTTTTTTTCTCACATTATCATGCTCCATCATAAGTGACCAGACATAGTTTCCCAGTGCTACACAGCAGGATCTCATTGCTAATCCATTCCAAAGGCGATAGTCTGCATCTATTAACCCCAAGCAGCTGATCCATCCCACTCCCTCCCCCTCCCCTTGGCAGCATTCCTAGAAAGTTTTATTTAATCTTGATGCCTGATACCCAGGCATCAGTACTGTCAACTTTGAGAAACTCAGTTCGGGAAGGTTTTATAACAAATGTGTACATAAATTTTTTTATGGCTCCACCCACAGCCTATGGAAGATCCCAGGCCAGGGACTGAATCCGAGCCACAGCTGTGACAACACCAGATCTTTAACCCACTGCACCGGGCCAGGGATCAAACCCACACGTCCGCAGCAACCCCAGCCACTGCAGTTGGATTCTGCACCATGGAGTAAACGCCTACCTGTGCTCTTTTTTAATTTCTCAAGAACTGTTCCCACATGCCTTTTTCTCTTGCTTTCTCACTTAAGGTTTCTATATCCTTTTTTTTTTTTTTTTTTTTTTTTTTTTTGTCTATTTTGCCATTTATTGGGCCGCTCTTGCGGCATATGGAGTTCCCAGGCTAGGGGTCTAATCGAAGCTGTAGCCACCGGCCTACGCCAGAGCCACAGCAACGCGGGATCCGAGCCACGTCTGTGACCTACACCACAGCTCACGGCAACGCCGGATCGTTAACCCACTGAGCAAGGCCAGGGATCGAACCCACAACCTCATGGTTCCTAGTCGGATTTGTTAACCACTGTGCCACGACGGGAACTCCAAGGTTTCTATATCCTGAAGAGAGCAGGATGACAGGAAAAATGCGAAGTGGGTCTTTCCCCAGAGGCAGAACATTTCCCAGAGTGGTGAGCAGGAGATGGCTTTGAGGGCAAAGATGAGACGCAAGATATGGGTCCCTCCTCGATCCGCATCCCTGCTCACACCTGCCCACAATCTTAAAAAAAGGATGTGATCACTGAAACTCATTTCCATCCCCATTATTCCTGCATTATCATTGCTTATAAATGCCATTTTTCTGTAATTACCCCTGCCTAAAAAGAAAGAGGAGACAGAAAGGCTAATGCAACATACCAGGAGAAACACTAACACAGGGCATGGGCCGGTCCCATTAGCTTCATTGTGGTGGTATGTTATAAAATGCAAATTGCAGAAAGGGGGTAGTAATTTGTTAATAAATATGTTAATTAGGCAGAGTAAATGCCATATTGCATGGAGGGAGGACGGAATTCACTGAATGTAAACTTCATGCACAGCAGATTTCAGGGGGCGAAACTAATAAAACTACCTTTATGTTGTATATTGCTGCTCTTTAGCATAAACAGCTAATAACCAATTTACATTAACGGCATGGGCACAAATGTAAATTAGCTCCCTTTTGGTTTACATTACTGCAATGGAATCCTACCACCAAAGTGTTGCATTTGGCGATTTCATTAAGGGAAAGATCTGAGAACCCGATACAGTCCTAGGGCCTGCTTCAAGGAATTTTAATACGAAACCAAAATTACACTGCACATCCTTGTTCACCACGTGGGAATTTCCAGAAAGGGCCCTGTTATCAAATATTTTCCCCATCCACGGCTATGTCCACAACCCCGGGCTCCTGTGGGTGTTCAAAGCATCCTGCTTGCCAAAAAATGCCTCCCGAGCCCTGGGCTGCAACAATACGGTCTTGTGCAACAGCAGCCTGGACTTCTGCTTGACTTTCTTCGCTTGCCGACCGGTAGCTGCCCTAACTTGACAACAAACAAAGAGACCCTTGTCCGGGATGGACTTTCACAGGTCCAGGTGGCTGGAGGAAGGAAGAGAGAGGGACCTCCAGGGCCTTCTGAGTCTGTGTCCCTACTAGCCACAAAGACGGAATGCAGAAGCTAACAACACGCATTTGTGCTGCCTGCACCAGTGGAAGTTTTCCATTTCTGGCTTCATTCATCTGAGACCTCTCCAACTCACAGGGTCTTTCTTTAGTCATGCTGTGCAAGCAGCCACTGTAGAGCCCCAAAGTTCATTTTCCTACACACTTCAGTGTGTTGCCAGAGGTGCAATAAATCATGAAGCAATTTCCAGTTTTGTTATGCCCTACTTGATAAGGACGGGATGCATTCTTTCGCCCAATATACATGTTTTTAAACATGAGGATTAGAAGCAGGAACACGTCTCTTGATGCACAGTGAAATTTTAACCTTCCTTTTCGAGAGACATTGACGCCTGCAGGTCCTATTAGAATAAAACATCAACTTGGGCTTTCCTGAGTTTGGATCTTGGGTCCAGAAACTGCCTATAGGCCTCTCTGCTGCTGAACACCTCCTAAGATAAGTTGTTTGGTTTTTTTTTTTTTTTTTTTTAACAACTTCAGCAAATAATTTCTTTCAGATGAAGTATAAGTTGTTGGGGCAGTTTTACTCTGAATTAAGCTGCATTTTTTAAAGGTACAGAATAAGATGCACACGTATTTAAATTCTCATCCAGTCATATTTTTGGAGAAGGATAAAGAGACGTTGGTACCCCTTCCACAACTTTTAATTCAAATACTTTCCATGTTAGTCTACTGCAATGGCAAATTCATCTAATTCTAGTAGGTTGGATTGCTTTGGTTTGGAGCCTTCTTCGGATATTGAGTCAGGACTCAGAATTTAGCTAATAACAACTAGCCATCCATATTTATTCATTCTCTTGCTGTTTTGTCTATACTCACAATGATAATAACACATCTCTTGAGGTCATCGTGAAGTTTAACTAAGAGGATATACATCACTAACTGGCCACCACCACAGTAATGTTTTAGGCAGTAATCATTGATGGAGACTAAAACTAGTAGGTGATGGTCGTGGCTCAGGGGTTAACGAATCTGACTAGCATCCATGAGGACGCAGGTTCGATCCCTGGCCTTGCTCAGTGGGTTAAGGATCTGGTGTTGCTAGGAGCTATGTGTAGGTCACAGACATGACTCAGATCCTGCGTTGCTGTAGCTGTGGTGTAGGCCAGCAGCTACAGCTCTGATTTGACCCCTATCCTGGGAACCTCCATATACCGCAGGTGCGGCCCTAAAAATCCAAAAAGATTTTAAAAAATAAAGTAAAACGAGTAGGTGAAAATTGGGTGAGAATTAGGGTATGACGTAATCTCAAAGAACATCCCCAGTAGGAAAAGGAAGAAGAAAGTAGGAAATGCACCAGTGCAACAAGGACCAAAAGAAGCCAGAGAGCCAGGTCCTCTGCTCTAGTCCCATAAACAAAGTTCAGCACAAGCCGCACACAGACTCAGACTTTCATTTTGGCTCAAATTTCTGCCACCATGAGACACACACGTGCAAGGAAGTTGAATGCCTGCAGATACAGAGGAGACTTAATACGAAGCAACAGGAAAAGCATAGATTTGAGGTGGAAGTCCTAGGTTTAAATCCCAGCCCCACCTCTTGCTGGAAGCACGTCTTCTGAAAGAAACGGATGTCATCGATAAGTAAATCAATATAATTCCAAAATCTAATGATTGCCTATTACACACATACAGCACTCCGGGATGAGTCTTTTTTATTATTTAAAGATAAATGTTAAAATGATACTTACCATCACGTTGGAGAACGAGCAGGCAATATCTAGGAAAGTTTAAAATGTGCACATCCCATGACTGGGCAGTTTCATACCAGGATATATACCTTAGAAAAACTCACATGCTAACATGAGGAGGCATGTACAAGATTGCTCATGACAGTATTGCTTGGGGTAGCAAAAACTGAAAACAGGAGTTCCCGTCATGGTTCAGCAGTGACGAACCTGACTAGTATCCATGAGGACACAGATTTGATCCCTGGCCTCGATCAGCGGGTTAAGGATCCAGCGTTGCTGTGGCTATGGTGTAGGCTGGCAGCTACAGCTCCAATTCGACCCCTAGCCTGGAAACTTCCACATGCCGTGGGCATGGTCCTAAAAGATTTAAAAAAAAATTGAAAGCAATCTCATTATCCATCAGAAAGAAAGCTAATGTATAGTTTGTGATATATTCATGTAATGGAATATCAGACAGCTATAAAAATGAATAAACTATAGCTATATGTCTCCATATGGACGACTTTTATTTACAAAGTGAAAAATCATATGCCCAAAGAACACAGAGATTTCACACATGTTTTTTTAAAAGCATTACTATACATTGTTTCAGATATATAGATATATCATGAAAGTATAAAAAGGGTACATGGGAACCAAATTCAGTAAAGTAGTTACTTCTTGGAAGGAGATGGAATCAGGAAGAGGTATTAAAATGTTTGAGTGACAAGAGTATTAAGTATAAAGATATATTAGTATAAAGGACATTTATACTTATTTGCTTTATTTATTAAATCAAAGAATGGAAACACACATGTTTGTGGCATTATTCTTCATAAATGATATACTTTTTTGTATGTTTTAAATATCTAATTACTAATTGCCTAATTTTCAAACAAAATACATGCACAGAAAACCTCTGGACAGCATCAGGGAAGCTATTGCCAGTATTGCCTTTGGAGAGTGGAACTAGGGCCTGGGTGGAGGGGCAAGATTCACCTGTCACTATTGTACAGTTTCGTTATTGCACATTTGAATTGGACTGTTTGAACTTATACCATGTGTAAAGGCTATTCGCATAATAATTTTTCTAAGCAAACATGGGTCATTTGATACTTCTTCACTCAACTTTTACATTAATGCTGGTCTAACTCACTGCCATGTGCATTTAAGCAATAGGTGAGCTTGGCTCCCCATCTCAGGAAAAGTGACATTAACATTGTAGAGAGCTAAGGGCCACAGGGGTCATGAACTCAAGGGACACCACTACGGATTTCATTCTATAGATAATGTTTTATAATCCCTCTGTAAAATCCTATTTCATGTCTGTGATCTTATGACCCTTCAGGACAGTGGAAGAAAGCGTCTCAGTATATTACTTTGTGGTAATGACCATTAAGATTTGAGGCCACGAAACAAAGCCTAGAGTTATTTCAAATTCAGTTCAGTTCACTTCGACAAATGTTTCTTGAACTCCTACTCTGTTAGAGGCTATGGTACAAACAGGAATAAGACATAAGGTCACACCATTGAGGACAGATTCTTATATTCTAATAAAGTATAATCGGCCTTACTTTATCTTTAAAATTAGTCATCTAGATTTACCGGGTTTGGGAGCAGATACTAAGCATCATGGCTTACTGTCTCTCTTCCTTCAACCCATCAGTGCCTTCCAAAATTACCTCCATTGTTCTCAAGGTGTGAGGAATTGTCCCTACTATGGAAGCAACTCACAAAGACTAGTCAGATGTGCACAATGATTAATATTGCAATCGAATAAATCTTACAACCAAGTTGATATGGCACATGTTTGATGATACACATAATCATTATCATGCAGCCTGGTAATTAAGGATAATTAGTAAATAATTCATGTGAATTATTGTAATTGACACAGCTCTGCAGTTAAGCCAAGATTTCTGGGGTCAGCTAAGTGGAGTAAGAAGAATTTAGTTGGCCCAACTGAAAACCCCTCCAAACAGCCAATACAGAGGAACCCAAGCTTTTTCTTGCCTCTCGAGATCAGCTACTGTCTTGTGTTTCCTAGGAGCTCCAAGCAGACAGCCAAACCCACCCCATCCCCTGCAAGGATTCCAACTCTGACACTGCTGAGGTTTACAGTTGGACTTGGTTTCCTTCAGGGAGTGGGGTTTTCATCCATTTATGGAGGGGAGGGGGGAAGTCAACAAAATTAGCTCAGACCTCAGGCTTCAGACCAGAAGCTTGTGAAAGAAAAGGAAGGAAGCAGGACTAACCCCTCCCTTCAGCACCGAAGGGGCCAGAAGTGGCTTTGCAAAGGGTTGTGGCTTCAACTTTCCTTTACCACTCCCTTCTTAAGGCCAGACCCACATTGAGGGAAAACATTAAGGGATGTGATTCCAAAAAAAGCCTCCTGCCTGAAGTTTCTCCCCTGAAATTCTCCTAATTAGAGAGGTAGGCAGATTAGTGCTCTGAGTGCACCAGGGGCCCTGAATCCTTAGCATATCCCATCTCTGCATAGTATTGTTTATTCAGCTTGGTTTCCCTTAGTTGGTTGAGGTTTACATGAGAAATCATTCTGGAGCAAAGGAATATGGCAGAAAACAGCACCTAGGACTGAGCAATTGGTCACTGGTTACCTTAGCAGCAGAGAATAGAGCCCAAAACATAGAAGAGAAACTAAAACATATAGGTTCCTTTAAAGGAATATCTTGGAACCCACAGGCAGTACTAGAGCATGACTTGTGTCTTATCTTGCAGCCCTTCTCAGCTCATTGTGTAATGAAAAGCCCTTTGAGAATCCTGTTTGCTGAACTCAGAGCCTCAGCGAGCCTTGTGTTCCAACAGTGCTGAGGCTAGTGTAGGTCTTTTAGGCCTATTCTGGTGCTTATCTGCTCATCTTGGTTATTATCCCAGACTTAGTCACTCTCTTTGTGTGGGTATGACATCCATGTGTATGGACAAGGACTAGACTTCAGGTGTCTAGTGCCTTTGGGCTTATTGCACTGACAATGCCAACTAATTTGCCTGTGTTCTGGATGCCCAATGGAAATACTACAGTGACCTAGAAGCCCCTGGGAAAGCACTAAGGAAAGGATAACCATTCTAGGAATGTTGGGAAGCACAGTTCTAAAATACTGGAAAGGCAGTGGGGAGTTAAGTTCCATAGGAGAGATAAGAGAAGAGCTAAGTTCCATAGGAGAGAAATCAGTGTTGGCCCTCTATGACAAGTCACCTGTTCCAAGGGTCTTCTAGGCATGGACCATAATGGGTCCACAAGAAGCAACTAAACAGTTCCTCAGGTGCACAGCCGGAACACTAGCTCCGTGGGATGTTCATCGAGCCAGTGATCAAGTAAATTTTGGAGCCTTTGGTTTAAATAAATGTGGGTGTACTTTCCTATTACAGGACTTCTCAGAGCCTTTGATATGTCATTAAAGAATATGGAAACCCATGAAAGGAGCAGGATATTCAATGTTTCCCAAACTCAGAAGATAATTTTGTAGAAGGCAGGTTCATATTTTCTCCCCGTCCTTTCTCTTTTCCCTTCCAGGTTAGAAGGAAAAGGCAGGTTCTACTCTTTCTTGCCTCAGGAGAGAGCCATGGCAGGGTATCTTGATTTTTTATTTTCACATTAAACAGCATTAGAGGAAAGAGAGACACCAGGGGTGCATGCTCACTATTTCCTCTCAGTCCCCCGCATTAGATGTTTGAGTTTCCTACCTCACCAAAGGCCCCATGCCCCAAGCACAGTAAAACAGCATCAGGGACCCCATCTGAAGGGACTATGGTTGAGAAGTGGGCACCTCCTCAGAAATCAGTGTAGATAGGTATCCCAACGCCTAGGTATCTGCAAGACCACAGAATCCTGCTGTGACTCCTTGAAGGGAGAAAAGGAAGGAACTCCAAGTATGTCCAAGTTAAAATTTCTCATCATTCTGGAGGAATGGCAGATAAGAGGGTTTTTTTGTTTGTTTGCTCTCTTTTTAGGGCCGCACTCAAAGCATATGGAGATTCCCAGGCTAGGGGTCGAATCAGAGCTGCAGCTGCTGGCCTATGCCACAGCCACAGCCACGCCAGATCCGAGCCATGTCTGTGACCTACACCACAGCTCATGGCAATGCCAGATCCTTAACCCACTGATCGAGGCCAGGAATCGAACCTGCAACCTCACGGCTCCTAGTCAGATTAGTTTCCACTGCACCACAATGGGAACTCCCAGATAAGAGTTAAAATGAATCTGATTCACGGAAAATAAGGAAAAGCAATATTTCCCCCATGTGACTAAGTTTTCACACCAAAATTCCTACCTGCCACATGTATTTGCCATGGAGCCTCTTTTTTGTTAAGTATCTCACAGGACTAGTTTCTATAGAACACACATAAGAAGATATTGGGGTCAATTATCCCATCTTGGAAGAGACAAGCCCTGATCAATATTCTTGACCTGAGAACTGTTGCCTCTATTGAAAAGCTTTGGTCTCCAAGCCCATCTGGAAATGAGTATCCAGATCCCTCTGGTAACATCCAGAATGAACAGAGGGCTGGAAACCTTTCCAAGAAATATGTTTGTGGGAATTATGATGTTTGAAACTCCATTCTTTGAAAAAGTAGGTTTGACTGTCTAGTGAATGGCTCAAATATTTAACAAAAACCCTAGGGAACACCCAAATGGTGCACCCTGGAATAGAAGGAAACCTCCAAGGGCAAAAATTGCTCTTCCCAAGAGCTCGCTCAGCCAGCTCCCCTCAATCAATGAGCACCAACACAAGCAATGAAACTCATTCCCTACCCTCACTGGGGACCTTGGCTTTGGCTGCTCTCCATTCAGCCGAAGTGTGGGAAGATCAAAGGAGATGACCCTCAGAAGGCATTTAGCAGAGTCCCCACTATGGTACAGTGGGTTAATGATCTGGTTTGTCTCTATGGAGGTGCAGGTTCAATCCCTGACTTGGCACAGTGTTAAGGATTGGCATTGCTATAGCTGTGGCATAGGTGGCAGCTCTGGCTCAGATTCGATCCCTGGCCCAAGAACTTCTATATGCCATGAGTGCAGCTGAAAAAGAAAAAAAAAAAAAAAAAAAAAAAAAAAAAAGGAAAGGCATTTAGCAGAGGACCTGGTCTGTGGCAAACACATCTGGTGATGGTGGTTATAGTGCTCAGAGTGGAACCACATGCAACCAAACAGTAGATGGATTTTTCTCTTGTCACAAAGTAGGGGAAGACACTAGCTATAGTTTAGGGACATTGAAATTCGAGTGTTAGGGGAGTTCCCATGTGCTGCAGCAGGAATGAATCCAACTAGGAACCATGAGGTTGCAGGTTCAAGCCCTGGCCTTGCTCAGTGGGTTAAGGACATGGCATTGCCCTGAGCTGAGGTGTAGGTCATAGACATGGCTCAGATCCCGCGCTGCTGTTGCTGTGGTGTAAACCCAGTGGCTACAGCTCTGATTCAACTCCTAGCCTGGGAACTTCCATGTGCCTTGAGTGTGGCCCTAAAAAGCAAAAAAAAGAAAAAATTATAAAATTTAAAAAAATAGAAATTGGAGTGCTATTAAAGTTATAGGAAAAGGAACAAGGATATCTGGGCTGGCAGCCTACCAACACAGGTCAGCCCCTAACTATAGAAGGAAGAACATCTGATTAATTTCTACCTTCTAATTTCTATCTTCTAGACTATCACTGCTAATGACTTTAGATGTTATCACTCATCTGTCAGAAATAAATCTTCTTTGGGCACCTAGAAACTGCAAATGAAGGAAAGGCTCTAGTAAGATGAATTCCTATGTTTTTGGATGACCTCTCAAGCCTGCATGAGATATGACAGCATAAACATCTCTGAACCAGTGGCTAAAGAGCTAATATTTTTTAAAGTTAATTTCTTGATCTTTGGAATCTCTCAAAAGTAGAGCAATGCCTTGCCCTCTTCCCAATTCAAACTACTCCTAGAAAACAATCCTTCTACAACTATAGAACCACTGAGAACTAATATTATTTTTAATAGGAATGACACGATCTCCATTTTTCCATCTTTGCTGACTCCCCCCAGTGGTTTTCTTGCCTTCATGAGCCACCATGACCTGCTCATTTCCATCCAGGGCAGCCATCTGGCACGAAGTCGTGAAGAAAGATATGGCTCTTTCAGAAATCTCCCTCCCTGGAGTTCCCGTCGTGGCGCAGTGGTTAACGAATCCGACTAGGAACCATGAGGTTGCAGGTTTGGTCCCTGCCCTTGCTCAGTGGGTTAATGATCTGGCATTGCTGTGAGCTGCGGTGTAGGTTGCAGACGCGGCTCGGATCCTGCGTTGCTGTCTCTGGCGTAGGCTGGCAGCTACAGCTCCGATTAGACCCCTAGCCTGGGAATCTCCATATGCCACGGGAGCGGCCCAAGAAACGGCAAAAAGACAAAAAAAGAAAAAAGAAAAAAGAAATCTCCCTCCCACACGAGGTATGTGAAAGGGAGAATTTGGTATTTTCAGCTTTTAAGTCTTTTTTATCAGAAATCTCTCATTATCTCTCTCATCTCTTCTGAGGAACATGCCACCACATCAATAATTTTATGGCTTCCCTTGGAATTCAAAGTACATTTAAAAGCCATACATTTTCTTCTAGGACCACCTCTCTTCAAAGCTGAAGAGTCCCACACAAATTGTCTACAAAGCAGTTCAGCTAGTGACTCATTTCCGTTGTGCAGAATCTCAGCTACCATACTGGCTTTCATTGAATCATATCTAGTATTTGTTTCTTTGATGACTACTTGGTTAAAAATCAAACATATAAGAAGGTACTCAATGACCCTTTAACAAGAGGGTAGAGAGCACTGAGGTCCAGAAATCACACCAGGTCTGCTCACATCCTAGCTCTGCCATCTACCAGCTCAAAGATCTGACCAATTTACCTTATTTTCTCTGTGCTTCACTTTCCTTATCTACAAAACAGAAATAAAGGACTCATCTCAAAGAACTGCTATGTGGATTAAACATGTGCTAAGTAAGTGCTAAGCAAAACACTGGCATATAGCAAGCACTCGAATTTTAGTTTAAGTAATATTAATATTAGTAACATTGATTGTTACTATAAGACAAACAATTGTATCATTCCTGAATGCATTATTCTATGGATGATTATATAAATTACACAGTTACTGATTTTCTTTACACCGTTCTTTACACAGTTACTGATTTTCACTATACGTTTTGGTGCTGCACCACTACATTGATTCTGCCTGAGAAATACCAGTACTTCAAATCTCTCCATTTTTACCTATTTGCTCCTTGGTTTCCACCCACACGTGCGAACAGCAAATGCCAAAAGCACACCTAGTACTGAGAATTCAGTTTTACAATCATTCAGCACAGGCCTTGGAGAAAGGATTCTACCCATCACTGACTTGAGGACCCTTCTGAGGCTGCATCGCCCCTCGTCGTACAGCTGCTGTGTTTGCTGTTAGTGTAATAAAGCAATCCATGCAATGAATGCACCTCTACAACATATTTTCATGCTGAGGCTGTCATGCTTAGCATAATACAAAGGAAACCAAGTATAGTCAAGTTGATCGTACTTCTGAGAAAAAGAAAATAGTTCAAACTGGGGAAGAAATGGTTTATATATATACACACACATATATATATAGAGAGAGAGAGTAAACATTTGTTGCCTATGCAACCAGCAATAGGGAGATGATTAGATAAATGATGATGCATCAACTTAATGACACATTATGGTGCAATTTTAAAATAATTATGACTGCGCAGCAACACAGAGTTTAGTGAAAAAACAGATGCAAAATTTTGTATAGTTCATTACTGCATGGTGTGAAAGAAACAATGGGAAATCTAAAAGTCATCAGTAGTTAAATACATTACAATTCATATATGCTAGCAAAATTATGCAGTCACATTAAAAAGAATAAGGAAGATCTATAGGCACTGACATTAGAAAGTCTCTAACATATAATGCTAAGTAGAAACACAAGTCCTAGGTTCAACACATGAAATAAGATCCCATTAAATCCAGCTGGAGTGTGTGTATATGCGAGTCCATACAGTGTGTGTACAGATTCAAAGGTCTGAGGTTACCTACTTAATGTGGATGGGGTTGTCTGCGGTGAAGAATTTGATGGCTAAGAAAAACTAATGTCCATTCTATATTCCTCTATGCTGCTGGAACTTTTCATAAGTAGCACTATTACTTTGATATTTTTAATAATTTTAAGGCTTTGTACTATTATTACACTTAGGTTTAAAAAATGCTTACATAAGGACTGGAGAAAAGGCAGTTTATATGTTGGAGTGCAGGAGTGTCAATAGTTCTTTGTATTACAGTTGATTTCCTTTATTGGGTGGGAAACAAATCAAAATTTGAGTATAGTTAGGGCCACTAGGTATTAATTATCCACTGCAGGGGTGGCTCTTGACCTGCTGGTGCCCCCATCCCCTGGTGGCTGAGAGTGTCAGCAGATAACTCACAGCTGCCCCCTTCTCCATTCTCCAGAGAGCTACTTCACGTCCCTACACCACCCTAGGAGCAGACCTCACAAACTGACTACATGGGGAATATCAAAGCCAATCCCCTCCCCACCACCACCCCGCCACCCTGCCTCAAGGTGGGGCCACCTCTGTGGTGTGCTTGTCCAGCAGCCCTCCCTGCGGGATCAGGCTGAAGCCAGAGTACATGGAGACCACACCCTTGGTCCTTGCTTAGCTTTCCCCCCTGCTGTATGAGTCAGGGTTCTCCAGGGGAGAGAGATTTTTTTCTCATAAGGACTTGACTCACACAACTGTGTTGGCCAAGAAGTCCCAAACTCTGCAGTCGCCAAGCTGGAAACCCAGGAGATCCAATAGTCCAGGTCCATTTCAAGTCTGCATCTGCAGGCAGAAGACTGATGCCCCAACTCAAAGACAATAAGGCAGTGAAAGAAAATTCTCCCCCTCAGCCTTTTATGTTCTATTTAGACCTTCAATAGGTGAGGCCCAACCCCACTAGGGAGAGCAATCTGCTTTTCCTCAGCTACCCATTCAACTGTTAATCCCGTCCAGAAGTATGTCATGGACACACCTGGAATAATGTCTAACCAAATATCCGCAGTTTATACTTTCAAGGATCATTTCTACAGTTTGATCTCATCTCTTCCAATATCTGGTCACTCTGTGGTCTCCTCAAGTTGACACATAAAATTCACAATTACCCCTGTCCTATCCTTTCTTCTTTCATATGCCTTCTCCTAAGAACACTCCACTGATTAATCCCTTAAATAAGAATCCCCATCTCAGGTTCTACTTCTGGGGAATGACTTCGATAGCCAAATACGGGCCAAGAACTTTAAGCACCAATCTGCATTATTCAATTCTCGTGGCATAAGCTGGAAGGTGGGAGGTTAGTTGTCATAGTAATTAACAGCATGGACTTTGAAATGAGATATATCTCATCTCAAGATGTGGGTTTAAAATATATATCTTAGCAGAATAACCTTAAGCCAGTTACATAAACTCCCTCAAGCTCAGTTTCTTCATCTGTAAAATGGGGCAAATTATGGTCCTCTAATACTTAAGTGATTTGTTGGGAGGACTAAACTGGCCTCTCAATAAGTGAGTGGAAGGAGATAATGCAACACAAGGTTCACATATCAGTCTTGGGTACAGAGTAAAATCTCAATAAATTTTGTCTACCAGTACTCAGGTATCAGTTAAAGACTATCTCCTTGAAGTCTAGGTCAACTTGGATAGAAACTTGAAAACCTATGAAAATCCAGAGTTCCCATCATGGCTCAGTGGAAATCAATCTGACTAGCATCTATGAGGACGCAGGTTCTATCCCTGTCGTCACTCAGTGGGTTAAGGATCCAGTATTGCCATGAGCTGTGGTGTAGGTCGCAGCCAAGGCTCAGATCCTGCATTGCTGTGGCTGTAGCATAGGACAGCGGCTACAGTTTCAATTGGACCCCTAGCCTGGGAACCTACATATGCCACAGGTGTGGCCCTAAAAGACAAAAGAGACAAAAAAAAAAAAAAAGAAAGAAAGAAAGAAAGAAAGAAAGAAAGAAAAAAGGGAGTTCCTGCTGTGGCTCAGCAGGTTAAGAACCCGACATAGTGTCCATTAGGATGTGGGTTCAATTCCTGGCCTCACTCAGTGGGTTAAAGATCTGGCATTGCTGACACCTACAGGATTGGTCATGGTTGCAGCTTGGATCCAAGGTTGCTGTGGCTGTGGCATAGGCCTGCAGCTACAGCTCCAATTTGACTCCTAGCCTAGGAACTTCCATATGCCAGAAGTGCGGCCATAAAAAGAAAAAGAAAAAAAGAGAGAGAGAGAGACCTATGAAAATCCAAAGTTCTCACCAGCTTTCTGCCAATTCCCAAGGGCTTCCATTCTCCTCTGTCTCCTGGGCACCTGTGTCATCTCATTGATCCAGACCCCTCTCCACTTGTATAACATACACACCTAGCTTCTATGAACCATTAGTGAGTTTGGCAAACTTCGTCAAAACTTGAGCCGGGAGCAGGGGAAGGCAAACAGATGCGCTCAGGTCATGGAGACCATCACAGCCACACACCCCACTTGAATAAATCAGGGAGCGGCACGGTTTTTAACATACTCTTCGCTCTCCCCCATCACACCAGCTTCACCTTGCATTTCACCAGCCTCAGTGTCTTCCTTCCTCCCTCCTTACTGGCTCCTTTCACCTCTCTCCTTGCCCCATTCTTTGTCCCATTTGAAAACAATGCCATTCTCCCAGGACCCACCTACTCCCCTGAACTCTCATTCCCAGACTTTGACAACAAAATCCAAGGCACAAAGCAGAACAGGGGTCTTCCTTTTACCAGAACTGCCTTCGCTGGAAAGGAGCTTTCATTTTAAAAGTGAAATTTGGGAGTTCCCTGGTGGCTCAGCCGCTTAAGGATTCAGAGTTGTCACTACTGTGATACAGGTTCAATCCCTGCCCGGGAACTTCCACATGCCATGGGCACAGCCAAAATAATAATACTAATGATAATAACAATGAAATTTGGGTTTCTATAACACTAGGTGTATAAATCCCAATGACAATGAATTTTTAGCATCATTTTACCTATGAGGAAATTGAGACCAAAAGAGACTAGACCCCCTGGGCCAAGTCAAAGGGTAAAGATAGGATTTGAACTCAGGTCTGCTGAATTCCACGGCCAGACATCTCAAATGCTGCACTACCAAAAAATTCCAGAAGGCCATTTGGCAATATTCAAGTCTGTGGCAACAGTCTGGACCTGAACTTGAGCCAGCTCTCCCTCAGAGATATGCCAGTGCTTCCAAGGGACTTGGGCAAAATCACGTGAATTATTCAGCACAAGCTATCAATCCCATTACAGAAACAATGCAACAAACATAATCCACCATCTTCTATGAAAAGTGATTTTGATATTCATTTGAGATGCCCTATTCTTTTCATTTTATTTCTTCAGACAAGCTATTTATGCATATGAGCTTGCAAAACCTCTTTTATTTGGTATCATAGAATATAATAACTCTGTGCATAATGAAAGTGCTCAGTGGGTATTTGATGATTAACTGAATGAGTGGCAATGACGATGTTCCAGGAATGTGCAGCAGAGGCCAGGTCATGGGAGGTGCTGTTGTTGAAAGGATTTTAATCCTGAAGAAAATGAATTCATTCTTCATTACTTAATCACGATCCTACAGACCCAAACGCAAGTTCATATCACCATTATCTCCACAAAGATTAATTTATCCCAATAGACATTTTTCTTTTTTCTTCAGTGAAACTTCTTAGTCACTGAGTTATTTCAGGCCCTAACCAAAAAATATAAATAAATATATAAAGACTGTTCAAATGACAGTGAGCTAAATCAAGGCTTGAGTAGTGTTCACCTAAAATAAGAACTGAAGGTCAACATCAATTTGTATTTCACATCTGTATTTGTGTTTCAAAGCAAGCACCACAATTCTGGAGACATTTGCAAAGAAACATCTGGTAGCCAAATTTTTTTTGGCCACACCTGTAACATATGGAAGTTCCCAGGCCAGGGATCAAATTCAAGCTGCAGCTGCAACCTATGCCACAGCTGCAGCAACACCAGATCCTTAACCCACTGTACCACAGTGGGAACTTCCAGTGGCCAGATTTTGAATTTTGAGACTCCAAAGTGAAAATTTGCAAAGGGACCTCTCTGTAAGACCACTGCTCCCTAAAATGTCCTTAGAGCCCATCAGACCTTTGGAGAATTTCCTGAAAATTACAAGTACCTTTAGATAGTTACGGGCTTGGAAGAATTTTCCCATGACATTCAGCCTCTTTTCATCTCAAATATGCCACAGATCAGTTGTGTGGCTTCGAATAAGTCATTAAATGGCTATAAGCCTGAGTCTCCTGCTGGGTAAAATGAGGGCTGGCACTCATGCTCCTTAGAGCTCCTAGTGTTAATATTTCATGATTCAATCAAGCTCAAAAGGTAGGCAAATGCTAACACCTAGAATTGGCCTTAGATGTAAAGGCACATTTCTGGAAGCTAGAACAGTTGGTGGCAGGGCCACCAGACCTCCATCTCTGGACTCAGGCTTATCCTAAGCTGTTGGGAGGGGCTCCATATACGAAGAGCAGAGGCTGTCATCCAAGCCTTGTGTGCGAGCAGGCAGCACAGCCTTCCCCTCCCCCCAGAAGTGACGTCTTCTTAATGCTTTCAAAGGACTGTTCGGGGCTCCTCTAAAAGGAAAAGCAAAGTTTAATGAAAAATGTACTTTTGCGAGTTCCCGTCGTGGCATAGCAGAAATGACCCCAACTAGGAACCACAAGGTTTTGGGTTTGATCTCTGGCCTCTCTCAGTGGGTTAAGGATCCGGTGTTGCCGTGAGCTGTGGTGTAGGTTGCAGATCTGGCGTGGCTGTGGCTGTGGCTGGCAGCTGTAGCTCCAATTCCACCCCTAGCCTGGGAACCTCCATATGCTGCAGGTGCGGCCCTAAAAAGGAAAAAAAAAAAATGTACTTTTGGGTACCAGCCTATCTGCTAAGAGAATGGAAAGCCCAGATACAAGAGGGTCTGTAATTTCTTATTCATCTCTCTCAACTGAATGATAACAGCAAAGCCAACTTAAAAAAAAAAATGAAAGAACTGTCCCCTTAGATTTTGTGAGAGAAATCGATGTAGGACATAAAGAACACTTATTGGTGAGCAGGACTCAGAAAATACTGAGAATCCTATTCAGATATATATCATTTCAAAGGTTTTTCTGATGTGTGTCAGGCCTCCTGACTATCCGGCCTCCACAGGCTCTCCCACCAGCTGGACCATAACTCTTTCCTCCTGTTTTAAGCCTTTTTTTTTTTTTTTTTTTTTTTTTTTTTGTCTTTTTGCCATTTCTTGGGCCGCTTTCACGGCATATGGAGGGTCCCAGGCTGGAGGTCGAATCGGAGCTGTAGCCACCAGCCTACGCCAGAGCCACAGCAACACAGGATCCGAGCCGCGTCTGCAACCTACACCACAGCTCACGGCAACGCCGGATCATTAACCCACTGAGCAAGGCCAGGGACCGAACCCACAACCTCATGGCTCCTAGTCAGATTCGTTAACCACTGCGCCACAACGGGAACTCCCTTAAGCCTCTTTCTTAACCCTGGTGCCTCAGATAAACCTGGGAAGAGTCAGGAGAAATCCAGACCACACAGCAAATGAGCCCAGCCTGACACACCTTAGACTGAGGTGCGGAGAAGCCAGAGGACCCAAGAGGGATGGTAAGAGGGGCAGAATGTGGTCCCTCACATCCCCCACTCACTCTGCTGTGCATCTCACACTGTTTGGGGCCACATCAGGAGCACCCAGAACCCAGTTCCAGGAAATCCAACTCTTTTCTGGGATATCAGGGAAGGCTTCTTGAGGAATTGACATTGAAGCTGAAGGCTAAGCAGTGAGGAATCAGGCCCAGAAGGGTAATCCAGCACATGCCAAGAGGTCCGGAGTGCTTAGGAAACAGACAGAAGAGCCACGTGGCTGGAAAACAGTTCTCAGGATACAGTGGCTCTAGATGAAGTTGGAGGGGTGGGCAGAGGCCAGATTGAACAGGACCTTTTGCTTACATTGGGTTCCCCTGAATCAGGCCATGAGCCGGGACTTGAATGCAAGTGGTTTATTGGAGGCATCGCATTCAAGGAGCGGGACCATGAGACGGGAAGGGAAGAGAAGATACACAGGGTGCGTGAGGGAGCCGTTTACACTGTGTGAGACTGGGCTCCATCCCCGGGGGAACCTCTGAAGACTTCAGCACACACCTCAGAGTTCTGCCCATTGAGGGCCAGCAGAAGTGGGATGTTTATCCACCAACTCTTGTCCATCCCTGGTTGGGACCCATGACATTAACCCCCTGGGGCATCCTGCCTAGCTGGCTGATAGTCAAAAACCTCAAGGAGAGACAATCACAGTAGAAAACTGTCCCTGGGATACAGGTATAGTGAGTTTCAAGGAGGCACGGGCAGAACACCCACAGCACCTGCTGCAGCCTTGCAGACAAGTGGTAAAGGTGAGGACTCTGGATTTTAGTCTAGGTGTGATAGGAAGCCACTGAAGGGGATTCCTAGCCGCTGAAGCCAGACATGACCACTTTCCAGGGTAGAACAGAAGGTGGTTGTTCTCATGTGGAGAACAGAGAGAGGGAGGGTGCAGCACAGAGTGGTTTTACAGTCATTCTTTCTATAAAACTAGTGTAGTTCAAGGTTAAGCAGTGCTCTCACCCATTTCTCATAGAGGCTGACCCCAAGCATCTCTGGACCTTATCTCCTCTTTCAACCATCACTTCCTAAAATCTCCCTCCCCTTTTCTTTCCCATAGATGCTGAATCCTTTCATCTCTGACTATTCAGCTTTAGTCTCTTCCAGAAAAACACTTGGCCCAAGCTTATCCCTCACCTAATTAACCACAATTTCTCATTTACACAAGGAGGAGGTCCTACCTCGCCTTATTGCAACACTCTACATCCACCAGTAAATGAGAACAGAGGACGAAGATTAGACTTTCAAAAAGCACGTGAAGCAGTATTGAGCTAGAGGGTCTGGGTTCAAAGTCCAGCTCTCCCACTTACTCCCTAGGTGACCTGTGACAAATTACTTAACTTCACGGAAGCTATAAAATAGGGACAAAACTTCTTCCACCAAGAGTAGTGAGAAATACACGTGACACTGCAGGCACAAGCGCCTGGCACATAAGTGATCAATGAGTGAGTGTCCATTGCAATCACTATGATTAACATGTAATGAATATTCAAGTGTGTCCTTACCCGCATCTCCTTATGAGATCAGAAAGAAAATGAAGGTGAAACACATACACACACACACCCTTTTGTATATTCTGAGGACCTCTCTGGTTTGGAGGCATCCAAGCCAAGGTTTTCACCCATTATTCTGAAAAATTATGCATTGGCTATATGCATTCTTCCCTGAAATCTAAGAAATCCTTTGACTTACTGCCTGAGCCCTTCAGAATGTCAGCATGAAGAACACCAAGCAAAATTTAAGGAATATTAGTCAAACACCTGGTATTCCTGGTAATGAAGGAAGAAGGAAGCATTTTGTTCCTATTTTAAAGCTATTTCAGAGGGAGAAAATAGTGACTGGGCCTGCAAATTCAAGGGTTCTGAGCAAAAACTATTAATATGATCTGAAGGGTTGAGTCCCACCTGCTCGTTCCCATGGATGTGAACAGCGTGATTTTAGCAACAATTAAAAGCCAAAGACTTACAAATGGTAAGTTCCTCCATCAAAAAGATACAGTCTAGGAGTTCCCATTGTGGCTCAGTGGAAATGAATCTGACTAGTATCCATGAGGACAAAGGTTCGATCCCTGGTTAAGGATCTGGTGTTGCCATGACCTGTGGTGTAGGTCAAAGATGTGGCTTGGGTCCCACATTGCTGTGGCTGTGGTGTAGGCCAACAGCAATAGCTCCAATTCGACCCCTACCCTGGGAATCTCCATATGCCTTGGGTGTAGCCCTAAAAAGACAATCAATCAATCAATCAATTCTATTTGGGACTTGTTTGGTTTTGATGTCCACCCATTCCCCAGTGCCCACAACTGAAAATGGGCCAAATATCATGTTCCTCATTTATTTAAACAAAAGTGAAAAATTACTATACTGACCTGCATATAGACTGACCTTTTTAACAGGTATGATATTTGAAAAACTAGGGGTAGGGAAACAGCTTCTTACTCGATGACTCTGCTTTTCCCTGCCCCACCCCCACAATTACTAAGCTCCCAGACTGTGTGGAGACACCTCCCTCAGGGAGTAGTTTACAGAGCATTGAACTTGGAGCCAGGGGACTCCATCTCCAGACCTCAATGTTGTCATCTTTGTAAAAGCAAAGTGTTGAATTACAGCGTCCTAAGAGGTCTTTGGCTCTAAAGAGTCTACACTGTCAGGTGCTACTAAGGCAATTCAACCAATATTTCCTCCCCAAAAGGGGGGGGGGGCTTCTAAACTTTTCCAGAAAGGAATAAAAGTGAGCGAGAAGGAGAAGAGGTGGGGCACCACAGGAGAAGGGCACAGGAGGCACTCTGGGCCAAGAGACTTTCCAGAAGCCACTATGAAATTACACGGAATAAATGAGGAGTCACTGGGGTGACACAACATCTTACCCTCTATGGGAGAAATGAAGAGAACATTTGCTTTTCTCCAGAGCTCTAAAATACCCAAGGTTTACATCACATATTCAAGTTCCAAAGTATTTTCAAAGTCATTTCAATGCTCATCAACACTCTCAGCCTCCTTCTCAATACCTAATACATTTTAGCATCTTCCCCTGAGTTTATATGTCAGAACACAATACCTCCCTCAGCGTTTTATTTCAAGGCATGTTCTGCACACTCCAACATTACAAGGACTGTGAGGGGCTGGGATTGTATGGGCATTTTTTTTTTCTACCAGTTCCCTGTTCATGCCGGCCCATTCCCAAATTGTCAGTTCCATCCCCTGCACCCAAAAAAGCAGAATGCCTTAAAAGTTCAGAAGGGTGGTCACCATTAGCAAATTCCCTTTTCTCTTCCCTTCTCTCAACCAATGGCCAAAGACCAGACAGATACAGAGGTATAACCAATATATGCCTGAGCTTAAGCTCTCAGTCACATTGCAGCAATTGGGCTGCTTGGCCCAAAGATATTTTGTGGCTGCCATTGTGCAGTTAACACAGGCAGTGGTTCTCAAACTTGAGTGTGAAGCAGAATCGCCCGGAAGATTCCTTAAACCACAGCTCACGGCCCCCTCCCCCCTCTCTCCAAGAGTTTCTGATTCAGCCAGTCTAGGATGGGGCCTGAGAATGTGCATTTCTCACAGGTTCCTATGTGCCTCTGATGCTAGAGGTCCAGAAACCACACTGGGAGAATCACAGGCGTGGAGAAACTTATGAGCTAAGTTTGGATCCTGCTTATCAGATCCTGCTCGTCCCCAAGATCAAAAGAAGTCAGAGGAGGAAATCTGGGCTCATTTTATTTCTTCCTTAAGTTCAGCTCCAATTAGCATCTACTGAGTTATGTGAGACACTGGGTTAAATGCTTTCACTTTTAATTCTCCCAACAGCCTCTGCTATAACCGCTGTCAATCTCATTTTAAAGAGAAGCAAGTGCAGCGACTTGATGCAGAGAGATTTAAGAAACTTGCCCAGGACCACAGAGCCAGTAAGTAGCAGAGCCAGAATTCAAGCTCAGGTCTTCAGACTCCAAGTCTGTCAGGTGACCTCAGCGATGCTGTAAATTCCCAGTCTCTAGGAGGCTGCCAAAGGACTCTGGGCAGAGGTTGTAAATGGCATTGATAGACGATGGGGAAGCACTGCAGGGACTGTGGAAGGACATTAAAGGGACTCTTCACATGCACATCTGGCCAAGTGGGCTGACAGACCAGCTCCCTTCCCTGTACCTCGGCTCTGCCAACTGTGAAACTGAAGACTGAAATAGTTGCCACCTACCCCCAGCCTGTTCCCAGGAATGAGATAAGAGCTCTCAGCTATTATGTAAGAAGTCTTTTTCTCACCCATCATCCCTCTGCAGTAGTCTGAAAGCCTCTAGATCTTTTTTTTTTTTTTTTTTTTTTGCTTCTTAGGGCGGCGCCCATGACATATGGAAATTCTCAGTCTAGGGGTCGAATCAGGGCTGTAGCTGTCAGCCACAGCCACAGCCACATGGGATCTGAACTGCGTCAGCAACCTACACCACAGCTCATGGAAACACCGGATACTAAACCCACTGAGCAAAGCCAGGGATCGAACATGCGTCCTCATGGATACTAGTTGGGATTGGTTTCCGCTGCACCACAGTGGGAATTCCAAGGCTCCAGATCTTATAAAGGATGGGATTAACCTATACTCTCTCCAACCTTTTGCAAGGGCCACCCTGTTCTCTCATCCACTGACTACTATCTCTCCTCTGGCCCCAAAATCCACAAGCTGGGAAGCAAAGTTCAAAGTGTGTTCCTTCAATGACCCGTGCATTTCAGAAACTCCAATTGTTCCTGCTTCGTGATGGGGAATTTTTCCTGACAGCTCAGTTGGAGACATTTTTAGGTGTTCCTCAGATTCCATTCTCACTCTGTACCTCACAGGCCCCTCAGGCATGTGCTGTAGGCTCTGCCTGCTGAGTAGCTGGCAGGAAACATGTTGCACCTATTTTGTAGGCTTAGAAGGGCTGTGTCAAGAGCCTCATCCTCTTAGAATTAAGACCCTCTAGTGCGGGAGTTCCCGTTGCAGTGCAGCAGAAATGAATCCAACTAGGAACCATGTAGGCTGCAGGTTCGATCCCTGGCCTCGCTCAGTGGGTTAAGGATCTGGCGTTGCCATGAGCTGTGGTGTAGGTTGCAGACTCAGCTCAGATCTGGCGTTGCTGTGGTTGTGGTATAGGCCAGCAGCTACAGCTCTGATTTGACCTGTAGCCTGAAAACCTCCATATGCCATGGGTGTGGCCCTAAAAAAGAAAAGAAAGGAAAAAAAGAAAAAGAAAAAAAAAAACCCTCTTGTGCTTAGTTGGTCTCGTCTAATGAGCTGAGAGAAACACCCGGGTCCCACATTAGTCAAAGACTGAACATTCCAGAGAATGCATAAGTGTTCTGGAGTCCAAGTGAGCAAATAAAAGATTGATTTCTTTTGGTTTCATTTTCTCGGCTTTGTGTCTCAAAGGGATAGCCAGCCTCTCTTCTCCCCAATCTCTCCTTGTGGGTGTTTGTTTATTAGTGGAGCTGAGTGAGACCCTGAAAGCCTTCCCTTTGCTCTGAAGTTCTGATTGTAATGGCAACAGTCGCCAGGGGGTGAAGTGTCACTGTGGTTATCTAATGATCAAGGACAGCATGCCTAAGAGAGAGAGCAGCCAGGGTCTCTGGCTGTCACCACATGGCTTCTTCTGCCTCTACTCTCTGCCCTGCCAGTGACTAATTGATTTGTGAAAGCGCTCAGAGGTACTCTGAGTAAGAAAGACACTTTATATCTGCTTCCGACAAATCTTCAGAGGAACAAAAAAAATCCATTTCATGCACAAATCACCCTGCTTGACTCTTTCCTCCATTCGATTCCCAGTTAGCAAAATCTTCAGCACCCAAAGAATTAAGGGGAATTTAAAAAAAAAAAAAAAACCTTCTGATGACTGGTTACTGCCAAACAGAGATTCGCACATGAAGAAACCAGAATCAATAGCAGAAATTGAGAAACAGAAAAGCAGGCAGTAAAGAAGGAAAGTACCTCTGTGGTCTTTAAACCACTAGTTTAAGACCATGACCAGATCCCAAGGTCAACAAGTTCTAACACTAGGCAGTCATGAGGAGAACTCAGGAGAAGCCAGAATCCTATCGAGCAGCCTTGGCAACTTCATTTATCACAAGTTAAATCCTAACAGACTGATTTTTTTCTTTACCTCCAGCCATCAATCTAATGTTTCTATATGTAGCCCCAAAAGTGCTGTCAGCCCTTTGTAAGTCTATCTCCTAAACGTACCAAAGGGTTGATCTGGGATGTCCCGTTGCCCAACTGGGCATGAGACTTGCATTCTCGCTCTCCAGTTCGGCTTCTGCCTACAGTGCGTTTGCTTTTCAAAAAGAGTTTGCCAGGGCTGCAGAAAGAGTTGAAGGAATATTGATAAGAGAACTGAGCTTTTATCAAAGCCGGCTTCTTGTAAATGAACTTGGCCCAAACTCACAGTTCTTCCCCTGTGGCTGACTGATCCCAGGGTACCCTTGGGTTAAAGCTGGTAAGGTCATTTCTGGGCCTTTTTTCCATGCAAATGTGAAGCTCTTTGGACACCTGGGATGCAGAGGTGAAATTCATTCACTGATTCACTCAGTCAGTATTTATTATCTGAAATGTGCCCGACTTGTAAGTAGAACTCATTTTTTTTTTTTTTTTTTTTTTTTGGTCTTTTTTCTTGCCATTTTCTTGGGCCGCTCTCGTGGCATATGGAGGTTCCCAGGCTAGGGGTCGAATCGGAGCTGCAGCCACCAGCCTACGCCAGAGCCACAGCAACGCTGGATCCAAGCCGCGTCTGCAACCTACACCACAGCTCACGGCAACGCCGGATCCTTAACCCACTGAGCAAGGCCAGGGATCGAACCCGCAACCTCATGGTTCCTAGTCGGGTTCGTTAACCACTGCGCCACGACGGGAACTCCTAGAACTCATTTTTTAATCACTGACTTTAATGTTTGACCTGCAGAAATAACCCGTCCATTGTTTTGAAGCAGCACACCATGGCACAGTGGATGGAGAGAAAAATAGAGGAAACTGTTTTTCTCCCTTCTTCACAGCCTCTCAGGTAAGTTCCACAGGGAGCAGGGTTCTAAAAGCATTGAGCCACTTTCAAATTGTGAAATACAATGAATTACTTTGGTATGTCCTATTCCATCAGCTTAAATCTGGTATGATACAGAATAACACATTGCTTTCCAGAACCATCTTTGTCCAGAACCCATTTTAATCTCTTAGGACATTTTTTAAAATTCCTACCTATCCAAAAGATAATTTTAATGACACTCATTGCTGGGTTCTCTCAATGGCCAAGCAGGCCCAACCTCAGACATTATTCAGAATAAGATGGCTTATCTTTTAATCTTTTGTAGATTTAGTCAAATGGCCATCATTCTTGTTCTATAAAATGGATAAGTATATTTTGTCCACCTCCACAGGATTCAAATCTATCCTTCATTGCTGCATAGACAAAATAATGCAATTACAATAAAAAGAAGTTGTATTCAAACAGTCCTTACTAGTTTTTAAACATTTCATAGTTTACAAAAGCATTTTCTCATTTCATCAAATAAGTTTAGTATTCAGTCAACCAACACTTATCGACCCCCAACAGGTATCCCTGGTGCAAGCTCAGGACTTAGTGGATGAAGAACAAGATATGGTCTCTGCCCTCAAGAAACCCAGAGTCTAGTAGGTGAGAAAGACAGGTAGGCAATAACTGAATATAAGTGCCATAGATAGTTCCCTGGTGTCACAGTGGGTTGAGGACTCAGCATTGTCACTGCTGAGGCTCAGTTTGCTGCCATGGCACAAGTAGATCCCTGGCCTGGGAATTTCCGCGTGCCAAAAATTAAATTAAATTTTAAAAATGTGCAATAGAGAAATATAAAAATGTAGGAGTGGATAGAAGATAATAGACATAGAAAGTATTCAAAGTTTATAGTGGTATTTGGGAGAGTAGTGTTTACTTATATGCTCCGAGACACCAGGGATATCTAGGTATATATATGCATAGGCAGAAACATAATTTTTTTCCCTTTGCTTTTTTGAGCCACACCTGAGGCATATGGAAGTTCCCAGGCTGGGGTCAAATCAGAGCTGCAGCTGCCAGCCTGTAGCAATGTAGGATCTGAGCCACAGCAATGTAGGATCTGAGCCTCGTCTGCCTACACCATAGCTCACAGCAACACCAGATCCTTAACCAACTGAGCAAGGCCAGGAATCTAACCCACATCTTCATGGATCCTAGTCGGGTTTGTTTCTGCTGAGCCACACTGGGAACTGCATAATAAAATATTTTTGATGCGAGTGCAAGACTGAGGGTGGCAGCTACTGCAGCAGAAGATCTGGTGGTGGTAGAAGTGGTGCTGATGGTGGGTTTGGGAAGACTTGGGCATTTCTTGTTGATCAGAATGGGTGTCCTTTCCTGGTATAGCATCAATTCCTAGCCATCCCCAAAACATCTCTCTTCATAGCCTGACAGTCCATCTTTTCGCCACAAAGCTAACGGTATATACAACCACAGCAAACGACAACCTGAAAATATTAGCAGTGACTCTGTGGTCATAAATCACGTCCTGAAGAAGTGATAGCCAGTGACCACTTAAAGATATACCTAAATACCAGGAAAGCAAAAAGGAAATGCTCTGCTCAACCCTGCCTTAGATTAGCCAAGCTGCTCATTTGCATGAACAGGAGAGGCAACGATCATTTTGAGGAGGGTGAAGAAGCCAGGCAGGGAAGGAAGAAACCAAACACCAGCTGAAAGCAGATGACACGAGTGTCTGGCTCATGTAGCCTCATGAGAAACAGCATGAAATACGTTTCTTTCAGAAAGGCGGCTATCAGAAGAAAAAAAAAAAAAAAAAGGTTGTAATAAATCCGAACAAAAGCCAACAATGTTGGACAACTTGTTAGATAGATATTCAGGAAGGCTGATCCACCTCACTGGATTGTTGTAAGGAACAGTTAATAAAAAAAGATTGTCAAGGACACTGCAAACATAGAAGAACTAACACATAATAAGAACATTAATAATCAGGGAGGACCTAGGAATGAAACCAGTTCCATCAAGACCGAAGATGTTGAGCAACCAGCACAGAAATAAAGAAAACAGATACAACTGCCTGGAGGTTGTCCAAACCAACAAGAACCAAATACTTTTTTGCTCTTAATTTTAAAAAAGTAGACAAGTTTACAGGGTATAAGACTATAAATAAATATTGGCCAATGGGTTCTTGCTTTTCCCTGGAGGCAGCTCCCTTTGAAATGACTTCCTGGACCGAGGCAGTGAGGGAGCTGAAGGCGCTCACCCTCCTCCCTAGAACCCATGGTCCGCGACAGGAAGCCTTCCCGCCCCAGTCCTGATGATTTGGGGTTGGAAAAAACACTGGAAGGAATCCAAAGCTGTGGTTCATTTCATTCTTTCATTTCCTGCCTTTGCCAAATGCTGACAATTACAAACAAATGTTGTCTTCACAACTACTTTCTTCTAGATGAACATTCTGCTCATTTTGGTGGCTTTTGTGTATGTGACTGGAGAAACACTTTCTAAATCCCCAAGGTGACAGGACTTCCACGTAATGATAATGATTATTTAATGTCATCATCACAATGGGTTGCCTAGGCAAATGAAATGCTTGCTGGGTCTAAAGCATGCACTCAAGTGAGGTCAATTAACGCTTTCCAGGGTACCCGATTTCCCATTGGGGCCCTAAAGAAGGCAATTCATTACCCAGCCATTCTCCACACGCACACCCACCACAACACTGCTGTCTACCAGCAAGTTCTTCAGTTGCTTAGACTGTCAGGCTTCTCAGCCAGTGTGGAGGAAGTCCAAGAGAGATAAGAATACGCTGAGAAGGTCCAGGCTGGGGGATATTTTTAGTCTTCTGAAGATAGTCCAGCGGTGATCATCAGCATCATCATCACCACCCACGCAAACACAATCCATCTTCCTTTTCAAAGCACTTTCATCACATAAATCATTCCCTTTGATCCTCACAATCCCCGAGGTATGCAAAGCAGGTATTAGTACAGTCAACATCTGGCTATAGCAGCAAGAAGGACACGAATAGCACGGAGGTAAGCCTCGAAGACAGGGAAGAAAGAAAGGGTATGGCAGGAAGAGGGGGCACACCCCAACAGCATCAAAAGCACTGAGGGTCTGAGGCCAAGGACCATGTAGGATGAGAACACACAATGGCACAAGGAGACAGAAATGTGAAGAGTTGTGGGTGTCTGATTGGCTAGACTAGGTTATCTGTTGCAAAGATTACTGTTTCTAAAGCCAAAATTAAGAAAGATGGAAACTAAAATGAACCAAGTGTCTATGCTTTGCCAGGTGTTTTCTTTTAAGATATTAACAAACTTAATCTTCACACTAATCCATGCAAGATAGATATCATCAACCCATTTTTTTGCAGATGAGAAGACTGAGGCCCAAACCAGTGATGTTATTTGCCCAGGGTCACCTACCCACCACTTGGAAAAGATGAGATTCAGGGATGGGAGAGAGACCAAGCAACAAAAGACTAAGGGCTCTGGCCAGGAATGACTAGCGACCAGCTTAGTACGGCAACAATAAGAGAATCAAGAAAAGAGTTTAAGAATAGGAATAGGAGTTCCTGCTGTGGTGCAGTAGGATCAGTGGTGGCTCTGCAGCAGCAGGGATGTAGGTTCAATCCCCAGCCTGGCACAGGGAGTTCAGGATCCAACACTGCCGCCTCTGTGATGTAGGTCACAACTGCAGCTCGGATTCCATCCCTGACCAGTGAACTCCGTAAGCCAAGGGGTGGCCAAAAAAAAAAAAAAAAAAAGAAGAAGAAGAAGAAGGAACAAAAGCTTCCTGCACCCTAGATTCCCTATGTACTTTCCTTGGAGGCTGGGCTCACAGTGCCTGATAAGGAGGCAGTCTGACCAAGGAGGAAGAGGTGGGATGACAAGCAAGATGGTTCTTGGAAATTATCCCTCCTGGACAGGTGTGGAGATGAAGTCCCAGCAAGGAAAGGTCATGAAGCAGTTGAGAACTTGCTTTTCTTCTGCAGGAGCAAGAGGAAGGTACAATGTCTAAAAACATGTAAGCCTTATTTGCAGCAACATGGATGGACCTAGAAATTATCATGCTAAGTGAAGTCAGTCAGACAATGAGACACTAACATCAAATGCTCTCACTTAATGTGGAATCTAAAAAAAGGACACAATGAACTTCTTTGCAGAACAGATACTGACTTACAGACTTTGAATAACTTATGGTTTCCAAAGGAGACAGGTTGGGGGGTAGGGGGATGCACTGAGGGTTTGGGATGGAAATGCTGTAAAAATGGGTTGTGATGATTATTGTACACCTATAAATGTAATAAAATCATTAGGTAATTTTAAAAAAAGAAAAAAAGAAAAGAAAAACTCGTAAGCCTTGGAGGATCATGGCAGCCAGCGTGAATTTGCCTTAGGGATCATGTTCATGCTGGTAAAAGGCAGAGATGGTGGAAGCAGAACGGTCAGAGCCACTGCAACATGAGAGGGGCCTGGGGTAGTAGAAAGAACATTCTACGACTTCTTTGCTGTGGCACCTTGGACAAAATACTTCTCTGAGCATCATCTGAACAACAGAGTCAACAAAATCCATCTCATGGTGATTCTACGAGGATTAGGTTACATATATACACATATACATTATTCTTAAGCATTTGAAAGAAGTTTTCATGCTTAGTTGGACTCTGGGGAGAGTAACACGATAGGCAAAAATAGCATTTAGATTTAGAACGATCCCTTCTTTCCATGTAATAAAATATTTCTAATAAAAACCTACTTTCGCCAATCCTCATGAACTCAACCTATGTCATAAGTGAGACTTTTGATTCTAAGAAGCACATGGAAAGCCATTTCGGTGACATCTTGCTTCCGCAAGACATTTAACATGTTTCTTCTGACAAACTATGAACCATCCTGCTTTAAATAAAGAAGATTCCTCCAGGAGGGAGAATGAATCCAGGGCAGTAACATTCTGCCTGACCCTCATTAGCATGTCAGGGTCGCATCCAGTAAGAGTACATAAAGACTTCAGCCAAACTGATCCCAGTGTCTCTAAAAGATTTACCTAAGTGAGCCCATACTCATTCATTTCCACACTGACTCCAGGGACCAAAGGATAACCTTCCCAAGGAGGAGAAGTGGCAACTGTGAGCAATGTCATTTGCAGAATTCCCTGCAAAAGCTTTTAGAAAGTTTCACCTAACAAGTCCAGGATAATTTGGAGAATCTTAGACTTAGCAAGAAACTCCTTGGCCACCTGAACGAACCCCCAACCCCAAACCCACTGGTCAGTGACCACCCAGAGCTAATATGGGGCTTCTTTATACAAACCTGGTTCTGGGGATGTTACTTCTAAGAGGTGCCCACAGGACCATTGGATATAAATACAATAAATAAGTGACCCATTCAAAATGTCTTCAATTTCTCTAATCCTCATTCTCTTATGACTTGTGGATACCCATATTATATTAATGTATTCCTTTTTTTTTTTTTAGGACCACATCTGTGGCACATGGATGTTCCCAGGCTAGGGGTTGAATCAGAGCTGCAGATGCCAGCCACAGCCAGAGCCACATGAGATCCGAGCCACATCTGTGACCTACACCACAGCTCATGACAACGCCACATCATTAACTTACTGAGCAAGGCCAGGAATTGAACCCACATCCCCATGGATACTAGTCAGGTTCATTACCACTAAGCCACAGTGGAAACTTCCCATATTAATGTATTCTTTAACATGCACACAACCAGCCAGTGCCATGACAAGCGGCTTAGCCCCTGAATGGCCCCAGTATACCCTCTTCTCCTCTCTCCACTAGGCCCCCTCCACAGGCACAGCACCAGCTCACCCTCCAAACACAAACCCAAGGTGGGCTGAGGGCACTAGCCACAGAGGTGACCTCCTTTCCACACCCTCTCCACATGACAAGTCAGGACAGGGCAGGGTGGAAGTCTAAAACCAGACCAGCTGGACCTGACCTCAGCCCTGCCCCTGCCCTTCAGTCCCATCACCCCACCTGGCAGCATCACCTTGTCAGTGGGTGCTGCAAGTGGACATTTGTTTACTTTAGATTCAAGTGGATGGCTGCCTGGCTGCCAGCAGCTGGAGGAAGGGGGACCCCCTAGAGGTTATAACCAGCCTGCAGCAAAGCCCAAGAACCTAGAAGGGGCTACAGTGTGCAACTTTGGCCTCCCAGCTTTCCCATACGATGTGTGACGCCATCGAGATGCTTCCATCAAAGTTAGGTGAGCCTGAGCTCGGCTGTTCCAGCGGGGAAATGGCCATGTACTCTGATTCCATCTGATAGGTGAGCCAGGAAAATGTCACTAAAAGCATTCTGTGGAATTTATGTTAAGATTCCCCGCCAGCACAATCTATTAAACTGAAACAAGGAGTTCCCGTCGTGGCTCAGCAGTTAACAAACCTGACTAGCATCCCTGAGGACGTGGGTTTGATCCCTGGCCTCGATCAGTGGGTTAAGGATCTGGCATTGGCCTGAGCTGTGGTGTAGGTGGCAGACATGGCTCAGATCCCGCGTTCCAGTGGCTCTAGCGTAGGCCAGCAGCTGCAGCTCTGAATGGACCCCTGGCCTGGGAACCTCCATATGCTGCATATGCGGCCCTAAAAGACAAAAAAAAATTAAAAAATAAACTGAAACAACGTTATGTCTTGATCTTCAGTAAGTCCTATCTTTCTGTGGTCTCAGGATGCCCCATGATAGGAGGATAAGGCTTAGTAACATTGGCTTCAGGTGACTTAGTCATCACCTGGAGACGGGGGAACAGTCACTAGGTTATCTCTGCCTTCATGCCCCAAAGCAGCCATCTCTTGGCTGGGCTTAACTCCAACAACCAGAACAGTGGTTTTCTTTTCTTTTCTTTTCAGGATGAGCAGCTTCCCACACTGGAAATGGGGAGAGGGGCCTGGAGGGTAGGTGGTACCACTGATGCAGCTGAGAACTCTGCAGCACCAAGCACCCTCCTGGATTTCACCGCAAAAGAAGCAACTGTGGGAACACAGTCTTCCACAGAATAACCTGCGTAGGACCTAAGGTTGCAAGGAGCCGGAGAGCCCCGCTGGAACTCTCCCCAGCAGCAGGAGAAGCAGCAGCAGCAGCAGCTACACGGGTGACTAGCAGTTCTCTCCTGCCCCCCAGTGCCCTTGGCTGCCCACAGTCCACACTGCGCCCCAGACTCCAGATCTTCCCTCCCAGTCAGCTTCTTCTGTGTCTCACTCCCTCAGGCAAAGCACTGCCTTTTCCAAGGTAACACCTAGCTAATCTAATATAATCTAATCTGAAAGCGTTAGTGAGTATTATTGGATTAATGCGCTATTACTCCTTGAAAATACAATTTGCATTCCAGAGACACATGGGCCTTAAAGGAAGGAGTGGGAATTTCCATTACCCTGGCAGGCTAAGAAGGGAGGCGACTTTGCGAGGGGTGGGAATTTCAAAACCAACTTTAAAAACTGAAAACACCCTTGCCTATGCATACAGCTGGGAAGGTTATGAGTTTCATTTCTTAAAAGCTACCCTGTAATCTTCTTTTCCAACTCTTTCCCCACCTCCTTGGTGCTGATGTGCTCAGAGGTCTCAACTTTCTTTCCACCTCAGGCAATAACAAAGGATGGTAATGCTTGAGCTGGACTCTGAGTGGGGATTTTTAAGTTTTAGGGGTTCTTTTGGTGCTTTGGGTTTTTTGGCTTTTTAGGGTGGCACCCATGGGATATGGAAGCTCCCAGGCTAGAGGTCAAATTGGAGATGCAGCTCTCAGCCTGCATCACAGCCACAGTAATGCTGGATCCTTAACCCACTGATCGAGGCCAGGGATTGAACCCACATCCTCATGGATACTAGTCAGATTCATTTCCGCTGAGCCACAACGGGAACTCCTAAAGTTTCTTTCAAAAAAAATTTTTTTTTTTTTTGGTCTTTTTGCTATTTCTTGGGCCGCTCCCGCGGCATATGGAGGTTCCCAGGCTAGGGGTCTAATCAGAGCAGCAGCCGCCGGCCTATGCCAGAGCCACAGCAACGCTGGATCCAAGCCGCGTCTGCAACCTACACCACAGCTCACGGCAACGCCGGATCGTTAACCCACTGAGCAAGGGCAGGGACCGAACCCGCAACCTCATGGCTCCTAGTCGGATTCGTTAACCACTGCGCCACGATGGGAACTCCCAAAAAAAATTTTTTTAATTAAACAATAAAACTACCTCAAGTATTTAAAATAATCATGCCTGGTATTTTCTTTCTTGTTACTGTGATCTACTTCTGTTAAACTTAATAAGCTACTTCAGAGATATGCAAGAACTCTTAGAAGAGTTACCATTTAGGGTGTCCATGCTATGGGTCTATATAATATGTATATTCTAAACCAATTATATACATTATCTCACCCTTCATAACAACCCAATGAACTAGAAGCTACTATCCTCATTTTAAAGTGAGAAAACACAGGTAACAAAAAGTTAAATAAATCAGTCAAGTTCACATAGTTGGAAGTGTTGGAAAAGGAACCCCAATTTGATTCTGTGTCCAAAACTTACCATTTTTTGTTTTTTTTTGTTTGTTTGTTTTGCTTTTTAGGGCCACACCCACAGCATATGGAATTTCCCAAGCTAGGGGTTGAAACAGAGCTACAGCTGTCAGCCTACCTCATAGCCAGGGGAACACAGGATCTGAGCCGTGTCTGCAACCTGCACCACAACTCACAACAACACCAGATCCTTAACCCACTGGGCAAGTCCAGGGATCAAACCGACATCCTCCTGGATCCTAGTCTGGTTTGTCAGCCACTGAGCCACGAAGGGAACTCCCAAAGCTTAGCTTCTTAACCATGACTTTCTCACCAGAAACGGGAGGGAGAGGGGAGTAAGATATTTTGAGATTTTCCACCTTACAGTGCTGAATCAGTAATTCTCAATATATCATCCCTGGACCAGCAGCATCAGTATACATCAGGAAATTTGCTAAAAATTGCAAAATTGGAGGCCCACTCCAGACTTAAAGAATCAGAAACTCTAGGGGCAGGGCCCAGCAATTTAGGTTTTGACAAGCCCTCCGTGTGATTTTAATACAAGTTCTCCATGTGAGAACCACCGGTGCAGACTCTTCAAGTTTTAGCAGCAGGTCAGCAGTAATTCCTTTTGAACACCCGTTCCTTAAATAAGTCCTTTTCGGCTAGAAACGGCGACATAACTTTACAGTAACTCTGGAGAGAGGTGAACAAATGAACCATGTTAGCACGTGCTTGACAGGGTGCAACAGTGTGAATGAAATGAGGTCATCCATGCCAAAAATAGCTTCTCAAAATCCTGTAAGGTATCAAACGCAACTAGGTATAAAAGCAGTGTAACACGTATTCCTGAGTTTAAAAAAGGCAGGGTGGGGGGAGGGGAGGAAGAGGCTCTAAATGGGTTACATCTCATCAGCTGCCATTCATCTGCTCCCTATTTGTGCAAAATTACATGGCACACCACGAAAAGCACCTGTAGGATTCACCTGATTGGCACCTAAACAGCTTGCCTCCCCTTTGGTCTTCATTTCACGCTGCTTCTTCCTTAACCCGAAATAAGAGGCACCTCTTTGGCCTGGAAAAAGCCCACCAGGCTGAGGCCTCCCCACTTCCTCCAGCTGGAAAACCTCTGGCTGGGGGGCGGGGGGACAGGAACACACCTGTGTGCACGCCTGTGCTTCCCGACTTTGGGCTGAGAATAGGCCCTTTCCCAGAAAGTACGTGCTACACTCCGTTTCTCCAACCCTGTGTGTCTTCCGTTTCCTTAGAGCTTGTTCAATAGTAGCCTAGGTGTGCCCTGCATACAAAGAAAGCAGCAATGCATGGCCATCATTCTCCCCTGATCTGAAAAAGAGAATTAAAAAAAAAAAAAACCAATGATTTGAGCTGGTTCTCCAACCGGGCCAGAGGTCAGAAGTAGGAGGAACCTTCCACACCAAAGCCGACCACGACCATGACTTTCTCAGACCAGGATGAAGCTGTTCACGCCCCACGCAGAGAGGGCTGTTCTGGTGGAAAACAAAGTTTGGATCCTTTAGTCGCGTTGGCCAGCAGTGCAATTTCGCCTGGGGAAGTTGCTAGCTCCTGAGTGGCAGTTTCCAGCTGTGTGACTTTGGGAAATAAACCTGTCTTGAGCCTTGGGTTCCGCAACTGCTCTGGGAAGGAGGGCAGGGCAAGTGTGGGGGCAGGAACAATGTCCACCAGACAAAAAGGAAGAGACATTAGGCATATTGGCCTGATGAGGCCAGACCTACCTCAGGAACTGCTCCGTGGACGCTGGCTCTTTTCCTTTTCCCCTTGGCAACGCCCAAGTTGATTTTCACCTGACCCTGAGAGCCTCCACCTCAAAGAGCAGTCACAAGGGGTTATATATATAAACAGGGCTTGGTAAACAAGGGTTAAGTGCCCTGTTAACACATCTCACAAGGGTAGCCCAGGGATCCAGGTGTAGGAGTGAGTGGATTCTAATCTGGAAATACAGAACCAGGCTGGGATGCCTCACATTCTAAAGGAGGGGAAAGCTATAATCCCCTAGTCTAGGTCAGATCACAGGCCTTCCCCTAAAGCCCCTGGGGAACCCACTTCCTCCCCACACCTCCTCACACATAAACCCACCCTACACACCGACAAAGGCAGTACTCAGTTAATCCCTAAACTTTCAGGGGAATGACACACCAACCAAGTACGGAGACACCACACTCGGAGCCTGAGTATTACACTCAAAATCTTTTCTGGAGACGTTTATTTTTCCCAAAAGGAGAGAGCCCTCTACTGGCAAATTAGCACTCGACTAGGAACGGGCCTGATTCCAGAGCTTCTGCATTCATAAACATTAGGGCCTGTTTCCTCCTTTTAGGGCAGCAAATGTGGAAGTTATTTTCAAATGGCTAAGTTTTTGTCCATGCAAAGAACAGGTGCGGGTATGAATTAACGATATAAAGCCCCAAATCCCCTAAAACCCCTTCAGCTGGCTTGGTTACAGTTTACGACAGCAGAGGGGTCAAAAGAGGCATGAGAACCATCTCCATTCCTCCCTAATGCACGGATAACCTTCTAGAAATGTTTCATGTGCAAGAGGGCTCTGCCCAGTGGTTCAGCTGTCAAAGTATCGCATCAGACAGTTTGAAAGAGATTTCGAACAACCGAAAGAGCCATCAAGAGCAGATGAGAAAATAATTTATTGTGCATCTAAACAATGGAATACTATGCAGCTTTTAAAAAGTGGGAAAGATTACTCTGTAGCTATAAGGAAAGATGTAAAACCAGAGTTTTACAGGACAATATGTATAGTACACTGCCATTTGTGTAAAAAATAAAAATATATTTGTATTTACTTCTACATGCTTCAAGGAAGATATTTCTAGAGGTTTGAACAAGAAACATGCAACAGTGGTTAGGTTTTAGAGGAATATGAGAACTACAGGAGGGGTGGAAGGGGGCAAAGAGAGACTTTCACTTTGTTACATATTTTGAACTTTATGGTGAATGTTTTAACAAGACAAAACATTAAATAGATGGAGTTCCCATCGTGGCTCAGTGGTTAACAAATCCGACTAGGAACCTTGAGGTTGCAGGTTCAATCCCTGGCCTTGCTCAGTGGTTTGGGGATCCAGCGTTGCTGTGAGCTATGGTGTAGGTCACAGACATGTCTCGGATCCCGAGTTGCTGTGGCTCTGGTGCAGGCCAGCGGCTACAGCTCCGATTCGACCCCAAGCCTAGGAATCTTCATATGCCGAGGGTGCGGCCATAGAAAGACAAAAAAAAAAAAAAAAAACATTAAATATATGGTTTTTCAAATGACAGCAGCAATGGGCATGAAGATGTCCTTTACTCGACACTTTAATAATGGATACGTTTTATTGAATGATTCTTCAATGTGCCAGGCACTGTGCTAAATGCCTCACATGTATTAACTCATTTATTTAACGCTCCCTATCACCCTATGAGGTGGGAATACTCTTGTCGTCCATTTTCTAGGGACAAGGAAACTAAGGGACAGAGCAGTTATTTGCCCAAGTTTATACAGGCAAGGCCTCCAGGCAAGCGGATGGCAGAGTTCCGGCACTTAGCACTGTGCTACGAGTTCATCAAGTATGATTTGGAGTTCCCATTGTGGCTCAGTGGTTCACAAATCTGACCAGTATCCACGAGGACACGGGTTCAATCCCTGCCTTCACTCAGTGGGAACCTCAGGTGTGAAAAAACTATACTTCATTTTCTTATTTAATTTAATTTAAAAAAAAAAAACACTGTATTACGTACCTGCCCCAGAGAAAGTTTCTCCAACACAGCAAAGCTGATAGCAGAGAGTATTCCTAAGTTAAATACCCAGGAGCCCCAGTTAAAAGTTTGGAGAAGCCCTTACTAGACTTCTCCAAGATGAGATTTCCTTTGGACCAACACACGCACCCTTACTCACACACATACACTCACACATTCTCACACATTGTCACACACGCAAACACACACTCACATTCTCATACACTCCTGTACATAGACTCTTCCATCTTCAAACACATTCACACACATACACTCTCTCACACACTGATATACATTTGCACACATCCTTGCACACTCACACACACACAATGGGCTTCCAGCCTAACTCTCCTCTTTGCTGCCTGGCACAGCCCCAGAATACCGGCCCTGTGTCACTCCAGCCCCAGAATCCCTGGAACTCTCTCAGGCCCACGCTGCCATGTCCATTCTCAGGACCTCCTCTCCACACGTAAACCTCTCCCAAATGAAGTATGGTACCCATATTTCTATCTCACTCAACCCATTTATGCTCCTAAGTACCCTCCAAGCTGTCCAACTCTATCTTTCATCTAGCCCTCCCGACCACAAAGATTTTCTCTTCCTCAGGACATTAAAAAAGAAAGATGATTTTTCCATTCTGCTTCTGCTTCCAGCTTCTCTGCTTGCCCAGTGAATGAAGAATTTCATGCAATCTGATTTTTGGCAAGAAAGCTGTACGACCTTCCATCCATCCAGAAGACCAAGCATCCTCTGAGGATGAGTGTAAGGGCATTTCCTCACCAGCCCTGGAGGCCACAAAACCACTGTGACACCAACATTTGGGGCTGCCAACAAGCCATTTAGTGTCCTTGGAGCTCTGTGCTGCAAAAGTTCTAGACACAAAACCATTTCAAATGGAGAAGGAGATATGTATTTGACACGTACTCTTTTAATTCCTCCTTGGGTTTGCATGCACTCTAGAATACAACAGGTCTTAAACATTTTACTGCAGCCCCAAAACTCTTTGTTGCCATACTGTTTCAAATACCTTCTGTCTATGTGGTAAACTGCAAAATGATATCAAAATTCCAGTCACTCTTCTGAAATGTTTCCATTTGTAATAATTAATAACATTAAAAGTCCTTGTAGTCATTATTCCACCTAATCCTTGGTGACAATTATATTATTTTTTTCTTTCTTTCTTTCTTGGTTTTTTTTTTTTTTTTTTTTTTTTTTTTGGTCCATACCCACTGCATGTGGAAGTTCCCAGGCCAGGGACGGAACCCACAGCAGGGACCTGAGCCACAGCACCAACAATGCCATATCCTTAACCTGCTGTGCCACAAGGGAACTCCCAAAAGTGATATTATTATTTCCATTTTGCAAATGAGAAGACTGGGGTCATAAAAAGGAAAGTAACTGGTCTACATTTATATTGCTAGGAATTAGAACTAGGAGCTACAGCCAGATCTGTTTATTTGTTTTGGCCACACCCGAGGCATGCAGAAGTTCCCGGTCCAGAGATCAAACCCATGCCACAGCAGACCCCGAAGTCACAGCAGTGACAACACCAAGTCCTTAATCACCAGGCCACCAGGGAACTCCCAGATCTGTTTTATTGTAAGTCCACACCACACTCAGCTGCCCTTGGGAGCCCAATTCAAGTACTACATACTCAGTGGTCCAAACCCTTAGCTTTTGCAAATTGAAACAAAGCGACTGACATTTTTAGCATCAACCCTGCACAGCCTGATGGTGTATGCTGCTGTTCATTCCATGCCTTTGGGGTTGATTATTGCCTCGTATTAATACTTTTCATGTTATCTCATGTAAATTCCAAGTATCAATCAAATTGCTACAGTCAGAGCATCCCTTTTCCATCCTGTGCCCCCACATCTAGAAGAGTCTTTTGCACATTTCAGATGATATCTAGATCTTAGTTGATGGTGGCTGTCTACTCTTTAGGTTTTTCTAGGCGATATCTACCTCTCTGTCAATAATGTATGTGAACAAACATGTTTTCCAGAGCATCCTTTATAAGAGCCAACAGGAAGCAACCCAAATATACCATGGGAAGAGTGGTTACATAAGCTCTGGGGCATCAGCGTGAGGAACTGTTACACAACACTTAAAAATCCCGTTTTCGGAGACTAATGAATAACATAAGAAAATGTTTACCAAACATTATGATATTCTTTACATTTATAGCAGAGAACAAAAAGCTTAGAGAAAATACATCAAAATGTCAGCTTTTTTTAATCTCTGGGTGGGAAGGGAGATGAAACTACAGAGAAATTTTATCTTCGCTTTCAGAACATTAACTCCTTTTCTGGTAATCCTTGGGGCCACTCGTTTGGATCCTGGGAGCTTCATTTTTCTTTATCACTAAAATAGGAGCAATGTTGGTTTCCTCACAAGGTTCTTATAAATGGTTAAAACTTTTCCGATAAGAAGTGCTCTATAAATGAATAACAATGGTATTAAATTATGCAATAAATGATTGTGTGCTCTTTATGTGGTTTTCATAACAAAGATTTTAGAGGGAATGATGCCCTGTCAACTCACAGTGGAAATTTTAGAGGAATTTATATCTTTTAAAACGCTACAAATCCCTTCTTTTGAAAACTAAGCCTGTGTTTATTGTATATTCAGTGAATTATTATGAAATGGTTCTCCATGGATGATTGAAGAAAAAAAATGAAACTTATCTACATCAATAACCTAAATAGTTTAGCCTCTTCTTTTAAAAAAAAAAAAATGAAATGAGAACTAGGCTTATCAAAATAGTAACCGCAGAGTCCCTCTTGCTTTGGTCATCACTCAGTCACTATGGCGCAGAAGGGCCAAACATGACAAAGAACTCCTGGGCAACCTGCTGAGGTGCCACTCAAGCCCTACACAGGGCAGGGGCAGGCCGCACAGGCATGGCTACGTCAGCCAGTCGGCTTGACGGGTGGGAGCACCTCCAGGGTTAAAATGCCCCACAGGACAGCCCTTACAAAGGCAGCATGAGTTCCCACAAGCAGGTTCTAGCTCAGGAACCCTTCCTTTGGAACCTGGTCCTGCCCAAGCTCCCCAGGCTGACTTTTCCCCCTCCGTTCTCGACCACTCTCCATCACACTCAGCGTCAGGTCTCACAGCCAAAGTACTGGGTGAAAGCCTGTCTTAAAAGAAGCTCCAGGAGTTCCCGTTGTGGCTCAGTGGTTAACGAATCGACTAGGAACCATGAGGTTGCGGGTTCGATCCCTGACCTTGCTCAGTGGGTTAAGGATCCGGCATTGCCGTGAGCTGTGATGTAGGTCACAGACCAGCTCGGATCCCGCATTGCTGTGGCTGTGACGTAGGCCGGTGGCTACAGCTCCGATTCAACCCCTAGCCTGGGAATCTCCATACGCTGCAGGAGCGGCCCAAGAAATGGCAAAAAGACAAAAAAAAAAAAAAAGAAGAAGAAGAAGAAGCTCCAGGAGTTCTCATGGTGGCTCAGTGGTAACAAACCTGACAAGTATCCATGAGGATGAGGGTTTGACCCCTGGCCTCACTCAGTGGGTTAAGGATCCAGCGTTGCAGTGGTGAGCTATGGTATAGGTTGCAGATGCAGCTGAGACCTGGAGTTGCTCTGGCTGTGGTGCAGGCCAGTAGCTACAGCCCCAATTCGACCCCTAGCCTGGCAACGTCCATATGACACAGGTGCAGCCCTAAAAAGAAAAAAAATAAAGATTAAAAAAAGAAGAAGAAACTCCAAAGGAATGGATGTATGTATATGTGTAATTGATTGACTTTGCTGTACACCTGAGATTAACACAACTTTGTGAGTCAATTATATTCCAATAAAATTTTAATAAATAAAATATAATATTTTTTTAAAAGACGCTCCCTTCACGTACACACATATGCATGCAGCACCCATTCTGTGCCCAGCACCAGGCTCCTGCACACTTCCTTTCACACTGGAGTAATTTTCAGACCTGCTTTCCTGACTCTCCATTTCATCTCCTTTCTACCCAATCTCATCATATATTTGCCATCATTGTAAAGGACCAATAAATGCATAGCTCACCAAACATTTAGTGGTTTAGGCTCTACAAACCCAGAGAAAAGAACTGATCTCCATCACCCAGTAACACTTCAGCCACTCAGACTCCCTTAGGAAAAGCCAAACTTGCTGCATGTCTGCAGGTCCTACTCCCTTAAGATTTAGAACTTTTAGGATATTAGCGGTTTTGAGTGAAAGTCCTTCTCCACAGTTCCCACTGTGATGCAGTGGGTTAAGAATCTGATGCGGCAGTGGCTCAGGTTGCTGCAAAGGTATGGGTTGGATCCAGCACAGTGGGTTAAGAATCTGGCATTGCCACAGATTCAGCATAGGTTGTGACTGAAGCTGGGTTCTGATCCCTGGCTGGGAACGCCATATGCTACAGGGCAGTGAAAACAGAAAAAAAGAAAGAAAGAAAAGAAAAGAAATCCTTCTTGATTATAATCTCTGCTCTCTGCTTTCTTAAACAGATAGCACTGAATTTAACATCTTCTGGATGACTCATCCTCATTCACATCAGTAACCGCTTCCATGGGAACTGCTGCACAGGGCAATACGCTTCGCCTATCGATTTATTAGCCCTACACTTCTTTCTTCTGAGGTTTAGTTTTTCTGTTTCTTTCATTTGAGAAGCTCACTGTTTCTGCTTTCCTTCAACCTCCCTGGCTCCCTTTCCTCATCTACTGAAAAAATCTGCTGGTGTTTAGAATCAACTGATCAAAATTTGTTGGTTTCAGTGCATTGTAAGAGTAGGGTCAAAAGGCTTCTCCCGTAAGTAAATGCCCACACCTCAGTTCATCAGCTTGGTGCTGCCTATACTGGCTGCTCTGAGCCTTATCTGCCCACTTTCTGGCTCTGTGTTCCGCATAGATGATTCAAAATAGGCATTTCAGAAAGTTGAAGCTTTCACTGTTTGTTTGTTGTTGGGTTTTTGTTGTTGTTGTTGTTGTTGTTTTTGCCATGCCTAAGGCACGCAGAAGTTCACAGGCTAGGGATCAAACCTGCACCACAATAGCAACCCAAGCCACAGCAGGGACACCAGGTCCTTAACCCACTGCACCACCAGAGAACTTTCTTTTTTTTTTTTTTTTTCACTGCATTTCAGTTCATACCTAAGAACTATATTTAAATTAATAGCTTTCCTAATAAATGCTGGAGAAGGTGTGGAGAAGAAGGAACCCTCCTACACTCTTGGTGGGACTACGAGTTGGTGAGGCTACTAGGGAAAATAGTACAGAGGTTCCTTAAAAAACTAAAAATAGAACTACCATACAATCCAGCAATCCCACTCCTGAGTATATATCTGAAAAGATGAAAACTCTAATTTGAAAAGATACATGCACCCCAATGTTCCTAGCAGCACTACTTACAAAAGCCAAGACATGGAAGGAATCTTAGCATCCATCAACCAATGAATAGATAAAGAAGATGTAGAACATATATGCAATGGAATACAACTCAACTATAAAAAGATTGAAATAATGCCATTTGTGGCAACATGGATGGACCTAGAAATTATCAACTAAGTAAAGTAAGTCACAAAGAGAAAGTCAAATACCGCATGATGTCATTTACATGTGGAATCTAAAATGTGATGCAACTGAACTTATTTACAAAACAGATATACACTCACAGACATAAGCAACAACTTATGGTCACCAAAAGGAAAAGGGCAGGGGAGAGAGGGATAATTAGGAGGATGGAAGTAACAGATAATACACCACTATATATAATATGGATAAACAAGAAGGTCTAACCACATAGCACAGGGAACAATATGTTCAGTATCTTATAATAACCTATAATGGAAAAGAATCTGAAAAAGAATAGACAGGTAAATAGGTAGATAGTTAATTGAATCATTCTGATGTACACCTGAAACTAACAACATTATAAATCAACTGTATCTCAATTAAAAATTAATAATTTTCCAATAATACTTTGAGGAACAAATGAGTGACCCGAGAGTACTGGAAAGAAAAGACTGGAAATTTTTTTTTAAGAGAGAGCGCAAAAGGAAGATTTTTATATTTTCTTTTCTTTCCTAACTTGCTGGTTGCTCCAAATTGTCAAATATTTACCTCCCTACTTCAACCCTGTTCCATAACTTCAATCAGAGGATTTAAAAAAAAAAGAAAAAAGAAAAAGACTACCAAAGTAAATTATGGAAAATTGGAAAAGTTCATTTGGAGCTAATGTAATAAAAGGAGATAAGGATGATTCCAGACATAAGAGTGGACATAATGTATTCTGAACTCATTCAATCATAAAAATAAAATTTTATTTTGTTTCAGGACTAAACTGATAAAAGGGCAGGTCTTATTGCTATGAAATATATATCCAGGTTTTTAAGCTTCACAAAAACTCTTCTATAGGAACACAAAGTTCTGTTTCCCCGTTGTCTCCTCAGCTTTCAGAGCTCTTTGTTTATCCTCCCATTTTACCAAAACGCCTGGTGCTCTGATGCTTTGTGCCTTTAGTCACACTTACCCACACTAACCAGGTCCCACTCCCTGCCTGGCACTTCCCACTGTAACATCTAATATTTTTCACCCTCCAAGGATTCTTACTCTCACCTTACTGGGGGCAATATCACCCCCATTAAAAATGCATGAGCATGGAGTTCCCATTGTGGCGCAGTGGAAACAAATCCGACTAGGAACCATGAGGGTGTGGGTTTGATCCCTGCCCTCGCTCAGTGGGTTGAGGATCCCACATTGCCATGAGCTGTGATGTAGGTCACAGACGTGGCTCAGACCTGGAGTTGCTGTGGCTATGGTGTAGGCCAGCAGCTACAGCTCCGATTAGACCCCTAGCCTGGGAACCTCCATATGCCTCGGGTGCAGCCCTAAAAAGAAAAAAAGACCAAAAAAAAAAAAATGCACAAGCTGTAGTTTTAAACCGACAGCCTTACCAAGAAGAACTGAGCCACATTGTTTACTGACATTTGACTGGTTCTTGGTATTCCACCATCACTATGTGACAGGAACCCCAAATAGCAATTTAAAGTCTGATTACAGATTAGGGAAATGAAGAACTGTTGCTGAGGAGGGGTTGGGAATAAATATGTTAACATAAATGGAAAATAGGTTTTACATATAAGAAAAAATGAATGCAAATATGAAACCAAAGAATTTGAATAAAATTCTATTTATTCTATTTGAATAAGATGCCTGAAAATATGATGTAGAGGAGTTCCCATTGTGGCTTAGTGGGTTAAGAACCTGAAATAGTGTCCATGAGGATGTGGATTTGATCCCTGGCTTTGTTCAGTGTCTAGCACTGCCGCAAGCTGCAATGTAGTTTGAGGATGTAGCTCAGATCCATTGTTGCTGTGGCTGTGGCATAGGCCTGAAGCTACGGCTCTGATCCAATCCCTAGTTTGAATAACTTCCATATGCCGTAGCTGCAGCCATAAAAAGAAAAAAGAAAAATGATAGAGAGGGAAGAGAACAGTCTCTTCAACAATTTGTGTTAGGAGAATAGGATATCTCCATGTAAAATATTATTAAAAGGTTATAAAAATTATCTCCATGCAAAAGATTATTATATTACAGATTAACACAAAATGGAACCAAGACCTAAATGTGAGGCTAAAACTATAAAACACTTAGAAGAAAACATAGGGGTAAGTCTTCATGATGCTGGCAATGGTTTCTTAGATATGACACCAGAAGCATAGCAACTAAAGGAAAAAACAGATAAATTAGACTGTCAAAATTTAAAATATTTTGTACATCAAAGAGAGTATCTCTCCCAGCTGGCGGAATGGGACATGACATTTGCAAATCATTAATCTGATAAGTGTCAACAACTCCTGCAATTCAACAACAAAAAGACAAACAACCCAATTTAAAAATGGATTGACTAGTCATTTCTCCATATAAGATATAGAAAAGACCAATAAGTATGTGAAAAGATGCTCAACATCATTAGTCATTAGGGAAATGCAAATCAAAACAACAATTAGGTACCACTTCAGACTTACTAGGATGGCTATAATCAAAAGAGGGAAAACAAGTGTTGGCAAGGATGGGAGGAAAGTGGAACCACCATCTAATACTGAAGGAAATGGAAATGCAAAATGGTGCAGCCACTATGGAAAACAGTTTGAACACATTAAACATAGAATTACCATACAGTTCAGCAAGTCCACTGGTAGGTATACACCTAAAAATTAAAAATAAGTGCTCAAACAAAAACCTCTATGTGAATTTTCATATTAGCACTAGCCACAGTAGCCAAAAGGTGAAAACAACCCAAACATGCATCAACAGATGAATAAATAAACAAATGTGACATATCCATATAAGAGAATATTATTCAACCATAAGAAATGAAGTACTGATACATGAGACAACACAAATGAATCTTTTTTCTTTTTTTCATTACTCAGTGAATTTTGTTAAATTTATAGCTATACAAAAATCACCACAACCAAATTACACAAATGAATCTTGAAGATATTATGTTAAGAAGCTAGATATAAAAGACTATATACTGTATGATTCTGTTTATCTGAAATATCCAGAAGAGCCAAATCCATTGAGACAGAAAACAGATTTTGGTTGCAGAGGTTAGGGGCATGGGGAAATGGAGAGTGAATGGAGTTTCCATTTGGGATGGTAAAAGCTTTCTAGGTAGTGGTGACGGCTGCACAATATCATGAATATACTTAACACCACTGTATGACACACTATTAAAATGGTTAAAATGATAAATTTAATGTCTTATGTATTTTGCCACAATTCAAAAATTAAGTGAGAAAAATAAGATGATAGAGACATATCAAAAGGACACAGAAACCAGCTTGACGTACTTCTCACTGACATAATAGAAATAGATTATAGACCATTGAATTAAAAAGAAATTCTTGAGGATGCAGGTTCAATCCCTGGGTTAAGGACGCAGAGTTGCTGTGAGCTGTGGTGTAGACCCCTGCTACAGCTCCAATTCAACCCCTAGCCTGGGAACCTCCATATGCCATGGGTGCATCCCTAAAAAGACACACACACACACACACACAAAGAAAAACCAGACAGTCACCACATTTATCAAATGATCACCATTAACATTACCAGTAGTGAGGCAAACCAAAATCATGTGCCACCTGAGAAGACACAAGGAAATCACAGCATCTCTGCCATCCATTAAATGTATGAACTGACCCAATAACTCACCTCTTTAGACCTCTTCCATCATCTGAAAAAGGAAGGCAGTAGATGAGATAATATCTAATTTCCATTCCAGCTCTAAATTCCTACTCTTCTAATACTTATTTGAACTAATCTAAATATATATCATCATGTTCAGAACCCAACAAGGAGAAGTAGAAACGCTTCTCTCAGTTCAAGTGGCTGATGGTCTTATGTAAGCAAGTCAGGCAGAAAGCACACAAAATGACATATGTAATAAAACTTATGAATTTGGAGTAATTTCACAGTGAGTGCTGGAAAAGTCAAAATTTGAGAATGGTAAAAATAATAACATTCATCCCTTTCAAGGACATACCTGAGTTCAAACTATGTTAGGAAAGCGATTATATGTCAATGAGCACTTATATAAACAAGTGCTTGAAAGCGTGTTTCCCTTAAGAAAGTTGCCCCTGCCTCCTCCCACGTTGTGAACACCATCCAGGAGCCTAGCAGAGTCTCTGAAGGGTGGGAAAAGCTGCAGGCCTTTCAGGCATAGCACACACACCGTCCAATCACTAAAAGCATCTTCGATACAGAACAGAAAGTGCCACTTGGCCAGAAGTCACTGCTTTCAGAGGAGTAAGATTAATGTCATTTAGTTAAGCAGGAGAGAATGGTTCTGTAAAATAACTCAGGCCCTCACAGGGCAATTCAAATATTCAGCAACCTCATAAATAAATGCATTCATATCAATATTCGGCTGGCAAATCATCAAAAAGTGAAGTCTGAACTGATCTTATTATACCATTTGGCTTCAGCTCTCAGCTTTTATGCAAACACTAACACATTAATTGGTTAATTAGTAATCTTTTAAGGATGGAAGAGTCAATTTGCTATAATTATTTTTACTACATTTTCATTACCCCATCAATATACAGAAACAAATATATGAATTCAAATTATCAGAGTTACTAATGGTTCTGGTAAAGAATGAATTACTAGCTCATGCTGTGGTTTGTGGGCTTTCTTTTCTCATAGTCTTCCTTCCCACAGTAAAACAACATGTCTAATTACTTTACCCTTGACTCAGTGGGACCTCTTTCCTCTCCTTCATCGCCTATAGCCCATCAGTCCCAAAACCCTGCCACCTCTTCCTTTCCAAATGTCTCTGGAATCCATTCCTCCACTCTGACGGCCACCATCCTGGGCCAGGCCCTCATCACCCCATGCTTGCTTGGTCTAGCACAACAGACACTGAGCATCTACCATGACTCACCAAGTCTTTCAAAACCTGCAAATCAATCTGATGTGATAACTATCCCTCCACCTTTGTACCACTGCACATCTGACCCAAAATCTTTCTACTCGAGAAGTTTTTTTTAAACCAGGTTATGAGACAGGAGCAAGACCTGACGTCCTCTCCTACAGATCTTCAAGTTCCCACTCATCCATTGTCTGACACTACTTTGGTACACATAGTCCTGCCTGTATCTCTATCCAGCCCACATTCTTCCATATTCCATTCTTCCCTTAGAAATGATTCTGTTAAATTACTGGCTAGAACTCAAGTATCCTATATCTTCAGCACTTTCTACACTAATAACTCCTGGATCTCATTTGCTGGCCCCTTTCTTCTGCTGGCCCTCATAGACCCAGCCGTCAGCATTCTTCTTTCTACAGCCACTCCATCTCTAGAAGAGCTCCACTCCCAAATCTATACTTTCAGCCTTGCTTTTTCCTGTGCTCCAGACTCAAAAACCCAACCATACACTCAGAATTTTTTCCTGGGCAATCAAATTTAGCATGTCCGAAGGCTTACCCCATTACAGTCAGTGGTTATCACCATCTGTCTAAATATTTGCATCACAACTTTGAACTCAGAGTTCCCATCATGGCTCAATGGAAATGAACCTGACTAGTATCCATAAGGACTTCAGTTCAATCCCTGGCCTTTCTCAGTATCCGGCATTGCTGTGAGCTGTAGTGTAGGTTACAGACGTGGCTCTGATCCTGCTTTGCTGTGTCTGTGGCATAGGCCAGTGGCTACGGCTCCGATTTGACCCCTAGCTTGGGAAATTCCATATGCCACAGGTGAGGCCCTAAAAAAAAAAAAAAAAAAAAAAAAAAAAAAAACTTTGAACTCATTCTTTCCTCTTCCATTCCCTTCCTTCCAACATCCAATCCAATCCATCTTTGAAATATATCCCAAATCCAACCTCTGGAACCATCTCTATGCCTGCAACTCTAGCTCACATCATTAACATTTCTCATCTGGGTTATTGCCACAGACCCCCAACTGGTAATGAAGCTCTGTCATTCATTCAGACAGTCATTGAAAATGACACACCTCATCAAAGAAGATTAGCTTGACCTGAGATGCATTTAGGGAAACCCTGTTGCTGTTGAAAGCGACCACCTTGTTTCTTCCTTTCCTCGCTCTCTCTCTGTACCTTCCTCTCTGTGTAACGCCCTCGCTTTTCTAACTCCTTTTCCTCCTCTCTCCTTCTCATATCTTCTTTCTCTCTTCCTCTTCCTCTGGTTTTACTGAAATACTATGCACATAGTATAGTGGAAAATGCCAGCAGTTAGACTTAGAAGGGTCTCTCCCTGAGAAGAAGGGTCTGTCCTGGTGAAAGGGGGTAATTATGACAAAGTCAGTTTATATTTCTGGCCCTCAGCTGACTCATCTGTTAAATAAAGAGATTATACTGGATGGTCTCTGAGGTCCCTTAAAGTTCTAGAAATCTATACAAGTTATTTATTGAGTAAAGAGCTATGTTCTTTGTTCTTAAAAGTAGGTAGATTCAATATTTTTTATTTCCCTGAAGGGAAAAAAGCAAATTAGTTTTTTAACAAGGCCATCAATTGATCCTCTTCTATCAGGGTCAGTGGCACTCAATAGAAAAAAAATGCCACTCTCCCTTGGTATAGTCTAAATGTTCAATATCCCTGTAGTTATTTCTGTCTTTGGGCTCTCCTTGGGACAAGTAGAGGCCAGTAGCCCACACAATATGAAAGCTATCACTTATTAGGCACTTACTGTGTTCCAGGCTCTGTGCCAAGCCCCCCCCCCTTTTTCATTTAATCCTCGAGACAAGTCTACATAAAAAAGTATTACATTATCACTCCTCCTTTTTTTTTTTTTTTTTTGTCTTTTTCTAGGGCTGCACCCATGGCATATGGAGGTTCCTAGGCTAGTAGGTCCCAGCCTACGCCAGAACCACAGCAACGCAGGATCCAAGCTGTGTCTGAGACCTACACCACAGCTCACGGCAACGCTGGATCCTTAACCCACTGAGCGAGGCCAGGGATTGAACCCACAACCTCATGGTTCCTAGTCAGATTCGTTAACCACTGAGCCACGACAGGAACTCCATATCACTTCTCTTTTAGATAAGAAGAAACTAAGGTATGAAGAGGCTAAGAAATTTGTCTAAGGACACATAGCTAATAGATGATGGAACCAAAATTTGGACCCAGATCTCTCTGATTTGAAGGTCCACACTCTGAAAGATTACACCATACTACCTCCCTCTTGAAATGCTGGACCCCTGCAGTCTATCTTGCAGGTCTCTATATACTCTTGAACTGATAAAACATGTGACCCCTGATGTCCTGGAAGTCATGCCTTAGCCTCTGCCTGACCCAACAGGGTCAACTACACTGCAAGAATTTTAAGAGCAGAGACTTAAAATTTCTTGTGGTACTGGCCCCAGCTATGTAGACACTCAATAGATGCTCTTGACTGGGGAAGCAACTTATATAGCTAGGACTTCCTGATGCAAGTTCTGGTGATGCAAAGTAAAAGGTTAAGATGAGGGAGAAATTGTGCTAGGATTAGAGATGTGGTCAGGATTCCCCTAAAGTCTAATTTCCATGACCGCATTATCATTTACAGAAACTAGAGCTATTGATACCACTAGAAAATTGCTTCAGAAAATGGCTAAAATACTGGTTTAATTGAGACTCTAGGTATTTAAATGAAATATCAGGTCAGCACATTTGTGTAATAATTTCCCTCTTTAAAATGCTTTCAAAGATCTTCAGAAGTGAGAGCGAACTTGCATGACCACCTCCTGAGCAATATCAGAGCAGGATGAACTCACCAGGGAGTCTCTTGTACCTAAGGAAATTATGGGTTTCCTGGCCAAGAGGACCAATTGGCAGGGTCTCTAAAACTCTGCCTCAGCCCCTACCCCCATCTCTATGAGAACTGTGTTTGGGCAGATAACCTCCTTTGCTGAGTGGGAGGTTAATGAAGCACCTAGATGTCTTCCTGGGTCACTGATTTGGTGCCAATGAAAAGGTGAAGTTGTGTAGCACGGTGTGGCACCACTCCAATGTCCTCAACCCATCCTTGGGATGGGTTGTCTAAATCTCCTTAAGACCAAGAGTTTCAGAAGGACATAAATATCCACATTACCCTTTGGGGTGTTCTTCACTTAGAGAACTGTAACATTGGTGAAGAAACAGTGAGACGTATGAGTAGGTAGGCATATCAAGGTCATGACAGTAGTGGGCAGGAACTCCCAGGAGAAGCCAACCAGCGCCAAAACAAAAATCAGGACTGGCAAGAGCAGAACAGGTGTCTAAGAGGTTGAGAGGCTCCACAGAGACCATGGGCATCAACCAGGACCAGGCCAAAGAAAGGGACAGAGCTTGGAGAGTGGAAGAGAGAGTAAAAGGTTGCAGTCCTGATGGTCCTGTCTCGTAAGTGCTCGAAGTTAAAACACTTATGACCAAACCTTCACCTTGGTGTTCTAAGCCTCTCCCCTCAGATTGATGTGACAAGGAAAAAGAGAGTTAAAAAGCACAGTCAAATATCAGTACTGTATCTACAGATGAAATATTAATTCTGGGTATTTCTTCCTTTTCTTATACTTCCTTGATAAGAACGCTTTTCCAGACTATCTAAAAAATGACACCAGTTGAGCCTGTTTTTGATTTATTTTATCTAGTCAACAGCAACGCACAACTAAAATAAAAGAACTCAACCCAAAAAAAACCCAATGATAATAGATATGAAATTCAGGTAAACAAACATAGTTTCTCTTTCTCTTTGCTCAAGAAAGGTAATATTTTTGACTCTACCCACCAAAAGAACATTAAGCACTTTATCCATCTCACGGAACTCTTTTTTTTTTTTTTCTGCTTTCTTTTCAAAATGAATTTTTAAATTCCAATTTTCTTGAAAGTATATTGAGACGTGACATTCTAAGCAATCACTGAGAAGTATAGAGTATAATAGCTGTAATTAACTCTGTTTATGTACCAGACAGACTCACATTTCACTATAAATATCCCACATGAAAATCTTTGAAAGAGGACCATTTATGCTGAGAGATTTCTCTGTGTGGCATTTGTCAAAAGAAAAAAAAAATATGCTGCAGTTCCTATTTGAAAAAAAATATTTCCTGGGATAATGCAAGATGGTACACTTACCAAAGGAAAAAAAAAAATGAGGAGGAGTCTTGTGCTAAAATGAGAAAGTACATCTCCTCTAAGCTGTAGGGCTCTGCCCCGCTCCCCTGTCCTGTCCAAAACCACAGAGCACAGACAAGAAGGTGCTAGTTCGTCCCATCCTAATATCAACACTAGCGCTGGTCACCAAGGGAACATCAGCTGAAATAGAAAATCTCCCTGTCATGGGTCCTCTGTTACAGAAAAAGTCCATTTTGTTCCAAACCTTACAGCTCAAAATGAAATTACTCTTTGAAACTAAAATCTGTCTTGCCCTTATAATTCTTACTTAGAATGTGATACATTTATTTGGTTCTTCCTCCGCAACTTGTCACATATTGTTAATCTTGGTTTTTCAGGGAAGAAAAACAAAATTTTTCAGTGTTCCTGTTTACTTTTCTATTCTTTTCGCCCATGAGGCTCTTGAATAAAAATGTGGCCTTCAATCAAACTTAGCAGAAGAGTTGGCATACATTTTGCAATGCTAGTTATAACTTCTGTGATCTGGTCCTTTGGGGGGGGGACCCTAAAAATCCTGTGAATTCAATCTTGAAGATTCATTCTTTGGATCAAGGTATTTCTGAGAAAAATATCTTAATGTCCACAACCTAAATGTCCATCAACAGATGAATGGATAAGGAAGATATGGTATAAAAATACAATAGAATACTACTCAGCCATAAAAAAATGAAATAATTCCATTTGCAGCAACATGGATGGACCTAGAGATGATCATACTAAGTGAAGTGAGCCAGACAGAGAAAGACAAATACCATAAGATGTCACATATATGTGAAATCTAAAATACGACACAGGAGTTCCCTGGTGGCCTAGTGGGTTAAAGATCAGGCATTGTCATTGCTGTGGCACAGATTCGATCCCTGAGCCAGGATCTTTTACATGCCACGAGTGTGGGGAAAAAAATATATATGACACAAATGAATTTATCTATAAAATAGACTCACAGACATAGGGAAAAGACTTGTAGTTGCCAAGAAAAAGGAGGGGTGAGGGAAGGGGTAGATGGGGAGTTTGGGATTAGCAGATGCAAACCATTATACAGAGAATAAACAACAAGGTCCTACTCTAGAGCACAGGAAACTATATTCAACATCCTGTGATAAACCATAATGAGAAAAAATACGAAATGAATATTAATCTCTTTGCTATACAACAAAAATTAACACGACATTGTAAAACTACTGCACTTCAATAATTTTTTTTTTTTTTTGTCTTTTCTAGGCCCACTCCTATGGTATATGGAGATTCCCAGGCTAGGGGTCTAATCAGAGCTGTAGACACCAGCCTACACCACAGCCACAGCAACTGGGGATCCAAGCTGTGTCTGCGACCTACACCACAGCTCACAGCAACACCGGATCCTTAACCCACTGAGCAAGGACAGGGATCGAACCTGCAAAAACCTCATGGTTCCTAGTCGGATTTGTTAACCACTGCGCCATGACAGGAACTCCTAATTTTTTTAAAAAAAGAATAAAACAGACCTACCAGGTAACTGATTGATTGATCAACTCTGGAGTTAACTTCAATAGAGCTTCATTAAAAGCCTTACAGCATGACTCCACTACATAAGAAATGAACAGCAATTTTTCTACACACCTCTTTATCATCAAACCTTCACCGCAAACCTTTGGGCAAAAGACTAGACTCTTTACCACCTCACCTTCCAGTCACTCCTCCAACTGCATTCCCCAGCATTACATCCCATCTCCCACTCTCATCTCCTCCTGTTACTCCCATGAAACTGCTCTTGGAAGGTACCAGTGCTCTCCAGATGGCTTCTTCAGTGGGCCCTTTTCTGTCTTTTATCTCAGTTGACTTCTCTGTAGTATTTTACCCTATTGGCCGCTTCCTCCTTTGAAACTCTCTCCTCCCATGCCTTCTGATATCTTCTCTTGATTTTTCTCATCTCTCTCTCTCCCTCTCAACCGTATAACCTTCCCATTTCTCCACCAACCCCTGAAACACTGGTATTGCCCAGATCTTTGCTCTGTCTAGACCCTCACTTAGAGCGATCACACCCAAGGCTGCCTCTATATCAACATGCAGTACTGCAAATGTACAAAACTAAACTGCCTTTAAATCTGGTATTCGGTCTACAACTCCTAGCTCAGCAATCACTCCACCAACCAACCCATCACCTGATCAGAAAATTAGCAATTATCCCTGATTTCTAATTCCCCAGTAATTCCCATAATCACTAGCTCAAAAAATAACTGCAATCTCTTCTACTTTCTTCACATGACCTGAGTCTGCCATACCCATTCCCTCTCCTCTGACACATCTTCATTTCAATCTCTAACATTTCTCCTTTGTGTATACCATGGAAATATAGATCAGCATCCTAAACTGTCTCTTTGCTTTCCCTTGATTCTCCAAACTGATGCCAGAATGCAGCTGCAGCTCCAATTAGACCCCTAGCCTGGGAACTTCCATAGGCCATGGGTGTGGCCTTAAAAAGGAAAAACAAACAACAAAACTGATGCCAGAATGACCTTTCTGAAATGACTCCATACACACATACACACACACACACAAAAAAAAAAAAAAAAAAAAAGTCTAGGATTAGCTTTCTCCTATAGAACTTCATAGTGCTCGGTGCATAACATATTCCTAATCTTCATACTGTATTTTTACATGCTGAGAGTTGTCTCTCTATCCAGCTATCAGCCAGTTGAGGGCAGCGTCTAGGCCTTCATGCACTTTGCTAATACCATGCCTAATGTAGTAAGCGCTCACTTAAAATGTGTTGAATGAATTAATGCGAAATGCTACTCATATAAAATGAGAGGATCTTGGGATAGACCATGACGGAATATAATATAAGAAAGGGAGTGTGTGTGTATACTTTTATGAATACATATTATGTATGAATGACTGGGTCACTTTGCTGTACAGCAGAAATTGGCACAGCATTATAAATCAGCTATACTTTAATAAGAAATTAAAATTTTTTAATACTGGGCTCTTAAAAGGATGCATGGGCTTTTTTTCTTTTTTCTTTTTTTTTTTTTTTTTTGCTTTTTAGGGCCTTACCTGTGGCATATGGAGGTTCCCAGGCTAGGGGGTCTAATCGGAGCTACAGCTGCCAGCCCACGCCACAGTCACAGCAACTCGGGATCCGAGCTGCATCTGTGACCCACACCACAGCTCATGGCAACACCAGATCCTTAACCCACTGAGCGAGGCCAGGGATCGAACCTGCATTCTCATGGTTCCTAGTCAAATTCACTTCCACTATGCCATGATGGGAATTCCTGCATGGGCTTTTAATTAAGGGCTTTCTTCAGAGGAAAAAATACATCTATACACATCACAGACAATTCTGCACAATTTCAGGGATTCTCCCTCAAATGTCCTAGGAATCCATAAATCTAATGTGCCACAGGCCAACATGTGGGATGGATCAGAGTTGGGTACATCTGGAATGAGAATTTGTTCCAGAAAAAAGGAAAGTTTCCCTGCCTCACACAGTACACAAAACTCTACAGTAGAATCATTAAAGCAATAAGTAATTGTTTACCTATAAAGTATTAGGGAAAATATTTTTATGATGGTGGAACGGGTATAAAATTATTAAGTCATGAATGAAAGGACAGACAGATTTGACTATGTAGATTTTTGAACAAAATAAGACACGGGAGTTCCCATTATTGCTCAGTTCCATGAGGATGAGTTCCATGAGGATGCAGGTTCAATCCCTGGCCTCACTCAGTGGGTTAAGGATCCGGCGTTGCCATGAGCTATGGTATAGGTCACAGACATAGCTCAGATCCTGTGTTGCTGTGGCTGTGGCCTAGGCCGGCAGCTGCAGCTCCTATTCAACCCCTAACCTGGGAACCTCCACAGGCCATGGGCGCGGTCCTAAAAAGACCGGAAAAAAAAAAAAAAAAAAAGGCACGATGGATGAAGAAAAAAGGCAAGTTTCAAAGTATATAAAATAGGTGAAATGTATAAAATCCAAGTAACTGATATCCAGAAAAATACATAGAGAGACTGTGAGTCAATAAGATAACAAACAACACAGCAGGAAAAAAGGTGCACCGAACAAAAACAGGCATTTCACAGAACAAATGCAAATGGTTAATTAGCATAGGAAAAAGTGTTTGACTTTTATTAATCAGGGAAATGTATTAAAAGCAACTACGTCGGAGTTCTCATTGTGGCTCAGCAGTTAACAAACATGACTAGCATCCATGCCAAAGCAGGTTTGATTCCCAGCCTTGCTCAGTGGGTTAAGGATCCAGCGTTGCTGTGAGCTGCAGTGTAGGTCACAGACACGGCTCAGATCTGGCATTGCTGTGGCTGTGGTGTAGGCCAGCAGCTGTAGTTCAGATTCAACCCCTAGCCTGGGATCTTCCGTATGCCACGGGCACGGCCCTAAAAAGACAGGAAAAAAAAAAGCGACTAAGTCATTCCTCTTCCTTCACCACACTGGCAAAAATTAACAAGATTGATAATATACAGAGTTGTCAAGGATATGGAAAAAATGAATACTCTCATGCACTGATGGTGGGAATGAAAATCAGTCTTCTTTTAGAAGGCAATTTAGCAACATCTGTCAATATGGTAAATACACATAAAATTCTTCCCAGAAATCCTACCTCAAGAAATTATGCCTCTCTTCTCAAGAAACACTTGCGTCTGTGCACAAAAAAAGCATGAAAAGATATTCGCTGCAGTATTGTTTATGGTAAGGAAAGCTAAATGTCCACCCAAAAGAGAATGATACAATAATTTAAAAGAATGCAGTTGACCTATTTCTCTTCTCTAACACCTGTTGCTAAATGACAAGACCACGGAAGTTCTCGTCGTGGCACAGTGGTTAACGAATCCGACTGGGAACCATGAGGTTGCGGGTTCGATCCCTGGCCTTGCTCAGTGGGTTAACGATCCGGCGTTGCCGTGAGCTGTGGTGTAGGTTGCAGATGTGGCTCGGATCCCGCGTTGCTGTGGCTCTGGTGTAGGCCGGTGGCTACAGCTCCGATTAGACCCCTAGCCTGGGAACCTCCATATGCCACGGGAGCGGCCCAAGAAATGCCAAAAAGACCAAAAAAAAAAAAAAACAGACAAGACCATGTCTATAATATCATCTCATTTACGTGAAAAAAAAATATATACATGCTTGAATCCATACATACACTTGGATATAAAAGGCCTACACATAAAGAAAACACCAAACAGTGGCTACCTCTGGGGAGGGAAGTGAAAATCAGAAAAGATGAGAAGCTAGGATGTAGAATTTTATTCTACATTCTTTTAGATTGTTTGAACATTTTGGAACTGGGATACATGGAAGCGGGGCAAATTTTTAAGGGAGATGTTCCATCATAGTGCCCTGTTTCCTCATTCATTCTGGCCTCTGGAATAGCTCACAATTTTGCCTAATTTCTACTGTTCACAGACACTGCAACTTCATCCAAAATGGTTATGCTGCCTCCTGGTCAACACCAGAGCATAGGGGCCCACGTGGGCAGCCATCTCCAGCCCTGCCTGGCGGGGGTGGGGGTGTGGGAGCCTCATTACTCACCAGCTACAAAGTCATGGCAGCATTGCAGAGAGACGGAAAATTTTGACCCTGTGTTCTGTTTATGCCATTTATTTTGTTCTCTTTGAGGATTTTGCAGAGGGAACCATGATTCTGTATAAATGGGTGTTGTTCAAATGACAGGTCTATATTTGGTTGTAACTTAAATGACATTGCTTTCAGAACTTTGTGTGTGGGCTGTGAAAGATGTAAGTTTATGAGAATGTTCTCCTAACCAAATGCGACATGGAAGTGATAAAATAAACCAAATCGCTGCTAGTAGAGACCACTGTGATAATCTGCCCTTAATCCCTGTGCATCCAGGAATTAGCCATTAATTCCCCCCATCCCTGCCCCCGGATTTCCTCAGGATAATCAGGTTCTAATCCGTGAGAGTTCTTTTCCTCACGCCTCTATTGCCAGGTGGCTTTTGTAGCTCTTGGGAGGCATCTCACCGACAATGCTTTATGTGCCTAGATCAGTCTCATCCTCCAAGTCCATTCCTCCTACTACTCTGTTAATACTGTGACCTCTTAATAAATTTTTAAATAATTAACATATATGCATATATACACACACACAATTAGGTAAGTGTTTCTGAGCTACTTTTGAACCAGCCAGCTTTCCCCAAATATTAACTCTTCTACTAAGAAAATCTGATTTAAATCCTTATTATTTTCAAAAAACCCCAGATATACATCACGAAAACAAGAAGTATTGCAATCATATATGCGGGGATTATGTCTCAGCATTAAAGGTACCGTCAGGGTGAGCATCTCCTAACAGAAAACAGAAACATGCAAAGGCTCAGATTGCCAGAACTCAAAACAAAATCTGAACTTGGAAGGGTTACCAGCCATTTTCCCCCTTCCTATGTATAAAACAGATGCCCACACGTGGCTCTAGTATATTCCCATAGTAATCACACCAGACAGCCCAGAGGCTCAAGCCTGTCCCTGCATTGACACCAGGTGCTCACCAACAGATTCACTGGATGTTGGTAAAGCAGAGCTCGTGGCCCAGGGAAGGAAGAACATAGAACTCAAGGACTTTGACCTGGGTTTTCCCTCCTGGCCCTGAGCCTTTTCAGGGCAGGCCATCAAAGGTAAGTGCGTCAGTGTAAAGGCAAACAGAGATGTTGTATTGTGTGCCACATTGAATGCCATCTGATGGTTTGTTCTCCTAGTCTGCTCCACTAGCATAGCTACACAGTGCCCTGCCAAGAGGCACCTAGGAGGAAGGTGAGCGTCCCATGCCCTGTTAACCCAGGCTGCTCAGGCTACACAGTGATTCCAGTGAGTCAGGATCCAGTGTGCCTAGTGCAGCTTGTTGCCAGCCTCATTTACAGGGGCCACTCTGCACGATGAGTGTTCTTATAAGTAATGCGCCCACACGCCACAGATTTTAATGCATCCTAGAAAGCACATCCCCGTCAATGATAAGTTATATGACATTCCTGACCAAAGTAGTTGGTTATTCAGCTGAAGACCAACAAACTCAGCCTCTACTGAACCGTGAAGGAAAGAGAAAAGCATTGAACGATTAGGTAGACGTTCTGTAATGAGGAGTTGGGAAATGACTGTACTGGAATCCTTTCCTGAGCATGGCTTAACTGCAAAAGGTCTGGAGAGGGCATTCAGTGCAGCTCCTGCCTCAGCCTGCTGCAGACTCCAGGGATCCATTAGCATCATCCAACAGAATGAAAAAGATATATACCAAGAAAATGTGTGACTTGTTACATGCTTGACAGCTACATTTTTCCTAGGGCTACTCCACTGGAAGTAGAACAAGATGTCCAGAATAACTTAGAAGTTGAAAAAAAAAAGTCCTAGAGATATGTTAGGAAGTTGGCTATGATATGTGTGAATAAATGAAGCAGGACACAGGCAGAAGGGCAGCCCTCAGTGAGCTCAGATCACCCATCACCTGGCCAACCCAGGCTACTCACCAGCTGATCCCAATACAGGAGTTGGCAGGTAAAGGCGAAAACAGGGGTTAGGAGCTTTTTTCTATTTCCCTACTTCTAATTGTTCTTAAGCCACACTCCCTAGGTGGCTTGAACATTAATAGGCTGAAGCTATGCTCTAGCATTATACTGGGTTAATTATGCTCTTTGGGTTGCGAAGAAATAATTTCACTTAGGCTACCTCAATGAATGACAGCTCGTGGTTACACAGGGTAATATGTGTGGTTTCTCCTTTCTCTACCCATTCGCCCCCACTCTCACCATCCTCTAAGTCCCAAATTAGCTGAATGAATCTCTCCACATTTCTCAGTTCAAATTACAGAGAGTCTGTTTACCACCATAATTATTTAACTCCCATTGTTCAGAAGATTTGCTTGTCAGCCACCTTATAAGCTACTCACCAGCCTATGAGCTGGCTGCCCTCGGGTCAGAGGTCTACCACTGGTCCAATCAGCAGATGCCCATTGCACAAGGTGTGGTTTAGAGAGGCTTCTTTAACAAGGGGCTTATGAACAAGGTCCCTTTCTTCAGAAAAAAAAAATGGGTGAAATGAAAACTGCCACCAAATACTTATGCAAAAGTAACATCATTTGAAGACAAGATCTTCATAGGAGCAAGACCAGCTTCAAGTGCTTATGTGCAGGCTCACAGAGTTCCTGCATTCACAAGGGCCTACCCTTAGCTTAGTGCTCCATTGTGGCTCTCTTAACTTTTTTTTTTTTTTTTTTTTTTTTTTTTTTTTGCTTTTTAGGGCCGCACTCATGGCATATGGAGGTTCCCAGGCCAGGGGTCGAATTGGACCTTCAGCTGCCAGCCTACACCACAGCCACAGCAACGCTGGATTTGAGCCGCGTCTGTGACCTACACCATAGCTCACAGCAATGCCTGATCCTTAACCCACTGAGCGAGGTCAGGGATCAAACCCACAACCTCATGGTTCCTAGTCAGATTCATTTCTGCTGTGCCACAACGGACACTCCGTGGCTATCTTAACATTCTCAATTCTTTTTGAATTGGGGGGGGAGATGGTACTACATTTTCATTTGCAAAGGGTCTTGAAAATTATATAGATATTCCTGTAGAGGAGATTTTTTTATTATATTATAAAAAGTGAAGGAAGTTTCATAGAATTAAATAATTTTGTATGCAAGGATTCTTCCAAGATTACTCACTCAAAATATTCATTTCATAAACAAGAAAACTGAGGTCAAAGAAGGGCTGATTGGCTTAATCAAGATGCCACAGGGAGTACTGGCAAAATCAGACTGTAAACAGATTTTTATCACTCCAAGTCCAATCTTCTCATGATTCTATGTGGCAAACTTCCAGGCAGAGAGAACTGCCTGATACTTGGTCCATTTTGCCAAAATATTTGGTAAACTACTTAAAAATCTCATTTTATGAGGCTGATATAAAAACACGTCAGTCTTTCCTTGCTCAATCTTATGTCCTATTTTCTCAACTAGGACCTCCTTAGAACAAATTCCACTGACAATCTCCAGAATCTAAATTGAGAGCTGGGTAGAGGAATATAAACTAACAGAAACTCCTGGAGGATTATTTGATAAAAGATATAAAAATTACAGTGTTCACATCCCGCACTCCACAATTCCATTTCTACATCTAGTCTCATGTAGGCACAAATATTATTGCATGCCCAAGACTATTCATTGCCCTGCTGCTTATAATAGAAAAGATAGGTGGGAGTTCCCATTGTGACTCAGTGGTAATGAACCAGACCACTGAACCTGATGCAGGTTCAATTCCTGGTCTCACTCAGTGGGTTAAAGGATCCAGCGTTGCTGTGAGCTGTGGCATAGGTGTCAGACACAGCTCAGATCTGGTGTTGCTATGGCTGTGGTGTAGGATGGAAGCTGTAGCTCAGAATCAAGCCTAGGAACTTCCATATGCTTCGGATGCGGCCCTAAAAATAATAATAAAAAAAGAAGAAGAGGAAGAAAGAAAGAACAGAGGGAAGGAAGGAAGGAAGGAGAAAGAAAGAGAGAAAGAAAGAAGATTGGCAACAACCTAAATATCCACCAACAGGACACCAGTTTAAAAGGAAAGAAAAGAAAAGATGATACTATGTTCATGCAACAGAATATTATGTAGCACTTAGGAAAAAAGTTAACCTGTTAATCTGTATTTACTAATATGGGACAATTTCCAATATATTGCTTCATGAAAAAGCAAAGTACAAAAACAGTATACGGGAGTTCCCGTCGTGGCTCAGTGGTTAAAGAATCTGACTAGGAACCATGAGGTTGTGGGTTCGATCCCTGACCTTGCTCAGTGGATTATAGGATCCAGCCATGAGCTGTGGTGTAGATTGCAGACGCGGCTCGGATCCCACGTTGCTGTGGCTGTGGTGTAGGCCAGCAGCTACAACTCCGATTCAACCCCTAGCCTGGGAATATCCATATGCCACAGGTGCGGCCCTGGGAAAAGATGGAAAAAAAAAAACAAACAAACGACACTATATGGCATGCTTCTCTTTGTTGGGGGAAAGAGTACAGGAGATAAGGAGATAAGTACCAAGACCCCAGTGGATGCCTGAAACCACAGATAGTACCAAACCCTTTGTATACTATGTTTTCACCTAAACATATCATTGGTATGTATATATAGGAACTATGATAAAGTTTAATTTATATATTAGGCACAGCAAGAGATTAATAACAATAACTAATAATAAAATAGAATAATTATAAAAATATACTAAGTTACCTGAATGTCATCCCCCCACACACATTTTCTCTCAAAATAATCTTATTGGGAGTTCCCGCTATGGCACAGCAGGAACCAGGTTAAGGATCCAGCATTGTCTCAGAGGTGGTGTGTGTTCAATCCCTGGCCCAGCACAGGGGGTTAAAGAATCACTGCTGATGAAGCTTCAGCATAGGTTGCAGCTATGGCTAGGATTCAATCCCTGGCCTAGAAATTTCTATATGCCACAGATGTGGTTGAAAAAGAAAATAATAATAATCTTATTGTATGAATTTAATGCCTTTTCCATCTTAACTCAGCATTTAATTACACTGAGGCCATAACTTTTGCTGTTTGAGGCATCTTTCATAATAGAAGATTCATTCTTACCTAGATATTAGCAGATTTGACACCCAATTTTTTTCTTTCCTCATTAAGTCAAAAACTTTCATATTTTCACTTAAAAGGAAGTGTCTTATGGCATATCCAAATTGCCAGCATCCCTCCCCTTATGTTTGGGGGCCATTATTGGGTAAAGTAAGGGTGACTAGAACACAAGCATTGGGATCTAGCAACAGTCATCTGATAACCCAGACAGCCACTAGGACCAGATGATGGACAAAAGGATGATTCATATCCCAGGCGGGACCAAGGGGTACAGCACAAGATTTCATCATGCTACTCAGTGTATGAATTGTTTATTTCTGGAATTTTTCATTTAAAATTTCAGACCTCAGTGGACCACAAGGAACTGGAACCCCAGAAAGCAAAACCCTGGATAAGGGAGGAATCATTGTATTTAATTATAATTGCTATAATTACACACGCATACACTGGGAATACTTGTACACAGGTAGAATTTGCCTAGAAATACATTTCATAAAAGAGTGAGTGCTTCCAAAGAAGGGACATGAATGTCTCAGGGATAGGGATGGGGGAGAGAATTTATTCCATGCCCTTTTGCTCCCTTAAAATGCGTATTATGTGCATATCTTTTCAAAAACTAGTTATAAATTAGGAAGTTTGTATTAACATATACACACTACTATATACAATAGACAACCAAGAAGGATCTACTGTATAGTCAGGAGACCCTATTCAATATCTTGTAATAACACAACCATTCCAAATCTGTGGGATGCTGCAAATGCAGTTCTTAGAGGGAAGTTCATAGTGATACAAGCCTTCCTCAGAAAAGAAGAAAAATCTCAAATCAACAACTTAACCTACCACCTAAAAGAATTAGAAAAAGAAGAACAAACAAAACCTAAAGTCAGCAGAAGGAAGGAAATCATAAAACTCAGAGAGGATATCAATAAATAGAGATTCAAAGAGCAATAAAAAAATCAATAAAACCAAGAGCCAGTTCTTTGAAAGGGTAAACAAAATTGACAAACCTCTGGCCAGACTCACCAAGAGGAGAGAAAGAACTCAAATAAACAAAATAAGAAATGAAAAAAGAGAAATCTCCACATATACTGCAGAAATACAAAAAGACCATAAGAAAATACAAAGAAAAAAATTTTTTGAATTTCATAAATGGTTATAAACATATTGGAAAAAAAGAATATACAAAGAAAAATTATATGCCAACAAATTTGACAACCTAGAAGAAATGGACAACTTTCTAGAGACATACAGCCCGCCAAAAATGAATCAAGAAGAAATAGATCAATTTAACAGATCAATTACTAGAAATGAAATTGAATATGTAATAAAAACACTCCCAAAAAACAAAAGTCCAGGACCAGATGACTTCACTGGTGAATTCTACCAAACACATAAAGAAGACCTTATACCCATCCTTCTTAAACTTTGCCAAAAATTTGAAGAAGAAGGAACATTCCCAAAGACATTCTGTGAAGCCACCATCACCCTAATATGAAAACCAAAGATACTGCCAAAAAAGAAAATTATAGGTCAATATCTTTGATGAATATAGATGCAAAAATTCTCAACAAAATTTTAGCCAACCAAATCCAACAACATATAAAAAAGATCATACGCCACGACCAAGTGGGATTCATCCCAGTTCACAAGGATGGTTCAATATACACAAATCAATCAATCAGTGTCATACACCACATTAACAAAAGAAAGGTCGAAAACCACATGTTCATCTCAATAGATGCGGAAAAAGAATTTGACGAAGTCCAATATCCATTCATGATAAAAACTCTTACCAAAGTGCGTCTAGAGGGAACATACCTTAACATAGTAAAAGCCATTTATAACAAACCCATAGCCAATATAATTCTCAATGGAGAAAAGCTGAAAGCCTTCCCACTCAAATCTGGAACAAGACAAGGATGCCCACTCTTACCACTTTTATTCAACATAGTATTGGAAGTCCTGGCCACAGCAATCAGACAAACAAAAGAAATAAAATGTATCCACATTGGAAGAGAGAAGTAAAATTGTCGCTGTATACAGATAACATTATACTATATGCAGAAAACCCTAAGGACTCCACACAAAAACTACTCAAACTGATCAATGAATTCAGCAAAGTAGCAGGATACAAGATAAACAGAAATTGGTTGCATTTATGTGGACTAACAATGAAATGTTAGAAACAATATAAAAATACAATACCTTTTAAAATCATACCCCCAAAAATTAAATACCTAGGAATAAACCTGACTAAGCATGTGAAAGACTTATATGCTGAGAACTATAAAACATTAATCAAGGGAATTAAAGAGGATTCAAAGAAATAGAAAGCTATTTCATGCTCCTGAGTTGGAAGAATTAATATTGTAAAAATGGCCATACTACCAAAGCAATCTGCAGATTCAATGCAATTGCTATCAAATTACCCATGACATTTTTCACAGAACTAAAACAAACAATCCAAAAATTCATATGGAACCAAAGCAATTGGCAAAGCAATACTTAGGAACAAAAACCAAGTAGGAGACATAACTCTCCCAGACTTCAGACAATATTACAGTAAGCTACAGAAATCAAGACGCTATGGGATAGGATTAAGATGGCAGAATAGAAGGACTGGAGCTCAACTTCTCTCCTAAAAACAGCAAAATTCACAACTAAAGGCTGAGCAATCTTCAACCAAATGGACTGGAAACCTTAAAAAAGATATCCTACTCTGGAAGACAAAGAGAAGGCCACATCAAGAGGTAGGATGTGAGATTATGTGATATAGACAACCCCATACCTCCTGAGTGGGAAGCCCCACAGACTGGAAACTAACTGGTTCACAGAGACTCACTTACAGGAGTGAGAGTTCTGAGCCCCACATCAAACTCCCCCATGTGGGGATCTGGCACTGGGAGTAAGAGCCCCCCAAGCATCTGGCATTGAAGGCCAGTGTGGCTTGTGTGCAGGAGCTCCATGGGACTGGGGGAAACGGAGACCCCATTCTTAAAAGGTGCACATGGACTTTCATGTGCACTGGGTCCCAGGGCAAAGCAAAGTCTCCATACGAATCTGGGTCAAACCTGACTGCAGTTCTTGGAGGACATCCTGGGAAAACAGGGATGAATGTGGCTTGTTGTGAGGGAAGGTCATTGGAAGAAAAGCTCAGGAATATTCAGCAGTAGTGCCTTTCTCTGGAGGTGGCCATTTTGGGAAAATCTGGCCCCAGCTGTCAGTGCTGAGAAGCCCCAGGGCAAACAACAATCCATGTGGGATCACAGCCCCGCCCCTTAGTAAACAGGCTGCCTAAAGACCCCTCAGGCACACAGCAGCCCCTAATCCCATCCAGAGACTAAGCCCCACCCACCAGAGGGATTAGAACCGGCTCCACCTACCAGTGGGCAGGCATCAGCCCCTCCCATCAGGAAGCCTACAGCAAGCCCCCATACCAACTTCAGCCACAAGGGGGGCAGCCACCAAAAGTAAGAGAGGCTACAACTCTATTATCTGTAAAAAGATCACCACACCAAAAACCTATAAAAATGAAAAGACAGAGAACTATAACTCAGATGAGGGAGAAAGAAAAAAACACAGAAATTCAGCTAAGTGATGAGATTCGCAGCGTCCAGGAAAAAGACTTTAGACTGTTGATGCTGAAGATGATGCAAGACATTGGAAATAAACTGGAGGCAAAGATGGATAACTTACAGGAAACACTGACCAAAGAGATACAAGATATAAAACTTAAACAAGAAGAGATGCAAAATACAATAAATGAAATAAAAAATTCACTAGAAGCAGCTAACAGCAGAATACAGGAGGCAGAAGAATGAATAAGCAAGGTGGAGGACAGATTAGTGGAAATTACGGATGCAGAACAGAAAAGAGAAAAAAGATAGAAAACAAATTAAAAGAGTCTCAGAGAACTCTGGGACAAAGTTAAATGCTCCAACATCCATATTATAGGGGTGCCAGAAGGAGAAGAGAGAGAGAAGGGGACAGAAAAAATATTCCAAGAAATAACAGCCAAAAACTTCCCTCACATGGGAAAGGAACCACCCACTCAAATCCAGGAAGCACAATGAGTACCATATAAAATAAACCCAAGAAGGAATACACTGAGACACAAATTAATCAAACTGACCAAAATTAAAGACAAAGAAAAAATCTTGAAAGCAGCTAGGGAAAAAAAAACAAATAACATACAAGGGAACAGCAATAACGTTATCAGCAGATTTTTCAGTAGAAACTCTGCAGGCCAGAAGGAATTGGCATGATATACTTAACGTGATGAAAGGAAAAAACCTCCAACCAAGATGACTTTACCCAGCAAGGCTCTCATTCAGATTTGAAGGAGAAATCAAAACCTTCTCAGATAAGCAAAAGCTGAGAGAATTCACCAACACTAAACCAGCCTTACAACAAATACTAAAGGAACTTCTCTAGGCAGAAAAGAAAAGACAGCAACAGGAAACAAAAATTCCACAAATGACAAGGCTCACAAGTAAAGGTATATATACAGTAAATATACGAAATCATCCATGCACAATTATGCCACCAAAATCAGAAATAATGAGAAGAGGTGGGTACAAATGCAGGACACTGGAGATGTACTTGCAATTAAGAGAACAACAACTTAAAACAATCTCATATACACATACACTCTTATATCAAAACTTCAGAATAACTGCAAACCAAAATCTACAATTGATACACAAAGAAAAATCAACTCAAACACAACACTAAAGACAGTTATCAAACTAGAAGAGGAGGAGTTCCCATGATGGCTCAGTGGTTAATGAATCAGACTAGGAATGATGAGGTTGCGGGTTTGATCCATGGCCTCACTTAGCGGGTTAAGGATCTGGCATTGCCGTGAGCTGTGGTGTAGGTTGCAGACATGGCTCAGATCCTGCATTGCTGTGGCTGTAGTGTAGGCCAGCAGCTACAGCTCCAGTTAGCCCCTACCCTGGGAACCTCCATATGCCATGGGAGAAGCCCTAGAAAAGCCAAAAAAAAAAAAAAAAAAAAAAAAAAAAAACAGAAGAGCAGAGAACAAGAAAAGAAGGGGGAAAAAAAGAGCAACAAAAACAAATCCAAAGCAATTAATAAAATGGCAATAAGAACTTACATATCAATAATTACCTTAAATGTTAATGGACTAAATGCCCCAACCAAAAGACATACACTGGCTGAATGGATGCAAAAACAAGACCCATGTATATGCTGTCTTCAAGAGACCCACTTCACTTCTAGGGACACATACAAATTGAAAGTGGGAGGATGGAAGAAAATATTTCATACAAACCGGGGTCAAAAGAAAGCTGGAGTAGCAATACTCATATCAGACAAAATAGACTTTAAAATGAAGAATATTTTAAAGGACAAAGAAGGTCACTACATAATGATCAAAGGATCAATCCAAGAAGAAGATATAACAATGTTAAGTATATACGCACCCAACATAGGTTCACCACAATATATAAGGCAACTGCTAACAACCTTAAAAGGACAAATCAACAATAACATAATAATAGCGGGGGACTTTAACACCCCACTTACAGCAATGGACAGATCAACCAGACAGAAAATCAATAAGGAAATACAGGCCCTGAATGACACATTAAACCAGATGGACTTAATAGATATTTATAGGACATTCCATCCAAAAGCAGCAGAATACACATTCTTCTCAAGTGCACATGGAACATTCTCTAAGATTTATCATATCCTGGGCTACAAATCCAACCTCAGTAACTTTAAGAAAATTGAAATCGGGAGTTCCCGTCGTGGCACAGTGGTTAACGAATCCGACTAGGAACCATGAGGTTGCGGGTTCGGTCCCTGCCCTTGCTCAGTGGGTTAACGATCCGGCGTTGCCATGAGCTGTGGTGTAGGTTGCAGACGCGGCTCGGATCCTGTGTTGCTGTGGCTCTGGCGTAGGCCAGTGGCTACGGCTCTGATTTGATCCCTAGCCTGGGAACCTCCATATGCCGTGGGAGTGGCCCAAGAAATAGCAAAAAGACAAAAAAAAAAAAAAAAGAAAAAGAAAAGAAAATTGAAATCATATTAAGCATCTTTTCTGACCACAACGCTATACAACTGGAAATCAACAACAAGAAAAAAACTGCAAAAAACACAAACATGTGGAGACTAAACAACATGCTACTAAACAACCCATGGATCACTGAAGAAATCAAAGAGGAAATTAAAAAATATCTAGAAACAAATGACAACGAAGATGTGACACTCTAAAACCTATGGGATGCAGCAAAAGCCATTCTAAGAGGAAAGTTTATCGCAATACAAGCCCACCTCAGCAAACAAGAAAAAGCTCAAATAAAAAAGATAACTTTATATCTAAAGCAGCTAGAGAGAGAAGAACAGACAAGACCTAAAGTTAGTAGAAGGAAAGAAATCATAAAGATCAGAGCAGAAATCAACGAAACAGAAACAAAGAAAACCATAGAAAAGATCAATGAGACAAAAAGCTGGTTCTTTGAAAAGATCAACAAAATTGATAAATCCTTAGCTAGACTTATCAAGAAAAAAAGAGAGAGGATTCAAATCAATAAAATTAGAGATGAAAAAAGAGAAGTAACAAGGGACATCACAGAAATACAAAGGATCATAAGAGACTACTATATGCAACTATACGCCAATAAAACAGAAAACCTAGAAGAAATGGACAAATTCTTAGAAAAATACAATCTTCCAAGACTAAACCAAGATGAAATAGAAAAGATTAATGGACCCATCACAAGAACTGAAATTGAAACTGTGATTTAAAAACTTCCAACAAACAAAAGTCCAGGACGAGATGGCTTCACAGGCGAATTCTATCAAACATTTAGAGAAGAGCTAACACCTATCCTTCTGAAACTATTCCAAAAGATTGCAGAGGAAGGGATACTCCCAAACTTATTTTATGAGGCCACCATCACCCTGATACCAAAACCAGACAAAGACTCCACAAAAAAAGAAAACTACAGGCCAATTTCACTGATGAACATCAATGCAAAAATCCTCAACAAAATACTAGCAAACTGCATCCAACAATACATTCAAAGGATTATACATCATAATCAAGTGGGATTTATCCCAGGGATGCAAGGGTTCTTCAATATCCACAAATCCATCAGTGTGATACAGCACATTAACAAACTGAAAAATAAAAACCATATGATCCTCTCAATAGACGTGGAAAAAGCCTTTGACAAAATCCAACACCCATTTCTGATGAACTCTTAAGAGGAGTTCCCGTCATGGCACAGTGTTTAACAAATCCGACTAGGAACCATGAGGTTGCAGGTTCAGTCCCTGCCCTTGCTCAGTGGGTTAATGATCTGGCGTTGCCGTGAGCTGTGGTGTAGGTTGCAGACATGGCTCAGATCTGGCGTTGCTGTGGCTCTAGCGTAGGCCAGGGGCTACAGCTCCAATTCGACCCCTAGCCTGGGAAGCTCCATATGCCATGGGAGCGGCCCAAAGAAATAGTAAAAAGAAAAAAAAAAAAAAACTCTTCAGAAAGTGGGCATAACGGGAACCTACCTCAACATAATAAAGGCCATATATGACAAACCTACAGCTAACATCATTCTCAACGGTGAAAGGCTGAAAGAATTCCCACTGAGGAGTTCCTGTCATGGTGCAGTGGTTAACAAGTCCGACTAAGAACCATGAGGTTGCGGGTTCAATCCCTGCCCTTGCTCAGTGGGTTAATGATCCGGTGCTGCCATGAGTTGTGGTGTAGGTTGCAGACGCGGCTTGGATCCTGCGTTGCTGTGGCTCTGGCGTAGGCTGGCAGCTACAGCTCCGATTCGATTCCTAGCCTGGGAACCTCCATGTGCCGCAGGAGTGGCCCGAGAAATGGCAAAAAAAGACAAAAAAAAAAAAAAAAAGAAAAGAAAAAAGAATTCCCGCTGAGATCAGGAACAAGACAAGGATGTCTGCTCTCGCCACTACTCTTCAACATAGCTTTGGAAGTCCTAGCCACAGCAATCAGAGAAGTAAAAGAAATAAAAGGAATCCAAACTGGAAAGGAAGAAGTAAAACTATCACTATTTGCAGATGACATGATACTATACCTAGAGAATCCTAAAGACTCTACCAGAAAACTGTTAGAGCTCATCCATGAATTTGGCAAAGTCGCAGGATACAAAATTAATACACAGAAATTGATAGCATTTCTATACACTAACAATGAAAGATCAGAAAGATAAATTAGGGAAGCAATCCCATTTACCATAACATCCAAAAGAATAAAATACCTAGGAGTAAACCTACCTAAAGAGACAAAAGACCTGTACTCTGAAAACTATAAGACACTGATGAAAGAAATCAAAGATGACACAAATAGATGGAAAGACATACCATGATCTTGGATTGGAAGAGTTAATATTATCAAAATGACTATACTACCTAAGGCAATATACAGATTCAATGCAATCCCTATCAAATTACCAAGGACATTTTTCACAGAACTCTACCAAAATATTTTAAAGTTTGTTTGGGAACACAAAAGACCCAGAAGAGCCAAAGATATCCTGAGAAAGAAAAATGGAGCTGGAGGAATCAAGCTCCCAGACTTCAGACTATACTACAAAGCAACAATCCTGAAAACCATATGGTACTGGCACAAAGGCAGAAATATAGATCAGTGGAACAGGATAGAAAGTCCAGAATTCAACCCATGTACCTACAGCCAACTAATCTATGACAAAGGAGGCAAGAATATACAATGGAGAAAAGACAGCCTGTTCAATAAGTGGTGCTGGGAAAACTGGACAGCTGCATGGAAAAGAATGAAATAAGAAAACTCCCTAACACCATACACAAAAATAAACTCAAAATGGATTAAGGACTTAAACATAAGACAAGACACCATCAAACTCCTAGAAGAGAACATAGGCAAAGCATTCACTGACATCAACTGTACAAATGTTTTCTTAGGTCAGTCTCCCAAGGCAACAGAAGTAAAAACAAAAATAAATGAATGGGACCTAATCAAACTTACAAGTTTTGCATAGCAAAGGAAACCATTTTAAAAAAAGAAGAAGGTGATGATGACCTACAGAATGGGAGAAAATAGTTTCCAATGATGCAACTGACAAGGGCTTAATCTCTAAAATATATAAACAACTTATACAACTCAACAGCAAAAAAACCAACAACCCAATTGAAAAATGAGCAGAAGACCTGAATAGACATTTCTCCAAAGAAAACATACAGATGGCCAACAGGCACATGAAAAAACGCTCAACATCACTAATTATTAGAAAAATTCTAATCAAAACTATAATGAGTTACCACCTCACACCAGTCAGAATGGCCATTATTAACAAGTCAACAAATAACAAATGCTCTAGAAGTTGTGGGGAAAAGGGTACCTTCTTCACCTTTGGTGGGAATGTAAATTGGTACAACAACTATGGAAAATACTCATAAAACTAAATATAGAACTACTATATGAGCCAGCAATCCCACTCCTGAGCATATATCCATACAAAACTTTCCTTGAAAAGGACACGTGCACCAGTATGTTCATTGCAGCACTATTTACAATACCCAAGACCTGGAAACAACATAAATGTCCATCGACAGATGAATGAATTAAAAACATGTGGTAAATATACACAATGGAATACTACTCAGCCATAATAAAGAACAAAATAATGCCATTTGCAGTGACATGGATGGAACTAGAGACTCTCATACTAAGTGAAGTAATTCAGAACGAGAAAGTCAAAGACATATGATGTCACTTATATCTGGTATCTAATATACTGCACAAATGAACTCATCTACAGAAAAGAAACAAACTCATGGACTTGGAAAACAGACTTGTGGTTGCCAATGGGGAGAGGGGGAGTAGGATGGACCAGGAATTTGGGGTTAGTAGATGCAAACTATTGCATTTGGAGTGGATATGCATTGAGATCCTGCTGTATAGAACAGGGGACCATATCTAGTCACTTGTGATGGAACATGATGGAGGATAATGTGAGAAAAAGAATACATATATATGACTGGGTCATTTTTCTGTACAGCAGAAATTTACAGAACATTGTAAATCAACTATAAGAGAAAAAATAGAAATCTTTTTAAAAAATCTTATAATAACCTATAAGGGAGAAGAATCAGAAAAACAATATATCACTGTGCTATATATACACCTGAAACTAACAAAACATCTGTAAATCAACTACACTTCAATAAAAAAAATAATTAGTTAAAATAAATGAGCATCTGAAAGAAGGCCCTATGACACTGCCAGTAGTATCATATCTACAATAATGAAAAACATACTATTGCTATCATTTTTACTAAGGCTTTTGCTGAGATCTTCTACTGAACTTACAGACAAAGGAAATTATCCGTAGTAAAATTAAGCTGGAAAAACAATTCTCTCTCTTTTCCTTCCTCTGCTCTACTTAAAAATAAAAATCTGAAAAGTTTTCAAAACTTGTTTAATCCATTGCTTGTTTAGTCACTGGCACAGCTGTGTGACACAGTGGAGAAAATGGGAAATGTTTTCCAATTCTTCCTTTGGAAACTTGCCAATATCACCTCCAACGTGTCCTTCAGACATTATCCACTTATGTTTTTCCAATGCACCTACCAGCCGTGTTCCTAAGCACTTTAATAAGAGCTTTATTTTGAACCAAAAGCACAAAGGGAAACATAAATCCCAGTACTGACTTAGTTCAGCAGAAAGACATTTTCCTCAAGTGGTAGCAGAAATGGTGACCCCAATCCTCCCTTCCCTTCCCATTTCTCTGGGGAATTCTATGATTGCTCATTAGAAAACAAAGGAAGAGAGAGTCTTTCCCCTTCCCCACCCCTCAATATCCTCTGTTGCTCCACTTTTACCTGGTCTACATTTACGAAACCCACATACAGTGGATCAAAGACGGCCACAAATTCTTGGACACGCCTCTCCTTGAGAAGTGGCGTCTGTTCCCATTCTCCTAGATCCCAGGCTCCCTTGTGACTGCTTTGACTGATGGAGTACGGCAGAATTTGTGCTATGTCATTTCCAAGTCCAGCCTTTAAGAGAACTGGTACCTTTCTCCTTGTTCTTTTAGAGTTCCTGCTCTCCCAGGAAGAGCAGGTAGAAATGCTCTAAAACGGCATAGAGAGGGAAAGGGGCCCAAAGCCATTCCTGTCAGGACATCAAGCATGGGAGTGAAATCATATGAACCCTCAGTCCATACCAGCCACCAAATGAAGAGCACCAAGTAACTCCTGTCCATGCCTCGTGGAGCAGAAGAGCCACCCAGCCAAGCACTGCCCAAATTCCTGACCCACAAAATTATGAGATATTATGAAATGTTATTGCTTTATGATGCTAAGTTTTGAGGTTGCATGTTATGCAGCAATGCAAAAATCAGACACCACACTTTCAACTATTAAACACCGATATCGTCAAACATTTCACACTCAAAATTCAGTCTATTCCTAAATTGCCTTAGAATAACGATGGAACTACCTCATGCCAGGCAGCCACAGCTACCGGAAGAAGAGGCCAGATCCAGGTTGAGACAACAGAAGTATCTCCTCCCCTGGCACCTCTTCCCCAGAACACTAGAGATGAGAATCTACATGGCCAAGTTGAAGGGCCGTCCCCTGCCACTGAGGGCTCCAGCAATCACAGGCCACAGAGCTTGGAGTTTTCCAGCTCACACAGGATCCCCATCCCTGAGGGGATCCTCTGACCAACCCATCACCGCCACTGCCAATGCTCCACCAAACCCACACCCCCTACTTCATGGGGGTCACGCATGGTTACTCTTGGAGGTGGGATGAGAACCAGACTTTGCTACTTCAGCCCTTGCCCTTTCAGACTGAGCTGGGAGATGGAAAGCTAAGTCTTGGAGGGACAGGTTCCTGGATCAACTTCCCCAGCCCACAATGACTGGCAGTTGCCACCCACTCCAGCCCATGTGCCTGTTCTCACCCACCCACAGGGTTGCCAAGGCCTGAGGGAGGTGGCACTGTCAGAAACCATAATTAGGGATTTCATCATATACTGTAACTCGGAGAACAAATTCTTCCTCACAACATGCAAACCTATTGTTCAACTTTCAAACATCCAACTGACTTTCAAACACATTGTTGGGAATCCATTAGGCAGAAAAGTAAAGACGCTCTTCTGAATTGTAGACATGATCTTGAAATGCAGAAAAGGGCATTTCTAAGGTTGAAACTAGTATGAAAGAGTTTAAAATAATGTGAGGAAGGAAGACAATGAGGCTGGCACACACGACTTCATGAGGTCTAGGTGGGGGAGCATGCGCAGAGAAGCTGCGAGAGAGGGGGGAAGGGGAGGCGTAAAGAGGTCTTCTCCCCCTCCTGGTTCCTGGCTTCGAAGGAATGAAGTCCTATTCAAGTCACTGAAGACCAGGCCCATGGCTTTTAGACGTTCCCAGGCCAGGAATGGAACCCGAACCACAACAGCGACCCCAGCTGCTGCTCGCTGCGCCATCAGAGAGTTCCCTGAAGACCTTTCACCGCAGTCTGTATAGATAAATTTAGATGGTGAGGTGACCATCTGAATAATCTATTGTGATACGTCAGAAAGTCTGGATGTGACTCGGGAGAAAGGTGTCCATTTAGGGGAAAAAGTCAAAAGGGAAGGAGCTCCTGCCATGGCGCAGTGGGTTAAGAATCCAACTGCGGTAGCTTGGGTCAGTACAGAGGTAAGGGTTCCACCCCTGGACTGGGAACTTCCATGTGCTCTGGGTGCAGCCTAAAGTAAATAAATAAAAATAAAATCTAAAAGGAAGACATTTTAGGAATTTTCTAAATTATTTTGAATTTTCTCAATCTCTTACTTCAGACAAAATATTCAAGGAAAAACTGTTTCCAGAGCATTCTCGGGTCAGGTCTATAGATTCAGAGGAGAAAAGAGGGAGGGGTAGAGCCACGCAGATTACCTGTCTGGTTGCTTAGACTGGTCCAATTTCACTAAGAATCACACAAACCTCTTCATTCCTTCTGCTGTGTTCACCTGACCTTTTTCAATTTCTTTTTCCTTTTTCCATCACCCTAAGGCAGTAATCTAGCCACTTTGGCTTTCTTTGCATGCAAAATGTAACAGTCCTTTCTTTTCTTCTTTCAGATAAAGGCAATCTTGGGGAGGGGAAAAGAAAAGAGCCTGGCTTCTTCAAATTAGCTCTGAAATAAAAGTCACTGCCAGATGTTATATAAAAGGTGACGTAATGCTGAAGTGCTTCATTACATATGCAGCTCTGTTCTTCAGCCCAGGAGGAGTTTATTACATTTTGTGGATCCCATTTTCTATATCTACATCATTTTTACATAATTTTTCCTGCCTGACAGACATCTTCACGTTTTCACGGCAACCCATCAAGATAGTGTTACAACAGCCCAGGGAACCAGGTTAGCCATTTACAAATAACGGCGCTAATAAGCCAGATTTGTCCCTGAGATACAAATCAGAGGTAAATGGTCTATTCATGTGTGCGAGAAGCACATCTATTTTAGAATAATAGGGAAGAAAGCTGAGCATCGTTCCAGCTGACACCGTGTTCTTTCGAAACAGGGATGGGATCTAGTCTACAAGTAGGAAAATGGGGACATGCCAATCTAAACGTATTCTTGCCATTCTCTTCGTTTTCCTAATAAATTCCTGGCTCCTAGTAAAACAGATAGCCATGGCAAATGCAATAAGATCAAACTTCCTGCCTTTCGGGATTGGCACAAAATTTAGAAGAAAAACATAGCATTTGTACCAAGGCAAAATCTAGCTACCGATATGCCTTAAGTGCAAACACTGCGAGACACTTCCTCCCACTCCCCAGGTGCTGAGCATCTTTCCCTCTCCTGCCAGGCACTCGGGGCCCCACTGCCCTCTGATGGTGAAAAGCAGTAGTGCAGGCTGGACGCTGCTTCGGTCCAGGAAGATTAAGGACTGGCTGGAGTGAAGGGCTGAGAGGGCATCGGCCTTATGACCAACGCAAGGGGCCAAGTACACTCAGCTCTCAGCTACCAGTGGGAAATAAACCTATCTGACTCAGAATTCCAGTGGGATAAGAAAGTGCCTGTAACTCCCACTCCAAGGAAGCAGATACATATGCCATTCAGCTGGAGAACCTTCTTCAATTTTAAGGAAAGACTCCTGTTAAAATGAAATTTATGATTTTAGACTATAATTACAAGCTCAGGGTAATTGTTCTTGTTCCCTTATAAGAGCAAGATTTAAATACGAGACAAAAGGAGAAGTGAAGGCTTTACTGAAGAACTCTGACCCTGCCCTGTGCCCTCCTCCCCCACTGCCCAAGAAACAGATGTAGACCTATGGATACCTAGGTCCCCAAATAACTGCATTCCATTTTCTACTTTTGTCCAAGGTCAGCCCACTTCAACGTTGTACAAGTAATTTGCTTCAGAGATTCAAATTTTCTTTTCCCTTTTTAAGTAGATTTTCTTTGTATGAAATGTATCGTGTACATAGCATAGAGTCAAAGCATTCTGCAAGTCCCATTTCATAAAACAGCATCCCAGCAGTGTCCAGCTCCTGCTTCCTGCTCCCGAGAGGCAGCTACTTTCAGCTCTTTGAACTGAATCATTTACTCTTTACCTTCCATGTTCCCAAATAATGTGTATGTTGCTACTTCTTGATATTTCAGTTTCAGGCATTTTTTATCGACTTTGCACTATGTAGGATGATTTCATACACACACGCACACGCGCACACACACCACCACCACCACCACCACCACTCATATACTTCCCACCATTTTATAATTTGGGTAAGATTAAAAATCAGTATTTAGGAGTTCCCACTGTGGCATGGTGGGTTAAGAATCCAACTGCAGCAGCTCGGGTCACTGCGTAAGTGCGGGTTTGATCCCTGGCTTGGGTTGCAGTGGGTTAAGCATCTGGCCTTGGTGCAGCTGTGGTGTTGGTCACAGCTGTGGCTCAGATTCAATTGCCGGCCCCAAAACTTCCATATGTCGTGGGTGTGGCCATAAAAAAAAATCAGTATTTATAGTACTGTGACTATAAATTCCTAACAGCTAAGTCATACAGTATGCCATTTTTACCTTCCCTTTCCTGAACAAGTTTTTAGTTCCCTGGAGTTAAAAAAGAAAAAAAAAAAAAAAAGACTTTTTTTCACATGCTGCGTTTTCTATACCCTTATTGTATTTGTTTCACACATAACCAAGTGCCACAATCTCCATGACTTTAAACAAAAGAAATGCACTGTCTCCTAGCTCTGGAGGCTGTAAGTCTGAAATAAAGGTAGTAGCAAAGCCATGCCCTCCCTGAAGGCTCTAGGAGAAGCTCTTTCTCTGCCCCTTCTCAATTTCCAGTGTTTGCCAGCAACCTTGGCATTCCTTGGCTTGTAGGAACATCTCTACCTTAATGGTCACATGATCTTTTTTCCTATAAACGTCTGTGTCTTCACATGGCATCTTCCTCGTTTGGTGTGTCCCTCTCTGTCTCACTTCTCCTGTTATCAGGACATCGGTCACATGGATTCAGGGCCCATAAGGTTCCTGTATGACCCCGCGGCACCTTAACTTGCCTCACCTTAATCTCATCTTTATTATATCTGCAAAGACCTGATTTCTGAATAAGGTCACATTCTCAGGTACCAAGTGTTGGGATCCCAACATATCTTTTGGGGGTCCTCTTCCACCCACACAGTTATCTTCATGAATTTATCCCCAACCTCTGGGGATTTATTGTCTAAATCTCTACTGAGTATATGCAAACATTTTCTGTTTCCTATCAGATTCCATCTTCTGTGTTGGTTCACATTCAAATGGGCTTCCCGCTTATGAAGGGCTACAGCTACATCCCATGTCCTTTCAGGTTCAAGTGCAAAAACAGTACATGGTCCTCTCTCAGTGGGTTCTATGGAGTCCCATGCCAATCTCAAGCCAACAGTTACCAGCAGGAGAATGCTATGTGCACAATGACTTAAGCCTGGGCTCATGGGTTCCACCCCCAGAGCTGGGAATGGGGACCAGCTTCATTTACTATGACCTGAGCCTGGGGAAGAGGTGATTCCACAAAGGCTGAATAGATGCTGGGCACCAAAAATAAACCAATATCCCCTCTAGCCTGTTAACAAGCACGTTAAGGGGTGTCATTTTCCCCAAGCCGGAATACAGACTTTGACCCTCTAGACAATTTTATGATAATCTACTCACTCCAAGAGAGTTCATAAAACAGAAAACGAAATTGAACAAAAGCCCATTCAGCTCTACATTGTATCCTTTTTCTGCTTTTATAGGAACTAGTTTGGTAATATCAAGGGGAAAATGCATGACATTTTAATACATTTTGACATCCTAAAATGTTTGGGGAGAAGGTATTATCAGAAATACAAAATGTCCTACAAATGGAAAGAAATATCCTCTGGTCAAATCCTCATGATTTCAAATAGAATGATGCAGAAAATAAAAATTCCAACCAGGCAGGCAATAACCATCCTGTTGATACAAATGTTCTCCTGCTGAGATGCCACAAGAAGTTTTCTTCAAATGAGTTTTCACACCACACTCTAGCTGTCCAAAAGTACCCGCTCACGTCTATGAAGAGTCCAGAGGACACTGGCCTCATTCCCCCCACCTTACAGCATCTGCCTCTGGGAAGAAGCTCAGAAATGCTTAACTTTGGCTTTCCTTTTATTGGTTTCACTATTAGTTTTTTTTCTACTTCGGACCTAATATTTTTGTGCTTTGGAACTACAGATCACAAACTTTAACTGTCACTTTATTCACTGAAACAGACTGTTTGAGCCTAAGAATTAACAGTCTTCTCCAGCCTGAGTCCCTCAGTCAAGGCAAAACACAGGCTTAAAGGCAAAAGACGACATAAGCAAAAAAAAAAAAAAAAAAAAGAGGAAACAGGAGAAGATGGTGTCATGGTTAATTTTACAGATCAGTTCAACTGGGTCCCAGGATGCTCAGATGTCTGGTTAGGCTTTATTTCTGGGTGTGCCTGTGAGGGTGTTTCAGGAGGAGATTAGTATTTGAATTGGACTGAGTAAAGCAGACAGCCCTCCCCACGGTGGGTGGGCACCATCCAATCCACTGAGAGCATAGATGCAAAGAGGCAGAGGAAGTTTGAATCCTCTCTCTGCCTGAATGTTTGAAGTAGGACGTCTGTATACAGAGGGAGATTGATTTTTTTTTAATGATCACAATGACATTTTCATTTACCTTGGATTAGGCATCACTATAAATATTAACAAATACGACTTTAAAAGGACACCTTGGGGGGGGTTCCCTGGTGGCTTAGCAGTTAAGAGATTTGGTATTGTCACTGCTGTAATGCGGGTTCGATCCCTGGCCTGGGAAATTCCACATGCCGTGGGCACAACCAAAATAAAAATTAAAATTTAAAAACAAAAATAAAGTAAAAGGAGGAGTTCCCATCATGCCTCAGCAGTTAACAAACCCAAGTAGTATCCATGAGGACGTGGGTTTGATTCCTGGCCTTGCTCGGTGGGTTAAGGATCCGGCATTGCCGTGAGCTGTGGTGTAGGTCGCAGACACAGCTCAGATCCAGAGTTGCCATAGGCTGTGGTGTAGGCCAGCAGCTACAGCTCTGATTAGATCCCTAGGCTGGGAACCTCCATATGCCTCGGGTGTGGCCCTAAAAATACAAAAAAATAAAATAAAAGATAAAATAAAAGGACACCTTTGGGTAGGTCAGATGAAAGTACAAATATTATGTATGGAGCTGCAGCTGAAGGACGTTTTCTGCAGCCATCACGTGACAGCAAAATGGTAGTAAGCTGTGCATGCGGCTGCATGAAAGATAGCAGGTAGATCTATTAGGTATCTTCCTATGTCCTCCTGATTCTTCCTCTGGAGAACCCTGACTAATACAGATGGAGTTAGGGGAAAAAAAGAAACCTACGAGAAGAGGAAGAAAAGGTCAGGAAAACCACAGAATAAAGGAAAGGGAGAGACTAATATAAGATGGGAAGATGGGAGAAGCCCTAACCTGGGTATAAGGAGCTGCTCTATAGATCAGGTGCTTCCTAGCTCACTGCCTAGCCCTGTGCACCTCTCTGGGCCCCAATCTCCCCCAAAGATGAGTGACCCGACACATCTCCTGAGTCCTTCCAGCCCCAGCACTCTGTGACTGTGACTCTGCCCCCTACGTGAACACTCAGGTGATGCGTGCCTACCTGGCAGAGTCCTCACCTGGGCAGTGATGACAATCAAGCAGCTTGTTGCAGGTGTTAGGTTGGCAGAGGGAGGAACACACATGATCAAGTTGGCAAAGCAAGAGAATTTTGTTTAGGCATCCAATATGGATGGGCTGAGCTCAAGATGGCACCAGCAGCGATTTCAAGGGAATGTCAGGCTTATAAAGGATCCATGGCGGGAATCTGTGGTGGGAGTTTATGGCGGGAACTTGCATCAGGAACAGTAAAGAAAGAGGGGGAAGGTTATGTGATTCAGGGAAGGGGAAGGGGGTTGAGTCCCCTGACAGAGGGCAGTTAATCTGAAGGGAACCTATCAGCAGGGGCTAGTTTTCAATGCCAATAAAGCCGATTTCCACATTCTGAGATCAGAGGGAGGAACCCAGGGGGATGGGCAGCTAAGTGCTAGAGGTAAAGCTGCCAAACCATCAGGCCCAAGGGAGGCACTCACAGAAGAGCATTTTCTAAAACCCCGATATTTAAAATGACAATCTTGACATCTCATTCCCAGAACCCATCACTTCACCTCCTATGGGGTTTTAATGGTTGAAAAAATAAGCTCTCTCTTCCAGGTGATATTAGCAAAGGGACCTGTTTCCCAGATCAGTGCCCTCAACCAAACACCAAAGCAAAGACACATACCCTTTCAAGTCTTATTCACCCTTCTCTTTGCTGCTGCCCTACATGTAAGCAGATGAGATTTCATAGTGTGATTAGTACTGAGAGATTTGGGCCAGCAGTGACCTTCAACCCAAGGACATTCAAATCACCTAGAATGGTTGTTTTTATTTTATTTTTTATTTTGTTTCTTTTTAGGGCCACTCCTGCGGCATATGGAGGTTCCCAGGCTAGGGGTCTAATCGGAGCTGTAGCTGCTGGCCTACACCAGAGCCACAGCAACTCAGGTTTCAAGCCAGGTCTTCGACCTACATGACAGCTCATGGCAATGCCAGATCCTTAATCCACTGAGCAAGGCTAGGGATCGAACTGGCATCCTCTTGGTTACTAGACCAGTTCGTTACTGCTAAGCCACAATGGGAACTCCTAAAAAGGTAGTTTTTAAATATGGATATTTGAGCCCCTTTCCTAAAAATTTTCATTTAGTTGGCCTCATGGGGGAATCCAGGCACCAGTCTTTTTTTAAACACTCCCCAGGTGATTCTAATATGAGGCCAGGATGCAAACCACTGGGCTGAGAGTCTTCAGTGTTTCCAGAGGGTTCAGAATAGCAGGGAGCACCTCAGACACACATTTCCAATTTTTTTAGCCAAGAGCTCTTAAAAGGAGGGAAGTTTCACCCACAAGAGCTACGGATGCTGTGTATTTTGATCCGGCTTTTCTCTTTCCCTCAAAAAGCCTGCAACCAGTACAGAAACTCCCCAAGCAAGGCAGGGTCTTACCTAGAGTAAGAAAACCACTGAATTTTTGCCAAACTAGTGCCCTTTTAAACTTGAGGATGACATTGACATTTCAGAACTTGCACTAACTATCAATAGGCCTTCATCACAGGAATACATTCCAATGCCAAGAAACTCTGGTTCTATAATATATTCCTCATCAGGAGTTCCCTTGTGGCACAGTAAACTGAGACATCACAAAAACCACATCCTGGGGAGTTCCTGCTATGGTGCAGTGGTCAAGAATCTGACTGCAGGGCCTCAGGTTGCTGCAGAGGTGCAGGTTCAATCACTGGCCTCATGCAGTGGGTTAAAGGATCAGGCGTTGCCACAGCTGCAGCTCAGACTCAATCCCTGGCCTGGGAACTCAAAGAAAGGCCCCACCTGCCAACTCCTAGTGCTCTATAAGCCAAGTGAATTGACTGTGGTCCTATAATGTTGGGCCAGCTTCATGCACTCAGGGTTGTCCTGAGGAAGCTAGGAAGAGCAGGACTGTACTAGAAAGGCTCCTACCTCACTTGGTAGGTCATGCAAAAGCTAGAGGAACATAATAGTTTTATCATTTAGATCCCATAGAGTTCGCCTTTCTCATTGTGACAATCTCTCTGAAGGAAGGACTGCCCTTTTTTCTCTGCTATTAGTAGGCAGCGGCCGCCTCACCATCCCCTCCAGAGGCAGGAAAGGCTATTATCTATCTCCTGGATTTAGTAAAGCAAATAGAAGTTTGATTTCTTTTCAGATAAAAGAGATGATGCAAATGAGAATTTTATCTTGCATGGAGGAGTGACAAAGTAGGAGAATGAATCCTCCTTGATTACAATCTTCCATCATTCTGATTTTATAATTACTGAATGGAATCAATCAGCTTTCAATTGTTACCTTGGTGAAAGATTAAAACATCATTACTTGTCCTACATATTTCACACTTTAGCAAATTTTAATAAACTGAATGCATGAGAAATGGTTATATTATCTTTCATGATATGGGGATGCTAATGACCTTTCTATTGATTTTAATACACATTTGTTGGCCAAAAAGAGTCAGATTCCAATGAGGCATGGCATCCTATAATCAACACTAACAAATGAAGACCACTGAACACTGAAATGGCCCAAATGCAATCATTAATCAGAAAGACCATAAAATAATTGCCAAAAAACTAGGGGGGTCTTATCTTCCTAGTGAACATCTTTTATGGTATATCGATTCATTTATAACTCCCACACAATGATGATTTCTCTATTAAAATATTTTAAGTAAGTATATAAAAAGCACTTTGAAAAGGCAACATAGGGAGAGCACCAATTTCTCAATAGATGGTTTCCTAGCATTTCCCCCAAAAGGTGAGGAAGACTCCTGAAGATCACAGAGTATATACAACTCTTCCTTAAAACAACTCAAGTCAATAAATGTCTTAGCCCAATAGTGAGAAAGACCATACAGAGTTATCAATAACATAGAAGAGAATAAAGATAAAGTTTCTGTAGGTAGACACCACAGTTTCAAATAACTTTGGCTGAATTACTTCTTTGTACCTCAGCCCCCTCATCTATAAAATGGGGGTGTAATAATAGTACTCACGTCACAGGGCTGGTCTCAAGATGAAATGGGATAATGTGTATACCACATATATTTTTTTTTGTCTTTTTTTTTTTTGTTGTTGTTGTTGTTGTTGTTGTTGTTGTTGCTATTTCTTGGGCCGCTCCCGCAGCATATGGAGGTTCCCAGGCTAGGGGTTGAATCGGAGCTGTAGCCACCGGCCTACGCCAGAGCCACAGCAACGCGGGATCTGAGCCGCGTCTGCAACCTACACCACAGCTCACAGCAACGCCGGATCGTTAACCCACTGAGCAAGGGCAGGGACCGAACCCGCAACCTCATGGTTCCTAGTCGGATTCGTTAACCACTGCGCCATGACGGGAACTCCCCCAGGATTTTTTTTTTTTTTTGTCTTTTGTCCTTTTAGGGCCACACCCGAGCCATATGGAAGTTCCCAGGCCAGGGATCAAACCCGCAAGTTCATGGTTCCTAGTTGGATTCGTTTCCACTGCACCACAACGGAAACCCCTATACCACATATTTTAGCATCCTCCAGTCAAAGTGCATTTCCTTGGTTAAAACAGCATTAACTTAAGTTCCCTGGTGGCCTAGCAGTTAAATATTTAGTGTTGTCACTATCATGGCTTGAGTTCAATGCCTGGCCCAGGAATTTCCACATGCTGTGGGCACTACAAAAAAATAAAAATTAAATTAAAAATTAAAAATTAAATTAAATCAGAGTTCCTGCTATGACGCAGCAGGTTAAGGATCGAGCATGGTGTAGGTCACAGTGGTGCCTTAGGTTCAATCCCTGACCTGGGAATTTCATATGCTGTGGGTGCAGCCAGGAAAAAAAAAAAAAAAAAGCCAGCATTAAGTTACATGTATTTGAAGATCTTGTTTTAATCCTCTCAAATTCTCTGTTTAAATTTATTTATTACATATTCTCTCTACTGATAAAATGTCTCCTACGAGGCTAATCAAGTCTGGGAGGGTCTGGAATCTGGAATTGAGACTTGCAGGAAATAAAGAGTGAAGGGTGATGAAGAGGCAAGAGAGAAAAGTCTCTTAAATCCTCCTCAAGGTGAACTTTTCCCATGCAGCCTCAGTCTTTTTTATTATTTTTAATTTGATAATGATTTTTTTTCCATTATAGCTGGTTTACAGTGTTCTGTCAATTTTCTACTGCATAGCAAGGTGACCCAGTTACACATACATTCTTTTCTCTCACATTATCATGCTCCAACCTAAGTGACTAATGCTATGCAGCAGGATCTCATTGCTTTTCCATTCCAAAGGCAATAGTTTGCATCTATTAACCCCAAATTCCCAGTCCATCCCACTCCCTCCCCCTCCTCCTTGGCAACCACAAGTCTGTTCTCCATATCCATGATTTTCTTTTCTGTGGAAAGGTTTATTGGTGCTGTATATTAGATTCCAGATATAAGTGATATCATATGGTATTTGTCTTTCTCTTTCTGACTTACCTCACTTAGCGTGAGAGTCTCTAGTTCCATCCACGTTGCTGCATATGGCATTATTTTGTTCTTTTTGATGGCTGAGTAGTATTCCATTGTGTATATATGCCACATCTTCTGAATGCAATCATCTCTCGATGGACATTTAGGTTGTTTCCATGTCTTAAGCCTCAGTCTTTAACAGACCTATAGGAATAATGATAAATGTCTTCCGTGAGATTCCATTTCTTATAAAAGCTGAAAAAGGCAAAGTTTTTCTCCAAGAGGATAGTAGAAGATAAAAAACAGATGGCCCTGGAATGACATGCCAGTGGAGATTAAGGGTCCCAGCCTTAAAAGAGCCAAGATACTCAGAGAGGTAGGGGAAGGGGGCTGGGTGTCTGAGCTGAGTTTACTTGAATCTCCAAGAGATGGGAAGTGAAGGAATAGAAATAGGGGTGCTAGGAGATACCACAGAGAATTTCAAAATAAATGCAATTCCTCAAAAGCCCCATTTTCTCAATTTAAGATACGCTCGTTTCCATTTTGATTTTTCACAAAACTCATTGACACCAATTCAACTTACTGTTCTTCAAATCCAGTTAAATTCATTCTACCACCATTTAGTCAGCTTTTTATCATCCCACATATTCCTTTGAGGTTACTTGAAATTTTAAAACAATGTGATACTGAGTTTGTTTTGTTTTGTTTTGTTTTAATCAGAGCTCTAGATCAAGACATCCCTTGTATCTGCTGTGGAAAAAAAAAATTACATAGGCCACCCATGCCTTGACACAACGATGACAGCAGTAGCAGTTATCATTTATCACAGGCTCACCATGAACCAGGCATCATATGAATTGTTTTACTTACATTAATATATTTAACTCTTCCAACAGCCCAATAAAAGTAGGCTCTGTTATTACAGATGAGGAAACTTAAAACAAGAAAGATCACTTGTCCAAGGTTATAAAGTTGGTGAAACAAGGATTAGTTCATTCTGTCAGGGGTAAAATATATCAAACAAGCTACATTTTTAATATCTAGATTAAAGAAAAGAGAGGTACAGTTATATTTTTAAGTATACTTATTCACAAGGGCTGAAAAAAGCAAACGGAGAGCAGTCACAGAGAACTTTACCTTAAGGTTTTTGGGGGGGTTTATTTGATTGTTTTGTTGTTGTTTTGCTTTTTTTTAGGGCTGCGCTCATGGCATTCGGAAGTTCCCAGGCCAGGGGTCCAATCAGAGTTACAGCTGCTCTATGTGGCAACAAGGGATCTGAGCCATGTCTGTGAACTACAGCACAGCTCATGGCAATGCCGGATCCCCCACCCACTGAGCAAGACCAGGGATCGAACTTGCATTTTCATGGATACTAGTCAGATTCATTTCTGCTGAGCCACAATGGGAACTCCGACTTCAAGTTTTTATTTTTCAAAAATAGTCACAATCATAAGTCCCAGTTCACATTCCTTCAATGTGATTGTAACTCTCCTTACATTGAGATGCCGGGGCGGGGGAGGGGGGGAAGAGAGAAGAGCCAGGGCGGGGGGGGGGAGTCCTAGGTTTTCTCCTTGAATCTGAGAGGGCTTCAGACTAATGCTGGAGGTGACACTATGTACTTCTAAGACTAGTTCATAAAACATTCACAGCTTCTGCCTAGTTCTGTTGGGATGCTTGCTTTTGGAACCCAGCTACCATGTGCTATGGGTAAGTCCAAGTACAAAGACAGCTTTACATGTCCCAGCCAAAGTTGCAGCCAAGGTCAAAGCCAATTGTGAGCATCGACTCACAGACACATGGGTAAAAGAGCCTTTGGATGATTTCAATCATCATCAAGTCTTCCTGGTTGAGGCCACAAGATCACAGAGGGGAAATAAGCTCTATCCATTATGCTGACTCTATCCCTTGTGAATGCCTGACCCATGGTGTCCATGAACACAACAAAACAGTTCCTATTATACAGCAAGTTTGGCAGCAATACTCAGTGAAAGTGAAACAGTTTTCAACTAATGTCATTGCTATTTGCGAATTAAGCACTAAAAGGATGGAAACATAAAATTGCGGGTAAGCTGGAGTGCCAGGTCAAACTTTCCCACAACTTCAGCCTGGTTACTCTTAAATTCTTCCAAAAAGAAGACCCTCTAAAACCCTGGGGGCTTTTTTGTTTGTTTTGGTTTGGGTTTTTGTCTTTTGTTTTGTTTTGTTTTGTTTTGTTTTGTTGTTGTTTTTGCTGCACCCACAGCATGCAGAAGTTCCTGGGCCAGGGATCAAACCCATGCCACAGTAGCAATGGGAGCCACTGCGGTGACAATGCTGGATCCTTAACCCACCAAGCCACCAGGGAACTCCAGAACTTCTAATTAAAACTTAACATAGAGCTCCTGAAAGTATTCATTTAAATGATCACAGCAGATACGACATTAAAACAAGGAAAAGGTTTCTGGGATGATATTAATTGGAAAGAAAGCAGAATACCAATTTTTATACATTGTGATTACTCTAGGTAAAGATTGTTCATGCAGGGTGTTCCCTGGTGGCTCAGCAGGTTAAGGACCCAGCGTTGTCACCTGCTGTGGCGTGGGTTGAATCCCTGGCCCAGAAACTTCCCACATGCCAAAGGCGCAGCCAAAAAAAAAAAAAGAGTGTTCATGCAAATGGGAGAAAGTCTAGAAGGCTTTCAAAATTATCAAAATAATTGATCTGATTTTGTGGTAAAATCTCGTGAATTATTTCATCACAATTGATATATGATATTTGTGTTATAGATGAAAAAATAAAATAAGCAGAGGAAGAAATTGGGCAAATTCCCATCCTCCTCCTGGAAACACATTCACATGGCTAAAAACATTTTCCTTTGTTACATAATCTCTCCGTAGCTCCCTTTTCTTTCCCTGCAAAGGGAATAACAGTAGTGTTGTTATAAGAAGCCAAGGAGTGAGTTCATTGGTAAAGACTCACACACACAGTAGCAAAAGTTAGTTCTTGTAATTATCTAATTTAATTCTTCATCATATAGACTTAGATCATCTCTGTTAATCCTATCTTGAATTCCCAAACCCTGCCACTAACATGCACAAGAGGACTGGACCAAGGGACAGGAGGTGTCAGCACGTGGTCATGGTCAAGTCTCTTGACCTCCATTTCCTCATATGCACAGGGAGGTCCATGCCTGTGTATCTGAGTTCTTATAAAAATTAACTGATCTAATACTTTGAAAGGGCTTGATCAGAGTCCAAAACAAATGCCATTTGTCTTTTTCTCCTTTTACAATTGTGTTAGCTTGCTAGGTCTGCTATAACCTAGTACTATACAAAATGAGTGGCTTGAACAACAGAAGTTTATCATCTCACAGTTCTGGAGGCTAAAGGTCAGAGAGCAAGGGGGTCAGCAGGGTTGGTTCCTTCCACCAGCTGTGAGGAAGAATCCGCCCCACTCCTCTCCCCTGGCTTCTGGTGGTTGCGGGCAATCTCCGGTATTCCTTGGCTTCTATGCGTATTACACTGATCTCTGCCTTGATGTTTATATGGTGTTCTCCTTGTGTACATAGATCTGTGTCCACATTACCCCCCTCCTTTTTTTTGTCTTTTTTTTTAAGGGCCACACCCAACAAGTCAAGTTCATCACGGCTGAACCACGACGGGGAACTCCCCAAGTTTCCCCTTTTTATAAGGACAGTCATATTGAATTAGCACTCATCCTAATAACCACATTTTGACTTATCTCTGTAAAACACTATCTCCAAATAAGGTCCCACTCTGAGGTTCTGGGGGTCAGATCTTCAACATCTACATTTGGGAGGAGGAACACAATTCAATTCACAGCATCGACGAAGAAATGAAGATCCCAAATGGGTAATTCAGTCATTTAAAAAGAGCAGACATAAATCCAGCAGACAATGACAACTTGCTGGATGTGTATATAAAGAAATGTGCAAAACACTGCTTTTGAAATTCCAGGCTAAAGCAACCCTGGCTGGGTCTTTTTATGAACCTCAAATTCAGCCCAGATTCATAAATCCTTGTAGAAAATCCAAGCCAATTTTGAAGTATCTGACAAGTTCCAGAGGCTGAATGGATCAGACAGAATTTCACTTGGTATTTAGGATTACTGAGTCTAACCCAAAACTTAAGGCACATTCAAGGAACACAAACCCCTTACAAATTGAAGAGAAGCAAATACTAAAGGCTCATGAGCCATCTGGAATGCACATGCTGAATGTTGAGGTTTTCCCATCTCAGTAACATGGGGGAAGAGGAAGGCCAGGCTAGCAAGGTCTTGCCGTCATGAATTCTGTAACAGTGCATTTGCATCTCATGTGAATGTGAACTATCTCCAATAGCATGGATACACAAACAATAACAAAGTCTTTTCCTTGTAAGCAAAATATAAAACAATAAGAATCCCCTTAAATGTAAAAGTTTGTCAAAACTTGCAAAATTTCAAGATGGGCAGGCTGAGTGCCTTGCAAACTGTTTTAATGCCATAGGAAGGTGTCACTTTAATTGATTAATGGAAATGCCTGCCATATTTGATCAGCAAGCACTACCATGCATGTACATCCAAACTTCTACCAGTAGTTTTAGTAACCAGGACACTCATTTTAAATTTGACAGTTGTTAAGAATTAAAATCTTCGGAATAACTGTGTCATCCAAGAGTTCATTTAAGTGATGGGCCCTCCTACTGAAAAACACACTGCGAGTTCCAGTCATGGCTCAGCAGAAGTGAATCTGACTAGTATCCATGAGGACACAGGTTCAATCCCTGCCCTCACTCAGTGGGTTAAGGATCTGACATTGCCATGAGCTGTCGTGTAGGTAACAGATGCAACTCAGATTCCAAGTTGCTGTGGCTGTGGTGTAGGCTGGCATCTATAGCTCCAATTTGACCCCTAGCCTGGGAACCTCCATATGCCATGGGTGTGGCCCTAAAGAACAAAAAGAAAAAAGAAAAACACACTGGAAAATCTTTGGACTAGAGGTTAGATATGACAAAAAGATACAGAGGAAGTCCAGATACTATCCTCAGTATAACCTATTGTGAAGAGAGTTGGAGCACCTGCCAGGGTGCAGTGTGTTAAAAATTTGACCACAGCAGCTAGGGTCACTGCAGAAGTGCAACTTCAATCCCTGGCTGGGAGCAGAGGGTTAAATGATCCTATGTTGCCACGGCTGCAGCATAGGTCACAGCTGTGGCTCAGATTCAATCTGTGACCCATGAATTTCCATATGCTGTGAGTGTGGCTATAAAATAAAAAAAAATAATAATAAATAAATTAGAAGAGAGTACTGACAAGATTAAGATGGCAGAGTAGAAGGACTGGAGCTCACCTCCTCTCACAAAAACACCAAAATTACAACCAATTGCTGAACAACCATCAGTGAAATAGAGTGGAAACTACCAAAAAAGATATCCTACACCAAAAGCAAAGAAGAAGCCATGTGGAGATGGTAGGAGGGGTGCCTACTCGATAAAAGCAATCCCAATCCCACAGAGTGGAAAGGCTCACCCATAGGAGTAAGAGTTTTAAGCCCCACATCAGATTCCCACACCTGGGGGTCTGGCATTGGGAGGAGGCGCAACCAGGGCATTTGGCTCTGAAGGCCAGCAGAGTTTGTGCACAGGAGCTCCACAGGACTGGGAGAAACAGACTCCACTCCAGGAAGGCACACACAGTCTTTCATGTGCACCAGGTCCCAGGACAAAGCAGAGACTCCATAAGAAGCTGGGTCAGACCTACCTGCAGATCTTGGAGGATCTCCTGGGGGGAGCTGTGGCTCATTTGTGGGAGAAGCACATTAGAGTCAGGAATAATCACCAGTGTGAACTCCCCAGAGGTGGCCATTTGGGGAAAATCTGGCCCCGCCCATCAGGGCTGAGAAGCCCAAGCCTAATAACAATCGTGTGAGAACACAGCCCCACCTATCTGCAAACAGGCTTCCTAAAGTCCTTCCAGGCACACAGCCGCCTCTAATCACACCCAGAGACAAAGCCCCACCCACCAGAGGTATAAGAATCAGCTCCAACTACCAGCGGGCAGCCACAAGTCCCTCCTGTCAGGAAGCCTGCAGCAAGCTCCCAACCCAACTTCAGCCACAAGGAGGCAGACATTAGAAGCAAGAGGGGCTACCGTACTATTGCCTGCAAAAAGGAAGCCACACAAAAATCAATACAAAATGAAAAGGCAGAGAATTATCACCCAGATGAAGGAACAAACAAACAAACAAGATCCTATGGAGTTCCCCGTGGTGGCTTGACAGAAACAAACCTGATTAGTATCCATGAGGATGCAGGTTCGATCCCTGGCCCTACTCAGTGGGTTAAGGGTTAAGGACCGGGCGTTGCCATGAGCTGTGGTATAGATGAAGACATGATTCAGATGTGGTGTTGCTGTGGCTGTGGTGTAAGCAGACAGCTGTAGCTTCAATTCCCCCCCTAGCCTGGGAACTTCCATATGCCACAGGTGCGGCCCTAAAAAGCAAAAAAGAAAAAGAAAAAGAAAAAACCCTAGAAGAGAGTACTGTGTGAAGGATGGAAGACTAAAAAAACAAAAAGCAGTTGAAGCAAAATAGGCCAAAATAAGCTTTTACACTTTGAGAGTATGCCCCTTCCACTTTAGACTTATCCCTGGGGGGTGATTAGCCTTAAATTGTGAAGAATTTGAATAATGTAAGGCCTTTAGGAATACAGCTCTCTTCAGAGTTCCCTGGTGGCCTAGTGGTTTAAGGATCTGGTATTGTCACTGCTGTGCCTCTGGTTTAGTACATGGCCAGGGGATTTCTGCATGCCAAAAAAAAAAAAAAAAAGGAATATGGCTCCCGAATTAAAGGCCATCATCTGGCAATCAACAGTGTTTTTGAAATGCAATTTATACATCATGAGATCCATTCCTCCTAAGTGTACAATTTGACGACTTCTAGTAAATTCACCATATTTTGTAACCATCATAAATAACCCAGTTTTAGGGCATTCATATCACCCTAGTAAGATTCTTCATGCCCATATACAATTAATCCCCATTCCTACCTCCAACCCCAGATAAACACTGATCTACTTTTCGTCTCCTTCGCGCTGTCTTTTCTGGACATTTGATACAAATGGAATCATCCAGTATATAATCATATAATATGTGGTCTTTGTGTTGGCTTCTTTCATTTAGCATGATGTTTTTGAGGTAGCATGTATCAGTATTTCATTTCTCTTTATTGTTGAATAATGTTGCACTGTATGGCTCTTGTAGTTGTTTTTAGGCTTAGGTTTAGATGTCCCAGAGGCCTAGCCACTTCTCACTGTGTGTGCCAGGTGTGACCATGAACGAGTGTGGTAGACAGTACCCACATACGCCAACAACAATGTCCCCCCCTCCTGTACACACTCCTTCCATTGAGAGATAGAGCCTGTTTCCCCTCCTCTTCTCCCTAGAATCCCTGTCACATGTCTTATCCAATAAATGTAGCAAGAGTGACCTCCTGGGACATCGAAGCCCAATTAAGAGAACAGAAAACTTCTGATTCCTTCTCTGAGAACCAACCATCATGCTGTAAAGAAGGTAGGGCTAGAGAACTGGAGGATGAGCCACCACGAGGAGAGGGGCTTTCAACCACAAGAGGCCACCTGAGATGTTCCAGCCCCCAGCCAAGCTCCCAGGGGAATGCAGCTGCATGAATAACTGCAGTTACACCACGTGGAGCTGAGAAAACCCAGCCTCGCCCAGGCAGCCCACACAAAGAGAAAAAATAAATGATTGTTGGTTTAAGCCACTCAGGTTTGGAGCAATTTGATGTGCAGCAATAGGTAATTGAAACATCACGATTTAACCCAAGTCTTTCTCTTCTATTTTAATTCTCATTGATTTTGTCCTTTTTGAGTTTGTACAGTTGTATTGTGTTCTCTGTGGGTTCAGAGATTTCTAATGGGCCTTGAATTTACCATCGCTTTCTTGGCTGTTTGTAGTACATTGAAGAGTTTCTTGTCGGTCATCCTGCTTCCTGATATTCATATGCTGAAATGTTGAGGTAAAATTTTTTAAATGCTCGGAAGAGAACCGCCAGGAGAGCTTTATAAAAATGGAGTCTCCACCTTCCTCTCCACTCCCTCACCGTGATGGGTAAGGAATCAGCATCCAGCTGCTCCCATAACAATGTACAAGTTAATTTAATAATCTCACCAGGAAAGCTATTTCAACACCTCAATTAAGTATTTCCTGAATTTTGATTAGAGGAAAGTCAGCATGTTAAACGCTATGTATAAGGACACAAAAAGTATCAAAAAGTTTAGAATCTGGTTGCGAAGAAAAAAAACCATGTCACTATCAGATTAGCATTCAATCAAACTGCTCTCCAACCTGCACAACTCTAGGGGGCAGCGTTCACAGAGAAAATAATGTGAATGGTGTCTCCTTGGAGCTATTTAACATACTACAAAGGAGATACAAAGCTCAGTGACTGTTCCATTCCAATTAGATCTCGATAAAATGAGGGGAGAGGAGAGAATGCCCCCCCTTCACCTGTGGAGGGCCCTCTCTGCCCCCTCCCCATGCATTCAGTCCATAAGTTACTGTCTCCAGGCTGGTTAATCAGAGGAGCACATCCTTCAGGCTGTGACCAAGTCCAAGCTTGTATTGCTCACCACATGACAGGCCAATAAACCGAGAGAAGATTTGTTGGGGCAAGGAAGAGCAACTTTACGCAGAAAGGCAGCAGGTTGAGAAGACAGTGGATTAGTGTCCCAGAGAATCACTTTACTCAAGTTAGAATTCAGGCTTCTTTTATATTAAAGGGGAAGGCAATGTGGTGAATTGTCGCAAATGTCCAAATGTCTTTTTTTTTTTTTTTTTTTTTTTGCCACCTCTGGGCATATAGAGCTCCAGGGCCAGAGATATGTGCAACCAACACGGTGGCAACACCAGATCCTTTGCCACAGCGGGAACTCCATGTTGCAAATATCTTGCACGAATCCTTTATTCTTGCAACAGTCCACATAGGTTTGGTCACAATGTTCCTATGAATCTCCAACAAGACAAATGCTATTCTCTGTTCTGCAAGTTTTCATCTCTATGTGAACAAAAACATGCTATACTTTTAAGGCTCAGAGTCTTGAAAATGGGCTATCCTGTATATTTCAGGTTATAGGCAATATTCTTGGGGGAGAGGCTCACCCACTGCATGCAAAAGTTCCCAAGCCAGGGACAGAACCCGCGCCACAGCAGCAAACTGAGCCACTGCAATGACCACACAGGATCCTTAACCCACTGTGCCACATCGGGAGCTCCACTAAGCAACATACTTAACTTGCAGCAAAAGTAATAGCACACAAAGCTTAAAGTCAAAGAAGTAGATCCAATATGGAGTTAAATTTGTCCTTCCCTATTGCATGGCCACTGTGACCAGCTCAGGGATGAATACATGATGCAGCCAGAACTAATGAGATACGTATGTCTCGACTTCTGCTGGAACTTTGAGAACAAGATACCGTCTTTTGTCCAACTGGATTTAGAGATCAGAGTGTAAGCTTAGAGCTGTTAATAACCATGTTGCCACCTCACAGGGAAACTTGCCTTCGAAGAAAACAACATATTAGGGGAAAAGAACTGGGAACTGTCAAGAGAAATTGGGCCCTGATGGTATTAATTGAACATCTCTTTTAAGACACATTGAAAGGTAGTTCCTGTTCTGGACTTTTCAATTCTGTGAGCCAACACACTCAGAGGAGTTGGGGGAGGCAGGGGAAGACATGTATTTTTCATTGTTTAAACCCATTTGATTGGATGCCAAAAAAGGATAGTCCTTGTTACTGGGCTTTGATGGCCTCTGAGAATTCTGGAAAGCACAAAGCCTATTCACATATAAAGTATTATTCCCACTTACTTCCTCATTTCTGCTCCTTTCTGAGTCCCTTGCATACTAATACTTTTAAACATAATACAAAATACTACACCAAAGGAACATTTTCATTACCAGATATGCCTGTTCTGTGTTAAGGGACTTCTGATCCCATCTGTTCCACAGAATTTTTCATATCATAGAATTCTTTGAAACCAGATCAGCAAAGTTCTCTTTCAATGAACCATTTGTTCCCTAGGCCACAACAATAGTTTCTACCAATAACATCCTATGTTAAAAATGGTGTTTGTGAAAACATTTTACCTGTGATATGTGCCAACATGCTTTGGAAATGAAATTGCCTAGTAAATTTGCTGTTGACGGTTAGTAAATTTTCATGAGTGCTAATTAGTTAAAGTCTGAGCTCCTTCTGGTTTCTTGATCTTGGGATGTGCAGCTCAAAAAGGCACAGTCCTGTGGGGAGCCAACAATGAAAGCCCTTTGGTCTTTATTCAAACAGCAGAAGATTCTCTTTTCAATAATCAACTGCTCATTTGACTCCTATAATTCTCTTTTTCCTTCATTTCTGCTTATCCTTCCTCTTCATGACTTTCAATCCAGCTTTGAAATTTGATTCTTTGATTTGATCCATCTGCCATATTCATTCCTCAAAGCCATTATCAATGCCTTTGCAGAAATTCATCGGATGCCTGTGAACATTAGAAGACAGAGATATTACAAGGCAGGGAGATATTAGATGACAGGGAGATTTAAAAATTAGTGAACAGGAAAAAATTAATTAGAAAAAGAAAAAAATAAAAATTAGCAAACGGGAAGAATATTTTGGTATGTGAATTCTTTCTCAATAAAGAGGTTACTTAAAAAATAAATAAATAAAAAGCAATGAATTGACACTGTCCTAGCTCCAACCCACCTCCAAAGAACTGATACACAATCACATACTGCTCCTTCTGAGAAACAAGCTATGTCCTTGTTCATCAGCTTGAAGGAGGGTGACATTCCTCTCAGTATCCAAGCCAAACCCCCCCTCCAGTGTTACCAGTGAGCTGTGGAATCACAGTGAGTGGACTGAACTGATAAAGGCATTTCATCTACCAGCTTTTACACATGCCCTTTAAATACTAAAATCAATTCCAATGTTCCTATTTATCCACTGGTGGTACTCAGGTGTGTATATAGCAAACCAGCTCTCAGGGAAGAAGCGTTGCCTCTTTCCACACAATCCAAAGTGATGGCAAATTACAATGGGGTAATGAAATCAAAACTCTACCTAAGAAAAAAGTATCTACGGACTGGATATATTCTAGGCTACCTTCCTTTTCATTTTATTTTCCATTTCATGTGTTTTATCCCACCTTGCCAGTCTTCTCCTCCTTGTAATGCATTCTCTAGCGATGCTGAACTTACTGCTACTTAGAATGGCAGATAGGACAGCAAAAAGATGATGTCACCCTTTAGCCAAATTGCACTGTTATTATAGAACCGCTTGTACTCTCACTCATTTATCTCTGCCAACATCACTCCACAGGACGCGCATCCAGGGCAGAAGTGAGCTCCCTTGGCAACCAAAGTGGTCGAGAGTGCACATTCATTTACAGTCCTGAGAGGTAGAATTTAGTAAATCTTGACATTTTAGAAATACATTGTGAATAAAGAAGACATCTAATGGTCTCGAATATGTTCTGATTAGAAAACTTCCAAGAGGAGTTGCCGCTGTGGCACAGTGGGTTAAGAATCCAACTGCAGCAGCTATGGTGGCTATGGAGGCATGGGTTTGACCCTCAGTCCAGGGCAGTGGGTTAAAAGGATCTGGCACTGCCACAGCTGTGGCATAGGTCACAGCTGCAGCTCAGACTCAACCCCTGGCCTCAAAACTTCTTTGTGCCTCGGATGCAGCCATAAAAAAGAAGTAAAAATAAAATCTGCGAAGAGTCTTGAGCATGAAACAACCCCCAAATTCGTTCTCCTTACAGAAAAATTTTCCTCTAAAAGCATGCTTTTGACTCATGAAAATGGCATGCAAACAAAAGTAGTGTCTTTTGTAAGTCCATGCATAGATGTTAATAAATGATTTTACACTTCAGTTGTAATTTGATTAGGAGTTGGGCAAAAATTAGTAAAAGACAGCTATGCAGGGTTCTACCAGGCGCATAAAAAAGCTTTGACATCAAATGCCAGAATTAGATGGAGTTCCCGTCATGGCTCAGAGTTAAAAATCTGACTAGTATCCATGAGAACGCAGGTTCCATCCTTGGCCTCGCTCAGTAGGTTAAGTATCCGACATTGCCATGAGCTGTGGTGTAGGTCGCAGACACAGCTCGGATCCCCTGTTGCTGTGGCTGTGGCATAGGCCAGCGGCTACAGCTCTGATTCGACCCCTAGCCTGGGAACCTCCATATGCCGTGGGTGCAGCCCTAAAAAAAATTTTTTAAGACAAATATTTTCTTTTTTCTCTTATTAAAATACAACTGATGCACATAGCAAAAATTCCAGTAGTGCAAAAGTATGTGCAAAGAATAGGAAATCTCTCTCCCACTCCTGACCCCAGCCCCCTCGTATCTGCCCCTCTGTCACTTCAGGAAGACAAACACCACCACCCTTCCTGCATCTCTTTATTTTTGTGTGTGCTTTGTGGACCCCTTAGCTATCTGATGAAGCCTATGGGCGCACCTCTCAGAATAATGCTTGAAAGTAAGTAAAATGAAGTGCAGAGGATTGCAGAGGAAATCAATTACATTGCAGTATGGTTCTCTCCATGATCCCCTAGGGATCTGTAGACTCCACGATAAGAGCCTCTGCTCTTACTGTTCGTACACACGCAAAATCCTGTGTTTGTGTGAATCCATCCTTTCCCACAAACAGCAGCGTGCCTCCTGCAGCAGGTGCCACTGGGCTCTTCCCAGATGCCCTATACAGCCAGCACCTCCAGACCCCAGCTGCTGTGAGTATTGGCTGCTGATAGCTCCCAGTTACCCCTCCTACAGAGAACCCTCCTCCCCACACCGGCCCGGCCAGCACGGGGGGTACAGATGGTTGCATGACACTGTGGTACAATTTATGCTCCAGAGCTCCACGTGGAATCAGGCTAAAGCTGATGTCCACTGAGACCATCTCCTAGCTTAGCTCTTCCCCCCGCACCACCCACTTTTCCTGGGAGCAATCCCTCCTCAAAGCACCGCAATCCCTGCCTCAGCCTCTGCTTTCAGAAATCCTGACTCAAGGCACTTACCATCCCTTACCTTGACTTTTCCATTTATTGATTTCTTGGAAGAGGTTCCACATCTATGCGTGTGGATCCATTGCATTCTTGTAACAGCCACATCCTAATCCACTAAATGGATTTACCATAATTAATTTAGCACATTTCCAGCACAGTCATTTCCAATAGCTCTTCTCTGGGAACTTAATCTAATTTTTACACATTTAAATGTAATTACTGACTTATCACATTTGAAGCACAGACGGCCCCCCGACTTAGGATTTTTCGACTTCACAATGGTGTAAAAGAGACACCATTCAGCAGAAACTGCACTTGGAGTTGTGAATTTTGATCTTGTCCCAGGCTAGCAATCCATGGCCCGATACTCTCATGATGCTGGGTGGCAGCAGCGAGCTCAGCACCCAATCAGCCACCAGATCACAATCAACATACATACAACCATTCTGCACCCACAAAACCATTCTGTTTTTCCCTTTCAGCACAGTGTTCAATAAATTGCAGGAGCTATTCAACATTTTATTGTAAAATACGTTAGAAGATGCTGCCCAACTGCAGGCTAACACAAGTGTTCTGAGCACATTTAAGGTAGGCTAGGCTAAGCGGTGATGTTGAAAATGTATTTTCAACAAATGGTATTTTCATCTTATGAAGGGTTTTTTGGAACATAACCCCAATGTAAGTTGAAGATCTAATTAGTTGCTAAGGAGCCTTTCTTCAAGTCCTCTAGCGACAAAACTTTAGAACCTTGCTATCTTTTTGGAATAAGGCTTTCTTCTCAAAGAAATTTATGTTTCAATTTGACAAACTCTAAAAGACTCAGCTGACCCCTAGCCCTTGCATCTCGTAATCCCCACAGCACTGGCCTCTTTAGCACCAAAAGGAACAATCTTCACTCTCAAGAGGAGAAAAACTAGGACCTGCTAGTGCATCACTGGAACCAGAAATCACTGGACCTCACCACCAGCAAGAGGGGTTAAACACTTCCCTGGAGTCTGGTAGGAAAATGCTGGATCCTGTGTTCTTACACATCACTCTGACCAACAAAAGTTCCTTCTCCAAGACCACACAGCCTAAACCCCCAGGGGGAAAAGAGGTGTTTCCTCTCTGCTCCTCCACTTCAAAGGTGGCTCACCCTCCAGGGTAGCACTTGGGAGTGTTTATTTGAGGCTGAACTTTCAAAGAGCTTTCCTGCGTGTAAGAATCTCCCCACGTGTAAGTTCCATTTCCCCAAGATCAAATCCAGAACTCGATTTTCCGCCTAGCAGCTGTTCACAGTGCACAGGATGATAAACCCAGGATAGTGCAAAGCAAGGAAGCAGTTGTCACCCGGAACGCTCTTTCCGGTCAGAAAGGAAGAGAGTGGCTGAGAGCCCTGAGCACCCCAGGCTGGCAGGGCAGCAGGGTCTCTGCTGAGTTCATTCAGTTCTGTTACTCACATCTCAGAATGAAGACTGATCATTTACCTCATCTTTGTTTCTCTTTCCCTCATAGGCTCCCCACCCCCACCCCCACAACCGTAAATTCAATTTCACTCAAAATCAGAGAAATGCAAAGCAAATAAGAGAAATACCATTTTCTAATTACCAGATTGGCAAAGATGAAAAAGATCGATGAACTGCCTTCGTCTGAACATGAGAAAACATGCTTCTAGTGGGAGACTAAACCGTACATTTACAAAGAGAATTGGGCTACGAACAATCAAGTGTGACACGCAAAACTCTCAACCCATCGATTTCACCAATAGTAATTTATCTTACAGACCAGAGGTGAGCAAACTTTTTCTTTAAAGGACCAGGTCCTGTAGTGGCTCAGTGGTAAACAAACCTGACTAGTATCCATTAGGATGTGGGTTCCATTCCTGGCCTTGCTCAGTGGGTCAGGGATCCCGCATTGCTCTGAGCTGTGGTGTAGGTTGCAGACATGGCTGGGATCCCAAGTTGCTGTGGCTGTGGTGTAGGCAGGCAGCTATTGCTCCAACCGGACCCCTAGCCTGGGAACTTCCATATGCTGTGGGTGCGGCCCCAAAAAGACAAATAAATAAATAAATAACCAGGTAGTAAATAGTTTAAGCCTCCAGGCCAGATATCACAGCTGAATATTCACTGCTTCTCTGCTTCTCTGCTGTTGTGTCTTGAAAGCAGCCACAGACATTAGGTCAACAAGTGGGCACAGCTGTTTTCCAAAAAAACTTTATTTACAAAAACAAATGGCATGTTGAATTTGGCCCTCAGGCTGTGGAGTGCCAATCCCTGCTAGGTACCCTTGCACAAAAACCGAAAACATATACACTATAGTCTTCATAGCAATAGCCTGAAATTGGAAAACACCTTGATGTCTATCAAGAGAGGACGAGATGAGTAAATTACAGCACAGCCACTCAACAGAATGCTTGCAGCAACTGAAAAAGAGGGAGGCAGGTCTGCGTGCACTGATAAGGATTAATATCCAAAATTTATTCCTTTTTTTAAAAGGTACCAAAGGCGAGGAGAGAGTGGGGTAGACTGGGAGTTTGGGGTTAGTAGTTGCAAACTACTGCATTTGGAGCAGATAAACAATGAAATCCTGCTGTATAGCACAGGGAACTATATCCAATCATTTGTGATGGAACATGATAGAGGATAATGTGAGAAAAAGAATGTACATATATGTATAACTGGATCATTTTGCTGTACTGCAGAAATTGACAGAACATTGTAAATCAACTATAATTTAAAAATTTTACTCCTGTATAGCACTGGAAACTATGTCTGGTCACTTGTAATGGAGCCTGATAATGTGAGAAAAAAGAATGTATACATGTATGTGTGACTGGGTCACTTTGCTGTGCAGTAGAAAATTGACAGAACACTGTAAATCAGCTATAGTGGAAAAAATAAAAATCAATTTTTACAAAAAAAATTTAAATAAAATGCAAGGTGGACAGCAGAGTAGAATATGTTACATCTTTCTTAAAATATATAGGTACATACATATGTACTATGCTTATTGAAGCATAGTATATATCTTACAGACACAAAAGAGAATGGGGGGGAACTAGATGGCTGGGAAACAGTATGAGGGAAACTTTTTGTGCCCTTTCGAATCATACCTTACGCTTTACCAGTGAAGGACAAATAAATACAATTTTATATACATATATATATATATTTTTTTTTTTTTTGTCTTTTTGCTATTTCTTGGGCCACTCCTGCAGCATATGGAGGTTTCCAGGCTAGGGGTCTAATCGGAGCTGTAGCTGCCAGCCTACACCACAGCCACAGCAACGCGGGATCCGAGCCGCGTTTGCGACCCATATCACAGCTCACGGCAACGCTGGATCGTTAACCCACTGAGCAAGGGCAGGGATTGAACCTGCAACCTCATGGTTCCTAGTCGGATTCTTTAACCACTATGCCATGACGGGAACTCCAATACAATTTAATTTTTAATGCATATACTTTTTTAGTAGTGTTTTAGATCACCAAGTATAAGTCTCCAGACAGCAGCCCTAGCTGTTTCCAAAGTCTCCTCCAGTGCCCAGACTCTGACTGGGGCCCATCAAAGAGCATCATAGTGGGAATCAGGAGGTCTGGGTTCAAGTCCAGCCTCTGCTACCAGCCCTCTGTGCTGCCCTGGACCAGTCACCTCATCTCTCTGATCATCCCTTTCCTCCTCTGTAAAATGGAGGCAATAATACTTTTGAGCTTCCTAATATAAAATAATGTTATTGTTTTGGAGAAATAGCTTAATGTCTCTGGGCCTCTTTGCTAATCTACAAAATCAGAAAGTTGGACAAAATGAGCCTTTGACTGTCAAATACATCATTCTGATAATAAACAAACTTGTCATTTGTAAGAATTCAGTCAGAACCATGAACCTGGCATGCAAGTGAGGAGCTCCTTTTGTTTATCTCAAGGAAATGACCTCCAAGTCCACAAAGAAAATAAGATAAATGTTTGCACTTAGAGATCCAGTCCAGACTGCAGGTGGGAAAGAGCTGCCTTACTCCAAGGACCCACCTCTTCTTTCCTTCTTTCCCAACAAAGGCAACAGTTGTCAGCCAGGCAACTTCTTTTTTGGTTTTAAGTTTCCACTGGGTACGAAACAAACCCTGTTGGAAAAAAACTTAGGAAATGTCACTCATAAAGAGGAATAGATAAATTAATAATGTCAAGTAATAGACTCAGGAGGGCTGACAAAGAAATGGAGGAATCCTTCCACCCCCCCACCCCCGCACCCCAACTTCTGGCCTCTGCTAAGAGCTACCATTTGCATTGTTACAGGAATTCCAGAGAGATGACAGGGTGGTGACAAGGAAGAGCAGCTTTGCACTATCCTATTTCTGAGAATTTCTGGTTATTGTTAAACAAAAGTTTGGAGAAGTTAAACTGACAGGAAAAAACACACGGGTTGAGTTATAAGGTGGCAAATGTTGTGAAACCCATTTTCAGAACATTTCAACTGCATGACAGTGTGCCGATGTGATAAGGAGCAGAGCTCTCATCACTGTCTCAGATGCTGGAAGACTCTTCCCTTTCCTTCCTCGGTTCCGTGGCCTTGGGAGTAACTACCAGCTGCTCTGAAAAGAATGTGGCAAAGGCTCTTTGTGCCCCTAGCTTCAAAGAATGTTTGACTCGGAGTTACCATTGTGGCGCGGTGGAAATGAATCCAACTAGGAACCATGAGGTTGCAGGTTCGATCCCTAGCCTCGCTCAGTGGGTTAAGAATCTGGCGTGGCTGTGGTGTAGGCTGGCAGCTGTAGCTCCGATTAGACCCCTAGCCTGGGAACCTCCAAATGCCACAGGTGCGGCCCTAAAAAAAAAAAAAAAAAAACCGCCACAGGACATTTGACTCTTGAATAAACCATCTTCACCTTCTCAATCTTAGAACCAAGGCAGCCAATCTAATCTAAGACATTTTCACAAGTCACAGAGTCTCCCTGGACATGCAGAGAGCACAGATGGGGGTGGGGAGATGGAGGAGGACACCCCCCGCCAAATGGTGGGCTGAGACAGGGAGGAGAGATGTGGCCCTGAGGGCAGCAGAGGCGAAGGAAGATGGGATTGCAAATGTGAATTTGAGAATTGCCCTGTTTCCATCAGAGTGGGGAAGAAGTGTTTATTACATACAAGATGAAGGACGTAAGGGTTTGGTAAAAAATTTTGGTGGACTAGGGGGCCAGTCAAAATCGGACGGAAAAGACAAAAGAAGAAAAGGAAAAAGGAAGAAAAATGTTTAAAAGATTGAATTCAATGTAATAATTTGCCGTGTCCTTGGGCTGCCTAGTAAGGAGAAGCTCCTGATGGAGGACTTTGTGCAGAGGAAGAATAGGGAAGTCCTGGTGGGGAAGGAGCAGGAGAGAGTGTTGAGAATCGGCACCCAAGAGTGGTGAGAAGAGGACCAAGCAGCAAGACTCTTTTGTTCCCTCACCAGTTTGCCCACCCACCTGGAAGCTCCCCAAACCCCATACTATTGAGATTTGGGGTGGGGGGCCACACCTGCAGCATGTGGAAGTTCCCAGGCTAGGGGTCCCATCAGAGCTGCAGCCACAAGCCTACACCCCAGCCATAGCAATGCCAGCCAAGTCTGCAACCTACACCACAGTTCACAGCAACACCAGATCCTAAACCCACTGAGCGAGGCCAGGGATCAAGCCTGCATCCTCATGGTTACTAGTCGGCTTCATTACTGCTGAACCACAAGGGCAACTCCACTATTGGGACTGCATGCAAGCTTCCTCCCGAAAGCACAGTTGGTCATTAACTCCATTGCCAGCCCCTCTCCCATCTCTAGAGAATAGAGGTGGGGCTGAAAATTCCAAGCTTCAATCATGGCTTAGCCTCTCTGGTGACCAGCCCCGACCCAGGATCCTCATTAGAACAAAAAGACACTCCCCTCCCAGGAAACATCAAGGGTTGCAGGAGCACTGTGTCAGGAACTGAGGGTCACAGACCAAATAGTAGAACAAAAGATGCTGTTTGTGCTCTTTCCACCTCAGAATTTACGTGGGTTTTAGGAGCTCTGTGCCAGGAACCGGGGCAGAGACCAACATATATATTTTCTATGATCGCAAAGTATCTTATTTCCAATTTTACTATTTTGGGAAAAATGCTGCAGAATGCCTCCTTGTACATGTCTCCCAGTGTAAATGTGCAAAAAGTTTCCCTAGACTCATATATATTTAGAAACAGAATTGCTGGATCCTATAGTATGCTTACTTTCAACTTTATAAAATAGTGCTAAATTATTTTCCAAAGTGGCTGTATCAGTTTACACTGGCACCCACTCCCCACAGGATGTTATGTGATTTTTTTTTTCATTTTTGCCACTCTAATACACACTGAAGTGCTTTCTTCTCCCAGTTTGCATTTTCCAGATTACTAATGAGGTTGAGCATCTTTTCATATGCACTTCCAATCTGTGGCTTGGCCTATTTTTCTGCAGTTTTGTCTGTTTCATATTGATTTGCAGGAGTCTCATATATTCTGGAAACTATTCATTTGTTTGATATATCTGAGCAGATTTTTTAATTTTTTATCCAACAGTTTGGAAACCACAATATCAGTATAGAATTCAGTTGTATAGGTAGTCTGGTTTTTTCGGTTTTTTGGTTTTTTTTTTAGGGTTGCACCCTGGCATATGGAGGTTTCCAGGCTAAGTGTTGAGTCAGAGCTGTAGCCTCTGGCCTATGGCCACAGCCAGAGCAACGCAAGATCTGAGCGACATCTGTGACCTACACCACAGCTGATGGCAACACCAGCTCTTTAGCCCACTGGTCAAGGTCAAACTGTGTCCTCATGGATACTAGTCAGATTCCTTTCAATTGCGCCATGACGGGAACTCTTTGCGTAGGTATTCTTATGAGGGGAAAAAAAAAAAAAAAACTTGATCCATAAAATATTTTCCATCTCTGACTTCGATGCACCAAAAATTCTACAAAGGACCAGTTCCTTGAATGTCTCCGAACATTTCATCACATGGTCCAATAAAACTTGACACAGTAGAAGAATCATCCCTTAGACATGTGTTAAACATTCGTATCAGCCAAGGTCCTGTTTGTTATCTCAAAAGTCTTAGAAACTGGGGCAGGGGTAGGCGACACAGTTCTCAGAAAGGTGATCAAGCATAATTCTGAGCACAGAGAGAAAAATGGGGAGCACTTAGACAAGCCTGGGAGTCAAGAAGAACGAGTCAGGATTTCATGAAGTCACAATACTTCTCTTCCTATCCATACTCAGCCAGAATCACAGAAACCTGTTGACACGCCGCTTCAGCATTTGAACTCGGCACTTGACAGAGACCTTCCCTTTGTGGACAAGATGGAGAAATGGGGCCCAGATGATCACAAAGATCGATACTAATTATGAACCAGTGTCAGCCCACAGTCTGTGGTGTCACAGGATTCTGTCTTCGGCCTTGTCTGCTCATCAAGTAAACAGCTGAGTATATAGCCGTTTTGCTTTTCTTCTTTGATGGCTGACGCGGTAGCCAAAAATATTGAATGGCAGAGTGTGGAGCCAAAGGCCATAACAAACCAAATTTAACAATAAACATCTTAATTGGAATAAATGTAAAATCCTACACTTTCATTTTTTTTCCTTTTATGGCCAAACCCGCAGCATATAGAAGTTCCCAGGCTAGGAGTTGAATCAGAGCTGCAGCAACCACAACGCCAGATCCGAGCCGCATCTGTGACCTATGCCACAGCCTGTGGCATAACCAACTGAGCAAGGCCAGGGATAGAACCTGCATCCTCATGGACACTATGTTGGGTTTTTAACCCACGGAGCCACAACCAGAACGCCCCTACACTTAACATTTTTTGATGTGTAAGAACAGAATCAGGAAAACATGACTTCCAAGTAAACAATTAGGCTTCCAATCAAACACAGCCGGGTTTACTTCTTTTTTTTTTTTTTTGTCTTTTTGCCACTTCTTGGGCCGCTCCTTCGGCACATGGAGGTTCCCAGGCTAGGGGTCAAATCGGAGCTGTAGCCACCGGCCTACACCAGAGCCACAGCAACGTGGGATCCAAGCTGCATCTGCAACCTACACCACAGCTCACGGCAACGCCGGATCCTTAACCCACTGAGCAAGGTCAGGGATCGAACCCACAACCTCATGGTTCCTAGTCGGATTTGCTAACCACTGTGCCATGACGGGAACTCCGAGGTTTAGTTCTTGATTGTAATTCTTCTCTCTTCCAAAACCTACCAAAATGACAGTGGGCCATTTTTAAATAAAAGTATAAATCTCAGGGACAAAGAGAATGAGAGAGGAGAGAGGACAGAAGATGTGAACAGTAATTTGAAAGGTGGAAAACCAATAGTAACGACATTGGCAGAACCCACCAACCAAAATGCCTGCAAAGAGGGATGCCCATGAAAATGAAGCCAGTTCACCTCTAAGAACCATGGAAAGGACCAGGAGGCCCAGTACTGCAGAAGGGAGTGGTGAAGCCCAGAGGAAGAAGTAGAGGTATGTGAACATATCAATAGAATGAGCCGCTTAGTGAGAGTGTGTTTCCATTCACTGAGGAGTTTCAAGCATAAGTTAGGCAACCACTTATTAAATATATTATAAAAGAGATTCAAGCTTTTGGTAAAAACTTGGGTCCAATGACCTTTAAAGTCCATTAGAAATCCATTGGACCCCCCCAAAGACCTTTAGAAGTCCATTAGTGATTCTAATCCTGTGTAGATGGGACTCCAGAAGATTTTAGTAACTTCTGCTTGTAGCTCCTATAAAATTCCTATAGATGGCAGTGTAGTGTAAGATGAGACTAGGCAAGGGATCCTTCTACCTGTTCTCCAGGGCTATTGTCTATGGAAACGAGTAATAAGAATGCTTCTGAATTTTAAAAAATCAGACATCTGAACTCATAGATTCAGGACACCTAGGTACATAGTTATAGTGATGCACGAGCCTTTGTGTACATTGGTTTGTCATCCTTCTCAGCTACAGCCTCTTTTTTTTTTTTTTTTTTTTTTTTGTCTTTTTAGGGCCCCAGGTGTGGCATATGGAAGTGCCTGGGCTAGGGGTCGAATCAGAGCTACAACTGCCACCCTACACCACAGCCACAGCAACTCGGCATCTGAGCCTCATCTGAGATCTACCTAAAGCTCGTGGCAATGCCAGATCCTTAACCCACTGAGCAAGGCCAAGGATCAACCCCGTATTCCCATGGATCCTACTTGGGTTCTGACCTGCTGAGCCACAACAGAACTCCAGCCTTCTGCCTCATTCATATCTCAGCTGTGACTCCATATTTGTCATTCTTGGACAGCAAAGTCAGACACACGCCAAAGCAACTGCTCTTTCACATCCCAAGTGTCCCATGCCATTATATGTATCCTTTACCTCAGGGCTCCTGGGGGTGTAGGGCTCTACAAGCTTTATCTCACTTGATTTAAAAAAATAAGAACAGGAGTTCCCATTGTGGCTCAGGGGGTTAAAAACCCAACAGAGTGTGGGTGAGGATGTGGGTTTGACCCCCGGCCTCACTCTGTGGGATAAAAATCCAGAGATGTCACTGTGGCATAGGTTGCCACTGCGGCTTGGATCCAGCATTGCCGTGGCTGTGGCATAGATATGCCCCCCTAGCCCAGGAACTTCAATACGCCACAGGTGCTGTCCTAAAAAAAGAAAAAAACAAAATTTTATTTTTTCAACACAAGTTTAGGTTGGTATCTCAAATTTAATTGTCTCTGTTCCTCTTCCTTTTTCCACAGCTAAAGATTTATGCTTTGCTTCTTAAAGACTAGTGAATTAACATCTAGCTTTCCCTGACAAATTTCGCCACTCATCAAAACTGTAAAACTTGGTTTCTTTATTTCTCTTACCTGCTTCAGATTTACAAGGTCCATGGGGAATTTCTAATCCTTATCAAGGAATATCTCCATCAACTCCATAGATTCAGATAACTCTGCTTCTACATTCAGGCTCAATTCCAGGAAAACTTCTCAACATTTGGAGTCTATATAACTGTCAAATCCACTCACTTTTGGCATAACTGGCTTCTTCCAACCCGCTGATTGAGGACAGGGGGTGGGGAGGGAAGGGGAGGACCAAAAATCCAGACTGCTTTTTTTTATGTTGGATCTAGTCTAGCGGACAAAAAAAACAGGTGAATTGGGGAGATCCAGCTGGGGAGTGGATATCATATTTCTTTGTTGTTATCTTCATTAGTTTGTTGGGGGGGGTTGTTTGTTTTTGTCTTTTTAGGGCCACACCCGCAGCATGTGGAAGTTCCCAGGCTAGGGGTTGAATAGGAGCTACAGCTACCAGCCACAGCCACAGCCACACCAAATCTGAGCCAAATCTGCGACCTACACCACAGTGCACAGCAACACAAGATCCTTAACCCACTGAGCAAAGCAAGGGATTGAGCCCGAGACCTCATGGATACTAGTCAGGTTCGTTACCACTGAGCCACAACGGGAACTCCTGTTGTATTTTTTTAGATTCCACATGTAAGTGATAGGGGTAGGGGATTAAAAGGTATAAATTATTATATGTAAAATAAGCTACAAAGATATATTGTACAACACAGTTTGTAGCCAATATTTTATAGTAACCATAAGTGGAGCATAACCTTTAAAAACAATCACTATACTGTACACCTGCAAATTTTATAATATTGTATACTAACTATAGTTCAATTAACAAAAAATATATATGTGATCACCAAATGCAAAAAAAAAAAAAAATCCCATCCTCATTTTTTTAGTGACTAAATCTTCAACAGTAATGGCATTTTTGCCCCTTATTCTGAGTATGTGCCCTGACTTGGCCCTTAATAGGCCCAGGACACCACTATCTGATTGACTCTGGTGGAGTTTTTTGGGAGTTTGTGGTTTAGTTTGGTTGGGGTTGGGGAGGGCTGTTTCTTTGTTTGGGGGAGTTTTTTGCTACCCTGTGGCATGTGGATCAAGCAAGGAATCAGATCGGAGATCAGATCCAAGCTGCTGTTGTGATCTATGCCACATCAGAGGCAACACTGGATCCCTAACCCACTGTGCCAGGCTGGGGATAGAACCTGCTTCCCGGCATTTCAGAGACACGGCCAATCCCATTGAGCCACAGCAGGAACTCTGAAGTGTCCTCCTAATTTAATCTGAACCAAAAAATATGCTGTAGTAGCTCACAACCCCTTCCATCTGGCCTTTTTTTTTTTACCTCACCTGCCGTGTGTGGAAGTTCCCAGGCCAGGGATCAAACCCTCACCACAACAGTGCCCTAAGCCAGAGCAGTGACAATGCCAAATCCTTAACCAATAGGCCACCAGGGAGCTCCATCTGCCCTAATTCTTCTACCAACTTTCTAGACTTGGTCTTTTTGGCCTTCTCTGGAAAGAGCAGAAATAATTTATTTCGTATTTACAGCAAGTAATAAGCACTTACAGAAGCTTCGCTGGAATGTTTGTCTCACAGAAGGAAGGGAAGCACCTGACTGCTGAGTGTTCCAACTAAATCATGTCTCTGGTTTCAAAAATGTTTTTAGCATTGCCAACACCGTTTGTGCGAGCGAGCACCCCTTCCCCCTCCACATCACAACACGGAAAACACTGGAAGGAGGACTATGCATTGGGACATACATGTTTATTTTACATTTCTTATCATATGCTCAGCACATGCTTAAACCCCTAAGTGGCTTGTGAAAGAGGGGGAGTTGTGCTCTTGTGATCCTTGTAAGCTCCTGCTATCAGGAAAATTACAAAGTGTGTTGAAAAGAGAAGAATTTAAACTTTGTGGATTCAGATTCAAATTTACCATTCAATCCCCTCTTTGGGCCAAATTCATTAATGCTGTGTTAAACTGTGCTGGGAGACCCTAAGGATGAAACCAACCTGCATCTCCACGTGTAATTCATGCAACTTAAATATAGTCGTTGCCGGCATTACACCAGGACGAGGAAGAAGATTCTAAGGTTGATGAAAGAGCTGCTCAAGAAAACATAACATGTCTTAGTTTCAGAGTTCTCTGGTGTTCAGGAGGTTAAGGATCTGGTGTTGTCACTGCTGAGGCACCGGTTCAATCCCTCGCCTGGGAACTTCCGCCAAAAAAAAATGGGAATCTGGGCTAAACAATCGGGCATCATGGGGCCCAGCTGAGCAGGACAGCAGGCGATACAGCCTCTGGGGGACAGTTCCCAGAACTAAAAAGCCACTGATGCAGCTGCGTTCACTCATTTTCCATTCTTACGGTGACTCAGCAACTCTCTCCCGTTTGTTAAACTTAACTGCTACCCACCAGCCACCTCCCTCTGAATATCATTTCTCTACCTTGTGGCATATATTACTCATGGCTCCTGCTGGTTCGTGGTTCTACATCCTCTTGGCATCTATGTACTGCCCTCGGTCAGGGGAACCCAGATCTGCTTCCATTACCAATTGCTTGTCTCTTTCCCTTTATTGCCAGCACAAATTCTTGAGAGAGAAAATCTGCTTGATTTAGCTAGTAACTACAGGCCACCGCTTGGGCCTCTAGCCCAGTGGTTCTCAAATGTGGGCATGAAGTCACCAGAAAGGTTTATTAAGACATAGATTGGGAGTTCCCCTGGTGACGCAGTGGTAACAAACCCAACTAGTATCCATGAGGACACAGGTTCGATCCCTGGCCTTGCTCAGTGGGTTAAGGATCTGGCGTTGCTGTGAGCTGTGGTATAGGTCACAGACATGGCCCAGTTCTGGTGTTGCTGTGGCTGTGGTATAGGCCGGCAGCTACAGCTCCAATTCGACCCCCTAGCCTGGGGACTTCCATATGCCCCTGGAGCAGCCCTAAAAAGACAAAAAGAAAAAGAAAAAAAAAGATACAGATTGCCCCACACCATGCCCAGAGCTTCTAATTACACAGATCTCTAGATCGCTAGTGGGATCTGATGGTTTGCATTTTGAATGAATCCTCAGGTCATTTCTGATGCTTCTTATCTAGAGACCACACTTTAAAAACCACTGCTGTAACTGCAGGTTGCAGGACCTGGAATAAGATGCCCATCATCTGTAGGGAGGGGATAAGTGATATGATTTAGCCTATGGTCACTTATAAATAAGGGCTAGTTTGCTCAGCAAGAGGCTGTGGACAGAAACATTTTAATATAGCCCCTGGATAGGCAAGCACACTGGCATTTTCCCTGTCCACTATTTTTTTTTTTTTTGGTCTTTTTCTTAGGACCGCACCTGTAGCATATGGAAGTCCCCAGGCTAGGGGTCCAATCTGAGCTGCAGCTGCCCGCCTACACCACAGCCACAGCAATGCCAGATCCTTAACCTTCTGAGTAAGGCAGGGATCAAACCCGCACCCTCATGGATACTAGTCGGATTCATTACCACTGAGCCATGACAGGAACTCCAGGTCCACTCTTTTTCTAAGCGAGGTTCTACGGCATTCATTGTGTGCTTACTAAGTGCCACACTGCCTTCAGTGTATTACAATGGAGATATAAAGCCTGATAATTTTAACTTATCCAAGGACTCAGCGAAATCATTTTAATAACATGAAAATCAAGATAAATGTTTGGTTCTCATTTGAATACAAAGACACATCAAAAGAAAACTACAGGAGTTCCCGTCTTGACTCAGTGGTTAACGAATCCGACTAGGAACCATGAGGTTGCAGGTTCCATCCCTGGCCTCACTCAGTGGGTTAAGGATCCAGCGTTGCCATGAGCTGCGGTGTAGGTAGCAGACGCAACTCGGATCCGGCGTTGCTGTGGCTGTGGTGTAGGCCAGCAGCTATAGCTTCGATTAGACCCCTGGCCTGGGAACCTCCATATGCCGCAGGAGCGGCCCTAGAAAAGGCAAAAAGAAAAAGAAAAGAAAACTACAGAAATCCTCAAGTTTCCATTCCGTTGTTATCTTGTGATAGCAACAGAAGAGTAAAAGGTGCATGAGCAAGAAAAAAGCAAATTCATACAGTTGGGGAAAAAATTGTATGGGGGAAATAACAAAAAAGAAAAAAGCTATTTGAAAAAAAATTTTGAAGATAAAAGAGTTAGTTACAAATAACTCAGAATTTCTAACTGTGAGGAAAACCAAAGTACACTGGGATTCTCGTTGCGGTTCAGCGGGTTAAGAAGCCAACGGGTATTTATGAGGATGTGGGTACCACCCCTGGCCTCAGTCAGTGGGTCAAGGATCCAGCGTTGCCGTAAGCTGTGGCATAGGTCACACAGATGCGGCTCAGATCTGGCGTTGCTGTGGCTGTGGGGTAGGCTGGCAGCTGTAGCTCCGATTTGACCCCTAGTCTGGGAACCTCCCTATGCTGCAGGTGCGGCCCTAAAACACACGCACACACAAAAAGTATATTATGAAAACACACTATACTCTGTGCTCTCAAAACCCAGCTGTGGGTAAAGGAATAAAGTAAGCACATCTGAAAAGAAGGAGGTGTCCCACAAGTCGGCTAAAGGCAAGAAAAAGGCAAATGTGCACAGGTTTTGGAAAAGGTCATTTATAAGCAGGCTGTAAAATGGGTGCCGTGAAGACTAGTCGGCACTATTTTCTTGACAGGCAGGAGAAAACCAGGCAACAAACCTGCCTCCTTCCCTGGCAAGGCTCTCCCTTCCCTTTTCTAACTTTTTCACAGCATTCGCTGCCCAAATTCACCGTGCATTGTGTTGTATTATATCGTCCTCTAGTGGTTCTAAAAATGCCTCATCCTCCTTTTGTAAGGGCAGGATTTGTCACAGGGCCACACAAACACGCTGCTTAACCATTATCTGTTAATCAGACTGAAATGAATGCAGAGGTCCTGCAAGACAACCACAACCAGGTAGGCCGACCTATCTCAGCTTCCCTCAGCCTCCATGAAACAATGGGTATTCTCCCAAGTGGAAGTATTTTAGGCTCAGATTACTTAGCCCATCACTGACTTCCCTTTAAAGTAGATACTGCAATATGTAGTTTGCCACTCCCCCTTGTACAGTTTCAAGAAAGTTCAGTGTAACTTTGGGGGGTATGATAGTCTAAGAGTGCAAAAATTCCAAAAATGATAACTACAAATGCTCTGTTGATGAGAATAAACACAAGTTGGGTGTTCCTCTTGTGGGTGCAGGGGAAACGTATCTGACTAGCATCCATGAGGATGCTGGTTCGATCCCTGGCATATCTCAGTGCGTTAAGGATCCGGCATTGCCGTGAGCTGTGGCATAGGTCGCAGACACGTTTCGGATCCCATGTGGCTGTGGCTGTGGCTGTGGCGTGGGCCAGCAGCTGTACCTCTGATTCAACCCCTAGCCTGGGGGCTTCCATATGCCATGGGTGCGGCCCTCAAAAGAAAGAAAGAAAAAAAAAAAGAATACAAATTCAAGTGTTTGACGCTGATCTCAGGGATTTCAGAGTGATCCTTCACATCTCAGTCATGTGCAAAGGTAAGTCATGTCACTTACTGAATAAGGAGACTAGGGAAGCCAATTATCTTTTTTTTATCAGCAAAATGGACTTATTAGGAAATAGCAGAGGAATTGCCATTTGGGACATGCACACCATAGTCAAGCCCCTCCTTCATCTTTCTTCTGTGTCCACTTGGTAGAGTGTGGGTTTGGGTTAGGGTTTTTTCTTTATGTATCCATTCAACAGGTGTTTCTTGGAGTTCCCTTTGTGGCTCAGCAGGGGTTAAGAACCCAACAGTATCCATGAGGATGTGGGTTCGATCCCTGGCTTCACTCAGTGGATTAAAGGACAGAGCGTTGTTTCAAACTACAGCATAGGTCGCAGATAAAGCCCAGATCTGGCGTGGCAATGGCTGTGGCATAGGCCAGTGGCTATATATCTGATTCAACCCCTAGCCTGGGAACTTCCATATGCTACAGTGTGGCCCTAAAAAGACAAAAAGAGAAAAAAACAGCAGTAAAATCCCAGGTGTTTCTGCTTCTGCTCTGTGCAAGACATCCTGAGGTCAGTTTGGGAATGGGGGGAATGCAAATGGGACACACCCTTGCTTTCATACCACTTACTGTGTAGAGAGGAAGCAGAGTACACACACAGAGTGACAGAAAGGGAGTTTTAGGAGTTCAGAGAAGGACGAGATCGCCTCTGAAAAATCCTTTGACTGTATGGCATCTGTCTTTTAATCCTGACTGAGGACCACTCACCAACAAAGAACCACAGCAAATCACTAATGACCAAGAGCTGATATAATCATCTGTATTAAGTGGGCCTAAGGACAAAAGCCCAGCTGCTGTTCTTCAGATAACAAAAATACCACTGGATTTCAACACAAGGAAAAATATTAACTCAGTAATTACTGGCTTTAAGATACTTTAAGATACTGGATACCAAAGTGAGAGATAAAGTAGCTGAGATATTGACTCTGCCCTGAAATAATTCACCATATAGTGGGGAAACCTGTTTAGGATTAGCAATCATGCACTATGTCAGAGCTGAGAGCCTCTGAATGACTCTCCAATTAAAGCTCTGCTTTTTATTTGACCACTGTTCAGCATGTGCCATTCCCAGAGTCAGGGATTAGGTCCAAGCCTCAACTGCAACCTAAGCCGAAGCTGTGGTAACGCTAGATCCTTAACCCACTGTGCCTGCCAGGGACTGAACCTGTGTCCCAGCACTCCTGATACACTGCTGATCCTGTTACGTGCCAGCAGGAACTCCAAGCTCTGCTTTTTTTTATTAAAATAATTTATAAATATCCAGGTGTTAGCAATGGGATGGGGGGTGGGGTTCTTGGTTTAATAGCCTTATCTTTTTACTGGAAGAAAATACTGCAACACATTTGACCTGAGAATGGCATCTGTAGAATAAAAAGAATTCCCACAACTTAGTTTAAAAATACAAATCACCTGGAGTTCCCACTGTGGCTCAGCAGGTTAAGGGCCCAAAGTTGTCTCTGTGAGGATGCAGGTTCAATCCCGGACCAGTGGGTTAAGGACAGGCATTGCCACAGCTGTGGCTTAAGTTTCTCCTGCAGCTCGGATCTGATTCCTGGCCCGGGAGCTCCATATGCCACAGGGTGGTCAAAATGAAAAAAGAAAAAAAAAAAGACACAACTGAACTTATCTAGGAAACAGAAACAGAATCACAGATATAGAGAACTGGAATTGTGGTTGCCAAGGGGGAGGGAGGGGAAGCGAGGAGGAGGGAGAGGGACAGAGGAGGAAGGATTGGGAGTTTGGGATTAGCAGAGGCAAACTATTATATATATGCTGGATAAACAAGGACCCGCTGTATAGCACAGGAAACTATATTCAATATCCTGTGATAAATCATAAAGAATATGAAAAAGAATATGTATGTATATGCGTATAACTGAGTCACTTTGCTATACAGCAGAAATTAACACCACATCACAAATCAACTATACTTCAATACGTTTTTTAAAAAGAAAGAAAAATCTGTAAATAAGTATAGAATTTTAATAACATACATGCCGAAGTATTTAGGAGAAGTGTATTAATGTCTGCCATTGACCATGAAATACAGCAAAATATACAGTGGTGCAAATAGATAGATGAATAGACATGATGTGTGGAGTTCCCGTCTTGGCGCAGTGGTTAACAAACCCGACTGGGAACCATGAGGTTGCGGGTTCGGTCCCTGCCCTTGCTCAGTGGGTTAACGATCTGGTATTGCCATGAGCTGTGGTGTAGGTTGCAGACGCGGCTCGGATCCCGCGTTGCTGTGGCTCTGGCATAGGCTGGTGGCTACAGCTCCGATTCGACCCCTAGCCTGGGAACCTCCATATGCCGTGAGAGCGGCCCAAGAAAATGCCAAAAAGACAAAAAAAAAAAAAAAATAGACATGATGTGTAGTATAACATTAATAGCAAAATCTAGGTCTCCAGTATGTGCTCATTGTAAAATTCCTTCAACTTTGCTGTGTATATGGAAATGTTTATAATAAAAAGTTGGAAAAAAAACAAAAAATAATCAATACTTTTTTTTTTTTTTTTTTTTTTTGCTTTTTAGGGCCACACTAGCAGCATGTGGAGGTTCCCAGGCTAGGGGTCGAATTGGAGCTACAGTGGCTGGCCTACACCACAGCCACAGCAATGCCAGATCCAAGCCCATCTGCAACCTACACCACAGCTCAGGACAATGCTGGATTCTTAACCCACTGAGCGAAGCCAGGGATCAAACCCGCAACCTCATGGTTCCCAGTTGGATTTGTTTCCACTGTGCCATGACAAGAAGTCCAATATACTTTAAAAGTAGAACACCACTGGAGTTCCCATTGTGGCTCAGTGGTGCCAATGCTTGGATCCCCCGCATTGCTGTGGCTCTGGCGTAGGCCGGCAGCTACAGCTGCTATTGGACCCCTAGCCCGGGAACCTCCACATGCCTCGGGAGCAGCCCTAGAAAAGGCAAAAAGACAAAAAAATAAATAAAATAAAAGTAGAACACCACAGAGTTCTCTCGTGGTGCAGCAGGTTAAAGATCTAGTGTTGTCTCTACAGTGGCTCAGGTAGCTGCTGTGGCAAGGGTTTGATCCCTGGCCCAGGAACTTCCACATGCCTTGGGAGTGGGCAATAAAAAATAGTATGCAATGGTACAAACATTGATTATAATAAATAAATGAGCATTCCTTGGTCTGAATAAAATGTACTTACAAAACCTAGGAGCTGCATGTTGTTATCGAAGTTTTGCTGCCATATCACTTGTACTGTTCCATGATTTAATTACAAACAACAACTGCCCCTCTGACTAGGTCTTGCAGGACTTTATTAAGGGATTTTGGGTAAATCACAGAAACTCTAGGAGAACCAGAGAGCCAGGATCTGAAGCAAGACAGCCACAGACAGGGTCCAACCATGCCATGGAGGCCACTCGCCAAAAACACATTCCTATTTTCACTTGGCACCAATGACCCCCCAGAGGTGGACACCAGAAGCTCTGCCAATGCTATTCCCAAAGTACTGGATTCTTTTCTTTTTTTTTTTTTTTTTTTTTTTTTTGCCTTTTTGCTATTTCTTTGGGCCACTCCCATGGCATGTGGAGGTTCCTAGACTAGGGGTCAAATCGGAGCTGTAGCCGCCGGCCTACGCCAGAGCCACAGCAACGCAGGATCCGAGCCGCGTCTGCAACCTACACCACAGCTCACGGCAAGGCCAGATCATTAACCCACTGAACAAGGGCAGGGACTGAACCCGCAACCTCATGGTTCCTAGTCGGATTCATTAACCACTGAGCCACGACGGGAACTCTCATATGTTGAAATCTTAAACCCCCAGGTGATGATTTTAAGAGCTGGGCCTTAGGAAAGCTACTAGGTCATGATTTAAATTAATATCCTTATTCTAAAAAAAGACCCCAAAAGGCTATTCACCCTTTCCACCAAGTGAGGACATAGCAAAAAGGCACTGTCCATAAACTAGGAAGTGAACTCTCACCAGATACCAAATCTGCTAGCACTTTGATCTTGGACTTCCCAGCCTCCAGAACCATGAGAAATATCTGTTGTTTATAAACCACTAAATTGACAGCGTTTTTGTTATAGCGGCCCAGATGGACTAAGACATCTTATGCTAAATCAGCCTCCCAGTGAGAGTTCACCTGATATCATGCCCTTATTCTCTTCCTTTCCTGTCCCACTCTCCCACACTGCTCCCAATTTTTCCTGGGAACACTTTTTTTCCCCCTGCCACCTGCAGCATGTGGAAGTTCCCAGGTAAGAGATCAAACCCGAGCCAGAGCAGCAACCTAAGCCGCTGCAGTGAAACCACCAATCCTTAACCCACTGTGCCACAAGGAAACTCCTGGGAATGCGTATTTTCGTAACAAGTCCTTATCTCAGAGTTTTCTTCTGAGGAACCCAAAAATTACCTGGGATGGGAACGGACCTAGCACGTGGTAAGCACTCAACAAGTATTCATTAGAAGGAAGGAAGCAAACACTAAGTTGCTACTCAGGGCAATGTTCACCACATTCTCTGATCCAGACTCCTGGAGGGGCTCACAAAACAGGTCCTCCCATCTGGCACTCTTCCATCACTGGAACAGTCCTCACTCACGCAATCAGGAAGAGAGGAGCCAAAAAGCTGCCACTGAGGTGCCCTTTGCCCAGTCAGCAGGAGGTCTAGAATTATATAATTTTGGACAATTTACTTAACCTTTTATCACCCTCATGGAAACATGAAGTTCCCATTGTGGCACAGTGGAAACAAATCCGACTAGTAACCATGAGGACACATGTTCAATCCCTGGCATTGCTCTGTGGGTTAAGGATCCGACATTGCCATGAGCTGTGGGGTAGGTCATAGATGTGGCTCAGATCCTGCGTTCCTATGGCTGTGGTGTAGGCCAGCCGCTGTAGCTACTAAGCCTGCAGTGAAAACACCAATTCGACCCCCAGCCTGGGAACTTTGATATGCCTCAGGGGAAGCCCTAAAAAGCAAAAAAATGAGAAGAAAAGAAGAGAAAGGAAAAGAAAAGAAAAGAAAAGGAAAGGAAAGGAAAGGAAAGGAAAGGAAAGGAAAGAAAAGAAAAGAAAAGAAAAGAGGTACAAGCATAGAAAGAGAAGAAGCTAGGATAAAAACCTTAGATATCTAAGGCTGGATTGCACTTTGCAGTATTAATATGAACTCTTGGTTTCTGAAAGATAGATGATAAATAGAAAGATATATCTATGTACACACACACACACACACCTATGTGTATATGTACATATGTAACTGCTAACTCGATCCACTATGAGGTTAAAGAAAGATGAGTACACCAGCAGCAATGTGATTCCTGACACCTAGACCTTTCTTTTTTTTTTTTTTTTTGCTTTTTAGGGCCATACCTGCAGCATAGGGAAGTTCCCAGGCTAGGGGTCAAATCAGATTTACAGCTGTCGGCCTGCACCACAGCCACAGCAACCTGGGATCCAAACCGCGCCTGTGACCTACACCACAGCTCACAGCAACACCAGATCCTTAACCCACTGAGTGAGGCCAGGGATCAAAGCTGCATCCTCATGGACACTAGCTAGATTCATTTCCACTGCACCACAGTGGGAACACCTAGACCTTGGTTTCTAAATACCATTCTCCCTAAAAGGAACCAGAGCTCCAGGGAGAAATGGCTAATTCCAGAGCTAAGGCAGAGAAAGTATATAAAAAATCTGGAACATCCTGTACCAGAAAGTATGGAAATTCTGAAAGAATGACAGGAACACGTCAAAATGGCACAGGAACAAGCCAAAGTAATCCTATTGGCTAAATTTGGGATAATTTTAGCATCAAAAGAGTGATACAAATTGCTTATAATCTGTTTAATAAATAAGAACCCATGATATCATACTAATATAGATAGACTAGACAGTTGGATGGATAGATAGACAGATAGATAGATAGATAGATAGATAGATAGATAGATAGATAGATAGAAAGAAGGGCAGGAAAGTTTTACCTTACAATAGAAAGTCAACTACTAAAGGCAGAAGAGATGATGGAAGGGATGATTAGCAATTGGAAAATTTTACAGTAATAATTGTTTTGGTCAAAAAACAAAAATGGATACTAACACAAACGAGTGAAAATGTGATCAGAAACAGAATCTTTGCACAATCTCAAAGTATCTGCAGACAAAAATTCTTATTCATGGAGTTTCCGTTGTGGCGCAGTGGAAACGAATCCGACTAGGAACCATGAGGTTGTGGGGTTCCATCCCTGGCCTCACTCAGTGGGTTAAGGATCCGGCATTGCAGTAAGCTGTGGTGTAGGTCACAGATGTGGCTCAGATAATCGCAGATGTGGCTCGGATCTTGCATTGCTGTGGCTCTGGCATAGGCCGGCAGCTATAGCTTCGATTAGACCCCTAGCCCACGAACCTCCATATGCCAGCGGGTGCAGCACTAAAAAGACAAAAGACAAAAAAAAAAAAAAAAAAAAAAAAACTTATTCATGAAGCTCCCTGGTGGCTTAGTGGTTAAGAACTTGGCATTGTCACTGCTGTGGCTCAGGTCACTGCTATAGCTCAGGTTTGATCCCTGGCCCAGGAACTTCTGCATACTGTGGATGAAGCCAAATAAAAAACAAACTTATTCATGAAACATCACACTGCAAAATTTGGCAGATGCCTCCTTACCAAATGATAATACTTGACTTCAGCAGGAGACAAACCAACATCATGTGCCTTCCAATGTGATGCACTGAGAGGAGTACAGAATCACTTCAGTGGCATTCCTGCCAAAAAACACATTCCACACATCCAATCATGAGAAAACATCAGACAAACACAAACTGACAGTCATTCTGCAAAGTAATCATCCCACTCCAAAAATGTCAAGGTCATGAAAAAAAAGGAGAGACCAGGAACCGTTCCAAATAAAAGAAAATTAATGAGATATGACAGCTAAATGCAGTATATGAACTTGGACTGAATCCTGGGCCTATAAAAGACTTGATTAGGAAAAACTGTAAGATGCTTTTTAAGGACCATTTTAGCTCCAGATGTCTCCATGAGGTTTACTGCAGCTCCTGTTGGACTGCATCATTTCTGGACTTCTCCTGCTCCATTATGTTTCCTTTCCTGCCCTTTTACACTTGTTGGTCCCAGAAGCATTCCTTAATAAATATCCTGCACACTTAACTGCGTCTCACAGTCCGCTTCCTGGAGAACTCAACCTAAAAGGACAAAAGTGAGTAGGATCTTAACAAGCCAAGGCTGAGATGAGACATACTCTATACATGAAAACTAGTCTGAGAAAAGTCTCATATTAGCAGATAAATAGCCTAACTGATAGGGGACGGAGTAGCTGGAATTCAGAGAGCAGAAGGCAGCTCGATGTGAGATGAAGCTGTAAAGAGAGGTTAGGGCAAAGCCCGTACAGGATACTGCTGGCCATGTTAATGACCTCAGTTTGTCTTAACGGTAATACAAAGTTACTAGAAGCCTGGACAGTAGAATACGGGAGGGCAAGCAGTGTACAATAAGATTTGCAACTGGAATAGATTATTAGTACTGCAGCAGAAAATGGAAAACAGATTGTGGAAAGGAAAAGAGTGAAGTTGGAAAGACTACTAAGAATGTTACTGCATGGAGTTCCCATCATGGCGCAGTGGTTAACGAAACAGACTAGGAACCATGAGGTTGCAGGTTTGATCCCTGGCCTTGCTCAGTGGGTTAAGGATCCAGCGTTGCCATGAGCTGCGGTGTAGGTCACAGACACGGCTCGGATCCCGCGATGCTGTGGCTCTGGCGTAGGCCAGTGACTACAGCTCTGATTAGACCCCTAGCCTGGGAACCTCCATATGCCACGGGAGCGGCCCTAGAAAAGACAAAAAAAGAAAAAGAAAAAAAAAAGAAAGAAAGAAAGTTACTGCAGTGGTTTAAACTAAAGTTGATGGTTGTCGAGACCAGATGGTGATGATGAAGACGAAAGATGAAAGTGTGGATTGATTCAAGAAATATTAAGGGAACCCTCCTACACTGTTGGTGGGAATGCAAATTGATAAAAACCACTACGGAAAACAGTACGGAGTTACCTCAAAAAACTGAAACTATAAATACCAGAGTTCCTGTTGTGGCTCAGTGGCAACAAGCCACTCAGGGACTAGTATCCATGAGGACATGGGTTCGATCCCTGGCTTTGCTCAGTGGGTTAAGGATCAGGCATTGTCGTGAGCTGTGGTGTAGGTTTCAGATGCGGCTTGGATCCCACGTGGCTGTGGCTGTGGGGTAGGCCAGAAGCTGCAGCTCCAATTCGACCCCTAGCCTGGGAACTTCCACATGCTGCAGGTGCAGCCCTAAAAAGACCAAAAAAGAAAAAAGAAGAACTACCATGTGATCCAGCAATCCCACTCCTGGTCATCTATCTGGAGGAAATCATAATTTGAAAAGACACATACACCCCAGCATTCATTGCAGCACTATTTCCCATAGCCAAGACATGGAAACAATCTAAATGCCCATTGACAGAGGACTGAGTAAAGAAGATATGGTACATATATGCAATGGAATGTCACTCAGCCATTTAAAACAATGAAATAATGGAGTTCCCTGGTAGCTCAGCAGATTAAATATCCAGCTCTGCTGTGTCACTGCTGTGGATCTGGTTACTGCTGTGGCTGGTGCAGGTTAGACCCCTGGCCCAGGAGAAAAAAAAAAAAAAAAAAAACAATGAAATAATGCCATTTACAGCAACATGGATGCATGGATGGATCTAGAGATTATCATACTAAGTGAAGTGAATCAAAGACAAACATCATGTGATAGCACATACAAGTGGACTCTAAATGCACCGACAGTATATGGAATGGATGGTCAGCGTGGGCTTGCTGTATAGCACAGGGAACTCTACTCGATATTCTGCGCGCGCCTCTATGGGAATGGATGTGTGTAGATGTATAACTCAGTCACTTTGCTGTACAGCAGAAATTCACACGGCACTGTACATAACTGTACCTCAAGGAAATGTTTTTAAAAAGAAATATTGAGAAGATTAAAAATGACAGCCTGGAGATAGACTGGATATGGATCCTAAGGAAGAGGAGGTGTGAAGGATGACACCTAGTTTTTGATTTGCTAAAATGAATAAATAGTGCCAAACAATGAGGTTACGAAACGTTAGAAGAGGATCGGGTGTAGCAGAACGATTCATGAACTTGCTCTTCCTTTGCCAACTAAATGTGGGGTTGGGAAACCAAGGAGAAAAAAATGTTTCAAGAAGCAAGGAGAGGAGTTCCCTTCGTGGCGCAGTGGTTAACGAATCCGACTAGGAACCATGAGGTTGCGGGTTCGGTCCCTGCCCTTGCTCAGCGGGTTAACGATCCGGCGTTGTCGTGAGCTGTGGTGTAGGTTGCAGACGCGGCTCGGATCCCGCGTTGCTGTGGCTCTGGCGTGGGCCGGTGGCTACAGCTCCGATTCAACCCCTAGCCTGGGAACCTCCATATGCCGCGGGAGCGGCCCAAGAAATAGCAACAACAACAACAAATAAAAGACAAAAGACAAAAAAAAAAAAAAAAAAAAAAATTTGTTCTCAATTAAAAAAAAAAAAAAAAAAAAAAAAAAAGAAGCAAGGAGAGATCAACCATGTCGAAAGCTCTAGAGGGGTGAGGTAATCTGTAGCTCGAAAATATCCACGAGAGGTGCTTCAGAGGAATGGTGAATGTAGAAGCCAGGGTGGATGAAAAGTGAGTAGCAAGAAGGAAAACAGAGACATTTTTCCATCCACCACAAAAACAAAAACAACAAAAACAGGAAAGATATTAGCCCCCCCCAAAAAGAGTTGTAATTCTCACCAAATCAAAAATATCAACTGAATCCAAACTCCACTTGGGATAAAAATAAATCTCGGTGTATACACATCATTTTATCTAGTTCTCTGAACTCCAAAGGGATGGAATTAGCTCCAGAAAAGCACAGTAGTTGTTACCATTGCCAGTCAGATGAGAAAATTAGCAATTCTATTGGCACAATCTTATAAATCTACTATACTTTAACAAAAAATTAAAAAATAAGAAAATAGCAATTTGGCAAATAAATTGCCTCCCAAAAAAAATGCTATTAAAAAAGTCACTTTGAGGCTTTCCCATTGTGGCACATCAGAAACAAAACCATGAGGTGGTGGGTTTGATCCCTGGCCTCGCTCAGTGGGTTAAGGAGCTGGAATTGCCGTGAGCTGTGGTGTACGTCGAAGATGTGGCTCGGATCCCGAGTTGCTGTGGTGTAGGCCAGCGGCTATAGCTCCAGTTAGACCCCTAGCCTGGGAACCTCCATATGCCACAAGTGCAGCCCTAAAAAAAAGCACAAATGCATCTTTAGCTTTTAAATTTCATGCCTTCCTCTGCATTCTACACATACGACACATCTTCCCACAATGTTTTTCTCCCATATCCAAAACCTTATCCAAGTTCGAGGTCAGGTCCTATCAGTGAGTCTTTTCCGGCTAAATCCCTATCTGGTTATTTGGAAAACCTTAGCATTTGAGAATTTAATGTGTAATGTTGCTAAGGTCTTGCTCTCAAATTGCTAAATATTTTTCACAATAGATTACAAAGTCCCAGCAGGCAGAGACTAGGACTTCTCGTTCTCTTATATGTTATTAACACTTTCTGTATATTCAAATTAAGTGTAGCATAAGCTAATCATAATTTACACTGTTCAAAACCCCATTTTCATCTCCGAATCCCAGTCCTCAAATTTCCCTATGAATAATTAACATGTATTGATTAGTATATACCATTCACTGTTATTCACACTTCACTTCTCTTTTGTGTGTGTGTGTGTGTGTCTTTTTAGGACCGCACCCATGGCATATGAAGTTTCCCAAAGGGGTGAAATCGGAGCTGTAGCCACTAGCCTGCACTACAGCCACAGCAAAGCTGAATTCCAGCCGTGTCTGCAACCCACACCACAGCTCACTGAAATACTGGATCCTTAACCCACTGAGTGAGGCCAGGGAGCGAACCTGTGTCCTCACGAATGCTAGTCAGATTCCTTTTCGCTGAGCTACTGACAGGAACTCCACTTTTCACATTTGAACACACACAATCCTCCCAAGAACCCGAGGATACAGATATTACTACTCTTACTTTCCAGATCAGAAAACGAGTCAGAAAGGACAAGTGACACAATTAGTAAGTGGCAGATTTGTGAATCAAATCAAGACAGACACTGGAGACCATTTTCTTAACTTTTTAGTAACATAAAAATAACCCTAATAAGGGCTGGTCCTACCTGCCTAGGTTTACTGGCCTGCAGGATTAAGCAGCACAGTTTAGGAGCCAGAATTTAAAAGAAACTCTATTTCGTCACACGCTGTGTATTTCCTCCGCCCCTGCCCTCCGCGGCAGAAGAATCCGCTATATTCCTGACGACCCGTTGGTGGCGCTGCAGGACAGGTATGCGCTGAGGCCGCGTCAATGAGAGAGGCTGAGAGGGGGTGAAGATTCGATCTGTAGCCCCGCGGTGGGAGGAGCCTAAGGAAGAGGGAGGGCTGGCGAGTGGTGTGTCCTGCGCAGGCGCAGAACCTGGCACTCCCCCGAGAGTGAGGGCTGCTGGGTCGGTGACGTGGCCTGGCAGCGTCCACTCCGGTGAGCCTCCGGGGAGCCCCGCGCCGCCGGAACTGTCCGTGGCCTAGTCCCGACGCGTGTGTGCTTGCGAGCCGGGGACAGCGGCGGCGGCCCGGCCTGCGGGGACCCGACAGGGCCGCTGCCATGGGGAAGTGACGCGCTTGCGACCGCTGTTCCGCGGCAGCGGCGAGACATGAGGAGACCCCGCGGCAGGGGCAGCGGCGGCGGCTCCTGATCCCCGCGATGGAGGAGAAATACGGCGGGGAAGTGTTAGCCGGCCCAGGCGGCGGCGGCGGCCTCGGGCCGGTGGACGTGCCCAGCGCTCGGTAAGGGACTGATCTGGCACCCGCCTCCCGATCTGCGGTCTCCCCGCGCAGGCGAGCTCCCTCTCCCTCCCGTCCCGTTGACAGCCCGGGACTCCTCCTCGGTTCTGCACGCGCCCCGGAGCCCTCCGTCCTCCCTGCTTCGGCTCCCAGGCCGCCTCTAGCTTTCTTTGGCTCCGCCGTCCCTCTCTGCAGAATGAATGCTCTAAGATCCAAGGAGGTTCTGCTTGAGATCTGGGTTTCCAGGCAGACCGTTAACCTTAGAACTGCCAGCCAGTTGACGTGAGAGGTTTTTCTGACCTATGAGAAGCATTTCTGTTGGCTGTTTCTCCCCGAAATAATGGGTTGGTGATACTTAACCTTTCTGACGTCTGCCTGCGTAAGTTAGAGGAAGGGTCACCGTCATCTCTTGAGGCGAAGAAACCAAAGTACAAACAGATGAACTTTGATGTTCAGGTTAACCCCGCACACCAAGAATCCAGCCGGTCATCTAGTTTTCCTTTCTTCGTTTATTTTGTTTTGTTATTAAGAAATGTGTGCTCGTTGTCCAAAAATTCAAGCAGCACAGAAATTCATAGAGTAAAAAGGAAAAATCCCCCCTTTATCCCCTTCCCAGCAATGCTCCCGTTAATCCCCAAGAGGTAAGTATACTGACCACTTTCCAGTGTGTCCTTCTTGACCTGTCCTAATTTCTGAGGTAGAGTGAAAGATGCGTAAAACATGGCCCAACAATTTTCATTGCCTTTATAGTTAATGAGGTTAAGTTTTTCTTGTTCTTGAAAACTCCTTTGAGATTTAAAGATGGTTTTGGTAAATTCTTGGAACTGTAGAAATAGAATCACTAACGCAACTTTTTTTTATGAAAAGGGAAGAACACAGCAAATGCTGGAGCAAAATTTAAATTAGCTGCATTTTCTGTAGTACAAGTTCAATTCTAATCTATTTTGAGCAACTTGTTTTTGTAAATAACAGGATATCAGGTATTATTTCCTGAGATGCGACAGCTAAATGCAGTAGGCAATTCTGATGTGGATTTCTAGAGGGGAAAATGCTGTGAAAGACAGTACTAGGTCACTTGACAAAATTGGACTCTGGACAATAGATTAGATAAAAATATATCCATGTTAAATTTCCTGTAGTTGATAACTGCACTGATTTTATGAGTATGCTCATGATCTTAGGAAACACAAGTATTTAGGGATAAAGTAGCAGGATGTATGTAACTTACTCTTTGAAAAGTTCAGGGGAGGGAGTTCCTGTCATGGCTTAGTGGTTAACGAATCTGACTAGGATCCATGAGGATGCAGGTTTGATTCCTGGCCTCGCTCAGTGGGTTAAGGATCCGGCATTGCTGTGAGCTGTGGTATAGATCACAGGCACGGCTCGGATCCCATGTTGCCATGGCTGTGGTATAGGCCGGTGGCTATAGCTCTGATTAGACCCCTAGCCTGGGAACTTCCATGTGCCCAGTGAGGCCTTAAAAAGCAAAAAAAAGTTCAGGGGAAAAAAAACTGTATTAAAGAGAGATAATAAGGCAAAGAAGAGAACATGTTAACAATTAGAGAATCTAAGTAAAGGGTGTGCTACTCTTGCACCTTTTCTGTAAACTTGAATTTTTTTTCTTTTATTGCCACGCCTGTGGCATATGAAAGTTCCTGGGCCAGGGATTGAATCTGAGCCACAATTGCAGTATTTGATCCTTTAACCCACTCTGCCAGGCTGGGGATCGAACCTGCTCCTCCCAGCAACCCAAGCTGCTGCCGTTGGATTCTTAACCCACTGTGTCACAGCAAGAACTCCTATTTTTAAGTAAATAAATAAATAGTTCAAGATTATTTACTCAACAGCTTAGATAGGTGTGGCAAATATTCCTTTGCCACCTTATTTCCACTATTTCCACTATTTCCTCTGCTTGGCAGAGGTGCCCTCCTATTGTAGTTCATTGCAGAATCAAATTCAGCTCAGGACTGGTTGAATTTTTAATAGATTTCAGGTTGCAAGAGTTTTCCTATACGTAGACAAAAATCCAAAAACTCCTTATAATCTACACCAAAAACTAATTGTCAGACCCTTTAATTGTGGATTTTTTTTTTTTTTGACTGAAGTCACAAATATGAATTGTTTTAAATGTTTCTATGTTGGCTTTAATAAGTCCTCTTTACAGGCAGGGGCAGAGGGTGACAGCCAGCATTCGTTAAGCCCTTCCTGGGTTCTAGATACTTTGAGTACAGCATCTCACTTCATCCTTACAACAGTGCTGCAGACTCATTAGTTGTCCTTATCTCACAAACTGAGACACCTATTAACTGAACTGAGAGTCAGTTACCCCAAACCCCACATATAGCACAGTCTGCACAGTAGATACTTAAATAGTGATTGAATGAATCAAACTTGAATTATACACAGATTTTGCTTTTTCCTGGAGAACTGTGAGCTGCTACAGTGGGCAAAGCCCAAGAAGCAGGTTTGAGCCCAAACCCAGATTTCAGTAATTCCAGGTTTAAAAAACCAAAGAATGTTCTAACCTTCACAGAGAAGACCAGTGATAGCTTTGATGGGACTGGTTAGTGGCAAATTATGATTTATAAGTTGGGGAGGTGGATTGGATCCTGATAAGTTGCACAAGTGTCAGTGAGTGAGTGGCTCAGGGGCCACTGCCCCCATTTAAGAGCCTCCCTTCCTCACCACCCTCTCAGCTTTGCCCCTTAGTATGCTGCCCTGTGCAACATGAACTAGGAATATGTACTTATTAGTCTATGGTTACTTGACCTTAGCTAGTGTTTTGTTTTTAGCCCAACAGGAAGATTTCATTAATCAAGACTTTAAAAATCAAAGTATTGAGGAGTTCCCATCGTGGCTCAGTGGTTAAGGAATCCAACTAGGAACCATGAGATTGCAGGTTCGATCCCTGGCCTCGATCCATGGGGTAAAGATCCGGCGTTGCCATGAGCTGTGGTGTAGGTCGCAGATTCGGCTTGGATCCTGAGTTACTGTGGCTGTGGTGTGGTACAGCTCCAGTTCAACCCCTAGCCTGGGAACCTCCATATGCTGTGGGTGTGGCCCTAGAAAATACCAAAAAAAAAAAAAAAAAAAGTGCTCAACTTACAGATAAATGTTAAAATAACTTTCCTAATTAATAATGGTAACAAAATATGCTTAATATATATTACATAAAAAGTTACAGGAGTTCCCATCATGGCTCAGCGATTAACAAATCCAGCTAGTATCCATGAGGACACGGGTTTGATCCCTGGCCGTGCTCAGTGGGTTAAGGATCCAGCATTGCCATGAGGTGTGGTATAGGTCGCAGACCTGGCTCGGATCTGGCATTGCTGTGGCAGTGGCATAGGCTGGCAGTTGTAGCTCTGATTAAGCCCCTAGCCTGGGAACTTCTATATGCCGCGAGTGCAGCTCTATGAAGACAAAAAATAAAATAAAAAAGTCATAGAGCAATATCAGAATATGTATATAATGGTAAATACATGAATGTATCCAAAATACATATATGTCCATACATGGAGCTGCAAAGAAAAGGGTTTGAAATGATGTCCCGAGTTGGTCACTTATAAGAAAATGGGAATAGTTTTACTTAAAACTTTTAGAGAGTTTCCACTGTAGTACAGCAGGTTAAGAATCTTACTGCAGGAGTTCCCGTCGTGGCGCAGTGGTTAACAAATCCGACTAGGAACCATAAGGTTGCGGATTTGATCCCCGCCCTTGCTCAGTGGGTTAACGATCCGGCGTTGCCGTGAGCTGTGGTGTAGGTTGCAGACGTGGCTCGGATCCCGCATTGCTGTGGCTCTGGCGTAGGCCGGCGGCTACAGCTCCAATTTGACCCCTAATCTGGGAACCTCCAGATGCTGCAGGAGTGGCCCAAGAAATAGCAAAAAAAGACAAAAAAAAAAAAAAAAAAAAGAATCTTACTGCAGTGGCTCAGGACACTGCAGAGGCACAGATTCAATCCCTGGCCGAGCACAGTGAGTTAAAGGGGATCTGGTGTTACTGCAGCTGCATCGCGGGTTGCAGATACTGCTCAGATTTAGTCCAGGAACAATTTTATAACAAGACTTTTTTGTTTTTTTAATATACCTTTGTCACAGATGTAGATAACAGACTTGTGATTGCCAAGGGGGAGGGAGGGAGTGGAATGGACTAGGAGTTTGGGGTTAGTAGATACAAACGATTACACAAGGAACTATATCCAGTCTCCTGGGATAGACCATGATGGAAAACAATGTTAAAAACAAAGAATATATTGGAGTTCCCGTCATGACGCAGTGGTTAACGAATCCGACTAGGAAACAGATTTCGGCTTCAATCGCTGCCCTTGCTCAGTGGGTTAAGGATCCGGCGTTGCCATGATCTGTGGTGTAGGTTGCAGACTCATCTTGGATCCTGCATTGCTGTGGCTGTGGTGTAGGCCGGCAGCTACAGCTCTGATTAGACCCCTAGCCTGGGAACCTCCATATGCCACGGGAGCGGTCCTAGGAATGGCAAAAAGACAAAAACAAAAAAAGCAAAAAGAGTATGTGGGGTTCCCATTATGGCTCAGCAGAAACTAATCTGACTGGCATACATGAGGATGCACTTTCAAGCCCTGGCCTCACTCAGTGGGTTAAGAATCCAGCATTACCATGAGCTGTGGTGTAGGTTGCAGAAGTGTCTTGGATCTGGAATTGTTGTGGCTGTTGCTGGATCTGGCATTGCTCTGGCGAAGGTGTAGGCCAGTGGCTGCAGCTCTGATTCAGCCCCTAGCCTGGAAACCTGCATGTGCTATGGGTGCGGCTCTAAAGAAACAAACCCCCCAAAAAACAAAGAATTTACCCAAATAAAATACTACCAATACAAATACATAGAGAGGTGTATGTATATATACACCTCTATCTGTTTTTCCTGGTCTTCATTTTTTCCCTCCCTGTCTTGTTGATGGCGTTGTTCTTTGTATCCTTGCTTCTGTCCCTCCTTACTTTTTACACCTAGTTAAGAGCTTAAGGAGTAAAGCACTTGAGGTTTTGAGCTTCCTTCCCTCTCTCTTGATGTCTTTCTTTCATTCTGATTTCATGACTGGGTTGATGATAGTTTAAATTGCCAGAACCTTGACTGCCAGTTATGTACTGTATTACTCTCCTATATATATCGCCGTCCCACAAGTATAATTGTAGAGTTAGCATTCTTTCACTTAGTAAACATTTGCTGAAATATGCAAGTCTCTGTGTTAAGAACTGAATAAGCAGGAGTTCCCATCCTGGTGCAGCGGAAAAGAATCCAACCAGTATCTATGAGGTTACAGGTTCGATCCCTGGCCTCGCTCAATGGGTTATCTGGTGGTGGTGTGAGCTGTGGTGTAGGTTGCAGACTCGACTTGGATCCTGAGTTGCTGTGGCTGTGGCATAGGCCAGCAGCTGTAACTCCAATTCAACCCCTAGCCTGGGAACCTCCATGTGCTGTGGGTGTGGCCCTAAAAAGCAAAAAGAAAGGAAGGAAGGAAGGAAGAAAAGATTAAAAAAAAAGAACTGAATAAACAAAAGATTTCTAGCTCAAGTATTTTTATTGGGTAATTATGAATTGCTATTATGACCAGACTATTTAATGAGCATTAATATATAGTTAATTTACTTAAATTTATCTCACTTCTTTCTCTAGCTTGAGTGGGACAAAATCTAAATCTTAGGTGGTTTTGGGGAGGTTGGTGTGGTTCTTTTTTGGCCTCACCCATGGCGTGCAGAAGTACCCATGCCAGGGATCAAACCCCAACCACAGCATCAGTCTGAGCAGCTGCAGTGACATCGCCAGATCCTTAACTACTGCACCACAGAAGAACTCCAAATTAATCTTAGGTTTTAATGTGCATTTTGTCTTTCATATTTAAAGATGATTTTACTTTTCATTTAGTCATAAAGATGAGTGTATAATTGGGAACAGTTTAGAAGATGGGAGCCCTCAAAGCCTTTTGGATGAACTTTGGTTTTCTGTGTGACATTAAAAGAGCATACATGGGAGTTCCCATCGTGGCTCAGTGGTTAACGAATCTGAATAGGAACCATGAGGTTGCGGGTTCAATCCCTGGCCTTGCTCAGTGGGTTAAGGATCCGGTGTTGCTGTGAGCTGTGGTGTAGGTTGCAAACATGGCTCGGATCCTGTGTTGCTGTGGCTCTGGTGTAGGCCAGTGGCTACAGCTCCAACTTGACCCCTAGCCTGGGAACCTCCATATGCATGGGAGCAGCCCTAGAAAAGGCAAAAAGACCAAAAAAAAGAGCATACTTGGAGTTCCCGTCATGGCTCGGTTAACTAAGAGCCATGAGGTTGTGGGTTCGATCCCTGGCCTTGCTTAGTGGGTTAAGGATCCAGTGTTGCCATGAGCTGTGGTGTATGTCGAAGATGCAGCTTGGATCCCACGTTGCTGTGGTTGTGGTGTAGGCCAGTAGCTACAGCTCCAATTAGACCCCTAGCCTGGGAACCTCCATATGCTGCGGGAGCAGCCCTAGAAAAAGGCAAAAGACAAAAAAAAAATGGAGTTCCCTTCATGGCACATCAAAAATGAATCCGACTAGGAACCATGAGGTTTCAGGTTCGATCCCTGGCCTCCCTCAGTGGGTTAAGGATCCAGCGTTGCTGTGGTATAGGCCGGTGACTACAGCTCTGATTCAACCCCTCGCCTGGGAACATCCATATGCCACGAGTGCGACCCTAAAAAGACCAAAAGAAAAAAGAAAGAAAGAAAGGAAAAAAAGAGCATGCTTAAGACACGGACTTGACTCTAGCTAACTGTGGATTCCCAATCTGTAACATGAGAGGAATTGGACTAGAGAATCTCTTAGTGTTTTTCAGCTCTTAAATGTTAGTGTTCTGTTTTGTTTTGTTTTTTATAGTACACGTACGTTTACTTTCATACCTAGACAATGGCTAGAGATTTGGTAGATTTTCCATGTTGTGCTGTATGTTCTCAGCCAGTCTACAGATAATCCAGAAACAAAATATACTTGATATTTTTTGTTTTTATAGCCATAATTTTATTATTTTTGTAATATTCCTTTTCTCGTTGAGCTATAAATTACTTAACAGTAAAGTGCATAGATTTTTAAGGTACCAGTTAGCATTTTTCACAAATATATACCAATATAACTTTCAGTACAATCAAGCTATAGGACATTTTTATCACTCCCAAAAATCTACTTCATCTTTTTTTTTTTTTTTTTTTTTTATGGCCACACACCTCCAGCATATGAAAGTTCCCAGGCTAGGGTTTGAATCTGAGCCTCAGCTGCGACCTAGAGCTGCAGCAATGCCAGATCCTTAACCCAAAGTGCCCATCTCTGTATCGAACCTGGGCTGCCAGAGACAATGCCAGGTCTTTAACCCACTGCGCCTCAATAGGAGCTCCTGCATCTTTTAATTTCCTTAGTTGTTTTAGTTGGTTTGATCTCTCATATTATAGGCTTATCTTAAACAATTGATTACCCATATTCGGCCATTCGTATTTGATTAAGGCCTAAAAAAGCTGCTTAGAAGACGTGGGGCTTGTTCCTAATGGGCTTCTCCAAAGAAGAATTCTCCTGCTGGGAGACTGAAGTCGGGCAGTTAGCCTGTTAGAGGGAAGGTAGGTCGGGTGGGGTTAAGATGGGGAACTTCCTTTTAATCTCCATGATTTTAGTCCAGCATCTCATCCCTCCTTTCCCCTCTGCCTTGTCTAGACCTCACCGGAGGCTAAGCTTCACATCTGCTGTAATGCTAGAGGAGGGAGGGTTCCCTGGCTATGCTGGGCGGCAATCTGGCAGATTTACTGATGCTCCTCCTCTTCTCAGCTCTCCATGCCCTTTCTGAGGTGCTTCAGATTCCTAAGCCTTTTCAGGACTCTGTAGGTCAAGTCACTTGACTTAACCATGACTCTCACTGCAGTCCCTTGGCAAAGCAGAGGAGAGGCAAACCTAAGGCATTTATCATTCCTCCCTCCCTTCCTGTATTCTGATCTTCTTTATTGTTTCATGTTGGTTTCTGTTTTTATTATTTATTTGTTTGGAGTAATTGTTTAAAAAGCGTATTGCAAAGTAATTGAGGCAACTCAACCAAGAACATTTTTATTTTTAATTTGGCCTTTTTTAAAAGACTGTATCCCTACATAATGCATTCATATACAGTGAAAAGAATCTGGAAGTATATATACAAAAGTGTTAATAATAGTTATTGCATAGATGATAAGCTGAGTTTTTGTTTCATTTTTTGTTTATGTTTATGGTTTTTATAACGACCTCTATTACTTGTCTAATAAGAAAAAAAAGATGGCCGAGTTCCTTGTGATTTAATGATACTCAAACTCATTTCTGTTCTTATTTTTCAGATTAACAAAATATATTGTGTTACTGTGTTTCACTAAATTTTTGAAGGCTGTGGGACTTTTTGAATCATATGATCTTCTTAAAGTAGTTCACATTGTTCAGTTCATTTTTATATTAAAACTTGGGTGAGTATGTATTTCGTTATTTTTTCATGTTTTTAAATTTCTTTGAAAAATCCACTTTTAACTGAGTATCTTTAGGAAATTTTACATAGAATATTTTGTGCACTTTATTCCTCTTGACAAATATCTGATAATTTTTTAAAATAATAGAATACCAAGGTTAGACATTCAAAGAAACTAGATTAAAAAAAAAAAAAAGGTTGCCTTTCCCTATTAGCTTGCCAAAACATCAGCTTTTACCTTATTTTATGTTAATGAAGTTTTTGCAAATTTAATGTCTGGCTTAATAGAGGCTATGGATTCTCATACCTGTGTCAGCATTCAGATTTTTGCAGTATCTCACATGAACTAGCCTCTGCAAAGCTCCCTGTACACCCCAAGAGAATATGAGTGAGAAGGGAAAATAATGTCTTAACATTTCTATAAAGATAGTTTGACCTCACAGCTCCCTAAAAGGATCTCTGGCACCTTAGGTCTTCCCTGACCATACCACTGGGATAGGCCAACCCACCAGCAGGCGTGGAATGTCACCTAAGCCTTGTATTGGCACAGATGTTCCTTATTTTCCAAGTTAAGCCATGCTGAGCTATGTTTACCACATGTGCTCTTAGCATAAACTTTATATTATTCTGCATATAGCGAGAAATTCTCTCTAAATAAAGATTCTCTGCAGTAGACACTCAATTAACGCTTGCTGACTGTTGGTGGAATGAAAGTAAAAAAAAAAAAAAAAAAGATTCTCTGGACCTCGAGGTTGATAATGAACACCTTCTCTATTAATAGGAATCTGTTAGACTGCTGGGAGTATAATTTTAGTAATTATGAAAAGTGACTCTTGAGTAGGAAATTCTAAACACCAGTTGTATGTATTTTTATATACATATTTTGGGATGTGAAAGGTAGGGATGTTACTTTCTTCCTTTCTGTTTCAAGATTTGTTGTTACTAAACTTGGGGGAAAATAGAAATTACTTTCTTTGGTATTTCAAAGTATAAAAAAAAATTTTGAGACTTCTTTTGTGGCTTGTAAACTGGTTCTGAATGTGGTTACAAAAGAAAGAAGAGTTCCTAAAATGTTGCAGTAAAAGCCTTATTAAAATAAGTATTTGGGAGTTTCTATCATGGCACAGTGGAAACAATCCAAGAACCATGAGGTTGCGAGTTCTATCCCTGGCCTTGCTCAGTGGGTTAAGGATCTACCAGTGCCGTGAGCTATGGTGTAGGTCGCAGATCTACATGTTCCTGTGGCTCTGGCGTAGGCTGACAGCTGTACTTCCAATTTGATCCCTAGCCTGGGAACTCAATATGCAGCGAGTATAGCCCTAAAAAGCAAAGAAAAAAAATTAATAAGTAAGTATTAGGAGTTACCATGTGGTTTAGCAGGTTAAGGATCTGGCATTGTCTCTGCAGTGGCTCAGGTCGTTTCTCTCGTGTGGGTTCAATCCCTGGCCCAGTAACTTCCACATGTCACAGGTATGGACAAAAAATAAATAAAAATAAGCATTATTCTCTAGTACAATTTCTTTAGAGGCTAATATACTTGTCAAGTTCTAGTATATTTAAGTGTTTTTACTTAAAACCACACCTTTGTGTATAAGATTAATCAATATATATAAATGTTTTAATATTCACAGGACTGCGATTTTTATGGTTTTGTTTCAAAAGCCTTTTTCGTCTGGGAAAAGTATTACCAAACATCAGGTGAGTCTTTTGCAGAAGGCTTTGGTCCTAGCAGCTTCTCATTCAGTGGACCAGGAGACAGTGCTGTTTCTCTTTCTTTTTTTCCTTTTTTTTTTTTTTTTTTTTCCTTTTTGGCAGGCCCATGGCATATGATATTCCCAGGCCAGGAATTAGATCCAAGTTGTGCCTGCAACCTATACCACAGCTTCAGCAACATCTGATCCTTTAATCCACTGTGCCAGGCTGGGGATCATCCCTGCCTCCTGCTGCTGCAGAGAGAGACGGCGCCAGTCCCATTTGCACGACAGTGGAAACTCCCAGTGCTCTTTCCTGGATCAGAGTTACTTGCTGAATGATTTTAAGTGCACAGCAAAACATTTCCAGAGCTCAGGTTCAGTCCCTGGCCCAGGAACTTCTACATGCTACAGGCATGGCCAAAAAAAAAAAAGAAGTTCTGCATTCTGCATTATCATCTATCCTTATCATCTCTTTGGACAGTAGTTAGACCCTACTACAATGCGTGCTTATCCACAACTTAGAAACTTGTGCCATGATTGTTTCTTAGAATGACAGATTTGAGTACCTCCATTTTAGAGACCAAGAACATTTTTTAGAATCGAATTAATATTTTGAGCACATCTTAACTTTGTTTCCCCTTCTCTTTTCAAATAATTGAAGAACTGAACATTCTGCTGAAGATGAATTTAAAAACCACAATATTAAATGTTCCTAGCAACTAGTGTAAAAAACAGAGAGTGGCTTGGTGTAGGCCAGCGGCTACAGCTCTGATTTAATTCCTATCCTGGGAACCTCCATATGCCGCAGGTTCGGCCCTAAAAAGACCAAAAAAAAAAAAAAAAAGAGAGAGAGAGAGAGATAAATTATACTCTATAGAAAGGAATTCCCATCATGGCTCAGCAGGTTAAGAACCCGGCTAGTATCCATTAGGAAGCAGGTTCAATCCCTGACCTCGATCAGTGGGTTAAGGATCTGGCATAAGCTGTGGCATAAGTCACAGATATGGTTCAGATCTGTTGTTCCTGTGGCTGTGGTGTAGGCCAGTGGCTACAGCTGCAAATCGACCCCTAGCCCAGGAACTTTCATATGCTGCAGGTGCAGCTCTAAAAAAAAAAAAGCAGAGTTCCCGTCATGGCTCAGTGGTTAACGAATCCGACTAGGAACTACGAGGTTGCGGGTTCAATTTCTGGCCTCACTCGGTGGGTTAAGGATCCGGTGTTGCCGTGAGCTGTGGTGTAGGTCACAGACACGGCTCAGATCCCGCGTTGCTGTGGCTCTGGTGTAGGCTAGCGGCAACAGCTCTGATTCGACCCCAAGCCTGGGAACCTCCATATGCCGTGGGAGCAGCCCTAGAAAAGGCAAAAAGACAAAAAAAAAAAAAAAAAAAAAGAATATAGAAATTAGAAAACAGAATACTGTCTTGCAAATCTAGATTTAGTCAAATTAAATACAAATAATTGTATTTAATTTCAAAATATGTACTTATTTACCCTTTAAAATATTTGTGTTACTGTTATCTCTCTGTATGTATTTTATTTAAGATTTTAGATATTTAGCAGAACATGATTAAAATTTTTAATTTTTTGTTTCTTTTTTAGTGGATCAAAATATTTAAACATGCAGTTGCTGGATGTATCATTTCACTCTTGTGGTTTTTTGGCCTTACTCTTTGTGGACCACTAAGGTAAATAAAAATGCATATTTTGACTATTTCTTTGTATTTCTTTATTTTGATTATTAGTTTGTGCCATAATGTTTTATGTCAAATTATTTGTGTCAATTATGTGCAAATGCTTTCACTTCTATAGTGTTGGGTACAACTCAGCAGGTGTATATGTATGTATATATATATAGAGAGAGAGAACCTGTTTAGTTTGTGGATTAGTCCTTTGGTGAATACCATTAATGTATTGTTCATGATTTGTCATGGATATTTTACTAGTTAGAGTCCAAACAGATTCAGAAAATTGTTTAACATAAATGGCCTTTTTATTATTCATTGATGATCCCTTTTAGCAGCTGATTTTAGAAATGAAAAGTCTGAAATGGTATATAAAATCAGCCAATAAAGGAGTTCCCTCTGTGGCACAGCGGTATCAATGGCATCTCTACAGCACCAGGATTCAGGTTCAATCCCCAGCCCATCACATTTGGTTAAGAATTCTGCATTGCCACAGCTGCAGCATAGGTTACAACTGCAGCTGGGATCTGATCCCTGGACCAGTAACTCCATGTGCCACTGGGCAGCCAAAAAAGAAAATCGGCCAATAAGGAGGAGAGTGAAATCTTTAAAAAAGCATTTTTTCCCCCACAACTCTGAAAGTCCTCTAAACCCCACAGAAAGTGCTTGAAAGATATCATTATAAACAAATGTGGCAGTCTTCAGAAAAAAGATAAATTAACTCAGGAGTTCCCCTTTGGTGCAGTAAGTTAAGGGTCCAGCATTGTCACTGCTGTGGCTCAGGCTGCAGCTGTGGTACAGATTCAGTCCCTAGCCCAGGAACTTCTGTATGCCATGGGCATGGCCAAAAAACAATTTTTTTTAATTGAAAAGAGATGTTAACTCTCATTTCATATGTCCCTCAGCCTGTATATATCTTATTTGTTACTGGGTTGGTTTGGGGGGAAAAAAATGGTTTTTTAAGGACCGCACCTGTGGCATCTGGAAGTTCCCAGGCTAGTGGTCGAATTGGAGCTGCAGCTGCCAGCCTACACCACAATGACAGCAACATAGGTTCCAGACCGCATCTGCTACCTACGTCACAGTTCACAGCAACGCCAGATCCTTGAACCCACTGAATGGGATCAGAGGTCAAACCCGAATCCTCATAGATACTAGTCGGGGTCGTCACCACTGAGCCACAAGGGGAACTCTGGAAAATGCTTTAGGGCCATTCAATTTAATAGGAATTATAACACATGCAACTCTGCATAACTATTCTTTTAACATTTCTCTCAGAATTATAAGAAAAAATACCTTGTCATTGATGAGGGGGAAGATGGGGACAAGAAGTAGGGAGCAAGATGAAGGAGGCTCTTAAAGAATCTCACTCAGGATAATGGAGTGGACAGAGTAGAAGGTGTTTGGTGGGAAATGCTTTGTGAAAAGTCCTTTCCCCTCTCTCAGCCAATAGACTAGCTCTGGGTTTGGGTCCCTTTGGTGTGGTTTACCCTGTACTTTGTCAAATGCAGAGTATGTATAATTCCAATGTCATATCCCTGTCTGTGACAGCAGCAGCATCCTGGAGTGGTGGGAAAACTGGCTGAAATTTCTCAACTTAGAAAGCTTTTTTAGTTATAGTTGAATGTAATTGAGTGGCATTATTGCTTATCACCTCTAATATATATATATATATATTTTTTTTTTTTAGGGCTGCACCTGCAGTACATGGAAGTTCCCAGGCTAGGGGTCCAGTTGGAGCTGCAGCTGCCTGCCTACGCCACAGCCACAGCAATGTGGGATCCGAGCTGCATCTGTGACCTACTCCACAGCTCATGGCAGCATCAGATCCTTAACCCACTGAGTGGGGCCAGGGATCGAACCTGAATCTTCATGGATCGAACCCATATCCTCATGGATGCTAGTCAGGTTCGTTACTGCTGAACCATGACAGCAACTCCATCTCTAATATTTTAAATTTCTTATTCATGAAGTGATGTTTTGGTCTCTTTGCTGCTAAGTCACTGTCCCTGTGTGTTAGGAAAGGAAGGGGGAAGTTGTTAAATTCTTCCTTAGCTCCTTATTTAGTCATCTACTTCCGCCCTTCCAATGCCGCACCCATGGCATATGGAGGTTCCCAGGCTAGGAGTCGAATTGGAGCTGTAGCTGCTGGCCTACACCACAGCCACAGCAACGCAGGATCCGAGCTGCATCTGCAACCTACACCACAGCTCATGGCCACGCTAGATCCTTAACCCACTGAGCAAGGCCAGGGATTAAACCTGCAACCTCATGGTTACCAGCTGGATTCATTTCCGCTGGCCCACAAAGGGAACTCCTAAAAACATTTAAGTTTCTTGATTGAAAGATTCCTTTAGTGTTTCATAGCCTGTCTTATTTTAGGCTGATTTTTTAAAATTGTAATCTCCCAAATATTAATAGAACTGAAGGTATCACTGCTGTGTTATCATTATGGATTTTTGAGTAGGGAAAAATGAAAATTTTTCCAACAGGCAGCTAAAAATCTGTCACCATGAAAACCCAATAAGCTCCCTTTGGCTGGTGATAATGTTTTTAAAATGTTTTAATATTTCATACATACAAAAGAATAAATGTAAATAAATATGTTTAAATAACAATAAAATTAACATTCATTTGTTAACAGTCCCCAAAATAAAACCTTACGAATGCCTTTAGAACCCTGTATATCCCCCGCCGGTTGTACCCCTCCTCCCCCCACCATTGCACCATTGGATGTAACCAGCATCTTAAGTTTTGATTTTTTTTTTTCTTTTTTTTTTGTCTTTCTAGGGCTGCACCCACAGCATACGGAGGTTCCCAGGCTAGGGGTCTAATCGGAGCTGTAGCTACCAACCTACGCCAGAGCCACAGCAACGCAGGATCCAGGCTGTGTCTGAGACCTACACCACAGCTCACGGCAATACCAGATCCTTAACCCACTGAGCAAGGCCAAGGATCGAACCCACATCCTCATGGATGATAGTTGGTTTCATTAACTACTGAGCCACGAAGAGAATTCCTTAAGTTTTGATTTTCATTCTCTTGGTTTTCTGTAGTTTTATCCCGTATGTACTTTTTCTTTTTAATTTTTAATTTTTATTGGAATATAGTTTATTTACAATGTTGTGTTAGTTTCAGGTGAACAGCAAAGTGATTCAGTTCTGCATATACATATATCTCTTCTTTTTCAGGTTCTTTTCCCACATATTTCCTTTTTAATATTTAACCTTTCCAGTTGTTTATTTCACATGAATAGAATGACATTGCATGTATTTTTTCATAGCATACTTTTTGCAGTCAGTGTTATGTTTGAGGGTTGCCCATTTTGGTACGTCTAGTATGTATAAAGAGACTTCATTCACTTTTATTTTAGTTTTTTGAAATATTCTTATACCACAGATCCGTTCTTCTTGTCTTAGTCCGTTTTGGCTTCTACAACAAAAATACCATGGACTGGATGACTTTTAAAAAATACAATTCCCATTGTGGCTCAAAGGGTTAAGAACCCAACTGGTATCCATGAGGATGAAAGTTTGATTCCCACCCTTGCTCAGTGGTTAAAGGATCTGGCGTTGCCTCAAGCCAGGCATAGGTCTCGGATGTGGCTCAGATCTGGCGTTGCTGTGGCTGTGGCATAGGCTGGTGGCTATGGCTCTGATTCGACCCCTAGCCTGGGAACCTCCATGTGCCTTGGGTGAGGCCCTAAAAAGACAAAAATAATAATAAAATTTGGGAGTTCCCACTGTGGTGCAGCCAAGGGGTATTGTCTCTCCAGTGGCCTCTCCAGTGGCCCCTGTGCCACTGCAGGGGCACAGGTTTGATCTGCTGCCCAGCACAGTGAGTTAAGGATCCATCATTGCCCCAGCTGCAGCTCGGATTTGATCCCTGGCCCAGGAACTTCCATAGGGCAGGGGCAGCCAAAAAAGAAAGAAAAAAATACAGATTTGTTTCTCATGGTTCTAGAGGCTAGGAAGGCCAGGATCAAAGTGAAACAGATTCAGTGTCTAGTGAGAGATCGTGTCCTGGTTCAGAGAGAGCCGTCTTGTCTCTTCACTGTAACCTCCCCTGGCAGACGGGGTGAAGAAGCTCTCTGTGCTTTTTTATAAAGGCACTAATCCCATTCATAAGGGTTTCACTCTCATAATCTAAGCACCTTGCAAAGTTGTTCTTTTCCTCCTGATAACATCACACTGGGGATTGGGTTTAACGTATGAATTGGGGGGTGATACGAATATTCAGTCTATCGTACTTTTAAGTTGTACAGTTCTATATTTCTTAGTTTATTCGTAGAATTTCATTCATATTTACCAGTGTGTGATAGTCCTTTGAATGGATATACTCTAAATTTATTACCCATTCTCTGTTCAGTGGGCATTTAGGTTGTTTCCAGTTTGGGACTCTTGCAAACAATGCCGGTATCTTATAAGTGTTTCCTACTACATATATTTAAGAAATCTGTATGATATAATCCTACAAGTAGTATTATTGGATATTTTGTAGCTTCACCTTTGCTAGGGTAGATGATGCTAGAATGTTTTCCAAAGCGGTTGTACCTATTTGTTATTTTTCCCATAATATTTTATGAAATCAAGGGGAAAGATTTATTCTTTTCTCTTGCTCTAGTTGAATTTATGCTTCCTGATAAAGATCAGATATGTTTCATGAATGATAACATTTTATTTTTGTAGGACTTTGCTGCTATTCGAACACAGTGATATTGTTGTCATTTCACTGCTCAGTGTTTTATTCACTAGTTCTGGAGGAGGACCAGCAAAGGTAGAATTTTCCATTATTAGTTACTTGAAAATTGAAAGTATACATGTAAAATTTTGTACAAGGCAATAAAATAGTATCCTTTACCATTTCAAAAGGGAGGGGCTTTTTCTGCTAATTATGAATTTTTCTCACAAACATTCTGTTTTTTACCTTTTATTTTGGAATGATTATATACTCCTAGGAAGCTGCAGGTTTGGTACACTCGGGTTCAGTAGTCACTTCTTACCCAGCTCAAGTAGACTGTCAACCAGGAAACTGATGTTAATACGATCTACAGACCTTATTCAGATTTTACCAGCTTTACATATGTATGTGTGTAGATTTGTGTAGCCATCACCACAGTCACGATATAGGACTGACTGCTCACCACAGACATCTCTTTTATGTTGTACCCGATCCCCTCCCCTACCTCATTCTTCACTCCTGTATATCATTTTTGAAGAATATGTACCCAAGAATTTGTTATGTATGAAGTCTAATGAACATTTTGCCAACTAGGCAACCCTACTCATCTTGTATAATTTATTTTTAGTAACGGCATCACCAGTCTACAATTATAAATTCTTGCAGCTGTAGTACTTTTATTTACCAGATTAAATGCTTCCTGTGCCTGGGGCATTGTCCTAGTTACAGAGGTAAGGAGAAGTAAAGGCACATAAGATAGAGTTGTCTCTGTTTTGAAAGGGGCTTTCAGGCTGAGGAATGGAGGCAGATGAATAAAATAAAGTGAACCAGTGACATGCCACGTAGAGCAGAGTGAGTCTATCCAACCTGTAGATTTCAAATTGGATCATGGGTATTAACATATATGCCATTATTTAATCTTTTCCCCTCACTCAGCGAGTACTCCAAAATAAATGCCAAGTGGATTGAAGATTTTCCTTGTGAGTTAAAAAAAAAAGTATTTGGGAGTTCCCATTGTGGCTTAGCGGGTTAATAACCTGACGTAGTGTCTGTGAAGATTCAGGTTGGATCCCTGGCCTCACTCAGTGGGTTAAGGATCTGGCATTGCCACAAGCTATGGTGTAGGTCTCAGATGTGGCTCCAATTCAACCCTAGCCCTGGAACTTCCATATGCCACAGGTGCAGCCCTAAAAAGAAAAAAAACTATTTGGAGTTCCCTGATGGTTCAGTGGATTAAGGATCCAGCATTATCACTGCTCTGGCTTGGGTCAGTGCTGTGACATGGGTTTGATCCCTGGCCTGGGAACTTTATGCCACCAGTGCAGCACACCCCCCCCCCCAAAAGAATTGTGAAAATAGAGTAAAAGATAGATGGTTAATTGATCTACGGGCAGAGAACTTTCTCAGCATAAAAACAGTGGGAAAAAAATCACAAGGAGAAAACCCAGTGCATTTGACCTCATAATTATTACAAACTTCTATATAACAGAAATCATTGTGTAAATACCAAACTAACAACAATAACAAATTGCCACAAGTAAAGTTTCACATTTTTTTTAATATCACTCAAATAGATAAGAGAAACGCTTAAGATCCTCAACAGAAATGAACAAAGGATACCAAAAGGCAACTCACAAAAGAAAAACAAATGACTTTAAAACATTAAAAGTTTTACGTCATTAATCAGAAGTTAGAGTATAGATCTCATGTATCCTTTCATAGTGTCAGTAACGAACCCAGGCATCTAACCAGGAGTGTGATGTGTTTTTTTTTGGTTTTAACTCGGAAGCACTACAGAATTCTCAGTTGTCCTCTTTGCTAACAAAAGATTAAATTATGTTCTCCATATTTGGATATCAGTTAAGGTTACCATGTCCTAGTTGAAGAAAAATTATGAAATTTTAAATTATATAGTTTATGCATACTGACATTTGTCAAAATACCCACCACACTAATAGAGAATGTATCATGTGTAGTGGTAATCATGTAATGAATGAAATAGGATCCTCACTTTTCATTTAAAACTTTTATTTTATGGAAGTATCTAGTATTACACCTCTAAATTTGTAAATAGTAGATATATAATAATGCTCTTCAGATAGCTTCTGTACTGAAAAATCTTATGTATTTGCATAAACCTTAATACCATGTCGTGGATACTATCATTTTCTTTTGTCAAAATCCTTTGTCTGGAATGAGAACTTAAGAAATGTATCAGCTTTTGGGGAGTTCCCATCGTGACTTAGCGGTTAACGAACTGGACTAGCATCCGTGAGGACATGGGTTCAGTCCCTGGCCTCGATCGGTGGATTAAGGATCCAGCATTGCTGTGATCTGTGGTGTAGGTAGCAGACTCAGCTCAGATCCCGAGTTGCTGTGACTCTGGTGTAGGCCAGCAGCTACAGCTCCGATTTGACTCCTAGCCTGGGAACCTCCATATTCCATGGGTGTGGCCCTAGAAAGACAAAAAAAAAAAAAAAAAAAGTATATCAGCTTTTAAGTGCCTTTTGCCTTTACTAAATATTAGAGAAGATTTTGCTTATTTTCTTAACATGCCCTATCAGTTCTTTTACCCTAGAAGAGTGTTAACGAGAATACTGACATTATCATAAATCACTGACTTCTCTATCACTTACATATTGTAGACTAAAATAAGTCACTGCTAATTATTCCTTAGCTACTGGACCTTTTCAAACAGAAGGAAAGTAACATTTAGGAAGATTAGCTCTGGAGTTCCTGTTGTGGCTTAACAGTGACGAACCAAGTAGTCCATGAGGACTCGGGTTGGATTCCTGTCCTTGTTCAGTGGGTTAAGGATCTGGCATTGCCATGAGCTGTGGTGTAGGTCAGAGACAAAGCTCAGATCTGGCATTGCTATGGTGTAGGCCAGCAGCTGCAGCTCCGATTCGGCCCCTAGCCTGGGAACCTCCATATGCCACAGATGTGGCCCTAACAAGCAAAAAAAAAAAAAAAAAAAAAAAAAGGATTAGCTCTGTGAGCATTTAACAGTTTGTGCATGGGCCTATTCATATTAGCAAGACGACAGTTGAAGTTGTCATTATTATGTGTCTTAGGTGCCCTTAAAATATCTTGCAGAGTTTGTTGGAGCTCTTTTATATCATACTGTTAATACCGTAAATTTATATTGTGTGATATAAGGACTTTAATGTCAGATGTTATTTTTTTCACTATTTGGCAGTTTTTTTCTTTAGCATTTGTATAATCATGGTCTTCAAAATCAACTCTTAAAAAAGCCATTATGCTCTTCATTTTCAGACAAGGGGGGCTGCTTTTTTCATTATTGCTGTGATCTGCCTATTGCTTTTCGACAATGATGATCTCATGGCTAAAATGGCCGAACACCGTATCCTTTTACAAAAGATTAGAGTTTTTTAGTCTTGCAGAAGAGTAGAAGACTGGAAGGATGGGAGATTGAGCAAGTGACAGAAACTGATCAATCATGAATGAAACTTGTGTAGATTAATATAGGTATTCTAAATCAGTACTCAAATAATGAATAAATTCATTCTAAAATATTTTATAGCATCTTAGTATCTTTTACAGCACCCTAAGTTTTTCAGAAATTAGGGACACTAAGAGAATATTTTAGAATGTCTTGGTGCTAAAAAAGAAAAAAAAAATTATTTACCACTCCACAAAATCAATCTGCTCCCTTGTAATTTAACAGTTTAGGTTTTTCTTTAGAAGTCAGTGGCAATTATTAAATATAACATTTTTTGAGATTAAATGAAAAACCTTTAGCATCTTCCTGCCTCAAAGAAGTTCAAGTTCCTTAATCTGGTATTCACTCTCTTGCTCTAAATTATTATTTTCAACTAAGCCCCCACTCTTCTCTTATATAATAAACCCAACTTTCCAATCAATTATATCTACTCATTTTTCTCTGCAGTCGTGCTTTGTTCTCTCCTATCCACATACCTTTGCCTGCTCCATTAAGTAGGATTCAGAACACCAGTTTTGATTCTTGGGGTTACTGATACTGCCCTCAAACCTATTAGATAATTAATATCAGTCTGCTTTGTTGCAATGAGGGTGACATGACCTTGCAAAGCTCCAGGTTGACTGTTAGACAACTGTTGCCCACCTTACCCTCTTTTGCTTGCTGCTTGCTTTACTGGGGCTTATGTGATCAATGACTTAGAAGCAAATTTAGGACTGATTTTACATACTGTTCCAAAAGACCAACCTTAATTCCATTGGATAAGAATGCTCTAAGCAAGTTCCTTGCTCATATCCCTTTGTCCTACTTAGAATATGTATGCATGTGTATCATTTGGAGGTTAAGTGCTAAAGTTTAACTACTATGTTTTAAGCATTATTATAATTGTTTTGGAGACAACAAAAGAAGTATAGGCCATTTTAATCTATAAATCATGTCCCAAAGTTAAAATTTTTATTATTTTCTTTTGATTTTAAGGGAAACAGTGTTGAGAGTTTGGGGCCCTCAGACTAGTGTATAATCAACCCAGAATAATGTAGCTAAAACTTAAGGAGGACTTAAGGATTTAAAGAGTTAATGCTTGAGATGTTTTTCCTTTACTCCAACTCACTTAGCTGAAGGACATCATGACAGTGCTCTAACGCACATGCTTTACACAGCTATTGCCTTCTTAGGTGTGGCGGATCACAAGGTATGTTCTTTTCATTGTTCCTAACATGCTCAAGACATGCTGAATAGTTATAGCACCTATAACTTTAAAAGTGCATTTAAGGGAGTTCCTGTCGTGGCTTAGTGGTTAACGAATCCGACTAGGAACCATGAGGTTGCGGGTTCGATCCCTGGCCTTGCTCAGTGCGTTAAGGATCCAGCGTTGCCGTGAGCTGAGGTGTAGGTTGCAGATGCGGCTCGGATCCCTCGTTGCTGTGGCTCTGGCGTAGACTGGCGGCTGCAGCTCCAATTCAACCCCTAGCCTAGGAACCTCCATATGCTGCAAAAGCAGCCCTAGAAAAGGCAAAAAAGACAAAAAAAAAAAAATGCATTTAGGAGTTCCCTTTGTGGTTAAGAACCCAACATCGTATCCATGAGAATGTGGGTTCAATCCCTGGCCTCCTCACTCAGTGGGTCAAGGATCCAACATTGCTGCAAGCTATGGATCCTTCAGTTTATATGCCCTGTGGCTGTGGTATAGGCCAGCAGCTGCAGCTCTGATTCAACTCCTAGCCTGGGAACATCCATGTGCCACAGGTCCAGCACTAAGAAGGAAAAGAAAAGTGAATTTAAAATAAAGTATCAGGAGTTCCCGTCGTGGTGCAGTGGTTAACGAATCTAACTAGGAACGATGAGGTTGCACGTTCAATCCCTGGCCTTGCTCAGTGCATTAAGGATCCGGCATTGCTGTGAGCTGTGGTGTAGGTTGCAGACGCGGCTTGGATCCCCAGTTGCTGTGGCTCTGGAGTAGGCCGGTGGCCACAGCTCCGATTGGACCCCTAACCTAGGAACCTTCATATGCCGAGGGTGTGGCCCTAGAAGAGACAAAATAAACAAATAAATAATCAGTGGAGTTCCCATAGTGGCACAGTGGAAACGAATCCGAAAAGGAACCATGAGGTTGCGGGTTTGATCCCAGGACCTCACTCAGTGATTTAAAGATCCAGCCTTGCAGTGAGCTGTGGTGTAGGTCTCAGACGCAACCCAGATCCTGCATTGCTGTGGCTGTGGTGTAGGCTGGCAGCTATAGCTCTGATTCGACCCCTAGCCTGGGAACCACCATATGTCGTGGGTATGGCCCTAAAAAGCAAAAAAAAATTAAAGTATCGGTAATTTACAATACTGGCAGTCAAAGTAATTCAGTAATTTGGGTTATGGAAAAAACATACTAACTCCATTTCTCTAAATATTTTGTATTTAAGGCTTGAGTATTGAACCATTTGTTTCTAATGAGACTTATCTACTTCTACTCATAGGGTGGAGTATTGTTGCTAGTGCTGGCTTTGTGTTGTAAAGTTGGTTTTCATACAGCTTCCAGAAAACTCTCTCTAGATGTTGGTGGAACCAAACGTCTTCAAGCTTTATCCCATCTTGTTTCTGTGCTTCTCTTATGCCCATGGGTTATTGTTCTTTCTGTGACAACTGAGGTAAGAGCAGGAATTTATTGATAATAAGTAAAATGACTTGTTATTACTTTTAGATTTTATTCTTTTTTATTTCAATTTGATGTTGCAAGTGGCTTAAATTATCTTTGCATTTTCTTTATAGTTTTTGAAAAATTTTTAGGGTTAATTTTATTATTTATAAATGACCTTTTTTTTTGGCCATGCCCTGCAACATGCAGAAGTTCCCAGGCCAAAGATTGGGCCCAAGCCACAGCAACAACCAAGCCATAGCAGTGACAACACCAGATCCTTCACTGCTAGGCCACCAGGGAACTCCAACTTTATTGTTTATAGAAAGCACAGGAGTTCTCAACATGGCACAGCGGAAACAATCTGAGTAGGAACCATGAGGTTGTAGGTTCGATCCCTGGCCTTGCTCAGTGGATTAAAGATCTGGCAGACACAGCTCAGATCTGGCGTTGCTGTGGCTGTGGCATAGGCCTGCATCTGTAGCTCTAATTCGACCCCCAGCCTGGGAACCTCCATATGCCTCAGGTGCAACTCTAAAAAGCCAAAAAAAAAAAGAAAGTACAAATCAAGCACTATTACGTTTATATGTTCCCCCCACTCCTATGGCCCAAAGGATTCAGTTAAATACTGATGGTAACTTTCGTAATAATTTAATACCTGCCCACAAACCCATGGATTGTGCATCACTGAGTATTTATAAAATTATTAAGCAATAATCTTTTTTTATATACTCTGGGGAATACTGGGAATATGTGCCAATATCTTAAAGCTCTTATATTTTGGCATTTTACAAATTTTATTGAATTATGAGAATATTTGTCTATACATAAAGGGATTAACTAAAACATAATGTGTGAACTTTATACCCATATAGTATTAACAGTTGTTTGTTTTTTAATTTCTAGAGTAAAGTCGAGTCTTGGTTTTCACTCGTTATGCCTTTCACAACGGTGATCTTTTTTGTCATGATCCTGGATTTCTATGTCGATTCCATTTGTTCAGTCAAAATGGATGTTTCCAAATGTGCTCGCTATGGATCCGTTCCCATTTTTATCAGTGCTCTACTTTTTGGAAATTTTTGGACACATCCAATAACAGACCAGCTTCGGGCTATGAACAAAGCAGCACACCAGGAGAGTACAGAACACGTGCTTTCTGGAGGAGTAGTAGTGAGCGCTATATTCTTCATTTTATGTAAGTTTTCCCCTCAGCAAACTTCTTGTGGGTGCAAATGTTCATTTACTTAATTTGGGAGATTGTCTGGTGCTTACAGTTAATGCTGACAGGTGTTTCATTGGGTTTTGGTAGCTTAAACTTTTAAAACTTATATTATTTTTTTTCTTCTGTGATTAGCTGCCAACATCTTATCATCTCCTTCTAAAAGAGGACAGAAGGGTACCCTAATTGGATATTCTCCTGAAGGAACACCTCTTTATAACTTCATGGGTGATGCTTTTCAGCACAGCTCCCAGTCAATCCCTAGATTTATTAAGGACTCACTAAAACAAATTCTTGAAGAGAATGACTCCAGGCAGATCTTTTACTTCTTGTGCTTGAATCTGGTAAGAGTTTTAAATATCTTACAAGTTTAATCTTTTGATTCTGACAGTTCTTGTACAACTTTAGTAATTCCTATATAATTTTAGTAATTAGAGAAGGGCTAAAGTTATATTTTCTCTAAGTAGTAGAAAGATTGCAGGATCATATTCATACTATGTAAGCAAATAGTTTTTGAGATATTTTAGAAACGTTAGGGAGTTCCCGTCGTTGCTCAGTGGTTAATAAACCCAACTAGTATCCATGAGGATTTGGCTTCGATCCCTGGCCTCACTCAGTGGGTTAAGGATCTGGCGTTGCTGTGAGCTGTGGTGTAGGTCACAGAGGCGGCTCAGATCCCAAGTTGCTATGGCTCTGGTGTAGGCCGGCAGCTACAGCTCCAATTCGACCCCTAGCCTTCGAACCTCCATATGCCTTGGGTGCAGCCCTAAAAAGACAAAAGACAGAAACAGTGGTTTAGTGTGCTATTTCAAATCAGTAGATACCGTAGCTTATAAAGATTTTCGTGTACTCCTTACAGGATCTCACTACTATCCAGATTGCTAACATTTTATAGTCTGGTTTATTGCATTCTACAGACATACAAATACAACTATCAACTTTTAAATAATGTATAAGATGGAGATGTCTGCTTTAGCTTGGTTTCTTAGAGTTTATATGTAATAAAGTTTCTTGTGTAAGTGCTAGTTAATGAAAGAGGCAGTAGTTGTATCTTCAAGTAAGGTTTGGGTAATTAAGGGTTAAAATCCTTATGAGTAATTTCTGACAAAACTCTCTGAAAACAGTATTTCCCAACATACTCCTCCTCTATTTTTTTTTTTTTAAACACTTTTAGCTTTTTACCTTTGTGGAATTATTCTATGGCGTGTTGACCAATAGTCTGGGTCTGATCTCAGATGGATTTCACATGCTCTTTGACTGTTCTGCTTTGGTCATGGGACTTTTTGCAGCCCTGATGAGTAGATGGAAAGCAACTCGGATTTTCTCCTATGGGTAGGTACCCTGACTATGAAGATGATATAGCAAATTCCATCTTAGGGAATAAAATACAATTTTTAATACAAATTAAATTTTTCAGAGCTTCATTTTTCTTTAACGTGGAGAAGAGGAGATAAACCAAGCATTTAATAAATGCAGAATGACAGTGGAGTTCCCGTCATGGCTCAGTGGTTAATGAACCTGACTAGCATCCATGAGGATGCGAATTCCATCCCTGGCCTCGCTCAGTGGGTTAAGGATCCGGAGTTGCCGTGAGCTGTGGTGTAGGTTGCAGACATGTCTCAGATCCCGAGTTGCTGTGGCTTGGGCGTAGGCCAGTAGCTACAGCTCCAATTAGACCCCTAGCCTGGGAACCTCCACATGCCATGGGTACGGCCCTAGACAGACAAAAGCCAAAAAAAAAAAAAAAAAAAAATTCGAATGACAGTAAACTTAAATTATACTTCCTGGAGTGCCTGCTGTGACTCAGTGGGATCGGCCATATCTCTGCAGCACTGGGATTCAGGTTCAATCCCCGGCCCAGCACAGTGGATTAAGGATCCAGCATTGCTACAACTGCAGTGTGGGGTGCTCGGGTCTGATCCCTGGCCCAGGAACTCCACATGCTCTGGCCAAAAAGAAAAAAGAAAAAAAAATTATACTTCCTGCAAATCCCTGTCCTAGGTAGGCAGTCAGCTCTTGGGCCAGCGTTGTTTCTTTGAGGCAGTGGAATGTGCATGGTCATGTGCATCTTTGCTGTTAGAAAGAGATGCGGAATTTGAAGTGGCTGTGCATGCGGTATACTTTCATTAAGTTACTCATTCAGTTCAATGAGTACTAAAATCCCTGGTTTGTGCAAAATATTTCGTTATGATCTATTATAAATAAGTTAATAAATTCAACTCTTATTTTCAACTGTTTATATTACAAAAGTTGGATGAGACAAGAATACACATAATTTTGTTACAAAGCTTAAGATGTGCTGTGACAGATACGGAAAATATCATGTGCTAAAAGGAGAGAGAAGTAATTTCTTGCTAAGAAATAAGGACAAGCTTTGGGTAAGAGGGAACATTGAAGAAGGACTTTAATAAATACATAAAATTTCAGGAGTTCCCGTCGTGGCTCAGTGGTTAACGAATCCAACTGGGAACCATGAGGTTTCGGGTTCGATCCCTGACCTTGCTCAGTGGGTTAAGGATCCAGCATTGCGTGAGCTGTGGTGTAGGTCACAGACAAGGCTCAGATCCCCCCTTGCTGTGGCTCTGGTGTAGGCCGGTGGCTACAGTTCTGATTAGACCCCTAGCCTGGGAACCTCCATATGCTGTGGCAGCGGCCCAAGAAATGGAAAGAAAAAAAATATATATATATATATGTATATATATAATTTCAATAAACATCTATTTATGGAAAGAAACTTCCCACATTACTGTGATACTTAAAATCTTGGTATTTTCTAGTCTATTTGTTTAAATTTGGATTTATTTCCTCATTCGTAACGTAATAATGTTTATATTTTGAAAATATGTGTAATTTTCCTTTTCTAAAAATACATTCTACATTTTTAGGTATGGCCGAATAGAAATTCTCTCTGGATTTATCAATGGGCTTTTTCTAGTGGTAATAGCATTTTTTGTGTTTATGGAGTCAGTGGCTAGATTAATTGATCCTCCGGAATTAGACACGCACATGTTAACAGTAAGTTTTTTCATTGTCCAATTTGAATGTCTACTCATACTCCTATAGCTTTTTTCCTGCTAAGGTTTAACTACTTGTAGTTGTTTTCCTGGAAAGGTTTTGGGTTTTGTTTTGTTTTGTTTTGTTTTAATCAACATAATCTCTTATCTTGCTATTTACATTTATACTGCTGACTCTTCAAAATTAATTCTTTTCTCTAATACATTAGTAGGCAAAATATTAGATGGCTTTCTGAATTACACAGATTTTTTTCTTTCTTTTTTTTTTAAAGAAATGTGTATTTTATTTCAGATTTTTTCTTATTAAATGTTTTTGTCTTTTTTAATTCCCTGAGGAAATTTACAAAGGCTGTACTCTAAATTAAATCACTGCTCTGGCAACTTTTAATGCTCTCCCTGTACCTCTAAAGCTTTGCATATGCTATTTCAGGTAGTTTTCATGCCCTTCCCTCATCTCTGCCTGCCCTTTCAACCTTTGCTTCTAATACTCTCCCTTAGTCCCTCTGTTTCCACCTCACAGTTCCTTTTCCCTTCTGAATATTCTTATTGTATCTGTGCAATCTGCTCTTCACAACATTGACTTGTAACTGTTGTTTAATTTGTCATTCTTCCACAATTAAGATGTGCCTTCAGGAGTTCCCTTTGTGGCTCAGTGGTTAGGATCCATGAGGACACAGGTTCAATCCCTGGCCTCGCTCAGTGGGTTAAGGATCTGGCATTTCCGTGAGCTGAGGTATAGGTTGGAGACTCAGCTCAGATCCCACATTGCCGGAGCTGTGGCATAGGCCAGTGGCTACAGCTCCGATTGGACCCCTAGCCTGGGAACCTCCATATGCTGTGGGCGCAGCCCTAAAGAGACACACACACACACACACACACAAAAAAAAAAATGTGTCTTCAGGATGTGAACTGTGTATGTTAACTCTTAAATTCTAACACCTGGCTTGTACTAGGAAGCCAGCTATTAATTGTTGAATTATGAGTCTTTTGTGTGTGTGTGTGTTTTGGTTTTGGTTTTTGTTTTTGTTTTTGTCTTTTCTAGGCAGCTACTGAAAAGAATGAGGTATATATAAGTATGTAGTACTTGAAAAATATTATAAAACGCGAGTTCCTGTCGTGGTGCAGTGGTTAACGAATCTGACTAGGAACCATGAGGTTGCAGGTTCAATCCCTGGCCTTGCTCAGCGGGTTAAGGATCTGGCGTTGCCGCGAGCTGTGGTGTAGGTCACAGACTCGGCTTGGATCCCGCATTGCTGTGGCTCTGGCATAGGCCTGGTGGCTACAGCTCCAATTGGACCCCTAGCCTGGGAACCTCCATATGCCACAGGAGTGGCCCTAGAAAAGACAAAAAAAAAAAAAATTATAAAACAGTATTAAATATGATCCTATTATTGGTTTAAATATTCAACCCCTGGTCTGGTCTGGGAACTTCCATACGCAGCAGGTTTGGCCCTAAAAACCAAAAAAAAAAAAAAAAAAGTATATATGTATGTATATTAATATGTGCATAGAAAATACTCCAGTCTCTTCGGACTAAGACTTATGACCAACTCTTGGATAGACTTATACAGGCTTTTTGCTTTCTATGATTTTTTTTTCTGATGAAATATAGAAAAATGAAGTATTTCTCAGTAGAGTGGAAGGTTATTTAAGAGATGATAAGGTCTCTGTAAACAATTTCATTCAAAATTCATTAATAATCTTCAGGATCAAAAAGCTGACTGTATTTTTCTTTTTTTTTGGCCGAGGCATGTGTAAGTTTCTGGGCCAGGAATCAAACCTGCACTGCAGCAGTGACCCAAGCCACAGCAATGACAATGTGGGATCCTTAACCAAATGAACCACTAGGGAACTCCCAAAATTTTTAAATCTGACAGACAGATGGTCTGAGTCACAGGAAGAAGTAAATAAGCTCCATACATGTTTACCATAGTAAACCTCTTTTTTTACTACCTTTGAAAATTTAATTAAAATGATCTATCCCTTTATTTTTATGTGTTATTTTTATAAAACAAATAGATTTCTCTAAAGGAGAAATTATAGAAATGTATAAAGTAAATAGCAACCTCAGCTAATATTTAAAATCATTTTGTAAGAGGGGATAATCAGTAGTAAGTAACTTTGTTTATGCTTTGGGGTATTCGTATGGCACCATTATCTCAAGATAATTCTATTTACTTTGTTTTTTTGGCTTTTTTTTGGAGGGGGGGGAGTGTTATTTCAGAGCCCCACCTGTGGCATATGGAGGTTCCCAGGTTAGGGGTCGAATCAGAGCTATAGCTGCTGACCTACACCACAGCCACAGCAACGTGGGACCCAAGCCAAGTCTGCAAGCTACACCACAGCTCAAGGCAATGCCAGATCCTTAACCCACTGATCGAGGCCAGGGGTCAAACCTGTATCCTCATGGATACTAGTCAGATTCCTTTCTGCTGAGCCACATGGGAACTCTTTTTTTTTTTTTTGAATGGCCGCACCCATGGCACATGGAATTTCTCAGGCCAGGAATCACATCTGAGCCATAGCTGTATGGCCACAGCTGCAGCAATGCTGGATCCTTAACCTGCTGGTGCCACACCAGGAACTCCTCAAACTATTTAAATTAAAAGAAAAAAAAAAAAAAAACTGTAGTATCATTTATTTATTCTTAAGCCCTGAACCAGTTACATTCTTATTCTCAATCATTTAATTAAAGCATATCTCAATCCTTCTACTTGTCAACACTTCGGTGTTGGAAAGTTAAATGCTTCTAAAATATTCTAAAATCTGCACTTTTTAAACTTTCTTATTTAACTTAGGGAGGTTTTGCTATGAACATTTTCAAACTGTAAACCAAAAAATATGTATGACTATATGGTAACATTTAAATAACAAATTTATTTTTTAAATTACAAATTTAAAGGTTTTCTTTTCTCTTTTTTGCTAGCCAGTCTCAGTTGGAGGGCTGATAGTAAACCTTATTGGTATCTGTGCCTTTAGCCATGCCCACACCCATACCCATGGAGCTTCTCAAGGAAGCTGTCACTCATCTGATCACAGCCACTCACACCATATGCATGGACACAGTGACCACGGGCATGGTCACAGCCACGGATCTGCAGGCAGAGGCATGAATGCTAATATGAGGGGTGAGTCCTTGCCAAATATTGGCCTACCTTTCAACTGTGTTCTTAATTGACACTGTTTATTTGTATCAAGTATTGGGCTTCTGGTACAATTTTATTTTTGAAAAAACAATCTGTAGCTAAAAAGATATCTGAAGTCATCTGTTATAGAAAATGCTCACTGGAGTTCCCTCGTGGCTTAGCAAGTTAAGGATCTGATGTCACAGCTGTGGCTCTGGTTACAATTGTGGCACGGGTTCAGTCCCTGGCCTGGGAACTTCCACATGCCACGTGTCTGGCCAAAAAGAAAAGAAAATGCTCACAGTAGTTCATAATGTCTGTTTTTTAACCAATTATTGTAATTATAGAATTCTTTTCATAATGACAGTCAAATAAATACTAGTTGCAAGGGAAGCTGTATGCCTTTATGCACTTTCAATATAAAAAAACTAGGAGTTCTCGTTGTGGCTCAGCGGGTTAAGAACCTGACTACTTTCCATGAGGATGTGGGTTCAATCCCTGGCTGCTGCTCAGTGGATTAAGGACCCAACGTTGCTGCCGGCTATGGTGTATGTCATAGACGTGGCTCAGATCTGGCATTCCTGTGGCTGTGGTGTGGGCCAGCAGCTACAGTTCCAATTCGACCCCTAGCCTGAGAAATTCATATGCCAAGGGTCCAGCCCTAAAAAGAAAAAAGAAAAAAAAGAAAGTGACAGTGTTTAGTCATTTTGAAGTATCAGCCCCTAGCAAAGTGCCTGGTAGATAATAGGTACCCAGTAATATTTGTAGAATGAATGAGAGAACTAAATTAGATATGCTTTGATTTTTAATATTTTATTTATCTTATTTGTAGGTGTATTTCTCCATGTCTTGGCAGACACACTTGGCAGTATTGGTGTGATCGTATCCACCATTCTTATAGAGCAGTTTGGATGGTTCATTGCTGATCCCCTCTGTTCTCTTTTCATCGCTGTATTAATATTTCTCAGTGTTGTCCCACTGATTAAAGATGCCTGTCAGGTTCTACTTCTGAGACTGCCACCAGAATATGAAAAAGAACTGCATATTGCCTTAGAAAAGGTACTGTATATAATTTTCTTCACTATTTTTCTTCCTATTTTAACTTTTTTTTTTTTTTTTTGTCTTTTTAATTTAGGGCCGCTCCCGAGGCATATGGAGGTTCCCAGGTTAGGGATTGAATCAGAGCTGTACCTGCCAGCCTATACCTCAGCCACAGCAACGTGGGATCCGAGCCACGTATGCAGCCTACACCACAGCTCATGGCAACACCTGATCTTTAACCCACTGAGTGAGGCCAGGGATCGAACCTGCATCCTCATGGATACTAATCAGATTCGTTTCCACTGAGCCATAATGGGAACTCCTTCCTTATTTTAAAAGGAAGGAGTTCTCCGTGGCCCAGTGGGTTTAGAATCTGACGACATTGGGAGTTTTCTTGTGAGGCGGTGGCATTGTCACTGCAGCAGCTCAGGTCACTGCTGTGGTACAGGTTCAGTCCCTGGCACGGAACTTCCACATGCCATGGATGTGGTCAAGATATAATAATAATAATATTTGAAATTAAATAAGGTGACCTACCAAGAAATGAAAATGACACAGGAGTTCCTATTGTGGTATAGTAGGAACTAATCCAACTAATATCCATGAGGATTCTGATTCAGTCCCTGGCCTCGTTCAGTGGATTAAGGATCTGGCATTGCTCTGAGCTGTGGTTTAGTGGCAGATGCAGCTCGGATCCAGCGTGGCCGTGGCTGTGATATAGGCCGGTGGCTGCAGCTCCAATTAGACCCCTAGGCTGGGAATTTCCATATGCTACACATGAAGACCTAAAAAGCAAAAAAAAAAAAGAAAGAAAGAAATGAAAATGACAGTCTTATAGAAAAATGGACTGAGAGGAGTTCCCGTCGTGGCGCAGTGGTTAACGAATCCGACTAGGAACCATGAGGTTGCGGGTTCGGTCCCTGCCCTTGCTCAGTGGGTTAACGATCCGGCGTTGCCGTGAGCTGTGGTATAGGTTGCAGACGCGGCTCGGATCCCGCGTTGCTGTGGCTCTGGTGTAGGCCAGGGGCTACAGCTCCAATTCGACCCCTAGTCTGGGAACCTCCGTATGCCGCGGGAGCAGCCCAAGAAATGGCAAAAAGACAAAAAAAAAAAAATGGACTGAGAGTATAAACAGGTAATTCATAGAAAAAACAAATACAAAATAGAATGTATTTCAGCTTGTGATTTGCTATATCATATTAAATTAAGATAAACAATTGGTATCTTGAGTAAAGTATAGCATCTTAACCCACTGGTTTCATACATAAAATTAGGTTCTCTCACTTTCTCATATTTAGTGGATACGGCATCCTACTAAAAAATGGATTTTTTTCAAAAATAGTTTATGTCCATTATAGAAAGCTTCAAAGTACAAAAAAGAAGAAAAAAATCACATAAAACTCTACCACCTGCAAAGAGACACTTTTAAGAATTGTTTTTCTGGAGTTCATTTGTAGCCCAGCAGATTAAGGATCCGGCTTTGGCATGGGTTTGATTCCTGACCCAGGAACTTCCACATGCCATGAGTGTAACCAAAAAAAAAAAAAGAGTTGTTTCTCTATATAAAAATACTTTGAAAATTAAAATAGCCAAAAAAATGTTCTGTACTACTTTGTAAATTTTTCCCACTTAATTATGCCATGTTGATAAATATTATAATACACTTTAATGACACCATTTTAAACAAATGGGCAAAGTACATCTTTATATATATAGATGAAAATGACTGTGCACCCTTTGGGTTTAAAGGCACTTGGATAACCCTGTTCACTTCCTATTCCAAACTTCCTTCCCTGGCATCACTGCCAGGTTAAAAAATTTTGACACCTCTACTTCAAGTTAGTTGTCCCTCCTATTCGTTTCTCCCTTCGGGGCTCTCCTTACCTACTTTTTTCTTTTTTTTTCCCAATCAGCTTAATAATGGTTCCTGGACCAAAAAGATTTAAGTAATTAGCCTTTAAGTCCGTTTATATCACCTCTCATTTTATTTAACAGATACAGAAAATTGAAGGATTAATATCATACCGAGACCCACATTTTTGGCGTCATTCTGCCAGCGTTGTGGCAGGAACAATTCATATACAGGTGACATCTGATGTGCTGGAACAAAGAATAGTACAGCAGGTAACAATCTTTAGTTTTTAAAGTAATTTCAGTAATTTAAACAATCTAAGTTTTTAAAGTAATTTCAGTTGAGGTAATTTATTCATAAGATTGCACCCATTAGAAGTGATATAACTCAATAGTCATCTGTTTTTTGTTTTGTTTTGTTTTGTTTTGCTTTTTAGGGCCATACCCACGGCATATGGAGTTTCCCAGGCTAGGGGTCAAATCGGAGCTGCAGCCATCAGCCTACACCACAGCCACAGCAATGCCAGATCCTTCATCCACTGAGCATAGTCAGGTTTGTTACCACCAAACCACAATGGGGACTACCTTTTTTTTTTTTTTTTTTTTTTTTTTTTTGAGGTTTGGGTTTGATCCCTGGCCCAGCACAGTGGGTTGAAATATCCAGCATTCCTGCAGCTGCAGCATAGGTCACAGCTGTGGCTCAGATTCAGTCCCTGGCCTGGGAACTTTCGTATGCCATGGGTGCAGCCATAAAATAATAATTATAAACTTTAAGTAAAAAATCAAAAAAGAGTTTTTACTGTGGCCCAATAGGTTAGGGACCCAGTGTAAACTCCATGAAGACATGTGTTCAATCCCTGACCTGACTTAGTGGGTTAAAGATCCAGCATTGCCGCAAGCTGAGGCATAGGTCACAGATCCGGTGTTGTGGCTGTGGTGTAGGCTGCGCCGCAGGTGCAGCTCCAATTTGACCCCTGGCTCAGAAACTTCCATATGCCGCAGGTATGGCTGTAAAAAGAAAAGAATAATATGATCAGTCTTGGGAGTTCCCTGATGGCTCAGTTGGTTAAAGATCCAGCATTGGGAGTTCCCGTCGTGGCGCAGTGGTTAACAAATCCGACTAGGAACCATGAAGTTGCGGGTTCGGTCCCTGCCCTTGCTCAGTGGGTTAACGATCCGGCGTTGCCGTGAGCTGTGGTGTAGGTTGCAAACGCGGCTCGGATCCCGTGTTGCTGTGGCTCTGGCGTAGTCCAGTGGCTACAGCTCCGATTCGACCCCTAGTCTGGGAACCTCCATGTGCCTCGAGAGCGGCCCAAAGAAATAGCAAAAAAAAAAGACAAAAAAAAAAAAAAAAAAAAAAAGATCCAGCATTGTCACTGCAGCAGCTGTGGTGCAGTTTTGACCCCTGGCCTGGAAACCTCGGCATGCTGCAGGTGCAGCCAAAAAAGAAAAAGAAAAATCAGTTTGACAGCTATCAAAGGATAAGTTATTTTTTTATGTCTAGATTTGTTTTATATCCAAAATTGGTAAAAATAAAGTCAGATTTTAGTATTTAGAGAACAAGCTTAAGTTAATATAAAAAAATTCATTTATGATCCACCTTGGTTCCCAGTAGATGATCAAGAAATAAGTTACTATTGGAGTTCCTGTCATGGTGCAGTGGTTAACAAATCCGACTAGGAACCTGAGGTTTCGGGTTCGATCCCTGGCCTTGCTCAGTGGGTTAAGGATCTGGCATTGCCGTGAGCTGTGGTGTAGGTCGCTGACGCGGCTTGGATCCCGTGTTGCTGTGGCTCTGGTGTAGGCCGGCGGCAACAGCTCCAATTGGACCCCTAGCCTGGGAACCTCCATATGCCGCGGGTGCAGCTCTAAAAAAACCAAAAAATAAGTTACTATAAATATAGCCCTAAATTCATAATAATAATTGTAATAAAGTTGGTTGCGTATGTGTCATGGTTGGAGATAAGGATCAAAAACAGTTCCTGTATCCCTGTTCCAAACCTACGGTATTGGAAACAATAGCTGTTTTCCTTTTCTACTTTAAATGTCAGGTCTGTGGTTCACTGGGCTTCTAAAAGATCCTATGTAATTCTTGACCAGCTAAATAATAAACATTACTTTGAGCACTTATCATTGACTATCTGTGGCTATTAAAAAAAAAAAAAAATTGGGGAGTTCCTGTTGTGGCTCAGAGGCAATGAACTGGACTAGGTTCGATCCCTGGCCTTACTCAGCGGGTTAAAGAATCCTTTGTTGCCGTGAGGTGTCGTGTAGGTTGCAGATGTGACTCAGATCTGGCATTGCTGTGGCTGTGGCATAGGCCAGCAGCCACTACTCCAGTTTGACCCCTAGCCTGGGAACTTCCATATGCAGCGGGTACGGCCCTAAAAGACAAAAAAAAAAAAAAAAAAAAAAAAAGTGATATCGATTATTTAATCCATATGCACTAAATGTATTAATCTTTTTTTTTTTTTTTTTTTTGGTCTTTTTGCCTTTTCTAGGGCCCCTCCCACGGCATATGGACGTTCCCAGGCTAGGGGTCTAATTGGAGCTGTAGCCACCAGCCTATGCCAGAGCCACAGCAACACAGGATTCGAGCCTCGTCTGCGACCTACACCACAGCTCACAGCAACGCCAGATCCCCAACCCACTGAGCAAGGCCAGGGATCGAACCTGCAACCTCATGGTTCCTAGTCAGATTCATTAACCACTGCGCCATGAAAGGAACTCCTAAATGTATTAATCTAAATGCTTTTAAATGTATGTGATTTTTTTTCTAACAGGTTACAGGAATACTTAAAGATGCAGGAGTAAACAATTTAACAATTCAAGTGGAAAAAGAAGCATACTTTCAACATATGTCTGGCCTAAGTACTAGATTTCATGATGTTCTGGCTATGACAAAGCAAATGGAGTCTATGAAATACTACAAAGATGGTACTTACATCATGTGAGAAAACTTGGAAATTACCCCTGGGGTATGAACAAAGAAGATTAACTGACTCGGTATTTATAATATCACCAGAAGGAAGAAAACTGCACATAATTGTACAGAAACATTTTGCTATATTTGAGAAAAAAAATTTTAAGCTCCCTACTGATGGATCAAGGAATCTTTTGTAAAGGAAATTTAAATATAGAATGAAGTATTAATTGTACAAATAAAATAACTATTTAAATTATGTGTAAAACAGGAAACTTAAAATTTGAGTGAAAATGAGGTACCACGTCATCTTCGAAAATGAACATATGATGGATTCTAGTGAAGACCAAAATTACTTCCGTGTGTTTACTTTCTGTCAGAAAGCATCTCCACTGTAAATAATGTATTTACATGTTTATTACAAAGACCCAAATGATAAATTTTTAGTCAGATTTTTTTCATAGGCCTGGGATAAAATAGGAATAAAAGTTTTATATTTATGGATTTTCTGTATATAAAACTGGTTTCTAATTATAACTTAAACCCGTTAAGTAAAATCTGTATTGCCACTTTAAATGTAGACTAATTATTTGGGAGAAACTTCAACCACTGATATGAGGCAGCAGTGAGAATAGAGAAGGAATAACGAGACAAGTTTTTGATGTATTAAAAAGCCAACCACTCTGTAAAATAAATTTTTTTACTTTTGGTAATATTTGCAAATGAATAATTACTTTATTAGGGTAAAGAACTTAGACTAAGTTGTGTCCATGTTATTCACTCGTCTTCTTCCTCTAAAGTAGAATATTCCATTTCTCGTTGTGCACCTCGTATTCCAAGTTGCTTATTGAGCTCGTATCCAAGCAATGCTAGGCTTTCTTCTTGTCATTTAGCTCCATATGTTGTGGAACAACCAGATGAGAGAGTCATAAATAATTGTCAACTCAGAGCTGAATATTCTGCCTAAAGATGTAACTCTTTTTTTTTTTTTTTTTTTAACTTCTGGAACATGTAGATATATAAGAAATATCAAAGAATTAGGTGGTTATTTTAAAGTTTAATAAGTAAGTTTTGTTCATAAACCCTTGGGCACTATAAAGTTAAAATACCCTATAACTACTTTCTATAGTAATATCTAATTTATATTTTTTCATTTCCAATTCAAACTGAATGTATAGTCTGAAAAGACTGTATAAGTAGAATCATAATATATATGCAGTTTTATGAACACCAAAGAATGTTGTCCAAAAGAAACTTTTGAATATCTATTTATAAGCATCTGAATATTTTCATTCTTATACTAGGAATTTTGATAAGTAGGATGAATTAATTTTAGTATGGGTACTATTTTCTTATCTCTACCATAATGGCAAACATGTATTGTAAATCATATTTTTGTCTTTCCAATTTTAATATGTGAGAGATTTTAGAAATTTGTTATAAGTTATTTTGATATTCCTTGTCTTCTCTTTACACATTTTCTGGTCCAGAATCTTCAATCAATATTAAAATTTTGGAGTGGTGGGAAAACAATTGCATATTGATGTTTTAATGTAATTTTTATACATTAAAATTTCTTAAGTAGATAGGTACAATAAATATTACACCATTGTTAAAATTGTCATTTCCCTTAGAGGGCATAAAAATAGCAGGAGAATTAAACTAATGTGATTGACAACTATCAAGATGAGAAAGAAGGCAGCCCTGAGGAGTAAGAGGATGCACGTGGAAAGGAGGGAAACTAGTTACTGAGACCATCAGGGCCCTGGTTCCAGCTCAGACAAACCGTATGACTTTAGGCACATCAGCTTCTCTGGGTAGTTTTTTTTTTCCCCCCCCTCATATGTAAAATCAGAAGATAGTCTGCTCAAAATCACAATTAAGGAGCAGCTGGAACCCACACCCTACTAGTGACAGTATGAAATGATGCAGCCACTTTAGAGAACTGTTTGGCAGTATCTTTTAACATTAAACCATCCTGTGACCCAACAGCTCCACTCCTGAGTATTTACCCAAGGGAAATGGAAACATGTCTACGAAAAGACTGGTACAAGAATGTACTTGTTCAATAACAGCCAAAAACCTAGGGAGTATCCATTACAGTTCAGCAGGTAACAAACCTGACTAGTATCTGTGAGGATGTGGGTTTGATTCCTGGCCTCACTATGTGGGTTAAAGACTCAGCGTTGCTGTGAGCTGTGGTGTAGGTCAGCAGCTGTAGCTCCAATTTAACTCCTAACCCAGGAACTTCCATGTGCCTCAGGCGTGGCCCTAAAATGACAAAGGCTAAAACCAGAAAGAACGAAAATGTCCATCAACAAGAGAATGCAAAAGTAAATTGAGGTGTATTTATAATGGACTATTATTCAGCAATTTTTTTTTAATTTACTGTTAAAATGGTACAGGTGAATCTCGAAAACATAAGTAAAAGAAGCAAGTCACAAAAGAGATCATACCCTTTGATTCCATGTATATAAAATCCAAAAACAGAGAAGACTACTTGATAGTGATAGAGCGTAAAAAGTGGTTTATATTTGATTTTCAGTTGCTGTTCTAACAAATTACCACAAACTTACTGTCTTACAACTCTGTAGGTCAGAGGTCCAGTATGCCACTCACTGGGCTAAAATCAAGTTGCCACTGGGCTGTATTTCTTTCTGGAGTCTTTCAGAACCCATTTCCTTGCTCATTTAAGTTGGCTGAATTCAGTCCTTGTGATTGTAGGACTGAGGTCCCTGTTTCTTTGCTGGTGTTCTCAGCTTCTAGGGGGCACCTGCATTTTTTGGCTGGTAGCCCTCGTCCTCCATCTTGAAAGCCAGCAACAGTAGGGTTAAGTGCTTCCTATGCTTCAAAACTCTCCTGCCTCTTCTTCCACTTTTTTTTTTTTTTTGCTTTTTAGGGCCACACCTGTAGCACATGGAAGTTCCTCGTCTAGGGGTCCAGTCAGAGCTGCAGCTGACAGTCTACACCACAGCCACAGCAATGCCAGATCTGAGCCATGTCCATGATCTACATCACAGTTTGGAGCAACACCAGATCCTTAACCCACCGAGGGAGGCCAGGGATCGAACCGCATCTTCATGAATACCATTTGGATTCGTTCCCTCTGAGCCACAATGGGAAAACCTTCTTCCACTGCTGAGTCTTTCTCTGACCCAATCTTCTGTCTTCCTCTTCTACTTTTTAGGGACTTGTGGTTACATTGGGCCCACCAATGTTAACACAGGGCAATCCCTTATCTCAAAGTCCATTTTGCCGTGTAACATTTTCACAGGTATGTTCATATTCACCAGTTGGGGAGAGGGTTGTTATTCTGCCTACCACATGGTTGCCTTGGGAAGACAAGTTTGTTGTAAAAGTGCAGAGAGGGGAGTTCCTATCGTGGCTCAGTGGTTAACGAATCCAACTAGGAACCATGAGGTTGCGGGTTTGATCCCTGCCCTTGCTCAGTGGGTTAAGGATCCGGCGTTGCTGTGAGCTGTGGTATAGGTCCCAAATGCGGCTTGGATCCCATGTTGCTGTGGCTCTGGTGTAGTCCTGTGGCTACAGCTCCAATTAGACCAAAAAAAAAAACAAACGGGGGGGGGGGCAGAGAGATCTTTTATTTAGACCAGGGGTTATGCAGATGTATACAATCATCAAAATCTTTTAAATTTAACTTTTGGTATTGCATTTTCTTTTTCAAGTGTTTTCATAATTTGCTAGTAATTATTCAAAGCTACCGTGTGGTAGGCACATAATTATCCATTTTTTCTCCTAGTACTCTGGTGTTAACAGTGAACTAGATTTTTTTCAGGTACATATTGTTTCTCTTTGTGGCTATTTCCCACTTGAATTTAAAAGCCAAAGGAGGAGTTCCCGTCGTGGTTCAGTGGTTAACGAATCCGACTAGGAACCATGAGGTTTCGGGTTCGGTCCCTGCCACTGCTCAGTGGGTTAAGGATCTGGTGTTGCCGTGAGCTGTGGTGTAGGTTGCAGCCGCGGCTCGGATCCCTAGTTGCTGTGGCTCTGGCGTAGGCCAGTGGCTACAGCTCCGATTCTACCCCTAGCCTGGAAACCTCCATATGCCAAGGGAGTGGCCCAAAGAAATAACAAAAAGACAAAAAAAAAAAAAAAAGCCAAGAAGGTCTCCCCCACAACAAGGTATAGTACAGAAATATGTCAGTATTAATATTCACACAATTATGGAAAGCCTGTTTAAGAAAATAATACAGGAGTTCCCTAGTGGCTCAGTGGTTAACGAGCCCAACTAGCAACCACAAGGTTGCGGGTTCAATCCCTGGCCTCCTTCAGTGGGTTAAGGATCCAGCATTGCTGTGTGCTGTGGTGTAGGTTGCAGACACGGCTCGGATCGTGTGTTGCTGTGGCTGTGTGTAGGCTGGTAGCTGTAGCTCCAATTGGATCCCTAGCCTGGGAACCTCCATATGCCACGAGTGTGGCCCTAAAAAGACTGAATAAATAAATAAATAAACAAACTAACTTATTTTTTTTAAAAAAAAGAAAAGAAAATAATACAATTCAGTAGTGGATTTATGGTTTTTTAAACACTGAATAAATCCATTCATACTCCACGACATTCATTGAAGTTCTTTATGCTAGGACAGTGGCTCTAGGAACTAGGGATAAAATCACCAATAAAGCAGCCCTGCTCTAAAGGAGTTTATACTTTCAAGTGGAGGAGACAGACTAAAAAGTAAAAATGCCAGGTTGTGATTGTACTGTGAGGAAAAGCAATAACTTATTGAACCCTTGCTGTGTATCAGGTGGGCACTGTTCTAAACAATCAAACGTCTAATTATTTCTCCCATTTTACCGATGAGGAAACTAGCAAGAAAAAGTGTAATGAATTTACCCTAAATCATACACACCCAGTAGGTGGTAAAGCCAACTTTTCAAACCCAGCACTCTGGTTTCAGGATTGACACAAGGTTGCTAGAGAGTGGCCAAAAGGATCCCTATGAGAGAAGATAGTACCTAGTATCCTAGACCATAGTCTACTAATAGCCACTGTTCTACCCTGAAAAAACATCACATGCAAGGCATTCGAGGCAGGAGGTGGTTAGCAGAATAGACGGAAAGCAAGAAGGCCAGTGTGACAGCAGCAAAGTTAGGCAGATGGTGTGGTGAGGATGTGAATGTCTAAAGGGCTTTGACTGAGAGACTGACTCAAGCTGATGTGTTTCACAAGGATAAGGATAGGAGAGAGAGTGGAATCCCAGGAACAGTTAGAAGGCTTTTGCCAAAGCCCAAACGAGAGAGAGGGTAGGGACCTGGACCAATCAACAGGTTCTTTGCCTCTTACTTGTAAGCTTGCTGTTCAAGGTAAAAAGCAAATCAGAAGCCCTGCCTTCACTATGCTTGTTACAGCAGGGAAAATAAGACGTAAATAACTGTATTAGAGTTCCCTTGTGGTGCAGCAGGTTAAGGATCCGTCGTTGTCACTACAGTGGCTCATTCCACTGCTGTAGCACGGGTTTGATCACTGGCCTGGGAATTTCCACATGCTTTAAGTTAAGCCAAATAAACAAATCTCTCTTTTAAAAAAAAAAAAAGATGTAAATAACCCTAATGCAAGATTTAAAGAGATTTGGCGCCATAAGGGAGTGGCAGAGTTCAGAAAATGGAGAATTTACTTTTAGCCAAAGGGAAGAGGGAGCTGGAAGGGACCAGTTGGATTGGAAATAGAAGACAGGGGATTAATTCCCTCTGGAGTAAACTGTAAACTATTAGTAGTTCTTTGCATCGTCATGGCTTTCTGGTGTGGGATTAGTAGGCCTATCATTAGAAAGGAAGTTTAGGGAGTTCCCATCTGGCTCAGTGGAAATGAATCTGACTAGTATCCATGAGGATGTAGAGATCCCTGGCCTTGCTCAGTGGGTTAAGGATCTGGCATTGCCTTGAGCTGTGGGCTGTTGCAGACACGGCTCAGATCCCATGTTGCTGTGGTTGTGTGTAGGCCGGGGGCTACAGCTCCAATTCAGCCCTGAGGCTGGGAACATCCATATGCTGTGGGTGCGGCCCTAAAGACAAAAAGACAAAAAAACAAAAGGAAATTTAGGAGCAGGGCACTGAGGGCATTTGAATACCAGATTACAAGTGTTAGGTAATCACATGTAGGTTCAGTGTCTAGCTCTGTAAAAAGCTTCAGATGACTGCATGCAGTAATTTACACTTTTCAAATGCCTCATTCCTTCCAAGTAGGGTTCCCCATTGTTGGTTGCCTTGATTTTCCATAGGAGCAGGATAGGGAATACCTAAGATGAAAGAGTGCAAAGCCCCCTATATGGGGGCTGGATGTTGACTGGCTGAGGCATCAGACGCTCCACCACAGCTGTGATCTAAGAGGCAGCTGCTTATTGTCTGACTTAAAATGATAGTATTTGAAAAAAAAAAAATGGCAGGGTTTGGATCCAGTGAATATAAAGTGATCCATCCCTTGCAATCCTATACAATCAAAGCAGTAGTCCTGAATAAATCTCTGGGAACCATTTTCATAACAGGCAACTCTTAAGTTAACAGATACATTAAATGCCTAATGTATATAAAGCAGGATGGAGGATGCAAAGAGATCTGATGTGGTCTCTGCCCAGAAGGCATTAGTTTCTGAGCACATAAAAAATATGTAAAAACATCAAAGACACACACCCTGGGAGAAGGGTAAATGTAATATTGCTCTGAGTTCAAAGGAGGAAGAAAACTCTCCGAAGGAGGAAGATAACTTTCTCCTTAAAGATTACAAAAAGCTTTATGGGAGTTCCCGTCGTGGCACAGTGGTTAATGAATCCGACCAGGAACCATGAGGTTGCGGGTTCGGTCCCTGCCCTTGCTCAGTGGGTTAACGATCCGGCGTTGCCGTGAGCTGTGGTGTAGGTTGCAGACGTGGCTCGGATTCTGAGTTGCTGTGGCTGTGGCGCAGGCCAGCAGCTACAGCTCCGATTAGACCCCTAGCCTGGGAACCTCCATATGCAAAGAAATAGCAAAAAGACAAAACAAAAAACAAAACAACAAAAAAAACACCTTTATGGAGGGGAGTTCCCTGGTGGCTAGCAGGTTAAAGATCTGGCATTGTCACTGCTGTAGCACACGTTCAATTCTTGGCCCAGGAACTTCCACATGTCATGTGGGTGGCCAAAAAAAAAAAAAAAAAAAAAAAAAATCCAAAACCCAAAAAACCTTTATGGCAAAGGGGCATACATTTTCAATAATCAGGGAAAAATCAGTGCACTTAGCCATGGTTTCGAAGTTTGACTTGTCCGCAAAGTGGCTACATGAAAAACTAAATCTGTTTTACCTCTGAGCTTCAAGTCTGAGGAGCACCATGGAAGTTTGGGAAGTGATCAGAGCCCCCACTTCTGACCTTACCAAACACCTAACTGGAAAGTACAGCTGGGCACCAATGCAAGATATTTCAATTTCACTCTATCCTGTACCCCATGTAATTCACCTTCTAGAAAGACTGCTCACTTATGCAAAGACCAGTTACTGTGCAAACTGAGGAAGAATGGATATATCATAAGTGGTCTGTGGAAGAGATTCCGTTCTTCAATTTCCAGGACCAGAAATTGGAAATTGTATTCTCTTATTCTTCATTGCTTTTATTCTCAGGCCTCTTTTATTATATGCCTTTCCTCATTTCCTTTTTTTTTTTTTTTTTTTGCTTCTGTCTTCTTACCATCACTTAACTCAGCAAACTGAAGGTCCTATGAGGTCTGAGGTTAGGCTTTATAATGAAAGATTTCTCAAATGTATACAATGGTGATGTTTGCATGTCACAGGGCATAACTTATTCCTAGACTAGTGAATGCAGGAAAAAAACAAATGTTTCCATTGCTGGACTGCTATAATTAATCACAGTTGTTGGCAAGAAGAAAAAAGGGAACTTTATTTGAGCCAAACTGAGGATTATAACCTAGGGGGCAGAGCTCTGAAAACTATTCTACCCATTTGAAGTTGAAAGCAGTCTTCTACATTTTTGAGACAAAAGAACATATATCAGCATGACGTACGGATATTTTACGGAAAATTCACCAAAGATACACAGTCCGGGTCAGCTCATACAAAGTGACCATGACCCCCTACAGAGCTGGGAATGAGTGCTGTTCTTTTAAGAAGGTACATTGCTAGTGTCAGAAGAAAGGAACAAAATGGATCTTCACGGCCAAGCAGACACATCATCTTGAAGAAGGTCTCGCTAATGTGTCACGCACATGCACACTGCACATGAGGGAGGCAGAGAGGAGACCCAAACAGACCAAGAGAGAGGATTTTGTTTCAATTTTCTTGCCCTGCCTTAAAATGTAAATTTTATTTCAGCAAAATAAATAGAGCGTCAATGATAAGATGTTTTTGCATGGGGGCCAATTCGAGAAAAATTCAAATGAATATAGGCCACATTCTAAATATAACAACAATTTTCCACTGCCTTCTCAAGTACCAATTATTTAACACTCTTACCTCCATAAACCAATTTGCATGTTCTCTGTGCCCACACCCGCACAGCGGGGTGGGAGTAGGAAGCTACTTACTCCCTTTCTTTTTCTTTCTTTCTTTCTTTCTTTCTTTCTTTCTTTCTTTCTTTCTTTCGTTATCTATCTATTTATTTATCTTTGGGGGGAGGCGTGCCAGCAGGATATGGAAGTTCCCAGGCTAGGGGTTGAATCAGAGTTGCAGCTGCCAGCCTACACCACAGCCACATCAAAGCAGGATCTGAGCCTCATTCTCAACCTATGCTGCAGCAATGCCGGATCCTTAACGCACTTATCGACACCAGGAATCAAACCCACATCCTCATGGATACTAGTCAGGTTCTTAACACGCTGAACCACTATGGGAACCCCAAGCTCCTTACACTGTCAATACAGTATTCTGGGGTTCCCCCCCCCCGGAAAGATTTAAAGATTCTTCTAAAAGTATATGCTCCTACATGTGCATAGAATAGTCTTGAAGGATAACCAAGAAACTTTTAATACCGTTTCCTTTGTGGAGGTGAAGTAACTCTTTATTGTATACCCATAACTCGACTGCTAAATATAGCATCTAAAACCTAAAACAAAACAAAAAAAATTTAGGGAGTTCTCATTGTGGCTCAGCGGACTAAGAACCTGGCTAGTGGAGTTCCCATTGTGGCTCAGTGGTTAAGGAATCTGACTAGGAAACATGAGGTTGCGGGTTCGATCCCTGACCTTGCTCAGTGGGTTAAGGATCTGGAGTTGCTCTGAGCTGTGGTGTAGGTTGAAGATGCAGCTCAGATCCCACGTTGCTGTGGCTGTGGCGTAGGCCGGTGGCTACAGCTCCAATTCAACCCCTAGCCTGGGAACCTCCATATGCTGTGGGAGCAGCCCAAGAAATGGCAAAAAGACAAAAATAAATAAATAAATAAGAACCTGGCTAGTATCCATGAGGATGCAGGTTCTATCCCTGGCCTCTATCAGTGGGTTAAGGATCTGGCTTTCCATGAGCTGTGGTGTAGGAAGCAGACGTGGCTTAGATCTGACGTTGCTGTGGCTGTGGTGTAGGCCTGCAGCTGCAGTTCTAGTTGGACCTCTAGCTTGGGAACTTCCATAAGCTACAGATGTGGCCCTAAAAAGGAAAAAAAAAAAAACTCATAAAGAAATCTACACACCCCTGTGCCCCATTCCTGCTCTCTAAAAAGAACCATTTTCTATTCTTTTAACTGTATAATTTACTGTTTATAATCATAATTCTCAATAATTCTCAATAGTGTCCTAAAATTGCCTTTTTTTTTTTTGGTCTTTTTAGGGCCACACCTTTCGGCATTTGGAGGTTTCCAGGTTTCCATAGGGGTCAAATCGGAGCTGCAGCTGCCGGCCTGCCACACAGCCACAACAACACCAAATCCGAGCCACATCTTCGACCTACACCACAGCTCACAGCAATGCTGAATCCTTAACCCATTGAGCAAGGCCAGGGATTGAACCCATGTCCTCATGAATACTAGTCAGATTCATTTCTGCTGAGCCAAGACAGGAACTCCACTACTTTTTTTGTAGTTTTTATACAGTTTGTTTGTGTGGCCGTGCTCATGGCAAGTGGAAGTCTCTGGGCCAGGGACTGAACCTTCCCCATGGCAGTGATCAGAGCCACAGCAGTGACAACACCTGGCCCTCAACTCAATGCACCACAAGAGAACTCCAAAAGAGGGTTTTTTAGGGGAGTGGGGAGGGCAGTGCTTGTGGCATGTGGAAGTTCCTGGCCCAGGGATACATTTTTCAAAATTACACGCTAACTTTTAATAATGGAAGATGAGGGTTTAACTCTTTTATGCCACTTCCAGCACATGAAGACTCTCACATTCCTCTGTCTCGTTCCCCATCCTCCCAGTATAGCTGAACCATAATTTTGGTTTAAATCAATATTCAGAGTTTTCTTTATATGATCATAATGAAATGATCATATAGTAATCATGTGACTATATGATTTACTCTAGTGCTCTAAGTACCATATTATGATTACATTTCCATCTTTTAACAACTACTTTGTTCCAGATTTAATATTGCCTTGCTTATTTTCATTTGCCTAGTTTTTTCCATACCGATCACTCATTTATCTCCAACTCGGTCAGAAGCATAGGTCTATTTTCAGTGCATTCAAATACATCAGTACATTCAAACAGGGGGTCAATTGCAATTTTTTGTTTGGAGATATTCTGCCTAGAACCCACCATCCTTATCGTTCTATCCTAATACATGCTGATTGCTCTCCAGGCCTACTGAAAAGTGACAGCCCAGGATTACCTAAAGACTAAGACTTCCCTTTGCCTTTCTCCTGTGTTAGAATTTTTTTTTTTTTTTTTTTTTTTTTGGTCTTTTGTGTTTTTAGGGCAGAACCCGCCCCACATACGGAGGTCCCTAGGCCAGGGGCTAAATAGGAGCTACAGCTGCCGGCCTACACCACAGCCACAGCAACTGAGGATCCCAGCCACATCTGCGACCTACACCACAGATCATGGCAACACAGGATCCTTAATCCACTGAGCAAGGCCAGGGATCAGACCCTCATGGATACTAGTTGGATTCATTAACCACTGAGCCACAACAGTAACTCCAGAACTACTATTTTTTTAATACCACATCTTCCTCTTTTTTGATTTGCATCCTTGTAGGAGACTACATACTCTAATAACTTCCTAAAAAGGAATAAATAGGAGATAATTTTTAGACTTGGCAAATCTAAAAATGCCTTTGTTTTACCTTCCCATGCTTGTTTGATGGTTTGGCTGGGTAGAGAATTATGGATTGAAAATCATTTTTCCACAGAGACTTGTAGCTTTCAACAATACTGTCAAAAGTCTGATTCCATCCTGATTCTAAATACTTTGTATACTACCTGATTTTGTTTCCTTTTAGGGTCTTCCCTTCATTCTTAATGTTATATGTATGCCAGCAGAGTGTGCCATAAAATGAGTATTTGATACATTTATTTTGCAGGGCCCTCAAACATGGTTTCATGAAACTCACGTCCTTTAGTCCTGGGAAGTTTTCTTGTATTATTTCTTTAGTTATCTCCTCCCTGCATTTTTTCATGTTTTTTTCCCCCTGGAAATCCGATTTGTTACATGTCAGACTTTGTGGAATGATCTTGTAATCTTCTTATCTTTTCTATATCTTTTCTGTGTATCTTTTCATATCTTTCTCACTCTTTTTTCTGGGAAATTTCCTTGACTTTGTCTTCCAAACTTGTTATTGAATTTTTAATCTTTGCTATCATATTTTGGTGGGAGTGCATCCATGGCATGAGGAACTTCCTGGGCCAGGGATTGAACCAGTGCCACAGTAGTGGCTCAAGCCACTGCAGTGACAACACCTGATTCTCAAGTTGATGTGCCACAAGGGAACACGTTTACTATCATTTGCTTCCATTACCACTGTTCGATGTGTTTCCTGCTTCCAAATGGTGTCATTATTGTCTTCTCACCCATCTTTAAGAGTTTATGCATTTATTTTTTTTTTAATTTTATTTTTGTCGTTTTAGGGTCGCACCTACAGCATATGGAGGTTCCCAGGCTAGGGGTCTAATCGGAGCTGCAGCTGCCAGCCTGCGCCAGAGCCACAGCAATGTGGGATCGAAGCCACATCTGCACCCTACACCATAGCTCACGCGTGATGCTGGATCCTTAACTCACTGAGCAAGGCCAGGGATCAAACCCACAACCTCATGTTTCCTAGTCGGATTCATTTCCGCTGAGCCACAATGGAAACGCCAAGAGTTTATGCATTAAAAAAAAAAAATCCTTTTACTGTCTTCAGGAGGAAACAAAGGTAAATATGTATATTCAAGTTGCCTTGTTTTTTGGATTTCTGTTTCACTTTTTAAAACTTTGAGGGAGTTTCCCTTGTAGTGCAGTGGAAACGAATCTGACTAGGAACCATGAGGTTTTGGGTTTGATCCCTGGCCTCGCTCAGTGGGTTAAGGATCTGGTGTTGCTGTGAGCTATGGTGTAGGTTGCAGACACAGCTTGGGTCTCTGTTGCTGTGGCCATGGCTGTGGCTGTGGCCAGCAGTTCTAGCTCCGATTGAACCCCTAGCCTGGGAATCTCCATATGCTGTGGGTGGGGCCCTAAAAAGCAAGAAAAAAAAAAAAGAATAAAAATTTTGATGGCTGCATCCACAGTATATAGAAGTTCCCAAGCCATGGGTTGAATTTGAGCCACAGCTGCAACCTACAATGCACCTGTGATAATGCCAGATCCTTTAACCCACTCTGCCAGGCTGCGGATGGAACCCACAACTCCACAGCAACCAAGCTGTTGCAATCAGATTCTTAACCCACTGCACCTTGGCAGGAACTCTGCTGCCATGTTTTTGTGGGGTTTTTTTGGCCACACCTGTACATGTGGAAGTTCCTGGCATGGGGATCAAACCAGAGCCACAGCAGTCACATGTACCACATGTACCACAGGAGTGACAGCACCAGATCCTTAACCACTAGCCCACCAGGGAACATGCTGCCATGTTAAACCACTACTCCCTCTGTGAAACACTGCCCTCTCTTTTCTGAGATATCACAGTTTGGTCTCCTTCCTCTTTGGTATTCTTGCCCAATTTTCTTTTTTTTTTTTTTTTTTTTGTCTTTTTTTTTTGCTATTTCTTTGGGCCGCTTCTGTGGCATATGGAGGTTCCCAGGCTAGGGGTCGAATAGGAGCTGTAGCCACTGGCCTACACCAGAGCCACAGCAACGCGGGATCCAAGCCACGTCTGCGACCAACACCACAGCTCACGGCAACGCCGGATCGTTAACCCACTGAGCAAGGGCAGGGACCAAACCCGCAACCTCATGGTTCCCAGTCGGATTCGTTAACCACTGCGCCACAACGGGAACTCCCCCAATTTTCTTAACTGGCTCCTCCCTCCCTGTTCAATCTTTGAAATGTTGGGCCCTGGGGCTTGCTCCTGGGCATCAACCCTTCTTTACATTCCTTCTTTAGATGACGTCATCTGCCATCATAGCTTAAATACTACCTGCAGCAAAGGAGACTTTATCTCCAACATCACCTCTGCCTAGCAGACTTCTCTTGTACATCTCTAAGTATTCCAAATGTAGCAGAATTCTTGATCTCCTATCCCAAACCTGCTACCTCCTAAAAGCTGCTGTCTCTTGGTCTTCTCTGTTTCAGTTACTCAAGCCAAAATCCAAGCGTTATCCTTGTCCTCTTCTCTCTCACTCCAAGCATGTAAACCATCAAGACTCGGCAAATCAACCTCCAAAATATATTTAGAACCCATACCTTTCTCCTTAGCACTACCAATACCATCAAAGCCACCCTCTTTTGCCTGGCCTCCTACCAAAAAAAAAAAGTTTTTTTTTTGGTCTTTATGGCTGCACACAGGCTAGGGGTCGAATCGGAACTGCAGGTGCCAGCCTACACCACAGCCACAGCCATGCCAGATCCAAATCGCATCTATATACTACACCACAGCTCAGGGCAATGCTGGATCCTTATGCCACTGAGCAAGGCCAGATACTGAACCCGTATCCTCTTGGATACTAGTCAGATTTGTTTCTGCTGAGCCACGGAGGGAACTCTTACAATAGCCTCTTAATGGCTCCCTGCTTCTCTTCTCCTGCTTCCCCCCTCCTCACCTGTACACATTCTCTCCATAATGACTACAGAATCTTTCGAAAAGATAGATTATGCCACACCTTGGCTTAAAACTCTTCAAAGGCTTCCACTGCCCGTATTATAGCCCAAACTCTTCACACTGGTTCACAAGGCCTTGTGCAATGTTACCCTTTCTCATTTCTTTACTCTCATCTCTACCCTCAACTTCGCCCATATTTTAGCCACACTGGCTTTTCTGACCATGATAAGCCCATTGCTGTGGTAAAAAATAATAAACAGAAACTTCAACTAAAATACAGTGGGAGGAGCTCCTGCTGTGGTGTAACTGGATTGTCAGCCTCTTGGGAGCACTGGGACTCAGGTTCAATCCCTGGCCAGGAACAGTGGATTAAGGATCCAGCATTGCCGCAGCTTCAGCTAAGGTGAATCCGATCCCTGGCCCAGGAGCTCCATATGCCACAGGGTGGCCAAGAACGAATAAAATAAAATAAAATAAAAGACAGTGGGAGGTCAGAAAGGGGGGTTTTCATGCCCTGTGACTATAGCACTGCCCAATGGTAAGGCAAGATGCCTCCTCTTTTTGCCTGGTAAGAGCTCAGCCAATAAAAAGCCACTATACTTCAAACCCTCAATTCATCCAATGGACTCCACTGTCTACAGTGTTCCCCAATTTTTTTTTTTTCCCCTCTATATAAGAGTTCTTTCAGGAGTTCTCTTGTGGCCTAGCAGGTTAAGGATCCGGCATTATCACTGCAGCAGCTTGGGTTGCTGCCATGGCACAGATTCAGTCCCTGGCCCAGGAACTTCCACATGCCATGAGTGTGGCCCTCCAAAAAGTCACACAAATTTAAAAAAAAGAAAAGAGATGATTCGCAACATAGTAAATCAACTATACGTAAAGATAAACTAAAAATTAAATTTAAAAAAGGAGATGATCCATGAAAGTTGTATCAATTAAACATCAAAAGTCAACATTCTTAACAGAAATGAGTCACAGATGTGTACATAGTTGGCAAGATTTCTAAAGTCTGGCAATCTCGGAGAATTGACATGAGACTGGATAATCACCTGTGTGTGTGCCTATGGGGTGCGGGCTGTCTTGTGCTTGGCAGGATGTTTTAAAGCATCTCTGGTCTCTACCCTCTAGATGCCAGTAGCATCTTCCCAATTGTGACAACTAGAAATGCCAAGTGCCACCCATGAGAAAAAATGTTCCCCAGTTGAGAACTGCCATGTTAAAAGAATTTCCTATGGTGAGGATAGGGTATTCACTTAGGTCTGCTAAAGGCCTGGTATCCTAGAGTCATTCATTCAAAGTACGTGGTTTTTGGCTCAGCAGAAACAAACCTGACTAGTATCCATGAGGATGCAGATTCAATCCCTGGCCCCCCTCAGTGGGCTAAAGGATCCAACCTTGCCATGAGCTGTGGTGTAGGTTGGAGACTTGGTTTGGATCTGAGGTTGCTGTGGCTGTAGCAGTGGCATAGGCTGGCAGCTGCAGCTCCGATTTGATCCCTAGCCTGGAAACTTCCATATGGCACGATTGCGGCCCTAAAAAGAAAAAAAATGTATGTGCTTTCTCAGCTTCAGCTAGCTGGAGAGAGCCCATGGCAATGGGAAAACAATGTTAGCATTTCCTAAGCAAGTGCTGCTGTGAGGGGAGGTGAAATCGAAGGGAACTTGATGAGGAGCATGGTTTTAAAGTGTCTTCTCACAGACACTTTAGTTGTAAGAAAAAAGCAAACAACTAAGTGTACAGTGCCAAAACCAGGTAAAAGCTTAGCCAAGTGATCAAAATTAATCTCCCTTATGGGGAACAGGTGAACACCACATGTTTGCAAAGTTGATCCCCTTAGAATATGATGTCACCTCCACGGCATAATAGCCAAAAATGCATAACCTCGGTGTAAATCACAGGAACCATTAGACAAACACAAAAATAAGAAAGTTCTATTTCCTAAAAAGTGGCAGGGAGTACTGCACTCTTCAAAACCATCAGTGTTCAAAAAACAAAAAAAAAAAAAAAAAAAAAAACAAAGACAAAGGAAAGCTGTGGGAACTGTTCCAGACTAAAGGAGGCTACATGCAACACTGACCCTAGCTGGATCTTGTACTGGAGGAAAGAAAGTGCTAGAAACTGCTCAAGCGACAAAATTAGAATACAAACTAGATTGAATAAAATGTTATAGTAAATTTACGCAGTTGCTAATTCTATTGTGATTACATTAAGAGAATATGCTTTTTTCCTTAGGAAATACACACTAAAAATTTAACAGATAAGGAGCCATGATATATATAACTTACCCTCAAATATTTAAGTGGTTTTTTGTTTGTTTGTTTGTTTGTTTTTTTAAGGGCCGCACGTGCAGCATATGTAAGTTCCCAGGCTAGGGGTTGAATCAAAGTCACATCTGCAGCCCACACCAGAGCTCAGGGCAACTGAGCAAGGTCAGGGATGGAAACTGAATCCTCATGGATACCAGTCAGGTTTGTTACTGCTGAGCCACAACAGGTATTTCCAAGAAAAAAAATTTATATACAGTTATACATAGATCTATATATAAGATTAAGTAAACCATAAAACAAATGGGGTAAAAATGTTAAGGATATTTGAATCTGGATAAAGGCTCTATGTGTGTTCCTTGTTACATTTTTGTCTGAAACTTTTGTAAGTTTGAAATTATTTTCAAGTAAAAAACTAAAAGAAAAAGATTGGCTTTGGGAAACAACTTGATTGAAGTAATCTGGCAGGTTAAGAGGCAGCCTGGCTTGCAAAATTAAGAGACAATTAGTGTGTGGAAACCTCATGGATCCAAAGAAAGTGAAGTTCAATCCCGTGTTACTAATTTGTGATCCTGGGAGTCACCCAAAGCATCTCGGAGCCTCCTTTTTATCCCAGAGTGCTGTTGGAATGAACAAACGAAAAAAGAATGTATATATAAAAGTATTTCCTGCTACAAGCCACTCTAGGAGAGGAAAGTGTGTTTAACAAGTAGGACTAAAGCCATAACTGCCCCTCACGTCAAACAAGGAGCTCCACTCTTCCTTTCCCAAGGCCGCTGTGACTTGTCTCAGCTAACTTTAGTCGCTTACAAGTTCACTGCTCCAGGTGTGGGGCAAAGAGAACCCTCCCTTCATCAGGTGGCAGTAGCGGCTGCCCCAGGGCGCAGGCGCCGAGTCAGACCACGTGACGGCCTGGCCCCGCCCCCGCCCGAACTTCTTCGCGGGATCGCCTTGGAAACGCATTTTCGGAGGAACTGGCCGCCGCCAATGGGAAGTGAGCGAGTGCCACGAACAGGCCAATAAGGAGGGAGCGGTGCGGGGTTTAAACCCGAGGCGGGGCCGGATTCCTCCCGGCGTGCTGCGGAGGAACGGCTGTTAGCTAGTGGTGGCTTCAAGGTCCCCGGCTGGTCGGGGCTCCAGTGCTCTGCTTCTCCCCTCTGAGCTGCTGCCTGGCCTGGTACAGAGGAAGTCATGGCGCTCCGGATCACCAGGGTGAGCTGCTGCGGTTGGTGAACAAACGCGGCTCTCCTGACTCCTGGGTCTCCTCTCCCTGTTTCCCCTGCTGGAGTTCCCCCACGGTGGGAGCGAATTTGGAGAGGAGGAAGGCGGTCGGTGGGCCCCTAACATACTGGGAGAGTTTGGGGGGCAGACGGACGGAGAGAGAAAGGTGCAAAAGAGAAGCGGATGGGCCTTGGACTAATTGGGGGGAGGGGGCAGATGGAGGGTAGACCGGAAACCTTTTGTAAAAGGTGTTGGAGGACCCGAGTGGGCTCCCACCAATTGCGCAATCTTCTTCCCTGAGGGAAAGGGAAGGTGCCTGCAATTGAAGGCTTTTTCGATTTCCATGGTATTTTAGGTCCGGCGGGGACTGAGCACGTAATCCCTCAATAGGTGAACGGAGAGGTTCCAGGAGAAAACTGACTTGTCATAAGCTTAGCGTAGACCCTGGAACCCCGGTTTCCCCTGGGAACCCATTCACAGTCGGCTTTCCTTCTGAGGGCCGCAGTTTTTTTTGTTGTTTTTTTTTTTTGCCCCGCTTTAACCCTTGACTTATTTTAACGTGGCGGGGCCAACTCCCAGACTCGTCTTGCTTCTTACAGAACACGAAAATTAATGCTGAAAATAAGGCGAAGATCAGTATGGCAGGCGCAAAGCGCGTGCCTGTGGCCTCTGCTGCAACCTCTAAGCCCGGACTGAGGCCAAGAACTGCTCTTGGAGACATCGGTAACAAAGTCAGTGAACAGCCACAGGCCAAACTGCCTCTGAAAAAGGTAACTATGCTGATTCAACTATTCTGTGAGTGTCTCCCTTCCAGCTGTGGCTCTTGGTGGAGAAACAATCCATTCTCTCCTTTTCATCCACAGGAAGCAAAAACTTTAGCTGCTGGAAAAGTTGTTGCTAAAAAACTACCGAAACCTCTGGAAAAGGCTCCTGTACCTGTATTAGAGCCCCAGCCAGAGAGGGAGCCCGAGCCTGAACTGGAGCCTGAACCAGAACCTGAGCCTGTTAAAGGAGAGAAACTTTCCCCTGAACCTATTTTGGTAAACTTTCTGGACCATTTTAGAGTCTGTTGATTGTTTGTTTCCTTTCATTTTATTCAAGTATGGAATAGCATTTGAACAAATAGTAGTAATAGTAACATTTATATAGTACTTAACAGGAAGTAGGTTCTGCTAAGCACTGTACATGCATTAGCTCACGTTAATAGTATACTCAGCACTGGTATTCTTCTAGTCACATCTAGTCAATGACAGAATTGGGTTCAAACCCAGCCTATCTGGCTTCAGAAACTGTGCTTTTAATTGCTTTGTTTTACTACCCCTCCTTTGTTTACGGTATTGAGTGGTAGCTGCAGGGACCAAAGATTTTGCTGTCTTTAAGGTACCAGTCATCTCTGACCAGAATATGTTGACTGAAGCACAGATTGTTCTCTTTAAGTCCTTTTTGTTTACTCCCTAATGTGGCCACCAAATAATAATAAGCCAACACCGAAATATATAAATGTGTAAAGCAGAAAATGTAGCTCTTCAGAGAGCAGGGTAAGAAGATGGCTTAACACTTGGCCTCAACACCAAGAACTTTTTATTAAATATCAGATATTAAATGTATCTTCTTCTGTGAGGGAAAAATATTTCATCTAGAAGAGGCTGCTTGGCTGAAATTGCAATGAATTGCATTCTTAAGTACTAATTTTTAATATCTCCTTAAAGCTGGTTGGGAAATGGTCTGTTAAAGTCATTCAGCCTCATTGTATGTCTAAGGGAAGGGGATGTGACTGAGGCTGTGGATTTAATATTGACCTTCTGGACACAGCACAGAAAACTGTAGCATGCACAGTCTTTGTTTTATGGGATTTTTTTTGTGGTTTTCATTTGTTCCTTTTTTTTTTCCCCCACTCTTTAATTGACCATACCTCATGACCTGAGCTTTCATTTAAAAGTCCCATAGTGATTCTAACCTTTGCTTCCCCACTTACAAGAATACTTTTCCCACCCTCTTTCATGTAACTGATAACCTTTTCATCCTTCATAACAGCTCAAGCATCAACACCCAAAGCTTTCTTTAACTTCCCCCATCCCCATCTTAACTTCCCCCACCCTACTCTTGTTCCCAGAATCAGTCTCTTTACTTCATTTACTTCTTTGTTTTGTTTTTTGTTTTTTGTCTTTTGTCTTTTTGCCATTTCTTGGGCCACTCCCGCGGCATATGGAAGTTCCCAGGCTAGGGGTCTAATCGGAGCTGAAGCCACTGGCCTACACCAGGGCCACAGCAACGCTGGATCTGAGCCGCATCTGCAACCTACACCACAGCTCACAGCAACACCGGATCGTTAACCCACTGAGCAAGGGCAGGGATCGAACCCTCAACCTCATGGTTCCTAGTCAGATTCGTTAACCACTGAGCCTCGACGGGAACTCCCATTTACTTTTTCTAAATTCAAAGCTTCTTGAGGACATCATAAAGCCAGTGTCTAGCACAGGGCTTGATTTGAAGAAAGTGCTCAGTCAATGTTTGGACCACAGGGTAACTGGAGCTTGAGGAAAATGGTTTGTGATAACAAGTCAGTTAATCCTTAGTAGTCAGAACAGAACTTGTGTTCTTTTGGGCAGTGGGAAACAGTCCATAATTTGAAATAAAGACTAAGGATTAACATATTCACTTGGATTAACTTCACATGACATCGCTAAACAGATCCATTACTTACCAGTTTTATTTGGAGGAAAGTCTTGAATATGAATTTGCTTCCTCTCTGTTGTAACTGTTTAGCTGCTGCCTCTAAATTGGCTCAGCCTAAGTTGGCATTTTACTTTTCCTATTATTTCCTGAAGATACACTGAATAAATTTGAAAAGCTAAATGAATTGTATATCTATTCAGCAGGTAGTCTTTTGAGTTGGTACCAGTTATCTGACCTTTATTCGCAGACCGTGTGCTCTTCTTAACTGTTGTTTCAAAATCTGTTTCAGGTTGATACTCCCTCTCCAAGCCCCATGGAAACATCTGGCTGTGCCCCTGCAGAAGAATATTTGTGTCAGGCTTTCTCTGATGTAATTCTTGCAGTGAATGATGTGGATGCAGAAGATGGAGGGGATCCAAACCTTTGTAGTGAATATGTGAAAGATATCTATGATTATCTGAGACAACTTGAGGTCAGTATAGTAGTACAGAATCTTTGTTTTTTGTCTAAGCTGCATCTAGCTTTATCAAAGAGATACTCCATTAACAGTTTAAGCATTTCTAGGCATTCCCATTGTGGCTCAGTGGTTAACGAATCCGACTAGGAACGATGAGGTTGCGGGTTCCATCCCTGGCCTTGCCCAGTGGGTTGGGAATTGCATTGCCATGAGCTATGGTGTAGGTCGAAGATTCGGCTCAGATCCCGCTGCTGTGACTGTGGTGTAGGCTGGCAGCTACAGCTCCAGTTCGACCCCTATCCTGGGAACCTCCATATGCCACAGGTACAGCCCTAAAAAGACAAAAGACAAAAAAAAAAAAAAAAAAACCATTTAATCATTTCTTTTGTTGTTGTTGTTGTTGTTGTTGTTGTTGCTATTTCTTGGGCCGCTCCCGCGGCATATGGAGGTTCCCAGGCTAGGGGTTGAATCCGAGCTGTAGCCACCGGCCTACGCCAGAGCCACAGCAACGCGGGATCCGAGCCGCGTCTGCAACCTACACCACAGCTCACGGCAACGCCGCATCATTAACCCACTGAGCAAGGGCAGGGACTGAACCCGCAACCTCATGGTTCCTAGTTGGATTCGTTAACCACTGCACCACGACGGGAACTCCCCGTGTAATCATTTCTTAAAAGTAGGTTCCACTTTTAAATTCTTAATGAAACACCAAAAATAAACAAGCTGGTGATCAGGGAAAGTTCAAGTGAGTGGGTAATACCATGCTTTAATTTTTTGTCTCTTTCTTTCTTTCTTTTGTTTTTTTTTGGGCTGCACCCCATTTTGATCAGGGAAAGTTCAAGTGAGTGGGTAATACCATGCTTTAATTTTTTGTCTCTTTCTTTCTTTCTTTTGTTTTTTTTGGGCTGCACCCCCAACATACGGAGGTTCCCAGGCTAAGGGTTGAAAAGGAGCTATAGCCGCTGGCCTATGCCACAGTCACAGCAACACCAGGTCCCAGATGTGTCTGCGACCTACACCACAGCTCATGACAACACTGGATTCTTAACCCACTGAGCAAAGCCAGGGATCGAACCTGCGTCCTCATGGATACTAATCAGATTCATTTCTGCTGAGTGCCATGGCTTTTGTAAAGAAAGTCAGATTGAATGATAATATCCATCACAGTTTGGGGTGGGTGAGTCCCAAATTTGGGTTTAAGGAGGCTAACAGGCTGAAGGTACATGATAATAGAGATGCTGAAAAACTATAGCCAAAAGGCATCTTGGATCAGTGTGGCTTATGAGCATGTGCCATAATGGAAGTTGTTCTTTGCATCTAAGAAGAATATACTCAAAAACTAAATTTTTGGACTTTTTGCCATTTCAGCCCATTTCTCAAACTTTCTATTAGTGTCCTTTGCCCTTTCCTCTCAAAAAAAAGGAGGCATTCTGTATGTTAACAACATAAGTTATACAGTTACCAGATGCATCCAAACTGCTTGTTTATAATGCATTTTATTCTAGTGGCATCGTTAATGTCTTTGGGCTTTGGCCTGGTTTGTTTTTGTTTTTTTCCCAGGCTAGGGGTCGAATCGGAGCTGTAGCCACCGGCCTACGCCAGAGCCAGCCCAACGAGGGATCCGAGCCACGTCTGCAACCTACACCACAGTTCACGGCAACGCCGGATCCTTAACCCACTTAGCAAGGTCACGGATCGAACCCACAACTACTTCATGGTTCCTAGTTGGATTCGTTAACCACTGAGCCACTATGGGAACTCCTGGCCTGATTCTTTTGGGTGTCTCCAATTTTCTATAGGATTGTCCTGCAAGAAGACTTCTGCTCTGGATTTTTTCTTCTCCTCTCCACTTTTTTTCCTTTTTTGGTCTTTTTAGGGCCGCACCCATGGTATATGGAAGTTCCTAGGCTAGGGGTCCAGTTGGAGCTGTAGCTGCCAGACTTATACCACAGCCACAGCAACATGGGATTTGAGTTGTGTCTGCTACCTATACCACAGCTCATGGCAATGCCAGATCCTTAATCCAGTGAGCAAGGCCAGGTATTGAACCTGCGTCCTCATGGACACTAGTTGGGTTTGTTACTGCTGAGCCAGGTGGGGAACTTCCTCTTCTCCCTTGTTTTTGCTTTTTCGGGCCACACATGCTGCATATGGATGTTGCCAGGCTAGGGGTCAAATTGGAGCTGCAGCTGCTGGCCCACACCACAGCCCACAGCAATCCCAGATCTGAGCCGTGTCTGTGACCTATCCAACAGCTTATGGCAATGCCAAAACCTTAACCCCCTGAGTGAGCCCAAGGATTGAACCCACATCCTCATGGATACTAGTTAGATTCATTACTGCTGAGCCACAATGGGAACTCCCTCCCTTGTTTTTAAAGTTTAATGTTCTAACTTCAGAGGAGTGGGTTCAGCAGATGCATAAGCTGGGTTTTGATGGTTCACTCTTATTTATGGGTTTTTGGGGGTTTAAACCCTGGAGCCAGAGTGGTAGCATATTGGTTCCAGCTGATCTGGGAGCTGTTGCTATTTTCTTCTACTTCAGGTTCTGGATTTAGAGTCTTAAGTGAAAAGATATGAGGTGATACTATGGTATCTTTATTAGGGAAGAAGTGGGGACAAGGTATGGGCCAGTAGTGGTGAAATGGACATAGTAAGATCTGCCATTGTGAAAACCTGTCACATTGTCCTGTTGAATGTTTGCTTTATTTCTTCCTCAGCAAAAGAGCTGTTTGCAATGACTGTATGAATAATCCAATCACTAGAGGGATTTCCTGTTGTGGCTCAGCAGTAACGAACCTGACTAGTATCCATGAGGACACAGTTTTTTTTTTTTTTTTTTTTTTTTTTTGTCTTTTTGCTATTTCTTTGGGCCGCTCCCTTGGCATATGGAGGTTCCCAGGCTAGGGGTCGAATCGGAGCTGTAGCCACTGACCTGCGCCAAAGCCACAGCAACTTGGGATCTGAGCCGCATCTGCAACCTACACCACAGCTCACGGCAACGCCGGATCGTTAACCACTGAGCCACGACGGGAACTCCAGGACACAGTTTTGAGCCCTGGCTTTGCTCTGTGGGTTAAAGGATCCAGCGTTGTGGTGAGCCGCAGTGTAGGTCACAGAGATCGCTTGGATCCCTCGTTGCTGTGGCTATGGCGTAGGCTGGCGGTTGCAGCTCCGATTCAACCCCTAGCCTAGCAACTTCCACATGCTGTGGGTACAGGCCTAAAAAAGATAAAAACAAAACAAAATAATAAAAAAGAACTGTTAGCGATCCTAAATGTTTTAGAGCTACTCTGAGGGGACATTTCTGGTCAGAAATGTCATGTGGGGAGTTCCCGTCATGGCGCAGTGGTTAACGAATCCGACTAGGAACCATGAGGTTGCGGGTTCGGTCCCTGCCCTTGCTCAGGGGGGTAATGATCCGGCGTTGCCCTGAGCTGTGGTGTAGGTTGCAGACGCGGCTCGGATCCTGCGTTGCTGTGGCTCTGGCGTAGGCTGGTGGCCACAGATCCGATTCCGACCCCTAGCCTGGGAACCTCCATATGCCGCGGGAGCGGCCAAAGAAATAGCAAAAAGACAAAAAAAAAAAAAGAAAGGAAAAAAGAAATGTCACGTGGAGTCTTGCTTCTAAGGATAATCCGCACTTCTTTTGCAGGAAGAACAAGCAGTTAGACCAAAATACCTACTGGGTCGTGAAGTCACTGGAAACATGAGAGCCATCCTAATTGACTGGCTAGTGCAGGTTCAGATGAAATTCAGGTTACTACAGGAGACCATGTACATGACAGTTTCCATTATTGATCGGTTCATGCAGGTGAGCATAAATTCAGCAACTGAGAGATCTCTCTTCGAGGGTCCTAGCTATAAGTCATAAGAAACAAACTTTTTCAGCTAAAATCTGTCTTGGGAGTTGAAATTTTAGTGTGGGAGTGTCTTTCTCCATTGCGCTGTGCCTCCTTTTCAAATGCATGTTACTTATTCATCCAATTGAGGTTCCCATTGCAGGATAATTGTGTGCCCAAGAAGATGCTCCAACTGGTTGGTGTCACTGCCATGTTTATTGCCAGCAAATATGAAGAAATGTACCCTCCAGAAATTGGTGACTTTGCCTTTGTGACTGACAATACTTACACTAAGTACCAAATCAGGCAGATGGAAATGAAGATTCTAAGAGCATTAAATTTTTGTCTGGGTCGCCCTCTACCCCTGCATTTTCTTCGGAGAGCATCCAAGATTGGAGAGGTACAGAGTAAAAATTGAAAATTTTAGTATGGTACATTGGGGAATACTGCTGACCAATGAGATCTAACTCAACTGCCTTGTACTATGTATCTAACTACGTGGGGAAGGGTTAAAGATGGTCTTTATTTCCAATCAGGCTGTTGTGGTAATATTAAAGTTTTTCATAGGCAATTGCATTTGAGTTGAGAGACAAACATTTACAGTTAAAAGTTATGGGCATACCCCATAGTTACTGCCAATGCAAAATTCTCAGACGAGCTCAGTGACCCCGTGGGTTTTGTTCCAGGTTGATGTTGAGTTACATACTTTGGCCAAATATCTGATGGAGCTAACTATGTTGGACTACGATATGGTGCACTTTCCTCCTTCTCAGATCGCAGCAGGAGCTTTTTGCCTATCCCTGAAGATTCTTGATAATGGTGAATGGGTAAGCTCTGTCCCACAAACTAAGGTCACGCCAAGCTTTTAAATTGTAGTATTTACTGAATACAGACCTGTTTCTATTAAAGGACAATTCACTTGGTTCCTAAATATGGCATCTACTGAGGGAAGGTTTTAAAATCAAGTTTGTGATATCTTCATAGCTTGCTTCCATTTCATTACCTAATCTCATCTTTCTATACCCCTCTGGGAAAAGCAGAGCAGTTGCTACTCCTTACAGATGGAGAAACTCAAGCAGGTGAAATGACATAGCAGAAGTTTATTCATATTCATTGATTAAACAAGCATTTCTGGAGTTCCCGTCGTGGCGCAGTGGTTAACGAATCTGACTAGGAACCATGAGGTCGCGGGTTCGGTCCCTGCCCTTGCTCAGTGGGTTAACGATCCGGCGTTGCCGTGAGCTGTGGTGTAGGTCACAGACGCGGCTCGGATCCCGCATTGCTGTGGCTCTGGTGTAGGCCGGTGGCTACAGCTCCGATTCAACCCCTAGCCTGGGAATCTCCATATGCCGCGAGAGCGGCCCAAGAAATAGCAACAACAACAACAACAAAAGACAAAAAAAGACCAAAAAAAAAACAACAAGCATTTCTCCTGTGTGCCATGTGATACTCTAGACCCTAGCAATAGAATTATCAATGAGAAAGTCAGCTCCGAGGAACTTGGGGTTTAGCTTTGGGGTGGACAAGTCAGCAATTTAAAAAATGTAAGTAGGTTTGAGCACAGGATCCCAGGGAAAGCATGAAAGGAGAGTACCTGGGGAAAAAGGGGTCTTAAGCTTGTCTTAAATTTCAGTTATAATCAGTCACACAGTATCTTCCTCTCTATCCTATTTTTGAGTAACATCTAGAGGTTTTATGAAAACCATCATTGATGAGCATTTTCAACCTTAACTTTTGTTGTCTTAGACACCAACTCTACAGCATTACCTGTCATACACTGAAGAATCCCTTCTTGTGGTTATGCAACACTTGGCTAAGAATATCGTCGTGGTGAATCGAGGGCTTACAAAGCACATGGTAAGTCAGTGGCACTGTAGAGTGTTGGGGGAAAAGTGAAAATCATTAAGACTTGATGCCTGGAGTTCCCGCTGTGGCTCAGTGGAAACGAATCTGACTAGCATCCATGAGGAGGACGCAGGTTCGATCCCTGGTCTCGCTCAGCAGGTTAAGGATCCCGCATTGCCATGAGCTGTGGTGTAGGTCGCAGATGTGGCTCGGATCCCACGTTGTTGTGGCTGTGGTATAGGCCAGTGGCTACAGCGCCAATTTAGCCCCTAGCCTGGAAACTTCTGTATGCTGCAAGTGCAGCTGTAAAAAAAAAAAAAAAAGACTTGATGGCCCGACAATTCATAAGCTGATTTTTAAGGAGTTGATGGTTTTAAGTGACTATTTGTACCATGGATTCTTATAAGGTTTTCCTCTTTTCCTTCATTAATTACTGTGTTTTTCCATTCCAGACTATCAAGAACAAGTATGCCACATCTAAGCATGCTAAGATCAGCACTCTAGCCCAGCTGAATTCAGCACTAGTTCAAGATTTAGCCAAGGCTGTGGCAAAGGTGTAACTTGTGAACTTCGGAATACTATAATATCTACAAATAAAATTGGCACCATGTGCCATCTGTACATATTATATGTTACACTTATTTACTTTTAATAAAGTTTGTAGTCCTTTTTACTTCTTAACTCATTTGAATGTGGCTATTTCCCACTTGAGGATAACTTAAAAGTTGTCTTAAAGGTACAGTGGAGAATGTTTTTTAAAAAATGAAAACTGTTTTCAGTTACCTGGGAACCCAACTAATATATACAATTGGCTCTTCTTGTTTTATGTACTTGGCATAACTTAATTAATATGAGTTCATATAGTCTTGAAGCCATTTAATATCTTTATATGTTACACTGTATGTAAGCTCAGTCATCTTGAGAGAATCTGCTACCTAGTTCTACACAAGGAAGAGTCTACCGTCTCAATCCTAGTCCCCTTGTTTTATATTTCCTCTGGTGGCTGCAGTCATAATCCTAAATAATCTACTTGTACCACTTTCTTAAATTATCAACTTTAGTATCAACTTTTTCACTTGGAAAAATGAGAATTTTAATTTATATTCAAAACCTAATTTACTTTTTGTTTATTGGTTAAGAAAAATAAAACAATCCTTAGAACAAATATGAAAGTATCTGAAAAAGTTTATTGGGAGTTCCCGTCGTGGCGCAGCAGTTAACGAATCCGACTAGGAACCATGAGGTTGCGGGTTCGGTCCCTGCCCTTGCTCAGTGGGTTAACGATCCGGCGTTGCCGTGAGCTGTGGTGTAGGTTGCAGACGTGGCTCGGATCCTGCGTTGCTGTGGCTCTGGTGTAGGCTGGCGGCCACAGCTCCGATTAGACCCCTAGCCTGGGAACCTCCATATGCTGCGGGAGCAGCCCAAGAAATAGCAAAAAGACAAAAAAAAAAAAAAAAAAAAAACCAAAAACAACAACAACAACAACAAAAGTTTATTTATTGCCCCCCCCCCCCCGCCAACTTTCCTACATCTCAATCCTATTCAACTGAAAAATATGTAAGAGTTTGGGATGTATCTGTCCATAACTCTTCTAAATGTAGATGTGCATATAAATTGTTATGGAGAGGGTGTTTAAAAACGGGATCATTCTGGAGTTACCGTCATGGCGCATCCGAAGGGAATTGAACTAGGAACCATGAGGTTGCAGGTTCGATCCCTGACCTCACTCAATGGGTTAAGGTCCTGGTGTTGACGTGAGTTGTGGTATAGGTCGCAGACAAGGCTTAGATCCTGCATTGCTGTGGCTGTGGTGTAGGCTGGCAGCTGTAACTCTGATTAGACCCCTAGCCTGGGAACATCTGTATGCCATGGGTGCAGCCCTAAAAAGCAAAAAAAAAAAAAAAAAGAAAGAAAGAAAGAAAAAATGGGATCATTCTATATAGTTAGCAATTCTTTTCAACATGGACAGGCATTACCTGTATTTGCGCATTATAGTCCATAGTATGAATATGTTATAATGTATTTAACCATTCCCCTGTTTATGTTTAGATTGTTTTTTCTTTGCTCCTATGGACAATACTGTTTAAATGTCACACCCCATGCTCTTTTGTTGCATTTTAGGGCCTGACCTGCAGCATATGGAAATTCCCATGCTAGGATTCAAATCTGAGCCACAGCCACAGCCACGCCAGATCCAAACTGAGTCTCCAACCTATACCACAGCTCAAAGCAACACCAGATCCCTAGCAGGGCCAGTGATTGAACCCACATATCATGGATACTAGTAAGGTTTGTTACATGCCAGACCACAATGGGAATACCCATGCTTGCTTTTTTTTTTTTTTTTTTTTTAATGTACACTGGTTTCTCCAGACAGTCTGTGTTTTGGCAGGTACCGCTAGTTGATTATTTCAATGTCACTGCAATAAACGTACAAAAAGTGGAGTTCCCATAGTGGCGCAGCAGAAATGAATCCAACTAGGAACCATGAGGTTGCAGGTTCGATCCCTGGCCCTCAGTGGGTTAAGGATCCCCCATTGCCATGAGCTGTGGTGTATGTAGATCGCAGATGTGGCTCAGACTCCAAGTTGCTGTGGCTCTGCTGGCCGGCAGCAACAGCTCCAATTAGACCCCTAACCTGGGAACCTCCATGTGCTGTGGGTGCAGCCCTAAAAAGACAAAACACACACACACACACAAATATACAAAAAGTGCTGGTTTTGGAGTTCCTGTTGTGGCTCATCAGGTTACAAACCCAACTAGTATTTCATGAAGATGCAGTTCAGTCCCTGGCCTCAGTGTGTTAAGGATCCAGTGTTGCCGTGGGTTGTAATGTTGGTGGAAGATGAGGCTCAGAGTTGTGGTGCAGGCTGGTGACTGCAGCTCCATTTGAACCCCTAGCCTGGGAACAATCATATGTTGCAGGTGCAGCCCTAAAAAGAAAAAAAAAAAAATCCTCTTGTGTACGGTTTTGATTTACACTTGAGCCCACTAGTTGAATAAATTTTGGTCCATTTAACAACATGTAGGAGTTCCCATCACAGCTCGGTGGTTAACAAATCCGACTAGGAACCATGAGGTTGTGGGTTCGATACCTGGCCTTGCTCCGTGGGTTAAGGATCCAGGGTTGCTGTGAGTTGTGGTGTAGGTCGAAGACGCTGCTTGGATCCTGTGTTGCTGTGGCTCTGGGGTAGGCCGGCAGCTACAGCTCCAATTAGACCCCCAGCCTGGGAATCTCCATATGCCATGGGAGTGGCCCTGGAAAAGACAATAAATAAATAAATAAATAATTTTTTTTGGTATTATCTTTTCTATTTTATTTGGTAGTTTTAGCTTTTATACGTTAATTCTCACCAGTTTTCTTTTAGTCATTTTCTAGTCTAATTTAAAAGCTTAAAATATTTTTAGTTAAAAAAAAACCTTTATATAAACTTATTCCTCTGAGACAGCTTGTTTCTAAAGTTCTCTTTTTCATCAATTTCTGCTTAAGTTGGAAATTTTTTTTTTTTTTTTTTGCTATTTCTTTGGGCCGCTTCTGCGGCATATGGAGGTTCCCAGGCTAGGGGTCTAGTCTGGAGCTGTAGCCGCTGGCCTACACCAGAGCCACAGCAACGCGGGAGTCAAGCCGCGTCTGCAACCTACACCACAGCTCACGGCAACGCCGGATCGTTAACCCACTGAGCAAGGGCAGGGACCGAACCCGCAACCTCATGGTTCCTAGTCGGATTCGTTAACCACTGCACCACGACAGGAACTCCTGGAATTTTTTTGTAGTGTTTTGTGTTTTAGGAATGTACCTGTGGCATATGAAAGTTCCCAGGCTAGGGGTCAAACTGGAGCTGTAGCTGCCTACCTACAACACAGCCACAGCAGTGCAGGATTCAAGCCACGTCTGCAACCTATACCACAGCTCACCACAACTCCAGATCCTTAACCCACCAAGTGATGCCAGGGATTGAACCTGCATCCTCATGGATACTAATCAGATTCATTTCCTCTGCATCACAACAGGAACTCCTTATAGTCCTTTTTTATCTGGAGTTTATTTTACTGCTTATTTTCTAAGTAAGTTTCTTTTTTGGTCAGACATCTTTTTTTAATTACTCAATGAATTTATTACATTTGTAGTTGTACAATGATCATCACAATCCAATTTTATATGATTTCCATCCCACAACCTAAGCATATCCTTCCACCCCCCAAACTGTCTCCTTTGGAGATCATAAGCTTTTCAAAGTCTGTGAGTCAATATCTGTTCTGCAAAAAAGTTCAGTCTGTCCCTTTTTCAGATTCCACACGTCAGTGAAAACATTCGATGTAGGTGTCTCATTGTCTGAATGCTACGACTTTTTTTCTTTTTTTTTCTTTTGTCTTTTTGCCTTCTCTGGGGCCTCTCCTGGGGCATATGGAGGTTCCCATGCTAGGGGTTGAATCGGAGCTGTAGCTGCTGGCCTACACCACACCCACAGCAACGCAGGATCCGAGCCACGTCTGTAACCTACACCACAGCGCACTGCAATGACGGATCCTTAACCCATTGAGCGAGTCCAGGGATCGAACCGCAACCTCATGTATGGTTCCTAGTTGGATTCGTTAACCACTGAGCCAGGACGGGAACCCCTCCATCTGGTATATTTAATTCATTTTTATAACCTTCAGTTACATTGTTTCTCAAAATGTCATCCCCCAACAGCAACAGCAACATCACTTGGGAATTTGTTAGAAAAGCAAATCAGAATCAGTAGCTTGGAGAGGCACATAGCAATCTGTATTAACTAGTTCTTCCCATGATTCTGATTGGAGAACCACTGCATACTCTTGCTCCAAATTTGGTCACTGATAAGCAGTTGCCCAAAAGGGTGGGACTGATGTGAAAATCGGGAGGACATCCTGGATAAAGCAGTTAGATGAAAGAAGAGGATCATTTTTGTGTGAAAGAAAAAACGAAGCAAAATGCTCCTCCATGAGTTTTGGGAGTAGTGGCCACATTTTACATCCTCCTGTGGCTTTTGAATCTTTTATCAGGACCTGTATTTTGATAATAGAGAGGAAGAAAGGGGAGTGTTCTGTGAATAACTCAAGGGAAACTAGTTATAGAAGGGAATGCTCCGTGCTCTCATTCAAAGAGGTCTGAGCTATTGTGCTTGTGCTGCAAGAACCCTGTCCCTTACATGACTGACCACATTGAAAAACTACAAACCAATCAGGCATTTATACGTTCTGCATTTTCTCCATTACCCAGTCACTACTCAGCTAGGAAAGGGCAACTGAAATCTGTTGCATCACCAAATTGACCCTTGGGGGTACCCAACTCTGTAACCGAGTTCGAATCTTACTGACAGCTGAATTTCAGATTGGAAGTCTGCATTGACTCCTAGAGGGTAGTGGGTATCTTTGATCTTGGGCCACTCGTTTCTCTGCCAAATGAGGGGCCTGGACAAACAAATCTCTACTCGGATGCTTCTCTCTCCTAGTCTGGCCCACACACCCATCATCCAAGGCTGGGGATGGAAGGGGAGTACTAAGAGGGGTCAAAAACGGCTATCCCAGAGTTCCTGTTGTGGCTCAGCGGGTTAACAACTCGACTAGTATCCATGAGGATGCGGGTTCCATCCCTGGTCTGGCTCAGGATCCGGTGTTGCTGCAAGCTGTGGAGTAGATTGAAGATGTGTCTCTGCGGTCTGGCATGACTGTGGTGTAGGCTGGCAGCTTCAGCTCCAATTCAACCCGTAGCCTGGAAACTTCCATTTGCCACAAGTTCGGCCCTAAAAAGACAAAAACAAGAACAACCAATTGGCTATCTCAGAGCCAGTGTTGCAAGAGCACTTATGTTGGAGTTCTCCACTCCAGACCGCGGCTGCCAGATGCCGCCGAGTGCCCCCTTAGCCCAGCACAGCCCTTAGCCTAGCACTGAATTGCGCTAACGCTTAATTAAAGTTCTTTCACTTTTTTTTTCTTTTTCTTTTACTAGTTGTCTGTCAAAGGTTTAACCTACAGAGCCAGAATAAAATAAGAGACATCGGCAACCATAGCAACCAGAGACTGGGGTGGAAAGGGCGGGGCTAGGGGCGGAAGGGGGCGGGACGCAACGACAGTCCAGCCCCTTCCGGGCGTCAATTAAGTGGCGGGAAGAAAGGCGGCCCCTGGCAGGGCTGTGTTAACTCGTCTTCCGTGGTAGTTCTTCGCCCCAAGGATGGAGATGCAGTCCAAGAAGCAAGCCGCAGCTGAGCCCGCGGACTCCGGGGGGGAAGGCAGGCCGCCGCAGGTCGCCGGCAACGATGCGGCGCGTCCCGAGGACCGCATGACCCTACTGCTCAGGTTGTTCCCTCTAGCTAGCTCGGCAGGAACCCATCCAAGCCCAGATAAACTTGAGGGAAGTTGCCCCGCCCTATTCTTTTATAGCTTTGGCCCTTTTCAATCCGGAAGCTTCGTTTGTTGTGAAGAAATTCGTTGCTAGATTTGATGATAAGGGACGTAAATATTCTATCAATGGGAAACTATGGCCCTGGGCCATATCTATCCTACTCTCTGTTTTTCTTTGGCCCCTCAAACTAAGAAAAGTTTTCATGTGTCTAAATGGTTGAGAGGAAGAAATTAGATTTTAGTCCTCTTAAAGTTTTATTGGAACACAACTTTCCTGCTGCAAAGGGCTGAGTTGAGCAGTTAGACCAGACACCATATGAGCCTAAGACATTTGCTGTCTCTTCCTTTACAGAAAAAAAAAATTCAGACTTCTGTTCTAAATCATAACAAGTAATGCTTTTAAAAAATAAGCTTTGTGGAGTTCCCTTATGCAGCAGTGGGTTAAGGACCAGGGATCCAAAAAAAAAAAAAAAAAAAAGCTTTGCTAACCGTGTTTCAGCTTTACTACTGCTTTGAAAGACTGCCTGATAACAGACCTCACAGCCTTACTTTAAGAATTCCCTCTTATCCGAATTCCTGCTGTGGTGCAGTGGGATAAGAATCAGACTGCCAGAGTTTCCGTCGTGGTGCAGCTGGTGCAGCGGAAACAAATCCGAGTAGGAACTATGAGGTTTCAGGTTCGATCCCTGGCCTCGCTCAGTGGGTTAAGGATCCGGTGTTGCTGTGAGCTGTGGTGTAGTTTGCAGGCCAGCAGCTTTAGCTCCAATTAGACTCCTAGCCTGGGAACCTCCATAAGCCACTGGTGTGGCCCTAAAAGCAAAAAAAAAAAAAAAAAAGAATCTGACTGCTGGCTCCTAGTTGCTGCAGAGGCCTGGGTTGCAGCCTCATCCGTTGTGGGTTAAAGGATGTGTGGTACGTCGCATCTGCGATTCAGTCCCTGTCCTGGGAACTTCCATATACCATGGGTGTGGCCATTAAAAAAAAAAAAAAAAAAGTTGCCTCCTACCAGTGCAAAACAGGCTCTCCCAACATGGAGTTTTATAGCCCAGGTCTTACATGAGGGAGTGGTGGGTGCAGGTGAGACTGTTGGCCATGCCCCTTCTTGTGGCCTCTCTGTGCATTCTGTCTCCCCCAACCCCAGCTTTCCCCTGCTCTTCACTCTTGGAAGTTCTTAGGTGAATTGTTTGCCTGCAAGGGGGACCATGTCACTATTCCATTTCTGAGCAAGCCAGCATCATTAAGGCACTTTGGCGGCATCTGGGTTTTCAGAATCACAATATCAACCTTTTGTCTCATGATTATGGGGATATTGTTGCTCAGGAGCTGCTCTATAGGTTCAAGCAGAATTGACCTGATTGGCTTACTGTAAAGAGTCTCTTTGTCAAACAGCAGTTGTATTTACCAGATTCACTGTCCTCTCCTTCGGAAGCTTCTCAGAGGCGGAGGCATGCTGTCACCCATCCCCATGTGATTGATGAACTTTGTATTCTCTCAAGGTCTCATCCCAGTCTTCAGGCCATTAACCCACCTTCTGAGAGTGAGTTTGGGGGCCTGTGGGCAGGGATAGGCAACAATGATGGGAATTTAAGTTATCAACAGTCTTTTACAGTTTATCAAAGAAAGGAAGAAGTTTAGGGTGGGGGCTCTTTCCTCTGTTCCCATTCATTTATCCATGGGCCATTGCATCTTTATGCAGAGTTCTTGGAGTCCTATAGGAAAACGCTGCCACAGTCTAGTGTCAATTCCGGAGGACCCCGTTAGCACTGTCCACAGCTAGAGGATCCCATGGGCTTCATTAACCTGTTCTGAGCTCCAAAGAGTAGCTTCCTTGTATTACCTTCCCTGTCGCCTTATCTGTTGTGTATTCCGCTTAGGATGAAATGCCCAAAAGAGGTCCTGGTCACCAAACACTATTCTCTCACAAAAGTCCACCTCACTCACATTGATTGGTAAACAGCATATAGTATAAAGGTGGCAGGAACTCTAAGGGTAATCTAATTACCCTAATTATCCACCTCCCATTCCTTTGACATCTGACCAAGTGTATGAACTTGCCTTGTTTTTCTGTTTTTAGGAAATTTTTTTTTTTTTTTTTTTTTTTTCTGGCCTTCCTTGCCCATGGCATGTGGAAGTTCCTGGGCCAGGGTTCAAATCCTCGCCACAGCCAGCAACCCAAGCTGTTACAGTGACAAAGCTGGACCCTTAACCCACTTTGCCACAGGAAAACTCTTTTCAGGAAATTCTGATGAGTACTGCTACACACTGATCCAGAAAGACATTCATTCGTATAAAAGTCTTCTCAATACTTATAAGAAACAAATAAAAAATAAAACTTCCCTTCCACTTGCAATACAAAATCCTAAAATATTAAACTCTTTGGAGTTCCTGTTGTGGCTCAGCAGAAACGAATCTGACTCGTAGTCATAAGGAGTCAGATTCGATCCTTGAGTCAGGGATCTGGCATTGCTGTGAGCTGTGGTGTAGGTCACAAATGAGGCTTGGATCCTGAGTTGCTTTAATGCTGTTTATACTCATTTTGTTACATCAGCTTCCGAAAATGATGAGTTGATTTATCATATAGTATTTTGACTCTGTTTCTCTGTTTTCAGGCTAAGAACACAGACAAAACAACAACTTTTGGAATATAAATCAATGGTTGATGCAAGTAAGTATTTTCATTTTCAATAAGACTTTGTAAGTTTGATGACTCCAAGAAAAAGAAAATAAAGAGTTTTTGTTGTGGATCAGTGGTAACAAACTCGACTAGTATCCATGAGGATGCGAGTTCGATCCCTGGCCTCCATCAGTGGATTAAGGATCTGGTGTTGCCATGACCTGTGGTGTACATCACAGAAGACAGGGCTCAGATCTGGCGTGGCCATGACTATGGCATAGGCTGGCAACTGCAGCTCCGACTGGACCCCTAGCCTGTGAACTTCCATATGCTGTGGGTATGGCCCTAAAAATGAGAAAAAAAGAAAGAAAATCAATTTTACAAAAAAGTATGTATTTAGGGAACAGGAGGGGGAGCATAATGCAGTACCATGCTATGTAAGAAGGCAAAATGCAAGAGTTCCCATTGTGGCTCAATGGTTAATGAATTTGACTAGGAACCATGAGATTTCAGGGTCAATCCCTGGCCTTGCTCAGTGGGTTAAGGATCTGGCATTGTCGTGAGCTGTGGTGTAGGTCACAGACACGGCTCGGATCTGGTGTTGCTGTGGCTCTAGGGTAGGCTGGCGGCTACAGCTCCGATTAGACCCCTAGCCTGGAAACTTCCATATGCAGTGGATGGGGCAGTAAAAAAATAAATAAATAAATAAATAAATTAGCAGATTAGATGATTGTTAAGCAAGTGATCCAAGACCTGTGCTCTTTGAGAAACACTGGATTATTGCCATGAGAGCATAAGGAAGATCAGGATAAAGCCTCAAGTGACAATTTTCAATTCTGAACACAGAAAAATTTTAATTTATCTTTTTAAGTTATTAATCCAAGAATCTCACAAACTGAGAGAGTAGTAAAATGATGGGTTTAGCCCTTCTAAAGTAATAACCACCTAATTCCACCTGATTTGTAAGCCCTTGGGTCACAAAGATGCATTTTGGTGACACTTTCTCTATGCAATCAGCTTAAATCAATAAAACCAAATAGTACACTAGGTTGAATCAAAAATTGTGGAAAACCAGATATCTTAGTCACTTCCCCGAATCCATGTTTGAACTTTGATAATTTTGGGGCTTTGTTCAAGATCTTTTTAATGCCATAGATCTAAAGGCAGTTTTGGTGCGTTTTCCATCTATATTCCAGGATTTCTGAAGTCATCTTATGGAAGAAAAAAAACAAAACAAAAAAACACCTAAATTTAAAAGGGCCTCCAGCCTCTTTTTTGCTTACGATAGCTAGTAACCATGGGAACTGGGGTATGAACTAGGCCGTCTTGCCGCCAAAGCCAGGTCCCTTTTATTATATCAACAATGCTTCCTTCCTGAAAAGTGTGTATCTGAATCACTTTGCTGTACCCCAGCAACTAACACAACATTGTAAATGAACTACACTTGAATATCAAAGGAAATAAAGGCATTTCCACTGTGGTGCAACAAGTTTTGTGGCATCTCCGCAGCACTCAGAAGCAGGTTCCATCCCCAGCCAGACATAGCGGGTTAAGGATCCAGCTTTGCAGCACCTGCTGCAAAGGTCACAGCTGCAGCTTGGACCTGATCCCTGGCCCAGGAACTCCATATGCCATGGGTCGGTCAAAAAAAGAATAAATAAATAAATAATTATGTACATACATGCATAAAAAAGAAGGAAATAAAAATAATACTTAGCAGAGTTCCCGTAGTGGCACAGCAGAAATGAATCCGGCTAGTATCTGTGAGGCACAAGTTCAATCCCTGGCCTAGCTCGGTGGGCTAAGGATCCAGCATTGCTGTGAGCCATGGTATAGGTCACAGACCTGGCTCGGATCCTGTGTTGTTGTGGTATGAGCCGGCAGATATGGCTCTGACTTGACCCCTAGCCTGGGAACTTCCATATGCCATAGGTTTGGCCCTAAAAAGCAAAAAGTAGTAATGATAATAATGCTTACCTCAAAGATGACCAGTACTTCACTGTCCTTCTGGAGGAATTAATGGTCTTCTTTCCAAAGCCCACTTTCCTTATATTAAATTATGTTTACCTTAGAGATGCGAAGCACATCATGTCTTATGCTTTTGCTGGCATGAACATCCACGTGATAAAAAAGCATAATCTAGGAGTTCCCGTCGTGGCTCAGTGGTTAACGAATCTAGCTAGGAACCATGAGGTTGTGGGTTTGATCCCTGGCCTTGCTCAGTGGGTTAAGGATCTGGCGTTGCTGTGAGCTGTGGTGTAGGTCGCAGACATCGCTCAGATCTGGAGTTGCTGTGGCTGTGGTGTAGGCTGGCAGCTACAGCTCCAATTCAGCCCCTGGCCTGGGAACCTCCATATGCCTCAGGTGCAGCCCTAAAAATACAAAAGCCCAAAAAAAAAAAAAAAAAAAAAAAAAAAGGGTATCTGACCGCAGCGGCTCTGGTGGTTCTGGAGGTGTGGGTTCCATGCCCTGCTGCATAGTGGGTTAAAGGATCTAGCATTGCTGCAGGTGTAGGTCACAAGTGGGGCTCAGATTCAGTCCCTGGCCACTTCCATATGCCACAGGAGCAGCCATAAGAAAGCAAAGAAAAGAAATACGTGAAATAATGGTGTGATAAGAGGGTAGTCAAACACAGCTTCTTAAAAAAAAAAAAAACAAGAAGGTGACACAAGAGCTAAACTCTAAGTGATAAGAGAATCTGCCTCCTCAAGGAGTCCTTGTTTTCCTTATATTGGCAATTTTATTTTTAAGGTGTTGTGACATCTAAAACTTGAGTAGATTTCATAGTCCATACTCTAGAATTTCTACAACTAAAGGAAAGGACAGATTTGAAGCAGGCCACAAGAAATTAAGTTGCAGTCTTTTAGAGAAAATATTTATCTAAAATTGATTAGTATTTTACTATTAAAAAATATATTTCTGAGGGAGTTCCCTGATGGTCTCGTGGTTAATACTTGGTACTTTCATCACTGTGGGCCTGGGTTCAGTCCCTGATTAGGGAACTGGGATCCCACATCAAGCAGCTGCATACTACCAGGGGGCAAGAGAGGGAGTGTGTGTGTGTATGTGTGTGTATTTTATATGTATATATGTAAAACTGAGGCGTTATTGTTTGAAGTTTTTTTGTTTTTTTTTTTACTGTAAGCGCATCCATTTCAAAGGTACAATTTGATGAGTTTTGACATCTTTGTAACTACCACTACAATCAAGATATAGAACCTTTCAGAGTTCCCATTGTGGCTCAGCGGAAATTAATCTGGATCTATCCATGAGGACGCAGGTTCAATCCCTGGCCTCGCTCAGTGGGTTAAGGATCTGGCATTGCTGTGAGCTGTGGTGTAGGTCGCAGACAAAGCTCAGATCCTGCGTTGCTGTGCCTGTGGCGTAGGCCAGCAGCTGTGGCTCCAATTCAACCCCTAGCCTGGGAACTTCCATATGCTGTGGGTAGAACCCTAAAAAGACTATATATACGTGTGTGTGTGTGTGTGTGTGTGTGTGTGTGTGTATACATATGGAACCTTTCTTTCATACCTCCCTTGTGCCACTTCATATTCAGTCTCCACCCTTACCCCCAGCAACTACCAATTTGATTTTTGTTGCTATAGATTTGTCTTCTAGAGTTGTGCTGTCCAATATAGTAGCCACTAGCTTCGTATAGCCTTTTAAAGTTCAAATTAATTAAAATAAAATTTTAAATTCACTTCCTTAGTGTCATCTGTCACATGTCAAATATTTAAGCCCCAGTGTAGCTGATGGCGCCCATATTAGACAGTGCAGATATTAAGCCTCTCATTCATAACAGAACAGATCAGTGCTTTTGGACAGTACAGTTCTAGCATGTGATATAAATGGAATTATATGCTATGTGTTTTTTGTTTGTTTTTGACAGCTTTCTTTTGTGACTTAATTCATGTAACAAAAGTCACCATTTTAAACTATACAATTCAGTAGCTGTTAGTGTTATTGATAGTGTTGCACAGCTATTACCACTATCTAATTCCAGAACATTTCCATCACCTTAAAAAGAAACCCAGTACCTACCTACCTGTTAGTAGTCACTCCCAAGGTGTCTGGCTACTTTTGCAGAGTGTAATAGTTTGTGATTCATCCATGCTGTTTGTTTCAGTAATTTATTCTTTTTTTATTGTGCAATATATTTCATGATAACTACCGCAGTTCATCCATTCACCTGTTTTTCTTTATCTTTTGAGGGCTGCACCCGCAGCATATGGAGGTTCCCAGGCTAATGGCTGAATTGGAGCTGCACCTGCCAGCCTATGCCACAGCCACAGCAACTCAGGATCTGAGCTGTGTGTGAAACCTACACTACAGCTCACAGCAATGCAGGAACCTTAACCCACTGAGCAAGGCCAGGGATCAAACCTGTGTCCTCATGGAGACTAGATGGGAACTCCTTAATCCATTCACCTGTTGATGAACATTTGAATTGTTTCCAGTTTGCCCCTCATGAATAAAGCTGTTATGGACAGTTGTCAGTTGTACATCTTTTTGTGGACATATGTTTCATTTCTTTTTTTTTTTTTTTTTGTCTTTTTTGTCTTTTTGCTATTTCTTGGGCCACTCCCGTGGCATATGGAGATTCCCGGGCTAGGGGTCGAATCGGAGCTGTAGCCACCGGCCCACACCAGAGCCACAGCAACACAGGATCCGAGCTGCGTCTGCAACCTACACCACAGCTCACGGCAACGCTGGATCGTTAACCCACTGAGCAAGGGCAGGGACCGAACCTGCAACTTCATGGTTCCTAGTCGGATTCGTTAACCACTGCGCCATGACGGGAACTCCTGTTTCATTTCTCTTGGTTAAATACCTAAAGGTGAAATTGCAGGGTCATATGATAAGTATATATTTAACTTTTAAAGAAAATTCCAAATAGCTAAAATGATCATATCATTATGGCAGATTTCCCCCCAGCAGTGTATGAGATTTCCAGTTATTCAGTACTGTCTTCAGAACTTGGTACTGTCAGTCTTTTAAAATTTCAGCCATTCTAGTAATACGTAGTGGCTCCCATGTGGTTTTAATTTAAATTTTCCTGATAACTAACATTGAGTATCCTTTCATGTTTTATTGGCAATTTATATATATACTTTTATGAAATATATATATATATGAATCTGCTTTTATGAAGTATCGATTCAAACCTTGGTCTTTTTTTTGTCTTTTAGGACCACACCCTGCCTATGGAAGTTCTCAGGCTTGGGGGCAAACTGGAGCTGTAGCTGCCCAGCGCATTCTGCAACCACAGCAACCCGGAATCGAGCCACATCTGCGACCCACACCACAGTTCACAGCAATGCCGGATCCTTAACCCACCGAGCAAAGCCAGGGTTTAAACCTGAATCTCCATGGGTCCTAGTCGGGTTCGTTACCACTGAGCCACATGGGATCTCCCCTTTTTTAATTTTCTTAACAGCATCTTTTGAGGAGCAGAAGGCATTAATTTTGGTGAAGCGCTGTTTTTCACTCCGTTTTTCTTTTGTGGTTTGTGGTTTTGAGTTCTAGCTAAGAAATCTGTGACTACACCAGGGTTGCGAAGATCTACTCTTCTGTTTGTTTTAGAAGTCTTATGGTTTAGGTTTAACGTTCAGGACTGTGGTCCTTTTTTTGAGTTAGTTTTTGTGTATATTGTGAGCTAAGTAAAGCAGGGGTCGAGGTTCATTTTTTTCCGTGTGGAAATCTAGTTTTTCTAGCAGTTGTATGTTTGTTCGTTTTTTGTATTTAGACATTGCTTTTATTTATTTATTTATTTTTTAATTTTTTTTTTAGTACCATGCTCACAGCATATGGAAGTTCCCAGGCTGGGAGGCGAATCAGAGCTGCAGCTGCCAACCTGCACCACAGTTCACAGCAACACCAGATCTTTAACACACTGATAAGGGCCAGGGATCAAACCTGCAACCTCATGGATATTAATTTGGTGCTTTACTGCTGAGCCAAAAAGGAACTCCTCTAGCACTACTTGTTGAAAAGACTTTCTTTTATCCATTGCATATGTATAGATCTGGACTCCTCTTCTTTTGAGGTATTCATCTCTCTTACAATGGTACCACACTGTCTCGATTACTGTAGCTTTATAGTAAATCTTGATTATCAGCTACTGTACGTCCGCCAACTTCATTTTTTTGTTAAAATTGTTTTGACTCTTTATGGTCCTTTGTGTTTCTATATGCATTTTATTTTATTTTATTTGTCTATTTTTTTAGGGCCGCACCCACTCATATGGAGGTTCCCAGGCTAGGGGTTGAATCAGAGCTGTAGCTGCTGGCCTACGCCACAGCCACAGGAACACCAGATCTGAGCTACATCTGCAACCTGCACCACAGTTCACGGGCAATGCCAGATTCTTAACCCACTGATCAAGGCCAGGGATCAAACCTGCATCCTCATGGATGTTCAGTCAGATCCATTTCCGCTGAGCCACGACGGGAGCTCCTCTATATGCATTTTAAAACCAGCATGGGGGTTTGGGATGGAAATGCTATATCATTGTACAACTATAAATGTAATAAATTCATTGAGTAATATAAAAAATTAAAAAAATAAAACCAGCTTGTCAGTTTCTTCAGAAAAAAAAAAAGGCTTGATAGAATTTTGACTGGGATTTGATAGCATGGGTGAAATTGTTATATTAGTGATGATAATGATTCTTCCAAAATATGTAGATGGTATATTTTCCCATCTCAGTATTTGGCAGTGTTCAGTGTAGAGGTCATATACATGTTTTGTTAAATTAATACTTAAGTGTTTCGTGGTTTTACTTTTTTTTTTTTTTCCTGCCTTTTGTATTTTTAGGGCCGAACCTGTGGCACATGGAGGTTCCCAGGCTAGGGGTCTAATTGGAGCTGCTGCTGCCAGAGCAATGCCAGATCCCAGCCTCGTCTGCAACCTACACCACAGCTCACGGCAACGCAGGATCCTTAACCCACTGAGCGAGGCCAGGGATCAAACCCGCAACATCATGGTTCCCATTTAGATTCGTTTCCACTGCACCACTATGGGAACTCCTAATTTTACATGTATTTTTAAATTTTAATTTCTAATCGTTTGTTGCTAATATATTGACATACAGTCTTTTTTTAGGGCTGTACCACGGCATATGGAAGTTCCCAAGCTAGGGGTTGAATTGGAGCTGTAGCCACCAACCAACACCACAGCTAGAGCAATGTTGGGATCCAAGCCATGTCTGCGACCTATACCACAGCTCACCGAAACGGCCAATCCTTAACCCACTGATTGAGGCCCGGGATCAAACCTGCGTCCTTATGGATACTAGTTGGGTTCGTTACTGCTGACCCACATTGGGAGTTCCTCTTTTTTTTTTTTCTATCATTCTAAAATTGTGCTGTGCGGTATGGTAGCCTGTACCTCCATGTGACCATTGAACTCTTGAAATGTGCTTTGTCCTCACTGAAAGGACTGTGAATGTAAAATATGCACAGAAGAAGAAATCGTGAAATATTCATAATTCTAAGTTCATTATATGTTTTTCTGTTTTTGTTTTTTTGTCTTTTTGCTGTTTCTAGGGCCACTCCCGCGGCATATGGAGGTTCCCAGGCTAGGGGGTCTAATTGGAGCTGCAGCTGCCGGCCTACACCAGAGCCACAGCAACACGGGATCCGAGCCGCTTCTGCAACCTACACCATAGCTCACGGCAAGTCGAGATCCTTAACCCACTGAGCAAGGCCCGGGATTGAACCGGAAACCTCATGGTTCTTAGTCAGATTGGTTAACCACTGAGCCATGATGGGAACTCCTCATTATATGTTTAAATCATAGTATTTTGAATCTATTGTGTTAAATAGTCTATATAAAAATTACTTTCACTTGTTTCTTTACTTTTTTAATGTAGAAACTAGAAATTAAAAATAACATATTTGGTTTGCCCTTGTGGCTTACATTATATTTCTGTTGGACAATGCCTTTATAAAATATTACTAACCATAAAACATGATTTATTTGTAGATGAAGAAAAAACTCCAGAACAAATAATGCAAGAAAAGCAAATTGAAACGTATGTCATATTTAAAATTTTTAGTTGTGGTTTTTACTAAGATTTAGTAACGTTATCCACCTTATGATATTGTCTTTTTCCTTTCCGTTGTTTTTCCAAGTAAGTTGTCATGCATGTATTGGGAAGTTGCTGATGCGGGATGTAGAGTTACATGCACAGGATATTAGCACTTTTGGCTCTCCCCACCTGAACAAGATACTTGATGTCTCAGGAGGCATCAGTTTACCAAGTCTGTAAATGCATCGGTGCGGGAAGCCTGTGGAATACATTTGTTTAGATACAGGCATTGTACTTTTTTCAAAGATTTACTTTATACCTTGATTCCAGTAGTTAGTTTTTCTGATGTTGCTTCTGTTCATACTTCTTTGGCAGTAAAATTGAAGAACTGGAAAATGAAATCGAAGAGGTGAAAATCGCTTTTGAAATGAAAAAGCTTGCGTTAGACAGGTAATTAATACATTTTCAGCATGAGAACTGTGAACTGAATGCAAAATGCATATGGCTCAAGATGAAGGGAATATTTTAACTAGTCTGAATCCATCAATCAAATGATGATTAAATATTAGACTTACAAATTTTGAGCCCTGAGGGAAAAGTTACATCATTCCTTAATATCTTTATTTGAAGAAGGTACATAAGGTAGGGTTAATAAGGAATTGTCAATCAAGACAATAGAAGTGTGAAATTAAATTGCATTTGGTATTTGAAAGTGTTACATGTATTCATTTTGTTCCAGTAACTTTTTTTTGTCGTCTTTTTTTTTTTTTTTAGGGCCACACCCACGGCATATGGAAGTTCCCAGGCTCGGGGTCAAATAGGAGCTGCAGCTCCCGGCCTACACCACAGCCACAGCAATGCCTTTTCCATGCTGAGTCTGCAATCTATACCACAGCACATGGCAACATCGGATCCTCAACCCACTGAGCAAGGAAAGAGACTGAACCCGTGTCCTCATGGATACTAGTTGGGTTCATTACCACTGATCCATGACGGAAATTCCTCCAGTAACTTTTTTTTTTTTTTTTTAATTGCTTTTTAGGGATGCACCAAAGGCATATGGAAGTTCCCCAGCTAGGGGCTCAGATTGGAGCTACAGCTGCCAATCTATACCACAGCCACAGCAATGCTAGATCCTTAACTCAGCGAGTCCAGGGATTGAACCCAAGACCTCATCGATACTAATTGGGTTTGTTACTGCTGAGCCGCAGTAGGAACTCCTAATTCCAGTTTTATTAAGATGTAATTGACACACAACACTCTATCAGTTTAAGGTGTACAGCATAATGATTTGACTTACATACATCATGAAATCACAATCACAATATATTTGGTGAACATCTGTCACCTCATATAGACACAAATTTAAATAAATAGAGGAGTTCCTGTTGTGGTGTGCAGTAGATTAAGAATTTGACTGCAAGGAAAAAAAAAAGGAGTTCCCATCCTAAGTGCAGTGGAAATGAATTCGACTAGGAACCATGAAGTTGTGGGTTCCAACCCTGGCCTTGCTTAGTGGGTTAAGGATCCAGCGTTGGCATGAGCTGTTGTATAGGTTGCAGATGCAGCTCAGATCTGGCGTTGCTGTGGCTCTGTCGGAGGCTGGCAGCAACAGCTCTGATTAGACCCCTAGCCTGTGAATCTCCATATACGGGAGGTACGGCCTTAAAAAGACAAAAGACAGAGAAAAAAAATTTGACTGCAGGTATTTCCCCTTGTGGCTCAGTGGGTTAAGGACTTGATGTTGTCTCTCTGAGGGTGCAGGTTTGATCCCTGGCCTCACTCAGTAGGTTATAGATCTGGAGTTTCTGCTGGCCGCATATGTGGCTCCCATCTGGTGTTGCCAGGGCTGTGGTATAACCCCTCGCTCAGGTACTTGCATATGTTGCAGGTGCAGCTCTAAAAAAAAAAAAAAAAGAATTGGCAGCTTGGGTCACTGTGGAGGCACGTGTTCAATCTTGACCCAACACGGTGAGTTAAAGGATCCGGCATTGCTGCAGCTGTGGCTCAGGTTCAATCCCTGGCCCAGGAACTTCCATATGCTGTTGTGTGGTCATTAGGAAAAAAAAGAAAAGAAATAGAAAAAAATTTTTTTTTCTGTGATGAGAACCCTTAGGATTTATTCTCTTATGTTTCTTATGTTTCTTTTTTTTTTTTTTTTTTTTTTTTTTTTTTGGTCTTTTTGTCTTTTCTGGGGCTGCTCCTGCGGCATATGGAGGTTCCAAGGCTAGGGTTCTAATTGGGGCTACAGCTGCTGGCCTATGCCAGAGCCACAGCAACGCGGGATCTGAGCTGCATCTGGAACCTACACCACAGCTCATGGCAATGCTGGATCCTTAAGCCACTGAGCAAGGCCAGGGATCGAACCTGCAACCTCATGGTTCCTAGTCGGATTGGTTAACCACTGAGCCACAACTGGAATTCCTTTATGTTTCATATTTAACATAGGGCACTGTTAATTATGTTTATCATGTTGTACATTACATTCTATCATGCCTTACTGCTTCCTCCCAACCCTGCACCAGGGTGGATGGTTGGGAGAGCAAAGCTAGGGCTGGATTTCAGGTCTGCTCAGCACCTCTGCCTGGCAGTGCACAGTCACATGCCCCATCCTTCCTCATGTTACTTCGTATGTCTGTGACTTCCTTATCAAAATATTTCCCTTATAATACACTCTAAAAACATACTTTTGTTTTTATATTTAAAGAGAAATCAATCTTAACCTTGTCATTTTAAAAAATTTTCTTTTTAGTGTACCACAAATGTTATCCATGTTTTCTAATGGAAATGTATTTTTTTTTTCCCCCTCTAGGATGCAACTTTCAACTGCACTAAAAAAAAACCTGGAGAAAACTGACACCAAAACTAGGTACTTTTTTTGTTTATTTTACTTTTTCTAGTTTTGGTAAGGATGGAAATAAGAAATCAGCATGATCACTAGTTTCATGAAATTTTTTTTTTTTCATGGAAAAGTTCTGTGGCTTTTTTTTTTAATTACCTGTCAGTCGACCACCTTTATCTGAGGAATAAGAAAAATGACAGAATCTTTGTGGGCCCTCCTCATCTTTACAACTTTATAGCCCCATTGACGTCTTGTTCTATGTGGATTAGGACTCTAAGAAACAATGGAGGTTTTATCCAGACAGGCTGGGAATTTTGAAGGAAGGTTTTGAAAGTTACTTTTGTTTAGGACTTATAAAACAGGAACAATGCCACCTCATTTAAGCCAGCAACAACCCAACGAGCTAGGAAGTGTACTCATTTTTCATTGGCAGAAATGAGCTTGTGTAGGTTAAAGAATTTGCCAAAGTAGCCAACATCAAATGCTATCACTTACATGTGGAATCTAAAAAAAAGACACAATGAACTTCGCAGAGCAGATACAGACTCTCAGACTTTGAAAAACGTATGGTTTCCAAATGAGACAGGTTGAGGGGTGGGGAGATGCGCTGAGGGTTTGGGACGGAAATGCTATAAAATTTGGTTGTGATGATTGTTGTACACCTATAAACGTAATAAAGTTCATGAAGTAATTTTTTTAAAAAGGAAAGCAGAAATAAGAATTTGCCAAGGTATGTAAAATAAAGGCTCTGGCGAACAAGGACATCTATAATCTAATCCTAAGTGCCTGGCCTCAGGGGCCTTACCTGGGATGTTATCTTCCAAAGCTCTAATCTTATGATAAAGCACCACCACCATCCGCCGTGACTGGCACCAGAAAAATGCCTTAATGGGTCTGGCACTTTCTCTATCTGGACATCTTAGCCCAGACGGTACCCATTTCCCCCATATTCCATTTAATTCTGGGATTACATAAATCCCCAGTCTGTATGGGGACTCTCTAAATATTGCCGCCCCATAAAGGGAAGGCTGAAAACATTCATGAGTTAAAGGGGTACAGATTCATGGTTCAGGGGCACAGATGACAGGTTCATCACATGGACACCCAAAGACAGCAGAAAGGCCAAGTAGGCTGAGGCAGTGCCTTTAGCTTATCTCCGAGTTTACAAGTTTGCACATATAGCTGTAATTAGTAAGAAATGAGTTCAGTTCTCACAGGTCTGTGCAACGTTTCCCCTTTCTCAGCCTTCCCAGTAAACGCCTTCCACGGAGATTCTCATGCTGGCTGATTACCAGAATGATTAGTAGTATCACAGTGATCATACGCTGGTCCCATCCCAAACCTACTGACTGAGAATCTCTGAGGACAGTGCGCTCGCTGGCCGTCCACACTTAACAAGCCTCGCAAGGGACCGTGGCACTCTGAAGGATGAGAACCACTCTTCTTTTCCAGTCTTGTTTCTCACGCTTTTATTCCAGCCACACCAAACTGCTTCATCTAGGTAATCTACATAATTATACTTGATCCTTGATCAACAAGGATTTGCAGGGTGTTTTTTGTTTTTTGTTTTTCAACACATGTATTTCCTGTATTTTCATTTTATAGGTCTTTAGCTAATGTGGGGGAAAGTTTATGTTTTTAGAGATCACACTATGTGAAGCGAAAGAACTAGGATTTGGGAATTCCCTGGTGGCACAGCAGGAGAAAGGATCTGGTGGTGTGGGTTTGGTCATTGGCTCCAGAACTTCCACATGCCCCGGGTGCAGCCCAAACAAACAAACAAACACAAAACTGTTGCTTTTTTTTTTTTTTTTTGGTCTTTTTTATTTCTATTTGTTTATTTTTTTAGGGCCACACCCAGGACACATGAAGTTCCCAGGCTAGGGGTGGAATGAGAGCTGTAGCCGCTGGCCTGCGCCACAGCCACAGCAACACCAGATCTGAGACGTGTCTGCAACCTACACCACGGCTCACAGCAACGCCAGATCCTTAACCCACTGAGTGAGGCCAGGGACTGAACGTGTGTCCTCATGGATACTAGTCTGGTTCGTTACCGCTGAGCCACAATAGGAACTCCTAATTCATTGTTCCTGAGGGAGACATAGCAGTACTCTTGACTGTAGGATGGTTGGTGCCCCTAACCACTCACCTTCCATGCATTGTTCAAGGGTCACCTATACTTTACATCCTTTAAGACTCAAGGGTTTCCCTTGTTTCACTCTGTGTCCAACGCTTACATTGGTTCATATCCATTACTGGTTGTAATGAAACCATATTGAGGTTGTGCATTTATTTTTCTCTCCCATAAGATTCTTTCCCCTTCGAAAACAGGTACTGTGTTTTATTCTATTTTTATATTCTTGGTATCAGGCACAGTTCTTGGCATGAATAGTCATTCAGAAATATTTGTTGAAGAAATGGGGATAAAAAGCAGTTTATTCAGTGAAACTATTCTATATGATCTATCATGGTAGGTACATGTCATGATACATTTGTCAAAATCCACAGAATGTACAACTGTAAGAGGGAATCCTAGTGTAAACTATGGACTTGAGGTGATAATGATGTGTCACTGTATGTTCGTCATTTGTGACAAATGGACCACTCCAGTGAGGGAGGCTCTACAGGTTAGGGGCAGAGGGTAAATGGGCTTACCTTCCACTCACTTGCTATGAACCTAAAAGTGGCCTAAAAACTGAAGTCTATTTCAAAAAAAAAAAAGGTACATATTAGCAAGTCGTTAGTTTTTCTCCCCAAATACAAGATTTTTAGAAATGTTTTTGCATGCTTAAGTTTGATATTCTTTCTTGTCTGTGAGCAAAAATTTTTCTAGGAAATGCGTCTTTAATTTTAAACACAAGGAAGTTTCTATTGTGGCGCAGCAGAAACAAATCCAATAGTATCCATGAGGATGTGAGTTTGATCCCTGGTCTTGCTCAGTGGGTTCAGGATCTGGCATTGCTGTGAGCTGTGGTGTAGGTCGCAGATGCAGCTTGGATCTGATGTTGCTGTGGCTGTGGTGCAGGCTGGCAGCTCTAGCTTTGATTCGACCCCTAGCCTGGAAACTTCCATATGCCACAGGTATGGCCCTAAAAAGCAAAAAAAAAAAAAAAAAAAAAAATTAAGTGCAAGTTTAGTTTACATCAAACTTTTCCAGATTTATTTTGTTAAACAATGACTTTCTATTAAAGTGTACAATGGATATAAGGAAAGTAAATATATACTAGTTGATTCCTTCATTAATGAGATTTATTATTTTTTAACTGTTAATAAATCTTTTTTTTTTATTCCTTTTCAGTCCGCTCATGGATAACATGAAACAGATATTAAATCTAAATAAATTAATAATGAAATCACAGCAGGTAACTTTGAACCTGAAGTTGCTTATGCATTCTCATTTCATTAACAACTGCTTGCTGGAAATTATATGTGACTAAATAGGATTGCCCAAAGAGACTGGTATGGTTGGATTACCCTGTCCTTAAGTTTTTTCTCACTTTTTCATAATTCCATTATTTCTTACTAATTTGCTAACTACTTATCACTTAAGCTACTCTTCCTCTCCCTTTTGCTATGTGAAAATAGAGGAATTGAAAACTAGAGTTCTAGAAAATAAAAACTAATAGGTAAAATTCAGTGACTTTGATATTATAGATGTGTTCTTAGGTGATTGCTTTAACTTTTTTTGTTTCTAATAACAGGACACTTGGGATTTGGAGGAAAAAATGCTTGATATTAGAAAGAAGAGATTGCGTATGTAGAATACTTTTCTTTCTTGAGAACACATTCTCAATTATGAAGATTAATAAGGGCAGATCTCTCAGTCACTGAAAAATTTTTTCATTTTCAAATTTTCTTAAAATTGTGGACATAGCTATTTAAAAAGTAGTATATACAGAGTTCCCTGGTAGTGCAGTAGGTTAAGGATCCAGCGTCGTCACTGCTATGGCATAGGTTCAGTCCCTGCCTGGGAACTTCCATATGCCATGGGCATGGGCCCTCCCAAAAGAATAGTATATAAAATGCATTTTGCTTGATTTGTTGTTTTATAAGTTTAAATCACAAAAATTAATACATTCTCAGTATTGAAAAAAAATCAAATGGTATATATAGAAAAATATGATGTGAAAGTTAGTACTCCTTCCTGTGTGACCTGTTAGATACACATCATTCTAGGTCTTTTTCCATATTTATATAAGTGTTTTATATGTACATGATCTTTCTTTTTTTCTTTTTTTTGTACATAATTTTTAAATGATGACGATACATATGGTTCTATAGCTTTTTCACTTATTCACATGAGATGGCTATTAAAATGAGTGAATGATTGATTAAAGTGTATTTCAAAAAGTAATAAACATTTTTGGGAGTTCCCTGGTGGCTCAGTAGGTTAAGAATCTGGCATTGTCACTGTAGCGGCTTGGGTCATTGTGGTGGCTCGGGTATGATCCCTGGCCTGAAACTTTCACATGTGGAAGGCACAGCCAAAATAATAATAAAAATAACAATAATATACATCTTTTTTTTTTTTTGCTTTTTAGGGCCGCACCCCCGACATATGGAGGTTCCCAAGTTAGGGGTCTAATTGGAGATACAGCTGCCAGCCTACACCAGAGCCACAGCAATGCCAGATCCAAGCCTCACCTGCGACCTACACCACAGCTCATGGCAATGCCGGATCCTTAACCCACTGAGCTAGGCCAGGGATCAAACCTGCAACCTCATGGTTGCTAGTTTGGATTTGTTTCCACTGCGCCACGATGGGAACTCCAGTACACATCTTTGGTAGAGAATTTTGAAACAGAAAAATATACATAGGAAAAGTTAAACTTTTTATTTTATCATCAAGTGATAGTTGATCTTCAATGTTTATTTCTTGTAAAATAAAATTGGCACCATTTTATTATGTCGTAAACTGCTTTCTTCATTTAACAGTATAGGCATGACTTACTGTTTTTAATTAACTTGCGTATATTTTTTGCTATGCCTGCAGCCTGCAGAAGTTCCCAGGACAGAGATCAAACTCATGCCACAGCAGTAATCAGAGCCACAGCAGTGAGAACACCAGATCTAACCTGATGAGCCACTAGGGAACTCCCAATTTATTATTTTATTTATTTATTTTGTCTTTTTAGGGCCGCATCTGCAGCATATGGAGGTTCCCAGGCTAGGGGTCTAATCAGAACTGTAGCCACCAGGCTATGCCACAGCCACAGCAATGTCAGATCCAAGCCGCATCTGCGACCTACACCACAGCTCACGGCAACGCTGGATCCTTAACCCACTGAGCAAGGCCAGGAATTGAACCCGCAACTTCATGGTTCCTAGTCGGATTCGTTTCTGCTGCGCCACGACGGGAACTCCCTCAATTTCTCCCTCAATTTATTATTTTATTTAATTTTACTTTACTTTATTTTATTTTATTTTATTGTCTTTTTGCCGTTTCTTGGGCCGCTCTCGCAGCATATGGAGGTTCCCAGGCTAGGGGTCGAATTGGAGCTGTAGCCACCGGCCTATGCTAGAGCCACAGCAACGCAGGATCCAAGCCATGTCTGCAACCTACACCACAGCTTATGGCAACGCTGGATCCTTAACCCACTGAGCAAGGGCAGGGACCGAACCCGCCACCTCATGGTTCCTAGTCGGATTCGTTAACCACTGCGCCACGACGGGAACTCCCTCAATTTATTATTTTAAAAGATGATAAAGATTTGCCTGTTTGTAAGTTAGCTTAGTGTCAGAAGTAGTCCTGGTCACCTGATTAAACACCTTTGGATGTTTAATTTTTTTCCATTGCATTCCAACATACTTTTGGAACATTAGTGTCAAGGAACCAAGCTCAGAGTTCTTCTGCGGCACAGAGGGTTAAGGATCCAGGATTGTCACTGAAGCAGCTTGGGTCACTGTTGTGGTGTCGGATGGATCCCTGGCCCTGGAGTTCCCACATGCCACAGACAGGGCCAAAGAAAAAAGGAACCAGGCTCTTCGGATACATCCGTTTATGTTTTCAAATACTATCTGTCCTCACCTTATTAGTGTTCGACTTACCATTTTTTGACTTTACGATGATATGCTTTCAGTAGAAATGAAATTCAGGTTTGAATTTTGCTATTTTTCCCACACTAGCACCATACTTTCATATGGTGCTGGGCAGCAGCACTGAGCCATAGCTCCCAGTGCACCACGCGATCATGAGGGTAAACAACTACTACACTTACAACTATTATGTTTTTCACGTCCAGACCAGTATTCAGTAAATTATGTGAGCTGTTTAACACTTTGTTTTACACAGGCTTTGTATGAGGTGATTTTTTTTTTTTTTTAAAGATTTAATTCTTCCACAATTCTTTTGTGTGTGTGTGTGTGTGTGTGTGTCTTTTTGCCATTTCTTGAGCCGATCCCACGGCATATGGAGGTTCCCAGGCTAGGGGTCAAATCGGAGCTGTAGCTGCTGGCCGACACCACAGCTATAGCAACACAGGATCCAAGCCATGTCTGCGACCTACACCACAGCTCACGGCAACACCAGATCCTTAACCCACTGAGAAAGGCCAGGGATCGAACCGGCAACCTCATGGTTCCTAGTCGGATTCGTTAACCACTGAGCCACAATGGGAACTCCTTTTTTTGTCTTTTTAGGGCTGCACCCACAACACATGGAAGTTCCCAGGCTAGGGGTCGTATCAGAGCTGTAGCTGCTGGCCTATACCACAGCCACAGCCACAGCAACTCGGGATCCGAGCTGCATCTGTGACCTACACCACAGCTCACGGCAATGCTGGATCCTTAACCCACTGAGCGAGGCCAGGGTCGAACCTACATCCTCATAGGTACTAGCCAGGTTCCTTACTGCTGAGCCACAATGGGACCTCCATGTGAGGGGATTTTAACTTAAGATGGGCTTATCAGGATGTTAGCCATCATAAGTCAAAGAAGATGCGTAGTCTAATTCTCAGAAGATTTCAGAAACAACAAAAAATTGTTGCTGATGTTTATCCCTAGAGAAGGGAATCTTACCTTTCATTAAAAATTCATCTCGTTGATAAGTCATTCTTGTAAATAAAGAGGGGAAAATATTTCCTTACATATATCTCCCCCCTATTTTTCTGGTAACTCAGAGTAAGTCCTCTTTGCCATGATGCCATGGCAAGTATTTGTAGATAATATCATTATGAAATACATTCCTTGAACATCTCATAGAAGGCATTGCTAAGTATGAAGTTCAAATATTGGTGTTTGGCACCAGGGAAATCATTTTTAGATTAAAATGGAACTCCAACCTTAAACGCTGCTTATTAAAATGATCTCTTGCCTGAAATAATCAGGAACTGTTTTGCTACAGAAGTTTTCAAGATTCTTGTTTATAGGAGTTGCAATATATAGTATATTGTTTTATTTTTAACCCAATAGAGTTAAAACAAGCTTCAGAAAGTAAACTTTTAGAAATACAGATGGAGAAGAACAAACAGAAAGATGATTTGGAAAATATGGAAAATTCGGAGAAGATAAAGACTATACAACGAAACCTACAAAGGGAGATACAGATTACTACAGTTATTCAACATATGTTCCAGGTAACATTTATATAAAAAGGAAAAGAGATAAAGAACTTTTTAGAAAATGATTGATTCTGTTACTTTCAGGCTAATTTTCACTTGGTCTTTAATCTTACAAAATACTTCAGTACTGAATATTTGTCTGTATACATATATCTGGAATTCTTACCTATTTAATACAAGATTTTGATTTTTCATTATAGTTAGACCTTAGGCATTTATTTATTTATTTATTTGCTTTTTAGGGCCACACCCTTGACATATGGAGGTTCCCAGGCTAGAGGTCCAGTTGGAGCTGTAGCTGCCGGCCTACGCTACAGCCACAGCAGCGCCAGATCCGAGTTGCATCTGCGACCTACACCAACAGCTCACAGCGATGCTGCATCCTTAACCCACTGAGCAAGGCCATGCATCGAACCTGAGTCCTCATGGATGCTAGTCAGATTCGTTTTCACTGAGCCATACCGGGAACTCCACCTTAGGCATTTATAAATGGAATGATTTCAGCAGCTCTCTGGAGACAGAATGGCACAGTGGTTTAGAGCATTACATTCCAAGTTGGGAGAGGCGGAAAACGTGGATGGTGTGATGGGAATCTAGAGTTAAGGTCCTGACGACCGCTTAATATTTGCTGACCTCAAGAAAATTATTTAACTTTTCTAAGCATGAGTTTCTTTATGTAGAAAGCATAGTCGTGAAAATTAAAGGTGACAGGTGTTCCTCTGTGGCTGTGGGTTAAAAATCTGGCATTGTCACTGTAGCAGCCAGGGTTGTTGCTGTGGCGCAGGTTCAGTCCCTGGCCTGGGAATTTCCACATGCTGCAGACGCAGCCAAAAAAATGGAAAATTTAAGGTGGCAATTCATGTTAATCTCTTTAGCATAGCATTTGGTGCAAGCAAATTCTCAATAATAAATATTGGTATTTAACCATCGTGTCAATTTTTAAACTTTATGTGTTCCTTTATTCTAAAGGTTTTTTCTTTTTGAATTATAAAATGTCTCTGGAACTGTTGAACTCAAATTACTAGCTTTCAATTATGAAGATACACAGTTAAAACTGCCTATTATGGGCAAGCTGGGGTGGTGTAGTTCACAGATGCAGCTTGGATCTGGCATTGCTGTGGCCGTGGCTTAGGCCAGCAGCTATTACTTCAGTTTGACCCCTAGCCTGGGGACATCTGTATGCTGTGGATGTGGCCCTAAAAAGACCAAAAAAAAGTAAAACTGCCTATTATGTGTAAAGCATATCCTTGTAGAACATGAGGTCTTATAATCTTATAAAATGTCTTTTTTTTTTTTTTTTTTTTTTTGTCTTTTCAGGGCTGCACCCACAGCATATGGAAGTGGAAGTTCCCAGGCTAGAGGTTGAATTGGAACTTATGCCACAGCCACAGCAACATGGGAGCCGAGCCACATCTTCGACCTACAGCACAGCCCACAGCAGTGATGGCCAAGTAGTTCAGGGATGGAACCCCCATCCTCATGGATACTAGTCAGGTTTGTAACCTCTTGAGCCACAACAGGAACTCCCTAGTTTTTTTTTTTTTTTTAGGGCCGCACACGTGGCACATGGAGGTTCTCAGGCTAGGGGTCCAATTGGAGCCCCAGCTGCCAGCCCACACCACAGCCACAGCCATGCAAGATCCGAGCCACGTCTGCCACCTACACCACAGCTCATGGCAACGCCAGATCCTTAACCCACTGAGCAAGGCCAGGGATCAAACCTGCAACCTCGTGGTTCCTAGCTGGATTCGTTTCTGCTGTGCCATGGCAGGAACTTCTCAATTTTTTTTTTTTGAATGAGAGTTGCAATGTTTATCGCAGGTTCTCTCAGTTGTGTTTTTTTTTTTTTTTCATCTTTTTTGCCACACAGGCAGCATGTGGAAGTTCCTGGGCCAGAGATCGAAACTGTGCAGCGACCAGAGCCACAGCACAGCCTTAGCCCACTAGGCCACCCACAGAACGCCAGTGCAGAATAATTTTAATTTACTTTGGCACATGTTTCTTATGACAGCTTTGAGATTTCTGTTTTTCTGTGTTTCCTTTCTTTTTTTTTTTTTTTTTTTTGTCTTTTGAGGACCACACCCATGGCATGTGGAGGTTCCCAGGCTAGGGTCCAGAAGGAGCTGTATCCACTGGCCTATGCCACACAGCCACAAACAATGCACCAGATGCGAGGCACATCTTCAATCTACACCACAGCTCACAGCAATGCTGGATCCTTAACCCTCTGAGCAAGGCCAGAGATTGAGCCTGCATTCTCATGGATCTTAGAAGTGCTTCTGCTGAGCCACAATGGGAACTCCTATGTTTCTGTGTTTCTTAATTTTTATTCCTGACTTCTAAATTAGTGTTAATTTTGGTTTAATGATCCTATTGCTTTGTTAAACAATATAGCTTTGCCCTTCTTAGGAGTTCTCTTTGTTTCTGAATGAACATTAGCCCTTAGGGGTTCAGTCATGTTTGAATGCTTATCCCCACCTACCTCTGTAAATTTGACTGGACTATATTTACTTTCTTTCACTTATAGCAAAAAAATACCTTCTATAGGCCAAAGATTTTTATGTTTTTATACATAACAATATAACACGTAGGAGTTACCGTCCTGGCTCATCAGTTAATGAATCCGACTAGTATCCATGAGGATGCGGGTTTGATCCCTGGCCTCACTCAATGGGTCTGGCATTGCCGTGAGCTGTGTTGTAGGTTGCAGATGCAGCTCAGATCCTGAGTTGCTGTGGCTATGGCACAGGCGGGCAGCTGTTGCTCCGACTCGACTCCTAGCCTGGGAACCTCCCATATGCGGTAGGTGCCGCCCTAAAAAGATAAAGACAAAAAAAAAAAAAAAAACCCAATATAACATATATATTCTAAAATATTTTGAAGCAGTATTTCATTTAGTAATTCAGCAATATTGAGCTGTAATTTTTCAAAGAATAATGATTAGAATTTTCATTAATCATGACCCTAATCATTCCTCCATTGTCTAGCACAAAAATGTTCTTCACCTTTGTCAGAGTCTTGAAACTTTCCAAGGGCTGAGTACCAAGCCCTCTTTTAACCGTAATGCATATTACTTACACTTCAGTTGTTTTTTGCCATGGAAGTGCAAAATGAACTCCGATCCAAAGTTGTAATCTTTTTCCTTTAATCTAGGACACCACTGCAATATCCTTAATGGGTAAAAACAGTCCACGGAAACTAGAGAAACATAAAAAAAATTTTTTGTAATTAACTATTGTAAATATGCTCTAGCACTATAGAGATCAATGCTGTCGCTTTATCAGAAGTTCCCTTGTGGTGCAACAGGTTAAGGATGCAGTGTTGGCACAGCTGTGGCGCAGGTCGCAGCTGCGGCACAGGGTTGATCCCTGGCCTAGGAACTTTCACATGCTGTGGGTGAGAGGGTGAGGAGTGGGGCTGACTGAAACCTTACTGAAAGTGGAAATGGGGATACTAGAATACATTCCTAACTTTTCTCATCATTGCAGAGGAGGTGTGCACACCAAGTTTCTGTAAATATTTGATAAGATCAGCAAAAGGAGATTTTTTTTTTTAAATCTTAAGTGTTTAAAAGTACTTAGAACTTTAATTTAAAACTTTTTTTTTAATTACAGAACCTCATTTTGGGGAGTAAAGCCAACTGGGCAGAGGATCCTGCTCTTAAGGAAATTGTTCTGCAGCTTGAGAAGAATCTCACCACAATCCAATGAGAATTCTCTTTTGACATTTTTTGTTTCTGTCTTTGATGTTATTTAAAATGCACATTTCAAGTGAAATGTTTTTTCAGTGTTTTTGGAACTCTTCTACTACTTTTCTTTCTTTTTTTTTTTTTAAGCTTGTGTTATCACTGTAACATGGAATCTATTGTTTTAAATATGATAATTAAAGTGACTGGCATACTCTAAAATAATCTGAAAGTCTTAGCCTTAAAAGTGTCCCCCAAAACATCTAGTCCAGTTAGATTTTTCCACATTCATGGAAGACCCTATTCTCATTTGGGATATTTCTCTGTGTTTGTCAACAAAGTATTGGAAAGTTAGAAAAGCATGGCCGCATCTTTTTTTCAACTATCAATTGTATTTTTATTCAAATAAATCTCATTTTAGTTCTATCTCACCACAGCTTCTTTTTTCTCCTTTTAAAGAAAATTGAGAAATAATTGATATATAACGTTGTGTAAGTTTAAGATGTACAACATGTTGATTTGCCAACATGGCATTAGCTAACGTCTCCATCAGGTCATGTAATTGTCATTTCTTTATCACGGTGGGAACATTTAAGATTAGACTCTTAGTAACTTTGAAGTATGTCATACAGTATTGTTTTTTGTTTGGCCACAGCAGCTTGACATGGGATCTCAGGTCCCAGACCAAGGCTTTAACTCAGGCTGCAGCAGTGAAAGTATTAAATCCTAACCATTAGACCACCAGGGAACTCCCTTGTGATATAGTATGTTGACTAGAGTCAACCTGTGGCTGTTTCATAATATCAAAATATGACTTATGAGCTGCCTGTTTCTGTAAATAGTTTTATTGGAACAAAGCCACACCCACAGGTTTACATATTACCTATTGCTAATTTTCCTCTATGATAGCATACATTGGTCCCCTGCTTATGGTGGTTTGACTTAAGATTTTTCAACTCTGACAGTGTTAAAGCTATATGCCTTTAGTAGAAACCATACTTCAAGTCTTGAACTTTGGAGTTCCCATCATGGCGCAGCAGAAACGAATCTGACTGGGAACCAGGTGGTTGCGGGTTCGATCCCTGGCCTTGCTCAGTGGGTTAAGGATCTGGCGTTGTTGTGAGCTATGGTGTAGGTCACAGACATGGCTTGGACCTGGCATTGCTGTGGCTGTGGTGTAGATCGGCAGCTGTAGCTCTGATTAGACCCCTAGCCTGGGAACTTCCATATGCCGCAGGTGCAGCCCTAAAAATACAAAAGACAAAAAAACAAACAAACGAGTCTTGAATTTTGATCTTTTCCTGGGCTAGCAATACCTGCATGATGCTGGGCATCCAGCAGCAAGCCACATCTGTCAGCCATATGATCATGGGGCAAACAATCAATATACTTGCAACCATTCTGCTTTTCACTTTCAGTACAGCATTGAATAAGTTACATGGGATATTCAATGCTTTATTAGAAAACAGGCTTTGAGCTAGATGATTTTGCCCAATTGCAGGCTAATGTAAGTGTTCTGAGCACATTTAAAGTAGGCTAAGCTAAGCTGTGATGTTAGTAGGTTATGTGTATTAAATGCATTTTGACTTAGAATATTTTCAACTTAGGATGGGTTTATTGGGACGTAACCCCATCGTAAGGAAGATCTATAGTTGAACTGAACTAAGTAGTTCCAACAGATTTTATGTTCTCCACCCCCTCACCTCTTATAGTCATTGACTTGAAGAAACTAGTTGCCCTGTAGAAAGTTCTCTGTTCTGATTTGTCTAATTGCTTCCTGGTAGTTTATGTAGCTTGTTTCACCTTTGTATTCCTGTAGACTGCAAGTTAGATCTAACTGCTTTACTAAATGTAGTTTTAAATTTGTTTCAATCAAGAAAATTCATGGAGTTCCCTCTGTGGTGCAGAGGGTTAAGTATCCTACTTCAGCAGAATCGCTCGGGTTTTATCCTCAGCATGGCACCTGTGATGTAGGTTGCAGCTGTGGCTTGGATTCAGTTCATGGCCCAGGAACTTCCATATGCCACGAGTGAGGCCATAAAATTTAAAAAGAAAAAAGAAAATTCAGAAGTTGTGCTGGATACTTTGTATTGCATCACATCAGGAGGCTGTCATGTGGTGCTGGGTTCCACCTAACAGACGTACTCCCAATGTCAGGTACAAAGTACATGGAAGAAGAAAGGAGTCAAAGGCCAGTTAAGATAGAAACACGAAGGAGATGCAGTGTAAGAGGTAGGATCAGAAGGTGTGCTCCACAAGTCCATGACAATAGCTAAATATTAACATTCAGGATATAGACTGTTGACTGAAAGAAAAATGCACAACCTAAGAGCTGTGAGTCGAGTTTTATTTAGTGTCTTGCCAAGAACTAGGACACAGCCTCTCAGATAGCTCTGAGGAACTGCTTCAAAGAGGTAGAGACAGACCACTATCTATGTGACATTGGCGAAGAAGTACGAGCAACCAGCATACATCTCAGTAGAAGGTCATTGCTAGTCAAGAGGACCAGATATGTCAGTTAATGATTTTAGTCCTTTTCCAAGTACAGGAATATGCAAGAATCCAGATGCATTAAAAATTTTCTTGAAATATGTCAAGCACCTGTTTACCTGTTCTCCAAAAGCTCAGAGCACCTCCTCCTGTTCTTCGTCCTGAATTCCTTCCAGGTTGTACTGTGAGTCAACAACTGCAGGGAATGACTTGATCCTTGTAAAGCAGGATGGTGGACAACATTCTTTATTTTACAAGACAAAAATCATGGGACCTAAGTGGGATGAAATCAAATGATGTGATGACAGAAAGCTGATTGCAACTGAGTACCAGGACAATAAGATAGGATTTAGGGATGGAGGCAGTTTGCTGCCTCGGTTTCAACTAATTTTACCATCTTTATCCTAGAGAGAACTAATCAAGAAGGGGCCTGGATGAGAATTCTGTGGAGTATGAAAGCTAACACCTACCAATAAATTCACAAGTAGAGAAAAGTTACAGAATTTTCCCGGTAGTCTCCCTAAAACAAAATTCATACTAATATGACCAGTAATTTGAACTGCATTTGATAATTTCTGAATTTATCATCAGGTGTTCCTGGGAGGCTTCTTTGTATTAGAGGACTTGGAAAGTTTATCTTTTTTTTTTTTTTTTTTTTGTCTTTTGTCTTTTGTCTTGTTGTTGTTGTTGTTGCTATTTCTTGGGCCGCTCCCGCAGCATATGGAGGTTCCCAGGCCAGGGGTTGAATCAGAGCTGTAGCCACTGGCCTACGCCAGAGCCACAGCAACGTGGGAGCCAAGCCGCGTCTGCAACCTACACCACAGCTCACGGCAACGCCGGATTGTTAACCCACTGAGCAAGGGCAGGGACCGAACCCGCAACCTCATGGTTCCTAGTCGGATTCGTTAACCACTGCGCCACGACGGGAACTCCGGAAAGTTTATCTTTTAATAAAACCTCTAAAATATGGGAACTCTTTGCCAATTTTCATCTCTTTCTTAAATGTAATCATAAAGATGAAAAATATTTACAAAAGTAGCCGAGAAAGTCTGTGTCTCTTCAGTGACTTCAGAATGAGAATCTAATATCGTAGATTTTCACATAGAAACTTATTTCTCTGTATGTAAATGAAAAGTCTAGGAGTTCCTGTTGCGGTTAAGAATCCAACATGGTATCCATGAGGATGCAAATTTGATCCCTGGCCTCGCTCAGCGGGTTAGGGATCTGGCATTGTCATGAGCTTTGTTTAGCTCCCAGATGTGGCTGGGATCTGGCATTAATGTGGCAGTGGCAAAAAAATAATAATAAAATAAAATAAAATAAAAAGGAGTTCCCGTCGTGGCGCAGTGGTTAATGAATCTGACTAGGAACCATGAGGTTGCAGGTTCAGTCCCTGCCCTTGCTCAGTGGGTTAACAATCTGGCGTTGCCGTGAGCTGTGGTGTAGGTTGCAGACGTGGCTCGGATTCTGAGTTGCTGTGGCTGTGGTGCAGGCCGGCAGCTACAGCTCCGATTAGACCCCTAGCCTGGGAACCTCCATATGCCAGGGGGAGCAGCCCAAGAAATAGCCAAAAGACCAAAAAAAAAAAAAAAAAAAAAAAAAAATGGCAGTGGCATAGGCTCGCAGCTGCATCTCTGATTCTACTAGCTTGGGAACTGCCACTTGCCACAGGTGAGGCCATGAAAAGAAAAAAAAGAAAGAAAACTGTTTGTCACAAAGTACTCAATAAATTTTAGTTATTATTTTAAAAAGAAAAAAATGTCTGGGTACTAGGAATCTAAGCTGCTTTTTGAGCTCCCCATCCCCAACTTTATTGAAGTCATTGACAAATAAAATTGTGTAATATTTAAAGGTTACAGAATGATGATCCGAATACACTGTGAAAGGATTCCCACAATCTAGTTAACACATCCATCACCTCAGATATTTACCTTATTTGTTGTTTTTTTGGTGAGAACATATAAGTTCTACTTTTAGTAAATTTCAGTTACACAATACAATGTCATCAACTATAGTCACCACTTTTGGGGAGCTCTCTTGTGGCACAGAGTTAAGGATCCAGTGTTGTCATTGCAGCAGCTTGGACCACTGCTGTGGAGAGGGTTCGATCCCTGGCCTAGGAATTTCCACAAGCCACAGGTGAGGCCAGGGGGGAAGAAAAAAACTTTACCACTTTTGAACTTTAGGAACACATTAGTTTATCTGGTTTCAGCAATGGTGACTTAGAAAGGATTTTAGTAGACTTTATCTTTTAGAGCAGTTTTAGGCTCACTGCAAAATTGAGCAGAGAGTACACAGAGGTCCCATATACATACTGCCCCCACACACGTACAGCCACCCCCATTATCACCATCCCCTACTAGAGTAATACATTGGTTACAACGGAACCCACAGTAACATGTCACTACCACCCCAAAATTGTATATTCTATGGGTTTTGACCAATGTATAATGACATATACCCACCACTGTAGTATCATACAGCATCGTGTCATTGTCCTAAAAAACCCCATGCTCTGCCTATTTGTCCCCCCCTCCTTCCAACCCCTGGCAACCATGGTGTCTCTATAGTTTTGCCCCTTCCAGAATATGATACAGTTGGAGTAATTCAGTAAGTACCTTTTTCGAGCACCATGATTTACTCCCATGATTGACAAAAAGTCAATTATCAAGTTAAGAGGGGAAAAAATTTTTATTCAAGCCAAACTGATGATTATAACTGGGAGAGCAGATTCTCAGCTCTGAGAACCGTTCCACCTGTTAGAAGTCAAAGGCACAGTCATACACATTTTTGAGACAAAAGATCATACATCAAAATGACACTGATATTTTACATAAAGTTCATTAAGAATACACAGTCCAGGTAAGCAGGGACAGCAAGTCACCATGACCCCCTAGAGAACTGGGACAGAACACTATTGTTTAAGAAGTTACACTGCTGGCTTCAGAAGAAAGGAAAAAAAAAAATTGATCTTTCCAGTTGAGCAGGCACTTTCGTCTTTGAGGCGCTCTGGTTAATGTGTAATGTACATGCACACTGTACATTCTGGAGGGAGGAGGCCCCAATACACACACGGAGAGAATTTTATGTTTAATTTTTTCTTGCCCTGACTTAAAATAAAAATTTTTATTTTTTATTTTTTGGCTGTGCATGAGGTAGATGGAAGCTCCTGGGCTAGGGATCAAACCACACCACAGCAATGACCCAAGCTGCTATGGTGATGATGCCAGATCCTTAACCTGCTGTGACACAAGAGAACTCCAAAATATAAATTACCACCAATGAAGTACATTAGTGTCACTTTACCTATAGCCTACCCAGATCATATTGTTCAAAGTTAATCTGTTAGCAAATTTGAGAGATTGAAAATAGTGTTTTGGTGTAGTATAAATTTTTCATAGAATGAGGGAGTTTGAATATTTTATTTTTATTTTATTTTATTTTTTGCTTTTTCTAGGGCCGATCCTGTGGCATATGGAGGTTCCCAGGCTAGGGGTCGAATTGGATCTGTAGCCGCTGGCCTACACCACAGCCACAGCAACGCGGGATCAGAGCCGTGTCTATGACTTACACCACAGCTCACGGCAACGCCGGATCCTTAACCCACTGAGCAAGGCCAGGGATTGAACCCGCAACCTCATGGTTCCTAGTTGGATTCGTTAACCACTGAGCCAGGACGGGAACTCCTGATATTTTAATATTATAAAATATATTTTAAAATATAAAATATTTTAATATTTTAAGGGGCAATTTGTATTTCTTTTCTGTATTTTTTTGGGGGGAGGTTGGCTGTACCCATGGCACATGGAAGTTCCCAGGCCAGATCCTTAACTGCCTGTGCCACGGCAGTGACAATGCTGGGTCCTTAACCCGCTGAGCTACCAGGGAACTCCTGTATTTCTTCTCTGTAATCTGCCTGTTCATGTGCTTTGCCCATTTAGCCACTTTATCAATCTGATTTTATTTTTTGCTTTTTATGGCCACATCTGTGACATATGAAAGTTCCCAGGCTAGGGGCTGAACTGGAGCTGCAGCTGCCATCCTTGCCACAGACACAGTAATGCAGGATGCAGGCTGCATCAGTGACCTATGCCACAGCTCACAGCAATGCTGGATCCTTAACCCACTGAGCAAGGACAGAGATCAAAGCCGAATCCTCTCAGATACCATGTTGGATTCTTTTTCTTTTTTTTGTCTTTTTTAGGGTCACACCCTTCGCATATGAATTAGAGCTGCAGCTGCCAGCCTACACCACAGCAATGCAGGATCCCAGTGGAGTCTGCAACCTACACCACAACTCACCGCTAAGCCACAACTATCTGGTTTTAGAATATGTACTCCTAAAACAAGCTTTGAAAGTTTTTTTTTTTTTTGGATAAGCCCAAAGCATGTGGCAGTTCCTTGGGCCAGAGATCGAACGCATGCCACAGCATTGACCCAAGCTGCAGCAGTAACAACACCTGAATCCTTAACCTGTGCCACAAGAGAACGCTTGAAAGCTTTTTTAAAAATAGATTTCTGGGAGCTCTCTGCTGTGGCACAGGCAGTTAAGGATCTGGCGTTGCTGCAGTTGTGGCATAGGTCACAGAGGCTGCTTGGATTTGATCATTGACACAGGAACCTCCTCATGCTTTGGGTGCAGCATAGAAAGAAAAAAAGATTTCTGCTCTCCTCCATAGACATACTGAATCAGAAGGACCCATATTTAGGCTCAGTAACTTCTAGATTTAGAAACCACTAATCTAGATCATTAAACAAATTTGTCACTCTATTTACAATAATGTAAGTTTACATTAGCTACAAGGTTAAGTGGTTGCAACATATTGCGTGTTAATTTTTTAACATTGTAAGTACTAATATTTACCTTACAATTTAATATAACTTGGGGGAATGATATGGATGGCTCATGCTTCAAAAAGAAAAACTTGAACTTTTGAATTTTCTTAAATTTGAAGCAAGCAGCAGTTTAATATCAGAACTAACGGTAGAGAAAGCAAGCAGAATACCAAATCAGGCAATGCTAATAAGCAAAGGAATAAGAGGTGGCCTACTACAGACCTGGAACTGACCACTCTTTCTGAGCTTGCTACTTATTCCTAAATTTTAACAAGATTGTTCATTTTATTTTATTTTTATTTTTTTGTCTTTTTACCTTTTTAGGGCCTCTCCTATCCCAGGCTAGGGACCTACGCCAGCCTACGCCAGCGCCACGGCAACGCCGGATCCTTAACCCACTAAGCAAGGCCAGGAATCGAACCTGAAACCTCATGGTTCTTAGTTGGATTCGTTAACCACGACGGGAACTCCCAAGATTGTTCATTTTAGGAAGCCACAAGAATTTATATTACTTACTTGGTTTCAGATTAAATTTTGGACTATACTGAAATTGGAAACTGGCTATCCGCAGAGGAACTGTTCCTAAATCACTCACTGGCTGATGAGCAAAATATATCCAACACCGCAAACCTCCAGCGGCAAAACGAAACAATGGAAAACACGTGGATCAGTTTCTACGCGGGAAGGAGGAAGGGCGGGGGCAGGCACAAAGGGGTGGAGCTAGCTCCAACGTGGAGGCGGGTCCGGCTCGAGCGCCCGCTCCTCCTCAGTGACGTCACTTGCAGGGCCCGCCCCCAGCCGCCCAGGACTCCTGATATAGCCGCTGCTAGCTAGTGCTCCGGAAGCTGCCCCTCCTCGGGGGTCATGATGGGCAGTAAGATGGCGTCTGCCAGCAGGGTCGTTCAGGTAAGGCGATTCGGTCGCTTTTCCGCGCCATGGGCGGTAGGGGTGGTGCTGAGGATAGCAACGGCGCTGAGGAGGAAAGGCGGTGGCGGAATCTGCGCCGTGACCACGGCCCTAGATAGGGCCTGCAGCGGCGCCCCTGGGGTGTGTGTGAGAATTGGACCTTGAGCTCGTTGGGTCGGGCATTGAGCCGGGCACTGGAGCCGAGAATCGAGTCAGGCCGCGAGAGTGCATCTTCCCAGGTAGGCCCGTCGCTGCTCCAAAGTCCCTAGACTGCACTCCACTAGGACCTCGTTAGCCTCTTAGGAGTCTGCAGCCTTGGCTGCCTTGGCAATAGCGTGGCCAATCGGCGACTAGTGTTATCCGTGTTGTAGCAGATCAGCCAATCGGAAGGAGGGCGGTAGCGGTGACTGAAAGGAAGCGAAGCTGGCATCTGACCCAGTGTCCCTTCAAGGTCTTGGGAATGGCCGGGGAACTGGCCCCACCTGCTGTGTCCTTGCCCGGGGCGGTATCTCCCCCCACCAGTGCCCCCGGCAGTCCTATCGTCTGGTTACAGGCCGGAATGGGGGGGGGGGCTGTAAAAAAATGTATATATTTATCTTTTAATATATGCCTTAGTGTTGGTTTCCTAAGCTTTTTTACCCCTGAGTTTAGATTGGTGCTAGAGGAACTTTATAGTTACTCCACACATCAGTTACTGACTCCTGATAGCTTTTGTATTTGCTTCTCCAGCTGTGGTCTCTAGTTTAAATAGGAAGGGTAAAATTGGCATATAAAGGACCACAGCCTCCACTTCTGCGGTTTCTTTACGTGATCTTTTTCAACTCTTAAAAGTGTATTAGTGTATGATTAACTTTTAACTTTGATATGAGAAGTTCATTTCTCTTTGCAAAAATACTTGCCTTAAAAGACTCTTAAAGTTATTTCACTCTGAAGGGTAATCCTGCATCCCAATCCTTAGCCTCTTTGCATTGAATGGTCCTCACTTAGTCGTTGAATGGGTAGTTATTGAGCACTTGCTAATTAAAGACGCTGGGAGGACAGGAGACCATCTGACAAGAGACTAGTATCCATAATAGATAATCACATATTCCCATGGCATATAGCCCAATTTTTTTTTTTTTTTTTGCCTTTTTGCCTTAGGGACCTCCATATGCTCCCGCGCGGCATATGGAGGTCCCCAGGCTAGGGGTCTAATCAGAGCTGTAGCCACCGGCCTACGACAGAGGCACAGCGCGCGGGATCCGAGCCGCGTCTGCAACCTACACCACAGCTCAGGGCAACACCGGATCGTTAACCCACTGAGCAAGGCCAGGGATCGAACCCACAACCTCATGGTTCCTAGTCGGATTCGTTAACCACTGTGCCAGGGCGGGAACTCCCCAATTTTTAAAATGGGTAAAAAAGGTTGATATTGCTCAAAAGAAGATATCTAAATGAGCAATAACCCTATGAAAAGATCCTCAACATCATTACTTGCCAGGAAAATACAAATTCAAACCGGAAAATACTACTACACACACCAAAATTATTTAAAAGACTGACAGTACCAAGTGGTTATGAGAACATGAAACCCCTGAAGCTCTCATACACTGCTGGTAGGACTATAAAATGGTACAGCCCTCTGGAAAACTGTTTTGTCATTCTCTAGTACTAAACATACCTGCTCTGTGTCCCAGCAGTACTACTTAAAGGTTTATACCCCAGAGAAATGAATGCATATACCTAGAAAAACACTGTATAAAAGTGTTCATGCTTGCTTTATTCATAATAACACCCAATCCAAAAAATATCCAAATGTCCATAAGCAAGATAAATTGTGGTAGAGTTGTTAAAATGGAATAGTACACAGTAGTAATAAACGACTAACTACTGATATATGCAAATTAAAAAAAGATATTATGAAATACACAATAAGGAACCATCTGACTCCTTTTAACAGAACTGCAAAGACTTGTATTCACATTCATAATACAAAGCAGTATGTGGTGGTGTTATGTAATAATTACACTTTAGCAAAATATATTTAGTATTTCTGTGGCAGGCCTACACTGCTGGGACTGCAGTGCCAACAAGGTAATATATGGTGCCTGCACAGAGCTTAGAACTTGGCTGTTGATCTGTATCTTGAAGTGTAGTATTTCAAGAGACTGGCAAAAACTGATAGGAATTAACAAAACATGGTGTCACCACTAAGTAGAGAAATTTGGCTGGACCACAGGGTGTTCAAAAGTAATTTTAGAAGAGTAAGTTCTAAGTATTCATCAAATGCCTGCTGAATGCCAAGCAGTATGTCTTTGATATGTTTGAGATGCTGCAAAATTAGAAATGAGATAGTTAATTATTTAGGAAATCATTTGGCTGCTTGAGACATAGGGGAAGAAAATAGGTGGTTGGATTAATTCAGGGTTTAAAGTTTACAGGTGAGGTGAAAACAAACCTCCAGCAAGGCAATTGAGAGTGTTATTTTATTTTTTTCTTTTTGCCATTTATTGGGCTGCTCCCTCCGCATACGGAGGTTCCTAGGCTAGGGGTCCAATCGGAGCTGTAGCCACCACCCTAGGTCAGAGCCACAGCAACGCTGGATCCAAGCCACCCACTGAGCAAGGCCAGGAATCAAACCCGAAACCTCATGATTCCTAGTCGGATTCGTTAACTACTGAGCCACGACAGGAACTCTGGCAATTGAGAGTGCTAAAAGGATGTTGAATGAACTGTGGGTTCTAGGCTAGATAAGAAAGTAAAGTCAGGATGGAACCAGTTAACTGAGAGAAAAGGGAACCATCAAGGAAATGAAGGGCTTGGAGTGCCCATCATGGCTCAGTGGTTAACAAACCCAACTAGAATCCATGAGGATGTGGGTTCGATCCCTGGCCTTACTCAGTGGGTTAAGGATCTGGCATTGCCACGAGCTGTGGTGTAGGTCGAAGATTCAGCTCGGATCCCGAGCTGCTGTGGCTGTGGTGTAGGCGGGCAGCTGTAGCTGTGATTGGACCCCTAGCCTGGGCACCTCTATATGCCATGGATGTGGCCTTAAAAAGACAAAAGACAGAAGGGAAAAAAAAGAAAAATGAAGGGTTTGATGAAACAGATGGTGGGAAATAACAGAGAAGAGAGTTATAGGTAAAAATGTTGTGGTTGAGGTTAGATTTTAAATCCCTAAGATTTAGGGATGGTACAGCTCTGAACTCAGTAAAGAATTAAGAGTAAAAGAAAAGAACCTTTCAGAAACAGACACTAAACTAGAAAGAACATAAAGGTCAATCAGCAGCTTGGAAGTTTTGCTGTAGAAAATAGTGGAGGAAGAGAGAATGATTTTAAAAATCACAGATAATGATTGAGGCCTGCGCAGGTCCCAACCTGTCCGTGGTTTGGGGTTGCTATCTGCCTCATAAAGCAAAGTAGAGGGTTTGTCTTCTGGGAAGACAAAAGTTGTCTTCTCCTCTTTAAAACACTCTTACATAATTGGCTTTGGCATCTTCTAGGAATAGCAGGGCAAGGATTGAAGCTTCATGGGTCTGGATTTTCTGCTGAGGTAGAGAAAGAAAGCAGTGATTATGACCAGAAAGTCCAGAGTGGGGTGTCATTACCTCCAGAACTCATCACTGTTTACTGAGCTTGGGCTTCATGAGTCATAGAAGTGGCTTCCTTAATAAAATAATTGTTTCAATTAAAAAAATCACAGATAAGAAAAGATATTGAAGGGATTCGAAGAAAAACACAGAAGACAGGACAGTGCAACTTTTGTATAATAAGTAGACTCTGAAATAGTGAAAGCAGTTAGAGTTGACCAAATCTCAAAATAAAAAAAGTTTAATAAAACTTTCCTGATATGAAAGAAGACTTAAAGTTATACCCTGTAGTTGAAAGAAATGACCCAGTATGCTTGACCGGTGGATATATTCTGAAAAATCATTCAATTTTAAAGAAAAAATTATTTGGTGATCCAAGCAACAAGACTAACCACCTAAAACAGAATGGAAGGGAATTCCCTGATGGCACAGCAGGTTAAGAATCTGGCTTAATCACTGCTTTGGCTCAGGTTCGATCCCTGGGCCAGGTACTTCCACAAGCTGGGGACATGGCCAAAAAAAAAAAAAAGAGAGAGGATGGAAGTTATCAGAATTTTCAAAAATAATACTATATAATACTTTATAAAGGAAAACAGGTAGATAGCATATTACTGTAGTTAGAGAAAGAAAATGTGAACCAAAGCTTTAGCTACACTGACCTTCAGGTACAAAGGCCACAAACTCTTCTAAACCTTTCATTACTCAGAGATATTGTTCCCTGAAGCTCATTCCCAGAGAATGAGCTTTAGACACTTAAGGAATACTTAGTTGTTCTTGGATTTCTTTTAACATAGGAATTGGATATAAGCAATGAATGTATTTAACTACAGAACTAAGACATAATGGAGATAAAGGCAAAAGACTCATTGGTAGTATTATTTGTTCTGACAGTATAAGATCTAATAAAACTTTTATTTAAAAAATTTTTTTTTAATTTTATGGCTGTACTCCTGCCGCATCTGGAAGTTCCCAGGCCAGGGATTGATTCTGAACCATAGCTGCGACCTACACCGAAGTTGTGGTAATGCTAGATCCTTTAACCCACTGTGCCCGGCTGGGGACTGAATCTGCGTCTCTGCAGTGACCTAAGCCACTGCATCCAGATTCTTAACCCACTGTGCCACAGCAGGAACTCCTGCTAAAACTTTTAAAACGGAAGAATAAGGGAAAGAGTATACAGAAGGGAGAATAGGGAGTTGCTGTTGAGGCGCAGCAGAAACCAATCTGACTAGCATCTATGAGGATTCAGGTTTGATCCCTGACCTTGCTCAGTGGGTTAAGGATCCGGCGTTGCTGTGAGCTGTGGTAGAGGTCACAGATGCAGTTTGGATCTCACGGTGCTGTGACTGTGGCGTAGGCTGGCAGCTGTAGCTTGGATTTGATCCCTGGTCTAGGGACTTCCATATGGTGTGAGTGTGGCCAAAAAAGAGGATAGAATAAATGTGCTAATTGCCTCTGCTTTTTAACCAGCAGTAAGCTATGGGGAGGGAACCAGAGAAGAGATTAACATCAACTCTCATTCTTTCTCAGAATAGTGAACTGATAGATAGTATCTCAAAAAGAGGCAACTAAGAGCATTATCTAAAGGTAGCAACATAACAAAAGCGTTATACAAAAGTACAAATCTCTCTAAAGACAAAAAACAAAAACCCAAAAATGAAAACAAAGACAAAGGAATTTATATTTAAATAATCATACAATGATAGGACCCTGCAGCTTATGGAGCTCCTGGCCAGGGGATCAGATCTGAGCCGCAGCTATGAACTATGCCACAGCTGTAGCAACACTGGATCCCTAACCCACTGTGCCAGGCCCGGGACTGAACCTATGTCCCAGTTTTCCCAAGAGGCTGCTGATCCCATTGCTCCACAGCAGGAGCTCTAACAGTGATTTTTTTAAAATACAAGACCAAAGGCACAATCCAGGGAAGAAGTAATTGATAAATGGATGTCATTAAAATTGAAAACTTCTGGTCTGCAGAAGACACTGTCAAGAGAATGAGAAGGCAAGCCACAGACAGGGCAGAAAATATTTGCAAAAAAAAAAACAAAGGACTGTTACTTAAGATATTCAAGGAAATCTTTCTCTCTCTCTCTTTTTTTTTTTCTCTTTTTAGGCCTGCACCCGTGGCATATGGAGGTTTCCAGGCTAGAGGTCAAATTGGAGCTGTGGCTGCTGGCCATGCCACAACCACAGCAACACCAGATCTGAGCAATGTCTGCAACTTACACCACAGGTCATGGCAACGCTGGATCCTTAACCCACCGAGCAAGGCCAGGGATCCACCCTGCGTCCTTTTGCATCCTAGTCAGATTTGTTTCCTCTGAGCCATGGCAGGAACTCAAGGAAATCTTTAAATGTCACAATACAAAAAGAGCCTGATTGAAAAATGAGCAAATGATCTGAACAAACACCTCATCAAAGAGGAATACAGGAGTTCCCATTGTGGCGCAGTGGTTAACAAATCCAACTAGAAACCATGAGGTTGTGGGTTCGATCCCTGTCCTTGCTCAGTGGGTTAAGAATCTGGCATTGCCGTGAGCTGTGGTGTAGGTTGCAGACGTGGCTTGGATCCCGCGTTGCTGTGGCTCTGGCGTAGGCCGGTGGCTACAGCTCTGATTTGACCCCTAGCCTGGGAACCTCCATATGCTGCAGTAGTGGCCCTAGAAAAGGCAAAATGACAATAAATAAATAAATAATAAAATAAAGTAAAAAATATGTTTTTTAAAAAAGAGGAAATACAGATGACAAACATATGAAAAGATGTTCAGTGTTACAGTCACTAGGGAATTGCAGACAAGGAGACACTTCCATGTACCTATTAGAATGGTGAAATCCAGAATTCTGATACCACCAAATGCTGACAAGGATATGGAGCAACAGGAACTCTCATTCATTGCTGGTGGAAATGCAAAATGGTGTGGCCACTTTGGAAGGCAGTTTGACAGTTTGTTACACAACTAAACATACTTTGACCATATGGTTGAACAGTTGCACTCTTTGATATCTACCCAAATAAGTTGAAAACTTAGGTCCAGAAATCTGCACGTGGTTTTTGTTTGTTTGTTTGTTTTTAAATAGCAGCTTTATTTATAATTGCCAAAATTTGGAAACAACTAAGATGTCTTTCAGTGGGTGCATGGGTAAATAAACCGTGGTACATCCAGATAATGTAATATTATTCAACACTGAAAAGAAGCACCAAGCCATGAAAAGATGCGGCTCTGGCCCTATATTGCTGTGGCTGTGGTGTAGGCCTTCAGCTAGAGCTCTGATCTGACCCCTAGCCTGGGAACTTCCATATGCCTAAAAAGCAAAATAATAATAATATTAATAATAATAAAAGGATAGGTGGAGATATGTCAGACCAATGCAAATATAAAAGAAGGAGTTCACAATCTCACCAAATAAGGGAGAATTCAGACCAGAAAGCTCTAAAAAAGACAAAGCACACTTTATAATGTTAAGGCTACAATTCACAGTTAAGATTTAATAGTTATTAATTTTGTACTCAATTACTCAGCAACTTTTTTTCTTTAATTTTATTTTATTTTTTACTTTTTAGGGGCACTCCTGCAGCATATGCAAGTTCCTGGACTAGGGGTGTCGAATTGGAGCTGCATGTACTGGACTACAGCCACAGCAACTTGGGATCCAAACCACATCATCGACATGCAGCAACAAGCTGGATCCTTAATCCACTAAGCAAGGCCAGGAATTAAACTGACATCTTCATGGATACTAGTGGTTCTTAACCAACTCAGCGACTTCTTTCATAAAACACAAACAGTAGGAGTTTAGAAGAGAATTCAACACACCTTTTGATGACAGATTAGTAGATTAAAAACTTATTAAAGGATTTAGAAGAACATAAAGAACATAAGATTGATCTCATAGTTAATATGTACTTGCACCTTTATAGTAATATATATTATATATATATATATATATATATATACACTTTTTTTTTTTTTTTTTCTTTTTAGGGCTGCACTTGCAGCATATGGATGTTCCCAGGCTAGGGGTCAAATTGGAGCTACAGCTGCCAGCCTATGCCACAGCCACAGCAATGTCAGATCTGAGCCACGTCTGTGACCTCCACCACAGCTCATGGCAATGCCGAATCCTTAACCCACTGAGCCAGGCCAGGGATCAAACTCACATCCTCATGGTTACTAGTCAGATTTGCTTCCTCTGTGCCACAACGGGAGCTCCCTTTTTTTTTTAAAGAAAGTTCTTTGTCTCCCTTAGTAAAAATCAAGAACAATACAAGGATGCCCCATATTTCAATTACTGTTTAACATTGTATTGGAAGTATCAGCAAATGTGACTGTGAAAATTGAGCATATGATAAAAGGTAGCATCTCAAATTAGGAAATGAACTTTTTAACAAGTATGACTTGATAGCCTTTTGGAAAAAGACTAAACAAGACCCACTGTTCACACATTATACGAGGATAAATTTCAAATGAATCTGATACCTTTTTTTTTTTTTTTTCTTTTCGAGGGCCACACCCACAGCATATAGAGGTTCCCAGGCTAGGGGTCAAATCAGAGCTGTTGCCGCCGGCCTATGACACAGCCACAGCAATGCCAGATCCTAGCCGCGTCTGCAACCTACACCACAGCTCATGGCAACGCCAGATCCTTAGCCCACTGAGTGAGGCCAGGGATCGAACTCTCGACCTCATGGGTCCTAGACGGATTCATTTAGGCTGCACCATGACAGGAACTCCCAAATCTGATACCTTACTGTCAAAATTGTAAACAGATTGCAATAAACTATCCACATGCACAAATGAGTGCATATAAAACTGATAAAATCTAAATATGTAGACTATACCATCTTCAGTTTTCTGGTTTTGATACTGTGCCGTAGTTAGGCCAGATACTGCCATAGTGGTAAATTGAATGACAGGCATGTGGGACCTCCTCGTACATTTTTTGCAAGGTCCTGTGAAGCCATAATTATTTAAAAATAAAAAGTTAAGCAAAACCATGCAAGCTCCAAATGAAAACATGAGCTTCTTTATTACCTGAGAGTGGGGAAAACTTTTCCCAACTATGACACAGGAGCAATAAGGGGGAAAATTCATCATTTGGACTACACTAAAAAGAAAAACTTGTACTCACCAAAATATACTGAAAATTTTTAAAAAGCAGGTAAAAAAAATTGCAGCAGAGGGTCAATAGCCATGCCATAGAAAAAACTTGTGACGTTCTCTGGTGGCTTAGTGTGTTAAGAATTTGGTGTTGTCACTGCTGTGGTGCCAGTTCAGTCCCTGGCCCTGGGAACTCCTCATGCCTCAGGTGTGGCCAAAAACAAAACAAAACAAAAAACTTGAGCATAGAAAAAAGAGCAAGAGCTGTAATCATATTTTTTTCTTTAATTATTTTTTTATATTACTCAATGAATTTATTACATTTTTAGTTGTACAATGATCATCACAACCCAATTTTGTAGCATTTCCGTCCCAAACCCCCAATGCATCCCCCACTCCCCAACCTGTCTCATTTGGAAACCATAAGTTTTTCAGAGTTTGTGAGTCAGTATCTGTTCTGCAAAGAAGTTCATTGTGTCCTTTTTTCAGATTCCACATGTCAGTGAAAGCATTTGATGTTGATGTCTCATTGTATGGCTGACTTCACCTAGCATGATAATTTCTAGGTCCATCCATGTTGCTAAAAATGCCAGTGTTTCATTCCTTTTAATGGCTGAGTAATATTCCATTGTGTATATGTACCACATCTTCTTGATCCACTCCTCTGTCGATGGACATTCTGGTTGTTTCCACGTCTTGGCTATTGCAAATAGTGCTGCAATGAATATCAGAGTACGTGTGTCTTTGCAAGTCATGGTCTTCTCTGGATAGATGCCCAGGAGTGGGACTGCTGGATCAAATGGTAGTTCTATTTTTAGTTTTCTGAGGCATCTCCATACTGTTTTCCACAGTGGTTGTACCAATTTACAATCCCACCAGCAGTGTAATAGGGTGTAATCATATTCACAGGTAAAGTGACTCTTAACCACATGAGGTGATGGTCAGCCTTATAATAAATGAAAATGTCAACTACATGGAGATAACATTTTATCAATAAGATTTTATTTAAAATGTACAAGTTGCGAAGTTCCCGTTGTGGCTCAGCGGAAACAAATCCAACTAGGAAGCACGAGGTTGCTGGTCAGATCCCTGGCCTCGCTCAGTGGGTTAAGGATCTGCTGTTGGGTGTGACTGTGGTGTAGGTTGCAGATGCAGCTCGGATCCTGCGTTGCTATGGCTGTGGCGCAGGCCAGCAGCTACAGCTCCGATTCAACCCCTAGCCTGGGAACCTCCATATGCCATGGGTTCGGCCCTAAAGAACAAAAGAAAATGTACAAGTTGGATCAAGTAAGTCTGTTGGGAAGGCTCTGGAGAAACAGGCACTCATTTGTTGCTGAGGGAATGCAAAATAGTATAACCCCTATGAAGGGAAAATCTGGCAGTACCTCTCAAAACTGTGTTTTTTTATCTTTTGACCTAGCAGTTTTTTTCCTTGGGATCTATCTCACAGGTACACTGGCAAAGATAAGAATAGTACAAGACTATTGATTCTATGCATTATTTGTAATAGAAGAAAGACTGGAAACGACTGATATTAGCAAATTAATAACACAAGTTAACGAGGCTGGTTGAAGAAATTCATGACTTTTATCCTGAGTTCCTGCTGACCCGTCAGATTCTATTACCACTACAGTATTCTTCCTTGCCTTCTCCCATCCTATATTTGTATTTTCTTTCTCTCATAGGGAAATCCCTAGCTCCCCCACATATCAATATATGTAGTACTCATTTGTATTTACAGAATGGTTTCAGAGTAGTTATATCTACACAACCAATCTACCAAGTAAAAAGTTTGAGGTATCTTTATATTTCATTAGTCTTTATTTATTTAACTTTTTTTTTTTTTTTTTTTGCTTTTTAGGACCCCACCCTAGGCATATGGAGGTTCCCAGGCTAGGGGTCTATTCAGAGATAAAGCTGCTGGCCTACACCACAGCCGCAGCAATGCCAGGTCCAAGCCATGTCTGTGACCTACACCATAGCTCACGACAACGCCAGAGCCTTAACCCACTGAGGCCAGGGATCAAACCGGCTTCCACTGAGCCACGATGGGAACTCCTCCTTCAGTCTTTAGACTGAGGTATATAGTCTAAGCACTGTGAAAGTTATTTGGATTAGCTCCCTTTTTTCCCTTAGTTATAAAGCTACCCAACTAATAAGTGTTAATGTGTGTGTGTATGTGTGTGGATATATATATATATATAGTGTGTGTGGATATATATATAGAGAGAGAGAGAGAGTGTGTATGTGTATATATATATATATATATATATATATATATATATATAGTTTAAAAAAGACAGTTTGGGGACAGGAAAATTTGAGCATAAGCTAAATATTAGATGATATTAAATAATTTTTTTATTTATAAAGTGTAAAAAGGTATTAGGATCATGGCTTAACAAAATCCTTTTCTGTTTGTGATGTGTACATTGTATTAACAGGTAAGATTAGATGACGGGGATTTTTTTTTTTTTTACTGTGTGAAGTGTTAATGAAAATAGCCAATACTAAAATTGTTGATGAGTTCCCGTTGTGGCTCAGTGGGTTAAGAACTCTACATAGTGTCTGTGAGGATGCAGGTTCAACCCCTGGCTTCACTCAGTGGGTTAAGGATCAGCTATTGCAGCACAGATCACAGATGCAGCTTGAATCTGGTGTTGCTGTGGCTGGGGCATAGGCCAGCAGCTGCATCTCCATTTCATTCCCTAGCCTGGGCACTTTCATATGCTGCAGGTTCAGTCTTAAAAAAAACATAAATTTTAAAAATTAAAAAACATTTTTTGGAAGTCCTAAAATGTGTTTATCAAGGTATATTTTACTTCTGTCTTAGCTCTACATTTTATTTTATTTATTTGTTTTTTGGTCTTTTCAGGGCCACACCTGTAGCAAATAGAGGCTCCCAGGCTAGGGGTCCAATCGGAGCTATATCTGCTGGTCTACACCACAGCCACAGCAACGCCAGATCCAAGCTGCGTCCTCAACCTACAGCACAGCTCACGGCAACACTGGATCCTTAGCTGACTGAGCAAGGCCAGGGATCTGACCCGCAACCTCATGGTTACTAGTTGGATTTGTTTCCACTGTGCCACGACGGGAACTCCCACTTAGGTATTTTTAATTTTTTGTCTTTTTTTTTTTTTTTTTTCCAATATGGAAGTTCCCTGGCTAGGGGTCGAATCACAACTGCAGTTGCTGGCCTACGCCACAGCCATGGCAATGACAGATCCCAACCACATCTTCGACTTACACCATAGCTTAAGGCAACACCAGATCCTTTTAACCCATTGAACGAGACCAGGGATTGAACCAGCATCTTCACGGACACTATGTCGAGTTCTTAACCCACTGAGCCACAACGTGAACTCCATACCACGTCCATTTTTTGGGTTTTGTTTGTTTGTTTGCTTTTTACAGCAACACCCGAGGCATTTGGAAGTTCCCAGGCTAGGGGCTGAATCAGAGCTACAACTGCCAGCCTGTTCTACAACCACAGCAACGCCAGATCTGCCCTGTGTCTGCAACCTACACCACAGCTCATGGTAACACCAGATCCTTAACCCACTGAGCAAGGTCAGGGATTGAAAACACATCCTCATGGATGCTAGTTGGGTTCCTTACCGCTGAGCCATGACGGGAACTCCTCCATACCACGTTTGTAGGTGTACAAAAGCAATGTTTAAATGTTCTTTCTAGTGTATGTATGTTTGTATGAGTGTGCATATACATAATTAAAGGTCTATACAGTTAGGCCTATACAGTTAATCCTAATTTAAAAATGGTCTTTTTGAAGTTCCTGTGTGGCCCAGTGGTTAATGAAACTGACTAGGATCCCTGAGGATGTGGGCTGGATCCCTGGCCTTGCTCAGTGGGTTAAGGATAGGGTGTTGCTGTTAGCTGTGATGTAGGTTGCAGACGTGGCTGGGATCCCAAGTTGCTGTGGCTGTGGCTGTGGCCAGCAGCTGCCGCTCTGATTCAACCCCTAGGGAACTTGCATATGCTGCGGGTGCAGCCCTAAAAAGACAAAAAGACCAAAAAAAAAAGTCTTTTCACCCATTTAGCAGATGCTTGCTGAGCATTTACTGGGTACGGGGTACTGCTGCAGAGTACATAATTTTCCAACTCTGCCTTTCCAGGAGCTTTACTTTCTTGTAGTCATTGGCTCATTTATCTGTTCCTCTACATAGTATACTTAGGATGTTCACGTTACTGTGGAAACACAGGAGAAGTTTTAAAATCAGATTTAAGAATCAAGGGAGTCTTTTTCAGAGTAACATTTGAACCGTTTAAAGACTAAGCAATCAGGGAGTTCTTGCTGTGGCCTAATGGGTTAAGAATCTGACCGCAGCGGCTCAGATTGCTGCAGAGGCATGGGTTTGATGGGTTAAAGGATCTGGTCCCAACAAACCTATATACTTCTGTACAAATAAAGTGTGTAAATATGTAGTATATATATATATACACACACACACACAGATATATTGCAAATAAACACACCTTGATCTCACTAGTTACACAGCAACTTACAGATTACTTTAGTGGGAAAACCTGCTCTGTTTATTAGACTCAGCATTATATATTCAGGACATCTCATGCTGAAAGTTCCATTTAAGCTTCTCTTTAGCCCTTTTTTTTGAACTTTAGGGATGAAACAGTAATACTCTTCAAATGTCTTATTAAAAACTGTATTTTACAGAGCTCCTTTGTAGCACAGTGAGTTAAGGATCTGGTGTTGTCACTGCAGCAGCCTAGGTCTCTGCCATGACACAGGTTTGATCCCTTGCCCAGGAACATGCCACAGGCACAGCTAAAAAAACAAAACAAAACAAAAAACAACCCCCAAACAAAAAAAAACGCAGCATTTATTTTTTTTTCTTTTTACGGACGCACCTGCAGCATATGGAAGTTCACTGGTTAGGGGGTGAATCAGAGCTCTAGTTGCTGGCCTACACTGCACTGCCTATATGACCTGCCCTGCTTTTTATTTTTTAATTTTTTTTTTTTTTGTCTTTTTGCCTTTTCTAGGGCCGCTCCCTCGGCATATGGAGATCCCAGGCTAGGGGTCGAATCGAAGCCGTAGCCGCCGGCCTACACCACAGCCACAGCAACTTGGGATCCAAGCTGCGTCTGCAACCTACACCACAGCTCACGGCAACGCCAGATCCTTAACCCACTGAGCAAGGGCAGGGATCAAACCCACAACCTCGTGGTTCCTAGTCAGATAAGTTAACCATTGAGCCACATTGGGAACTCCTGACCTGTCCTGCTTAATCCACTGAGCGAGACCAGAGATCGAAACCACATCTTCATGGACCCTGTGTTGGGTTCTTAACATTCTGAGCCACAATGGGAATTCCAAACCAAATATTTTAAAAACACTGATTTCTATTATGAGTATAGGGAAAAGACTAAGTAAAGGACTAACAAATGTTTAAAAAACTATTTTATGTGGCTTTTGGGCTTACTGATATTTTTGGTTTTTGTGCTTTTCTGCATTCTTTTCAAATTTTTTACACAGAACATTTTTTACTTTTGTAGTCAGGAAAAGGTGTTTTGTTTTGTTTTTGTTTGTTTGTCTTTTGTCTTTTTAGGGTCACACCCGCAGCATATGGAGGTTTGTTTCCAGGCTAAGGGTCCAATCAGAGCTACATCTGCCAGCCTGCGCCACAGCCACAGCAATATGGGATCCAAGCCTTGTCTGCAACCTACACTGTAGCTCATGGTAACACCGGATCCTTAACCCACTGAGCGAGGCCAGGGATCGAACCCCCATCCTCATGGATACCATTGAGCCATGACGGGAATTCCAGAAAAAAATTTTTTTTTGATTGCCTACTTTTCAATATGCTTTTTATCTTATTCTAAACTGCTAGGTATTAACATAGTAGAGAAACAACTCAATATGAGTCAGGAGATTTCCAGTTGTTACCTATCAGCAAGGCAACGTAGAGTCATGCAACATAAAATTCAGGTCATCTTCATCAGGTTGTATGGAGGTCATTTGGCAGTACAGAAAAATGTGTTGTGATGTATAAAGTACAAAATTATTATGAATAGATAAGATAAACATGTTATATATAGGTCAGAAACTAGGGAGGAATAAAGTAGTAAAATTCAAAGTTGCTAAAGTAACAAGTTATTTTAATCCAACAAAGGTATCTGCTTGTGGGGTTCAGTAGATTATTTCTTAAGCAGTTAATGTTATTTTAGTACTTCATTTCTTTTTCATGCATTTTATTTTTCCTTTAGGTAGTCAAGCCACATACTCCATTAATAAGGTTCCCAGACAGAAGAGACAATCCTAAACCCAATGGTAAGCTGTACTTTCTTTAGGTTAAAAAAAAAAAAAAAAAAGATGTAAGGAAAACTATATGTACATATGGATTTATACAGGAATATTCTACTAGAAACAATATTTCTCATTTTACGGAGTTCCCATCATGGCTCAGTGGTTAACAAATCCAACTAGGAACCATGAGGTTGCGGGTTTGATCCCTGACCTTGCCCAGTGGGTTGAGGATCTGGCGTTGCCGTGAGCTGTGGTGTGGGTTGCAGACTCGGCTTGGATCCCGAGTTGCTGTGGCTCTGGTGTAGGCTGGTGGCTACAGCTCCGATTAGACCCCTAGTCTGGGAACCGCCATATGCCGCGGGAGTGGCCCTAGGAAAAGGCAAAAAGACAAAAAACAAAACAAAACAAAAAAAAAACCCCACAGTATTTCTCATTTTAAAATCAGGTAAACTATTGTCCCTTAGAACAAAATGGTATGTGAGGTTGCATGTAAGTAGAAATTAACTTTGTCTTACCTCCTTTTCAAAAGGTGGTAATTCAGTAATAGATATTTCTGATTTTCTTTTTTTTTTTTGGTCTTTCTAGGGCCATAGCCACGGCATATGGAATTTCACAGGCTAGGGGTGGAATCGGGGCTGTAGCCACCCGCCTACACCACAGCCACAGCATCGCCAGATCTGAGCCACGCCTGCGACCTACACCACAGCTCATGGCAATGAAGGATCCCATGGCGAGGCCAGGGATCAAACCTGGGCCTTCATGGATGCTAGTCACATTCATTTCCGCTGAGCCACAATGGAAACTCCAGATATTTCTGGTTTTTTTTTTTTTTTTTGTCTTTTTAGTTTTAGGGCTGCACCCTCAGCATATGGAAGTTCCCACGCTAGGGGTCGAATTGGAGCTAGAGCTGCCAGCCTGTGCCACAGCAGCGCAGGATCCAAGCTGCGTCTGCAACCTACACCACAGCTCACAGCAACACTGGATTCTTAACCTGTTGAGTGAGGCCAGGGCTCGAACCCGCAACCTCATGGTCCCTAGTTGGATTCGTTTCCATTGTGTCACAGCAGGAATTCCTTGTTCTTTCTTTTCGTCTCTCCTTTAGTAGACTCTCTCATGCTTATATTTGCAGAGATTATGATCTATAACCACCATTCTTGTATTTTTCTCCCAGCTAACTTTATTTTCTTTCATTCATTCATCTGTCTGTTCATTCAAGCAGTATTTCTTAGATGGAATTAAACCTTAGCAATTACTGCTTGTCAAGTAATTGAAAATCTGAACAAGTTCTGTTTTGCTCTCACTCCTCCTTTTTTTTCTTTTTATGGCCACACTCCAGAGTATATGAAAGTTCCCAGGCCAGGGACTGAATCAAGGCATAGCAAGGCCAGATCCTTTAACCCACTATGCTGGGCCAGGGACTGAATCTGTACCTCCACAGCAACCTGAGCCCCTGCAGTCAGATTCTCAACCCACTGCATCACAGGGGGAACTACAACTTACTCCTTTTTACTAGATTCTTTGTCACTGACTTTATTATAAGATATTTGACCTTTAATTCAGGGAGAATTTTAACAAATTTTATATGGATTTTTTTTTTGGCCATGGCTTACAGTGGCTTGATCTGGATCTCAGTTCCCAGACCAGGGATTGAACCCAGGGCCATAGTGGCGAAAACACCAAGTCCCAACCAGTAGACCACCAGGGAACTCCCTGTATATGGATATTTTTAACTTACTGTAACTTGAAGAATTAGGATATAGGTGACAGACAAGTATAAAGGTCTTGAGAAAACGAATCTTAGCTACATTTACCAAGTTTCTTATTCTCCATTTTGAGATATTACCTCTAAACGCTACCACATGACAAAATTTAAGTAATGTAGGTTATATAAAAGGGTTGAACTTCACAACCTAGGAATTTTGTTACCTTATAAACTTATTCTTCAATATAGAATTTCACTCAAAATACCTCATTTGCTTTAAAAAGAACTTTCTGAAATTATATAACTTATAACCAAGTTACTCTATAATACTTGTCTCTTAGAATTATAATACTTAGCATTTTAAGAATAACTCATTTATTCAATAATAGATAACTTAAAATAGTATTTTAAAACATTGAACAGTCCCTCCATGTCCTTTTTTTTTTCTTTAATTGCAGTATCAGAAGTTTTGAGATCAGCAGCACTACCATCTCACCCTTCAATTTCACAGCATTCTAAGGGAAGTAAATCGCCAGACTGGCTGAAGCATCAGGGTCCACCAGACACTGCAGAGATAATAAAAACATTACCTCAGAAATACAGAAGGAAACTTGTGTCTCAGGAAGAAATGGAATTTATCCAAGTATGTTATTGCTCTTTATCACGATAGAGCATTATTGGCTTTGGAGTTTCAGATGCTGATTAGCATGTCCTTCCCTTTGTCTTGTCAAGGTGTGTCCATAGCTAAGACAAGGATGGTCAGGCGAGGACTATGAGGAATAAACTATGATCAAGCAGTTAGTAAATGCGCGGGAAGGAAAATATGTGTAGAAGTATAGTATAATAAATAGCAAAATATATATACCCCATGAAGAAAAGCTCTTTAGAGTCCTCATTAATTTTTTAGAGTATCAAGGATTTCTGATACTTGAAAACCATTGATCTGGGTCAACCTTGAGTCCCTTTCAGATCCAAAATTCTTTATATAACATTGAATGTAAGTGCTCAAAAAATGAGTGCTATAAAAAACCTGAAATTGTTTTTAAAACCTAAAGATCATTTGCTTAAAATGTTGTAAATTTGCATAGTAGCCATGAAAACATTTCTTTGTAAATACAACACCTAATCTTATGCTTTTTTTTCTTTTCAGCGTGGAGGTCCAGAATAATTACTACCAATGTGGCTGCTGTTTGTCATCAAACAAAAGAATAGTCTTTACATTAGAGGACTTCAGAATGACAGATGAAAAATTGTACATTAAGCAACTTTAATAAATACTCTGTAAAAAAAGAAAATGAAGTATAGAAAATTTAGATGGACACTTATATCTCCTAATTTATGTATCTGGGTCAGCTTCTCCACAAGCTTACCTAATTGTTTATATACTTTATACTTATTAAAGTATACATTTTTAAATGTTAGCCTATTAATTTACTCTTGATTATCAAGCATTACAGTGTTGAACTATTAAAAGCACACAATGTCTACTGAAGTATCATAGGTTTCCTATAATTTTACTTTTCTTTCAATTTCTGTTTAAACATGGAAAGAATATCAGGCAGAATTGTAGCTTTCTGGGAAGTAATCTTCCTGAAATTGAAGGAGGATCAGTGAAATAATGACTCCATTATTTGTTCTTAACTCTCTTAATATTTTTGCATTCACAGAGTTAAACTGAAATATAACCAGCTTAATAAGCATATGGTACTCTAAATGATAAAAATATAGCCAAAGTAAAACAGGTGGCTTTGTGGTATTAAGACTAAGGAGTTAACACAAAAGATTATTTGTAACCTATATTCAGAAAAAAAATGTCAGTAGTTAAAATGGAAAATAAGAGATCAAAATGAATATAACATAGGAATAATGTTTGACCAGAAACTGCTTTTGTTTCTAGGGATGTTAAGAAAGTCTTGTTCTTTGGTTTATTTTACTGTTTTGATTGTGATCATGTATATGAATCCTGATAATCATAAAACTTTCTCAAACTTATTGAAAACCTCATAAAATTAACCTATTTACCTTTTTATGCAATTTATGCAATTTTAATAGGGTCTTCCTTTGCCAAGGGTATGTATTATTGTGAAAGTAAAGCCTCACAAAGTGAAATAAATTCTACTGCATACCTTTAATGATTTCTAGAATATGCTTTAAAGAAGTCATCCCTAATAGTAAGGGTCACTCATGAGCAATAGACAGAGTAGAACTGTTGAGTATGTTTTTATATTTGTCCAGGTGCCTATGGGTTAATCTTTCCACTTTAAAAAACAAAAAACTGTTTAGGAGTTCCCATCATGGCTCAGTGGTTAACGAATCCAACTAGGAACCATGAGGTTGCGGGTTCGACCCCTGGCCTTGCTCAGTGGGTTAAGGATCCCACATTGCTGTGGCCGTGGTAATAGGCTTGCGGCTGTAGCTCTGATTCAACCCCTAGCCTGGGAACCTCCATATGCCGTGCGTGTGGCCCTAAAAAAAAAAAGCAAAAGCAAAAAATTAAAAAATTAAAAACTATTTCAGAACTATTTATCTGTTTCTCATGTAAATTCTGTGTTGTGGTCCAGTAAAAATGTTCCCCAACTTGAATATGAGATAGGAGTTTGGTGCTAGCAGTAAGCTGTTTCGGCGACTCATGAGAAATGCATGACTCGTGATTTTATTTTTTATTATTTAAAAAAATATATTTGGGGAAATTTCTTAAAAACTACCACTGTTCTCTTTTTTCTCCTTAGCTTTCCCATTTCAGTAAAAGGAAACCCAAGGCAATTTTTTTTTGTTTTTGTTTTTGTTTTTGTTTTCAGAAACTGAGTAGGTTCAGGAAGTGAAGAGTGGCTTGAATAATACTGTGGACCAGCAGGTAGAAACCCCTAATACTGGAACTTTCTGTGGGCCACCTTCATTACAGCTGCTGCCATGAAAGTTCCAGTGGAAAAAAAAAATTACTTTTACAGAATTTGTGTGTACAGAATTTGTATGGCAAAACAGTGTTAGTGGGAATTGCTCTCACAGGATAAGCTCCCAAGGAGGATGGTGTCATAGAAAGAATTTGGGTTTGGCTTGGAGTACATAGATTGTGTTTTTATTTGGGAGTCAAAAAACCATTAGCAAATTTCTTAGTTTGTCCAACTTAAGAGTTTTTTCTCCAGTAGTATACAGTGTGATAGGATCTAATCAGTATATTATTAGGAATTTGTAACATATCACCCCAAACTTTAGTGGCTAAAAACAACAATAATCCCTTAATAGCTCATGGTTTCTCTGGGTCAAGAATTCTGAAGCAGCTTGGCTGGGCAGCTGTGCTCATTGCTTCTCATGAGGTTGCAACCAGATGCCACCTGGGGCCAAAGTTACCTGAAAGCTTCCCTGGGGCTGGACAGTCTATCTCCAAGATAGCTCACTCACTTGACTGGCAGGTTGATGCTGGCTGCTGGCAGGAGGTCTCAGTTCCCCTCCAAGTAAACCTCTCCAAGGGCAGCCTGAGTGAATTTATGACATGATGGCTGACTTCGCCCAGCGTAAATGACCCAGATGTACAAGTAGACGCAGCAATACCTCTTTATGTTCTAGACTCAGAAGGTACATTCACTTCTATAGAGCAGTCTGTTTCATTGTATGAGGAAACTAAACAAGTGCATCAACATTGGAAGGCCAAGAGTTATTAGGGCCATCTTGGAAGCTGGCTACTACTGATGTGTGAAAGTGCTTTGCTAACTGTAAAATGCTAAATGGTATTATATTTACACAGTGACCTAATGAACCCAGAATATTGCTTAAACGTTGCCTTTGATTACTCTATTTGAAATGTCACCTGGAGTTCCTGCTGTGGTGCAATGGGGATCATTGGCATCTCTGGAGCACTGGGATACAGATTTGATCTCTGGCCTGGCACAGTGGGTTAAGGAACCAGTGTTGCTTCAGCTTTGGCATAGGTCAGTTCCCTGGCCCAGGAACTCCATATGCTGTGGGGAAGAGAAAAAAGAAGTCCCAATATAGGAATTTACCTGTCAGCAGCATGGTATAATATGTTTATCAGTTCATATGTGAGGACATGTGTGGGAACCTCAAATTTAGCTCACTAGTTTTTTGTTTGTTTTTGTTTTTTTAGGGCGGCACCCATGTCATACAGAAGTTCCCAGGCTAGGAGTCGAATTGGAGCTGTAGCCACCAGCCTAAGCCACAGCCATAGCAATGCCAGATCCAAGCCACATATGTGACCTGCACCACAGTTCATGGCAACACCAGATCCTTAACCCACTGCAGGCCAGGGATGAAACCTGCATCCTCATGGATACAGGTCAGATTGATTTCTGGTGAGCCACAACAGGAACGACAGCTCACTATTTATTTCTATAACAACTGAGGTTAGAGTACTGTTTCAGTGATGTCTTTTATTTATTTATTTTATTTTTTTTTATTTTGCCATTTCTTGGGCCACTCCTACAGCATATGGAGGTTCCCAGGCTAGGTGTCGAATCAGAGCTGTAGCTGCCAGCCTACGCCAGAGCCACAGCAACGCAGGATCCGAGCCGCGTCTGCGACCTACACCACAGCTCACAGCAACGCCGGAACCTTGACCCACTGAACAAGGGCAGGGATCGAACCTGCAACCTCATGGTTCCTAGGCGGATTTGTTAACCACTGCGCCACGACGGGAACTCCTCAGTGATGTCTTTTAGAAGGAACTGTGACCCAAGTAATGTGACAGCATGGAACTGTGACCCAAGTAATGTGACAGCATGTATCATTAAGTATGACTTGCCACTATTAAGAGATATAAGTGGCATAAATGTGTTTTCGGTGATGTAGGAGAATTTTGCTTAATGAAATATATCAGTGCTCAATAAAGACCCAAATAGTGATAAGGAGCTGGGTGACCAATAATAGTTATGTGATAGCTATCATAAACTGAGCACTGTCAGATGCTATCCTAAGGGATTTTGAGGTGTGCACTCATTTAAGTCTTGCAGCAACACAGTTTCCACCTCCTATTATTATTCTTATTATTCTTATTTTTGGTCTTTTTGCCTTTTCCAGGGCTGCACCTGCGGCATATGGAGGTTCCCAGGCTAGGGGTCGAATCGGAGCCATAGCCGCCAGCCTACGCCAGAGCCACAGCAACTCGGGATCCGAGCTGCATCTGCAACCTACACCACAGCTCACGGCAACGCCGGATCCTTAACCCACTGAGTAAGGCCAGGGATCGAATCCGAAACCTCATGGTTCCTAGTCGGATTCAATAACCACTAAGCCACGACGGGAACTCCTCCACCTCCTCTTATAGAGGAGGAAACTAGCAACAGAAAGGTCAGTTTGCCCAAATCATAAATCTAGTGAATGAATACTTGTGGAGCCAATATTCATATGCAGGTAGTCTAGATCCAGAGCAAGGACTCAACATTTATATTACCTTGAATAAGTTATGAGCTTTTGTATTCTGTTTTCAATATAACTTTAAAAGTCAGGATTCTCGGTTCTTAGAAGCATCAAATGTTCCAGCTCAAAAGCTTAGAATTATCCTTCTCCCACAATCTATGTTGTCTGTCAGCAAATCCTGTTGGCTAGAAGCAAAACTGGTTCTACCTGGTACAGCCATTTGGATGACTGCAATAATTCTTTAATTAGCCTTCTTGCTTTTCCTTGCTTCTCTAAGTCTGTATTGTGGTCTCTCACAACAGCAAAAGGGAACCTTTTAAAAGTCAGCTATTACTTGTCCACTCAAAACTCTGTATTGGCTTTTCAGTAACGCCACCCTGTTTAAAACCTCAAGCCCTACTAGCTCTATCCCCCTTCATTGCTTTATTATTTTTGCAGCACTTAATCACTAGGTATCATAGCATATTTCACTTGTTATTTCCTCCCATTAGAAGGCAAGTCTTTTTCTTTCCCTGCTTATTTCTCAGCGTCACCAAAAGAGCCTTGCACATAGTAAGCACTCAATATACATTTGTTGAATAAATGAATTAATGTGTTTGTTTGTAGATTTGTATAAAAACTTATGAGAATCAGGAAGTTCCCATCATGGCTCAGCTGTTAAAGAATCCATCTAGTACCCATGAGGACACAGGCTCTCTCCCTGGCCTCGCTCAGGGGGTTAAAGGATCCAGCGTAACCTTTAACTGTGGTGTAGGTCGCAGATGTGGCTCATATCTGCAAGCGTCGGCGCTTGGTAGACGGAAGTGGCTGTGGTATGGGCTGGCAGCTGCAGCTCCGATTTGACCCCTAGCCTGGAAACCTCCATATGCCGTGGGGGCGGCCCCCAAAAGACAAAAAACAAAAAGAAACAAACAAACAAAAAAACTATGAGAAAGTTGGGTACTGATCACAGATAACAATTGAGCACTTTGGCTAAACTTTGTGCAAGTTTCATCTAATTCTTGCAACCACCTATGATGTAGTTTATTACTTCACCTTACAGAGTCAAAAACTGATGACCAGAAGCGTTTTCCACAGAACAAACTTGTTTAGTTGACTTGGAACGTGTCTGCCTGGGCGTGTTTCTTCATAAAGGATTAAAAACGCCTTTGGACCAGCCCTTAAGAACTGGGCATTCGCTTAGGTAATCTAAAATTGTCGGTTTCTGCGTTCCCAGTAACCATGGAGACAGGACACCCTCCAGCAAGAACCAAAAAGTGAAATCAGAGACAAAGCCAACACACCCTCATACACACCTATTAAGTTCTGAACTGGAACGTCGTATCAGAGCGCCGGCCCGTCCTCGGTAGGGAAGAAAATATCCAAGATAAAATAGGGTACAGTTACCCATCATCGAGAAAACCCCCCTTCCGGTACAATGGGCGATCACGTGTTAGGGCGAGGCGGAGCGGGGCGGGGCGCAGCGCAGAATCTCACAGGAGCCCGACCAGGCGCAGCTTCCGCCTTGCGGCCCTCGGGCCGGCCTTACTTACAGCATCCCCCGCCCACCCCGGAAGTGGGGGCGGAGCTAAGCAAGCGTCGGCGCTGGGTAGACGGAAGTGGCTGTTGAGGGGATTTAAGGTAGCTTTAAATTCCTGCTGTCTTGAAAGTTCAGTCTCTTCAGCTGGAGTAGGGCTCCGCGCGACGGATGGCTGTGGACGTGAAGTCGCGAGCAAAGCGTTATGAAAAGCTGGACTTCCTCGGGGAGGGACAGGTGAGGCTCTCAGGCAGGGTTCGGTGGGCCCGGAGCCGGGAACGCCGCGCCGCCTCACACCCTCGCAGGTTTTCGCGTGGAAGCCAGGAGACGGGCACGCTGCGTGTCCTCTTTGAGGAAGCTGCCCAGACGCCCTTGCTGCCCTGTGTCCACCGTGGCGGTGAGCCCCTGAGTAGCCCTCTCCGACGAATGGTCTGGAACGGAACGTGGACGGCCCTACCACGTTTCAAGCCGCCGCGAGTTTGCTCCAAGAACCCTTGAGTCCCTTGCTTCGCAACTTCTAAAAAAAGTAAAAAAGCAAACACAAAGCAAAAATCTTAACAAACTGACATTATTCCCGTATTTCTCTCTAGTTTGCCACGGTTTACAAGGCCAGAGACAAGAACACCAACCAAATTGTCGCCATTAAGAAAGTGAGTTAGTTTGCTCTTTTTTCGTGTCTCCTTGAAGATGTGTCTATGTGTGAGCTAATGGCTGGCTTTTTTACGACTGTTGACCGTGCTCTGCTAGTGAGGAGGTCACTTATGTTATTTTCAGAGAAAAGAGAATTTCTTAGTGTCTTGTGTTCCAAGATGGAACTCAGGTTGAACCAGTGTTTTTGTTCCGTTAATTAAAATGAAGAGGAAGCTCTATATTATGTTTGCATTGTAACTCAAACCTTCGCAAAGGGGACAAGTACTGCTAGCCTGTTGGGTCCTTATAATTACTTAATAATCTTTCCAGGCCCTATTTCTGACTTACCTGCATCCACTTTCTATATATCTGTATTTTCTGAGTACAGATTGACTGTGAAAGGCTTTTGCCAGCATTAATGGCATTGATGTGGTGCCTTTTTAAAAAATGATTTTAGTGGTTTTTTTTTAACTTGCAGTCCTTCAAGAAACTTGGGTCATGTTTCGCTGACTTGGTGTATGCCGAGCACTTTAATCCACATTTTTTTCATTTAACCCTCGTAAAAGCCTAGTGATGTAGGTAAAGTATCCCTGATTTACACCTGAGGTGTCTGGGAAGAGATTAGGTGACTCAACAAGATGACACAGATAGTAATTGCTAAAGCTAGGATTTAGATCCAGGTGTCCTGCTTCCAGATTGATTGCCTTTTCCCATGCTGCTGAAATCAGTAACCCTCCTAAGAGAGGCTGTTTTTCTTAGATTTCAACAGCTGTGATGCAGGTGACCTCCATGTTCCTATTGCCGCTGTTGCTGCTTTGAATCTGGTTCTCCTTCCAGATTGCTGACTCCATCAAACCATATCCCTCTCGTTCACCTAGCACCTGGTTCCCACTCTTCCTTTCCACAATTATTCCTGCCATGGTTATCTTTCTTTACTTTTTCTCACTTCTCTCATCTCTAATTCATGTTCTGTAAGCCAGTGCCATAGCTGCTCCCTTGTAAAACCTTTAACTTTCCTTATCCTTTTTATTTATTTATTTATTTATTTTCCTTTTTGCTTTTTCTAGGGCTGCTTCCTGAGGCATATGGAGGTTGCCAGGCTAGGGGTCCAATCGGAGCTGTAGCCACCGGCCTACGCCAGAGCCACAGAAACGCAGGGATCCAAGCTGCGTCTTCAACCTACACCACAGCTCCCAGCAATGCCGGATCCTTAACCCACTGCGCAAGGCCAGGGATAGAATCTGCAACCTCCTGGTTCCTAGCCGGATTCGTTAACCACTGAGCCACGACGGGAACTCCTCCTTATCCTTTTTAAAGTTAACTTTATTAAAGTTTCATTGAAGTATAGTTGATTTATAATAAAGTTATCTTTTCGATTCTACCCCTTTATTCTAGCCACACTGACCTTCCTGTCCCTTGAATATGTTAAACTAATTCCAGTCCCAGGATCATTACATTTCCTCTGCCTTCGGGTTAGTATATTTTTACTCGAAAAACTTGACAGGGCTGATTCCTTATTTATATCTCACTCAGGTATCTACTGCACATAGAGGTCTTACTGGTCATTCAGTCTAAAACAGGTGCGCCTCCCTTTTTCCTTGTGTTCTTTGCCATACTTCTCTGTTATCTTCATAGCATTTATCAAAACCTAAACTGCTTCTATCTATGAGTTTATTTTCTATTTACTACCACTCAAATTATATTTAGGACTGTGGCTACATTTGCAGACACTCATTAAAAATGTATTTGACTTGGGAGTTCCTGTGTAGTGCATTGGGTTAAGAATCCAGCAGTAGCTGTGGCGCAGGCTGCAGCTTCAGCATGGTTCAATCCCTGGCTCAGGAACTTCCACATGTTGTGAGTGTGCCCCCCCCAAAAAAAAGTATTGACTTGACTGACAGATACAATCTCTTCGCATGGTTGGCATGTTGAGTTCTGTGGTTTTCTGAAAATCCTAGTGGTTTTCTTGTTTGTTTGCTTTTATGATAAATTAGAATTTAGACTCCCATCTTTTTTCTCAGTGATAGACTTTTACCCCTTGAAAGTGACTCATAGTGGAATATCCTTTAACTTTTTTTTTTTTTCTTTTTTTTTTTTTTTTTTTTTTTTCTTTTGTCTTTTTGTCTGTTGTTGTTGTTGCTGTTGTTGCTATCTCTTGGGCCGCTCCCGCGGCATATGGAGGTTCCCAGGCTAGGGGTTGAATCGGAGCTGTAGCCACCGGCCTACGCCAGAGCCACAGCAACGCGGGATCCGAGCCGCGTCTGCGACCTACACCACAGCTCACGGCAACGCCGGATCTTTAACCCACTGAGCAAGGGCAGGGACCGAACCCGCAACCTCATGGTTCCTAGTCGGATTCGTTAACCACTGCGCCACGACGGGAACTCCTCCTTTAACTTTTAATTTTTATTTCAAATAGTATATCTTTGTGGTTTTATGGAATGTAACCTTTATATAAATGGAATAAACCTTTAAAAAATTGTGAATCACTATGTTGTACCCCTGAAACTTATATAATATTGTACATCAACTATATCTAAAAAAAAAAGCAGAAATACTTCTCCTTCTACCAAACCAATTAAATTATTTCTCAAAGTATTTTTTTTATAAAGTCAGTTAATAGGCCAAACATTCCTGTCTGTACTCCTGGTTTTTACTCCTTTGAGCAATCACTTTCATCTCCAAAACTGTTTCTTGGGGTATTTACCTCCATTTCTTTAGATAATATGCTTATATCATCATTTCTTGAGTGGTCTCCCTTCCCAGCTTGAGACATTATTTATTTATTACTGTAAACGTTGTCACCTCCCTCCCAACACTTACTGCCTACTCCCACTCATTTGCCAACATGTTTAACTTTACAAAAAGGAAAAAATATGCTACATATTCTGCAGTCTTTCAACCATTACATCTTGGACTTTTAAAGCATCATTGATGTACCTTATCCTTTTAAAAAAGATCGTGTTGAACTTATGTTTTCCAGTTTATTTAACCAGTCCCTATTGGCCTTTGGAACAATTCTCATTTTTCAGTGTTTGTTTTATGTATCTCAACAATATATAGTATTGCATACCTTTAAACGCTTTCTCTGTCTCTCTCTCTATATATATAATATATATTCTGCAACTTGTTTTTCTGAATCATTATTTCTGAAATCTTCTGTGTTGATATATATAGATTTGTTTTATTCATGCTTATGGCTGATTAAATTTTGTTATATGACTATACTAAATTGGTCTAGCCACAAGTCTAGTTGATAAACATTTAGGCTTTTTTTTTTAATGTTTTCCTGTAATACACTCCTTCTGCAGACATTCCTATACATGTGTGAATTTCTCTAGAGAAGGTATCTATAATTGAAACCAGTTATGAATCATTGCTACATAGAGAATACACAGCAGCAACATCACCACATATTGTCAAATTGCTCTCCAAAATGGTTGGATCACTTTAATCACCCACCACATTCTCACCCTCTTTGTATGGGCAGACTTTACGACATTTGTCAATTAGATGGATCAAAAATGGCATGTGGTTGTTTTTTCAGTTAATAGTTCTCAGATAACAGTGAGGTTGATCATCTTTTCTTGATTTAGGTGTTTTTAGATTTTCTCCTACCTGTTTTTCTCTTACGTTGCTTACATTGTTTTTCTTGTTGATTTGGTGGAACTCCTTATTATTCTGATTATTGGTCCTTTGTCAGAAATGTCATTGCAGATCATTATTGACAGAAATAATCAATAACCAAGCTATAAAAGACTATTATAAATCTATAAAAGAATAAAAGAGAGTGCTATTCAAGCCAAACTGAGGATTATAGCCCAGGAGACAGTCTCCCAGTTAGCTGTAGCTGAAAAAGTACGGTTTCCAGTATAGTTACATATCTTTTCAGAACAGAAAAGGTCAAGCATGACAGGGTACATTCCTTCGAAGTTTAAAAAATAAAAAATTAGCACATACACAGTAGGTCAGGATGGCCCTGGCTCCCCAGAAGGGAGTCTTATCAAAGGAGTACTACCCTTGAAAGAGAGGAATTTGTCTTTATCTTCAAAGCAAACATTCCTTACCTTTGGACAATGCACCTTTTAAAAAAATGGTTAAAGCAGAAATACAGTGTATGTCTGATAGGCCACAAAAAAGACTGTCCTAGTTAGCATGAAGTTTAAGTTAAATCATCCATAAGTCAGAATGACCTTCTCATACCTCAGTACCTCATCACCTCCCAGTCTTTGACTGGGCTTTTAGGTTTATTTATGGTACTTTTGTGGCACAGATATTTAGAATTTTAATGTGATTAAATTTGTCCATTTTTTTTCCTGTATTGATTTCCTTGTGTGTTTCTCTACTGCCAGAATATAAAAGATTTCCCGTATTTGTTTTTTGTGGGTTTTTTTTTTTTTTTTTTTTTTTTTCTTTCTTTTTTTAGGGCTGCACCTACAGCATGTGGAAGTTCCCGGTCTAGGGGTCGAATTGGAGCTGTAGCTGCTGGCCTCCACCACAACCACAGCCACAGCCACAGCCACAGCAATGGGGGAATCTAAGCCATGTCTGCAACCTAAACCACAGCTCACAGCAATGCTGGATCCTTAACCCTCTGATCAAGGCCAGGGATCGAACCCGCAACCTCATAGTTCCTAGTCGGATTTGTTTCCTCTGTGCCACGATGGGACCTCCTCTTCTAAAAGTTTTAAAGTATCACTTTTCACTTAGAGGTCTTCATTCTATTTGGAATTAATTTTTCTATGTTGTGTAATGTGAGGATCCATATTTTTTTCCAGCCCCCAACACTATTGATAGTATGTCCTTTTCCTGGTGAGTTGTAATGCCAGGTTCCAGTTGCTACTTGGATCTATTTCTGGGCACACAGTTTTCTTTTTCATTGTTTAATTTTTCTCCTTGTCCCTATTCAAATATTATAGTGTCTTTAATTACTTTTGCTTCTGCTAAGTCCCACATACCTATTTTTCTTCAAAATTATCTTGGCTTACTCTGTGAATCAATTGAGAAATTTGAAACAAATCAGGAGAATTTGAATATGAACTAGTTGTTATATGCTGTTATGGCATTATTAATTTTTTTAGGTATGAGAATGACATTATGGTTATGTAAGAAAATGTCCACGTTTTAGAGATGCCTACTTAAGTACATAGGAATTAAAAGACATGGAGTCTGGGACTTAAAAAATTTATATTATAGATGACAAAAAGGGGAGGATGAATGAAGTAAGTGTGGCAAAATATTGTTAATTCTTGAATCTGGGTGATAAAGTAAGATGGCTTCATGAAACTGATCTTTTTTTAAGTTATGTTTAGAAAATGTAATAATGTTTTACATTTTCTGTTCATATAGCTCCTTTTCCATATAAAGTTTAGAATCGATTTGTCAACGTCCATGAAAAATACTGTTGTACTGTTCATTTAGTTGCATGGAATTTAAAGAGAACTAACATATTTGACATACTTGCGGTATTGAGTTTTCCTGTCCATTAACATGCTGTGTTTATTTTGGTCTTATTTTTAAGCACGTTTTAAGTGTGTCTTATAATGTTCTTGGAAAGCTTCACATATCTCTTGTTGACTTTATTCCTAGGTGCCTTATATTTTTTGGTGCTGTTAATAAATGGGCTGCTTTTAAATAAAACGTTCTATTTGTAGTATATAGACGAGGAATATTTTTAAAGGTAGAACAGCTAAGAGTTCCTGTTGTGGTGCAGCAGGTTAAGATCTGACATTGTCTCTAGTGGCACTGGTTTGATCCCCAGCTTGGCACAGTGGTAAGGAACCAGCGTTGCTGCAGCTGTGGCATAGGTCACAGCTGTGGCTCAATTTCAGTCCTTGGCCTGGGGACTTCCATATGCTGAGATTGTAGCTGAAAAAAAAAAAACAAAAACAGGAGTTCCCGTCGTGGCGCAGTGGTTAACGAATCCGACTAGGAACCATGAGGTTGCGGGTTCAATCCCTGCCCTTGCTCAGTGGGTTAAAGATCCGGCGTTGCCGTGAGCTGTGGTGTAGGTCGCAGACGCGGCTCGGATCCCGCGTTGCTGTGGCTCTGGCGTAGGCCGGTGGCTCCAGCTCCGATTGGACCCCTAGCCTGGGAACCTCCATGTGCTGCAGGAGCGGCCCAAGAAATAGCAAAAAGAAAAAAAAAAACAAAAAAAACCAAAAAACAAAAAAAACAGTAGAATAGATGTTTTTCTGGAGTAGGTTTTTAAAAATTTTTTTCTGGTATTCCTTTTTTTTTTTTTTTTTTTTTTTTTTTTTTTGTCTTTTTGCCTTTTCTAGGGCTGTTCCCGCAGCATATGGAGGTTCCCAGGCTAGGGGTCTAATCAGAGATGTAGCCGCCGGTCTATGCAGGAGCTACAGCAATGCAGGATCCAAGCCGCGTCTGCGACCTACACCACAGCTCATGGCAATGCCGGATCCTTAGCCCACTGACCAAGGCCAGGGATCAAACCTGCAACCTCATGGTTCCTAGTCAGATTCGTTAACCGCTTGAGCCATGACGGGAACTCCTTGGTATTCTTGATTACGTTAATCATTGTATAAAGTAGTGACTAAGCCCTTGTTCTTTAACCTGACTGAACATATTAATGCAATTTGATGTGCTTATTCACAGTAACAGCAATTTAACTATTTTTTTATATCTATCACAATTTGTAAGTTTTCTTTTTGGAAAATGTAGTCCCTAGGAGCTTATTATTAGCCATGTTAAACATGCGATTTTATATGTTACCTATTTCCTCACAAGTAGGCTAACTTGAAGTGCTTTTTTGTTTATTAGCTGGTATGCCTTTAATTATTTGTTTCATATTTAATCTTATGAAGATCAAAGACATTTGTTTTCTTAATTCTATTTGAATATGTAATTTAGAACTTAAGAGGCAGGGAATATTAGGCACTTGATCCTTTCTCGTTAATTTTTCCTTTCTGATTCTCACTCCCTTCTTGCCTGCATAGCTGTATGTGAGTTGCTGCATGTATTTGCTATGACTAAATTTTTGAAGTGTTTGTACATTATGCTAGGTCTGAACAACTGAACATATTTTTAATGTGTTGTTTTTTCCTCTACTAGATCAAACTTGGACATAGATCAGAAGCTAAAGATGGTAAGTGTTTCACATAATGTGACAGAATGGGAAAAGTTTATATTCTCATGGAGGAAAAGAAAAAAAATATTAAAGTTAACGATGGTTCTGGATAGTTTTTGCAGGGTCCCAGATGAGTAAAGATAGGTGCAAAATAGAGCCTGGATACTTGTGATTTCCTCAATTTGGGTGTTCAGACAAACATTCAGTATCACCCAAGTAAATGGAAGACTGCAAGGTTATTGGTGGCTTGTCTTGGTTTCTTCGTTACTGTTTTAGGTGTCATTACAAGCCATCATTTCTTCATTTGCTGAGATTCTGGCTACTTTGAAAAATTCAAGATTCACAGAAATACACAAAGCTCTAGAATACATGTATGAAGGCAAGGATTTCTTTATTCCTTCTTCCAAATGTTTGTTTGCTGGAGTGCTAAGTCCTATTTAGTCATCAAGAAATAGTTCTATAAAAAGGACCCATTGTCTCTGTAACAACTAGTACCAGATCTTATTTAAATTTTTTTTTTTTTTTTTTTTTTTTTTTTTTGCTTTATAGGGCCGCACCCACGGGAGGTTCCCAGGCTAGGGGTCGAATGGGAGCTAAAGCTGCTAGCCTATGCCACAGCCACAGCAATGCCAGATCTGAGTCACATCTTCAATCTACACCACAACCCACAGCAACGCCGGATCCTTATTAGCCCACTGAGCGATGCCAGGGATCAAACCCACAACCTCATGGTTCGCAGTTGGATTTGTTTCCCCTGCACCACAACGAGAACTCCTTGTTTAAAATTTTGAGTTCTATCTTTCGCTTTGGGAAAGATGCTATTTAAGCACTAGTTTGCTGTTTAAAGAATCTGCCACTGATGTTCGTAGGACAGAAGAGGGAAGCTGTTAACTTACCCCTATATGCCATATATTTGTACATGTTATTCCAGCAGTCTTCAGATCCGATACCGTACGAAGTGAATACCTCGTCATCATTTATCATAGTCTGTGTTAAACTATGTTAAAAACAAAGCAGTATAAATGGAAACAAGTATGTCATAAAACTTGTTAGAATAGCCCCTATTTTTCTGTAGAATATTCATTGCTATTTCCTCAGAGACTGACCTTTCCCCCAAAAAAATATGCTTGTAGGAAGGTTTGAGATTTCATAGTTATTTTTCACTGTTTTCTTTGACTTTTTATGTAGGTATAAACAGAACAGCCTTAAGAGAGATAAAATTGTTACAGGAGCTAAGTCATCCAAATATAATTGGTGTGAGTATGATCTAAGTTTGTTCTGGGATTTGGGACCCTACCTTGTTTTTTTTGTTTTAATTTTTACTTATATAAATTTTATTTTATATTTTTTGTCTTTTGTCTTTTTAGGGCCACACCCAAGGCATATGGAGGTTCCCAGGCTAGGGGTCGAATTGGGAGTTAGAGCTGTCGGCCTATACCACAGCAACACCAGATTGTTAACCCACTGAGCAAGGCCAGGGATCGAACCCACGCCTTCATGGATTCCAGTCAGGTTCGTTAACCACTGAGCCACCACGAGAACTCTACCTTTTCTAAATGTGGTAGATGTTGATTGAAGGCTCAGCAGTGTGAGTCGTTCTGGGTGAGCCTTGCAAAAAGGCTGAAATGTTTTGTCTATCCTGATTGTTCCTGTAGGCAATGTTTTCTAAACTATACAACTGATGAAATAAATTCTAGAATATAGACTGATTTTGTCAGAGATTTTGAAGCCTAGAGAGCTCTACTCTAGCATGTGTTAGACGTTGAGCGAAGTTCCCTTGAACTCTGTGCTATAGTCCCTATCTCACTGAGTTGTTGAGACTGGCTCACTGAATATACGTAAAGTGCCTGCCATAGAATGCACTCTTTCAGTGAATGATAGCTGCTGATGCTATTCCGAGAGTTTTCTTGAGTACCAAGGGTGGGAATTTTCCTGGATTACAGACTTAGATGAAGTTTTCATTAATTCATTTCTTAATTAACTCCCAAAATTGGCGGGGGTGGGGGAGGTTAAGTACGTAGTGATTTTTTTAAATAAAATTATTTAAACTTTACAAAGAATTATCAATAGTCCAAATGCTTGTATAAATTTTTAAAAATGACCTCAGTCGGTATAATATTGCTAAGTATTTAATAGAGAATCACATTTTTTTTTTTAAACTTTGATTTGCAGCTCCTTGATGCTTTTGGACATAAATCTAATATTAGCCTTGTCTTTGATTTTATGGAAACTGACCTAGAGGTAAGATTATGATTCCTAGAGGAATTTTTTTCTTCCATTTATCAAAAGAGAATCTAAATGGTTTATTCTCTACCTTTGAAGTTACTGGTAGTCAAAAGAATGCTTAATTTTGTTGAAATGTGGGTGTACCTTTTTATTTTTGTTTGGGCCCACAGCATGCAAAAATTCCTGGGCCAGGGATCAAACCATGGCACAGCAGTGACAATGCTGGATCCTTAACTTCTAGACTGACAGGAAATTCCTGGATGTACTTTTTTTTTTTTAAGGGCCACACCTGTGACATATGGAAGTTCCCAGGCCAGGGGCTGAATCCGAGCCACAGCTACCACCTACGCTGCAGCAACACTGGATCCTTTAACCCACTCCGTTAGGCTGGGGATCGAATCCACAGTTCTTCATTGAGTTACCTCAGTCAGGTTCTTAACTGTGCCGCAGCGGGAGCTCCTACATTTGGCTTTTTAGGGCTGTACCTGCAGCATGTGGAAGTTCCCAGGCTAGGGGTTGAATCAGAGCTATAGCTGCCAGCTTATGCCACAGCCACACCAATGCTAGATCCGAGCCACATCTTCTGCCTACATCACAGCTCATGTCAATACCAGATCCTTAACCCACTGAACAAGGCCAGGGATTGAACCCACATCCTCATGAATATTAGCGGTTCATTACCACTGTGCCACAGTGGAGGTACTCTTAAGTCAAGGATCTTCTGAATCAATTACCCTTATTCCCAGTGTTAAATACACAGAGTTGGATTTCTATAGAGTTTGTGTCTACCACATTCCCTGTACCTTTACTGACATTACTTTTTAGGAAAACAAGTGTTTGTAATAAATGGCGCAAATGAATGCTTCTACAGAGAAGAAACTCGGATTTGGAGAACAGACTTGTGGTTGTCGAGAGGGAGAGAGTGGGATGGACTGGGAGTTTGGGGTTAGTAGATGCAAACTATTGCATTTGGAGTGGATAAGCAATGAGATCCTGCTGTATAGCACAGGGAACTGTATCTGGTCACTTGTAATGGAACATGATGGATGATAATTTGAGAAAAAGAATGTATATATATGTGTGTGTGTGTGTGTGAGAGAGAGAGACTGGGTCACTCTGCTGTACGGCAGAAATTGACAGAACATTGTAAATCAACTATAATAGAAAAAATAAAAATCTTAGCAAAAAACAAGTATTTGACTTTTGAGAACTTAAAGCTTTGTAGTATTATTACAGAATATCATTCTCTTGAAAGCCAAGTTTCTTTTTCTTTTTTTTTTTTTTTTTTTTGTCTTTTGTCTTTTTGTCTTTTGTTGTTGTTGTTGTTGCTATTTCTTGGGCCGCTCCCGTGGCATATGGAGGTTCCCAGGCTAGGGGTTGAATCGGAGCTGTAGCCACCGGCCTACGCCAGAGCCACAGCAACGCGGGATCCGAGCCGCGTCTGCAACCTACACCACAGCTCACGGCAACGCCGGATCGTTAACCCACTGAGCAAGAACCCGCAACCTCATGGTTCCTAGTCGGATTCGTTAACCACTGTGCCACGACGGGAACTCCCAAGTTTCTTTTTGAGAAAAATAAAATTTTATGCTTTTCATTAATACTAAATTTCAAAAATGTATAATTTGAGAAGTTCCTGTGTGTCGCAGGAGGTTAAGCACCCAGCGTTGCTGCAGCTATGGCACAGGTTGCAGTTGCAGCGTGGGTTCGATCCCTTGCAGGTACGGCCAAACCAAAGATGTGGAACAGTGAGATTCTCATACACAAAGGATATAGCCACTTTTAAAAACAGTTTCTTATAGTAAGATATACACTTAGGTATATCTAGTAAATACCACTGCTCTGTGTTTATTCAAGAGAAGCAAAAACATGGCTATACAGGTGTTTAGCTGTATTCATAATTACCCAAAATGGAGATAACCCAAATATTTTTCATCAAGTGTATGTATAAACAACCTGGTGCATTCATAGAACAGTGTTTGAGAGTAACAAGAAATGAACTACTAAGATATGTAACAGTATAGATGAGTCTCAAATACAGTATACTAAATGAAAGAAGCCAGACTCTAAGAGCTCTTTATATTGTATGATTTCATGTATATGATTTTCTGGAAAAGGCTGAACTAAACATAGATCAGTGGTTGCTGGGGTTGGGAATCAAGGGGAAGATTGAGTAGAGAGGGACCCGAGGGATTTGGGGGGGGTTATAAAACTGTCTTGATAGTGGTGATTGCACAAACTGAGGTGTTTGTTAAAACTCACAGAACTGTGAGCTAAAAAGGGTGTATTTTACCTAACTTTTTTTTTATAAAAGGGAGTGTGAATTTTTAGCTCACGTAAGGATAGGTCTAGGAATAAACTGACTTGAGGCACAGCTCACAAGTGATGCCAACAGAACTATTTTGCACTTAAAACTCACTGTTTTCTTCTCTGTTGCCTTTTTGTTCATGGGGATAATTTCTCAGTGTAGTGGCTCAGGCCACTTGCAGACTTCTGTCCTTAGAATTTAATGATCCCTGAGGGAAGTTCCCGTCGTGGCTAGTGGTTAACGAATCTGACTAGGGAACCATGAGATTGCAGGTTCGATCCCTGACCTTGCTCAGTGGGTTAAGGATCTGGCGTTGCCGTGAGCTGTGGTGTAGGTTGCAGATGCAGCTTGGATCCCGCGTTGCTGTGGCTCAGGTGTAGGCCGGTGGCTACAGCTCCGCTTAGACCCCTAGCCTGGGAACCACCATATGCCTCGGGAGCGGCCCCAGAAAAAAAAAAATCCCTGAGGAAAAAAAGTCTTTTGTTCCTTTGATAGTGCAAGTATTTGGTGTGGCCTGTCTTGCATATTCATCCCTGAATTAGTCTTCTGGGAAGTGGGTTGCAGTGTGGTAACTGACCATGCCTGGGTCATGTATCTGTCTCTGGAGGCCACAGGTAGTGGCCAGTCCTGTTTGAAGCATGTGAACTGAGCTGGGAACAGGTGGTTTCCCAAAGGAATGTTGAATGCCATTATCAGAAGGGGCTCCTTATCCTGGGGCAGGTGAAAACTACAGATGTCTGCTATGTGGATGCCTAAAAACAGCAGTAGGTGGGAAAGCACTGCTTTCTTTCTAAACCAAAGATACTTTCCCTAACCACAAATTCTGATAGCGCCTCCTAGGGAGAGTTAGGCAGCCTCTCTTGAGGTTCTCCTCTATGAATAAATCCATTATATGTCTCTAAGTGATTTTATATAGTAGAGTTTATTTGGAATAATAAAGTACCTGCACATTGTATGCCTGCCTTATAGGTTATAATAAAGGATAACAGTCTTGTGCTAACACCATCACACATCAAAGCCTACATGTTGATGACTCTTCAAGGATTAGAATATTTGCACCAACATTGGATTCTACATAGGGTAAGGTTTTTAGCCAAGTAGGATTGCTTTTTTACATTGTAGTCAAATTTTATGCCTCCCGTTTATTACACGAATGGTTAATGTCAATAACTGATAACTGAGGACAGTGTTAGAACCTAGCTCTTCTGACTTTAAGTCCAGAGTTCTTTGTGCTATGCTGTTTTGTGGAGGAGGAAAAAAAGCCAAAAAAACAGTTGGGATTAAATTTTGTAATGCAAAAATGTCTGGAAAAATAGTGTTTATAGAAGCTCTGAAATTCTAGGAAGTAATGAAATAAAATTTCTGAAATGGCTGAGTCATTGTTAGGAACATTGAGCTGTAGAACAAGGCTGATAATTTAGACAGATGTGCCTAGGTGCCTAAATACCTGAAAATGTATATCATTTATATTTAGTAAATCTCATTCTTAAGCTAGGAATCCCTTTTAGGTTTTTGCTAGATTTTGAGGGCCATATTCCTCATCCTTTCTAAATGCGTAATGTGTTTATTTACTAAAATTCATGCATATTATTATTAAATTAGTAGCAGCTATTTATTTAGTGCTTACCATGAGCCAGTCATTAGACTAGGCTAGGCTTTTTACAGGAAATAAATTTAATCCTCACAGCAGCCTCAGGAAGTAGGTAAATTAAAGTTCAGAGAAATTAAGTACTTTGACCCAAGGTCTCACTAAATAATATGTCCAGTTTTTGTCCAGAATTTTGCATCAATGAAAAGAATTGATGGTAATTTAAATTGGGGGGGTTACTCTGTTTCTGCTAAGTTTAAATTTAAGCCAACTAAATGTATCATTATGATATTCTCCTCTACCCTGCTTACTTTTTTGTTTAAAACTTCCATAATACAGGATCTAAAACCAAACAACTTGTTGCTAGATGAAAATGGAGTTCTAAAACTGGCAGATTTTGGCTTGGCAAAATCATTTGGGAGCCCTAATAGAGCTTATACACATCAGGTTGTAACCAGGTAAGAATTCCTTAACTAACTGAAAGCTTATATATGTAGAGTATTCATCGTAAATGAGCATTATTTGGCTTCCCTGAAATTTTGGCACAGTTTCAGGGATTATTGTTGGAATTTATTAAAAATACAGCCCTTGGCATTCCCTGGTGGCCTGATGGTTAAGGATTTGGCATTGTTAGTACTGTGGCTCGGATTCCATCCCTTGCTTGGGGACTTCTGCTTGCCAAAGGCATGGCCAAAAAAAAAAAAAAAAAAAAAAAACCCAACCTGGCTCTTTTAATATGTGTATCTTACCACAGTGAAAAAAATAGTTCTTATTTCAAAAGGAGTTGAATTAACTCATTCCTCAGATATTTACCTAGTAATTTTGGTGTCTAATTTATACTTCTTTTATAGTTCAGTTAGGCTTGTTGAAACTTTCGTGGCTACGTAATCACCTGATTTGGGCGCCTATGTTTATTGATTGGTCATGATTCCATATTTTATATCACTCAGTGTGAATGAAAATACTCTCGACGAAGCAGTGCATTTATGTATATTTGGATTTTTCATATTAATGGTATTTTCTTTTTAAATTTTTTTTTTTTGTCTTTTTGTCTTTTCTAGGGCCGCACTCGCAGCATATGGAGGTTCCCAGGCTAGGGGTCTAATCGGAGCTGTAGCCACAGGCCTACGCCAGAGCCACAGCAACGCGGGATCTGAGCTGCGTCTGCAACCTACACCACAGCTCACGGCAACGCAGGATCCTTAACCCACTGAGCAAGGGCAGGGATTGAACCCGCAACCTCATGGTTCCTAGTCGGATTCGTTAACCACAGCACCACAACGGGAACTCCTTTTTTTTTTTCTTTTTAGGGCCGCCCTTGCAGCAGATGGAGATTCCCAGACTAGGGGTCAAATCGGAGCTCCAGCTGCCAGCCTACACCACAGCCACAGTCACACCAGATCCAGGCTGCATCTTTGACCTACACCGCAGCTCACGGCAACACCAAATCCCCAATCCACTGAGCGAGGCCAGGGATTGATCCTGAATCCTCATGGATCCTAGTCGGGTTCGTTAACCACTGAGCCACAAAGGGAACTCTGAATTAATATATCCATAAGAGTGAATTTCATCAGTGGATGTTGTTTCACTGAGTTTTCTCTAAGAAATACTTTAATAATTCCATTCTTAAAATGACAATATATCTTGTTGTTGCTCAGATGGTATCGGGCTCCTGAGCTACTATTTGGAGCTAGAATGTACGGTGTAGGTGTGGACATGTGGGCTGTTGGCTGTATATTGGCAGAGTTGCTTCTAAGGGTAAGTCTTAAATTGATGTACACATTTGAGTATTGTTCTAGAAGTTTGTTCTTACAATTTGTATAAGAATTATCTTCCCAGAGGTAATTCCCAGAGATGGACCATCCTAAAAACAAAAAGGCAACAGAGAGAACAATTTTAAAAAAACAAAAACAAAAAACCTCTGCAAAATGCAGCCTTTTTATTAATACTAATGCGAAATGAGAGGCCTCCCATTTAGGACCATAGTTTTATTGTAGATCATTTCTATGTTCTGAGATAGACCTAGAATAAAACTCTCACTGAGTTGTATGTAATATGGTACTATCTCTACAGTAACTAAATGTGTTTGGATGAACGTCTGTACTCCTTTTTTGGGGGGCTGTTTTAAAGGACACTTTAAGAGATGTAATACCAACCACAGCAGCTGCAACTCTGCATCACTTTAATGTATGAGGGGAGCATTTCAGTTCTCTTTAAGCAGAGCAGACATAGTGGTCCTAAGACCATCTTACAATGAAGCATTTTCTCACTTCCTTTTACTGGAGAGAAAGGTGCCATTTTGGGAAGTTTTTTTTTAGCCGTAAAGTTTAGTTTAGCCCTTCTCAGTGATGAAGGTAGAGGAATATTGAGGAATCTCACTAAGGCTGACTTTTTTTCTCCCTAAATTCCAGATTCTAGCTCTTACTCTCCCTCTCCTCAAGCTACATATATTTAAAGAAATGTGAACCCAAAACATGAAAATCTATTTATTTCCTTGAACACAAAAAATAGCTTTGCTACACCAGAGAGAGAAGTTACCTTCTTAAATGTCTTTTTTAGTTTAGTGTACGTTTTATGCATCATCTTGAGAAGCTCACCCCTCAGAATACTTGCATGTAAAAGAGAGCCTCACATTTAGGCTTGGAGGTAATATCAGTAATCCCTGTGCTAGTAATGGGACCTTTTGAATCATCTGGTGTGACAGCTCCGCTACTCAAAAGAACGTAGAGTTTATTAGAAATTTACATTCGAGAATCTATGAACTCTCAAAAGCATAGTTCACGCACGACCAAGACAAAATGGAATTTCATAGCCCCTAGTCATGACTGATCATTCCATTTAGAAAGTCAGTGGAAGCAAATAGCAGTTGAGAATATTCTTCCATGGTTGTTTTGTTTTGTGGGCTGTGCCTGCGGAGGTTCCTAAGCCAGGGATCAAACTTGTGCCATGGCAGTGACAATGCCAGATCTTTAATCTGCTGAGCCAACAGGAAACTCTCAGTGATTCATTTTTTAAAAGACAGCTTTTTTATTTTATTTTTTTGCTTTTTCAGGGCCACACCTTCAGCATATGGAGGTTCCCAGGCTAGGGGTCTAATCGGAGCTACAGCTGCCAACTTACACCACAGCCACAGCCATGCAGGATCTGTGCCGTGTCTGCAACCTACACCACAGTTCATGGCAATGCCAGATCCTTAACCCACTGATTGAGGCCAGGGATTGAACCTGAAACCTCATGGTTCCTAGTCAGATTCGTTTCCATTGTGCCATGACAGGAACTCCATAAATACATAATTTAAATAGTGGTTGTATTAAGTCTGGGTCCAATCACAATATTGAAGCCACACATTTATTTGAAAAGGGAAGCACAATATAAAGAATTATAAAAAATAAACTATGACAAGAGGTTGGAATAATGAGAGACTGACTTATAAAAAGTAAAGAGAACTCTAAATATAGAACTGGCAGATATAATGAGCAGCCCCTCATACCTAGGGGTAACCCTAGGACTAAGAGCACCCAAAGAAGAGGACCCACAGGGCTGAGATCTAGATCTCTTGAAGAGGGCTCAGAGGATGGCAGAGAAGCTGCCGTAGAGCTGTGCTGGCAGAACTTGCCGAAAATCTGCTCTCCAGAACATGTGGAAATCTATTCTCTTGGGATGTGGAGGAAAGCATTTCTCTGGAGCTGCTCTGCCACAAGACCATCTCCCAGGGGTTCTAGAGGGCAGCTGCTGGCTTCTGTGCACTGTTGGAGTTGGGCACTGGAAAGACTGCCCACACTGCAGGAACCTGGTATTGATTCTAGAAGCTGAGAGTGCTGCAGGAGCCTGCCAGGCAAGCAGGCTGGAGCCAGGAAGCAAAACTCTATTCTTCCTATAATGTCTCTTAAAGGGCCCAGATCCACTATTACAAGAAGTCAAAAAGGGTGACTTTGGAATATATTGATAACTGACAGAGGTTGGTTTTGTTTTGTTTTGCTGGTAGAGTTTCACAGTAATAAAAATGTTGGATACTTGGTACTTAATCTCATGTCTTCCCAGTAATTCTGTAAATTTTCATAGCCTTTAACAGTGCCAGAAGCCTCACAGAGTAGCGAAAACTCCTTTTTTCTTTTCGGTATATTTACATGTCTGAGAATGGTTTGAATATAATGTCTTTGCATGGCAGAATTTATCATTTTGTATCAGCTTACTAAATATTTAACTTGTAATTATTTATCTCCTTAAAGTTGGCCCATATAGCTCTTTAGAGATAGTATTTGCAAAGAGGTCGTTTAAATAAGATTGGGATATAGATGTATTCTCTTGCTTCCTAGCACTTGCACCTGCCCTTTTACTGGAATAGTTTTTTTCTTCCGTCTTAGACTTTTTGTTTGCAACTCTCCTCTTTGCTCTTCGGAAACTTTCACGACCACTCCTGTAGGAGTCTTCCCTGCCCTGTCTAGAGTGTCTTAGGTGCAGTTCCTGTGTGGGCTGGGATCCTATCCTGTGCTCTCACTAAACATATCGTCTTGTTCGGTAGTAGTAGTATCACTGTGCGCCATGTTCACTCCAAGGGGGAGTGGGGGCTGTCTTGTTCCCTTGTTTAAATGCCTAGGGCTTAGCACAGTGCCTCTTACATGCTAAGTATTTATTAACGATTTGAGGAGTGAATAAAATGGGCAGTGTGGTACTCTTGGTTAGCAACAGCAAGCTCTAATGCCACATTTGGTGTATCTTAGACCACATTTAAGTTCCTGTTAGTTTAGTTGTTCTTTCTTTCTTTCTTTTTGTCTTTTTGCCTTTTCTAGGGCCGCTTCCCGCGGCATATGGAGGTCCCCAGGCTCGGGGTCTAATCGGAGATGCAGCCACAAGCCTATGCCACAGCCACAGCATTGCGGGATCCAAGCTGCGTCTGCAACCTACACCACAGCTCACAGCAACGCTGGATCCCTAACCCACTGAGCAAGGCCAGGGATCAAACCATCAACCTCATGGTTCCTAGTCAGATTTGTTAACCATTGAGCTACAACGGGAACTCCAGTTTAGTTTTTCTTACTAAGTTTTTAGTATTGTTTGTGTAACAGCTGTCACAAACCATCTTGAATTACCTGCTTCTCGCTTTCTCTCAGGTTCCATTTTTGCCGGGAGATTCAGACCTTGATCAACTAACAAGAATATTTGAAACTTTGGGCACACCAACTGAAGAACAGTGGCCTGTAAGCCGTCATACATTTTCTTTGAAATTTAGTTAGGATTCTGTATAGTACTGTAATGTGAATATTACTTAAAGAAATATGTTAACGGTCCTAATTTGCTAGTAATATGTACTCACTGCAAAATTTATACAAAGTTAAAGTTGTGATATACCATCCAGCCTCATATAAACATAATAGCTCTCCCCCATCCAAGGGTTAATCACTGTTTCTTGGTGTGATTACATAGAGAATTGGGTTTTTTTTTTCTTTTTTTCTTTTTTTTTTCCTTTTTTTTTGATCAAAAATGGGATCACATCATATGATTTTTTATTGTAACCAACTTGTTCTTTTTTCTTAAATTAACTGTTAATGTTTTCCTTTTTAGGCCATATAGTATTTCATTTTATGGATGTTCATTTTTGTTTATCAACATCTTGATGGATTTAGGTATATTCATTGAATTTTCACTAACGCAATCAAGATTTTTTAGTATTATGATTATTTTTAACCCGTTACATTTTTTGCAAAAGAGTAATACTAAATCTGTGATAAAAAATTTGCAACACTGTAAATTGCTACATTTTATGTATTACAGTTCAGTAAAATTTTCACTTGTTTGTTCTTAATATTTTAGACTTTTCGATTTTCCTTCTCTATATATAGCCTGAGGAAAAAAATAAATACTGGAAAAGAAAATTTTTAATCAGCCTCTTTACCTTCTGATTAAAACTGTAATGAAGTTTCTTTTGTGCAGAGTTCTGTGCCTGCCTGCTTGGACCTCTCACAAGTGTCCTAGCTTAATAAATCTATTTCTTCCCTAAAAAAAAAAAGTTTCTTTTGTGCTATTACTTCCTCAGCTTTCCAGTTGAAAGTTGACTGTGAGTTCTAATAGCTATCATTTATCAGACACTTAGCTCTATGCCATTAGTATATAAGGTAAAGTTATCATAAGTTATGTTTAATTTTCCTAATAATCCTATTAAAGTACTGTTATTCCCATTTTACAGATGAGACAACTGGGTTTTAGTGAGATTAAATAACTTACCTGAAGCTACCCAGGGTCAAGAGCTAGGACTCCAGTCTGAATCTGTCTGACTTAAGATCTGTATTTATACTATTCTGTACTTTTCTCTCTGACATGATTTTCTAAATAGTAGTTAGTTACTGATGTTTTCCTTCAATTTTTAAAAATTCTTTTTGTAATTTAATTTTATTCTATTTTATATGATGATTTTTATTTTTTTCCATATGGCTGGTTTACAGGGGTTCTGTCAATTTTCAACTGTACAGCAAGGTGACCCAGTTACACATACATGTATACATTCTTTTTTCTCACATTATCATGCTCCATCATAAGTGACCAGACATAGTCCCCATTGCTACACAGCAGGAATTTAAAAATTCTTGTTTTGATTACATGCAAAAAGAAATAACAGAGGTATCCCTTGCACCCTTTACCTCTCTTCCCACAATGGTACCATCTTACAAAATTGGTATAATGTCACAACCAGCACGCCAACATGTGAATGTACAGGACCTCATGTTGCCCTTTCACAGTCACCCACTTTCTTTCCACTTCCACCCCTACCTTACCCCCTGCCAATCACTAATACGTTCTCCATTTTTATAACTTTGTCATTTCAAGAATATTATAAATGGAGTCATATAATATGTAAACTTTTGAAATTTACTTTTTTTTTTTTCCACATTCAGTGTAATTCTCTGGAGATTTATCCAGGTTGTTGTGTATCTCAGAAATTCATTGTACCAGTTTGCCTAACTATTTGCTCATTGAAGGACATCTGCATTGTTTCCAGTTTTACTATAAACATTCATTACAGGTTTTTGTGTAAGCACAAGTCTTTTTTTATCTGGGATAAATGCCCAGGAGTGCAGTTGCTGAGTCATGGTAGTTGCATATATAGCTTAAGAAACTGCCAAACTACTTTTCAGAGGGGCTGTATTCATATTATAGTCTCACCAGCAGTATGTGAGTAACCCATTTTCTCTGCATCCTCTCCAGCATTTGGTGGTGTCACTTTTTTATTTTAAGCATTATGAGGGGTTTGTAGTGATAGCTCATTGTGATTTTAATTTTTTCCTCCTTAATGACTGCTGATGTTGAATATCTTTTCATATGCTTATTTGTCATCTGTGTAGCTTTTTTTTTTTTTTTTTGGTCTTTTTTTAGGGCCACACCTGTAGCATATGGAAGTTTCCAGGCTGGAGGTCTAATTGGAGCTGTAGCTGCTGGCCTAACGCCACAGCCACAGCGACTCGGGGTTGGAGCCGTGTCTCTGACCTACACCACAGCTCACAGCAATGCCAGATCCTTAACCCACTGAGCAGGGCCAAGGGATTGAACCCTGTGGCCTCATGGATGCTAGTGAGATTTGTTTCCACTGAGCCACAATGGGAACTTCTCATCTGTGTAGCTTTTTTTTTTTTTTGGTCTATTTAGGGCCGCACCTTAAAAAAAATTTATACAAATTTGAGAACTCTAGACCTCCTTACAACATTGAATCCTCTAATCCATATGATAGATTTTAGCATTTATTTGGAGCTTTGATTTTGTTTCATCAGAGTTGTACAGCTTTCATTATATGAGTCCTACACATTTTGTTAGACTTTCATTCACCAAAGCATTTCATGGTTTTTCAGTGGTTCTAAATGGTATCCACATGTTTATTGTACAGTTGATTTTTTTGGAATCATTATCTTCCTGTAACATTGTTCACTTAGTTCTAAGAGATTTTAAATAGATTTCTTGGGATTTTCTACATAGATCATTGTATCATGTACACAGCCGTTTTATTTTTTCACTTGAGGTCTATATACCTTTCAATAGGTATGTTCTTAATGAATTATAAAAATATTTTTACAGGACATGTGTAGTCTTCCAGATTTCGTGACGTTTAAGAGTTTCCCTGGAATCCCGCTACAACATATCTTCATTGCAGCAGGAGATGACTTGCTAGATCTCATACAAGGCTTATTCTTATTTAATCCATGTACTCGAATTACAGCCACACAGGTATTTTAACATATCTTTTGATTTCTTAATGTGTTCTAATATTCTTAAAATACTGAAAAGATGGGGTTCTGGTTTTTTTAACTTAATTTTTTATTGAAGTATAGTTGATTTATCTGTTTTGTTTTAAGGAATAACAGATTTCATCTTCTCCCTAAGCTACAGACACTGTTCAAGACTGGTATTAAATTATATAATGTACATGCAGGTGCAGGAGAGTTTACTCTTGCTTAGGAACATATAAATACACTTCTATTTGATAATTTGCTTTCAACTTGAAAGTTTACTTAGGAAAAATATAAGGTTTTTGTATTTGTAAAGATACTGGTATATTTCAGTTAAATTCTTATGTGTTAACTTAAATCTCGTGCCAAAGCCTGTGCCAAAAGTATTTTGTTCAGTTTTTTCCCTATAAAATGCAGTCTAGATGTGCATGCTGGTCATTGTGGCAGTCCAAAAGTGATAATGGGAGTTCCCACCAGGGTGCAGCGGAAAAGACTCCGACTAGGAACCATGAGGTTGCAGGCTCGATCCCTGGCCTTGCTCAGTTAAGGATCTGGCGTTGCCATGAGCTGTGGTTTAGGTCACGGATGCAGCTCGGATCCTGCCTACAGCCTGTGGTGTAAGCTGGCAACTGTAGCTCCGATTTGACCTTTAGCCTGGGAACCTCCATATGCTGAGAGGTGAGGCCCTAAAAAGCAAAAAAGAAGAAAAAAAAAAGAAAGTGATAATGGAAAAGTTTTTTTTTTTTTCTTTGTTTTAAAAGCCACACACACAAAAGAAAAACAAGCACACACAAGTGGATGGAGTTAATAACACTTAAAATTGAGGCAGGGAAATGCAGTGCAAAAATGCAACACAGTACAATGATTTGGCTTCATAAAAGGAGAGACTGAAATGTCTCAGATCTTCATACCTGGCAGAACATGTTAATGCACCATATATCAGGGATACAAAGTGGATTTTTTTTCACTTAAATTTATTACAGACTCATTGTTTAACTCATTTATTTCTATTATTAGCCTTCTCTTCTTAGCAGCATGTGCTACATTGATGCATATATACTATGTATTTTACCATTGGAATTACCCTTCTAATTTCAAACAAGTAACTCATTTTTACTTTTTCACCCAGGCGTATATACATATTATCTCCAGCATAAGAAACTTGAGGCCAGATAAGATTATCTAGAAAGTTATTATCATAAACAATAAAACTCAAAATTTATAGAAAAATGCTAATTGTGATAACTTGTTTGGGTTGTATATTGATAGAATGAATTTATTTTAATGGGTTTTGGCTTGTGGATATTTAAAAGTTGAAATGAGATATTCTTTCTTTCTTAGATCTCTTTGTAGCTCAGAATTAGCTTAATTTACTTAGGAAACTGCTACGATTTGGAATTAATGCTTTTTGTAAGTGCAACTCTTTTTTTTTTTTTTTTTTTTCCCCCCCATTTCTTGGGCTGTTCCCTGTTGACATATGGAGGTTCCCAGGCTAGGGGTCGAATTGGAGCTGTAGCCGCCGGCCTACACCACAGCTCACCACAACGCTGGATCCTTAACCCACTGAGCAAGGCGAGGGATCAAACCCACAACCTCATGGTTCCTAGTCAGATTCGTTAACCACTGAGCCACGACGGGAACTCTGAAACTCTTCTAAAATAAGAAATCTCTAAATTATTCCTGCAGATAATACTATGTTGACTGGTGGAAGGAGGTATTAAAGTTTATATGACTTTTTTTGTTCCTTAGAGAATTATCCAAAAGGAAATGTCCTAAATTAATGTGGCTCTTGAACAGTACTACGATGCAAATAAAGTATGAACTTGACAATTTTGTCATCTAGAATAAAACTTTTTATTGGAATTTTGGACCTGAGTGGAAATATCATATTATAGAATATTGGACTGGTAGTAAATAGAAATAACCTTGGGCAAGTATTTCCAAGAAAATTACTGTCAATTTTAGTGGATTATTGGATTTTAATCCATTGTTTCCAACCTATTGCATCTTTTAAAAAGTTTTATTTCTAAGAATTTAGATGAGATGGTGAGTCCCCTATAGCACAGCGTGTTAAAGATCTGGTGGTGGTGTCACTGCAGAAGCCTGAGTCACTGCTGTGGCACAGGTTTGATCCCTGAAACATCCATATGCCATGGGAGCAGCCAAAAAAAAAAATACATGATTTTGAATTTGAATACATATAGATGTTCTGACAAATAAACTTGAGAGTTCTTTTTAAGCAAGTTTCTCTCTTTGTGTTTTGAACTGTAGAGCATATAATGTGTAGAGAGCTGAATTATGCAATATCTTATTAAGGATATTTCATATTTAGTACATGCTATTTATGGAAAAATTTGAAGGTAATCTTTTTCTAGTCATGGAATTGTCAGTGAATCTTAGGCTGCTAGATGTTTTTTCTTTCTTTTTTTCAGAGGGGGTGGGCAGCTGCATGCCTGGCATATGTAAGTTTCCACACCAGGGAGCAAATCCGAGCTGCAGCTGTGACCTACAGCTGTGGCAGTGCTGGATCCCTAACTCACTGTGCCACAGCAGGAACTCCTGCGAGATGTTTATTTGTATTAATTTGCACGTCCAGTACTTGAAATTAAGTTTGTGAAGGGGATTGTTCACATAGTATTGTTAATGCTCCTTACAGTTTTGGAAGTTAGATTTTCTTAAACACAATTCAGATACTCACTTAAAGCCTTACTTTGTTACCTTTTCTTTCGAAAGGCATTGAAAACTAAGTATTTCAGCAATCGGCCAGGGCCAACACCTGGATGTCAGCTGCCAAGACCAAACTGTCCAGTGGAAGCTTTAAAGGAACAGTCCAATCCTGCTGTGGCAACAAAACGGAAGAGAACAGAGGCCTTGGAACAAGGTAAAACTCTTGTTTTCATGGGAAATGAAGGGAATTCTGAAAACTCCAGATAACTGATATATAGGTAGTAGCTGAAGGGCAGCAGAGAGATGGAGACTGTTTATTTGTTCAAAACTTCAATTATGTAAAGTAGAATGTGGTATTTTAGCTGTATTTGCTTCAATTGAGAATATTTACGTAATGCTTTTTAAAAGGACAGTTTTGAGTGTATCTCAGAATTATAAGAACTGTCAGTATGTACCCTATTTCTATAAAATTCCTACTGGTACATTGTATTAGAAAACCAAAGCAAGTAAAAATAAATGTAGTTGGAATGCAGTGACTGGTTAAAATTGCTATAAGATGAAATGTAAACAACCTCATTTTTCCCCCCCAGGAGGATTACCCAAGAAGCTAATTTTTTAGTTACAGAGAACACTGGACAATATTCTACTACTGAAGGAAATAGTGGAAAAGGCAAATTAGTAGAAAAATAGTAAACATTAAGTAAAAAAGGAATTTGTAAATATTCTACCTGTGTAAAATATGTAAAATTGGGTTGTTTTTATTAAATGTATTTTAAAACAAACAATTCTGATTTTTCTGATTAGAGTGCAATGTAAGATAAATTCAAGTTTCTGAAATGTAGAATTGAAAATGCAAATGCATTAAGGAAACCTTAATAAGAATAATTTTCAGTTATTTTAGTGATCCAGCCCAGATAGCATTACAGATTTGTAGTAAAGGGGGTAGTACTGAAAACTAGAAAAACAGTAGTAATGTAGCAAATACCTACTACCCTGACTTAACAAATATTATATATTAAATGGGAGACAAAAAAAAAAAGGAGAGAATAACATTACAGATAAAATTGAGTTCCCTTTACTGTGTCGTTCCATTTTATTTTTTTCCTTTTCACCCTCCCCAAAGGAGAATGACTCACGAAATGAGTGTGTCCTCCCATCAGTTAATAGTGCTATTTTAGAAGAATGCCTGTGGTAATATACAGCATTTGGGTCTCAAAATTTTATGAGTGGTAGACTGTACATCTCATACAGCACTTTTTTTTTTACTCAAAATTTTAATATTTTATGTTCATATGTATAAATCTAGTTTTTGTTTTAACTGCCATGTAATAGTAATATATATATTATATATACATACACACACACACACATATAATACCGTATGTATAAACACTATGGCATGCTCTATTTATGGATTGTTGTTATTTTTCTTTTGTTGCATAAAAATTGCCATAAGTGTAGCAGTGTAAAGTAACACAGATTTATCCTGCAGGTCATATGTCTGGCATGGCTCACCTATATTTTTTTGCATAGGCCAGTATCAAGGTGGCAGTTGATTCCGGGCTCTTATCTGAGGCTCGAGGGAAGAATTTGCTTCCAGGTTCATACAGTTCATGTCATTTTAAGCACATGCCTCCTATCCTTGCTAGTGGTCAGTCATTGGTCCCTCTTGGCTTCTTAAGGCAGTCCAGTAGCCTTATTGCAGGGCACTCTTTATCTGTAAGCCAGCAAAACTGTCAAACTGTCTGGCTTCCTCATCTGTTACCAAGAGAGAGAAATCTTTTTTTGTTTTTGTTTTTTAATTTTTTAGGGCTAATATCAGCTCACTTAGGTCTTAATTATACATCTTAAAAACTCTCTTCATAGCAGTTCCTAGGTTAGTGCTTGAATAATCAGTACAGGAGTCTTTTTTCCATAGTATATATTGATGACTTTTTAAAAGTTTTTATTAGTATAGTTGATTTACCAAGTTATATTTCTGCTATACAGCAAAGTGATTCAGTTATATATACATATATATATTCCTTTTTTAATTACTTTTCCATCATGGTTTATCACAAGATAGTGAACATAGTTCCCTGTGCTAAACAGTAGGTCTTGTCTATCTATCCTATATATTATAGTTTGTGTATGCTGATCCCAGACTCCCAATCCATCCCTCCTCCACCCCGCTCCTCCTTGGCAGCTGTAAGTCTAGGATAGGAATCTTGAGAAAGCCATCTTTAGGATTCTGCCACATGGACATTTAGGTTATGTTTAGTTTTTCACAGTTATTAAAAAAATGGAATGTTGATTTGCACATGCAAGAGTTTCTCTAATGTACATACTCAGAATTGTAGTTGTGAGGTCAAGTATGTGTTTTCAGTTAGTGTTGATATTGCCATGTTTCTCCAAAGTAGTTATTACCTATCAGTTTACATTCCCAGTAGCTGTTCAATAGTTCTTAAAAATGAAGGAGCCCCTGGAGTTCCCGTCGTGGCACAGTGGTTAACGAATCTGACTAGGAACCATGATGTTGCAGGTTTGATCCCTGGCCTTGCTCAGTGGTTAAGGATCTGGCATTACCGTGAGCTGTGGTGTCAGTCACAGACTCAGCTTGGATCTGGCGTGGCTGTGGCTGTGGCATAGGCTGGTGGCTACAGCTCCGATTCAATCCCTAGCCTGGGAATTTCCATATGCCACGGGAGTCGCCCTAGAAAAGGCAAAAAGACCAAAAAAAAAAAAAAAAAAAAAAGGAGCCCCTAACCTTACACCGTATACAAAAATTAACTTAAAATGGATCAAAGACCTAAAGTTCAAAGATCTAAAACTATAAAAATTCTTAGGAAATAACATAGGAAAAAAAACTTTATAACATCAGATTTGGCAGGGACTTCCTGGATAGGACCTCAGAAGAACAGGCAACAAAAGTTAAAAATAGACAGTTTCGGAGTTCACGTCGTGGCGCAGTGGTTAACGAATCCGACTAGGAACCATGAGGTTGCGGGTTCGGTCCCTGCCCTTGCTCAGTGGGTTAACGATCCGGCGTTGCCGTGAGCTGTGGTGTAGGTTGCAGACGCGGCTCGGATCCTGCGTTGCTGTGGCTCTGGCGTAGGCTGGCAGCTACAGCTCCGATTCAACCCCTAGCCTGGGAACTTCCATATGCCGTGGGAGCGGCCCAAGAAATGGCAAAAAGACCAAAAAAAATAGACAATTTGGACTATATCAAAATTAAAAGCTTATGTGTATCAAAGAAACAGTAGAGTGAAAAAGCAACCTAAGGAATGAGAGTAAACATTTGCAAATCATCTATCTGGTAACGTGTTAATAACCAGAATAAAGAATATAGTTGTTACAGTTCAACAATTTAAAAAAATCCAATTAAAAAATGGATAGTGCTCACTTTGGGAGCTCATATACTAAAATTGGAAAGATACAAAGAAGATTAGCATGGCTCCTGTGTAAGGGTGATACCGAAATTCATGAAGCATTCCATATTTTTACAAATGAATCTATCTACAAAACAGACATATAGAGAACAGACTTGTGGTTACCAAGGGGTGGTGCTAGGAGGTAGGGAGTGGGTGGACTGGGAGTTGAGGGTTAGTAGATACAAACTGTTACATTTAGAATGGATGAGCAATGAGGTCCTACTGTATATAGCCCAGGGAACTATATCCAGTATCTTGGGATAGACCATGATGGAAGATAAAATAAGAAAATGAATGTTTATATAGATGTATGACTGGGTCATCTTGCTACATGGCAGAATTTGACACAACATTGTAAGTCAACTATACTTTCATTTAAAAAAAATAAAGGGAGTTCCTCTTGTGGCTCAGCAGTAAAAGCCCAGCTAGTATCCACGAGGACATGGGTTTGATCCCTGGCCTCACTCAGTGGGTTAAGGATCTGGCATTGCCATGAGCTGTGGTGTAGGTTGCAGACACAGCTTAGATCTGATGTTGCTGTGGCATAGGCCGGCAGCTTCAGCTCTGATTCTACCCCTAGCCTGGGAATCCGTATGCTGCAGGTGTGGCCCTAAACAAAAATACCAAAAAAAAAAAAAAAAGAGCGATGGACAAAGGACTTGAATTGACATGTCACCAAAAATGGTGTAGAAATGGCCAAAAAGCATATGAAAGATGCCCAACATCACTAATTATTAGGGAAATGCAAGTCAAAAACCACAATGAGCTATTACTTCACAGTTTTTAGGATGGCTACTATTTAAAAAAAAAACTTACAAAGAGTTCACTGGTGGCATAGCAGTTAAGGATCCAGCATTGTCATTGTAGCTTGGATCAATCCCAGGTGCAGCTGAAAAAAACAAAAAAACCAAAAAGCCAGAAAATAATGTTAGCATGTGGAGAAATTGGGACTGTTGTGCACTGTTGGTGGGGATGTAAAACAGTGCAGCAGCTGTGGATAACTGGTACTTCCTCAAAAAATTTAAAATGGAATCACCATACGATCCAGAAATTTCATTTCTGAGTATATTGAATGGAGTATCTCAAATGTATACAAATGTATACATTCATTAACCTTTATGTAAGAATCTATTTCACCTCATCATCTCTAGCACTCACAGAATCTTTGGGGTCTTTGCTAATTTGATACCTTATTCTTACTTTTTGTTGATTTTTACTGTGGCTTCTTTACACTTGCTAATCATATGTAATCCCTCCTTTGTGAACTGTTGATTCAGATTCTTTTAAAAATTAAAAAAAAAAATTTATACAGGAGTTCCCATTATGGCTCAGCAGGTTAAGGGACCCTAGTGTCCCTGAGGATGCAGGTTCAGTCCCTGCCATCACTCAGCGGGTTAAGGGTCTAGTGTTGCTGCAAGCTGCAGTGTAGACTGGCAACTGCATCTCTTGATTCAACCCCTAGCCTGGGAACTTCCATATGCCACAGGTGCAGCATTACAAAAAAAAATTTACGCAACTTTTAAAGGCTACACTCCTTTTACAGTTATTACAGAATATTGGCTATATTCCCCATGTGATACAGTACACCCTTGAGCCTGTCTTTCACCCAATAGTTTATATCCCCTACTCTCCTACCCTCTATTGTACCCTGACTATAATCACATCAATGAGTATCCTTTTTTTCTTATGTTCACTAGTTTTATGTATTTTTTTAGATTTCATATATAAGTGATATCATATGATACTTAGATTTCTCTGGCTTTTTCACTTAGTATAATAGTCTCTAGGTTCATCTCTGTTACTACAAATGGCAAAATTCATGCTTTTTCATGCCTGAGTAGTATTCCATTGTGTATGTGTACATCTTTATCCATTCACCTGTTGATAGACACCTAGGTTATTTTCCTATCTTAGCAATTGTAAATAATATTGCTGTGAACATTGGGGCGCATATCTTTTTGAATTAGTGTTTTTTTGTTTTTTTTTTTCTTCTGTCTTTTGTCTTTTTAGGGCTGCACCTGCAGCATATGGAGTTTCCCAGGCTAGGGGTCTAATTGGAGCTACAGCTACTGGCCTACAGCCACAGCAACGCTAGATCCGAGCCACTCCTGTGACCTACACCACAGCTCATGGCAACGCTGGATCCTTAACCCATTGAACGAGGCCAAGGATCGAACCCAAAATCTCATGGTTCCCAGTCGGATTTGTTTCTGCTGCACCATGACGGGAACTCCCTGTTCTTGTTTTCTTTAAGGATGTATAGCCAGGAGTGGAATTGCCAGATCACATGGCAGGTTGTTTTTGGCCACACCCTTGGCATGTGAAAGATCAAACCCACACCACAGCAGCTCTGTAAGCTGCTACAGTAACAATGTTAGATCCTTAACCCTCTGAGTCACAAGAGAACTCTTTGTAGTTCTGTTTTTAGTTTTTTGAGAAACCTCTGTACTGTTTTTTACAGTGGCTGCACCATTTACATTCCCACCCACAGTGTAGGTTTCTGTTTGCTAAACATCCCCAACATTTGTTATTTGTGTTCTTTTTATGATAGCCATTTTGATAGGTATGAGGTGGTATCTCAAGGCTTTGACTTGTATTCCCCTGATCCTTAGCAATACTGAGCATCTTTCTTTTCATGTGCCTGTTGGCCACCTGCATTTCCTCTTTGCAAACATGACTATTCAGTTCTTCAGCCCATTTTAAAAATTGGGTTGTTTGATGTTGTGTTGTATGAACTGTTTATATATGTTGGATATTAAACCCTATCATATCATTTGTAAATATCTTATCCCATTTTATAGTTTATCTTTGTTTTGTCAAGGGTTTCCTTTGCTGTGCAAAAGCTTTTAAGTTTAATCAGGTCCCACTTGTTTAAATTTGCTTTTATTTCCTTTAGGAGACTGATTCAGCTTCTTTGTGCATCTATCAATTGTACTATTACTAATTTTATCAATTATGTGAGTTTTTTATACATAACACACACTAAACAAGAACCTTTCTAGGTTTTGTAATTTGATTTTTTTTTTCTTACATACCCCATTTTGGTATTGTTAAATAATTCCAGATCCTTCCTTTCCTTACCTCTTATTTTATATTAAATTGTTATATATACTAGATCTGTGTATGGTCTTTATCCCATTGCTATATCCTATTACCACAGTGCTTTAAATAATGTAGCTTTGTATTACTATCAAGACAGTGCATTTTATTTATGCCACATCCATGGCACGTGGAAGTTCCTGGGCCAGGGATCAAACCTACACCACAGCAGTGACCCAAGCCACTGCAGTGACACCACCAGATCCTTAGGCCACTGTGCCACGAGAGAACTCCAGGACAATGCATTTTAATATCTTGTAACAGTAGATGCTCACCATTCTTCCTTTTTTCAAAATTTATTTGCCAAGTTTTTAACTTTTATTATTATTAATGCCAAGCAGTGCTGTTCCTTTAACACAACTATAAATAGTTTATTATATTTTATTACTCTATTTTTGTCTCATCTGTTTAAGTAGTAGTTTCTTTTCAGTAGAGATTAATAAAAGTTGTATTAAAACTGCTGACAACGTAATGTGTCCTTGTGATGCTGTTAATACAGCAGTATTAAAGATTACTGCTATGTAATATATGGAAAATAAAAAAATCCTGAAAAACGCAAATAAAACAAGATAAATCTATTTCAAAAATTAAGTCATTCCTATTGTTTGAGCCAGCCCAAGATCCCTATAGTCAATCTTAATAGTGATTTTTGAGGAAAAAAATTTTTTGCTTTTAAGATATTGGCATATACTTAAAACCTCGTAAAATATGGTGATATCATTTATAAGTAAAACACATCAATACAATACTAATAAATTTCTTGTAGAAAACATTTATTTAAGCTGCCTCCTAAATTTTAGAAATACCTGGAAAACCTGCAACTTCCGAAGTACCAACATTTACATGTCCCTTTTCAAAGTCTTGATGTACATAGTTCTCAGTTCTAATTTCAACTGGTTTGTCTTCAGTACATGATATTTGATGGCAAAGAACAGGATCTTTTAAGAGTCCTTGTATAGTTTTGATCTTTAATACAGTGCTTAACTGAACAAATGCAGCTTGCAGAATTAAAAATTTGAACATCTGAATGTACAGGATCACGCAAAAGGGGAAATTCTGAAGTTTTCTGCCAGGGTTTTTTTAATGGCAAAATGTCTTTCACTGGATTTTTTTCTTTATTCTCTTTTGAGGTGGTGTCTTTGTCTTCCAAAGCCCGAGCAAGCATGTAACTAACTTTTCTTTGATGAGCCAGAGCTTCTTCTTTATCATTTAACTGCATGTATAGAAATTAAAAATGTACCAGTTAGTAAGTCACAGAATATTAGTGCTACAGGCAGAAGTACTTCATGGAAATGTTCAATCCTTTATTTTTTTTGTCTTTGCCTTTTTCTAGAGCTGCACCCGCAGCATATGGAGGTTCCCAGGCTAGGGGTCTAATCGGAGCTGTAGCCGCCGGCCTACGCCAGAGCCACAGCAACGCGGGATCCCAGCCATGTGTGCAACCTACACCACAGCTCACGGCAACGCCGGATCCTTAACCCACTGAGCAAGGCCAGGGATGGAACCTGCAACCTCATGGTTCCTAGTCAGATTCATTAACCACTGAGCCACAACGGGAACTCCCAGAAATGTTCGATCTTTAATGTTAAGTCAAATCACTATGAATAATCAGGTGTCCAATGATTCCTAAGCATTATGCTAGTTACTGAGGTTTTTTTCTTTTTGAAAGAATAAAAAACAGCATTCCTTGTGTTGAAAATGTTTTAAGTCATCTGGAGAGAAAAAAGTGTGTATATATATATACACACACATATATATACACACAATATCAACAGTTATCTCTGAAAGAATTTTGAAGTTATTGTAAAAATTGGTTTTATATATTTATATGCAAATAAATAACTCACTCTTCTATATATAAGTATGTTCATTTAACATGAGTGTCTTAGTCTTATGAAATTGGGGATAACAGGACTGATTTCAGGGTTGTGGTAATGATTTAAGCATATTATGCATGAGGAAGTGCCTTGAACAGTTAAATTCCTGAATAAATAGGAAGTCTTGTCATGAACTGTGTGTATATAAGTGCAGATGACAGAGATGCTTAGACCTAATTACAGGGGACCTCCTCTTTTCAGGGGTGGAGCTTTAAGCTTGCACAGGAGGAACAGGGATGGGCGAGGTGGAATGCAGGTGTGGGGTGTTTAAGGGGATGAAGATCATAATTCCAGAAAATGGTACCTAAACTGAGAAAAGAACACGAAAGGACAAAGCAGTAAAGAGTTGAATTACTAGGATGCAAAAGGATTAGCTTATCCACAACCTCTAACAAAAAGAAAGCAAAGATACTAACCAAATCTGTCAGCATTTTGAAGACTTCCCGAGCATCATCCTCATCAGTACTCTTAGAACTGTTTTCTGAAGGGAGCATAGCCAGCAATTTCTGCCCTAAGCTCTTCTTACTCCTTTGTGATGGTAACCCTAAAATGGAACGTGAATATCCAGCTGAGATATAAAAAGACACTCACTGATGTAGTTCCAGGAAAAGAGGTAAGTGTGAACCAGGGCTGATTCATTCCTCGGTTAGTCAGAACCTTGTCTTCTTCAGGAGACCTCTAGCACGAGGGAGGCAAGGAGCACAGTGCAGCAGGACGAGCAGACTTTAGAGCCAGGACGGCAGAGGCAGGTGAGAGGACCCAGAGCAGCGCCTGCCACTGCCTCATCCGCACAGCTGCTCCTCAGTCCCAACAGTGGTGGCCCCGTGGGAGAATACAGGCCGTGCTACCATCATCTCAGCCTTCCAGAGGGGCCCACAATCCATATTTGCATGTGCTATCTCCCACTTCCCATGTCAGCCGCCTACCCACATTATTTGAGAACATTATTCACTCCCAACAAAACTTGCCTGCAGACAGGTGACCTCTGAACCATTCCCACACTGCTTTAGAGCCAGAAAGACCTGGACTTGAACCCCCAGGTAGCCATTTCCTAACTGATGTTGAACAAGTTCTCCGAGCTACATTTCCTCATCTCCAGAATGAGAATAATAGTACCTGTGCTCTATTGTTGGGTTGCTGTCCCATTGAATACTGGAGCATGGGCTGGGGGAGGGGAGTGAGCAGTTAGTATAGAAAACGGTACAGTGTTTCTGTTTGCAAAGATGAAAAAATTCTGGAAATGGATGGTGGTGATGGTTATACAACAGTGAATGTACTCAGTGTCACTTAATGGTTAAAATAGTAAGATTTATGTATGTATGTTTCATCACAGTTATGAAAGCTCCCAGCCCAGGTACATATTGTTTAAGCCTACAATGTATTACATGGACACCGATACTCTTCATCCACAGAAAGGATGCAATCTGTAGCAGAAAAGAAAATGTGTAGGTTGTTTTTGTTTTTGTTTTGGCTTTTCTAGGGCCGCATCCCCGGCATATGGAGGTTTGCAGGCTAGGAGTCTAATTGGAGCTGTAGCCGCTGGCCTATGCCACAGCAACTTGGAATCCAAGCTGCATCTGTGATCTACACCACAGCTCATGGCAACACCAAATCCTTAACCCACTGAGCGAGGCCAGGGATTGAACCTGCAACCTCATGGTTCCCAGTTGGATTCGTTAACCACCGAGCCATGACGTGAACTCCGAAAACGTGTCGATTTATATAAAGAAAGTTTCAAGATACTTTTGGAATGCTCTGCAAATGGTCTGATGATCAGATCAAGTCTAAAGGGACAATCCTGATAAACCACGGTAACTGGGGCCACACCTGACTTTTCCATAGCCACCTGTGGCAGAGGAGGAAAAACCAGACAAGCTGACCAGCTCACCAATTCTGAGTGGATGAATGTCTCTATTTCAGTCTTTAAACAAAAAAGAAAGAAAAATATGCTTATAAGCTAGCTATCCCTCAGAACTTGTCTAAGCTGCCACAGCAAAAAGCATGATATGGTGCTACCTGCACATAAGAAAATGACCAGTAACAATCATCCTGCACCAGATTATTGAAATATATTAATAAAATGAATCAAAGTGTCGGCACTAAGAAATTCTCAGAGCTACTAACACTTTTAGGGACTTGTAAAGGCTTCTCAGAGATTAATCAATTATTTTAAATTCTGTTTCCAGTCTCTCAGCACCTCAACGGAAAGCACAGATTGGGAGCTGTACCTCTCATCATATTTTCAATAGAGTTTAATTAAATGGACACATTTAATGTTGGGTTTCACTGTCATTTTCAGTATTCCTTCTTGGCAGTTTCCCTTTAATCATCTAGTGCTCTGATTTTTTTCCTGTTAAACATGGCCTTGTGTAAATAGAAGAGTACTGTAAAACAGAGACTCTCCTGCCACATGGTTTCATCTGCTTAAGTAAGACCCAGTGGGCCCTCTTTTTCCATAGTTGCCAGATTTTCACAACTATGTGAAATATCAGTTATATTCTCCATCATGTTAACTGTGCTTAGTTTATTGATTATAACCAAAACCAACTGAATTGATACCTGATCACTGCCATTATAATTCATACTTACCATCCTCTTTAAGGTGCTTCCAATTTATCCATTTTGTTGCTCTCTTACACATTTTATCCATTTGTGTCAATCTTAGTGCCTGATCATTTTTCCTCATTAATTGTTGCTCAAAGGCAATTCTGAATGCATCAGCCATTATGTAGGCTTCTTCTTTACTCTTCTGCATAAGTTCCAGCTGGTTTTGAAAGAAAGTTTGAGAGGTGTTGGGGCAAAACCAGAACAGTTCTGGCCTGAATGCTGAGTCAGATTAGTAAATGCCCTGCCTAAGTTAATTAGTACTTGCCATTCTCTCCTGCAGTTGCTGCCCATTCAGAACTAAGTGACCAGGTTTCCCGTGTGGTGCCCATCACTTGCCTGTTAGTGCAACTCTTACACTTCAGTACCCCAGACAGGCCCTGTGTGTGTCCTGCCCATGGAGGAAAAGGGGAGGATGCCAAAGGCTGCATTTTAGTTTTGCCTTGAGCCATTCCAGACAGTGCCACTGAAAAAAATTACGAATACCATCTCTCAGGCCACTCCCATAGCTGCCTCTGATCTTTTCATCTTAGGCTTTTCCTAATTGCTAATGTTTAGATGTTAGCTTTCATATATACTCTGAAGACTTTAAATTCCATGTCTTCAATAAGAGAAAAATGTTTTTAAAGCTATGGTCCATTCTGGTTACTAAAGCCTGCTTAGAATGGCAGCTCTCATTTTATGAAATGCCAGGCATGGCCCTGTGCTAAACATCATGTCTACTATCTTTCTTTCTCACAACAACCCTCCAAACTAGTTATTACCCTCTGCTTAATATTTGTGTCCAAAGCCACACAGCTAGAAAAGGATGGTGCTGAGAGTGAAACCTAGGTCTGGCTGGCACAAGGGTTCCACTGCACCTTGCAGCTTTTCTAAGTTTTTTTTGTTTTGTTTTGTTTTGCTTTGCTTTGCTTTGCTTTGCTTTTTAGGGCAACACCTGAGGCATATAGAGGTTCCCAGGCTAGGGGTCGAATTGGAGCTATAGCCACTGGCCTACACCACAGCCAGAGCAACGCGGGATCCAAGCCAAGCCTATGACCTACACCACAGGTCACATCAGCACCAGATCCTTAACCCACTGAGCGAGGCCAGGGATTGAACCCGCATCCTCATGGATACTAGTCAGATTCATTTCTGCTCAGCCATTCCAGGAACTCCCAGCTTCATGTTTTTCTCTCCATTAATCAGTGTTGCAGATCCTAGTGATTTTAAGCATGTGGGACTTTGCCTCTAAAATTTAGTAATTCTAGGGCCATGTATAAGCAAAAGAAATGTGAACTTAGGAGATGCTGATTAAAACATAGGCAAACAACTTTTCATGGCTACAATACTGTTTGTATTTTGAAACCATGTAAACAAAATCCAGCTTTTAATTAACATTATATAAAATTAGGAAGGAAGGGGGAAAAATTAAAAATAAGTCCCATAGCCAGTGACTACCAAATTAAGCTAATTCTTGCAAATAATTCCATTTATTCTTCTACTAACAGAAACAAAACTAAAGCTTTTACTGTTCTGATAATCCAGTACCTCCTGTTTGAGCTGAAGGACCATTTTCCCAGTGGACGCTGCCATTTTGGCACAGGCACAGGGGCTCCCTCCAGGACCATGACAAAGGCAGACTCCCAGGACTGCAAGCTTTAAATCCAAAAGCATTAGCCCATTACTAAGGGTCACACTGCTTAGCCATACACAGACACAGGGGCACACACATAGACCCAGGCACATTTTATTCAAGCATCTGATGCAAAGAAACTGCAAAGGAAAACAAAATTAGTAGGAAACAGAGACCATGATTTCAGGATCCAAGTGGAAATTAACTACAAATGAGGACAGAATGTTATTATTTGGAACAAAAACATAAGGAATTCTACCTTCCTTTTCATTCTCCAAAAAGCCTACACTTCTGAGTCCTTGGCAGCAACTTGACCTAGTGAGTAAACAGAAACATCTGCAATATGGATTTCCTGTGACTGGGTTTGGCCCTGCTGCCCAGCATTCATTACTGTCAGGTCCTGCTGAGAGGAGATGACATACTCAGAAAAGATGAGTGAATTTTAATGTCAAGGAGGCAAACAGTCATCTCTCCACTGTTCTGGAATTGCTTTTGGCCCCAATTCTTCGAAAAACTGTCTTTGGATCACAATGAAGGAAGCAGTCCGTTTGGGTCACTCCTGATTGACCATTATAGCCAGAAGAAAATTAAGAACTACTGTACTTTTTTTTTTTCTTTCTTTTTAGGGCCACACCCATGGCACATGGAAGTTCCTGGGGTAGGGGTCTAATTGGAGCCACAGCTGCAGGCCTACAGCACCTTCACAGCAATGCCAGATCTGAATCTGCAACCTACTGCACAGCTTGCAGCAATGCTACTGGATCCTTAACCCACTGAGCAAGGCCAGGGATCAAACCCACATCCTCATGGACACTGTTGTGCTTTTATTTTTTTTTAATGATTTTTATTTTTTCCATTATAATTGGTTTATAATGTTCTGTCAATTTTCTACTGTATATCAGAGTGACCCAGTCACACATAGAAAAATACATTCTTCTTCTCACGTTATCCTCCATCATGCCCCATCACAAGTGATAGAGTTCCCAGTGCCACACAGCAGGATCTCATTGCTTATCCATTCCAACCGCAATAGTTTGCATCTATTAACCCAGGATTCCCAGTCCATCCCACTCCCTCCCCCTTTGCTATGTTGGGTTTTTAACCTGCTGAGCCGCAAAGGGAACTCCATGTTGTACTTTAAAAAAACAAACAAACAAACAAAAAAAAAACACATTTTGGCAACTAACCACAAATTGCTTTCCCAACGTATTCTAACAGCTACCAATTTAATGGGGATAGTTTTAAAGTTTGATGAGGAACTGAATATAAAATTGTCTAAGCTTCCTCTTGCTGTAAATTTCACATGAATGGACTGGCTTAAAATAGAATCCTGTTTTAGAGACTGTTTAGAAAGGAAGATTCTACTGTCATTGAGTGTGAAGGTTATTTCAGAAAATTCCTTCTCACATCAAAAATAATTGTAAATTGGAAACAACCCAAATGTCCATCGACAGATGATTGGATTTGGAAGATGTGGTATATATACACAATGGAATACTACTCAGCCATAAAAAAGAATGACATAATGCCATTTGCAGCAACATGGATGGAACTAGAGAATCTCCTACTGAGTGAAATGACCCAGAAAGACAAAGACAAATACCATATGATATCACTTATAACTGGAATCTAATATCCAGCACAAATGAACATCTCCTCAGAAAAGAAAATCATGGACTTGGAGAAGAGACTTGTGGCTGCCTGATGGGAGGGGGAGGGAGTGGGAGGGATCGGGAGCTTGGGCTTCTCAGACACAACTTAGAATAGATTTACAAGGAGATCCTGCTGAATAGCATTGAGAACTTTGTTTAGATACTCATGTTGCAACAGAACAAAGGGTGGGGGGAAAAATGTAATTGTAATGTATACATGTAAGGATAACCTGACCCCCTTGCTGTACAGTAGGAAAATAATTAAAAAATAATAATAATAATTGTAAAGCACATAGTTAGCTTTCAGTGTATAAGCGGTGGCTATGTGGGGATTGGTCTCTTCTCTTTTCAGCTTCTGGCTCCTTCCTGATAACTGTCCCTGAGAACGTTGCCAAAAGTACCTTTAAGACCAAGGTAGGGCCAACATAAAAATGCAAGGTTTCTGCAAGGATCTCTGAATCCCAGTTCCCCTTCCTTACCTCAGCGCTCCATCAACTGGCTCACAGCTCTTGTTCGTGCCTGCCATACACTAAGGTTGGTCCCAGAGCTGATTTAAGATTATAATAGCATGGAGTTCCCATGCAGCTCAGTGGATTAAGAATCCGACATCTCTGTGAGAATGTGGGTTTGCTCCCTGGCCCTGCTTAGTGGGTTAAGGATCCAGTGTTACCGCAAGCTGTGGTGTAGGTTGCAGATGCAGCTCAGATTTGATGCCATGGCTATGGCATAGGCTTCAGTGCAGCACTGATTCAAGCCCTAGCCTGGGAATTTACATATGCCGCAGGTATGGCCCCAAAAAGAAAAAAAAAATTTTTTTAATTATAATAGTGCACTCTTTTTCCGAACTTTCATTCAGTTCCTTTTTTTTTTTTTTTTTTTTTATTGGTCTTTTTGCCATTTCTAGGACTGCTCCCACGGCATATGGAGGTTTCCAGGCTAGGGGTCAAATCAGAGCTGTAGCCGCTGGCCTACGCCACAGCCACAGCAACACGGGATCCAAGCTGCATTTGCAATTTACACCACAGCTCACGGCAACACCGGATCCTTAATCCACTGAGCAAGGCCAGGGATCGAACCCTCAACCTCATGGTTCCTAGTCGGATTCGTGAACCACTAAGCCATGACGGGAACTCCCTTTTTTCTTTTTTCTTTTTTGCTATTATACACTAGTTTTCCACCCTGGCAGTAGAGCATGGTCATCAAAAGCACAGGTGCTAAACTCTACCCGAGTGTAAATCCCAGCTCCACCACTTAGTGTGGCTTTGTGACTTGCAGCAAATTACTTAATCCTCTAGTTCCTCCATTACCTCATTTGTAAAGCGGGGACCTACCTAATAGTACTCACTGTATGGGGCAGTTGTGAGAATTAAATGTTAATCTACGTGAGACATTTAGAAAGCTGTCTGCACTAAGGACTGTGTATTTGCTGTTAGTAATAGCTGCTTTCTTTGAAGTTCTATAGTAAGTGAATGGAAGCCTCCTCTCCACTGTTAATGCTTATTTTTCATCGGTCCTCAGGATGCTTTTTTTTTTTTTTTTTTTTTTTTTTTTTAAGGGCATATGGAAGTTCCCAGGATAGGGGTCAGATGGGAGCTGCAGCTGCCAGGCTACCCCACAGCCACAGCAATGCCAGGTCTTTACACCACTGAGTGAGGCCAGGGATGGAACCCAGGTACTCATGGATACCAGCTGGGTTCATTCCCGCTGAGTCACAGCAGGAACTCCCTCAGGACACTTTTTATTTTACCAGAGGAACTTCCACCCTGTAAGCCATTTTACACTTTAGCAAGTAATTAGCACTGTGTCAGCAGATCTTTGTTCTGGACTTGACTCAACCCCAGACTGAGCACATCACTTTGGGAAAGTAATTGAAACTATCTGAGCCTGAGTTTCTTCCTCTGTACAATGGGGATAATACCTGCTTTGCAGCGCTCACAAGACCATTATGAAGATCAGATTTTAAAATGGGGGGGGGGATGACAGAACACTGTCAACCAACTGTAATGGAAAAAATAAAAATCATTTAAAAAGAATGCGGGATAGGGCGGAGTTTTTGCTGTGGTACAGTAGGTTAAGAATCTGCAGTAGTCACTTCAGAGGCACAGGTTCAATCCCCAGCCATGCTCAGTGGGTTAAAGGATCCAGTGTTGCTATAGCTGTATCTTAGGTTGCAGCTGCCACTCAGATTTCAAACCCCGGCCTGGAAACTTTTCATATGCTTCCGGTTCGGCCAAAAAAAGGGAAAATGTGTGGGAAAATACCCTGACACTGTAAGCCCCTACCCAAGGAAGACACTGCTAACACAATTTCTGCTAAAACTACAAATAGGAAATAAAAGGGCAAGAAGTGGCTAGCGCATCCCCTCATGTCCAAGAGTATTGTGCCTGAAGGGTTATGTGCCAGCAAGGCTGAAGAATGGACCTGGGCCTCTGTCACTCTCAGTCTCAAATTGCCAATCTGCTATCCTCGACACAGAGCCTGTGGTCATAGCAGAAAAGGAAAGTGGAAAATTTCCCTCCTGCTAAACTTTCTTACCTGCGTACCTACCTCAAGACTGGAAACCTCTGGAGAGCCACTTGAACCCTGGCATGTGTTTTCCTGAGTCACCTTCTGCACAGAGAGGGCCTCCAAATACTGCTGATTCAAAACTAGGAAGGGCCATGTAACAAAGTATTAGTTATGAGGTCTAACCCCAGCCTCACCTAAGCTACTTACAGCAACATCATATTTCTTTTAAGCAATGCATATACATCAACTGTCCACAAAATCTGGCCCCATCCAGAAAACCAACCTGATAAAATATTGGGTATCAATTGAGATAATACACATGTAACCCTAAATAAAATGTTATTTTTAATGTGGAAGGATCTTAACTTTGCAGGCAAAGTCTGGTCTTCTTTCCTCAAAGAAAATTTATGGAATTTCCAAAAAGAGAATATACAAAGCCTAATGGATTCACACTAGATAGTGAGATGAGGAGATCTCATATATCGTATTAACGTCAAATGTACCAGCTCTCCAAACTCATCAGCCTTTTCTGTTGACAGTTTTCACAAGAGACTCTCAAACCCAAATATTTAGAATAAGAGGGGTCCTGCTATTTACTGGAGAACAACAACAACAACAAAAAACCCCAGTAACTTTTCCTCTCCTGTTGAAAAGCAGAAGGGTAGGGAGGAAAGGGCAGGGATAGTGGTTATTAGCACCATCTTAAAATTCTTTCATTTACTGACAAAGCCACAAAAGATACTTTATGAGAAAAAATAAAAGTTGAACAACTATACAGGTTTATACTTTTCCTATTAGTGTCCCAATAAAACATACATTCAGGCTCTTCAAAATAATGGATTCTACCATTTTTACACTGAGTATAAAAAACTAAAGACAGATTCGGGAGAAATTGCTTAAGGAATATGAGGTTTTATTTTGGAGTGACGGAACTGTTTGAGAACTAGATGTTTGTACAACACTGTAAATGTTATAAATTGTTTAAGTGGTTAATTTTTTTTTTTTTTTTGTCTTTTGTTGTTGTTGTTATTGTTGCTATTTCTTGGGCCACTCCCCGCGGCATATGGAGGTTCCCAGGCTAGGGGTTGAATCGGAGCTGTAGCCACCGGCCTACGCCAGAGCCACAGCAACGTGGGATCCAAGCTGCATCTGCAACCTACACCACAGCTCACGGCAATGCCGGATCGTTAATCCACTGAGCAAGGGCAGGGACCGAACCCGCAACTTCATGGTTCCTAGTCGGATTTGTTAACCACTGCGCCACGACGGGAACTCCTAAGTGGTTAATTTTATGTTATGTGAATGTCACCTCAAGTTTGTTTTTTTTTAAATTAAAAACCTAATTGGAGGAATTCCCATTGTGGCTCAGTGGTAACAAACCCAACTAGTATCCATGAGCACTTGGGTTCCATCTCTGGCCCTGCTCAGTGGGTTAGGATCTGGAGTAGCCTTGAGCTGTGGTGTAGGTTGCAGACGCAGCTTGGATCTAGTGTTGCTGTGGCTGTGGTGTAGGCCATCAGCTGCAGCTCTAATTCACCCCCTAGCTGGGGAACTTTCATTGCTGCAGATGCAGCCCTAAAAAACAAAAACTAAAACAAAACCTAATTGGAGTTCCCACTGTAGCACAGTAGGTTAAAAATCCAACTGCAACAGAGATCAGGTTGCTGCAGAGGTTTGGGTTCTATCCCCAGTCTGGCGCTGTGGATTAAAGGATCTGGCATTGCTGCTGCTGTGGCATAGGTTTCAATGGCTTAGATTCAATGCCTGGCCTGAGAACTTCCATAAGCCATGGGGGCAGCCATTAAAAAAAACCAACCTAACTGATGCATTTCTTTTCTCATTTACCCTTAAAATATATTACTTCAAAATATGAGCACTTTGTCTATTGATATGTATGTTCTTAACACAGGACATTCTACATAAAACTGATCTTTGAACTTTTTTTTTTTTTTTTTTTTGGCTGCACCCATGGCATGTGGAAGCTCCCAGGCCAGGGACTGACTGTACCACAGCAGGATCCTGAGCCACAGCAGTGACAACACTGGATCCTTGACCCACTAAGCCAACAGGGAACTCTCATAATATTTTTAAAGAATTATCAAAAACCACGCTTCACTTACTTGCATTTTCAGACTTGAGCATTTTAATTTCTTCTGTTTTCAATTTTAAAGTTTCCTTGAGGACTGCATTTTCACAGTTTAGCCTGGAAGAAAGTACCCTCCAAATAACTAAAACATTAACACTTTGTAGTTGAATATTTTTATCCCATGATTTCCTACTTCAGTCTACAATTTATGAATGTTACAAAATAAGAACAGTTTAATCAGAGCCATAGTAGTGGCAATGCTGGATCCTTAACCTAATGAGCCACCAGGGATCTCCTAAAATTTTATTTATTTATTATTATTATTATTATTTTATTTTTTATTTTTTGCTTTTTAGGACCACACCCGTGGCATATGGAGGTTCCCAGGCTAGAGGTCCAATCCGGAGCTACAGCTGCTTGCCTATGCCACAGCCACAGCAACACCAGATCCGAGCCGCACCTGTGACCTCCCCCACAGCTCACAGCAACGGCGGACCCTTAACTCACTGAGCGAGGCCAGGTATCAAACCCGCAATCTCATGGTTCCTAGTCAGATTCATTTCCGCTGCGCCATGATGGGAACTCCTCCAGAACTTACTCTTAACCCTTCTGTATACTTAGCTGAGAAAGAATTAGGACCAAAAATATGTCTAAGGCATCTATTTTGAACACTTGTTCTCTTTACTAAAATTTCAATAACCATTTGAACATCAACTCTATGCTTAGGCCAAAACTTGCAATAAAAGATATATAGGAAGTACAAACTTCCAGTAACAAAATAAATCTTGGGGGTGTAATATACAGCATGGAGATTATAGTTAACATTATTATTATTTTGCCTTTTTAGGGCCACGCCCATGGCACATGGAGGTTCCTAGGCTGGGGATGGAATTGGAGCTGTAGCTGTCGGCCAACACCACAGCCACAGCAACACGGGATCTGAGCTACATCTGTGACCTACACCACAGCTCACAGCAACGCCGTATCCTTAACTCACTGAGTGGGGCCAGGGATCGAATTCATGTCCTCATGGATACCAGTGGGTTAACCACTGTGCCACGATGGGAACTCCATAGTTAACAATTATTGTACACTATTTGAAAGTTGCTAAGAGAACAGATCTTAAAAGTTCTCATAAGGAAAAAACTGTAGCAATATATGGTGATGAATGTTAACTGGAATATTGTGTGATCATGATCATTTTGTAATATACACAAATATCAAGTCATTATACTGAACACCTGAAACTAATACAATACTGTATGTCAATTACACCTCCATTTTAACAAAAGATACACAGGGGGCTTTATCTATTGAATAAAAGCTAGAATTTCACTTACAAGAGTTCTTAAAGTGCTCAAAATCAGAGGCTTAAAATTTTTTTGGAATTAAAAATAGTAGCCAGAGCATTGGGTCTAATTTGTAACTTTAAATTAAATACCCAAGAGGCTATTTTGTGATATTTGTGGGGAATGTTAAATGCTGTGCTCAGGATGGGCCTCAGATTATTAAAACAGTGGTCATACAGTTAGTTTCTCAAGTAAAATTGAAATATTCTCGTTATCAGACACAATTGAGAACAGATTTACAAGGAGATCCTGCTGAGTAGCATTGAGAACTATGTCTAGATACTCATGTTGCAACAGAACAAAGGGTGGGGGAAAAAAATGTATACATGTAAGGATAACTTGATCCCCTTGCTGTACAGTGGGAAAATAAAAGAAAAAAAGAAAGGAAAAAAAAAAAAAAAGAAATGTTCTAATCACAAGAAAAGCAATTCTGTAACCATGTATGGTGATGGGTGTGGACTGGACTTAATTGTGGTGACCATTTTGCAGTACATACAAGTGTTGAGTCATTGTGTTATACACCAGACTAATGTAATGCTAATGTCAACTGTACCTAAAAAATACAAATATAAATCTAAGGCATCCCTTTTCCATGAATTGCCTGAAAAATAAATAAAATGTGAAAACAGTTTCTCAAGCAGTGTCTAAAGTACCTTTGTTAGAGTAACCTCTTCCTAAGACTCTAGGAAGTCTTAGTGATTTTCAGACTAAATTATGAATAACTACAGTCATGAAGACAATTCAGATGCTCACAGACATTTTACTAGGTGCATGAAAACTAATTTATAAATATAATTTTAAAAACAGCCTACTCAGGGAGTTCCCGTCGTGGCGCAGTGGTTAACGAATCCGACTAGGAACCATGAGGTTGCGGGTTCGGTCCCTGCGCTTGCTCGGTGGGTTAACGATCCGGCGTTGCCGTGAGCTTCGGTGTAGGTTGCAGACACGGCTCAGATCCCAGGTTGCTGTAGCTCTGGTGTAGGCCGGCAGCTACAGCTCCGATTAGACCCCTAGCCTGGGAACCTCCATATGCCACAGGAGTGGCCTTAGAAAAGGCAAAAAGACAAAACAAAAAACAACATCCTAATCAGTTTGGGAGTTTCCCTTGTGGCAGAGTGGGAATGAACCCAACAATACTAATCCATGAGGATGCAGGTTCGACCCCTGGTCTCGATCAGTGGGTTAAAGGACCTGGAGTTGCCTCAAGCTGTCATGTAGGTCTCAGATGCAGCTCAGATCCCGTGTTGCTCTGGCCGTGGTGTAGGCCGGCAGCTGTAGCTCCAATTCGACCCCTAGCCTGGGAACTTCATATGCTGTGGGCGCAGCTCTAAAAAGCAAATAAGTAAATGGAATAAAAACAATCTACTCAGTCAAACGAATTAATTTTGCCATCTGGTTAACTATTTTTATGCAGACCTCACAATTAAAGCATCCTTTGATAGCTCTGCCTAGTCTAGTCGAAGAGCATCTTAAGAGGTAAGCTCTTGAAACAAAATTTTCTGGATTCTGTGCAGCCAAAACAAAATACAAAACAGTCAAACTAGGTAAACAACCTTGTCCCACTGGCAAAAACTAAAACATCTGACATATTCTCTTGCTTAGGCTACAGAAACCAGCCCTCTCATGCATTACTGGTAGGACTGCAAACTGGTACAAGTCTTATATGGTGGAATTTGGCAACATCAAATAAATCTACATGTGCATTTACCCTTTTTTTTGGCCACATGTGCAGCATTGTGGGCCAAGGATCAAACTCAGGCTTCAGCAATGACCCGAGCCACAGCCTGACAGCACTGGGTCCTAGTGGAACTCCTTCAATTACATTTTAAAGAGTTCCAAAGAAAAATTATGTAATGGCGTTCCCATCGTGGCTCAGCGATTAATAAACCCAACTAGCATCCATGAGGATGCGGGTTCGATCCCTGGCCTCGCTCAGTGGGTTAAGGATCCGGTGTTGCCATGAGCTGTGGTGTAGGTCACAGATACGGCTCGGATCCCGAGTTGCTGTGGCCCTGGCATAGGCTGGCGGCTACAGCTCCGATTGGACCCCTAGCCAGGGAACCTCCATATGCTGTGGGTGCGGCCCTAAAAAGACAACAAAAGAAAAAGTATGTAATAATAACATACAAACCTGTCATATTTTTGGATCCAAGATTCCTCTATATTTTTAAATCTATTCTGATCAAATTCTATTTCCCACTGCAAGGCATTTATTTCCTATAGAAAGAAAATAGCACTTCCATGGAAAATTACTGTAAATAAATCATTTCAGGACATATGAATAGCTGAAATAAATCATTTAATCATTTCACATAAATAGGTGCAAAAGAAAAAAAAACTATTGCTCTAAAAGAGTCTTTGATATTTGTAAACACATGTAACATGCCTCTCTAGTACTCAAAAAGGCTTTGCTGAAGCTTACCTATAATAGGAAAAAATTTAAAGCTTCAAAATTTGCTGGCATGAACCTATATTTCTCATCACCCTCAATTCATGCAGGCCTCAAAATACACTCCTGGAAAATCTAAGCCCAGGACATTCCCATCAAGGGAGGGTAAACAGGCGCAGAATGAGACCAGGGTGAAAATGAGATGTCAGAAAGAGGCAGGCTCTGCTGGGCAAGCAGAGGAAAAAAAATAGGAAAAGAAGAAAAATAGGAGGTGTCGATTTGGCAAGCTTTGCCGATGTGACAATCTGTTTTGGATTATGAGCTCCAAAAGGGAGGGGACTGTGTAGCATTGAAGCACGTCTAACAGAGGGTAGGCACAAATGACGTATCTGTTGGCGTGGTGATTTTTAAGGGAATTCTACTTGAAAACTTACTGGATCAAACAAGTCCACACTAAAAATGGCAAATACCTTCTCCAAAGATTTCTTTTGTTCCACAGTTTTTTGAAGCACTGCCTGGGTATGACTTGTGGCTTTGTCAAATATTGCCTAAGAAAAAGAAAGAGCATGTCAATATAAGTTAAATTTCTTTTCTTTCTTTTTTTTTTTCTTTTTTTCTTTTTTTTGCTTTTTTTTGTTTTTAGGGCTGCACCCACGGCAAATGGAAGTTCTCAAGCTAGCGGTTGAATCAGAGCTGGGAGCTGCAGCTTCAGCTGAATCGGAACTCCAGTATAAGTTACATTTCTTTTTTTTTTTTTTTTTTGTCTTTTTGCTATTTCTTTGGGCCACTCCCACGGCATATGGAGGTTCCCAGGCTAGGGGTTGAATCGGAGCTGTAGCCACCGGCCTACGCCAGAGCCACAGCAACACGGGATCCGAGCCACGTCTGCAACCTACACCACAGCTCACAGCAACGCCGGATCGTCAACCCACTGAGCAAGGGCAGGGACCGAACCCGCAACTTCATGGTTCCTAGTCGGATTCGTTAACCACTGCGCCACGACGGGAACTCCTAAGTCACACTTCTAATTCACTCCCACATACAAGGTGAGGTTCACGTTTGTGTGTGTGTGTGTCCTTCTTAGGATTGCACCTGTGGCATATGAAAGTTCCCAGGCTAGGGGTCAAATCACAGCTGCAGCTGCTGGCCTACACCACAGCAACACAGAATCCAAGCTGCATCTGCAACCTACTCCACAATCACACACAGCAGTGTATCCTTAATCCGCTGAGCAAGGCCAGGGATGGAACCCACATCCTCATGGGTACTAGTCGGACTGGTAACCTGCTGAGCCACAATAGGAACTCCCACACGTTTACTTTAAGACAATAGAAAATTACCTTGGGATGAGAATTTCCACAGAGATTGACTTTTGTAGAGAGTTTGACAGCTCAAATGTCAGAAGATTTTTGGTTTGGTTCTTGCCCAATGCATGTGCAAATGAATGAATGGATTTCTCACACAAAGATTTATACAGGAATGTTCACAGCAGTTATTATTCATAATAGGCAAGAAATAAAAACAACCTAAAGGCCTATCAACTGGTAAATGGATAAACAAAATGTAGTATATTTATACAATTGAATATTATTTGGTAAAAAAAAAAAAAGGAAGAAAGCACTGGAATTCGGGTTAAGGATCTGGTGCTGTCCCTGTGGCAGCACAGGTTTGATCCCCAGCCCAGCAGCGTGGGTTAAAGATCCCACATGGCTGTAGCTGTGGCTCAAATTTGATCCCTGACCCAGGAACTTCCCCATGCGTTGGGAGTGGCCAAAAAATAAAAAAAATAAAAAATAAGAAGAAGAAGAAGAAAGCAATCATACATGCTACAGCATGCATGAACCTCAAAAGCATGCTAACTAAAAGAATCCAGAGGCTGAAGAATCTAGACACATAGTGCATGCTTCTACTTATGAAATAGAAAAGGCAAATATATAAAACAGGAAGTAGATTAGTGGTTGTTGGGATTGAGGACGGGAATGGAAATAACTGCAAACGGGTAACAAGTTCCTTTTGGGGGGCGATGGAAAGGTTCTAAATTAGATTGTGGTGATGGTTATGCAACTCTAAGTTTAGTAAAAATAAACTGTATGCCTTAAATGATTAAAATTCAGAACATGGGAGTTCCTGTTGTGGCTCAGTGGTTAACGATCCGACTAGGAACCATGAGGTTGCGGGTCCGGTCCCTGCCCTTGCTCAGTGGGTTAAGGATCCGGCGTTGCTGTGAGCTGTGGTGTAGGTCACAGATGTGGCTCGGATCCCAAGTTGCTGTGGCTCTGGCGTAGGCCGGTGGCTACAGCTCCGATTCGACCCCTAGCCTGGGAACCTCCATATGCCACGGGAGCAGCCCTAGAAATGGCAAAAAGACAAAAAATAAATAAATAAATAAATAAAATAAAATTCAGGACATGTAAGTTATACCTTAATAAAACTGTTTTAAATATCTAAAGCTCAAGAGTTCCCATCATGGCTCAGTGGTTAACGAACCTGACTAGCATCCATGAGGACACAGGTTTGATCCCTGGCCTCACTCAGTGGGTTAAGGATTCAGCACTGCTGTGAGCTGTGGTGTAGGTTGCAGATGTGGCTCAGATCCTGCATTGCTGTGGTTGTGATATAGGCTGGCAGCTACAGTTCCGATTTGACCCCTAACCTGGGAACCTCCATATGCTGCCAGTGTGGCCCTAAAAAGACAAAAATAAAAATAAAAATCTATAACTCAGGAGTTCACATCGTGGCTCAGTGTAATGAACCCAACTAGTATCTGTGAGGCTGTGGGTTTCATCCCTGGCCTTGCTCAGTGGGTTACAGATCTGGCATTGCCACGAGCTGTGGTATATAAGCTTGCAGATGCAGCTCCGATCTGACCCCTAGCCTAGGGATCCTCCATATACCACAGGCGTGACCCCTTAAAAAAAAAAGGACAGGAGAAAAAAACTATATAAGCACTAATGATTTTGTATTAAAAGCTAAGCCATATTATTTGTCACTGGAATGTGTACCTGAAGAAAGTTTAAAAATAACTTCTTACCATGCTCTGAAGAATTTTCAATGCTGCTTCTTTACCTTCAAGTTGTCTCTGAGATGCCTCAAGTTCAGTTTTCAAATTTTCTACCTCCTGAGGAGAAAAAAGACAATTAAGCCTTCCTATCTGCAAGATCTGTAACCCAAAATGATCAATTTAGACAGTTTCTTTCTTTCTTTCTTTCTTGTCCTTTGTCTTTTCAGGGCCGCACACGCTGCCACAGCATATGGAGGCTCCCAGGCTAGGGGTCTAATCAGAGCTACTGCCGCTGGCCTACGCCAGAGCCACACCACATCTGAGCTGCATCTGCGACCTCCACCACAGCTCCCGGCAATGCTGGATCCTTAACCCACTGAGCGAGGCCAGGGATCAAACCCACAACCTCATGGTTCCTAGCTGATTCGTTTCTGCTGCGCCACAACAGGAAGTCCCAATTTAGACAGCTGACATTTAAGCTCAACATTCACTTTGACTCAAAGGGCTCTGATCGTACAGATGAAACTGGAAATTCCTCCAGGCTTTCTAAGTAGACCAGAGACCCTCACTGTCAGGTGCCAGTTATGACCAAAAGCCCCAATCTTCTGCTGTCATTCATCTAGGCCACACAGTTAATAATTTGGAGAACATTCTTGAGACCTCGTAAAATAAACACATGATCACCCACACAGATACCGTAGCCATTGTGGGTTGAACTGTGTCTCTCACCAAAAGAAATGCTCAAGTCTGGACCCCTGGGACGCTGAATGTGACCTTATTCGGAAAGAGGGCCTTTGCAGATGTAGTCAAGGTCATACTAGATTAGGGTAGGCCTCAGTCCTGTGACTGGTGTTCTTCTTCTTCTTTTTTTTCTTTTTGCCATTTTTTGAGCCGCTCCCACGGCATATGGAGGTTCCCAGGCTAGGATTCCAATTGGAGCTGTAGCCCCCGGCCTATGCCAGAGCCACAGCAACACGGGATCCGAGCCATGTCTGTGACCTACACCGCAGCTCACGGCAACGCCTGATTCTTAACCCACTGAGCAAGGCCAGGGATCAAACCCACAACCTCATGGTTCCTAGTCGGATTTGTTAACCACTGAGCCACGATGGGAACTCCTGGTGTCCTTCTAAGACGAGGGAACTCTGGACACCACCACACAGGGGAGAGAAGGCCCTGTGATGGTGAAGGCAGGGACTGGAGGGACACAGATACAAGCCAAGGCCTGTCAGGGGCAGCCACCAAAAGCTAGAAAGAGGCAAAAGATTCTCCTCTAGACCCATCAGAAGGAACGAACCTGCCTTCCCCACCCCCTACACACCTGGATTTCAGACCTCTAGCCTCCAGAACTGAGAGGGAATCAGTTCAGTCTGAGGTTTTAAGGCACCAGTTTGTCAGGGTATCCCTAGGACACTAAGAGAGTCACTTTCACCGGAAGAGTCACACATGCACACTCAGAGGAGCTTCCCGTCCCTGGAAAGGACCGGCTCCCTCCCAGAGACCCCTACTCTCAGCCAGAGGGATGGCCTCCTCAGACCACATGGGGTACTTTCTGGTCCTCTGGTCCTCAGACTTTAAGGAGTTACATTATGAGGTTAAGGAGTTCCCGTTGTGGCTCAGTGGTAATGAATCTGACTAGTATCCATGAGAATGTAGGTCTGATCCCTGGCTTCACTCAGCGAGTTAAGGATCCGCCATTGCTGTGAGCTGGGGTGTAGGTTGGCAACTGCAGCCCCATTTGACTCCTAGTCTGGGAGCTTCCATATGCTGCAGGTTTGGCCCTAAAAAGAGAGAAAAAAAATTGTCAGGTTATTTCAAGCCACACAGACAGAGAAGATAGATGCAAGGGAGTGCTCACTCTTTTCTCCAGGAGGAGATTAGAGAAGTTCAGTGGAAAGGAGAAGGGGAGAGTATGTTTACACAAATAGTCTTCTTGAGAGAAGAGGAGGCCAAGACACAGAGGAGGCCAGCTGGAAGCTATGAGCTTGATACTGTGGCTCATGGAGAACATCTGGAAAGTCAATATTTGCCTCCCATGCCATGTTAATACTAATTTTTTTTTTTTTTAACCCCACAGCATGTGGAGGTTCCCAGGCTAGGGGTTGAATAGGAGCTGCAGCTGCCAGCTATGCCACAGTCACAGCAATGCAGGATCCGAGCTGCATTTGCAACCTACACCACAGCTCACAGCAGCGCCGGATCCTTACCCACTGAGCGAGGCCAAGGATCGAACCCACCACCTCATGGTTCCTAGTCAGGTTCGTTAACCACTGTGCCACAAGGGGAACTCCATGTTAGTACTTCTTAAACGAAACTTATCAGTGGACTTTGTTCCTATGAGAATTTGTGTATTAGCCAGAGTACCTACCTCTAAAGCGTCATGAAGATGTTGCCTTAATTCCACATTTGACAACTCTGAATTCAAATCTATTAGGGAGGGGAAAAAAAAAACAGGTATTTTCTTTAACTAGTTAAATATAGGACATTTGTCTGACAAAAACATCAAATACAGGCTTTCCCTAAATTGAAAAGAAAAAATAACTGTAATAAACCAAATGATGATAAAATAGCCTAAAATATTCCAAGAATGAAAAGACAAACTTTTGAATCAAAAGACTCTTTTAAAAAAGGACTAAAAAAAAAATGCTATTAGTGAATTGGTTAATTTACACACCCAAACACAATATAAAAAAACATGAATGCTGGTAGTGAAACAAACTCTGGTGTTTGGTTTAAGCTTGTGATCAGCATCATGATACGAATATCTAAGAAATAACCTGAATTTAATTTCTTTCCAAGGAGAATTGCTAGAAGTCTCCTGTAACTTCAGTTATTCTTTCTTTAATGTGATCAATTGGGATATTAAACTGGGCTTCCCAGGAACTTCATTTTCATTGCAGTCTCACTGGCAATAGAAAAACATTAAAATGGTAAATGACAGCAAGAGGGTAAGTAAAAAGAGGCAAAGCGATTTTAGAATACTTTCAGGGACCTTGAAACGTTCTCACACCGATTTTGTCTTTGCTCTTCTGAACTTCCATCAACCTGACAGTATCCAAGGGCAAACCTAAGCCACATCTTCACTCTGATGGTTCAGAGTTCCAAGGAGGGACAAAAGTGACACTGGTGTTGACCATGCTAAGTTCTATTCTATTCATACTTGTGGGAAGCAAAATAATGGCCCCCAAAATATCCACCTCTTCATCCCAGAACTTCTGAATAAACAGCAAAAGGGACTTAGCCGGTGTAATTAAATTAGATACCAGGAGACAGAGAGTTATTCTTTTTTTTTTTTTTTTTTTTTTTTTTTTTTTTTTTTGTCTTTTTTTGCCTTTTCTAGGGCCACTCCTGCGGCATGTGGAGATTTTCAGGCTAGGGATCTAATCAGAGCTGTAGCCACCAGCCTACACCAGAGCCACAGCAATGCAGGATCCGAGCTGCGTCTGCAACCTACACCACAGCTCAGGGCAATGCCAGATCCTCAACCCACTGAGCAAGGCCAGGGATCCAACCTGCAACCTCATGGTTCCTAGTCGGATTCATTAACCACTGAGCCATGACGGGAACTCCATGACTGATCTTTTTACAGCCACACCTGTGGCATAAGGAAGTTCCTAGGCTAGGGGTCCAGTTGGAGCTACAGCTGCCGGCCATGGCCACAGCCACAGCCACCACCACACCAGATCCGGATCCAAGCCACATTAGCCACCTACACTGCAGCTTGCAGCAACACTGTATCCTTAACCCACAAGTGAGGCCAGATATGGAACCCGCATCCCCACAGACACTATGTTGGGTTCTTAACTGGCTGAGCGACAATGGGAATTCCTTATGTTGTTTTAAACCATTAAATTTCTGGCAATTTGGGAATTACCCATTAGCAAGAAGAAACTAATACAATTTTTTACCTAGGATCAAGTCAACTTTGATAAAAAGACAAAAGTCCATAACCCAACAAAATAGGAGCTCATACCATTACTGTTACATCTTGTTTCTATCCCAGTGGTTTCCTATGTTTTTGTAAAGGCATATAGCGTAACACCTCAGTTTTCAACATCTTGCTTGCAAGACAGTATCCATCCTCTAATGCATGATAAGGACTTGGAAGAAAAATATATTGATAATCCCATCCTACTTTCTTTCTTTCATTTTTTTTTTCTTTTTTTGGTCTTTTTGCTATTTCTTGGGCCGCTCCCGCGGCATATGGAGGTTCCCAGGCTAGGGGTTGAATTGGAGCTGTAGCCACTAGCCTACGCCAGAGCCACAGCAACTCAGGATCCGAGCCACGTCTGCGACCTACACCACAGCTCACGGCAACAATGGATCCTTAACCCACTAAGCAAGGCCAGGGATCGAACCCGCAACCTCCTGGTTCCCAGTCAGATTCATTAACCACTGAGCCATAATGGGAACTCCTCATCCTACTTTCAAGAAGGATTTTGAAGGACAGATCAGTCCCCAGCTTCAACATGTTTTTTTTTAATTTGAAACCACTTTTTTTTTTTTTTTAATTTGGACTTTTTGCCTTTTCTAGGGCTGCTCCCATGGCATATGGAGGTTCCCAGGCTAGGGGTCTATTCGGAGCTGTAGTTGCCGGCCTATACCACAGCCACAGCAACACCAGATCCGAGCCGTGTCTGTGACCTACACCACAGCCCATGGCAACACCGGATCCTTGACCCGCAACCTCATGGTTCCTAGTCGGATTTTTTAACCACTGAGCCACAACAGGAACTCCTGAAACCACATTTCTTAAATTATTTTCGTGTTGTTCAGATTTGTGTTTGTTCCACTTTGGTGGGAGCTGTACAACACAGATTACAAAAGATTCAGCCATACAAGAGCTGTGCCATTGTGCAGGCTGTGACTTGTCCACCAGCTCCCAATCCCTTTGGAGTTGTAATACTCTATCACAATAGGATTCTGTATTTTATTCTCTCCTTAGGATACAGAATAATCCATTTTTAGTTATGGTAAATTAATTTTCTTTTGGGAATTTTACGACATCCCTAAAATAACTTGAATAAAGGTAAGTTTCTAAAATCCACCCAGTTCTCTGGTGTCTCAGTGGGTTAAAGATCCAGCATTGTCACTTCTGCAGCAAGGATTTGATCCCTGACTCTGGAAATTGTGCATGCCACAGATGCAGCAAAATGAAAATAAAATCCATGATGGCGACCCATCTTTGTGGGTTGGAAGGGTGACACAAAGGAGAAGAACAAAGAAGAGGACACTGGGCATTCTTACCAGTGCTACTTTGTTGGCTGTGATGCAGGATTCGGGACCCTGCAGGATATGTTTCTTGCAAGTTCTTATGCTTGGAATACTGAAAAATGGCACCATTTCTTTCTTCCTCATTTCTTGAAAATGGGAGAGGACTAAAGCTCTTTCCAGCTGACTTTTTTCCAGATGTAAATAAATGTGAAACTTGCACTTCATAAATGCCGCCAGGCCTTCTTCCGAGGCCATATCCTAAATCGCCTTCTGCCATGTCATCGTCCTCTGTTTCCCAGGACTGCTCCTCTGCCTCACTCGGCGGCCTCACTACCCTGCTCATCAGCCACGTGCCTTCTTTACCATAGGGATAAACAGGTTTTCTGTAATTAAGAAAAACAGTAGTTAAAAAGCCATCAGTAGATACACCATGTTCTCAGACTGGAAGAATAAATACTGTCAAAATGACTGTACTACCCAAGGCAATCTACATTCAGTGCAATCCCTATCAGATTACCAATGGCATTTTTCACAGAACGGGAACAAAATTTTTTAAAATTTATATGGGAATACAAAAGACCCCAAATAGCCAAAGCAATCCTGAGAAAGAAAAGCAGAGCTGGAGGAATCAGGCTCCCTGACTTCTGACTGTACTACAAAGCTACAGGCATCAAAACAGTATGGTATCGGCACACAAAAAAAAAACCCAGAAATATACATCAATGAAATAGGATACAAAGCCCAGAAACAAACCCGCACACCTATGGTCAAAGCAGGCAAGATATACAGTGAAGAAAAAGACAGTCTCTTCAATAAATGGTACTGGGAAAACTGGACAGCTAAGAGTAAACGAATGAAATAAGAACACTCTTTAACCCATACACAAAAATTAAGTCAAAATGGATTAAAGACCTAAACATAAGACTGGATACTATAAACTCTTTTTTTTTTTTAATTTAATTTCTTTCTTTCTTTTTTTTTTTTTTTTTTTGCTTTTTACACCACACCCATAGCATATGGAGGTTCCCAGGCTAGGGGTCAAATCAGAACTATAGCAGCTGGCCTACACCAGAGCCACAATGCCAAATCCGAGCTGCATCTGTAACCTACACCACAGCTCACGGAAACACCAGATCCTTAATTCACTGAGCAGGGCCAGGAATTGAACCTGCAAACTTATGATTACTAGTCAGACTCATTTCCGCTGCTCCACAATGGAAATTCCCTCTAAAACTCTTAGAGGAAACATAGGAAACACTCTCTGACACAAATCATAGCAATATCTTTTGGATCCACCTCCTAGAATAATAAAAATAAAAACAAAAATACAGGTGATGTAATGAAATTTAACGGCTTTTGCATACCAAAGGAAACCATTAAAAAACCAAAAAGACAATCTACGGAATGGGAGAAAATCTTTGCAAATGAAGCAACTGACAAGGGATTAACATCCAAAATATAATTGAGCTCATACAGCTCAATTAAAAAAAAAAAGTCCAATTAAAAAATGGGCAGAAGATCTAAATAGGCATTCCTCTGAGGAAGACATACAGATGATCAAGAGGCACAAGAAAAGATGCTCACCATCACTAATTATTAGACAAATGCACATTAAACTACAGTGACTTACACCGGTCGGAATAGCCATCATCAAAAAGTCTGCCAGTAATACATGCTAGAGGGTGTGAAGAAAAAGGAAACCCTCCCATACTACTGGTGGGAATGTATATTGGTACAGCTACTCTTTGTGCTTCCTTAATAAGCTGAAAACAGAGCTACCATATAATCCTGCAATTCTACTCTATCTGGAGAAAACCATAATTTGAAAAGACACATGCACCCCCAACGATCATTGCAGCACTATTTATAATAGCCAAGACATGGACTTCCTGTGTGGCTCACAATATAATAGCCAAGACATGGGAGCAACCTAAATGTCCATTAACGGAGGAATGGATAAAGAAGATGTGGTATATATACACAATGGGATATTACTCAGCTACAAAAAAGAATGAAATAATGCCATTTGCAGCAACATGGATGGACCTAGAGATTATCATACCAAGTGAAGGAAGGCAGAGAAGGACAAATTTCATATGATGTCATTTACATGTGAAATCTAAAAAAAAAAAGATATAAATTAACTTATACATAAAATAGAAACAGACTCATAGACATAGAAAACAAACTTAGGGTTACCTGAGGGAAAGGTGGGGGGAGAGATAAATGCCAAGTTTGGGATTAATATATACACACTACTATACATGAAATAATCGACAAGGACCTAGTGTATAGCACAGGGAACCCTACTCAGGATTCTGTGATAACCTATATGGGAAACGAATCAGAAAAAGAATGAATAGGAGTTCCCGTTGTGGCGCAGTGGTTAACGAATCCGACTAGGAACCATGAGGTTGCAGGTTGGATCCCTGGCCTTGCTCAGTGGATTAAGGATCCGGCGTTGCCGTGAGCTGTGGTGTAGGTTGCAGACTTGGCTCGGATCCAGCGTTGCTGTGGCTCTGGCGTAGGCCGGCGGCTACAGCTCCGAGTGGACCCCTAGCCTGGGAACCTCCACATGTCACAGGAGCGGCCCAAGAAAGGGCAAAAAGCCAAAAAAAAAGAAAAAAGAAAAAAAAAGAATGAAAAAGAATGAATATAGGCATAACTGAATCACTCTGCTGTACACTTGAAACTAATACAACATTGTAAACCAATTATACTCCGGTGTAAAATAAAAATTTTTTAAAAGCATCAGTATAATCAAAGTTGAGTTTGCCAGGGATTCTGTATTGTGCAGGCACAGGCAGCGATACACAAGCATAAACATGCCCATTGCAATTTAACTCAAGCTATTTAATATTTCCGGACTTTTTTAGGTAAGAAAAGATCCAACCCCTTATTTCCAAGGAAACGGGAGAGGCTTTTACTGAATCCAGTAATCTACTGGTCAGGATAAGCAGATTGGCTTTTGCCAAGGAAACAAAACATGCTTGGCCTACAACCTTACAAAGGAAAAGGTTCCGTTTTCACCAGACTAAGAGCTGTATAAAATTCAGAAAAGCCTCTGAAAAACCAGCTTCCAAGGACCAAGACCATCCCTCCTCTGTCTCTCAGGGCCCTTTATCCATTTCAGGTGCTCGGGGTTCTTACGCTGTCTCCTACAGCTTTGCCTGGTTCATTTTCTATTTCTGTGCAGACACAATTAGGAGAGTTTGTGGAGACACCAGTAGGTGGGAGGGAAGACCTTCCTCTTCCCCCTTCCCCCCACCCCCATCCCGTCATCCCTCCCTCTCCTTCTTGCTCAAATCATGCCACACCTGTGTGCAAAACCCTCCACTAAGTTCCTGCTGTGGTGCAACAGGATCAGAGGTGTCTCTGCAGCACCAGGTTGCAATATGATCCCCAGCCCGTTAATGGGTTAATGCATCAGGCGATGCCCCAGGTCTCACCAGGAACTCCATAGGCCACAGGATGGCCGAAAAAGAAAACAAACAAAAAACCCTCCACTGTTTTGTAATACAGCGTAGAAGCCAAAGCCCTTCCAATGGTGAGAGGCCCACCCTCATCTCTGCCCCATGCCATCACCTGGGCTGGCCACCCTGGCCTTCTGGGTGTTCTTGGCTGTGTCAGGCATTCCTGCCCCAAAGCAGCATCCCTCTGCCTGGAACTCTCTTCCCCCAGCCAGAATCTGTTTCCTCTCCCCCGGGGTCTTTCCTGCAGGATCACCTTTCCTGGCACCTCGCACAAACTGCCAACTCCTCCTTCCTATCCCACTTCTCTACTTGGTTTTTCTCCTTGGCACTTATGACCTTTTTCTTTTTTGCTTTTTAGGGCCACACCTGCAGCATATGGAGGGGTCGAATTGGAGGTACAACTGCCAGCCTACACCACAGCCACAGCCACGCCAGATCTGAGTCTTGTCTGCGACCTACACCACAGCCCACGGCAACGCCAGATCTTCAACCCACTGAGTGAGGCCAGGGATCGAACCCACACCCTCATGGTTCCTAGTCGGATTCGTTTCCGCTGTGCCACGACGGGAACTCCACTTATGGCCTTCTAACATATCCCTCGTATTTTTCAGAGCACACCACTGAAAGGGGGAAGGTGGTACAAAAGGGAGTCTAGGGAAGCAGAAGGTGACTCTGCCCTGAGTTCAAGGTACCATGACCAGGCAAGTGCTTCCTAGTGATGCTTCCTTGTAGGGCAACCAGGAAATTTCCTCTGCCTGAGACCAAACCTGCTCCCAAGGGCCCCAAGTGGAATGCAAGCTCCACAAGTAGGGATTTTTGTCTGGGTCACACTGCATGCCCAATGCCCAGACAGTATCTGAGACATAATCAGTGCCCAATACATGCCTTTTTTTTTTTTTTTTTGGCTGTGCCCCCATCATGCAGAATTTCCCGGGCCAGGGATGGAACTAGGGCCATAGTAGCTACCTGAGCCACTGCAGCAACAATGCTGGATCCTTAACCCAATGAGCCACAAGGAAATTCCCAATACATACTTTTATGAATGAATAAAGGAAGGAATGAATAAACAAAGAAACTGAAATATTTGCCTCCAGGGCAGAAGAACAAAACAGTCACCTCAGCGAGCCTTCATACTGGATAACCTGCAGTGGACTGCAGGTAAAAATGCCCTACAGAGAAATCCCAATCACCAAGCCCTCCCGTGTGTGGAGGCTGCTGTGGGTGCCTACCTGTGACAGTGGCCTCCTTGGCGGCTGGAGAGCACCTGAAATGCTCAGCCTTTCCCTCCAGTACAAGTGCAGTTATGAGGGACTTTCACCACCAGCATTTCAAAACAGGTGTTTTGCTAAAGTTGGTTAGAAATAGCTCAAGACTTTTTTTTTGTTTTTTTTTTTCGTTTTTTGTCTTTTTAGGGCCACACCCGCGGCATATGGAGGTTCCCAGGCTAGGGGTCAAATTGGAGCTGCGGCTGCTGGCCTACGCCACAGCCACAGCAACCCAGGATCCTAGCTGCATCTGCAACCTACACCACAGTTCACGGCAATGCCAGATCCTTAACCCACTGAGTGAGGCCAGGGATCAAACCTGCGTCCTCTGAATACTAGTCAGATTCGTTTCCGCTAAGCCATGACAGGAACTCCAAGACTCATTTTTTTTTTTAAAGGAAAATAGACACATCTGACATCCTTTCTAAATATCTCGCTGTTTACATACTTGCTTACCAGAATCTTCAAAAATAATGAAATTTCAGTCTTGCATTTTTGTTGAAGTCTCCCACTATTAAAATCACACATAGATGCCATATAACTCTCTCACATTTGAAAGGGTTTCTGAAGTTTTTAGTGTCAAGGTATCGTACATTTTCTCTTCTTCTTCTTTTTTTTTTTTTTTTTTTTTTTTTCTGGCCACATCCACAGCATGCAGAAGTTCCGGGCAGGGATCAAACTCACGTCACAGTTATAACCAGAGCCACAGCAGTGACAGCATGGCTCTATTTTGCCACCTAGGAACCCCACGCCTCTCTCTCTTTTAATTTCATTTTCAGTATATACACACAAAGACAGGAGTTCCTGCTGTGGCGCAACAGGATGAGTGAAGTCTTGGGAGCCCTGGGACGTAGGTTCAATCCCCGGTCTGGCACAGTAGGCTAAGGATGTGGCGTTGCCACAGCTGTGGTTTAGGCCACAACTGTAGCTCTGATCTGATTCCTGGCTCGGAAGTCCATATGCCACGGGGCAGCCAAAAAAAGGAAAAAATTAAAATTAAAAAAATAAAATAAAAACAAAGGCCCTTAAAAAATGTTTATAGGCGTTCCCATTGAGGCTCAGCAGGTTAAGAACCGGACTCGTATCCACGAGGAGGTGGGTTCCATCCCTGGCTTCACTCAGTGAGTAAGGATCTGGCATTCAGTGTAGGTCAAGGATGTGGCTCAGATCTGGTGTTGCTGTGTCTGCAGCACAGGCCAGAAGCTGCAGCTCTGATTGGACCCCTAGCCTGGGAACTTCCATATGCTGCAGGTGGGGCCCTAAAAAAAAAAAAAAAAAAAAAATTTTTTTTAACTGATGCAACCAACAAGAGACTAATCACCAAAATACACAAACAGCTCATGCAAACCACCACCACCACCACCAACAACAACAAACCAAAAAATGGGCAGAAGATCTAAACATTTCTCCAAAGAAGACATGGAGATGGTCAAAAGGCACATGAAAAGAAGCTCAACATCACTATTATTAGAGAAATGCAAACTGAAACTACAATGAGGTATCACTTCACACCAGTCAGAAGGGCCATCATTAAAAAGTCTACAAATAAGGAGTTCCCATTGTGGCTCAGTGGATTAAGAACCTGACTAGTATCCAAGAGGATGTAGGTTCCATTTGAGTTTGATCCCTGGTCCTTAGTGGGTTAAGGATTTGGCACTGCCGTGAGCTGCCGTGTAGGCTGCAGATGCAGCTACAACTCCAATTCGATTCCTAACCTGGGAACTTCCACATGCCACAGGTGCAGCCCTGAAAAGCAAAAAAAAAAAAAAGTCTACAAATAATAAATACTGGAGAGTGTGCAGAAAAGGGAACCCTCTTACACTGTTGGTGGGAATATAATTGGTACAGCCACTATGGAGAACAGTATAGAGCTTCCTTAAAAAACTAAAAATAGGAGTTCTCTGGTGGCTCCATGGGTTAAGGATTCAGTATTGTCACTGCTGTGGCGAGGGCTGCTGCTATGGTGAAGGTTCAATCCCTAGCCCAGAAACTTCCACATGCTGCAGGCATGGTCAAAAAAAAATATTTGAGTAGATAATATCATAAAAGAAGACACATAGATGTAAAGAGGCTCAACATCAAACATCATCAGGGAATGATAGAGTTAAACTACAAAGAGATTCCACCACATACAACTGCCGATTCCAGCTGTGGGATGGATGTGGACAACCACAGACACTTCTTTTTTTTTTTTTTTTGGTCTTTTTGCCATTTCTTGGGCTGCTCCTGCGGCATACAGAGGTTCCCAGACTAGGGGTCGAATCGGAGCTGTAGCCGCCAGCCTGCGCCAGAGCCACAGCAACTCGGGATCCGAGCCTCGTCTGCAACCTACACCACAGCTCACGGCAACCCTGGATCCTTAACCCACTGAGTGAGGACAGGGATTGAATCCACAACCTTATGGTTTCTAATAGGATTCATTAACCACTGCGCCACGACGGGAACTCCCAACCACAGACACTTCTGGTAGGAATATAAAATGGCATAACCACTCTGAAAAAGTCTGACAGTTTCTGTCAAACAAGTGATCCAGCCTTTGCATTCTTAGTATTTACCCAAGAGAAATGAAATCATCTTCATACAAAGATGTGTGGATGAATGGAGTTCCTATCATGGCTCAGTGGTTAACGAACCCATCTGGTATCCATGAGGACGTCGGTTTGATCCCTGGCCTTGCTCAGTGGGTTAAGGATCCGGCATTGCTGGGCTGTGGTGTAGGCTGTGGTGTAGGCAGCTACAGCTCGGATTCAGCCCCTAGCCTGGGAACCTCCATATGCCGCGGGTGTGGCCCTAAAAAGACACACACAAAAAGATGTGTGCATGGAGCTCCCCTTGTGGTGCAGTGGTTAACGAATCTGACTAGGAACCATGAGGTTGCGGGTTCGATCCCTGGCCTTGCTCAGTGGATTAAAATTCCCACGTTGCCGTGAGCTGTGGTGTAGGTCGCAGATGTGGCTCAGATCCCACACTGCTGTGGCTCTGGTGTAGATCGGTGGCTACAGCTCCGATTAGACCCCTAGCCTGGGAAACTCCATATGCTGCAGGAGCAGCCCTAGAAAAGGTAGAAAAAAAAAAAAAAAAAGATGTGTGCATGAATGTTCATAGTCATATTCAAATTAGGCAAAAATCTGAAAACAATCCAAATGTCCATCGACAAGAAAAGCGACAAATTGTGGCATATCCATATAACAGAATACGTTCAGTAATAAATAATAATGTCTGATACATTCAGTAACATGGATAAATCTTACATTATGCTGACAGAAGAACCATGTACCATAGGAAATCCGAGCAAAACACGACAGACAGCAGATCAGTAGGCATGTAGGTTAAGGCTGCCGCCAAAGGGCATGAGGGAACTTTTCTCGGGTGATGAAAGGGTCTCATATCTTGACTGGAATGGTGGTTTGTCAAAACTCATCAAATTATATACTTCCAAAGGTACATTTTATTATGTGTACTTTGCACACCAATAGTAGGATATTAAAAGTTTTTAAACACAGAAAAAAAAGGGAATCTTTTAACTGGATTAGGGGAAAAGAAGAGAAGTATGCGAATCAGTTGTACCCTCCTAGATAAGAAAATTAATAAACTGGATGCCCTAAATTTGCAGCAATTTTAAAAACATGATATAATAACAGCCTGCACTTGTTGCTTGCTTTCTATGTCCCAGGCACTATTCTAAGTGCTCTACTTAGATTATTCTATTTAATCTTCGCAAACACTTTACAAGACAATACTACTACCGTTTAAGTCTAGACAATTAAACTGAAGCACAGAGAGTTTAAGTAACATAGCTAACAAGAGATAGAGGCACATTCTGAATCTAGACCCCTGATGTCAGAGACACTGTGAAGACTCTTAGCATTGCCTTCTATCTTTTGAAGAATTTCAATGAGATTAACATCCAAATAAACCAAGTTTCTATTTTTTATGCCATCAAATAGAACTGTGAGTAAAAGGCGAAGACAGCTCATTTTGGCAAAATTCGACACAGTATACTGGACCCATTTTCCCCACAATTTTTTATAAAATCATCTTGGTTCCTTTACGAATAAGTTCCTTCATAAAATAAATATGTTTGTCTATTTTACCTGTCAAGGTAGATAGGAAACTGCTTACTGAATCAAGGAATAACCCCTAACAGTCTGTGTTTTCCCTTTAGTGCAGATTCAAATCAAAGAACAACCCCTAAGAAGCTGTGTTTTACCTCTAGTGCAGATTCCTGCTTATAAATGCAATTTCCTGCCACTGTGAAGAAGGGTGAGGTCAGGGTCAGGCAGCCAGCAGTGAAGAAAATGGAATTGGTCAATGCAAAGGGAAAAAGCAGTAAGAGGAACGAGTAAGCAATCACAGGAGCAGCTAAGAGTATTTTTCAATGTGTCGAATATATTCAGGCATCATGGGTCTGTCTTCCCACTGTTCACAGAGTTGAGCATAATGAGCTTTCACATAGTCTAATGCTCCAGTATTTTTTCAAATGTAACTTTGGTAACTGTTGGCTAGGCACTCTCTGACTTTTACATCCTAATATTCCTAGTAATGCAGTCAAATTAAATGACTTCTCCAACACATTTCTTTCAAGAAAGGGGAAATAGATGAAGTTACTGACATTCCAGTCAACTAGTTTTAAATGCATTTTAAACCTTTGCTTTGATTCAACATTGACAGCCAGGGAGGAAGCAGGATGTGTGACATAGACAGCCCTGACTCAGGAGGCCTGGGTTCAAATCTCACCCCACCACTTGCTACTCTGAGATCCCGGGCAATTCATGTAACTTCTCAGAGCCTGTTTTTTGTTTTTATGTGTTTGTTTTGTCTTCTTTCGCCATCCTGTGGCATATGGAGTTCCCAGGCAAAGGATCAGATCTGAGCCATAGTTGTGACCTACACTGCAGCTGTGGCAAAGCCAGACCCTTTAACCCTGTGCCAAGCCAGGGATCAAACCTGCATCCTGGTGCCGCAGAGACACTACCAATCCCCCTGCACCACAGCAGGAACTCCTCTCAGAGCATGTTTTTGAATCTCCAAAATCGGTTTAAGCATAACTACTTTACAGGGGTATTTTGGGTACCATCAATATACTTGAAATCAATGTTCAGTAACTTGGAATTTAAGTATTAGTTTCTTCATTTGTCAAGTGAGGGGGTTGGCTAAGAGTCTTTGGTTCTTGGAGTTCCCATTGTGGCTCAGCAGTAATGAGCCTGACGAGTGTCCGTGAAGACATGGGTTGGATCCCTGGTTCCGCTCAGTGGGTTAAGGATCCAGTGTGGCTGTGAACTGCAGTGTAGGTCACAGTCAGCTTAGATCTGGTGTTGCTGTGGCTGTGGTGTAGGCCAGCAGCTGCAGCTCTGATTTGATCTCTATCCTGGGAACTTCTATATGCTGCAGGTGCAGCCCTAAAAAGACAGGAAAAAAAAAAAAAAAAACTTTGGTTCCTTAGGCCCTAAAACTCTGGCTCTGTATCAGCATTTTCCAAAGTGTGCCCCATGGCACCCTGGCTCTATGAACTATTTGGTGTTGCTAGGAATACAAGGGTCCCTTTGGTTTTACTAAGGCATGTGTCTTCCTATGCCAGCCCAAGCATACATGACTTGCCCAGAATTACACAGGCAGTGGCAGAGCCAGAACTCGAAACCACATCTCTGGCTCCCGGCCCACTTGGGAAAGGCCACTGGATGCATAGACTACTGTGAGCAGTCTTCTACTTTCCCACTAAAACAACTTTGAAAAGCGACGTGTGTTTTCCTAATGGCTAAATCCCAGGTCTAGTCTCATCCCTCAGGCTGCTCCACCTCTGCAGAAGCTGTGAGAGCGCTGAGTAACCAGGTCCAGGGCCCTGGTCCATGCTGACCCCTCAATTCCACAGGGATCCCTGAATGCTTCCTATCTGCTTGCTCTGGCTCCCTTTCCTCTTCCCAGCCCTTCCTCGGATGTTTAGCTTGCAATCCCAAATACTCTTGAATACATGTCTCTAGCTGTTCAAGCACAGCTTGTTCAAGAGTAAATGCATCACCCTTCCAACCACCCCACCCCCAGATCTCGTCCAGAGTCCTCTCTTTCTGCAAATCCATCAACCATGCTCCAAAACACCCAGGGCCAAAATTTTGGAATCGGAGGCTTTTTACACCCCTCTCCTGCCCCAAAACATCCCATAGCTCCCGTGGCATATAATTAAAGTAGGCGTCACCCTTGTTTTCTGTAAGGAAACTCCAGTTTTCACTTCCTGTGCCATCTGCCGTACTCCCTGCACATGATCTGTGCTTCCGTGTAACGTGGATTGTTCCTGCTCCCAGGTGCCCTCTGCCTGGCGTCCTTAAAGCCTCTGCTGGAGCCACTCTGGAATGGCTTTCTTCTCTCAGGCCTCCCTCAGTTCATGACAAACTCTCCTGGACCAGCAGTGCTTTCTCGTACCTTTGAATCCTTCTAGCTCTGTGTCATACCTTATGGCTGCTCCATGGGCAGGTGGAGTTCCCAGGGCCAGGGATCAGATCTGAGCCACAGGTGCAACACCAGATCCTTAACCCACTGCGCTGGGCCAGGGAGCAAACCTGGGTCCTAGTGCTCCCGAGACACCACCGATCCCGTTTCGCTCCAGCGAAACTCCTGTGTTGTACCCTTCTCATAGTCCTTACTTCCTACCTGACTTGTGTTTTTATTGTACACGCCCCTAGTGCAGGCAATACATGTGTCTCAATGACTGTGCACAGCAGGTGTTTCAAAGACATCTGATGGATGAACTTGAAAGAGAAGAGATTCCTGCCCAGAAAACTTGAACTAGAAGCATCCACACCCACTAGCCGGCCAACCCTTTCCTTAGCAAACAAGTTGATCAAACAGAGACCTAATTCCTGTCAGGCTTGGTAAAAAGGAACTAATTTCAGCCCTTTCTTTTCTGTAAACACTGGCCTGCTACATATCGCTGTAGGATTTCGTTTCAACTTTTATATTAAAATAACTTTAGATTTACAGTAAGTCGCAAAGATAGTACAGTGAACTCCTGTATACCCCCGACCCAAATTCCTGTAGTGCAACATTAGGGTACATTTATCAAAAATAAAAAATTAACATTGATACACGCACTTAACCAAACCACATATTTTATCAGGATTTCCCCAGTTTTTCTACTGATGCCGTTTTTCCGTTCCAGGTTCCAATCCAGGATACCACACGGCATTTTGTGCGCTATAGCTTTAAGGCTTAAAATTGGTAGAAAAAAAAAAACTAGAAAAAAAATAACATAGGAGGAGGGGAGAAGAGGTAGAAACAAAGTCTTTCAAATCTATTTCTTATTTCTGCAATATCAGGTGAGGCCACTAAAGTAGCATTCGGCGAAGAAGGAGCCAGTTTGCCAGCTCGCCCACTCTCCGCTGTGCTTTTCCGAATCTGCAAGGCCCCGCCCCGAGGTCTGGCCGCGCACCCTCCCCAGCCTCCTCGGAGGCTGTGCGAGTCCCGATCCGGCTCCAGGAGCAGGACCCCCCCGCCGCCTCGTGCCGCCCCTCCCCCCCGTCCCCTTAGCGCGCTCACCGAGCACCGACCCTCCAGGCCGCGCGCGCCGCCGCTCTTCCAGCCACGTGACCGACCTGCGCGGCCACTACCGGAAAGGCGGGCGCGGCCGGACTTTAGATCCGCCAACTACCACCGGGCCACGGCCCGAGCTCACCTGGTTCGTGTCGGGCTGGTAGCGCTGCACAACGTGGACGCGCATAACTTACCCAGCTGCGCACAACCGAATTACAAATATAGTTGGAGACCTGGAGAAATAGGAGGCCGAGTGTGCGGCTCAAAGAAGGTAAAATTAGTTGGTTCCAACATGAAGCATCTCGGAGTCGCGTAAGAGAAGGATAGAGCTGAGCTATGGCTCAGCGGGGGCTGCGGGCCTTGAAAGGCAGGCTCTCAGCGCTGAGCAATGAGGGCGCCTTGTGGGCCAAGGAACTGCTGGGGCGAAGGCGAAACTGGACCTGGAAAGCTGCTATTCGGGCCTCCCGCGCTTGTGGGTTTCACGGGAAGGGCCCCATCTCCCTCTAACCCCACCCAAAACGTGCTGGGTCATTAGCTTCATCACCTGGTGCAGTGATGTGGGTATTATTTCCTAATAGCCGACATCTCTTGAAATAATTGAAGGCATTTCATAGTGGTCAAAAAACTTGGCAGGATTTAATGATTACTCACTTTAGAAATAAACTAATGTCGACGAAAATTCAGTTAACAGTGAAGGGAAGGGAAAAAGGGAATTTTATTCAAGCCAAATTGAGGATGATAACCTGGGAGGCAGACTCTTAGAAAGGTGAGAACGGTTCCACCTGTTAGGAGTACAAGGCACAGTCATATGTTTTCAACACATAGGCTCAAACATCAAAATGATATACTGGGGAGTTCCCTTGACAACCTAGGACTGAAATTAGTATATTAATATTTTTTAAGATTCCCATAATGTATATAGCTCTCTGTTAGATCCCACTATATACCTTCTGTTGAAAGAAAAGCTTATTATGAGCAGTGTTAGCAGTAGGATAATTATTAGCAGTAGCTTGATAAGCAAGAGAATTTAGTGAGTCCCAGTAGTGAAAAGAATATTGTCTTCAAAACAGCCATTCATATTACTAAAAACAATAATGAACACATAAGTGGTGCTTAGTGTGTGACAAGCACTGTTGTTGATTTAGTCCTCACAATAGCGCTATGAAGTAGTAATTGTCCTTAGAATGTATGTGATTTAACCCCAGGTAGTACTGGGTAAAAACACAGTGGTATTATCCTACTAGTCTGAGTCATCTTTCTTTTCTGCCTCATGCCCATCTTTCAATGCCCTGCATCCTACATCATTTATCCTTTTCTGCTACTCATTGTAGGTTATTCTCTCATTTTGTTAGAATCTCCAATGGGGCATGCATCACAATCTGTTTGTTCAAAGTGTCCATTTTATCCTCTTTGTATACTTGACTAAGATCATCTGGAGGGCAAGAATTTATCTTGGGAGGCCTTCCCCTCAACAGTGATTTGCATGAAGTCTTACATATACATGATAGGCAAGTTTATTTAAATGAAACTTGTAAAGGTTATGCTTGCATACAGTTTATCTTCCAGGAATTTACTCAATAAACTTGCATGTGCAAAGTTAAATATGCATTAGGCAGCACAATTTAATGGGTAAGAGCCTGCTAAGTTGGAATCCTGACTCTGATACTTCCTAGTTGTGATTCTGAGTAAATCATTTAACCCTATGAAGCTTGGTTCCATCACCTATAATGGAAATAATAATAATACCTACACCTCAGGTAGTAGTCATATGAATTCAGAGTTCACCACTTTTGAAATGTGTTTAAAAGAGTGCCTGGCACATAGTAATATATGTTATCCTTTCTTATCATTCTCATAAAATTAAAAACAAAAAGCTGGAAACAATTTAAATGTCCATCAGTAGGGGACTCAATAAACTACATCCTTAATGGAATTCTTTGCAAACCTTATCAAAACCAAAATGAAATACGACTACATCTTCAGGATGGCTGTTGTTGTCAAGGATATGGAGAAATTAGATCCCGAGTACAGGGATGATGAGAAGGTAAAGTTATGCAACGACTTTGGAATACAGTTTGGCATTTCCTGAAAATGTTAAACTCACTTGTAATATGATCCAGCAATTCCCCTCTTAGCTATATCCAAGAGAACTGAAAACATTATATCCATACGAAAATCTGTACTCAAATGTCTGCAATTCATATTGTCCAAAGTAGATGCCACCCAACCGTGCCACTGATAGAATGGATAAACAAAATGTGGAATAGCCACACAGCGGAATATTATTCAACCATATAAAGGAACAAGATACCCCTAAGTCTACAACTTGGATGGCATTGAAAACACTGTGCTAAGTGAAAGAAGCGAGACACAAAAGAACACATATTGTATGATCCCATTTATATGAAGATGTCTGGAATATGCAAATCTATAGAGACAAAGTAGATTAGTGATAGCAAGGGGCTAGGGGAAGGGAAGAATGAAAAATGCCTGCCAACAGGTAGAGGACTTCTTTTGGGTGGGGTAATGAAAACGTTACAGAATGGGATGTTGCACAATCTTGTGAATATGATAAAAACCAACAGATTATATACACTTTAAAATGATGAATTTTATGATATGTGAATTGTATCTTAATCAAAGAATAGCAAATCAAATAAAGAATAACAAGATGGTATGGTATCCAAAATATATTAAATGAGAAAGTTTGCAATGTATGTTATCATGTGGCTTAAAAAATTATGTACATACACATATGCTTTGAAGGCATGACATCTCAGAAAGATACACAGGAAACCAGTAACATTTTTTTCCTAAAGGGAGGAGATCTAGCATGATGGCTTGAAAGGGAAACCTACATTCCAGTATAAACCTTGACTTATGATGGAGCTACATCCTCATAAAAACATCATAAGTTGAAAATACCCTAAGTTGAAAGTGCATGTAATACACTTAACTTACTAAACATCACAGCTTAGCCTAGCCTACTTTAAACTTGCTCAGAATATTTACATGAGCCTTCCACTGGGCAAAATTATCTTAATGCAAAGCCTATTTTATAAAAAATTATTGAGTATCTCATGTTATTTATTAAGTAGTGTACTGAAAGTGAGAAACAGAATGGCTGTAAGCACATCAGTTGTTTACTATCGTGATCATGTGTCTGACTGGGATCTGCAGCTCCCTGCTCTGCCCAGCATCACGTTATCAAGCTGCCTATCACTAGCCCAGGAAAAGATCAAAATTCAAGGTATGGGATCTACTAAATGTGTATCGCTTTTGCACTGTTATAAAGTTTAAAGATCCTAAATTGACCTAATAGTAAGCCAGGCACTGTCCTTTTGCTCCTTTTGAATTTTCTTTCTTTTTTTTTTTTTTTGTCTTTTTTTTTTTTTTTTGTCTTTTTGCCTTTTCTGGGGCCACTCCTGTGGCCTATGGAGGTTCCCAGGCTAGGGGTCTAATCAGGTGACCTACACCACAGCTCACGGCAATGCTGGATCCTTAACCCACTGAACAAGGCCAGGGATCAGGGATAGAACCCGAAACCTCATGGTTCCTAGTCAGATTCGTTAACCACTGCGCCACGACTGGAACTCCTGTTCCTTTTGAATTTTATACAGAGTGCCAGTATTAATCACTTCCATTTTCTTTTAAATTAAAAACATAAAAATGGAAAACGGATAATTTTAAGTTTTATTTTAAGAGATCATCTTCATTTTCTTCCATGATAAACTTAAAAGATAGCAACCCATTTGGTCAGATTTATTTATTCTTTAGCAACTGAAGCATTAAACAATGATAGTTTTAACTCCTAATCCTTAATAATATTATTATTATTCACTATACTTGAAATTGTTTAGCTTTCTCATGGAGGAAAAAAACCCCAAACATAAACTTTTAACTATCCACAATTTCAATGCAAAAGTTCTACTGATAACTGAACAATTTATAGGATAGGGAAGATATCAAGAGTGAGTATAAGTGTCCATTCTTGTAAGTCAAGAGCCATGATCTTTGACCCACTGCTCAATCCATTTCAATATCTGATTAATATTATCCTCCAGATCTTCTGGTTTATCACTTGGTAGCTGATGCACTATTTCTTCCTTGTAGGATGCTAAGGCTTCTTCATAGAGAACTTGAAAAATTTCACACTGAATATTGTCTTTTAGTTTCTTCTCGTTATAACCCCTAGAAAGCAAAGAAAAGATAAGGCAAACTGAATGGCATTAACTAGAGTTTTAGGAACACACCAGAAAGTGGACACTTTTGAAACTATACTCTTTTGAACACATGAAAGATCATGCAAAAGTACTTCCTGTAGTCTCTTTACTAGAGAAAAGAGACTGACACCTGTGAATGAGAGACCTCTTTGACAAGAGGGTTAAACTAAGGACCAAGGTTTAGGTTTGTCTGAAATTCTTTTCCCTATGATTTGTTAGCCACTCAATTAGCCAACATCTATCTACCTCAGTCCAGATTCTGAGCCATGAGATAAACAGTCTACAGCTATGGTCCTGAATTTCAGAAGAGTTAGAGGAGTTAAGTTATAGACAGGTAAAACAAATAGATGGCATTTAATAGAATGCTTATGATAAGAGAATATCATACATTAGTTGGGTACTTGATAAACAAATGTATCTGTACCAATTCCAAAGACATTGAAAAAAAAATTAACTTATGTAATCTTTAGGTATATGTAAATTAGCCAACTAATGAAAAAGATAGGGAAAATTCAGGAGTTCCCATCATGGCTCAGCAGAAAGGAATCTAACTAGGAACCATGAAGTTGTGGGTTTGATTCCTGGCCTTGCTCAGTGGGTTAAGGATCCGGCGTTGTCGTGAGCTGTGGTTGCAGACGCGGCTTGGATCTGGTGTTGCTGTGGCTGTGGCATAGGCTGGCAGCTGTAGCTCTGAATGGACCCCTAGCCTGGGAACCTCCATGTGCCGCAGGTTCAGCCCTAAAAAGACAAAAAAAAAAAAGGAAAGTTCAAACTCAAACTTTGTAACAACCAGAATTAAACTGAACTACTTTGAAGGTGATTAACTTTTAGAAAAGACAACCCATAGAATGGGAGAAAATTTTTGCAAGTCATATATCTGATAAGGGACTCACATCTAAATACATACACAACTCTTATAACTTAATAGAAAAGGAAAAATAACCCAATTAAAAAATTGGGCAGGAGTTCCTGTCATGGCTCAGTGGTTAACGAATCCAACTAGGAACCATGAGGTTGCGGGTTCGATCCCTGGCCTTGCTCAGTGGGTTAAGGATCCGGCGTTGTCGTGAGCTGTGGTGTGGGTTGCAGACATGGCTCAGATCCCGCGTTGCTGTGGCTCTGGTGTAGGCTCGTGGCTACAGCTCCGTTTGGACCCCGAGCCTGGGAACCTCCATATGCCGTTGGAGCAGCCCAAGAAATGGCAAAAAGACAGACACACACAAAAAATTGGGCAAAAGATTTGAATAGATATTTCTCTGAAAAAGATATACGAAGGGCCAATAAGGACATGAAAAGATGCACAACATCACTGGCTATGAAGGAAATGCAAATCAAAACCACAATGCCATACTACTTCACATCTACTAGGATGGCTCCAATAAAAAATACAGATAAGGGTGCCTTGGGAGACTCACCTAAGACAAATACTGTATGATATCACTTATATCTGGAATCTAATATATGGCACAAATGAACCTTTCCACAGAAAAAAGCAAATTCATGGACATGGAGAACAGACTTGTGGTTGCTTAGGAGGAGGGATTGGGATGGACTGGGAGTTTCAGATACGTGATGCAAACTATTGCATTTGGAGTGGATTAGCAATGAGATCCTGCTGTATAGCACAGGGAACTATACCTAGTCACTTGTGATGCAACACGATGGAGGATAACGTGAGAAAAAGAATATGTATGACTGGGTCACTTTGCTGTACAGCAGAAATTGACAGAACATTGTAAATCAACTATAATAGAAATTTTAAAAATTAAAGCTTAATAACAAGGATGTGAAAATACTGGAGGTTTCATACACTACTCTTGGGAATGTAAAATAGTACAGTTTGACAGTTCCTCAAAAGGTTATGACCCAGCAATCCTATACCTAGAGAAATCCAACACCCAAGATAAATGAATGAATGCATGATGTTTACACAAAAACATGAGCATGAATGTTCATAGCAAGCATTATTCATAATTGCCAAAAAGTGGAAATAACCCAAATATTTACAATCTGATAAATGGATAAATAAAAATATTGTATACCATACAATGAACTATTATTTGGCAATAAAAAGAAACAAAGTATTGATACATGCTAAAACAGAGATGAACCCTGAAAACATTATGCTAAGAAGCCAGATACAAAAGATCATGGTTTGTATTATTTCATTTATGTAAAATGTCCAAAGCAGGCAAATCCAAAGAGATCCATTGGTTGCCTAGGACTGGGGATTGAGGGGAAATGGAGAGTGACTATGAATGGGTATGGGGGTGTTTTGTGTGGGAGACTGGATTTTTAAAAACTGATTATGGTAACGGACATACGACTGTGAATATATTTAAAACTACTTCACATGGGAGTTCCTGTCATGGCACAGCGGAAACGAATCTGACTAGGAACAATGGGGCTGTGGGTTTGACCCCTGGCCTTGCTCAGTAGGTTAAAGATCTGCCGTTGCCGTGAGCTGTGGTGTAGGTTGAAGACGTGGCTCAGATCCTGTGTTGCCGTGACTGTGTGTAGACCAGCAGCTGTAGCTCTGAATGGACCCCTAGCCTGGGAACCTCCATATGCCAAGAGTACGGCCCTGAAAAAAGCTACTTTAGATGGATGAATTATGTGGTATAGGAATGTATCTCAATAAACCTTATTTTATTTTATTTATTTATTTATTTATTTTTGTCTTTTGTCTTTTTGTTGTTGTTGTTGTTGCTATTTCTTGGGCCGCTCCCGCGGCATATGGAGGTTCCCAGGCTAGGGGTTGAATCGGAGCTGTAGCCACCGGCCTACGCCAGAGCCACAGCAACGCGGGATCTGAGCCACATCTGCAACCTACACCACAGCTCATGGCAACGCTGGATCCTTAACCCACTGAGCAAGGCCAGGGACCGAACCCGCAACCTCATGGTTCCTAGTCGGATTCGTTAACCACTGCGCCACAACGGGAACTCCTCAATAAACCTTTTTTTAAAAGGTTGATTAACTTTATAGTATCTTCAATGGTTAAAAACAAAATACTAGCTCTCAGTTTTTTCATACTTTAATTATTTGCATAAAACAGTAATTTTGTTTTCTTTTTAGGCATATGGACCTGCGGCATACAGAAGAAGTTCCTGGGCTAGAGGTTGAATCAAAGCTGCAGCTGCCGGCCATAGCAATGCCAGATCTGAGCCGCATCTGTAACCTAGGCCACAGGTTTGTGGCAACACCGGATTCTTAGACCAGGAACTAAAGCTGCATCCTCAAGGATACCAGTTGGAGTCTTAACCTGCTGAGCCAACAGGAACTCCAAAATATTTATTTATTTATTTATTTGGGGCCACACCCATGGCATATGGAAGTTCCCAGGCTTGAGGAGCTATAATTGCCAGTCTACACCACAGCCACAGCAATGCCAGATCCGAGCTGCGTCTATGACCTACACCACAGCTTACGGCAAAGTCAACTCCTTAACCCACTGAGCGAGGCCAGGGATGGAACCCGCAAAATAGCAGTTTTTAATAAAAATTTTAAATGGTCTTTGAGAAAAGGTGATATGTACCATACTGTCTATTACTTCTCTGTTCAAATATTCTTTCTTAATTGTTTTGCCCTGCCTAAAGAAAGATGATGAAAGTTTCAGGCTGGAGTTCCCATCATGGCTCAGTGGTTAACGAATCCGACTAGGAACCATGAGGTTACGGGTTCGAACCCTGGCCTCGCTCAGCAGGTGAAGGCTCCTGCGTTGCCATGAGCTGTGGTGTAGGTCGCAGATGTGGCTCGGATCCCTGGTTACTGTGGCTGTGGCACAGGCCAGCAGCTACAGCTCCAATTAGACCCCTAGCCTGGGAACATGCATATGCCGCAGATGTGGCCCTAGAAAAAGAGAAAAAGACCAAAAAAAAAAAAAAAGGTTTTCAGGTGTAGCGCCAACCTAATTTTCCCTATATATTTGCTACTATACCTTTTTGTGCAAGGATTATGCGAGTATCCCACCGAATGGTGCTTGGTCAGAGCTGAGTACAGTTAGTGAGAATCACAAACTCTGAACCTGACCTTAGGCAAACTTCTCGAGTTTTCCTTTGAGTCAGCTCTCTAAATTCTTCTAAAATCCCTACTCTTACACTTGAATCAAAAGACAGTGGGAAAATGCTCTCTATGAAATTTTATTTTTTTGGTTATTCTGGATTAAGTCTGATGCTCTCTTGAAAGGACGAACTCAAATACAGCGTGAAATGTTAATTTAGCCTGTTAAAAGTTAATGTTATCTTACTAGTGAAATGTTAATTTATCTCGTTAGTTTTTCATAACTTTTCTCATTCCTGTTGTGAGGATAATTTGGGTGGGTAATGTTCATTCCATAGCAAAGACTGTGATTGGCTTGGTTGTTTTCCTAGAAAAGGTTTATATTAAAGAAAACGCGTGACTAAATAGAGTTGCTATATAGCACATTTTACTGACTCAAACTGTCAGTTGAGGTATTCATTTACTCAGAAACTACAGCCTGTGTTTTAGAAATGCATCTTTTTGTCTTTGGTTTAGAATGTTGGTACCAAACAGACTTGGTTTTCAATGAGACCAAAATAAAGTAGTTACATTTTCAAAGAGAACCCTTTATGATGGCAGTGGGTCAACTTCAGGAATCTGAGCAAAAATGTATATAATACTTTAAAAAGTCAGCATTTTTCCTTTCTTACCTTGTTTCAAGTCTTTTGTACAAAACACTGTTATCTGTTTTCAGCACAAAAACTATATGAAACCAACGTTCAGGGAAAAAATCACAACCATGGTAATCAACAATAACTCCACCTTCACTCATTTGGTTTTCTAACTCATCAACAACCTGAAAGAAAGGAAAAGAAGAGTGCTCCTTAAAAAAACTGAAGTCAACTTTCCTATTAATTTTTCTTTTTTTCTTTTTTTGCTTTTTAGGGCCGCACCCAAAGCACATGGAGGTTCCTAGGCTAGGGGTCCAATCGGAGCTGTAGCTGCCGGCCTACACCACAGCCACAGCCACACCAGATCTGAGCCACATCTGCGTGCGACCTACACCACAGCTCATGGCAATGCCAGATCCTTAACCCACTGATTGAGGCCAGGGATCAAACTCGTATCCTCGTGGATACTAGTCGGATTCGTTTCGGCTGTACCATGACAGGAACTCCTATTAAAATTTTTAAAATGCATACTTGGTAAAAAAACAAAACAAAACTGTACTTACTCTATCTTCATCTAAAATAGGACAGTCATACTCTTCATCATAGCCGTCATAAAGCTGCCCTAGAAGAGATTCACATGGGCCTGTCAAAGTAGTATTTTCTAGTACTTTCAGTAATTTTCAATGAAGTCTCAACTTTAGGAAAGAAAATTTATATCATCAACTACTCTTTTTATTTTTTTCACTGTATTTATTTATTTTGGCCGTGCCCGTGGCACGTGGACATTCCCGGGCCAGGGACTGAACCTGAGCCACAATAGCAACCTGAACAGCTGCAATGACAACACCGGATCCTTAACCCGCTGCACCACACGGGAACTCCAATTATTCTAAGAGGAAAAAGGAAAGCACTAACACAAGAGATGTCACATGGACACCAAATATAAAGAGTAATACTGATAGATTAGAATTTTGTCCAGAGGAAACATGGATAGCAATATACCTGAAAACATTTTAGCCATCAATTGAAACCAACTAAAAGGAATGGGTAGTAGACAACTTTAAGACCTGTGGGGCTATGACTACAAGAGAACTGCATTATTTTTGCTGAGCTACAGATTGGTGGCAAGAGGAGACACATGGATACAAACACTCTCACCCACATGAACAGCAGATTAAGTTCCAAATTTATTAGATCAAGGATGGGAAACTTATTAAAAACACAGATTCTTGATTCCAGAAAGGAAACCTGTCACCTGAGGGCACATCTTCATGGGGTTTGGGGAAGGAGAGTCAGACCTAGATGCTCCTTTACTTCCCCAAAAGCCAAGGGCTAAATATCTTATTTCAGAGGGTAAAACAAGAATGATGGGGCAGGCATAAAGAAGGCAGATTTAAATCTAACATAAGAACTTCCAACAGATTAAAACCTGCTTTCAAAGGAAGTCCGTCCTCAAGAGCTAAGACACAGCGAGCACACGCTCACCTTGAATCCCTAAGAGGTATGTTCTCTAAGGAAGGCTTACATCATCCTTTTAGCTATCTTAACAAGCATGCTGCAGTCTTCCTACCTCCTTCCCCTTATATTTTGGCACTGGTTGAAAGGAAGCTAAAATGAGCATGAGTTCTAAAGTGACAAAAAGGTAGTCTTGAGGCGGTGGCGGAAGGCACAGAGGCAGTTTTAACTATCTTTCCTTGGAGGGTCTGTGGACTGATCTTGGGCATGTGAGCCACTTCCTGAGCACCATACTGTGGCCTCTGCCTTCTTAGGTTACCATTGAGTTACGAGAAACTCTTATCAGCTAAAAAAGTTAAGCTGTCTTGGTGTGGGGGAAACCGGCTAACAATTTAGAAAACAATCTAAACTCTTAGTGTATATACCACAAACTTTAGGTGGATTACAGAGCTAATTTCTCAATTCCAAAGATAATTAATGGAAAATTAAATCTACAAAGGAATGATTCATTTGAGTCTGTGAAAAAAAAACTGGTTCAAACATACAAAATGTTAAATCCGTTTGATGAAAAATTATATAACTTCTAAAAAAAACGGCAGGGAAAAATATTTATACTAGAACAAAGGGCTGAAATACCTTAATCAAAATAACAGTTAAGTAGCTAAACAAAGAATATGACAAAAATTCACACAGGCTGGAAAAGATAATTAGTAAACAATACATGAGAAGAGATGCAATTGAAATGAGCTTTTTTTTTTTTTTTTTGGTTTCTTTAGGGCCGCATCTGAGGCATATGAAAGTTCCCAGGCTAGGCGTCGAATCAGATCTGTAGCCACTGGCCTGTGCCAGAGCCACAGCAATGCCAGATCCGAGCCTCACCTGCAACGTACACCACAGCTCACGGCAACGCCGGATCCTTAACCCACTGAGCAAGGCCAGGGATCGAACCTGAAAACTTGTTTCTAGTCGGATTTGTTAACCACTGAGCCACAATGGGAACTCCCAAATAATTTTTTAAAGAAAAATGTCTTATCTGTTCAGAGATTTCTTTAACCATTTAATTTCTAACCAGAAAAAGTTATAAATAATGAAATGATAAAACATGATCAACAATAGCAAATTAGTTAAACCTTGGTTTACTAACTTGTTGAAATATTATGTAATTAAATAAACAAGTATTTTTTTACAATACCATGTATTTTTTTAACAATGCCACAAAATCTAAGAATACCTACAGTTTTGTACTATATGGGAATCTAGAGTAGATGAATATTCTTTCATATTTTAAATCCAGACTAGTGAAATCTTTAAAAATAGATGCTGTCTAGGAGTTCCTGCTGTGGCTCAGTGGGTTAAGAACCTGACCAGTATCCATGAGGATGCAGGTTCGATTCCCTGACCTCAATCAGCAGGTTAATGATATGGTGTTGCATCGAGCTGCAGTTTTGGTCACAGATGTGGCTTGGATCCGGCGTTGCTGTGGCTGCGGCACAGGCCTGCAGCTGTAGCTCCAATTCGATCCCTAGCCTGGAAATTTTCATATGCTGTGGGTGTGGCCCTAAAAAGCAACAAAAACCCCAGTGAACAAATTGAACAAACTCAATCCTTCCCTCGAAGAGTTTACAGTAAAATTGGAGATGACAGACAAGTAACCGGGAAATGATAATATTTTAACATTATGGATCATAGTGGTATGGGAGCAACAGGATGGGCACCTTTTAGGTTAAGACCATGAACTTGGGATATTAGGGGAGGCTTCCTGGAAGAGGTAACTTCTAAGTGGAGACTTGAAGGGATTAGCTAGGGGTAAGATTCCTTTTTTTTTTTTTTTTGTCTTTTTAGGGCTGTACCCATGGCGTATGGAAGTTCCCAGGCTAAGGATCTAATTGGAGCTGACTGTAGCCGCCGACCTATGCCAGAGCCACGGCAACACCAGATCTGAGCCACCTCTTCGACCTACGCCACAGCTCACAGCAATGCCAGATCCTTAACCCACTGAGTGAGGCCAGGGATCGAACCCGAAAACTCATGGTTCCTAGTCAGATTCGTTAACCACTGAGCCATGGCGGGAACTCCATGTAGTAAAGATTCTCAACAGAGAAAACAAGATATTCAAAGGCAGAGAGACATGGTAAGGCAGGCCTTTCCAGGGAGGAAAAGTCTTTCAGGTGATGAGGGGTCAGCTGAATTGAGGCCAGATTAAAAAGGGTGCTGAAGGCTGTGCTGTTTAGACTTTATCTCAGGGCAAAGGAAAATCATTAAGCATTTTAAGCATGAAATGTCATGAACAACTTCAAATTTTTAAAAATCGTTTTGATTTCCATGTGGAGTTGGAAGGAAGCAAATCCAGAAGTAAGATACCATATAATCACTACTGCAGAATTCTAGGTGAGTGATAATTATAACAACCTGTACTGTGGGGAATGGAGAGAAATAGTTGGATTCTCAACTTCATTTCAAATTTCCAAAAAGAGGAAAAATTTATGCTACTTTAGAAAGTTTCAGTTAGAAGTCAAATTTATAGTTGTCTACACAGAACATCTTCGTATGGCAAAGACAGAGGAGAAAGAAAAAGAGCTTGGTGTGATTAAACTACCAAAAGCTTAGAAAATTAAATCAGGTTCCGAAACAAAGTTTTATGATTTAGAGATGCCAGAAAAAAAGTCAATTGTGGAGCCAGTTAAAAGGCTTAAAAGACCTTCCAAGCTGTTGTTAGTCAAGCTATATAAAATCATGACCTTTCCTAAAGTTCTTTTTAGTTAATGATAAAGGGATGCTAGTTATCTATTTTGAGGCGGCCACCAATACTTTAAAACATTTTCAGATTTCCTTCTTTGGAAACAGTTGCCTCGATTCAACAAGAAGCTTGTAAGTGTAATGCAATTAGTACAAGAAGTTAATTGGTTTAGGATTGGAAGCTTTGATACCTGGCCTTCTGTGCAGAGGAGAGCAATGAATTCTGCCTAGAGAAGCTAAAGAGCACCAAAGATGTGGCAGTTGAGTTTGGCCTTTTAAGGAGCTAGGTGTTTATAAGGCAGATTAGGAAGGGCATCTACAGGTAAAGACAACAGCAAGTATAAAGACATGGAGATGGAAGATTGCTCATGTGTTTGAAGAACAAACGTGCACTGTGGGTAGCCTGAAGGGGACGAGGGGGATAGTGGCTGCAGGGAAGGCTGAAGGTAAACTGTGACCAGTTCATAATCTCCTATACTCCATTAAGGAGGATAGACTTTTTATTCATTTGTCTTTTTTGCCTTTTCAGAGCCCCTCCCGAGGCATATGGAGGTTCCCAGGCTAGGGGTCTAATCGGAGCTGTAGCTGCAGGCCTACGCCAGAGCCACAGCAACGCAGGATCTGAGGCCGCGTCTGCAGCCTACACCGCAGTTAACAGCAATGCCGGATCCTTAACCCACTGAGCAAGGCCAGGGATCGAACCCGAAACCTCATGGTTCCTAGTCGGATTTGTTAACCACTGAGCCACGATGAGAACTCCAAGGAGGATAGACTTTTTAATCACTAAAAAGCTCAAGTCATGACATCCTCTCCACCTCCCTTTTTAAAGGATATAAGGGGGAGGAAGAATTCTGAAGAATAAGAGATTTAGCACAAATGGTCTTATGAATGGTACCACTGGGATACAGCAACAGTTTTAAAAATGGGTTGGGATATTAATGGGATTTTGCAAGCCTTCAGTATCAGGAGCCAAGTGCACCTGTGTAGAGTATAAATACATTTGTACATGTGGCAGACAGGAATCAGGAGCAGGCAAGCAGTCAGAGATGACTTCAAAGATGTACTTTTTTTTCTTTTCCCTTTTTAAGGCCACACCTGCAGCATGAGTTCCCAGGGCAGGGGCTGAATGGGAGCTGCAGCTGAGGCCTGCGCCACAGCCACACTGGAACTGAGCCACATCTGCAACCTATGCCGTAGCTTATGGCAATGATGGATCCATAACCCACTGATTGAGGGGAGGGATAGGACCTGCATCCTCACAGAGATAACATTGCATCCTTAACCCACTGAGGCACAATGGGAACTCTGAATGGACTTTAAGAACATGCTTTTTAAACATATTAATTTTGAAATATCTGTTAACTATCCGGATGGTTACATTTGGTAGGTGTCTAGAAACTGGGCTAAGTTTCAAATATAAATTTAAGAGTTATCATGAGTAGTCTTGAGTGAATGAGATTACTAGAGGGAGGGGCAGGATTACAAATTGGCTGCAATGAAATCAAGGGAAAAAGGTTTATGGTGGGAGAGAATAAGAGCAAAATTTGGGAGAGCAGTGTTGGAGAGGGCAATGGAAAAGCTAGTTTCACAGGCTTCCAGTGGTAGATGATTAAAGCGAAGGCAAAAAAACGGGATGTAGAGGTTAGGGCAGGTATGGCAAGGTTTTTCTGCAAAGGGTCAGACAGCAAATACTTCAGGATTTGCAGCCTAGTTTTTAGCTAGTGGCTCTCAACAGGAGCTTCCCACCACTGGGTTATAAATACTAAGATTTTAAGTGTTGAGGGCCAGGTATTTGCAATGCATCCAATGTCAACAATTATATTACTTTGTTTTGACCTATAAGCACCCTGGGGCTAGGGACAGAGGCTGAAGCCTAATAACTGGTGGCAGGAAGGTTAAGGATCCTGGTAAAAGTATAATTAAATGGTTACATATGGAAAGGGACATCAAGTGAGGAATGTGAGCGATTAGAACAGGGGTAAAAATAGCATTCTTAGTCATTCCACATTCAGGACTCTCCATACTTTTAAACTTAATTCCCCACCTAATTTTTCCTGCTTTGGTTCTGAATGGCAAAATGATCATGTCTTAACAATTAATACAGCAATTAACACGACTACTACAATGGCAATAAAGTCCATTTAGACTTTAAAACCCTTTGTTTTTACAAGTCTCATCACTTACAGCAGTTTCTCAACCTGAAATACTACTGATATTTTGAGCTGGATAATTCTCTTAAGGGGATGGAGGGCTGTCCTGTGAATTGCAGGATGTTCAGCAGAACTCCTACCCATTAGAGGTCAGTAGCAACACTGCTCCCCCCGCCCAAGTTATGGCTACCAAAAACCTGAGAAGTTGCCAAATGTCCCCTGAAGGGCAAAAATCACCCCTCCGCCCCCGCCCCGTGTGGAACCACTGCTTTGTAGATGGTTGCAGGGTTTTCCTTAAAATACAGCAGCACCATTTGGAAAAAATGAGGAGGCTCAATGTCTCAAATTATTTCCTAGTAAGATTTTTAGATATATCCATATGGTATGTGGGAAAAGAAAGCTGGTACATTTTGAAAAACCTTACAGGAGTTCCTGTTGTGGCTCAGTGGTAACAAACCTGACTAGTATCCATGAAGTTCGATCACTGGCCTCGCTCAGAGTTGAGGATCCGGCATTGTGGTGAGTTTCAGTATGGGTTGCAGACGTGGTTCACATATAATGTTGCTGTGGCTGTGGTGTAGGCCAGCAGCTGCAGCTCTGATTCAACCCCTAGCCTGGGAACTTCCATGTGCCCGGCTTGGGTCCTAAAAGAAAAAAAAAAAAAAGAAAGAAAAACTTGTAAAGTACCTCATCTAACACAAGACCAGAAATTCTTTTATCTGGCAAAATGCAAGAGGAAAAAAAACCCCACTTTTCCTTAAAAGTAAAGTCCATCTCAGGAAATAATCTCATTAATAAAACACAAAGGATGGTCAGGACTATGCACCATCAGGTAGGCACACAGCTAAAATGGTGTGAGTACAAGAGGATGACTCAGTGAGGAGGAAAGAGTGTCCCACAGCGGATTATCCTTGGTCTGGTGTTCTCTCAGTGCAATTCATGACAGGTTATAAAGCAACTTCATTAACTTCAGAAATATTATATCGAGTGGGTGAGATTAGAACTGGAAGACACAACTGAATATGACTACTCTATGTGACTGAAATCACTTGTCAGAACTAGTAAAGTTCAGGAGTTCCTGTCATGGCTCAGTGGTAATAAACCTGACTAGAATCCATGAGGACTTGGGTTCAATCACTGGCCTTGCTCAGTGGGTTAAGGATCTGGTGTTGCAGTGAGCTGTGGTGTAGGTTGCAGACGTGGCTCCGATCCTGAAATGCTGTGGTTGCGGCACAGGCCAATGGCTACCTCAGATTTGACCCCTAGCCTGGGAACCTCCATATATCGTAGGTGTGGCCCTAAAAAGAAAAAACAAAAAACACTGGCTTATTATAGCAAGAGCATGACTAGCAAAGATGCACAAAACTCATCCTCAAAAAGAGACACTAGAAAAAAATTTTTTTTTAAATTTTAAGTGGTGAGACACTGGGAGACATACCAAGGTCTTTCAATATAAGCAAAGGGATAGAAAAAAATGGAACCTAGGAGGAAGTCTGGCCATTGAGAAAGATAAATCTAAATGGGTGAGGATTTAATATGAATAAAAATCCTGACTAAGTGATTTCTCCACAAGAACAGCTCACAGAGTGACTTATACACCAGAGATCATTTTATGACCTAAACATCTGAAGACACTAGAAGTGACACACTAGTGGTAACGAACAGACTGTAACAACCTCAAGTTTTTCCAACTGTTAACTTCGGTCGGTCGGTGATGAGGCAAAAATTGCTTCTAAAAACATAACTGTCAAAGTATCAACAATCAAACTGATGAATTACAACTTTATTTTTTACACTTAAAGGCTGATAAAAACCATTACTAATCCTATTAACGTCCAACATATAGCAATTAAAAAATATGGTAACCACCTTTACTCATTAAATACTATTTTTCTAAAACATAACTTAGAAACATCCAGCATGCATGTTTAATCCCAGTACAATGGATTCAAAACCAAGTATACATGCTACATGCATCGAGGCTAGATTACAAATTATCATAGTCGTCGTCGTCATCATCCTCGTCATCGTCATCATCTTCACGTTTTCTTTTCAATGCGTTTGATGATTCACTGGCAGTATTTTGTGATGACACCATGTTAGTGGTAATAAGAATATTTTTGGACCCAATTAATGATGGATTAATTAGAACATTCTGAACTGCTGATGTTGCAGGAATTGATGCTTTTACAGCTGGGGACTGTGAAGTGGGCATCTGTACTGTGAACCTTTGCCCTGTGAGGGACACTGGTGTCCCTACTTTAGCTGGAACAGACATGGTTTGTTGGGTTGGTGTGCCAAGTGTGGGAGTACTTGGTCTGCTAGTAACTGAACCCACACTTAACCGCGGAACTGTTATTCTTCCCGCAGAAGTAGATGCCTTTTTTTGTAAAGACTTAAGTCTGTAATTTGGAGCAGTCAAACAGTATCTATCAGGTGGCAATCGAGGGCCTGAATATGGCTTGATCAATGGCAAAGGGGTTTGATTTCTTTGCCTTGCAATATCTAATAAAAAATCTCTTGGGGGAGGAGAGGTAAATGATTGGTCAGCACGACACTGGATTGCCAATCTCACATCATCTGCATCAACAGTCGCTTTCTTAGCATGACTTGAATAAATTTTTGCATCATCTAGAATTGTGGTCACATATCGGAAGGCAAACTCCAGCATCTGATTTATAACTCTTGGCTCATATTCTGTAATCCCCATATCCTTCAGGATTTGTGCCATCATCTGTGCATCTTTCGGCATGCTCTTGGGAGAAGCCATCTTGCCAGACTCCATGATATCCGGTGATCAGACTTTAGATCATTTGAAAAAAATATGTACATTAGATCAAACCTGAAATAGTTACTTTAGAAGCAACTGTCAGGAACTTTAAAAAATTGAAATACATGTTAAATTTTCAAAAGTATAAACTTAAAAAATATGTTAAGTTTTTTCCATTTTAATGAGACACATTTAAAGTTCCCTTTACTTAAATTTACTGCATTTCTACCCATTATGGAATGTAAAAAGATGAAGACACAAATAAGAGAATAATAAAAGATTTGGGAAAAACAGGGTAAAATAAATAAAAACATGTCACTTTAGAATATGTGCAGTTGCTTGCAGGCATGCGCCTACCAAACTAATCTAAGAAAATCCCATAGAACACATAGGACAGCTATGTCCTGATGCCTGAGTTCAAAATGACATCCTTACAGTGAGCTCAAGATACTCACAGTCTTCAGATATACTTAGCAACACCCCAACCTTTAGGTGTTCACCCAACTCAAAATACTCTCATATTCAGATTCTATCTGTCCTAAGTCCAATCTTCATGGAAACTGTCCCAATCAGTACTGTCAAAAAGAACTGCTGGCCGACTGTGGAAGGGATGTAATGGTCAAAATAACCAGGTTACAGCATTAAATAACTTGTTCTATCTCTATGGGTCCCCAATAGAGCACAAATTCCTTAATGGGAATCTTCCTGCTTTATATACCCCCATACAAGTACAGTACCAACACTCTGTTACTTCTCCCGCCCTTATTAATAAGCAAATATAGGAGTTCCCATTGTGGCTCAGCAGAAACGAGTATGACTAGCATCCATGAGAATGCAGGTTTGATCCCTGGCCCTGCTTAGTGGGTTAAGGATCCGACGTCGCCTCGAGTTGTGGTGTAGGTCGAAGACGTGGCTCAGAATCACATTGCTACAGCTCCAATTCCACCCCTAGCCTAGGAACCTCCATATGCCTACGGTACAGCCCTAAAAAGACCAAAAAAAAAAAAAAAAAAAGCAAATCTAACACTGAAGTGTCCCTTACCTTCTCGAGCTAAATCACCCACATTAATGTATTTCAATCCTGATCTTGATGCAAGTTCTTTGCCGAGTGTGGTTTTTCCAACCCCTGGTGTACCTGTAAGACAAACCACAGAAAAAAACTGTTTATAAAATATTTATTAGGTTTTAGCCAATGATCTGTCCTTAAGGTCCTTAATAACTGAAAAGTTTCCTAATTAGCAATCCTAATTACCATAACCTAATTCACACCATAACCTAATGAAAACCACCCAAAGCCTGCTGGACATGACAATCCTACTCGGTGTATCAGATTCTACCAGGAGTGAGGCTTGGGAGAATCTGATGACAATCAAAGGCTGTCTGCTACCACCATGGAAATCCCCAGATTGAAACTAGTTATCTCAAATAAATCACCATGAGTTATTTGCTTTAATTTTATTTTTATTTATTTTTGTCTTTCTGCCTTTTCTAGGGCCGCACTCGCGGCATATGGAGGTTCCCAGGCTAGGGGTCCAATCCGAGCGATAGCCGCCAGCCTACGCCACAGCCACAGCAACATGGGATCCGAGCCGCGTCTGCGACCTACACCACAACTCACGGCAATGCCAGATCCCCCACCCACTGAGCAAGGCCAGGGATGGTTCCTCATGGTTCCTAGTCGGATTCGTTAACCACTGAGCCACGACGGGAACTCCTATTTGCTTTAATTTTAAAAAATTAAATTGTTCATGGGAAAAAGTTCAGCAGTATGAAAGACAAATCTCATTTCCAATATGGACCCTCTGTACTCTTCCCTAGAGGCAACCAGTATAAACTGGTTTCTTTTATTTCTCTCTCTAAAGAATCATATGTATGTTTTTGTAAATATGTCCATATATATATATATATATGATAGCATACTACATATGTGTACATATCTTCACACTGTGTGTATATATACGTGCACACACCAAATACTCCCTTTTATGTAAGTGGCAATACTATATATTGTTTTTCAACTTCCCTTTTTTTCTTTCTGGCCATGACTATAGGCCAGGGATTGAACTTGCACCACAGCATCAAGTCAAGCCACAGCAGTGAATAAGCCAGATCCTTAACCCACTGTGCCACCACAGGAACTTCTATCTTATTTTTTATATCTACTGTATTTCAAAATATATAATCAAACTCATAACTTTCAGCTGCTCAGGTTTAATACCACTGAAATTATAAAATTTAATCATTTTAATTGAAGATAACAGGAATTGGAGTTCCCATCATGGCTCTGTAGTAAGAAACTCAACTCGCATCCATGAGGATTTGGTATGGTTCCCTGGTCTTGCTCGGTTAGTTTAAGATCCAGCATTGCCATGAGCTGTGATGTAGGTCACAGATGCAGCTTGAATCTGGTGTGGCTGTGGCCAGCAGCTGCAGCTCCAATATGACCCCTAGCCGGGGAACTTCCATATGCTGCAGGTATGGCCCTAAAAAGCAAAAAAAGGTAATAGGAATAGATCTTCATGTAAGGACAGTAACAATCCACTATAATATACTAAATTTGAACTCTGAATTCACCATGTTTTCAATAAAACACATTTAGATTTTTGACGATATGGTTTAATATTAAAAAAAACCCAAGACACTCACTATCTGACCCAAACAAATCAATGTTGTACAATCTTCCCCTTAAGAAATCGTCATGGCTAACCATTAATTTGTTGAGGTTAATCTGCAGCTTTCAGAAACAGAAGGATTTGTGTGCTGCCAATAAATAACCGCCTCAATTTTTATAATGCAACAGCATCTATCTACATCCATTAGATTTTTTTCATGAATGCCCTAGGATGCCATTAACTGCTACAATCTAATAAACATTTTCAGAGTTAAACAACCAAAAATAATATTCTTTATAAGATCGGTATGAAGCATTTTACTATCCCTCATATATAACAAACGCCCTCAGTATAGATCCGAAGACCCAGATGAACCCCCACAGTGAATCTTAGAACACCTCTACACGAGAAACGACCAGAGATACTCAGTAGATGCCTTTCCTTCTTAAAATAATGAAAAAAAAAAAGCCTCTGAAGCTAACTTCACAAGTGTATATAGCAAATTAATCACCCCACACCGCAAACACCCGAATCCTTTCATCGAAATCTGCCAGAAAGAAAGGAAAAGCGAGAAACGGGCCCCGGAGGCCTAAAGCATCCACCATTAAGAGATCTACCAAAGGCCAGACACTGTCTTACATTATATTGCTAAAAGCCTGAAGACAACTCTGCCAAGAGGCAACGGCCATTTTGCAAACAAAAAGGTGATTGAGAAAGCTTAGGCAGCTTGCCAAAAAAGGAAGCTAGATACATCTACCTCTCTCCGCCTCACCGAAGGGCCAACCTCTGGCCAAACAAAATTGACGTTCGCGGTCCCCTCCCCCCGCCTCCCGCAACCGTCGCGAGGGCCGGTCACGAGGCCCCAACAAGTGCCACGCTAGGCGACCCTTGTCGACCCCCGACACAGAACACTGAACGCCCCCCCCCCCCCACTTCGGGCGTCCCAGGCTGGCCCCACCGTCCAGCACCACCCCCACCGCGCGCCCTGACCGGTGAGCAGGATGTTCGGAAGCAACATGGTCCTCACCGCGCTGGCTCCGGACGCTTCTGCACACGCGCCTTACACGCGACAGGGAGGGGCCGGAAGGGGCGAGGAGCGGCAAATGCCTGTGGCGCGGAGGTACGCGAGACCTTGAGTGGCGCTCGCGACCCACATCTGCCGCCTTGCCACTGACCATTGGTTACCTAGGCTTCTATAACACGCTTCCATTGCAGGGTCCAAAGTACCAAAACAGGTCATGTCCGCGCTTCGGGTCAGGCAGTGCGCTGGATGCCTAAGACATTCGCTCTTTTAGCGGCCCCGCCCTTCGGGCCGTGTCGCCGAAGCGCCGATGCTCTGAAAAGTCCCCGGGAGGCGGGACCTCCAAGAGGCTCTGCGCTGAGCCCGGTTAGGGCTGAGTGGCTTTGCTTACACCTGGAGCCAACCGTGGGCTCCACCACTGTTCTGCGCCCACGAGGGGATGCTGCTACCAGAAGGTAACGCTTCCGTGGCTGTGGCTGCGGTGTATTTATGTCCTAGAGACCTTAAGTCCAGGTCTGCCTTCACGCCTTCTCAGACTCTTGTAGCCCCTCCTCCTGACCTGCCCATCCCATCTGTGGATTAGAGGGGTGAGCGTTCAGAGCTCTGGCCTGGAGCTGTGGCAGACCAGCTCATCTCCGCTTTGCCCTGACTAGTAGTATTACGTTGGATGATTGTATGAGCTTAGTATCCCCTGTGCAGTGTATAGAGTGGTGGTGGGTCTGCTAGAAATACTCTTCGAGGTCTTTTCTCCCTCTGATGTCTCATTTCGGGAACCTGGTATCGTCAAAGACAGTTGCCTGCTTTTTAAAGGAGGTAACTGTCAGTCTTTTTTTCAAAGGGTTAGAGTCTAGATGGTATCAAGTGTATGACTTTTATTTTGACCTGCCAACGGTATTTTCTGAAATAGTTGTTTTTTCCATCTTAAATACGTTTTTGACGCTGTAAAGCAAAAACCCCTCTAGACATGAACAGCTTATCTATATGTGTGTGTACGATTTGTTTTCTAGTGTTTAAAAGTATTTACACATTATAAATTACACGTGCTTCCAAACTATAAAAAAGCTCAGTTTACAGGTTTGTAGACGCTAAAAAAACTTTCTTTCTGGCTAACTTAAAATTGGTGAGTTCACTGGTTTGCCTAAACATTGAAGAATTATGACAGTTGGAAAACAGTGTTGCCCAAAAATGTTGTGATAACGTTTAAATAAGGACGGTTATAGAAAAAGTTTACAGTAGGAGATAAAAATCTTTGTTTAAAGTGAGTGATATGTCTGAATTAATTTTTGGTGTCTTTTTAAAAAAATCCTCTTTGAATTTTTGAAATTTATAATTTGAAATGAGGGAAATTTTAATTTTAAGTATAAAACTGCAGAAATAGAATTGTCTAATCTTTATTAATGACAAAAGGTAGATATACAAATGTTCGGGATTTTTTTTGTTTTCCTAATACATTGAGTTAGATGAAAAACTGAACACCACAGATAGATTATTTGACACAATTATAGTCGTTGAAATTTTAGTTATTTGGAATTCCCATAGTGGCTCAGCAGAAATGAATCCAACTAGCATCCATGAGGATGCGGGTTAACAATCCTTGGCCTAGCTCAGTGGGTAAGGATCCTGAGTTGCCATGGCTGTCGCTAGCTGGCGGCTACAGATCTGATTCGACCCCTAGCCTGAGAACCTCCGCAGCTGCAGATGCACCCTTGGAAAGACAAAAAAAAGAGAGAAAATTTATAGTTTCAGTTTAAAAATAGAATTTATTTTAGCATTTTGAATTCTTGCTTCCCCTATATTTACTGTGTTCTCTCCCACTAGTCCTTAAGCCTTAACTTTATTATGTTCTTGACTTTTATCATGTGTATTAATTACTATACTTCTATTTTACAGTTTTTCTAAATTTGAGATTTCTTTCTTTTTTTCCCTAGGCGAATTGTACTTTAATGTGTTACAAGTTGTATACTCCGGATGGGAACTATCAAAGTTTATAATGTCAAAAACTTTTCTTAGACCAAAGGTATCTTCCACAAAGGTATGATACACTAAAATGGCCACATGAAATTGCCCAAAAAGAATTAAAGTTTTTGTAGATATTTGTAATAACTTATTATTGCTAGCAAAATAAGGGTGCTCAGTATCTGTTGTAATTGATCTAACAAGTCTGGTAATAAACTGTGAAACAACTGTACATTTAACATGATTTAATGAGACACAGATGTCATATGCTATCACTTATATGTGGAATCTAAAAAAAATGATACCATGAACTTCCTTGCAGAACAGATACTGACTCACAGACTTTGACAAACTTATGGTTACCAAAGGAGACACGTTAGGGAGGAGGGATAGGCTGGGGGTTTGGGATGGAAATGCTGTAAAATAGGGTTGTGATGATTGTTATACAAGTATAATAAAATTTATTGAATTACCCCCCACCCAAGGAACAAAACTTCAATTTTGAAAAATATTTACAATCTCAGTCACAAAGAAAAGGCTAAAAACTCTTGAATGGAAGAGCAGTAGAAAAAAAAGAAATATGCATCTTATAGCTTAACAACAGGCCCTGCCTCAGAAATTATGTGGTTCACTATATGCCAGTTTTTAGCAAGGCTGGCAGGTGGGTAGGACAGGTGTCATATAGTGTCATACTCATGAAAGTTAACTTTTTTCCTAGTGATGGATCTCATTTTTCTCTGATCTTAAGCAATTTATTTCCCTTCACTGTTTCTTTTTTTTATCTTTTTTGTTGTTATTAAGGTAAATGGAAGTTCATATTTATGTAGGAAATGAAACTATAAAATGTGTAACATGCAGATCGGGATTGCTAGATTAGACTTGCTGTCAACAGTTTTACTTCTAATACTATTTTAATATATTTTTTATTTTTTTATTTTTATTTTATTTTTTTAATTTTTTTGTTTTTTTTAGGGCTGCACTTGCAGCCTACGAAGGTTCCCAGGCTAGGGGTCAAATCAGAGCTACAGCTGCCTGCCTGCGCCGCAGCCACGGCAACCCTGGATCCTTACCCGTCTGAGTGAGGCCAGGGATTGAACCCACATCCTCCTGGATACTAGTTGGGTTTGTTACTGCTGAGCCACAATGGGAACTCCTAATATATTTTTTAAAATAGAAGAGAGAGTTCTCTTGTGGTACAGTGGGTTAAGGGTCTGGTGTTTTCACTGCTGTGGCTTGAGTTGCTGCTGTGGTGAGGTTTGATCCCTGGCCCAGGAACTTCCACATCCTGCAGGTGCAACCAAAAAATTAAAAAATGAAAAAATAAAATAGAGGAAAGGGACCAAAATTGTAATACTAGTGGCAGTCTTTTTGAGAGGAGGAAGTGAATTAGGTAGCTGTGGCTGAAATATTTTTCCAGAGGTCTTCATTTCTTCCCTCACTGCTGATAATAATCCTAATCCTTTGTCTTTAAAAGAGGAGTGAAGCATGACTTTTGCATTCATAAGACACTTAAGTTAGGACTCCAGCTTACTTCTCCTGAGCCTACTTTCAGCTCCAACCTCTGGTTCTTTTTCTCCCCTAAAGGAGCATTATCTTATTTACTACTAAATGGTTCACAACTGTGGCTGAGTATTCTTCAAGGAAAATAAAATCTTGGTTTCCCCTTGCTAGTGAGGCAGGGAATTTCAAAATTCAGGTACTAAACTAGATAGTTCTAAATTTATATTGTTTGTATGTTAAGGAAATCCACTTTTAAAATTCTAAATTTTTTTTTTTTTTTTGGTCTTTTGTCTTTTGTCTTTTCTTAGGGCCGCACCCAAGGCATATGGAGGTTCCCAGGCTAGGGGTCTAGTCGGAGCTGTAGCCTCAAGCCTACGCCACAGCCACAGCAATGCCAGATCCAAGCCACGTCTGCGACCTACACCACAGCTCACGGCAGCACCAGATCCTTAACCCACTGAGCGTGGCTGGGGATTGAACCCGCAACCTCATGGTTCCTAGTCGGATTTGTTTCCGCTGTGCCACAATGGGAACACCTACAATTCTAAGTTTTTAAAAAACCTTTTTAATCCTCCTAAATATTTGTATATTAAAATTGCTTAACAGTATCTTTCTCTGTGTATGCTTCAGAAGGATTTTATTATTTTTTTAAAACCTTTTTTTCTTCGTCTTTTTTTAGGGCCTCACATGTGGCATATGGAGGTTCCCAGGCTAGACGTCTAATTAGACCTATAGCCGCTGGCCTACGCCACAGCCACAGCAACAGCAACGCAGGATCCGAGCCGAGTCTTCGGCCTACATCACAGCTTACGGCAACACCGCATCCCTAACCCACTGAGCAAGGCCAGGGATCGAACCCATGTCCTTGGGTTTGTTAACCACTAAGCCATGACGGAACTCCCAAAAGGATTTTAAAAAAAAGGAAACGATGTAGGGAGATGTAGAGTGGTCAGTAGTTTCTATAGATCAGAAGACCGTAAAGTAGAACTTACTGATTTTCCTGCTCTATTATATAAATCTGACAAATCGTCCTCTCTGGAAAGCTGCTTCCTTTCCATAAATAAATTGGTTGCTTCATGGGCTGAAGTAAATATAATCAAATCATAACTACAGATTATTCATAGTATCAGGATTCTTAGACCTTACGTTTACAAATCTTAAAGCTGGCAGGGATTTTTTGAATGTATGAAATGGTTCTTAGTTTGTGAATACTTATGCCTGGTCAAGGCATAAGTATGACTTTTCTTACTGCTCTACAGGGTTAAAATGATACCATTTTTCTTTACTTCTTTTTGGTAGGTAATTTAAATATTTATGTTTCAGTGTTCCCAGTGAATTGTAAAGAATCAGCCTAGTCTTTATCCAGGAAAGATTATAATTAATAAAGAGAATCAAGTTTGTATTCTATATTCATTTATATGGCATTCATTGTAACCATGGTCAGGTAGACAAGTATGCATTTATACTTATTGTAAAGTAGAAAAATAACTAAACACATAGAGTTAGTTTTATTTAAAAGATAATACGTGAGGTTTTTATTTTAAATGATGCATGTTATTTATTTAAATGTTGCATGTGTATATATGAAATTTTTTTACAGAGTAATTTAGGTATATAGGGTAGATGCAAAAAAAAATTTAATAGTATTTACATGATTTCCTTTTTTCAGGTAACAGACTGGGTAGACCCATCATTTGATGATTTTTCAGAGACTACAAACATTTCTACTATTAATGCTACATCATTAAGTGTGAATAACTCAAGCCTTAGAAGAAAAAAGGTGCCTTCCACATTAGAAAGTAGAAGATCTCCAACTAGAAAAAGAGGAAACCTATCTTCTTCAAAACAGATTTATAGTCTAGAAAATTCAAAAGAATATGTGTCTGAAAATGAACCATGGGTGGATAAATACAAACCAGAAACTCAGGTAATAACTACCATACAAACAAACAAGTCTGTGTAATTTACTTTTAGGAAGGATGTGTATTTTCAGCTATTATTCATAAAAGTCTTTCTGTCTAAACGAATTAGAAAAAAATAATAATTTCTAAGTTTTTTATGTTCAAAGGCTTAGACTTTCCCAGGAGTTATTCTGAAGTTATATCATTATTTGTCTTCAATTTAATTTAACTCCAAAATAGACTTGATCCATTTAATTTTTTTTTGCTAAATATCATACCCCTCCTTATTTATTCCTTCCCAAAATGTATTTCAGGATTTAAAAAAAATTTATAATTGCAGAACTGACTTAAATTTTCATATATTAGTGTCAGTTTAAGAACAGAATTTTGGAGTTCCCTCTGTGGTGTAGTGGGTTAAGAATCGACAGCAGTGGCTGTGGTTGCTGCAGTGGTGCAGGTTCCATCCCCTGCCCCATACAGTGGGTTAAAGGATCTAGCATTCCCACCACCACCATTAGATTCAATCCCCAGGCTGGGAACTCTCCTATGCCCCGGCTGTGGCCGTAAAATTAAAAAAAAACAAACAACAAAAACAGAATTTTTCTCCATCAGTGTAAGAATTAAGTATAATCAACAGGACCTTTTAATTACTCTGTCATGTACTTGTATGCTACTTGTTTTGTTAAAAATGTTTAGATTAATCTGTGCTGACGTATCAAAAATTTTTGAGTTATAATGTTTTAAACTTGAAAATTTTAGCATGAACTTGCTGTGCATAAAAAGAAAATTGAAGAGGTTGAAACCTGGTTGAAAGTTGAAGTCTTAGAAAGGCAACCAACACAGGTAACTAAACTAAATAAGAAAGGTGTTTAAAAATATTTGGCCTCACATGTTTCTCTGACTTATAGTTGATGATAAGAAGTTAGAAACTTATATGTTGACTTTGTTCAAATAAGTCCAGGTCACCTATAGTTGAAAGCTCTCTGATGTTATTACTACTTCAGCCTCATAAAAAGCCTCTTTTTCTCTCTTATGTATAAAGCACAGTAAACCACTTAGGGTGCTGATATACTTAGCATTTTAGATTGTCTCACACTTAAAGCAAGTTAGGCAAATTGCCTATTAGTTTTTGTACTAAATAAGCCTTAAAATAGTTATCATTCATTTTCTGCTGATGTTTTTTCTTTCACTTCCTAATTCTGTAATTACTCTCAGTGCCCAAGCTACAACTTTCTCTCTCTCTCTTTTTTTTTTTGCTTTTTTAGGGCCGCACCTGTGGCACATGGAGGTTCCCAGGCTAGGGGGTCAAATTGGAGCTGTAGCTACTAGCCTACGCCACAGCCACAGCAGTGCCAGTTCCGAGCCTCGTCTACAACCTACACCACAACTCTTGGCAACGCCGGATCCTTAACCCACTCTCGAGGCAAGGGATGGAACCTGCAGCCTCATGGCTCCTAGTCAGATTTGTTTCCTCTGTGCCACAACAGGAACTCCTTTCTCTTTTTAAACTTTTTCTATTTTGAGAGTCTTCAAACATAAAGAAAAATAGAAATAGTAGTAAATGAATACTCGTATACTTATAGCCATGATTTTCCCCTATAAGTTATCTTGACATACATTTTAAACATTTGACATTTCAAAATTTTAGAAACTTCGGTATACCTCTATCAATAATAACAACAAAAAGGTATTTTCCTAATTAACTATATATACCATTATTTTAACAAAATTCTAATTCCCTAATGTTATCTAGTGGTCAGTTCCTATTTCATATTTACCTTTCTCCACTTGTCCCCAGAATGTCTTATATCTGGTTTGTCGCAACCAGGATCTGATTGAGGACTATTCATTACATTTGATTGTTATGTCTCTTAGGTCTTTTAAAATCTAGAACAGTCCTTTTCACCCTCTCTTCTCTCCAAGACATTGACTTATTGAAGAGGCCAGGCCAGTTGACTTGTAGAAGTCTCATATTCTGGTTTTGTCAGTTTGTTCTCCCCTGATGATGACTAACTTCTTCTGTCCTGCATTTCCTGTAACCTGTGGGGTTTAAATCAAGGGCTTAGGTTGTACATTTTTGCAAGAATATTTATAGTCATAGTGTATATTTTATATTGCATCTTATCTGGAAATATATATGGTTCTCTTGTTATCTCTGATATTAAGTTTTATCTCTAGATTAAGGAGGTGATAGTCAAAAATTTTCATCATGAGGAGTTCCCATGTGGCTCAGCAGGTTAAAAACCTGACTAGTATCCATGAAGATTTGGGTTTGATCCCTGGCCTCATTCAGGTGGTTAAGGATCTGGTGTTGGTGAAAGCTGCAGTGTTAGGTCCCGGATGCAGCTCAGATCTGGTGTTACTGTGGCGATGGTATAGGTTGGCAGCTGCAGCTCTGATTCGACCCCTGGCCTGGGAATTTCATATGCCAGTGCATCCATAAAAAGAAAAAAAAAAAACTTCATTGTAATTTTCTTTTGCATTTGGCACATAAGTCTATGGGGAGATGCTTTGGCAGCGTGTAAGTGTTACTTCCAGCAGTCTTTCACCTAAGAGCCTTAGTGTCCATTTTCAGTCCTTGTCTGATCAGTCATTTGTTAAGATTGTGAAGTGGTAATTTTCTAATTCTGTTATTGTTTTTTCTAATTGTTAGCTGGAGCTATTTAGTTACTTTTTCTAAATTTAAAAATTTTTTTTTGGTCTTTTATGTTTTTAGGGCTACACCCACGGCATATGGAGGTTCCCAGGCTAGGGGTCTGAAATAGGAGCTGTAGCTGCTGGCCTGCATCACAGCCATAGCAACTCAGGATCCAAGCCAAGTCTGTGACCTACACCATAGTTCCCGGCAACGTGGGATCCTTAACCCACTGAGAAAGGCCAGGGATCGAAACTGCATCCTCATGGATGCTAGTCAGATTCATTTCTGCTGAGTCATGATGGGAACTCCTTTATTTACCTTTAAATACATTTCCAACTGGAGTTCCCTGGTAGGTAGTAGGTAAGGATTCTGCTTTGTCATGGCTGTGGCTTGGCTTTGACCCCTGGTCTGGGAACTTTTGCATACCATGGGTATGGCCAAAAAAATAAAAAACAGAAAAACCCCACACATTTCCAACTGGAAAGAGAATAAACTTTCAATCATTTTAAAAATTTTTCAACCTTGAGATGAAGAGTTGGTATTTTAATTGCCTCCAATGGTAAACAGGTCCTTTTTAAAGTCAGGGCCCTTTTTGTCTGCCTTGTGGATCTAACCTTTGTTAGGATAAGATGGATTTTCATTGTCAGTATTTGTGTTCCTCTGCTGGCTCTACTGTCCTCTCTCTTCCTGAGTACCAGTTCTTGGTCAGTTTCTCTTCTATCAAAACTTTTTCTTATTAATTTGTTTGATCAGTTCAGCTAATAGTTCTTATTTTTTGTGGTCCATTGTGTTTTATCACTTCTCAGTATCTTTTTGAAAAATGTATGTAAACATTATCATGTCTTAAACCTACACATGTGGAGTTCCCTTTGTGGCTCAGTGGTTAATGAATCCAACTAGGAGCCATGAGGTTTCAGGTTCGATCCCTGGGCCTGCTCAGTGGGTTAAGGATCTGGCGTTGCCGTGAGCTGCGGTGTAGGTCACAGACACAGCTCAGATCCCACTTGCTGTGGCTCTGGCATAGGCCGGTGGCTACAGCTCCGACTAGACTCCTAGCCTGGGAACCTCCATATGCCACAGGAGCGGCCCCAGAAAAGGCAAAAAGACTAAATAAATAAATAGACCTACACATGTGTTTTGTTTGTTTGTTTGTTTTACCAGTGGTGTGAACATATGTGTGGACATATGCAGATACAGAAAAGTGTTTCCTCCACCGTTTTATTTTTTAATTTTATTAAAGTAGGGTTGGCTTACAATGTTGTGTTAACTTCTGCTGTATAGCAAATTGTTTGATTTATACATATATATTCTTTTTTCTTTTTTTTCTTTTTTTGGTCTTTTTAGGGCTGCACATGCAGCAAATGGAAGTTCCCAGGCAAGGGGTTAAATCGGAGCTGTAGCTGCCAGCCTACACTACAGCTACAGCAATGTAGGATCTGAGCCGTGTCTGCAAACTACACCACAGCTCACAGCAGTGTTGGATCGTCAACCCACTGATCAATGCTAGGGATCAAACCTGAGTCCTCATGGATACTAGTTGGGTTCGTTACTGCTGAGCCACAACGGGACTCCTATATATTCTTTTTCTTACTCTTTACCTTTGTGGTTTATCATAGTGATTGAATATAGTTCCCTGTGCTCTACAGTAGGTCCTTGTTGTTTTACAAGCTTCTTCCCTCCAAGAAGTTAAAAATCATGTACTCTTAATTATACCAAAGTTTTAATTTCGGTAATTACAAGACTTTTATTTTTAAAAATTTTGGTAACTTCTGAACTTTTCCTAATGGGGCAGCTTATATATATATTCACACACATATATATTAGTTTATTGTAAGTGTTCCCATATACATTTCTTAAAGAATCTAATACTCAAACCGAGGTCTTCCCATAAGAATATTATACTTGTATAATACGTTTTGAAGTGTATAATCCAAAGAAAGTTCTGTATTAAGATTAAATTTTATGAGTTCAGATAACCTCTAAAAATACTTGTTTTAGACATTACCTCTTTAATCGAGCTGAAGTTTAGTTAATTTAATTTGGCTTCTTTGTAATCTTTGGAAGAGACAGAATGCAAGAATTTTGGAATTTTCAGAAGCTATGTTTAGAAGTTCAAGAAATAAGATCCCCTTTTCTAAAGCTGACATTACGAAATTTAGTCTGTTTATTCCATACATTCAGTGTGTATAGGTAAAGGTAATTAATGTTTAGAGAAATGCTCAAACACAATATTCTAGCATTCCAATTATGTGATTTTTAATTGGTCTTTATATTTGGTTTTAGGGTGGATCTATTTTGTTAATAACAGGTCCTCCTGGATGTGGAAAAACAGCAACCATAAAAATACTATCAAAAGAGCATGGTATTCAAGTGCAAGAGTGGATTAATCCAGTTTTACCAGAATTCCAAAAAGATGATTTCAAGGAGATATTTAATCCTGGTAAGGTTTGCTGTGAAGATAATGGAAATAGTGGGGAAAGTCTGTATTTACAAGAGGTTTACAATGAGCCCCCATCTATATCTTTAAGATTTCCAAGATCCTGTTGGGCATATATTTTTGAGAGGAAGGTATATATTGCCGCTTCTATTCTAGATTGGCATCTCCCCGCTGTTTGACAAAGTCAGAGTAGCACTCAGATGAAACTATGTGGGTCTATTTTCTCACATACTTCCTATTGTCAGAGAGAAGTAATTTTAGGAGGAGGAAAGGAAGGCTCCTCCAGTACAGGAGAGTAAGATTTTTTAAGAATTATGTCTTAACTATTTTGTTAGATAACAAGCTAATTAGTTTGCACTATAATTTTTTGAAATGTTTATTTATTTATTTATTTTTGCTTTTTAGTGCCACATCTGCAGCATATGGAGGTTCCCAGGCCTAGGGGTCAAATCAGAGCTATAGCTGCCAGCTTATGCCACAGCAACAGCAATGTGGGATCTGAGCCACATCTGCAACCTACACCGAAGCTCATGGCAACGCTGGATCCTTAACCCACTGAGCGAGGCCACGGGTCGAACCAGCAATCTCATGAATCCTAGTCAGATTTGTTAACCACTGAGCCACAAAGGGAACTCTTTAAAAAATTTCATTGGTTGCACCATCGGCACATGGAAGCTTCCAGGCCAGGGATCGAACCTGTGCCACAGTTGCAACTGTGGCACAGCCAGGACAACTCAGATCCCTAACCCACTCTACCACAAGGGAACTTCCTCAGTTTACACTATTTATTTATTTTTTTTTGTCTTTTGGTCTTTTTTTTAGGGGCACACTTGCAGCATGTTGTTACTAGTTGGGTTTGTTACCTACTGAGCCATGACGGGAACTCCTGCACTATTTGTTTACTTGTATTTCTAGGTTCTGTCTGGGAAATTAATGTAAATATGCTCTTTTTGTTTAAATATAAATCAAGGCTTAAGATTTGTCAGGAGTTCCCGTCGTGGCGCAATGGTTAACGAATCCGACTAGGAACCATGAGGTTGCGGGTTCGGTCCCTGCCCTTGCTCAGTGGGTTAACGATCCGGCGTTGCCATGAGCTGTGGTGTAGGTTGCAGACGTGGCTCAGATCCCAAGTTGCTGTGGCTCTGGCGTAGGCCGGCGGCTACGGCTCTGATTCGACCCCTAGCCTGGGAACCTCCATATGCCGCGGGAGCAGCCCAAGAGATAGCAAAAAGACAAAAAAAAAAAAAAAAAATTCGTCAAAGTAACTTGCTTCCAAACTAGAGAGTTTAGATTAGACTTCCAGAATCAAATAAAATCAAGGTATAAGGGAAAGACTGTCTTTGGGATTTGGAAGGAAGCTTTAAGACAAAAATCTAAAAGTGATGGTACCAATTGAAAGATGTGGTGTAGTACAACATAACTTCACATAGATGCTCATAAACTCCAGCACAATCATTTTTAACTTTCGTAGCTTTCTTACTGCTAACTTTAGGTAACTAAGCTAGGAGTTTGCAAATTTCCTAGACCACTTTGAAGTGAAAGGGGTTCTGTAGTAGGACAATTATATTTAATTGTGGAGTATTTCTCAAAAATCCTTTCTCTAGGCTCTTTAACATGTTCCGTGTATACTATATCATCAGTATACCCTCCCTTATGTTGCTGATATCTGGTACTCCTGAAATTTTTACTTCTCTCCAACAGTGACATTCCTTTTGGCAATCTAGAAAATCTTTATTTACCATCTTTGTCATAAAATATTTTTTCCCTTATTCCCAAGTTCACAAATCAGTCATTCTGATGTGTCATTAAACATTATTATTGGGAGGTCCCTGCTGGTGTAGTGGTTAGGATCTGGAGCTTTCACTGCTATGCCCAGGGTTCAGTCCTTGGTCTGGAAACTAAGATCCCACTTCTAGTTGCTACATGCAATGTCCAAAACAAACAAACAAAAATGTCATTATTGAAAATAACTCACTTATAGTCATGCACTCATTTGGAGAGTTTTCATTTTGTAGGTAAAGTCAGATATTTTTAGCAATTTTACCATTGTTATACTAACAGCTGTGTTCTTAAGTCATTTGATGCCATAATACATTCATTGTACGGAAAAGTTACTAGTGTCCATAGTCACTTTTGTCTTTTAAAGAGTGATATTCTATTTTAATTTTTATTAAAAAATTTTTTTTGGTCACACCCCAGGCCAGTGATTGAACCTGTACCACAGCAGTGAGAATGCTGGATCCTTAATTTGCTAAGTCACCAGTGAACTCCTGAATAGTCTATTTAAATTTGAACAGTTTTAGAGAATTCCCGTCATGGCCCAGTGGAAATGAGTCTGACTAGGAACCATGAGGTTGCAGGTTTGATCCCTGGCCTTGCTGAGTGAGTTAAGAATCTGGCGTGGCTGTGAGCTATGGTGTAGGTTGCAGATGTGGTTCAGATCTGGCATGGCTGTGGCTGTGGCATAGGCTGGCAGCTGAAGTTCCAATCCAACCCCTAGCCTGGGAATCTCCATATACTGCGGGTGCGGCCCTAGAAAGCAAAAAACAAACAAACAAACAAAAAAAAAAAATTGAGCAGTTTTAGAGTTCCTTTTGTTGCTCATTGGATTAAGAACCCAGTTTGTATCCATGAGGATGCAGGTTCAATCCCTGATCTTGCTCAGTAGGTTAAGGATCTGGCGTTGCTACAAGCTGTGGTGTAGGTCACAGATGTAACTCGGATCCCTTGTTGCTATGGCTATGGTGTAGGCTCGACGTGGCTGTGGCTCCAATTCGACACTTCGCCTGGGAACTTCCATATGCCGTGGGTGCAGCACTGAAAAGATAAAATAAATAAATAAATTCGAATAGTTTTGTCTAATAGAAAACAGGCTACAGTGTTGTGACTGAGATATGTATGTGTAAATATACTCAGTAATATATACGTGTATATTGAATACATACGTGTAGTATTAATGTGTAACTTATTGAAAATAAAAGTGTTAAATATGTTCCCTTTCAGAATCAAGCTTCCATATATTTCCCTATCAGTCTCAGATAGCAGTTTTTAAAGAGTTTCTACTAAGAGCAACAAAATACAACAAACTGCAAATGCTTGGAGATGATCTGACAACTGATAAGAAGATAATTCTGGTTGAAGTAAGGACAACTTTTGAAATTCTGCTATAATTATTGAGTAAACAGTTGCAAGCTACATCTTAAGTGATAATGACATTAACTGTCTTCATAGCATTAATAATGGTAAAACAGAACATAAAGGCCTTTGTGTTATAGCAGAAGCCTAAAGTTTCTTTCATTCAACTTGTACAGAGTGGCTCTAGATTAATGAACTTTAAAAATTTAATGGTATAAGTATAGAAAGGCAAAAAATTTTTGGAAAATGACATCTTAGTGAAAACATAATTTGTAGTGACCCTAAGAAATTTGATCTGAAAATCCCATTGATGTATATTATTATTTAGGATATCAGTTACTTGAGGTTTCCTTTAATTTCTACAAAAATGCTGGTTATAGTACATTGACATTGAATAGATAACATTTTTCTGCCTTGTTAAATGTAAATATGAAAATAGTGGAAATAAAATTGAGCTAACGTTTATCCTCTGTTTTTAATAGGATTTACCTAACCAGTTTTATCGAGATCCTCATATTTTGCATGAAGTACTGAGGTGAGTTTCAGTGAAGTTTCCTAAAACTCCAAATTAAATGGCAAGTGGCTTAAGTTTCAACCTTGCTTGCTGTCTCTTGTCATTTCAGGAGGTATGTGCAGGTTGGGCGATGTCCTCTGATATTTATAATCTCTGACAGTCTTAGTGGAGATAATAATCATAGGTTACTGTTTCCCAAAGAAATTCAGGAAGAGTGTGCTATATCCAACATTAGGTAAGAATGAAATTTCTGCTTAAAATTTCACATACATGTTTTAAATTTCATCACATAAACTGCTATCTTTCCTTCTGAAACTTTCAGTTTCAACCCAGTGGCACCAACAATTATGATGAAATTTCTTAATCGAATAGTGACAAAAGAAGCTAATAAGGTAAGTCTCTTAAAAACTGATTAATTTGAATCTTATAATTATAAAAAGCCAAAGGTGGTTATATATAAACTTGGATTACTTCAGTTTTTAAAATTAAAAAATTTTGGCGTTCCTGTTGTGGCTTAGCAGTAATGAACCCAACTAGTATCCATGAGGATACACATTTATCTCTGGCTTCGCTCAGTGGGTTAAGGATCCGGCATTGCTGTGAGCTGTGATGTGGGTCACAGATGTGACCTGGACCCTGTGTTGCTGTGGCTGTGGCGTAGGCTGGCAGCTGCATGCAGCTCGGATTTGACCCCTAGCCTGGGAACTTCCATATGCTGTTGATGCAGCCCTAAAAAGACCAAAAAACTAAAAAATAAATACAAAGTTTTAATATACATGAGACATGTCATTTTAGAAAATGTAGAAAATACTGATTTTAAAAATCTTTAACCATTTCCCTACTTTTTCTTTTTTTAATCTTTTTTGTCTTTTTGTCTTTTTATTGATGGACATTTGGGTTGATTCCATGTCTTGGCTATTGTGGCTAGTGCTGCAATGAACATGAGGGTGCATGTGTCTTTTTTAAGGAAAGTTTTGTCTGGATATATCCCCAAGAGTGGGATTTCTGGGTCATATGGTAGTTCTACGTATAGTTTTCTAAGGTACCTCCATACTGTTCTCCATAGTGGTTGTACCAGAATAAATGGAAATTAAAATAGATATATTAATTTTGTGATTATTATGTTTTAGATGATAGCATAAGTAAATCACTATATCTTATTTATGTGAGAACTTTTCAGGTATACTATTACAAGTCCTAGAATTCAAAAGTTGCTGATTACTATTATGATAAAGAATAAACCCAGTGTTATTTTCTTAATTTTAAAATCTCGTTTTGACTTTTTTTGAATACAGTTAAATGGCATTGAATTTTATTACTGTTTTAAGATTAGTTATTTTTATTTTTAGTTCCTTTGTGGCATAGTGGGATAAGGATCTCGTGTTGTCACTGCAGCAGCTTTTGTCGATGCTGTGGCACAGGTTTGATCCCTGGCCTGGGAACATGCACAGCCAAAAAAAAAAAAAAGAAAAGGAATTGTTTCCTCGCATCTAGGGCCATTAGTCATCAACAGTTTAACTCTACTTTTGTCCTGTTGTCTCTTTTTAAGGATTTAATAATTTTTTATTATGGTAAAAAAGCCATAAAATTTACCGTATTAAGTATTTTTTCCAGCTTTATTTAGATGTAATTGACATATAACATTATGTCAGTTTAAGGTATGTGACACATTGATTTGGGAAACTTACGTACTACAAAACGATTACCTCCATAAAAATTACCTAACACCTCCATCATGTCCTGCAAGTGTGATTTCTTTTCTGTGGTGAGAACATTTAAGATTTATTCTCTTAGCAACTTTCAAATATATAATACGGTTTTATTAACTACACTATCTTAGCTGATTTTGGGGGGGGGGCCATGCCCACAACATGTGGAAGTTCCCAGGCCAGGGGTCATACCTGCGCCACAGTCTCGACCCAAATTGCTGCAGTGACAGCACCATATCCTTAACCTGCTGCGCCATAAGGAAACTACATCTTAGCTTTCTTTTTCTTTCCCCTTTTTTGGCCTCCCCTCGGCACTTGGAGTTCCAGGGCCAGGGATCAGATCTGAGCCATAGTCAAGACCTGAGCTGGGCTAGGGATCAAACCCACATCCCAGCATCCTCAAGATGCCACCCATCCCATTGTGCCACAGCAGGAACTCCCATCTTAGCCATTTTTAATTGTAAAGGTCAGTAGTGTTAAGTACATTAACCGGGTTCTGAAATAGCTATTACTTTTAACACATCGTTTTTTTCTCTCTTTCAAATCACAATGATGTTCAAGTAAATTAATTGATGGAACTTCTCCCACCAGCATGGCTCTAGGGAGCCCTACTGCTATAAATCAACTGGATTTTTGAAACTATTTTTTTTTTTTTTTTGCAATGCTATTTCACAGGAACTGAAGGAAATCTCCAAAGGAGAGATTGTTTTGAGAATTAATGTGTGTAGAGCACTTAGCTAAATAAATATAATTATTAATAGTGAAAACTTAGAGGAGTTCCTGTCATGGCACAGTGGAAACAAATCCAACTAGAAACCATGAGGTTGCAGGTTCCATCCCTGGCTTTGCTCAATGGGTTAAGGATCCGGCATTGTCGTGAGCTGTGGTGTAGGTCACAGACACGTCTCGGATCCCACGTTGCTGTGGCTGTGGCATAGGACAGCAGCTGTAGCTCCAGTTCAACCCCTAGCCTGGTAATCTCCATATGCTTCGGGTGCAGCCCTAAAAAGCAAAAAAAAAAAAAAAAAAAAAGTGAAAAATGAGAAACGAATTGAGTCCAATAGAGGGAGCAGTTACTATGGTGAACTATTTTGTCATTAGTGTTTTAAAAATATTTAGTGACATGTGGAAATACAATTTAATATCAACTTAAAAATAACAAGATGCAAAGTTATATGATAATCCTAACAATAGAAATGATGTTTTCACCCCTTGATATGCATCAGATACTATGCAAAATATTTTTATCTTTATACGAATAAAGATCTTTTTTTTTTTTTTTTTTTTTTTTGTCTTTTGTCTTTTTAGGGCCACACCCACAGCATATGGAGGTTCCCAGGCTAGAAGTCTAATTGGAGCTACAGCTGCTGGCCTACACCACAGCCACAGCAGTGCCGGATCCGAGCTGAGTCTGCGACCTACACCACAGCTCGTGGCAACGCCAGATCCTTAACCCACTGAGTGAGGCCAGGGATCGAACCCGTAACCTCATGGTTTCTAGTCAGATTTGTTTCTGCTGTGCCACGACGGGAACTCCGGAAAAAAGATCTTTAGTCTTTCCTGATATCATTAGGTATATAAAGTGTGGAAGGAACTTCTCATCACAGGTTTTGGCCACATTTGCATGTTCATAGTAATTATTACCCATGGTATTTTTTCAGCTACCAAGGATCATGATTTCCAACAAATTACATTTCCTTACTGGCAAATAATCCATATCTAGAATTTTTCAGAAACAAATATTCAAAACAACTTTTAAATGTATTCACATCACAGTAAAAATGAAGTTAATTTGTAAGAGAAGGCATGAGCCAGAAAATTTTGTAAAAGAGTGATGAAGAGATACTTGCTTTCTAGGTATTAGAACATAATATAAAATTAGAAATTACAACAGGATGGTATGAGCATAGGAATAGACAAGAAGAAAATGTGAAAACAGCACAGAAATAGGTCAATATGTGTAAGTCAGAATTTTTTCTTAACTTTTTTTTTTTTTTGGCCACCCTGCATCCTTTGGAGCTCCCAGGCCAGGGATCAGATCCAAGCTGCAGCTGCAAACTAAGCTGCAGCTGAGGCAGTGTCAGATCCTTAACCCATTGTGCCTGGCTGGGGATCGAACCCTCGTGCCAGCGATCCCAAGATGCTGCTGATCCCGTTGCATCACATCGGGAGCCCTGGAAATTTTTAATATGATGGAAGTGTCATTTTATATCACTGTAGAAATGGTAGACTCTTATGGTTGATAAGCGGTGTTGGAACAATTGGATACCCACATGGAAAAACATAACTTTGCCTCTTCATACTATGCACAAAAATAATTTCCAGGTGGACTAAAGGTTTAAATACAGAAAGTAAAGGAGTATTAGAAAATAAATAGTGACTTTGGGTTGGAGAAAAATTTTCTTAAGCAGGAATCAAAAGCCTGAGAGTTCCATTGGGGCTCAGCAGAAACGAATCCATGAGGACGCAGGTTCAATACCTGGCCTCACTCAGTGGGTTGGAGATCTGGTGTTGCCAGTGAACTGTGTTGTAGGTTCCAGATGCTGCTTGGATCTCGTGTTGCTGTGGCTGTGGCTGGCTATTACAGCTCTGATTTGACCCCTAGCCTGGGAACCTCCATAATGCTGTGGGTGTGGCCCCAAAATGACAAAAAAAAAAAAAAGAGGAAAAAAATCAAAAGCCTAAAATTCGTGGATTTATTTCAAAAAAATGGAAAACTTAGGAAATAACAGGTATGGTAAACAAAGTTTAAAGGACAAGCAGGAGAATGAAAGAAAACATTTATAGTTTTGTCACAGAAAAGCACTAACGGGAGTTCCTGCTATGGCACAGTGGGTTAATGATCCATTTTGTTTCTTTGGAGGTGCCGGTACTCCCAGCACAGTGGCTTAAGGATCTGGTGTTGCCTATTGCTGCATCTGTGGGGTAGGTTGCAGCTGCAGCTTGGATTTGATCCCTGGCCTTGGAACTTCTGTGGCTAAAAAAGAAAAAAAAAGAAAACAGGGTTTTTTTTGTTTGGTTTTTGTTTTAGAGAATAGTTCTTCTAATTTTAATTTTCTCATTTTAGAATGGAGGAAAAATTATTGTCCCTGATAAAACTTCTTTAGAGTTGCTCTGTCAGGGATGTTCTGGTGATATCAGAAGTGCAATAAACAGCCTCCAGTTTTCTTCCTCAACAGGTTTGTGAAAGATACACTTATGTTATTATATAGGTGACTAGCCTTTTTTTAATTGAGACATTGTAATAAAACTACGTGTATACACATGCATACACATATCCTTATGAATGTGTCACCGTAAATATCCATCTGAGACAAGAAGCTAATTCATTTATGTGGTTTGCCACTTTACCCTTTGAAGTTAGTTTGGAATGAGACTCGCTAGGAGAAAATCCTGGTTCTGCCACTTTGTAGTGATTTAATCTTGCAAGTGACTTAATCTTTCTATGCCGTTATTTTCTCACCTTTGGCATGAGAACCTTTCTTACTGAGTTGTGTGAAGAGTAAGTGAGATAATACCTGTAGAGTCTTTATTCCAGAACTTGATACACATTAAGTGCTCAAATGTCCAACTATTAATGGATGTAATAATAGTTTATATAGGATATGTTTAACAAATATATTTCCACTTATTTATAAGGGTGCTATAGTAAAGAGCCCGATAATGGCAATGAGCTAATTTTCCTCTTAATGATCGTAGTTACTGCACAGCCCTCATGAGGAAGCACTTAAGTGACCTAAGGATGCTTAACATGGAAGAATTGACCTTAAAAAATTAAAAGTTCTTTGGAGCTCTCACAGTCCACCTGAATTCCTCGTTTCTATCCACAAGTATAACCTGTTCGTTTAGTTACATCTTTGTTTTTCAAAGTAACTGTACCTAAATACAGAATTCTGCTTCTTCCTATAGAAATAAAAATGTAAATGTTGCTTAGGTTCACTATAGGAGTTAAGGGTTTGGAAGGCTGAAGTAGATCAATCTAGGATCCTAACTGCTCTTTATAACATTATTGTTCTAAGCTCAGAAATTTTTTTTTTTCTTTTTCTTTTTTTTTTTCTTTTTTTTTATTTTCCCACTGTACAGCAAGGGGGTCAGGTTATCCTTACATGTATACATTGCAATTACAGTTTTTCCCCCACCCTTGAGCTCAGAAATTTTAAAGGGAAGAAAGATAGTAATTTTTGAGTGGGTCAGAAACTATATTAACAGCTATATGTATTTTTTCATTTAATTCTCAGACCAGCCTAATGAGATAAACAACACTAGGATTCAAACCCAGATCCTGTGTTTTTCTGCCATTTCAGGCTGCTTGTCTGAAATCATGCATTGTGGGTTCTAAACAGTACATTTCCCAATGAAATTGGAACACAGACAAGTTCATAAATTAGAGACTGCCCAGATCAGTAAAGAGGCAATACAGCATCACTGTTAAGCACAAATTGCAGAACCAGACTGCCTGAATTCAAATCACTTAGAAACTGATGACCTTCAGCCAGTTACTTTGACCTCTTTATATCTCATTTCCTTACACTGTGTAATAAGTTTTCCGCATCAGAGTTATGAGAAGTTACATACCGTGCACCGAGAACAATACCTTGTGCATCATACCCTGAGAAATCAAGGTGCTATGCCTGTATTAGAAAAATGTGTCATTGTGTAAGTGAAAATTTGAAATCTGTGTCATGACATACTTCTAGATGACATTTTAACTAGTAACTAAAAGGGCACTGTGACTCAGTTTGTATAACCTCATAATTATTTATTAGAAAAGTTTTAATTAGAATACTTGGTGTAACTGTTCTCAGTTTTAATTTTCATACTTTAATTTTATTTTAAATATTGTTGCTTGGATGTATATTATTTAGGAAAGAACAATTTATGGCCAAGGAAAAAAGGAACGTCTTCATTAAAATCAGATGCTGCGCTGTCAAAATCAAAACGAAGACAAAAACCTGACAGGGTTTTTGAAAATCAAGAGGTCCAAGCTATTGGTGGCAAAGATGTTTCTCTCTTTCTTTTCAGAGCTTTGGGGAAAATACTATATTGTAAAAGTAAGAAAACTTCATATGCTTTTAAAAAACCTGCTATTAGTCTTAAAATAGCATGTTGTGTATTTGGCTCAGTTACAAGACAGAGCTAGGACTAGGTCAGATACTGTTTGGTAAGGCTTAAGACATAGCAGGAAAATGTATTTAGATAGTTTTATTGAACTATGAGTGGGATTAAACATATCAAATGAGAAGTGGTATGTAATTATACGGATAGTGTTATTTTTAGTAATTCCAGACTTTTTTAAATAGGAGCATCTGTAACAGAATTAGACTCACCTCGACTGCCTTCTCATTTATCAGAGTATGAACGGGACACATTGCTTATTCACCCTGAGGTAAAGTCTTTAATAACACTTAGTACTATTTACAGGATATATATTACTTACATTTATGTTCCTATACATTCGATCACTGAATTTTTACCAAAATTATTTATACTTTTTTTTATAGGAAGTAGTAGAAATGTCACACATGCCAGGAGATTTATTTAATTTATATCTTCACCAAAACTACGTAGATTTCTTCATGGACGTGGATGATCTTGTGAGAGCCAGTGAATTTCTGAGTTTTGCAGATATCCTCAGTGGTGACTGGAATGTAAGACCATTTGACTGAAATGTCTTTTTTTCTGTTACCTCAGAATTGAGAAGGAATGTTTACTTTTATTATAAGTATTTGATGTTATTTTAAGTAGCTTCTTAATAATATGACAAAATTAATTCATCCACATAGTGTTTATAATGAAGCTTTAGCAGTGAATCTGGGGGTTTTTTTGGTGGTGTTCTTTCTTTTTCTTTCTTTTTTTATTTTTTTTTAGGGCCATATGTGTAGCATATGGACGTTTCCAGGCTAGAGGTCCAGTCGGAGCTGCAGCTTCTGGCCTACACCACAGCCATTGCAACGCAGGATCTGAGCCATGTCTGCGACCTGCACCACAGCTTACAGCAACACCAGATCCTTAACCCACTAAGCAAGGCCAGGGATCAAACCTGCATCCTCATGAATACTAGTTGAGTTCGTTACTGCTCCTCCACAACGGGAGCTCCTGGATCTGATTTTTCCATGGTAATATAGCACTAATTTTTACTGTAGTTATTTTTTGATTATAAAAACTAATGTATAGTCAGAAAATTTGACAGCTGTTTAAAAAGTAGAAGGAAAAGAACTGTGCTTCTTTCTATACTTTCTGCTACTTAACATTTTAACACTGTTTTCTGACTGACAGAGTAGTCCCACTAGTTACATTTCCAGCATTTGATAGCTACATGTGACTAGTAACTACTACATTGAACAGCCTAGGTACAAAACATTTTCATCAGAGACAGTTCTGCTGGACAACACTGTTTTGATATATTAATGTTTCTCTGTGTTATAAATACTGAGATAGCATTAATAATCAGAATCAGGAAAATAACAAAAATATGATACAATTTCTGTGGTAGAGTTTCATTATTCAGCAGTTGTATTGGCTTAATTTTTTTTTATGTTTCTTCTTATTCTTTTTTTTTTTCTTCTTAGTCATTTTGAAATTTTCTAACCTATTGACAAACTCAAAAAATAGTTCAGTGAACACCTATATATCTTTAATTTTTTTCACCAGTTTTTCACATTTTGCCACGTGTGCTTAATCTGTATGTATTTATACATTTGTTTTGGCTGAATAATTAGAAAGTAATTGCAACATGAGGACACTTGATACTTAAGCATGCCTAAGAACATTGTTCTGTTATAGCTATAATAGCATATCACACCTAAAATTAACATTAATTCAGTCACATACCATCCTTGTTCCTATTTCCCCAGTTGTCTCAAAAATACATTTAAAGTTGTTTCCACCACTCCCCAACCAACATCCAGTTAATATTCACACATTACATTATTGTTGTCTCAGTTGAATTTGCTTTAAGTAATTTTGTAGCCCTATTAATTTTAGGGCCATGGTCAGGTTGGAAAAAAAATGAACATATAGTACTAAACATAGTTAGGCTCTTTTTTGGTGTCAGTAGTACCAGTAAGTACTATTTTATAAATCTCTTATTTTCTTTATTTCACATCTTGTCTCCTTTTTTTAGACACGCTCTTTACTCAGGGAATATAGTACATCTGTAGCTACGAGGGGTGTGATACATTCCAACAGAGCCCGAGGATTTGCTAATTGCCAAGGAGGAGGATCAAGTTTTCGACCCTTGCACAAACCCCAGTGGTTTCTAATAAATAAAAAGGTAAAAAGAAAAAAGAATTGTATATTTTCAATAAGTAAACTATAAGTGAATGTAAATTATATCTCAATAAAGGGTTTTTTTGGGCTGCCCCTCACCTTATGGAGTTTCCAGGCCAGGGATCAGATCCAAGCCACAGTTGCAGCCTATGCTACATCTGTGGCAATGCCATATCCTTAACCCACTGTGCCAGGCTAGGGATCGAACTTGTGTCCCAGTGCTGCAGAAGTGCTGCCAATCCCATTGTGCTACAGCAGGAACTCTGGTGTTTTTTAATTAAAAGGCAGGGGGCAGTTCCCATTGTGGCTTAGCAGGTTAAGAACCCAACTAGTATCCATCAGGATGCAGGTTCGATTCCTGGCCTCACTCAGTGGGTTAAGGATCCAGCGTTGCCATGAGCTGTGATGTATGTTGCAGACTCTTTTTTCTTTTCTTTTCTTTCTTTCTTTTTTTTTTTTGTCTTTTTGCCATTTTCTTGGGTCGCTCCCATGGCATATGGAGGTTCCCAGGCTAGGGGTCGAATCAGAGCTATAGCCACCGGCCTACACCAGAGCCATAGCAACACAGCATCCGAGCCTCGTCTGCAACCTACACCATAGCTCATGGCAATGCTGGATCCTTAACCCACTGAGCAAGGCCAGGAATCGAACCCACAACCTCATGGTTCCTAGTCAGATTCGTTAACCACTGAGCCACGACAGGGACTCCAGGACATGCTTCTTAAATGCTTAGCCTTTTTTTTTTTTTAAGGAAAAATCACTCAAAATTTGAAAGCTGGTACCTATTTTATTAGATCCAGAGTATACAGGCCTACCTTGTTTAATTGGGCTTTATTTTATTAAAGTGCTTTGTAGGTAATGTGTTTTTTACAAATTGAAAGCTCGTGGCAATCTTATGTCAGGCAAGTCTGAGTGTCATTTTTCCAACAGCATTTACTTCATGTCTCTGTCATATTTTGGTAATTCTTTCAATACGTCCAATCCTCCATTAGCACCAAGGTTATAACTCAACAAAAGCTCAGGTGATGGTTAACCTTTTTTAGTAATAAAGTATTTTTCAATTAAGGCATGTGCATTTTTTTAGACCTAATGCTATTGCACACATAATAGACTAGAGCGTAAGCATAAATTTTATATGCACTGAGAAACAACAGAATTTGTGTGACTCGCTTCATTGTGATACTCACTTTATTGCACTGGTCTGGAACTGCACCCACATTATTTCTGAGGTATCCCTGTAGTTATATTTTACTTTTTTATTTTAGGGCCTTACCTGTGGCATATGGAAGGTCCCAGGCTAGGGGTCAAATCGGAGCTATAGCTGCCGGCCTACACCACAGCCACAGCAATTCAGGATCCAAGCTGCATCTACAACTTAATACTGAAGCTCACAGCAATGCCATATCCTTAACCCACTGAGCAAGGCCAGGAATTGGACCTGCATCCTCATGGATGCTAGTCAGATTCATTTCTGCTGCACCACAATGGGAACTCCAATTATATTTCACCTTTTTTTTTTTTTTTTTTTTTTTTTTTTTTTTTTTTGTCTTTTCAGGGCCACACCAGCGGCATATGGAGGTTCTCAGGGTAGGGGTCTAATTAGAGTATTGCTGCCCGCCACAGCCACAGCCATGCCAGATCCGAGCCTCATCTGTGATCTACACCACAGCTTATGGCAATGCCAGATCCTTAACCTACTGAGCAAGGCCAGGGATTGAACCCACAACCTCATGGTTCCTAGTTTGGATTTGTTTCCGCTGCAGCACGACAGGAGCTCTGATTATATTTTACTTTTAATTGAAAAACAAATCCTGGCTTTACTTCTAGCCATCTGGACAAGTTATTCACCTAACATGCCCTTAGTTTCCACAGCTGTAAATGTAGAGGTTTGAATTATTTGGAAGTCAAAAACAGATGGCCCACACAGATTTGTAAAAATTAATTGCCAATCTTTAAAAACTAGTATAATATTTAAAACTTGGATAGGGATATTTGGCCTCAGAAATTCTGGAGTCTCCTCAGAACAAAAAAATAAAAGGAAAGGAAGGCAACACTGGTCCATATGTTGTATGGCAGCAGTCTTCTCCAGCCAAGTATTTTCTGCCTGTTGGAGATGGGCCTGTCTCCAGTTGCTATATTGCACTGATTTCTGTTATCTGCCTGGCTCCTATAGCATCTGAATTCGTAACCCCTGAAATTAGGTCATCTCGAAGATGTCTTCTAGTTCTAAAATCACAAAGCTAAGTATGAACCTATCATTTATTACCTAAGAAAAACATTTTTAATGGATTTCTTGGAGAATTTCATAACTCTTAACTAATCTATGTCCCTTATTGACTTGCTTTGCTCTTTATAGCCATGTATATTAATTCTGCAATCATTACATATAAACAATCTCCAAGATTGTTAGCTCTTTGAAGGCAGAGATTGTGCTTTTCTTCTCATCACTGTAACATCATGCCTTGTGTTAACTGAGGAAAATATATTCTTTCATTGAGAAACAATATCCTCACATAATTTGTGATATATGTATGTGCCCTCATAAACTGAATTCCTTTTTTTTTTTTTTTTTTTTTTTTGCTTTTTAGGGACATACCTGCAGCATATGGAGGTTCTCAGGCTAGGGGTCTAATCGGAGCTACAGCTGCCGGCCTACATCACAGCCATAGCAACAGCCAGATCCGAGCCACGTCTGCAACCTACACCACCGCTCACGGCAACATCAAATCCTTAACCCACTGAGCGAGGCCAGGGCTTGAACCCGAAACCTCATGGTTCCAAGTCAGATTCATTTCCAGTGAGCCACGACGGGAACTCCTGAATTACTTTAATTTTTAAGTTTGTTTTTCTACTTTAAGTCTCTTAAAAAGTTCTTAATTCTGTCATATCAAATGTCAAATAGTTATGTAGGTAAAATAGTTTATTAGATACTGCTGGTCCTAGCATTAGTTATAAAGGACAAATTAGGTAAATGCTTAAAGTATATTTGTAGTATATAAACCCATATACCTTGTGAGATAATAATAAATAAACTTAGTTCATCTAGGAATAGATATCCATATTTAAGTTTAATTTTCATTTCACCTTTTTTCCCCTTCTCTACAGTATCGAGAAAATTGCCTGGCAGCAAAAGCACTTTTTTCTGACTTCTGCTTATCGCCAGTATGCCTCCAAACACAGCTGTTGCCATACCTTGCGTTGTTAACTATTCCAATGAGAAATCAAGGTAATAACATGGGTTTTTATTATCCTCAAGAATTAATGTCTTATAAAATTATTTTTTGGGGGGGTCATCTCATTGCTATATACTAGTGGGACTTTTTTCCTTTTCCTTTTTGAACCAGAATTTACACATGCTTTTTGATTAAAAAATAAAGCAAATAATCTAGAAGTATGTAAAGTAAAAACTAAAAGTCTCCTATAAGCACAGGTAATTACTTTTGACAGGTTAATGTAAATTCTAGACTTTTTTTCTGTGCATATCCTGATATGAGATACAAGCTTTAATTTGCTTTTGTCACCTACCATGGGTAGTGTTCCATTCTTATAAATTAGTGCAAAGCAGCCCTGGAGGCTAGCAGGTCCAAAGACAAGGTCCCAGCAGAGCCAGTGTCTGGTGAGGGCCTGCTTCCTAGTTGGAAGATGGCTGTCTCGTCATTGAATTCTCTCTTGGTGGAGAGCAGAGCAAGAGAGCGCTCTCTCTGCGGTCTCTCGTATGAGGGCACTAATCCCACCCATGAGGGTTCTACCATCATGACCTAAGAAGCACCTCCCAAGGCTCCATCTCCTAACACCATCACCTTGTGGTAGTAGCATTAACTCTGTGCAGTTAGCATTTCAAGATACGGTTTTGGGATAAGAGAAACATTTAGTTGATAACAGCAATGCCAAAATGCCATTTTTCATAGCAAGTACACCATTTTATATCCCCACTAGCAATACACAGGGGTTCAGCTTTCTGCACATCCTTGCCAAACCTTGTTGTTTTGTGGGGGTTATTTTGATGGTAGCCATCCTAAGAGGGGTGAAATAGTATCTCACAGTTTTGATTTGCATTTTCCTAGCAATGTGTGATTTTAAGCATCTTTTCCTGTGCTTTTTGGCCATTCTTCTTTACAGAAATATCTATTTAAAGCTCTTTATTTAGGAGTTCCCCACTTACTCAGCAGTTTAAGCATCCATGTTGTCACTGCTGTGGCTTGGGTTGCTGCTGTGGCCCGGGTTCGATCCCTGGCCTGGGTTTGATCCCTGGCCCAGAACTTCTGCATGCCACGTGTGCAGACTAAAATGAAATAAAATAAAACTTTTTAAAAATCTCTGTTTTAGCTCAAATTTCTTTTATCCAAGATATTGGAAGGCTTCCTCTGAAGCGACACTTTGGAAGGTAAGGTGATCATTTTAATTTTCAAAGAGCTATTCTGAAATGTCCACCAAATGCATTACCTTTTTATTCATTATACAGTCAATAAATGTTATCTGTAAAGTCCAAGAAATACGTATAGTATGGGTGATTAAAGGTCATATGATTACATTATAGACCCATCTATTACGTTTATTACATACGTAACTGCATATTTTCACCAGTTCAGAATGAAACATTAGGCTAAATGGAATCACTGAATCACAGAAGCAGAGGAACTTTTAAAATCCTTGAGTTCAACAAATCTTGCATATCTGAAAATCTTTTTTCAGCTTTCCTGCCAAGAGATATTATTCTTAGCCTGTATTTGGAGACTGTAGTAATCAGGAATTACTTCAAAAGACAGCACTGTCTTTTTTATCTCTTTATCATAGAAAATTCAAACAAGTGGAAAATATATAGAAATCTACATCTTTATTGTTCATTTTATTGCAAAATGATATCTGGACTCATATCAGTGATTAGCGCAATGCCTAAATTTCATTTCTACTTGGCTTATTTATAACGTCAAATTAAGCATTTAGGCATTCCAAAAAGGTTTAAAAAGAGCTTGCTTCCTGGTCGCAAGGACAAAAATAAATGATAGAAATAGCACCTGTTATCCCTTCTACTACTTCTCCTATTCCTGGTCCCAGATGGAAAACTTGCTTATCTAGGTTTCTTTCCCTCCCGTCTTTCATAGATTATTAAAAGCTTTTGTAGTGTTCATGGTTTTTTCTGCCTGATGACTTAGCTGTGGGGACCCATCTTTCCTGTTACATAAAAGACGGTGGTGGATGTCTCTTACAGTATCGTCCCACTCGGATGTGATCTGGACTCAGACCTTTTATAAGTTTTCTTTTCCCCTCCCTGCCCTCTGAATCAAAGAAAAACTGTCTTCACTGATTCCTTTCCTCCTAAGATGGAATAAAAAGAATGGGAGTCTTCAGTATTTTACTATTGGTTCAACTACTTGATCTGAACTGGGAGACAGGATTTGTCAGCACTACTTATTACAATGACTAGTACTGTTATCTTTCATTTATAGTGACCATATTTAACATTATCTCTGATTTGCATTAATAATATTAAATATTAATAGTTAGCTTAATATTACTATTTAATAGATTCATAATTTCCTGTAGTTGAACCTACAACTTATTTATGTACATTTAGCTTGTTCCCAAGTTTTATTATCACAGCCTTGAAGCTAGATCATCATGCCCATCAAATACTATTTATGTAGGATTAATTCCTAGAAATGAAATTCATGGATCAGTGGATATACACCTTTTTGAGGTCTTTGCTCTTTATTGTCACATTGCTTCCAAGAATATTTTGCCATTCTTATGCCCATTTACAGTGTTTCAGCATGTTCTTTTCTTCTAACTCTTGCCACTACTGGGTTTTAGTATTCTAACAGGTCTGCACTTTGAAAGATGACAATATTATTTTAATTTTCATTTAAAGATTACAAATTAGGGGTTCCTGCTGTGGTGCATTGGGTTAAGATCTGGCATTGTCTCTGCCAGTGAGGATTTAGTTGCTGGCCCGGTGCAGTGAGTTAAGGATCTGGCATTGCTGCAGCTGTGGTGTAGGTTGCATCTGCAGCTGTGGCATAGGTTGCATCTGCAGCTCTGATTTGATCCCTCACCCGGGAACTTCCATATGCCAGGGGTGCAGCCAAAAAAAAAAATTAGAAATTAGGCTGAACAATTTATTTAGTAGACATAATTCTATAAACTGTTGATATTTTATACCTATTTTTTTCTGTGCTATTTATTCTTTTTGTAAGAATTCTAGAGATATTAACTTGAAGTTGTAATGATTTATTCAGTTTGTCATTTACTTTGTAGTTTTGTTTATATTTGTTATATAAACCAGAGCGCCTAGCTAAACAGTGAGCCCAAGGAAGCTAAATGAGAGACTACAGGAGATGGCTTCAGATTCATCACACTTATGGTGTAATTAAAAGAAGTCTCCTCTTTTGATCATTATTAATGTCTGTGTTATGAATCTGGCAGATTGAAAATGGAAGCCCTGACTGACAGGGAACATGGAATGATGGACCTGGACAGTGGGGATGAAGCCCAGCTTGGTGGAGGGCAGCCTACAGAGGAAGCACTGGGTGAGCCCACTCCATCCACTGAACCTGAACCTGAACTGCTGTCTCTTCCTTTGAGTCAGAATAGTGGGAGTGAACTGCCCGCCAGCCAACCTCGGCCCTTTTCAGCCCAGGGAGACATGGAAGAAGAAGACATGATAATAGAAGACTATGAGAGCGATGGGACATAGAAAGCAGCCTGCCCATGAGGTTGCTGCTTGACAGATTCATATTCGTGTTATTCAGTACTTGAACAGAGATAACAGACTTCAGGTGAATTACAGTTTGTTAATTCTTTCCTCTTGTATTTCAGCATAAAGAACTGACTTCTGTGTGTTGAGGTAAATGGAAGATCAAACCATCAAATAATCTTTTTTTTCTCTAGTATTTATTTAGTCTTGTGAGTGGCGTTTGGAGAGGGGATCAGTGTGTTTATCAGAAAATGTGAAGGAATAATTCAGAAACTCTGGGTTGTAAATAAGAATTATAAAACAGTTTAGGATGCAATTACAAGTGTAAATAAACTTCGTGCCTTAATCACAGTTTCTGGTCTCTAGCTTCTCAGATAACCATTTTTATATGTTGTACAGTGGAGTATTTTAGATGCTTTCTGGAAACTATTTACATAATTTATGTCAAAATTAAAATGTTGAATTTCTTTTTCGTTTCGCCTGTCTTTTAGTACTTCCTAACACTCACGGTCTATACTATGTGTTATTGGGCACAGTACACAAGACTCCTTCATCTAGTGCCAAACTTTTTCAAAGATTGGGAAGGAAGGGGGTGGCAACCTTGCAAAGAGAACTAAATCACACCCTGGACGACCTTTCCATAGCTCTCCTAGCGGAGCCTGGCCCGCAGCTATCGCTGGGAGGTGCGGTGGGGGTGGAGAGGGCTGGGGGCACCAACCCGCCCAGGCCCCAGGCGGGAGTCCAGCCCCACAAAGCCAGGCGGGGCGACGCTCGGCCCGGCCCCGCCCAGTGAGCCCGAACCAGGTTTCCGAGCCGCGGACTGTGCGCGAGCGCTTCCGCCAAGCAGGTGAGTGGGGAGCGAGGGCTGGGGCCCACGTGACCTCGACGCGCGCGGGGAGGGGCCGGCGGACCCCGGGCAGGTGCGCGGTGGGGAGGGGGCTCCCGTCCTCCCTCGGCCCTTCGGAGCGTCCCGGGCGCGGCGGGCTCGCTCCTCAGCCCCGCCATTACCTGCGGCCGAGACCCGCCGCTGGCGAGGTAAGGAGTGCAGGGCCGGGCCGGGGCGGGGCGGGGAGGGGCGGGACCGAGGGCCCTCGGCCACCCTGCTTCCATTCGGCGGACACAGGTGCCACTTCTGGCTGCGAAGCCGCCGTCCTTCCGGCGCGGGGGTCCCTGGTATCCCGACCTGGGCACGTCCGGTCCGACTTAGTTCCGGCCACTTTGGGGCGGAATCTTGCAAGACAAAGACTGCAATTTCACTTAGAGATGCGGGGACACTCACCTGGGTGGGCAGAGGTGCGAGTGAACAAGGTCGGTTGGGGCCGAGGGCGGGGCGCCGAGCCGCGGCTTCAGGAGAGACCCCCGGCGGAGATGCTCGGTGACCCGGAGCTCTCGCTCAAGGGTCCAGTTAAAACCGCGGGGGCTCACCCAGCCCCCTGGAAGCCCAGAGACTGAAATCCTCCCCTTCCTCAGGCCCAGCAAAACTTTAACGCCAGCCAAGCGGTGATTCTGGTGGTGTTAAAGGTGACCAAGCTGAATTCCCGTAACACTTCCCTAAGGACAAACGTTTCTCCTCCCACTGCCACGGCTTTCTGAGATTTGTGTGCGGCGGGAGTGGAGTCACGGCCCGGGGCGGGGGCTTGAACTAAACAAAGACTCGCTGTGCCTTAGCGCGCAGATTCTAAGTGGACTCTCAGTGACACCCGAAAAGATGTCAGGAGTATCCAGATACTGAAATGTGGTAAAATACAATTGACCATTCCCTTCTAAAATTACATAATTTGCTATTCCACAAGTCTTCAACTTTGTAAGTGTGACCTTTTATTTAAACACTGGTAAGGTGATCTAATTCAAATAAACTGCTTTTCACAGGTGAAGAGCGTAATTAAATCTATAACAGTGACATGCATTTTTGCCAGAGTTAAACGACTGTATATCAAAGATACTGGAAGATATATAAAATGCTCCAAAGTTATTTGTTGTGCTTTTGCCTCTACTAATTTTAGGAAAATATATTTCAAGAACTATAGTAATATTATGCATTCCTAGAATTTAATTTTTTTAGACAACAGATAAAGAGAAAAAAGACATAAAAACAACTGCTAATTGCTATCATTTAGAGACTTTTTCTCTATACTGTTTTTTTCCTCCTACTTTGCAATTGGGCACCATGCCGGGACTGAGTTAATTCTCTAAAATTGGAGTGCCCCATTAGAAGACTCCAGAATTTACACCTCTTCTCTGTCTCCACCCGTTACCCAGGTGATTGTTTCTAGTCTTTGGTACCCTTCTGTGGGCAGACTGCCTGCTTGATATCTTCACCTGGACTTCTAACAGGTATTTCAGACGCTCTTCAGGCTGCTTCTCCCATAGCTTAGCTGGAGGGATGGAGAAATGTTGCAAATGAAATAATCTGATGTGTAAATTCTGCTTTAAAGTAATCTCTTGACAGAAGGAATAAGGTAGGGAGTATGGAGTAAATGGAAGTGGTTATAAGTTGATAATTATTGAAAGAGGTTGATGGTACCTAAGGGCTCATAATACTATATGTTCCACTTTTTGTTGTGTTTGAAGATTTCTGTGAGAAAAAGTTTTAATTCCTTGTCCATAGAATTTGACCTCTTCTTCCTGTCTCCATTGCTACCACCATGGTCTATTGGATTACAATTGGACCCTTAAACAACACAAGTTTGAACCATTTGTATGCAGGATTTTTTTTTTTTTTCCAGTAAACATGTACTATCGTACCACATGGTCGCATTGGTTGAATGCCTGGCTTCTGAACTACAGCTGCAGAGTAACAACTATAAAATTATACTAGGATTTTTGACTTCAAGGAAGTGTGGGCACCCCTAACTCCTGTGGTGGTCAAGGGTCAACTGTGTTTCAGTGGCCTTCTAACCTGTCTCCCTGTTTTTGCCCTTTTCTCCTGGAAAGTACTCTTAACACAGCATCCAGAGTGATCCTTTAAAAATGAGACAGCTCATGTCACTCCTCTACTCAAAAATCTTCCAGTGGCTTCTCATTTCGTTCCCAGTAGAAGCCTTTCTAATGATTTTCATAACGATTCAGATGGCCTCGCTTCTACTACTTACTCTTTCACTCGCTCTGCTGCTACCACGCTGGTCTCCGTGCCTTCGTATTTCTGGACGTGGCAAACACTCCTGCTTTAAGGCTTTTGCACTGGCTGTTCCATCTACCCGGGACACTTCCCCCTGATACCTGCCTGCCTTCCTCCTCCATCTCCTTTGTTTCTATATTCAGATGTTATGTTCTCTCTGAAGACTTCTGTGGTCACTGTTTAAAATTATAACACTCTGGGAGTTCCCCTCGTGGCGCAGTGGAAACAAATCCGACTAGGAACTATGAGGTTGCAGGTTTGATCCCTGGCCTTGCTCAGTGGGTTAAGGATCCGGCATTGCCGTGTGCTCTGGTGTAGGTTGCAGCTGCAGCTTGGATCCCATGTTGGTGTGGCTGTGGCGTAGGCTGGCAGCTGCAGCTCCTGTTCGACCCCTAGCCTGGGAACCTCCATATGCCACGGGTGTGGCCCTCAAATAAATAAAAAATAAATAAAATAGAATTATACCACTCTGTCCACACTACATTCCTTATCCTCTTTCTTAATTTTGTTCCTTGGCATCGGGTATGTTTCATCTCTCTTATCTGTCACCCCCCACTGGAGCTTAAGCTCCATGAAGCCAGATATTTCCATCAGCTTTGTTCACTGATACATCTTCAGCAAGTCTTATAAATCTTACGCATGGCAGGTGCCCAGTAAATACTTGTTGAGTGATAGGTCTCGTTTTAAGAAGTAAAACAAAACAAAGCCATAGAAACTTGTAAATTGTTCAACACCATAAAGGTGGGATTACCAACTTTAATTTTGAGAACTTTACAGTGTGAAGCACAATGCCATATGCCCAGTGAGTCTTCAGTAAATACTCTTTCATGAGCAATTTGAAGGAGAAATTCACTGTGCCTTAAACCTAGTACTTAACACCAGCAAATGGTTTCCTTCATTTTGTGTATGTGTTCAGGTCATTGATTTCATGAAAGAAACCAACAGGCTTAATAAAAGTTTTTTTCTATGCTTTATTTTTTAGGTGGATTGAATACCTTCTAGGATTCTTTCTGAGTCTCTCCATGGCAACAGCACATCACCTCTAAATGATTGCTCCGGAAAGAATGACATTCGTGGCCATTGCTGCAGCTCTGGGTTGTACTTTCAGGACTCTTAACCTATGGTGATTTTTTTTCCCCGAGAATTCAATTTTTAAAATCTAGTATCAAGGCTATTTATTTTAGAGTGGAAGAAGCCAACTCGCCTAATGTGACTTCCCCAGTCAGAAAAGAAAGGGAATCTCCACAGCCTGTGTTTGTCAGACTGCTTCTCCTGGGCCATTCCAAAGCAGACCTGAGTTAATGAAAGTGAAGAGTATTTGCTGACCCATCAAATTCTGGTATGCTCAAGCTCTGAAGTATGTTGGTTTAGGTATTTGAGGAAAGGACTCAGAATGTGTTAGCATCCTGTGTTATTAAAATTTACTCTCCATTTTGGTTTTTTACATTTTGTTGTTTATAGGGCTCATAGATAAATTAGGCTTAAAAATTTTTTTTTTTTTTTGCTTTTTAGTGCTGCACCTTCATCATGTGGAAACTCCCAGGCGAAGGGTCCAATTGGAGCTACAGCTGCCGGCCTACACCACAGCCATAGCAACGCCAGATCCGAGCTGCGTCTGCAGCCTACACCACAGCTCATGGCAACGCCGAATCCTTAACCAACTGAACGAGGCCAGGGATCGAACCTGCATCCTCATAGATCCTAGTTGGGTTTGTTAACTGCTGAGCCGTGAAGAGAACTCTGACTTATAAGTGTTTAAATCCAGAGCTAAGATGGAAAATTTTGATTGCCCTTATAATCTCACAGAGTGATGACTGTATCCCTGGCTAACATAGTTATTACGTATGTGAACATATATTTATGTTGTCACTTTTAGAGATCATGATAATTAGATATGATCATATTGGTTTCCCGCATATGATCTTTTGCTACCGAGTGAATAAAATCAGCATCACTGAAAGGATAAATAACTAAGCATAAGTGATAGCTTTCATCTTGGCCCCAGGTGTGAACCTCGCAAATGTCGTCCAATGACGGAAGACCCAGGAATCGGGACAGGCACCACGACGAAGTCCCAAGGGAGGTGGACTCTCGGGATGGCACCGTAAGAACCTTCCAGACGCTTCACAACAGCGAGCTGGCCGTGAGCGCTGATCCGTTGCCACCACCCCCTCTCCCATTACAGCCACCATTCGGCCCAGACTTCTACTCAAGTGACACGGAGGAACCGGCCATCGCGCCAGATCTCAAGCCCGTACGGCGCTTTGTCCCCGAGTCCTGGAAGAACTTCTTCAGAGGGAAGAAAAAGGACCCCGAGTGGGATAAGCCGGTGTCCGACATCAGGTACATCTCTGATGGAGTCGAGTGTTCGCCTCCAGCCTCTCCTGCCCGAGCAAACCACCATTCACCCCGCAACTCCTGCGAAGATCCTCACGGCGGGTCCCTGGGCAGCTGCGCGTCCCGGAAGGAGGCTGAGGCCATGTTTCCCCACGACCCCTACGGGTCCCTAGGGCGACACACGCACACCGCCCGCACCTACAGCGAGAAGGTGGAGGAGTATCACCTGAGGTATTCCTACATGAAGTCCTGGGCAGGCCTGCTGCGCATCCTGGGTGTGGCGGAGCTGCTGCTGGGGGCCGGCGTCTTCGCCTGTGTCACAGCCTACATTCACAAGGACAGCGAGTGGTACAACTTGTTCGGATACTCGCAGCCCTACGGCGCCGCAGGCGTCGGCGGCCTGGGCAGCATGTACGGGGGCTATTACTACAGTGGCCCCAAGACCCCCTTTGTACTCGTGGTTGCCGGCTTGGCTTGGGTCACCACCATCATCATTCTGGTGCTTGGCATGTCCATGTACTATCGGACCATCCTTTTGGACTCGAATTGGTGGCCCCTCACTGAATTTGGGATCAACGTCTCCTTGTTCATTTTGTACATGGCTGCAGCCATCGTCTATGTGAACGATACCAACCGAGGAGGACTCTGCTACTACCCGTTATTTAACACGCCGGTGAACGCGGCCTTCTGCCGGGTGGAAGGAGGGCAGATAGCAGCGATGATCTTCCTCTTTGTCACCATGATTGTGTATCTCATTGGTGCCTTGGTTTGCCTGAAGCTGTGGAGGCACGAGGCGGCCCGGAGGCACAGGGAATACATGGAACAGCAGGAGGTAAGAGCTTTCACAAACTTTGCTCTTTTTTCCGGCTCTGTACACACCCTCCTGAAATACATATAGTTCTCAAAACAAAGTGCTTTTTTTCCGTTTGTTTTGGTTTTTTCAGTGAGCTAAAGTTCAAAAGGCTTAGCTCATGGTCTAACGTGTTCTGACTAGGGTGACTCTCTCTGGTGTGTCTGCACGTAGGCACCAGGGATGTTAAGATAATGTAGTTTGTTGGTTGCGTTATTGTCTGTCTGACACTTAGGGGGAAAACAGGCCTACTGAATTTCTACAAAAAAGAGTAATGACATATTCAGTAAAATGAACATCTCATTAAATGAGTTTAGAACTGTCTTGATTCTTTAGGATGGTGAGGTTTAATAAAAAAGCGTAATTGTTCAGTTATAGGAGGAAAGCGCTCAGCTAAATTCTATGATGAGTCCTACTTTCTTCCAGGGAGTTAAATAGCAATATGATGACCCGCATTTTTTCGAGTTGTGTTTGTTAAGTATCAGGAAGTTGAGTTGTCATGGACATACTCCATGAAAACTCACCCAGGCGTTTTGATGTTTCATCCCTACTTTCCAAAGATAGGATGGGAGCCCTGCACTTATTTCTATTTCTAGGATTTAACTCATTAAACATAAGGAGGAGGAGAATTAATACTAATAGTGGTAATAAAACCTGGAGGGTAAGATTATATTAAAGCCATATTTTTTTTTTAAATGTTTGAATGGCAACAAAAATATTAGCCAGTGTTCTGCCAATTAGATGATACCCTGAAATAAGTTTGATGTTTTGCTTTCTTCTTCTAAGAAGGAGTGTTTAATAGGATTTCCTGTGCCTCTGAAAATGTCAGTATTACCTTAAATATTTTCTGAATTTTAAGTCAACTATTCCATGCATTTTTTTACCCCACTTTTCCAAAGATTTCCTAGATGCAATTGCGTATAGTGTATATTGGGCAAAAGTATAGCTAAAAATGAAATCCTCCTTATTTATTTAGTATTTACTTTACTACTTTAAAAAAAATCTTATGCCAACTCTAATGGAAAAAATAAAAATCATTTTAAAAATCTTATTCGGGGAGTTCCTGTTCTGGTGCAGCAGAAACGAATCCAACTAGGAACCATGAGGTTGCTGATTCGATCCTTGGCCTCACTCAGTGGGTTAAGGATCCGGCGTTGCCGTGAGCTGTGGTGTAGGTCGAAAACGCAGATCAGATCCTGCGTTGCTGTGGCTGTGGCGCAGGCCAGCAGCTGTGGCTCCAATTAGACCCCTAGCCTGGGAACCTCCATATGCCCTGGGTGCAACCCTAAAAGGACAAAAAAAAAAAAATCTTATTCGTAAAAACAACAAAAACCTGAATAACTTTCTTTCAGGTACCTTATGTGTTCTGAAGAGAACCCTGTACTTTAGTGTCATAAATTATATTTATCTTACTAGAATTCAACATAGATCTTAGTTACTTCTAAAAATTTGTCTCAGCACTGTAAGCGTATTTCTTAAATTTACATTTGTATATACAAAGAAATTTTAAATTCTAATGAGTGTGAAATCCAGGTATTGAAACACACACTTCTTATAATTTTGTGTAAGTTTAATAACAATAGAGTTCTTAATATCTTCTCAAAATCTACATTAACATGACTGTAATTATCCACATAATACTTTTATTTCTTTTCCCTTTCTCACCCAAAACTTGTTGTTTTGAGACTTTGTGTAATGGTTGATTAGACTGGAATCACCTCTGAGGCCTGATTGTGTGTTGCTGTAACTTCTTACATGTTAAAAGATACAATGGCATGTAGTTTTTTGGTCAACTTTATAATGTAACCATCCCAAATGCTTTAATTATGCAAGATAATGGGAGCCAAGAACAAATAAAATCTCTAGGTAAGTCAAAGCAACTCAGGAATCTCGGTATTTCCAGCACTGCTCCCTGCTCCTTATTGACAGGGAATTACGGTGCTCCCTCCTCCTCTTGTTCTCCACTGGCCCATCCAAACGTGGCCAGAGGAGTAGGAGGAACTTCTGTAAAGTCGAGAATCACCATCTGTAAAATTGAGGTTGGGCTATACATGCTCATGGACGAAAATATTTGCACAGTAGCTTCACACGCCTCTGAAAAGTCATTTTAACTCTTTTTGTTCCAGATAAGTGAGCCATCATTGCTAATGAAAAGAAAAATGGTAAGAATGAAGTTCACATTATGTTTCATCTCTATAGTTTTGTTAAATATTTTCTCTCTTGTCTGTTTATCTGTTTATCTCTCTTGTCTGTTTATCTGTTTATCTCTCTTGTCTGTTTATCTACAAGGTAGATCATCTGTCTGTAAATGTGTGTGTATCTATTATATTGGGTTTGTAATTGAACTTTCAGCTTTTTTCAGTACCGAAAGGACCAAGTTAGACAGGGCTATTTGTAGCATCTTTTAATTTCATCAGATGAAAGCTGCAAGTGAACGTAGTTGGTTATCTTCATATACTTAAATTTTATTTTATTTTATTTTATTTTTGCCTTTTTTAGAGCTGCATCTGAGGCAAATGGAAGTTCCCCGGCTAGGGGTCGAATTGTAGCTACAGCTGTAGGCCTGCACCACAGCCACAGCAACACCAGATCCCCAGCCTCAGCTCACAGCAAGACCAGATCCTTAACCCACTGAGCAAGACCAGGGATCAAACCCTCATCTTCATGGTTACTAGTTGGATTTGTACCACTGAGCCACTACGAGAACACCTTAATTTTTTTTTTTTAAATGAAAGTGATTCTCCCAACTTTTCTTTTGTCTTTTTAAAGTTCTTCTTTAAAGTTTATTGTTTCCTATCCTTCTCATCTTGCGTTCAGATGCCAAATCTGTTATGGCAGGACAGAAATCCCTATTCCGCAATTTACTAATTGTGTGACAGTAGACAGTAGACAAGGCACTTACCCTTCCCATGCCTTGATTTCTTCATCCATAAAATTGGAATAATAATTTCTACCTGACAAGTTTGCTTGAGAGGATTAAAGGAAAGGCTGTTATTGTAACTATAATAATAAATGATTATTTACATATATGTACTAATTTAATACATTTTCATCATAATTTTACCTCATTGAAAAAAGTTCTTTTTTAAGATGTTGGGCATTATTTCTAAGCAAGAAGTTAAGACTACAGCCTTGGGTTTTGTTTGCTTCTTTGAAAAGGGAGTACATTCCCCTGGGTCAAAACTCGAAAGGGTCTCTCATATGATGTCTTCTCTCACGTCTGTATCTTGACTTCCCAGTTCTCCTGTGGAGCTGACCAGTGTCACCAGTATCTTGTGTTTCCTTTCCGAAGTGTGTGACATATATCTGTTTTCTTTACTCCCCTTTTATACAAGTGGTAGCCTACTGTCCATACTGTTAGGCCCCTTAATTTTTTTCACTGAACGATATATTTCTAAGATGTTTCCTTATTAGCGCACAGAACATGTCTGCAGTCTTTGTTTGTAATTACCTAGTATTGCATTTTTTGGATGTACCGTACTTTATTTGACCATATGTTAACATGTAGGTTATTTCCAGTCTCTCACTGTTAAGAACAGTGCTCCAGCGAATAGCCTTATACATACGAGTACAGGCTTGTACATTCTTCCTTCTATATGTATACACAAATACACCTCAAAGATAGATCCTGAGAAGTGAATTTCTGGATCAAAAGGGATGTGGATTTTTGTTTTGACTGTCAGATGGCCCAATGAAAGTTCTGCTAATTTCCACCCCCAGCAGCACTGCAGGCTTCCTCCCGCCCCGTCACCAACGGGGAAACGTTGTATCCGCCAGCCTGATAGGTGAAAAACGGTACTAATGTAGTTATAATTTACATTTCTCTTATCAGGAGTGAGGCTGAGCATTTGTCATATGTTGTATTTGCATTTCCTACTCTATTAACTATCTGTTCATATCCTGTCCAGTTTTTTTTACTGGGTTGCGACTTTGTACAGGTTCTTTTTGTTAAGTGCATTTGTTCTGAAAATACCTTTGATGAGCTTCTTTTTAACTTTATTCTCTATGTTGTAACATACAAATACTGTTTGAAAATGTTTTGTTCGTGTTGAAATAACGGATTTATTAAGCGTATGAACAGCAGCTTGTCCAAGGCATCATGATTAATATATCAGTGTCATCACTAATTCATTCAGTGAACAAACATGCCAATTAGGCTGTGAACCAGTGATATGGATTCAACAAGGAGTATTATCTCCAATTACCAGGGACTTAGCAATCTAGTGAAAAAGAAAAGCAGGGAGTTCCCTGGTGGCCCAGTGAACAGGTTAACAATTTGGCGTTGTCATTGCTGTGGTGCATGGTCTCTGCTGTGACCCGGGTTCTATCCCTGGCCTGGAGAACTTTTGCATGCTGCAGGCATGACCAAAAACAAAAACAAAACAAAAACCACAGATCATTGATTAGTACATGGTGATTGTGTTTGAGTGTGAGAGAGAAAGCAAGCAAGAACTACAAAATTAAACTAAGTCACTTGCTTAGAGTTTTGAGTTCCTCTGACATCTCCTGACATCAATTCATGGATTGTAATGTCTCAAATTCAGCATTGTTAATTGGTCAGAGCATCTTTGAGGATCTGTAATTAGCCATGGTTTTTAAAGGGTCAGTTGCATGAAGTGATTTCTGACATGTATGTGAAGTAACCTCAATTTACAGTTGAGTTTTGCTGTGGTTTTCTTGGATAGTCATAGAACTTTAGAAGTGAAGAAATATCTGACCAGTCCTGACTGGCCCCTTAAGGCATGGGAACAGTGAGGCTGGTGTGGGCTGGTCTATGAAATATTGAAGAGTTTCTCTCTCACCAGGCAGCATAAAGCTAGTGTTACAAACCTATACAGTTTAAACATTGTTCATAGAATTAGAGCAATACTGTTTTGTGTGTGTGTGTCTTGTTTTTTATTGTATTTTGTTTTAACTTACTGATTCCCTTGTGTTATAGTTCGTTGTCTGTGTTCAGTTATTTATTCAGCATTTATTTTGTCAGGATCTACATTTCACTTAGACATATTCTAACTCTGATAATGACCATCAGAGTAAGCTAAACAAATGCTTACCTTTAAGGTATCTAAACTATACCTATCAGGCATACCTGAAGCTGTTAAATGGTAGCTGCCTTTAGGAGGGCTGCCTATTGGGGTGGGGCGGGGGGGGACAGGGGAAGAGGAATGCTGACCCTTTAAGGCATGGGACCAGTGAGGCTGGTGTGAGCTGGTCTATGAAATATTTCATTATGTACCCTTTGGACCTTTTGAATGATATATCCTGTCTCTATATTACCTATTCATTTTTTTTTGTTCCAAATAAGTTAATAAATATTCATTTCAAGTATTGAGATTAGGAACATAATGCTGATATTTAAATAATTTATTAATTATTTATTACATTGGCCCTTTGAGATTTAAGTGCAAATTCCCTAACTCACCCTGTGCCTGCCTTCCAGTGTTAGCGCAGAGACGTGAATGAGTCTGGCCAGCTGGAGAGCGCAGTCTTCCAAATCCAAAGTCATCGTAAGGGTGGCTTTGGCAGATCGTTGCCAATACTCTCATTCAGGATTGCCATGCTGGAGTTCCCACTGTGGTGCAATGGGTTGAGAATCTGACTGCAGGAGTTCCTGTCATGGCTCAGCGGAAATGAATCCAACTAGGAACCATGAGGTTGTGGGTTCAATCCCTGGCCTCGCTCAGTGGGTTAAGGACCTGGCGTTGCTGTGGCTGTGGCATAGGCCAGCAACAACAGCTCTGATTGGACCTCTAGCCTGGGAACCTCCATATGCCACGGGTGTCGCCCTAGAAAAGACAAAAGACAAAAAAAAAAAAAAAAAAAAAAAAAGAATCTGACCGCAGTGGCTCAGGTAGATGTGGAGGTGTGGGTTCAATCCTTAGCCTGGTACAGTGGGTTAAAGGATTCAGCATTGTAGGTCAGAACTGCAGCTCGGATTTAGTCCCTGGCCCAGGAACTTCTATATGCTGAGAGTGCAACCATTAAAAAAAAGTTCCAAAAAAGATTGCAGTGTTGCCATAACCTATTGATAAATTCGACTCTCTCAGAGGAACTGATTTGGAAACTCACAAATTTTAGCCTGGTTGGGAATGACAGCCATTACTACATTACAGCCCAGTAAGTGTCCTAAAATAGGAGTGTCCTGGTGGCTCAGCAGGTTAAGGATCTGGTGTTGTCAGTGCTCTTCTTTGGATTGCTGCTCGGGCGTGGGTTTGATCCCTGGCTCAGGATCTTTGCGTGCCATGGACATGGCCCCCCCAGCCCCCAAAAAAGAGCCCTAAAATAATGTTCAGTGCATGGAAAATATCAAGCTTACTCAGACGTTGGTTTAGAAGATGGATTTGGGTTAGAAAGATTTCATAATGGAAAAGAGACCTGAAAACTCCTATGTAAGTAAATTCACTTTCTAAAAGGTGACGCTCTTGTTAACAAGTGATGTCAGAATCTGAGGTCAGAACGCTGACATCAGGAGTACACTTCAGAACACTCCCAGGGTCATAAGGGAGTACTCTCTTTACTTTGTGGGGGTTAAAGGGGGTGTGCACTCTGCAGATGTTGACTGCAGCACCTGGCTGGGCGGTGACATCTCACTGAGCTCCATGTGGCACTGACGCGGCAACAGTGGTCCTTCTTGTCTGGGGTGGAATTTATGGGCCTTCTGGTCAGTCCCTGAGGTAGTGGGATTTGCCAAGGGGCTTAAGTGCAGAGTAGAGTCAACCTGAAAGTGTTGGCTGAGTTGGAAGAAGTTGCCCCCAGTGGTACGGTGGTCTGTGCTGTTGTTAGAGAGTGTGGCTGACTCAGCCTCCACAGTTAGGACAGGATTAAAAAGATCTGCTGGAGAGGTCTAGGCACATCTTTCGGGCTGCCCTGGAAGGCTGCCCTGCTGTGTCGGGGATGTGTTGCAGCGACTCAGATCCTGAGTCTTTGGAATAACCAGGAATGACCTTAGGGGAGGTAGAATCCCCATTCCTAGGACTCTTTTGAAAATCATATCAGTGCAGTTAACTTCTGGTCTTTCATGATATGGGAGCTGAATCCAAAGAGCACCCTTTCACAGGCCTCTCTTCCTGGGAGAAGGGTCACTGTAGATCAACATATTTAGGTGTATCCAGAGACAGAGGGGCTCTCGTGACTTAATTGAAGAATCAGTATTGGGCTTACCAACAAGAAACCTTATGGAAAAGATCGAATCTCCAGCTTCTCACTGGGTATGATTTTCTCCTGCTCCCTTCCCAGTTCTTAGTGGGGAGGAATCTTAGAAGATCACAGAAGAGGTAGCACAGTGTGGCGAAAAGAAAAAAATTCTTGGAGTTCCCGTCGTGGCTCAGTGGTTAACGAATCAGACTAGGAACCATGAGGTTGTGGGTTCAATCCCTGGCCTCACTCAGTGGGTTAAGGATCCAGCATTGCTGTGAGCTGTGGTGTAGGTCACAGACACGGCTCGGATCTGGCATTGCTGTGGCTGTGGCATAGGCCAATGGCTACAGCTCCGATTAGACCCCTAGCCTGGGAACCTCCATATGCCACAGGTGCGGCCCTAGAAAAGACAAAAAAAAAAAAAAAAAAAAAAAAAGAAAATAAATTCTGGAATCAGGCAGAACTGAATTTGAGTACTACTCTCTGTTATTCTGAGGAAACTTATCCTCTCCGAACTTAATTATCCTGTCCCAGAAGTTCCCATCATGGCTCGGTGGAAATGAATCTGATTAGTATCCATGAGGATGCAGGTTCGATCCTGGCCTCCTCAGTGGGTTAAGGATCCGGTGTCCCCACGAGCTGTGGTGTAGATCGCCCACGTGGCTTGGATCCCACATTGCTGTGGCTGTGGTGTAGGCCAGCAGCTAAAACTCCAATTCGAACCCTATCCTGGGAGCCTCCATATGCTGCAGGTGCAGCCCTAAAAAGACCAAAAAACAAACAAAACAAAGTATCCTGTCCCTTGTTTGGAAATAACTGCTAAGCTGTCCCTTCTTTTGTACTTTCACGAATAAAATTTTTAAAAAGCATATAAGCTCATTTTAAAAAGAAATAACATACAGACATAAAATAATTCAGAGACAGAAACGAATTCTAATAAGTCCTTAAGTGTGGAGCAGATTTTTTTTCTAAACCAGAAAAGTCAGAATCTAATCTGTGCATGAAAGGTGACGGCGAGGGGTTGGAATTGGGGTCTATGTATCATTATGTCGTAGGCTCAAAGGAAGGAAAATCAGAAATTGGACAAAAGCACACTGAGACACATGTCTGGCTCTCCCTGTTTCTACCTTGACAGTGTATTTATTCAGCCCATTTTTAATTTGAAAAGCTTAGTAATTATATCCATAGCACTACTTATCCCATGGCTTAATTACTTTCTCTTGCCTCCAGTAAAGCTTTTCTGACATTTGCTGACAAGGCTGGTTTTTGCTAGGTGCAAGGAGAGGTCATATGACGTCTGGGGCTGTGTGTTTATCAGGAATGCTGTTCGAGAATGGCTTGTCCCAAGGCTGGAGCCCCATTGTATCCTTCCCATGAAAGCCTAAAGAGGTTTTAATTTTTTCTGATATCTAGTAGATTCCCCCCCATAGGTTTTCTGAACTGATAATCAGTGAGGTTCATCCAAAAAGGATGAAAGAAAGTGTTAAGACCATTTTTTAAAAAAATATAAAGCAGGGGAGTTCCCGTCGTGGCGCAGCGGTTAACAAATCCGACCCGAATTCGGGTTCAATCCCTGACCTTGCTCAGTGGGTTAAGGATCTGGCGTTGCCGTGAGCTGTGATGTAGGTTGCAGACGCGGCTCGGATCCCATGTTGCTGTGGCTGTGGTGTAGGCCAGTGGCTATAGCTCCGATTCCACCCCTAGCCTGGGAACGTCCATATGCCGCGGGAGCAGCCTAAGAAATGGCAAAAAGACAACAACAGCAACAACAAAAAAATATATATATATAAAGCAGGTGAAAATGTCTGTGTGGAAATATCCTGACTCCTTAGAACTCCCTTTTCATATTAATAAGTAAATCTTAGAATTAGGAATAAGCAAGTAAGGAAAATGAACAGTTTCTGCTTGAGAAAGCTTTAGCTGGAGTTGGGGAGAGGAACCTCATATGGACTCTCCTGCCCAACACGACTACCTGTGTAGAATTGAAGATTTTGACCAGGAAATGTGAGCTTGACACCTGGGGCTGCTGACCTAGAGGGTCAGTTGCTCCATGGTCACTCCTCAGGCGGCCTCAGGAGAAACAGATGGTTAAACATTTAGAAACTAAAAAGGGATGCCCTGAAATGGAAATCCACTTAAGCCAAAAAAGTTTCCTCTAATTTGAATACCATTATTCATTTCCAAGGTTAAACATACAAGAACTCATTAGGCTGAAGAAATGGCATGACCATCAAGGAACAAAGCAGAATTGATACTAGCCTCAGAATATGTTTCCTAAAATACTCTGGTTTGATCTCCCTTCCTCTGGGTTTTCTGCTTTTACTGAGGGTCCTTTCTATGCCAAGATGATCTGGTTCCCCTTCCAGCCAGAGCCTCAGGTGCAAGCCAACACCCACCCCCCAACCAAGGGCGGGAGAGCCAGCAACAGCCACGTCTTAGCTGTCTAATCCGTGGGCTGTGTATGCTGTTCGGTGAGTTAACAGCTGTTGGTTTCTAGAATGAGCTAATGTTAAACCAAACCTCAAAGGCAGCCTCAGAGAGAGAGAAATCAGGAAACAAAGGATTTTAAAAGCTGCCTGACAAGGAAAAGTGCAAGATTCTAAAATCCTGTTTTATGTTCTGTTTTCAGTGGAGTAGGGGCCCTCCCGAGCCACTCTCAGTTTAGTTCAGTGAGTTTAATTCAGCAAGCAAGCAGGGACTGAAGGCCCAGGGGGTGTGTGGAGGGAGCTTTCTTCCCTGTCGTGGAATCTACATGTCCAGGTGATATGGCATTGCCCACGCTGCTCATCACAGACTCCTTTCTAGCATGCTCCTAGAACTTGAGGAACTTGAGGATTGAGCAATACACATTTAGAAATACTGGTTTTCTTGTGTTACTCAAAGAATCAGCAAGCCAAAAAGGTGCTTGGTTTTAATTGTGGCATTTCCTCTTCATAGCTGTTAGACCGTGGAGAATTTACTGAACCTTTCTGAACCTCGCTCTTTTATGTACGACACGGAAACCCCTCTCCTGGAATCCACCAGCATCACCAACTTGGTTGGTGTTTGTAGGCGCCACCCAGTGGGGTCCCCAAGCAGTCTTTTCCCTGAACACTTGGAACTCTGAGAGACAGCAGTGAGTGATGGCTTGGAGCGAGATCTTAATTTTCTGCTCAGAAATTGAACCTGGGCTGCCTGGATGAAAACCAGGAGTCCCAGCCGCTAGATTAGCTAGAGACTAGAAGTAGAATTGCCCTGATTTTTGCCCCCTGTTGAAAGCAAGAATGTTTCAAGAAGGCAAAGACTGAAAATAGGTATAAAGTTTATTGTTAGCGACACAGTATAACTTTTGGGAGAGCACACAGAGAAGTGGTTTATTTAAGCCAGAAAAGAAGCAAAGAGGAGTGGGGGTGTGGGCATCCCCCTGAGTGAGGAGCTCGCCAGAGAGGTGATTTGACTCACTTACATAGGACGGTTCTTCTAGGTCTTTGTTTAGCCAATTGCCTTGTTTTAATTCTCACACCTGACTGGACACAGGATCCTCCATGCGTGTGCGCATCTTTTGGCAAAGATGGATTCCAGAGCAAAGGCTGCCGGGACGGTATCAGGGCTTATGGCCTGGCACCGCCTCCCTTTCTGACCCCTAGGAGTCCCACTGCACATGTGTAACTGGGGAGGTCTCCTTGACCCCATGAGGGATTGATGTGGGCATCTTATCTTTCTACTCCAGCAGAGCTCAGCTCCTGCAATTAACTTTCTCTTTGATGTGACAAAGAGAAACAAGGCTCAATTTACTCCTCCTAACAAGTCCCAGCTGTTCTCAGCCCAGGGGCCCATCTACCTCCTGTCTCACACTCGGCTCAGCCTTCCCATTCTGCAGTGGGCTCCCCTGGGTCTTCCACCCCTGAGTCCCTTCTGTTGGCTATTTTAGCTCTCTGATAGCCCATCCCCTGATTCTTCCTCCCTGGGCCTCTTTGTCTTGTGTTCTTTCCCCATCTTTTGAATGCACCATTTTTTTTTTTTTTTTTTTTACTACCAAGCCCTCTGGAAGCTCTCCAGTGTAGAAGGCAGATGGCTTAAAACACTATCTCCAACACTTTTGTAGACTACTTCTGGGAACCACGGATTAAGAACCCCTGGGCACATAATGACATCTACCACCTGCCCCTGGATTTGCTTGCTCTCCTTTTCAGATCATGAAACAACGTGACTCATTTCCCTTTCCCACCTACTCAGTGGCTGCTTGTAATTGATTCATCTCAAGGTCCTGGTGTCATTTTTTCCCCCTCTTTCCATTTAAGTAGACTTATTCCATTCCTATCCCTGAATTTCTTATTTTGAATTAAATTTGCTATTCTTTCACAGTTAGTTGGGGTATCTGTCTTAAATGTTAAAAGTTCTTAAGAAACATGTACCATTTCAATATCCACCTTTGAGGGTCTCACCATTGGGAACTGGAGGGCATTTTATCTATTGTGTACTTTGTATCTCACTGTGGTTCCCTAACTGTTACAAAAGTGTTCAGAACAACTTTGTGACTATCAAATGTGTGGTTCTTGGAGTTTCTGTCCAGCAGGAAAGGAATCCTAGGAACCACAAGGTTGTGGGTTCCATCTCTGGCCTTGCTCAGTGGGTTAAGGATCCGGCGTTGCCATGAGCTGTGGTGTACGTCACAGACGCTGCTTGGATCTGATGTGGCTGTGGCGTAGGCCAGCATCTGTAGCTCTGATTGGACCCCTAGCCTGAGAACCTCCATATGCTGAGGATGTGGCCTTAAAAAAAAAAAAAGAAAGAAAGAAAAAAACCCCAAAACAACAAAAAAGTGTAATTCTGAAAGGAAATGTTTTTTTATCACTTAATGAATTTATTACATTTGTAGTTGTACAATGATCATCCCAATCCAATTTTATAGGATTTCCATCCCACAACCCCAGCGCATCCCCCTACCTCCAACCTGTCTCCTTTGGAAACCTTAAGTTTTTCAAAGTCTGTGAGTTAGTATCTGTTCTGCAAAGAAGTTCATTGTATCCTTTTTTCAGATTCCACATGTCAGTGAAAGCATTTGATGTTGATGTCTCATTGTATGGCTGACTTCACTTAGCATGATAGTTTCTAGGTCCATCCATGTTGCTAAAAATGCTGGTATTTCCTTCCTTTTTAATGGCTGAGTAATATTCCATTGTGTATATGTACCACATCTTCTTGATCCACTCCTCTGTCGATGGACATTTAGGTTGTTTCCATGTCTTGGCTATTGAAAATAGTGCTGCAATGAATATTAGAGTACGTGTGTCTTTGCAAGTCATGGTCTTCTCTGGATAGATGCCCAGGAGTGGGACTGCTGGATCAAATGGCAGTTCTATGTTTAATTTTCTGAGGAATCTCCATACTGTTTCCCACAGTGGTTGCACCAATTTACAATTCCACCAGCAGTGTACTAGGGTTCCTTTTTCTCCACACCCTCTCCAGCACTTATTGTTTGTAGACTTTTTGATGATGGCCATTCTGGCTGGTGTAAGGTGGTACCTCATAGTGGTCTTGATTTGCATTTCTCTAATAATGAGTGATGTTGAACATCTTTTCATATGTTTTTTGGCCATCCGTATGTCTTCTTTGGAGAATTGTCTGTTTAGATCTTCTGCCCATTTTTTGATGGGTTGTTTGTTTTTTTGAAGGGAAATGTTGATTGCTGTCTCTACCTTCTCTACCTTTCTTCCTCCTGCCCTCGTCTGACAGCTTTCTTCTAAGAATAAAGTTGGGATTTTTTTTTGCTGCTGCTTTTGTTTATAAATTAACCCTCTTTTTCTTCCTAACTGTAGTGCGACCTGGCCACTGCTTGTGACAGGCAGAGAGACCAAGAAGTTCACTGTAAAGAATTGAGAGCAACAAAAATGAAACCTGAACTACTGAGTGGACACATCCCTCCAGGCCACATCCCTAAACCTATCGTGATGCCGGACTACGTGGCGTGAGTGTCTATCTAAGGCCACCCTCAGGAGTTCCCTTGTGGTGCAGCGACTTAAGGATTTGGTGTTGTCACTGCTGGGGGTGCAGGTTTGATCCCTGGCCTAGAAACTTCCATGTGCCACGGGCACAGACCAAAAGAAAAAAAAAAGCTCTTCAAGGTGGAAATAGTTTCCAAATGGGTGCTTGTTTCCTGAGAGGTAGTACGTTGAATTGAAGGTACAGTGTTTCACTGAGGAATAAGATAATAAGCCGATTTCCCATCCTTCTTGTTTTGGTGAAAAAGTTATCCCTTTGGTTTATTTTTATTCTTTCCAGGTTTTTTTTTTGGGGGGGGGCCGGGGGCAGGGGGAAACAGCCACAGCATATGGAAGTTCCTGGGCCAGGGATCACATCCCAGCCACAGCTGCAAGCTCTGCCACAGTGGGAACTCCCTCTTCCCAGTTTTAATAGATCATGAAATGATTATCACAGTAAGTTTAGTGAACATCCATCATCTCACATGGATATAAAATTCGAAGAAACAAAAATTTTTTTCTTATGGCGAGAATTCAGGATTTTCTCTTAACGACTTTGATATATAACATACAGAAGTGTTAATTATATTTATCATGTTTGTACATTACATCCCTAGTGCTTATTTATCTTCTAACTAGAGGTTGTACCTTTTTTTCTTTTTGCAAACAAGCAAAGTATTGAAGGAAAGCAGATAGCTCCCAGGACAGCTGGGAGCCAGGAGGAGAGCCCTCCTTTCTCTATTGTCCTCTAGAAATTTTTATCTCGTAAAGATGGTGAGGGGCACCAAAGTGGGGTCCAGAAAGATGTGGTTTTCTCCCATTGGCGTGTTCAATTACCTATATCAGTCCTTGTCCAATAGGGTCTGAGGGGTGGATAGAGGCTGTACCTTTTGAATTCCTCCTCTCACCCCTTTTGTGTTTGTTTTTGAGGTATGATTGACCTGTTAAAACACTGGGTTCCTAACACACAACACAGTGATTTGATTTTTCTGTACATTTCAAAATCATGGCCAGTAAGTTTAGTTACAATCAAACAAAAAAGTTTTGTTTCTATTCAAAGATACCACATAGTTATCAACTACATTCCCCACCCTGTACATTTCATACCTTTGACTCATTTGTTTTGCAACTGAAAGTTTGCAACTCTTAATCTCTTTTACCTATTTCTTTACTTCCCCCTACCCCCTACCCCTCTGCCCTCTGGCAACCACATGTTTGTTCTCTGTACCTGTGAGTCAGTTTCTGTTATACTTGTTCAATTGTTTTGGGTTTTTTTTAGATTCCACATATAAGTGAAATCATGCAGTATTTGTTTTTCTGTATGTGAATTATTTCAGTAAATAAAATACCCTCTAGGTCCATCCATGTTGCTGTGAATGGCAAGGTTTCATTCTTTTTTTTCTTTTCTTTTTACGGCCACGCCTGCTGGCGTATGGGAGTTTCTGGGGTAGGGGTTGAATTGGAGCCGAAACTGCGAGCCTGGAGTTCCCGTTATGGCTCAGTGGTTAACAAACCTGACTAGTATCCATCAGCACGTGGGTTTGATTCCTGGCCTTGCTCAGTGGGTTAGGATCCCGCTTTACCATGAGCTGTAGTTTGGGTCACAGATGAGGCTAGGATCCAGTGTTGCTGTGGCTGTGGTGTAGGCCAGCAGCTATAGTTCCAATTCACCCTCTAGCCTGGGAACCTCCATATGCCGAGGGTGCGGCCCTTAAAAGACTAAATAAATAAAATAATTATTGATAGATATGTGCTTATTGCCACTTTGTTGATTGGGGTTTGTTTTTATAGGTTTTTTGTTGTTGTTGTTCTTCTCCTTTTCCTCTCTTCCCTTGTGATTTCTTTTGGGGAGGGGGCGGTGCATGCCCTCAGAATGTGGGAGTTCTTGGGCCAAGGAGCAAACCTGCAACCACAGCAGTGACCCAAGCCACATCAGTGACAACACTGAGTCCTTAACTGCTAAGCTACCAGGGAACTCCCTCCCCTCGTGATTTCATGACTCTGATATTTTGATTTCTTTCTCTTTTGTGCGTATCTATTATAGATTTTTGATTTGTGGTTATCATGAGGTTTATATAGGGCAAACCATATATATGCGATTATTTTAAGTTGCTGGGCTCTTAAGTTTGAACGCATTTTAACAATCACCCATTTTTGATCTCCACCCCCAAAGTTTACTGCTTTTGACATTAAATTTATATCTTTTTGGAGTTCCCGTCGTGGCGCAGTGGTTAACGAATCTGACTAGGAACCATGAGGTTGCAGGTTCGATCCCTGCCCTTGCTCAGTGGGTTTACGATCTGGCATTGGAGCTGTGGTGTAGGTCGTAGATGCGGCTCGGATCCAGCGTTGCTGTGGCTCTGGCGTAGGCCGGCGGCTACAGCTTCGATTAGACCCCTGGCCTGGGAACCTCCACATGCCGCGGGAGTGGCTCAAGAAATGGCAAAAAGACAAGAAAAAAAAATTTATATCTTTATTTTGTGTATCCCTTAACACATACATCTGGATTGTGGATATGGATGATTTTATGACTTTTGATTTTTAACCTTCCTACTAGCTTTTTTTTCTCCTACTGGCTTCATACAGGACTGATTTACTACCTTTACTGTGTGTTTGCCTTTACCAATTAGATTTTCCCTTTTGTTACTTTCATCAGTGACAACACCAGATCCTTAACTGCTAGCCCACCAGGGAATTCTGGTTGTGGCCTTTTCTTTTCTACTTAGAGAAGTTCCTTTAAAATTTCTTGTGGGAGTTTCTGTTGTGGTTCATTGGATTAAGAACCCAACATAGTATCTGTGAGGATGCAGTTTTGATCCCTGGCCATGCTCGATGGGTTAAGGTTCTAGCATTGCCACAAGCTACAATGTAGGTCACAGATGTGGCTTGGAGCCGGTGGCTGTGATGTAGCCTGACAGCTGCTGCTCTGATTTGACCCCTTAGCCTGAGAACTTCCATGTGTGCTGCAGGTGAGGCCCTAAAAAGAAAAAAAAAATACGGTACGATTTCTTGTAAAGCTGGTTTGGTAGAACTAACACTCTTTTAACTTTGGCTTGTCTGTAAAACTTTTGATCTCTCCATCAAATGTGAGTGAAAGCCTTGCCAGGTAGAGTATTCTTGGCTATAGGTGTTTCCTTATTGTTGCTTTAAATATATTATGTCACTCCCTTCTGGCCTGCAGAGTTTCTGCCGAAAAGTCATATGATAACCTTATGGGAATTCCCTTGTAGTAAATTGTTGCTCTTCCTTTGCTGCCCAGGTTAGTGAAGCTTTAGGCTATTGTGTCTTCAAATATGTTCTCTGCCCCTTTTCTCTCTCTCTTCTCTCTGGGCCCCCCATATCATGAATGTTAGTGCACTTGATGTTGTCCCAGAGGTCTCTTAAACTTTTCTCGTTTTTTTAAATTCTTTTTTCCTTTTCTGTTCACTTTGAGTTATTCCCACTGTTCTTTCTTCCAGTTTGCTGATCGTTTGCTTTGTATCATCTAATCTACTGTTGATTCCTCTTAGTGTGTGTATGTGTGTGTGTGTCTGTGTGTTCATGTGTGTGTGTGTGAATTTTTCTTTACTGTGCCTATGGCATGTGGGAGTTCCTGGGCCAGGGATCCAACCTGAGCCATAGCAGTGATAAGGCAGGATTCTTAACACACTGACCCACCAGTGATTTTCATCTTCTAGTATGTTTTTCATTTCAGTTATTGTATTCTTCAGCTGTACTTGATTCTTCTTTTTATTTTTTAACTCTTTATTTAAAACTTCTAGGGCGTTCTCGTCGTGGCTCAGTGGTTAATGAATCCGACTAAGAACCATGAGGTTGCAGGTTCCATCTCTGGCCTTGCTCAGTGGGTTAAGGATCCGGTGTTGCTGTGAGCTGTGGTATAGGTCACAGACACAACTCGGATCCCGCGTTGCCGTGGCTCTGGTGTAGGCCGGCGGCTACAGCTCCGAGCAGATCCCTAGCCTGGGAACCTCCATATGCTGAGGGTGCAGCCCTAGAAGAGACAAAAAAATAAGGCTAGGAGTTCCCGTCATGGCACAGTGGAAACAAATTTCACTAGGAACCATGAGGTTGCGGGTTTGATCCCTGGCCTCGCTCAGTGGGTTAAGGATCTGGTGTTGTCGTGAGCTGTGGTGTAGATTGCTTGGATCCCGCGTTGCTGAGGCTGTGGTGTACACCGGCAACTGTAGCTCCAATTGGACCCCTAGCCTGGGACCCTCCATGTGCTACGGTGCAGCCCTAAAAATAAATAAATAAATAAATAAATAAATAAAACTTCTAACTTCTCACCTTGCTCATCCATTCTTTTTCTGGGTTCTTTGAACACCTTTATGATTGTCTATCTTCTCTCTACTTTGTTCTGAAATTTTATTTTGTTCTTTTGTTTGGAACATAATTGCCTGTGGCCTCATTTTGCCTAATTTGCTGTCTTATTTCTATATATTTGGTAGGTTGGTTTTGTTTCTCGATCTTAGAGAAATGATCTTTTGCAGAAAATGCCCCAAGTGTCCCAGTAGTGCACTCCCTCCTGGTCACCAGAGCTCTGTGCTCTAGGGGTGTCCCCTCTGTGGGCTCTCGGAGCCTTCTGTTGAGGCAGGCTGAGTGCTATGAGTGATCTGGTAGCTGTGGCTGGTCCCCAGTCCTGTAGGTTGCCAAGCCCTACCTTGTGCGAAGGCTGCTGGCCACTGGTTGGTGAAGCTGGTCATGAGGTTGCTGGATATGGAGCCCTGCAGGTTCTGGAGCTAGTGCTGGCCCATAGGTGGGCACAGCTGGTTTTCAGGGTTGGTGGTTGCAGGCCTGGGGGTCTCAGATCTAGTGTCAGTCTGCTGAATGAGGCTATTCATGATATGGCAGGCTATGGGGTCCAGGGTGTCCCAAAGATGGCATCAGCCCCCTGGTGAGGGGGTCAGATCCCAGGGCTGAAGGGCCCAAAGTGTCTTGGAATTGATGTTGGCCTTTTGGCAGGTGTGCTAGGTCCTGGGGGTCCTGGAATTTCAGCCTGCTGGTGGATGGAGCTAGGTCCTGGGGTTCTGGAACTGGTGTGGGCCCAATGGTGGACAGGGCCAGGTCCAGGGCTGCTAGGGGACCAGGGAGTCTTAACGCAGCTGGCATGCTGGTGGGTGGGCCTGTGTTCCCGGCTGAGTAGCTGGTTTGCCTGAGGCTAAGTACTGGTGCTGACAGGCTGGTGGGCTGAGCCAGATCCCTGTGCTAATAAGCTAGAGGGAGGATTACAAAATGACGCCTAGCCAGTACCAGTGTCCTTATGGTAGAACAAGTTCCCAGAAATGGTTGCCATCATTGTCTGTGTCCCCTGCATAAGCTTCTGCTGCTTCCTTCCTCTTTGGAAGGATCTCCAAAATGAGGAGGTCGGTCTGACCCAGGCTCCTTTCAGATGACTATTTCTGGTTTTGAGGGGGTTTTGTGTTGCTGTCATTTTGGGTTTTTTGGCCCCACCCATGGCATGTGGAAGTGCCCAGGCCAGGGATCGAATCTGAGCTACAGCTTCAACCTTGGAAACAACTGTGGCAACCCACTGCAACGGGTGGGGATCAAACCTGTGCCTCAGCAGCAACCCAAACCACTGCAGAAACAACACTGGATCCTTAACCCGTGGTGCCCCAGCGAGAACTCCTGCTTCTGTTTTGAGTCCTGGACTGTGTGAGATTTTGTATGTGCCTTTTAAGGGTGGAGTCTCTTTCCCACAGCCCTCTGGGTCAGCCCTGCTGACCTTTAAAACCAAACATTTTGGGGACTTGTCTTCCTGATGCCGGGGGGCCCACTGTGGGGCTCAAACACATCACTTCTTGAGGAGACCCTCTGCAGTTGTTTTTTGTTGTTTTGTTTTTACGGCTGCACCTGCGGCATATGAAAGTTCCCAGGCTAGGAGTGGAATCGGAGCTACAGCTGCCGGCCTATGCCACAGCCATAGCAACATGGGATCCAAGCCACGTCTGTGACCTACATCACAGTTCAGGGCAACGCCGGATCCTTAACCCACTGAGCGAGGCCAGGGATCGAACCCACATCCTCATGGATTCTAGTCAGGCTCGTTCCTGCTGAGCCACAATGGGAACCTCCTGCTGTTGTAGTTATTTCCCTGTTGGTGGGTCACCCACCCGAGGATATGGGTCTTGACTGTACTGTGTCTCTGTTCTCCTGCCAGTTTTGTTGCGGTTCTTTCTTTTATATCTTTGTAGGAGAGCTTTGTCATCGATAGTTGCTCTGTAAGTAGTTGCAGCTTCGGTACCCCTGCAGGAGAGGTGACCTCAGTGTCTTCCTACTCTGCCATCTTGGCCACACCTCAACTTTGGTTTATTATTTTTTTCCTCAGGAAATACCCTATGATTCAGACAGATGATGAACGAGAACGCTATAAAGCTGTGTTCCAAGACCAGTTTTCGGAGTACAAGGAGCTCTCCGCGGAAGTTCAGGCCGTCTTGAAGAAGTTTGATGAGCTGGATGCGATGATGAGCAGACTGCCGCATCGTTCAGAAAACCAGCAGGTCAGTGCCTGCCGTGGCCAGGGAGGAGCGCTGCTAGAGGAAGGATGAACTCGGACCTTATGTGACGTGTAGACAGGCCTAACCACCGGCTGTCTGGGAAAGTCACTTATGATCCTTGGGGTGACAATTCAAATTGTATAATTTAATGTTATTTGCCTTAAATTACTAAGCAGTATTTTATTTTCTTATTGATGTAAGATAGAAACTTGGAGTTCCCAATGTGGCTCAGCAGTAACGAACGTGACTAGTATCCATGAGGACCCGGGTTTGATCCCTAGCCTCGATCATTGGGTTAAGGATCCAGCATTGCCGTGAGCTTTGGTGTAGGTCTCCGATGAGGCTCGGATCCTGCGTGGCTGTGGCTCTGGCGTAGGCCATCCGGTGTAGCTCAGATCTGACCCCTAGCATGGGAACTTCCATATGCCATGGGTGTGGCCCTAAAAAAACAAAAAGAAAAAAGAAAAAAAGGTAAGATATAAATTTGCCTAAGACACATACTGAGTCAGTCAGGGTCCCAGAGGAGCCTGGCAGCACACTGGAACTAAGATCGTTTGAGGAGGGTTTATTCACAAAGGGGAGGATGGGGTGTAGAGGAGCCGCCAGGGTCCGTATGTTCTCCAGGGCAAGTCACAGCCAAGCAGATATCGCCCCGGCCCAGAGAGCAGGGTGGGTCAGGATGGAGAGTGGCTCTGAAGCTGCCGACGTGAGCTGCAGGGCACAGGCTTCCGACTGATGACCGTGATGATGGCAGAGGGAAAACCAGGGTGGAGATGTCAGTTGTAGGGGCTGTAAGCCTTTTCCGTAATGGTCTGCCTCCCCCCCCCCTTTTATAAAATCTGGGAAATCAGGATGCCCTCATAGGCAATGGCATTCTTTTTTTCCCTTTCTTTTTTGGCTGTCCTGCAGCATATGGAGTTCCCAGGCCAGGGATCAGATCCGAGCCGCATTTGTAACCTACACCACAGCGGTGGCTGCAGCAAATCCTTTAACCCACTGTGCCAGGCTGGGGATCGAACCTTCATCCTGGCGTTGCAGAGACACTGCCAATCCTGTTGTGTCACAGTGGCAACTCCAGTGGCATTTTTTACCAGACACATATGTTTTCATTGAGCTATAATTCACATACCATAAAATTCAGTGCTTTTAAGGGTACAATTCAGTGGTTTTAGTATATTCACAAGGTTGTGTAATCATTACCACTTGCAAATTCCAGGATATTTTCATCATCCTCCCCCAAAATAACCCATCCCATTAGCACTTGTTCCCTCTTTCCCACCTCTCCAGCCACTGACAGCGACTAATGTACTTTCTGTCTGTGTGGATTTGCTTACTTTGAACACTTTATGCAAATGCAGTGATATCATATGTGGCCTCTTGTGTCTGGCTTCTCTCCCTTAGCGTAATGTTTTAAGGGTTCATCTCTGGTATGTTAGGAATCAATACGTGACTCTTTTTTGTGATGGAATAATATTCCGTTGTAGGAATATACCACATTTTCTTTATCCATTGACCAGATGATGGACATTGAATTGCTTCCACTTTCTGGCTATTAGGAATAATGCTGTTATGAACATTTGTGTGTAATATCCTATCCTTTTTTATGGTCACACCCATGGCATATGGAAATCCCTAGGCCAGAGACCAAATCTTAGCCATAGCTGTCACCTGCATCACAGCTGTGGCAATGCTGGATAATTTTTTTTTTTTTATCCTATCCTTTTAAAAGATAATGTAGGAGTTCCCACTGTGGCTCTGCAGTAATGAACCAGACAAGTATCCATGAGGATGTGGGTTCAATCCCTGGCCCCACTCAGTGGATTAAGGATCAGGCATTACCATGACCTGTGGTGTAGGTTGCAAATCCAGCTTGGATCCTGCATTGCTGTGGCCCTGGTATAGGCTGGAGCTGCAGTTCTAATTCAACCCCTAGTCTGGGAACTTCCATAGCCACAGGTGCATCCCTAAAAAAAAGAAAAAAGAAGTAAATGTATTGGAGTTCCCTGGTGGTTCAGCAGGTTAAAAATGCAGCATTGTCACTGCTGTGGCGCAAGTTTGACCCCTGGCCTGGGGAACTTCTGTGTGCCATGGACACAGCCAAAAAAGAAAGAAAAAAAAAAAAAGTGAGCAAATGTATTAATCTAATCTACTACTTGTGTAATTGAAATTTTAAAACTCATATAGAATTTTTTTTTTTTCCTTTTAGGGCCACACCTGCAGCATATGGAGGTTCCCAGGCTAGGGGTCAAATCTTGGAGTTACAGCTGCCAGCCTGCGCCACAGCCACAGCAGTGCCAGATCCAAGCCATGACTGCGACCTATACCACAGCTCACTGCAATGCCAGCTTCCTAACCCACTGAGCAAGGCCAGGGATCAGTCCCACAACCTCATGGTTCCTAGTCGGACTCGTCTCTGCTGTGCCATGATGGGAACTCCTAGAATTTTTTAATAAATATCAAATTTACATATATATATTCTTCTCCTGAGACCTGTGTTAGTTGGGCATCTTTATTTTGACCGGTCTTTTAAGTATAACTCTTTTAAATGAGTTATAAGTTCTCTAAGCCGAATGTGTAGAGGTGTGGCATTTTCCCATCTTGGAGTGATGGGAAGGTGTTGGCTACGAGATGCCAGTGCCAGGAATCAGGAGAAATCCAACAAATACTGCAGGTCCCGGGTCAGTTAGTGCCATTTGGGAAACAAGCAAGGTCCAAGAAGGGTGACCAAGTTGAGATGCCCTCAGAGGAGTCACAGGAAGGAAGGAGCGGGCACCAGGCGTCTGGATCAGCACAGGTTGGAAGAACAAGCTGGTCAGCAGATGGGATGCTGAGATACCTGACTGTGATGTGTAACCTTTGAGCCAAGGCCGGTGCGGTGCCCTCAGGCTTGTAGGCTTTGTGTGAGTGGTTGGGGCCTAGGCGTGCGGGTCTGGGGTTGGGGGTGGGAGGGTCCTGATTACAGAAGGCGCTGAGAGACTGGGTCCTCCTGCGATGTCCCCACACAGTACTGACAGTCATCACTTCCTGGGGTTTTTAGTGTGGCATGGCAAGTACGTAGCCAAATGACCAGGCTGTGGTCTCCATATCTCCTCCAGGCCTTATCTAAGGTAGAGGTATTAATTGTATCACAAAAGTGAGCTTCTCATGGCCCATGAGGTGGGCTTTGCCATGGACAGGAGTCCCCAGGCAAGGCTTACTCATCTCCAAGCAGGTTCTAGGAGGTGTTTCAGGACCCAGTGGGCCTGCTGGAGGCATAGGTTCTCACACAAACCTGCTCGTGCACCCCTGAAAAATTACTATCACATGACTTTTCCAAGTTTATTTCATAAAATAGGTATTTTGCTTAAGTTAATCCCTCTGGTCCTCACCCTCTTAATTCAGTCTCTCTGACTGACTCCAGGATAGGCTTTACAGCTCTCATCTCTGCCTGCATCTCCAGCACAGCACCGCTGTCCCCAGGCAGCTATTTTATTCCCAATCCAGGACCTGTTAATAGAGGTTAATAACTGAATTACCAGGCTCAGCTTGCTGATGGAAAGTAGTCAAGACACAAACAATACTTATGATCTTAGTCTGTAAAAGACATGAGTTAAAATATTTTGGGAAGAGTTCCCATCTTGGGAAGAGTTCCCATCATGGCTCAATGGTAATGGACCTGACTAATATCCATGAGGATGTGGGTTTGAGCCCTGGGCTCACTCAGTGTGTTGAGGATCCATCATTGCCGTGAGCTGTGGTATAGGTCACAGACAGGGCTTGGATCTGGTGTTGCTGTGGCTGTGGTATAGGGCAGCAGCTGCAGCTCCAATAACACTCCTAGCCTGGGAACTTCTATATACCATGAGTGCAGCCCTAAAAAAAAAAAGACCAAAAAAAAAAAAAAAAAAAAAAAAATATATATATATATATATATATATATATATAGGAATTTCCATTGTGGCTCAATGGTTAACAAATCCAACTAGGAACTATGAGGTTGCGGGTTCGATCCCCGGCCTTGCTCAGTGGGTTAAGGATCTGGCATTGCCGTGAGCTGTGGTGTAGGTTGCAGACACGGCTTGGATCTGGCATTGCTGTGGCTATTGCATAGGCCAGTGGCTACAGCTCTGATTAGACCCCTAGCCTGGGAACATCCATATGCTGCGGGTGCAGCCTTGGAAAAGACAGAAAGACCAAAAAAAAAAAAAAAAATACACACACACACACACACACACACACATACATATATGCATATATATATTTATATATGGAAAAGGATATGAGTTCATGATGGAAAATGTTCTCAGAGGAAGCTTTTAGGATTATAAATTAGTATTTTACTTTCTATATATTAGATTTATAATGTTTGGCAATCTCCAAGTCATAGGTTTACCCAGATAAATGAGGGCCTTGCTCTGGAAACCTGTTTCCTTTGGATAGACTGTTCAGCTCTTCAACAAATTTCATATTTATTATAAAACTTAGCATAAAATTAGAAGCAACTTTTTTTTTTGGCCACACCTGTGGCATGCGGAAGTTCCCAGCCAGGGCTTGAATCCATGCCACAACAACGACACAAGCCACTGCAGCAACAAAGCCCGATCCCTAACCCACTGCACCACAAGGCAACTCCAGAAGCAGCCTAATTCAAAAATAACTTAGATTGGAGTTCCCGCCGTGGCTCAGTGGTTAACGAATCCAACTAGGAACCATGAGGTTGTGGGTTCGATCCCTGGCCTTGCTCAGTGGGTTAAGGATCCAGCATTGCTGTGAGCTGTGGTGTAGGTCACAGACGCAGCTCGGATCCCGCGTTGCTGTGGCCCTGTAGGCCGGTGGCTATAGCTCCGATTCGACCCCTAGCCTGGGAACCTCCATATGCTGAGGGAACGGCCCTAGAAAAGGCAAAAATACAAAAAATAAAATAAAATAACTTGGATAGTCTGAGCCTCTTAATCCCAGTTCCTAATAACTTGAGAAAGAACTTGCCAAAGGGGATAAAAATTCTACTTCGTAATAGCTAATGTGGTTATTATGTGCCAAGCACTTTAGAAGGATCATTTCAAATAAGTGAACCTTCTCACAACACTATGGAGTGGTTGTGGTTATTATTCCCATTTAAATGATAAGGAAACCAAGTCTTAGGGCAAGCACTGGGACTCGACTCGGTCCTACACAGGTAAAGGCTTTTCTTTCCTGTTCACCCCTTGACCCCAAGGCCCTCAAATATTTATCCATTGGATTGACTTTATGTATGTGTGACTACTTTCATTATAGTCTTAGGTAAAAATTGTCTTTCTGTTTTCATATCCAGTGTACCCTGAGACATTCTTGCAATCTGATTTGAGTAATTATCTGCAGGTATTTTCATTGACCTATACAATATCTTATTTTTAGGAACATGAGAGAATTTCAAGAATCCACGAAGAGTTCAAGAAAAAAAAGAATGTGAGTAAAACCATTTTCTTCTTCAAAGTATATTCTTATGCAGGTACAGTGGTGACAACTGACAAGACTTTAGATTCTTTTAGCGAAAGTCGTTCTTTTTTGTCTTTCTTAAGATGCTACTTGTTAGGGACCAGGGGTGGCTGGCTGCTGGGTGTCTTTTCTTCTCACTCTGTCTTGAATACATTCTGCTAGGACCTGATTTAGCACCCACAGGAAACGAGCCCAAATAGAGCTCTTCACCCTGTTTCACTCAAAACTATTAACTTATTTTACATGTTCCTAACTCCATCCTTAACTGCACAAGTGAGTAGAGGCTGGAGAGAGCATTTATTCATCCTTTACATATTCACTATTTACTTTTTAATGTATTGTTAACCTCTTACATTACGATTGCTTCAGAGTTCTACTTGCCACTCCAGTTTGCTATTAATGAAAACCGTTTGAAAAAAAAATGAAGTCCACTAAAAAAAAAAAAAAACGAGAGCTCACCTGTTACTTTTGTTGGGCAGATTTTGCAACCTGCTGCAGGAAAATCTGCTGTGAAAGGTCATTTTCTGGGTAATAATGTGCGTTTCTGTATTTTTCGCTCAGGAAGCCAGAGGCTGAGATCATAGCTTTGTTTCTTTTCTAGGATCCTACATTTCTGGAAAAAAAGGAACGCTGTGATTATCTGAAGAATAAGCTTTCCCACATAAAGCAAAGGATTCAAGAATATGACAAAGTAATGAATTGGGACATACAAGGTTATTCTTAAAACCTATTTGAAACCACTTTTTTAAAACAAGCTTTATATTTATTCACCATCTTTTTTATGCCAACCTGTGTGATAGAGAAGCACATGCCTCCTGGATCAGCTTCTGGTTGGTTCAGCTGGAATGCCATGTGAAAGCAGTGTGTGATTTGAGACATTGTGAAACAAACTGAAATTTACTAAGGGCTTTTACTAGGCGTAGAAGACATTCTGTGTTCATCTGTGTACCATTTATCTTATTAAAACTGATTTAGAGATTCTGTCCTTCTAACATGCTGAGCAAGTGGAGTGTCCATTCTGGTGCTGCTTTCCCCTTTTTCACTTCAGCCAGTTCCTGGGATTTTTTGAGGACAAATTTCTCTTGCTAGCCAAAGATGGCCTTTTTTCCCTTGAAAGGGGTTTGAATCCGAAATCAACATTTTCAAGCCTTATGACCTTGGGCAAGTTGCTTAATCTGTGTATGCCTGTTTCCTCATCATAGTACCTACCTCTTAGGGTTGTTATGAGGATTAACTCAGTTAATATGTGTAAAGCACTTAGAGCAGAGCTTGGCACACTGCATTAGCGTCTGTGAATTAAATAGATGTTTTTGAATTGAACCATCTAGAAGAAACCTCAAGGAAAGGTTCTCAGTGAGCAAGTCCAGCCAGCTAAACCAAGGTCAGGGCCTTCTGACTTTCTTCTTTTAAAAGCTGTAAATAACTCCTACTCCTGTCGCCTGAACCAGATGCTCCCCTGTGCCCCTGGGGTCCAGTGCAGCCTTGTTGCTTTTCCTAAGCGCTGTGCCTATACCTCCAGATGCCCACAGCCCAGCCATTCTTGTACTCCTCTAACAGACGGATTGTGTGAATATTGCTGCTGGTTCTATCCTTTTAGACGTCCATCCTGGCGTTCCTGTGGTGGCTTAGCAGTAACAAACCTGAGTAGTATTCATGAGGACATGGGTTCAGTCCCTGGCCTCGCTCAGTGGGTTAAAGATCCCATACTGCTGTGGCTGTGGTGTAGGTGACAGACGTGGCTTGGATCCTGTGCTGCCGTGGCTGTGGTGTAGGCCGGCAGCTGTAGCTTTGATTCGATCCCTAACCTGGGAACTTCCATGTGCCGCATATTCAGCCTGAAAAAAAAAAAAAAAAAAATAGACATCCATCCTAAGGCCCGAGGATGTTACATCAACTTAGAATCTCCCTTTGATTTACTGGAATGCTTCATCGTTCTAAGAATTACCTTGGCTTTGAGGCTTTATTCATGAGAACCGCTTTGTTTTTATTAATACGAGCGAGGAACTGCTCCAAAATGTTTTTAAAAAATCACTGTTACTGGATCTTATGCAATACCATCTGTGCTGTAGATAATTTCCCAGGTGTGGAAATACAGTTTCTCCTTAATATAGCTGCCGTTCAAGCAGTTACTACTCAGTGAGTTTTCTGAGGTGATGAAACCAAAGAAAAGCATATGGAAAAGCAAAGGCTTGAAAATATTGGTTACTGGAGTTCCCGCTGTGGCTCAGCAGTAGCGAACCCAACTAATATCCATGAGGACACAGGTTTGAACCCTGGGCTCACTCTGTGGCTTAAGGATCCGGTGTTGCCGTGAGCCGTGGTGTAGGTTGCAGACAAGGCTTCGATCCTGCATTGCTGTGGCTCTGGCGTAGGCTGGCAGCTGTAGCTCCAATTAGACCCCTAGCCTGGGAACCTCCATATACCTCGGGTGTGGCCCTAAAAAGACAAAAAAAAAAAAAAAAAAAGGTTACTGAATGAACTTCTTTGTCCTTTGTCAGTGAGATCTTATTTGGTGTTTATTATTAGTATTTTCGTTCCGTGGTTCTCAGACTGTTCCGGGCCCTAAGAGTCTTAAGAGGTGATACCTAGGGAAGTGTGTGGCCCCCCTCTGGAAGCTTCCCCCCAACAAAACACCTTCCCTTTCTGTTTTACATATTAGGGCCCCATGTTAATATTTCACTTAAGAAGAGCGTTTATGCCTTCCAAAAAAAAAGATGGAATAATGCCATTTTGGTAAACTGTAAAGAGGTTAATATTGAAGTGAAATGTTAAGGAAATCTAACTTTTGGAAGCCTTATTTCACTACAGTTGTAAATTTTAATCTTTGGAAACCAATGTTGTAACGCTGATTTTTACAGTTTTTATGTCAATATCTAGCATATTAAAATTTCAGTTTCGTGGTGTGTTGTGTGTGTCCTTTACTGTTTGCTTTTCCAGCATTCCTGAGTGGACGGGGCATGTCCTTGAAAATATTTTCCAGCATCAGAAAATAAGCTGGAAAGTCATTGAAAGCTTGTAGGTCATGATGTTCAGGTGACTATTTCCTCCTCCCCCATTATTTGCAAGAATTCAAATTCAAGGCCACGGTGCTGGCTTCCTCAGGCTGCCTGCCCTCATCAAGTACCGCAGGCTTCAAACAACAGAAATTTGTCTTGCTGCTCTGCAGGCTAGATGTTTGAAATCAGGCATCGGCAGGGCCCAGCTCTCTTCAAGCCTGTCGGGGAGTCCTCCCCAGCTTCTGGTGGTCTTGGCTGGCAGTCTTCGACGGTCCTTGTCTTGTATCCGTGTCACCCCAATCCTCTGTCTTCACAGGGCCTTTTCCCTGGGCCTCTGTTTTCACAGGGCTGTGTTTTGGGGTTTTATGGTCATGCCCTCACATGCAGAAGTTCCCAGGCTGGGAATCGAACCCATGCCACAGCAGTGACCCTAGCCACAGCCACAACCAGTCCTTAACCCATTAGGCCACAAAGGAACTCCATGGCTGTGTTCTTATAAGGACCCCAATCGAACTGGATCAGTGACTCACCTTTAGTGTGACTTCATCTTAACCAATTACACCTGCAAAGATCCTCTGTCCAAATAAGGTCACATTCTGAAGCTCCAGGGGTAAGGACTTTTAACATATCTTTTTTTTGTGGAGAGACACAGTTCAACCCTTAGCAATCACCTTTGGCAGGTTGTGAGATTTAGAAAAATATAATTCCCTGTACATTTTCTTTCTCCCCAGACTTTTAACATATGTTCTATTTTGAAACTTTAAGATATGTCAATATGTTTAAAACTGGGAAAGATAAAAGTATGTATTTTTCACTCATTCATTTGCCAGTTATGTGCCAAATGCTTGCTTGCTTGCTTTTTTTTTTTTTTTTTTGTCTTTTTAGGGCTGCACTCACTGCATATGGAAGTTCCCAGGCTAGGGGTTGAATCGGAGCTGTAGCTGCCAGCCTACATCACAGCCACAGCAACACCAGATCCAAGCCGTGTCTGTGACCTACACCACAGCTCATGGCAACACCAGATCCTTGACCCACTGAGGAGGCCAGGGATTGAACCTGTGTCCTCATGGGTAGTAGTTGGGTTTGTTACTGCCAAGCCATGACGGGAACTCCCATGTCATCTTTTTTAAATGGTCTACTTTAATACCATACATGTTTTTAAAGAAGAGTATCGAGAGGCTGCAGCAGCATGTGCTGGATAAAGAAGCTCTCCTATAATAGAGAAGCTGGGCTTCTTTGGAAGGAAGGTAGGAGGAGCCCAGCAGAAGGGGAAGGTGAGAGTTCCCATCATGGTGCAGAGGAAATGAATCTGACTAGGAACCATGAGGTTGCATGTCTGATTCCTGGCTCAGTGGGTTAAGGATCTGGTGTTGCGTGGTGTAGGTCGCAGATGTGGCTTGGATCCTGCATTCCTATGGGTGTGGTGTAGGCTGGCAGCTGTAGCTGTTTCAACCCCTAGCCTGGGTACCTCCATACACCGCAAGTGTGGCCCTAATAAGCAAAATAAATAAATAAATAAATAAATAAATAAAAAAGAAGGGAAAGGTGGACTTCGAGCTCGGCACAACCAGGATGCTGCTACTTCCTGTGTGATCTTGACAAATGAGCCTGTCTAAGCATTAGCCTCCTCATCTATGATGAGGGCATGATTTTACCATCTGATGAATCTGTTGTGAAAAGTAACTGGAATAATGTTTGCAGCATACCTGGAAGATGCTTGCTCAATTAAGACTTTTCATTGAGTTAGATACTGAGTTGGCTGCTTTAAAAGGGTAGGATAGCAACATGACTATTTAATAACAACAATGATAAAGGACTTTTTTTAGAAATGATATAGGTACTGTATTTATTATAGAAAGTTTAGAAAATAAAAATAAGCTCATTCTCTTCCTCCCAAGCTCACACAAAATTACCCATAATTCTGCCCCTCCACCCCCACCCGGAGATCATCGCTATGAACTTACGGGAGCACATCCTTCCAGTCTCATCGTACACCGGCATGTATTTATGTAAGTACATTTTATAAAGAGAGTTTTGGTTTTTACAAAATGAGGGGGGTTTTTTGGTTTTTTTGTTTGTTTTTGTTTTTGCATTTTAGGGCCCACCTGCGCCATAAGGAAGTTCCTAGGCTAGGGGTTCAGTTGGAGCTACAGCTGCCAGCCTACACCACAGCCACAGCAACATCAGATCTGAGCCATTCCTGCCACCCACACCACAGCTCACGGCAACGCCAGATCCTCAATCCACTGAGCGAGGCCAGGGATCAAACCCGCAATCTCATGGTTCCTAGTCAGATTCGTTTCTGCTGCGCCATGACAGGAACTCGCAAAACGAGTTTATTATATAATACATTGTGTTTCGTGTTTTAATAAACCTAGACAATATTATCTTTTTTAAATTTTGCGTTAATGCAATGCAGTTATATTATCATTGTTTTAAAGTTAATGTTTACATTGGATGGTGGGAAAAAGTAAGGAACAGGAATTAGGTCTAGATTCAAGCTGTGTGGCCCCAGGCAAGTCCTCTGAACAATGAGATTAGATGAGATGAAAATACATGAAACCTTTCTGAAACCCTAAATCTCCATAAAAATCCTTACATTTAGTTTTACACTTTTTGTGCTGATAGTGTTATCAATGAGAACTTTTCTCTAATAGAAGTTCAGTTTGTTATTAATAACTTGAGCTAGTATTGGAGTTCCCGTCGTGGCTCAGTGGTTAATGAATCTGACTAGGAACCATGAGGTTGCAGGTTCGATCCGGGGCCTTGCTCATTGGGTTAAGGATCCAGTGTTGCCGTGAGTTGTGGTGTAGGTCACAGACAAGGCTCAGATCCCCCCTTGCTGTGGCTCTGGTGTAGGCCAGTGGCTACAGCTCTGATTAGACCCCTAGCCTGGGAACCTCCATATACCAAGGGAGCAGCCCAAGAAATGGCAAAAAAGACAAAATAATAATAATAATAATAACTTGAGCTAGTATTGAATATATGATGTAATCAGGGCTTATTTGGAGGTCTGCGTATTCTGGTATAGCCTATTAGCTGCATTCCGCAATGGCCTTGACACGGGTAAGGAACATTTCCATTTCAACTGATTGACTTAAAAGCCAATGTGACAGGAGAAAAGAGGAGGAGACTGGGGAATAGGGGAGGCATTTTCCAATTAATAGGAAACAGATTTGGCACCTTCCTTTCTTCTTTATAAAGAGGGAAAAAAGTTCCTACATATAAGGAGTTTATCACACACCCTGCCTCCAGGTATGTATTTAAAGACTTAATTGTTTGCCTTGTAATTTGTTTAATGGATAACCCTACCATTTAATTGCACCAGAGAAACTAAAGTCAATGCAAGATGTTAGACCCATGATGAGTGTTTATCAAGACAGTTTGAACTGTAAGTAGCATACAACGTTGCTCTTTTCACACAAAACACGGTTTTGTGCTACCCGTGAAAACAATAAATATTTGCAATCATTATGGGGGAATTTTGGTAGGAGGATTTGGCAGTCAGTATTCTTAGTTATAAGCACCAGAGACCAAAGCTGGTTGATTTAAGAAGAAAAAGGGGTTTATTACCATCTACTGTCTAGCTTACAGAATTGCTGGGAAGCCTGGGGAACCGAGTGGGAGGCTACACAGCTGGAACAGTGCCCCAAAGCACACCTAAAATCCCATCTGGTGAAAACAGCTCTCCTACTGCCCCCTGTGGGCTAAAGGCTTCCCCGAAACCTGCCATCCTTGGTTGCGTGACAAGTTTAGATGATTCAGAGCGAGAGATGGATTAGTGGAAGATAGGTCCCTTGCCATGCTCTGATTGCAAAGGAGGCTGGGATGGGAAGGGCTATTTGGGCCTCCGTGGGTGGGCCGGGGCTCCTACCGAGATTCATCACCTGGGGAATTCCCCAAAACCATGAAGGGATTTGGATGCTGACAGCCAAAGAAAACAAATACCACCTTCAGATTAGCAGCTGTCCTAACCGTGAATGCAGTCAGGGATTTATTTCATTCATTTCTTTTTTTTTTTTTTTTTTTTTTTTTTTTTGTCATTTTGCTATTTCTAGGGCTGCTCCAGTGGCATATGGAGGTTCCCCAGGCTAGGGGTCGAATCGGAGCTGTATTCACCGGCCTACGCCAGAGCCACAGCAACGCGGGATCCGAGCCGCGTCTGCAACCTACACCACAGTTCACCGCAACGCTGGATCGTTAACCCACTGAGCAAGGGCAGGGATCAAACCCGCAACCTCATGGTTCCTAGTCGGATTCGTTAACCACTGCGCCATGACGGGAACTCCTATTTCATTCATTTCTAAGTAGGCCAGGTAGACAAATGACAGCCAATGCCAGAACATCCTCAACCCTGATGCTCCCAGGCCTGAGAGAAAAGGCAGGGAGGGTTCCCACAAATGTCCTAGACCTAGGAGATGTGTTCCTGGCCCCCAGGTTTGAGGTTCAGAAAACACGACCACCCAGAAAACATCAGAGTGCAGTAATTCCCTAGCCTTTCCAGATGAAGGCAAATCCTCCTGTTAGATGTTCCCAATACTCTTACTGAAGTGAGTATAAGCGTTTACCAAAAGATGTGTGCAAGGATGTTCATGGCAGCTATACTCATAATAGCTCCAAACTGGCAATAACCCAGTTGTCCATCATGAGTAGATTCGTAGAAATGAGAAACTGTGATATAGGCATGGAACACGACAGAGCAGTTTTAAAGAGTGAACTGCTGCTACATGCAAAACATGACACAATGTTGAACAAAAGCCAGAGTACATACTACACAATTCTATTTTTACAGAGCCCCAAATGAGGCAAGATTAAGTGATGGTGATCTAAAGATAGGATTACTCCAGGAGAGCCAGTTATTAACTGGGAAGGGGTAGGAGGGAGATACTGGGGTATGAAAATGTTCCATATATTGCTCTTGATGGTAGTTACATGGCTATATACCTATGTAAATATTTATTTTACTCTGCCCTTGAGTTCATTTTATACACTTATGTTTGTTATATATCAATAAAAAATCTACTTTAGTATAAAAATCTAATCTCATGGTAGAATTCAGAATAGAGGTTGCTTCTGAGAGATGATTGTTAGCTGGCATGGGGCATGAGGGAGACTTCAGGGTGCTATATCTTGATCAGGTTAGTGACCTGGGTATATAAATATGTAAAAATTCATCAAGCTGAACACTTGAAATGAGTGCCTTTTATTATACATATGTAATACCTCAAAAAAAATTTTTTGGCTGCACTTGCAGTATATGGAAGTTCCCCATCCAGGGGTTGAATACAAGCTGCAGCTGTGACCTACGCCACAGCCGTGGCAATGCCAGATCCTTAACCCACTGCACCAGGCTGGGGATTGAACCTGTACCTCAGCAGCAACCTGAGCTGCTGCAGAAACAACACTGGATTCTTAACCTGCTGTGCCATAGCAGGAACTCCTGTAATACCTCCGTTTTTAACAATAGTATGTTTGTTTGAAGAAAAGCATGTTCCCAGTATAAAACAATCAGTGTAAATTTGGGAGCACAATCCTTTCATCAATTGAGAACTCCCTCCGTGTTCTTATGGTCTTTGGAGAACACATACAAATGTACAGCTGGGGCAACACATTCTTATAACTGTTGGTTTAATGCATCATATTTGAAACCCAAGGTTGTGTGCGTTTGTGACTTTGAACCAACCCCCACATCAGAGATGGCAGATTATAATCATTTTCTTCGTCTTTCCCTCTACCTGCTATCCCAAAACAAAGTCTTTGCGCAAATGAACCTGAAGATTATCTATACCTGTTTAAATGCTTTTATTCTAACATTGTTGAATATGTGCCTATTAATTCTCTTCGTGCACAGGACAAGAGGCTGACATGGATGACAGGTGAGGAAATACTGTTTATTAGTAATGTGGGACACACAGCAGCCTTTCCTGTTTAAATCCTGTTTGTGATCCGGAAGCCTGCCAATGTCATTAATATTCAAGGGTACTCTGGGGATTGTTTTTGCCTAAGGACAAACTCAAGTTCAACCGTGGGACAAAGCTGTGCGGAGCTACCTTCCAAGTATTCCGAAGGTGCCTGCCATGTGATTCAGCCCCCAGAGGCAAGAGGGCGGTGGAAACAGTCTGTTGCTATTCATAGTATTAGTGGTGATATTCAGGATTTTCTTAGAAGCCTGTGGGATTAAGGGTTTGAAATCAGAGACTATGGAGAGATTACCTATGGCAAGAATGTTATTGCAGGTGTCTGAGGTCAGCATGCTGTGAGTCAGGGAGTAATTCTTCATGAGTCACTTTCATAGCATCGCTGTTTCCCTACAGGCTGCTCCTTAGTTTTCCCCTGTTCTCATGATGAGACATTGATACCGAATGATGGGACTAGACAAATTCTCCTTCATCTTTCTCACACCCAGACCCTCAGCAGTTCACATCTGGGCTGGATTAGCCACCTACCCGGTCTTCCCATCTCCATTTCGTGACATTAGTTGAACACGAACTGTGCTTCTCTGTGTACAAAGTAGATGCTTTGCTTATAGTGCTGCATGTGAGACTTAACCATGGCTTTTCCTTTCGTAGAAGTCATTGGTGTACCATATTCCCATGAACTATGTTAGAAGCTATAGAATAGAGTGATTAAGAGTACTGGTTCTGGATTTCTTTTTGTGGCTCAGCAGGTTACAAACCGACTAGTATCCATAAGGACGCGGGTTCAATCCCTGCCCTTGCTCAGTGGGTTAAGGATCCGGTGTTGCTGTGGCTGTGGTGTAGGTCACAGACGTGGCTCAGATCTGGCATGGCTGTGGCTATGGGGTAAGCTGGCAGCTGCAGCTCTGATTTGACCCCTAACCTGGGAACTTCCATATGCAGCAGGTGCGGCCCTAAAAATAAAAATAAAATAAAATATGACACACATGAACTTATCTACAAAACAGACTCACAGATATGGAGAACAGATTCTGGTTGCCAAGGAGGAGGGAGATGGGGGAGTGATGAATTGGAAGTCTGGGGTGAACAGATGCAAACTCTTATATAGAGAATGAATAAATAACCGGGTCCTGCTGTAGAGCACAGGGAACTACATTCAATATCCTATGATAAGCCACATGGAAAAGAATATGGAAAGTAAGGTATATATATATGCATAACTGAATCACTTTGCTGTATAGCACAAATACAACACTGTAAATCAACTATACTTCAAAAAAAAATTTTTTTTGGAGTTCCCGTCGTGGCGCAGTGGTTAACGAATCCGACTAGGAACCATGAGGTTGCAGGTTCGGTCCCTGCCCTTGCTCAGTGGGTTAAGGATCCGGCGTTGCCGTGAGCTGTGGTGTAGGTTGCAGACGCGGCTCCGATCCAGCGTTGCTGTGGCTCTGGCGTAGGCTGGTGGCTGCAGCTCCGATTCGACCCCTAGCCTGGGAACCTCCATATGCCGCGGGAGTGGCCCAAGAAATAGCAAAAAAAAAAAAAAAAAAATTTTTTTATTGTCTTTTTTGCCATTCCTTGGGCCGGCACATGGAGGTTCCCAGGCTAGGGGTCGAATCGGAGCTGTAGCCACCAGCCTATGCCAGAGCCACAGCAAAGCGGGATCTGAGCCACATCTGCAACCTACACCACAGCTCATGGCAACGCTGGATCCTTAACCCACTGAGCAAGGCCAGGGATCCACCCGCAACCTCATGGTTCCTAGTTGGATTTGTTAACCACTGAGCCAAAAAGGGAACTCTGATAAAATAATTTTTTTAAAAAAAGAGTACTGGCTGTAGATCCAGACTGCCCAGGTCCAAATCCTGGCAATGCCACTTGCTAGCCGTGTAACCTTGGGTGAGTTACTTCGCCTCTCTGTGCCTCAGGTTCCTCATTGGGTATATCATGGGAATAAAAATACATGTATTACCTTCCCCCTTTTGTGAAGATTAAGTGAGCTAAAATGTGGAAAGCACTTAGAACACTAATTTAGCACACAATATCATAGCAAACATTCACAAACTATTAGCAATTCTGTAGAACATATACCTTTATTCTAACATTATTGTATTTATGCCAGTGAATTACCGTTAATTATGACAGGGTAGGAGGCGGAAGGATATGACAGGTGAGACAAGTGCTATTTCTCCATAACACGGGAAAGATACCAGCCCTTCCCTATTTTGTAGTATGGTCATATAACAGAATGCTACAGAGCAATAAAAAAGAGTGAGGAGAGTTCGCAGAGTTCCTGTCGTGGCTCAGCAGTAACAAATCTGACTAGTATCCATGAGGACTCAGGTTCGATTCCTGGCCTTGCTCAGTGGGTTAAGGATCTGGTGTTGCCCTGAGCTGTGTGGTGTAGGTCGCAGTTGCGGCTGGGATCTGGCGTTGCTGTGTCTGTGGGTAGGCTGGTGGCTGCAGCTCCAATTTGACCCCTAGCCTGGGAACATCCAAGTGCCCCACCTTCAGCCTTAAAAAAAAAAAAAAAAGTGGAGTTCCCTTTGTGGCTCAGCAGAAACAATCCGACTAGGAACCATGAGGTTTCGGGTTGAATACCTGGCTTTGCTCAGTGGATAAAGGATCTGGTGTTGCCATGAGCTGTGGTGTAGGTCGCAGATGCGGCTCGGATCTGGCGTTGCTATGGCTCTGGTGTAGGCTGGCAGCTGTAGCTCCGATTGGACCCCTAGCCTGGGCACCTTCATATGTCACAAGTGCAGCCATAAAAAGATAAAAAAAGACAAAAAAGCTATACCTTCTGACTTGGCAATCTCACTTCTAGGAGTTCGGCCCAAAGACAAATTCATAGATACGTGCAGACTTAGGGACATGCATGTTCATCTCGGTGTTGTTTTAAAATTGTACACCTACAAATACACATAGATTCTGAGACTGATAACAAACATTGGTCAGACCATATGTAAAAAGAGAATTCTGGGCTGCAGTCAAGCAGCAAGGTGTCCAGGAATGTAAATCATCACCCCTGTATCACTCAGCCACAAACAGCAAGGACTTGATCAATAATTGCCAGCTTTTCTAATTTTTGCCCCTCCCCCACCTTCCAGATTAGTGTCAATCAGAGAAAGCCAAACACGGCTCCCCTAACCAATCAGGGGATGCCTGTTTCTCTTCAGCCCGCCCCCAGTTTCCTAGTCCAGCAATCTCCAATCAGGGCATGGCTGAAACCTGTCTATTCTTTAGACTTCTTTCAATAAAGCCTTTCAACTCCTCTGCCAGCCTTCCTGCTTTTGAGTCTCTGCCAAATGCAGGCGATGGTGGCTGGCTTCCTTGCTATTAGCAGCCTCTGAGTAAATAGACGGTTCGTCATCATTGGAGTGGTCTCCTTTATTTCCACAACCGGAAACAACCCAAAGGGTCTGACAATAGAAAACGGCGAATCTACATGGTGGAATATTATACGGTGAGTACAAATCAAGTTGTGTGTGTTTTTTTTAAAGTCAATTAGCAAATGTTCCTGAAATAATATTGGGTGAAAAAAGGAAGCACAGTTATAGATACAGTGTGATCTATATACGATTATACCATATACACATATATGCATTTTATCTACAAAGACATTTTGTGTGCACACCACAGGAAAAATAATTTAAGGAAATCAATCAAAAGTTTAACAGTAGTTTTTTCTGAGCTGGGACACACTGTGGTACTTTCATTTTTTTTCTCTATGTTCTTCTATAATTTCAAATTTTTCTACATTGAATATTTTTTTGTAATAAGAAAAATTAACTTTAAAAAATTACCTACATCTCTGATTTGACCCCTTACCTGGGAACCTCCATATGCCGTGGGTGCAGCCCTAAAAGACAAAAAGACCAAAAAAAGAAGGGAAAGAAAAAGAAAAATTACCTTTAGTGGGAGTTCCGGTCATGGTTCAGTGGTTAAGGAACCAAACTAGGATCCATGAGGCCACGGGTTCAATCCCTGGCCTTGCTCAGTGGGTTAAGGATCTGGCGTTGCCACAAGCTGTGGTGTAATTTGCAGACTGCTAGGATCCCGTGTTGCTGTAGCTGTGGCTGTGCTGTAGGCTGGCAGCTGTAGCTCTGATTTGACCCCTAGGCTAGGAACTTCCATACACCACGGGTGCAGCCCTCAAAAGACAAAAGACAGAAACAAAAGAAAAAAAATTGTCTTTAGTTTTAACAAGCTTTTGAAGAATTGGCCATTGCAAACTAGCTATCTGGCATCTTCCTGTCCCTTCCCTTGTCAGTTCCCCAGTCATAGAAACTTTCTATCTTTTGGGAAAACCAAATTGTAAACTGGGTTTCAGACTTTCTCCTACCATTCAAGTCAGTCAAGTCATTTCGCCTTCTCATTTAAAGGCTGAAAGACCTGATGTTGACTGACCGCATGTGGCTCTGCCTTGGTTTGAAGAATCAATCTGAGAATGGCTCTGTCACATCTGAAACGTATGACGGCCTCTGAGAGGCAAGTAATAGGTCTTATCTGGTTCTTTTTTATTGTGGTAAAATATGCATGAAATTTAACACTTCATTTTTAAATGTACAATTCAATTACAGTCATAATGTGCAACTGTCATAACTATCCATTTACAGATTTTTTTTTGATTTATGTATTTATTTTGCCTTTTTAGGCCCACACCTGAGGCATGTGGAGGTTCCCAGGCTAGGGGTTGAATTGGAGTTAGAGCTGTTGGCCTACACCACAGCCACTCGGGACCCGAGCTGTGTCTGAGACTTGCACCACAGCTCACGGCAATGCCGGATCCTTAACCCACTGAGTGAGGCCAGGGATCAAACCCGCGTCCTCATGGATGCTTGTTGGTTTCCTTAACCACTGAGCCATGACAGGAACTCCCATTTACAGAATTTTTTCATCATCCCCAAAAGAAAGTCTGTGCCCATTAATACTATAATGCTCATTCCCACCTCCCCCACAGTCCCTGGCAGCCTCTGTTCTACTTTCTGTGTCAAATATATTTAGGTTGTCTATACTAGATACTAGTATAAGTGGAATCATGCAGTATTTGTCCTTTTGTGTCTGGCTTATTTCACTTAGAATAATGTTTCAAGAGGAGTTCCTGTCGAGGCTCAGTGGTTAATGAATCTGACTGGGAACCATGAGGTTGCGGGTTCGATCCCTGGCCTTGCTCAGTGGGTTAAGGATCCAGTGTTGCAGTGAGCTGTGGTGTAGGTTGCAGATATGGCTCTGGTGTAGGCCAGTGGCTACAGCTCTGATTGGACCCCTTTCCTGGGGACCTCCATATGCCGTGAGTGCAGCCCTAGAAAAGGCAAAAAGAATAATGTTTCAAGATTTACCCACGCTGTAGCATGTGTCAGAACTTCATTCCTTTCTTTATGGCTGAAAAATATTCCACTGTGTGTACGTATTTCATTTTGCTTATCTAGTCATTTGTTTCTCACCAACTCATCTTATTTTCTCTGTCTTTAAAAACTGCCATCCTAAGTGATGTCAAGTGATATCTCAATATGGGTTAGATTTGTTTCCCTAATGATTAGTGATGTTGAACATCTTTTCACATGCTTACTGGTTTTGTGTATATTTTCTGTGCAGAAATACCTATTTGGAGTTCCCGTCGTGGCTCAGTAAACGAACCTGACTAGTATCCATGAGGATGTGGGTCCAGTCCCTGGCCTTGCTCAGTGGGTTAAAGATCCAGTGTTGCCATGAACTATGGTGTAGGTTGCAGATGCAACTCACATCTGGTGTTGCTGTGGCTGTGATGTAGGCCGGCAGCTGCAGCTCTGATTCGACCCCTAGCCTAGGAACTTCATATGCTGTGGGTACGGCCCTAAAAAGACAAAGAAAGAAAGAAAGGAAGGAAGGAAGGAAGGAAGGAAGGAAGGAAGGAAGAAACACAGACCTATTCAAGTCCTTTGCCCATTTTTTATTATTTATTTATTTATTGTCTTTTTGCCATTTCTTGAGCTGCTCCTGCTGCATATGGAGATTCCCAGGCTAGGGGTCTAATCAGAGCTGTAGCTGCTGGCCTACGCCAGAGGCGCAGCACCTTGGGATCCAAGCCATGTCTGCAACCTACACCACAGCTCATAGCAACGTTGGATCCTTAACCCACTGAGCAAGGCCAGGGATCGAACCCGAAACCTCATGGTTCCTAGTCGGATTCGTTAACCACTGAGCCATGATGGGACCTCCCACTTTGCCTATTTGTTAATTGGGTGGATTTTTGTTGTTGAGTTGTAAGAGCCCTTTATATACTCTGGTTTTGATTTATTTTTATTTTATTTTGAAAAAATTTTTTTACAAGAGAACCAACTTTCGGGGGGTTTTTTTGTTTGTTTTTTTATTACTCAATGAATTTTATGACATTTATAGTTGTACAACAATCATCATAACCCAATTTAATTTGATTATTTATTTATTTATTGGTCTTTCGTCTTTTTAGTGCTGCACCCTCGGCATATGGAGGTTCCCAGGCTAGGGGTCGAATGGGAGCTGTTGCCCCCGGCCTATGCCAGAGCCACAGCAATGCCAGATCTGAGCCCCATCTGCAACCTACACCACAGCTGGCCAGATCCTTAACCCACTGAGTGAGGCCAGGGACTGAACCTGCATTCTCATGGAGGCTAGTCAGGTTCGTAACCCGCTGAGCCACAATAGAAATTCCCTGAATAAGAAAATATGAAAGTAGTTATTCAGAAGTTATACACTTCTTTTTTTTTTTTTTTTTTTTTTTTTTTTTTTTGTCTTTTGTCTTTTTGTTGTTGTTGTTGTTGTTATTTCTTGGGCCGCTCCTGCGGCATATGGAGTTTCCCAGGCTAGGGGTTGAATCGGAGCTGTAGCCACCGGGCTACGCCAGAGCCACAGCAACGCTGGATCGGAGCCGCGTCTGCAACCTACACCACAGCTCACGGCAACGCCGGATCCTTAACCCACTGAGCAAGGCAGGGACTGAACCCGCAACCTCATGGTTCCTAGTCGGATTCGTTAACCACTGCGCCACGACGGGAACTCCAGAAGTTATACACTTCTGAATAAATATTTGAGGCCAAGATTTTAAAATTAGAAGAAACCACTCAATTATGCTTTTCAGCCCCAGAGGTGGTCTTAGAAATCCTTTTTTATGGGAGTTAAGTTATTTTAAAAGGTAGCTAACATGAGTTATTTTAAGAGGCAATCTAAATATTTACTTTCTTGCTTTAACCTTTGCCTTGTTTGTAGTTTAGTTTAAGCCTTTAGACTGAAGACGAAGGGATAAAAGGACTTAAGTTTTGAGATAATTACATGAAAATTGCACATAATTGACCACTATGCTAACAAAAATTGACCTTTTCAAAATAGCAACACAAAAACTGGTTGTATCTAATTTATAGAAAAGTATTTTTATCTAGTTATTTCATTATAATTATCAACCTATATTTCAAACAAGAAGCAGAAAAACTACTTAAAAATTCTATCCAAACCAGTTAATAAGCCCTTTAAGTAATATGAATGAATAAATAACTTTTAAGTTTCTGGGTTTTATTAGTCTATTAAAGAAGCATTACGGAGTTCCCTGGTGGCACAGCTGGTTAAGGATTCAGTGTTGTCACTGCTGTGGCTTGGGTCATGGCTCTAATGCAGGTTTGATCTCTGGCCTGGGAATTTCCACATGCTGTGGGAATGACAAAAAAAAAAAAAAAAAAAAAAAAGAAAAGAAAGACCTAAATCATGCTTATGTTTAAAAATCATATATTTGTATGTACAAAATCATACAAACTAAAATCATACATTTAGTTTAATTTAACAATTTAGTTGAGAAAAAGTGGTGTGGGATTTTGCTTTCACGAAATGGAAGAGGATTTAATATTTTCTTATTAAATCTTGGCTTGAGGAGGCTGTGAAGCAGGGGGAAAGGGGCAGTAAATGTTTGTTTTTGTTTCCATTTAAAAAACCAAACTTGATTATTTTCCAAGCTTTGAAAGTCTGCCTTTTCTTTTCTGGGACTGGGGATGGCCCACTAGTTCAAAAGACCTGGAGGGGTGTTACTTCCTTTTCTTTACAAGTTTAAAGCTGTGGACGCCCGAAGACCAGTCCCCAAGGGTGGGAATGGGATATGGCGTCACTACTCTTGGTAACTTTGGGGGCAGGACCAGATCCATTGGAAGTGCTAGACTAAGTTATTATTATTTTTAATCTGAGAAGGGGGGAAAGGCGAAGAATCTGTGGCTCTGATTTGTGACTCTCAATTTCTAAGGACATGACCTACTAGCCCGGCCACCATCTCCCGTCTTCCCACAAGAGATCTCTCTTTTATTCCCTAGTGGCATCTAATAGCGGACTTCACCTTCTCCAGTCCCTGCCCACTCAGATTGGCCCTCTGCCAGGAGATGGCTCAGCCTTAACCCCAAAGGAAGGCTGTAAGAGGGGTGTGCTTTGGGCTCAGAGAACCTACTTGTTCCCTTAATTTAAAAAGCTGGGCTATGGAGTTCCCGTCGTGGCGCAGTGGTTAACGAATCCGACTAGGAACCATGAGGTTGTGGGTTCGATCCCTGGCCTTGCTCAGTGGGTTAAGGATCCCAAGTTGCCGTGAACTGTGGTGTAGGTTGCAGATGAGGCTCGGATCCTGAATTGCTGTGGCTGTGTTGTAGGCTGGCAGCTACAGCTTTGATTTGACCCCTAACCTGGGAACCTCCATGTGCCATGGGAGTGGCCCTAGAAAAGACAAAAAAAAGAAAAAAGAAAAAGGACATCAGGCATGTTGGATTAAAGGCTTACCCTACTCTAGTATGACCTCATTTCCTCATTTTAACTGAACTAATTATGTCTGCAAGGACCCTATTTCCAAATAAATTCACATTCTGAGGAACTGGGGGTTTGGACTTCACGAGTTGCATGAAGACTTTTTTTTTTGTCTTTTTTTTTTTTTTTTTAGAGCCGCCCCCATGGTATATGGAGGTTCCCAGGCTAGGGGTCAAATTGGAGCTACAGGACAGCCGAAGCAACACGTGTTCCAGGCCTCATCTTTGACCTACACCACAGCTCATAGAAACACCAGATCCTTATCCCACTGAGCAAGGGTAGGCATCAAACCTACGTCCTCATGGATACTAGTTGGGTTCATTTCCACTGAGCCACGATGGGAACTCCTGCATGAAGACATTTTTAATTTTCATATAGTCAAACTTGGCAGTTTTTTTAGGGGATAGGGTTTAAGTCATCCCTAAAAAAGACCTTACACCAAACTCTGAGACTAAAATGTTCTTCCATTATTTCTTCTAGAGACTTATCATTTCATTATTTGTGTTATTCTTTGATCCATCTAAAATTTGTTTTAATGTACAGCACCTCATCGTCTGCCTTCATGGCAGTGCCTTGTGTCCCCCCCATTCCTTCCCGCAAAACAAGCAAACAAAAAAAGACAAATGACAAACTAGCCAAAAAAAAAAAAAAAAAATCTGAAGGAGTTCCCATTGTAGCTCAGTGGGTTAAGGACCTGACGTCTCTGTGAGGATGTGGCTTTGATCCCTGGCCTCACTCAGTGGGTTAAGGATCCAGCATTGCTGTGGCTGTGGCATTGGCCGCAGATGCAGCTTCAATTCAACCCCTGGCCCGGGAACTTCCATATGCCATAGGTGTGGCTGTTAAAAAAAAAAAAAGTCTGTTACTCATAGTGCAAAGGGCCAATTTCATTAATATATGAAGAGTCCATATAAATTGATAACCATGAATAATCCAATAGAAAAAGGGCACAGGACTAAAACAGTTCACGGAAAGGAGTGCAAATGACTCTTATACATATGAGAAATAGCTTATCTCACTCAATGCAAATTAAAAGTACACCTAAATAGGAGTTCACGTCGGGACGCAGTGGTTAACGAATCTGACTAGGAACCATGAGGTTGCAGGTTCGATCCCTGGCCTTGCTCAGTGGGTTAAAGATTCGGTGTTGCGGTGAGCTGTGGTGTAGGTTATAGACTCGGCTTGGATCCTGCGTTGCTGTGGCTCTGGTGTAGGCCGGCGGCTACAGCTCTGATTAGACCCCTAGCCTGGGAACTTCCATATGCCACGGGAGCATCCCAAAAAATGGCAAAAAGACAAAAAAAAAAAAGCAATATATTTCAAACAAAACAGCAAATGTGTTCTCAATATCATATCACAATGTGATAACATGATATAGAATAGGAATATCATTAATAGGTTTTTTCTTGTAAACAAATTGATATAGAGATATTGGATACATACCATGAAATCACTTGGTATTTACTTGATAACAGAAGAATATGGGCTTGCCCACAGGATTTTATATATATAAAACAATGCCTTATACATTTAAAAATAATCCACTCTTTCATTACACTTAACCTAGATTCTATGTTATAAGCTATATAAATAGTACAAATTCATGAGAAACACATAACCAGTGAAGTGCCAGTGCAAGGATATTTCTAGGGAATTATAAAAATATCTGATTTAGGGAAGTTCCCATTGCAGATCAGTGGTAATGACCCCAACTAGTATTAATGAGGATGCAGGTTCAATCCCTGGCCTTGCTCAGTGAGTTAAGGATTGAGCGTTGTCATGAGCTGTGGTGTAGGTTGCAGACAAGGCTCAGATTTGGTGTTGCTGTGGCTGTGGTGTAGGCCAGCAGCTACAAGCTACAGCTCTGATTCGACCCCTAGCCTGGGAACTTCCATATGCCTTGAGTGCAGTCCTAAAAAGACACACACACACACACACACACACACACACACACAGAGTTGATTTAGCAATAGGAATATGAAGGGCTCCTGTTGGAATATCAACCCATATACATCTTAAAGTCTAGTTCCTTGAAAATTATGGCTCCAACGTCCTATTGATGCCAACAAGAATCATAAAAACCATATGATGAGCAAAGAAAAACACTTAATTGATAATAATGAGGCTAAACCAACAATAACTGACATTTAAAGGAAAGACTAAACCAACCTAAAACCTAAAGACCAACCTGAGTCAACACTGATAAAACACCCTTAATAAAACCTGCTAGCTGGAAAATCCAAGGCATTCCAGCTATCTAGGTGTTTGCATAGTGGGATCTTTGTAAAGTTGTTGACAATCCAACTTCTTGGTACAATGTTGAATCAATTCTTGTGTAAACTTGAGTTAAGGGCCAATACGCTTGTTTATGAATAGCAAAGATGAGTTACCCTTAAAAACTGCTATAGGTTACTGGTAGTCTTTGGTGTTACTTACAAATTTATTTCTTAAAAAAGGAAAAATGGATTTCCCTGGTGGCTTCCAGGGATTAAGGATCCAGCGTTGTCATTGCTGTGGTGCAATTTCAATCCCAGGTCCAGGAATTTCCGCGGGCCCTAGGTGTGGCCAAAAAAAAAAAAAAAAAAAAAAAGGAACTGCATTTTTTTGTATGTGGGAGCCAAGGAGAAGACGTTCAATTTTTGGATTCGTGAGCAGCCCCTTAGGTGGTGCCCTTGGAAAACGAAAGCTAACTCTGAGAAGGGTGTGTGGTATGGTGAGAGTAGAGGGCAGAGAAGAGGATTGCGTCCAAAGACACTTGAAGAAAGTGCAAAGTGGCTTAGATCTTCCCAGCCACATCTGAGCTCTCTTGAGCTAAGCTTGAAAGAATGTGAACGCTAGGCGCGGCTGAGAATTCCCAAGTGCACTGTGTTAGGAAGTAACTCTTTAGAAATCTGAAAAGCACTTCTGGCCCTTCAGGAATTCTGAAGAATGAAGGGATTTGTTTATGGTTAAATAGCAATTCAAGTAGTACTATGCTTGTGCATTTATGGAGCCTTTATTCCTTCTTGAGCCCTTTTCCAGGGCTTAACTCAGGATTGACAGACCCCCAGCAGAGTCAGGAATTCTGGAAAGAGGGAGCTCTGGAGAGAGGACAATAGGCTGGAGGGGCCAGGGAGTATTTGGATAAAGAAGTAAGGCTGGAGTTGAGCTCTGACCTGGGTTTACAAAAAGCTCTGTGTTAAGAGACTCTGAGAAGGTGAGACTGGCTGAATTTGAGGTGAGTCCCAAAGAAGGCGCAGACATGGGTGGAAGCGGGTGTGGCAAGTTCAACTGTAGGCTACCCAGAACTCAGAATCCTTGAGGGTTTCAGAGGTCGGAAAGGGCCAGGTTTGGAGAGATCACATGTTAGCAATCATCAATCTCAAATCTTCGTCTCCTCCCACTCATTCTTTCCAGGCTTTACAGTTTCATGTGTGTCACTTCCTTGAAAAGCTCCCTCTCCAGGCCTAAACCCTGAAATCTAAATTCCAGCCTATGCAGGACTCATCTTGGTGGCATAAGGGTGGGGTTGTGTGAGAGGCTGTCCACTTCAGGGAGGCAGGCTTTTGTCTATGCTTATGCTCTTCTTTATTTCTTTTTTTTTTTTTTGCCTTTTCTAGGGCTGCTTCTGCGGCATATGGAGGTTCCCAGGCTAGGGGTCTAAACAGGGCTGTCGCTGCTGGCCTACACCAGAGCCGTAGGAATGCCAGATCCTTAACCCACTGAGCAAAGCCGGGGATGGAACCCGCTACCTCCTGGTTCCTAGTTGGATTCGTTAACCTCTGAGCCACGAAGGGAACTCCTGCTCTTCTTTATTTCTAGAAAGTCCCTTTTATGCCCTAGCTAGGTGTCTTTAAACATTCCAATGCATTTGCATCTTAGGTGCCACACTTTCTGCTCAACCCTGGAAATATGACGATATATACAACATCCAAATTATATGACTTACAGGCCAAAATGTATTAAACATAGAGGTAATTAAACATTTCATGTTAAGTAGACTGTCACCTAGTATGTTAATCATCTTGAAGTTTTGTTGTCCGAAAATAAACTTAAGAATTTCAACAGTTTTTATAGATTTGTAATGTTTGTCGTGAATATTCCAAACCATAAGTAAGTTTGTATATCCTATTTGTTTAGGTAGGACAATTTCAAAATCAACATATTACTGCTCCCTTACCTGACATAGTCAGGACCAAGAATTTGAATGTTAACTGCAAAAAGCACATCCAAGCTGAGGCTCAAATATGACATATAGATACCTTAAATAGTCCCTTTCACTTTTTAATTTTTATTTTCTTGCTTTTATTTTAGAGTCACACTTGTGGCATATGAAAGTTCCCAGGCTGGGGGTCGAATTGGAGCTATAGCTGCCGACCTACGCCACAGCCACAGCAACGCCAGATCCAAGCCACATCTGGGACCTATACCACAGCTCACAGCAACGCTAGATCCTTAACCCACTGAGTGAGGCCAGGGATAAAACCTGCATCCTCATGGATACTAGTCAGGTTCATTCGTTACCACTGAGCCACAACCAGAACTTCCAACAGTCCCTTTTATTTTGAACTATACTATGTGTATTCATTTGCTAATAGTTAGATGTAGGATTAAGATCTCTCGTTTGCATGTGGACATTCTCATCTTTTTGTTTTCAAATTTTTCATTTTCAAATCCTTTTTCATCATTTTTATAAATTATCTATGATTTTTAGTTTCAGTTTCCTTAAATTAAAGGTACTTGGGGGAGTTCCCGTCGTGGCTCAGTCGTTAACGAATCCAACTAGGAACCATGAGGTTGCGAGTTCCATTCCTGGCCTTGTTCAGTGGGTTAAGGATCCGGCGTTGCCGTGAGCTGTGGTGGAGGTTGCAGACGTGGCTCGGATCTGGCTTTGCTGTGGCTCTGATGTAGGCCGGTGGCTACAGCTCCGATTCGACCCCTAGCCTGGGAACCTCCATATGCCGAGGGAGTGGCCCTAGAAAAGTCCAAAAAACCAAAAAAAAAAAAAAAAAGATACTTGGGAAGCAATCTGAAGACAGAACCCTTCCTTGCTTTTTGTATTTTTTTCCTTCGAATCTTTTACGGTTGTCTCCTCCATGTCTGACTCGATGATAAATGTTTTTGAGCAACAGCTTTATTGAGTCTTTTAGCAATTAACTGGGAGTTTCCTCTGTGGCTCAGTGGTAATGAACCCGACTAGTATCCATGAGGACATGGGTTCAATCCCTAGCCTCGACTAGCAGGTCAAGGATCTGGCATTGCTGTGAGCTGTGGTGTAGGTTGCAGACGTGGCTGGCATCTCCTGTTGCTATGGCTGTGGCATAGGCCGGCAGCTGCAGCTGGGAACTTCCATATGCTGCAGCTGTGGCCATAAAAAAAAAAAAATTTTTTTTAACCTGCTTTTCATTGGAACATCACTCTTTTGGGGGGTCCACTGTATTTCATCAGTTTATATAAGATTTCATTCATTTATAACAAGTACAAATGACAACAGGTTTGGGTATAACACAAAGGTGGTTACCACCAATTTCACTTTGGGGAGGGGAGTTAGGACATTTCACTAGAAACTTGCCCTCCAACCAGGAGATTCCAAGATGCCAAAGGCATTATAAGGTATATAATTCAGCTGCTATGTAGAATTAGTGATATGTTTTTTGTTTATTTATTTATTTTTTCTTTTCGCCTTTTCTAGGGTCATTTCCTCAGCATAAGGAGGTTCCCAAGCTAGGGGCCTAATTGGAGCTGTAGCCACTGGCCTACACCACAGCCACAGCAACGCCAGATCCGAGCCACGTCTGCTACATACACCACAGCTCACGGCTGTGGTTTCTGTCACTTGCAACCAAAGAAGCTCTGACCAACACAGTCTCAGTCCTCAACTCATATTCTATACACCCTACAATTAATAAAAGGTAGAGACCATTTTAAAAAACATTTCAGGAGTTCCCGACTAGGAACCATGAGGTTGCGGGTTCGGTCCCTGCCCTTGCTCAGTGGGTTAACGATCCGGCGTTGCCGGGAGCTGTGGTGTAGGTTGCAGACGTGGCTCGGATCCTGCGTTGCTGTGGCTCTGGCGTAGGCTGTTGGCTCTGGCGTAGGCTGGTGGCTACGGCTCCGATTCGACCCCTAGCCTGGGAACCTCAATATGCCACGGGAGCGGCCCAAGAAATAGCAAAAAAAAAAAAAAGACAAAAAAAAAAAAAAAACCAAAAACATTTCACTGGAGTTCCCATCGTGGCGCAGTGGTTAACAAACCCGACTGGGAACCATGAGGTTGTGGGTTCGATCCTTGGCCTTGCTCAGTGGGTTAAGGATCTGACGTTGCCGTGAGCTGTGGTGTAGGTCGCAGACGCGGCTCGGATCTGGCATTTGCTGTGGCGTAGGCAGGCGGCTACAGCTCTGACTGGACCCCTAGCCTGGGAACCTCCTGAGGCCGTGGGAAGCGGCCCTAGAAATGGCAAAAAGCCAAAAAAAGAAAGAAAAAAGAAATCTGTCTCTTTTCTTCTCTTTTGCTGCCAGGGCTGATGTCAACATGGAAGGAAAGAAGAGAGGGACACTTTGGCCATGCTTTCATTACTTATCAGAAGGCTCGTTAGGGTTTGGTCCTTGGAAGACCCTGTTGGTGGTAGGGGAGTAGCAGGTTGCCTCTATCTTTCAGACTAATTATAGATACATGTGTTGGGTGGCTGGCATCACTCTTTGGACTCTTAATTCATTGAGTGTGTTGTGGAATCTGCCAAGGGAAACCGAGCATCGTTGTTTTGTTTCTGAGGCTAATATTGGATTGTGTGTTTGAATGTGCTAACTTGAATGTGCTAACAGACATGAAGATGCTTCTTGAAGGTTGTGTAGCATATTGGAAGTAACGTAGGAAGACTCAAACTGTGTTTGAATCTCAGCTCTGTCCTTGTAACCTTGGGCAGCTGGGTAACCTCCAGGCACCTCAGTCTCCTACAAAACAGTGCTATTAACATCTGTCTACTCTGCCTCCTTCACAGGGATGTGGTGAAGATGAAATATGGTCATTTTTGTAAAAGTAGCTTCATAAGTGTTTTCTTCTTTTCTTTTTCTTTTTCTCTTTTTGATGCCACTCTAGGGGCATATGGAAGTTCTCAGGCTAGGAGTTGAATCTGAGCTACGGCTGCTGACATCCACCACAGCCACAGCAACGCCAGATCTGGGCCACATTTGTGGCCTATACCAACAGCTCATGGCAGTGCCACATCCCTGACCCGCCGAATGAGGCCCAGGGACCAAACTCGAGTCCTCATGGATTCTAGTTGGGTTCATTACCGCTGAGCCATGACGAGAACACCCATGAAGTGTTTTGAAGGACTCCATGAAATTTGTCTTATTTTAAGAACAAACGTTAATCAGGCATACTTTCGTATCTACATAAGTAACTTGTGGTCACAATTTTCTTTGCCTTCTAGGCACACGGAAGACAGTGGCTGGATGATGCCCGGTGTCTGGTCTGGCAATGTGTTGTTAATGGACGTGACGCGCATCACTTCCAAGTCAGAGTTTTTAATTGTCAGTGCGAGACCCTCCAGAACTTTCTTTTGCTTTACTATGTCTGGGAATAGGAGAAATGATGGCTTCTCGGAGTTCCTGTTGTGGCGCAGTTGTTAACGAATCTGACTGGGAACCATGAGGTTGCAGGTTCGATCCCTGGCCTTGCTCAGTGGGTTAAGGATCCGGCGTTGCAGTGAGCTGTGGTGTGGGTCGCAGATGTGGCTCGGATCCCGCGTTGCTGTGGCTCTGGCGTAGGCCAGCGGCTACAGCTCCAATTGGACCCCTAGCCTGGGAACCTCCACATGCCACGGGAGCAGCCCTAGAAAAGGCAAAAAGACAAAAAAAAAAAAAAAGAAAGAAAGAAAGAAAGAAATGATGGCTTCTCTGACACCTGGGTACTTGAGTAAGAACAATGTGAAGCAGAGCCTCTAGTCAATTCTCTTTAGACATGAAGCATGAGCAAAAACAAAACTTGGTTCTTCTAAAGACACCAAAAGTTTTTGAGCTTTTTATTACTTCGACAACCTAGCCTATCTTGGAGTTCCTGTCGTGGTTCAGTGGTTAACGAATCCGACTAGGAACCATGAGGTTTCGAGTTCGATCCCTGGCCTTGCTCAGGGGGTCAAAGATCCAGCGTTGACGTGAGCGCTGGTGTAGCCAGGAGGCTACAGCTCTGATTAGACCCCTAGCCTGGGAACCTCCATATGTGGAGGGCATGGCCCTAGAAAAGACAAAAAAAGACAAAAAAAACCCTAGCCTATCTCAACTGAATCCCCATGACTGGCTCGACCAATTTGAACACGGATGTTTTCCTTTACGTTGCTAAAGTTTTATGGCGATGTCTGTGGAGTAAAAGAGGCAGAAGAAATTAAACTTGCCGAGTAATGGTTTTATAACTTCTTTTTTGGCTGCATATGCAGCATGTGGCAGTTCCAGGGCCAGAGATGGAACACATGCCACAGCTGCACCCTAAGCCACAGCAGTGACAATGTCAGATCCTTAACCTGCTGAGCCACCAAGGAGCTGCTACAACACGCTTTCTTTATCCATTCCTTCGTCTGTGTACACTTAGGTTGTTCCCATGCCTTGGCAATTGTGAATAATGCTGCTGTGAACACGGGAGTGCCGATAGCTATATAAGTTAGTGCTTTGGTTCGTTTTGGATATATTCTTAGAAATGGATTTGCTACATCATATGGTAGTTTTATTTTTAATTTTTTGAGGCGCCTCCATACTGTTTTCCGTAGTGGCTATACCAATTTATAACCCCACCTATAGAGCATAAGTGTTCCTTTTCCCCATATCGATACCACCATTTGCTGTCTCTTATTTTCCTCACCCACTTTTTTTTTTTTTTTTTTTTTTTTGCCCATGATGTGCATCAGCTCGGTGTGGGATCTCAGTTTCCAGATAAGGGATTGAATCTGGGCTGTAGCAGTGAAAGTGGTTAAGTCCTAACCACTAGGCAATCAGAGAACTTCCTAGCTCTTGTGATTTTTTTGTCGTTTGTTTGTTTTGTTTTTTGATGATGGCCAGCCTCACAGGACTGAGGTGATACCTCGTTGTGCCTTTAATTTGCTTTTCCCTAATGACTGGTAATGTGGAGCACATTTTTTTTCATAGATCTTTTGACCTTTATATGTCTTCTTTGGAGATAGGTCTGTTCAAGTACTTTGTTCATTTTTAAATTAGGTTATTTGGGGTTCTTTGCTATTGAGTTGTAGGAGTTATTTAGACTGGAATTATCTTTAGCCCCTCCCCTGGAGCTGGGATAGGGTCAGCCTTGCAGCTCCTGACTGCATGGAGAGGGTGAATATAAAAATAAAATTGAGGGAGTTCCTACTGTGGCTCAGCAGGTTAAGAACCCAACAAGTATCCATGAGGTTGTGGGTTTGATCCCTGGCCTTGCTCAGTGGGTTAAGGATCTGGCATTGCTGTGAGCTGTGGCGTAGGTCACAGGTGCAATCTGGTTCCCTTGTTGCTGTGGTTGTGGTGTAGGCTGGCAGCTGCAGCTCTGATTGGACCCCCTAGCCTGGGAACTTGCATCTGCCGTAGGTGTGGCCTAACAACAAAAAGAAAAAAAAGAATAAAATTGAGGAGTTCCTGCTTTGGCACAGCAGGTTAAAGATCTGGCATTGTCTCTGGGACAGCAGGGGTTCAATCCCCGGGCCTGGTGGTGTGGGTTAAGGATCCAGTGTGGCTGTAGCTGTGGCTTAGGCATGGACAGATGCAGCTCAGATTTGATCCCTGGCCTGGGAACTTCCCTATGTCATGGGTACAGCCAAAAAAAAAAAAAAAAAAAAAGAATAAAATTGAGATTCCTGTGTGATAGGAAGAAAGTGGTAATGGAAACTGGGAGAGAGTCTATTCAGTACTCAGCATTCATGCACCAAGCCCTGGGGGCGGTAACGTGAACGGAACAACCTCACAGGTTGGTGTAGGAGGCAGGCGTCTAATAAGCACGATCCTAATGGTGATGGCCTTGACTTGGGGTCAGAAAACATGTCTTATTTTATTCATTTATTTATTTTAGAAGACGAGCTTTAAAATCCCAGCTTTATCTTCTTTTGGCTGAGTAATTTGAAGCAAGTTTTTTTTTTAAATCATCTACGAAACTCAGTTTTCTTATCTATAAAATGTAGATAATCTTTAAAATGTGTTGTTCTAGTGACATAGAGAAGTTACTCAACAAATAGTACATTCTACTTCTTTCTTTTTTTTTTTTTTTTTTTTTTTTACAATATACAAAGTGTATGGGAACACAGAAAGGAAGCAAGTTATCTGCCTGTAGCATCAGGCCAGATTGCTGGATCCTAAGTTTGATAGAAAAGTACAGCTTCCCGATGAGGATTGTGGGTATTTGGAATAATACCAGCTTACTTCTGTTAAAAGACTGCGTTTTAACTTTCCTTCATTTAGATAAAAATAGCCAAATTGCTGTGCTGGAGATTCTTAAAGCTCAAAGCAACTTTGATTCTTTCAAGTGCTACTATGATGACCTCATATCGTACCCAGCTCCTCTTGTATGGAAAGGAACAAATATTTGATATCCATTTTCATTGTTTGCCGTGAGTTGGTTTCCTGTTATTTTTTCCTCCTCTGTCTAGAGGAAGAGAGTAAAGGAAGCTTCCTTGTTAACCTACTACTGTAAGGAACATGTTTGAAAAAAAAAAATAAACGCAAAGGGCAAGAGTAGAGTTTCTCATCAAGAGTATTACCAGCAAATGGAGTTCCCCGATGGTCTAGCAGTTGGGTGTTGTCACTGGCTGTGGCATGGGTTTGATTCCTGGCCCAGGAACTGCTGCATGCTGTGGGTGCTGCCAAAAAAAAAAAAAAAAAAAAAAAGATTATTATCAGCATAACTCAACTCTAGTATACTTACAGATAGTTTGTGGAAGCATTGACTGTTGTTCTTTGACTCCATTAAAGTGATGGAAGCACAAAGACCCAGAAGGAGGAGCCTGCAGGGTGCCCAGGCACATCACAGGGAGAGCACGCCCTCAGAGAGGGTCCAGTCTCGAAGGACCCACACCCCCATGTAGCCCACGTTAGACGGTAATTTAACACGGGACAGTCAAATGATGGGGATCACCTCTTTCTGGAACACATGCAGAATTGGGAGAAGCCACTTCTCAGAGAAGAGAAGTTCAAGAAGGCTGTTGTTGTTGTTTATTAGAAGAGGAGGTATCTCAGTCCTGAAACACTGGCAATATTTTAGTATACGAGCTTGCACACGAAGGGCAGATGGGAAACATTCCAGGTAGAGGAACTGGTGCGAGCAAAGGGCAAGTCACAGACACGGGGCGGGGGAAGAGCAAATGGGCAGCCAAGCCAGGTGAGCAGTTTCATTGAGAAAGAAAGTATTCTTATCTCTGCGACTCTTCCAGCACTTAACTGTCCTTTCATTATATAGTATCTGTGTGATTATACACCTTATCTCCTAGAATATGTGAGGGGAGCGTTCTATACAATTGTATGCTCTGATTTCTCTGCATGTTACCTACTCTCCTTAGTAAATAGACAAGCAATACATAAATTATGCAGGGAAGGGGATTGCTTGACTCCTTAGAGGCAAAACAGAAAGAAATTGCTTCACCAAAAAAATTTTTTCATGTTAGGTCAGTATTTTAATAAGTTAGAATGGGAGTTCCCTGGTGGCTCAGGGGGTTAAGGATCCAGCATTTTCACTGCTGTGGCTCTGGTTACTGCTATGGTTTCGGTTTGATCCTTGGCCTGGCAGCTTCCACATGCCATGGGTGTGGCAAAAAAAAAAAAAGTTAGAATGTTTTCCACCTTCTTTCTCTCACACTTAAAAATTCTTTGGGAGGAGTTCCCATTGTGGCGCAGTGGTTAACGAATCGGACTAGGAACCATGAGGTTGCGGGTTGGATTTCTGGCCTTGCTCAGTGGGTTAAGGATCTGGCGTTGCTGTGAGCTGTGGTGTAGGTGGCAGACGCGGCTCGGATCCCGTGTTGCTGTGGCTGTGGTATAGGCCAGCAGCTACAGCTCAGATTAGACCCCTAGCCTGAGAACCCCCATATGCCATGGGAAGCGGCCCTAGAAAAGAGAAAAAAAAAATTATTTGGGAGGAGTTCCCGTTGTGGCACAGCAGAAATGAAACCAACTAGTATCCCTGAGGACATGGGTTCTTTCCCTGACCTCACTCAGTGGGCCAAGGATCCAGCGTTGCCATGAGCTGTGGTGTAGGTTGCAGACATGGCTCAGATCCCATGTTGCTGTGGCTGTGGTGTAGGCTGGCAGCTGTAGCTCTGATTCGACCCCTAGCTTCCATATGCTGTGAGTGTGGCCCTAAAAAGAAAAAAAAAAAAGAACATTCTTTGGGAGTTCCTGCTCTGGTGCAGTGGGATTGGAGGCATCTTGTAAGTGCTGGGTCGCAGATTGGATCCTGCATGGTGGGTTAAAGATCCAGGGTTGCCACAGCTGTGGCCAAAGTGGAAACTGCAGCTCAGATCTGATTCTTGGCTTGGGAACTCCATATGCCAGCAGGGCAGCCAAAAAAGAAGAAATCCTTTATAGGAGTTCCCTGGTGGTGTAGTGGTTAAGATTAGACACTTTCAGTGCTTCAGCTCAGGTTCAGTCCCTGGTCTGGAAACTGAGATCCCATATCAAGATGCTTCATGCCAAAACAAAAAAAAAATTCTTTTTTTCTTTCTCTTCATAGTGGTAGATGGTGTTGATACTAATATTTGATAGTGTTAGAAAAAAATATGAACCAACTGATGCATTACTGGAGTTAGGCAAGAACCAACAATGGGCACCAAAAGCTTTCACTGGATAAAAGTTTTGGGGAATAAGATAGTCACAAAGAATCAAAGTACCCCCAGTACATATCGATTATAAAGGGAAAAGGGAGATCTGGAAGGTACCACCTGATTCGAACTGAGCATCGCCTATCCTGGGACAACTTGATGGTGTGTCAGCCTCCAGAAGCGATGGAGTATGAAGTTCACAACATCCCCTAGAAGGTATTCTTGCCAACAGTGATTCCTACAAATCTGACAGTTGTGGGGGTGAGGGGCATACAAATCCAGACTCTGAGATATTCAGCGGGACACTGGACCACACTCTTTTTAATGGCAATGTCGGGGTTCCTTGGTGGCCTAGGGGTTAAGAATTCAGTGTTGTCATTGTTGTGGTGTAGATTCAATCCCTGCCCTGGGACCTTCCAAAAAAAAAAAAAAATTGGTGAATTTAATATAATTCACTGAGTTATTTTCTCAACTTTTCTATTTAAGTTTTGGGTTTAAATTCTCCAACTACTATAGTTAGGAAATAATAAGGTATCTTTTTTTCTAATTGTCAAAAATAATACATGCTGGGAGTTCCCATTGTGGCTCAGCAGGTTAAGAACCCAACTAGTATCCATGAGATGCAGGTTGGATCCCTGCCCTCCCTCAGTGGGTTAAGGATCCAGCATTGCTGCCGGCTGCAGTGTAGATCACCCATGTGGCTCTGATCCAGCGTTGGTGTAGGCCAGCAGCTACAGAGCTGATTCGACCCCTAGCCTGGGAACTTCCATTGGCCACAGGTGTGGCCCTAAAAAGAAAACAAAGCAAACCAACCAAACAAAAACGCTTGTTCAAAGAGAAATTTAAAAAAAAAATAAAGAGCATGAAAAATAAATGATTATCTGATTATGGTAGAGATTCTCTTACCCTCTCCTTTTTTAGTCCCTCTGCATCTGGTATTTCTTAGGCACAGAGGCCAACCTTTCTAATTAAGATTCGTGTAGGCAGATGAATAGGAGTGGTTTATATTTCTCAAAGATCCTATCAGTTGGGTTTCAGATCACCCTAGCTCTGGTTTCAGGTCTAATCCTATCTGTTTAGAAGCTACAAACTTTAAAGATAAATACTCGTGTTAGTAAAAATAATTTTATTTTTAAATTTTTAAATTATTATTATTGTTTATGGCTGCACCTACAGCATATGGAAGTTTCCAGGTCAGGGGTCAAATTGGAGCTGCACTGGCAGGCCTGTGCTGCAGCTTGAGGCAATGCCTGATCCTTAACCCACTGAGCAAGGTCAGGGATCGAACCAGCGTCCTCCTAGAAACAACATTCCATCCTTAAACCTGCTGAGTCACAATAAGAACTCCCACAAAGTATTTTAAAAAGCAGAAAAATGCTGAGGTTGATACAAAAATCCCACGAAACTCAAAACAAATTCATCACTATAAAATGCCTAAATGCCTCCACAGCTTTCCAGTTGCAATTAGAAGGAGCTCCACACTGAGATGGTACAGCATCCAGAATTTGACCTCTGCCTTCCTCAGACTTCATCTCCCAACCTCTCCTCTTCTTCTGGCCTCCTATGCTTTGAATCTCCGAAGTGGTCCTAGATTTTGCCCTAGCATGTTCTTGGCCCAGCTTTTCACATGGATAGCTCCTTCTCCTCATCAAAGTCTCAGCTTAGGAGGTCTCGTCGAGGCGCAGGGAAAAGGAATCCGACTAGTAATCATGAGGTGGCAGGTTCGATCCCTGGCCTCCCTCAGTGGGTTAAGGATCTGGTGTTGCCGTGAGCTGTGGTGTAGGTCGTAGAAGCAGCTCTAATCCTGCCTGGCTGTGGCAGTGGTGTAGGCCAGCAGTTGTAGCTCTGATTTGACCCCTAGCGTGGGAACTTCCATATGCCTCGGGTGCGGACCTAAAAAAAATAAAATCTCAGCTCAAATGTCACCTGTTCAGAGCATCAGCCTGTGACCACTCCACCCAAGGCAGCTCCTCTCCACAGCGTCTCCCAACCCTCTCTGTCCCCTGAGCCTGTCTTGTTTCCTCAGGTCGCTCATTACTGTCCGACACGATCTTTTTCATTTTCAGTTTAATCATGGTGTGTCTGCATGTCTTCTCCCAATGAGAGTTATAAACCTCCACAAGGGACCCTGTCCGTCTTTTTTTGTCTTTTTTTGCTTTTTAGAGCCACACCTGGGGCATATGGAAGTTCCCAGGTTAGGGGCTAGGAATGGGAGCTGTAGCTGCCGGCCAGCCAGCAATGCCAGATGCTTAATCCCACTGAGCAAGGCTGATTGAACCCACATCCTCATGGATGCTAGTTGGGTTTGTTACCACTGAGCCACAATGGGAACTCTGACGCTGCCTGTCTTGAGTCCACCGTATGTTCAGGTTGCAGTACATAGAAGATATTGAGTAAAATTTTTTTTTTTTTTTTTTTTTGGTTTTTAGGGCCACGCTTGCAGCATATGGAGGGTCCAAGGCTAGGGGTCAAATCGGAGCTGTAGCCCCTGGTCTACGTCACAGCAACATGGGATCTGAGCTGCATCTGTGACCTATATCACAGCTCACAGCAACGCCGGATCCTTAACCCACTGAGCAAGGCCAGGGATCGAACCCACAACCTCATGGTTCCTAGTCGGATTCGTTTCCGCTGTGCCACATGGGAACTCCTGAATAAATATTTCTTGACTGAATAAATATTCTGTGAGGTATACAACTGGCACATGTGCCATTTAGACCACACCCTAATGTGTGTAGCATCAGCGTCTTAGGAGATGTCCTGAGTTCCCCTTTACAGGCTCCTAAGCTCTCCTAAAGAAATTCCAAATTATATCAGCCAAGCTGCCATGTAGAAGCTCCTGTAATATATAAGAGAACTGTGTCTTATAACCAAGACTGGCAAGTCTGTAGTCTGCTTAGAGTATATTTGTTTCATACCAACCAAATGCAAGTGATATTTCTTTCTGTCTGTCTGTCTGTCTTTTTAGGGAGGCACCCGTAGCATGTGGATGTTCCCACGCTAGGGGTCGAATCAGAGCTGTAGCTGCTGGCCTATACCACAGCCACAGCAACGCCAGATCCAAGCCACGTCTGTGACATACACCATGGCTCACGGCAACACCAGATCATTAACCTACTAAGTGAGGCCAGGGATCGAACCTGCGTCCTCGTCGATACTAGTCAGATTCGTTTCCACTGAGCCGTGACAAGAACTCCTGCAAATGATTTTTCTAAGTGACAATTTACAAGCTTATTATTAGTACTTTTTTTTGGTCTTTTTTTTTGTGTCATTTTTTGTCTTTTTTCAGGGCCACACCCGTGGCATACGGAGGTTCCCAGGTTAGGGCTCTAATGGGAGCTGTGGCTGCCAGCCTACACCACAGCCATGGCAATGCCGGATCGTTAACCCACTGAGTGAGGCCAGGGATCAAACCTGCAACCTCATGGTTCCTAGTCAGATTCGTGAACCACTGAGCCACAACGGGAACTCCTATTCTTATTTTTAAATTTTGTTTATTTTTGCCCATGGCGTTCAGTGGCTTGATGTGGGATCTTAGTTCCCAGACCAGGGATCGAACCTGATTTGCAGTGGTGAGAGCTCCAGGTTCTAACCACTAGACCCCCCAGGAAACTCCCTCTACTCTCTGAAATAAAATCTTCATTATGAAATATAAAAGTGCTGCCAAAAAGTTCATAAAGCATATGTGTACAGTTTAATAATTGTTGTAGGAGTTCCTGTTGTGACTCAGCGGAAATGAATCTAACTAGTATCCATGAGGACGCAGGTTCAATCCCTGGCCTCACTCCGTGAGTTAAGGATCTGGCATTGCTGAGAGTTGTGGTATAGATGGCAGACATTGCTCAGATCTTTGCTGTGGTGGTGGCATAGGCTGGTGGCTACAGCTCCGATTCGATCCCTAGCCTGGGAACCTCCATATGCCAAGGGTGTGGCCCTAAAAATAAAGACAAAAAAAAAATTGTAAGGCTAACAGGCATGAAACCCGCACACAAGTGAAGAAACATATTGCCAGCACCCCAAAGGCATCTCCGCGTCTGTCTTCCCGTGCTTACCCTTTCTTTTCTCCTAGAGGTAACCACTCTCTAGACTTTTACAACAATTCCTTTGCTTTTCTTTGTAGTTTTGCCACTGATTTGTGAATCCCCAAGTGATGTGGTTTAGTTTTGCCTGTTTTTGAACTTTATATAAGTGGAATTGTACACTTTTATGGGGGGGGGGCTTCTTTGTTTTGTTGTTTCCATTTCCATTTTTAAGACCCCGGAGGCATATGGAATTCCCAGGCCAGGGATCAGATCTGAGCCTGCAGTCGAGACCTAAGCCACAAAGCTGTGGCAACATTGGATCCTTCAGACACCCTGTGCTGGGCCAGGGATCCAACCTGGGTCCCAACGCTACTAGAAGCCGCTAACACCTTGTTCAGTTTTATGTTTGAAAGATTCACCCTGTTGTTAGGAGTAGCTCTGATTGGTTCATTCACATCCAAAACATTGTGTTGTCCCTAATTTTCTTTTAGGATTTTTTTTTTTTCTATAGCTATACTCTGAACTCTTTCTATGGTAGTTTTTATTTTAAAATTCTGGGTGTTTTTAAAGACAAAAAGCAGTGGTAAAGTATAATAAAACTGTGAAGAACATTATTCTGGAAGTAGGTGACCTGTGTTTAAATCCCACCTCTACAACTTCGCAGAAATCTTGAGTAAATGATCAAAACTTTCTGGGCTTTAGTTTTTCTAAAATGGGGAAAATAATAGTACATTATAAAATTGTTATAAAGAAAAGCAAACGTCCAGAAAGCACAGAGCACACAGATACCCTGAGTAAATGATGGTGACTCCTGGTGTTATTCTTCCCCCTGGTGAAGTTCCAGTTCGGGTGCTGACTTTGACCTTAAATTCTTCCCAAATGATCTTGCTCAACATGTGGCAACTGAGGAGATGGAGCTTTACTCACCAAGTGTCATCATCCTTCCTGGTGACTTCCCCATAAATTCCTCCATGCATCTACCCATGGAAACTGTCCTTTGTGGCCTGGGAGTCTCCCACCTCACGGCTGGGTGGGGAACCCACAGGTGCTTTGGGCCAGGCCCTCGGCAGCTGGGAACTGAGTGGCCCTTGAACAAATACCAATCATTGAATTCATCCACTAAGCAGGTGAGGCAAAGTGAAAATATCCTGATCACCCATCTTTTTTTTTTAATTTTTTTTTTAGCTCTGCCTGTGACATGAGGAAGTTCCCAGGCCAGGGATGGAACCCATGTACCATAGCAGTGACAACACCAGATCCTTTAATAGCTGGGCCACCAGGAAACTCCATAATCCCCCATCTTTTCTTCTCTAAGACCTATTCTTGATAGGCTATTAAGAATATGCTATTCAGGAGTTCCCGGCAGGGCGCAGCAGAAATGAATCTGGAACCATAAGGTTTTGGGGTCGATCCCTGGTCTTGCTCAGTGGGTTAAGGATCTGCTGTTGCTGTGAGCTGTGGTGTAAGTCGAAGACACGGCTCAGATCTGATGTTGCTGTAACTGTGGTGTAGGCTGGCAGCTGTAGTTCTGATTGGACCCCTAGCCTGGGAACCTCCATGTGCTAGGGGTGAGGCTCTAAAAAGCAGAAAAAACAAACAAACAAACAAACAAAGAATATGCTATTTTCACAGTGATTGAGTGATATTCCATCAGTCAACAAATATTTATAGAAAAATTGTGTGACATGACAGGGACGATTTCAGGCAAGTAGGTCACAGCAATGATTTATTAAATGTATCAAGTCTTGTTTTCTTGCCCAGCACATGGCCTGCCTTGGTGAATGGTCCACATGTCCCAACCATCTTGTAAAGACAGTACTACATATTATCCTCCCAAATCTACAGTGGAGAAAAATGAAACTTAGGAGTGTAGTTTCCCTTCTAGCTAATAACTGGCCACATCGAGATTTTTTTATTTTTTATTTTTTTGCTTTTTAGGGCCTCACCAGAGGCATATGGAAGTTCACAGGCTAGGGTTCGAATCAGAGATGCAGCTGCCAGCCTACACCACAGCCACAGCAATATGGGATCTGAGCCGAGACTTTGACCTACACCACAGCTCATGGCAACACTGGATCCTCAACCCACTGAGAGGCCACACTGAACTCACATCCTCTTGGATACTTCTTGGATACTAGTTGGATTTGTTACCGCTACGCCACAATGGGAACTCGCCACACTGAGATTTTGACAGCAAGTTTCCGACACCATGATCTGAGTTCTTAGCTTTCTTGTTTACATATAAAAAAGAAATACAAGAATTTTTTAAAAAAATATTTATTTGCAGGTAAAATCAACAAATTTCTAATCATGGATCCTCTGAAAAGAATATTTACTTTGTTTCTGAGTCATGAGGATTTTGATCAAATAATGTTCATTAGTGGGTAACAGTGGGTAATAGCTGCCAAGAAGGAATATTTGGCTAACTAAAATTTTGCTGCAGTTTCTAATTATGTATCATGATTATATTCAGTATGGCAGCATTTACCATCTAATAAGTTTTATTTTGCTACTCATGTGTTAAGTCTGGATTTTCTTTCTGAACATTTTCAGCTACTACCTAATATGCACAATTAGATAATAATTAAAAGAACACTGTTTTTAGATTTTTCAGTGTTATAAGCATTGTTTAGGAAATTAATCTGAATGGAACACAAGTATTATACAACATTCCAACAGAAATTTAGTTTAGTATTAAGTTGAACCATATTAAATGGCCATTTTGTAGTTTAAAATGATCAGCTATTATTCATTTCATATAACTTATTATTCCATATGCGTGAATGCAGCAGTAGCTGGAGTATAAACTTTGCCAAGACAGGGATTTGGGGGCTTTGTTCATTATTGTGGATGTGTTAAACACTTAGAAAATGGTTGTTGAATGAACAAATTAGGAAAGCAAATAAAACCTGGTAACTAACCTTCCATCCTAATATGTCCTTGAGTTTAGGTTTAAAGTGGGAATAAGTGGGAATAAGAATAATAACATGAAATATGTAGGTTGGTCTCTTGAAATAAGAGTTTCAATACTTAATTTACTTGAGAGAATTGAAAACACCATATATTCACACGAAAACTTGTACATGAATGTTGATAGTGGCATTATGCATAACCAATAAGTAGAAGTAACCCAAATGTCCATCAACTAATGAAGGTTTAAACAAAAGTGGTATATCCATGCAGTGGAATATTATAGAATCATGAAAAGGAATGAAGTACCAGCAGGTAGTACAACATGAATGAAATCTGAAAACATTATGCTAAGTGAAAGAATTCAAACACAAAAAGCCACATATAGTATTGAGTTCATATAAAATGTCCAGAAGGAGCACATCAAGAGAGACAGAAAGTAGATCAGGGTTTAGAGGCAAGAGGAAATGAGGAGTGACTGTTAATAAACACAGGGTTTTATTTTGGGTGATGAAAATGTTCTAGAATTAGACAATGGTTACAGCTGTACAGTCTTGTGAATATATTAAACCTCCCCTGAATTGTACATACACTTTAAAATTAAGGGGGGGGGGAGTTCCTGTCATGGCTCAGTGGTTAATGAACCTGACTAGTATCATGAGGATTTGGGTTCAATCCCTGGCCTCACTCATTGGGTTAGGAAGCCTGCGTTGCTGTGGCTGTGGTGTAGGCTGGCAGTTACAGCTCTGATTCGACCCTTAGCCTGGGAACCTCCATATGCTGAGGGTGCGGTTCTAGAAAAAAGACAAAAATAAATAAATAAAATTAAATTAAGGGTGAATTTTATAGTATGTGAAATATACTTCAATTTTTTTAAAGTGGAAAAAAACCTCTAAATTCTCCTCTTCAGAATGTATCTAAGTATACTATAAAATAATAGACATGTGTTTATAAATCTGAGAGTATCAGGAAATGTTCCCTTGTTTAATTATAAACTGAGTGGAATGTTTGGCGATTTCAGTGAACATTAAGAGGATTAACCTGGCTTCCCCAGTGTTAACAATACCCATTTAAACTGCATCATTCAAAATCTACATAGTCATATTAAAGTAGCTGTAGGATGACTTCCATGAAAAAAAACAGCAATTAGATTGATTACTCATTAAGGCTGTCATCATTTTTAAATACCTTATATTTATATAATGCTTTTATTTCCTTAAGTATTGAGCTGTGTCTTAAGATCTAATGTAGGAGAGAGTCACATCCCTAACCACTTAATTAGAGGAAGAGAAGTGGGTGGGATTGGACTGAAATTTATTAGCAATGCTGACATTCCAGACTGAAACACAAAGTGAGCAGGATTTACAGGCTAATTTCTAGCCTTCAATGCAGACACTTAAGTAGCAAGAACTAAAACTGCCCCATTCAGTTGTGCAATTAAAAAAAAAAGAAATACAACATGCATATAGATCAGTGTATACAGCGTTAAGTGCAGACTATGAGTTTTCCTAAATTGAACACTCCTTTGGAAAGAGCCTAGGGATCGAGAGCACACAGAACTAGGGCAATTTTTTTTTTTCCCTTTAAGCCAAAGAGGCTATTTATATAGTTTAGATCCCCCCAAGAACAGCCTCTCAGTCACACCATAGTTAAATGTGGGAGGGAAGGGCAGAGGACCCTGAACCGGTAGTAACGTATATTGGAGTATGCACTTAATTTTGACGGCAAGTTCACTGACACCATTATCTACAGTACTTCACCTGCACAGAACCATTCTGAGTAATGATCTTTTTCTGGATCCAGACATTCAGAAACCATTCTCAAAACCCCGCATGACTTTCAAAAATTTCTTTGCAACAAAACTTTAACCACATTTTCGGAGCAGGAAAGTTTTGTGTGAGATCGTGCCTTTTTTGTCAAAGCGCTGAGCACCCCTGGACACTTTTCAGACCTTACTTGCCAAACACTCTGCAGTTCTACCCGAAGCCCACCGGTCTCCCAGCGCTTCCCAGATGGTCCAGGACCCCTCCCCAACCTCTCAATGTCCGAGACCCCACCCCAAGCAGCCCTTCGGTGCTCTGTCCCCTGTGCTTCAGGCCAAAAGGCCGCACTGTTCCTTTAACGCCGGGCGCAGCAAGGGTGTGCGAAGGGCTGGTTACTCCCGCCTCCTTCTCCACCGCTCCCTTCCCCCTCCCATCTGAGTTTCAGGTGGATGGATCACGGTGGGAGGAGGCCACCACACCACTCCTCCTCGCCCGTGTCCACCACCCCCTTTCTCCTTCCTCTGGTTGGGGCGGCGGGACTCCGGGGAGAGCTAGACAGAGCGCCGCAGAGCCCTCGCGGGGTGCAGCAGGTGGATCTCGGGGCGGCGGGGGCGGGGGGGTAACTGGCACACGGGCCTGGCTTTGGTGCGCATGCCCGTGGGCCGGACGGCGGGGTGGGTGGGGAGAGGAGGAGGAGGGGGAGAGGAGGAGAGGGGAGGAGGGTGGAGAGGAGGAGGGCTGGGTCCCCAGCTGAGCCGCGGGGCGAGCTGGCCGTCTGCACTGCGTCAGGTGCACCCTCCAGGTGAGCGCGCTCCTTGGGTCTCGCCTTTCCAGGTGGGTCGGGCCAGGCTGCGGTGAGAAGGTGAGAGTTGGGCGCCGCGCCCAGGGCGCACGAGGGGCCCTTCTGTCTGGTAGGAGCGGCGCGGGGGGAGGAAGCCCGCGCTGGTTTCGGTGGCGGTTTCGTCCCTGGGCTGGGACTCGCGGGAAGCGAAAAGGCGCGGGTCGTCCGAGGGAGCCGCGCGGGGCGAACTTGAGAGGCTGCCTCCCGAGCGGGGGTGCGCTTGGAGACGCCCATCAACTTCTGCCGCGGAAACGCTTGAAGCCACCGGTGTCTAGGCGGTGGGGGCAACCTTTCGGTTACATGGGGGCTGGCGGGAAGTTAAGTGAACAGCGAGGATCCTGCGCCCAGCTCTCCGAGGTACAGTTGGGAGGGAGGGTCCTCGCGAAGAGGGTCCTCGGGGAAAGTGGGCTCTGATCCTGAGCACTGGAGCGAGGGGGGTCGGCTCGCTGGCCGGGGCGTGGCGGTTAGGACCCCCGGGGGACCTCCTCGACGCCATCCCGCCCCACCCTTTTGGGTACCCCAGGGGGAGAAGGGGTGGCCAGATTTAATCCGTGCAATATTCCTGGAGACGTGGGGTGGGCCGATGGGCTGTTTTCAAGCCCCTGGGGGGCAGTTGTGTGGTTCCGCGTGGATTTAAGCTGGGGGGCGGGGACTTAATTTCGAGTGTAGCTGTACTTCGAGGGAAGCCGCACACGCCTGGGCTATTTCACCCGTGACCTAAAGGCCGCCGCCAGGTGGGCGGACCTGCCTCGGGGCCGTCCGTGCTCGACGAGCGCTCACGGCCCGGGGCGCTCTGGAAGTGGCGGGGGTGCATGACCTCCGGGACCTGGCCCCGGCCGGCCGGCCGCGCGCTCCTGCGACCCGGGGAAGGGCCGGCCCGGCGCGCAGCGGACATGTTGCCTGTGTCGGACCAAGTGTGTGAGGCCAGGTGGGTGGAGGGGCCAGGCGGGCGGAGGGGCCAAAATGGCCTCTGCACCTTGCGGCTGCAGCAGCGGCTCCAAGACCCTCCGGTCCCAGGTGAAGCGACTGAGACGGAGGAGAAGCCGGGGCATCCCTGGGCCGGGTAGCCTGCCCACCCGGGAGGTGACCCGGGGCAGGCAGGAGGCAGATTTCCAGGTTACTGTGTGGCCCTCACGCACTACAGGTATATTATTGCGATCCCTGGGAAAGAGAATCCCTTCCTCTTAAGGCCCTTAGGCTTTTTGATAGAAAACTAGTTCTTTCCAGACAGTGGTAGAGTTCTCAACTTTGCATTCCCTAGTGTAACAGTGTTTCCTTTGCACTGTATGTATTGAATATTTTGTCTTCCTGGTGTTTTAAAATAAACACCTTATTTGTCTTAGTTTTGGCTGTGTGTGGCATGCGGAAGTTCCTGGACCAGGGCTCCAACCTGTACCAGAGCCTCAGCAGTGGCAAAGCGAGATCCTTAACTTCTAGGCCACCAGGGAAGTCCCCTAAAATAGACATTTTAAAAGTTGGCTCTGCAGTAATTGATATTTTCTCAGAAAAAGCAACAGCACTGGTTTTATCTAGTTTTGCATTTATTTCATTATTAGGTGCCTCCTTGTTAAATGATGGAGATTTACACACCAACAGGCAATTTAGGGAAATGATGAGTGTTGCCCTTTTGTACTTTATATCATTTAATCATCCCAGCATCTCTAAAAGCTAGATCTTATTAGAACTCCAGTTGTGAGTGAACACCAGGTAGGGGAAACATGTTGCAAACGGGCTGGCTTGAAAACTTCTTCAGCTAGTTAGGGAAGGTATATTAGAAAAGCAGCAGTCCTTATAAGCCAGCAGGAGAACCAGATTTGGGGAGTTGTTCTGGAATTCTCTACCTTTGACTATACCCTGTGGCCTCATATAAGTGTTCCCCATCTTGCTTGATCTAAAGGTAAAAATCTTTACTCTTTTCTTCTGAGGATAATATTGAAACTATTGTCCTTTCAAAATGAGGAGTTCCCGTCGTGGCTCAGTGGTTAATCTGAGTAGGAACCATGAGGTTGCAGGTTTGATCCCTGGCCTTGCTCAGTGGGTTAAGGATCCAGCGGTCCCGTGAGCTGTGGTGTAGATTGCAGATGCGGCTCGGATCCCGAGTTGCTGTGGCTCTGATTAGACCTCTAGCCTGGGAACCTCCATATGCTGCGGGTTTAGCCCTAGAAAATATAAAAAAAAAAAGAGAGAGAGATTACTTTCAGCCACATAAATTAACTGATATAATGTCTTTCACCTTCCCAGGAACCTCCTAGAGGGAAGTTTTCTTCAGGTGCATTTCAAGGCTTACTTAATTAGAATATTTAGCGGGCTTTTTTTCATCCACATTATTATTTATGGAAATATTAGGGAGTAAAAAGACTAGATTATTGCTACACCGTTTTAAAAATCTTTACTTCAGGCATGTAGCTTTTCTGTAACTTTGTGCTTTCTAATCTTGAATGTGGTATGAGTCACTTGGGGATCTTTTTTTTTTTAATTTTAATTTTAATTTTTTTTTGTCTTTTCAGGGCCATACCCGCATCATATGGGGGTTCCTAGGCTAGGGGTCCACTCAGAGCTGTAGCCGCTGGCCTACTCACAGCCACAGCAATGCCAGATCCAAGCCTTGTCTGCGACCTACACCATAGCTCACCGCAACGCCAGATCCTTAACCCACTGAGTGAGGCCAGGGATGGAAACCTCATGGTTCCTAGTTGGATTCATTTCCGCTGCGCCAAGGCAGGAACTCCTAATGCCCACCTTAAAAACTTAACAAGGTCCTAGTGCACAGAGAACTGTATTTAATGTTCTATAATAAACCATAATGGAAAATAATATTTTTTAAATGTGTATATACATATGTATAACTGAATCACTTTGCTTTACAGTAGAAATTATAAATCAGCTATACATCAATTTTTTAAAATGTTGAAAAGAACTTCTTAAAAGACAAATTAATTAAAAGCATATGATTGGAAAGGAACAAACTGCTCTTAAAAAACAATATTTTGGAGTTCCCATCGTGGCGCAGTGGTTAACGAATCCGACTAAGAACCATGAGGTTGCAGGTTCGGTCCCTGGCCTTACTCAGTGGGTTAAAGGATATGGCGTTGCCGTGAGCTGTGGTGTAGGTTGCAGACGCGGCTCGGATCCCACGTTGCTGTGGCTCTGGCGTAGGCTGGTGGCTACAGCTCCGATTAGACCCCTAGTCTGGGAACCTCCATATGCCGCAGGAGCGGCCCAAGAAATGGCAAAAAGACAAAACAAACAAACAAAAAAACAATATTTTATTTTTTACTTATTGATAGCTTGCTTTAAAGAATAATTTGGAAGCATAGCATAGCATTTTCAGGCTTTTCTTTTTTAGCTTAGGTTAGTTTTCTATTAAGATTTGCCAGTATCTTTTTTTTTTTTTTTTTTTTTGTCTTTTAGGGCCGCACCCACAGCATATGGAGGTTCCCAGGCTAGACCTTAGAGGTCTTCCAGTGCAGTTCCTCTACCCCACCCTCTCCAATATCAAACAACTGAAGCTTTGCATAAATAGCACAAGATCAAATTGTTATTTGTTATTTTGGGAGGGTGTGTGGAGAGACTTCCTAACACTGAGATGAAATCTCACCCTCTGGAGTGTTTGGGTTTTTTTAAAGGAACCATTTCTAGGACTACAAAGACAGCTCTTCAGCTCTTTGAAGGCTGCTATAGTGGTCCTTATAATGTTGAGTTCTCCAGGCCAGACATATCCTGATGTTTTGTCTTAAGGCATGATTTTTCTAGATCTTTAACAATCTTAGTCTCTCTCCTGGAGAGGCACCTAGCTGAAACATGTTCCAATTTCAAGGTTCTTCGGGGATTTTTTTTTTAATAACTTTGTCATGCCTAAATGTTAGCACTACCTTTAAAAATACTGCCTAAGTTTGGGATCACTTGTTAGCTTTTGTTGAAATTCTGACCAAGGAAATGCACTTTTAAAAATGAATAGTTGGAGTTCCCGTCGTGGCGCAGTGGTTAACGAATCCGACTAGGAACCATGAGGTTGCGGGTTCGGTCCCTGCCCTTGCTCAGTGGGTTAATGATCCGGCGTTGCCGTGAGCTGTGGTGTAGGTTGCAGACACGGCTCGGATCCCACGTTGCTGTGGCTCTGGCGTAGGCCAGTAGCTACAGCTCCGATTAGACCCCTAGCCTGGGAACCTCCATATGCCGCGGGAGCGGCCCAAGAAATAGCAAAAAACACAAAAAAAAAAAAAAAAAAAAAAAAAAAAATGAATAGTTGCTAGAGTTACCGTTGTGTCTCAGCGGTAACGAACTCAGTGAGTATCCATGAGAATGCAGGTTTGATCCCTGGCCTCCCTCAGTGGGTTAAGGATCTGGCGTTGCTGTGGCTGGGGTGTAGGCCAGCAGCTGCAGCTCTCATTCCACACCACCTGGGCACTTCCATATGCCCAGGGTGTGGCCTTTAAAAACAAAAAACAAAAAAACAAACAGCCAGATTTCCCTTACCTACTACTCATACTATTACTTTTTTTTCTTTTTGGCTGTGCCCTTGGTACATGGAAGTTTCTGGGCCAGGGATTGAATCTGTGCGGTGGCAGCAACCTGAGCCACAGCAGTGACAACGCCAGATCCTTAATCTGCTGTGCCACTGGAGAACTCCTACTGTTAATTTTTAACAGTTGAGTTTTACCTATTTAAAATGTGTTCCTGCCCCCAACATTTGAAATTGGATACAATGTACCGAAATACAATATACTAAAATTTCTCATCTTCGGGATAATCACTTTGCTGTGAATGCTTTTTGCTGGTCTTCTTGAAAACCTTGTCTTACGTGTTTATCCCAGCCCAGAGGTCAGGATTGTCCCCCTCTTCGACCCAGAAAAGTAGTGGTGGTCACAGGGAGAAGGGGAATTTTGTGCTCTCATGTTGTGAGCTTTTAAAACCTCTCGGTTTGGTTCAGCCTGTTATTCTAGCCTGACGAAGACCTTGATCAGCTTGGCTGGTGTCAGCGTCCTTGGGGCCACTGGGTTACTTATCCTTTCCAGTGTTTTGTCAGCTGCAGATCTGGATGAGGCTGTCCACACTGTCCGTGGTCACTACTAGGGACCTCCTTCCAGGTGGACATAAATGGTCCATTCATTCATCTTAATTAGGTTCCACTGTTCAGCCCATGGGTGTCTGGCTACCCACACTCTGTGCACAAGAATGTGCCCAAGATTCTCAGGATTTTCTAGGCATTCCCTTCATCTCCCGTCTGGAAAAGTTCTCAAAAAAAGGAAATGAAGTTGATCGGCCATGTCTTATTCTTAATGAACTTTCTAAAATTATTTGTTTTGCCGTTTAAAAATCTCTACTTTTAAAAGAGACATGACAGCTAAACTCTGAATCCAGGAAAGAGTAGTTTGGAAAGGAATTTTGAGGTCTAGATTGTTTTGTTTTGTTTTGTTTTTTATAGGACCACACTGCAGCATATGGAAATTCTTAGGCTAGGGGTGGAATCCAAGCTACAGCTCCCGGCCCACACCACAGCCACAGCAACATCGGATCCGATTGCCTCTATGATCTACATACACCACAGCTCACGGCAATGCTGGATCCTTAACCCACTGAGCAAAGCCAGGGATTGAACCCAAATCGTCATGGATCCTAGTCGGATTCATTACCACTGAGCCACGATGGGAACTCTCTGTTGTCTGTATTTTTGACAAGGTTAAAATTTCAACCTGAGTCAGGATTAATATAGAATTTTCAAAAACTGCCATTGAGCTGGGAATTTTTGGAATAGTCTCAAATGAATGAGACCTAGCCATAGAAGGGATAAGATTTCTTTTTTCTGGGAGTTCCCGTCGTGGCGCAGTGGTTAACGAATCCGACTAGGAACCATGAGGTTGCGGGTTCGGTCCCTGCCCTTGCTCAGTGGGTTAATGATCCGGCGTTGCCGTGAGCTGTGGTGTAGGTTGCAGATGCGGCTTGGATCCCACGTTGCTGTGGCTCTGGCGTAGGCCGGTAGCTACAGCTCCGTTTAGACCCCTAGCCTGGGAACCTCCATATGCCGCGGGAGCGGCCCAAGAAATAGCAAAAAAAAAAAAAAAAAAGACAAGATTTCTTTTTTCTTTCTTTTTTTTTTTTTACATAGTATTTGTATTTTAATACAATAATAGGGTCCCAGGAAGGATAAGATTTCTTTAAGTCAGTTTATCAGTATTTGACATTGAGCTTCAGAAACAGGGTCCCACATTTAAGGGTTTAAATTCAGTTTTTTTTAATGTCCTTTTTCTGAACATCGATTTGGAAGACAGTCTGGACTTTTACTCTTTCATGTCATCATAGCATTTTGGCCTAAAAATTTCTTGTCTATGTGTGTAGTTGGGTACCAGTTATGGGGCTGTATACACTTATCATTTGTATGCTTGATGGTGTGTTTCAAGAAAGCAGTTTTTAGAAGTCAAAGAATGTGGAGAAGTTGTCTTTCCTCACTGTGTTTGGAAATATGTGCTACTGGTGTTGGTGTCACATTTAATATATTTCTATCTTTGAGGTTTTACCTTACGTACATTTGGGCAATATTTTATTCTAAGAAATTTGTAGTGGACTGTCCTCGAGAATGTGGAGGATAGCTGCTAATGATTTTATTTTATTTTTGTCTTTTGCCATTTCTTGAGCCGATCTTGCGGCATATGGAGGTTCCCAGGCTAGGGGTCAAATCAGAGCTGTAGCCGTCGGCCTACGCCAGAGCCACAGCAACGCAGGATCTGAGCCACGTCTGCAACCTACACCACAGCTCACGGCAACACCGGATCCTTAACCCACTGAGCAAGGCCAGGGATCGAACCCCGCAACCTCATGGTTCCTAGTCAGATTCATTAACCACTGAGATAATGACAGGAACTCCTAGCTGCTAATGATTTTAAAGAACAAGTCTAAAGAGTCTGAATTGATTTATTGTTCCTAATGTGGCAAGTTAGGATCGTAGAGCCCTTATTTGAAAAGGAAAAAATATTAGACACTTTAATACACTCAGGTTACAGATCTGCTCATGTTCTTTCCCCCATCCACCCCTAAGCCCCCGGCTCTTTCTCCCTGAGTCTTTCCTATTATCCCCAAACTGCAGTTAATCATGTAGTTCAGCCCTAAATAGTGTCTGTTGTAGTGGCTGTTTTCTTTGTGACTTTCAAGAGAACTTTGACCCTTAACTTCCACAGGCTCCTGTGGTACAGTGTAGGCACCTAATAAATACTTGTTGATGGAGTGAAATTGCCTCTCACATGTTTAGGGCTTTTTGCTCTGAGGAATTATAGAACAAAATTACTCTGCTTTTGTCTTAGTAAAGAGGACTCTTTAATACACTGTGTGTTTGATGTTTTTCCTTTTTTGTGAAAATTATGTTCCATTTTGAAGACTTGTAAAGGGGGATAAGGAAAAAAATGTCCACAATCCTACCATTCATGTTGTAATCCTTTTTAATGATAAAAGCATGCTTTTAAACCAGATTATGCTTTAGGTAACATTGAAGGGCTGGTAGGTGCCGGACACAGCTATGCATACACTTTCATATGCATTCTCTCTTTTTTTTTTTGGCTGTGCCTGTGGCATGCAAGAGCTTCCAGGCCAGGGAACAAACCTGTGCCACAGCAGTAGCAATGCCAGATCCTTAACTCACTAAGGCACCAAGGAACTTCTCCATTCTCATTTTATATGAACTCTCAAAAGTAATATGAGGGGGGCATTCCCATCGTGGCTCAGAGGGAATGAATCTGACCATCATCCATGAGGATGCAGGTTTGACCCCTGGCCTCCCTCAGTGGGTTAAGGATCTGGCATTGCCATGAGCTGTGGTGTAGGCCAGAGATAAGGCTTGGATCCCATGTTGGCGTGGTGGTGGTACAGGCTAGTGGCTGCAGCTTCAATTCAACCCCTAGCCTGGAATCCTTTATATGCCGCGGGTGCGGCCCTACGAGGGTAAACAAAGAAAACCAAAAAAAAATTTAGAATTTCAAGTTTGAACAGCGTGCGTGTGACAGTGCTGTGCAGAGCACATGCTGGGTGCAAATGAGGACCACCAGGCTGAATGATTCCTACGCTCAGTGATTTCTTGTGCTTAAAGAATTAATGGTCCAGCATGTAAAAACAGCAGTGGGAAGGACAAGAGAAGTAACTGGAGGGAAAGGTTACTTGAGATTGGTATCAGTAGTTTTCTTAGTGATATAAGGAAACTCTGAACTCAGTGGTAATGTCATTACCCTACTTATGTTGCTTAGATTGGCTGATCTCGAGAGCTACGGGGCGTTGCCCATCCTGAAGATCAGGTGACCCGCTGACATCAGCCATGTCATCCAGGCCTTTTGAAAGTCCACCTCCTTATAGGCCTGATGAATTGTAAGTAAATACATAATTCTTTTTTTTCTTTTAAGTCAATTACATGTAAAAATATGTATAGTTGAAACTTTCATCACAGTGTTGTGTGTGCTTAAAAATAAAATAATATATGCCTTGGGGTTCCCATCATGGCTCAGCAGAAACAAACCTGACCAGCATCCATGAGGACACAGGTTCGATCCCTGGCTTGCCTCAGTGGGTTAAGGATCCGGGTTGCGTGAGCTGTAGTGTAGGTCGCAGATACAGCTCAGATCTGGCATTGCTGTGGCTCTGGCGTAGGTCGGCGGCTACAGCTCTGTTTGGACCCCTAGCCTGGGAACCTCCATATAATGTGGATGCGGCCCTAAAAAGACAAAAAAAAAAAAAAAAAAGTTGATGATTCTTGGTGTCCTTAACCATTCAGAAATTTAACAATGATTACTTAAATATTAAATTTGCTATTAAACATCAATGGGGGTTTCTTCCTGTAAGTAGTTTGTAGCTTTAACTCTGAAAACTGTAGCAGAGGGTGTGTTTCTATTACATAGCCTCCTGACTAATATCTGAAGGTGGTGGGGACCCAGTTGTTTATGACAATGAGAGCCTTAAAATATGCTGGAGAGGAGTTCCCTCTGTGGCACGTTGGATTGAGGAACCGTCATTGCTGCAGCTGTGATGTAGGTCACAGCTCCAGCTGCAATTCAATCCCTGGCCCAGGAACTTCCATACTCTGTGGGTGTGGCCAAAAGAAGAAAAAAAATATGCTGGAGAATATTGTATTTGAGTAGTAACCCGTAAAATCATGCTTATTTTTGTAAACAATGGTGAAATATACCTATAGAAAAAGGCACAGAACGTGCACATGAGATGATGAGTAAATACGAAGTAGAGTCATTACCAGGTCAAGAAACAGAATACCTCAAAGTCTTTCCCTGAGTCCTCTCCTTTCTGTGGAAACCAGTGTTCTGATGTATGAGCGTCATTTCCTTTTCCCTATTATTTTCCACTTTTTACATCTTAAACAATATGGTTTAGTTTTACTTTTTTTTTTTTTTTTTTTTTTTTGTCTTTTTAGGGCAGCACCCACAGCATTTGGAGGTTCCCAGGCTGGGGGTTGAATCAGAGCTGTAGCTGCCAGCCTACACCACAGCCACAGCAATGCTGGATCTGAGCCGTGTCTGCAACGTACACCACAGCTCATGGTAATGCCAGATCCTTAACCCACTGAGCAAGGCCAGGGATCGAACCTGCATCCTCATGGATGCTAGTCAGATTTGTTTCTACAGCGCCACGATGGGAACTCCTACTCTTTTTTTTTTTTGTTGTTGTTCTTTTTAGGGTCTTACCTGAGGCATATGGACGTTCCCAGGCTAGGGGTCAAATCAGAGCTGCAGTTGCAGGCCTACACCACAGCCACAGCAGCATGGGATCCCAGCCACGTTTGTGACCTACACCACAGCTTGTAGCAACACCTGGTCCTTAACCCACTGATCGAGCCCAGGGATCGAACCTGCATCGTCATGGATACTAGTCGCTTTTGTTACTGCTGAGCCACAATGGGAACTTCTAGTTTCATTTGTTTTTAAACTTTATATGAATGCTACATGCTATATGTCTTCTTTCCTGCCTTGTTTCTTTAAGCTTTACTTATATAAGGTTTATCTGCGATCATTTGTGGCTCATTTTTTGCTTTAGAGCAGTGCTAAAACATGTAAGCCATATGTGTAGTTTCATGTTTTCTTGTAACAATATTTAGATAGAAAGGAAGAAATTAATTTTAATAATACATTTCACTTAATATAGTCAAACTGTTACCATTTCAACATGTGATTTATATAAACACTGATTCATGAGCTATTGTATAGACTTTTTTTAAACGTAGTCTTTATTTTTAGAGCAGTTCTTAGCTTCACAGCAAAATCGAGAGGAAGGTATAGAAATTTCCTGTAGGCCCCCATGCTCACAATTGCACAGCCTTCCCCATTATCAGTATCCCCCACCCGAGTGGTGCATTCGGTACAGCTGATGAACTTGCACTGACACACATCATTATCCCCCAAAGTACATAGTTACTATTAGGGTTCGGTCTTGCTGGTGTTACATTCTTTATTCATACTCTGAGCCCTTAGCGGCAGAGCTCACTTTGGATGAGCCACATCTCAAGGTCTCTGTTGATCTGTGGGGCTGGTGGCTGCCGTATTAGCACAGCTCCCTAGCACTCCATCGTGAGGCTGTATCGCCGTTACCCACTGCACTCTAAGTAGACATCTGGACTGTTTCCAGTTTGGGGTTATCATAAGCAATGTTTCTGTGAACATTACACTGTTAATGGGAGGTGATAAAATCATATTGGAAAACAGTTTGATTGTCTTGTAGAGCTGAAGATTTAAAAAACAAAATAAACTTGGAGTTCCTGTTGGGGCACAGTGGAAATGAATCTGACTAGGAATCATGAGGTTGCAGGTTCGATCCCTGGCGTCGCTCCGTGGGTTAAGGATCTGGCATTGCCGTGAGCTGTGGTGTAGGTCACAGACGCGGCTTGGATCCTGCGTTGCTGTGGTGTAGGCCAGCAGTCGTAGCTCTGATTGGACTCCTAGCCTGGGAACCTCCATATGCCATGGGTGTGGGCTTAAAAAGCAAAAAAAACCAACAAAAAACTTGACCCAGAAATTCTACTCCCTAGAAAAATAGGTGCTTACGGGTCCTAGGATGTATGTTGGAGGATGTGTCAGAGCTAGTCTGTTCATGACAGGCCCAGATGGAGACAACCCAAAGAGCCAAGGAGAATGCCTTAGGGAATTTTCTTACTTGACGTTTTCAGTGTCTTTTCCACTTTCTCCATTTCCTTATTTATTTCCTTATTTATTTATTGTCTTTTCTAGGGCCGCACCCAGGACATATGGAGGTTCCTAGGCTAGGGGTCTGATCGGAGCTGCAGCCACCAGCCTACGCCACAGCCACAGCAACTCGGGATCCAAGCCTCATCTGCAACCTACACCATAGCTCACCGCAACGCCGGATCCTTAACCCACTGAGCGAGGCCAGGGATCGAACCTGCAACCTCATGGTTCCTAGTGGGATTCGTTCCTAACCACTGAGCCACGACGGGAACGCCTCCATTTCATTTTCATTCTCATACACTCAGATAATTTTTTCTAATTCCTGGGGTTAGTGGTACCCAGTAGTAAGGTATCTCCTTAGGAGTGAGGAAGGTGGTCTGTGGAAATAGCGCCGAGAACAAAAGAGTCTGATTGAGTTTAGGGATTGAATTTTGCCTCCCCAGGGCCCACAGTTTGTAGATTCAGTGTGTCCATACGTCACTGTGACAATTACAAGCTGTGTGTTAATGATTAAAAGACTGGATTTGCAAGGTATTTTTACAAAAGAGATTCAAGATCTGATCAGCCTTCATCCTGATGAGCCTTCATTGATATTTGATCTCCTTTGTAGCTCTTGCCATAACTGGCTGTGGTTCATGTGGTGGGTAATTTGTCTCATGTCTTACTACCCCTCTAGACTGCACTCTGTGAGAGTCCGAACTGAGGCTGTCCTCTTCATTGTCATATCCCCAGTACCTAGCCCGGTGCCCACCATGTGTCAGCCCAGCAGCTCCATAAGTAGCTGCCAAATGAAGTCATGAATTATTGTGCTTTCTTAGGCAAGAGAGCGAGGCTGCCAGGAATTGCACCTGACCCAGTGTAGGCATCCTATCTGAAGGAATCAGTCTCCTCACAGAGGCCAAAGGGTTGACACCATTGTCAAAATGCCTGCGTCCCATCCCCAGGGATTTTGATTCAACTGGTCTGGAGTGCTCTGTCTGGAGATTTTATACCTTTGCCAGGTGATCCTAATATGCAGCAAAATTTGGAAACCTCTGCTCCATAGAAGCTAAGCAGTCCTTCTCAATGTATGGTTCCCAGACTGCAGCATCAGCAGCATCTAGAAACTTGTCCCCCAGACCTGCAGACTCAGCACCTCTGGGGATGGGGCCCAACAATCTATGTTTCAGGAAACTCTTCAGGTGATTATGATGCATGAACCTTTCCTGCTCAGTGGGCGTCTGAGTCAGTTCTGGCTCCTATCATCAAGTACTATAGGCTGGGTTTCCAGGTTGCAGACTGCCAGCTTCTTGGATCCTTACATGCTAGAAGGGGTGAGAGAGCTCTCTGGGGTCTTTTCCATTTTTTTTTGTTTGTTTGTTTGTTTGTTTCCTTTTAGCATCACACCTATGTCATGTGGAAGTTCCCAGGCTAGGGGTCAAATCGGAGCTACAGCTGCAGGCCTACACCACAGTCACACCAAATCCTTAACCCACTGAGTGAGGCCAGGCATTGAACCTGCATCCTCATGGACTTTGCGTTAGGTTCTTAACCCCCTGAGCCACAGCAGGAACTCCAGGGGCCTCTTTTATAAGGGCACTAATCGCATTCACGAGGGCTCCAGCCACATGACCTAATTACTTCCCAAAGGTCCACTTCCTAATACCATCACATCAGGGGTTAGGATTGTGACATTTGAATTTAGTGGCAGTGAGGGGGACACAAATTGTGCTATTGTAATGGGTATACAAGTAATAGTTTCATTTGCCAATGGTTTGTTTCAAATTACTCCAGTTACTTCCTGTGTTCTTTCTGGTTATGGCCAAAAAGTGCTAACTTAAAATTGTTTTCTTGCGCATTTCAGCAAACCCAATCATTATGCACCCAGCAACGACATATATGGTGGAGAGACGCCCATTCGACCAATGCTTTCTCAGCCAGCGTATTCTTTCTACCCAGAAGATGAAATTCTCCACTTTTACAAATGGACCTCTCCTCCAGGAGTGATTCGGATTCTGTCTATGCTCGTTATCGTGATGTGCATTGCTATCTTTGCCTGTGTTGCCTCCACGCTTGCCTGGGACCGAGGCTATGGAACCTTAATAGGAGGTGGTATGGGCTACCCTTATGCCGGCAGTGGCTTTGGTGGCTATGGAAGTAGCTATGGCTATGGTTATGGCTACGGTTATGGCTATGGAGGGGGCTATACAGATCCACGAGCAGCAAAGGGATTCTTCCTGGCCATGGCTGCCTTCTGCTTCATTGCTGCATTGGTGATATTTGTGACCAGCGTTATAAGATCTGAAATATCTAGAACAAGAAGGTATTATTTGACTGTGATAATAATGAGTGCTATCCTGGGTGTGATGGTGTTCATTGCCACGATTGTCTACATAATGGGCGTCAACCCAACAGCCCAGGCGTCAGGGTCTCTCTACAGCTCACAAATCTATGCCCTCTGCAACCAGTTTTATACGACTGCGGTGACTGGACTCTACGTGGATCAATATTTATATCACTACTGCGTGGTGGATCCCCAGGAGGTATGGGTGGTTTTCATTTTTTTCCTCCCCTCTCTCCTCGGGTCAGAGGCTAACAGCTTGGGGTGCGTAATTGAGTCACTTTGGGAACATTTAAAAACATGTTGGTGTCAAGGACCCACTTCTATTTAAATCAGAATCTGAGAGAAGGGCTAGGTGTCATTATTAAGGTATAATTGACATACCATCTAATTTATCCATTTAAAGTACAGTTCATTTGTTTTCATTATATTCACAGAGTTATGCAGCCATCACCACAGTTGATCGTAGAATGTTTTCACTACCCCCAGAAGAAACCCCATCCTCTTTAGCAGAGTCACTCTCCATTTCCCCCATCCTCCCAGATCCAGAAACCTAATTCTGTCCTATAGATTTGCCTGTTCTGGTTACCTCATATAAGCAGAATCATACAATACATTTTTTTTTTTGATCGGCTCCTTTCATTTAGCATTAATGTTTTTAAGGTTCATCCACGTAAAGCATATACCAGTACCTCCTTCCTGACCATTGCTGAGTAACATTCCGTTGTGTGAATAGACCACATTTTATTTATTCATCGACTGATGGCCACTGCCACACTGGCTGTTAGGAATAATGCTCTGAACATTTGTGAATACGTTTTTGTGTGAAATGTCTTAACTTCTCTTGAGTTCAGTATATTCCTAGGGGCATAGTTGCTGGGTCTTATAGAGACTCTGTGTTTAACCTTTTGAGGAACTGTCAGTGTTCCCCAAAGAGGTTGCACCGTTGTACCAGAAATGTATGAGGATTCCAGTTTCCATACATCCTCAGCAGCACTGTTTTTGTCTTTTTGATTCTAGCCATGCTGATGGGTGTGAAGTAGTACCTCATTTTGGTTTCGATTTGCCTTGTCTTGATTGCTGGTGATATTTTCTGGTGCTTATTCGCCGTTAGTATATTTTCCTTGGAGAAATGGTTATTCAGGATCTTTTGTCCCTTTTGAAGTTGGGCTATTTGAATTTTTATTATTGAATTGTAAAAGTTTGTATATATCTGGGTCCAACTCCCTTGTGATATGTGAGGTGCAGATATTTTCTCTCCATTTGGTCATTGTCTTTTCACTTTCTGGATGATGATCTTTGCAGAAAAGTTTTGTTGTTGTTGTTTTGTGTTGTTTTGTTTTGTTTTTTGGCCACACCTGTGGCATGTAGAACTTCCCAGGCCAGGGATTGGATCCAAGCTGTAGCTGCAGCAATGCCAGATCCTTAACCCATGCACCACAGCAGGAACTACACGGAAAAGTTTTCAATCTTGATGAGATCTAAATTAATTTTCCGTAGTTTTTTGTGCTTTTGGTGTCATATCTAAAAACACTTTGCCTAATTCAAGGTCACAGAGATTTACTCCTATGTTTTCTTCTGAGGAGAAAGCTCTTAGGTGCACAGTTAACTCTGGGGTACATTTTGAGTTAATTTGGCAAGGAAGGGGTCCAACATTCATCGCGTTTGGATATCCAGTTTTCTTAGTATTATCTGTTAAATGGATTATTTCTCCATTAAGTTATTTTCACATGCCCTTATGAAAAATGAATTGACCATACATGTGTGGATTTATTTCTAGACTCCCAATTTGTTTCCATTAATCTGTATTTCTAACCTTAGGTCAGCACCACACTTCTTGATTGCTGTAGCTTTGTCATAAATTTTGAATTTGGAAAGTGGGGAGTCCTCCAACTTTGTTCATTTTCAAGATTCTTTTGGCTGGATTCTAGGTCCCTTGCATTTTCATGTGAATTTTGGGATCAGCTTGTCAGTTTCTGCAAAAAAGCCACTTAGGATTTTGAAGGATTGCACTGAATTTGTAGATCACTTTCAGGAGAGGAATTGTCATCTTTACAAGTCTGCTGACCCGTGAACATAGGATGACTTTCCATTAACCTAGTCTGTAATTTTTTTCAAAAGTGTTTTATTGTTTTGAGAATGTAAATCAGTATTTTAAAAAGCTGTCAGGTGATTCAGATATACAGGTGGGGTTGAGAACCCTGCCTTCAGTAACCATGAGTCACCCTAATTATATTAAGAATGTTTCTAGGTTACCAATTTTTTTCTTTTCTTTTTTTTTCTCCTTACACTGACTCAGGAATGTTCATTCTTTTCCCAGAATGAGTCATACTTTAGGGGTTAGACTTTCTCCAATAAGTACCATTATTTTGAAGGCTGAAGTGTAGGTTTCAGAGTGGTTGTTGTTGACATTGAGATGTGTCTGTGGTAAATAGGGCTGAGGGTTGGTATTCCTGTCTTAGCATACTGCCATCCCTCTTATTCTTTGAAAAAGGGTATTGCTGTTAGATACTCAGCTGCAAAGAGAGCCTCCTGTTAGCCGTTAGCAAACATCCAGGCCACAGTCCTGCTACCTGCCTCACCTCCGAGTGTCTCCAGGCCAGTGTACCACTCAACACACTTGTCAGACTCTAGGAGAACTGTCAGGGGGAGGGTTTCCTTGTTACAAGCCCCCTTTTAGTAAGTGCTCAAAAGACTCCTAAAACAGAGGAACCTGCCAGACTAAATGAATCATTAGCCTATTTTCTTTAATTCATAGCTTGGTTAGATCATGTCTACATAATTTATAGTAAGGCAGATTCTCTATGGACTGAAATTTACATTCAGTGTAAAAAGATTTGCCAAGTAAGTGTTATGAACAAGACTATAAGCATGATTTGGTGTATAAAGATACTTTTGAGAAGAACATTTTTAAAGCCTTTTTTTTTTGTTTTGTTTGTCTTTTTAGGGCCATATCCATGGCATATGGATGTTCCCAGGCCAGGGGTTGAATTGGAGCTGTAGCCACCAGCCTATACCACAGCCACAGCAACTTGGGATCTGAGCCTCATCTGCAACCTACAGCACAGCTCATGGGAATGCCAGATCCTGAACTCATTGAGCAAGGCCAAGGTCAAACCTGCGTCCTCATGGATCCTAGTCAGATTTGTTTCCACTGAGCCATGGTGGGAACTCCCATGTATTTAAAGCCTTTTAGAAGTACACCAGTGATTGAGTTAATTTATTGGCCATTCTCATCTGTTTATAACAATATGACTCCTTGGTCCTCAGGCCTTGGAAATAGTTTTCTTTAATTCTAAAACAGGGATAATTATAATGCCTAACTTTAAGCATGTTGCAATGATTGAATCTAGGTGTGTGTTGTGTGTGTGTGTTTTGTTAGCCTTAGCCCAAGTGGCAGGGTTTTATATTTCTAAAATGTAACCATTTGTATCAATTTTATATCAGTTACACCCTAGATAGTTAGTAGGATCTAAACTATTTGTAGAGTGTGGGTTGGGATAAAGTAAGCATTTAAAAATCTAAATATGTCAATACCTTTCATTTTTTTATAGGCCATTGCCATTGTACTAGGGTTCATGGTTATTGTGGCTTTTGCCTTAATGATTTTCTTTGCTGTGAAAACTCGAAGCAAGATGTACCACTATGACAAGTCGAATATTTTGTGGGACAAGGAACGTATTTATGACGAGCAGCCCCCCAATGTTGAAGAGTGGGTAAGTATTTTTAAAAAATCAGCGAACATCCAGGTTTTTAAAAATTATGATTATTAACCTCTCAGATTTCTTTCTCTAAACTTGACTTTTAGTGCTTTGTGCAACTTTATTCTTAGAATTATTTTCTGCGTACCTGGCAAAAATTGTGACCTCAGGTTTCCTTTAGAATGTTAAGACGGTGGGATAAGTGGACATGGTTTTACTACAAGGTAAAAGTCAGATTTCCATTTCCAAGAAGTGGATCCGAGTGCTGAAAAGAAATGGCTTCTAAAGGAATCAGAGGGAAAAACTGTGGCCTTTGCCAAACAAAAGCAACTCCTCTCCCCTCCCCTTTTATTTTCCTGCTTATGGTTTAGGAGGGAACCACCATTGCTCAGGGTGCTTGCTGTCTTGAGTCAAGGTTGTTAAGGATGTTTTTGGGGTGGTGGCAGGGCTTTAAACTATTTACATGGAGAACAGCCTGGCAAATCACAGGGACTACTTCTGCCCTACCATTGACTTATGAACTCCTTTAGGGAAGGCAGAGAGCGATTAGAGCAATTTCCTTTTTTGCATCTACTGTTAATTCTACCAGAAGGTGGCTTCCTCAATGATGTGATTTGCTAAAAGAGCACAAGGTCCCTTTCACCAAAAATAGCTCCCAAATGAGTGTTATTGCAACCTCGCTTGTCTTTAAAGGTATTGAAAACAGCCTTAGAAACGGCCGTCACAGGTTTCTTTGAACAGATTGGTCTCTTGCCACGAAGGTTAGTTGAGAATCCTGGGCACTGGTTCCAGGGTGATTTGGTTTTGTCTGGTGGGACTGGAGCTGAGTCGGCCAAGAGTGGGGACTGCTGGTCAGGTCCGGGGAGGGGGAAAATATACAGATCATCTCGAAGGCTCCTAGCTTCCTGTACATCTGCTGTTGAGGCGATCTAGGAATGCAGATGAAATGTTTCTAGGTCAGGCGCTAAACAGTCTTAGGAAAATCAGAAGGTGTGATTCTAACTAACATAACTAACGAGATTCATAACCAACGCGATGGTAGTTCCTGACCTCTCCTTGAAACCTGCTTGAGGTTTTTTTCCTCCTCATTTTGTTCCCCAGTAAAATGTGAAGGTGTTGAGAATGTTTTCTTTCGACCTTTAGCTCCAGGCAAGGCCACCTGTAAAGTGGATGGGACAGTCCGTCTGTTGTGAACTGTGAAGTCAAGGTTTCGCTGAGAGTTTCTGGGTGTGGCAGTTTTCACTGGCTGTTGGATTTGTTTACTCAAGGTTTCGAGACACTACAAAACTGACTCAGAGAGACTAGCACCAGTAACGTTAGTGTCCCAGTGAACTTTGACTTCTCATCTGATTTTACTGTCCTGAGAGTTTAATCACGCTTTGTTTTTTGTTCTTTGGGTTTTTTTTGTTTTTTTTTTTTTTTTGTCTTTTTGCCATTTCTTGGGCCACTCCCGCGGCATATGGAGGTTCCCAGGCTAGGGGTCGAATGAGAGCTATAGCTGCCGACCTACGCCTGAGCCACAGCAACTTGGGATCCAAGCCGCGTTTGCAACCTACACCACAGCTCACGGCAACGCCGGATCCTTAACCCACTGAATGAGGCCAGGGATTGAACCCACGTTCCTAGTTGGATTCGTGAACCACTGAGCCGCGACGGGAACTCCAATCACGTTTTTGATAATTTGACAAAAGATAGACATCGTAACTTCTGGAGGTGATGATGACGATGAAGCTGAAAGGACTTAACTTCTAAAGAGGTATTGTTTTTACAGTGCTTCCTCACCGAATCTCCAGAAATTCAATGGCTAGCCTCTAGGTGGTTTCACATGTACTTCATAGTTTCTCTGGTGTAGTAAGTAAACGTTTTGTCCTAAGAAACTGAAGAATCAGAATTCCCTAGTGGCACAGTGGGATAAGGAACCATTGTTGTCCCTGCTGCCTGCTGTGACTTTGGTCGCTGCTGTGGTGTGGGTTAGATACCTGGCCCTGGAACTTCCGCATGCCACAGGGGCAACCAAAAAAAAAGAAAGAAAGAAAAAGAAACTAAAGAATCACCTATTGTTCCAGCGCACTAGTTTTTCATGCAATAATCACTTCTCTCCCTTCCTTTCCCCTTGTTTCCTCCACTGAAATGCCTACGAAAGGCTAAGCTGTTGGGAGGTGGGTTTAGCCCCTGGTATGGTGCTTTTCCTGCCCTTCTCCTCTCACCTGCCCAGGTTTGCTTTGCTCAGCTCCATCCCACATTCTCATTCTTGCCTCCGTTTCCTTCCATAACCAGCGGCAGAAACTCTTTGTTTGTTTCTCTGCTCCTGGGCGATATACTGCTCGATTGGGTTTCACTCAGATAAGAGAATGTAGCCGCCCAAGTGGAAATGTTTGATGCTGCATCTAAAATGCCAGACAAGATTAGTGATTTTTCTCCCTTTTGGTCATTAGACATTAATATCATAAAAGTAATCTCCACCTGAAATAATGGACAAGAATCTAGAATTAATAACTTGTACTAGGTGAGAATTAAAATTTGAATTCTAATCGTGGAGAACTAACACAAGGTACTCCTCATTCAGCTAATAGTGGCTTGTTTGGGATGGGGAACATCTTACGAAACTCACTAAAGGAGCTCTTCGCTAGTGAATACTTGTTTGCTCCTTCTCTATGGATTAGGGTACGTCTCCATGTTCATTATTAAATCTTACTGCCTTTCTTGGGTTTTTTAAATCTGTAAGATCAGAATTCCTAGTGCAAAGGCACCTCAACTCCTGACACTTCAGATCTAAGCAGGTTTCAGCCCTTTTGTATCCTCTGTGGGAAAACCTGCAACTTTCTGATTTCCTGTCTCTGAATCTCCAGCACAATGGCTTCTCTGCCTTCTTAGGGATTTTTAGGGTTGTTGTTTTCTTTCTCCTCCCTGCTCTGGATATCTTGTACTTTGTAAAATAAACAGGTCGTGTTTGCACACAGTTTGGATGTTAACCTGGCCCTTTGTAGTCAGTCATTCACTTCAGTTTGTACCAACTTGCATTTTAAATGTTTAAAGCCTCTTTTAATTAAATGGTTAGATCTTTATTTTTTCTATTATGTCCTCAAACCCCAGATTAAGTGATACTTTTTCTGAATGCATGGTTATCTTTATCTGACTGGTAAGTAAATAATTTTGAAAATACTGTGAAGGACAAAGAAAATTTTGTCATCCTGAGTTACCTTTTTGGTGTAGGTTCTTTAATACTTTCCCTCTCCTGCTTATTCTAATTCAGAAGAATGATTATAGTCGTTAGTGTAAAATTCTCCCTTTTTAATTAAACATGATTTTATAGGCATTTTGTTACTTCATTAAGTATTCCTCAAACACAGTTTTGATACTGTTAAAAATTTTTATTGAAGTGTAATGTGTATCTATACACACAGAGTAAGGTGCATTAGGTGTGCTAATTTAATTGTGTGATCTGGTAAAATTTTAATGTATATGCCCATTTAGTTTTGTGTTGGTTTTTAATGGCCACACCCATGGCATATGGATTTCCTGGGGCAGGGATTGAATCTGAGCTACAGCTGCAGCAACACTGGATCCTTTAACCCACTGGGCCCAGCCAAGGATCTACAGCTCTGCAGTGACCTAAGCCACTGTAGTCAGATTCTTTTTTTTTTTTTTTTTTTTTGTCTTTTTAGGGCCACACCTGAGGCATATGGAAGTTCCCAGGCTCTAGGGATCAAATCAGACCTGTAGCTGCTGGCCTGCACCACATCCACAGCAACATGGGGTCCGAGTCCCCTCCGCAACCTGTCCCACAGCTCACGGCAATGCCAGATCCTTAACCCACTGAAGGCTAGGGATTGAACCTGCGTCCTCATAGATACTAGTCAGATTTGTTTCCGCTGAGCCATGACAGGAACTCCTGCAGTCAGATTCATTATCTCAACTATCCCAACACACCAGAGCAGGAATGCCTATATGCCCCTTTGTAACCAACACCTAAATCAAGATCTAGAACATGCCAGTGTCCAAGGTTTCTCATGCCTCTTAGTATCCCCTAGGGGGTGTTAACTCCTCTTTCTCCTGTCACATCAGTTAGTTTGCCTGTTCTTACACTTTATATAAATGGAATTAGGTACTCTACTTTTGTGTCCACCTGACATACTGCTGTAACATTTATTCATGTCGTTTTGATACTGTTTTTATTTTTGTATTTGTTGACAAGATAAAATTTTTAATTACTATGTTTTAAAAAGCCCATGGTCAGAATTACAAGTTTTGAAATAACGAGTTTTCAGGGTAGTCTCCCTGCCCTCTTTTTGGTTCCATTTGCCCGTTTCTGTATATCTTTCCCTACCCTCTCCCACACCCGTACATAATCTTCTCAGTTTCTGATTCCTTTCATTGTTTTATTTTGTGATTAAAAAAATGAAAGAGGGAGTTCCCGTCTTGGCTCAGCAGAAACAAATCTGACTAGTATCCCTGGGGACGCAGGTTCGATCCTCGGCCTCACTCAGTAGGCCGGGGATCCAGCGTTGCTGTAAGCTGTGGTGCAGGTCACAGACACGGCTTGCATCCTGTGTGGCTGTGGCTGTGCCTGTGGCCTAGACTGGCATCTACAGCTCCAATTTGACCCCTAGCCTGGCAGCCTCCATATACTTTGGATACAGCCCTGAAGAGACGAAAAGAAAGGGAGGAAGGAAGAAAAATGCTTTTCTGCTTTTTTTTTTTTTAATGCAAAAGCTAGTGTAACTAGGCCATTCTGCCTGTACCTCACCCCTTTTACTTTACAGTGTATCTAGGTGATCTGCCCTTATCACTTCAGAGCTTCTTGGTGGTATAGATGTATCATGGTTTATGTGCTCAGTCTCTCATTGATGAATATGTGTGTTGTTTGATACTACAAACAATTTGTTTCTGCTACGCCACAATAGGAACACCCCAATTTTTTTTTTTTTTTTTTTGCTTTTTTAGGGTGTACCTGCAACATATGGATGTTCCCAGGCTAGGGGTTTAATCAGTGCTACAGCTGCCTGCCTACACCACAGCCACAGCAATGCGGGATTTGAGCCGTGTCTGTGACCTACACCACAGCTCACGGCAGCCCCGGATCCTTAACCCACTGAGCGAGGCCAGGGATCGAACCCGCAACCTCATGGTTCCTAGTTGGATTCGTTAACACTGAGCCACAACAGGAACTCCGAGAAACTCGTTTTTTGCTGTAGCGTGAGGTAAGAGCTAACTTAATCTCATTCCCAAATGGCCAATGAGTCATCCTAAAGTTTTATCTTCTTAAAATTTTTACATTTTTAGTGAAAGTCAAGTCTTTTGGCTATTCTTCCTTTTGCAAACCCATTTTGACCAGAATAATTCTGTAACAAATTAAGTCATTTTCTTACAGTAAGTATATGGTAAGTTCTTTGAAAATGGAGAAAATTGATGTTGAAGGTATCTTTGCTATTATGTAAATGGAAAGCTTTTTTTTTTTTTTTAAACTTCTTTTCTCTAGAAATAGATTAATCCCAGTTCTTGGTTCATGACATTGTCATCTTTGGTCCATTCATAGCCTTCTTGTATTTATTGATCCGGTTCATCCCATCCAAGAATTTGAATGCTAGGTTTGAGTTACATTACCCCATGTGTTTTTTACTTTCCCATCCATCTGCTTCTACCTCCTCCCAGAAGTGACCTGTCTGCACAGTGCCTTCCCCACATCAATTAGAAAAGGCCATGATCGCAGTAGAAATGAATCCGACTAGGAACCATGAGGTTGTGGGTTCGATCCCTGGCCTCGCTCAGTGGGTTAAGGATCCGGCGTTGCCATGAGCTGTGGTGTAGGTCCCAGACGCGGCTCGGATCTGGTGTTGCTGTGGCTGTGGCATAGGCTAGCAGCTGTGGATCTGATTCGACCCCTAGCCTTGGAACCTCCATGTGCCGTGGGTGTGGGCCTAAAAAGACAAAAGCCACGCCCCCCCAAAAATGGAAAAGGCCACGATGTGTTCCTTCCCTTTTGCTTCATCTCGATTGCATGACTGAGTGCTCTTCAGTGTGGGAATGGAACCCATGGTTCCATTGTGATCAGATGTTCTTCTTACGCTGAGCGGACCTCCTCACCCTTGCTCTGAGCAATGTTACTACACACGGGCCAGAAAACCAGGCTCTATAGGGTTTGTGCACTGCTCTGTTGGAGACCCTTCACTTGTAGGTTCAATCTCAGATGAACAGCCTTGTAGGCCTGGTAGTCTCCCCTTTCTTCCACTCTCTCTGTGCAGTGCTGACTGTTTTACTTCTAATAGAAGCAGGAGGTGGACTACCAGAGTTTGAATTCTAGCTATGCTGCTGTTGCTGTGACTTGAGGCAGATGAGTTCTGTTTTTTTTATGTATGTCAGAAAAGTCTGGTTTGGAGAGGTTGCCTATTAGAGGGACCATAGTACTGTACTCTGAAGCCCTGGGTTTGAGCCCTGATTCCAGCACTCTTGGGTAAACAAATCAACCCTTCTGAACCTCAGTTTCCTTCTCTATAAAATGGGCTAAATTATTTGGTCTGCCTCTCGAGACTTATGTGAAATGCATATGAGAAAATGAAGAAAACCAGTAAAAGTATGGCTGTCTCCTTTACAGGGATATTGAAAGGTAAACAGCTGTGCAGAAAAGAATTTTGATGTTGCATGAATCCTAGGGTTACTGTTAATAAAAACAGAACTTAAGTTAGCATAGGTAAAAAGAGGCATTTAAGAGTTTTCATTGTGTTGGAGTTCCCATCCTGGCTCAGCAGAAAACAAATCTGACGAGCATCCACAAGGATGCAGGTTTGATCCCTGGCCTTTCTCAGTGGGTTAAGGATCCGGCATTGCTGTGAGCTGTGGTGTAGGTTGCAGATGTGGCTTGTATCTGGCACGGCTGTGGCTGTGGTGTAGGCTAGCAGTTATAGCTCCTATTTGACCCCTGGCCTGGGAACCTCCATATGCCACAGATGTGGCCCTTAAAAAAAAAGGACTTCCCATTGTAGCTCAACAGTTAAGAACCTGACTAGTATCCATGAGGATGCAGGTTCAATCCTTGGCCTTGCTCTGTGGGTTAAGGATCCAGCATTGCCATGAGCTGTAGCGTATGTCTCAGATGCAGCTCAGATCTGGTGTTCCCATGACTGTGGCATAGGCCAGCAGCTGCAGCTGCTATTCAACCCCTAGCCTGGGAACTTCTATAAGCTGCACATGTGGCCCTAAAAAGATAAAAAAAAGAAAAAAGTGTACTATATCTGCAAGCTTTTGGGTGATGATTTATGAAATCCTAGAGGGAGTCTAAACAACTTAGCCACAGAGGCAGGGATGTGGCTGTGTATCAGGAACCCCTAGAATCAGGAGTTAAAGACCCTCGGGATCTGCTTCCTCATCTTGACTGTCTGCCCAGGGAGGCTTCATTTTCTTATTGAGAAGTTGAGCAGGGAGCTGCCGCTAAGAGCTTTTGAGTTTTTCATATTAGTGCTTCATCAAAGACTGGGCTGGGTTAAGGGGTTCTGAAGAGTAAGCAGGCTTGGGTCAGGTGGCCATCCTCACACTAACTGGCTGTGCCCAGGGGCAGGGCACTCTCACATAACCTGGGGTGTGGCAGTTCCCACAGTGACTAATGGAATGGAGAGATAGTTTCTAGAGAAACGCTGCTCTGTAGATAATACACACTACCTGAATATGCACTCCATGAATTAATTGTAATTGCCCTTTTGTTTTTTATGTCTGTGTTCATCTGATCAAGTTTCAATGGAGAGAGTGCAGTTTGAATAGCTTAGGATGAGTTTCAGATTAGCTTTGAATGCGCCTGTATCACCCCAGTGTCCCCCCACTATTCTGCTGGCTCCAGTCCCCTCCAGCACTCCGCTGGCTCCTGTCCCACCCAGTGCTCCCCAGTATTCTGCTGGCTTCCCCTGCGAGGTTGTCTTGCTGCTCAGATCCTTTTCTTCCTCTTTGAACTTGGCCTCACACAAGGACAGGAGACTTTTGTCCGAGGACCTGTGTCTGGCCAGCACACAGAGAATGCTGGCAGTGGGACTGTTCAGCTATGGGTGCTGGAGCTGCGTTGGGAGGGGCTGATATTCTCGGTACATGAGTATTTCATGTTCATCTGCATTTTCAGAAGGTCCTAAATATAAATATCAAGACATAAATCTTCATTTTCTCTAGAGTAAATACTTAGAACTGGGGTCTGGCTTTGGACAGCCACACACCCACAGTAAATATTAAAGAGCTGATTGTAAAGTGGGTGTACTTAAGATTAGTGTTTGTTGATACCTGTGGTATTCTGGTGAAATGGTAACTGGAAGTTTAGAATTCTGGTTTCAGATGCTCCTGTGAATAACTTCTGGTTTGGCTTTGGTAAGTAAAACAAAACAGAGTCTGAGAATGGTCTGGGACCTTCAGGTGATCCCCTCTGGTCTGTCTCCGTGAATTTGCACAAAGGAAGCTGAAGACCTGCACGGTGGACTCCCTGATAAATGGTGGCTTGTTGGTGGTGACTCCACGAATGGGGGCTAGCAGTTTGCAGCTTGCCTTCTCAGTGCTCTTTTCAGTGTAGTACGTTGGGCTGATCTGGGGTTGAGCTTCAGGGCTTCATTTTGGCAACAAAGTTAAGAAAAAGTCACAGTTAAAGGTAGGCACCATTATTTCCCAAGTTGCCATTATAGACTAGCCACTCTATACATAATTCCTCTTACCGTAACGGCAGTTTACTATGTGGGTACTCTTCTTTCTTTTTATTTTTTTTCTTTTTAGGGCTACACATGCGACACATGAAAGTTGCCAGGCTAGGGGTCAAATCGGAGGTGCAGCTGCCAGCCTATACCACAGCCACAGCAATGCCAGATATGAGCCGTGTCTTCGACCTACGCTGTAGCTCAAGGCAACCCACTGAGCGAGACCGGGGATTGAACCCACATCCTCGTGGTTACTAGTGGGGTAGTTTTGCTGCTGCTGAGTCACAATGAGAACTCAGACAGTGTGGGTACTCTTCTTACAGAAGGGGACGCTGAGATTGGCAGAGGGCTTCAGCAGTTTATTTCAAGCCTAATGTACTCATCCAACAGGATGAGGATTACACTGGCCTTTATAACTTAATGTTTTTGGGGTGTTTTTTTCCCCCTCTGAGATCCTCTGAGCCTCAGGTTTTTTTGTCAATAGAATTGGGGGAAATAGTACATCGTTAATAAAACTAACAGATTAAAATGAGGTAATATATGCATAAAGTGTCTATCTCCACCACACGTCAGCATGCCAGTTTTCAGCGAGTATTTTCTGCCTGTCTCCTAATTTGCACCTTTTCTTGTTCTGTTACATGATTTATGTCAGAAGCAAGAATAGACTAATTTTGGAAAGAACATGCCTTCAGTTATTTCTCCATTGTTACCAAGTAGTAAATGCAGGTTATTAAACAAGATTCTTTTTTTTTTTTTTTTGCTTTAAGTTAGGGACACACCCATGGCATATGGAGGTTCCCAGGCTAGGGGCCAAATCAGAGTGGCAGCTGTCAGCCTATTCCACTGCCACAGCAACACCAGATCCAAGCCATGTCTGCGAGTTCACAGCAACACCAGATCCTCAACCCACTGATCCAGGCCAGGGATCGAAGCGTGTCCTCATGGATACTAGTCAGGTTCGTAACCCGCTGAGCCACAATGGGAATTCCCCAAGATTCTTTTTTTTAAGTAGGAAATACTTAGATCTAAAAGCTAAGTGTGTTATTTAGGTGGCCTTATTTCTAGAAGTTTCTAGGGCTTTGACATTGTGATGCAGCCTTGTTACGGCTTTGTTTCCAGCATTTATCTCTCAAGGGGCAGGGTCCTACACTCTGTCCTTTGTGGTGTACCTCGGGTAGCTTTTAGTTTCCTTGACCTCTGGCTCTTCATTTAATAGGTTCCTCATGTGTAAATGGGGAAAATAAAAGTTCCATCTATAAAATATGCTATCCTGTAACAATTTTAGGGCTTTGGTCAGGGCTAGCATGCAATTTACGAACACTCAGTCAATTTCAGCTAGAGTAATAATTGTTAGTATTCTCAGTGTTGGCCTTTTATAAGGGAGCTGGGGTAAGAGTACCCACAGTACAAAAACATCGAAGGTTCATTGCTGTTGTTAAACTGTTCATCTTCCTCTTACTTGTAAGCTGGCTATGAGAGAAGAACAAATGTTTCTCGGCAGGGTGTAGGCAGGTGCTGCGTATCTTGCACACAGGACGGGGGAAGCAGGTGCAGGTGGGGCAGGTGACTGGGACAGGGCCGTGGCGGTGATCAGCATTAGACAGCTAAGGAAACTTGAAGAGCTTTTTTTATTTTCAACCAGGAAGTCCAAACGTTCTTTAATGTAAAAGCAGTTCTGTGGGCTGCTGACTATTCGTGTTCTGGGCTCTCACCTTGGAAAGGGTTTCACTCTTACCTGTGGCTTCACGTGGGGGAAAATGCAACTAGCTAGAGTGGAAGTGCCCCATCCGTGAACAGACTTTCAGAACCCAGCAGCATGGAGGATGGAGGACCCGTGTGTCCAGGGCATCCTGGGGAGCTGGTGTAGAGAGTAGAAGTGGAAGGTGAGGGAGGATGTGTGCTAGAGCTGGGGGCCGTCTTTGTGGCTCTGAAAGCAGGGGTTCTTAGATCTCCAGCACTAAATAGAGTCAGTTCTAACTGTAGGTATAATGGCCAATACAGGGCCGTTGTCTGTAACATGGAGGAAAACTGCCTTCCATCAGTGGTTCTCAGACCTTCGCAAGCATCAGAACCACTTGGAGGGCTGGTTAAAACAGCTTGCTGGGCCCACCTCACACATTTCTCATTCAGTGGCTCTGGAATGGGGGCTGAGAACTTGCATTTCTGAGTTCCCAGAGTTCCCAGCTAATATTGATACTGCTGCTCTGGGGACCACACTTGGAGAACCACCGTTCCATTGAGCCAGGCTGCAGCCCTAACATTGCACGCCCAGCAAGATTCGAGTTCAGGTATACACATGGCCTCATGCAGGCATGGCATGCTTAAAAACTGCTAAGGTTGTACAGAGTCCTGCAGTGACCCGAAGGGGATTTGGAACCCTAGGTGGTGGGTGACTGGCCCTGGACTCAGGACTGAGGCGTTCCATGCCTGTGGCACACCTCGTGGGGAGGCTGGAATAAGTAAGATACTCTCATGTGAACATCCAGCTGCACCAGGGTTTCTCTCTCTAGAACAGTGGGATCTCTCCGAGAGTAAGGTTCCCCCCCCCCCGACCCCTCCCAAAGTGCTAATAATTCACTGACTCTTAGGAGTGTCAGAATTCGTCTTTGCTGGTATATGTTAGTACTTTCCTGCGGGCAGCATGAGTTTGGACATTGTGTTTGTGAAATCTAAATCCCCAGAGCCATCCCATCAACATAAACTAATCAGACTTGCCCAAGCCTGGTCCGTGATCTCTTCGTTTGTGGAATTAGGACATTTGGAGCATCTGTCTTTAAGCCACCAAGGGTGGAAAAAAGTCCGAGGCACCTTTGCAGAGGCAGTTTCGAAGCTCTTGTTGGGGGAGCACCTGTGAGTGTAAAATACCAGAAAACGGGAAAAACAAGTTAGACCACTTCGTGTTCTGCAAACTTGTAGTGCAAGAGTGCAGGCAGGGCCAGGAAAGTGGACCTCAGGTTGTAAAACTGGAGATGGTACTTTGAGATTAAGGCCTCCTCCCTCTGTTGGCTGATGTATTTCTCTGCTTCAATTACCCAGCAGGAAAAGCCCTTCTGCTTCCCCCGTGAGGGTGGTGCTTCTACACCTGGCAACTGAAACACACATTCATAGTAGTTTTGTGTCCAAAGCTGCTCTTGGAACATTAGTGCAGGTGGCAAGTAAAGCTCTTCAGAATGGACTCAGGGCGTATCTCATTCGGGTGTGGTGAGGAGCGAGGGCAATGACAGGGGTTCCTTTTTGTCACAGGGACTCATCAGTGCCCAGACCAGATGGGTACCTCAAGCCATATTGGAATTGCTGAGATATCAGGGTGTTATGTCAGAAACAGCTGGGTCTGGGAATCCAGTGAAGCAGGGTTTTCATCTCTCCTCCACCAGATGGCCTTCTGTGTGACCTTGAGTAAATTCATTGAACTTTTTTTTTTTTTTTTTTGTCTTTTTGTTTTTTCTAGGGCTGCCCCTGGGGCATATGGAGATTTCCAGGCTAGGGGTCTAATCGGATCTGTAGCCACCGGCCTACACTAGAGCCACAGCAGCTCAGGATCCGAACCAAGTCTGCGACCTACGCCACAGCCCACAGCAACGCCGGATCCTTAACCCACTGAGCAAGGGCAGGGATGGAACCCTCAACCTCATGGTTCCTAGTCAGATTCGTTAACCTCTGCGCCACAACGGGAACTCCCATTGAACTTTAGAGGCTCAATTTCATTATCCGAATATGGAGATAGTCATATCTCATCAGACACTGGTGAGGAACAATCAGGGTCAAGTCTTGCCTGGTACATGATAGACATTCCACAGAACTTTGCTCTCATTCTTACAGATAGATGACTTGTGATTTTTTTTTTTTTTTAAGTCTTTTTAGGGCTGTACTTGCAGCATATGAAAGTTCCCAGGCTAGGAGGTCCAATCGGACCTGTAGATGCCAGCCTACACCACAGCCACAGCCTTGCCAGATCCGAGCTTCTTCCGCCACCTACACCACAGCTCACGGAAACGCCGGATCTTTAACCCACTGAGCGAGGCCAGGGGTCAAACCAATCCTCATGGATACTAATTTGTTACCGCGGAGTTGTGATGGGAACTCTGAGGTGGATGGCTTTTTTTTTTTTTTGTCTTTTTGCCTTTTCTAGGGCCGCTCTTGCGGCATATGGAGGTTCCCAGGCTAGGGGTCTAATCGGAGCTGTAGCCGCCGGCCTATGCCAGAGCCACAGCAACACGGGATCCCAGCCATGTGTGCAACCTACACCACAGCTCACGGCAACGCCAGATCCTTAACCCACTGAGCAAGGCCAGGGATGGAACCCGCAACCTCATGGTTCCTAGTCGGATTCGTTAACCACTGTGCCATGATGGGAACTCTGAGGTGGATGACTCTTGTCAAACTGCTGCATTCACTGGATACAGGTCTAGTCAGACTCTTCCTGTACTGTGTGAGCTATGAATGAAGACAAGACGAAGAGCGACACAGGGCCTAGCTGCCCTTGCTCCTTTTTGCTTATGGTGATTCTAGATGACTCGTGTGGAGAGAAGTGTTTTTCCCAAACTCTGTTCGGGAGAAGTGACCTGAAAGATTCTTGACCTTTTTTATTCCATCTCTGACTTCAGGGAGTGAGTCAGTCGCACGATACGCCTCATTGTGCAACTCCATCCTGGTCCCAGGGGTGGATGGCTCAGTGCCGACAGGTGTTGGGAGGAGCAGGTGTTGGGAGGAGCGCTGATCCCAGCCGCCCTCTTTGTTTTCCTCCTGGCGCCCCACGGGGGTGTAGGATGTTTTCATTCATTCTCCAGGCTGTGTTAGATGTTACCAGTTACAGAGATGTTTTTTTCACAAGTGACATGACCAGAACACTTTTCATGAGTATCGTTAAATTCTGTAACTACCTGTTATGAAGAACTTTGAAATTGTTTCACTTGAATTTATTTTGAGGTTTCAGAAATACTTTAATTCTTTCTTGATTGGAATACACATCTTAGTAAAACTTTCCTATCACCTTAAATGAATAATTCCTATTTTTAAATATATATGGTCTCTGCGAGTGCTTGTCCTTTTTGCACTTAGTCTCAAGAGTGAGCCTAGTCGTTCTTTGGTTGGTGAGGCGTACTCTTTTCCTCCTCAGCCTGTCCGTCTGTCTTCTGCTGTCTTACCTTTCCCTGTCACAAAGTCTCTCTGTGGAGTCGGTGTGCCCCTGGGGCCGAGGGCTCCTCAGGCAGATCCCAGTTCAGAGCAGCCGGCTGGACACTGCCCTGGGGATTTCTGTGGCCTGCGGGTCCCTCCTCCCTCGTTGTATGGCCCCCCCATCCCCCCTGCTCCCCCACCTCCACACCCCCGCCCCCGTCACTGGAGGGCCTGGGAGACCCAGGCTCCTCTTAGTTTCACACCAGCAATTCCAGCATTTGGCTTCTGAATGTTTCTCGCAAACTTCTTTCCCTTCAGTACTCAGTAGAAGACATATCTTCCTGAATTTATGTTTTCACTCTCCTTCCTTTTACCCCTCATTTCTTAGAGTGATTCTCAAATTACTTGAGGAAAACCCTTCACCTTTTGCTGTTTAGAATTAAACCCAATTTTTCTCAGATTCTAAACATTTAAATTTTTACTGCAGTTATTAAAATGGCAAGGTTGTTTTTGTCTGTAGCTACATCATCAGGCATTGTGGGCTGGCTTGAGCTCCTAGCAATAATAACAGTGAAGCTCAGAAATCCCTTTTCTCATTGTTGGAAACACAGGCTGAGGACTTGTGTAAATTACTAATATTGGGCGTTCCCTTGTGGAGCAGCAAGTTAGGATCTGGTGTTGTCACTGCGGTGGTTTGGGTTGCCGGCTGTGGCGCGGGTTTGAACCTTGGCCCGGGAACTTGTACCTGCCTGGGGTGCAGCTAAAAAAAAAAAAACTGTTGGGAGTTCCTGTTGTGGCGCAGTGGTTAACGAATCCGACTAGGAACCATGAGGTTGCGGGTTCGGTCCCTGCCCTTGCTCAGTGGGTTAACGATCCGGCGTTGCCGTGAGCTGTGGTGTAGGTTGCAGATGCGGCTCGGATCCCGCGTTGCTGTGGCTCTGGCGTAGGCCGGTGGCTACAGCTCCGATTCAACCCCTAGCCTGGGAACCTCCATATGCCGCGGGAGCGGCCCAAGAAATAGCAACAACAACAACAACGACAAAAAGACCAAAAAAAAAAAAAAAAAAAAAATTGTTAATACTGATACCTCTGCACTGGGGCCTCCCCTCTTCCTCCCGCTGTATTTTGTTGTGAGCCACACGGGAAGTCCCCTCCCACTGTATTTTGAAAGCAGCAGGTTTATACTCATTTTGCATTAGCGCTATAAGAAAAAGTGTTCCTTTAGTTTCTTTTGGGAAAAGTGTAGTATATAAAGGAAAAAAATGACCTTTAGCAAGTACATGTAAATATATTTTGCCTCAGCCTCCCTTCAACTCTTTTTGAGGACCGAGGCTGCTGCTCACTTATTTGAGTCTGGCTGGGCATCTTTTTCAAAACTATGCAACACATCACACATTTGCATATCATCCTTGTGCAAGGGCCATGCTAATAATTAATCATTATTGTTCTGATTAGTATGTGTTCTGCCAGAGTGAGCACTACCTTGGACTTTTTTGTGCACGTGCATGTAAAAGGCTTCAGTAACGAAAGACCTGTGCTGAAGGATGAAGTCAGTGGTTAGGCGCATCCAGATCTGTTGAGAAAGGTCAGCTCAGAGCAGCAGCAGCTCATCCGATAAGGCAGCTGGATACACACAGTGTAGAAGGTGAACGGTAATAAACGAGGTAACCTTTATGCAGCAAACTCTGAGCTCCTGCTTTGAGCCAGATTCTTTGCCAGGCTTTGGGCTCTGGAGACCCAGAGGGGAAGGAAGGCAGGAGGCTGCCCAGGGCGAGGCAGTGGACTGGAGCCGAGGCTTTCAAGGGTTTAAATTCCATGTTACCCTTTACCAGGTGTAGGTCCTTGGGAGTGTTGTCCAGCACGCTGAGCCCTCACCTCCTCATTTCTAAGAAGGGAATGCTAGGATTCACCCCTGAGGTTGTGCCTACCCAGGGATCTCTGGGTTCAGCATGTGGCACGTTGTAAGCAGGCAGACAGCAGTGGTTCTTAGCAGAGTCCACTGCCTACTGAGGTTAGAGGTGTGGGGGCAGCATCACGCTGTGTGGGAGCAGTCTGTCCGCAGGTGGAACATGCTCAGGTGGGAGGTTTGTGTGCACAGGTGCTGGCGAGACGGAGGACAGGGAGGTGCCTCACCTGGCAGGGACATGTATGGAAGGCCCCCGGGAGGTGGTGACCCCACCACTACTGGCTAGTGAGCCAGGACTTGAAGTCCAATGAAGGATTAGCTGGCAAAGAGAGGGGGAAGAACATTTTTGTAAGGTTTTACTTTCCGGTTTGCCAGGCTCAGTAGGAACCTGTGAGCTCTGCACCGGATGCTACATTTGCAAAGGGGAACCAAAGTTGGAGAAATGTTAAATGCATTTTTCAGAAAAGGAGGTTTTGTAAAACCTGAAGTCTCCAGAATAAAAACAGGCCTTTGGAGTGGCGGGGCATTTGCCTGTGAAGCTTGGTGGTGGTGTCAAGTCCTCAGAAAGGCAGTGGGCACCGAGAATGGTTCCCACCCAGCCCCCTGTGGTGGGATCTGAGCACACTCCCTGGCAACCCACCCACTGGTTCCCCAATGGCTGCCAAACTCCACTTTCAGAAGGAAATGATTCCATTCCTCCTGACTCACGGGAATATTAAACAATCCAGAATAAATACCTCTATGTACTTCCAGGGCTGGATAAATAAATACCTTTTGGTATGTGATAGTGCAGTGATAGGAAAGGAGCAGGACAAGTTTAAATGCTGCACTTGACCGAAAACCAGATGTAAAATGTGTGTGGCAGGGAAACAGACGAAGTCGATCCTGAATCTAATTGCAAAGAGTTCTAATAGCAAACTAATCCAATTAGAAGTCTGCTGTCAACTTCAACTACTTCTAAAAAGTCTTTGTTTAGATCCAGTGCTTTAATTACAGAATCCAGTACCTTCTGAATTTTTAACTATGTTCCTAAAAGCCCTGTGCTGTATTTTTAACTGTATGTTCATACACCCTGTGCTCAAATACCTTGTCCTCTTATTTAATTGTCAAAACAACTTCATGAAGCAGGACGCTTTTGAGCCACACTCCTCGTGGTGTGTGCAAGTTCCTGGCCATATATCGAATTCCTCATTTCTTACAGATGAAGACTGAGGCTTTCTGGAACTCATAGTTGGCAGATCTGGAGTGAGCCCAAGCTAAAGCAGTTCCACCCTCCCCATTTTTGAAAAGTCGCTGTTTTTCACAAATAATTTCTGGAGTTATTTTACGTTTTCCCCCCACACCATATTTGTATTTTTTTACTTGAAAACAATTCAGCGACTTGTCTGGGCTTAGCAGTTATTTTTTATAGTAGAATAATATGTAATAAGGTAAAGGTTTATAGATGAAATTTAAAGAGTGTTGGCTGTACTGTATGAAATCTAACAGATAGTGTCAGGTATCTAATAGGCTATGCTTATTATATATAAATTTTTCTCCCAAAGATTCTCTGGGAAACGCTTCATGATAACAAGGCATGATCTCACATGTGTATTACCAAATTCATTCACGCATCAGAATGGAATAAGAAAAGGAGTTCCCTGGTGGCTTGGTGGGTTAAGTCTGTGGCATCACTGCTGTGGCTCAGGTTGCTGCTGTGGTGTGTTCAATCCTTGGCCCCAGAGCTTTTTTTTTTTTTTTTTTTTTTTGGCCCATGACCTATGCATGGCCCAAAACAACAAAACAAAGAAACAAAAATATGGACTAAGAAGGAAGGTAGGGGAGAGGGTAGTGATGATGTGACCTTGCTGTACAGGCTGTTAATAATAGAGCCACTGAGAATGTAAAGGGAGAATAAACTAATCTTTTAGTGAAGAACTATAGCAGAAATCTGCTTGAGCTTCTTAATGTGGTTTTAACATTCCTCATGTAGGGTGAATGGATTAAGAAGAACCAAGTTCTGTGTCCTAGATTGGTTTCCCAATGGCTGTGCCCAGACAGCAGCATAAGAGTTACCTTAGAACGTGTTAGCAGTCTCCCTCTAACCCAGACCTAATCTATGTAAAATGAGATTAGTCTTCCTAAGATGGGGTGGATAATTATTCCACCTGATCAAATCAGGATGAGAATTAGGTAATTGGGATTTTTTTTTTTTTTTTTTTTTCTTTTCTAAAAAGGGCTGAGCCCTGCGGCCCTGAACTAGGGGTCAAATTGGAGCTATAGCTGCCAGCCTACACCACAGCAACAGCAACGCCAAATCCAAGCCTTGTCTTCAAGTTACACGGTAGCTCACAGCAGTACTGGATCCTCAACCCACTGAGCGAGGCCAGGGATCAATCCCATGTCCTCATAGATACTAGTTGGTTTCGTTAAGGTGCAGCCACAAGGGGAACTCCCCTGGGATTTTTTTCCTTCTTTGTAATTCATTCTGGATTTGTTAAACTAATAACACCATCATTTCTGTGTTTGTAAAAATACTGATTTGACTGTTAACACTATATTATAACAAGGTAGTTAGATAGGTTAATAATATTTAATGAGCCAAATAAATATTATATGACTGCATATATATTTTTCCTCCATTTCTTCTCCCTTTAAGTTACAGGCTAAATAATAACTGTTTCTTGGGGCCATTTCCTTAGGTTAAAAACGTGTCGGCAGGCACCCAAGACATGCCTCCTCCCCTTTCGGACTATGCGGAGAGAGTGGACAGCCCCATGGCCTACTCGTCCAACGGGAAAGTGAACGAGAAGCGGCCATATCCAGAGTCTTCGTATAAATCAACACCGTAAGTAGCATGGTCCTTCTTTTCCTGGGATGAGTTTGAAAAATAATGAGTATCTGCATGTGTTTATAAATCAGTTGCTGTTTTGTGCTATGCACCTTTAAAAAAAAAAGTCTCCCATTTTGCACAAAGGCTGGAGACTAACTGCTTTGTAGGTGGGGTTGGAATGTGGTTCTCCTTCCTATTTCTGGTTTTGAAGTTCTGGTGAGGGTGAAAGGGTGTTACTGATTGATGGCAGAGCTAGGCGTGGTTCTTGGTTTCTCCTTCTGCCTGTAATTATTAGATGTCATTAATGGAAGGGAGAGATTGCTCATATATCAACCCTGTCCACATATATTTTTCTTAAACTGGAAGACTTCATTTGGATTCAGGGTTGTTTTTTTTTTTTTTTTTTTTTTTGAGTTTTTTTGCTTCTTAAAGCAGCACTTGCAGCATATGAAAGTTCCCAGACTAGGGGTCGAATTAGAGCTACGGCTATGGGACTACACCACAGCCACGGCAACGCAGGATCTGAGCCGAATCTTTGACCTATACCACAGCTTATGGCAGCACCAGGTCCTTAACCCATTAAGCAAGGAGGCCAGGGAGGCCAGGGATCACACCCACATCCTCGTGGATACTAATTGGGTTCATAACGCTGAGCCACAATGGGAACTCCTGGATTCAGGAATTCTGAGATCTCATTTATTATGCTCGATCGTCTGTGTTCATGGGGGACATGAAGCTGATAAGAACTCTAGATTTTGCTACATGTGGTGTAAAAAATCTCACAGTGGGTTTCTGGCCCAGAGTAGGTGCCATTCAGGTTGCTGAAATGGTAACTGGGCTGTTTTAGGTTACCCCGAGGCCCTCATTCTAAATTCAGCTTAATGTCTGGTAAGAGTAGGCTCCATATTTTTAAAAACTTGGATATAATTATTGCCCAAGGATGGTAAGATAGTGTTCCTGTATATATAATTCTAGAACTCCAAATTCCTTTGTAGACCTAAAAAAAATAAACCTTCTCCTTAGCTAATTTGATCCTTCTAAGCTAAAGGTATATCTGCTGGACAGTTACTTCACTTTTATCTCCAACCCCTACCCCGACTTAGTGGGTCGAGTTTGTGGAGATCCACTGAGTGCACAGTAGTTGGGGTGCCTGGAGCCCTGTAAGATGACACCAGCAGCTGAATTAAGTATGGGATCAGTCTGAAGATAATAGGTTTTATTATTACCCTGCAAGGGAATTTGGTAGCAGACCGGCATTCGGTCTTACCTTCTGTATATTTTGCTTTGGTCTGCAGAATCCACCTTGCTCTTGGTTTCAGTTGTGAATGATTTGGGGAAGAGCATTTTCTCTGTTCTCTGTCTTTTCACTGGATTTTGACAAAAACCAGCGTACGTGAGGTACCCGGTAGAGATGCAATCCATGTAAAAGTTTCAAGCTCTTGTTTGCGTGACTTTCATGTGTGCAGAATAAATAAACTGCATCTTGGAACCAGCTGTGCCTCCAAATTGATTGTGAGGCCTGCAGGGTTAAACAGCATTCCCATGTGCTGTCCCTTTTCATGGAAACCAAGATATTTTCACAAATTCCTCTGGAACAGTTTAAAAATCTTATTCTTGAATAAGCCAGTACATTCATGACGTAAAATTCAAAAGGAAAAAAAGAGGATACCTTTTGTCCCCAGTTGTCTAGTTCCTTTCCCTAGGGGCAGCTTGTGTTACCAGTTTCTTTTATGTCCTTCCAGAGGGTATTTTTAAATAAGTATGCTGGTCACATATGTACATTGGTTATTTTTTCCTTTTTAAAAATACTAGCATATTTGGAGTTCCTCTCAGGGTGCAGTGGTTCACAAATCCGACTAGGAACCATGAGGTTGTGGGTTCGATCTCTGGCCTCACTCAGTGGGATAAGGATCCGGCATTGCCGTGAGCTGTGGTGTAGGTCAAAGACATGGCTCGGATCTGGCGTTGCTGTGGCTGTGGCGTAGGCCAGCAGCTGCAGCTCCGATTAGACCCCTAGCCTGGGAAGCTCCATTTGCCACGGTGTGGCCCTAGAAAAGACAAAATAAATAAATAAATAAAAATAAAAAATACTAGCATATTTAATGCATTTTGTTAGCCATGAATCTTAGTGATTGTCCATTTCAATTTACATAGAGTTCCCTGATCTGTTTTATAGCTGCATAATAATCCGTCATGTGGGTAGACTGGGATTTATTTTATTAATCTCACATTGATGCAGGCTTTTCCCCAGTGTTTCGTTATTACAGACCTCTGCAGGGAATACACTTGTACATTCACCACTTGGCAAGTATGTGGATGTATCTGGAGGAAAAAAATATTAAAAGCAGAACTGCGGGGTTAAAGGCTATTGCATGTTTCAATTTAATGGATGTAGATGTAGTCAAATTGTGCTCCATAAGGATTGTACCAGTTATACTCCCAACCTACACCCCAGAGGTTTTTTGAAGGTCTAGAAAATGCAAATATGATAGTTGTAGGAACCAAAAAAGGGGAGGATGGGGGTGGTGCCGAGGGATAAGAACACAGCAGTGTGTGCGGGGAGGAGTCCCCAGCCTCTGCGGGTGTAATAGATGTTGTTGAGCGTTGTCTGGGCAGAGCACTGTCCTATGGAGGATTCAGAGTACATCCTCCTGGACCAGGTAGGGATGCACATTAATTCATCACCTGTCTTTCCTCAGGCTTTTTTTCTTTTTCTTTGGCCACACCTGTGACATGCAAAAGTTCCTGGGCAAGGGATCAAACCCACGCCACATCAGCGACCTGAGCCCCAGCAGTGACAACACTGAATCCTTAACCTCCTGAGCAACCAGGGAACTCTTCCTCGGGCTTTCTTGAAGGTGCTTAGTTAACCCAGCAGCACCTCTCGCCTTTGCAGTTGTAGTGAACCGAGAAGGAATTAGAGTGGAAACACTGCCTGACGTCCATGTTAAGAAGTCGCCTTGAATATTAAGATTTCACCTCTCCCCCAAAGCATAGAGAGCATTAATCTTGAGTAATTTGAGGAGATTTCACACATGTGAACTCTGAAGTAACTACCACCACACACCAAGAGAGAGACATTTCAAGCGCTCTGAAAGCTCTCCTTGGAGTTCCCTCATGGCTCAGCAGGCTAAGGATCCCTCATGGCTCAGCAGGCTAAGGATCCTGTGGCGTCACTACCATGGCTCTGGTTATAGCTGTGTGGACTGGATCCCTGGCCTAGGAACCTTTTCATATTGGGGTGTGGCCAAAAACAAGGCAGGCCTCTTGTGCCTTTTCTCCATGAATAGTCCTTCCTCCACCGCTGTCTTGATGCCAGTCACCTTATTGGGGTTCTTACAGAATGGAATTGATTATGTGGTAATTATTTTTGTATCTGGCTCCTTTTGCTCATCATGATGTCCTATATCTTAGAATTTTTTTCTATGGCCTCACTGGGGCATATGGAATTTCCTAGGCTAGGGGTCAAATTGGAGCTACAGCTCCGGGCCTACACACCACAGCCACAGAAATACCAGATCCAAGCTCCACCTGCAACCTACACCTCAGCTCACAGCAACGCTGGACCCTTAACCCAGTGAACAAGGCCAGGGATTGAACCCACATCCTCATGGAGACTATGTCTTAACCCACTGAGCCACAACAGGAGTTCCAATATACCTTTTAAGGAAGTTAGAATTAATCCGAGATTAGGAGATAGCTGAATTTAACTGAAAATTCTTGCTCCTCCACGTTTTCTGAGTGATTTGGGGAGATAGTAGGGACACTCCCTACTATCTTGTCCACACCCAGGGTAAATTAACCTTTATAGATCAGGAGTTCCCATCATGGCTCAGGGGAAATGAATCTGACTAGTATCCATGAGGACACAGGTTCGATCCCTGGCCTTGCTCAGTGGGTTAAGGATCTGGTGTTGCCATGAGCTGTGGTGTAGGTTGCAGATGCTGCTCAGATCTCGCATTGCTGTGGCTGTAGCGTAGGCCAGCGGCTACAGCTCCGATTTGACCCCTAGCCTCGGAACCTCTATATGCCACAGGTGGGACCCTAAAAAGACAAAAATCAAAAAAACCTTTGTAGATCAAAGAGTGTTGATGTGATGCAGAGCTCTGAAGGCAGGCTGACACCTTCGAATGAGACCTTTGTTTGGTAGCAGTGTTTAGGCTGATAGGATAATCTGTTGGGATTTGTATGCAAGTTGTAGGAATTAAGGCCCGGTGATGGTGCTAACTTCATGACCCAGGGACTCAGAAGATATCAGGGCTCTTGTTGCTCTGCTGGTTTTATTCTCAGTAGAGCTTCTGTGTAGCAGGTTGGTCATGTATATATTCCCCAGGCTACCTTGATCTTCTAGCACTGAATTCAAAAAATGGCATTTCCTTTCCCAAAGTTTACCATATCAAATCTATTGGAAGATTCGCATTGGCCCTTTTTGAGTCCAGGAAGAAGGAGTTTTCCGATCGGCCATGCTCAGGTATTGTCCTCAATGACAGTGGCAGTTCTAAAACCCCGTGTATATCATGGGTGTCATTCAAACAGTCATGACACTGATGTGATCATGCATTGTTTCTCTCTCTCCACTGATTCTGGCTGTCCTCAGGAGCGAGGATCTTGTGGAGGTGTTTTCAATTCAGTAAGTACCTGGAACCCCTGCCAGGTGCACAGTACTGGGCCAGGTCCTCCGGAGTCCGTGTTCCCCTGGAGGTGGTAGTCTCTCTGCCAGGGGCAGCAGAAAAGGCATAATACCTACCCTGGCAGGGTGAGCTAGGAGCAGCCAAGGCAGTGAGGGGGTGGTGTGTGGGTGAGAATAAAACGAGGGAGTGCAAAAGAAAGATGTCAGCAGCTGCTGGAAGGCGAAGTTTTTCCTACACGTAGGCAACTCAGTCAGATACTGAGGAATGTACACAGTTGCTTACCTCTCCTGGGTTGTGCATGTTTTCACCTCATCGTCAAAAAGTAGGTTTGAAGATGACTGAGAGTGCACATATCCTCTAACTCCTAAGTTGGCGAATACTTTTCTTGCTAAGCATTTTCTTTTTAGCTTTCATGCTGTATCAAGTTACTCTTTGGTGTTTAAAAGGGTTTAGGAAGAGAGGAGATGGAAATCTTCTAAAGTAAAGACGTACCCTCTCAATATAAATTTATGGGAAGAGCCTGCTATGATTTTTTTTTTTAATTCCTTTGCCCTTTTGCATCCTCTTCCTTTGACTCCCGATCCCTCAGACAGACACAGTGCATTCTAAAGCTTTCGTTTGCCACCTCAAAGCTAGAAGCACAGTACCTGGCAGTTTTGGCAGAGTGTCTAGGAACTCATTAATCATTGACTCATGGAGAAAGTCACATTTTCCTTCCTTTAGCAGTGGTATTAACAGAACACACAAAGCCTTGTTAACATGGATAAATTTAGAAGAAATAAATACCAGCACCACCCGCAGTTACACCCCTCCCCACTGAAAAGCTTTAGGAGCCTTCAAGAAATTAATAAGTGAGATTAGAAATTAAGACTTTGACAACAGAACCAAGCAGTTCTGGATCACCTAGAAAACAGAATCCATCTCATGCATAAAGCTCCAGGTGGCAGCTTCTATAAGTTGAAAGCAATGAGAAAAAAAAAAAATTATTCACACTTTTTAATAGTTGATTTGACTAGCAAGGCTGATACAGGAAAGTCTCGGGCGCTTTATCTCCTGTCTCTCTCCTTGCCCTTCTCCAGCTCTGCTACAGGAGAATGAAGCTTTGCATTTCTGTTAGTAGTCTACCACAGAAGAGTTGCCGCAGCTCTTGGTCTTTTATTCTGTGTTAGGCTTTGTTTTCCCGCTTGTAGCAGAAACATTATACGTGATTAAACATCTGATGCAATATTAAATAATAGCATTAGAAAAATAAGGATAATGGTAACCCTACCATTTCATTCTACGTGACTTCAGGATTAACAGAGCAATTTTGAAAAGAAGTCCTAATGAGCTCTTTCTCACACTATAAACCTTTTATTTTAGTTTTTTTTTTTTAATTTTTAGTACTTTTTAGTTCTTCAACATTGTATCTGTGGCTCAGCGGAAACGAATCTGAGTAGCATCCTTGAGGATGCAGGTTCAATCCCTGGCTTTGCTCAGTGGGTTAAGGTTCCAACGTTGCCATGAGCTGTGGTATAGGTCGCAGACGCGCCTTGGATCTGGCATTGCTGTGGCTGTGGCGTAGGCCAGGGGCTACAACTCCGATTGGACCCCTAGCCTGGGAACCTCCATATGCTGTGGGTCAGACCCTAAAAGGAAAAAAAAAAAAAAAATTGGATCTTGAAAAGAGAATTGATATATAGAAGTCTAAAATTAATATCTCCAGGAGCTTATCTCTGAGGGTCAGCTTCCAAAGGTAGATAGGTGTGTGCATTCCTCTCCTTGCTCAGCATTCCATGGAACTGGAAGAACCTATAGAGAAGCATCATGACTGTTAGTTTCCTAACAGCCTTTTGTGGAGTAAGTCCCTGGCACAGGTCAACACGTCTCCCAGATCAGCATGGCTTTCCTAAAGTGAAATCTCACATCCATTTTCTTTAGAAAGATTACTGGTGTGCTCCCCTTACATCAGAGCCTTACAGCTGGTTGTGTGTGTTAGAGGGGCTGAGCTGGTGCGGAATTGAGGGATCTGCTCAGTATTGGGCGTGTGGCTGCTTGAGGGGCTGCGCCCACGTGTAGGGGTCTCAGCCCTTACTGTCGCCCTCTGTGATCACGGTGCTCACTGACAGACGATTCCTGTTTTGTTAGGGTGCCGGAAGTGGTTCAGGAACTTCCACTGATGTCCCCCGTGGAGGACCTCAGGCAGCCTCATTACAGCAGCAGTGGTAACTTGGAGGCGTCTTCAAAACGGGCTCCCGCAAAGGGCAGAGCAGGAAAGTCTAGGAGATCAGAGCAAGACCATTACGAGACAGACTACACGACGGGCGGCGAGTCCTGCGACGAGCTGGAGGAAGACTGGATCAGGTACCGGGCTGCTGCTTGCTGGGACCACTTGCACATCTGATTGTTGGCCTGGCCCCACTGGGTGTTGGTGGTGTTGCTTCCTCTACGGGGGTGGGTGATACACTTCCTTCTTTGCCAACCAGGACAAGAGAAGGTGTTGTGCTAGATTTTTCCCCTTAGTACTCTTTCATAATAAACATTGACGTGGAGGTTGTGTGTTTGGCTGAAGAACACGGGGGTTTCAAAACATGTCTTAACGCTTTGATCGCCCCCACGGAATGGCTGATGACCTTGGCGGGTGCTCCTACTTCTACCCGTAGTCACCCAAGCAAGGTCTTTCACATGAGCAAAATACAGTACAGAGGAACTTGGTTTTACTATTTATGAAAATCCCAGACCAGTGCTAGGGTTTTCCTTTGGCATGTACGTTTAAGTTAAGTTTTCACGATGAGACCAGAGATTCTTTTGAAAGTTTAATCCAAAGGACTCTGGCAAACACTTTTGTAAACAATTGAGTTAACAATTCAGTGTCATGGTCAAATGACCTGGTGTGTCAGTGATTTTGTTACAGTCCGTCATTGCCAGCTGTCCTCGTGTCTGAACGGTAGGCTTTTTTTTTTTTTTTTTTGGCCCACGTTCTGAGGAATGGGACACACATCGGAAACACTGGCTGTATGAATTATAGTTAATCAAAACATTGCTTCTTGAGGTGTTCAGAGAGGTGGGTGGAGCAGGTACGGCCAGAAATCCCCGCTCATTGGTAGCTCTTATTTGTTACCTCTCCCTCCCCCCTCACAAGTTTTGGTCTGGTTCAGCCATCTTATCATGCAAGATTTAAATGACAATTGTTAGGAATCCCGAATTCTCATTTCCCTTCTGAGCATATCATTTAATTTCTCCACTCTGTAAAATGGAGATATTTAGGCTGTCTTAGATCTAACATTCAAAATGCCATATTGTGGAGTTATCTTATGGCACACTGGGTTAAGGATCTGGCGTTGTCACTGCAGTAGCTTGGGTTTGATCCGTGGCCCAGGACGTGTCCACATGCCATGGACATGGCCAAAACAAAAATAAAGTAAAATTCCACATTGCTGTAAAGTTCCTTAGTCCTGTGAAACAGTTCATCAGAGTATTTCCTCAATGGATTAAGGGTTAATAGCCTCACCGTCACATGTAAAGAGCTGGTATAGGAGTTGCCGCCATGGCACAGTGGGTTAAGAATCCAGCTGCATTGGCTCAGGTTGTTGCTGAGGTTTGGGTTCCCCAGCCCAGCACAGTGGGTTAAAGGACCCAGTGCTGCCTCAGCTATGTTGTAAGTCAAAGCTATGGCTTGGGCTCATTCGGTCTCTGGCCCAGGAACTTCCATATGCCATGGATGCAGCCATCTAAAAAAGAAAAAAAAAAAAAAAATTAAGTATGCATAGTTTTTTTAAAAAACATGAACAGTGATCTAAAAAGTGTAATCATTCTTAAAAGTGCTTATTGGTATCTCACCTTTGTTGTCTAAACAATGACAACAAAAACAAAGCAAGAGCACGTTGTTCTCCACACATCCCACCAAGTTTGTTTTCTTCGAGAAAGAAGCCCCAGGTCTTATGTCTGCAAAGGATACACAAGCAGTCATTTTCTTACTCAATTTTTAGGGAATATCCACCCATCACTTCAGATCAACAAAGGCAACTCTACAAGAGAAATTTTGACAGTGGCCTGCAGGAGTACAAGAGCTTACAAGCAGAACTTGATGAGATCAATAAAGAGCTCTCTCGACTGGATAAAGAGCTGGATGATTATAGAGAAGAAAGTGAAGAGTACATGGTAAATGCAAACCCAATAAGTACATGTTACATAGAATTGTATTCTACTCTGGGGAGACACAATTTCCTTCATATCCTTTGTAATGTTGATACAGGTTTTGCTAGTTATTATTCAATTGTAATCTCACTGAGAGTAGTGGAAATCAAGTCTAGGATGAAAGTCTTTCCAGGAATTCCTGTCGTGGCACAATGGAAACGAATCCGACTAGGAACCATGAAGTTGAGTGTTCAATCCCTGGCCTCGCTCAGTGGGTGAAGGATCCGACATTGTCATGAGCTGTAGTGTGGGTCGCAGATGAGGCTCAGATCTGGTGTTGCTGTGGCTGTGGCAGAGGCTCGTGGCTACAGCTCCAATTAGACCCCTAGCCTGGGAACCTCCATATGCCACAGGTGCAGCCCTAAAAAAAAAAAAAAAAAAAAAAAAAAAAAATTAAAGAATCATGTTCTATGTTTTATTTATATCCTTCCTGCTTTTTTACTCAATAGTAGTTTATAGTTTGTTGAGTTTGTCTGTTTCATTTTTTTTTTTCTTGGTCACCTGGCTAGGGTAGTGTTTGTCCTTGTAAAGTTACTCTTTCCTTTTTAATTCCCCTTCCATATTGGATTCTCTGGAAGAAAGTCACTATACATAGGTCACACTTAAGAATTGGGCAAAGATGCTCCAGCTCTTTAAGGGCAGTAGACCTACACACATTTTTTGGAATTCATCTGCCTGGGGAATCTGTCACTTCCTCCCATATATTTAGTCATTTCTATCGGTTTAGATTCCTGGATACTCTTTTTTACTTTGGGTTATAATCCAACACTACTTAGTTTTGTCAATTCAGTTATGGCGTGGACTCTTGGGAACTCTTGAAGTTGTCTCCTGCCTTTATTTGACATACCCCCCCATCATTGTGAAGCTTTTTCTTTTTTTTTTTTTTTTTTTTTTTTGTCTTTTTGTCATTTTAGGGCCGCTCCCCTGGTATATGAAGGTTCCCAGGCTAGGGGTCGAATCGGAGCTGTTGCTGCTGGCTTACGCCACAGCCACAGCCATGCCAGATCTGAGCCACATCTGCGACCTACACCAGAGCTCACGGCAACGCCAGATCCTTAACCCACTGAGTGAGTCCAGGGATCGAACCCACAACCTCATGGTTCCTAGTGGGATTCATTTCCGCTGTGCCACGATGGGAGCTCCAAGGTTTTTCTTTTTAAATACTTTCTGTCATTAATTATATCCTGCTTTTTTATTCCAACAGTTTATGATTATTGTTTCATGTCAGTAATAAAGATCTACTTAGAAAATAATTTTATGTTTTAAAAAAATAACTTTTGAATTTCCTTCGTGGCTCAGCAATTAATGAACTTGACTAGGATCCATGAGGATGTGGGTTCTATCCCTGGCCTCGCTCAGTGGGTTAAGGATCTGGCGTTGCCATGAGCTGTGGGGTAGGTCACTGACATGGCTCGGATCTGGTGTTGCTGTGGCTGTGGTGTAGGCTGGCAGCTGTGGCTCCGATTTGACTCCTAGCCTGGGAACTTCCATATGCCTCAGGTGTGGCCCTAAAAGGCAAATAAATACATAAATAACTCCACGATTTTCAATTTTGTGGTTGTGCCATAATCAAGAGTCATCCTGTATGAACAAACATTTAGGTATGTCTCCCACTTGCCGCACATACACTCTGCCCCTCCTAGTGCCAATGGGTGAACCTCTCCATCCTTGCCCACTTGTCCACTGATACGCTGGAATGAATTCCAGAATGTGAAGTAGCTGAGTCAGAGGTTATGTACATTTAAACCTCCATTGCAAAGCTGCCCTGCAGAAAGATTATATCAGTTGATGGATAGACCGTGATGGAAGATAGTGTAAGAAAAGGAAAGTTTTATATATACATATATATGTATATATATGTATATGTATATATATATATGTATATGTATATATATATGTATATATATAAATAACTAGGTCACTTTGCTGTACAGCAGAAATTCCCACAGCATTGTAAATCAACAGTAATTTTTTAAAAAAGGCAAAAAATTATATTGGCTGAATTCCCTCTGGTTATGCTCTAGAGGGCTCCTTTGACCCACAAATCTCTAACATTTTGTGCCTGAAAGAATAGTGCCTTGTGTCTTAGATACTAGAATTTAAACTTTTTACCGCATCAAATATTTAGTGGCACTTCATGGTCATTTTATAAAAGACTCTTTGCCGTTTTTAATTGGGGTGATCTGCTTTTCAGTGTTGAATTGTTTTCTTTGATGTCTTCTGGATGGTATCATGTACCTTTCTCAGTCCAGGAAATGTTTTCACTGTTACTATGTTCTTGATGTGGAACTGCTGCGGTTAGAAAGGTTACTACGTGTCTGCCCTCAAAGAGCTCGTATCTGCCCTCAAAGAGCTCGTATTCAAAGAGAGAGACTGACACCTAAACAGCTCAGGCAATGGGACTGATGCCATATTTACATTATGTATAGAAAGTACAGTAACTCACTGCTCGGAGAAGGAACAAAGTTGACTGAGGGCCTGGATTGTTGAGGGGAGGCTTCATTGAATGGTAACCACTACAAATTCTCCAGACAGTAGGCGGGGTACATGAATGCAGCTGTAAGGGGACCACGATGGAAATCTGGAAGCATTAATGCGCTTAATTTTTTTAAAGGGATTGCACATGGTGGGCACTGAGACTGGAAAGGCAGGCAACTAGATGAGTAGGGAGGTTAATGGGATGCTCAGACCAGCTTTATAATGGGATGTAACCTCTTCAGAGCTGGGCTTGAATAACAAACCTCTCTGTGTCGGTGTGGCACATAGACTGGCACGGGGGTGGATGGGAGGCAGCGGAACAAAGTTACCTGCTCCTGTGCAAATGGAACGTGAGAAGTACCTTAAGGTCATAAAACTCCCTAATAGCTTGGAGAACTTTAAGACTTCGTTATTTTAATTCTCTTATATTTTTGTCATAAGCTGGCATTTTTAGCTCCAAGATACATCAGAAGTGTTGTTTTTGAAAGAGAAAATTCCCCACTAAACACATTCCTTTGTTTCTCATTAATAGGCTGCTGCTGATGAATACAATAGACTGAAGCAAGTTAAGGGAGTAAGTATGTTGGCTTCTAAGATTCTTTTAGGAAGAACTTCTTTATTCTATGTTTTTCCTTTAACCTTTAGAATGGCTATGAATATGTTGCCACATATGCACTGACTATGAACAAAAGACCCTATAATTGCAAGATGAAAACTGTACTAAGTTGGATCCTTCATTTCAGTTGTTTGCAGCTATAACCAGCACTGATTTTATAAAAAAAATTTGTTTTAGTTTGAGGAGTTCCCATCGTGGCACATAGGAAACAAATCCAACTAGGGACCGTGAGGTTGCGGGTTCAATCATTGGCCTTGCTCAATGGGTTAGGGATCTGGCATTGACATGAGCTGTGGTGTACGTTGCAGTCACGGCTCAGATCTCACGTTGCTGTGGCTGTGGTGTAGGCCGGCAGCTGTAGCTCCAATTAGACCCCTAGCCCGGGAACCTCCGTATGCCGCAGGTGCAGCCTTAAAACAAAAAAAATTTTTTTTTTTTTAGTTTGAAGTATACATACAAAAAAGTACATAGATCATAAATGTACAACTTGGTAAATTTTCACAAAGGAACCACACACCTTTGTGCCTGGCACGCCCGATAAAGTGTTACATTTGGGGAGTTTCCTTGTGGCACACCAAGTTAAGGATTTGGCTGCAGCGGCTTGGGTTCCTATTGCGGCACAGGTTTGGTCTCTTGCCCAGGAATTTCCACGTGTTGTGGGCATAATAAAAAAAAAAACAAAAACAGAAGTACATTTCCTAGTACCCCTTGTCCACTTTTCCAGTTTTACACTCACCCCAGAAGTAACCACCATCCTAAATTCTAACATCATGGATTAGTATTGCCTATTTTGAATTTTATGTAAATAGAATCATACCATATGGATTTTGTAATTCCTTTGCTCAGTATTGTTTGTGAGCTCCATTCATGTGGTGGCATGAGTGGTGGTTCATTTTTAAGTGTCTCTGCACCGGGGGCACACATTTGCTAGGTATATACATAGGTGTGAAATTGCAGGGTTGTTGAGCAAGTGCGGATCCAGCCTTGGGTAGGAGCTGCCACCAGCGTTCCTGGTTTGTGCCAGTTTATATTCCCACCAACAGTGTAGTTTCCTGTTGCTCATATCCTTGCCACCACTCGGCATCATCAGTCCTTATTGACTTAAAACTGTTTTGGTTTTTGAAAGATTCTGTATTAATTTTTTTAAATTACATAATGTCACACATTTACATTTGAGTTTAAAAGTGTGTATATAGGGGAGTTGCCGTTATGGCTCAGTGGTTAATGAATCTGACTAGCATCTGTGAGGCGCAGGTTTGATCCCTGGCCAATAAATTTTCTCTTGATGACTTTACAAATCGTTAGAAATGAGTGTATCCTTGTAAACTCAGGTTAGAAGATAGGCTTGAAAAAGAATCAGCTGCTCATGCGGTTACAGATCCTGCCAGGTACCTAAAGAATTACTTTATTTACCACTCTTAGCAGTTCTTTATGACTAATTCTCATGTTTCTTTGTTCACCTCTGCCTTGCCAGCAGCTAGCACATAACTCGTGTGTTTTTATTTTGTTAAATTTACTCAATAATTTGTTTGTTTCCCTTTTTAGTCTGCGGATTACAAAAGTAAGAGGAATTATTGCAAGCAGTTGAAGAGCAAATTGTCACACATCAAGAAGATGGTTGGAGATTATGATCGAAGGAAAACATAGGAGGCAGAGGCCACCTTGTTTGAGAGATTAAGAAGTATCTGATCTGACATCTCTGCAGTGTTGTCAGGAGTCAAAATGACACTGGACTCTGACCCAGGAGGCCAAACCTTTCTGGTCATTACGGAGATTTGGTAGCTTTAATATCATCAGTATTGAAGCATTTTATAAATAGCTTTTGATAATCAACTGGTCTGAACACTCCAAGGAAGGATTTTTGTTTGTCTATCTGTTTTGTTTGTTTTTTAGGGCTGCCCCCATGCCATATGGAAGTTCCCAGGCTAGGGGTCTAAACTGAGCTACAGCTGCCGGCCTACGCCACAGCCACAGCAATGCCAGATCCTTCAACCCACTGAGCGGGGCCACGGATTGAACCTGCATCCTCATGGATGCTAGTCGGGTTCGTTTCCACTGAGCCACAAGGGGAACTCCAAAGAAAGGATTTTATGCTTTAAACATTGGTTCTTGTGTTAAGAACTCACTGTTGTTTAAAGTTTTTAAATCTTTAGGGACGGTCCGGGAGTGAACTGTGAACTTTGACACTCTAGGCAATCAGGTCCTAATACCTAAAATGTACTCTTTGGGTCTCCCAGAATTCGCCCTTCCGATAACTGTTCTCTCTCATCATTTCTCTTCAGATAAGGAAATTGGGCCCCTGCAATAAAGTCTCTGAAGTGAAACTGCTTGTTTTCTAGCTTGCAGTTTTGGTTAAGTCTGTTTTATGACTGCATGGATAAAGTCCCTGGCCTTTTCATATTTCAGCTACTACAGATAGTGCATTCCACCAGGCCTCCTATTAATTTTTTTTCTGTGTATAAATGCTTAAGAGGTTTGTATTTCATGTTATCCTGGTAATAAAGATCACGTAAAAGTAACAGATGTGTGAAATTTGAAGATTGTAAATACATGTTTACTTTTTTAAAAATCAAAGTTGAAACCTACTGGTTAGAATTTTGTTGTGTATTTTTAAATGCTTTTTATCTTTTATGGTTTACATACTTCTTTTTAAACCAGCTAGGCTGTTTCATTATATCAAAGTATCCAATTACATTTATAATTCAATTGTGACTTGAATTGTATCTTTGGGGAATGTTGGAGCTTTGTACATATTTTATAATTATTAAACCTGGTGTTTCCTTTCCATAATATACATTTTTGACATCACTAGTCCTGTGGAAAACTGGAAAACTAAGCTATGGGAAACTACACTCAGGAGTTTTATCTGTTATTGTTTTAAACTACTTTGGGTGCTGTGCTAGTTGGTAGTTTCCTAAGTCCTTTGACTGATTTGTCAGGAAACAGAATGCAAGACCCTAAAATGCCAAATTATTTCAAGTGGTGCTTTTAAATCTCGAAAGTTTTTTGTTTTTAATTCAGATGTTTCCTGGTAATGTAAAATTAGCTGATAATCCTGGACATATAGCCCACCAAGTTGGTTGTGATGATCTCCTCAGTTTAGAACTCTTCTTTCCTTTTTTTTTTTTTTAAGGGCTATGCCCGTGGCATATGGAAGTTCCCAGGTTAGGGGTCGAATTGGAGCTACGGCTGCTGGCCTACACCACAGCTACAGCAACTTGGGATCCAAGCCGTGTCTGCAACCTACCCCACAGTTCACAGCAACGCCGGATCCTTAACCCACTGAGTGAGGCCAAGGATCGAACCTGCATCCTCATGGATGCTAGTCAAATTTGTTTCCGCTGAGCAGGAACTCCTAGAATTCTTTCTGAAAAAATGTTAAAGAATAATTTCAAATTTATCATTACTATACAATTTGGACATTTAAGTCTATAGATTTTAATATAGAAGTCTGAATCGTTTTCCAAAGATAAACTTTTAAATAAGGTTTCCATTATAACAGATTTATTTCTTCAAGTTGAAGAAATTTTTTGTTTTCTATGTGCCGCATATACTATAGAAAGTAATAAATAGTTTATGCTTTTTATGACTTTTGGATTCATACTAAATGGTAAGGACTCTTGAGCAACTGAATTTTTCTGTGTTAAAATTTAAACTCTTTATTCTTGGAAATCAGCGTACTTTGTTTATGAAGACAAGTTTGCCAGCGTTGTGACAAAACAAAACCATTCAGCAGAATGCAGAAAATTAAATAGGACGAGTTTGCATTGTAAAATTGTGCCATAAAATTAGACTTTGAAAGTTTTTTAAAAAATCATTTTTCAAATGTGATATTTAACTCCAAAGACCGCTTCAGGAGCCAGGATCAGGATGTTTTTGTTGGAGTTGGCATTAACTAATGAAATATAACTTTGAAAAACCACTCGGGCTATGTTCTCACCTGGAAAATAGAGGTTTAGATCGATTTCAGAGGTCTTTTACATCTCTGACCTTCTTTGGTTATGTTTGCATAATACTTCCTGCTCTAAACCACTATTCCAAAGATTCTGTTGAAAATGCATGTGGTTCATTTGCTGAAGACTCACAGCATGAAGTGATTTCCTTACATGTGTATTAAACATAGATAACATCAATACTTTCATTTCTCTTTATCTTGGAAAGTTTAAAAAAATACAGAAAAATAGGAACTTGTAAACCTACCACCCAGAAAGAACAAGTGTTGATATTTTGTCATATATACTTTGTATTTTTGGAAATAAATTTAAGTCTGTAAGTATGGTAAAAGTTACATTGTATGCACATAACATGAAATCTCAATCCTTATAAGAGTCTGTTGACGTAACCATTTCTCATTCTCATTTTACAGATAAGGAAACTAATGATTTGATAGGTTAATTGGTCTATTGTCTCATTAACAAGTGACTAAACTAGGATTGGACCGGTCTTTTGGAATATTAGTTTCTGTACTTCCACTCTAGGTTGATTTGGTTAGTAGTAAATTCGTGTGTTGGCAAAGCTAGGGTTGCTCTGTTTGCTGTTATTAACCCTATTATAATTTTGAGCACATTTTACAGTTAATCCTTGAACTTTCTTTCTTTTTTCTTTTGTGTCTTTTTAGGGCTGCATCTCGGCATATGGAGGTTCCCAGGCTAGCAGTCGAATCGGGGCTGTAGCCTCTGGCCACAGCCACAGCGATGCCAGACCCAAGCCGTGTCTTCAACCTACACCACAGCTCACCGCAACACTGGATCCTTAATCCGCTCGGCAAGATCAGGGATCGAACCTGCGTCCTCATGAATGCTAGTCAGATTTGTTTTCCGCTGAGCCACAACAGGAATTCTGTTAAGTGTACTTCGAGGCAGCATCAAGTGCTTCATGGGGAAGATCTGCAGTACCTGTGAAGGCCCGGATGGATGTGCATGTGTAAAGAAGGGTCAAGGCAGAAGAGTGCTTTTAACCATGGCTCCAGGGACCTTAGCTTCAGGTGGGGTTGAAGCAGACAGTCTCCCTGCCTCAGGATTGGGATGGAAATGTCTCCCATCTGGACATTTTCCAAGGCTCAGAATTCAAACTTAATCTTCTGGCAGTTTATGTTTCTACTGTCCTATACGTCTCACTTGCTAAGTGACAGGGCACATAAATTAGATGGAGGACCTCCACGACCTCCCACATGTGTTTCATATTGTGAGCATTTCTTCTCGTGGGAATAGTTTTCGTAGGAAAAAAAAACACTCAAGTCACTTGGGCGGTTTTTAGAAAAAAAAAAAATTTTTTTTTGTCTTTTTGCCTTTTTCTGGGGCCGCTCCTGTGGCGTATGGAGGTTCCCAGGCTAGGGGTCTAATCGGAGCTGTAGCCACTGGCCTACACCAGAGCCACAGCAATGCCGGATCCGAGCTGTCTGCAAACTACACCACAGCTCACGGCAACGCCAGATCCTTAGCCCACTGAGCAAGGCCAGGGATCGAACCTAAAACCTCATGGTTCCTAGTCGAATTCGTTAACTACTGAGCCATGACGAAAACTCCTGAAAATGTTTTAATGATTCCACTTTGGAGTTAGAAAAAGAACATGGACACACAATCAGGATTTTGTGTGTTTGTCTGTGTGTGAGTGCAACAAATCAGAAGGGTGTCCCCAGAAAACTTAACAGTTGCGGACCCAAGACCCGCTTGCTTTCCCAGCTCGTGTTGCCCTATTGTTGCTTTGCCCTCCACCAGTTACTTATGTGACCTTGGACAAATTACTTAGCCTGTGTCTCAGTTTGCTTATATGTAAGAAAGGTATTTGTACCAAATCTCATGGTTGTTATGAGGTAGTTAATGTGTGACTTAAAACAGTCCTTGTCAGAAAGTAAATAAATATAACCAGTTACACCTATTTCCCAAAGCCAAATGGTGAAACTTTAAACAAGTTTTTAAAAGGAAAACTGAGGGTTTATTTTGTTTTGCTTTTTAGAGTTCCCATGGCATGTGGAGGTTCCCGGGCTGGGGGGTTGAATCAGAGCTGTAGCTGCTGGCCTATGCCACAACCACAGCAATGCAGAATCTGAGCTGTGTCTGCGACCTACACCACAACTCATGGCAACGCTGGATCCTTAACACACTGAGCGGGGCCAGGGCTTGAACCTGCATCCACATGAATGCTAGTCAGATTTGTTAACTGCTGAGCCACAATGGGAACTCCAAACTGAGTTTTAAAAGTACATGTATCTGGGATTTCCCTGGTGGCTTAGCAGTTAAGGATTTGGCATTGTCACTGCTGTGATTCGGGTTCAATTCCTAGCCCAGGAATTCCGCATGCTGGCAAAAAAAAAAAAAAAAAAAAAAAAAAAAAGTGCATGTATTATCTTAATTTCATGTGCTTGGTGTATGCTGCGTACAGCTTTAGGGTATAAATTCTTTTTAATTTTAGGCAGCTACATTAGGCTTAACATCGTGATTATTCACAAATAGTGAATAAATGCTTTAAAAGTAGAGAATTTACATATCCAGATAAATATTATTTGATACTGTTATAAGGAATTCTGGAACTTTTTAATGAGTTTCCTGGATGATTGTGGTTCCATCTAAAGATTTCAGAATAGGCAATTTCACCTCTCCCAGTCTTTGAAGTTGCACACTTTGAATTTCAGCCTGATTCCACTGGCTGAGCTGTTCGTGAATTTCCTAACTCCCATGGATTGTGTCCAGCTACCCATGGGCAGAGAACAAATTGTTCCATTCTTTATAGTTGTTCCGTAGATTTACAAGTTGAAACGTTTGGCTAGGTTATATTATTTCTTTATTCTACCACTGTACACAATTAAAATACTGTGTCAGTCATAATAATGACAAGAGATTACCATGGATTTATGCATTTTTGTTTTGCTTTGTAACCTTGGACAAATGACATTCCTACTTGAGTCAAGATCTGTGACTGAAATATAGTCAGAGGAGAGTAAATTTTTCAGTTGGAAAAAACCTGAATGATTGAGCCTCCTGTCCACAAATATGCTTTAATTTCAATTTATTACAGAGTCCTCTGTCTTTTCCAGGTTTTCCATAAAGTCTTCCCAGATGGTTGTAGACATAAATGAGAAACTTGGGTTGGGGCTATTGCATCCCATCTTGGAATAGTATGGCCAATCAGAAGAAAAGGAGAGAAAAGCAAACTGGAGTTTGTGGAAGGAAGGGGAGAGGGAGGAAAGAGGGTAAAAAGGAAAAAAAAAAAAAAAAAGGAAAAAATGGTGGAGTTTGTATATGAATCCTGAGAAGGAGTCAAAGATACGGGGGAAGCAAAGATGGAAGTCAACTGGCCTTGGAAATCAGCAATATTAATTTCACCTCTTCTCCTGTACAGACACGGCCAGAGCTCAATAATAAGACCTTGTCTTCTGGGGTGGGGGAGGGGGCGCATAAAAGGAACTGGTTATCATTGTGAGTTGTCATTGTGATGTGAAGCCCTGTAGGATAGGTGGAAATATCCCCGCTTTATAGATCAGAATTGTGTTGTGGTGTTCTCCTGTGATGCAGTGGGTTAAAAATCCTGCGTTGTCACAGCAGGTGTTTGGATCACTGTGGCGATGCAGGTTCCATCCCTGGACTAGGTACTTCCATATGCCAACACTGTGGCCAAAAAGATTATTGGGTTGTGACTTGCTTGAGGTCCCCTAGCTATTGTGATAGAGCCAGATTTTTTTTTTTTTCCCCACTCTGAAGCTGGCATGGGTCTTAACCTACTATGCCAATTGGGGAATGAACCTGTGTCCCAGCACTCCAGAGGGTGCCTATCTGTTGCACCAAAGTGGGAACTCTGCAGGGTTGTTTTTTAAATTCAGGTCTCTTCTTTCCACTACTATGCAGAACGACTTATGTTTCATTTTGTTGGGTTTTTTGTTTGTTTTTGCTTTTTAGAGCAGCACCTGTGGCATATGGAGGTTCCCAGGCTAGGGGTACATTCGGAGCTACAGCTGCTGGCCTATACCACAGCCACAGCAACATCAGATCCGAGCCGAGCCGAATCTTCGACCTACACCACAGCTTAGGCAATGCGGGATCCTTAACCCACTGAGCGAGGCCAGGGATCAAACCCTCAACCTCATGGTTCCTAGTATGGTTGGTTTCGGATACACCATGATGGGAACTCTTGTTTATGTTTTTTTGGAGGGGGGGAAGAATACCTGGAAAGATTTTGGAACCAACAAACAATATAGGCCACAAAATGAAAGCAAATACTAATGGAGAAGAGAGAGGCTCCAGCTCCCGCAGTTCCTTGGTCCTCTGCTTTTCCTGGGCATAATCCTTTTCTGATGCTTCCCAGGTGCCTTGCCCCTCCATTTCTCAAGTGTGGGAAATGCTACTAATTCTGTATGTATCATCAAACAACTTGTCCAAAATTGAACTGATCTTACCAACCCTGCCCCCAACCTCTCAGTAATTGCAACTCCAACCTTTCATTTGCTCAGCTCAAAACTAGAGTCATTGGTTCTTTTTTCATAACACACATCCCCTCTAATGACAAGATCCAGAATCCAAAGTTTCTCACTAGCTTGAGAAGTTCTCTAAAGTTTTTTCAGCCGCCACCACTCCTCCCCTCCTTCTGCATGCCACCCCTCAAACACACCAATGTGCTTCCACCCCATGGCCTTTGCACTTGTAGCTCCCTTTCCCTGGAGGGATTTTCCCCTAGGTATCAGCCTGGTTAACTCCCTCCCCTCCCACATTCTGGTCATGGTTCCTCTGTCTTTTCCGCAGGACTACTCTGACCCAGCCTCAGGCCAGCCGCCAGCCCCCACCCGCTCCCCACACTGCGGCATGCAGAAGTCCTTGGGCCAGGAATGGAACTCGAACCACAACAGTGACCCTAACCTTAACCCGGTGAGCCACGGGGAACTCTGACCACGCTACTTTATTTATTTCTTTTCTAAATTTAATTATTTTGTCTTCCTAGGGCCACACCCAGGGCATATGGAGGTCAGGCTAGGGGTCTGATCGGAGGATTAGCCGCCAACACAGCCACAGCAACTTGTGATCCGAGCCGCGTCTGTGACCTGCACCACAGCTCGCGGCAATGCCGGATCCTTGAGCCACTGAGCGAGGCCACAGATCAAACACGCAACCTCATGGTTCCCAGTCGGATTCGCTAACCACTGAGCTGAGCCACGACGGGAACTCCATGACCATGCTACTTTAAACTGCAACTTTTGGAGTTCCTGTTGTGGTGAAGTGGAAATGAGTCCGACTAGCAACCACAAGGTTGCAGGTTCTATCTCTGGCCTCGCTCAGTGCGTTAAGGAACCAGTTTTGTCATGAGCTGTGGTGTAGGTCGCAGTCTCCGCTGGTAGTTGCTGTGGCGTAGGCCAGCAGCTATAGTGCTGATTGGACCCTTAGCCTGGGGACCTTCATATGCCATGGGTGTGACCCTAAAAAGCAAAAAACAACAACAAAAAAATAAACTGCAACTTTTTCCCCTTCCATGCTTAATTTTTTTTCTATGGCATGATCATCATTTGACCCAGTATGTTTTTCTTTGTAACTGTCATGAGGGCAAGGACTTTTGTCAGGTTTTCATTGCTTTATCCTCAATGCTTAGAACTGTATCAGCCCAAAGTAAGTGCTCAATAAATATTTGTGGCATGAAGAGCAGGAGCAGCAGAGGAGTCCGGAAAAATTTTGCCAGTCCCGGAAAACCTGGCTGGCTCAGCAGAGGCTGCTGCTGTGGTCATAGTCCTTCATGCCAACTTTTTAGAAATAATAACGTTAAATCCTCGGGTCCCAGGTGGACCGATACCGGGCCTCTGACTTTCCAAGAGTGCATGCCCTCTATCTTCTCGCCTCTTTGTTAACAGCTGGAAGCGAGCAGGCGTTCCCTCCCCGAACCCTAAATCATCCTCAAGGTTGCCAAGGCCTCGGAGCGCCCTGCTTCGGCAACCATTCCTCGCAGCAGCCGGAACGTTTCTGCGTAGCTGCCGCGCACGGCGGAAGGACTTCTCCGGCGCTCCCAGGACTGAGAGGGGCTTCCGGCAGAGCGGTGTCTGGCAGGAGCGGTGAGTCCGCGGTGGAGGTTTTCGCTGAGCCAAAGCAGTAATGCACTGCTTGGGATGCACCCCGACGGGAGGGGCCTTCCCGCCCGCGGACGGAGGCTGAATGGCCGCGATTGGCCTCGCGGGCTACACCTGAGAGTGGGTGGGAGCGTGTGGAGAGGAGGAGGGCAACTTCCGTTTATAGGGAGCAGTCTGGCCTCCTTCTCCAAGGCAGAGCTCAAGTTTAGGGAATTGTGGTCCTGGGTTCTGATTCGTGACTAACCTCCGGCTATGTGTCTTCTAGAGAGTTGCCAATCTTTGAGCCTCGAATTACGCACCTGAAAAGTAGGACAATTATCACTCTTGCCAGTCGCCCAGCGCTTGGCAGGGTCAGGTGTTAGGGAAAGCGTCACAAATTACAACATTTGGTGCAGATCTCTTTTGTTTGCATTTAGCATTCTGAGTACCTGTGAAGGAAACCCACCGCCAGGCTTCTCCTGGGGGAAGTGGCTTTTGTGGGGTTGGATTTCCAGGAAACGGGTCAGCAGTATTTGTAAGAAGATGGAATATTGAGCAGGCATCGGCAGTTGGAGATACTGACTTAAGAGGTCACCAAGTACATCTTTCTCCAGGCTGTATAAATCCCTTCTCTATTAATAGCGTGCGTTGTAAATGTCCAGTTTCCCTTTGAACATCTGAAGTTATAGGGATCTTAATACCTCTGTCCTTGCCCTGTAATTTCCCATTGCAGGCAACTCTAATTAAGAAGTCCTTTTATGCAGTGAGCTAGACGTGCTGCCGCTTGCAGTTTTTTGCTCATTAGTTCTCACTTTATTTCTGAACTTTCAGAGAATTAAAGGTAATAAACTAAAAATAGAATTTAAATATTGATGTGATGGATATCAGTAGCCAAGTCTTTAAGAATGCAAGCTTTGGATTTTTTTGACATTTACAAGAAATACACAAACACCTCCATGGAAGACCAAAAAGTTCAACTTAGTCATTGTATGCTATGTTATGACACCCATCATTAAACCTACAAGGCACCACCATAGTGATTGAAACAGCGCAGATGTCAGCATTAAGTCACATGTTGTTATTTCAGAATACTACAGTGGATCAGTTGATTTCCTGAAACAAATAAGTCTCTTTCAATACCAGTGAATGACTTTTAAATTCAGAGACACACAGAATGTTAACAAATAATATCTGATGATAGCAGGTGCCAGAGAAGGTAGCGATGCCATTACAGCAGTCTCCAACTTGTCAATAGATTTTAATTCCAGAAGTCCATTTATAAGTGATTTATTTAGATTTTTAAGTACATTTTTCATTTTTTTAATTAAAAAAAAATTTCGGCCATGCCTGCAGCACGTGGAAGTTCACAGGCCAGGGATCAAACCTGCACCACAGCAGCAACCTAAGCCACTGTGGTGACAATGCTGGATCCTTAACCTGCTATGTCACAAGGGAACTCCTTCAGTATATTTTTCTATAGAAACAATGAAATAAATGGAAGTTGAAGTCTTGGTTTGGTCCTCATCACCAAAATTAACCTTTTCCTTGACAGTGATGGGATTTGTTTTGTCTTTAATGTTTTGGCACTTAGGATTCCTTTGATCCTTCATTTATGGAAAAAGAAAGTTGGGAGTGACAGTGTGGTTTGGTGAGGGAGGAGGTGTGGATGTGACAGGATGTTTATTACTTGGTTATGCTTAATAGGTTCCTCCCAACACCAATTTTATCCTTTTTTTTTTGCTTTTTAGGGCCGCACCTGCGGCATATGGAGGTTCTCAGGTTAGGGGTCAAATCGGAGCTATAGCTGCTGGCCTACACTACAGCCATAGCAACGCAGGATCTGAGCGGCGTCCGCCACCTACACCACAGCTCACAGCAGTGCCAGATCATTAACCCACTGAGTGAGGCCAGGGATCAAACCTGTCAGATTTGTTAACTGCTGAGCTGCGAGGGGAACGCCTATCCCTCATTATTAAAGAAATACATGTTCATATTGAAAATATGAAAATACGGAAAAGAATAAAGAAAAAGCTAGTCATCCTTAATCTTATCTATCATCCAATCAAAACCATTTGTCCTATTTATTAAATTACTAGATATTTCCTTTTAATAGTTTGGTTTATAGTGTAAGTTTATTATTGGGCTTTTTGTTTTTTGTTTGTTTATTTGTTTGGGCTGCAGCATGCGGCAGCTTGATGTAGGTTGCAGGCAACATTAGTTCCCAGACCAGGGTCTGAACCTAGGCTGCAGCAGTGAAAGCTCTGAATCCTAACCAGTAAACCACCAGGGAACTCTAGTGGAGGCTTAATATTGTGTTCTTCTTTTGAATTATAACCCATAAGCTTTTATCATTTATGAATAATACTAAGTTTCATTTAAAAACTTGATTATGAGAAAATTCATATAAACACAAGGTGGAAGGGTAGTACAAAGGTGAAACTGTATCCATCTTTCAGCTATAATAATCAGCCATTGTGGCTAATCTTGTTACATCTACACCTGTATCCACATCCCATAATTCTATGGTCCTGTCCTATGACACATCTTCAATACCTTTTTTTTTTTTTCATTTTTTGGCCACACTCAAGGCGTATGGAAGTTTCCAGGCCAGGGATTGAATTGGAGTCCCAGCTGCACAAGGGCAAAGCCAGAGCCTTTAACTCAATGTACCTCTAAAGCAACCTAAGCCACCACTATCTCATTCCTAACCCACTGCACCATGGTGGGAACTGCAATACGTTTTTGGGGTTTTTTAATCATAAAGAAATACTTGTTTCTATTGATGCCAAATCTGTGCATAAATATTCATATTCTTTCTTGGGGATGGGAAAAAGAATCCCAGGAGGATTTTACCTCTTTTCACTCAACTGCAATTATTGAATAAATTGCAAAAAATAAGATGACTTTGGGGGGTTCCTGTCATGGCTCAGCAGTAAAACCTAACTAGTATCTGTAAGGACATGGGTTCAATCCCTGGCCTTGCTCAGTGGGGTTGTCCTGAGCTGTGCTGTAGGTCACAGATGCAACTCAGATCCTCCATTGCTGTGGCTGTAGCATGGGCTGGCAGCTACAGCTCCAGTTCAATCCCTAGCCTGGAAACCTCCATATGTCTCAGGTGCTGCCCTCAAACAAACAAACAAAAAGAATAAGATGACTTTACATTCTGAGCTTTTTTTTTTTTTTTTTTTTTTTTTACTTTATATGTTTGCTTCCTTCTCTTTTCAAATTTAATTATATACATTTGGTGAACACATCTTTAATAAATTCACAATCTAATGATTTTTACAGAATATTGAATAATACAGTAAGAAAAAAATGGATGAAGAGCCTGAAAGAACTAAGCGATGGGAAGGAGGCTATGAAAGAACATGGTAAGTAGGGCATTATTACCATTATTAATCCCTTCTCTCTTAGAATTTCTCTCTCTCTCTCTCTCTCTTTTTTTTTTTAAGGGACATATCCTTGGCATATGGAGGTTCCCACGCTAGGGGTTGAATTGGAGCTGCAGCTGCTGGCCTAGGCCACAGCAAGATTGGATCTGAGCCGAGTCTGCAACCTACACCACAGCTCATGGAAACACCAGATCCTTAACCCACTGAGCGAGGCCAAGGATTGAACCCACGTCCTCATGGATACTAGTCAGATTTGTTTCCACGGCACCACAACGGGAACTCCCTTAGACCTTTCTTCTTTGGAGGGGGGAGGCCAAGTCTGAAGCATGTGGAAGTTCCCGGGCCAGGGATCAAAGGGATGGACCCCGGACCACAGCACTGAGCAAATACAGCAGTGACAATACTGGATCCCTAATCCACTGAGCCACCAAGAAAGTCCAGTTTGTTTGTTTTTTTAACAATTTTATTAGAGTATATTTTACACATGTTAAAATTCCCCTCTTTCCTATATATAATTCAGTGGTTTTTAGAGAATTTACTAAGTTGTTCAATCATAAGCATGAATCAGTTTTAGAACATTTTCACCATTCCTCATGCCTATTTACAATTAATTCCCTTCCCACCTCCAGCCCTAGGCAACTGCTAATCTATATAGTTTCTCTCTCTATAGATTGGCCCTTTCTGGACATTTCATGTAAATGTAATCATAAGATGTGTTCAGTTGTGTCTGACTTTTTTAACTTACCATACTAATTTCAAGTTCATCCATGTTGTAGCATGTATCAGTAATTCATTCCTTTATATTGCTAAACACAGTATTCTTTTGTATGATTATCCCATATTTTATTTGTCCATTCACCAGTTGATAGATGTTTCGATTATTTATAATTTTTGGCTGTTCTGAATAATGCACTTGTGAACATTCAGGTGCAGATCTTTGTGTGGACATGTGTGTTCATTTCTGTTGGGTTAATACATTTTTAGTTTATCTTTTCAAACAAGTAATTATTGCTTATAGGGAGATTCTTAAAGAAGATGAATCAGGATCTCTTAAAGCTACAATAGAAGATATTCTCTTCAAAGCAAAGAGAAAAAGGTATGTAAAATTTTTTATGGGTTAAAAAGGTAAAATATATTCCTTTAAGCTTTCTGGCCACCTGTGCCCACAACTCAGTACGTCATTTCAATTGTGTTTCCAGGAAGCTGTCCTATAGCCTTCTAAGTAGTGCAAAGGAACCAGCAACCTATTGCTTCAGAAGGGAAAATGATTTTTAGGGATGATCCAAAATGCCCATAGTTGTATGCATCCTGTAAATTAATAATTTCCTTCACTAAAAAAATACTGGTTAGTTGAAAAGTTGTAGTGATTTTTCAGGTAGTATATGCTATTCTATTAAAATGGTTTGTGTAATTTTAACAGGGTAATTGAGCACCATGGACAAGTTCGACTTGGAATGGTATGTTATTCTTTTTTTCTTCTGCTAATACAGAACTATAGCTTAATAGAATAAACAAGGGTAAAATGACAAACTATTTAAAAGAATATATTAAAAATATATGTGTAGAATATATGAATACTAAACACCATTTTTACTTTTTGGTCAAAAATGTTTTTGGAAATTGTTGTCATGTGTGGGTTTTTTTTTTTTTTTTTTTTTTTTTTTGTAGATGCGCCATCTTTACGTGGTAGTAGATGGATCAAGAACAATGGAAGACCAAGATTTAAAGCCAAATAGACTGACATGTACTTTAAAGGTATACTAAAATCATTTAATTTATACCGTGAGGAAGGATGCTGAATTTGAAAGAAATACTTTTAAAGAGTGCAATCTTTTTTTTTTTTTTTTTTTTTTTTGGAGTTAAATACATACTTTAGCTAAGTAGAAATGCTACCAGATCATTTATGGAAATGGTGTACTAAAATAGCTAATTACTGATGCCTTTAATTTCTACCGTTCCACGCCATGTTAGAATCTTGCTTTGTCAGTTATCCCTTTTCTTTATTGAATCTTCGTTTTCCTTTGAGTTACTTGAATCAGTCTTCTCAGCTTATAAACACATTCAGATTATTCCTAATTTATTGAAACCCAGCCTCAACTCTGCTCATTTCTCCTTGTCCTTTTTGGATCTTTTCCTTGTTTAGATTGTTTTTGTCTAAGCGGTTCCATCTTTTAAGGCCTAACTTAGCTGTCTCATCACTTACCACTTCAAACTCAGGTTTATTTAATATGTTAATTTTTGTTTATGTAATATTTTTACTACCGGACATTTTTTGAAAATCTGGAAACTTAACAATCTTGAGAAGAGGACTTCTTATTGTGGTGCAGCAGAGGCAAATCCAGCTAGTAACCATGAGGTTTCAGGTTCGATCCCTGACATTGCTCAGTGGGTTAAGGATCCGGTGTTGCCGTGAGCTGTGGTGTAGGTCACAGACTTGGTGTGGATCCTGCATTGCTGTGGCTGTGGTGTAGGCCAGCAGCTGTAGCTCTGATTGGACCCCTAGCTTGGGAACTTCCAAGTGCTGTGGGTTCAGCCCTAAAAAACAAACAAAAAAAATCATGAGAAGAAATGCTTGATAAATAAATTTTGCACAGCATGTTCTCTATGGTTGTTACTTTGCCCTTATCTAGTATTTCTTTTTTGTGTTCTTTAAACAGTTGTTGGAATACTTCGTAGAGGAATATTTTGATCAAAACCCTATTAGTCAGGTATGTGGATAAGTGCCGTAATTTAGAATTAGAATACTGATATTATCGCCAAATATAATTTTTAAAACACTGGACGTATATTCTATCAACTATTAAGTGATTCAGGGAGTTTCCCTGTGGCGCAGGGGGTTAAGGATCCAGTGTTATCATGGTAGTAGCTCAGGTTGCCGTTGTGGTGTAGATTCGATCCCTGGCCTAGGAACTTCCACATGCTGTGGGTACAGCCAAAAAAAAAAAAAAAAAAAAAGCAAATAAACTATTAAGTGATTCAGATTGTGTACAAGTTTCTGGGACACTTATCAATGGTAAGCAAGATAATTGAAAGTTAGAACAATGTATAGTGAACCCATAGCTAAACTTACATCAGAAGTTTCTCACATGTTACGTATTCCTTTTGTAATTAGTATTTTATTTACATACATTCTTGTCAAGAAGAAATAATTTGTTAAATTAATAATCATTTTTGTTTTTATTTTGAGATTGGAATAATTGTAACAAAAAGTAAAAGAGCTGAAAAACTGACTGAACTCTCAGGTATGCATAAAATTACTTTTACAGCCCTTAAGAACTTTGCTTTATTTACCCAACCTTGTAACTCTGTTTTAAGGTCGCCTAATAAGTAAAATGAAGCCTTCCTGCGTGTTCTCTAGGTAAAACATTTCGAAAATCCTCTGTTAAACTCTCAGTCTCTAAGAGGATCTGCACAGTGGTGAAGAGTATTACCGTGAACATAAATGTGTTTATTCTTATCCTGAAAGTATTTCATTGTAACCACTCAGAAGATTCACTTTCTTAAAATTAATTTTTAAAAGCTAAACAAAGAGTATAAAAATTGAATTGTAGTTGGTTTTGAATGATTTGAACATTTAAAGAACAAAGAGTATAAAAATTGAATTGTAGTTGGTTTTGAATGATTCGATTTTCTGCTTGCATGACTTCCCTAACTGAATTTTATTCTCTTAAAATAATGGAAGATTTTATTTGCTTTGATTTATGCTATTATAAACTTACATGACTAATTCTATTTTCTTTTCTGTAAAATACACTATCCCTTAAATGTGATTCACAACCTTTCACCCTTAGCAGTGTGCATATAAACTACATACTTACATCATTAATAGTTTTTCATTATTGCGGTAAGGAATGATCCAAGAAACTCAGATGGGAGTAATCAAATCACAAAGAGTTTAAGGGCAAAGGGGGAATTACTGGCTCATGTTGAAAGCTGGGCTGATTTCTCAGGGGTCTTGGCTGTGTCTGTCTTTATTCTCTGATAGTCTTCGGAGAGATGAAAAGATGTTTATTAATAGCCCCAAGTCTACCTGACCTTCCTAATCTGTAGCCTCAGCACAAGTGCCAAAAAGGATGTTTATTGACCCTGACTGTGATCTGTCCATCCATGGCGGCCAAGGGAATGAAGTATTTTCTTGGTAGGCCTGGATTACATGTCTGTGCCTGGAGTGGGATAGAAGCAGGGTAAGTTCCACCCGAACCACATGGTCTAAACTGGATGATTATGCAGTGAGGGAAGGATGATTCCCCCTAGGAAAGGATGTAGGACCTCCCGCACACCCCCACATTAATAGCAGCATTTTATGGGTGCTAGGGAAGTCATATGTACAGCAATGAAAAATCCTCTGTAGATTCTTATAGGCCTCTTAAAGTACCCTCTCTCCTTCTGATCAGAATCACTGCTATAAACCCAAGTATGTTTTTTTTTTAATACTCATAACACAATAGGAGATTTTAAAAGTTTTTTGTGTGGTATGATAGAAAGAAAAGTGGATAGAGAGTTGGGAGATCTGGGTGTGAGTGCTAGTCCTGCCATCAGGTAGGCACATGTCTTTGTGCAAATCATTTAACATCTTAGATTTGTTTCTCAGTTATGAAATGAAGGGTTTGGATTTAAGCGCTTTTCACTTCTAAAATTCTGTGATTCCAAGAATAAATACTTGCAATATTCCGCTGACCCTTGAAAAACTTGAGGGGTGGGGGTGCTGACCCTCTGCACAGTTGAAAGTCTGTGTGTAAATTTACAGTTGGTTCCATATCCGTGAATTCAACCACCTGCAGGTAATGTAGTGCTGTAGTATGTACTTAGTGAAAAAACTGCATGTCAGTAAACCCCCATAGTTCAAACCCTTGTTATTCAAGGGTCCACTGTATATTAAATATGGCAAGTGATTAATATTTTAAAACAAATAAATAAGAACACCAAGAAGCTCCAAGCAGATAAATAGGCAAAGAAGACAGATAATTCATACCAGAATAAAAAGAGGAACTAAATAACTATTAAAAAAGTTTGACAGAAATTGACAGAACATCGTAAATCTACTATAATAGAAAAAATAAAAATCTTTTAAAAAAAGAAAAAACAAAGGTTAGCCAAACTAGTGTTCAAAAAAAAAGGCCCACTCAACAGCATTTTTTAAATGTATTTTAAATTATCAAAGTGAAGTTTCAATATATGCGTTGCTAAATCATGGAGAAACTGTTACTTACAGTGCTGATAGTCTGGTTAATTTCTTTAACATTTTCTGGAAAAAAGCCATAAAAACATTCCTTGGAATTATACTTAGGAAAGAATAAAAAGCCTCACTCTACAAATACACTATTTGCAACAGTATGTATAATAGTGACAAGTTGGAAGTAACTAAAACATTCAACAGTAAGAAGTTAGTTTGGTAAATTACACTGTATGATAAACTCAATTTAATGAGTTTTCATTATTGTTAATTAATATGAAGACAGTGTTGAAATAGGAGGAAATATCTGAAGAATATCATATTTTGTTGCATCCCAGATTCTGTCATTTGTAAGATATCTTTATGAGCCATCAAGAAGGAAATACTCTGAGTTCCCAGGACTCAACATCATCACTCCTGTGGCTCAGGCTTGGGTTCAGGCCCTGGCCCAGGAACTTATGCATGCCACAGGTGTGGCCAGAATAAATAAATAAATACATAAATAAAAGAAAACACTCTAATAGTTAACCTTTGACTCAAAGTCAAATGATACGTGAATTGTTTGACATGCCTCTCAACTATTGTAAAGAATTTGGCAGTTTCTCTTCCCTTCATTTGTATTGCTTAGCATGAGACAGACAATCTTTTCAGATGTTATTTCAGTAACAGGACATAACACAGTTTTGTCTCTTTGTGAAAATCCTTCTTTCTTAGGTCTTATAAAGCACTTTTTTTTTCTTCTCCCTGAAGAAAAAGATGAAATTCTTTTATCAATGAGTTCTTTCTTCACCAATAAAAAAATTAACATTTCACTGTTGCATTCCATGCCTTTCTACGTAAAAAGATAACCTTTTGTATAAACTTTTCTAAAAGCTCTTTTTATCCCAATTAAATATGAGTAGCACAAACAATGCACATGATGCAGTTGAAGTAGCAGCACATCAGCAGCATTCACAGGTTCATACAGGAGCAGTGACAGCTATGTTACAAACGCTGCCTGGCTGCCAGTGATTATCAGATACATTATGATGATGTTGAAATGTGAACGTATGTTAGTATTCTTACCACAGTGGCTTGGGTTGCTGCTGTGGCTTTGGTTTGATCCCTGACCTGGGAACTTGTATGTGTTGTGGGCTCAGCCAAAAAAAAAAAAAAATTCTGATATAAAAGTTCAATTTGCTAAAAATGTTAATTTTAGAGATTCTCTTGTTTAACATCATAGGTATGTAAATTTGGGAGAAAGATAAATTTCCATAATGTATATATAGATTTTTATTAAAAGTAGATTATTCTATTTCTGTTTTAGGAAACCCAAGAAAACACATAACGTCTTTGAAGAAGGCTGTAGATATGACTTGCAATGGAGAACCATCTCTTTATAACTCCTTAAGCATGGCTATGCAGACTCTAAAGTTAGTATGTTACACTTTTTTTTTTTAGGATTGCATATGCAGCATATGGAAGTTCCCAGGCTAAGGATAGAATCAGAGCTACAGCTACCCACCTACCCCAGAGTCATAGCAATGCCAGATCCAAGCCAAGTCTGCAACCTACACCACAGCTCATGGCAACACCGGATTCTTGACCTATTGAGTGAGGCCAGAGATTGAACCCCTGTCCTTATGGATACTAGTCGGGTCCATTATCGCTGAGCCCCATTCAATGGGTTAGGGATCCGGTGTTGCCGTGAGCTGTGGTGTAGGTCACAGACAAGGCTTGGATCCCACCTTGCTGTGGCTATGGTATATGGTGTAGACTGACAGCTGTAGCTCTGATTTGACCCCTGGCCTGGGAACGTCCATATGCTGTGGGTGCGAGCCTAAAAAGCAAAATAAAAAACAAAGCTGTAGCAATATTGGTGGTACAAAAGAAAATTTTTTTTTTTTTGATCTTTTTTCCTTTTCTAGGGCCGCTCCTGCGGCATATGGAGTTTCCCAGGCTAGGGGTCTAATCGGAGCTGTAGCTGCCAGCCTACGCCAGAGCCACAGCAACACGGGATCCGAGCCTCATCTGCAACCTACACCACAGCTCACGGCAACGCTGGATCCTTAACCCACTGAGCAAGGTCAGGGATTGAACCTGAAACCTCATGGTTCCTAGTCGGATTTGTTAACCACTGAGCCACGACGGGAACTCTAATACAAAAAAAAATGTTAAAAGAATAAGTATTTTATTGTGGAATTTGGTATAATAACTGAGTTTGTGTATTTATTCATTTTTATTAACTTATTTTGTGAATTAATATCTTACTTTTCTAGCAAGTTTAACTATGTGGAATATAGGTGAGACCCCAAAGAAAGTATTCAGTTTAAAGTTTATGTATTTTATCCCTGGATAATCTGTCCTCAATCATATTTTTTGTTTGTTTGTTGTTTTTTAGGGCTGCATCTGCAGCATATGAAAGTTCCCAGGCTAGGGGTCACATTGGAACTGTAGCTGCTGGCCCACCACAGCCACAGCAATGCTGGATCTGAGCTGCATCTGCGACCTTCATTGCAGCTCACTGCAACGCCAGATCCTCAACCCATGGAGTGAGGCCAGGGATGGAATCCTAATCCTCGCTGGATCCCAGTCGGATTCATTACCACTGAGCCACAATGGGAGCTCTCCGACTCAGATTTTTATACCTTAATATAATAGATATGTTTTTAGTTTTAGAGTAGATGAGAAGGAGGTAACACACATAGTAAAGGTAGGTACAATAGCAGCATCTATGAATGAAAGCTGAGCCTAGCAATGAAGATATAAGCAGGAAAGCTATAAATAACTGAAAAAGTAGTTCCAAAAAGCATAGAAATCTCTCTTTGGTATAGAGGAAAACAGCTTGTCACATCTTAAAATCCCAACAGAGTTCCTGTTGTGGCTCAGTGGTAACAAATTTGACTGGTGTCCATGAGGATTCAGGTTCGATCCCTGGCTTCATTTGGTGGGTTGGGGATCAGGTGCTGTTGTGAGCTGTGGTGTGGGTCTCAGACTCAGCTCAGATCCCCCATTGCTGCGCCTGTGGTGTAGGTCATCTGCTGCCGCTTTGATTCAATCCCTAGCCTGGGGAACTTCCATATGCCACAGGTGTAGACCTAAAAAGCAGCAAAACCCCAAAACCCATAAGCCATCATTTTAATTAAATGAAACACAAACATTAACGTATGTGAGTATTACGGCTCAATCACCATGAGGTTAATTTGTAGTCTTTAAAAAAGAAGTATGTGGAGTTCCCTTGTGGCATAGCAGGTTAAGGATCTGGTGTTGTCACTGCAACAGCTCAGGTCCCTGCTGTGAAACAGGTTCAATCCCTGGCCCTGGAACTTCCTTTTGCAAGCATGGCCAAGCCATACATACGCACCTTAAAGTTGATTTATGTGGTACTGGTGTATCTTCCAGTGTACACTGTAGACTTTGTATGAAACAGATCTATTAGAATGTTAAGCCTCATGGTGTCAGGAACTTGCTGGCTTTGTCTGCCACTCTATCCCTGGAACTGAAAAGAGTAGTCAATAAATATTTATTGAATGAATAAGTGGGTCCATGATTTGTCTTTAAGTGTGTAGCTAATTTTAGAAAAATTTACATTCAGGTGTCTAGAGTATGCTCACAATTCATTCCTTTGCAGTGTTGAAACAAATGAGGTATTCTATAGTCTAAATGTGTAAACCGTGTGTCCTGTTCGTTCTGGGTAAGTTTTTATTAGTGTAATCTGTTAGGCCTCATTGGAATGTGTTTTATCTTTCTTTAGACACATGCCTGGACATACTAGTAGAGAAGTCCTCATCATCTTTAGCAGCCTCACAACTTGTGACCCATCTAATATCTATGATCTAATCAAGGTAGAGCCAATAATTTCTTTATAATCAAAGTTACAATTCTAAAACAAATTCTGGAGTGAATTTATTGCTAGTTTTCAGAGCAGTCTATGTTTTCAAACACATTAATTCGATTTTTTTTTCCCTCAAAACTTTCCATTTCCTTGGATTTTACGAAGACCCTAAAGGCGGCTAAAATTAGAGTGTCTGTTATTGGATTGTCTGCAGAGGTTCGGGTTTGCACTGTGCTCGCTCGTGAAACTGGAGGTATATATCTAGAATCTTCAATAGTTACTTATCATGACTATATAAAAAGTAACTATTAATTAGGATGTTTTCATCTGTTTTTAAGCTGCTAAACTTAAATCAGTTCATGTCCTGAGTCCAAAATATGGGTAGTCATATTCAATATATCATGGGTTCTATAAGATATCTCAAAATGCAAGGAATTTTCAATAGTTATGTCAGTGTTTAAAGCATTGTAACTTTTGAAAAGCTAGAAATTTCACTATATATAATTCTTAGTGAAGATCTTATAAATTAGCTTTAATTAAATTGTAATTACAGTTATTCCTCAAGAAGTCAATTTAGAGATGTTGTTTAAAGTTTGTGAAAAATGAAAATTAGCTTAAATATTTATTTTGAAAGTGAACATTTTCAGATAGTAAAACTTTTAAGAATTTTACAGAAATTATAATTCATTCCTTACATCTGGAAAGCTAATGTTTCTTTTATTTTGTGTCTTGTTAGGCACATACCATGTTATTTTAGATGAAAGCCATTACAAAGAATTGCTGACACATCATGTTAGTCCTCCTCCTGCTAGCTCAAGTTCTGAATGCTCACTTATTCGTATGGGTAAGTGTGTATTTTGTGTTATTTTTAAAAATACTTTTTTTTTTTTTTTTGTCTTTTTGCTATTTCTTTGGGCTGCTCCCGCGGCATATGAAAGTTCCCAGGCTAGGGGTTGAACCGGAGCTGCAGCCACCGGCCTACACCAGAGCCACAGCAACGCTGGATCGTCAACCCACTGAGCAAGGGCAGGGACCAAACCCGCAACCTCATAGTTCCTAGTCAGATTCATCAACCACTGCGCCACGACGGGAACTCCCTTTTTACACACACACACACACACACACACACACACGTATGTAATTTTAGGGTCACACCTGAAGCATATGGAGGTTCCCCAGCTAGGGGCTGAATCAGAGCTGTAGCCACCTGCCTACACCACAGCCACAGCAACGTGGGATTCAAGCCACCGTCTGCAACCCACACCACAGCTCACTGGCAATGCCAGATCCTTAACCCATTGATCGAGGCTGGGGATTGAACCTGCATCCTCATGCGTGCTAGTCAGATTCGTTTCCACTGAGCCACAATGGGCACTCCAAAAAAAAATATATTTTGACTCAAACTATATTTCTGTTTTCATTGCACAAGTGTTTTTGTTTGTTTGTTGTTGTTGTTGTCGTCGTCTTTTTAGGGCCGCACCCATGGCATATGGAGGTTCCCAGGCCAGGGGTCAAATCAGAGCTGGAGCTGCCAGCCTACACCACAGCCACAGCAACACCAGATCCAAACCACGTCTCTGACTTACACCACAGCCACTGCAGTACCAGATCCTTAACGCACTAATCGAGGCCAGGGATTGAATCTGTGTCTTCATGGATGCTAGTTGGGTTCATGACCGCTGAGCCACAACAGGAACTTCACAGGTTATCATTTTAACACCTAAGGGTTTCTTTTATTGGAGTTCCCATCATGGCTCAGTGGTTAAAGAATCCGACTAGGAACCATGAGGTTTTGGGTTCCATCCTTGGCCTTGCTCAGTGAATTAAGGATCCGGCGTTGCCGTGAGCTGTGGTGTAAGTTGCAGACGCGGCTCGGATCCCAAGTTGCTGTGGCTCTGTCGTAGGTCGGCGGCTACAGTTCCGATTTGACCCCTAGCCAGGGAACCTCCATATGCCGTGGGAGCGGCCCAAGAAATGGCAAAAAGACAAAAACAAACAAACAAAAAAAGAGTTTCTTTTATTTGACTTAAATTTTTTGTTTGTTTTTTAGGGCCGTACCCACGGCATATGGAGTTTCCCAGGCTAGGGGTCTAATCAGAGCTGTAGCTGCCGGCCTACACCACAGCCACAGCAACGCCAGATCCAAGCTGCATCTGTGACCTACACCACAGCTCATGGCAATGCTGGATCCCTAACCCACTGAGCAAGGCCAGATATTGAACCTGCGTCCTCGTGGATGCTAGTCAGATTCGTTAACTGCTGAGCCATGACGGGAACTCTGACTTAAATGTTTTATAATTAGAGAAAATTATGCTATTGAAGCAACTTTGGGAAATAGAAATAAAACTAAAATTAAATCCACTTGTAGTTCTATCACTCAGGCAACACTACTGGCTATTCTTTTATTGTTAAGGCTAGAAAGGTATAAAGACATTGTGTTTCTAGAAAAACTCTAGTACTAGGAAATTTTAAAAATCCGTTGTATTGTTTGATTAAAGCTGTGTAATACAAACTGTGCAAAGACAGAGGACTGCAGGGAGATATCAGATTGCTCAAAGTGATTTTTTTCAGGAGGGAGAAATTGGTTTTGCATCATTTAAAAATTTTTTAATTTTCCTGTTTTTCAAAAATTATAGTAAACATTTGTAACAGCTATAATTGAAAAAGTCCAACTTTTTCAATATAAAAAGAATCTCCTTGTTTAATGTGCATTTTAAAATTCTCAGTGGGATCAGGAATGCTTTTCTGCATTGTTTTTAGCCATTTATAGTACAGGTCAACCTTTCTTTCCTGTGTCCTACTCTAAAATGATATTAGTATCTATCTCATTGTGTGTTGCAAGGATTGAGTTAATAAAGACAAAGTATTTAAAGTTATGCTTGACATAAACCATACCTTTTAGATATTATGTGAGCTAATCTCTTTTGGTTTACCAATACATATCCTTAGTCCATTTTAAATTTGATAGTTTTAAAATTTTTATATTGGCGTTCCTGTCGTGGCGCAGTGGTTAATGAATCTGACTAGGAACCATGAGGTTGCGGGTTCGGTCCCTGCCCTTGCTCAGTAGGTTAACGATCCGGTGTTGCCGTGAGCTGTGGTGTAGGTTGCAGATGCGGCTCGGATCCTGCGTTTCTGTGGCTCTGGCGAAGGTCAGCGGCTACAGCTCCGATTCGACCCCTAGCCTGGGAACCTCCATATGCCGTGGAAGCGGCCCAAAGAAATAGCAAAAAGACAAAATAAATAAATAAATAAAATAAAATTTGTATATTAAAATTTTTATATGGTTTCTGTTTTCTTAGACTTGTTTTCAGAATTTAAGAATATATATGGGGAGTTCCCATCATGGCGCAGTAGAAACAAATCCGACTAGGAACCATAAGGTTGTGGGTTCGATTCCTGGCCTCACTCAGTGGGTTAAAGATCCAGCATTGGCATGAGCTGTGGTGTAGGTCACAGATGCAGCTCAGATCTGGCATTGCTGTGGCTGTGGTGTAGGCCGGTGGCTACAGCTCTGATTCAACCCCTAGCCTGGGAACCTCCATTTGCCATGGGTGCAGCCCTAAAAAGAAATATATATGGAAAACAAACTGAAGCATTCCAAAATTTTAAGCGTTTCTTCCACAATTAATTTTTCTTCTAATCTGGAATTACTGTCAGCTTGACCATGCTACAATAAACATAACTAAAAGTCAAGAAAGAGATCTCCTGCGCAAGTTTGTGGGCTTTCCAGTAGGAACATTTTTAGGTTTCTTTTCCTAGAATTTTGCTATTTTCTTTGAAAAAAGAAAGTAATACATTTTTCTTCTGTTCAGGATTTCCTCAGCATACTATTGCTTCTCTGTCTGATCAAGATGCAAAACCCTCTTTCAGCATGGCGTAAGTAAAACCTTGAAACTGTCCGTGGTAATGTTTTCATCCTGTTAACTCCTTCCTATAAGTTAAAAAGACAGGCTTAAAATGTAATGGCTTTTGTACAATATTACTTTCTCTGTAGCTGTAAAAAGGAGTGAGGTGTGTGGAAGTGGCTACCGTTTGGCAAGGCGGAGTACTGGAGAGTAAAGCGCTGCACGGAGAGCCTCAGAGATCTCCCCATAAGCCATTAGCTGAGTATGGATCTGCATTCCTATTAGGAAATTACTGGAGGCCAGAGAAAGAAGCACCAGAGAGGAGCAGCAGAGCCATCCCTAGAGCTTACACGGGGCAGGGAATAGTACTTAGTCCCACCAGGCAGTGTGGAAAGACCTCTTAACACCCCAGACATGGAATAGTGTAAGAGTCCATAGTAATGAAATCAAATTACGCTAGATGAGCAGCTGTTGTGGATAGCCTAACAAACTTAAAAGCAAGTCTTGAACATATCAAATTGTTTACCAGTTCCTTAAGTATGTTCCAGAAAAAGCCACCAATATACTTAAGGCAATTAAAAAAAAACCTCAGCACCCAAAGCAGAGCAAAATTCACAATATCTGGCAGCCAATCAGAAATTACCAGTTATGGGAGTTCCTGTTGTGGCTCAGTGGGTTAAGAACCCGACTAGTATCCACAAGGATGTGGGTTCAATCCCTGGCCTTGCTCAGTGGGTTAAGGATCCAGTGTTCCTGTGAGCTGTGGTGTAGGTCACAGACACGGCTTGGATCTGGCGTTGCTGTGCCTGTGGCATAGGCTGGCAGCGGCAGCTCTAATTTGATCCCTACCCTGCGAACTTCCACATGCCTCGGGTGCAGCTCTAAAAAGAAATTACCAGGAGTTCCTGTTGTGGCTCAGTGGAAACAAACCTGACTAGGATCCATGAGGATGCAGGTTCAATCCCTGGCCTCCGTCAGTGGGTTAAGGATATGGTGTATCCCTTAGCTTTGTGTAGGTCACAGATGCAGCTCACATCCAGCATGTGGCCCTGGCATAGGCTGGCAGCTGCAGCTTTGATTCGACCCCTACCCTGGGAACTTCCATATACCAAGTGTGAGGCCCTAAAAAGACAAAAAAAAAAAAAAAAAAAAAAAAAAAAAAAAGAAAAGAAAAGAAAAGAAAGTAGCACTGTGGAATACTTGGCCAATTGGGATCTGCTCTCTAGCACAGGAAACTCTATCCAATATCCTGTGATAATCTATACGGGAAAAGAATCTGAAAAAGAATGGATGTGTGTATATGCATAACTGAATCACTGGCTGTACAGCAGGAATTATCACTACATTGTAAATCCACTATACTTCAATGAAACAAAAAAAATCATAGTAGCATACTTTCTTTTGCTCTAACTGCTCACATCTTTATATATCACTTTTTGAAAATAATATTTCCTCTCACAGGCATCTGGATAGCAACACTGAGCCAGGACTTACATTAGGAGGCTATTTCTGCCCACAGTGTCGGGCAAAGTACTGTGAGCTTCCTGTTGAATGTAAAATCTGTGGTAAGAAACCAATTGTTCATTATTCAATGAATTGATCTTGGCAGAGCCTCCTTGCCTGCCCATTCGCATCTCTCACAAGCATCCTATCCTAATAAATCTATTTCTTGCTTTAAAAAAAAAATTAATCTTGAATAACTTATTACATATATAGCTATTAAAATAAATATAAAGTTCTGCTTTCCTTTTTTTTCATTGTGTTCCTAATACTCCATTTCTAAAAATAAACATGGCATTCTCAAGAGTTTCCTGATTTTCTTTCTCAAAAAAAGTATGTTTTTTAAAAACAATATAGTAGATCTAGGAGACATTATTGTAGTAGATCTAGTAGACATTTATTTCATAAAAGAAATACATATAAGGAGAATGAGTAATTAAAGCAATAGAATTGTAAGATTTTATTTCATTTATAAGTAAGCAGGTTGGCCAAGAGTTTACCTATTTAGTGACAGAAGTACGACTCCATCCTGGAACCTCTTTTTATGGCCACAAGTAAACTAAAGAAATGAATGCCAGCAATCCTAAAAAATACCGTGAAATATTTATCCTAAGTTATATCATTTGACATTTCAACCATCATTTTTATGAGACTCGGGCTATTAAATATATCTCTCTGCTTTATGTGTTAGGTCTTACCTTGGTGTCTGCTCCCCATTTGGCACGGTCTTACCACCACTTATTTCCTTTGGATGCCTTTCAAGAAATTCCCCTAGAAGAACATAATGGAGAAAGGTATATGAGTTTTGATTAATTTATATCTATTACAAGAGGTGAAGTAATGTGTGAATATACTGTTACTATTCTAAAAAAGAGTCATATTCATTTGGACAAGATAACTGCTCATATAGAAAATGAGGTATGGAATGCCTTGGTTATGATTGCAATGATTCATTAAACAGATCTAGAGCTCCAAAAATCTGTTAATTCCCCTAAACTCATCTGTGTATAGTAAGAGAGGTGGTATATTCATTAATTTGCTCTCCAGAAAGAAAAAAAGAAGTTCTGAATTGTAGAATTTGCTACTTTCCATTGTGCAAAACTGAAAGATTAATCCAGAAGGCCTGATATCAAAATGATATGAGAAATAAAGATGACATCAAAGGAGTTCCAGTTGGGGTGCAGCGGAAATCAATCCGACTAATATCCATGAGGATGCGGGTTTTGATCCCTGGCCTCCCTCAGTGGGTTAAAGATCCATTGTTATGGTGAGCTGTGGTGTAGGTTGCAGATGTGGCTCAGATCGTGCGTTGCTGTGGCTGTGGTGTAGGCTGGCAGCTGTAGCTCCCATTCAACCCCTAGCCTGGGAACTTCTGCATGACACAGTGCAGCACTAAAAAGCAAAAAAAAAAAAAAAAAAAAAAAAAAAAAAAATTAAGGGTATTTTCTGCTATTGAAGGAAAGAACTTCAGTTCCTTCAGTTCAGCTAGACTGAAAGGGACTGTCAAGTGCCTGATATATTTAAGACAGACTGCACTAAAGTGTATCATTGTGAAATTTCAGAATATACGGCAAAATACTAACCCCAAACATTTCTGGAGAGGGAGAATTAGGTCACTTGACCTAGAATTAAAATTGTTTAATTTCTCATTAACAACACTGGATGCTGACAGGGAACAATTTCCTTCAAAATTTTGACTGAACATTATTACCAACCTAAATTATGTATGCAGCCAAACTATCAGTCAAATGTCAGTAGAATAAAGATGTTTTCAGACTTGTAAGGTCTCAAAAAAGAGACTTTCTTGGAAAGCAGTGAAGAGATCATTCAAAGGAACCGAGAAAGAAAATAAATGGAAAAAGGATAGGAATGTTTTATCTCAAACATGGCTAATGAAAGTCTTAGAATGACTTCCCAGAATGACACTTGTGCGACAGATAAGGAGAATGGTCAGTTCAGTTTGGAGAAGGTCAGCATGCTCTAGGACAGGTGTCACCAGGGGATGGAAACTGGAATTCCTGACCTAGATGAACATAAGACTATTTAGACTTTTCAGGGAACAGTTGGGGCTGAAGTAGTAATTACATAGAAAACTAAGCTCATGAATAACAATACAGTTATTAATGCCAAGAAAAAATGTTTTATAGAGAGGAGTTGTATGTTATAGCTCAGCTGAATATGTCTCTATAGTCATAATAAACTAAATATTTAATATTATTCTGTCCAGGGAGTTCCCATCATGGCTCAGCAGTAATGAACCCAGTTAGCATCCATGAGGATGAGGGTTCGATCCCTGGCCTCACTCAGTGGGTTAAGGATCCATTGTTGTCGTGAGCTGTGGTGTAGGTTGCCGACTCAGCTCAGATCCCTCAGATCCCCTGTTGCTGTGGCTTTGGTGTAGGGCCAACAGCTACAGCTCTGATTTGACCCCTAACCTGGGAACTTCCATGTGCTGTGGGTGTGGCCCTAAAAAGATCAAAAAAAAAAAAAAATTCTATCCAAAATGATTGAACTACATAGAAAACAATGACATTTATCATGCTATTGGTTCAATAAGGTTGAAAGAAAATTAATATCTCATCTTCCATAGTGGGAGGTTCATAGCCAACACCTATTAAAAAAAAAAAAAAAACAGGAGATAGCACTATGAGCATAAGTAACTGTTAAACAGTTAACATTTTTAAAAGTGTTTAGTCTGGAAATGAAGTCGGGGAGGGGGGGAACTGCTCTTTTTTGTAATAAGTTTTGAAAACTTTTAACCCTTTGAACCATTCCTTAAAAATTAAGTCCCGGATTTCCCTTGTGGTGCACCAGGTTAAGGATCCAGTGTTGTCACTGCTGTGGCTTGGGTTGCAGCTGTGACCTGGGTTCATTCCCAGCCCTGGGAACTTCCACATGCTGTGGGTGCAGCCAAAAAAAATTTTTTAAGTCCTTAGACATCCATTTTTGAGATAAATTAACTACTTCCTATCCATCTAGATAGACTTGTACCAGCTGTCTGCTGTCTTTGGGAAAGTTGAAAAATAGTCACTTTCCATAGGGTTTAATTCCCTTGCGGAATCCCAGTTGAGAAATCATATTCATATTAACCTTGACGAAAATGAAATGAAATTTGTTTAAGCAGGATTTTAAGCTGTCAGATGACCTTGGGATATACTGTGGAATTTTCTTAAATTACTGGTATCTTAACTCTTTCTCCTAAAATCACGTGTAGAGATAATTACACTTGACCTTTGAACTATATGAGTTTGAGCTGCGAAGTTCCACTTACATATATGTTTCTTCTGTAAATATATACTACAGTACTACGTGATCCACAGTTGTCTGCGTCCTCGGATGTGGAATTTCAGTATGGAGAGTCGGAGGGTCAGAGGGCCGATGGTAAAGTTATACTCAGAATTTTGACTGTGGAGATCGGCACCCCTAACTCCCATGCTGGTCAAGGGTCAACTGTACTGATTAATTAAAGGATTCTTGTTATTGAGATTTTCCTGATCTGTTATTTTAATGAGTGAATTCTTAAACTTTCTTTTTCAGGTTTTGTTATGGCTGTCAGGGGGAATTGAAAGACCAACATGTAAGTTCCTGTGCTTTGTAAATATTAGGTATTGTACAAGAAATATTGAGGAAAAAGTATCCTAAGTTTACAATAGATTGTTGAAGACCAGGCTTATATCAGATTATTCTTTGAAAGTATAACAGTAGGTAGAGATAAAATGAGAATTACTACAAACAGTTGCTTTATAATTCTGCATTCTAATTTTGCTATAAAGATATTTGAATACTTTAAATGTCTCCAGTTTGCAAGCAAAACTGCATTTTGGGAGTTCCCGTCGTGGCGCAGTGGTTAACGAATCCGACGAGGAACCATGAGGTTGCGGGTTCGGTCCCTGCCCTTGCTCAGTGGGTTAACGATCCGGCGTTGCCGGGAGCTGTGGTGTAGGTTGCAGACGCGACTCGGATCCCGCGTTGCTGTGGCTCTGGCGTAGGCCGGTGGCTACAGCTCCGATTCGACCCCTAGCCTGGGAATCTCCATATGCCGCGGGAGCGGCCCAAGAAATAGCAACAACAACAACAAGAAAAAAAAGGACAAAAGACAAAAAAAATAAAAAATAAAAAAATAATAAACAGCCAACTTTTTAAAAACAAAAAACAAAAAACAAAAAAACTGCATTTTGTTTAGAAACATTAAAATATTTTTTCTGGAGTTCCCATTGTGGCGCAGTGGTTAACGAATCCGACTAGGAACCATGAGGTTGCGGGTTCAGTCCCTGCCCTTGCTCAATGGGTTAATGATCTAGCGTTGCCATGAGCTGTGGTGTAGGTTGCAGACTCGACTCGGATCCCGTGTTGCTGTGGCTCTGGCGTAGGCCGGTGGCTACAGCTCCGATTCGACCCCTAGCCTGGGAACCTCCATATGCCACGGGAGCGGCCCAAGAAATAGCAAAAAGACAAAAAAAAAAAAAAAAAAATTTTTTTCTCCATAGTGTACTTTAGGCTGTATTGTAACTCATTTTGAAGTTACCATTTAAAGTAGAAACAGACCAAAAGTTATTCCCCTATTGTGCCATTGAGAAAATATTATTTGAAAATTTGAAGGAGGTCAATTTGAATATATTAACTTGGGAGTCCCTGTTGTGACTCAGCAGTAATGACCCATACTAATATCCATGAGGATGCAGGTTCGATCCCTGGCCTTTCTCAGTGGGTTAAGGACCCCTGCATTACTGTGGCTGTGGTGTAGGCCAGCAGCTGCAGCTTGGTTTGGCCCCTAGCCTAGGAACTTCCATATGCTGTGGGTGCAGCCCTAAAAAAGACAAAAAAAAAAAAAGGAGACTATATTAACTTAAAGTTGCTAATAACATGGATCACTATCTAGTTTTAATTTTTTGTTAATTTAGTTACATGTCCATATTTATTTTATATTTTTAATTCAATGAATTTTATTATATTTATAGTTGTACAACCATCATCACAACCTAATTTTAGAACATTTCCATATTTAAAACTATACTTTATAAACCGTTTAAAATATTATTTGGGGAAGTTCCTTTGTGGCACAGCTCTGACATTGCTACAGCTGTGGCACAGGGTACACCTGTGGTGCGGGTTCAGTCCCTGCCCAAGGAAGTTCCACCTGCCATGGATGTGGCCGAAAATATAAATAAATAAAAATAAAATAAAATATTAGTTGGAAGGATTGCTTGTTTATTCTGCTTTCACATTTCATAAATCAGTTTTAGTAAGTGCTGTGTATCTCTTGAACATCAGTAGCTTTATCCTCACCACAACCACTTTTTGAGTCATTTGACAGTTTTTTAAGAACACATCAAAAAAAAATCATCTTTTATGCTCTGTGAGATTTAATGTTTTTGTTTTTTTTTGTTGTTGTTTTTTTTATTCTCCCTTTTTTTTCTTTTTTAGCCCTTGGCATATGGAATTTCTGGGCCAGCGATCAGATATGAGCTATAGCTGTGACCTGTGCCACAGCTGTGGCAAGGCTGGATCCTTTAACCCACTCGAATGTCTTCTAGCTAGGCTGTACCTAAACTGTTTTTTAAATTTATGTTTCTTCTTCTCACTGCAGGTCTATATTTGCAGTGTGTGCCAGCATGTTTTCTGTGTGGACTGTGACGTTTTTGTTCATGACTCTCTCCATTGTTGTCCTGGCTGTATTCATAAGATTCCAGCTCCTTCAGGTATTTGACTGCGGCATATAGTAGACTTTGTATGTATTAAAAATAAATTTGTAACTGTAAATAAAATAATTCTTCAGAAGAAACTCCAATGAAAATATGAAGAACATTTTGAAAGGAAAATCTGATGTAAGAAACCTATTGCTTTAAACCTTCCTCTGTAATGACTGGTAAACTGCTTACTTAATGGAGTATATCTAATACCACCATTTTGGTGGTTTGCTGTCTGAGACTGGTTTACCTTATATTTCTGGCTAATGAACTATCCTTGTTAGCCTCACTCAGGTTCATACTTAGGGACTGCTTAACTTTTTTTTTTTTTTTTTTTTGTCTTTTTTGCCACTTCTAGGGCCACTCCCACGGCATATGGAGGTTCCCAGGCCAGGGGTCCAATCGGAGCTGTAGCCGCCGGCCTATGCCACAGCCACAGCAACTCGGGATCCAAGCCGCGTCTGCAACCCACACAGCTCATGGCAACGCTGGATCTTTAACCCACCGAGCAAGGCCAGGGATCGAACCCGCAACCTCATGGTTCCTAGTCGGATTCATTAACCACTGAGCCAGATGGGAACTCCAAGGGACTGCTTAACTTAATCGTTGTCAACTTTCCTACCCTGGGTCATCAGAAAAATGTAGGTGAGAATGTATAATGAGGTCTGTGTTTCATGTTCACGAAGATGTACCATTATAGGCAGAACCCTTTTTAGGGGATTTCCTTTTGAGAGTAAATCAGGTTTCCACAGCAAAGGGAAATGTATTTAAGTCTGCAGACTTTAGTCACTCTCGATTGAGTTTCACTCTGATATTCATGATTGTATTAATTACAATTCTACTGAACGTTATCAGTAAAGACAACATAGTCCTGTCCCAGGGAGTCTGTTCAGCAAGTCTAGGAGGGAGCCCAGGAACAGGCATTTTTAACAACACATGTGTGCACACACAAAGACATAATTTGATCAAAGTACAGATCTTTCTCACAAGAGTCCTACTGCCTGTGCCTAGACACAAATGATTCTTTCTGAGTAGATAGATTTCAGCTCCAGAAAACCAGGCGACTGCTTTCTTCCTTCTGCTCTGTCAACAGGGGTATCAGTGGCTTGCAGGAGATGCCATTAATATATCAGAGTATTCTGTTTCCTCCTACTTGAATTAAAAGAAAGGTCATGAGTGGGCATCTCTTGAAAAGTTACTTCAAAATATATTAGAGACGTAGCTACACTATCATAAATAGAAGGGATATTCTCTTGACAATTTTGGGTTTTATTTGTAGTTAGGCTTATTAAGGAGGACTTTCCTTTCTCAATATTATAGAGAGAATTCTGGCTTAAGATTACAGAGATAAAAATGGTGATCTAGGTATCTAAAAATACCATTAGTTCTGGCCTTTAATTTCCCTCTGGAACACCACAAAATACTACAGTAATGAAACAATTTAACGTCAGAGATCTTTCTGAATGGTTTGTCTTTCTGAGTTGCACTGATCAGAAAACTCCTCAATATTTAAAATTCATTATGAAAATTTGATTTATTTTAAATACTTAAAATTTTTTTTTTTTTTTTTTTTTGCTTTTTAGGGCTACACCCATGGCATAAGGAGGTTCCCAGGCTAGGGGTCTAACCAGAGCTACAGCTGCCGGCCTACACCACAGCCACAGTAATGCAGGATCTGAGCCGAGTCTGCTACCCACACTACAGCTCATGGCAATGCCAGATCCTTAACCCACTGAACGAGGCCAGAGATCGAACCCACAACCTCATGGTTCCTAGTCAGATTTGTTTCCACTATGCCACGGAACTCCTTAAATACTTTTATTGCATACATTTCCCTCCATAGTCCTTTTTATTTTGCCTGACCATCTTAGTCTTTTAACTGAAGCATTTACTCCATTTATATTTAATGTTCCTACTGAGATATATAGAGATATATATGTATGTTGTTTTTTGTGGTTTTTTTTTTTTTGCTTTTTAGGGCTGCACCTGTGGCTACTGATATATTTGTTTCAACTATTCCATTATCATTTTTCTCTTCCTTCTTACCTTTTTTTTTTTTTTTTTTTTTTTAAGATTTCTTGTTTTCTACCATCCTGTGTTTTCCTAAACTAGTTTGGAAATGGTGTGCTCTATTTTTATTCTTTTAGTGGTTATCCTAGAAATTACAATACACATAATTCCTTAACTTGGGTTCTCTAGAAAGTAGAACTTGAAGCAAAGGTGGAAGTATTGTTACTTTATTTAGGAGGTGCAGATCTGGGGAAGTAAAGGTGAGGAAGGGAAGGGAAGGCAAAGAAAAACAGTATGTTACCACAGTGGCTAAGCTTGATGACAAGCTGTGAAGAGCCACAGGAGTCTCCCAGCATGTGTGTTCACACAGAGTATGGGACTTCTCTAGAAGGTTTATAAGGAGAAGCTGCCCCGCTGTGCAGTCCATCCAAGGGAGAAGGGGGGTCGATGCAATTTTGTAACTTCCTCCAGCTCACATTTCCCATTGGCCAAGGTTTGGCACGTACGTCTATGTCATCTGGTTCTTAGGTAACTGCTCAAGAGCCAGATCTCAGGCTCAGCAGTGTAGCATTACAGCCAGTTCCGGAAGGTCAGATAGACTTAGGGTGTCTCGATTTGGACTCCAGCCAGCTCCAGAAGCTGGGCAAAGGCAGCAGCAGTGCAGAGGAGGAGGCAGGCAACACCTTGGAAAGAAGGAAGTGGCCAAGGGAATCTGAGGTGGCTGGCATCGTTTCCAGTACTCCTTCATAACAGCAAAATATAAAGTTAACTGGGAGATCCTATTGTGGCTCAGCACGTTAAGAACCCAACTGGTATCCATGAGGATTCGGGTTCAATCCCTGGCCTTGATCAGTGGGTTAAAGGAACCAGCATTGCTGCAAGCTGAGGCGTAGGTTGCAGATGTGGCTTAGATCTGGCGTGGCTGTGGCTCTGGCCGTGGCTGGCAGCTGCAGCTCTGATTTGACCCCAGGTCTGGGAATTTCTATATGCTACAGGTGCAGCCCTAAAAAGACTAAATAAATGAATAAATTTAACATGTACCTTTACCCTCCCCACAGATCAAACATTTAACCTCCTTTACCTACCTCCTCACTTATATATATAGTTGTATATTTAATTTCTATTTCACAAGTCATTAATATTCATTTTAATCAGTCACTGTTTATTAAGATTTAATCATATATTTACTTCATGGCTCTTAATTTCTTATGTCTCAAATATGTTTAGGGTCATTTTCCTTCTACCTGAGGTACATCCTTCAGAATATACTAGTGTTCAGAGTTCCCGTCATGGCTCAGTGGTAACAAATCCAACTAGAATCCGTGAGGATACCAGTTTGATCCCTGGCCTCGCTCAGTGGGTTAAGGAGCCAGCATTGCCATGAGCTGTGGTGTAGGTCACAGACACGGCTTGGATCCTGCGTGGCTGCGCCTGTGGCGTAGGCCAGCAGCTACAGCTCCAATTAGACCCCTAGCCCGGGAACCTCCATATGCTGAGGGTGTGGCCCTGAATAGCAAAAAAAAAAATCTGTCTTAAAAAATGAATCGCTGGGAGTTCCCTGTTGGCTCAGCAAATTAAAGATCTGGCATTGTTACTGCTGTGGCATAAGTTTGATCCCTGGCTTGGGAACTTCCGCAGGCACAGCCAACAAAACAAAACAACCATGGAGGAAGACACTAACAGTGGTTGCCTGGGTTGGGGGTGTAGAGCAGAGTGGATGGGAGTAAGAAATGTTGTTTAATATTTTTATGTAGCTTAAATTTTGGGGCCCTGTAAATGAATTATGTATTCAAAAATAATAAAATTTATAGACTCCTGGGAAGCTGTGGTGAAGCAGATGAAAGTAATGTAGCCAATGTGAGCTGTTAGTTGAGGGCCTGAAAGCAAACATGTTCATCAAATAATGTAGCAGATACAGAGCTGGAGGTTGGAGGGGAACTGTTATGAAATTTCTTTTTCATTTATTTGGGTAATGATGTAAACAATACATTTCCATGTATATGTGGCAGTATGTGCACTGTTTCTATTTTGTTGTGACCTTGTTTCTCCCCTTAAACATATCGACATCCACACAAGAGGAAGATGGCAATACTATTTGGAGGCTGAAGAAGAGAAATAATTCGATTAAAAGCATGCATGTCCTGGAGTTCCCGTCGTGGTGCAGTGGTTAATGAATCCGGCTAGGAACCATGAGGTTGCGGGTTCGATCCCTGGCCTTGCTCAGTGGGTTAAGGATCTGGTGTTGCCGTGAGCTGTGGTGTAGGCTACAGATGCGGCTTGGATCCTGCGTTGCTGTGGATCTGGCGTAGGCCAGTGGCTACGGCTGATTAGACCCTAGCCTGGGAACCTCCATATACAGCAGGAGTGACCCTAGAAAAGGCAAAAAGACCAAAAAAAACCCACCAAAAAACCATGCACGTCCTATATTTAGGAGCACGTGTATATCTGACTGTATATCTGAGTATATGTCATAATCAAAGCACTAACATACATGGATACAATAAGGGAAAAACAGGGCCTCTGCTGCTTGGAAGGGCGGTGGGGAAGAAGAACTGTAAGCATTTTGTAAGGTTTCCCAATACCTCGTGAAATTCCTTGTGTTTGTGGTCTTATCGGCGTTCAGGTGTCTGAATCTCTGTAATGATCAACAGAGTCATATGTGAAGTGATTTCCCTGAGTGAGGAGAAAGAAAGGGTACAGCCTTGGGGAGTGGGGCAGTAGGATCCCACAGTCTTTAGTGGGTGGCGGAGTTTAGGAGAAAGGGTAGGAAGTTTGAGTTCCTGGGGCCTATAGTAAGGAAGGACAGGGCGTAGAGATTGCCATGCTTCTGGGAAGTGGCCTCGGGAGCATCCTTTGGGGTCCACTTCTGTAAGAAGAGAAGAGTTATTATTTTCTTTCTGCCTTCTCTAATTCCGTTCTGGGGAGACCTGTTACAAGGTGGACTGGGGACACCAATGGGATCCTTATGAGATTTAAATTCTTAATTCCACCTGACTGAATGGTTATTTGAGTCCCACTTCAGGCCAGGGCCCTGGAGTAATACAGTTTGTCCCTTTATTCATTAATTCTCTCAACAAGCCTTGTACATGTGCTGTTTGTCTGACAAGACCCTAGGCATTGGGATGTAGACGCCAAGACAGGACCCAAACATTCTAACCTCATGGCTCTGCCACCCTCCCCGCCTAAGAGGCGGCCCTGTAGAGAAGTCAGTGGGAAAGTGCTAGTGATGTGCCAAGTGCAGTGGAATGTAGAAGAGGGGCTGTAACATGGGCTTGGGTCCAAACTCAGGTGCCTGAGGGGGCCAAGCAGGTCGTGCAAATACACGAAAAGGGGCCAGGTTAACACCAAGTGGCAGCATCTGGAAAGCACTGGTTCCATCTAAAAGAGGCAGCCTCTAGATGCTGGACTCAGGAATAGAAGAGAGTTTTCACCGTACACCCTTTTGTACCTTCTGAATTTTATACACATGCATGTGTGACCTAGTCCAAAAGAAAAAAGGTTTTTCAAAGGAGGTAACTATTACTCAGCCCTAGCCTATTTTTTTCTTCCTGGGAATGTAGTTTCCCTCAGGCCGTATATTTTGATATTTAAAGAGGAATGAAAAAATGAATTTTTAAGTGGATTGTCCTGTTTTTTGTTTGTTTTGGCCACACCCATGGCATGTGGAGCTCCTGGGCCAGGGATTGAACCCACGCCATAGCAGTGATACTACCAGATGCTTAACCTGCTGCACTACAGAAGAACTCTGTTGATTTTTAAAAACCACACGGGTTAAATGATTAAAGGTGCCTGTAGTCCACCAATTAACAAACTTTGGCCTAGTGTGTCTCTTCTCTATTTTTTATTAGAACAAATAATCTTTTAATTTTTAGGTGTCAGGCTTTTCTGGAATATACTCCTCTTAGGGGATAATTCTGTTGATATTTTAGGTATTCAGAATGGAGGCTTTGGAGGAAGAGAGATCTTTTAGGGATCTCTGTAATCAGTGATTCTAACGTGGTGTCTGGACCAGAACAATCAGCAGTTTCACCCTGGAACTCGTTAGAAATGCAAATTCTTGGGCCCCATCACAGACCTATTGAATCGAGACTGTGGGGGTAAGCCTAGAAATGTGCTTTAACAAGTCCTCCAGGAGACTGTGATAAATGCTAAAGTATGAGAACCACTGCCTCTAATATTACGGAGGTACATAGGTGACTTAAAAACAGGTCCTGGTTTTTAATAATGGACTTAAAATGAACTCAGGTAGCTTTACAGAAAACAAATTCCAAACATGGAATTGCTTTTTCATTTCTTTACATTCTCTTTAAACATTAATGTATTTGTATAGTTAGAATTCTTTAAAAATTAAATTTGAGTTATAATTAACATAATAAAATGCTCCCATTTTAAGTAGGCAGTTTGATGCCTTCTGACAAATGCACACATGCAGTGACAGCCAGTCAGGAGAGAACACTTTCGTCTTGCCCAGCAGGCCCCGTCACAGTCAGTACCACCAGAGCTAGCACCAGATACCACCCATCTGCTTTCTATCACTGTAGATTAGTTTTGTCTGTTAAAGTTTCTTAAAAATTGAATCACACATTATCTATGGCTTCTCTTGCTTAGCATGATTTTAAGATTCGTCTGTGTTGTGTATGTAGTTTGTTCTTTTTTACTACTTACTAGCATTCCATTGCATGGATAAACTTTTTTATCCTTTGTATATTCCCAATGGGAATTTCTCAACTGCAATTTGTTTTGAATATTAGTTCCTCAAATGTGTTCTCACAGCTTCCCATTAAAGGACAAAGCTAGCACTGAAGTGGTTTCTGGGTTTTTTGGTTATTATGAATAAAGCAACTATGAATACTTCTGTATAAGTCTTTGTGTGTTCATGTGTTTTCATTTTTCTTGGATAAATACATAGAAATGGAATTGCTAGGTGGAATGGCAAGTGATTATTTAACTTTACATGACACTGCCAAGCTGTTTTTGCAGAGAATTGCACCATTTTACCCTCCTACAAGCCACATATGAGGGTCCCAGTTGCTCTACATATCCTTAACCAGCAGTTGGTATTGTACAATCAAACATCTTCACAACTTAAGAGTAGGCAATGAGGAGTTCCCTTCGTGGCTCAGCGGTTAACGAACCCGACTAGGATCCATGAGGTTGCAGGTTCGATCCCTGGCCTTGCTCAGTGGGTTAAGGATCTGGTGTTGCCATGAGCTGTGGTGTAGGTCACAGACTCGGCTTGGATCCCTCGTTGCTATGGCTGTCGCGTAGGCTGGCAGCTATAGCCCCGATTAGACCCCTAGCATTCGACCCCTAGCCTGGGAACTTCCATGTGCTGTGGGTGCAGCCCTAAAAAGCAAAAAATAAATAAAGTAGGCGATGATTTCTTAGGACACAAAAACTATAACTGAAATTCCCATTGTGGCTCAGCAGAAACAAATCTGACTAGCGTCTGTGAGGACGCAGGTTCAATCCCTGTTCTCAATCAGTAGGTTAAGGATCCAGGTTGCCGTGAGCTGTGGGGTAGGTCGAAGACTTGGGTTGGATCCCCCATTGCTGTGGCTGTGGTGTAGGCCAGTGACTACAGCTCTGATTCGACCCCTGGCCTGGGAAACTTGTGGCCCTAAAAAAAAGACAAAAAAAAAAAAAATGGATTTCCCATTGTGGCTCAGCTGTAGCAAACCTCACTAGTATCCATGAGGATGTGGGTTCCGTCCCTTGCCTCGCTCAGTGGGTTAAGGATCCAGCATTGCTGTGAGCTGTGGTGTAGGTTGCAGACGTGGCTCAGATCCAGCAGCTGTAGCTCCAATTCAACCTCTAGCCTGGGAACTTTCATATGCCAAAGGTGCAGCTCTAAAAAGCGGAAAAAAAGGAAAACAAAAAGTGAGTTCCCTGATGGTCTAATTTCTCAGTTCCCCAGTGGTTAGAATTCAGGGCCTTCACTGCTGCAGTTCCAGATCTGATCCCTGGTCTGGAAACTGAGATCCCATATCAAGCCGCTGTAAATCATGGCCAAAACAACCACAACCACCAAAAAAAGACAGTTCATAAACTGAGAGAATATGTTTGCAATGCAAACATCTAACAAAGGACTGGTATCCAAAATATATAAAGGATAAAGAATTACTGGTCCAAGAACAGCAGGATGTACCATGGAAAGTGCTCCAAAGAGACACTGTCCCTGTAATATGTGTTAATACAAAAATTAGGAGGGTTCATCTACTTAAAAATGGCTGCTTCTTGGCTGGGTAAATGCCCTTGTTGGATCAGAGCTTGACCAGCGGCATTCACAAGGTTACAGCTAGAAGCCTTGCTAACTCAGCAACTGGCCATCCAATCAAAGGGGGAGGGCATGAGCTTTCTGGGACACCTGGGTTTGCCTTTCCTCAAGGTCTAGCTTTATGGCAGCAGAACACAGTGGATGCTGTTGCCAAACCATTTGGTCATCTGAACCCTTATGTGCCTGCGTTTCCTCATCTGCAAAATGGAGATAATACCTACTTTGGGAGCTCCCACTGTGAGCACAGTGAGTTAAGAATTTGACTGCAGTGACTCAGGTTGCTGAGGAGGCACTGTTTGATCCCTGGCCCTGGGCCTTTGGTTAAAGGATCAGGGGTTGCTGCAGCTGGGATGTAGGTCAGATTTAATCCCTAACTCGGGAACTTCCATATGCCAAGGGTGCGGCTGTAATAATAATAATAATACCTACTTCCTTTAGACTGTTAAAGGGATTAAATAGACACATCTAAAGTGCTTAGAGCTGTGCCAGGCAAGGAGTAGCCCATGAGCAAATTTTAGTTATTATTATTGGTAATAATTACATGATATTTGAAATGAGTTTTGAAACTATAAACCCAGAAAAATTAAGAAATCAGGAGGGGCCATCAGCCCACAGTTATTTTAAATTTTTGGAAGGTGGAAACTCAAATGGAATGGTAGTAACCAATGAAAGAGGCCAAAGGACCCCACAGCCTGAAAACACATGTAACCCCTGGGAGACTCTGTACCTTATAAAGAACCCTGGAGCAGCTGGACTCAGAAGGCCCAGTAAGAAGGAGTGCAGGAACGACAGGAGGGCTGAAAATCAAGGGACTGACAAAGTCTCTGCATGAGACAGTCAGCTTCCTCTACCCCACTGTCAGATTAGTTAATACACAGGTGTTAATCCTGAGGCAAAAAAAAAAAGGATCTTTTCTTGAAAAAAGGAGGAGTTCCTGTCTTGGCTCAGTGGAAACGAATCTGACTAGTATCCATAAGCACGCAGGTTCTATCCCTGGCCTCACTCAGTGGGTTAAGGACCCAGCATTGCCATGAGCTGTGTCATAGGTCAAAGACACAGCTTGGATCCTATGTTGTGGTGTCTGTGGTGTAGGCCAGCAGCTACAGCTCCAATTTGACCCCTAGCCTGGGAACCTCCATATGCCTCAGGTGTGGCCCTAAGAAGCAAAAATAATAATAATCATTATAATAAAAAATAAAAATGGAATAAACTGTTTCAGCTGACTTAGAGGAGATAGTGTGGGCCCTGGGCACCTCAAAACAAAGAATCTTTCAAGAACTAGCCATTTTATGCTCAAGGAACACCCCCAAGTGAGCTTTTGACTGCTAGCTCTGTTTTTAGAGCTAACTTGAAATCATTTTCTGAGCTGTTTCTCTGACATTTAGGGCTTCTCCAGGGTAAATCTTGACTCCCCAGTATGTTCTCCATAAAGTAAAAGGGCTTCAGTTCAGGTCACACTTGTGTGGCTTTTAATCAGACTTTTTAACCATAATTTTGATCCATCAGTTTTTAAATTGGCTAATCCCCTACTGAAAACCAAGGGTCAATACACATTTGAGGAAAGCTGGTGATGTGAAAAATAAACACAAGGTAAACAGAAATTAGCCTTGGAGGAAACAGATACTCAGGAGACAGAGGAACTTTATCAGATTAGTACCGATAAAGTTAATTGCCTATGGGGACCCACAAAAGGGGGGCCACCTTCATGGCCTGAGCCAAGTCACAATTCTAAACCTAAGTCAGGTTGCACTTATGGGGAACACCTGTCAAGGAAACCAAATATACACCAATCACAATCCCCCAACTCAGCTTTAGCTAGTTTGCCTGACCCTAGAAAACAGGACCTGCTAGCCTTTCCCTGAAACCCCCGATCTCCTAGCCAATCAGGCCCCTTCTCTATAAAGCCTGCTCGTGCCCCACCCCACCCCCTATCCCTCTGGAGCAGCATCTTACTCCTCCAGTTTATGGGTTGTTTTCTCTTGACTCAAGGACGGCAAACACACTAAGTTAATTTTGTCATTTGACAGTATCATAGGAGGGATTCAAAAAGATGGCCTGGGCTTAAAAAATTAAATCTCATGGATATAAGAAATAGAGAACAAGAAAGAGCTGTGGGAAATTGAAAGTATAATTTACTGATCTTAAGAATTACTTTTGGGAAGTTGGAAGATAACGAAGAGGACATCTCCCAGAAAGGAGAGCGAAAGCACTGAGGGGGAAAAAAAAGATAAGAATTTTGGTGATAAATTGAATTCCCATATGAATAATGGGAATACCAGAAAGAATGAACAGAGAAGAGCAGACGGTGCGAAATGACCAAAACCGCAGAAGCTAATTTTCCGGCACTACTGGGAGGCCCACGTGTTCAGCTTGAAAAAGTCCACTGTGTACAATCAACGTAGAAAGACCCACATCAAGACACAGTGACGTTGAAATTTTATAACCCACAGATAAAAGGAAATCCTAAAAGACACCCCAAAGAAGGAAACTGCTGCCAAAGAAATAAGGCTTATATTAGCACCAAAAATAGGAACCAGTCAAACCATTTAGAATAAAATACTTCCTATCGTGAGACTTGGTAAATTTGGTTAGACCATTTGGGTTCTCCCTAAGCCCTGCTGACTCAGCACCCTGGACATGTACTGGTGATTCTGCAGCGAACAGCAACTTGTTTTGAGTTTTAGTTCCTCAAATGTGTTCTCACCTTCCCTAAAATTAAAGGACAAAGAGAGCATTTGGAGTCATGCCACAAATTCTCGTTCCAGTTGACTGGGACTCTGGAAAACCTCGAGGTAAGTAAATGACCATCTGTGGCCAAACTGCTTTTCTTCCACACCTAAACTTCCAGCCCTTTTATTTCTCTCAGTTTTTCCCTCTCTTTGGAGGCAGGAGGGCAGGCACTAGAGTTACACAGACTTGGGTTTAAATCCTTTCCAGGACCCAGCAGCCTCGCTGGTACCCTTAGGACTTGGAGTCAAAGAGCCTGAAACCTGAAAAGGACCTTGGAGTCTTGTCTTCTCTGCTGCCCAGAAGGGGCCCCGGGGAAAGCAAAACTGACCACTGAGGAGTTCACTTCATGGCTCAGTGGTTAACAAACCCAGCTAGGATTCATGAGGACGTAGGTTCAATCCCTGGCCTTGCTCAGTGGGCTAAGGATCCGGCGTTGCTGTGAGCTGTGGTGTACGTCACAGACACAGCTCAGATCCTGCGTGGCTGTGGCTGTGGTGTAGGCCAGCAGCTGTAGCTCTGATTTGACCCTTAGCATGGGAATCTCCATATGCCGCAGGTGTGGCCGTAAAAAGTAAAGCAAAAAAAAAAAAAAAAAAAAAAACAAACAAAAAAAAACCCACCAAACCCACTGAACTTTGCTGCGGAGGTGTAGGGCGGATTTCAGCTGATCTGTTGCCACCTTGTGCTCAATTATCTACAGGGAGCCCTGGAGCCATGGTGTTACCTGTTGGCCAAATCTAAATGAAATGTCCTAATTCACTAGTGATGAATGCAGCCCTGTGCCAGGGTCTGAGACACAGCTGGGGGCAGCCTATATCTGCTTGTTTCTGTTTTTGAGACTGGTTAGGCATCCTAGTTTGGGCCATGTGACCAGAGCGACATCAAAGACGCCTCCTCAGGTGAGTGTGGTTTCCCTGAGACCAAGGTGCCTGGCACAAGGCTAAGTGGTTCCTTACCTAAAACGTCCTATATGATAGATGAAGGCTTCTAGACACTGGGCCCGGAGTCTGAGACGTCTCTGATGTTGGCCTGGATTTTTTTGGTTTTATTTTTGTATCTTATTCTTTACCTTTATTAAAGTCTGTAGTAAGTATGCTATTTAGACGCTTGTAAGTTTTTCAATTATTCCACTCCGTGTACTTGCTAAAGGCAGCACTGCAAATGGGATAATGGGAACAGGTTTTGACTTAATAATTTCAATGCTGGCTCAGGCTTTGGAAGAAGAAAAGATGAAAAATGGAGAAAGATCTAGAAGCATTGAGTGATGCCAGGCTGACTGCCTGGTTTGAATTCACTCTGGTATTAGAACTATTCATGGGAGGAAAAGCACAGCAATGGAATTTATTTGCTATTTGTTTCTTTTAAATTGAAGTTTAGTTGATTTACAGTACTTGAGGGGTATAGCAAAGTGGTTCAGTTTTATATGTATAAATATATATTTGGACTCTTTTCTATTATAGGTTAATACAAAATGTTGAATATCATCTTGTGTGCCACACAGTGGGTTCTTGTTGTTTATCTCCTTTATTTTCTTATTGGTTACGCCCACAGCATGTGGAAGTTCCCAGGCTGGGGACTGAACCCACGCCATGGCAGTGGCCCAAGCCACTGCAGTGACAGTGCCCAATCCTTAACCTACTGTGCCACAAGAGAGCTCCCTCGTTTATCTATTTCTTTTTTTTAATTTATTTTTTATTTTTTTTATTTTCCCACTGTACAGCAAGGGGGTCAGGTTATCCTTACATGTATACATTACAATTACATTTTTTCCCCCAGCCTTTCTTCTGTTGCAACATGAGTATCTAGACAAAGTTCTCAATGCTATTCAGCAGGATCTCCTTGTAAATCTATTCTAAATTGTGTCTGATAAGCCCAAGCTCCCGATCCCTCCCACTCCCTCCCCTTCCCATCAGGCAGTCACATTCTCTTCTCCAAGTCCATGATTTTCTTTTCTGAGATGCTCATTTGTGCTGGATATTAGATTCCAGTTATAAGTGATATCATATGGCATTTGTCTTTCTGGCTCATTTCACTCAGTATGAGATTCTCTAGTTCCATCCATGTTGCTGCAAATGGCATTATGTCATCATTCTTTTTTATGGCTGAGTAGTATTCCATTGTGTATATATACCACCTCTTCCGAATCCAATCATCTGTTGATGGACATTTGGTCGTTTATCTATTTCATACATAGTAGTGTGGATCTGGTAATCCCAGATTCCCCATTTAGCCCTCCCCCACCAGCCATGAAGTTTAAAGGGGTAGGTCCAGAGCCAGTGGAAGCAGCTAAATGGGTTAACACAGAAGTTTAGACAGAAAAGAAGTCAGCCAAGAATAGTGGGGCGATCAAGGATGGCCTCAGCAGCCAGCTGGGCATCGGTGGCTCTAAATCATTCTCCGTGTTTCATGGTTTGGGCTGATGTGACAAAAATGGAAGTAACTAAGAGAGAGCCTCAGGCTGCCGAGCCCACCAAGTTCTGCCCAGTCCCTTTGGTAAAGGGAAGGAACATGATGCCGACGGGGGTTGGGAGGAAGTTTCTTTTGGTCAGAATGTGACCCTTGCCTGATAACCCCGAAGAGACTCTTGGTGGGGGGAGGTGGGCACAAAGGGACAACTGATGGGAAGGAGCTTTGAGTCTAAAAGCTAAGTAACATGGCGAGCTGCTTGAGCTTCCCGGGGAACCACTGCTGAAGTGGACTGAGCATACTGGTGACAACGGAGCTCTTTTCCTGGCATTAGGTGCTGCCAAATGAAGGGCATGCTCGGGCTTTAGATCTTCAGTTCACTGTAACTTTTGCAGAAATGTGGGTAGATGCGCCAATTCCAAATCCGCTGAGCTGGATTAAGGTGGGGCACAGAACGCAAACCTTGGCAGGTGCACGTATCCAACTCCACCTGTAGGTGTTAAACGGAATAGCTTGTTGATGCCTGAAATGAGAGATGAACTGGTTATATGATGATAGATGCCTTTAATGTAAGTGATGATTGATGCTGTGAAAGGGGGCCTCCGACTGATTGGACTCCATAAGTGACCTTGCTGTTGAGAGGGAAGGATGAATGTTGGCTGTCACAGACCTACTGGCATATTGGCTTTGAATTGGGCTAAATGATGAGAAGATCAATACTACTCGGAAGCAAAAACAGGAGGAATGAAAGGACTGAAGGAAATCTCAGGACTAGGACACCAGGTGGCAATGTTCATGAACCTCTTCTTTCTCTTTGCAGAAAATGCCGCCCAAGCTCCTGACGAGAAGATTTCGCCGTTTGCTGATGCTTGGCTCCAGGAGATGTCTGCCCTTCTACACATAGATGCGGTTCAGTTTGCCAAAATAATAGAAGAGGAGCAGAAAGACCAAGAAAAAATGCAGAAGGCCTTTAATTCACAAATGCGTAGCGAAGCAAAAAGGTTGAAGACTTTTGTCACCTATGAGTCCTATAGCTTGTGGACACCCCAGGAGATGGCAGCAGCTGGGTTTTATTTCACAGGCATCAAATCTGGGGTGCAGTGCTTCTGCTGTTGCTTCGTCCTTTTTGGTACCAAACTCTACAGACACCTCACGGAGGATCACAAGAAGTTCCATCTGGACTGTGTGTTTCTTTTGGGCAAAGATAAGGGTAACATTGCCAAGTATGATATGAGAGTAAAGAACCCAGAGAACACGCTGAGGGTGGATGACAAAGCAAGGTACCAAGAAGAGAAGGCCAGACTCGAATCCTTCCAGAACTGGCCATTTTATGCCCAAGGAACATCCCCAAGGGAGCTCTCAGCTGCTGGCTTTGTCTTCACAGGTAAGTTGAAATCACTTTCTAAAATATTTTGCTGGAGGAGTTCTCGTCATGGTGCAGCAGAAACCAATCTGACTGGAACCATGAGGTTGTGGGTTTGATCCCTGGCCTCGCTCAGTGGGTTGAGGATCTGGCGTTGCTGCGAGCTGTGGTGTAGGTCACAGAGGCGGCTGGGATCCCGCGTTGGTGTGTAGGATCCTGTTGGTGGTGTAGGCCGACAGCTGTAGCTCTGATTGGACCCCGAGCCTGGGGGCCTCAATATATACCACAGGTGCAGTCCAAAAAAAGGAAAAAAAAAAAAAGAAAGTGCAGGTAGGGCTTTGCTCATAAAGCCCCAGGGACTTTTCTCTGTCATTTGACATACACGTGGCCAGTGGCACCGATGGAACTTCCTTCCGTCTAGGTATCAAGGACACCGCAGTGTTTTTCCTGCGGAGGATGATTGGAGGAGTGGGAGAAAGGTGATGACCCGTTGGAAAAACACACCAAATATTTTCCCAGGTGAGTGGAATGAATGTTTAGTGTCTATGACTTTGGATGTGTGTTAGCAATTTTCCCATTTTATATTCTGAACAAGACTTTGCCCAATCCTCTGATTCTTACGATGAAGCGCGAGTCTTTATCCCTTTCCTACCCTTGCTCTCGCGACACACTTTCCCATCTAGCCTTCCCCTCACGGCCCTCATAGCGGTTTTGGTTAGATCATTATTTTCACATTGCATGTTTACTTATCATGACTTCATAAATGTTGCATCTCGTGGTAACTTAAGATTTCTCTGTGTAGGAAGCAATAATGGTTTTGTTGATTAGTGTGTTTGCCTAGTGTTTTGGTTTTTGAGGTGAGATTCAGACTTAAACTATATTTTTTTCTCCATCTACTTGGCAACACTTGTTATATTCCTTTTAAAAGATACAGCCATTTGCTTAGTTTTTAAAAAATTTACTATTTTTAATTATAGTTGATTTACACTGTTGTCCCAATTTCTGCTGTAGAGCCAAGTGACTCGGTCATATATACACACATTTTATTTTTATTTTTTTTGTTTTTTGTTTTTTGCTTTTAGGGCCGCATATCGAGGTTCCCAGGCTAGGGGTTGAGTCAGAGCCACAGCTGCCGGCCTACACCACAGCTCACAGCAACGCCGAATCCTTAACCCACTGAGCGAGGCCAGGGATCGAACGTACAACCTCATGGTTCCTAGTCGGATTCGTTTCCACTGTGCCACCTCGGGAACTCCTTTAAACACATTTTAAAAGTATTTTTCACCATTGTCTGTCTCAGAAGATTGGGTATATTTCTCTGTGCTATACAGCAGGATCTCATCGCTTATCTATTCTAAATGTAATAATTTGCATTTACCAAGCCCAAACTCCCAGTCCATCCAGTCTCTTCCCCTCCCCCATGGCAACCACAAGTCTATTCTCCATGTCTGTGAGTCTGTTTCTGTTTTGTAGATAGGTTCATTTGTGCCGTATTTTATTTTATTTATTTATTTATTTATTTATTTAATTTTTGTCTTTCGTCTTTTTAGGGCTGTCCCTGTGGCATATGGGGGTTCCCAGACTAGGGGTCCAATTGGAGCTACAGCTGCCAGCTTATGCCACAGCTACAGCAATGCCAGATCTGGGCCATGTCTGTGACCTGTACCACAGCTCATGGCAACACCATATCCTTAACCCACTGAGCAAGGCCAGGGTTTGTACCTGTGTCCTCATGGATGCTAGTCAGATTCGTTTCCGCTGAGCCATAACAGGAACTGCATTTCATTCTTTTTTGTAGCTGATGTTCCACAATGTTAGCAATTATACAATGTGGTTCATCGTATAAATGAACCACATCTTCTTGATTTATTTTTCTGTCATTGGACATTTAGGTTGTTTTCACTTCCTGACTATTTTGAATAGTGCTGCAATGAACATGGGGTGCATGTATCTTGATGAATTACAGTCTTGTCTGGATAGATGCCCAGGAGTGGGATTGCTGGATCATATGGTAGTTCTATATTTAGTTTTCTGAGGAACCTCCAAACTATTCCCCATAGTGGCTGCACCAATTTACATTCTCACAGTGTAGGAAGGTTCCCTTTTCTCCATATCCTCTCCAGCACTTGTTAATTATAGACTTACTAATGATAGCCATTCTGACCTGTGTGAGGTGGTACCCTGTTATAGTTTTGAAAGACCTAAGAAAACATTTGTATGGCTTATATCAGAGAATATTTTGCCTTCTAGGAGTTTTATGGTGTCTTATGTTTTAAGTCTTTAAGCCATTTTGAGTTTATTTTTTGTGCATGGTGTGAGGGTGTGTTCTAGTTTCATTGATTTACATGTAGCTCTCCAGTTTTCCCAGCACCACTTGCTGAAGAGACAGTCTTTTTCATATTTTATATTCTTGTCAAAAAGATTATCTGACCGTGGGTGTCTGAGTTTATTTCTCAGCTCTCTGTTCTGTTCCATTGCTCCGTATGTCTGTTTTCCAATTAATACCACACTGCCTTGATGACTGTAGTTTTGTAATATTGTGTGAAGTCTAGGAGAGTTATACCACTTGCTTTTTTTTTTTTTTTCTTTCTCAGGAATGCTTTGGAAATTCTGGGTCTTTTATAGTCCCATATAATTTTTTGGATTATTTTTTCTAGTTCTGTGAAAAATGTCATGGATAATTTGATAGGATCACATTAAATCTGTAAATTGCTTTGGGTAGTATGGCCATTTTAACGATACTAATTCTGGAGTTCCCTTTATAGTTCAGTGGGATAAGGACCCAACAATATCTCTGTGAGGATGTGGGTTCAATCCCTGGCCTCAATCAGTGGGTTAAGGATCCAGTGTTGCCATAAGCTATGGTGTAGTTTGCAGATGCGGCTTCAATTTGGTGTTGTAGTGGCTGCGGCATAGACCGAAGATGCAGCTCCAATTCAATCCCTAGCCCAGGAACTTCCATATGCCACAGGTGCCACCATAAAAAGAAAAAACATACATAATTCTTTCAATCCAAGAGCATGGGATCTTTTCTTTGAATCCTTTTTAATTTCTTTGATTAATGTTTTGTAGTTTTCAGCATATAAGTTTTTCATCTCCTTGGTCAGGTTCATTCCTAGTTTTCCTCTTTTTTTTTTTGGTGGAAGGTATTTTAAAGGTATTTTTTAATATTCCTTTTATAACATTTCATTTTTAGTATATAGAAATACAACTGATTTCTAAATGTTAATCTGTATCCTGCTACTTTGCTGAATTTATCAGTTTGAGTGTTTTTGTGTGCAGTCCTTAGGGTTTTCTATATATAGTATCATGTCATCTGCATAGAGCGACAGTTTTACCTCTTTTCTTCCAATTTATATACTTTTAATTTATTTTTTTTACTTTTTTATTACTCAAATGAATTTATCACATCTGTAGTTGTATAATGATCATAACAATCTGATTTCACAGGATTTTCATCCCACAGCCCAAACACATCCCCCACCCCCCAAACTGTCTCCTCCGGAGACCAGAAGTTTTTCAAAGTCTGTGAGTCAGTATCTGTTCTGCAAAGAAGCTCATTGTGTCCTTTTTTCAGATTCCACATGTCAGTGAAAGCATTGGATGTTGGTGCCTCATTGTATGGCTGACCTCACTTAGCATGATAGTTTCTAGGTCTATCCATGTTGCTAAAAATGCTGGTATTTCCTTCCTTTTAATGGCTGAGTAATATTCCATTGTGTATATGTACCACATCTTCTTGATCCACTCCTCTGTCGATGGACATTTAGGTTGTTTCCATGTCTTGGCTATTGTAAATAGTGCTGCAGTGAACATTGGAGTACATGTGTCTTTGCGAGTCATGGTTTTCTCTGGGTAGGTGCCCAGGAGTGGGATTACTGGATCAAATGGTAGTTCTATGTTTAGTTTTCTGAGGAATCTCCGTACTGTTTCCCACAGTGGTTGCACCAATTTACAATCCCACCAGCAGTGTACTAGGGTTCCTTTTTCTCCACACCCTCTCCAGCACTTACTGTTTGTAGACTTTTTGATGATGGCCATTCTGGCTGGTGTAAGGTGGTACCTCATAGTGGTCTTGATTTGCATTTCTCTAATAATGAGTGATGTTGAACATCTTTTCATGTGTTTTTTGGCCATCCGTATGTCTTCTTTGGAGAATTGTTTGTTTAGATCTTCTGCCCATTTTTTGATGGGTTGTTTGTTTTTTTGAAGGGAAATGTTGATTGCTGTCTCTACCTTCTCTACCTTTCTTCCTCCTGCCCTCGTCTGACAGCTTTCTTCTAAGAATAAAGTTGGGATTTTTTTTTTGCTGCTGCTTTTGTTTATAAATTAACCCTCTTTTTCTCCCTAACTGTAGTGCGACCTGGCCACTGCTTGTGACAGGCAGAGAGACCAAGAAGTTCACTGTAAAGAATTGAGAGCAACAAAAATGAAACCTGAACTACTGAGTGGACACATCCCTCCAGGCCACATCCCTAAACCTATCGTGATGCCGGACTACGTGGCGTGAGTGTCTATCTAAGGCCACCCTCAGGAGTTCCCTTGTGGTGCAGCGACTTAAGGATTTGGTGTTGTCACTGCTGGGGGTGCAGGTTTGATCCTTGGCCTAGAAACTTCCATGATGGCCTTTCTGGCTGGTGTAAGGTGGTACCTCAGAGAGGTTTTGATTTGCATCTCTCTAATAATGAGTGATTATTGTGACTAGGACTTTCAGTACTATGTTGTTGAAAGTGAGAGTCCTTGTCTTGTTACAGATGTTAGTGGGAAGGCTTTCAGCTTTTCTCTGTTGAGTATCATATTGGCTGTGGGTTTGTCATAAATGGCTTTTATTATGTTGTTACGGTCCCTCTATACGCACTTTGGTAAGAGTTTTTATGATGAATGGATGTTGGATTTGGTCAAAAGCACGTTTTGCATCTGTTGAGATGACCATGTGGTTTTTTACTTTTGTTAATGTGGTGTATGACATGGATTGATTTGCCTATATCACACTACCCTTGGGAACTTGATATGAATCCCACTTGTTCGTGATATATGATTTTTTTATATGTTGTTGGATTCGGTTGGCTAAAATTTTGTTACTATTTTTGTGTCTACATTCATCAAAGATATTGGCCTATAATTTTTCTTTTTTAGTAGTATTCTTGTCTGGTTTTGGTATTAGGTATGGTGGCTTCATAAAATGTCTTTGGGAGTGTCCCTGCTTCTTCAGTCTTTTGAAAAGCTTAAGAAGGATAGATATAAGTTATTCTTTGTTTGTTCAGTAGAATTCACCTGTGAAGCCATCTGGTCCTGGACTTTTTTTTGTAGGAAGGTCTTTAAATTACATATTCACTTTCATTTCTAGTGATCAGTCTGTTCAAATAATCTGTTTCTTCTTGATTTGGTTTTGGTGGGCTGTATGTTTAAAGAAAGTTGTTCTTTTCTTGTAGGTTGTCATATTTGTCGGCATGTAATTGTTCATAGTATTCTCTTACTTTTTTGGTATTTCCATAATATCAGTTGAGATTTTTCATTTCTTATGTCTTATTTATTTGGGTTCTCTCTCTCTTCTTCTTGGTGAATCTGGCCAGAGGTTTGCCAGTTTTATTTTTGTGGTTTGTCAATTTTGTTTACCTTTTCAAAGAACCAGCTGTTAATTTTCATGATTTTTTTCTATTGTTTTTTAATCTCTTATCTTACTAATTTCCTCTCTGATCTTTATGATTCCCTTCCTTTTGCTAACTTTAGGTTTTGTTTGGTCTTCTCTTTCCAATTCTTTTAGATGGTAGGTTGGTTGTTGATTTTAGATTTTTCTTGTTTTTTGAGGAAGGCCTATATTGCTATGAACTTACCTCTAAGAACTGCTTTTGTGGCATCCCATAGATTTTGTATGGTTATGTTTTCATTGTTGTTTGTCTCAAGGTATTTTTAATTACCTTTTTGATTTCCTCATTGACCCGCTGGTTTTTTAGTAGCATGTTGTTTAATCTCCATGTAGTCAGTTTTTTCATCTTTTTTTCCTGTGGTTGATTTCTGATTTCATGCCACTGTGGTCAGAGAAGATGCTTGAAATAATTTCTATACTCTTAAATTTCTTGAGGTTAGTTTTGCACCTCAGTATGTGGTCAATCCTAGAGAATGTTCCATCTGCACTTGAAAAAAATGTATATTCTGGTGTTTTGGATGTCAAGCCCTGAAAATATCAATTAAGGCTAAGTATTCTATCTCATCATTTAGAATCTCTGTTGCCTTGGTGATTTTCTGTCTAGAGGATCTGTCCACCAGAATTTTTTTTTTGTCTTTTGTCTTTTTAGGGCCAAACCTGTGGCATATGGAGGTTTCCAGGCTAGGGGTCTAATAAAAACTACAGCTGCTGGCCTACGCCAGAGCCACAGCAGTATAGGATCTGAGCTGCATCTATGACCTACACCACAGCTCATGGCAATGCTGGATCCTTAACCCACTGAGTGAGGCCAGGGATCAAACCCACAATCTCATGGTTCCTAGTCAGATTCATTTCTGTTGCACCAAGACGGGAACTCCTATTGCCATTTTAAACTTTGTTTTCCAGTTGATTCTATGTTCATCCTTTGTTCCTTTCTATTTATGGTTTGAAGTTTTCCTCTTCTTTTATGTTTTTTTTTCTCTTCTTTTTGTTTTTTGGGAGTATATTGTTTGGTTTTGGTTTGTGGTTGCCCTGTTTTTCAAGCATATTAACCCTTTCTTATTTCTGCTTGATTTAGACTGATAGTCACAGAGGCTCAAACACATTTTTTAAAAAGTCTAGATTTTCTTATTCTCCTTCCCCACATTTTATGATTTTGATGTCCTTTCATACATCTTCATATTTATCCTTTTGCTGTCCCTTGTGTTTATCATTGCTTTCACAAATAGGTTTTTTTGTTTTTGTTTTTCTTTTTGATCTGTATACTGGCTTATTTAAGTGATTACTTTCCAATTGTGATTTCCTCCATCCTATATCTTCTTCTTTCCTATTTAGAGGAGACCTTTCAGTATTTCTTTTAGAAAGGGTTTAGTTTTGCTATATTCTTCTAGTTTTTGCTTGTCTGAAAAATTATTTCTCTATTTTCAATGATAATCTTGCTGGGTAGAGTATTATAGGCTGCAAGTTTTTCCCTTTTAGAACTCTGAATATATCTTGCCCCTATCTTCTGGCCTCAGTGTTTCTGTAGAGAAATCAGCTCTTAGTCTTATAGGGGTTCCCTTGTAATTTACTCTTTGTTTTTCTTTTGCTGCCTTTAGAATCCTCTCCTTATCTTTAATTTTTGCCATTTTTATTCTAATAAGTCCTGCTGTAGGTCTCTTTGGAGTCATCTTGTTGAGAACCTTCTGTGCTTCCTGTATCTGGATATCTGTTTCCTTCTTTAGCTTTGGGAGTTTTCAGCCATAATTTCCTCAGAAACATTTTCCAGCCTTTTTCTTTTTTCTTTTTTTTCCTCCTCCTGGAATCCCTATTATGTGTAGATTGGCATGCTTTATATTATCCCATAGATCTCTTATATTGCTTTCATGTTTTTAAATTTAGATTTCTGTTGTCCTGATTGGGTGATTTCCATTATTCTGTATTCCAGGTCACTTATTCTTTCCTCTGCATTATTCATTCTGCTGTTCAATGCTTTTAACTCCACATTCATCTCCGCAAATGAATTTTCTGATTTTTCTTGGCTCTTCCCTATAGTTTCTAGTTCTTTTTTTTTTTTTTTGTCTTTTTTGTCCTTTTTTAGGGCCACTCCTGTGGCATATGGAGGTTCCCAGGCTAGGGGTCTAATTGGAGCTACAACTGTGCCAGAGCCACAGCAACGCCAGATCTGAGCCGAGTCTGTGACCTACACCACAGCTCACAGCAATGCCAGATCCTTAACCACTGAGCAAGGGCAGGGATTGAAGCTGCAACCTCATGGTTCCTAGTCGGATTTGTTTCTGCTGTGCCATGATGGGAACTCCTCTAGATCCTTTTTAAAGTAACCTGTGTTACTGTTGATATCCATCTTAATACCTTCAGTATTTCCATTACTTGCTTTTTGAACTTGGTATCTGTTAGACTGCAGGGGTCTGTTTCATTTTTTTGCTCCAGAGAAATTCTCCTGTTCTTTTAACTGGAAGTGGCTCCTGTGCTTTCTTCATTTTCCTTATATTTTTCTTAATTTTTCCCCTAAACTAACAGATTACCTAATGTAATCTTGGAGGGCTATTTATATGTGGGAGCATCCCTGGTTAGCCTGTGTTGATTTGCTATTTTTTTTTTTGGTGTGAGGACTGCCTTTTGGTTTGGATACTTGCTGTCTCTTTTCTCAGTGTTTGCAGGCCATTATCCCCTTGATAAGGAGTGTGCAGATGCACTGCCTGCCTGTGCCTCCAGGTGGTGAGGGAAATAGACAGTGCCTGGTTGTTGGGCCTTTGGCAGTGACCCACAGGGAGGCAGGGGCTGCAGGCTGTGCCTTGCTGCAGGGCCCTTGGTAGTGGCAGTGACTCTCAAGGAGATGGGGATGATGCCTGAGGCCCCTGGCAGCAGCAGTGGCAGGGTGTGTGTGTTCCCAGGGAGGTGGAGGCATCAGGCAGTGCTCAATTTCAGGGCCCTCTGTGGTGGCAACCCCTGGTATAACTGAGATGGCAGGTGGTGCTTGGTCATGGGACCCTCAATGGTAGTGGGCCACACCCACCTCTGGAGTCATGAGAGGTGGGTGCAGGGGTTTGCACCTGCTCATGTAGCCTGCACAAGAGGCACCCTGCTGCCTGAGAGCCCGCAAAGAAAGAAGTTGGCATAGCAGTCCTCATTCCCCTGCTCTCACACTCCCCAAAAATGATGCTTTTGATTCTCTGGTGGGCCCTCGGCTGTGGTGCACCACTCCCTATGCCCCTCAGGCTATTTTCACAAAGCCAGCCCTAGTCCTCTCCCCAAAACTGACCTCCAAAGCCAGAGTCTCAGTGCTGTGCTCCCACCTGAGTGTCTCAGGCTGTGGTGTTCCGTGGGGTGGTACTGATCATCTGTGTGGCTCTCTCTCTGCTTTGCCCTCCTCAGACCAGCTGCTGGGATTTTCTCCAAGTCTTTGAGGCTCCCTCTCTGATCCAGCCTGTCTCCCCATCAGTTAGGTGGCCTCCCAGTGCAAGGATTCCTCTCCTCTTTCTTTTCTTTTTCTTTCTGTTTTCTTTTTCTCTCTCTCTCTCTCTCTCTCTCTTTTTTTTTTTTTTTTTTTTTTTGTCTTTTGTCTTTCTTGTCTGTCAGCGCCCACAGCATATGGAGGTTTCCAGGCTAGGGGTCTAACTGGAGCTGGAGCTGCCAGCCTACGCCACAGCAACACCATATCTGAGCCATGTCTGATCTACATCACAGCTCACAGCCGGATCCTTAACCCACTGAGTAAGGCCAGGGATGGAACCCACAACCTCATGGTTCCTAGTTGGATTTGTTTCCACTGCACCATGATGGGAACTCCCCTTTCCTCTTTCATACCTCCTTCTCAGGAGTGCTTGTCCCATCCTGACTGCTTTCTTTCTTCTTCTCTCTCTCTTGTTTGCCTTTTGTTTTACACAGTAACATGGAGGTTTTCTTACCCTTTTTGGAAGTCTGAGGTCTTCTGGCAGCATTCAGTAGATGTTCTGTGTGAGTCATTTTACATGAGATGAACTTGCTTTATTTTCTTTTTTTTTTTTATGTATTTGTGGAAGGAGGTGATCTCCATGCTAACTCTACCATCTTTATCCCACCCCAGATTGCTTAGTTTCAAAATGTATTTAGCAAGAGTTTGTTCTCAGATTCTCCCACATATTTAAATTCCTCTTCAGTCATTCAAACCTGTAAGATAGCCTACCATTTTCATTTTCTTGAAGGAGTCTGTTTCGAAGTCTCTGACCTGCTTCAACATGAACTACTCAACCTGTAGTCACCCTAGGATCTTGGGATCTTTCTTCATGATCATCCAAGGGATGCTTATAGCATCCTTCCTGTGTTGTAGGTTCTGTTTCTTGGATCTATGGTCATCCTCTTCTTGGTTTATTCACTTACTTTGGTGGAACGCTCCACAGTTCCCTGGAAAAGATTGCCTATGAGATACATGTTTTTATCTTCCAGTTAATGCATATATCTGAATATTTATATTTTCTCACACTTATTTTGTTGTTCAGCTGGGTATGGAATTCTAGGTTGGAAGTCATTCTAATTCTAAATTATAGAGACATTGCTACATTTTCTAATAGATTCCAATATTGCTGTTGAAGTTCCATGTCCTTTGATTATAAACTACATTTTCCCATCATGGAAGCATTTTAGGATTTTCCCTTTATTTCCAGTATTGTAAAATTTCATAAAGAAGCAGTTATTTCATTAATATTTATTTTCTGTGGATCTTTATTTTGGAGGGGCTTATTTTCACTCATCAAAATCTTGAAAAAGTTGTTAAGAGCAAATTTGCTGTTGTACTCTGTAACTAGTAAGTACTTTTCCAGAAGCAAATATTAATACAAACAGCTCTAAATACTTCCATCTAATTCTAAGATTGTAAAGAAGATATGGTTTTGATGGTGTTTGTCATAAGTACTTGCTTTTTTTCTTATTTGCATTTAGTGTTTAGTAAATTGTTAATCAGTGGAGTTAATCTTCTCAATTCTTGGAAAAATAAGCTAGGATGCAGTCTAATTTTATTTAGTACATTTTCTGGACTCTTTCAACTCCTTTTTTGTGGGCTTTTATACCTTTCTCTACTTCTTTTTAAAAACTGCCAACTGGGATTTTTTTTTTAAGGTGTACCTAAAATATATATGTGTGATTTAAAGGACAATTAACAAAAGAAACCAATGAACCCACCACTGAGGCCTTAGAAGGCTACTGTGCGCCCACCCTCCCCAATTCTGATTATATCCTTGTCCCTCCAATCCATAGGTAAACATGATCCTGAATTTTAGGTTAATTTTTCCTTCTTGTAGTGGTTTCACTAACTGTATATGTATTATTAAATGTACTTAAATTTGCCTATTCTTTTTATTCTTTTGGCTGTGCCCATGGCATGAGGAAGTTGCTGGACCAGGGCTCAAACCTATGCCACAGCAGCCACCTGACTCACTGTAGTGACGACACCAGATCCTTAACCCACAGCACCACAAGGGAAATCCAACTTTGCCTATTCTTTTTTTTGTTTTGTTTTGTTTTTTTGTTTTTTTGGCTGCAACCATGGCATATGGAAGTACTGAGCCAGGGACTAAATCCAAGCCACAGCTGCAACCTATGCTACGGCTGCGGCAATGCCAGATGCTTAACCCACTCCTCCGTTACTCCTTGTGGATGACTACAGAGAAATGTGCTCAATCTCCCAAGTCCTAGAGAGGATGATTCAAAAAACCACTTGTCAAGGACCTGCTTATTGACTTCTGTCCATACAAACAGGGCCAAGGACATCCACCGCTGCCTAGATACAATCATAGAGATCAAAGCGTTTTCCTTCTGTAATACTATCATATATTATGGAAGCTTTTTTTCACACAATATAACCCATCTGCAAAAGTTTATGATTCACTTTAGAGTGAATGAAACTTTGCAGGGAATTCAGACAACTCCCCTTTTCATGGCAGCAGTCTGTGCTAATTGGCATCAGTATCTTTTGCACAAGTCCTTCAGTGATGTGGCTGTTTTCTAGTCCTTTGTGGAATGCCTTTTCTTAAGATACAAATCTGGGAGTTCCCGTCGTGGTACAGTGGAAACGAATCTGACTAGGAACCATGAGGTTGTGGGTTCGATCCCTGGCCTCGCTCAGTGCAGACATGGCTTGGATCTGGCTGGCTGTGGTTGTGGCTGTGGTGAAGGCCGGCGGCTACCAGTCTGATTAGACCCCTAGCCTGGGAATCTCCATATGCTGCGGGTACGGCCCTAAAAGGACAAAAAAAACAAAGATACAAATCTGCAGCTGACCCTCTCAAAGCAACTGTGGCTTCCTGTGGTGAGCTGGCCTTGAAAGGATTTTTTTCCTCTTGCTTTGAGTTTAGCCATGATGATCTCATAGAGGCAGGAATGGATGACAATTTAGCCATGTACCTGATGAGCAAATTCATAGCCCAGAGACTAAGCCTGGTCTATAAGTTTTTAAATCCTGCATTCCAAGAATTTCTTGCTGGGATGAGGCTGACTGAACTTCAGGATTCAGATAGACAAGAAGATGAAGATTTGGGACTTCATCATTTGAAACAAACTCATCCCATGATGGTTTTGTGTCCCTACGACAATTTTTTGAGTTATGTCTCCTGCCTTGCTTCAACAAGGTCAGGGTCAAAAGTTGTATCTCATTTGCTTCTTTTGGTGGATAATCAAAAGTCACCAGAGACCCTATCTGAAAATGATGACTTCCTGAAGCGCCATCCAGAAATGTCAGTGATGATGCAATGTATTAGGGGGCTGTGGCAAGGCTGTCCGCAAGATTACTTTTCAGTGGCTTTAGGACATTTACGAGCTCTGGCTGTAAAAATTGCCTATCAATTTTGCTAACTGTTGCTGCGTGTTCTCTCTCTATTTTTTTTTTTTTTTTTTGCAATTCCTTCCTGGGAGAAGCCTGTCTTTGAAAGAACTTAATTACAGTATTTTTTTGACCACCCACCCAGAATGCTTGTTAGTGTTGAGGAGCATCAGGATCTCCATATATGGAAAAAAATTAGCCAGATTTAATTTGTCAGGCCTGGAAACATGTCTTGACCAATCCCAGGCACCCAACTATAGATCAGGACTGTGCTTCTGCCTTTGAACCTCTGAATGAATGGAGGCAGGTGTAGCTGAAAAAGAAGACAACATGCAGAGTTTTCTGAACATGCGACCTGATGCTCCACCAGACATCAGCACTGGCTATGGGAACCTCTCTCCAAAGCAGTAGCGGATTCCCCTTCTGGAAGTTGATGCGAAAGATGTTGATGCTGTGGACCAGGAGCTGCTAAGTCTTCTAGTGGAAGTTTTCTCAGCTTCACAGCACATTGAACTCCACTTGATGAGAAGCATGAGCTTTATTGAAAGTATCTGCCCGGCTCTTGAGCAGTGTAAGTCCTCTTTCACCCAGTGCTCCATTTGCAAATTTGAGCCAAGTGCAGTAGAACAGGAATTGCTTCTCATTCTGCCTTCCCTGGAAACTCTTCAAGTCTCAGAGACAAGCCAGCTTCTACGTAAACCTGGATCCCTTTTAGATAACCCATTGAATGTGTAATTTTAGCTTCTTACTCTTCATTTTAGGTGGATGAAAACTTTTGAAAGCATGAGACCAGAAATCCTAGCTGACTGAACAACTATAAAATAAACCTTCAATAATGCATACCACTGACAGAAAAAAGCAAAAGGCCTCCAAAGATAGAATGGCTTTCAAATGCTGGTAAAAATAATAAAATAAATGAAGGCTCTTAAAAACAAATGACTTGTTAGTGAAAGACGGTTCTATATGTAAATGATTCCATGAGAATTGCTCTCACCCCACCTGCCTCGTGGACTCTCCAGGAAATAATATCTCCCAGTTATTTGCGTCTCCTCTCACTTCTCCAAGCAGTGTTTGAGGGTTTTCAGTGTAGACTTTATCATCTTTTATTAAATTTATTCCTAGAAAGTTTTTTTTTTTTCCTTTTTAGGGCCACACCCATGGCATATGAAAGTTCCCAGGTTAGGGGTTGAATTAGAGCTACAGCTTCCAGACAACACCACGACCACAGCAATGCAGAATCCGAGCCGCGTCTACGACTTACACTACAGCTCACAGCTATGCCGGGTCCTTAATGCACTGAGTGAGGACAGGGATCAAACCTGCATCCTCATGGATACTAGTAGGGTTCATAACCCACTAAACCACAACAAGAATGCTCTGGGGAGTTCCCGTCATGGCGCAGTGGTTAACGGATCCGACAAGGAACCATGAGGTTGAGGGTTCGATCCCTGGCCTTGCTCAGTGGGTTAATGATCCGGCGTTGCCGTGAGCTGTGGTGTAGGTTGCAGACGCGGCTCGGATCCCACGTTGCTGTGGCTCTGGTGTAGGCCGGTGACTATGACTCCGATTCAACCCCTAGCCTGGGAACCTCCATGTGCCGCGGGAGCGGCCCAAGAAATAGCAAAAAGACAAAAAAAAAAAAAAAAAAATGCTCTGGGAACTTGTGGTTTTGATGCTCTTGTAAATGGTATTGAAATTTTTTCATTTTCTGATTGTTGCTCATATGGCTTTGGTTTTTAACAGTTAGTTAAATACCTAGGTTTGCTTTGCTTTGTATCTTCCTGAGAGTTACTGAATGTTTTTTTCAATCTGAGAGGTGATATTTATCATCAAAATAAAACATTTTGCTTATTTTTTTTCAAATCTTTTTTATTATGGTAAAATATACTTTTTTTTTTTTTTGGCTTTTTAGGGCCACACCCTCGGCAAATGAAAGTTCCCAGGCTAGGGGTTGAATTGGAACTGTAGCTGCCAGACTACACCACAGCCTCAGCAATGCCAGATCCTTAACCCACTGAGTGAGGCTAGGAATCAAACCCACATCTTCATGGATACTTCATGGATTTGTTACCACTGAGCCGCAGCAGGAAGTCCTGAAAACATATATAAAATTTTAAAATCGTTTTTTTTTTTTTTTTTTGGCCAAGCCTGCAGCATGCAAAAGTTCCCAGGCCAGGAATCACACCATGCCATAGCAGTGACAACGCTAGATCCTTAATCTGCTAAACCACCAGGAAACTCCTAAAACCATTTTTAAGTATACAATTCAGTGGCATTAAGTATGACTGCAGTGCTGTATAACCATCATCACTATCCCTTTCCAGAACCTTTTCATTTCATCATCCTAAACTCTGTATCTGTTTAACAAGAACCTCTCCCACTGCCCAGCTGCTGATGTCTTAGTCTACTTGTCTATGAGCTGGTCTAGACATTTCATGGAAGTGAAAACATGCCGTATTCTGTCCTTTTGTGTCCGGCTTCTCTTACTTAGCATTAGCGTTTTTAAGGTTCATCCATGTTGTAGCATGTGTCAGAACTTCACTACTTTTACAGCGGAATGATATTCCGCTGTATGCATACATCACGTTTTGTTCATCTGTTGATGGACACTGGCACTGTTTCTTCTGGCTAAAGCTGCTGTGAACACGGGTGCACAAATATCACTTTGAGACCCTACCTTCAATTCTCTTGGATATATACCCAGAAGTGGAATTGCTGGATCATGTTTTGTTTTGTTTTGTTTGTCTTTTCTATGGCCGCACCTGCAGCACATGGAGATTCTCAGGCTAGGGGTACAATCAGCTGTAGCTGCCGGCCTACACCAGAGCCACAGCAACTTGGGATCCGAGCTGCGACCCACACCACAGCTCACGGCAACGCCAGATCCTCAACCCACTGAGCAAGGCCAGGGATCGAACCCGCAACCTCATGGTTCCTAGTCGGATTCGTTAACCACTGAGTCACGATGGGAACTCCATGCTGGATCATATTAATGATAGTAATTCCATTTTAATTTTCAAGGGTACTCCAAACTGTTTACTACTCTGGCTGTAGCATTCTACATTCCTACAAGCAATGTACAAGGGCTCCAGTTTCTTGAAATCCTTGATGTTTTGTTTTTTTAAATCAGAGTCAACCTAGTAGGTATGAAATGCTATTTTTTATTTAGTTTTTTTGGCCATGTCTGTGGCATGTGGCGGTTCCCCAGGCCAGGGATCAAACCTGTCCCACAGCAGTGACCCAAGCCACCATGGTGACAATGTCAGATCCTCAATCCTCTGTACCACAGGATATTTAAAAAATTTATTTAAAAAATTTTTGGTGAGAGTTCCCATCGTGGCTCAGCAGAAATGAATCTGATTAGCATCCATGAAGATGCAGGTTTGATGCCTGGCCTCACTCGGTGGGTTAAAGATCCGGCATTGCCGTGAGCTGTGGTGTAGGTCTCAGATGCAGTTTGGATCTGATGTTGCTGTGGCTGTGGTGTAGGCCAGTGGCTACAGCTCTGATTCAACCCCTAGCCTGGGAACCTCTATATACCGAGGGTGCAGCCCTAAAAAAAAAACAAAGAAAAAAATTGGGTGGGTGAGTGAGTTCACCACGCTGCCGTGGTACAGCGGAGACAAGTCCAAATAGGAACCATGAGATTGGGGGTTTGATCCCTGGCCTCACTCATTGGGTTAAGGATCTGGCATTGCTGTGAACTGTGGTATAGGTCACAGCGGTGGCTCAGATCTGATGTTGCTGTGGTGTAGGCCAGCACCTATAGCTCCAACTGGACACCCAGTCTGTGAATCTCTGTATGCTGCAGGTGCGGCCCTAAAGAGAAAAAAAAATTTGTTATGGCTGCACCTGTGGCATATGGACGTTTCTGGGCCAGGAATTGAATCCAATGCCTGCTCTGTTAACCCACTGCACCAGGCCAGTGATTAAACCCACATCTCTGCAGTGACCTGAGCCACCATAGTTGGATTCTTTTTGTTTTTGTTATTTCCCCAATACAATTTCTTTCTACTGTACAGCATGGTGACCCAGTTAGGCATACAGGTATGCCTTTTTTTTTCTCACATTATCATGCTCCATCATAAGTGACTAGACATAGTTCCCAGTGCTACACAGCAGGATCTCATTGCTAATTCATTCCAAAGGCAATAGGTTGCATCCATTAAACTCAAGCTCCCAATCCATACACTCCCTCCCCCTTGGCAACCACAAGTCTATTCCCCAAGTCAATGATTTTCTTTTCTGTGAAAGGTTCATTTATTGCTGTATATTGGATTCCAGATATAAGTGATACCATATGGTATTTGTCTCTTTCTGACTGACTTCACTCACTATGAGAGTCTCTAGTTCCATCCAAGTTGCTGCAAATAGCATTATTTGGTTCTTTTTTTTATGTTTGCATATATGAGTATTGCATATTTATTAATGATATATTTTTTTATTACTCAAATGAATTTATCACATCTGTAGTTGTATAATGATCATAACAATCCAATTTCACAGGATTTCTATACCATAACCAAGCATATCCCGCCACCCCCCAAACTGTCTCCTCCGGAGACCATAAGTTTTTCAATATCTGTGAGTCAGCATCTGTTCTGCAAAGAAGTTCAGTCTGTCCTTTTTTCAGATTCCACGTCAGTGAAAGCATTTGATGTTGGTGTCTCATTGTATGGCTGACCTCACTTAGCATGATAATTTCTAGGTCCATCCATGTTGCTAAAAATGCTGGTATTTCAATCATTTTAATGGTATTTGGTTATTTATTTATTTATTGGTCTTTTTGCCTTTTCTAGGGCCGCTCCTGGAGGATATGGAGGTTCCCAGGCTAGGGGTCCAATCGGAGCTGTAGCTGCCAGCCTATACCAGCCATAGCAACATAGGATCCGAGCCACGTTGTGGACCTACACCACAGCTCACGACAACGCCGGATCCTTAACCCAGCAACCGAGGCCAGGAATCGAACCCGCAACCTCATGGTTCCTAGTCGGATTTGTTAACCACTGAGCCACAATGGGAACTCCTATTTGGTTCTTTTTATGGCTGAGTAGTACTGTATTATGTATATATACCACATCTTCCTAATCCAATCACCTGTCAATGGACATTTAGGTTGTTTCCATGTCTTGGCTATTGTGAATAGTGCTGCAATGAACATGCAGGTGCATGTGTTTTTTTCAAAGAAAGTTTTGTCCGGATATATGCCGAAGAGTGGGATTTCTGGGTCATATGGTACTTCTATGTGGAGATTTCTAAGGTACCTCCATACTGTTCTCCATAGTGGCTGTACCAGTTGACATTCCCACCAACAGTGCAGGAGGATTCTCTTTTCTCCACACCCCCTCTAGCATTTGTTATTTGTGGACTTACTAATGATGGCCGTTCTGACTGGTGTAAGGTGGTATCTCATGGTAGTTTTGATTTGCATTTCTCTACTAATCAGGGATGTTGAGCATTGTTTCAAGTGCTTGTTGGCCATCTGTTGATCTTCTTTGGAGAAATGTCTATTCAGGTCTTTTGCCCATTTTTCCATTGGGTTGTTGGCTTTTTTGCTGTTGAGTTGTATAAGTTGTTTGTATATTTTAGAGATTAAGCCCTTGTCAGTTGCATCATTTGAAACTATTTTCTCCCATTCTGGAAGTTGTCTTTTTGTTTTCTTTTTGGTTTCCTTTGCTGTGCAAAAGCTTGTCAGTTTGATTAGGTCCCATTGGTTTATTTTTGCTTTTATTTCTGTTGTTTTGAGAGACCGACCTGAGAAAACATTTGTAAGGTTGATAGCAGAGAATGTTTTGCCTATGTTCTCTTCCAGGAGCTTGACAGTGTCCTGTCTTATATTTAAGTCTTTCAGTCATTTTGAGTTTATTTTCATGCATGGTGTGAGGGTGTGTTCTAGTTTCACTGATATGCATGCAGCTGTCCAGGTTTCCCAGCAATACTTGCTGAAAAAACTGTCTTTTTCCCATTTTATGTTCTTGCCTCCTTTGTCAAGGATTAAATGACCATAGGTGTCTGGGTTTATTTCTGGGTTCTCTATTCTGTTCCATTGGTCTATATGTCTGTTTCGGTACCAGTACCACACTGTCTTGATGACTGAGGCTTTGTAATAGTGCATGAAGTCTGAGAGAGTTATGCCTCTTGCTTGGTTTTTGTTCCTCATAATTGCTTTGGCAATGCTGGGTCATTTTTGGTTCCATATAAATTTTTGGATTGTTTGTTCAAGTTCTGTGAAAAATGTCATGGGTAATTTGATAGGGGTTGTATTTAATCTGTAGATTGCTTTGGGCAGTATGGTCATTTTTAGAATACTAATTTTTCCAACCCAGGAGCATGGAATATCTTTCCATTTCTTTACATCTTCTTTAATTTCCTTGATTAATGTTTTCTAGTTCTCGGTATATAAGTCCTTTACCTCCTTGGTCAGGTGTATTTCTGTGTATTTGATTTTTAGGGTGCAATTTTAAAAGGTATTTTTGTATTCCTTTTCTAATATTTCATTGTTAGTATACAGAAATGCTACTGATTTCTGAATGTTAATCTTATATCCCGCTACTTTTTGCTGAATTTGTTGATCAGTTCAAGTAGTTTTTGGGTTGAGTCCTTAGGGTTTTCTATATACAGTATCATGTCATCTGAATACAGTGACAGTTTTATCTCTCTTCCTACTTGGATGCCTTTTATTTCTTTTATTTCTTTTGTTTGTCTGATTGCTGAAGTTAGGACTTCCAGTACTAACTGGCAAGAGTGGGCATTCCTGTCTTGTTCAGATTTTAGTGGGAAAGCTTTCAGCTTTTCTCTATTGAATATTATGTTTGCTGTGGGTTTGTCATAAATGGCTCTTATTTTGTTAAGGTATGTTCCCTCTATACCCACTTTGGTAAGAGTTTTATTTATTTATTTATTTTTATTTTATTTTTTGGGCTGCTCCCGCAGCATATGGAGGTTCCCAGGCTAGGAGTCTAATTGGAGCTGTAGCCACTGGCCTACGCCAGAGCCACAGCAACTTGGGATCCGAGCCTCGTCTGCGACCTACACCACAGCTCACAGCAACGCCGGATCCTCAACCCACTGAGCAAGGCCAGGGATGGAACCTGCAACCTCATGGTTCCTAGTTGGATTCATTAACCACTGCGCCACGACGGGAACTCCCTGGTAAGAGTTTTAATCATGAATAGATGTTGGACTTTGTCAAATGCTTTCTCTGAATCTATTGAGATGATCATGTGGTTTTTGACTTTTGTTAATACGGTGTATGACGTTGTTTGATTTGCATATGTTGAACCATCCTTGTGTACCTGGGATGAATCCTACCTGGTCATGGTATATGGTCTTTTTTATGTGTTGTTGGATTTGGTTGGCTAAAATTTTGTTTATCAAAGATATCGGCCTATAGTTTTTTTTGTTTGTTTGTTTGGTTGGTTGGTTGGTTTTTGTTTTTTTTTTTTTTTGTTTTTTTTTTGGTGGTATCTTTGGTTTTGGAATTAGGGTGATGGTGGCATCATAGAATGTCTTTGGAAGTGTTCCTTCTTCTTCAACCTTTTGAAGAAGTTTAAGGAGGACAGGTATAAATTCCTCTTTGTATGTTTGCTAGAATTCACCTGTGAAGCCATCTGGTCCTGGACTTTTATTTGTAGGGAGTGTTATTATGACATGTTCAATTTCATTTCTAGTGATTGGTCTGTTCAATTGATCTATTTCCTCTTGATTCAGTTAAGGTGGGCTGTAAGTCTCTATAAAGTTGTCCATTTCTTCAAATTTGTTGGCATACAATTGTTCATAGATTTCTCTCGTGGTTTTTCGTATTTCTGCAGTATCAATTGTGACTTCTCCTTTTTCACTTCTTATTTTGTTTATTTGGGTTTTTTCTCTCCTCTTCTTTGTGAGTCTAGCCAGAGGTTTATCAATTTTGTTTACCTTTTCAAAGAACCAGTTCTTGGTTTTATTAATTTTTTTCTATTGTTTTTTAAATTTCTATTTTATTGATTTCCTCTTTGACCTTTATGATTTCCTTCCTTCTGCTGACTTTAGGTTTTGTTTGTTCTCCTTTTTATAATTCATTTAGGTGGTGGGTTAAGTTGCCTATTCGAGATTTTTCTTCTTTTTTGAGGAAGGCCTGTATTATTATGAACTTCCCTCTGAGCACTGCTTTTGCGGCATCCTATAGATTTTGAGTGGTTGTGTCTTCATTATCATTTGTCTCAAGGTATTTTTTAATTTCCTTCTTGATTTCCTCATTGACCCATGGGTTTTTTTAGTAGCATGTTGTTTAGTCTCCATGTAGTTAAGTTTTTTCTCATTTCTTTTCCTGTGATTATTTCTAGTTTCATGCCATTGTCGTCAGAAAAGATACTTGAAATAATTTCTATACTCTTAAATTTGTTGAGGTTAGCTTTGTGTTCCAGTCTGTGATAAATTCTTAAGAATGTTCCATGTGCACTTGAGAAGAATGTATATTCTGATTTTTTTTCTTTTGACCTTTTAGGGTCACACCCACGGCATATGGAGGTTCCAAGCCTAGGGATCTAATCAGAGCTGTTGCTGCCAGCCTATGCCAGAGCCATGGCAATGCCAGATCCAAGCCGCGTCTGCGACCTACACCACAGCTCATGGCAACGCTGGATCCTTAACCCACTGAGCAAGGCCAGGGATCGAACCCACAACCTCATGTTTCCTAGTTGGATTCGTTTCTACTGCACCACGATGGGAACTCCTATTCTGATTTTTGTGGATGTAGTGTCCTGAAGATATCAAGTAAGTCTAACTTTTCTATTGTGTCCTTTAGGATCTCTGTTGCCTTATTGATTTTCTGTCTAGAGGATTTGTCCATTGATGTGAGTGGGGTGTTAAAGTCTCCTACTGATTGTATTCCCATTAATTTCTCCTTTTATGTCTGTTAGTATTTGTTGGCAGTATCTGGGTTCTCCTATGTTAGGGGCATATATATTGACAATTGTAATATCCTCTTCTTGAATGGCTCCTTTAACCATTAAATAGTGTCCTTCTTTGTCATTCTTTATGGCCTTCATTTTAAAGTCTATTTTGTCTGATTAGGAGTATTGCAACTCCTGCTTTCCTGTCATGTTCATTGGCATCAAATATTTTTTCCCATCCCCTCACTTTCTTTCTAAATGTGTCCTTTGCCCTAAGGTGAGTCTCTTGTAGGCAGCAGATTGAATGTTCTTGCTTTTTTATCCAATCTGCCACGCTGTGTCTTTTGATTGGAGCATTTAGTCCATTGACATTTAAGGTGATTGACATTTTAAACCTTATTTTCCAGTTGATTCTATGTTTTCTTTTGTTGTTCTTGTTGGATGGTTTCCATTTATTTTATGCTTGAGTACTTTTCTTTTCAGGTTTTGTGAATGTAATATTTGGTTTTGATTTGTGGTTTCTCTGTTTTTTAAGTATGTTAACCCCTTCCTATATCTGCTTGCTTTTGCCTGATAGTCATATAGGCTGAGACACATCATTAAAATAAAAAAATCTATATTTTCTTGCTTTTCTTCCCCACATTGTATGATTTTGATGTCTTTTTTTTTTTAACATCTTCATGTATAGATCTGTATGCTGACTTATTTAAGTGACTACTTTCCAATTGTGGTTTCCTCCATCCTAATTTTTTTTCTTTTCTCTTTCTTTTTTTTAATTTAGAGAAGCCCTTTATTTCTTTCAGAATGGATTTAGTGTTGCTGTACTCTTTTAGCTTTTGTTTGTTGGAGAAATTCTTTATTTCCTCTTTTATTTTAAATGATATTCTTGCTGGATAGAGTATTCTAGGTTGCAAAACTCTCCTCTGGCCTGTAGTGTTTCTGTAGAGAAATCAGCTGATAGCCTTATGGGGGTTCCCTTATAATTAACACTTTGCTTTTCTCTTGCTGCCTTTAGAATCCTCTCTTTTGGAGTTCCCGTCGTGGTGCAATGGTTAGCGAATCCAACTAGGAACCATGAGGTTGTGGGTTCGGTCCTTGGCCTTGCTGAGCAGATTAAGGATCCGGCGTTGCTGTGAGCTGTGGTGTAGGTCACAGATGCAGCTTGGATCACACATTGCTGTGGCTGTGGTGAAGGCTGGCTTAGACCCCTAGCCTGGGAACCTCCATATGCCATGGGTGCAGCCCTAGAAAAGACAAAAAAACAAAAACAAAAAACAAAAAATCTCTCTTTTACGTTTGCCGTTTTTATTATAATATGTTTTGGTGTGGGCCTGTTTGTGTTCAACTTGTCTGGGGCCCTCTGCTGTGCTTCCTGTATCTTGATAACAGTATCCTTTAGATTTGAAAAGTTTTCAGCCATAATTTCTTCCTTTTTTTTTTTTTTTTTTTTTTTTGTCTTTTTTGCCTTTTCTTGAGCCGCTCCCACGGCATATGGAGGTTCCCAGGCTAGGGGTCGAATCGGAGACATAGCCACCGGCCTACGCCAGAGCCACAGCAACGCAGGATCCGAGCCACGTCTTCGACCTATACCACAGCTCACGGCAACACCAGATCCTTAACCTGCTGAGTAAGGGCAGGGATCGAACCTGCAACCTCATGGTTTCTAGTTGGATTCGTTAACCATTGCACCACGACGGGAACTCCCTCAGCCATAATTTCTTCAAATATATTTTCAATCCCCTTTTCTTTTTCTTTTCTTTCTGAAACTCCTATTATGTATAGATTGGCCCACTTTATACTATCCCATAGGTCTCTTATATTGCTTTCATGTTTTTTCATTTTCATTTGGTTTTCTCTCTGCTGTCCTGATTGATTACCATCGTTCTATCTTCCACGTCACTAATTTGTTCGTCTACATTATTCACTCTGCTCTTTATTGCCTTTAGCTCAGTTTGTATCTCTGCAAATGAATTTTATAGTTTTTCTTGCCTCCTTATATTTTCCAGTTCCTTTCTAAAGGAATCTGCATCACTGTTCATTCCTTTCTTAATTCCTTCAGTATTTTCACTGTCTCCCTTTTGAACTCAAAGTCTGTCAGACTGCAGAGGTCTGTTTCATTGTTGACTGCTTTAGATGAATTCTGTTCCTTTAACTGGGAATGGTTTCTGAGCTTCTTCATCTTGCTTGTGTTTTTCTTTTTCTGTGGGTTCGGGGAAGCCAAACTGTAGTCTTGTAAGGCGACTTCTATGCAAGAGTACCCCTTTGTATTTTTTGGGGGGTTACTATTTATTTTTGCTGTGGGAGTTTGAATATTTGCTGTCTTCTTTCTTCGGTGTGAGAAGGCGGTTACCCCCAGGATGCTCAGTGTGTTTTCAGGGAGAAGGAGGCAATGGGTAGGGCCAGCAGTCAGTGCCTGGTCATTGGGCTCTCGACAGCAGCAAGGACCTGCAGGAAGGTGGCACAGGCTACTCCTAGCTGCAGGGTCCTGGGAAGTGGTAACAAGCTCTAGGCAGATCTTCAGGGTGACCAGAGCATATGGCAGTAGAAGCAGCAGGGTGCCTGAGTTCCCAGGAGAGTGAAAGCAACAACAGCTTGTGTTCGATTGCAATGCCCTGCTCTGAGGTGGTTGGAACCTCAGGTGGTGCCTGTTCAGGGACCCCACTTGGGAGTGGGCCATGGCTGTCTCTAGAGTTGTGATAACTGCGGTGGTTTGCCCTCGCCACCTGTAGACCATGCTTGAAGCAACCCATCTCAGCCCACATAGAGGTGCTGCATAGGCTGTTCCTAGTTTCAGGATCCTGGGAAGGGACAGAGATCAGGCATGTGGGTACTGCGAGGAATATTTGGCAGTGGCAGCAGCAGGGCGGGTGTGTTCCCAGGGGTGTGAGAGCACTAACAGGTGGTGTTCGGTCACAGTGCCCTCCTCTGTGGTGCCCTTGAGGTGAATGGGCCTGCAAGTGGTGTCTGTTCACCTACCTCTGGTGATGGCGAGCCACTCCCACCTCTGGAGCTAGAGATAACTGGTGATTTGCCCCCACCTCCTGTAGAACATGCCAGAAGCACCCCATCCTGCTTATCCCCCAGAGGAGGTGCTGCACAAGCTGCTCCTCACTGCAGGTTCCTTTGAAGAGACAGTGATCAAGCGTCTGGGCACTGCCCAGAGCGTTTGGCAGTGGCAGCAGCAGGGCAGGTGTGCTTCTGAGGGAGCGACGGTAACTATAGGTGGTGCTCCATTGCCCTTCTCTGTTGTGCCCTCTGAGGTGGTTGGGGCTGCAAGTGATTTTTTTTCAGGTATTCCCAGTGGTGGTGGGCCATGCCCACCTCTGGAATCAGGGATCACTGTGACAGTTTGCCCCCATCGTTTGCAGACCATGCAAGAAGCACCCTGTCCCACTTAGCCCATGCAGGAGGTGCTGCACCAGTTGCTCCTACTTGTAGGATCTTGGGAAGGGACAGTGATCAAGTGTCTGGGCACTGCCCAGAGCATTCAGCAGTGGCAGCTGCAGGGCAGGTGTGTTCCCTGCGGAGTGAGAACAACAGCATACGGTGCTTGATTGCAGCGCCCTCTTTTTTTCTTTTTTGCCAACCCCTGAGGTGATTGGGGTCGCAGGTGGAGCCCACCCACAGGCCCCTAGTGGTGGCAAGCCACGCTTCCCTCTGGCCTCTGAAACCACCAGTGTGTTCTGTCTTTGCCACCTGTAGATCGTGCAAGAGGCACCCCGCTGCACTTAGACCCTGATGCCCTTAGCCCACACAAGAAGTGCCTGGCCACCGGTAGCCTGCACAAAAAGCCCCCAATCTCCCCTAAATGAGCAAGAGGTTTCTTGCTGCCCATAGCCTGCGCCAGAGCTGCTCTGCCCTCTGAGAGCCCAAGGGCATGCACACACTCCGGTGTAGGGTTTCCTGTGGTGGTCTGCCCCTCCTCCTCTCACCCTCCCCAGCAAAGGTGCCTTGCCTCTCCTGTGGGTCCGGCCCTTTCCCTGGGTTCCCTCTGCCATGGTGTTCCACTCCCTAACCGATAGCATACTGCTCCCCCACCCATGGCACACTGCTCCTTAGGCCCTTAGGCTGTCCCCACATCCAGTCCTCTCCCCAGGACTGACCTCCGGAGCCTCAGTGCCCTGCCCCCCGCCTGAGCATCTCAGGCTGTGTTGTCCGGTGTTTCAGAGGATCTGTGAGGCTCTCACTCTGCTTTGCTATGCTCAGTCCAGCTGCTGTGCTTTTTGCGATGACTTTGAGGTCCCTCTGACTCCGCTGATTTTTCCATCAGGTGGCTTCTCAGGATGCGGGTTCCTTTTCTCTGTCACGGCTCCCTCTCAGGAATGCTAGTCCCATCCTGATTCCTTTTCTCTCTGTTTTTTTCTTTTCTACCCAGTTATGTCAAAAGTTTCTTGCCCTTTTTGGAGGTTTAAGTTCCTCTGCCAGCATTCAGTTGATGGTTCTGTGCGAGTTGTTTTACATGTAGATGTGTTTCTTTTATGTTTGTGGGAGAAGGTGTGACCTTATTCCTCTGCCATCTTGCCTGTTTCCCCGACATTCTGTAGTCGGATTCTTAGCCCACTGCACCAAGGTGAGAACTCCTAGCCCATTTTTAAAAATTGAAATATATCTGATTTACAGTGTTGTTAGTTGTAAGTGTGTGTATACATATATATTACACACCCACATATTAAAAATATATACTTTCTCAGATTCATTTCCATTATAGATGATTGTAAGATATTGAATACCCTGTGTGATACAGTGGGTCCTTGTTTACCTATTTTATACACAGTAGTATATATCTCTTAATCTCAAAGTCCAGTTTATCCCTACTCCTTCCCCTTTTGTTTTCTATGTCTAATAATTCCACTCCTGTTCTGTAAATAAATTAGTGTCATCTTTTATTCCACATACGTGCTATCACATTTGTCTTTCTCTTACTTCACTTAGTATGATAATCTCTAGATCCATCTATATTACTGAAAATGGCAGAGTTCTCATCATGGCGCAGTGGTTAACGAATCCGACTAGGAACTATGAGGTTGCAGGTTCAATCCCTGGCCTTGCTCAGTGGGTTAAGGATCCGGCATTGCCATGAGCTGTGGTGTAGTTTGCAGATGCGGCTCAGATCCTGAGTTGCTGTGGCTCTGGCATAGGCCGGAGGCTACAGTTCCGATTTGACCCCTAGCCTGGGAACTTCCATATGCTGTGGGAGTGGCCCTAGAAAAGGCAAAAAGACAAAAAAAAAAAAAAAAAAAGGCATTATCTCATTCCTTTTTGAGTAATATCCCATTATATATATTATATAAAACATATATATATATTTAAAATCCTGTGGTACAGAGGGTTAAGGATGTATATATATATTCCATTATATATATATATTCCATAATACATACATACATATACACACACACATCTTTATCCATTCATCTGTCGACGGACATTTAACATGCTTTCATGTCTTGGCTTTTTAAGTAGTGCTCTCTGGACATAGGGGTGCATGTATCTTTTTGGATTGTAGTTTTGTCTGGATATATGCCCAGGAGTGGTATTGCTGGATCATATTATAACTTTTAGTTTTTAAAGGAATCTCCATACTGTCTTTTTACAGTGGTTATACCAATATACATTCCCACCAGCAATGTAGAAAAGGGTCCGTTCTCTCCAAATTCTCTCCAGCATTTATTATTTGTAGGGCTGCTCCCGGGGCATATGGAAGTTCCCAGGCCAGGGGTTGAATCAGAGCTGTGGCTACTGGCCTACACCACAGCCATAGCAATGTGGGATCTGAGCCGCGTCTATGACCTATTATGCCACAGCTCACAGCAACGCCAAATCCTTAACCCCCTGAACGAGGCCAGGGACCAAACCGGTGTCTTCATGGATACCAATCGGGTTCCTTACCACTGAGCCATGACATCAACTCCTGTAGTCTTTTTGCTCATGGACATTCTGACCAGTGTGGGGTGATATCTCATTGTAGTTTTAATTTGCATTTCTCTAACTGTAATTAGTGATATTGGGCATCTTTTCATGTGCTTACTGGCCATCTACATGTCTTTTTTGGAGAAATGTCTAAGTCTGCTGCCCATTTTTTGATTGGGTTGTTTGTTCCTTTGTCAATTTTTTAATTCTATTCTGAGTTATATGCGTTCTTTGTATAATGAAATCTTTTTTGGATATGTGGTTTTTAAATATTTTCTTCTATTCTGAAGATTGACTTTTTCACTGCCTTGACAGTGTCCTTCAGTCTATAAAGTTTTAAATTTCGATGAAATCCAATTTGTCTATTTTTCTTTTTTGCTAGTGCTCTTGGCAGCATACCTAAGACTCCACTGTCAAATCCAAGGTCCTAAGACTTATTCTTGTTTTCTTGTAAATGTTTTGTGGTTCTAGATTTTATATTTAGGTTGTGGATTCATTTTGAGCTAACTTTGTATATATTGGTGGGAGGAAAGGGTCTAACTTCTTTTGCATGTGAAAAGTCAGTTGTCCCAGCCTGATTTGTTGAAATGTCTTATTTTTGTGAATCCAGAGCATAGTACAGGGCCTCTCATATAGTGGATAGTCATAAATGCTGCAAAAAGCATTATCTTCATATGTGTACTTTCTAAAAACAAATGTCTTATGGTATGTGAAAGATTTTCATTAGAAAATATGAAATAGCTTGACTAATCAGAATGAGAATTTCAGTATTTCCATTTCGATCTGGGTAGATAAATAATGGGAAATTGTATGCAGCTTTCTAGATCAACTCTTTTTTCTTTCTTTCTTTTTTTTTGTCTTTTTGCTATTTCTTGGGCTGCTCCCGCGGCATATGGAGGTTCCCAGGCTAGGGGTCCAATCGGAGCTGTAGCCACCGGCCTACACCAAAGCCACAGCAACGTGGGATCTGAGCCGCGTCTGCAACCTACACCACAGCTCATGGCAACGCCGGATCGTTAACCCACTGAGCAAGGGCAGGGACCGAACCCGCAACCTCATGGTTCCTAGTCGGATTCGTTAACCACTGCACCATGACGGGAACTCCCTTTTTTCTTTCTTTCTTTTTTTTTTTCTGTCTTTTTAGGGCCGAACTTGGGGCATATGGAGGCTCCCAGGCTAGGGGTTCAATCGGAGCTGGAGCTGCAGGCCTACACCACAGCCACAGCAACGCCAGATCCGAGCCGTGTCCTATACCACAGCTCACGGCAATGCCAGATCCTCAACCCACTCAGCAGGGCCAGGGATCGAACCCACAACCTCATGGTTCCCAGTAGGATTCGTTTCTGCTGAGCCACAACAGGAACTCCTCAACTGTTTTCTAATTTGGACAAGTTCTTGTGCCTGAAAGAACGGTGTGTAAATCTGGATGATAAAGATTTTTTTTCAGTTATTCCTGAAGAATTCCTATATATCCACCATATGGAGAAATTATTGGTCTGAATTTCAGCTGAGTATGGTCCTTCCAAATTAGGTAAGGATGTACTTGTTTTTACATCACTTGGAAAAGTTACTTGGCCAATAACGTATTTAAGAGTTAAAGTTTCTGTGCATCTTAGGGTGTAGCCTGTACCCATGGTAAATTGCAGAAATAGCAGTCTTTATTGTTAAAAAGCAGAGAGCTATGTGTAGTTAATTGATCCCTTTCTACATGCTAGGAATTATTCTAAGCATTTTATAAACATTAGCTCATTTAATCTACATACTCATTCTACAAGATAAAATACTATTATTCTTCCCATTTTACAGCTGCAGAAATGGAATTACAGAGGTTAAGCTATATTTGCTCAAGGTCACCCAGATAAGGAAATGGTAAATCTGTAATTCAAACACAGGAATTCTGGCTACTAAGTCTAAGCTCTTAACCAGTGGTATACTCTGCTTCTCCAAAAACAATTTGTAGAGTTATTTTATTTTGTTTTTAAGTAACTCTTACATTGTAACTCTCAGATCTGCCAAACCAGGAAGGAAATCTGCTAACTGGTAGCAACCAGAAGCATTTCCCTGTTTCTCATCCGTCTATTCTTCCGGTTGATGAACAACCCATATAGCTATCTTTCTTAAATGTTTCATTTAGCAAAATGAATTAGGTATCATCAATTCCTTAGTGTAGTAAAGACTAAGCACTGAAGACTGAAGAAAGGTAAATGTCTACCAAAGTGACATGCAGAGGTATATGCAAAAAAAAAGTTATTGTAGCTGAAGCCAGAAGTAGTTGTTTTCTTATACTTATCAGCAATTTTTTCATCAAATTTAGGTTCTGCTTCAGAGTTGTCACTGCTTTTGTTTCTTTGCATGGTGTTTCTATAGTGAAAAGACCATGTGCAAACTTAGAGACATCAAGATATTAAAGTTGACGGTTTTGGCTGAATCACTGGTATTATTATATAGAGAAAACTGATCCCCAGAGATAGTCAGTAACCACATGTTCACATAGCTCACCAGTTAGCTGAAGAACCTGAACCTAAGCCCAGATTACATTATGATGTTCTGTTTTAATTCAGTATTGCTGAAACAAAGTAATAAATTTTTTTAAATTGTTAAAATAATCAATTATATGGCTAATTCTGACAGAAATTTACAATCATCTTTAATTTCAGAATTCTGCAGACCTCCATATTTTCCATCTGCAATGTAATTTCTTTTTGGATTTTGAGTCTCTCATGACTGTACCGGCTTCCTGCAAGAAACTTGAGGAAATGAAAATTTCTGGACTATTTTTTAAACCCATTCCATTTGGTAAGAATTATAATTGTAACATTTTGGTTAAAGAACTTTTTCAAAATAGCCAAATCTTAAACATGCAAATGATGTCAAAGAACAAACCATTGCAATGGATACCTGATATTAAGTGAATTTTCAAGGTAACGTACTTTTGTTTCTAGATGTTTAAATATTTCTAGTTATCAGAATTGTTTGCAGTGCAAAGACTGAATGATCTACTTAAGTCATACTAATTAACTGAATCTGAATTATTAATTTCTATCACTTAAAATTTTTTTTTTTTAATTTTAGGGCTGCACCCACGGCATATGGAGGTTCCCAGGCAAGGGGTGTAGTCGGAGCTATAGCTGCCGGCCTACGCCAGAGCCACAGCAATGTGGGATCCTAGCCGCGTCTTCGACCCACACCACGGCTCACGGCAATGCCGGATCCTTAACCCACTGAGCAAGGCCAGGGATCGAACCCGCAACCTCATGGTTCTTAGTCAGATTCGTTAACCACTGAGCCACAACGGGAACTCCATCCTTGTCATTTTTTAACACAGGAAAATATACGGGGAGTCAGTGGAAATGTGGAGCATAAAGCGTGAAGTTGCTCCTGCCTCTTTCCATCTTTTGGAGGCAGCTCTGTGGGTAGGGGAGGGGCATGGAGGCTGAGGCAGGATCAGGGGCTAAGGAGGTGGGTAGCATATAACAGGGTGATCTAGAAAGTAGCACACTTAATATAATGAGAGGCAAGTTTCTTTACTGTTGGAGAAGAAATTTATAAATAGTGAAAGGGGAGGAAAGAATTTTGAGGTGTTAAATTAGAATTGGAAATACCGGTGTGGACTCATGGTTTTTAACCTATATTGATGTGATACCTGTATCTATATCTCACTATACACGCATGTATCCATGTTTTTCAGCCCAGTCAACTGACAAGACTAGAAAGTACCCTAATAGCAACGAGCATACCAGCTATCTAGATCTTGACTTTGAAATACTGGCCTCCCTAAAAGGAACCAGGGGGTCCTGGGAGAAATGGCTAACATAAGAACCAGGACAGGAAAGGAGAAAATAAGCCCATAATATTGTTCATGCCAGAAAGTGTTCACAACAGGTCCAGGTGGGAGGCTGCAGTAGAGAACTTTCGAGAGATCAAGTGATCCATAATGCATCATGCTAAGGAGGGGGTTAAAGTGAACTGAAAACCTTGAGAATGGTAGATTGTGAGGCTTTAGTGTTAGAAGGCAGAGGCAGAAATCCTTGATGATGGGTGGAAAAGAAAGAAGGAAAGGAAGAGGGCTGAAGACACCGAGGAGCAAGGAGAGTATCCTGGAGGCGCTTCAATCTAAGAGGAAGTGGCGGCGTCCCCTTGTGGCTCAGCAAGTTAAGGATGCAGCATTTCCCTGCTGTGGTGCAGATTCAGTCCCTAGCCCAGGAACTTCTGCATGCCACAGGTGAGGGCAAAAAAATAATGCTAAATTTTTATAAATAAGAGGAAATGGATTTAGGATAGGCATTCTGGACTTCAGCGCAGAAGAGACGGGCTGGGAAGGGTGGAGGAATGGTTGTTTAGAGGTAGCAGTGAAGATCAAGGTGTAGGCGGACCCCTTTCTCTAGCCTTTGGAGAGGAAGAGGAATAGTCTATGCTACATGGGGCCTCCTGGAATATGCATGATTTTAAGCTATAGACAATAAGAAACACAGTATAGAAAATAGCTTTTTTTTTTTTTTCCTCTTCTGATAGCCTACACTTTAGGTGTTTTAATAACCTGGAAGAATTGATCCTACTGGGGATGGGATCCATCAAGTGGCTAAACTCATCATCCAACAGTGTCTGCACCTTCAACATTTCTGAGTAAGCTCATTTTCCAGGATTTTGGATGATGACAGTATGATGGAAATTGGTGAGCCACCCGCAGATAAAACTGTTTCAGCTCACATGAAAAGCCAGTGCTATCACTCAGGCTTTCTGCTGCAAAATGTCTACAAAGACATTGCCCCTCTGAGAATGTTCAGCCCATTTCCTCATTTTTACTATCATATTGTTCCTTCTAGTGTTCTGTGGATTTAGATTCCTTCTGGTCATATCTGGAAGTAAAAGACAGCCTGCCTTTCATTTGGTACATTTTAGAAATGTACCCCTTTTAATCTTTCTATGTCGTTATATTTAAAGTATGTCTCTTAGAAAAACATATGGTTCAAAAAATTTTTTTTTCTTTTTTGGCCACCCCAGGGCACATGGAGTTCCTGGGCCAGCAACCAGATCTCAGCTGCAATTGCAACCTATGCTGCAGCTGCGGCAATGCCGGATCCACAAGCCACTGTGCCAGGCCAGGGTTCGAACCTGCATCCCAGTGCTCCCAAGATGCTGCTGATCTCATGGCACCACAACATGAACTCCATGACTGGATTTTTTTTTTTTTTTTTAATGTACTTTATTGGAGTTCCTTGGTGCTGCAGCAGGTTAAGGATCTGGCATTGTCACTGCTGTGGTTTGGGTTCAATCCTGTCCCCAGATCTTCACATACCACAGATGTGGTAAAAAAAAAAAAAAAAAAAAAAAAATGCAATTTAGCAATCTTTGATATTCCAATTAGAAGTAAATCTATTTAATGTACTCATTGTTAAGTGTATATACTTTTATTTATTAAAATTGGGCATTCTCTACTTTAAGTGATGGTGGCAGAAGAGATTGGTTCAAATAATCTAGTCTACCAGCACTGAAACAGAAGTCTTTATGATTCCATTTTCATAAATATTTTGCTTCTATGTTTATAGCCAAGGTTCCAATCAATGGAGGTTTCCAGAAACTTGAGAATCTTTTTTTTTTTTTTTTTTGTCTTTTTGCTATTTCTTTGGGCCGCTCCCACGGCATATGGAGGTTCCCAGGCTAGGGGGTCGAAATCGGAGCTGTAGCCCCCGGCCTATGCCAGAGCCACAGCAACGCAGGATCCGAGCCACGTCTGCAACCTACACCACAGCTCACGGCAACGCCGGATCCTCAACCCACTGAGCAAGGCCAGGGATCGAACCCGCAACCTCATGGTTCCTAGTCGGATTTGTTAACCACTGCGCCACAACGCGAACTCCGAGAATCTTAATCTTTCAATCAACCACAAGATTACACAGGAAGGATACAGAAACTTCTTTCATGCACTGGACAATCTGCCCAACTTGCATGAGTTGAGTATTTCCAGGAATTTCACAGAATGTATCAAAGCTCAGGCCATAACAGTCAAGTCTTTGAGTCAATGTGTGTTACAACTGCCAAGCCTCAACAGACCTAACATGTTAAGTCAGCCCCTGGATGCAGAAGACATCACACTGCTTACTGCCACGAAAGAAAGGCATCCTCAATCTATAAACACTTAACCCTTCACTGGAAATGGATACTGCCATTCTCTCCAATCATTCAGAAATAGAAGACTTAGCTAAAAACTGCTGAATCAAGAAAATTTGTCAACAATTCTAAAAACCTAATTATCCAAAAACTTTTCATTAAATACTGCATGTAAGAGAAAAAATGTATAAGGTACGTACTAAAAAAACCCCAAATACTCTGCTTAACCATTACCAAGCCCAAGAAATAGATTATTACCAGTAACTCTGAAGTGCCTAAATGATCTTCCCAACTAAAGATCAGACCTTTAATCAAGGTGATACATCTAACTCTTCATTACCCTGGGTGCTGACCCATCAGGCTTTCAGGCTAACCACAGTAAACAACAACAAACGGGATGGGTTTGGGGAGAAGCCGCAATATGAGAGGAGTAGTCAAGTTATTACAAAACAGCTAACGGAAGGACTGAAGCAGTTTCAGAGAGAGGTGAAAAGAGGTATTCCTTAATCTTTGCAGGGTCTGTTTTGTACATTTAATCAACTTAGGTACAGTGGGGTTTACTTACACCTTCCCTTTATCCACTGCCAATGTGAAGAAAGAGGATTTAGGAAATATGATTGTATTCTGGAGGCTTTGATTCAGTGCTTACTGTAGAAGCAAAAAGTACAGAATAGAATTTAGCATTTCTGGAAATTAGCTAAATCTGTTTTCAGGAATATTAAGTATCAGTGCTTTTTTATTTTAAAAATTTTTTTTTATTTATTTCTTTTTTTTGGTCTTTTTGACTTTTCCAGGGCTGCTCCCACGGAATATGGAGGTTCCCAGGCTAGGGGTCTAATCAGAGCTGTAGCCACCGGCCTACACCAGAGCCACAGCAACCTGGGATCTGAGCCGTGTCTGCAACCTACACCACAGCTCACAGCAACACCGGATCCTTAATCCACTGAGCAAGGCCAGGGATCGAACCCGCAACCTCATGGTTCCTTGTCGGATTCATTAACCACTGAGCCACGGACGGGAACTCCAGTGCTTTTTTAGATAACCTCATGATTGAGAGTTCAACTGAAACATTTATAATGACCTTAAAATTTTCTTAGGAAGCCACTCCGCTCAGAGAGACCATCTCTGTCAGTGACTTCATATTGTTGACTTCATATTCCTTTGTTGTGAATGTTTACATCTGGGTCCACAATTTCACTCCTACCAATTAATCAGCAGAATTTTCAGAACAGTTAGAAGGCCAGTCCAAAGTCATAAAGTTGGAAAATGACCAATCTTCTACCCTAATTCTTATTTTTACCATGAAATGAAGGTATATATGGTATGATTTTCTATTTGTTTAAAAAATACACTCTTATATTTCTAGATGCACCAAGAATTTCTGGAAAAATTTCTGGGAGAATGTATAAGAAAATGTTAATAGTGATATTCTAAGTGGTTAGAAAGGGGACAGGAAGGCATTTTTTTTCTACTACTTTTTTTGTACCTTTTTTTGTTTGACAAGTACCTGTTTTATTTTTATATTTAGAACAAAGTATAAAATGAGCTTAGCATTATAACATTAATAGTTGCTCTCGGGGGTGAGATGAGTTATCTTCTTGTGTGACTTTATACCCACTACTTTTCTAGTCAGGAAGGCTTAAGTATTGTATCCAAGTCCAATCATGAGACAGAAACCACACTACAGAGGTATGAACCGAAACTGTAGACTGCAGAAAGGAGGACTTGTTAGCATGAAACTGAGAACTCTAGGCAGGCACAGGGCCCAGCCTCCTGGCTCTTCACCCTAGCCTGAGACAGAACATCCAAAGAAAGAGCGCTAGGGGTGAGATCTAGACCTTGATAGAGAAGGCACAGCCATGAACAACAGAGAACCTGGCTGAATTGAAGAGCCGCAGCCCCAGAAGGTTTACGCTTAGAGCACTTTGCTTAGAAAGTGCTTCGGGAGGCGGGGGGTCAGGGGAAGCTAGCCAAGCGAGGGTACTGCGTGCTGCTGCCCACTGAGTACTGCTGAAGCCAGGCACTGCACAAGGCTGTAGACACTGTGTGCTGCAGGTATCTGATAGGAACACTGGACCCAGGGAAAGTACTCCTCCTCCTGCCCCTCCTGTTGTCTCACCAGCACCCTCTACTGACAAAACTTTACACTGTACCTCTTGACAAGGGATGGGTATTCACAGGGTCCAGTTGATAACTGCAGAGTAGGCAGGGAAGGCTGGATTTGGAAAGGAGAAGCAATAACATCATAGATAATACAGGTATTACGTATTTAATACTTCAAACCTAAAGGCAAAAGAACCTAGTTAAATATCTTAAGACTGACAAAGAGCAAATATATGTTCATACCGTCACAGAAATCATCTTAAATAATTAAGAAACTGGTAATGAAGATTGCAGGGAGGGAAGCAGTATAGCTAGTGGACAGGGGAGGAAGGTTTACTTCTATTGTCCTACATATAATTATCTGAATTCTGTACCAGGTACATGTACTTTCTAAAATTTTATTGGAATACAGTTGGCTTAAAAGATACTGGCTTCAGTTTTACAGTGAAGTGACTCAGTTATACATATACATATATCCATTTTCTCATATAGGTAATTACAAACTGCTGAGTAGATTTCCCTGTGCTATACAGTAGGTTATTTTATAGAGCGGTATTTATATGTAATATTCCCATCCTCCTAAAGTCTTCCCTCCCTCCCCTCCACCCCGTTTGGTTTCCTCTATGGTAACCTTAAGAATGGTTTTGAAATGCCAGTTTGTTTTTGTTTTACAAATAAGTTCGTTTGTATCATTTATTAGATTACACATATAAGTGTTATCTGACAAAATTCAATTCCATTTTTGATAAGAACTCTCCCAAAAGTGGGCACAGAGGGGACCTACCTCAACAGAATAAAGGCCAGATGTGACAAACCCACAGCTAACATCATTCTCAATGGTGAAAAGCTAAAAGCATTTCCACTAAGATCTAGAATAAGATAAGGATATGCACTCTCACCATGTTATTCAATATAGTTTTGGAAGTCCTAGCCACAGCAATCAGAAGAAAAGGAAATAAAAAGGAATCCAAATGGGAAAAGCAGTAGTGTTGTGTCATCTATCTGCACTATACCTAGGAAATCCTAAAGACTCTACCAGAAAACTGTTAGAACTCATCAGTGAATCTGGTACAGCTGGAGGATACAAGATTAATCACGGAAATCTCTTGCACTTCTATACACCAACAATGAAAGATCAAGAAGAGAAATTAAGGATATGATCCCATTTACAACTGCATCAAAGAGAATAAAATATCTAGGAATAAACCTACCTAAAGAGAAAAAAGACCTGCACTATGAGAACTCTAACTCTGATGAAAGAAATCAAAGATGACACAAAAAGATGGAAAAATATACCATGCCCTTGGATTGGAATAATCAATGTTGTCAAAATGACTACAGCACCCAAGGCAATCTACAGATTCAGTGCAATCCCTATCAAATTACCAATGGCGTTTTTCACAGAACTAGAACAAAATATTCTAAAATTTGTATGGAAATACAAAAGACCCTGAATAGCCAAAGCAATCCTAAGAAAAAAATGGAACTGGAGGAATCAGATTCCCTGACTTCAGACTGTATTACAAAGCTAGTCATTAAAAACAGTATGGTATTGGAGTTCCTGTCGTGGCACAGTGGTTAACGAATCCGACTAGGAACCATGATGTTGTGGGTTCGGTCCCTGATCTTGCTCAGTGGGTTAAGGATCTGGCGTTGCCCTGAGCTGTGGTATAGGTTGCAGACATGGCTCAGATCCCGAGTTGCTGTGGCTCTGGTGTAGGCCAGCGGCTACAGCTCCGATTCGACCCCTAGCCTGGGAACCTCTATGTGCCTCAGGAAGCGGCCCTAGAAAAGGCAAGAAGACAAAAAAAGTATGGTATTGGCACAAAAATAGAAATACAGATAAGTGGAACAGGATAAAAAGCCCAGAAATAAACTCAAACACCTATGTTCAACTAATCTATGACAAAGGAGGCAAGAACATAAAAACAGAGGAAAGACAGTCTCTTCAATAACTGGTGCTAGGAGAACTGGACAGCTACATGTAAAAGAATGAGATTAGAACATTCTCTAACACTATACACAAAGATAAACTCAAAATGGATTAAGGACCTAAACATAAAGCCAGATACTATAAACCTCCTAGAGAAATACACAGGCAGGATACTCGCTGACATAAACTGCAGCAGTATCTTTTTGATCTACCTCCTAGAGTGATGAACATAAAAAATAAATGAGATCTAATTAAACTTAAAACTTGCACAGCAAAGGAAACCAGGAAAAAAAAAAAAAAAAAAAGACAAACACAGATGGGAGAAAATCTTTGTAAACGAAGCAACCGGCAAAGGACCAATCTCCAAAATACACAAACACCTCATGTAGCTTTACATAAAAAAATAAAACCCAATCAAAAAATGGGCAGAAGATCAAAATAGGCATTTCCCCAAAGACAGATAGATAGCCAAAAAACACTTGAAAAGATGCTCAACATCAATAATTAGAGAAATGCAAATCAAAACAACGAGGTATAATCTCACACCAATCAGAATGACTTATAAATTACAAACCAAAGGAATTCCCATTGTGGCTCAGCAGTAGCAAATTCAGCAGTAACAAACAACCTAAATATCCACCAAGAGAAGACTGGATAGGGAGTTTCTGTCGTGGCTCAGGAGAAACAAATCTGACTAGCATCCATGAGGACGCAGGTTCAGTCCCTGGCTTTATCCAGTGGGTTAAGGATCCGGCATTGCCGTGAGCTGTGGTATAGGTCACAGACGTGGCTCAGATTCCACCTTACTGGGGCTGTGGCAAAGGCCAGCAGCTTGAGCTCGGATTAGACCTCTAGCCTGGGAACCTCCATATGCTGCAGGTATGGCCCTAAAAAGACAAAAAAAAAAAAAAAAAAAACTGGATAAAGATGTGCCATCTATATAAACAATGGGCTACTACTCAACTGTAAAAAAATGAGTTACTGCCATTTGCAGCAACATGGATGGACCTAAAGATTACGTACTGAATGAAGCAAGTCATACATGAAATAATAAAAATGATACTTTAAGGAATTCCCACTGTGGTACAGTGGGTTAGGAATTCAACTGCTGTGGCTTTGGTATCTGCAGAGGTATGGGTTTGATCCCCAGCCTGGCACTGGCAGATTAAGTTAAAAGATCTGATGCTGCCACAGTTTCAGCTTGAATTCAGTCCCTTGCCAAGGAACGTCCATATGCCATGGGTGTGGCCATTAAAAAATAAACAGGACTCTATGAAAATTTTGTCCAGAGCTTCTGCTTAGGGCTTCTTTCTAGTATAAAGCAGAGGGCACCTAAGGATGACCACAGCCTGTACAGCCTATGAGTCAAGAACGCTTTTTACATTTTTAGAGGCCCACAAAACTAAACTAATTTACCGTGGCCCTCTATGGAGAATGGTATATTTCTGGACTGGACAGTATTGGATAGTAAGATCACCATGCCTTTTTTTTTTTTTTCTTTTTTTTTGCTTTTTAGAGCTACATCCATGGCATATGGAGGTACGCAGGGTAGGGGTCCAGTCAGAGCTACAGCTGCTGGTCTACACCACAGCCACGGCAATGCTGGATCCTTAGCCCAGAGCAAGGCCAGGGATTGAACTCACATCCTCATGGATCAGAGCCGGGTTTGTTAACCACTGAGCCATGACAGGAACCCCACCTTCTCCCTTTCTGATTACATTTTCCACCTTTCCCAGCTCCCTAAATCCTTCCTTTGTGCTCACATGAGTAACATCTCCTATATCCTCCACCTCTTTTCTAAACATTCTCTGCACCTTTTCCTAATCTCTTATTTTTAAACCTTTTTTTGGGGTGGGGGGGTGCTATGCCCATGGCATGTGGAAATTCCCTGACCAGGAACTAACTGTACCTACACCACAGCAGTAACCAGAGCTACTGGTTACTACAAATCCAATGACAATGCTGGATCCTTACCTAACCTGCTGAGCCACCAGGGAACTCCTCAAACCTTTTTTTTCTTTTTTAAAAGGCAGGGTAAGAAATCTTACATAAAAATTTTACACATATACACAACCAACACGAGATTCACGAAACATTCTAAAATCTACGCTAAATATAATTTTACTAATACTCAAATATAACAAAAATTTGGAAATACCAACTTCCTGGCAAGAGTTGTTTCTATGTGCTGTCTTCAGCTGTTCTTACATTCTCTACCACCTCCTCCGTTCCACTAAATCAGCCCTTATGAGGGTCACTGCTAAATTCAACCAATGCTTCTCAGCCCTCATCCTATGTGACTTGCTAGCAACTATCTGATCTTTCTGTAGCTTTGATAGGCCTCCATCCCTCCTCAGCACACTTTCTCCGTTTGGCTGTCAGGGCATCCCTCTGGGTTTCCTATTTCTTTGAGAGCTCTGGCATTTGCTGCTTCTCCTCGTATTTCATCTCTAAACAGTGGGAATACCCCCGAGCTCTCCAGCTTCTCTATTTTGTATGCACTACCCTGGCCATCTCATCCTGTAAAAGGCTTAAATTCTGGGTCTATGCCAACTTCTAAATTTTTGTCTTTATCCCAGATCTCTCCTTTGAACACGTTACTCATATCTAACTCCTATTAATGGGCATTTCAGACTACACAGGTCCAAACCCAACTCCTGTCCTTCTTTTCCACAAAAGTACTCTTTATGCAGACTTCTCCATCTCATTACTTTATTCTCTCATTTGCTCAGGCCAAAACACTTGGGAGTCATCCTTGACTCCTTTCTTTCATATTCCACAAATAATCTATTGGCAAATCCTGAGCTCCACTTGCAAAATATACTCAGATCCAACTCTACTCAGCCTGCTCTCTCCCTTGAAACCTATGGTCTGTTTTCTTTCTTTATCAGCCACACCCACTGCATATGCGATGGAATCCAAGCTGGAGCTGTGGCCTCTGCTACAACTGCAGCAATACTGGATCCCTAACCCACGGCGCCAGACTGGAGATTGAACACCACCTCCACAGAGACAAGCTGGATCATAACCCACTGTGCCAAGACTTATGGTTTATTTTCAACAAAGCAGTCAGAAGCCTCTTTTTATGCATCTGATCACACTACCTCTTTGGTTCGAAACCTTCCAATGGATTCCCAGCACCAAGAAATGCTGAGGACCTTGCAATGGCCTACATATGACTTCACCCCTGGCTAACTCTCTTACCTTCATCTCCTTAATCTCTCCTTCTCATTCGCTTCCACTCGAGCCATGCTAGTTTCTTTGCTATGCCCTGAACACACTCTTGTCTTAGGGCCTGTGCACCTTTCATTTTCTTTGCCTGGGAGGTTCTTCCTCTACTTAAGTGAGTGGCACTCATTTCCTTCAGTCTCTACTCAAATGTCACCTCAATGAGGAGTTCCCTAACTGTTCATTTTTTTTTAAAAAAAAAGCATACCTGGAGTTCCCGTCGTGGTGCAGTGGTTAACGAATCCGACTAGGAACCATGAGGTTGCGGGTTCGGTCCTTGCCCTTGCTCAGTGGGTTAACGATCCGGCGTTGCCGTGAGCTGTGGTGTAGGTTGCAGACGCGGCTCGGATCCTGTGTTGCTGTGTCTCTGGCGTAGGCCGGTGGCTACAGCTCCGATTGGACCCCTAGCCTGGGAACCTCCATATGCCGCGGGAGCGGCCCAAGAAATAGCAACAACAATAACAACAAAAAGACAAAAGACCAAAAAAAAAAAAAAAAAAAAAAAAAAAAAAAGCATACCTGGAGTTCCCATTGTGGCTTAGTGCTTAATGAAACCGACTAGCATCCATGAGGACGGGGATTTGATCTCTGGCCTAGCTCAGTGGATTAAGGATCTTGGGTTGCCATGAGCTGTGGTGTAGGGCACAGATGCAGCTCAGATCCCATGTTGCTATGGCTCTGGTGAAGGCTTGCGGCTACAGCTCCGATTAGACCCCTGGCCTGGGAACCTCCATATGCCATCGGTGAGGCCCCAAAAGACAAAAGAAAAAAAAAAAGCATACCTGCTTCCAACCACACTCTGCCTAAGTGCTTTTCCTGTTTCCCTTTTCTCTATGACATGAATCACTATGTGCCACCTTATAAACTTCACTTAACTAGCTAGTTTCCACCACTGTAAACAGGAACTTTCATTTATTTTGTTCTCAAGCACCTAGAAGAGTACCTAACACAAAGTTGAATAAATATTTGCTAAAATAAATGATTTTCCTGATTACTGCACCACAGTAATCACTGCTCTCCAACTGCATCAGGCATTAAGGGAAGTACTAATACCCCCAAAATCTTAAAAAGCAAATAAGCGACCTTCACAACTACATTTAACCTGGCACATGCTTAGACAACAAATATATTAGCTGACTGTCATGAAAAACAATAAAACTCTACTTGCCCTACACAACAAAGCTCAAGTCGTAGAACATCCCATTCTGTAAAGTGTACTTACCAGGCACTTATAAGGGTGTCTGTGCAAGGCACAGTCTGTTTGCCCATGCAAAACCTCTGAAAGAAATGGCACTTATATTAACATTTTCCCCCCACAGCTAGATGGACTAGGAAAAATCTCAGGTGCATGGACACCAGTCCTTTAGACTCAACTATAACTGTTATGTTTTACTGCTCTGGAGAACCTGAACTGAGAGACACAGAGTCAAATCGATGGTAGGTGGAACTGCAAGGTAGTGCTGAGGAGAGGATGGCTTAGGCAATCATGTTAGGCAGCGTGCATGAGGAGGACATGGCGGAAGCTAGGAGAGGCAGACAGACAAGAAGAGGTGCAGGTAGAGAATGACAATGTGACCTCTAAGCACCAGACCATAGCCTTTGTTCCTGACTGGCCAGGTCCAGTCCTATGACACTCCACTTCAGCTAGGCTTTGTTTCCTCACCTTGGATTATCAGCAATGTTGTTTCACAATCGGCTCTATCTTTACAACACTACCCTTTTACCCAAATAAGCTTGAGAGTTTTTTTCTTTAGACAGACTGCAACTTACCATATACATTCTAAAGAAAAATATTCAGATAGTCAATGTTAAAAAAATTATCATTTATTTTAAAGGCATTAATAAAAGCTTAACAGACTAAGAAAGTTACAATATACAAATGTGCTAAGCCTCAATTTTGACAGATTCACTTTCTGTACTGTATGTGACCTTGAGTTTCTTTTAATTACTCATATTTCCACTGTTCAGTTATTCAAACTGATTATTCCCTTAAAACATTTAACTGGTTATTTAAGCAAGAGTCACATGCATCGAGGGGCAAATGAAGATGACATGCACCCATCTGAGTGTTCATGAAGAAAATGATGAAACTTTTGTTCATATCGACCAGGGCACATCAAAATACCATTCTCCTTGGGAGAGAACTGCACCTGAATTTGAAAGATAAAAAGTCTAAACACAATTATGAAATTTAAAAACCTATTTTCTTATAAAATCATAAAAAGGAGAGAAAATGGAAAGCAACACACTTGTCGCAGTAAATACAACTAGAATAAAAATATGCTAATATAAAAGACAATGTAATACTAATTTCAAACTTTATGGGACAGTTAAGTAATTAGACAAATTAACTTTGAAATTTACTTGAAGGAATAAATGGGTAAGAGTATTTTTTAAAATTCTTAAGGAGCTCTGGTATTTGATCTGTCCTAATAATATTTAAAACATTAAAAACAATAATCAAAACTATGTGTTTAAAAAATGATAATTAGAACAATACAAAAAAAATTCTACAAGCCAATAAAGCTAGAAATTTAGCTTCACCATTTAGAAATTAAAACATTAAATATTTCTGGAGTTAAAACAAAATTTTGAAATTTGGAACATCTAAAAAATAAGAATTCTAGAGAATACAACTGAAACATTTTTAGAAGAAAATTTATGGTCCTAAAATATACATTTAAATAAACAAATAGGAAACATTTTTTAAAGAATTTCTGGGGAGTTCCCGTTGTGGCGCAGTGGTTAATGAATCCGACTAGGAACCATGAGGTTGCGGGTTCGGTCCCTGCCCTTGCTCAGTGGGTTAAGGATCCGGCGTTGCCGTGAGCTGTGGTGTAGGTTGCAGACGCGGCTCGGATCCCGCGTTGCTGTGGCTCTGGCGTAGGCCGGTGGCTACAGCTCCGATTCAACCCCTAGCCTGGGAACCTCCATATACCGCGGGAGCGGCCCAAGAAATAGCAACAACAACAACAAAAGACAAAAAGACAAAAGACAAAAAAAAAAAAAAAAAAAAAAAAGAATTTCTGGGAGTTCCCGTCATGGCACAGTGGTTAACAAATCCGACTAGGAACCATGAAGTTGCGCATGGTTCCTAGTCGGATTCGTTTCCACTGTGCCACAATGGGAATTCCGGGTTTGCTATATTTAAATTCTCATTAAAATTGCTAACAAAGATATTGTCACTATCTCTTTATTCTGTAAACTATATATTACTTCAAAATACAGAGTTGTTTCTCATTATTCATGACAGTTACCATTTTTTTGGGTTTTGTTTGTTTGTTTGTTTTTGTCTTTCTCTTGAGCCACTCCTGCGGCATATGGAGGTTCCCAGGCTAGGGGTCGAATTGGAGCTGTAGCCACCGGCCTACGCCAGAGCCACAGCAACACAGGATCCGAGCCGCATCTGCGACCTACACCACAGCTCATGGCAATGCCGGATCCTTAACCCACTGAGCAAGGGGAGGGACCGAACCCGCAACCTCATGGTTCCTAGTCGGATTCGTTAACCACTGTGCCACGATGGGAACTCCTCATGACAGTTATGTTTTTAAAAGTCACCACAAACAATGAAATTGTGAATACTGAGCCACTGCTCCTCGAAGAAATAACAGAGCTAGGTTCCTGCAAGCCTCTGGTCACATTATCAATTGATCAACATATAACCCTGTTTTGTGTGCTTCTGTTGAACGACACATCATTTCATATATCGCTGAGTCATTACAATTGAACTCTCAGCCAAGAACACTGCAACTCATGCCCCAACACATCTAACACATATATTTTCCCTTTAGGCACATCACAGTCTTCTTGCACTTGGGAACACTGGTTATCACTACAGAACAATGCTTGGGGCTATTTTGAAAAGTGAAATCATATCACAAAGAACTCTTGCAAATAAGGAAAAACATACATCCCTGTTGAAAAGTGGGCAAAGATAACCATAAAGTTTTCAGAAAATAAAAGATACATAGCTCTTAAACACATGAAAAGTTGCTGAACTTCACAATAATAAGATAAATTATAAATACAATTCAGTAATAATCTCCAACTACTAGACAGACAACGATCCAAAGGCCTGAAAACTTATTGGCTAAACTATAGGAAACAGCAACTCTCAAACAATGTTGGTGGGAATACAAATTAATACAATCTCTACTGAGAACAATTTGGCAAACTCTTTTAAAATTATAAATGTGGGAGTTCCTGTTGTGGTGCAGTGGAAATGAATTCGACTAGGAACCATAAGATTGCAGGTTTGATCCTGGCCTCAGTGCGTTAAGGCTCCTGCGTTGCTGTGAACTGCGGTATAAGTTGCAGAAACGGCTCAGATCTGGTGTTGCTGTTTCTCTGGTGTAGGCCCGCAGCAACAGCTCCGATTAGACCCCTAGCCTGGGAACCTCCATATGTCATGGGTGCGGCCCTATGAAAGACAAAAGACCAAAAAATAAATAAATAAATAAATGTATGTCCTCTTCAATTCAGGAATTCTTTTATTTTTATTTATTCTTTGCTGTTTAGGGCTGCATCTGTGGCATACAGAGGTTCCCAGGCTGGGAGTCAAGTGAGAGTTGCAGATGCTAGTCTATGCCACAGTCACAGCCACATGGGATCTGAGAAACATCTGCGACCTATGCCATAGCTTACAGCAACATCAGATCCTTAACCTACTGATCGAGGCCAGGGACTGAACCCGTATCCTCATGGATACTAGTCAGATTCGTTTTTGCTACACCACAACAGGAACTTCTCTTTATGTAATCTTAAAAGATGTATTCACATGTCTATAAAAAGAATTATGTAAAAGAATACTGACTATAGCAAACAACTGTTAAGTAATCTAAACTTCCATCTGTAAGAACTCAAGTAAGTATGGTACACATCTATACATAAGAATATCGGAGTTCCCGCTGTTGCGTCTCTGCAGCGCCAGACTGCAAGTTCAATTCCCAACCTGGCACACTGGATTAAAGGATCCGAGTTGCCACAACTGCAACTTGGAACATATGTGGCCAGGGAATTCCGTATGCCACAGGGTGACCAAAAAAGAAAAAAAAAGAGTATCTTGCGACTGTTTAAAACAAGACAGTTTTACATACTGATATGAAGTGTTCTCCAAGGAACACTGAGAAAAAAACTACTTACCTATTACAGAACACCGTATGATTTACCTATAAAAGTGAAAAATTAAAAAAGTTTAACGGAGTAAGATAATATCTTACCAAGTTTATCCTAATTACATACTATTTTTATTGTCAGTAAATGTACATAGCACAAAAATAGAAAAAAATACAAAAGAGTACACTGGGAAGTTTCCCTCACATCCCTGTGTCTTCTAGTCCCTCCTCAGAGGTAACCTGAGTATCGTCCTGAGAGGATAATCAATGCACATACCTACATGTATGTAAAAGTATATTTTATACCAATGGCAAGTAGCACAACACACACAATTCTATATTAAATATATTTTCCTATCAGATTGCTATACATATCAAGAAACAACGTAGTTTCAAAAAACACAAAAGAGAATTAAAAGAATAAAGTGAATAGTGCTCAAAAACCGATTCAGGAGTTCCCTTCATGGCTCAGTGGAAACAAATCCGATGAGGAACCATGAGGTTATAGGTTCGATCCGTGGCCTTGCGCAGTGGGTTAAGGCTCCAGTGTTGCCGTAAGCCGTGGATATAGGTCGTAGACATGGCTTGGATCTGATGTTGCTGTGGCTGTGGCGTGGGCCAGCAGCTACAGCTCCAATTCAACCCCTAGCCTAGGAAACTCTATATGCCATGGGTGCGGCCCTAAAAAGCAAAAAAACCCAAAAAACCAAAACCAAAAACTGATTCAAACTATTTTAGAACTCTTATTTATAAACATGAGTAAAAATGGAGAAAGAAATCTGAAATAAATTGTAATAAGTAGCTACTCTAACAATTAGATAAAGAATGAGGATATTATTATCTACGTAAGATGATCTACAGAACTGTTTAGATACTGAGGCCCAATATATGAAACTAACCAATAATTCACAAAAATAATTCTATGGAACCGAAAGAGCCCAAAATAGATTTATTATTGCCAGGAGTTTCTGTAGTGGCTCAGTGGGTTAAGAACCTAACTAGTATCTATGAGGACACAGGTTTGATCCCTGGCTTCACTCAGTAGGTTAACAATCATGCATTGCCGCCAGGTGCAGCACAGATGGCAGATATGGTTCAGAACCTGTGTTGCTATGGCTGTGGTGTATGGTGGCAGCTGCAGCTCTGATCTGACCCCTAGCCTGAGAACTTCCATATGCCGAAGGTGTGGCCCTAAAAAGAAAAAACAAACATATCTACTATTGCCATGTAGAAAAATATATATCAATTACCCCAAATTTTGACATATTAACCTTGTGGACCTGAGAGACAGAAATATCACTGTTTTAACCATCGCAATTTGTTTTAACCATCACAACAGATTAATAATCTTTTAGAAATCATTCAACAAGTGAAAATTAATTGTTCCAAAATGGAAAAGGTGATGCAATGCATTGTCCCATCCAACCAAGTATTCAAGAAGAAAATGATAAAATCTTTCTTTAAATATAGGAGGAATAGGAGTTCCCGTCGTGGCTCAGGAGAAACAAATCTGACTAGGAACCATGAGGTTTCGGGTTCGATCCTTGGCCTCGCTCAGTGGGTTAGGGATCAGGCACTGCCATGAGCTGTGGTGTAGGTTGCAGACATAGCTCAGATCCCACGTTGCTGTGGCTGTGATGCAGGCTGGCAGCTACAGCTCCAACTGACCCCTAGCCTGGGAACTGCCATATGCCACAGGTGTGGCCCTAAAAAAAAATAAAAATAAAAAATGTTACATATATAATCTCAGGACAATAGTTCAACCCACAAGAAATAGTAACTTGAAACAATCCTGTGCAAAAGAGTAGACACTACATGATTCCATTATATATGAAGCTCTAAAATAAGTAAAACTCATCTTTGCTTAGAGAAGTCAGAATGGTGATAGCCAGGATAGTTAAGTGTGGTAAATGACTAGAAAGCGTTACAAAGAAACTTCCTGGATTAAGGAAAATGCAGGACATCTTGAGATAATAACAATGGTATACCGTCTCAAAACTCATCAAACTCTTCACTTTAAATCTATTTATTTTGGAGTTCCCGTCATGCCTCAGTGGTTAATGAATCCAACCAGGAACCGTGAGGTTGCAGGTTCGATCCCTGGCCTTGCTCAGTGGGTGAAGGATCCAGTGTTGCTGTGATCTGGTGTAGGCCAGTGGCTACAGATCCGATTAGACCCCTAGCCTGGGAACCTCCATATGTCACAGGTATGGCCCTAGAAAAAACAAAAAAATTAAAAAAAAAATCTATTTGTTTATTGTATATAAATTATATCTCCGAACAAGTAATGGAAGGAAGTTCCCACTGTGGCTCAGTGGTAATGAACCCAACTAAAATCCATGGAGAGGAGGGTTCGCTCCCTGGCCTTGCTCAGTGGGTTAAGGATCCAGCGTTGCCGTGAGCTGTGGTGTAGGCTGGCAGCTGCAGCTCCAATTTGACCCCTCGGCCTGGGAACTTCCAATGTCACAGGTGCATCTCTAAAAAGTAAAATATGGAAGGGAGGGAGGCGGGAAGGAAGAAAAGTAATGGGAAAAAAATGAGGGCTGTGTAAAAAATGTTCGTGAACTCTTTTGAAAGGCAACAATTCACACATAAAAATAACAAACGCCAAATATTTAGTGAAATTACAATACTGAATGTCTTCTACTGACTGCTGTATATAAACATGGATTTCTACAGAAGCAGGAGTAACTAGTTAACATTTCAGAATTTGATTTCTGAATTGAATTCACTTTTTCCATTAACAACACATTCATGGTGCATAACTATTTAATAGTTTAACAAATAGTTTAATTAAAATTAAATAGTTTAAATATTAAATATTTTATTTAAATAATAGTTCATAACTATTAAGAACCATTAACTCTAATTTATTTCTATTAATGACAACCATGCAGAAAACCCTAATTTACAACATGACTGAGATAAAGAAACTTCTGACTGATCCTTTGATGAAGGCTTCGATTATGCATCTGACCTTCTATTTACCTCTTTTTTTTTTTTTTTTCTTGCTTTTTAGGGCACACCCGTGGCACATGGAGGTTCCCAGGCTAGGGGTCCAATCAGAGCTACAGCTGCCAGCCTACACCACAGCCACAGCAATGCCAGATCCTTAACCCACTGAGCAGGGCAGGGATCAAACCTGCAACCTCATGGTTCCTAGTCAGATTCGTTTCTGCTGTGCCATGGTGGGAACTCCATTTACCTCTCTTCTAAATGTAAGTACAGACCATGGAATTTTCCACCTGTGATTCCTAACAACCGCAAGGACAATTACTACAGTGAAAGTCAGAAAACAAGCTGTTTTGACTTTAGTATTTGGATTACTCTAGACATTGAGTTTGTGGTGACTTTGCTATTTTCTGTACTTGAGGAAGCTGCCTCATTATTCAATATTTAAGGAAACATTGTCTAAAAATAACTGTAGATCAAACATCATTACAAGTAATTCAACTTTCAAAAGCATTCACCTAACGCAGGTTCTTTATAAAGAATAGTGTTCTGGTAAGAACTAGAACTGATGCCTAACTTTTCATGATGTGTGAAAGATTTGGTCTATAAACAACTCTAAAATCTTTCCTCCATTTACCATTTTCTCTCTTCTTTGACATTCCTTCTAGTCTATGTACTAAGCTCATCTAAGACTTCAAAAAAACCAAGCCAGATACTGTAGACAAGACGAAGAAAGAGATGTAGTACCTTGTCTCTAATGACAGAGGAAAGAAAGATATATAAACAATAAACATACTGTGAAAAGCTATGTAATAGAAACAAGCAGAGAACAGATTCAAAGAGGCAGCTTCCATTTGACAAAGTCCAACATCCATTCATGATCAAGACCCTCGCCAAAGTGGGTACAGAGGGAACATTCCTGAATATCATCAAAGCCATTTATGATAAACCCACAGCAAATATAATACTCAATGGGGAAAAACTGAAAGCCTTCTTACTCAAATCTGGAACAAGACAGGGATGCCCACTCTCACCACTGCTCTTCAACATCGTTTTGGAAGTCTTAGCCACAGCAATTAGACAAACAAAAGAAATAAAAGGCATCCATATAGGAAGAGAAGAGATCAAACTGTCACTGTATGCAGATGACATGATACTATACCTAGAAAACCCTAAGGACTCAACCCCAAAACTCCTTGAACTGATTAATAAATTCAGCAAAGTGGCAGGATATAAGATGAACATTCAGAAGTCAGTTGCATTTCTGTATACCAGCAATGAAACATTAGAAAAGAATACAAAAATACGATACCTTTTAAAATTGTACCTCACAAAATCAAATACCTCGGAATACACCTGACCAAAGAGGTAAAGGACCTATATGCCGAGAACTACAAAACTTTAATCAAAGAAATCAAAGAAGATGTAAAGAAATGGAAAGATATTCCATGTTCCTGGATTGGAAAAATCAATATTGTGAAAATGGCCATACTACCCAAAGCAATCTACAGATTCAATGCAATCCCTATCAAATTACCCAGGACATTTTTCACAGAACTAGAACAAACAATCCAAACATTTATATGGAACAACAAAAGACCCAGAATCGCCAAAGCAATCCTGAGAAACAAAAACCAAGCAGGAGGCATAACTTTCCCAGACTTCAAGAAATACTACAAAGCCACAGTCATTAAAACAGTGTGGTACTGGTACCAAAACAGACAGACAGACCAATGGAACAGAATAGAGAATCCGGAAATTAACCCTGACACCTATGGTCAATTAATCTTTGACAAGGGAGGCAAGAACATAAAATGGGAAAAGGAAAGTCTATTCAGCAAGCATTGCTGGGAAACCTGGACAGCTGCATGCAAAGCAATGAAACTAGAACACACCCTCACACCATGCACAAAAATAAACTCCAAATGGCTGAAAGACTTAAATATACGACAGGACACCATCAAACTCCTAGAAGAAAACATAGGCAAAACACTCTCTGACATCAACATCATGAATATTTTCTCAGGTCAGTCTCCCAAAGCAATAGAAATTAGAGCAAAAATAAACCCATGGGACCTCATCAAACTGAAAAGCTTTTGCACAGCAAAGGAAACCCAAAAGAAAACAAAAAGACAACTTCCAGAATGGGAGAAAATAGTTTCAAATGATGCAACTAACAAGGGCTTAATGTCTAGAATATATAAGCAACTTATACAACTCAACAGCAAAAAAACCAATCAATCAATGGAAAAATGGGCAAAAGACCTGAACAGACATTTCTCCAAAGAAGATATACATATGGCCAACAAACACATGAAAAAATGCTCAACATCGCTGATTATAAGAGAAATGCAAATCAAAACTACCATGAGATACCACCTCACACCAGTCAGAATGGCCATCATTAATAAATCCACAAATAACAAGTGTTGGAGGGGCTGTGGAGAAAAGGGAACCCTCCTGCACTGCTGGTGGGAATGTAAACTGGTACAGCCACTATGGAGAACAGTTTAGAGATACCTCAGAAATCTATACATAGAACTTCCATATGACCCTGCAATCCCACTGTTGGGCATCTATCCGGACAAAGCTCTACTTAAAAGAGACACATGCACCCACATGTTCATTGCAGCACTATTCACAATAGCCAGGACATGGAAACAACCCAAATGTCCATCGACAGATGATTGGATTCGGAAGATGTGGTATATATACACAATGGAATACTACTCAGCCATAAAAAAGAATGACATAATGCCATTTGCAGCAACATGGATGGAACTAGAGAATCTCATACTGAGTGAAATGAACCAGAAAGACAAAGGCAAATACCATATGATATCACTTATAACTGGAATCTAATATCCAGCACAAATGAACACCTCCTCAGAAAAGAAAATCATGGACTTGGAGGAGACTTGTGGTTGCCTGATGGGAGGGGGAGGGAGTGGGAGGGATCGGGAGCTTGGGCTTATCAGACACAACCTAGAATAGATTTACAAGGAGATCCTGCTGAATAGCATTGAGAACTATGTCTAGATACTCATGTTGCAACAGAAGAAATGGTGGGGGAAAAAACTGTAATTGCAATGTATACATGTAAGGATAACCTGACCCCCTTGCTGTACAGTGGGAAAATAAAAATATATATATATATATATATATATATATATATATATATATACCGAAAAAAAAAATAAAATAAAAAAAAATAAAGAGGCAGCTTCCATAGATGGAGGTACGCATAAGGCTGAGTGGCATTAGGAACAGGGATATATGACATTTGGGCTACCTTTGGCCTTGAAACACACTGCCCTAATGCTTCTACCTTTGTACATTTTCTGCCTGAAACATCTGAACCCAATTCATCCCCTGCCTAATTTTCTATTCATCATTTTATGCTTAGCTGAATTAACCTAGCTGAAGAACTCCAACTGAATAAAAATGACTTTAGGGAATTCCCATTGTGGCTCAGCAAAAATAAATCTGATTTGTGTCCATGAAGATGCGGGTTCGATCCCTGGCCTCGCTCAGTGGGTTAAGGATCCACAGTTGCTGTCGAAGACGTGGCTCAGATCCGGTGTTGCTGTGGCTGTGGTGAAGGTTGGCAGCTACAGCTTTGATTTGACTCCTAGCCTGGGAACTTCCATATGCCACTAGTGAGGCCCTAAAAAGAAGAAAAGAAAAAAGAAATGACTTCACTCAGGAGTTCCCTTGTGGCGTAGCAGGTTTAGAATCCAGTGTCATTGCAGTGGCTCAGGTTGAATCCTTGGCCCAGGAACTTTAACATGCCTCAGGCACAGCCTAAAAAATGACTTTAGTCAAGGAATGAAATACAGGTAACTACACTTTTAAATATGATGATTTATATAATTTTAAAAATATCCCTCCCAGGAATGCATCAATTTTGAAATTCAAAAAGATGTTTCTCAAAATTTGCTTTTCAGGCAACATGGAAACATCTACCAAGAATAGTGTCTACGATCTTTTGCCAGAGTCACAACACAGAAAACTACCTTAAAGCAATGACAGAATACAATCTAGTACTAAATATAAGAACACATTTACTAATGTTAAAAGCTACTGAAGTGGAGTTCCAGCTTTGACGCAACAAAGACTGGTGGCATCTTTGGAGCAGCAGGATACAGGTTCAATCACTAGCCTGGCACAGGGCGTTAAAGGATCCAGTGTTGCTGCAGCAGGTTGCAACTGTGGCTCGGATTTGATCCCTGGCTCGGCAACGTCATAGGCCATGGGGCAGCCAAAAATAAATAAATAAAAAAGTTACTGAACTAAAGGAACAGTGACATGACACACAGGCAAACAATCTGAGAGAATACGTAAAAACATTAAAAATGTGATGTTGGAGTTCCCGTTGTGGCTCAGCGGAAACAAAAGAGACTAGTATCCATGATGGTGCAGTTTCAATCCCTGGCCCCAATCAGTGGGTTAAGGATCTGGCATTGGCCTGTGAGCTGTGGTGTAGGTCGCAAACATGGCTCGGATCTGCTGTTTCTGTGGCTCTGGTGTAGGCTGGCAGTTGTAGCTCCAATTCAACCCCTAGCCTTCGTATTTCCACATGCCAAAAATGCGGCCCTAAAAAGCAAAAAAACAAAAACAAAAACACAAGACTATGTTAAGTGGGGATATACACACATAAAAAAATTACTGATGACAAACATCAAAACATACATGAATATGGACCAAAAGTGTGAAATAATATGTGAAAAGGGAATAATAGACGCACAGCTTTTACTAATTTAGTTTAAAAATACTTAACATACAAAAAACAGAAAAAATACAGTAAACATCCATAAAAACACACTTAGATTCAGTAATAGACATACATGCTTCATGCACAAACATATATACATTTTGCTAAGCCATTAAAAAATGTATCAGAGACACACTAACATTTCACTTCTAAATACCTTAGTGAGCAAATTTTTAAAGACATTCTTCTAGAAACTACAAAACCATTACCACAACTCATAAATCAGCAACAATTATCTAGTATCATTTAAAATCCAGTCCAAAATTTCCCCAACCCCCAAGTCTCTTATAACTGGCTTGTCAAAACTAGGGTCCAATCAAGGATGCCACATTGCATTTCGCTGTTATCTCTCTCTTTTTTTTCGTCTTTTTAGGGCCACACCTGCAGCATATGGAGGTTCCCAGGCTAGGGGTCAAATCAGATCTGTAGCTGTTGGCCTACACCACAGCCACAGCAATGCAGGATCTGAGCCACGTCTGTGACCTATACCACAGCTTGATCTTTAACCCACTGAGTGAGGTCAGAGATTGAACCTGTTTCCTCATGGATGCTAGTCAGATTTGTTTCTGCTGAGCCACGATGGGAACACCCTGGCTCTTATATCTCTTGTCACTTTTAATGTGGAATATTTACCCACTTCACACCATTTTTCCTTTCATGACACTGACTTTTCGAAGAAAGGTAGCCAGTTATCTTCTACAACATTCCATGTTCTGATCATTTATTTTGCTGTGTCATTTAACTTGTTGCTCTATACCCAGTACTTCCGATAAAGGGAAAAGCAGATCTTAAAGGTCTGTTTAAATTCCAGTTAAACTTTTTGACCAGAACACTTCATAGGTAATATAGTGTATTTCATACTACATCACAAGTCAAAAAGCAAGTCTGACTATCTGCCTTTGTGATACAAAGTTTCATTTCTGATTCTAAGGGTCTCTTAATTGCAGAGGTATATTTTCCTTTCCACACCACAAACCAAGTATTTGCTGAGATGATACTCTGACATCCTGAGAATTCTAGAGAGGATAGAGACCAACATTTTTTCAAACAGTTTTGGTATCAAAGTATCTTTAATATTGCTTTACATTAACTTTTCATCTTTTCAATATTTCAATTTTTAAACAAGTACTTTCCACAAACTATAAAATTTATACAAAAGTTTAGATTCACTGTTATAATGATGGGAGACTTACTCCTTAATTGAAATGTGAGCATCTTCCTTCTTTTTGATTTTGTTTGAAACCCTGTAAGGAAAATAAAGGAATGTGAAAGAATAGAATATGCATTTTATATAGAACCAAACATTTTGTTTCACCTATGACATTTCACTACTTCTCCTTAACAAAATGTCATCAGATGACAAGTTTAGCCTTTAAATGTGCTTTAAAAAGTGATCCCAAAGTAAATAATAATTAGGCTGCAATTTTCTTCTTTCACTAAGGTTAATGATGTTCCTGAGCCAATTTAACCTTACATCTATCAAGGTATATAGTGTGTATATAATGGTTTTATTTATTAAAATAAAACCATTAAAGAACATGGAGATCCTATTGTGGCTCAGTGGTTAAGGCATCTGACTAGGAACCATGAGGTTGCGGGTTTGATCTCTGACCTTGCTCAGTGGGTTGAGGATCTGGCGTTGCCGTGAGCTGTGGTGTAGGTTGCAGATGAGGCTCAGATCCCGAGTTGCTGTGGCTCTGGCGTAGGCCGGTGGCTACAGCTCCAATTCGACCCCTAGCCTGGGAACCTCCATATGCCGCAGGAGCGGCCCTAGAAAAAGCAAAAAGGCAAAAAGACAAAAAAACAAAACAGTACTCACTAGACAAAAACTTTTTTTTTTTTTTTGCTTTAGGGCCAAACTCGTGGCACATGGAAGTTCCCAGGCTAGGGGTTGAATCAGAGCTACAGCTGCTGGTCTACACCACAGCTCACGGCAACGCCGGATCCTTAACCCACTGATGAAGGCCAGGGATCAAACCGGCAATCTCATGGTTCCTAGTCGGATTTGTTTCCACTGCGCCACAACGGAAACGTTCCAAAAACATTTTATAAGTTTAAAAAAAAAAAAAAGACAAATATCTTTCCTGGTCAGACCTGACCCAATGTCCTATTCATCATCTCTTCAGGTCTCAAGATCTTCTATCTTTTCCTACATATACACTAGCTTTCCATTTCACTACTAACCTATACCTTAGAGGCAATAAGATGTGTTAAAAATGATCTGTTACTGGAGTTCCCACCATGTCTCAGTGGTTAACGAACTCTACTAGCATCCATGAAGATGAGGGTTCAATCCCTGACCTTGCTCAGTGGGTTAAGGATCCAGCGTTGCCGTGAGCTGTGGTGTTGGTCAAAGACGAGGCTTGGATCCCGAGTTGCTGTGGCTATGGCATTGGCAGGCAGCTACAGCTCTGATTCGACCCCTAGCCTGGGAACCTCCATGCTCTATGTGTGCGGTCCTAAAAAGCAAAAAGATTAAAAAAAAAAAAAAAAAATCTGCTACTAATTAGTATCAAAGTTATAGCCTATATTATTTCAATAACATTACTTATTCATCTGCATAATGCTTAGACTTCCAGAAAAATAAACAGGTATAGGTTAAGAGCTAAACCCAAACCCTGCCTGACTGACTGCTCTTAAGGCAACAGGTTAGTAATAAAGTTGTTATTATGTATGCTGTTCCCACTGTGGCGCAGCAGTAGCAAACCCAACTAGTATTCATGAGGATACAGGTTTGATCCCTGGCCTCTCTTAGTGGTTAAGCATCAGGTGTTGCCGTGAGCGTGGTATAGACTGCAGACGTGGCTTGGATCTGGCACTGCTGTGGTGTAGGAAGGCAGCTGCAGCTCTGATTAGCCTGGGAACTTCCATATGCCACAGGTACAGCCCTAAAAAGCAAAAAAACAAAAAAGAAATTATGTATGCTTCTGTGCAACAATGGTTAAGAATTGCTAGCTGAAGGCAAGAGTGTCTAAAACACACATAAGCTGCTGGAAAACATTACGATGAATAGCAGCTTCTTTCTATATGGTAAAAATCTCCCCAAGTTCCTACTGTGGCTCAGCAGTTATAAACGGGACTAGTACCCAAGAGGGGGATTGGATCTCTGGCCCTACTCAGCAGGTTAAGGATTCTGCATTGCCATGAGTTGTGGTGTAGGTCACAGATGCACCTCGGATCTGGTGTGGGCTGTGGTGCAGGCAGGCAACTACAGCTTCAATTTGACCCCTCACCTGGGAACTTCCATATGCCGAGGATGTGGCCTTAAAAATAAACTAAATAGGAGTTCCCGTCGTGGCGCAGTGGTTAACGAATCCGACTAGGAACCATGAGGTTGCGGGTTCGGTCCCTGCCCTTGCTCAGTGGGTTAACGATCCGGCGTTGCCGTGAGCTGTGGTGTAGGTTGCAGATGCGGCTCGGATCCCGCGTTGCTGTGGCTCTGGCGTAGGCCGGTGGCTACAGCTCCGATTCAACCCCTAACCTGGGAACCTCCATATGCCGCGGGAGCGGCCCAAGAAATAGCAACAACAACAACAACAACAACAACAAAAAGACAAAAGACAATAAATAAATAAATAAATAAATAAATAAACTAAATAAAAATAGGCAGAAAGAGTTCCTGCTGTGGCACAGTGGGTTAAAGACCCAGCATTGCCTCTGAGGCACCATGGGTTTGCTCCCTGGCCCAGTGCAGTGGTTTAAGGATCCAGAAGTGTGGTGTAGGTTGCAATTGCAGCTCAGATTCAATCCCTGGCCTGGGAATTTCCATATGCTTTGGGTGCAGCTAACAAAGAAAAAAAAAAAAATAGAAATGGGCAAAGGATGTGACTAAACAGTTCTCCAAAAAAGATATGTAAATAGCCAAGAAGCACATGAAAAGATGCTCAACATCATTTAGTTATTAGGGAAATGAAAATCAAAACCATAATATACTACCAGTTCACATCCCCTATATTGGGTATAATCAGAGAATGTGGAAAAATAGGGACCATCGCACATTGCTGGTGGATATATAAAATGATGCAATTGCTTCAGAAAACAGTACAATGTTTCCACTAGAGTAACACTTTAAAAGGGTGAATTATATCTCAATTAAAGAAGACATGGATGGAGTTCCCGCTATGGTGCAATGGGATTGGTGGCATCTTTGCACTGCCAGGATCCAGGTTCAGTTCCTAGCCTGGCACAGTGGGTTGAAGGATCCGGTGCTGCCATAGCAGCAGCTTGGATCTGATCACTGGCCTGGGAACTCCATATGCTGCAGGATGGCCTAAAGAAAAAAAAAACAAAGGAAAGAGATAGTATCTTGAATCGGGTAATAGCAGAGGAGAGAAAACAAAGTGCACTAATTCGGGATCTATATGGACACAGTCCTAACAGTACTTTTTTACAAATTTGATACAGAAAGTAAAGGAAAGTAAGGAATCAACTTACGGAATTCCATGTTTGTGGCTTGACAAACTGGGGCTGCTAGTGTCCCAATGTTACTGTTTACTCAGATGTCAAAGGCTACGGCAGTAGAGGGGTATGAGGTAACATAAACAGTTTGGTTTTGACTATACTTTGGTTTGAGACATACTTAACAGACATCAATATGGTGAGGGAAACAGGCAGTTGGATAATCAAGTCTGAAATTCAGAGTTTGACACCTGAGAACTACCAGTACAAACATGCCATTTTAAATTCTGGAGTAGATGAGATCACCTAGTGAGTTTATGGAGAAGAGAAGGGGGCCACAGGCTGGGCATAAGGAATCCCACTTAGACACTGGGCAGAGGAGGAAAAGTTGATAAAGGGAGTCTAGAAAGAGCAGCCAAGAAGGAAGGTATAAGACCTGTAGTTTATAAGTTATGTGACTGAGGGCAGGAGAAAAAAATGTTTCGAAAGTATACTCAAGGAGGAGTTCCCGTCATGGCACAGTGGTTATCGAATCTGACTAGCATCCAGGAGGACGCGGGTTCAATCCCTGGCCTCGCTCAGTGGGTTAAGGATCCAGTGTTGCCATGAGCTGTGGTGTAGGTCACAGACACAGCTCAGATCCCATGTTGCTCTTGCTGTGGCTGTGGTGTAGGCTGGCAGCTACAGCTCTGATTAGACCCCTAGCCTGGGAACCTCCATATGCCATGGGTGAGGCCCTAAAAAAACTAAAAAAAAAAAAAAAAAAAAAGGTATACTCAAATGTATTAAAATGCTGCTGAAAGGTAAGAGAGCTAAAACAGAGAATGGACCTCTGAGTTAGCAATATGGAGGTAAAATTTCATAAAGTAGGGGAAGACAGACGTCTAACCTGATAGTTCTAAAGAGACAATGTGAGGTAAGGAAGCAAAGAGAACAACTAGAGGTAACTCTTAAGAAGCTTGTCTGTGAAGGGAAGGAGAGAAATGAAATAACTAGAGAAGTTTGGAAATATATAGGTGGTCACTAAATTTAGCAAAATTGGTCACCAACAGGTTGATGACTAAGAACATATGCAGTTCCCGTTGTGGCTCAGCGGAAACGAATCTGACTAGGAGTCACGAGGTTTCGGGTTTGATCCCTGGCCTCGCTCAGTGGGTTAAGGATCTGGTGTTGCCATGTGCTGTGGTGTAGGTTGCACACGCAGCTCAGATCCCGAGTTGCTGTGGCTGTGGTGTAGGCCAGCAGCCACAGCTCTGATTAGACCCCTAGCCTAGGAACCTCCATATGTCATGGGTGCAGTCCTAAAAAGAAAAAAAAATTGTGAACATAAAAACAATACACTTTAATTTACTGAATAAATTTATTAAATATTAATCTATTAAATTATTATTTTACTTAATGGATTAATTTGTTTGGCCATGGCATATGGCGGCTTAATATGGAATCTCAGTTCAAAGACCAGGGATTGAACCCAGGCCCCAGTGGTGAAACTGTAAAATCCTAACTAGCAGGCCACCAGGGAACTCTCCAAACTATACATTTCTTAAGAGTATTCATACATGCCTGAACACAGAGAAACAGATTTGATATGCTATACAGCAAAATAGTATCAATGGTGACATCTGGAAAAGGGCAGGGACTGGGTCTGGCTTTTGCTCACCAATAGGATTTCTGTCTGACCTTTAAAATTTCTGAAAATTTTACAAGAGAATGTATTCCTTTAGCACTTGCAGTTAGAATATATATATATATGTGTGTGTGTGTGTGTGTACGTATATACATATACATATGTATATACATATATATATACGTACACACACACACACACACACACATATATGTATGTATATGGAGAGAGAGAGACATTTTTTTTGTCTTTTTAGGCCTGCACCCACGGCATATGGAGGTTCCCAGGTTAGGGGACGAATCAGAGCTATGGCTGCTGGCCTACACCACAGCCACAGCAATTTGGGATCTGAGCCACATCTTCGACCTACACCACAGCTCATGGCAATGCCAGATCCTTAACCCACAGAGCAAAGCCAGGGATTGAACCTGCATCCTCATGGATACCAGTTGGGTTCATTACGACTGAGGCACAGCGGAAACTCTCTAAGCTTCCCTATTCTGCACTTAAATTTCTCTGCATGGTTTTTTTTGTTTTTTGCTTTTTAGGGCCGCACCTGCAGCATATGGAATTGGAGCTATAGCTGCCAGCTTACACCACAGCCACAGTATCCGAGCCATGTCTGCAGCCTACCACAGCTCACAGCAATGCTGGATCCTATATCCACTGAGCAAGGCCAGCAATCGAACCTGCAACCCCATGGTTACTAGTCGGATTTGTTTCTGCTACGCCACAAGGCGAACTCCTCTGCATGTTTTAAGTTAGGAAATATTTTGCAGTATCTCCAGGGGATTGGCTCCAGGACCCCCAGGGGTACCAAAATTCAGGGATGTTCAAGTCCCTTACAGAAAATGGCATAGTACTTGAATATAACCTACACACATCCTATGTACTTTAAATCATCTTTAGATTGCTTATATTACCTAATACAATGTAAATGGTATGTAAATAGTTGTTGGCACGGGACAAATCTAAGTTTTGCTTTTTTTTTGGAACTTTCTGGAATTTTTTTCTTCGAACATTTTCAATGTACAATTGGTGGACTCTAGGGATGCAGAACCCATGGATACAGAGGGCCAAGTGGAATCAAAATAAACTAATAATATGAAAGATTTTAAAAATAACTACAACTATACTTAATGGGGACAATACAAGAGTAATTTTAACCTTAGATAGCTATGGTTTTTTAAACTGTAAGGTACAGGCATACTTGTTTTATTGTACTCCAGATACTGCATTTTGTACAAATTGAAGGTTTGTGGCAATCCGGTGTTGTCAGATGACAGCTACCGTTTTTTTTTAGCAATAATTTATTTTAAAATTAAGGTATGTACACTGGTTTTGTTAGACAAAATGCTATTAAATACATACTAGTAAATAGTATGTTGTAAACATAACTTTTACAGGTACTAGGAAACCAAAAAAATCATGTGACTCACTTCACTGTGATATTCATTTTATTGCTGTGATCTGGAACAGAACCTGTAATATCTCTGACATACGCCTATAGTTCCCAATCCTTAGACTCTACCTGACATAACAAATCAGTTTTTAGTTACCAACAAAAGAGTCACAAAAACACAAAGTGACTGTCAGAAAAGACGCAGAGTGATCACTTACCATATAGTAACCAGTATGATAGCCACTCATGTACCAAGAGATTAACATACTTCCCAAAGCATCAGCATCATCCAGAGAATCTGGACATATAGGAGGTGGGGGGGGAATTATCTGTAAACAGAGAAAGATACACTTTAAAGTCAGTAGACAAAAATGTAGTCTGGAAATCCACTTTACGTACAGAATGCTGGATGTTATTTGTAAATTTCCCTACATTCCTGATCATCTCCTACTTTAAAAATTTTTTAAAAACATGGCATTTGGAAAAAGCCAACCAGAACAACAAAAGACCAATAAAATTAAATTGAACAAGAATCAAAAGATAACAAGTTACATAAAAAACATTTGCTTTGATTAGACCTATTTTTTTTGTTTCATTATGAAGCTACTGGTAAAAAGACCATGGATGAATGCTTCTACAGTTTTCCTCAAAAAACACCCACACAGCATTTCAAGTGAAGGTTCTGGGTACAATACCTGCACTAACTCCATCGCAACACAGATTTTACCAAAAAGCGTCTTCATATTTCACCCATTGTTGATATCTAAAAATTTATCAATAGATATCTGGAGAGTCTACCTGATCAGAGCTAACATCCAAGCATACCTGGAAGGGTAAAAGATAAAATCTTTTTTTTTTTTTCTGTCTTTTGTCCTTTTAGGGCCACACCCACAGCATACGTGGGTTCCCAAACTAGGGGTCCAAACGGAGCTATAGCTGCCGGCCTACGCCACAGCCACAGCAACACCAGATCCAAGCCGCATCTTCGACCTACACCACAGCTCACGGCAACACCGAATCTTTAATCCACTGAGCAAGGCCAGGGATTGAACCCGCAACTTCATGGTTCCTAGTCAGATTCGTTTCTGCTGCGCCACAAAGGGAACTCCTAAAAGATAAATCTTTAGTACAGGGTAATTAAATCCTTTTGGATACGAGTTACCTCCCTTAGATACTTCTGCCAGGATGGAAGCATGCACAATAGGACTCAGAGTTGGGCCTTTATGAGGATTGAGTCTGTCATTAAAAACACAAACCCCCAGGAGTTCCCGTCGTGGCACAGTGGTTAATGAATGTGAATAGGAACCGTGAGGTTGCAGGTTTGATCCCTGGTCTTGCTCAGTGGGTTAAGGATCCGGCATTGCCATGAGCTATGGTGTAGGTCTTGGACTCAACTTGGATCCCAAGTTGCTGTGGCTCTGGTGTAGTTTGGCAGCTACAGCTCCAATTAGACCCCTAGCCTGGGAACTTCCATATGCCGTGGGATCGACCCTAGAAAAGGCAAAAAGACAAAAAAAAAAAAAAAAAAAAAACCCCACAAACCCCTATGTTTAGTTTGAATTTTTATCCATTAGGATGTGGCCCTAGGTATGGTATAAAACAACATTTTCCAACTACCTATGTTCTGCTAAATTCCAAACTGTGTATGAAAGCAAAGTTTAATTTGAATTCTTTTGCACTTACTGGTGGTCCAGAAGGAAACGGAGGCAGCCAGCATGACAGGAAGTGTGGCGGTGGCGGTGGTGGTGGTGGTGGGCCGTTGAATTTTAGACCTGGCTATAAAGAATATTTCAAAGGAAAATTAATTTACCAGTTTCAATATGTAAAAAGGAAAAAAAAAATCAATGTCAAAAGAGTTTAAATAATCACCCAGAATAATATCTGTATTATCCATATCAAGAAGGCTACACAGGAGTACCCACTGTGGCTCAGTGGGTTAAGAACCTGACTAGTATCCATGAAGATGTGGTTTCGATCCCGGGTCTTGCTCAGTGGATCGAGGATTTGGCATTGCCATGAACTGTGGTGTAGGTCGCAGATGTGGCTCAGATGCCCACATTAATGTGGCTGTGGTATAGGCCAGCGGCTGCAGCTGCCATTTGACCCCTAACCCAGGAACTTCCACATGCCACAGGTACAGCCCTAAAAAGGCAAAGAAAAAAAACCCAACTCCACAGAATTTTGCGTATCAAATGCTGAAGTCATATAGACCCATAAACTTAGATTTTTCTCATTTCCTTCCTATATAGACATTCAGGAAGTAAAACCAAAGTAAGAAAGATTTTTAATTACCTAACAGATCAGAGATCCTATATTTAGCAAGACATTTCAATCATAAAAGAATGTATCTCGGAGTTCCCGTCGTGGCTCAGTGGTTAACGAATCCGACTAGAAACCATGAGGTTGCACGTTCGATCCCTGGCCTTGCTCAGTGGGTTGAGGATCCGGCGTTGCTGTGAGCGGTGGTAGGTCGCAGATGCAGCTCGGATCCTGTGTTGCTGTGGCCCTAGTGTAAGCCAGCGGCTGCAGCTCCAATTGGACCCTGAGCCTGGGAATCTCCACATGCTGTGGGAGCAGCCCAAGAAATGGCAAAAAGATGAAAAAAAAATAAAAATTAAAACAAAAGAAAGAATGTATCTCCTACAGTTTCACCAACTAAATTGTATAATCTATCAGACGTCCCTTTTAGTTACGTATGCTAACATAGGGTATATACTGTAAAAACTAGTAAGCTTCTCACTTAACAAGAAAAACCAGCCCTGTGAGACCAATTAAGCATATTATGTATATGTTCTGCATATAAAATATAATATAAACCTCAATAAGGAAGCTCTCACAGAACAGCCTAAGGAAAAGTTTTAATGTTATGCTTAATTTTTAAAAATCTTTATTATTGCCTGAAGAAATCACTGCTTTGTATACAACAATGGGACAGGGACTTGGACAGCACGGCATAACCTGAGGTAAAAATCTCTTGTTTAAGGTGATTGGTTACTGATAACCAAAAGAACCCCAAATAAAAACTTACATTTTGCTCTACAAAACAATCAGGGAGCTTCTCTGGATTTCAACTGCATCAGATATAAATACTGGATTCTCTTCTGATTTTTATATACCTTACACAAGGGTCATAGGGACTGCAGCACGATACCTGGCTGACGATACAATACTATGCTTTCAAACTTTTAAGTTTGCTAAATTATTACCCTAAGACCTAATACTCCATAAAAGTCATTGCCAAAGTCCTTCATTATAAACCATTCTGCATTTTTATCTTATTTCTTATTCAAAGAATTCTCAGATATGTATATATAACATCTACAGAAAGTGAAAACAATTTCATGAGAAAAGCTACAATTCACTAACAAGGGGCTGAATGTCCCAATACTATTATCCATTTGCTGGGAAACCTTTTCTGGGTAGAAGTTTACCTTTCTTGGTCCAAGACCTGCTCCTGGCATAGGGGGTGGTGGAGGGAGAAAAGAGTTCCATGGAGCAGCTTTTGACTTGATGTTATTTGGCTTATTTCCAGGAGATCTGGAGGAGCTCTCACTTTCATCTGTGGAAATTTGACTTTCATTTTCATTCTTTTAAGAGAAAGAAATATATTTATTTTTGTTATAAAAGTATCATTACAAAAAATTTAGTGCCTCAGTGGATCAAACTAGTTATACCATTCTGTTTCTCATCTAGTCTCTGCTTGCAAGATTTCTACTTCTTGTATCCTTACCTCCTGAGCATTCTCTTCTATATTATTAGCTACTTCAGAGGTGGGGGAAAGTAAATCAGACAGATTTTGCTCTTCTCTATTTCCATATCCAGTGTAAACCACAATACAGGTTTCTCTCTTAAAATCAATCGAAGCAATGGTAGCTGGGTAAATGCAGCCATCTTCCGACCAAATGGCAGAACATCTGTCACCAACCTTCCACTATAAAAGAAACCAAAGATACACATACACATATTGCCTTAAAAGAGGGTAAACAAACTATAATCTTGTTCCGGGCGGGGGGGTGTGGAGCAGTAGCTTCCAGTTAACTTTTCTGGGAGGCAGAATGTTATAGTGAAAAAGACTTGGGAGTCAAAAACACAGAAATCTGAATTTTATTTTTTTATTTTTTTTGTCTTTTTGTCTTTTTTTGTTGTTGTTGTTGTTGTTGTTGTTGCTATTTCTTGGGCCGCTCCCGCGGCATATGGAGGTTCCCAGGCTAGGGGTTGAATCGGAGCTGTAGCCACCGGCCTACGCCAGAGCCACAGCAAAGCGGGATCTGAGCCGCGTCTGCAACCTACACCACAGCTCACGGCAACGCCGGATCGTTAACCCACTGAGCAAGGGCAGGGACCGAACCCGCAACCTCATGGTTCCTAGTCGGATTCATTAACCACTGCGCCACGACGGGAACTCCCAGAAATCTGAATTTTAATATAAATACGTCATAATTCTGCCACTTATATAATCATGGACATGTTTCTTAACCTCCTTGAATCTTATTTTCCCTATACGTTAAGTAGGTTTAGTATCATCTTCCTCATGTATTTGTTGTGGAGGAAAGAAAGGAGGGGGAGCATATAAAGGGTCCAGCACTCTATCTAGTCTAGCACATAGCAAGCACTCATCAAACATCAGCACTCTTCCCCTTTGGTAATGATACAACTAAAGCAGCTAATGATACAATTAGTTTCCAAGTTAACAGATTTTTTGTTCATTTGTTTTGCGCTTTTTAGGGCCGCACTCAGGCAAATGGAGGTTCCCACGCTAGGGGTTGAATTGGAGCTACAGTCGCCAGCCTACGCCATAGCCACAGCAATACCAGTCTGAACGGAGTCTGCGACCTACAGCTCACAGCAATGCCAGATCCTTAACCCACTGAGCGAGGGCAGGGATCAAACCTGCAACCTCATGGTTCCTAGTCAGATTAGTTTCTGCTGCACTACGACAGGAACTCCTATTTTTTTTTTTTTTGTCTTTTTGTCTTTTTTTTTGTCGTTGTTGTTGCTATTTCTTGGGCCGCTCCCGTGGCATATGGAGGTTCCCAGGCTAGGGGTTGAATTGGAGCTGTAGCCACCGGCCTACGCCAGAGCCACAGCAACGCAGGATCCAAGCCGCGTCTGCAACCTACACCACAGCTCACGGCAACGCCGGATCGTTAACCCACTGAGCAAGGGCAGGGACCGAACCCGCAACCTCATGGTTCCTAGTCGGATTCGTTAACCACTGCGCCACGACGGGAACTCCCAGGAACTCCTATTTTTATTATTATTTTTTAATTTATTTATTTTTTGCTTTTTAGGGCCACACCTGTGACATATGCAAGTTCCCAGGCTGGGGGTAGAATTGGAGCTACAGCTGCTGGCCTACACCACAGCCACAGCAACATGGGATCCAAACCTCGCCTGCGGCCTACACCACATCTTATGGCAACGCCAGATCCTTAATCCACTGAGGCCAGGGATCAAACCCACTACCTCATGGATACTAGTTGGGTTCATTACTGCTGAGCCACAACACGAACTGCAGGTCAATCATTTTAAATAGCAGAAACAAGGGAGATCCCATTGTGGCTCAGTGCTTAATGAATCCAACAGGAACCATGAGGTTGCATGTTCGATCCCTGGCCTCACTCAGTGGGTTAAGGATCCAGCATTGCCGTGAGCTATGGTGTAGGTTGTAGACACAGCTGGGATCCCGAGTTGCTGTTGCTCTAGTGTAGGCCGGCGGCTACAGCGCCGATTCTACCCCTAGCCTGGGAATCTCCATATGCCATGGGAGCAGCCGAAGAAATAGCAAAAAGACAAAAAAAAAAAAAAAAAAAAAAAGGATCCAGCATTGTCGTGAGCTGTGGTGTAGGTCACAGACAAGACTCGGATCCAGTGTTGCTATGGCTCTGGTGTAGGACTGCGGCTACAGCTCCGATTAGACCCCTAGCCTGGGAACCTCTGTATGCTGCTGGTGTGGCCCTAGAAAAGACAAAAAGACAAAAAATTAAAAATAATAATAAAAAAAATAGCAGAAATGATTCTCAGAATTTTTGGCCCTCAAGTAGTAATAGTTTTTAGTTTTTGAAGAAAAAAAGGATACCTCTCTTGGTTTTGGAAAAGTCAAACACTGCCAATTCAGTTTAAGGCCCTTAAGTACTCCTCCCAAATAACACCGCCCTCTTCCTCTCCACACCCAACATAAACATTGATCTGAATTTATTATTTGTCATTTCCACCTAAATCCTTATACTTTTATTAACATGGATATTCCTAAAAAACAAAAAGTTTAACAGTTGCTTTAGAAATTTTATAATTACATGTCAATGGAAAACACTGTAGTACTCATTTAAGTTAAGGGCATTTTATACTCTTTAACAAAGACAATAAAAAGAAATTCTTTGAAATTAAATTTCAATGTTTTAAAATAACCTGCTTCAAGGAGGCTGTGGTATTCTTTTTTTGGCTTTTATTCTTCTTAGGAGGTTTTCTTTTAGGTGTGGCTTTTGGTTTATCTGAAGCTTCGGAAATGTCACCATTCTTTAGAGCATGCTATGAAAACATGAGAAGAAATATACATGTCACAGAGTGATATATAAAAAAAAAAAAACTGTAACATAACTCTGTCACTATAAACTGGTCTCTAGGTCCAACCACCTCAGACAGACTTGATTTCCTCTTTTCACTATCCCATATGCTATAGAAACTGCTCTTAAGGGTATAATATATCTGATCATCAGCTCTAAGGATGCCTTTAATCAAGTCTCCTCACTCTCAACCTTTCTATAACACTAGACTCAATCACTTCTCTTGATAATCATGACATATATAATTTTTTAAATTTTTGTTATGGCCGCACCTGAGCATATCCAAGTTCCTGGGTTAGGGATCAAATCAGAGCTGTAGCTGGGGCCTACACTACAGCCACAGCAATGCCAAATCTGAGCCACATCTGCAACCTATGCTGCAGCTTGTGGCAACACCGGACCCTTAACCCACTGAGCTACGCCAGGGATTGAATGTGCATCTTCATGTACACTATGTCGGGTTCTTAACTTGCTAAGTCACAACAGGAACTCCAACAATCATTACATTTTTTATAACATAGCAATACGGCCCTAATACTTTTTATTTTTTGGTCTTGCCCAGGGCACACAGAAGTTCCTAGGACAGGAATCAAATCTGCACCACAGCAGTGACCTGAGCCACAGCAGTGACAAAGCCATATCCTTAACCTCTGGGCTTCCAGGGAACTTCAAGGGTCCTAACATTTTTATTTCTCCATCAAATTTTAAACTTGAGCATTTCCAACAAGAAATGGTCATCCTTTACAAGTTCAGGATCATCTATTCCTACAAGTTCAATTATTATTTCTATTTAAACTACCAAAACTATTATCCAGCTCTGATGGTTCACTTAGATCAGCATTTCCATTACCAATTTCATATCTCCACATTTACCTCAAATGCAATACAACTAAGAGGAAACTATCTCTGGCCCAAATCAGTTCTTTTTCTTTACTCAGTCTACTTCCCTCTGCAGTATCACCAACTTTATATGTATCAACCCCCATTTTAACCGGCATTTTATAAAACTTTCCTGGTAACTCTGCATTAGTATACTTCTAGTCTATACGTATGTTGGAAAGCATGATATTGACAAATTTAGACAAATTTAGAGTTCAGCTTCAAGGATGACATACAGATCTGATCTTTTTTTTTTTTTTTTTTAATGATTTTTATTTTTTCCATTATACAGACCTGGTCTTTACCTCATGCTATAAGAGTAACTAGTGAACAGAATGGACTCTATGTTTGGTGCTCTGTATGACTAGGTGCTCTGGGCCCAGACTGATGGCCCAGGCATGGTGCTCAATAAGACTAAATACCTCAGAGAGCAGGGAAAGCGATGTAATTGGACAACTGTGGAAATATCTTCGGGCCACAAAAAATGGACATTACCCTGCAAAAGAACTATATTCCTTAACCCTGCAAAAGAACTATCTTCCTTGATATTCATCACCAGCAGGAACACTTGATACTTAATTCACAGGATTTGAGGAGGGTTATTAAATTAATTTAATGCATGTAAAGCATATGAAACAATGCCTAGAACATTGTAAACACTGCAAGTATTAATTACTACACTACGGCTATTTATCATCAATATTAATGCAATAATGGTTTGTTACATGGTTTTTTGTTGTTGTTGTCTTTTTAGGGCTGCACCCACGGCACATGGATGTTCCCAGGCTAAGGGTCGAATTGGAACTGCAGCTACCAGCCTATGCCACAGCCATAGCAATACCAGATCCGAGCCGGGTCTGCAGCCTTGACCACAGCTCATGGCAATGCTGGATCCTTAACCCCTGAGTGAGGCTAGGGATTGAACCTGTGTCCTTGTGGATGCTAGTCAGATTTGTTTCTGCTAAGCCACAATGGGAACTCCTGTTATGTGTTTAAAGTTATAATTCAGATTGTCTTTCTACTAATCTGAATTAGAAGACTTCTGTAGTTTGATACAGTATAAACATATTAAAAAACAATACATGTTTAAAACTCTACTGAAATTGCCTCTATTAAAGGGATGACATATAGACAGGCTACCAACTTCTAAAGGAATACAACAAATTTATCTAACTGTTTCTTTGAGGGTTTTTTTTTGGCCGTGCCTATGGCCTGTGGAAGTTCCCAGGCTAGGGATCAAACCCATGCCACAGGAGTAACCAAAGCCACTGAGTGACAATGTTGGATCCTTAAACTGCCTTACCACAAGAGAACTAACTTCCTATCTAACCTGTTTTTTTCTTTTTCTCTCTCTCTCTCTATTTTATGGTTGTACCCGAGGTACAGGTAAGTTCGCAGGCTAGGGGTCAAATCGGAGCTGCAACTGCCAGCCTACACCACAGTCATAGCAACAGTGGATCTGAGCTGCATCTACACACCAGATCCTTAATCCACTAAGTGAGGCCAGGGATTGAACCCGCATCCTCCCAAAAACTAGGTCGGGTTCTCAACCCACTGAGCCACAATGGAAACTCCTAACCTCTTCTCTTTATTTTTTTTAATGTTTTTGTTTTTTTAGGGCTGCACACACAGCATATGGAGGTTTCCAGGCTAGGGGTCGAATCAGAGCTGCAGCTGCCAGCCTACACCACAGCCCCAGCAAAGCTAGATCAAGCTGCATCTGCGACCTACACCACAGCTCACAGCAACACCAGATCCTTGACCCACTGAGCGAGGCCAGGTATCAAACCTGCATCCTCATGGATACTAGTCAGATTTGTTTCCACTGAGCCACGACAGGAACTCCTCACTTGTTCTCTTTAAATCTTCAAAATTAGAACTGAATAATATGTACTTAAACACTTTACTGAAAGTATGTTACCAATTTTTTCCTGAACAAGTACACATGAGAAAAAAAGAAAAGAATAAATATTTTATACCTTAAATGAAGCCACAGCTTTATCATAAGCTTTTATCAACGCTGTATCATCCCAAATGTCCGAATCATCACTCTGGGAAGGGTGAAGAATAAGAAATAATTTACATTTGGTTGGGTTTCATCAAAAAAGTGTGTTAGTAACAAGAGCTATCTTAATCCAGACATAATCAAATTACACCAAAAAGGGAACTTTATATTATTTTATTTACTTATTTTTTGCCATGCCCAAGGCATGTGGAAGTTCCCAGGCCAGGGATCGAACCTGTACCACAGCAGTGGCTCCTTGGATCCTTAACTGCTAGGCCACCAGGAAAGTCCAAACATGGGTATTTTAAATCCTAAATAAAACCACAAGAAGCCTACCTGCTCAGAGATTTTTACATTATCCCCAAAGCTAGACATGTGTAAATGTTTTAAGAGTGCCATGAAGTAAATACTCCACAATTTTTTTTTGTCTTTTTAGGGCCACATCCAAGGAACATGGAGGTACCCAGGCCAGGGATCCAATCAGAGCCAACGGCCACAGCGACGCCAGATCCAAGATGCACCTGCGACCTACACCACGGCAACACTGGATTCCCCAACCCACTTAGTGAGGCCAGTCAGATTTTTTTTCACTGTGCCACGATGGGAACTCCAAATACTCCACAACTTAATGTATCTGTTCAAGGGTAACCCACATTTCAGTCTTTTCTAAGAGCAGATAAAGGGTTTAGTCTGGAAGAATGGGAAAACACACAGCCATCAGCTTGACTATACCCACACTATGATAATGCTATTATTCTGACCAGAGACCCTGTGGTCCAAAAAAATTTTTTTTCCTTGACTTTGCTATGTGTCTAGTTTATTCAAAAAATAATTCTCAAAATGCTTAAGGATAAAAACTGTTAATACTGACTAACCAGGTCATTAAAAAAATTTTTGTGTCCTTGTAGGGCTGCACCTGTGACATATGGAAGTTGAATCAGAGCCACAGACGCTGGCCTACACCACAACCACAGCCATGCCAGATCCAAGCTGCATCTGTGACCCACACCGAAACCCAATGGGTGAGGCCAGAGATTGACCCGCATCCTCATGATACTAGTCATGTTCTTAACCTGCTAAGCCACAATGGGAACTCCTATTTTAATTTTAAATGGAGTGATATTAAATAACTGAGAAAATACCTAAAATAATTATTTCTTTTTATTTAAATTTAATTCAATTTAAAAAGAAAAAATTTTTTGGCCGTGCCCATGGCATACACAAGTTCTTGGGCCAGTGACTGAACTCATGCTATAGCTGTATCCAGAGCCATAGCAGTGATAATACCAGATCCTTAACCCACTGAGCCAAGAGAGAACTCTAAAAAAAAAAAAACCAACTATTTTTGAGGACCCACTTTGTACTAAGCATTCATCACTGAGAGGTATATGAACAGTATAAAATAAATATAAAATATTGAACTGTGATAGACAAATAATAGATGCTTTAATCCAAAAGTGGGTAGGAGAGAAGTTCCCACAACGGGATTGGCAGCAGCGTCTCTGGAATGTTGGTATGCAGGTTTGATGCCCAGCCCAGCACAGTGGGTTAAAGGATCTGGCATTCCCACAACTGTGGTGTAGTTCCAAACTGTGGGCTTGGAGTTGATCCATAGTCTGGGAACTCCATATGCTGTAGGGCGGTCAAAAAAGAAACAAAAAACAGTGTGTAGGAAAGGCTGAGAAACAGTCTCGCCATAAATCTACGTGGTATGGTGACCCACAATCAGGAAGGAATACAAAACCTGGAGCTTCTGCCTAAGGAGCAAAGTGTTTGAACATCAAATTGGGCACCTCAGGTGCCCAAAATATCTAACTTAAAACACAAAGGGGACAATCTAAATGTCCATCGACAGAGGAATGGATTAGGAAGATGTGGTATATATACACAACGGAATACTACTCAGCCATAAAAAGAACAAAACTATGCCATTTGCAGCAACATGGGTGGAACTACAGACTCTCACAGAACGTGAAAGAAGTCAGGAAGGGAAAGACAAATACCATATGCTATCACTTATATCTGGAATCTAGTATACAGCACAAATGAACCTTTCCAAAGAAGAGAACCTCATGGACCTGGAGAACTAGGAATGGGGAATCTGGGGTTAACAGATGCAAACTATTGCCTTTGGAATGGATAAGCAATGAGATGCTGCTGTATAGCACTGGGAACCATATCTAGTCACTTATGATAGAACATGATGGAGGATAATGTGAGAATAAGAATGTATATATGTGTGTGTCTGTGTGACTGGGTCACCTTGCTGTACAGTAGATAATTGACAGAACACTGTAAACCATCTATAATGGAAAAAATAAAAATCATTTTTAAAAAAAGGGTGGGGGGAGTTCCCACTGTGGTGCAGTGGGTTAAGAATCTTATTGCAGTGGCTTGGGTCACTGTGGAGGTATGAGTTTGATCCCTGGCCCAGCACAGTGGGTTAAAGGATCGGGCATTGGCACAGCTGTGGCTCAGATTCAATCCTTGACCTAGGAACTTTAATATGCCAAGGGTGTAGTCATTAAAACAAAAAACCAAGGGGCTGGAGTTCCCGTTGTGGCTCAGTGGTTAACGATCCGACTAAGAACCCTGAGGCTGCAGGTTCAATTCCTGGCCTTGCTCAGTGGGTTAAGGATCTGGCGTTGCCATGAGCTATGGTGTAGGTCACAGACGCAGCTTGGATCCCGCGTTGCTCTGGCTCTGGTGTAGGTCGGCAGCTACAGCTCCAATTCGACCCCTAGCCCAGGAACCTTCATATGCCACAGGAGCAGCCCAAGAAATGGAAAAAAGACCAAAAAAAAAAAAAAAAAAAAACCCTCAAGGAGGTTCATGTCCCTGAGACCCACATGGGAACAGGAACCGAGAAATGGGTCTGAAAGTGTTCGCGTGCTTAGACGTCCCCACACCCAGGACCCAGCACAGAAGCAGACGATTTGCACAGACTCTGTCATCAGCTTAAAGTATTGGCTGGCAGGGCAGGCATCTAATTTTACACCTAGGCCCTGATAGGATACTAAGGACAGAGGCTAGCAGCACCATCTTTAAGCTATCTGTCTTACGGGAGCTGGCAGGGGCCATCTCTGCACTCAGCTGTGCTTCACAGTATCAGTACCTCCCAGAGAGCTTTTACACACATCTGGTGTCCCAGTTTTTATGTCTGGTGTACCCTTTTTTTTTTTTTTTTTTTTGTCTTTTTGCTATTTCTTTGGGGCCGCTCCCACGGCATATGGAGGTTCCCAGGCTAGGGGTCGAATCGGAGCTGTAGCCACTAGCCTACGCCAGAGCCACAGCAACGCGGGATCCGAGCCGCGTCTGCAACCTACACCACAGCTCACGGCAACGCCGGATCGTTAACCCACTGAGCAAGGGCAGGGACCGAACCTGCAACCTCATGGTTCCTAGTCGGATTCGTTAACCACTGCACCACGACGGGAACTCCTGGTGTACCCTTTTTTATACCTGCAGCCCAGAGTGGGGCTTGTCCTGGATCCCACAGGACTGTAACACAGACAGCCTTGGCAGGTTACCACCCCCAGGGAACTTGCACAAACAGCAGAATGAAACCTACCCCAGTCTCTCTTGTGAAAACAGTTTATTTGCTTGTCCAGGAACCTAAGCATGAGAAGCAGGCTTCTGGTTTGGCACATACTAGGGATTTACAGAGATGCAGAGAGGCTGCAGGATGCAATATTTATACTCTCTCTGCCTCGCTCAAGCTCACCTGTATCTCCCAGAAAAGGAGCTTATACCCTTGTTCAGTGCCCAAGTTTTTGTGGCAGTGGTCACCTCTAGATTGTCTGGCTTCAGTGGCCAGTGGAGCTTACTCACACAGGTCTCACTGGACTGTAACCAAGAGAGAATGAGAGCTAAAATGGCTTCCACCCCCAGGGAACAGCAGAGGCAGCAGACCCAGGAGCTTAGTCCATCTGTGAAAGGGGCCTATTATTTCCATGGTTGCAGCCTGAGGGACAGACTTCTAACTGGGCACACATCTAAGGCACTAACTATAATCTTTTACAGAGACCTAAGAGGGTAGATGCTATCTTCATGCTCCACCTCTGCTGCATGCCAAGGTGCCAGGATCTCCTGGAAGGAAGCTTTTGCAAACATCTGGTGCCCTGGTTTATGTGGCTGCCACCCAGGGGACACTACCTGAGTGCATGACTCTGGTGGTCAAAAGACCCTATGTTCCTGGGTCCTGTGTGACTGTAAGAATTGGAGGCAGTTTTTAGCAGGTTACCACTCCCAGGACACTATGCAGACAGCAGAGTGAAATACATCCCCATTCTTTCTGGAAAAGATACCTATTTGCTTGTCCTGGAGCTCTGACCTCAGGGGCAGGCTCCAGGATAGATCATATGCCAGGCCACAAAATAAGACTCTCATTTAAGAAAAGAGAATCCTACAATGTATGAAAGTAGAAATCAATTACAAGAAAAAAACTGGAAAATTCACGAATACCTGGAGATTAAACAACATGCTACTAAACAACCAATAGATCAAGAAGAAATCAAAAGAGAAAAAAAAACACCTTGAGACAAATGGAAATAGAAATATATCATACCAAAACTTAGGAGCACAGGAAAAGCAGTTTGAAGCAGGAAGTTCATAGATTTTGGGCATAGCATGAAATGTTTTAATGTGGGATCTTAGTTCCCAGACCAGGGATTGAATCCAGGCCATAGCTGTGAAAGCACTGAGTCCTAACCTCTAGTTCACCAGGGAACTCCCCTCAACATCCATTTGTGAAAAAAAAAAAACCCCCAACAAAGTGGATATAGTGGAGTTCCTACTGTGGCCCAACGGGATTGGTGGCATCTTGGGAGTGCTGGAACACAAGCTTGATCCTCGGCCCAGTACAGCAGGTTAAGGATCTGGCACTGAGGCAGTTGCGGCTCATCTGATCCCTGGCCAGGGAACTCCACATGCCACAGGGCAGCCAAAAAAAAAAAAAAAAAAAAAAAAAAGTGGGTATAGAGGGAACATATCTCATCCTCGTAAAGCTAAACACAACAAAGTGACAGCTAACTTCATACTAAATGGTTAAAGCTGAAAGCTTTTCCTCTAAAATCAGTAACAAGACAAGGATGGACACTCTTGCCACTTTTATTCAACATAGAAATGGAAACTTTAGCAAGAGCAATTAGGCAAGAGAATTAAATAAAAGACATCCAGTTTGTAAAGGAAGAAGTGAAACTGTCACTATCTGCAGATAACACGATTTATATATAGAAAGCATCAAAGGCTCCACCAAAACAGAATAACAAACTTAGTAAAATTGCAGGATACAAAATCAATACACAAAAACACATTATATTTCTACATTCCAAAAAAAAAAAAATCAGAGAAAGAAATTAATATGATAACTTATAACTGCCTCAAAAAGAATAAAATACCTAGGAATAAACCTAATTAAGGAGAAAGGCTTATACACTGAAAAGTATTAAGACATTAAATAAATGAAGGACTTCCTGTAATGGCGCAGCAGAAAAGAATCGGACTAGGAACCATCAGGTTGCTGGTTCAATCCCTGGCCTCCCTCAGTGGGTCAAGGATCCGACGTTGCCATGAGCTGTGGTGTAGGTCGCAGACACAGTTCAGATCTGGTGTGGCTGTGGTGTAGGCTGGTAGCTACAGCTCCAATTAGACCCCTAGCTTGGGAACCTCTATATGCCACAGGTATAACCCTCAAAAGACAAAAAAAAAAAAAAAAGCATTAAATAAATGAAGAAGGGAGAAATAAATGTAAGGATATTCCATACTCATGGTCTGGAAATATTAATATTGTTAAAATGTCCATACTAGCCAAAGTAATCTGCAGATTCAATGCAACCCCTAGCAAAATCCCAAAATTTGTATGGAACCAAAAAAGACTCCAAATAGCCAATGCAATTTTGGGAAAGAAAAATAAAGCTGAAGGCACCAAGCTCCCAGATTTCAAACATTATCACAAAGCTATAGTAATCAAAACTGTATGGTATTGGAGTTCTTATGGCTCAGTGGAAATGAACCCAACTAGTATCCAAGAGGATGCAGGTTCTATCCCTGGCCTCGCTCAGTGGGTTAAGGATTTAGTGTAGCCATGAGCTTTGGAGTAGGTCACAAATGCAACTCAGATCCAATGTTCTCATGGCTGTGGTGTAGGCCTGCAGCTGCAGCTCTGATTCGACCTCTAGCCAGAGAACTTCCATATGTTGCAGCTGCAGCTATGCAAAGAGGGAAAAAACCTGAAAAATTCAATTTTAGCAAAATTAAAAATTTCTGGGAGTTCCCTTGTGTTGCATCATGTTAAGGATCTGGCATTGTCAGTGCAGCAGGTCATTGCTATGGTCTGGGTTCAATCTCTGGCCTTGGGATATCCACGTGCCATAAGCACAGCCAAAAAAAAAAAAAAAAAATTAAACATTTAAAAAAATTAAAAATTTCTGTTCTTAAAAAGATACTGTTAAGAGAATGAAAAATGAATGATGCCACAACATTTGCAAATTACCTATCTGATAAAGGTTTTGTACCAGCATATACAAAGAACTCTCAAATCTCTACAAAAAGAAAATAACTCAATTTAAAAACGGGCATGGAGTTCCCGTTGTGGCGCAGTGGTTAACAAATCTGACTAGGAACCATGAGGTTGCGGGTTTGATCCCTGGCCTTGCTCAGTGGGTTAAGGATCTGGTGTTGCCGTGAGCTGTGGCTGTAGAGTAGGCCGGTGGCTATAGCTCCGTTTAGACCCCTAGCCTGGGAACCTCCGTATGCTGTGGGAACGGCCCTAGAAAAGGCAAAAAGACCAAAAAAAAAAAAAAAAAAAAAAGGGTTAAGTATTTGAAAAGACACTTCGCCTAAGAAGATATATGGATGGCAAGTAAGCACATAAAATGATGATCAACATCATCTGTCATTAGGGAAATGCTAATTAAAACCACAACAGGAGTTCCCATTGTGACTCAGTGGAAATGAATCTGACTAGCATCCATGAAGACTCAGGTTTGATACCTGGCCTTGCTCAGTGGGTTAAGGATCCTGAGTTGCTGTGAGCTGTGGTGTAGCTTGCAGACGCAGCTTGGATCTGGCATTGCTGTGGCTATGGTGTAGGCCAGCAGCTGCAGCTCCAATTTGACCCTAGCCTGGAAACTTTCATATGCCTTGGGTCCAGCCCTAAAAAGACAAAACAAAAACAAAAACAAAAACAAAAAAAACCTACAACAATGATAAGATGCCACTACACATCTATGAGAACGTCTTAAAATTAACAAGACTGACCATACCAAGTGTTAGCAAAGATGTGGAGCAAGTGGAACTTTCATATATTGCTAGTTGAAATGTAAAATGGTATAACCATTTTTAAGAAGTTTAGCAGCTTCTTAAAGAACTAAAATGAATCTATTCCATTACCTTGGTGTTTGCCAAAGAGAGATGCAAGCATGTGGCCATACAAAGGCTTCTTCTACACTATAGTTACAGCAGTTCTATCTCCAACAGCCCCAAACTGAAAACAACCCAAATGCTCATGAAAAGTGAATGGACAAACTGAAGCATATCCATCCATGCAACAGGATCCTAGAGCAATGAAAAGGAATGAATGACTGATATATACAATGAAGTGGATGAAACTCAAAATAACTATGCTGGGTAAAAGAAGCCAAACAGGAAGCTCCCCGGGGCCTAGCAGTTAAGGATTCCGAGCTGTCACTGCTGTGGCTTGGGTTTGAGCCCTGGCCCAGGAACTTCTGTATGCGTGGCCAAAAAAAAAAAAAAAAAAAAGCAGCAGCAGCAATAGCAGCAGCCAAAAAGATTCCACGTTTGTAAAAATTCTACAAAATGCAGACTCATCTATGGTAACAGAAAACGGATAGGCAATTGTCTGGGGACAAGACATGAGGAGGCATGAATAAAAGGGAAAGATTACAAAGGCGTGTAGGAAATCCAAACCATCCCACATATTGGGACCACATAGAGAAGCTGAGACAAGAAGAAAAGGAATGGCTTTTCAATCCCTAGCTGCTCAGTCCCCAGCTATTTGACTACTGCGTGGATGCAAATGCACAAAAGGTCTGAAAGAGAACTGCCCAGAAAGGCCTTTGCAAATTCCTGATCCTCAGAACTGTAAGAGATAATAAAAAGATTACTGTTTCAAGCCACGTAAGTTTTGGGTGATTTGTTACATAACAACAGTAACCAGAACAGATCATTAGGACCACCGTTAAATATGTTTCTCAGTCACTAAGAGTAGCCCACCTCTTTCCTTGCAGCTATCTCAAAATGAAATGTTTTCTCCTCCCTATCCCTCAAATCACTGCACCAGAGGTGGGGAGGGAATCTTCCTGACTTTCACTTCCACTTCCAGATTATTCTTCCTTCCTAAAAACTCTCAGGTTTGAAAATCTTGTCACCAAACTCCACTGTCCACAGTCCTCCTTATTGTAATCACCTACAGTCTCGTGGGTTGCTCCTTTTCATTCTTTGAGGTTTAATATCCCAGTACTCTCTCCAACACTACTCCTGTTGTAATTTTTGGTAACTTAAAAACCTGCTCTGGCATAATGGGATCAGAGGCATCTCTGCAGCACCAGGATGCAGGTTTGATCCCAGGCCCAGCACAGTGGATTAAAAGATCTGGTGTTAACCCAGCTGCAATACAGGTCACAAATGTGCCTTGGATCTGATCCCCAGCCCTGGAACTCCATATGTCGTATGGGGGCAAAAAATAAAAATAAAAAAAAATAAAATAAAAAACCATGTAGATGATCTCTGCGGTACCATATCCTTGTTAGGTCTTTAAAATTTCTGCTACCAACAACTTTTTTTTGGGGGGGGGTGTCTTTTTAGGGCCTCACCCAAAGCTCATGGAAGTTCCTGGGCTAGGGATCAAATGGGAACTGCAGCTGCCGGCATACACCACAGCCACAGCAACGCCAGATCCGAGCCTCGCCTGTGACCTACACCACAGCTCACAGCAACACTGGATCCTTAACCCACTGAGCAAGGCCAGGGATCAAACCTATGTCCTCATGGATACCAGTCAGATTTATTTCCACTGAACCACGATGGGAACTCCAATGATCTTTTACAGCACCCAGTCTCAGCTACTCATTTCTATCTTCTTTATTATAACCATTAACTACAACCTCTCCATAAGTTAACGGCAAGAATCCTACTCTTCAACCACCACCCTCCAGGCTCTGCAACTCATTCCTTTTAGTAGCCTGATGATGACAATTATTCTACTTCCCTGGAATTGGTAAAACATTGGTTCTCTCACTTTTTCTCTCACCATCCTAATGTCCTCATTTCCTTTCTTAGCCAGCTAAATTCCATGGTCAATCATCAGGATAACACCCTGTACCCTCTCCCCTGCCTCACTTCATACATGGTAAAATTACAACCCTATTAACTTCAAACATTCATTTATTCTGTCTGCCCTCACACACCTGAATTTGAATTTAGCTAGAGAAAAACACAATCATGCTGTCTAGCCTCCTTTAAGCTGACAACTAGGATTTTGAAGTAGGCCTTTAATGTTGCCTAGCAACATTTCCTACCATTCCTCCTCTCTAACCACCAACACCTGTTTCCTGCCCTGTCTTTACTAGCTAATAACCTCACTTCTTTTACTGAGAGAACAGCATCAATCAAAACAGAATTTTCACAATCTCCTGCCCATCCACACAAATTTGTATTCATATAACTATCACCACATGAACTGTCAATATTTATAACAAAGGCCAAATCCATTCCCTCCTACCTACTCTAGAACATTGCTTCAGTCATTCTCTTCTCTCTCCTGCATCATCAATTTTCCCATCCTTACTGGATCTCCATTAGCCCACTAACATGCTGAAACATCTCTCCCACTTTAAAAACAAGCACAAACACAATTAAGAATACCCATTATCTCATTTCCTTCTCCCTCTACTGGTCAAATTTTCTACCTTCCAGTACTTAGAATAAATCTTGAAATATCTGCTTACAAACGCTGCCTTAAATTTCTCCTCTCCGATTCTCGAACTCGCCCCCATCACATTTCACCCAAGAATGAATTCTAACCTTCGCCCTTATAAACCTGCTTACTTGCAGTCTTCCCCATCTAGGTAAAAGGCAACTTCATCTTTTCAACTGCTCAGAAAAATCTCGGAGTTATCTTTGACTTTCTTCTCTCAAACCTTTATTACCGAATCCATAAGCAAAACCTGTTGCCTGTGATTTCAAAATACATCTAGACTCCAAGTACTTTGTCATTCACAGCTAACACCTGGATCATTTCAACAGACTAACTGGTTTCGCCGCTTCACCCTGGTCTGACCCCGCACACCCTCCAGTGAGAAAAAGGGATGGACAAGCCAAGGTACAAGCAAGTAGCGGTGTGGCACTGGCTCAAAGTCATTAACGAGCCCTAACTGCCAGAGGAAGGAATTTGAGGTTGAGGCTCCCAAATGGGTAAAGTCTTAGAAACATGCCCACCACGACCTGGGCAGTAAGCGGACTGGCCGGAGAAGGAGCTGAGGGCGAGGAGGGGACGCTGGTCGGAGGTAGCGCCGGCCGCAGCCTCACCTGGCCTGCACCGCGCCGGAACAGCACCGAGTCCTCCGCCTCAGGAACACCGCTGCCGCCGCCACCGCCGCCCATCGCCATGGCGCGCCTACTGCTGGGTGCGCGGCGTGGGCTCAGTCCCTCCGCGAGTGACGACTTCCGCCACCGGGCCTCTGGGAGCGGAAGAGCATGGCGGCTTGCAGACCGCGGGCTGGAGAGAGTAACAACCAGCGCTTTAGGAGCGCTGGCCCCGCCTGCTCCAATCGCGGGCCGCTTTGGTGTTTCTTCTCTGGATCTTCTCAATTTTTTGATTTCACCTTTATGTTTGTTCGTGGGGTGATTCATCCAGGGTTTTTGTATTTTATTTTATTTATTATTTTTTGTCTTTTTGCCATTTCTAGGCCCGCTCCCATGGCATATGGAGGTTCCCAGGCTAGGGATCTAATCGGAGCTGTAGCCGCCGGCCTACACCAAAGCAACAGCAACGCGGGATCCGACCCGCGTCTGCAACCTACACCACAGCTCACGGCAAGGCGAGATCCTTAACCCACTGAGTAAGGCCCGGGATCGAACCCTCAACCTCATGGTTCCTAGTCAGATTGGTTTCCAGTTCGCCACAAAGGGAACTCCGGGTTTTATTGTCTTAAACAACACATTCTCTTAGGTAAATAATATTTCTTCTAGGTCATTTAGAAAATACCGGTAAGGAGTTCCCGTTGTGGCTCAGCGGAAACAAATCTGATTAGCATCCATGATGACACAGGTTCCATCCCTGGCCTTGCTCAGAAGGGTAAGGATGGGTCATTTCTGTGAGCTGTGGTGTAGGTCCCAGACATGGCTGGGATCCCATGTTTCTGTGGCTGTGGCGAAGGCCTGCAGCTACAGCTATGGTTGGACCACTAGCCTGGGAACCCTCATGTGCCGCGGATGGGGCCCTACGAAGACAAAAAAAAAAGGAAAGTATGGGTAAGTTAGCAGGAAGAAAAAAATCAGTCCATTGGTAACCAATAATAATACAGCTACCTGTTTAAAAGTGCTTTTGTGTGTTTTATGTACTTTTTCTTTTCACAACAATGCTGTGAATTAGGGGCTCTTATTCCCTTTGAAAGATGAGGGTACAGGCACAGCGTTTACACAGCTGCCTGGAATCTAATCTAACATGCCTTAAGCACTTTCCAACCATAACATTTAGATTACTATTTCGTCTCCCAAATCTCTAGTAACTTTTTTTTGTTGTTGGCACCTGCGGCAAGGGGTCAAGGTGGATTATGTGGAAGTTCCTGGGCCAGGGATAGATTGCTTTGGCTATTTTAGTGATTTTTTTTTAACTAATATTCTTTTACATTTAGGGAAAAAAAAGGTTTGTCAGAGTTCCCATGGCACAATGGGATCCGAGGTGTCTCTTCAGCACCGGGACACAGGTTTGATGCCCAGCCCATCACAGTGGGTTAAAAGGGTCTGGTGTTGCCAAAGGTGCACCTTAGATTACAGCTGCATCTTGGACCTGATCCCTGGCCCAGAAACTCCATATGCTGCGGGGCAGCCAAAAAAGAAAAGAAAAGCTTGTCAAATAGAGGTAAAAACAGGAAAACAAGCTACTCGTAGAAGAAAAAAAAGGGGGGGGGCAATAAATATGAAACTATGTCTAAACTCTGGAAGCTCTGCATTCAATCTGTTTGGATTCATATCCTTAACCTCCCACTTTCTAGCTGGGTGACTTTGGGTAAATTCCTTAACTAAAAATCTCAATTTCTATAAAAATCTATAAAAACATACACAGCAGTGGTAACTACATGTGAAGACTAAGAGAAACAAAAAACATAAAGCAGAGAAAATAGATATTTAACAAAAAAAGAAAATCCAAATGTCCAATAAATGTGAAAAAATGCTCAACCTCTATGGTAAGGGAATTGCAAATTAAAAACTAAGATAACATTTCTCACTCAAGTTGGCAAAATTACTAGAGATTAATAATATCTAATGTGGGAGTTCCCAGCGTGGCACAAGAGGAAACAAATCCGACTAGGAACCATGAGGTTTCAGGTTGGATCCCTGGCTCAGTGGGTTAAGGATCGGCGTTGCCATGAGCTGTGGTGTAGGTCGCAGACGCAGGTGGATCTGGTGTTGCTATGGCTGTGTTGTAGGCCGTCAGCTGCAGCTCCGATTAGACCCTTAGCATGGGAACCTCCATATGCTGCGGGGGCAGCCCTAAAAAGACAAAATAATAATAATATCTAATGTGGAGTTCTCTTGTGGTGCAGCAGGTTAAGGATCTGGTGTTGTCACTGCAGTCACTTGGGTTGCTGTGGTATGGGTTTGATCCCTGACCAGGAACTTCCACATGTTTTGGGCATGGCCAAAGAAAAAAAAATCTAATATTATCAAGGGCATGAGGATATGAAGTACTGACTTCTTATTGGAAAATAACTTTATTACAAACAATACCTTTGCCCTGGGGATCCTACCTTTAAGAATTTAGTCTTATAGAAATAAAAGCACCAGTACGTAAGGGTAAGTATGACGATGTAACAGAATTCTTCATAGCGACAAAAGCCTACAAATATCCTGATTGTCCATGAATAAGGAGATGACTGGAAAATTACTGTACACCCATACCATGGTTAGATTTCTACATACTGACCTGTAGCCATGGCTACTGAAAGTATCAAGTTACAGAGTTCCCTAGTGGCTCAGTCAGTTAAGGATCTAGCATTGTCACTACTGTAGTGAGGGTTCAATCCCTGGCTCCAGAACTTCTGCATGCTGAGGGTGCAACCAAAAAGAAGTACCAAGTTACAACCAAGTTTTCTATTTTTGTCTTTAAAAAAACTCTCTTGTACTGGGTTGAATGATGGCCCCCAAAATGATATGTCAATGAGACACCTTTGATCTTGACATGAGATTAATTGATTAATTGATCCTGAATTAAGAGTGGGCCCTAAATCCAATGACAAATGTCCTTAGAAAAGAGGAGACGAGTTCCTGTCATGGTGCAGTGGAAACGAATCCAACTAGGAACCATGCGGTTTCGGGTTTGATCCCTGGCCTCACTCAGTGGGTTAATGATCCAGCATTGCTGTAGCTGTGATTAGACTGTAGCTGTAGCTCAGATTAGACGCCTAGCCTGGGAATCTCCAAGTGCTGAGGGAGCGGCCCTAAATAATAATAATAATAATAATAAAAATAAAAAATAGAGGAGACAGGAAGAAGAGAAAAGAAGGTGACATGAAGACAAAGGCAGAGAGAGGTTATGCTGCCACAAGCGAAGTAATAACTGAAGCTTCTAGAAGCTGGAGGAGGCAAGCTAGGATTCCCCCCTGCAAATCTTCAGAGGAAGTATGTCCCTGGTTGCACTTCAATTTTAAGCTTCTGGCTTCTAGAACTGTGAGAGAACAAATTTCTGTTTTTGCAAGCCATCAAGTTTGTGGTAATTTGTTATAGCAGCTCTAGAAAATACCCCACTGCCCTTAATTATATGTATATTTATACACGTTTGCATGAGCATTGAGAGAAATACACAACTATTTTATATAGCATATATCTGTATGCTGTATAAAGAATTCAACTTCCAGGTATATATTCAATAGAAATAAGTGCTTATGGATTTCCCTGGTGGCTCAGCAGGGTTAAGGATCCAGTGTTGTCACAGCTGTGGCTCTGATTACAGCAGTGGTGTGAGTTGATTCCCTGGCGCCAGAACTTCCACGTGCCATAGGCACAGCCAAAAAAAAAAAAAAAAAAGAGATGTGCTTATAACCACCATGTATGTGTGTGTGTGTGTGTGATGACAGAATTATTCGTAATAGCCTCAAACTAAAAGCAATCCAAATAGCCATGAAAAAATACAATGAATAACTAAATTATGGTATATTCATATAACAGACTGGTACACAGTAATGAAAGAATTACTGCTATGTCAAGTCAGAGGAGTCTCACAGACATAATGTTGAACAAATGAAGCCCAATTCACAACAGTACATACTGGATGGTTCCACTTACATGAAATTCAACAAAAGGCATAACTAATGTATGGGAATATTATCTAATGGGATGGTTAAGGTGCTGAAAATGTCCATATATCATCATCTGGGTGGAATCATTTGTATGTGAAGGTCAATCAAAATGTACATTTAAGGAGATCCTGTCGTGGCGCAGTGGTTAATGAATCCGACTAGGAGCCATGAGGTTGCGGGTTCGGTCCCTGCCCTTGCTCAGTGGGTTAACGATCAGGCGTTGCCGTGAGCTGTGGTGTAGGTTGCAGACCCGGCTCGGATCCCGCGTTGCTGTGGCTCTAGCATAGGCCGGGGGCTCCAGCTCCGATTCGACCCCTAGCCTGGGAACCTCCATATGCCGCGGGAGCGGTCCAAGAAATAGCAAAAAGACAAAAAAAAAAAATGTACATTTAAGATGTACACTCTTTATTTTCATTTCACTTGGACAAATGCCCAGGTGTGCAGTTATTGGGTCACATAGTAAGACTATGTTTAGTTTTCTAAGTAACTGCCTAATTTATTGCTAAATTTCTTTTAGCTCTTTTGGTGCATTTCCCCAAATTTTCCCTCATCAGCTGGCATTGCATTTTGGAGTTTTGAAACCTGGAAGAATGGTATAAGCTTCATCATTGTTTCCCACACGTCACACATTCATGTGCCACCTTCATGATTTGCCACAAAATCTATCTGTAAACTTGAATTGTAGCCTTGCAGTAAGAGTACTGGACTCTTACTTAGCTTTAGTCTGCCCAACATCCATTTCCCCTAACTCCTGGCAATGGAACCCCAGATTTTTAGGGGGAGCACTGATTGCTCACTGGATACAGTCTTGGTCGTTCAACACAGGCGTCCCTCCTTCCTCTCACCAAGGTGTATGCATGTAACCCATACTAGGCCATTGACATATATACTAAAAGTGGTTGTCAGAATTTGAATCAGCCCTGTGAGAAAGAACCATCTCATACTCTCACACTGCCTGGAGTTTTTTTTTTTTTTTTTTTTTTTTTTTTTGCTTTTTAGGGCCGCACCCCCAGCATATGGAAGTTCCCAGGCTAAGGGTCAAATTGGAGCTACAGCTCCTAGCCTACACCACAGCCACAGCCACAGGGGATCCAAGCCGTGTCTGCAACCTACACCACAGCTCATGGCAACAATGGATCCTTAACCCACTGTGCAAGGGCAGGGAATGAACCTGAATCCTCATGGATACTAGTCTGATTCATTTCTGCTGCACCATGATGGGAACTCCCTTTTTTCCTTCCTTCCTTCTATCTCTTGACCTTCCCAAAGCTTTGAGTCTTCAGCTTTTCTATGGACTTTGGAGTGTCGTATCCTTTCAAATAACTGTTGTAGTTATTAACTAATAATCCTATTTGCAAATAAAACTTCTTCTATGTTGCTTTTTTTATTTAATGATTTTTATTGTTTTCCATTATAGCTGGTTTACACTGTGCTGTCAATTTTCTACTGTACAGCAAGGTGACCCAGTTACACGTACATATATACATTCCTTTTTCTCACATTATAATGCTCCATCGTAAGTGATTAGGTATAGCTCCCAGTGCTATACAGCAGGATCTCATTGCTTATCCACTCCAAAGGCAACAGTTTGTATCTATTAACCCCAAATCCTCAGTCCATCCCACTCCCTCCCCCTCCTCCTTACCAACCACAAGTCTGTTCTCCATGTCCATGATTTTCTTTTGTCTAAAGGTTCATTTGTGCCATATATTAGATTCTAGATATGTGATATCATATGGCATTTGTCTTTCTCTTTCTGACTTGCTTAACTTAGTATGAGAGTCTCTAGTTCCATCCATGTTTCTGCAAATGGCATTATTTTTTTATGGCTGAGTAGTATTCCATTGTGTATACATACCACATCTTCTTAATCCATTCATCTGTTGAAGGGCATTTAGGTTGTTTGCATGTATTGGCTATTGTGAATAGTGCTGCAAGGAACATGCAGGTGTGTGTGTCTTCTTCAAGGAAAGTTTTGTCCAGATATATGCCCAAGAGTAGGATTGCTGGGTCATATGGTAGTTTTATACTTAGTTTTCTGAGGTACCACAATACTGTTTTCCATAGTGGTTGTAACAATTTATATTCCCACCAATGGTGCAGGAGGGTTCCCTTTTTTCAACACCCCCTCCAGCATTTGTTCTTTATGGACTTATTAATGATGGCCATTATGACTGGTGCGAGGTGGTATCTCATGGTAGTTTTGAATGGATTTCTCTAGTAATCAGTGATGTTGAGCATTGTTTCAAGTGCTTGTTGGACATCTGTATATCTTCTTTGGAGAAATGTCTATTCAGGTCTTTTGCCCATTTTTCCATTGGGTTGTTGGCTTTTTTGCTGTTGAGTTGTATAAGTTGTTTGCATATTTTAGAGATTAAGCCCTTGTCAGTTGCATCACTTGAAACTATTTTCTCCCATTCTGTAAGTTGTCTTTTTTTTTTTTTTTGTCTTTTTGCCATTTCTTGGGCCGCTCCCACAGCATATGGAGGTTCCCAGGCTAGGGGTCTAATTGGAGCTGTAGCTGCCAGCCTATGCCAGAGCCACAGCAACGTGGGATCCGAGCCGCGTCTGCGACCTACACCACAGCTCATGGCAACACCAGATCCTTAACCCACTGAGCAAGGGCAGGGATCAACCTCATGGTTTCTAATCGGATTCATTGACCACTGCGCCACGACGGGAACTCTTTTTTTTCTTTAAATGGTTTCTTTGCTGTACAAAAGCCTGTCAGTTTGATTAGGTCCCACTGCTTTATTTTTGCTTTTATTTCTGTTGCCTTGGGAGACTGACCTGAGGCAAATAAAACTTTCAATATATCATGAACTCATAGGTTAGATGTGGTTACATTTCTTCAGGTATACATTAAAATACACAAATAACTTTATTTATTTATTGCTTTATAGGGCCGACGAACCCTGTGGCATATGGAAGTTCCCAGGGTAGGGGTCAAATTGGAGCTACAGCTGTCGGCCTTCACTACAGCCACAGCAATATGGGATCCAAACAGTGTCTGCAACCTACACCACAGCTCACGGCGACACACTCAGTCATCAAGGTCAGGGATCGAACACGCATCCTCATGGATACTAGCCAAGTTCACTACAGCTGAGCCACAACAGCAACTCCCCATGAATAACTTTATATTAAATGTCCACTTATAAGCCACTGTAGTGGTCACCATGAGTGGAACAAGACCAAAAGAGCCTTGATGCTATCACCATATCCAAAGATCTTGATAAAAGACTTTGTCACACAGTGTAAGTTTATAAAAGGCAAGTATTCAATAGGATTTTGTGTGTGTGTGTGTGTGTGTGTGTTTTAAGGGACCAACAGATTTGGTTCTCATCAGGAAGTTCCCAGTTTGTTTGTAACCAAAGGAGAAGTGAAAATTCAGAGAGGTAAATTTTATTGTTTCCTTGAAAGTTACAAAATTACTTTGACAGAGAAATGTAATTAGCATTTCAAATGCACTATTCAGTTAATATAAAATTATTATTATTTTTACTGCTGCACCTGCAGCATATGGAAGTTCCTGGGCCTGGGATTGAATCTGAGCCCCAGCTGTGGCAACACTGGATCCTTAACCCACTACACTGGGCCAGGGATCCACAGCAACCTGAGCCAGTGCAGTTGGATTCTTAGTCCACTGTGCCATGGCAAGAACTCTAGGATTGTGTCTTGATTATAGCCAGGTTGGTAGGCAATTTCTTACAAATTCCCAAGTTTGGAGGAAGGCTCCACCAAATCATAGTGCAAGAAAATGTTCCTGGGAGTTCCCGTCGTGGCGCAGTGGTTAACAAATCTGACTAGGAACCATGAGGTTGTGGGTTTGATCCCTGGCCTGGCTAAGTAGGTTAAGGATGCAGCATTGCCGTGAGCTGTGGTGTAGGTTGCAGATGCAGCTTGTATCCCGAGTTGCTGTGGCTCTGGCGTAGGCTGGTGGCTACAGCTCTGATTCAACCCCTAGCCTGGGAACCTACATATGCCACATGAGCGGCCCTAGAAAAGGCAAAAAGACCAAAAAATAAAAAATAAATAAATAAAAAAAATAAAGAAAATGTTCCTGTACTGATATACATATACTAGTAAGTGGAGTCACATTCAACTGATAAAGTAGCAAGAGTATTAGCACAGAAAATATCTCTATAATCATATTTTAAGATCTGTTTTCCTGGACAAATGGTCCAGTAGCAGGCTACCTGTAATCTTTTGCTGTGTATTAGTTAATTTGCGCTATGTAAAAGCTTTTTATTTGGCTTTAAGGAACAAAGTTTAAGGAAAAGCCTCTAGTAGGTTTTAAATATTTCTGGAATTTATCAGGAAGTGCATTTGAGCAACTTAGAGTCATTCTTCTTTTCTCGGTGATGTTTTCGTGACATATTCCAATATATGATTATCAAATAGCAACTGGTACTTCAGTAGATAAAAGTTGCAGGAACAGTTTAATGTTTTTTACTTAGTCTGATCTAATGGAAAACCATGATTGGAGTTCCCATTGTGGTTCAGCAGAAATGAATCTGGCTAGTATCCTGGAGGATACAGGTTTGATCCCAGACCTCACGCAGTTGGTTAAGGATCTGGTGTTGTCATAGCTGTGGAGTAGGTTGCAGACACAGCACAGATCTGATGTTGCTATGGCTGTGGTGTAGACCAGGAGCTGCAGCTCCAACTTGACCCCTAGCCTGGAAACTTATGTATGACTTGGGTTCAGCCCCAAAAAGGCAAAAAAAAAAAAAAAAAAAAAAAAAAGAATCACGTTGAGGAGCGGTTCCTCAGGAGTTCTCTTGCAGCTCAGTGGGTTAATGATCTGGTGTTGTCACTGCAGTGGCTTGGGTCACTACTGCGGTACAGGTTCAATACCTGGATCCCTGTCCTATGAATTTCCACATGCTGTAGGGTACAGGGGAAAAAAAAAAAAAAAGAATCATGTGGAAGTTAAAAATCAAATGTTTTATCTGAACAATGAAATCATTTAAGCAGGTGGCATAAAAATTAATCAAGGACATTCAGTTTTGGATTTAAATTGTAATGATTAATTAATTACATGGGATCTTCCTTATTCTAATATTCATGTTCTTTCAGAGACTGTAGTTTTCCCTATTTTAAGAATGAACTTTTTATTTTTTTATTTATTTTTATTTTTGTCTTTTGTCTTTTCAGGGCCACACCCACGGCATATGGAAGTTCCCAGGCTCGGGGCCAAGCCGCATTTGCGACCTACACCAGAGCTCATGGCAACGCTGGATCCTTAACCCACTGAGGGAGGCCAGGGATCGAATCTGCAAGCTCATGGTTCCTAGCTGGATTAACCACTGAGCCACGACGGGAACTCCCAAGAATTAACTTTTTAAAAGTTAAAATATTTTACTACACAGTATATTTTATTTTATTTATTATTATTATTATTACATGTCTTTTTGTCCTTTTTAGGGCTGTACCCGTGGCATATGGAGGTTCCCAGACTAGGGGTTGAATTGGAGCTGCAGCTGCCGGCCTATGGCACAGCCACAGCAATGCAGGATCCGAGCTATGTCTGGGACCTACACCACAGCTCATGGCAACACCAGATCCTTAACCCACTGAGCGAAGCCAGGGATTGAACCCGAAACCTCATGGTTCCTAGTCAGATTTGTTTCTGCTGTGCCACAACGGGAAATCTCACAGTATATTTTAAACATGGAAATTATTCATTTTTTCAAAAAAGGAAATAAAGGGTATGGCTTTAAGTATATTAAGCTCTTTGTACTCAAGGCTTGTCACTCTGCAGAGAAATTCCAGAGATTGAACTAGAGAAATCAGACCCACAAAGAATCTTTGTGATACAATCTCTCTTTACACCTTTATTCACATGTAACTTAAGCTGTTGTAATTCTTTTGCCCTTGTGATCACCATGATATAAAATTTAAGACTGGAGTTAACCCCAAAAATAGAACAAAGCTTTACTTTAACTGAAAATCTGTGTTAATATGAAGATAACTCAGGCTAATAAACATCATGTTTACATCATTCATATTAGAGACATTTAAAATTCCATCCTATTTATGGGTGGTACCACTGGTAAGTGACCTATCAAAATCACCAGCACCATTGTTAAGATGTGGGAGAGGGAGTTCCCACTGGGGCTCAGCGTAACGAATCTGACTAGTATCTATGAGAATTTAGGTTAGAACTATCCCAAGCCTCACTCAGTGGGTTAAGGATCCGGCGTTTCCATGAGCTGTGGTGTAGGTAGGTGGCAGATGTGGCTCGGATCTGGCATGACTATGGCTGTGGTATAGGCCAGCAGCTATAGCTCTAATTCGACCTCTAGTCTGGGAACTTCCATATGACAGGGGTGTGGCCCTAAAAAGACAAAAAAAAAAAAAAGATTTGAGGAAACTCTTGAAGATCTATTCATACAGAGGCAGACACAGTAGATGATTAGTAAAAACCTGTTGAACTGCATGACATGAAAAATCAAATATTTGAATAATACTTTAAATTTCTGTATTATTCTTTTTGCAGTACTTATGCATATTTACTTCAGAATAGAACAAGGTCTCAGAACTTAGTTTCTCTAAGTTAACGTATTGCCAAATTTGAAATCATCAGGTAACGATGATTTGAAGAGGCTCAGAACAAACTAAAACTGGCAAATATATATATATTTACTATATATATGTAGTACTATAGATATAGTATATGGCATATAGTACTATATATATAGTATATGGTATGTAGTATATAGTACTATATATATATAGTAAAGGAAGTGGATCAGCCAGTAAAAAGCTAATATGAAGGTTAAAAGACAAAAGAAGTTAAAATCAACTATAATTAGGAGTTAAGTAGTATACAAAATAAAAGGATGTAAAATACGATGTCAAAAAACATAAAATATAGGATGTGGAGAAAAGGGAACACGTGTACACCATTTGTGGGTAAGTAAATTGGTGTAGCCACAGTGGAAAACACCACAGAGGGTCGTCACCAAACTAAAAATAGAACTAGCATATGATCTAGAGGTTCCACTACTGGGTATTCAAAGAAAACAAAAACAAAACACTAACTTGAAAAACCTGCATGCACTCCAATGTTCACAGCAGCCAAGATACAGAAGGAATCTAGGTGTCCATCAGCACTGGTGAATGGGTAAAAATGATGTGGGTGGTGTGTGTGTACACGTACAATGAAATATTACTACCCTGCCATTAAAAAGAGTGAAATTTATCCATTTCCAGCAACATGGATAGACTTGGAGGGTAATGATGTTTAGTGAAATAAGTCATAGACAAATACTGTATGTTATCACTTATATGTGGAATCTAAAGTATAAAGCAGGGGAGTTCCCGTCGTGGCGCAGTGGTTAACGAATCCGACTAGGAACCATGAGGTTGCGGGTTCGGTCCCTGCCCTTGCTCAGTGGGTTAACGATCCGGCGTTGCCGTGAGCTGTGGTGTAGGTTGCAGATGCGGCTCGGATCCCGCGTTGCTGTGGCTCTGGTGTAGGCCGGGGGCTACAGCTCCGATTCGACCCCTAGCCTGGGAACCTCCATATGCCGCGGGAGCGGCCCAAGAAATAGCAACAACAACAACAACAAAAAGACAAAAAAAAAAAAAATAAAGTATAAAGCAAAGCAGTGAATATAACAAAAAAGAAACAGACCGCCAGACGTAGAGAATAAACCAAACTAGTGGCTACCAGTTGAGAAAGGGAAGCAGGGAGGGGCAAGACAGAGTGACAGCATTAAGAGGTATAAACGAGTATGTACAAAACAAATAAGCCACAAGGATATAATTGTACAGCACAGGGAATACAATCAATATTATAACGGTAAATGGAGTATAACCTTTAAAAATTGTGAATCATTATATTGTATACATGAAACTTGTACAATATTGTAAATAATAAATCATAACATGATTAAAAAAATATATGGGAGGGGGAGTAAAAATGTAGTGCTTTTAGAATGTGTTCAAACTTAACCACAAACCAAAACCCTAAAATGAGTAAACAATAATGAAAAAGGATCCCAAACATAACACTAAAGAAAATCATCAAACCACAAAGGAAGAGACCAAGAGAAAAAGAAGGGAACAGAGAAGAAATACAAAAACAATCAGAACTATTAATACAATGGCAATAAGTGCATACTTATCACATACTTATCACTTTATTTATTTATTTATTTATTTATTTTTCTGTCTTTTTTGCCTTTTCTAGGGCCGCTCCCGTGGCATATGGAGGTTCTCAGGCCAGGGGGTCTAATCGGAGTTGTAGCCACTGGCCTACGCCAGAGCCACAGCAACGCGGGATCCGAGCCGCATCTGCAACCTACACCACAGCTCACGACAACGCCGGATCCTTAACCCACTGAGCAAGGCCAGGGATCAAACCCGCAACCTCATGGTTTCTAGTTGGATTCGTTAACCACTGTGCCATGGTGGGAACTCCACATACTTATGACTTTAAATGTAAATACACTACAACATAGGAGGGCTGAATGGCTTAAAAAAAGCGAGATGGATCCATATGCTGCCAAAAAGAGATTCACTGCAGATCTAAAGACACACAGACTGAAAGTGATGGGATGGGCAAAAATATTCCCTGCAAATGTAAACAAAAAGAAAGCTGGGGTAGCACTACACATAAGACAAAACAGACTTTAAATAAAGACTGTAATAAGAGACTAAGAAGGGCATTATAATGATAAAGGGGTCAATCCAAGAAAAGGAGATAACGTTCATAAATATTTATGCACCCAACATAGAAGCACCTAAATACATAAAGCAAATATTGACATAAAGGGAGAAACTGACAATAACACAATAATAACAGGGGACTTTCTTTTTTTTTCTTTCTTTTTAGGGCCGAATCCACGGCAAGTAGAGGTTCCCAGACTAGGGGTTTTTATCATTACGATCAGAGCTACAGCTGCTGGCCTATACCACAGCCACAGCAACGCAGAATCCAAGCCGTGTCTGAGACCTACACTATAGCTCACAGCAACACCAGATCCTTAACCCACTGAGTGAGGTTGGGGATCGAACCTGCAACCTCATGGTTCCTAGTCGGATCTGTTTTTGCTGCATCACAAAGGGAACTCCAGCAGGGTACTTTCAGACCTGTTTATACCAAATGGATAGATTATCCAGAAAGAAAATCAGTAAGGATATACTGGCTTTAAACCACAAATTTACCAGGTGTACTTAAAGAACACTGAATCTAAAAACTGCAGAGTGTGCATTCTTTTCAAGTGCACACGGAACACTCTCTAGGAGAGATCACATTAGGCCATAAAACAAGTCTCAATAAATATAAGAGACTGAAATCAACAAGCATCTTTTCTGACCACACAGTATAAAATCAGAAATCAGGGTTCCCGTTGTGGTGCAGCAGAAACGAATCTGACTAGTAACCATTAGGTTGTGAGTTCCATCCCTGGCCTCACTCAGTGGGTTAAGGATCTGGCATTGCCGTGAGCTATGGTGTAGGTTGAAGACTTGGCTTGGATCTTGCAAGGCTGTGGCTGTGGCGTAGGCTGGCAGCTGTAGCTCTGATTCAACCCCTAGCCTGGGAACCTCCATATGCCACAGGTATGGCCCTAAAAAGTGCAAAAAAAAAAAAAAAAGATCAGAGCAGAATTATATAAAATAGAGACTGAAAAACCATTAGATCAATGAAACTAAGAATTGGTTCTCTGAAAAGTTAAACAAAATTGATAAACCTTTAGCCAGACTCATCATGAAAGAGGACCCAAATAAAATCAGAAATGAAAGAGAAGTTACAACCAGTACCACAGAAAAATAAAGAATCATGAGACTACTACAAACAATTATATGCCAACAAATTGGACAACAGAACATAAATGAATGATTCCTAGAAATACACAATCTTCTAAGAATGAATTAAGAAGAAACAGAAAATCTGAACGGACTGATTACTAGTAATGAAATTGAATCAGTAACCAAAAAACTGCCAACAAACAAAAGTCCAGGACCAGAGAGCTTCACGGGTAAATTCTACCAAACATTTAAATAATAGTTAATTAATATATACCCTTCTCAAACTCTTCCAAAAAATGGAAGATGAAGCAATGTTTCCAAACTCACTTTATGAAGCCAGCATTACCCTGATACCAAAACCAGATAAAGACACTATAAAAAAAGAAAATTATAGGCCAATATCACTGATAAACAAAGATGCAAAAATCCTGAACAAAATATTATCAAACTGAATTCAACAATACATTAAAAGGATCATGCACCATAACCAAGTGGGATGTGTCCCAGGGATGCAAGGGTGGTTCAATATCTACAAATACATCAATGTGATATATCATATTAACAAATTTAAGAATAAAAAATCTCATCATATAAATACAGAAGAAACTTCTCACAAAATTCAGCACCCATTTATCATAAAAACTCTCAACAAAGAAGTTATAGAGGGAATACACCTCAACATAATTAAGGCCATATATGGCTAACTAATAGCTAACATCATACACCATATTTAAAAGCTGAAAGCTTTTTCTCTAAAACTCAGAAAAAGGTAAGAATGCCCACTCTTGCCTCTGTGATTCAACATAGACATCCTAAATTTTGTTGCAATCCTAAAGTGCTCTAAAAAAATGAAGTCCATTTTTTTTTTTTTTTTTTTTTTTTGTCTTTTTGTCTTTTTGCCTTTTCTAGGTCCGCTCCCCCGGCATATGGAGGTTCCCAGGTTAGGGGTCGAATCGGATCTGTAGCCACCGGCCTACACCACAACCACAGCAACGCAAGATCCAGGCCGAGTCTTCAGCTCACTGCAACACTGGATCCTTAACCCACTGAGCAAGGCCAGCGATCGAACCCACAACTTCATGGTTCCTAGTCGGTTTCGTTAACCACTGCGCCACAAAGGCAACTCCAAAAAATAAAGTCTATTTTAAAAAGGCACTTATTCCAAAAAATTTTAAAGCTGAAAGTAGAACTCTTCCTGAGACCTCATTTAGCTTACGTTCATTTAGTTGCTATTCTAGGTGGTTTGTACTATTTTTTGTAAATTATTTCAAGCAAATTAGTTGATTACAAAGCAATGAGATAAATGTATCTTAAATTCCATTATACAGTAAAGTTGACTTTAAAGATTTACTTTAACAAAGTTTACAACAAAGAGTCTAGATTTATATATGAGACCCTGTTACCTGATCATATTATCTTTTTAAGAAATTATATAAGGAGTTCCTGCTGTGGTTCAGCAGTAACAAACCCAACTAGTATCCATGAGGACAAGGGTTCATTCCCTGGCCCTACTCAGCAGGTTAAGGATCTGGCATTGCTGTGGACTGCAGGGTAGGTCACAGATAAGGCTGTGGTATAGCCAGCAGCTGCAGTTCCAATTCCACCCCTCGCCTGGGAACTTCCATGGGCTTTGGTGCTAAAAGAAAAAATAACAAATTATATAAATGCTCACTGCTGATAAAAAATAATATTCACCAGTATGTCACATGCATGGTTAGTGTTTTATTCTTTGAAGAATGTTTCTGAAACATCACACTAAGGCTGAAAGGTAAAGTTTAGAATATTTTCATAAGGATATAACATATGTACTGACTGTTCACTCTACAAAATCTTGATCATGGAGCTTATGATACACCTAGTTAGCAGTAGCACCCAAGTGTTCCAAATAGTCATCATTTTTCTCTTGTCTGCATAGATTTCTTCTCATTGGCTGCCTTCTGCTTTTGTTGCATGATCTCAGAGTCCCTATGAAGGTGGAAAAAGCTGTTAAGTTGTTACAGAAAAATTGATTTTATGATCTCACTTGCTTTCTTTCTTTTTTTCTTTTTAGGGCGGCACTCGAGGCACGCGGAGGTTCCCAGGCTAGGGGTCGAATCGGAGCTGCAACCACTGGCCTACGCCAGAACGACAGCAACACTTGATCCAAGCCTCCACTGCAGCTTACATCACAGCTCACAGCAACGCCGGATCCTTAACCCATTCAGTATACCAGAAGACAAATTAAAAGAAGATACAGGAGGTCCCATTGTGGCTCAGTGGTAATGAACCCGAGTAGTATCCATGTGGATGCGGGTTTAATCCTTGGCCTTGCTCAGTGGGTTAAGGATCCAGCGTTGATGTGGGCTGTGGCGTAGGTCGCAGATGAAGGCAGATCAGATCCTGTGTTACTGTGGCTGTGGTGTAGGCTGGCAGCTGTAGCTTTGATTCGAGCCCTAGTCTGGGAACTTCCACAGGCTATAGGTGAGGCCCTAAAAAGTAAAAGAAAAAAAATAAAATAAAATAAAAGATACAAACTTTGACGTCTGTCCATTTTCATGGATGTAGATAGAATGGAAAGGCAAAGAATGGAAAGGCTTTGAAGTCAAATCTTATTTTAAATATAATTTCTACTGTTGTCATGACTTTGGGTAAATAATTTTCAAGCCCTTTCTTTTTCTTTCTTTCTTTCTTTCTTTTTTTTTTTTTGGTCTTTTTAGGGCTGTACCCAAGGCATATGGAGGTTCCCAGGCTGGGGGCTGAATTGGAGCTGTAGCTGCCAGCCTACGCCACAGCCACAGCCATGTAAGATCTGAGCCAAGTCTGCGACCTACACCACAGCTCACGACAAATGCCGATCCATAACCCACTGAGCGAGGCCAGGGATCAAACCCGAAACCTCAGGGTTACTAGTCAGATTCGTTTCTGCTGAGCTACAATGGAAACTCCAAGCCCTTTCAAAACTATAGTAACACACATCAGGACTGTTTTGGGGAACACATATACACACTGCCTTGATGCATGGCAGCTAAGTGCAGAAATAATGGCAAAGTTACTCTTTTTTTTTTTTTTTTTTTTTTGTCTTTTTGCTATTTCTTGGGCTACTCCCGCGGCATATGGAGATTCCCAGGCTAGGGGTCTAATCGGAGCTGTAGCCACCGGCCTACACCAGAACCACAGCAACGCGGGATCCAAGCCGCGTCTGCAACCTACACCACAGCTCACGGCAACGCCGGATCGTTAACCCACTGAGCAAGGGCAGGGACGAATCCTAGTCGGATTCGTTAACCACTGCGCCACGACGGGAACTCCTGCAAAGTTACTCTTAATTGTCAACAAAACTAACCCACAATAATTTTTTTTTTCCTGAAAGAAGAGGGCATTTCAGAAGTCCTCTAGATATCCTAACTAGTACCTCTGATTAGGACACAAATGTCATGAAGCAATTCAGTTTCTTATAAGCTAAAAAGCCCAATAGCTAGTGATGGAAAATGGATTACACTAAAAAAAAGCAGGATATTCAGGATATATTCTTAACCCTCTATGCCTTTGACTGAATCTCCACATACAGTGAACTAGAACCTGAATACCTGGGCTAGATGGCCCATGAGCTCATCTTTAAAAATATATCAAATGGCTATGTTTTCAACACCGACTATGGGTCAAGCACTTTTCTGGCTCTGAATTAACTCTCACAACAACTTTGAGTTATCATCCTTGTTTCAGATTTTAAAAATAAGTTAAAGGCTTAGAGCTAAATACTTTCTCCCCCAAAATCGCATAAAAACCAAGATCTGTACAACTTCGAAGTCCAGGCTCTTTCCTGTGCTGTTATTGCATACATTTAGTATTAGATTTTAATGCAAGATGAGTAGCTCTAATGTATCAGTAAGACACTTATGCAAAGAAAATGGTAAAAACCTTGAACCTCATTAAACTCAGAGTGCACATCAGAATCACATGGGGAGCTTTTAATGTCAGGTTTAACTTAAGTACAATAAAATTTACCTAGAGCAGTTTTTAATCTATTTTTTTTTGTCTTTTTGTTTTTTCTAGGGCCACACCCATGGCATATGGAGGTTCCCAGGTTAGGGGTCTATTCAGGCTGCTGGCCTACACCACAGCCACAGCAATGCCGGATCCTTAACCCACTGAGCAAGGGCAGGGACCGAACCCGAAACCTCATGGTTCCTAGTCGGATTCATTAACCACTGTGCCACGACGGGAACTCCCAAATTTATTTATCTTTATTTTTTGGTCTTTTTGTCTTTTTAGGGCCACACCCATGGCATATGAAGATCCCAGGCTAGCGGTCTAATTGGAGCTGCTGTTGCCGGCCTACGCCACAGCCACAGCAACACCAGATCCAAGCCGCATCTGCAACCTACACCACAGCTCACGGCAACAGCAGATCCCCAACCCACTTAAGCCTACAGCACCCGGTATGCCCAGACGGTCTCCCATTCAAGTGCTAACCAGGCTTGACCCTGCTTATCTTCCGAGATCAGACGTGATGGCACACGTTCAAGGTGGCACGGCTATAGACTAGAGCAGTTTTTAATGCCCAACCCCAGACCAGTTTAAATCAGGACCAGGTGTAGGGCACAGGCCTGAGCAGAAGTGAAGGTTTCTCAGGTGATTCTAATGTGCAGCCAGGCTTGAGGACCACAGAGAAGACATACTGAAGCCTGTGTAGTCAATTATTCGCCTAACCTCCAAGTTCCACATGGACAACAAAATTTTAGAATAAAATTAAATTTGACTTTTTTTAGAAACATGAATCCTTTTCCTTGAGCTTAAGTGGCAGTCTCAAAGTATTTCTGTAGCAGTTTTATATTATTTGTCACTTAGAGTCATATATGTCAAAGCACCTGCATTGACACCTGTGCACCTGCATTCTCTCCAATTCAATGGATCTTCAGACATCAGTACAGCTATATATGCTGTGTCTCTTTCAGAACAGTTATCCATATAATTGGTGACCTGTCATTCAGACTAGTGGGTAGGATGTCTGCTTTGAAAATGTTTGTCCTAGGAGTTCCTGTTGTGGCTCAGCAGTTAACGAAACTGCCTCATATCTGTGAGGACATGGATTAGATCCCTGACCTTGCTCAGTGGTTAAGGATCCCTCCTTGCCCTGAGCTGTGGTGTAGGTTGGCAGCTGCAGCTCTGATTCAACCCCTAGCCTGGGAACCTCCATATGCCGTGGGTGAGGCACAAAAAAAAAAAAAAAAAGGAAAAAGAAAAAGAAAAAGATAATGTTTATCCTTAGCACCCAACAATGGAAGCTAAATGAAATTCACATGGTTATGGTAAAGTTGCATAAGACTTTCTGCAAAACAAATTGCAGTTTGAGAGCTTTAAATTCTTCATCCATGAGTTGGAATAATGACTGCCCCATAATACAGTGTTAGCATGCCTGGTGCACAACATATACTGAGCTGTTGCCCTCTTCTGCAGATTAGGCCTAATTCTACTAAGGATTTAAAAAATAAAAAATGCTTTCCATTCTCCAATATGAAAACTTCCGTGACTTGAGAATTCCTTTAGTATCACTTACCTCTGTTTTCTCTGAGAAGTAGTCAAGCTATCCTCTTTTCTTTTTCCCTTAGTAATTTCCTGCGATTTCTTCATGTTTTTCTGGCGGGCAAGTTCTCGTTGATTTCCACCTAGGAAGACAGTCATGCTATTTTCCCATCTACAAAATTAATAATTCCATTCTAAGGCCTTTATTTAAATGCATCTGAAGTTTGCTTTTTAAGTGGTAAGCCAGCAAAGAATGGCCTTGAATGGTGTTCCTGGATCTGACGACAAGGAGGAAGCTAAGAGGTAAACACTTAAGGTCTTAAGAATATTATTATACTAGTTAAGGTGTTCACTACCTATAAATACCAGATCTCTTCAAACAGGCATTCCAGTTGTCTGTCTATATGGGCCAGTATTTCAAAATAAGTTCTGGCTTTTGAGAAGTGTGGGTGGAGAGTGAAAGATACATCACAGACCACATCTCACACAAGTTGGCCCACGATAATTCAATTGTTAAGCAAGCGAAGACAGATGCTACTAAAACATTACCTGCAAGGGCCAAACAAAAGAACGAGGGAAGAGACTCAGAATTCCTGGTCCTCATTAGGCCTCTCGACTTTTTAAGTATTAAGCACCAGCTATAAGTCACCTCCAAAATAAGACCCCTCCCAGGGCTGCCATCTCCAGGGAGGTGCTCCTTGCTGTGTAAACTTGTATCGGAGGGGCAGATACCTGTCCGACCTTTCAGGCTGGACCGGAGCCAACCTTCCCTCTCTCCCATCTCACTGCAAACCGGGTCCCCACTGCGCCGGACAGAACGGGTTTCACCAGCCGGCCCCCGCCTCCCGCCCGCTGGGCCTCTGCGCTAGACTTCCTAGCCCGACGCTCCCTGCGGCTTCCTCTACCGGTCTGCACACTCACGGGCCATGCTGACCACTGAGCTTGGAAGAGAGCTACTTAGAAAAACAACGACTTCGCACGCTCAGCAGCCGTGCCCACTGGTAGATCTGAGAGACAGAGCCCGCGGCGGCGGGATACTCCTGAGAGAGGTCGACCGCCCCGCCCACCAAGCCCAGACAGCAGCCGGCTTGGCCGGAGAGGGACTGCGCCTGCGCGGCCGCTGGCGGCGGGGCGGGGGTGCGGTGCGTGGGTGCGGGGCGGTGCGGTCCCTGGCGCGGGCCGCGGATCCGCCGCAGCGGAGAGTAGTGTGCTGCCAGGGTCGTTCCGCCGTGCAAGTTTGGTAGAGTTCAGAAAGCGGGCCTGTGTCTGAGAGAGGGATAGGCGTGTGTGGACTTTCCTCTCTGCGTACAGCGAACTGGGGCTTGACCAGCCCCCATTTTTGGGGTAGCGACATTAAAAGTTAGAATATCTAGGAGTTCCCGCTGTGGCGTAGCGGGTTAAGGAGCCCGTGTTGTGTCTGCAGCGGAAGGGGTTGGATCCTCTATTCCGCAGCAGTGGGTTAAGAATCTGGAAACAAATGTGGCATAGGTCTCGACTGCGGCTCAAATTTGCCGCTGGTCCAAGAACTTCCATATGTCCTGGGCGATCTTTCATCACGTTTCAGAGGGGAGAAAGAGAGGAAGGGGACAGAATAGATAGATTGAATGTTAGCTCTGCGAAAGGTGGTATTGGCCCCTTACTTCTTTATTCACCCATCAAGCTTGCAAGGTGGTCTTAATTGTTCTCGTTTTTTTGGAAGAAGCAACTGAGACTGAGACCAGAAGCGACAGATCTACTAGGCAGGGAGCAGTGCAGTGAGGCAGAAGTGAGATTCAAGTTGAAAACAGACTCTCTCAAGTCTGTTCATTTCCTATTTTATCCCAATGCTTTGTCAGGGTGGACAGTACTTTGGGAGTTCCGTGGCTCTGTGCTTGGGTTGTGTGATGGGGAAAGAATGGAAGGGAATGTAGTATTACCAGGAATTCAGAATAGCCTAGAATTACCTTAAACCTACTGAAAAGCGGTGGAGCATCTGTCATGGCTAGATGCAGACATGTAAAGATGCTTGGTATTTATTATCTTCATCTATTCTGTTAATTGTTACAAACTGAAAAATGGGTAGAGTTAGTCTGGACACCCTAAAATTATCCTATTTTGTAAGGCTTTTAATTTGTTGGTTATTATTTTTTTCATTTTTTATTTTTTGTCTTATGAAAGTTCCCAGGCTAGGGGTTGAATCAGAGCTGTAGCTGCCTGCCTAGGCCAGAGCCACAGCAACACAGGATCTGAGCTGCGTCTGCAACCTACACCACATCTCACGGCAATGCCGATCCTTAACCCACTGAGCGAGGCCAGGGATCAAACCCTCGTCCTCATGGATACCAGTCGGATTCTTTTCTGCTGTGCCATAACAGGAACTCCTTCCTTGTGTACTTTTTTTTTTTTTTTTTTTATGGCGGTTCCCAGGCTAGGGGTCCAATCAGAGATACAGGTTCTGGCCTACGCCCTGGCCACAGTGACTTGGAATCCGAGTGGCATCTGTGACCTCTGACCCTGAACCCGGCATCCTCATGGATGCTAGTTGGGTTGCTAACCTCTGAGCCATGATGGGAACTCCTGTACTTTTTAATGTGGCTGTAATACCTGCTCAAAAATTACTATAGTTAGGAGTTCCCATTGTGGTGCAGCGGAAACGAATTTGCCTAGGAACCATGAGGTTGCGGGTTCAATCCCTGGCCTCACTCAGTGGGTTAAGGATTCAGTGTTGCCATGAGCTGTGGTGTAGGCTGCAGACACAGCTTGGATCCCTCCTTGCTGTGACTGTAGTGTAGGCCAGCAGCTGTAGGTCCAATTCGACCCCTAGCCAGGAACCTCCATATGCTGTAAATGAGGCCCTAAAAAGAAAAAAAAATTATTATAGTTGAGACTTTATAAGTTAATGCGAGCATTTTTAATCTGCTTCAGGAAGGAGCAGTAGGGCAATAAACAAGGCATTCTGAAGAGAAGAGGAAGATTCAACAAATGAACAAGACAATATAAGAATTTTTAAATACAATGACACAAATTTAGAGGGTAATATGACAGAAATTAATGAGAGGTTGGCTTACATTATGTAGGGTAGTACAGGAACTCCTCTAAAATTAGAAGGAAAATGTCTGGAGATGAAACTGGCTCTATGGATTATGGGCCAGTGTTTGAACCTGCAATACAAGTCCCCTGACTCATGGAAAACAGAAGCCTGACTTCCTTTTTGGAAGGAGAAGAAAATTCTACAAGAACACCTGTTACATTAATAACAAAATGCCTGGGGAATAAAACCTTGAACTGATTGAAAAGATTGCTAGGTCATCTAGAAAGAGAGACAATTTTAGATGTTTTTGAGAATAGGAAGGCAAGAGTGAAAGCATAGAGAAGAGAAGGCTATACTGTAGGCTCCCTCCGGCACTCTGAACAGCGACTTCAAACACACCTAAAGAAGCTCAAGAACTTGACAAAAATAATTCCTGCCAAAAATATCTCAGGAATATTAGAGTTACTGCCAGAACCAAACAGCTCTGTACAGCATATTCTGGTATAAACAGAAGGCACTGGCCTTTCTTACCCAAGAGTCTATGGCAGTCCCAGTTCTGCAGGTAAAAAAGTAAGTAATAACTGAGATTAAATCTCCTGTTTGTAAAGGGATGGAAACAGAGTCAGATTTAATTTTACTATTAAATATATAAAATCATAAGATTTTTGATACACATCCAAGTTTGTAAAGTCTTAAGAGTGTCATAGTAATTTTAAGTCTCTAGTTATCTCTGGCAGACACGCTCAACTTTTTTTTTTCCCCCTTAGGGCAGCACCTGTGGCATATGGAAGGCACACTGAAGCTGCCAGCCTACTGAAGCTGCCCACCTACTGCCACTGCTGGATCCAGCCGCATCTGCTTCCTAGGCAGCAGCTTGCAGGATCCTTAACTCACAGAGCTAGGCTAGGGAAGGAACCAGCCTCCCAATGGATACTAGTGGGGTTCGTTCTATTTGTTTGTTTATTTATTTATTTATCTTTGTAGTTCACAAATTTTCCTTATTTTTAATTTTTTTCATTTATAGTGATTTTTATTTTTTCCATTATAGCTGGTTTACACTGTTCTGTCAATTTTCTACTGTACAGCAAGTTGACCCGGTTACACATACATGTATACATTCTTTTTTCTCACATCATCGTGCTCCATCATAAGTGACTAGACATAGTTACTGCTGAGGTTCTTAACCCGTGGAGCCACAACAAGAACTCCTCAATTTAGAATTTTTAAGGCTGGAGTTCCCATCGTGGCGCAGTGGTTAACGAATCCGACTAGGAACCATGAGGTTGAGGGTTCGGTCCCTGCCCCTGCTCAGTGGGTTAACGATCCAGCGTTGCCATGAGCTGTGGTGTAGGTTGCAGACGCGGCTCGGATCCAGCGTTGCTGTGGCTCTGGTGTAGGCTGGTGGCTGCAGCTCCGATTCAGCCCCTAGCCTGGGAACCTCCATATGCCGCGGGAGCGGCCCAAGAAATAGCAAAAAAAAAAAAAAAAAAAGAATTTTTAAGGCTTAGAGACGTGCTGATGAGCAGGCAGTGCTCTACAGAATCCTCTACAAACAAAAACGGCCAGCGACTTTAAGAGTTTTGTAAAAGTCTGAGCTGATAGATTGACTACCTCTTCTTTTGAACAATTCCTAAGGAGAGCGAAGAGCACGCCAGCGCTGCTTCTCATTTCCCGTTCTCAGATAACCCAGGCTCCAGAGCTTGACAGTTACCATGGCTCCGGGCGCTCTACGTCTTACGCCATCCGGCGGCGTTGGGTGATGACGCAGTCAGTTCCGGCGCCCTCCGAGGGCGGGGATTCAAGGTGCTGAGGGAAACTTGGCAATTAGTGTAGTAGGGTCATGAAGAAGAGGCGGCGGCGGGAGATCCGAGGCGGCGGCGGGAGCGTGAAACTGCGGTAGCTGTCTGTTCGGCTGGTAGTGTGGCTCTGTGGCAAGAGCGTAGTTCTTAAACTCCTCTCTGGGCAGCAGCCGGGGCTCGGGGCTGAGAGCGGCCGTGGGGCCGCCTCCCCGGGCCCCCTGGCTCCGCCATGTTCCGCAGGGCACGCCTTAGCGTGAAGCCGAATGTCAGGCCTGGAGCGGGCGCCAGGGGCTCCACTGCCCCCAATCCCCAGCGTGAACAAGAGGCTCCCAGGCCGCCAGAGCCTGCCGCGGCCTCTGTCCCGAAGCCAGCGGAACCTACAGATGTGCCTCCGGTGGATTCTGGGGAGGCAGAACCTCAAGAAAAGACTCCCAAGAGCAGGTAAGGACTTGCAGAGGCAGCGTTTTCGTCTACTCCTCCCTTGTCGTGTCACCTGGAAGCGGAGTAAAGAAACTTTATGAATAAGTACTCTTTCGCTTGCACTAAGCCTGGCAGTTGAGACCGCCGAACACACTGCAAACTGCAGTTGGTCACTCTGACCACACGGTGTGGGAAGCGTGGATTTTGTTACCGAGTATAGATTCTTTGAGACGGGACCATGTCTTCAAGCGGTGGCGGGAGGAATCCGCACATAACAGTTATGAGGTGAAGAATATCCACATGTAGTCATTGGAGCGTTTAGATCACCACGGTTTTCATTCTTTTGGAATACTTTGCTGGTGTAAGTTTTTAAAAAAATATTAAAAACAATTATTCTTAAAAGAAGAGGAGTGTTACTTGATTCTACATTATGTCAACGGAAAGGAAGTCTGGTTATTTGTTTTAATTTGAGGCTGTGGCCCTTTAGCTATAGTGACCATGTTTTCTGAACAGAAAAGCATGTGTCATGTACTACATTTGGATTCAGAATTCTTCTCCTTAACAATTCATGGATTTCGCCCAGGCAGAGTTTTTTCATATGCAAAATGTGGATAACATAACCTGCTTTGGAGAGTTATTGTAAAAATTAAAGATAACTGATATAAACTGTCTTGCATAGAACATGGCAGAATAGTTACCTACCTTTAGGTGTTTAAAGGTGATGGAACAAAGTAATTAAAGTTAAGACATGTTGAGTTACTAATGGTCTCTGATTTTTTTTTTTTTTTTTTTTTTAGGGCCACCCCTGCCGCATTTGGAAGTTCCCAGGCTAGGGACTAAATTGGAGCTGTAGCTGCCAGGCTACACCACAGACACAGCAACCCGGATCCAAGCCACATCTGTGACCTACACCACAGCTCATGGCAACACTGGATCCTTAACCCACTGAGCAAGGCCAGGGATCCTGCATCCTCATGGATACTAGTCAGGTTCGAAACCCATGGAGCCACAATGGGAACTCCCTGATCTCTGTTTTTATACTCTAAATATGAGGAAACCAAGGAAAACCAACCCCATTAAATGACAGTGAGATGGCATAAATTTTTTTTCTATTGTGATAGGAAGGTGACGATTTTACTCCTTTCTTTTTTGGTTTGATTTTTTCTGTTGGCCTTAATTGGTGCTGGGTATAGAATGTTATTTTGATAGCTTAGTGATGCTTAGTAATTTCCAAGTTTCTTACAAGAATTTATTTCACAATTTCTCCCAATAATGGACTACAAATACCAGTTACTGTTAAAGTAATAAAGTTTACAGAGATTCTGTTAACTACATGTGAATGCATGATTATCGATAATATAAGTGTAGTCTTGAGACATTTAAGATTAAGGGTATTGCTTTCATAGAGTAGACATTTAGTAAATATACTTTGTTTTTTATCCTTTTTTAAGTGGGTCTTTACTTTTTTTTTTTTTTTTTTTTTTTTTTGCTATTTCTTGGGCCGCTCCCGAGGCATATGGAGGTTCCCAGGCTAGGGGTCTAATCAGAGCTGTAGCTGCCAGCCTATGCCAGAGCCACAGCAACGCAGGATCCGAGCCGTGTCTGCAACCTACGCAGGATCCGAGCCGTGTCTGCAACCTACACCACAGCTCACGGCAAAGGCAGATCATTAACCCACTGAGCAAGGGCAGGGATCGAACCCGCAACCTCATGGTTCCTAGTCGGATTCGTTAGCCACTGCGCCACGACGGGAACTCCTAAGTGGGTCTTTACTAATTGTAAAAACCTATAGGGTGTATGTTTTGTCCTTTTATGCATTCAACTTAACTGGATAAAATGCAGGTGGTATCACATTATTAGGGCTGAGATAAGGGTTTAATTTGGATACTTTCTGGAAAGGTTATTTTATAGGTTTAGGCATATTCCACTTTTATATTAAACTAATCCTAACATGAAAACAGTAGACTGCTTTTATTTATTTTTCTTTTTGGCCACAAGGTACAGCAGCTTAAAGTAGGATCTCAGTTCTCAGACCAGGGATTGAACCTGGGTCCCAGAGGCAAAAGTGCTGAATAGTAACCATTACACCAACAGGGAACTCCCTGGTTTTAATTCTTGACTTATATCCTCTTAAGGCCATTCCTGAAATATTATATCTAGTCTAAACTATAATATATATAATTTCCAGGGACTTACTACTTTCTTTAAGTGAAGAGTTTATTTATTTTTATTTTTATTTATTTTGTCTTTTTAGGGCCGTACCTGAGGCATTTGGAGGTTCCCGGGCTAGGAGTCAAATCTGAGCTGTAGTTGCTGATTTATACCACAGACAGCAACGCCAGATTCGAGCCGAGTCTGCGACCTACACCACAGGTCACGGCAACGCCTGATCTTTAACCCGCTGAGCAGGGCCACGGATTGAACCTGCATCCTCATGGATACTAGTCAGATTCACTTCCACTGAGCCACAATGGGAACTCCAAGAGTTTATTTTGATAGCTGAATAAGTAGAGTTATACCTGACAAAAGATAAATGATTTCTCTCTTGAACAGAATTTGGTTTGATTGATGTAGCTCAATATCTTCAAATAACTGCAATAGAAATATTTCAGAAGGTTGACATTTTGTATGTTTGGTTTGACCGATTCCAAGTTGATAGATAATTAAAGTAAAATGCCAGTAATTTAAATCAGTTTTAAGAGGGTGTCTTTATAGATTATAAACTTAATTTTAAAAAAACAGCGCTCATTTGGTCATCTCTTGGGGTATAGCAGGTTTAAGGATCCGGTGTTGTCATTGCACATCTTGGGTCACTACCGTGGGTGGGTTCAGTCCCTGGCCCAGCAGCTTCCACATGCTGCAGGCACGGCCAAATAAATAAAACAACCCTCATTTAATGGTGTACAGTGTGTAAAAACACTGAATCACTGTACTGTACACCAGAATCTAATCTAATATGGTAAATCAGCCTATATTTCAGGAGTTCCTGTTGTGTCACAACAGATTAAGAATCCAACTGGTATCTATGAGGATGTGGGTTCTGTGCCTAGACTCACTCAGTGGGTTAAGGATCCTGTGTTGCTGAAAGCTGTGGCATAGATCAAAGACGTGGCTTATATCCCACATTGCTGTGGCTGCAGTGTAGGCTGGCAGATGTAGCTCCAATTTGACCCCTAGCCTGGGAACTTCCATATGCTGTGGGTGCGGCCCTTAAAAAAAAAAAAAAAAGGAAAAAATCTATACTTCAATAAAAAAACTTTTCTTTAAATTTATCAGAAGAAAAAGGGGAGTTCCTGTCATGACTCAGTGGTTAAGGAATCCGACTAGGAACCATGAGGTTGCGGGTTCGGTCCCTGCCCTTGCTCAGCGGGTTAAGGATCTGGTGTTGCCGTGAGCTGTGGTGTAGGTTGCAGACTTGGCTCCGATCCCGAGTTGCTGTGGCTCTGGCATAGGCCGGCAGCTATAGCTCTGATTAGACCCCTAGCCGGGGAGCCTCCATATGCCACGGGAAGAGGCCCAAGAAATGGCAAAAAGACAAAAAAAAAAAAAAAAAAAAAAAGAAGGGAAAAAAAAAACCTTGGAGTTCCCCAGTGGCTCAGTGGGTTAAGTATCGGGTTGTCACTGCTAGGGCTTGTTGCTGCAATTGAATCAAAGCTGCAGCTGCCAGCCTATGCAGCAGCCACAGCAACTTGGAATCCAAGCTGCATCTGCTTGTGGCAACGCTGGTTGCCACCTCAGCTTGTGGCAACGCTGGTCCTTAACCCACTGAGTGAGGCCAGGGATCGAACCTGCATCCTTGTGGATTCCAGTTGGATTAGTTTCCATTGCATCACAGTGGGAACTCCCTGGCCTGGGAACTTATGCATGCTGCAGATACAGCCCAAAAAACCCCAAAACTGGAAAAAAAAAAAAAAAAAAGAAGAATAGAAGAATATGAATTAACCTCTCAGTTATCTGATAATTTGAGTTACGCTGATTAGCTTTGTTTTATAATTTAGATTTTTTGTATTTTGTCTTTGCTTTCCTTGAGGGACGTAGCATGAGCATAAAATTATGTGCTATTAGGTCTTAGGAATTTGAGGTTTCAAAGGACTCATTAGTTTTCATTAGAATTTCCAGGAGTTCCCGTCATGGCTCAGTGGTTAAGGAATCCGACTAGGAACCTTGAGGTTGCCGGTTCAATCCCTGGCCTTGCTCAGTGGGTTAACGATGATCCGGTGTTGCCGTGAGCTGTGGTGTAGGTTGCAGACTCAGCTCGGATCCTGTGTTGCTGTGGCTCTGGTGTAGGCCGGCAGCTACAGCTCCGATTCAACCCCTAGCCTGGGAACCTCCACATGCCTCGGGAGCGGCCCTAGAAATGGCAAAGAGACAAAAAAAAAAAAAAAAAAAAAAAAGAATTTACATATCTAAATTTAGTAAATAAAAATTTTATTGCTACCTCTGTTCAAGTCAATGATTTCCCACCACCCCTCCAAAAGACATGTGGAAGTTTCTGCCTGGAGGGAGCAAAACTAAGCCAGACCTTCGACCCCCACCTCAGTGGCAGCAATGCCTTATCCTTAACCCACTGTGCGCTGGGCCTGGGATCTGACTGGCGCCTCCACAGAGAGAAGCTGGATCATTAAGCCACTGTACCACAGCAGGAACTCCTAGACTGGTTTTTATTTATTTATTTTTTGTCTTTTTGCCTTTTCTAGAGCCACTCCCAAGGCATATGGAGGTTCCCAGGCTAGGGGTCTAATTGGAGCTATAGGTGCCCGCCTACACCACAGCCACAGCAATGCTGGATCCTTAACCCCCTGAGCAAGGCCAGGGTTTGAACCCGAATCCTCATGGTTCCTAGTCGGATTCGTTAACCACTGCACCACAACGGGAACTCCTAGACTGGTTTTTAAAAGTAGGATATTTAAAAGAAGATCCATGGTATCCTTTTTTTTTCTTTTTAACTTTCAACAGTGATGAAAAGACTGATGGTGGGAATAATGTTGAAGAATCAAGTAAATCTTCCCCTACTGTTTCACAAAGAAGAAAGCGACTATCAAGTACCTCTAGTGTGGTCAAGCCTAGTGTCAGTGTTCCCTCAGAACCTCATCCTTTATCTACAGTTAATAATCAAGAAGCTCCACAGCCAAACCCCGTTCCGACAAAAGAGAAACAGCCATGCTCAGATCGATTCCGAATATATAAAGCCCAGAAACTGAGAGAAATGTTAAAAGAAGAGTTGAGAAAAGAGAAGGTATTGTAAAAAAATCAGAATTTTGACTGTTGCCTGCTAGATTTCTGATTTTATGTTAATGAGGCATCATTTAGAGGAAAAATAAGCATCTGTAGCATTTTGATGAGAGAAACAAAACCAAATCACATCCTTCATGTTAGTACAATATCCCCTTTTGTTAACAGAATGATTTAAGAAGCATGATGGGATTAATAAGCTATTTTTTTTCCACAGTATTAATTTTTATATATTTTATTCATCTATGTCTTTTTTTTTTTTTTTTTTTTTTTTTTGGTCTTTTTGCCATTTCTAGGGCAGCTCCCACGGCATATGGAGGCTCCCAGGCTAGGGGTCCAATCGGAGCTGTAGCCACCAGCCTACACCACAGCCCACGGGAATACCAGATCCTCAACCCACTGAGCGAGGCCAGGGATCAAACCCGCAACCTCATGGTTCCTAGTCAGATTCGTTAACCACTGAGCCACGACGGGAACCCCCATCTATGTCTTTGTTTTTGGCAGCAGCCACAAATAAAAGTTCCATATGTGTGCTCACAAACACATATGCTTACAAGTGTATTTATAAACTAGACCTTTAGTGGGATTTTTTTCTGAGGATGTCTAGGTATGACTGACATTCATTTGAATTAAGTATAGTTGAGCAAAATGAATTGGTAATGTTTTCTAAATTGACAAAAGGAAAATTGTAGATGGGGAAGATGTGTGTATAACTCGAGTCTATGTTCTTTTTAATCTTGAAGATTCATTGTCTGTCTGAGAAGGCAGTGTGACACTAGGAAAGCATGCATCCTCTGGAATTTGATACTTTAAGGTTTGACTCTTAGGGTCATCCTTTATTATGTAACTTTGAACAATTTAGTCTCCTGTGGCTGTTCCCTCATTTGTAAAATAGACTGATGATAGTATCCACCTTATTGGAAGATTGTGAAGATTAAAAGAGTTGATATGTGTAAAACACATTTAGACTAGTTACTTAGTAAATGGTAAGAGCCCAACAAATGTCTGCTCTTATTATTAATTATAGAATGTCCACCTTTTTCTAATTAAGAGGAAGATAAAATACTTACCTCGGTATTTTGTATTCATTATCTCATTTAAATATGTTAACTGTGAGAAGTTGATGTCACTTTTATACAGGAGGAGATAAAACTCCGAGAGGTTATTTGCTTTATGTCAAGTATCAGTGGAGGCTGTGAGACTTGAATCCATATCCTTGAAAATCTAAGCCTCAAAATGTTCTATGTTTTATAGAATCTGCTTAATTACATTTATTTTGGGGAAGCAAAAATTAAATATTTGCTTCAAGAATTTTATAAAGCATGCAGAATTCCAGTTCATTGCAGGGCAAGTAAAAGCTGTGTATGTATAAATTTTCAGTGAACCCTTGTGATTAGTCAGCATCAGTAATCATGATTTTATACATTGCACTTTATGCAGTCCTAGTCACTTTAGTTTTTAAAATTCCTTAATGTGCTCCAACTTTTTAATACTGAATTTATAATTTCTACTAAAATTAGGCATAATTGTGATAGGAATAATTTTCAAGCACTTGAAATGAATGCAGCAGTTGGCTGAATACTTAAATGTATATGGCTATAATTCTCCTTTATTTATAAAATAAAAGTGTATCTTTGTGTGTGTGTCTAGAAGCAATGGAAAAACAAACATGCCGTAAATGAAAATCAGAGGCCACAAGATCGTTCAAAAATGACTATGAGAGATTTCATATATTACCTGCCAAATAACAATCCAATGACGTAAGTAAAGTTTATTTCTGTTTTACTTCCTTTGGGTATGTAGTGATTTAAGTAAATATCATTTTTATAAAGTACAGTTTCATGTTTTCCAAAAACATGTTGACAAAATTTATGGCACATGGGATGTCCTTTTATTTTTTAATTTTAATTTTAAGTTTTTGACCACTCCAGCGGCATGTGGAAGTTCCTGGGGCCAGGGACTGAACCTGCAACAGGAGTGACAACGTCGGATCCTTACCCTGCTGTGCCACCAGGGGAGTTCCTGATGTCCTTTTAGATAGAACTTTATGGCAAAAATTAGTGATATTTCACGTCACTGCTTTCTTGGGATGGTAAATGATGCCCTTTATCTCTGAGATGAAAAATAAATTTCATATGTTATATTACCAAGATGTAGTAAAACCAACTAAATAACTTTTCTGTCGTTAGTATTGGATGCTAGTCAGATTCTTAAGCTGCCGAACCACAACAGGAACTCCACCATTTATATTTCTTTTTCTTTTTTTTTAATCTCTTTGTCTTTTTAGGGCCGCATCCGCAGCATGTGGAGGTTCCCAGGCTAGGGGTCTAATTGGAGCTGTAGCTGCTGGCCTATGCCACAGCCACAGCAACGCCAGATCCGAGCTTCCTCTGTGACCTACACCACACCTCAGGGCAACGCCGGATCCTTAACCCACTGAGCAAGGGCAGGGATTGAACCCGCAACTACATGGTTCCTAGCTAAATTTGTTTCTGCTGTGCCACGACAGGAACTCCCCTATTTCTTTTTCTTTTTCTTTCTTTCTTTCTTTTTTTTTTTTTTTTTTTTTCGGTCTTGTCTTTTTAGGGCCGCACCCGTGACATATGGAGGTTCCCAGGCCAGGAGTCCAATTGGAGCTGTAGCTGCCAGCCTACACCAGAGCCATAGCAAGGTGGGATCCAAGCTGCACCTGCGAGCTACACCATAGCTCATGGCAATGCCAGATCCTTAACCCACTGAGAGAGACCAGGGATCGAGTCCTCATGGATGCTAGTTGGGTTCACTAACCGCTAAGCCATGACTGGGAACTCCAATATTTCTTATATACTATAATGTTATCTAAAGGGGTGATCTAATTTCCATACCCTACCTCTTAATTAAATGCAGTGGCATTGATTAACAAATTCTCTTAAGAACAAAGCTTGATTGTAATCACAGGCTGGGGAGGCAGAAAGTTTATAATAAATCTTCTCATGGTTGTGTTGTTCATGGTGTGCCAGGTGAATGTAGGAGTAGTGGTGTGTTTTCATTGTAGCCTTTTCCAGGTTCACTCGGCTTCAGCCTAGTTGCGGGAAGGGCCAGAAACCTAGGTTTTGAGTTGTTTAACATGTAGGAGTTGAAAATGAGCCAACTAGGTTGCTTCATGCCTTGGGACTAGGAGTTTCCCTTCACTGGTCACTTGATTAGGGTAATGAATTATTTATGTTGATGATGGAAGTTTTTTACTGAAAAATTGACTGTTGGAGTACGCCATCATTAATAGTGTTATATCATTAAAAAAATTGCAACTAAAATTATTTGTTTTTTGTCTCAGATAAAACTGACAAAATGTAAGTTAGTTATTAAAAAGTGTGTTGCTATTTGTGTTTAATAGTTCTTCACTGGAGCAAGAAAAGAAAACTGAAAAATCGTCGACACCAGTCCAAACAAGAGAGTAAGCATCTCATCTTTTTTGAATATTTTCTATTGTGGATACTTTTTTTTTGTACTTTTTTTTTTTTTTTTTTTTTTTTTTAAGGTCTGCACCTGTGACATATAGAGGTTCCCAGGCTAGGGGGTCAAATTGGAGCTGTAGCTGCTGGCCTATACCACAGCCATATCAATGCCAGATCCGAGCTGCATCTGCAGTCTACACCACAGCTCACGGCAACGCTGGATCTTTAACCCACTGAGCGAGGCCAGGGATTGAACCCGAGTCCTCATGGTTACTGGTAAGGTTCTTTACCACTGAGCCACGATGGGAACTCTGATATGTTTTTAAAAAATGAAATCAAATGATTCTTTCTATTTTAGTTAAATTACATGTGATGGGGTTTTTAGGTAGAATAACGACAAGAATAAAAGTAACTTCTTGTTTAAGTCAGTATGAAAGCCCCACACTATTTGTGTACTAAGTAAATAGTCTGATGATTTTAAATTAAAGCTTTTAGAATTAGGGTTTTATTTTATTTATTTATTTTTTTCACTTTTAGGGCCACATGTGCGGCATATGGAAGTTCCCAGGCTAGGGGTCAAATCCGAGCTGAGGCTGCCAGCCTGTGCCATAGCTCGCAGGCAGTGCCAGATACTTAACCCACTGAGCAAGGCCAGGGATCGAACCCAGATCCTCATGGGTACTAGTCAGGTTCGTTACTGCTGAGACACAATGGAAACTACTCATTTTATTCATTTATTTATTTTTTTTGTCTTTTTGCCTTTTCTAGGGCCGCTGCCACAACATATGGAGGTTCTCACGCTAGGGGTCTAATTGGAGCTGTAGCTGCTGGCCTACACCACAGCCACAGTAACGCCAGATCCGAGCTACATCTGCGACCTACACCACAGCTCATGGCAACGCTGGATCCTTAACCACTGAGCAAGGCCAGGGATCGAACCTGCAACCTTATGGTTCCTAGTCCGATTCGTTAACCGCTGAGCCACGACGGGAACTCCCTCATTTTAGAATGATAATATTCATATTCATATGGTGCAAAATTCAAAAGGAACAAAAATATTGAGAACATATGGTGCAAAATTCAAAAGGAACAAAAATATTGGGAACGTTTTCTAACTCTGACTGCCATCTAGTCCCTCTCCCTAGAGGCAACAAATGTTATCAAATTTTTATTGTATCTTTCTAGTTCTAGTCTATGTCTATCCAAGCATTTTTTTCTTTCTTTTTAGCATCCTGTATACACTATTCTGCAGTAGGTATTGTTTTGATGCCATTAGAGAGTCTCTTTGCGTACAAGCATTTTACTGTCACATGTATTAGTTTATTCCCAAGAAATTCCTCCAAGAGACCTCTGAGGAAGTTATTGTAGTCTTGTAATTCAAGATAGGAAATTGTGGAAAATCAAAAGAAGCATTAGGGTTTTTCTGGTTGTTACATCAAGTAACAGTCATTAAGTAATGATTGCTGTTATGCTTAGAATCCGTATCATTTATTTATTTTTGTTAAGGCTGCCCTTGCAGTATATGGAAGTTCCTGGGCTAGGGGTTGAATCAGAGCTGTAGCTGCTGGCCTACACCACAGCCACAGCAATGCCAGATCCAAGCCTCATCTGCAACCTATGCCACAGCTTGTGGCAATGCCAGATCCTTAATTCACTGAGTGAGGCCAGGGATAGAACCCACTTTTTTTTTTGTCTTTTTGCCTTTTCTAGGGCTGCTCACATGGCATATGGAGGTTTCCAGGCTAGGTTTCTAATTGGAGCTGTAGCTGCCAGCCTACGCCAGAGCTGCAGCAGTGTGGGATCCGAGCCTTGCATCTGCAACCTACACCACAGGTCACGGCAACGTTGGATCTTTAACCCACTGAGCAAGGCCAGGGATCGAACCCACAACCTCATGGTTCCTAGTTGGATTCGTTAACCACTGAGCCACAACGGGAACTCCTAGAACCCACATCTTAATGGACATGATATCGGGTTCTTAACCTGCTGAACCACACTGGAAACTCCTAGAATTCATATTATTTTTAATTAATTAATTAATTAATTTTACAGCCATGCCCTTGGCATGTGGAGGTTCCTGAGATCCAAGCTGCTGCAGTGACAGTGTTGGATCCTCAACCTGCTGTGCCACAGGGGAACTCCAAATCTACATTATTTTAAAGTGGAACTCTCAAGCTTTAGAAATAGATTATGTTTTTACCATTTTATAGGTTATATTTCCTTCAGTAAGATCTTGAGATAGTGTAATTGAATGGAAAGTGTATGGAATTTGGAGTCATCATTTGGAAAAGTGTGTTTAGCTTCTCTGGTCTACCCTCACTGTTGTATAATCTAGAGCAAAAGTAATTTATCTTCTCCAAACTTCAAATGAGTATGAAAACTACCCCCCAAAGTTTGTTCTGAAGAGGTGGTAGAATGATTTGGAAACTAATGCTGTATAACTGTAAGGGTTATTTTTGTTAATGCTGTTATATCTGGATGGTTTACTCTGATACTCTATTGAGGTAGAAAAGGTGAGCATTTATTTCCTTTCATTTTCAAAGGGAGTAAAGGCTCTTAGTAAATGCTACTTGATAAAATTTGAGAAAGCCTTATGACTGTCCTTAACAACACATAGCATTTATTTTCACTTAGGTTATAGGGAAAGTAGGGAATAGCTAGAAGGTTGAATTTGAAATAATTTATTTTAGAAGTTCATAATATTCAGGGAATATTTATGAAATAACCTATCTTTACATTTGTAGGCAAGAAGGTAAGAGTACTCCTGATGGTGAAGATAATGAAGAAATAGAAGAAGAGATGGATGATGGTCCATTGCTGGTTCCTCGAGTCAAAGTGGCAGAAGATGGTTCTATTATTTTGGATGAAGAAAGGTAAGTTTAAAAAAAGAGAGATTGTGGTTTTATGAGAACAAATGTGCTTTGTCTAGTGAGGGAGATTGAGCTGCTGTATTTGTCATTGTCACTTAGACTCCGATGTTTATATTTGCATAATGGATGTCGTAAATAGAAAGGTGGCTTAGATTCATTTATAATCTTTAGCAATTTTTGTAATGTCATCCTTTTATGAGAAGATGCCGACTTGCCACCCACTAACCTGCTGCCATTGTTTTACTAACTTTGCTGGTAACTGAGATCAGCTATTGAAATAGTCACGCGCTATCCTCCACAGAGGATAGATTTCGAAGATTAACTCAACCTTGTTGTTAATTTTCAAGCTTAGTATTATTAACTTATACCATATTCTGTTGTGTGGTGATAACTACTGAAAATTCATTGAAACGTAGGTGTAACATATTTTATGATTTTTCTTATGGTGAGGTTTAATTGACTTTCTGATTTAATTTTAGTCATAACATTAAATTTCTCAAATTTGACATTATGCAATTTAGTTGTCTTTCCAGTGTTTCTTATTAAAAAAGGAAGATAAATTACTAAGGAAATAAAAAAGAGGGATGGAAAGTCTTCTGACAGTTTAGTTAGTAATAAATTGTTTTATAGCATGTAGATTCTATGATAAACATAAATGTAATATTATTAATAATAATTGTTTTTGTGTGTTGTTTTCCATTACTTTGTGGTGATGATTATACTGTTAAAAGCATAATTAACTGCTCTGTGTGCAGGAGTGTAACACATAAATGTAAAATACTTATATTTCTCAGTATCCCCTGTTGGTAGTTAATAATATATGTTAAATATAGGAGACGTGCAAAAGTCACTAAAAAATAATTATTTAGGTTACCCAAAGATATTTTGTAGATTTCATATTGCAGTAATTAAGGATTTTGAAAAAATAGTTGGCATTTGTTTTTGCTCCCTGGCAATGACATTTTAAGTGAAAATCAGGAGATTCTTGGAAAATATGCATACCTCAAATGTATATTGTACTTTTTTTCATTTGTATATTATACTTTTTTTTTTTTTTTGTCTCTTTTTTTGCTATTTCTTTGGGCCGCTTCTGCGGCATGTATATTATACTTTTGATGTGGCTTTGCCATAGTAGATTTCAAAATATAACTGTTAAGATCTCATTTACTATTTATTTCCTTGTTTTTAGTGTATAGCTATTTAAAAATATTTTTCTTTCAGTTTAACTGTAGAAGTTTTGAGAACAAAAGGTCCCTGTGTTGTTGAGGAAAATGACCCCATATTTGAGCGTGGTTCTACAACTACATATTCCAGCTTTAGGAAAAACTATTACTCTAAACCGTGGTCAAATAAAGGTAACTGATTTTCATTTTAAATTGTGTAGATTGTTCATTTGAAATGAAGTGAATTATTTTCTCTTTCTAAATTAAACAAGAACTCTCTTAAGTAAAAAAGAAAAATTCCGAGTTGCCTTCATGGCTCAGTGGTTAACAAATCTGACTAGGAACCATGAGGTTGCGGGTTTGATCCCTGGCCTCGCTCAGTGGGTTAAGGATCTGGCATTGTCGTGAGCTGTGGTGTAGGTCGCAGACGAGGCTCAGATCCCTCGTTGCTGTGGCTGTGGTGTAGGCCAGCGGGCTACAGCTCCGATTAGACTCCTAGCCCGGGAACCTCCATATGCCACGGGAGCGGCCCTAGAAATGGCAAAAAGACAAAAAAAAAAAAAAAAAAAAGAAAAAGAAAGAAATCCAAACTACCATGTTTTCTCTTTAGCTAATTTTATTGCTTCCTTTTTCCTACCTCCCATTATGGAACTGTATCTCTGACTATCTTAGGAATCTTTTTTATGAGTTAGCATTATGGTTATTTTGAAATATTCCTCTCTGTTAAATTCCTATAAAACAAATACCATTTTAATGACAAATTATCAATATTTTTAATGCTCATAATAACAGTCATACCTAAGTATTGATAATACAGTTTTTAATGGTAAAAACTACAGAGTTAGAAAACGTAGCACCTGGAGATCCTGTTGTGGCTCAGTGCATTAAGAATCCAACTAGAATCCATGAGGATGCAGGTTCAATCCCTAGCCCCACTTGGTAGGTTAAGCATCTAGCCTTGCTGTAAGCTGTGGTCTAGGTTGCAGACATGTCTTGGATCCGTATTCTGCGGGTGTGGCCCTAAAAAGACAAAATACATATATATATTTTATATATATATATATATATAATATACATATATATAACCTATTGCATCCTGTTGCATATTACTTTTTATTTTTGCTCTTTGGTATGAACATGCCCATTTCTTACTTTCTTTCTTTTTTTTTTTTCTTTTTTTTATTTAGGGCCGCACCTGTAGCATGTGGAAGTTCCCATGCTAGGGGTTGAATCAGAGCTGTAGCTGCTGGCCATAGCCACAGCAACATCAGATCTAAGCATTGTTTGCAACCTACACCACAGTTTGCGGCAATGCCAGATTATTAATCCACTGAGCGAGGCCAGGGATCAGACCAACATCTTCATGGATATTAGATGCATTTCTGTTGAGCCACAATGGGGACTCCCTAACGGAGGTAATTTTATTTTTTAATTTAATTTAATTTTTTTTTTTTTTTTTTTTTTTTTTTTTTTGTCTTTTGCCATTTCTGGGGCTGCTCTGGCGGCACAGGCTAGGGGTTGAATTGGAGCTGTAGCCGCTGGCCTCCGCCAGAGCCACAGCAGCGTGGGATCCGAGCCGTTTCTGTGACCTACACCACAGCTGATGGCAACGACGGATCCTTAACCCACTGAGCAAGGCCAGGGATTGAACCCGAAACCTTATGGTTCCTAGTTGGATTCGTTAACCACTGAGCCATCATGGGAACTCCTAAAGAAAGTAATTTTAGATCCGTGAGGTTCTTTGTAGTAAAATTGAAATATGTCTTTGTACATGTACATAGATATATTTCTGTGATTAAAAGACTTACTGGACTTTTGGGTGTTCCCTAGTGGCTTAATGGATTAAAGATCTGGCATTGTCACTGCTGTGGCGTGGGTTTGATCACTGGCCCAGGAACTGGCCCAGAAACATTCTGTGGCTATGGGTCCAGCCAAAAAAAAAAAAAAATTATTGGACTTTAATGAAAAACTTAAGTACTGTCTTATTTATTTACCTTTTTCTTTTTTTTTTTTTTGGCCACGTTGCAGCATACAGAGTCCTGGGCCAGGGGCCAGATGTAGCAATGCTGGATCTTTTAGCCCACTCTACCGGGCTGAGGATTGAACCAGTGTTCTGGCACTGCAGAGATGCTGCTGATCCCATTGTCCCACGGTGGGAACTCCTGTCTATTTCATTTCATTTTATTTTTTTTAAATTAAAAAATTTTTTTTTTCTTTTTGTATTTTCTTAGGCTGTACCCGCGGCACATGGAGGTTCCCAGGCTAGGGGTCTAATCAGAGCTGTGGCTGCCAGTCTACACCACAGCCACAGGAACTCGAGTTCCGAGCCACATCTTCGACCTACACCACAGCTCACGGCAACATGGGATCCTTAACCCACTGAGTGAGCCCAGGGATTGAACCCGCATGGTTCCTAGTCATATTTGTTAACCACTGAGCCACGACGGGAACTCCTCTATTTTATTTTTAACTCGATGTATTCTTAGGATTCCTATCTCTGAAATATTTAGAACACTAATTCTCAGTTTTTCTAAATCTTTTATTTTTACAGAAACAGATATGTTTTTTTTAGCCATCAGCATGGTAGGAACTGACTTTTCTATGATCGGACAGCTTTTTCCTCACAGAGCAAGGATAGAAATTAAGGTAAGGCAAACCCATTATTCATCGATTAAAGAGAGATTAAAAAATTAGTATTAACCTTTGTACAGTGTAATAATGGTCATTCTGGTTCTGCAGGATATGAGGAGTTGTTTATATTCTTTATTTTCCTTTTTGATTATTGATCTTTGATACAAGGAGAACAAAATGTTAAAGTTCTATGAAGGCTACAATTTGATTGTCTAGGGGAGTGCTCTGATCTGAGTAATTAATGACAAATTTGTCACTAGACTGTTTGTTTCAGAAGTAGTTTAGACCCTTCCCTTAGAAGAGTTTAGTGTGGTTCCAGCAGGTCTTTGGGCAAAGTATAGAAAAGTGAAAATGGACTAGTAAATTTACATTGGTTTTCAGGGGAGTTCCCGCTGTGGCGCAGTGGTTAACGAATCCTACTAGGAACCATGAGGTGGCGGGTTTGATCCCTGCCCTTGCTCAGTGGGTTACCGATTCGCCATTCGCCATTGCCGTGAGCTGTGGTGTAGGTTGCAGACATGGCTCGGGTCCCGAGTTGCTGTGGCTCTGGCGTTGCTGTGGCTCTGGCGTAGGCTGGCAGCTACAGGTCCGATTCGACCCCTAGCCTGGGAACTTCCATATGCCGCAGGAGCGGCCCAAGAAATAGCAAAAAGACAAAAAAAAAAAAAAACAAAACCAAACCCAAAATACATTGGTTTTCAAATTTTGAATCAACCTTGTATTGTATTCCTCTGATAAATCCCAGTTAATCATACTGTATTATACTTTTTATATGTTGCTGACTTTTATTATATTTTCTTGTGGATGTTTTGCATCTTTGTTCATGGGGGTGTTGATTTTTAATTTCCTTTGAGTGTTGTTATGTTTTTGGTAGCAGGATTATGCTGGTCATAGAAAATGAGTTGGAAAGTTTCCCTCTTCAGTTATCTGAGAAAATTTGTTTAAGATTAGTATTATTTTTTTTTATGTTAGATAGAATTTACCCATGAAACCATCTGGGCTTATAGTTTCCTTTGGAGCAAAGGTTTTGATTGAGTTCCATTTCTTTAATACATATAGGGTATTTATATTTTCAGTTTTTCCTTGTGTCAGTTTAGATGCTAAGTTGTTGAATTTATAGGCATAAAAATTTCATGCCTTTCACTTAGCATTTTAGTGTTTGTGAGATTTATAGTGATATATCTCATGGAGTAATTTTTTTTTTGTTTGTTTTGCTAAAGGTTTTTGACTTCCAGAAGTCTTTTTAAATGAACCAGCTTTTAGCTATGTTAAGTTTTCAGTTTGTGTGTTTTCACTGATTTTTTATTTATTTTTCTTTCTCGGCTGTGTCTATGGCATATGGAAGTTCCTGGACCAGGGATCAAAATCCAAGCTGCAAAAAGACAAAAAAAAAATAAAGTAAAAAAATAAAAAAATAGGAGTTCCCGTCGTGGCGCAGTGGTTAACGAATACGACTAGGAACCATGAGGTTGCGGGTTCGGTCCCTGCCCTTGCTCAGTGGGTTAACGATCCGGCGTTGCCGTGAGCTGTGGTGTAGGTTGCAGACTCGGCTCGGATCCCGCGTTGCTGTGGCTCTGGCGTAGGCCGGTGGCTACAGCTCTGATTCAACCCCTAGCCTGGGAACCTCCATATGCCTCGGGAGCGGCCCAAGAAATAGCAACAACAACAAAAAACAAAAAGACAAAAAAAAAAAAAAAAATAGGCGTTTCTGTCGTGCTGCCGTGGTTAACGAATCCGACTAGGAACCATGAGGTTGTGGGTTCAGTCCCTGCACTTGCTCAGTGGGTTAACGATCCGGCGTTGCCGTGAGCTGTGGTGTAGGTTGCAGACTCGGCTCGGATCCCGCGTTGCTGTGGCTCTGGCGTAGGCCGGTGGCTGCAGCTCCGATTGGACCGCTAGCCTTGGAACCTCCATATGCCGCAGGAGCAGCCCAAGAAATAGCAAAAAGACAAAAAAAAAAATCCAAGCTGCAGCTGTGACCTGTGCCACAGCTGTGGCAATGCTGGATCCTTAACCCATTGTACCACACCTGGGATCAAACCTGCACCTCAGCAGTGACCCATGCTGCCACAGGGACAGCCCCAGATCCTTAACCTGCTGTGCCATAGTGGAATCTCCTTCGCTGATTTTTTAAAAACTCTGAGCGTTGCTTTCCTTCTTTAGGCATACTTCATTTTATTGTACTTTACAGATACTGTGTTTTTTTACAAATTGTAGATTTGTGGCAGCCCTGTATTGTCAGATGATGTTTAGCATTTTTTTAACAATAAAGTATTTGAAATTAAGTATTTTGGCATAATGCTATTGCACACTTAATAGACTGCCTCAGTATAATGTAAGCTTAACTTTTATGTGCACTGGGACACAACAACAAAAAAATGTGTGTGACTTGCTTTATTGTGATTTTCACTTTATTGCCATGGTCTGGAACCAAACCTGCAATATTTTCAAGGTGTGCCTGTACTTACTTTGGGTTTAATTTTCTCTATTTTTTTTAGCTTCTTTAGATTAAGCTTAGAACATAGATTTTTAAACCCTTCTTTTTTAATATAGACATTTAAAGCTATAAATTTCCATCTAAGCTGTAAGTATATCCCATAATATTAATATGTTGGCTTTCATTGTCAATCAGTTAAAAATATTTTCTAGGAGTTCTGTTGTGGGTCAGTGGAAACGAATCTGACTAGTATGCATGAGGACGAAGGTTTGATCCCTGGCCTTGCTCAGTGGGTTAAGGATCCAGCCTTGCCATAAGCTGTGGTGTAGGTCGCAGATGAGGCTTGGATCTGGTGTTGCTGTGGCTGTGGCGTAAGCCGTCAGCAGCTGCTCCGATTAGACCCCTAGCCTGGGAAACTCCATATGCTGCGGATGTAGCCCTAAAAAGACAAAAGACAAAAAGAAGAACAAAAAAGTGTTTAACTTCCAACATTTGGACGTTTCTCAATATCTTACTGTTACTGTTTTCTAATTTAACTTCATTGTGAATGTCAAAGGACATAATCTGTAAGATTTCTTTCTTTGAAATTTATTGAAATTTATTTTAAGGCCTGTCTTTCTCTCATCCTGGTCAGTGTTCCTGATACATGTGAAATGAATGTGTATCCTGCAGTTATTAGGTGTAGTATTGTCTAGTTCCATCATTTACTGAGTGAAGAGTTAACCATCCAACCATGGTTATAGAGTTGTCTGTTTCTCTCTGTAGATTTTTTTTTTTTTTCTTCTTTTTTTGGCTCAGGCATGCAATGGCTTGATGTGGAATCTCACTTCCCAAACCAAGGATTGAACCTGGGTTACAGCAGTGAAAGTGCTGAATCATAACCACTAGGCCACAGGGAACTCCCTAGATCTATCGGTTCCTGTTGTGCATTGAACTTCATGTTATTGAAGTTCTTTTATTGGTTGCATTCATGTTTTAGCTTGTTGAATTGATTCTTTTATTAGTAGGAAATGTCCGTATTTGTTCTATCACTCCTTGCTCTGAAGCCTTTTTTAAGATACTGATGTATCAACACCAGCTTTACTCTACATACTCTTCACATGATTTTTTTTTCCTATCCTTTTACTTTTTATCTATTTCTTTATAGATGACTTTTGTAATTACATGTAGTTGGATCATGCTACTTTAAAAATTTTTTTAATTGACATATAACAATGTACTAGTCTTAGGTGTACAGCATTGCAATTTGATATGTATATGCTATGAAATGATTACTGCAATAAATTTGGTTAACATCCATGAATATACATAGTTAGACATTTTCTTTTTCTTGTGATGAGAACTTTCTTTTCTTTCCTTATTTATTTATTTATTTTTTGGCTGTACACACAGCATGCCTAGGTTCCTGGGCCAGAGATCAAACCCGTGCCACAGCAGTGACGGTGCTGATCCTTAACCCATTGAGTGACCAGGGAACTCCTGATGAGAACCTTTATGATTTACTCTCTTAGCAACTTTCATACATACGGCACAGTATTGTGGTTTGTTTTTGGGTTTTTTTTGGGCTGCCCCTGCAACATACGGAAGTTCCCAGGCCAGGGGTTGAATTGGAGCTGCTGGCCTATGCCACAGCCCCGCCAAACCTGAGCCATGTCTGTGACCTACACCATAGCTCATGGCAACTCCAGATCCTTAACCCACTGAGTGAGGCCACGGCTTGAACCTGAGTCCTGATGGATACTAGTCAGGTTCGTTTCCGCTGAGCCACAGAGGGAAATCCGGTATTGTTAAGTATTGTCAACATGCTATACACTACATCCCCAGGACTTACTTATCTTATAGCCGGAAGTTTGTACCTTGACCACCTTTACTCATTTCTCCCAGCTTCCCACCCCTGTTTACCACTAATCTTTTCTTTGTAATTATGATTTTTTTAAAATTCTGCGTATAAATGGGATCATACAGTATTTGCCTTTCTCTGATTTATTTCACTTGGAGTAATGGTTTCAAGGTCCATCCATGATGTTGCAAATGGCAGGATTCCCTTTATGGCTAAATAGTACTCCATCCTGCTCACCTATTTTTCCCTTAGTGGCCATTTAGGTTGTTTCTGTGTCTTGGCTGCTGTGAATAATGCTGCAGCAAACATGGGGGTGCAGATATCTTTTTGAGATAGTGCTTTTGTTTTCTTTGGATAAATACCCAGAAGTGGAATTTCTGGATCATAATTTAGTTTTTAACTCTTTGAGAAACCTCCGTATTTTTCCACAGTGGCTCTGCCAGTTTACATTCCCACCAACAGTGTAGTTGGGTTCCCTTTTCTCTACATCCTTGCCATCACTTGTTATTTCTTAACTTTTTGGTAATAGCTATTCTAACAAGTGTGAGGTAATATTGAATTGTGGCTTTCATTGGCATTTGGGTCATACTTTTTTTTATCCAATCTGACACTCTACCTTTTTTTTGTCTTTTTACGGCTATACCCATGACATATGAAGGTTCCCAGGCTAGGTAGGGCTTGAATCAGAGCTGTAGCTGCTGGCCTATGCCACAGCCACAGCACCGTGGGGTCCGAGCTGCGTGTGCAACCTACACCACAGCCCACAGCAACACTGGATCCTTAACCCACTGAGCCAGGCCAGGGATCAAACTTGCGTCCTCATGGATGCTAGTCAGATTCGTTTCTGCTGAGCCACAGTGGGAACTCCATCTACCTTTTAATTCTATTATTGCACTCCTCCAAGAAATGAGGGAATGATAAAAATAAAATGAATTGTTTTACATTTCTATTAATAACTTATGTTTAATGTGTTAATTGATACGGATGGATTTAAGTCTACCATTTCTCTATTTCCCATTCATTCTGTCTGTTTTTTTACTCTTCCTGCCTTATTTAGGGTTAATCAGATTTTTTTTAGTATTGTGTTTTATTTGTATTGTACCTTTTTACTCTAAATGTTTTAACTTCCTAAAGGAATAATTCCATTTACCTTCCATCCTGCACTCTATTATCTATTTTACTTCTGCTATGAATCACACTGAACAATAAACTTATTTTAGCTTAATGAGTCTTTTGTCTTTAAAGGAAATTGAGTAGAAAAGAGAAACTACAACTGACCCTTGAATAATGCAGGGGTTAAGAGTGCCAATCCTCCTTGCAGTCAAAAATCAGAGTATAACTTTTTTTTTTTTGGTCTTTTTTTTTAGGGCTACACCCACAGCATATGGAGGTTCCCAGGCTAGGGGTTGAATCAGAGCTGTAGCTGTTGGCCTGTGCCACAGCCACAGCAGTGCCAGATCCAAGCTGTGCCTGTGACCTACTCCATAGCTCACGGCAATGCCAGATCCTTAACCCACTGAGTGAGGCCAGGGATTGAACCTGTGTCCTCCTGGATACTAGTCAAGTTCGTTTCCACTGAGCCACAATGGCAACTCCCATCATATAATTTATTGCTGGCCTTTTGTATCTGTAGTTCCTCTATATCTACAGTTTTGCATCCCTGGATTGAGCCAACATTGGACTATGTAGTACTGTAGTATTTACTGTTGAAAGAAAACCTGCATGTAAGTGGATGTATGCAGTTCAAACTCATATTGTTCAAGAGTCAACTGTAGTCTTTAATATTTAGCTGCATGTTTACCATTTTTGATGCTTTTCATTCCTTTTTGTAGGAATGAAACAAGTTATCTGCTGTTGGAAATTCTCTGCTTTCATTTATCTGACAGTCTTTTTTTCAGCCTCTTTTTCTTTTTTTTTTTGGCTCTGCCCACAAAACACAGAAATTCTGGGGCTAGGGGTCAAATCCATTGTAGTGACAACACAATAGTACCCTTATCCGGCTAAGCCCCCAGGGAACTAACTCCTCAGCCTCATTTTTGCTAGATGTACAAGTCTGGTTTGATAGTTTTTCCTTTTAGTGCTTTTAAAATGTCATTCCACTGTCCATTGGCCTCCAGTGTTTCTGATGAAAAGTCTGTCATCACTAATGTTGCTCTTCCCCTGTACGTGATGAGTTTTCCTCTGATTGTTTTTGAGATATTTTTCTTTAATTTGGGTGTTCAGCAGTATGTTTATGATTTGCCTAAGGGTTGTTCATTTAAAAATTTTTTTCTTCTTTGTTCTCTACTTCTGGTACTCCACTTACATGTTTTAGTCTACATGACATTATACTACAGACTACTAAAGCTGTGCCCATTTTTTTCCCCCAGTGTATTTTCTTCATCTCAGATTGGTTAGTTTCTGTTACCATGTTTGAATGTTCTCTGACCCTGTCTTCTGCTATCTTCAATCTGCTGTTAAGCCCATTCAGTGAATGTTTAATTTCTTTTTTTTTTTTTTTGTCTTTTTTTTGGTATTTCTTTGGCCGCTCCCGCGGCATATGGAGATTCCCAGGCCAGGGGTCTAATCAGAGCTGTGGCCACCAGCCTATGCCAGAGCCACAGCAACGCAGGATCCGAGCCGTGTCTGCAATCTACACCACAGCTCACGGCAACGCCGGATCGTTAACCCACTGAGCAAGGGCAGGGATCGAACCTGCAACCTCATGGTTCCTAGTCGGATTTGTTAACCACTGCGCCATGACGGGAACTCCTGAATGTTTAATTTCTGATACTATGTTTTTCATTTCTGTAATTTCCAATTGGTTTTCTTCGTTTCCATTCCTCTAGTTAGATTTCTGTATCTGTTCATTCCATATTTTCCTTTAAATCCTTGAACAGACTTATAAGAGGTGCTTTGACTTTCTTGTCTGCTAATTTCAACATCTGGGTCATATTGGGATCTGTTTCTTTTGACTTTCTTTTTATTTCCTTGCCTGTGCATCACGTATTCCTATCTTGTGTCTTGTGGGTTTTTTTGTTTTTTTTTTTATTAATTGCATACAAAGTTGACACTGTGAATGATGTGTTACAGTGTCTAGATTATGTTTGTTTTTATTTTCTTTTTAAAGAGCTTTGAGTTTATTTATTTATTTAAATTTTTTTTTTTTGGTCTTTTATCTTTTTAGGGCTGCATCTGCAACACATGGAGGTTCCCAGGCTAGGGGTCAAATTGGAGCTGCAGCCGCTGGCCTATGCCACAGCAATGTGGGATCCAAGCCATGTCTGCGACCTCTTGGCAATGCCGGATCCTTAATCCACTGAGCAGGGCCTGGGATTGAACCTGCGTCCTCATGGATGCCAGTCGAGTTCACTAACTGCTGAGTCACATCAGGAACTCCAAAAGTGTTGAGTTTAGTTCTAGAAGGAAGATAATATATTGTCAACTTTGTTCCTGTCAAGGCTTGGTTTTAGGTTCTTTTTCTTTTTTTTTTTGTTGTTGTTGTTGTTGTTGTTGCTATTTCTTGGGCCGCTCCCGCGGCATATGGAGGTTTCCAGGCTAGGGGTTGAATTGGAGCTGTAGCCACCGGCCTATGCCAGAGCCACAGCAACGCAGGATCCGAGCTGCGTCTGCAACCTACACCACAGCTCACGGCAACGCCGGATCGTTAACCCACTGAGCAAGGGCAGGGACCGAACCCGCCACCTCATGGTTCCTAGTCGGATTCGTTAACCACTGCGCCACAACCGGAACTCCCTAGGTTCTTTTTCTTTCTTTTTTTGGTCTTTATTCTAGGTTTCTCATCTGAAGCAAAAAATAGAGTTACTATCGTCTGACTTCTCTAAGGATGGTTATTCCATTCTGTGTGCATAGCAAAGAAGGTAATTCATTACATTAGTAAATGCCTTAGGGCATTAGGGTTAATTCTTATGCTAGAACCTCAATTGAGAAAGGCTGCTCTGGGATGTGATTCTTTTGTCGAAGTGGTGGTTGTTCTGGTATCTCAGGTGAATGTCTGGGTGTTAACAAATCTTTCCATTCTGGAAAGAACCCTATCATCTCACTATGTTATGTGACTTCTAGTATCTTTGTGCTCCCATCCCTGTGGTAGCTGTTGTCCATAAGACCTCATGCTCTGGGTATACACAGCCCAGATGTAGACCAACAGCCTATGGGATACTTCTTCCAGGCTTGTAACACTCCTCTTTTTTTTTCTTTCTTTTTTTGGTTTCTTGTCTTTTTGCCACTGCACCTGCAGCATATGGGGGTTCCCAAGCTAGGGGTTGAATCGAGCTGCAGCTGCCAGCCTACACCACAGCCACAGCCACGCCAGATCCTTAGCCCACTAAGTGAGGCCAGGGATTGAACTTGCGTCCTCCTGGATACCAGTCAGATTTGTTTCCACTGAGCCATGATGGGAACTCCCAAGACTTGTCTTTAAATAGCTCTCTTCTCTGTAGAACCCTGACCCTAAAGATCCTCTTCTTCCTCGGCCAAGTGGGATCTCTGTGCTCTGTTTGGCCTTTATCTCTTTCATTAGTTAGGAAATTTAGCCCAGGCAGAGAGCCAGGGTGAATGTTTGTACATCTTTTGTGTTTCCCATCTCTCCAGGATTATGGTGTTTGTAGTCTTTCTTTGCCTATTATCCTGTCCAGTGCTTGAAAATAGTGGATGCATTTTTTTATTCAGCATTAAAGTTATTTATGATGGGTTGGTTGTGTAGAACAAGCCCATTACCTGTTACTTAGGGCCAGAGGTGGAAGTTATGGGATTTATTTTGTGTTCATAGAATTTGGTCCACAGTGGTTCCTGTCTACAAATTCAGTGGCAAATATCAATAATTCCTTTTTTTTTCTTGTCTTTTTAGGGCTGCACCTGTAGCATATGGAGGTTCCCAGGCTAGGGGTCGAGTTGGAGCTATAGTCACTGGCCTATGCCTCAGCCACAGCAGTGCCAGATCCGAGCCACATCTGTGACCTATACCACAGCTTACAGCTGGATTCTTAACTCACTGAGCAAGGCCAGGGATTGAACCTGCGTCCTCATGGATACTAGTCAGATTTATTTCTGCTGAGCCACGATGGGAACTCCAATACATTCTTTACAAATGTTTTAAATTGTTCTGAATTATATTCCCAATTAGGTAAAATATGATATTGCAGTGTTTTAGACTGAGTAATATCTAAATCCTGTTGGTGTTTTTCTCAGGTAGTTTAATTTAGTGACTGTAGCCTGTCACTTTTTATGTGACTTTTATTGTCTATGGAAGTGACTTTTGTTAACCACCCTGGAAATGTTTAACGAATATGATCTTTTAAGGGAGAAAGATGATCATCTTTGAAAACTTCTATATTACTTGGAAATCAGTTTTATAAAGAAAAATAAAGAATAGAAAAAGAGGGAGTTCCCATTGTGGCACAGTGGAAACGAATCTGAGTAGGAACCATCAGGTTGCAGGTTCGATCCCTGGCCTTGCTCAGTGGGTTAAGGATCTGGTGGTGTTGTGAGCTGTGGTGTAGGTCGAAGACGCGCCTCAGATCCCGTGTTGCTGTGGCTCTGGTGTAGGCCGGCAGCTACAGCTCCGATTAGACCCCAAGCCTGGGAACCTCAATATGCCGTGGGTACAACCCTAAAAAGGACAAAAAAAAAAAAAAAAAGAAAGAAAAAAAAAAAAGAAAAGAAAAGAGGGATAATCTGTATATTGAAAGATGTTAGTCATATGAAGTTTTAAAAAAAATAGCCAAGGCTAAAGTATAGAATTTCAGGATGTACCCTTAGGTGATAAACACTAAGGAAATGCAAGAAAATGATTGCTATAAGAGGTTAGGTAGGAGATCTCTTCGTGACTCAGTGGTTAATGAATCCGACTAGGAACCATGAGGTTTCGGGTTCGATCCCTGGCCTTGCTCAGCGGGTTAAGGATCCAGCGTTGCTGTGAGCTGTGGTGTAGGACCCAGATGCGGCTTGGATCCCTTGGTGCTATGACTGTGGCTGTGGCGTAGGTCAGCTGCTATAGCTCTGATTAGACCCCTAGCCTGGGAACCTCCAAATGCCGAGTGTGCAGCTCTAGAAAAAAGGCAGAGACAAAAAAACAAAAAAACGAGTCAGGTTAGGGAGTTCCTGTTGTGGCTCAGCAGAAATGAATCTGACTAGCATCCATGAGGATGCAGGTTTGATCCATGGCCTCACTCAATGGGTTAAGGATACAGCGTTACTGTGAGCTGTGGTCACAGATGCAGCTTGAATCTGGCATTACTGTGGCTGTGGTGTAGGGAGGCACCTACAGCTATGATTCAACCCCTAGCCTGGGAACCTCTATATGCTGTGGGTGGAGCCCTAAAAAGACAAAAAAAAAAAAGGTTAGTAGGTAGTTTTTTTTAGAGGGAAGAAGAGGGCCATGAAGCGGTTCTTTTTTTTATTTTTTGTCTTTTTAGGGCCGTACGACGGGAACTCCGAAGCGGTTCTTTATTTTGTGTGATTTTTCTCTCTCTTTTTCTTAAATAAATTGTTTGATTTTTGTATGTCTAGCAAAAGCTTTTAGACCACTGATTTGTAGAAGGGAGAGACTGGCTGATCATTCCTTCTCCCAGGCTATCTGTGTGTATACGTATACCCTTGGACTTTGTAATGACCATAAGATGCGTTGAGTTGGACTTCCCATTGTGACTCAGTGGGTTAAGAACACAACTAGTATCCATGAGGACGTGGGTTTCATCCCTGGCCTTGCTTAGTGGGTTAAGGATCTGGCATTGCCACACACTGTGGGCATAGGTTGAAGATGCGGCTGGAGTTTTGTGTTATGGTGGCTGTGGCCATAGGCCTCAGATGCAGCTCCAATTCATGGTGTAGGTGCAGCCATTTAAAAAAAAAAAAAAATTGAAAAGTGACATGAATTGAGCCTTAACCATCTCCATCTTGAAGGAGGTAGTCTGGAGTGAAATTGGTAATGGGTTCTTTTAGGAAAGCATTAGGTAATATTCCTTAATGTAAAGAAGGTTCTAAAGATAAACATGGCCTGCTTCAAAATTTTGCTTAGGCGTTTCTTTACATTCTCCCCTCCATGTCATTAAAAATGTATTAGAATGGGAGTTCCCGTTGTGGCTCAGTGCTTAACAAATCCAACTAGGAACCATGAGGTTGTGGGTTCGATCCCTGGGCTTGCTCAGTGGGTTAAGGATAGGCATTGCTGTGAGCTGTGGTGTGGGTCACAGATGCGGCTTGGATCCCGAGTTGCTGTGGCTCTGGTGTAGGTGGGCGGCTACAGCTCTGGTTAGACCCCTAGCCTAGGAACCTCCGTATGCCGCAGGAAGCGGCCTTAGAAAAGAGCAAAAAAAAAAAAAATTAGAATATAATATAAGAGTTTTAACTTGATATAAATATACTAGTTTTTTATAGAGTTAATACTGGTTAGGCTAATTGATTTCAGTTTGATCTGTTTCCATGCTGGTTGACTATTTCTTTCTGTCTTCTGTAAATCCAGCTCCATTGCCAATTCATGCTATTGATCATGAGGAGGAACATGGATCTCAGTACAAATCCTTCATCTTTATTTACTTATGTATTTATTTGGCCCTGCCCACAGCATGTGGTTCTTCGTTTCATCTGCATTTTTTAAAAGCTAAAGGTTTTGGAGTTCCCTACTGGCTCAACAGGTTAAGGATGCAGTGTTATCACTGATGTGGCTCTGGTTACAGCTTTGGCGCAGGTGTGGCCAAAAAAAGACAAGAAAAAGAAAAGCTATAAGTTTAAGTCTATCGCCTATTAGCAAAGACATATTATTTATTGGGGAATTTTATTTTGATGCTTTTTTTTTTAAAACATAATCTTCACTTATTTAATGGGAGAAAATTCCATAGAGTTTTTTTTTTGTTTTGTTTTATTAACAGAATAAATTTAAACGTGAAGAGAAAACAAATGGATGGAGAATAGACAAAGCATTCCGTAAGTACTAAGACCTCGTTTACAAGGTATCATTTGGAGGCCAGTGTTTTTTGTCTTTGGTTCCAGTGTGTTTTGGATTTGTTTTAATCTCTACATTGTCATAGGAAGTGTAGGACTGGAGATTTTTCTCTTTAGCATTTCAGGTCTGATAGTTGTTGATACAGATCTATAGGCAGAGAAATAGTTAAAACATCAAGAAGCAGAGAATTGGAGGGACTGAAGATAACATTTCTAAGTGCTTTTTGTTTTAAGAGAACGGTATTGAAGAAGTTGTTTCTGGAAGATATTATATTGAGAAGATTCCTTACCGTGGTAGTCTGTCTTTCAGTCAATAATACAGGAGTTCCCATTGTGCTGCAACAGAAACGAATCCAACTAGGAACCATGAGGTTGCAGGTTTGATTCCTGGCCTTGCTCAGTGGGTTAACGATCCAGCATTGCTGTGAGCTGTGGTGTAGGTCACAGATGCAGCTCGGATCCTACATTGTTTTGGCTCTGGTGTAGACCGGCGGCTGTAGTTCCAGTCTGACCTCTAACCTGGGAACCTCCATGTGCTGATGGTGTGGCTCTAACAAGCAAAAAAAAAAGAAAAAAAAAACCCAAAAATGAACAACAACAACAATAATACAAACTAGCACTCTTCTAGTCATTGAGGATATACTGAACAGTGTAGTTAGAAAATTCTGCTTTTAGAGCCTTAAGTCTGATTGGGAAGGGGAGGCATATAATTGGTAAGCAGGGTAATTTTCAGATAGTAATTAATTTCTAAGATGGTGGAAAAAGAGGAAGTTGGATGGATGTTTAGATTGGGTATTCAGCAAAGTTCTGTCTGAAGGGATGACATTTGAATTTACACCTGACTTGAAATGGTGTCTTCGTTTCAACTTTTAACTCATAGCCGTACTAAAATTAGTGAGATCCCTGGTGGCTCAGCAGGTTAAGTATCCAGCATTGTCACTGCCGTGGCTCAGGTTTGATCTCTGGCTCCAGAACTTCTGCATGCCATCAAGGCTGACCCAAAAAACAAACAGACAAAAAATTGTTTCTTTTTAAGTCCAGATCAAGGGATCTGTAAGGAAAGAACGAATTAAATGTACTGTTTAAAGTAGTTCCTTGTTCTTTGTTTGGAAGATTATTACCAACATTTCATGATGAATAATTGTATTCCATGTACATTGCTATAGTGCTAAACTTAGAAAAGAATTCTAAAGAGAGGCGCTTAGATTGTGTAGCATGTACATTTATTTTATGAGTAGACACAAAAGTAGATGTGTGGCCCCTTCACCTTATCAATGTGGTATTGAGTCCTCAGGAAAACTGCATCCAGCAATGGCTCCTGGAAGATCTTGGATGTTGTCCTCCATCCTCTCCATTTTAGAGAAATGCTCCTAAAACTTCATTATATTTAACACATTATAATCAGAAAAGAATCCGTAAATCTCTAAATCATCTTCAGGGGGTTCAGAGCCACCATTACAACCATGATAGTAGAACCCTTAAAATTCACTGTTTTGTGCTTTATAGTGGATTTTTTTTTTTTTTTTTTTTTGTCTTTTCTAGGGCCTCTTTCTGCGGCATATGGAGGTTCCCAGGCTAGGGGTCTAATCAGAGCTGTAGCCGCCGGCCTACACCACAGCCACAGCAGTGCCGGATCCTTAACCCACTGAGCAAGGCTAGGGATCGAACCTGAAGCCTCATGGTTCCTAGTCGGATTCGTTAACCACTGTGCCACGATGGGAACTCCTGGAAATTGTTTTTTTTAAAAAGCCCAAGTGGTGTGTTTTAGAACTTATGTTTTGAATTCTTCTGAGAAACTAGGAATTATTTTAGTGCTGTGTTTTTCAGAATTATTCTTGTGGAAGAGCAGAACAGATAAAAGCTGGGTCCACAATAAAACAGGGCTTTCAAGAATCTCATGTTTGGACTTTGTTTCAAGGAGCTAATTTATTTTTGTTTTGGTATATACCTTTTTTTCTGAGGCTGTTTTGTTGTCATCTTATAATCACAACATATTGGCGCCTATGTATATATAGCACCATTCTCTCCACATTCAGTGTATTTGGAAACATAGAGCTGAGGCAAGGATTTGACTCCTGGCGTAGGTTCATTCTGGTTTGTTCACAGGTTACTCTTTCTGATATAATGCTGTTGATGAGTATTTACTGAGAGTGGTCCTGATCAATATTCCTTTACTTCCCTCTTTGCTCATATTAGGAAGAGTAGAGTTAACAGTGAAAGAGTTGGAGTAAAGTGAGGACATAAAGTGGTAGATGGGCTTTTGAGGACTTAGTTATCCTAGCCTTTTAAAAAATATATTTATAATTTATGCACAGTGTAATTTATAGTTTGAATTGTGACAGAGAATACACCTTTGTAGCAACCACACAAAACAAGACAGGGAACATTCTCACCACTCTAAAAAGACCACTTATTTCTCTTTCTAGTCAGTCTCCACTGCTAATCCTGACCCAGGCAACCATTATTTTCATTTGAATCATCATAGATTAGCTTCTCCCAGAATGTCTTAATCATACTGTTATACTCTTTGGTGTATGGCTTCCTTCACTCAGCTTGTTCTTGTGATTCCTCTGTATTATCACTTGTACCAATAGTTCCTTTCTTTCTCTCTCTCTCTCTTTTTTTTTTTTAAACTAATGTGGTTTGTTCTTTTTTATTGCTCAGCAGTGTTCTGTTGTGTGACTGTACTATAGAGATGAGAGTTTCTTATCCATTCTCCTGCTGATAAGCTCATTTGCTTCTGATGCTATAATTAAGAACAAAAAACTTGAACATTCTTTTCCTTTTTTTGAAATAAAATTTTGAAGTTTTTTTTCTTTTTTTTAAACAGAGGAAAAGCGCCCTTTTGACTTCGATTTTTTTGCTCATTTGCTTCAGAAAGTGCTTGCTGAAGAAGAGAAAAGAAAGCAAAAGTCTGTTAAAAATCAGAGTTCAAAGGAGAAGTCCTCTAAATCACGGAAAAATGTAAAAGGTATTTATTTAAAAGAAAGTGTGTTATTTTACATAATAGTAATTGACTTGTAATATTGTCCCTCAAGTCTTAGAGCAAATAAATACCTCAATTATTTGTAATTCAGGTAGTTGAGATCATCGCAGGGCGGGGGTTAGGAGGATCAACTTTTCCTCTATCTTTTAGTTATCTGGCCTCAAACAGCAGCTCCCTTTTATTCATGTATTTTTATTTTTATTTTTTATTTTTTGCTTTTTAGGGCCGCATGCTTGGCATATGGAGGTTCCCAGGCTAGGGGTCCAGTCGGAACTGTAGCCATCAGCTTACACTGTAGCCACAGAAACGTGGGATCTGAGACCTGTCTGCAACCTACACCACAGCTCACGGCAATGCTGGATCCTTAACCCACTGAGTGAAGCCAGGGATCTAACTCGTGGCCTCATGGTTCCTAGTCGGGTTCGTTAACCGCTGAGCCAAGATGGGAACTCCAGCAGCTCCCTTTGAAATTTTATAATTGGCATGGCTGGGCTGTTTGACATCTTTACTGCATCTAGGGCTTAATTGTAGCTAATAAAGTAGCATTAGAATTTTAGGGTGTCATGTTTAGTTACTTATGATCATTTTCCTTTTTAGAACAAATCTGCCATGAAAGTCTAATATAAAAAAAATGCAGGAGTTCCCATTGGAGGCTCCGTGGTTAACGAATCTGACTAGCATCCATGGGGAAACAGATTCTGTCTCTGGCCTTGTTCAGTGGGTTAAGGATCTTGCATTGCCGTGAGCTGTGGTGTAGGTCGCAGATGTGGCTCAGATCCTAGGTTGCTGTGGCTGTGGTGTAGACCGGCAGCTGCAGCTCAGATTTGACTCCTAGCCTGGGAACCTCCATATGCTGCTGGTGCAGCCCTAAAAAAGGCAAAAAAAAAAAAAACCCCAAAACCAAAAAAATGCAACTCTAATACTTTGGGCTTGTGACTGAATTGTATTGGTTGAGTACACCTTATTTCCAGGGTTAATGTTGATTTGTATCAGGTAGGAAATTGTTTATATGTAGGTATTTCTATTTTTAGGCTTATATTTTCTTAAGTATTTGATTTCTGATCTATGGTTAGCTATAATCCCATAATTGAAGGAGTCTTGAATCTACAGGGAACCTTATCTATTAGTTCTACATTCCAGCCCCTCTCCTTTCATTTTAATGACCGAGAAATAACCTCAGACATACTAAGTCTTTTTTTCTACAGTCTCACGTTGTTAGTAGTGGCAGAGGCAGAACTCAAACTAGGACTCTGAGAGCCTTTGTTGGAGGACCCCAGGAGTACCCCCAAGTTCGATTATTTGCTGGACTCACAGGATTCAGCATAAAGTTGTACTAACAGCTGAGATTTATTATAGTGAAAAGGTATAAAGCAAAAGTGGCAAAGCGAAGAGGCGCATTGGTCCAAGTCTAGGGGAAAATTAGCTACAAGAGTCCTCTCCCGGTAGTCACACAAGATGTGCTTAATTCCCCGGCAGCAAGTTGTGATGAGATACATAAAAAGCTGTCTACCAGGGAAACTTGGTAAACGAATTTCAGCACCCAGCGTTTTTCTTGGAGGCTGGTCATATAGACACCTTCTGTCTGGCACATAGTAGAATTCAAAAGTCCCAGAATGCGGTTCCCTTTGTGGCACAGCAGAAATAACCCAACTAGTATCCATGAGGATGTGGGTTTGATCCCTGGCTTTGCTCAGTGGGTCTGGGATCCACTGTTGCCGTGAGCTGTGGTGTAGGTTGCAGATGTGGCTCGGATCCCAAGTTGCTGTAGCTGTGGTGTAGGCTGGCAGCTGTAGCTCCAATTCAACCCCTAGCCTGGGAACTTCCATATGCCGATAGTGTGGCTCTAAAAACCAAATAAATAAGTAAATAAAGCATATTTTAAAAAAAGTCCCAGAAGGAAAACAGTTGTTCAGCACACACTGTGTGTACAAACAGTTCAGTGTTTTCTGTTTGTTTGTTTATTTTGCTTTTTTGGGTCACACTCAGAGCATTATGGAAGTTCCCAGGCTAGGGTTCGAATTGGAACTATAGCTGCCAGTCTACACCACAGCCACAGCAATGCCAGATCTGAGCCTTGTCTGTGACCTACACCACAGCTCACGTCAACACCAGATCCTTAACCCACTAAGTGAGGCTAGGAATCTAACCTACATCTTCATGGATCCTAGTCAGGTTTGTTAACCACTGAGCCACGAAGGGAACTCCATGTACAAACAGTTTAGATACAGCAAGCTACTTTGGTCATTTAGGCTGGTGGGAACTCTTCCGAAACCTGAGTTCCCAGGTATGGTCCCAGGGCCAACTTTTTTTTTCTTTTTCAGATTTTTTTATACATTTTTAAAGGTTCTACTCCATTTGTAGTTATTACAAAATATTGGTTATATTCCCTGTGTTGTGCAATGCATTCTTGTAGCTTATCTTAGACCCAGCAGTTTGTACCTCCCCCTCTCCGACTCCATATTGCCCCTCCACCCTCCCCCACTGGTAATCCATAGTTTGTTCTCTGTATCTGAGTTTGCTTCTTTTTGTTTTATTTACTAGTTTGTTTGTATATTTTTAGATTCTACATGTTTGTGATAGCATACAGTATCTGTCTTCCTCTCTGACTTATTTCACTTAACATCTTTTTTTTTTTTTTTTTTTTTTTTGTCTTTTTGCCATTTCTTGGACTGCTCCCGCGGCATATGGAGGTTCCCATGCTAGGGGTCGAATTGGAGCTGTAGCCTCCGGCCTACGCCAGAGCCACAGCAACGCAGGATCCGAGCCGCGTCTGCAACCTACACCACAGCTCACGGCAACCGCGGATCATTAACCCACTGAGCAAGGCCAGGGACCGAACCCGCAACCTCATGGTTCCTAGTCGGATTCGTTAACCACTGCGACACGACGGGAACTCCCCTCACTTAACATCATGCTCTCCAAGTCCAACCATTGATACAGATGGCAAAATTTCATTCTTTTTTATGGCTGAGTAGTATTCCTGTGTGTCTGTGTGTCTGTGTGTCTGTGTGTGTGTACACGTACCACATCCTTATCCATTCATCTGTTGATAGACTTAATTTGCTTCTATACCTTGGTAATTATAAATAATGCTATTATGAACATAGGGGTGCATGTATCTTTTTGAATTAGTGTTTCTGTTTTTTTTTTTTTGATACATACCCTGAGGTGGAATTGCTGGGTCATATAGTTCTGTTTTTAGTTTTTTGAAATCCATCTGTTTTCCACAGTGGCTATGCCAATTTACATTCCCACAAGCAGTGTAGGGCGGTTAAGGGCCAACCTTTTAAGCAGGCCTTTCAGAGGAGAGCAGTGAGGCTTGCTCTGTTAATTCTCTCCTGCACATTGCCAGTGTAGATTTTCCTTTTCTGCAGTGTAGCACGTGTCATTTTAAGATTAGTATTGATAACTGCAAAGTTATTTCATTCTTTAGTCAGTCTTTTTACGTAATATATATAGCCCTAGGAAATTAAAATAGATATATTAATTTTTGATTATTATGTTGTAGGTGATAGCATGGGTGACTCACTATATCTTACTTAATGTGAGCACTTTTCAGGTATACTGTTACAAGTCCTAGAATCTAGAAATTGCTGATTATTATTCTAATAAAGAATAAATACAGGAGTCCCTGCTGTGGTGCACAAGATGAGCAGTGTCTCTGCACTGCCAGGACACAGATTTGATCCTGGGCCTGGCACAGTGGATTAAAGGATCTGCTGTTGCCACAAGCTTTGGCATAGGTTGTAACTGTGACTCAGATCTGATCCCTGGCGTAGGAACTCCATATGCCATGGGGCAGACCAAAAAAAAAAAATCTAGCGCTGTTTTCCTAGCTTTAAAATCTTGTTTTGACTTCTTTGGAATAAAACTAAATGGCAATGAATTTTATTATCTTTTTAAGATTAGTTTTTTTTTAGGAGACCATGTCTGATCAGGGATGCTTGCGAAGTTTGCCTTTGGTTTGGATGCTGTTTCCATGGTCATCTCTAATTTTTGTTTTTTTTTTCAATGTAATTCATTCTTTTCTTTTTTATTAAACTTTTTTTTGGTGTCCTTTTAGCTTTTCCAGGGCCGCACCCATGGCATGTGGAGGCTCCCAGGATAGGGGTCTAGTTGGAGCTGTAGCCGCCGGCCTACGCCACAGCTACAGCAACGTGGGATCCAAGACGAGTCTGTGACCTACATCACAGCTCACGGTAACACCGGATCCTTAACCTACTGAGTGAGGCCAGGGATCTGACCAGCAACCTCGTGCTTCCTAGTTGGATCCGTTAACTACTGAACCAGGACAGGAACTCCTATAATTCAGTATTTTCATCTTCTGATACAGGAAACTTAATATGGCTTTAAAGAAATTATTTATTTATTTTCTTCTTTTTAGGACTGCACCTGCAGCATATGGGAGTTCCCGAGCTAGGAGTTAAATTGGAGCTGTAGCTACTGGCCTTTACCACAGTCATGGCAACATGGAATCCAAGCCACATCTGTGATCTATACCACAGTTCATGGAAACACCAGATCCTTAACCCACTGAGCGAGGCCAGGAATTGAACCCATATCCTCATGGATACTACTTGAGTTCCTTTCTGCTGAGCCAGTGGGAACTACTCATGTTTTTTTTTGTTTGTTTGTTTGTTTTAGTGGTTTCTTTGCTGTGCAAAAGCTTGTAAGTTTGATTAGGTCCTATTTGTTTATTTTTGTTTTTATTTATCTTGCCTTGGGAGACTGGCATTTGAACAGTTTATTAGAGAATGTTTTGCCTATGTTTTGATTTTTTTTTAAACACAATAATATTTTTTGAAATCTTTTACATTACTGCATGTAAACCTACCTCATTATTATTTGCTGCATGGATTTTTGTAGCATAAATGTATTATAACTTATTTAGTCATCCTCTCTTGGACAGTGTGGTTGTCTTCATATTTTTGCCTAGACACCCTTCAGTATTTATCTTATCCACCTTTACAAATTTTTCTGTAGGTTATTTTAATGTTTATAACAATTTCCCTTATTTTTCAGTGAAAAAAGTTACCAATGAAAGAGTGAGTGACGATCCAGCTGAGTCTGTGAGTGCTAGAATTTCAGATGCAGAAGGATCCCAAAAGGATACTCAGACAGTTGAAGAAGAACAACAATCTCTGACTTTATCAGCACAGGATTCAGAACAGAATGTAGTAGAACAAGACCAAAACCAAAAGAAAAGAAGAAGAAAGAATCAGGGTGAAGGTGGTAAACGGGAAGTAAAAAGTCTTTCAGGAAATGCCTCTGTTCAGCCAGGCTCTTCTAAAGGAGAAAAACACACAAGTAAGTTTATTACATATTTTTTTATTTTATTATTATTTTTTTTTGTCTTTTTGTCGTTGTTGCTATTTCTTGGGCCACTCCCGCGGCATATGGAGGTTCCCAGGCCAGGGGTTGAATCGGAGCTGTAGCCACCGGCCTACGCCAGAGCCACAGCAACGCAGGATCTGAGCCGCGTCTGCAACCTACACCACAGCTCACAGCAACGCCGGAACCTTGACCCACTGAGCAAGGGCAGGGACCGAACCCGCAACCTCATGGTTCCTAGTCGGATTCGTTAACCACTGCGCCACGACGGGAACTCCCTATTACATATTTTAATGGCCCCTATATTACTTGTAAAGACATGTATACGCTGTATGATGTATAACTTAAATACTTCTAGATACTAGCAACTAATAATGCTTTTTAATTGGTTCTATATTCATGGTACAATTATTTTTAAAGGAAAAAAAGTATTGTTTAATAAACAGTGAAATAAGGAGATGTGTTAGCTCCAGTACACTCCCATTAGCAATGATTCTATATTACATATTTATACTGCCTTCCTTCCATCCCTCCGTCCATCTTCTCTCTCTTTTCTTTCTTTTTTGCTTTTTAGGGCTGTACCTGCAGCATATGGAAGTTCCTAGGCTAGGGGTCGAATTGGAGCTACAGCTGCTGGCCTACACTGAGGCCACAGCTACTTGGGATCCAAGCCACATCTTTGACCTATACCATAGCTCACAGCAGTACCAGACCCTTAACCCCCTGAGTGAGGGCAGGGATCAAACCCAAGTCCTCATGAATACTAGTCGGGTCCGTTTCCGCTGAGCCACAATGGAATTCTTTCTTTCTCTCTCTCTCTCTTTCTTTCCCTCTATCTCTCCCTCTCTCTCTCTTTTTCTCTCCCTTTTTTGGCCATACCCCCAGGATATGGAAATTCCTGGGCCAGGGATTGAATCTGAGACGAATCTGTGACCTGTGCCACAGCTGTGGCAATGCCAGATCCTTAACCCACTGTGTGGTTTCCGGTATTTGAACTGGCAATGCCACAGAGACAAGCTGGATTATTAACCCTATGTGTCACAGTGAGAAATCCTGTATTGTCTTTCTTAATAAATCACAGGTTTGGAGTTTCCACTTTGGCTCAGTGGGTTAAGAACCTGACTAGTATCCATGAGGATGTGGGTTTGATCCCTGGCTGTGCTCAGTGGGTTAAGGACCCTGCATTGCCTCAAGCTGCAGTGTAGGTCACAGATGCGGCTCGGATCTGCCATTGCTGTGGCTGTGGTGTAGGCTGGCAGCTGCAGCTCCAATTTGATACTTAGCCTGGGAACTTCCATATGCCACAGATGCAGCCCTAAAAAGAAAGAAAAAAGATAGGTTTTCATGTTCTACTTCTACAGAGCACTGCTATGAACCTATAATAAGTTGTTAAATTTTTATAAGAGCTACTAAGATAAGTTTTCCTTTCAGTTTTATTTTTTAAACTCCCTAGAATGCAGACATTTTGACACATGTTACTAAGGAATGAGAATTGAGAGTTTAGGCAAGTCTTGGGCTCTTTCTTTATGTTTATATATAGCTTATTTAAAGCAGGCACCAAGTGGAGTTCCTGTCATGGCTCAGTGGCTAACGAACCTGACTAGGAACCATGAAGTTGTGAGTTCTATCCCTGGCCTTGCTCAGTGGGTTAAGGATCCGGCTTTGCCGTGAGCTGTGGTGTGGGTCCTAGACTTGGCTCGGATCCTGCATTGCTGTGGCTGTGGCTGTGCCTGGCAGCTGTAGCTCCGATTAGACCCCTAGCCTGGGAACCTCCATATGGGGCCCTAGAAGAGGCAAAAAGACAAGAAAAAAAAAAAAAAAAAAAGATAGCAGTCACCAAGTAAAGAGAGAAGAAAAATATTGTAGCAGACCAGAATCACCTTTTTGTAGAATTTAAATTTTTATGTAGTTCAACTTCACCAATAAGATTTTAGTTAAGTGAATCCTGATAGGTAATATAATATGACTCATAGGCATTATAATATTATGGTTTTTTTGTGGCTAACTATGAAAGACATTACATATAAAGCAGAATAGCTGAACATTTAAGAAATTGGACTTCGGGGAGTTCCTGCTGTGGTGCAATGGGTTAAGGACCTGGTGGTGTCTCTGTTGTGGCTCTGTTGTGGTTTAATTCCCAGTCTGGCACCATGGATTAAGGATCTGGCATTGCTGCAGCTGTGGCGTAGGTTGCAGCTGTGACTTGGATTCAGTCCCTGGCCTGGGAACTTCTATATGCCTTGGATGTGGCTGAAAAAGAAGAAAAAACAAATTGTGCTTTGGGGTAATTTCTTAATCATTGCATTACATTACAGTGTTATGTGTAAATTATTTTATGCTTTAAAAATAGATGTTTTTGCCATCATTTAAAAATAATATGCATTTTGTATTGATAGATCAGTCACTAAGTCCTGAGATAAATGAAGAAGGAGGAAATAAGGAACAGAATCTTCCCTCTGTACAGAACAAAGATGATATTGTGGGCTTATCCTTTAGTGAGAAGACTGAGAGAAGAACTGACCCTGTTCTTTCATCAAGGTATTTTCTATATCTTTACTTACTTGGTCTACATTTTCTGTCAGTTACTGAAGGAGGGGTGTGAAGTCTCCAGCTGTAATTGTGAATTTGCTTATTTCTCTTCTCACTTCTTTTTCTTTTTTGTCTTTTTGTCTTTTTTTTTGCCTTTTCTAGGGCTGTTCCCATGGCATATGGAGGTTCCCAGGCTAGGGGTTGAATAGGAGCTGCAGCAGCTGGCCTATGCCAGAGCCACAGCAACGCGGGATCTGAGCCGCATCTGCAACCTACACCATAGATAGCTCATGGCAGTGCCGGATCCCTAACCCACTGAGCAAGGCCAGGGATCGAACCCACAACTTCATGGTTCCTAGTCTTATTGGTTAACCACTGAGCCACGACCGGAACTTCTCTTCTCACTTCTGTTTGTTTTTCTTCATGTCTTTAGAAGCTCTCTTGTTTCTTCCTCTTGGTGAAATCAGCCTTTTTCCATTTGTGTGGTATCATGTGATTTTGCTCTTTGTTCTGAAGCTTGCTTTACCACTCCAGCTTTCTTGTGGTTAGTGTTTGTCTGGGCTTTTTCTTTTTTGTAAAGATTTTATCTTTTGTTTTTGGCAGTTTGAATGTGACATACCCTGCTGGCGTTTTTGTTCTTTTGGTTGGTTGGTTTTTTGTTTTGTTTGTTTTTACTAGTGGTAAAGACCGTAACGTGAAATCTACTCTTCTAATAAGTTTTTAAAATATACAGTGTTAAGTATAAGCACAGTGTTGACAGCAGATTTCTAGAACGCTTTCATGTTGCATGACTGAAACTATATCCATTGAACAGCAACTCTTTATTTCCTCCTTAGCTCAGCTTCTGGAAACCACCATTCTCTTTTCTGTTTGTATGAGCTTGGTTATTTTAGATACTTCATATAAGTGGAATCAGGTAGTATTTGACCTTCTATGAGTGGTTTATTTCACCTAGCATGATGTTTTCAAGGTTCATTCATGTTGTAGCATATAACAGGGTTCCTTTTTTATGGTCAAATAATATTCCATGGTATATGTCACTTTTTCCTTATTCATTTGTCTGTCAGTGCACTTTTAGGTTGTTTCTGTCTCTTGGCTCTTGTGAATAATGGTACAAGAAACGTAACAGTGAAGACGTTTCTTTGAGATCCCTGTTTTTAATTCTTCTGGATTAATACCCAGAGAGGGAGTTGTTGGATCATATGATAATTCTGTTCTCTCTTTTTGAGGAGACTCATACTGTTTTTCATTGTGACTGCATTTTACATTCTCATCCACAGTTTATAAGGTTTCCAGTTATTCCACATTTTTGCCAGCATTTGTTATTTTCTCTTCTAAAAGTTTTTTTTAATCAATATATAATGACTATCCTGATAGATGTGAGTTGGTCTCATTGTGGTTTTTTTTTAATTAATGAATTTTATTACATTTATAGGTGTACAACAATCATCACAACCAAATTTTACAGCAATTCCATCCCAAACTCCCAGTGCATCCCCTCACCCCCCAACCTGTCTTATTTGGAAACCATAGGTTTTCAAAGTCTGTGAGTCAGTATCTGTTCTGCAAAGAAGTTCATTGTGTCCTTTTTTCAGATTCCACATGTCAGTGAAAGCATTTGATGTTGGTGTCTCATTGTATGGTTGACTTCACTTAGCATGATAGTTTCTAGGTCCATCTATGTTGCTAAAAATGCTGGTATCTCATTCTTTTTAATGGCTGAGTAATAGTCCATTGTGTATATGTACCACATCTTCTTGATCCACTCCTCTGTCGATGAACATTTAGCTTGTTTCCATGTCTTGGCTATTGCGTTTAGTGCTGCAATGAACATTAGAATGCATGTGTCTTCTCATGTCATGGTTTTCTCTGGATAGATGCCCAGGAGTGGGATTGCTAGAGTGGGATTGCTAGATCTAGTTCTATTTTTGGTTTTCTGAGGAATCTCCATACTGTTTTCCACAGTGGTTGCACCAATTTACAATCCCACCAATAGTGTACTAGGGTTCCTTTTTCTCCACACCCTCTCCAAAATTTATTGTTTGTAGCCTTTTTGATGATGGCCATTCTGGCTGGTGTAAGGTGGTACCTTGTAGTGGTTTTGATTTGCATTTCTCTAATGATGAGTGATATTGAACATCTTTTCATGTGTTTTTGAGTTCTCAGTGCTAGGCAGCAGGATCTCATTGCTTATCCATTCCAAATGGAATAGTTTGCATCTATTAACCCCAGATTCCCAATCCATCCCATTCCCTCTCCCTTCTCTTGGCAACCACAAGTCTTTTCTCCAAGTCCATGAGTTTCTTTTCTGTGTAGCACATCTTCTTAATCCATTTATCTGTCAGTGAACATTTAGTTTGTTTTCGTGTCTTGGCTATTGTGAATCATGTTGCAGTGAACATAGGGGTGCATCTATCTTTTTGAATTGTAGTCTTGTCTGGATAGATTCCCAGGAGTGGCATTGCTGGATCATATGGTAGTTCTGCATTTAGTTTCCTGAGGAATCTCTATACTGTTTTCCATTAAGGTACACTGTTTTAAATAACATGGTGTGAGAAGGATCATAGAAAAGCTAAATATCTGTTTTTGTTAATTATTCCATGATATGATGGATCATCTTCTAGAGTCTTAGCTTTGTATATTTAAAAAAAAAATCTTAATTAGTATTAAACAAGTGTTACTAAGAATTCTTTTCTGATTTGTTTTTGTTTCCTTAGTGGTGAGCAAGATGATGTATCAGTAGCAGCTGAGACTTTAGAATCAGGCGCTTCAGATTTGCCTTCATCAGAAGTTGGTGTTAGACCATTGTGTGAGGTGAATAATGCTGAGAGGAGTTGTACAGAAGAAAGAAATGTTGACCCAAAAAATAAATCTCTGTAAGTATTTTACATGGTAGGATTTTTATGTAAAAATTTTTGATAATTTATTATCACTTAAGAAATGATGATAATATTGCTACTTTAGTGATTAGGAAGGGACTATAGACCATTTAATATGTAATTGCACTGTGGTCTAGTGACATCAAGGTTTTTCACTTTATGTTTCATTACAGAAAGACTGTCTTTTATATCTGGTGTGTAATAGTGATATGAGTTTTAGCAGAGTATTAACATATGATGAAATTCTAAAAAAATTTAGAATCCTAAATTTTTTGCTATGAGATTTAACTTTTACTTGAATTATTTTTCATGCCTGTTGTCAAGGTAGTAGATTTGATATTGATCACTTTCTTTTTTTTTTTTTTTTTTTTTTTTTTGTCTTTTTTGTCTTTTTTTTGTTGTTGTTGTTGCTATTTCTTGGGCCGCTCCCACGGCATATGGAGGTTCCCAGGCTAGGGGTTAAATCGGAGCTGTAGCCACCGGCCTACACCAGAGCCACAGCAACGTGGGATCCGAGCCGCGTCTGCAACCTACACCACAGCTCACGGCAACGCCGGATCGTTAACCCACTGGGCAAGGGCAGGGATCGAACCCACAACCTCATGGTTCCTAGTCGGATTTGTTAACCACTGCGCCACGACGGGAACTCCTTTTTTTTTTTTTTTTTTTTGTCTTTTTGTCTTTTTGTCTTTTCTAGGGCCGCTCTTGCGGTATATGGAGATTTCCAGGCTAGGGGTCTAATTGGAGCTATAGCCACCGGCCTATGCCAGAGCCACAGCAACGCGGGATCTGAGCCTCATCTGCGACCTACACCACAGCTCACGGCAACGCTGCATCCTTAACCCACTGAGCAAGGCCAGGGATCGAACCTACAACCTCATGGTTCCTAGTCGGATTCATTAACCACTGAGCCACGACGGGAATTCCGATATTGATGACTTTCAAGAGATTATCTGTTATGTTTTCTAGTATGCAAAAGAGAGAGAGAGAGAGAGAATCAAACTTAAAACTAGTCCTTGTAACAGACACTATATTCTTATGGTTCGAACATCCAAAAGTATGAGAAGGTATAGAGCAAAGTATTCTTCCCACCATGCCCCATTCGCTCTAGCAGGTAACCAGTGTTATTTATTTCAGAGATTAAACAAAATGACATTAAAGCTAATACAAATATATATGTGTATGTGTGTTCCCAGGCCAGGGATCAAACCTGTATCCTCATGGATACTAGTTGGGTTTGTTACCACCCTGCTACCACAAGAACTCCACAAATATATATTTTTTATCTTTTTATTGCTCTTTAAAAAGCTTACTTGTAGAATACTGTACATACCATTTTGCAGTTTTTGATGTTATGTCTTCATATCTTTACATAAAGACCTTCCTTATTCTTTTTATAGTTGCATAGTATTCTACTCTATAGATGAATCAGTGTCCTGATTCATGGCTATATTTGTTGTTTTTTACAAACAATGCTTATAATTTTAAATTTTTATCCTTTTACCTTTGTGCGAGTATATTTCTAGAGTAACTTCCTAAAAATGGAATTGCTAGCCCAAAGTATATATGTATGTGTGTGTGTGTTTATGCATTTATGATTTTGATAGATGCTCCCAGAATGCTCTCCATAGAAGTTATACTAGTTTATATTCACACCAGCGATGTAAGAAATGTCTCCCTGTAGTTCCCGTCATGACTCAGTGGTTAACGAATCCGACTAGGAACCATGAGGTTGTGGGTTTGATCCCTGGCCTTGCTCAGTGGATTAAGGATCTGGCGTTGCTGTGAGCTGTGGTGTAGTTTGCAGTTGTGGCTCAGATCCTGCACTTCTCTGGCTGTGGTGTAGGTCAGCTGCTACAGCTCTGATTCAACCCCTAGCCTGGGAACTTCCATATGCTGCAGTCGCAGCCCTAAAAAGATGAAAAAAAAAAAAAAAACTCTGTATAGTATATCTACCCCATGCCTCTCTTTTTGACAGGGGTATGTAATTCTTTTATTTTTTTCTCCCTTTCTGGTGCTTACTTCAATATTTTCTTACTTAAGGAAAGTAAAAAAATAGAATAATTAACCTCTGCATATAATTCCCCTTAGATTCTCTGATTCTTTTTTTTTTTTTTTTGTCTTTCTGCCATTCTCTCGGGCCGCTCTTGCGGCTTATGGAGTTTCCCAGGCTAGGGGTCTAATCGGAGCTGGAGCCCCCGGCCTATGCCAGAGCCACAGCAACGTGGGATCCGAGCCTCATCTGCAACCTACACCACAGCTCACGGCAACACTGGATTGTTAACCCACTGAGCAATGTCAGGGATCGAACCTGAAACCTCATGGTTCCTAGTCGGATTCGTTAACCACTGCGCCACAAAGGGAACTCCTAGATCCTCTGATTCTTAACGTTTTGTCACATTTGTACTTGTTCTACTTTTAATTTGCACATTTCTTATTGGGAGTGAAGTTCATCGTCTCATCGCATTTTGTTTTTTGTGAGTTGTTCATATCCTTTGTCCAATTATTTAATGAGTTGTTGATATTGTTTTATAGGAGCTTTTTATATTTTAGAGAAGTTAGCTTTGGCTACAAGTTGTAAAACATGCTTTCTTGGTTTATAGTTTGACTTCTGACTTAGCCATGTTTTGGCTATGTAAAAGTTTTTGGTGTTTATGTTGTCAGATTTCTCTCTCTCTTTTTTTTTTTATGGTTCCTGGGCTTTTTTTTTTTTTTTTTTCTTTTTTGGCCACATTTTCGGCATGTGACAGTTCCAGGGCTAAGGATTGATTATCACCACAGCAGTGACCCAAGCTGCTGCAGTAACAATGCAGCATCCTTAACCTGCTGTGCTGCCAGGGGAACTCCATATGGCTCTTGAATTTTAATTAAGTTTTACAAAAGCTTATCTTGGAGTTCTGGTGGTGGGTCAGTGGTTTAAGAACCCAACTACTACTCATGAGGATACAGCTTTGATCCCTGGCCTGGATCAGTGTGTTCAGGATCCAGCATTGCTGCAGGCTATGGTGTAGGTCACAGATGCCCCTTGCATCCCGAGTTGCTGTGGCTGTGGTGTAGGCCGGCAGTTGCAGCTCCAATTTGACCCCTAGCCTTGGAACTTCCATATGCTATAGGTGCGGCCCTAAAATAAAAAGAAAGAAAAGAAATGCTTATCCCACCTCAAGGTTATAAAATACGTGTATGTGTTTTCTTTATGGCTTCACTTAAATCCTTGATCCATTTGAAATATAAGTACAGTGCAGAAAAAGGAGCTGATTTTATTAACATCTGATGGAACAAATTGGTTACCCTCCCATTGCTCTTCTTGTCCCCAGTTTTCTTTGCTACTCTTATTGTAACTAAGCTTAAAGTAGTTCCTTTTGGACTATGAATAGTTTTTTAAAGACTTTTCCAGAATTTCTTTTGATAATGCCTACATGTTGGTACAATTTAAATAATGATAATTTTCGGGAGTTCCCGTTGTGGCTCAGTTGTAATGAACCAGACTAGGATCCATGAGGATGTGGGTTTGATCCCTGCCTTTGCTCAGTAGGTTAAGGATCCGGCGTAGCCGTGAGCTGTGGTATAGGTGACAGATGTGGCTCAGATCTGATGTTGCTGTGGCTGTGGTGTAGGCCAGCAGCTATAGCTCCAGTTTGACCCTAGCCTGGGAACTTCCATGTGCTGCGGATGCGGCCCTAAAAAGCAAAAAACTAACTAAATAAATAATGTTAATTTTCTAGGGAAACTGATCAAACAGAAAATGTTAAACCCATGAAGAGAGTACGACTCCAGAGACCTAAACCCAATTTATCAAGGGCAGTTGGGAAGAAAACAGTTCTTTTACAAGATAAAACAGATGAAGAGAACAAGAGTTCACATGCAGAAACTTCAGTTGAAAAGGTATGGATTAAGAGACTAAATGGCAACTAAAATTATGAAATTTTTTTCTAAGTAGCTGGGAATAAAAATATTTACCTTGTAATTACACAGTAAAGTTATTAATTTTTTTTATAAACCACAGAATATATTTAATTCAAATTAAACATGAGACTAGAATAATGTTCGGTCCTCATCAAGGAGCACACAATAATGTTGTTGATAGTAAAGCCAAGATATAAGAACTTTACACGTTAATATTAAATTTGTCTTATTAGTCTCATGTTTTTTGCATTTCCTTTAGCATCTAGAACATATAATTTCAAACATCCTAGAAGTGACAAATATGTCTTATGTTAATTTATATGAAATTTTTATTCAGAATAGTTGATTTCTTTTGTTTCTGTTTTTTTGTCTTTTTGTCTTTGTAGGGCCGAACCCACAACATATGGAGGTTCCCAGGCTAGGGGTCTAATCGGAGCTGTAGCCGCCGGCCACAGCAATGCGGGATCCGAGCCACATCTGCAACCTACACCACAGCTCATGGCAACGTCCCCATCGTTAACCCACTGAGCAATGGCGGGGACCGAACCTGCAACCTCATGGTTCCTAGTCGTATTCGTTAACTACTGCGCCACGATGGGAACTCCAAAAATTATTAATTTACGTAACCATGTCCCTAATGTTTAGGTTGTTTCCATTTTTGTAAACTTTTATAAATAAAAGCAAACAATATTATAAATAGTCAAAGAGGTGATGGGATTAATGGGCCAAGGTATTTTAAATATTTTTATGACTCTTGCTATGTACTGTCAAATTAACCTCAAAAAAAGAATCTATTTCTATTAATGCTGTATTAACTGAATGTTCCTGTTTCCTTATATCACTGCCAGTATTATATTATTAAAACTATTTTATTTTTGCTAAAATAGTCTAAGATTTTTAGCCGACTTTTTTCCTCTTATGTGAAAATATATTTATATAGTATAGTTATGTTATTATAATCTTATGTTTTTAAATTCTAGAAAATTGAGGAAATAGAGATTCATGTAAAAATTTAAAAATAAATTAATTTTATCATCCATATATGCAACCAACCATTCAGAATATATCCTTCCAGCTTTTCTGGGTTGAGTGGTAGGCGTTCTCTTCTAGCACAGTGGGTAAAGGATCTGGTATTGCCACTGCTGTGGCTTTTGGGCCACTGCTGTGGCACAGGTTTGATCCCTGGCCCTGGGAACATCCACATGCTGTGAGCATGGCCAAAAAAACCAGTATAAAACAAAACAAAAAAAGAACAAAGCAGAAAGAAAAGAAGAAAAAATATAAAGATTAAAAGATTGAGTAATATTATTTGTATTTTTTTGTATTCTCCTTTGGTATTTTAACATTTTATAAATAATTTTCCCATGTCATTAAACATGTTTTGATAACATGGTTTTTAGTGACCTCGTAATAGTCTGTCAGTGGGTGTAGCAATTTATTTATCCATTTATTATTATTGGATATTTTGTCTGTTTACAGTGTTTACTGTTTGGCACAGTGTTTCAGTGAACATCCTTGTACCTAAATCTTTGTCTAAATATTTTCTCAGAATAGACTCAAAAATATTACTAGTTCAAAGAATATAAATATTGTTAAAGCTCTGGATTAATATCAGTAAAAGACTTTCTGGGAAGGATGTGTCAAATTTATACTTTTATCAGTAATGTATGAGATGTGTTTAAAATATTATCACCCTCATTTATAATTTTAAAAATTCTCTTTAAATAATTAGAAGTACAAAAAAGTAAAATTTCATTGTTTTAATTTCCATTTATTACAAAGTTTGAACTTTTTACATTAAGTAGATTAAAAATAAAAAATTTAATTTGTAGAATCATGTGGAAAAGGACAAAACGAGTACATCTGATATTTCTGTAGTGGAGAATACAGAGAGAGAGAACCCAGAAGCTGATGCTGTGTCTAAGTAAGTATTTAGGAAGTAGAATAAAAATGCTCACTCCTAGGAATGGTGGTAATGACTTTTTCTCTACTGGATAATGTCTAAATTTTGTTTTCAGCTACTGTACTTAGGTCTGTTTTTAACTATAGGTGTTGTGGAAACACTTTATTATTTTTTTTTATTTTCTTTTTTTTTTGTCTTTTTGCTATTTCTTTGGGCCGCTCCTACGGCATATGGAGGTTCCCAGGCTAGGGGTCGAATTGGAGCTGTAGCCACTGGCCTACGCCAGAGCCACAGCAACGCGGGATCCGAGCCGCGTCTGCAACCTACACCACAGCTCACGGCAACGCCGGATCGTTAACCCACTGAGCAAGGGCAGGGACCGAACCCGCAACCTCATGGTTCCTAGTCGGATTCGTTAACCACTGCGCCACGACGGGAACTCCAGAAACACTTTAATAGTGTTCTTTATGCTTGATATTATAGAAGTGAATTATCATATGGATCTACTGAGTTAGCAAATACATTTCTCCTTCAACCTGCTAATAAGATTTTAACAAAGTCTTGTTAGGTAAATTAATGGTTAAGATATATGTTTCTGGATAATTTTATATATAGCTAAGTGTTTCAAAAGGAAATACTTAACTCGGAATGGAGATCCAGAACAGGCCTTGCTCCAGTATAAACCTGGACCAGTGGATTCTGGACTATACATTTATGCCATAATCTGTCCATTGTCCTAGAGTGTACATGGTGTTGTCTTGAGTGGGGAATGGTATTCTATACTAGTCAGGTACAGATTTTTCCAATTTTGTGATGAAAATTTGATTTTAAAATGCTTTCCTACAGTCAGGCTTCTAGGACTGACTGTCGCAGAGGATTAAGGTATAGAGGTATGAATGTCTTTGAGGATGTTCTTAAGGACACTTGTGAATTATTTTGTATTACAAATGATTTATTTATTTATACTTGGGAGAAGGGAATACTGAAAACAGGCATGTATGTGACATACAAGTAATTATGTGACTTCAGAATAACCGTTGATTTTATTCCTTTGTAATTATTCTAGTTTGAGTGAAAAAATTTGTCTGCAGGAAGATGATGCACCAAAGGTTTTCAGACCTGCACGACTAATGAGGGGCTCACTGCGGAGGCAAAAACCAAATATAGGTAAAGCTGCTGAAAGAAAAGGAATTCTTACATCACAGGAAAAATTTGGGGCCACTGTAGAAAAGAATGAAAATGAATCCGGCATTGGTGGAGATGTAAGTACCCTGATGCCTTCCAGTTTTTTTGGTTAAACAAGTACATAAGCCTCCTTTTGTAAACTCTTAAAAACAGCAGTACTGTAGTTCCCGGTGTGGCTCAGTGGTTAACGAATCTGACTAGGAACCATGTGGTTGCAGGTTCGATCCCAGGCCTTGCTCAGTGGATTAAGGATCCGGCGTTGCCATGAGCTGTGGTGTAGGTCGCAGAGCGGCTCGGATCCCGTGTTGCTGTGGCTCTGGTGTTGCTGGTGGCTATAGCTCCTATTTGACCCCTAGCCTGGGAACCTCCATATGCCGCAGGAGCGGCCATAGAAAAGGCAAAAAGACAAAACGAAAAACAAAAAAACCCAGTCCTATATGATTATGTACACTGTGTATTAAATTTAAGGCCCAGATCTCATAGCCAGCAGCTTTGCTAATTGTAAAGCCACTTAGCTCTCAGCCTTCTGGTTTTTAAACATTTATATGATGAATTATGTGCTTTTACCTTACTCATCTTTGGACTTGGCCTTCTCCCGTTACTCAGCCGGTATTTGAATTACACGTCCCCTTTGAAAATGTAGCTGGGTACATGAATTTTAACTGACTTAAAATAAAATGTTAAAAGTTCCCTGGTAACATATAATTTCAACAACAAAGGTTATAAATTTTAGGAGTTCCCACCATGGCACAGTGGAAATTAATCCAACTAGGAACTGTGAGGTTGCGGGTTCGATCCCTGGCCTCATACAGTGGGTTAAGGATCTGGCGTTGCCATGAGCTGTGGTGTAGGTCAAAGATGAGGCTTGGGTTCCATGTTGCTGTGACTGTGGCATAGGCCAGCGCTGTAGCTCCGATTTGACCCCTAGCCTGGGAACCTCCATATGCTGCGAGTGCGGCTCGAAAAAGAAAAAGAAAAAAAAAAGGTTATAAATTTTAGGTTATTTACATAATAACTGGTCTTTGTGATAAGTGTAAGAGCTGGTGTAATTTGAGATTTGAATTTCTTTTGTTATAATTCCTAGGGTCTATAATGTGATTATAATAATAATCAAAAGGATTTTAGAAAGATAGACTCCAAGGGATAATTCTAACAAATGAGGCTGAAGCAATTACTTGCTTTCTGATTGGGAGGAAAAGAATGGGGGGCTTTAAGATGAGGTAAAAGGTGTGGCTTAGGAAATTTTCTATACTTAAAGAACAATGGAGTTCCTTGGTGGCCTAGCAGTTAAGAAGCTGGTGTGGTCACTGCTGTGGTGCATGTTTAATCCCTGGCCTGGGAAACTTCCACATGCTGGGGGTGCACCCCCCGAGAAAAGAAAAAACACTAAAAGTGCCACTTGAATATCATTTTATAATTTTGAAATGTTTATCATTTTCCTTGTATTCAAATTGTACATAATTTTCTTTTTTTTTTTTTTAAACTTTTTTTTTTTGTCTTTTTGCTTTTCTAGGGCCACTCCCGCGGCATATGGAGGTTCCCAGGCTAGGGGTCCAATCGAAGCTATAGCCGCCAGCCTACGCCAGAGCCACAGCGACGCAGGATCTGAGCCTCGTCTGCAACCTACATCACAGCTCACGGCAACTACACCACAGCTCACGGCAACGCTGGGTCCTTAACCCACTGACCAAAGGAAGGGATCGAACCCTCAAGCTCACAGTTCTTAGGCGGATTTGTTAACCATGGCGCCACGACGGGAACTCCCCAAATTGTACATAATTTTCAATGAAATCTTTTATAAATGGGCATTTTATTGTGAAACTTAAAACTTTTTTAAAAATGTGTTTGTTATCAAGACTCCAGAACAAATAGAAGATCAGTCATGTAAAAATTTTGAGTGTGAAGACATCACTTCGCAATCTGAAGAAAAAGATACTTCTATTCAAGATGCACAGTCAGATGATCCCAAGGCTCTTAATGAATGTCCCAGGTAAGCATCATTTTATGATGATATAATATTTGAATTTTTAGGTGTAGGTTTTAGAAATTGTTAATCATTTTTTAGAAACAATAGCAAATCAGACTGGTTTGTTATTTGTATATCAAGTTACATAATATTTATAAGTATATATTCATCTTTCAAGGCAGTTTATGTCATTGCCTTCATGTTGATTTCTTAGTTATTGGTGGCTTGATGAGTTAATTTATGCATCACAACTTAGACCTTGAGTTAACATGGGTAGTATTATCACTTCACATTCGTATTAAATTTTATGTCTATATCCAGATATGAAAATGCCACTTAATTGTCTTAATATTTGTGTCTTTGGGATTAATCTAACGTTACCTTTATTTTAGGTTTACATAAATTTATGAGCCTCAATAGGAACTCCCAAAGCTCTTTATTTGTTTATTTGTTATTTCCCCTCTGGAGGATACCAAACCAGATAAATGGAATTATTAGTATGCTTTAAGAAACTGGAGTTCCCTTCGTGGATCAGTGGTTAATGAATCCGATTAGGAATCATGAGGTTGTGGGTTCGATCCCTGGCCTCGCTCAGTTGGTTAAGGATCCGGCGTTGCCTTGAGCTGTGGTGTAGGTTGCAGACGTGGCTCGGATCTAGCTCCGATTAGACTTCTATCCTGGGAACCTCCATATGCTGCAGGTTCGGTGCTAGAAAAGACCAAAAAAAACCAAAAAAAAGAAACAAAAAACAAAAAAAGCTGGTATTAAAAATGTGACTATAGGAGTTCCCGTTGTGGCGCAGTGGTTAACGAATCCGACTAGGAACCATGAGGTTTCAGGTTCAGTCCCTGCCCTTGCTCAGTGGGTTAACGATCTGGGGTTGCCGTGAGCTGTGGTGTAGGTTGCAGACGTGGCTCAGATCCCGCATTGCCGTGGCTCTGGCGTAGGCTGGCGGCTACAGCTCCGATTAGACCCCTAGCCTGGGAACCTGTATATGCCGCAGGAGGGGCCCAAGAAATGGCAAAAAGACCAAAAAAAAAAAAAAGAAAGAAAAAAAAAAGAAAATGTGACTATAAAGACAGTTTAGGTTTTCCTGTGATAACCAAACCAAGATGGCTAGCACAGGAACCTCACTAAAGCCTAGGTATTTCTGGATAAAGATGAAAAGCAGTAGTTCCCGTCGTGGCGCAGTGGTTAACGAATCCGACTAGGAACCATGAGGTTGCGGGTTTGATCCCTGCCCTTGCTCAGTGGGTCAAGGTTCCGGCGTTGCTGTGAGCTGTGGTGTAGGTCGCAGATGCGGCTTGGATCCCAAGTTGCTGTGGCTCTGGCGTTAAGTCGGCGGCTATAGCTCGGGATTCGACCCCTAGCCTGGGAACCTCCATATGCCGCGGGAGCGGCCCAAGAAATGGCAAAAAGACAAAAAAAAAAAAAAAAAAAGATGAAAAGCATCATAAGTCAGAAAATAGAATGAAATCCACCTAGGACTAGTTAGATTAAATAACCTTTGTCAGCTGGTATTAATTTTGTATTATATGTTATCAGTTGCTACAGTTGATAGGCATAATTATATCACCTTAGTTATATAAACAAATACAATTTGAAAAATAGTCTTGATTTTTAAGGACTTGCCTTGGGTTATCAAAATTTGTATTATAAAAAAAGTGGTTTCAGTGAAGAAAGATTGACTAAGCTCTAGATAGTTTTAAATAAGCAAAAGCATGGTTTTTATGTTTTTAAAAATCTGTTAACGTGTATACACTTGTTTAGCCTAACATAGATGAAAAAAATCTAGGGACTGAAAGATGAGAAATATCCCTATAGGGAAATGCTCTAGAGAAGGTCAGTTCTATAGGTAAAGTGGAGACAGGTTTGAAAGAAACCAAGGGAGAAGATGATGAGAGATGATTGATGCCTCAGAGGAGGTAGAGACAGATTTACAAGGAACTGAAAGAAGAGAAATACCTACGCAAGAGAAGTCCTCAGAGGTCCAAATCTTAACCAATGACTGAGTGTTCTTTCATTTATTTATATCTTTTTATTGGTTTTACCATCTCATTATAAAACACAAAGCAGAGTGTGCTACTGCTTTTTTGGCTAACAAGGTGCTTGTACTAGTCAGTGCTTGTTGTATGCCCAGTACTATTCAACAGACTGCAAAATCTTATTGTGTATTTACTCTTTTTTCTTATGCCTAGTTTGTATTATGAAAACACAGGCTTTTAGAGAAATGACTGTACAGGAAATCTCATTTTTAATTTTTTTTTTTTTTTTTTTTTGCTTTTTAGGGGCGCACCTGCAGCATATGGAGGTTCCCAGGCTAGGGGGCAAATCGGAGCTACAGCTACCAGCCTATACCACAGCCACAGCAACACAGATCTGAGCTGCATCTGCGACCTATACCACAGCTCACGGCAATGCCAGAGCCTTAACCCACTGAACAAGGCCAGGGATTGAACCTGCAACCTCATGGTTCCTAGTCAGATTCATTTTAGATTTACCGTGACAAGAACTCCTTTTGTTTCTTTTTAAATATGAGAGTTTCTGGTTTTTTAGTAGTGACTTTTCAACCGTTGTCTTTTCATTTGGCAGTCTGGTTTAAAATTTGATTATATGTCCTTTTTTTTTTTTTTTAAATAGTATTCAGGAGGATAATAAAGCAAATAAACAAGTTCCAGTTGTAAAGACTCGATTTCAGAAACCAAAGCCAAATATTAGAAGAACAATTGCAAAAAGAGACATTTCCTCAAAGAAAGAGGTGCCAGAAAAGATTCTTGCCTCTGAAGAGATAACAGCAGCTTTGGGAGAAACTGCAAGTCTAGAAACCTCACCAAGGGAGGAGGTTCCTGTCGAGACTAATACTACTAAGGAAACGGAGTCAGGCTTAAAAGAAACTGGAAAAGACAGCTCTCCTAGGGAAAAAATACCAGAAATGATTGATGTCACTGTGGAAATGGAGACAGATTTGAAAGAAACTGAAATGAAAGACATCTCTCCCAGAGAGAAAATCCCAGAAATGAGTGGTGTCACTGTGGAAATGGAGACAGATTTGAAAGAAACTGGAAGAGAGGTTTTCCCAAGGGAGGAGGAGGAGATACCAAAGGTGACTGATGCCACTGAGGAAAGAGAGACAGACTTGGAAGAGACTGTAAGAAGAGAAATATCCCTACAGGAAAATGCCCCAGAGGAGATTGATACTATTAGTGAAGTGGTGACAGATTTGAAAGAAACTGTAAGAGAGATTTCCCCAAGAGAGAAGATACCAGACATAATTGACGCCGCTGAGGAAGCAGAGACAGATTTAGAAGAATCTGAGAGAAGAGAAATATCTACACAAGATAAGGTCTCAGAGGTCAAAACTGTAGGTGATGAAGTGGATTCAGAAGTGAAAGAAATTGGAATCGAAATTTCCCTAAGGGAAAATGTAGTAGTGGGGATCCGTGACACGGGGGAAAGGGAGGTTGATTTGGAAGAAACTGCAGAGAGAGACTTTTCCCTGGTGGAAAAGGTATCAGGAAAGATGACTGCCATTGAGGAAACAGAAGCAGATTTAAAAGAAACTGGCAAGGAAATTTTCTTGAAGAAAAGCAGACCAGAAGAGATCAGTGCTTCTGAGGACAGGGTGGCAGATTTGGAAAAAATTAGAAAAACAGACATTTCTCTAAGGGAAAATGCACGAGAGGAGACTGGAACCTCAAGACAAACTGGGACAGATTCATTGCAGAGCAGTAGTGCTGACTGCAGCGCTGTGCCTTCCCTAACTAATAATGTATGTATTTTTTGTCCTTTAAAAATATTTTTTGAGTATTCATTCAGAGAAAAATGACCAAATAATTCCAGGATTATTGCCCTTAAGTCTAGTAACATTTAATATCTCTTAAAGTACAAAGTCCCAATCCTAAAATCTGTGTTTCAGGATCTTAAAAAAGTCACATATTCTTTTTTAAAAATAATTTTAAAACCTTTTTTTTTTTTTTTTTTTTTTTTAACTTGTGGAGAAGTTACTATTCTTAACATCAGTTTAAAGGTACCCTTAGATAGATGCAGCGGGTTAAGAATCTGATGGTGTCACTGCATTGGCCCAGGTCATTGGTGTGAATTGGATCCCTGGCCTGGGATGTCAAGCCATGGCCCAAAAATATAAATAAAGTTACTCTTAGATAAAAGGAATATAGAAAATTGGACTTGGTTTGTGCTAACTCTAGAATGAACGTATATTAGAATTATTTCTTTTGACCGTATCTGTATCAGTTTTTCTCTTTATTTCCTGCCATACCCTATTTCTCTACACTTTGAAAAGTTCTTTTTATTAAAAGTTTCCAATTAATTGAAGTTTAAGCTATTCTAACCTTTTCTGGTTTTCTAACTTTTTTGGGGGATAGGTAATGGCATTGTAGTTTGGAATAAACCGTAATATACAATATAGAAAGAATAATTTCCCATATGATGTGTTTTAGCTTTTATAAATTAAATTTTATTTAAAAATTGAAAACTCACAAACTTCTTCATTTTTAAAGACAGTGTATAGAATATATAGGCTTTTGTTTGAAATGTGTGACATGTTTAAGGAATCTTGTATGTATGTGCTGATTTACTTCCAGGACATTAGCAGTGAAATACTATCCGTGGTGCATACAGCTGTAGAAGAAAACAGAAATTCTGAAAAGGAAATGTCAAGTCAGTTGAGTCATTTGAACATTTCTTTGGAGACTTCTGGACTTGACAAAATAGAAGACCAGAGGATGCAGTCTCCAGATGTTCCAGAGCAGTCTTCAGATATTAATTTAAGGTATAAGAATGTAGGTCTCTGCTTTTAAAGAGAAGGCATATAAAGTTATCTTTTCAGATTATGTTAAACTAAATGAGGTTTTAAGACGTAGCACCTTTATCATGGTGTTGGAAATTTTAAGCTGGTTTGGGGAAGACTGCGAGAGGTTTGAGGTCATCCTGACAGTAGATTATGAGAATTACTAACATACAAAATTGTATGCAGAACACACTCCTAAGTCAGTACAGGTGTGACAGACCTGTATTTTCTTTGTGCAAAAATGATGTAACTCCTAGGCTTATACCTGAATTGTACCACTCATGTTTTTCAGGATCTACCAAATAGTCCAATTTGTTTTCCTGTTAAGAATTAGAATTAAATATTTATTGCCAGTCTCTAAGCTTGTCCTAAGACTCTGCTCCCACTGCCCCTTCATTTCATCCTAAAGCTTGATAATCCTTGTTCCAAAAGCAAATCTCTTCCTCAAGAACAGAAGCCATCTGAAGTTAAACCAGCACCTTTTCTGAGAAGTAGATTCAAAAGACCAAAACCAAACTTAGCAAGAGCAGCTTCAAAGAGAGAGGCCACAGGAGCAGAAAAATGTGCACCTGGGAAGAACATGGAACCTGATAAAGTAGGCACTGTTGTGATACAGCCAAACAGCGACCAAATGAGTACTCTCTCTTCTCAACATGTAAGTTAATTAGGATGGAGGTTTTCCGTTTTAGTGATTAGTTACTCAAGCAAAACACTAGAATTAAGATTTTGCAAATATTTCCTCATGTGATTTTTTACTGTGTGTTGTTATTGTTGCTGTTCTTCACGTTCCTCATTGTTCCACGTGGTTTGTGTAAGAATCTCGAATCTCTGATGTTGGGCACATGTGTCATGGGAAGGGTTTAAGACACTCGGCCTTGTAATTCTGACCTGTATTCATTATCTGACCATAGCCAAATGATGCACCCATTTTCTTCATAGGAAAAATGAGAATGACAGTCCATCTTTATTTCACCCTGTTGTGAAGGCAAAATAAAAAGTTAAAAGTGGGAGTTCCCGTCGTGGCGCAGTGGTTAACGAATCCGACTAGGAACCATGAGGTTGCGGGTTCGGTCCCTGCCCTTGCTCAGTGGGTTAATGATCCGGCGTTGCTGTGAGCTGTGGTGTAGGTTGCAGACGCGGCTTGGATCCCACGTTGCTGTGGCTCTGGCGTAGGCCGGTGGCTACAGCTCCGATTCGACCCCTGGCCTGGGTACCTCCATATGCCGCAGGAGCGGCCCAAGAAATAGCAAAAAGACAAAAAAATAAATAAATAATTAAAAAAATTTTTTTTAAAAAGTTAAAAATTTCATGTGAATTAAAGGAGATTATTTTATTTACTTGATTACGTTGGTCTTTAAGAGATTAAGATGTGTGATAGAGCATCAAAAGCCTTGAAATGTTAATTTTGAGTGTTTTAAACATATGAAGCACTTTTTTGATTTAAAATTCTTGGAGTTCTTGGAGTTCCCGTTGTGGCTCAGTGGTTAATGATCTGACTAGGAACCATGAGGTTGTGGATTCCATCCCTGGCCTCGCTCACTGGGTTAAGGATCCGGCGTTGCTCGGAGCTGTGGTGTAGGTCGAAGATGTAGCTTGGACCTCCAGTTGCTGTGGCTGTGGTGTGGGCCAACAGCTGTAGCTCCGATTTGACCCCTAGTCTCCGAACCTCCATATGCTGTGGTTTCGGCCCTAGAAAAGACAAATAAAATAAAATAAAATTCTTGGAGTTCTCATCATGGCTCAGCATATTAAGAACCCGAATTGTATCCATGAAGGTGCGAGTTGAATTCCTGGCCTTGCTCAGTGGGTTGAGGATCAGGCATTGCCACAAGCTGTAGGTGGCAGATTCGTCTCAGATCTCACATTACTGTGTCTACAGCTCTAATTCAACCTCTAGCCCAGAGCTGTATGCACCTGCTACAGCCCTAAAAAGATCAAATAATAATAATAATAATAATAATAATTACTTAAAATTCTTGGAGTACTTTTGGATGCAATGAGTTAAGAATCTGGCTTTGTCACTGCAGTGGCTTGGGCTGCTGCAGTGGTATGGGTTTGATCCCTAGCCCAGGAGCTTCCACATGCTGTAGACATGGCCAAAAAGAAAAAAAAACTTCTTTTACATCTTAGTTTAGTTTTTACAGTGCTTGAACATTGGTGCTTTTTCCTTCTAATCTTATATTTTAAAAAGATAAATCATTTTCGTTGATTATGTTATCTGATAATAAAAATTTCAAATTGGAAAAATATATCATTTAAAAAGTTCCGTCTCAGAGTTCCCATCGTGGCTCAGCAGAAACGAATCTGACTAGTATCCATGAGGATGAAAGTTTTGATCCCTGGCCTCGCTCAGTGGGTTGAGGACCTGGTGTTGCCGTGATCTGTGGTGTAGGTTGCAGACACGGCTTGGATCCCAAGTTGCTGTAGCTGTGGCATAGGCTGGCGGCTACAGCTCTGATTCAGCACCTTAGCCTGGGAACCTCTGTATGCCGTGAGTGTGGCCCTAAAAAAAAAAAAGTTCCATCTCTCCCTCCCAAATTAATCGTGTAGCACTTTTAAGTATATCTGCCTAAACTTTTTTGTATAGGTGCTTACATACATAAATAGTAAAATGTGTGGATCTTTTTATCGTTTTACAAAAATAGCATCATAGTTGTTTTCTGATTTTTTTTCACTTAACACGATATTGTGAACATCTTTTTGAATCAGTAAATAGAAACTAAACTTCTTTTAAATGACTCTGTACTTTTGCATTATAAAAAAATTGCAATTTGCTTATTCATTTCCCTACTGATATGTCTTCTTTCCAATTTTTTGTTTTTTTCTTTTTCTTCCTTTTTTGGGGAGGCTATTATATTGCTATAATAAATATATTCGTATGTAATTTTCTAGGTACTTTTTTGAATGTTTTTATAAGGCTTTTTTTTTTTTTTTTTTTTTTTTTGCTTTTTTAGGGTTGCACCTGGGGCATATGGAAGTTCTGAGGCTAGGGTTTGAACTGGAACTGCAGCTGCCAGCCTGCACCACAGCCACAGCAACTCCCAATCCTTAACGCACTGTGTAAGGCCAGGGATCAAACTCGAATCCTCATGGATGCTAGTCAGGTTTATAACCTGCTGAGCAACAATGGGCACTCCCATAAGGCGTATTTTTAGAAGTTAGAATTGCTAAGGTTTATCATTTTTAACTAATACTCCCCTATTGTCTACAAAGACTATCAGTTTATTCCTCTGGCAGTTTATTAAAGTTCCTCTTATCTCTATACTTTTACCAATCTTTGATGAAATTTTTTTAATCTGCCTTCTAGGATGTGGCTTCCCTGATGACATCAAGAGAGAAAGATAAATCAGATCATAGTCAAGAGGAGACTGTGATATTACCACATGGACAGACTGAAAAGGAGCTTTCACCTTCAAGTTCTCATGAACCTAAAGAGGAGTCTCAGTCTACACAAGCCCAGGGAAAGGAATTAGTTGTCTCTATTGGGTAAACCTTGATAGTTTTTTAAAAAATCTAAAATAGAGTTCTTTCAAATATTTCCTCATTTTTAAAAACGTGTTAATCATTTTTTAAAAGATGTGAATATCAAGAAAACTTGGCTTATTTTTATTCATATGTCAGACTGCCTAGAATAGAAAGTCAGATTGAGTTCAACACTTTTAACACTTGCCTGCGTATAATTCACTGTTAGCTGCTTAAGATCTTCAATAAAGCACAGACCCTCCTGGCCTGCCTGCTTGCATCTCTCACAAGTGTCCTATCTTAATAAATCTGTTTCTTGCCTATCAAAAAAAAAGATCTTATACAAAGCAGTGCATTTAAAAAACACATGTATTTAAAGTATGTATTCATTACATTTTCAAAAATTGTACTAAGATACATATAACATAAAATTGACTCTTTTAACCATTTTCAGGTGTACAGTGTAGTGGCATTAAGTACATTCACGTTGTTGTGTACCATCATCCCCATCTCCAGAACACTGTTCTTCCCAAACCGAAGCTCTCTACCCATGAAACAGTAACTCCCCATTCCCCTCTTCCTTCAGTCCCTCACAGCCATCATTGCTGTCATTGTCCTTTCTGTTACTATGAATTTGAATATTGTAGGTGCCTCATATAAGTTTTTTTTTTTTTTTTTTTTTGGTCCTTTTAGGGCCAAACCTGCGGCATATGGAGATTCCCATGCTGGGGTAGAATTGGAGCTGCAGTTGCTGGCCTACGCCACAGCCGCAGCAGCGCCAGATCCAAGCCATGTCTGTGACCTATACCATAGCTCATGGTAACGCCAGATCCTTAACCAGCTGAGCAAGGCCAGGGGTCGAACTGGCGTCCTCATGGATACTAGTCAGATTCATTTCCGCTGAGCCACCACGTGAACTCCAAGGTCATTACCTTTAGAGAATTGAAATAGTTTTTTTAAATAAATTAAGATATGATCAGAAAGTAATTTAATTTTCCTTTAATGTACAAAATATTTTTACAGGGAGTTTATTAGATTCAAATTTTGTATTTTTTACAGTAGTTTTCATCTTTTTACAATCAAGCTTTCTTTCTTTTTTCCTGGTCCCTCTTCTAGGACTCATGACATAAACACTTTGGAACGAGAAAGTGCTGTCCAAACTGTTCCACCAGTACGGGGCCGACTTCAGAGACCCAGACCAAACTTAAGAAGGGTTGGACAGAGGCAAGTAATAGAAAAAAGTGAAGCTAAAGAAACAAATAAGGAGGAAGGGACACTACAAAAAGATGAAACTAAAAAGGAATTCCTGACTGTGGTGAGTTATTGCTGTGTAATTAAATCAAACCTTTAAATGCATATTAAAATATCAAATGGTAGCTCAGACTTAGCTTAAAATATAGGCATCTGATACTTACTTTATGCAATGAATACATAACATATCTAGTTTTGTTTCAGATTTACCGTTGTGGATTTTTTTATTTTTATTTATTTATTTTTTTTGGCAATGCCTACATCACACAGAAGTTCCCAGGTCAGGTATTGAACCCAAGCCACAACAGTGTGAATCCTAAACCACTAGGCCACAGGGAACTCCACTGTGGATTTTTTTTTTTTTTTTTTAAATGAAAATAGACGTTTTCCTCCTCTAACTAATGAACCTATTCATTGTGAAAATGTTTAATCAATACAAAATAATGTAATAATTATCCCAAGTCTCACCACTCTGAAGTAGCCTTTTTTTCTTTTCGTCTTTTCTAGGGCCGCACCTGGGCATATGGAGGATCCCAGGCTAGGGGTCTAATCGTAGCCGTAGCCGCCGGCCTACACCACAGCTCATGGCAACACCGGATCCTTAACCCACTGAGCAAGGCCAGGGACCGCACCCGCAACCTCATGGTTCCTAGTCGGGTTCGTTAACTACTGCGCCACGACGGGAACTCCCTGAAAACCTTCTGACATATCTTTCTAGGTATATCTCCATGCATGCATATGTGCATACTTATGTACCTTTAAATAATAAAATCATTGTATACATGTTATCTTGTGACTTACAGTTTTTCAGTTATTACTGATACTTGACTTTCCATGTCAAGAAATATGGACATATATATCTTTTTTTTTTTTAATATACTTCTCTCTGCTGTACAGTAGGACCTTGTTGTTTATCCCTTCCATGTGTAAGAGCCAACATCTGCTAACCCCAAATTCCCAGTCCATCCTACTCCCTTACCCTTCTCCCTTGGCAACCACAGTCTGTTCTCTATGTCTGTGAGTCTGTTTCTGTTTTGTAGATAGGTTCATTTGTGTCATATTTTAGATTCCACTTGTAAATGGTATCATATGATATTTGTCTTTCTCCTTCTGACTTCACTTAGTATAATAATCTCTGTGTTGTTGTAAATGGCGGCATTTTTTTGTTATTTCTTATAGCTGAGTAGTCCATTGTACCACATTTTGAGATCCATCATTTTTAACTTCTGTGTAATGTTTTACTATTGTGAATGACAGTTTAACCAGTCTCTTATTGAGGAATCTTTTGATATAGAATCAAATCTAGGTAGTTTAATGCCCATTTCAATAGATCTTGTTTTTCTGTCTTCCTTTTCTCTACCAAGGGAAAATCTACATTTAAAATAAAGTGATTGTAATCTTTATTTCAACCACCCCCCACATTAAAAAAAAAAAAAACCTCAACCCATTGACCTTTTAGGGAGGAAGGTTCTAACAGATTTTCAGTTTGAAAATTTTAACAGTTTTTAAAACATTGTGTAAACATATTATTGCAGTAATCTTTGAAACTTTGTGAAATAGGCAGTTTTGTTTTGGGCAGCAGAACATGGATAATGCATACTCAAGTTTGAGGCTTCATTTTTAAAAAAATAAATATCTTTCTTCATTATTGAAACACTTTAGGAGGTGTGTTCTGTTGAAAAATTACAAAACTGGAGTTCCCTTCAGTTAACAAACCCAACTAGGATCCATGAGGATTTGGGTTCAGTCGACGGCCTTGTTCAGTGGGTTAAGGATCCAGCATTGCCGTAAGCTGTGGTGTAGGTCGCAAACGTGGATCGGATTCTTAGTTGCTGTGGCTTCAGTGTAGGCTGGCGGTGTAGGGATAGATCCAAATCGATCCCTAGCCTGGGAGCCTCCATATGCCGAGGGTGTGGCCCTAAAAAGGAAAAATAAAAACTAATATGGTTTTGTCATTTCAGCCAAATTCTCAAATTGCACCTGAAATTGAAGTTGTATCCTCCAAAGTTTCAGAAGGCAGAACGTGTGAAATTGAAGTTGTATCCGCCAAAGGTTCAGAAGGCAGAACGGGTGAAAATCAGAGTCACGTGGTTCTTTTAGAAAACCTTCATCTTAATGAAGTAAATGCTTTAGATGAAAAGACAAGGTGAGTTTGCTTTTAATCAGAAAAGCGTAAAACTTTTCAAAGATAAAAATTGGATATTTGGGAGTTCCCGTCGTGGCGCAGTGGTTAACGAATCCAACTAGGAACCATGAGGTTGTGGGTTCGGTCCCTGCCCTTGCTCAGTGGGTTAACGATCCGGCGTTGCCGTGAGCTGTGGTGTAGGTTGCAGACTCGGCTCGGATCCCGAGTTGCTGTGGCTCTGGCGTAGGCCGGTGGCTACAGCTCCGATTCAACCCCTAGCCTGGGAACCTCCATATGCCTCGGGAGCGGCCCAAGAAATAGCAACAACAAGCGGCCCAAGAAATAGCAACAACAAAAAAGACAAAAAAAAAAAAAAAAATTGGATATTTGAATAATTGGTTGTATGTAGTTTCACCTTTAGTACGTTCTATGAAAGAAAAAAGTAATTATGAAACTAGAACTTTTTTTTTTTTTTTTGCTTTTTTAGGGCCGCACTCTGGGCATATGGAAGTTCCCAGGATATAGGGTGAATCAGAGCTGCAGCTGCCAGCCTGCACCATAGCCACAGCAACATGTCCTATGAGCCTTGTCTGCGGCCTACACCATGGTTCATGGCAACGCCAGATTCCTGACCTGCTGAATGAGGCAGGGATTGAACTCGCATCCTCACAGATGAATACCAGTTGGATTCGTTTCCACTGAGCCACGACAGGAACTCTCAAACTAGAACATTTTGAATCTGCTTTTCACAAAAAGAATTGCGTGATTGGTGTTTTCTTTTTTTTCACTTTTTAAAGTTTTATTGAAGTATAGTGATTTGGGATTTTATGGTAATTTCTGCTGTACAAAAAGTGATTCAGTTATAATGACTGGTGTTCTCTTAATTTGTAGTTTCTCTGAGAAGTTTGACAAGCATCCTTTTTTATTTTAAAGCTAAACTTCTGTAGTAAAAGTTCTTAAGTTCTTTCTATCTTTAGAAATTTATAACCTACTGATAAAATTATTGAACAGGAAATGCTATAAAGTACTTTCTTTGTGCTGTTCTTATGGGTTGTGTCCCATTCCAAATGATAGGAATAATATTTTTTAAATGAGATGCTAGGAGGTTGAAGATATTTTAGCACTACCACTTTTATTTATTACTTGAAATCTGCTTTATTATTGATGATATTAAATTAGAGTGTGTTCATTTCTTTTTTAGTGTGTAAGGAAAAATTAAAAATTCTTTCCTTTTCTGGTATAATTTCATGGTCCATCTAATTTTAATTTATTACTCCATATATTCTAGTGAAGTGTGTATTAATTTTCTTCTAGAATGTCTTCAGCACTTATAAATTGACTTTGAACACTCCCGTTTCCTTTAATTATATAGAATTAACTTTGTTTTGGGGCAGTGCAAAAGAGATGTTACTGTATCCTTTTTTCACCCTCTGTGAAGCCATAGGAATAGAATTGGGGCATTATGTCATCTATCTATCTGAACAAGCAATGATGTTGACTTTGCTTGACTTTAAACAGTCTGCTTTCATTTAGGCAGATTTCTTGTATGAAGTTTTTCCTTTTTTAGTATGAATTTCTGTCATTTCCTTTCCTTCCCTTTATGTGTGTATATGTGTGTCTTGTTTTCATACTGTTTTTCTTTTAAGACTAAGCCCAGTCTTTAGTTTTAATTAGCAGTGATCAACGAATGCTTCATTGCAAAGGTCCCCTTGGAAAGAAGACCTACAAGAAGTGAAGGAACAAGTCAAGGCATGTTTTGGGGAAGGAGGAACAGCAGCTGAAAAACACTCAAGGCAAAAACATGTTTGAGCGACCGTAAAGAGGCCACTGTGAAACAGAGGGAAAGAGGAAGAGTAGTAGATTTATGACAAGCAAAGGCTGAGTGGGGAGCAGTGCAGATTATGTAAGACCATTGTAAGGATTTTGGTTTTTACTTGAAATGAGCCTTAAAGTCTAGTGACCTTTGAGGTCAGCCTTTCCTAGTACTGTCGTTGATAATTGACTGACTAGATCTAGAGGATTTAAATGGCTTGCTCAAAATAACATTGGCAATTTAGTCTTTAAACTTTCGTCTTTAGGATTTAAGACTTTCAGACTAGCAGACTCCTACAGTTATATAGGCAGAACTTCCTGAAAGAAACTTTACATGTTTCAAGAGATTTTATGCTCAGCCTTCCCATCTTTTAACAAGTAAGATGGTAACTTTCAGATTCCTCTGTGGAAACCTGTTACCCACTCATCCCTTTTTTAATCTTTTCTGGTTTATGAAATTTATTCCAGCTGTTAGTTTTATCATAACAGCTTCTTTCTTCAGAGTGTATGTTTTATGTAGTTTTATTTATTAATTTATTTCACCTCAGTTTTTTTAAAATTCAGTTTGTCTTTACTCAGTTCGTAAGATTCCTAGGTGTTGCCTTGTGCCAAGCAAGTGAGAAATGAGTCATGTTTCTGCTGTCAAGTAGACCAGGGAGGAGTCCTTCTCATTCTTCATGGCCAGCTTTGAGTGTCACTTCTGTTAAACCTCTGTGAAGTTTTAAAGTTGGCTTATTCTTAGGTCCAGCAGTTTCTTTTTCTTTCTTTTTTTGGTTTTTAGGGCCACACACTGCAGCATGTGGAGGTTCCCAGGCTAGGGGTCAAATCGGAGCTGTTCCTGCTGGCCACAGCCACAGCAGTGCAGATTCCAAACTGAGTCTGTGACCTACACCATAGCTCATGGCAATATTGGATCCTTAACTCAGTGAGTGAGGCCAGGGATTGAACCCACATCCTCATGGATACTAGTTGGGTTCATTACCACTGAGCCACAATGGAAATTCCCGAGTCCAGCAGTTTCTTAACCCTTTTAACCTCATTAACACATTAAGTTTGTATATATATTTTATTCTTAAGCACCTTTGTGGAATCACACTTGATTGAAATTAGCTTATACTTATGTTAAATGTAGCTTATTTTCCCCAGTGCATTAACTTGCACTGGAATGTATTAGCATCATAACCTTATTAGAAACTACTGTGAATTTCCTTGGTGTTTCATTGCTGAAAGAACTTTGTAGGATTGGAAAATTTGGAAAATGTAACTAACTATTTCCTTCTAGGTAATTTATTAGGAATGTTACTTAAGGTTAGTCTTTAATACTAGATCTTTCAGAGGACTCATGATGAATACTTATATACCCAGTTATTCTTTATAAATATCCAGATTCTTTTTTTTTTTTTTTTTATTTCTTAATTTTAGGGCCACACCCACAGCACATGGAAGTTCCCAGGCTAGGAGTTGAATCGGAGCTGCAGCTGCTGACCTTAAACCATAGCCACAGCATCACAGGATCTGAACCGCGTCTATGACCTACATCATAGCTCACGGCAATTCCAGATCCTTAACCCACTGAGCAAGGCCAGAGATCGAACCTGCATCCTCATGGATACTAGTCCAGTTCTTTACCACTGAGCCATGATGGGAACTCACTATATTAGTTTTAAACTATCTTTTTTTTTTTTTTTTTTTTTTAAGCTTTCTCTCTTTTTAGGGCATGTGGAGGTTCCCAGGCCAGGGGTCCAGTCGGAACTATAGCTGCCAGCCTACACCACGGCCTCAGCAACGCGGGATCCTAGCCGAATTTGTGACCTACGCCATAGCTCATGGCAACACTGGATCCTTAACCCACTGAGCAAGGCCAGGGATTGAACCTGCGTCCTCATGGATGCCAGTCAGTTTCATTAACCACTGAGCCATGATGGGAACTCCAGTTTTAAACTTTCCAATTTGGATCTTTGCCGGTTACTAAATATTTCCCAGGAAACCTTACGGGATCTGTTCTAGTTGCCTTGGGACCTATGGCTACTGTATTGGTTATTAAAACCTTGTTTCTCTCTGATTTGCAGATGAGTTATAATGAGATCCTTATGACACTGGCTATCAATATACCCTTTTCTCTTAGTTAATAGGCATGTAGTGGGACGATAGACTAGATTTCAAGCCTGCTCATGAACCAGAAGAACCAAAGTTGTTATGACCGTTGTATATTTGTTCATGCTTCAGAACCCAGTTGAAGGCATTTTTTAAAGTGCCATTATGGAATTCATCATCAGCAACTGGCATTTTTGTTTCGTATCTAGTTATATTTCTGAAAATTACGTAAAGTAGCATGAAACTGCACACCAGAGTCAATGAATGGAAATAAAAAAAAAAAAAGTTAATATTGTGAAACCGTTCTCTAGGCTATATAGAGAATGGAAGTTATAAAAGCTTTTATGTTCTTTTGTATAAGCATGTGTGGTTTCCTTTTATATGCTTAGTTTTCTAGCCTATTTATATATAGTCCTTGAACATAGGATTGGTTTGTGCTCAAACTTATTTAACATCAGTTACATTCACAGGAATTCTGATTTGGGTTCTTCAGCATGATTTGTATTTCATTCTAGACAAGAACGTAAAACGTATGTTCCTAGTCCACCACGAATGATAAGAAGGCAATTCCAAAAGCCTAAGCCAAATTTGGGAAGAGCACATGCTAGGAAAGAGGAATCAAGCATAGAAAAAGACAGAGCAGATCAAAGTGAGGCAAGGAAGCCAGAAGATAATTTGCTGCAGCATGGAGATTCTGACACCCAGTTTCTTCAAAAAGTAAGTTTGAAAAAAATGAGTGGGCTCTATTTTGTCAGTATCGTGAAGGAAAACATTAAAAAATACATAGTTTGGCCTTTTGTACTGTAATTATTTTCATGGAAGTGGATTGACTTTCCAATATTATAGGAGTTTAGAAACCATTCACTTGTGTACATGTGTAAGCTTAGTGCTTTAAACCAAACTACCAAACCAAATTACTGTATAGTTTATTTTCATGGTAATAATAGCTGTTTCTTCTTAAATTTAAGGAAAAGGCTGAGTCTCTGACATCTCTGAAGGTTTCAGCAAGAAAAGATTCTGTAGGTTCCCAGGAGACTGGTTTGGCAAAAAAAGATGCTCAGTCAGAAGCTGGTCCATCACAAAGTGTTGGAGAGAAAACCGTAGGGGATGATTCTGGGTGTTCAGTTGTTGAAGAGCAATATCTCAGTAAACCAACAAGGTAAAGTTTTATTTAACACTTTCAGATTAGGAAATAAAAATAACTTTTTCTTTATGAATGGCCTACCTTAACATATTGGTAGGCTACAAAGATGTTTTGTTAACATCTGAGTAATGTGTAGATTGTTTTTATTGGTTGATCTGTTTCTTTTCCATTTTGATTTTTATTTACTCAAATTTACTTTTCTTCTTATCTTCTCAGGGAGATTTTTCTTTCCTTTAAAATTTCTGGGTATTGAGTATATTAGACTTGAGCTGAATCCTGACCAAAGAGTGGTGTGTATTACCTAAATGATTGGGGTGGTAATTTGAATGGAGACAAGTGAAGGGTACCCTTCTTCCATAGTTTTCAAGGAATGTGGAAGGGAGTCATTCCAGTTAGGGTGCAACAGAAATGAATCAGACGTATCCATGAGGACACAGGTTCGATCCTTAGCCTCACTCTGTAGGTTAAGGATCTGGAGTTGCCATGAGCTGCGGTTTAGGTCATAGATACAGTTTGGATGCCGTGTTGCTGTGGCTGTGGTGTAGGCCAGCACTTGCAGCTCCAATTTGACCTCTAGCTTGGAACTTCCATATGCCGCAAGTGTAGCCCTATAAAGTTAAAAAAAAAAAAAAAAAAAAGAAAGAAAGAAAATGGAAAGGACACTAAGGTCTTTTTTGTTTTTTTTTTTGTTGTTGTTTTTTTTTTTTTTTTTTGTCTTTCTGCCTTTTCTAGGGCCACTTCTATAGCATATGGAGGTTCCCAGGCTAGGGGTCTAATCAGAGATGTAGCTACTGGCCAACACCAGAGCCACAGCAATTCGGGATCCGAGCTGCGTCTGCAACCCTCACCACAGCTCACGGCAACGCCGGATCGTTAACCCACTGAGCGAGGCCAGGGATCGAACCCGCCACCTCATGGTTCCTAGTCAGATTCGTTAACCACCGAGCCACGACAGGAACTCACAGGACACTAAGTTCTTAAAAAAAAAAACAAAAAAAAAAAACTGTTCTGATGGGTTTCCTGCTTCTCCTTTTTTTCTTTTAAACTAATCTTTTTACCCAATAGGATAATCTGGCATCACTTTATGATCTTATATTCTGTATTTATTGGCCCTGTATTTATTTCTTTATCCCTTTTTCTTCTAATAATTTCCAGTCTTGTATTTCATCACCACTTAAATAGCAAGGAGAAAAAAATAGCCCCAATTTAAAAATTTACTATGAAAAATTTGTAGGTAGATAACTCAGAATTAACTCTGAATGAGAAACTATAAGTAGTAGTAATAGTAAATTCCTTTCTTCCTTTTTTTTTTTTTTTTCTAACTAAAAAAAAGCTAAAAAACAGTTATTTTGTCTTTTTAGGGCTGCCCCCGCAGCATATGGAGGTTCCCAGGCTAGTGTTTGAATCAGAGCTGCAGCCACTGGCCTATGCCACAACCACAGCAAAGCCAGATCTGAGCCACATCTGTGACCTAAACTGCATCTCACGGCAATGGATCCTTAACCCACTGACCGAGGCCAGGGATCGAATCCGAATCCTCATGGATACTAGTCGGATTCGTTTCTGCTGAGCCACAACAGGAACTCCTGGGATTTTACTCTTTCATTAATATTACCTTTGAGTATGTAATGACTATGTTGTTTTTTTGATTAAACATCCAGGTTTCCACAACTGCCGAAAGAGTCAAATCACTCTAGAATTGCCCTGGATCGAAGAACAGCTCTCTCTTCTGCCTCTGAGTGTGAGACAGATCATAGTGAGAGGAGAATACATCGCAGGGTCAAACCAAACGTCACCAGAGGCCGTGGATCAAAACGAGTTCGGAGTAAGACCTCTAAAAAGGAACCTAGAGCTCCCAAGGCTGTGCTTGTGACGCTTAGGGCTTCCCAGGAAGAAGACGAGGATGATGCTGAAGACTTTGAGTCTGACTATGAAGAAGAAAGCTATCATCTTGCTCCAGAAGAAGTAAACAAAGCCCCAGTGTTTGTCCCTGTTGGTCTGAGATCTCCTGAACCTGTTCCTACCCAAATTGAGGAAACCATGGAAGAGGTAGTTTGAGTGTTAAATCCTTAAAACTTTGTCTTACTTGTTTTTTTCTTTTAGTGAGTCATTGTTTCTTCTCTTAGTGATTATTAGGATTTGAAGATTATTAGAGTAATTTGTTTGGGGCCTGGTGTATAGCCTAAGAAATCAGTAGGAAGTATGCTTGTATGATCTCCTGTATTTACTCAGTCTGACCCCAGCAAAAGGTACTCCGAATAACAATACTGAGAGAAATCTGATTTCACTTGTATCTGGAGGCTGCCTGTCTACCTTCTGGTTAATTTAAAACAAACCAAAAAAACTTTGGCAGGTGTTTGTGGCTGTCTCAGGTTGAGCTTTGGTTGGTAGAAAAGGCAGAAGGGATGGAGCTCCTGTCGTGGCTCAGTGGTGACGAACCTGACTAGCATCCATGAGGACATGGATTCGATCCCTGGCCTTGCTCAGTCAGGTTCGTCACCACTGAGCCACGGCAGGACTCCATCCCTTCTGCCTTTTCTACCAACCAAGGGTTGGTTAAGGGTTAAGGATCCGGTGTTGCCATGGGCTGTGGTGTAGGCCATAGACATGGCTCAGATCTGGCATTGCTGTGGCTGTGGTGTGGGTGGCAGCTGCAGCTCTCATTCGACCCCTAGCCTGGGAACTTCCATATGCTGCGAGTGCGGGCCTATAAAGACCAAAAAAAAAAGTAAAGAAAAAGAGAACGAAAAGGTTGAAGGGTAAAATACACATAACAGACTATATACCATCTTAGCCATTTTTAAGCATATAGTTTGGTGGCATAAAGTGCATCCATCCACAACACATTTTTCATCTTGTAAAATGAAAACTATACTGTTAAACAATAGTTCCTTTTACTCCCTCCTCTCTAGCCTTGGCAACCACTTACTCTAGGTCTCTCATGTAAGTGTAATCTAACAGTATTTGTCCTTTTTCTGACTGGATTATTTCACTCGGCATAATGTTTTTAAGGTTCATCTATAAAGTATGTGTCAATTTGTTCTCAAGGCCAAATAATGCTCCATTCTTCTAATCCCTGCTCTTAGTTCTAGAAGTAGAATTGCTGGATCATATAGTACATTGTAAATCTATTTTTGATTTATTAAGCAAATGCCATACTGTTTTCCATAGCAGCTATATCATTTTACATTCCCATTGGGAGTTCTCTTATGGCTCTGCAGGTTAAGGATCTAGTGTTGTCACTGCAGTGCCTTGGGTTGCTGCTGTGGCGTGGATTTGATCCCTGGCTTGAGAATTTCCACATTGTGCAGATGTGGCCAAAAAAACAAAACAAAAATACATTCCCATCAGTAGTGTAAAGGGTTCCGATTTATCTACATCCTTACCAATGCTTGTGTTTTTGTTTTTTTTTTTTTTTGGTAGTAGCCATCCTAATAGATGTGAGGTAGAGGAACATATTACTTCAACCTAACTTTATTGTGAAAGCTCATTACTCTTTTGCCTCTTGGTCTAGTAATCTAACTATGTAACTTTAAAGTTTTTTTTTCTGACTCAATTTTCAGTAACTTATTTGGCTTACAGAGCATCACATCTGAATCAGTTGTGTATTGATGATAGTTTCTGAGCCATCTGAAACAGAATCTAGAGTTAACTGAAATAGTAGTAGTGATAACAAAAGAAGAAAGAAACATGAAACAATTCAAGTAATGTGACGTTAACCCAGAACCAATGGATTGTTCAGTCTGTAGATTTACATTTATGAATGGGAGTCCAAGCCCCTCTTTATTTATTCATTGTTAATGATACCATTAGATGTTATAAAGGTAGTTGGAATGGTTGAAGCTAAATAAAAATGAACTTGTTTCTTGTAATTAAATTTCAGAAAGATAGTGAATTTAAATGTTAGATGAAATCAAGAAAATGCAAAAGGGAAGTTAATTTTGTGCAAGGACAGTTACCACTGCATGAAAATTCACTAAGCTGTATGTTTTGTATTTTACAGATTTCTTTGCGTGAAAGACAGGTTGCTAGTGAAAGCTAATACCAGAAATTGACTTCTGAAAATTAGATTCTTGGGTGTATCCCTGAATTAATACAGACTGCCGGAGTTCCCGTCGTGGCGCAGTGGTTAACGAATCCGACTAGGAACCATGAAGTTGCGGGTTCGGTCCCTGCCCTTGCTCAGTGGGTTAATGATCCGGCGTTGCCGTGAGCTGTGGTGTAGGTCGCAGACGCGGCTCGGATCCCGCGTTGCTGTGGCTCTGGTGTAGGCCGGTGGCTACAGCTCCGATTCAACCCCTAGCCTGGGAACCTCCATATGCCGTGGGAGCGGCCCAAGAAATAGCAACAATAACAACAACAACAACAACAACAAAGACAAAAAAAAAAAAAGACAAAAAAAAAAAAATACAGACTGCCTTCTTAAGTAGCATTGATCATAATAACTGAGCAAGGAAAGTTTAAGTTATATTCCTAATAACCAGTTTACTAAGGCAGGGCAGTTTGTCACATGTTAGAAAATGTTTCCTTTAAAAAGCGTTGAAGGAGTTCTGATGGCTCACCAGGTTAAGGATCCAGTATTGTCACTGCTGTGGCTCTGGTTATTGCTGTGGTGGGGCTTTGATCCATGGCCTGGGAATTTCCACATGCCAAGGGCCCGGCCAAAAAAAAAAAAAAAGGCACTGAAATGCAATGGCATTTTATTAAATCATAAAGGGATATGAAATATTGATATATACTTCAGCATGAACCTTGAAACCTTGAAAACATTATGCTAAGTGAAAGAAACCAGTTACCAAAAAATCACAAATTATATGCACCTATTTATATGAAATGTCTAAAATAGGAAAATCTGTAGAGACAGAAGGTAGATTAGTGGTTGCTTAGGGATTTGGAGATGAGGGTTAATGGAGTGGGTACGAAGTTTCTGTTTTGAAGTGATGAAAATATTCTCAAAGTAACTATGGTATGACGATTGCACATAGATGTGCTTATTCCAGAAAACATTGAATTATCCAGTTTACTTCGGGTGAATTGTATGGAATGTAAATTATATCTCAATAAACTGTTAAAAAGACAAAGTTTTGAGGAGTTATCTTGTGGCACAATGGGTTAAGGATCTGGTGGTGTTGCCACAGCAGCTTTGGTTGTTGCTGTGTCGTGGGTTTGATCCCTGGCCTGGCGACTTCCACGTGCCACAGGCACAGCCAAAAAAGAATGTAAAGCTTTGAAACTGTATAGTGCTTACAGAACCAACATTTAATTACTTAGAATATTTCCATTATCCACCCATTCCCAGGAAACAGACACAGAACACAGAGATGTTACTATAATCAGTATATCCTAAAGGCAGATTTGTAAACTTGACTCTGCTCAATTTCTGCTGAATCAGTCTTTTTTTTTTTTTTTTTTTTAATGGCCACAGCTTTGGCATAGGCATTTCCCAGGCTAGAAATCAAATCTGAGCTGCAGCTGTGACCTATGCCTCAGCTGCAGGAATGCCAGATCCTTAACCCACTGCACCACAGTGGAAACTTCCTGAATCACTGTCTTTTATACTTATCTAATGCTAATAAGGGGATAGGAGCTAGATTGCCTTTTTTCATAGTCTAAGGGATAAATAGAGCCCAGATTTTAGGGATCTTTGAAATGATTACTAAACGAAGAATAAATGTGAGTGAAACCATTATTTTACATGGCCATTGCCTGCCATGGCTATCAAGAATCATACAGGTTTTTGGGTTGTGGGAGAGGGGTAGTTGCCTTGGTGGGTCATGTATGTGATAAATCTTTTTTTTTTTTTTTTTTTTTTTTGTCTTTTGTCTTTGTTGGTGTTGTTATTGTTGCTATTTCTTGGGCCGCTCCCGAGGCACATGGAGGTTCCCAGGCTAGGGATTGAATCGGAGCTGTAGCCACTGGCCTACGCCAGAGCCACAGCAACTCGGGATCCGAGCCGCGTCTGCAACCTACACCACAGCTCACGGCAACGCCGGATCGTTAACCCACTGAGCAAGGCCGGGGATCGAACCCGCAGCCTCAAGGTTCCTAGTCGGATTCGTTAACCACTGCGCCACGACGGGAACGCCGATAAATCTTTTTTTTTTTTTTTTTTTTTTTTTTGTCTTTTGTCTTTTTGTCTGTTGTTGTTGTTGTTGCTATTTCTTGGGCCGCTCCCGCGGCATATGGAGGTTCCCAGGCTAGGGGTTGAATCGGAGCTGTAGCCACCGGCCTACGCCAGAGCCACAGCAACGCGGGATCCGAGCCGCGTCTGCGACCTACACCACAGCTCACGGCAACGCCGGATCGTTAACCCACTGAGCAAGGGCAGGGACCGAACCCGCGACCTCATGGTTCCTAGTCGGATTCGTTAACCACTGCGCCACGACGGGAACTCCAGATAAATCTTTTTAAGTAGTTTCAACTCATGTCTGTTATAGTACTTGAGACAGTGTGTAGTTAGTTGATTACATGTCTTTTTTTCTTAGATTGTGAGTTCCTTGAAGGTGGGAACCAAACTTGTCGTACTGAGCTTTGTACCTGTAGTCCCTCTAGTTTCTAGGAAATATTCCATAAATGTTGATAGACTAATGAGAGAAATTATGGGAAAGTAGGGACAAAGTGGGGATAATGGAAAGTGAAATGCTAGATACTAAGAAGGTTAACTCTAGAAATTTTGATTGCTGTTGGTAAGAATCATAAGCCCCTCAAAAATCTTCACTTTTGCCAAGCTGTTATCACTCACTTTAAGAATTACTGTACTTCCGGAGTTCTCGTTGTGGCGCAGTGGTTAACGAGTCCAACTAGGAACCATGAGGTTGCGGGTTCAATCCTTGGCCTTGCTCAATGGGTTACGGATCCGGCGTTGCTGTGAGCTGTGGTGTAGGTTGCAGACTCGGCTCAGATCCTGCATTGCTGTGGCTCTGGCGTAGGCCGGCAGCTATAGCTCTGATTAGACCCCTAGCCTGGGAACCTCCACATGCCATGGGAAGCGGACCTAGAAAAGGCAAAAAGACCAAAAAAAAAAAAAAAAAGAATTACTGTACTTCATTTTTGTAATAGTGTATGAATGTGAATTATTTCTTCAGTTTAACATTTATGATTCGTTTTTCTGTGATAGTATGCTAAAACGAAATAATGAAACTTCTCATTTTCATAGCTTGAAATAACCGTGAATGTCCCAGATGTAGGATGCATAGCTGTTGTTGAACATCAACTCTCAAACGCAGATGTGACTACTCAGGAGATGAAACAAGAAGAAAATTTGAATGCATCATCAGTCGTAAGCATCCATTTTAATATATTTTGTCTTTAATGCTTTGTTTACTAGCAAAAGACTGAAAGTTTATTACGGAAGCTTTAAGTTTATGCACATTCTTAGCTAGTATGATAGAAATTATTCTTCCATTTCTAGAGTATGAATGGTAGAAACCATTGAATAATTCATAGATATATTTGACTCGAAAAACATTGATTTTTTTGTGTGAGGGAATAGCTCTTAAAATCTTGATAAACTTAGGTTAAAATTCTGATGCATTAAATATATACTGAATATAAATTATTTAAAATTTATTTAATTGCTTTTTTTTTTTTTTTTTGGTCTTTTCTAGGGCTGCACCTATGGCATATGGAGGTTCCCAGGCTAGGGGTCTAGTCGGAGCTGTAGCCACCGGCTTACACCAGAGCCACAGCAGCAGCAACACAGGATCCGAGCCGCGTCTTGGACCTACACCACAGCTCGTGACAATGCCAGATCCTTAACCTACTGAGTGAGGCCAGGGATGGAACCTGCAACCTCATGGTTCCTAGTTGGATTGTTTCCATTGCGCCATGACGGTAACTCCCATTTTGAATTAGTTTTTAATTCAGTGTAAGGTTAGAGTCCCACTTCATTCATTTGCATTTGACGATCCAAGTTGTTGCACCATTTATTTGAAAAAATTATTATTCCACATTGTTGGTTTTTTTTTGTTTTTTTTTGTTTTTTTTTAATCCTTGTCAAAAAGTAGTTGGCTATTGGGAGTTCTTGTCATGGCTCAGTGGTTAGTGAACCTGACTAGCATCCGTGATGACTCAGGCTCAATCCCTGGCCTCACTTGGTGGGTTGAGGATCTGGCGTTGCCGTAAGCTGTGGTGTAGGTCTCAGGCGCAGCTCATATCTGGCATTGCTGTGGCTCTGGTGTAGGCCTGCGGCCACAGCTCCAATTTGACCCCTAGCCTGGGAACCTCCATATGCCTCCAGTACGGCTCTAAAAAAAAAAAAAAATAGTTGGCTGTAGATGTTTATACTTCTGATTCTATTCCAGTGATTTATTTGTCTGTCTTTATGCTGGTGAGGCTCTGTTTATTACCATTGTTTCGTAATAAGTTTTGGAATTGGAAAGTACAAGTCATCCTATTTTATTCCGTTTTTAAGGTTGTTTTGGCTGTTGTGGGTCCCTTGCAATTCCAAATGAATTTCTTTTTGGACTGCCCTGAGGCTTATGATGGAGTTCTGGGCCAGGGATCAGATCCAAGCCGCCGTTGTGACCTCTGCCACAGCTGTGGCCTTGCCAGATCCTTAAACCCACTGTGCAGGGCTGGGGATTGAACTTGCACCCCAGCACTCCAAAGATGCCACCAATCCTGTGGGCCACAGGGGGAACTCCTCCAAATGAACTTTAAAATCAACTTGTCAGTTTCTACAAAGACATCAGCTGAGATTCTTATTGGGATTGCACTGAATCTGTAGAGTCTGTAGAGCAGATGTTGCCATCTTAACAATGTTAAGGAGGAGTTCCCATCATGGTGCAGTGGAAACGAATCCGACTAGGAACCATGAGGTTACGGGTTCAATCCCTGGCCTCGCTAGTGAGTTAAGGATCTGGCATTGCCGTGGGTTGTAGTGTAGGTCGCAGACGCAGCTCGGATGCTGCATTGCTGTGGCTGTGGCAGAGGCTGGCAGACGTAGGTCCAATTCGACCCCTAGTCTGGGAACCTCCGTATGCCGTGGGTGCAGCCCTAAAAAGACAACAACAAAAAAACAAACATTAAGTCTTACAGTCCCTTTTGCTTAAGTTCTTCTATGATTTTTTTTCAACAGTGTTTTGTAGTTTCCAGAACATGGGCTTTGTACTTCCTTATTAACTGCATTTTCAACTATTTTGTTATTTTTGATGCTATTGTGAATGAAATTGTTTTCTTTAATTTCATTTTTTGGGGGTGGCTTATTACAAGTATGTGGGAATACATTTGAATTTCATATATTAGTCTTCTATCCTCCAACTTTGCTGAACTCATTTATTAGTTCTAATAGTTTTTTTTAGTGGATTCTTCTTTTTTCCTGCCCTGTGGCATAGGAAGTTCTCATCTGAGCCGCAGTTGTGTCCTACTATAGGTCTGAATCACACTCTCGCCATAGCAGGGAATTGAACCTGTGTCCTGGTGCTGCAGAAATGCCACCGATCCTGTTATGCCACAGCAGGAACTCCTTTTAGTGGCTTCTGTAGGAATTTCTCCATTATAAGATCATGGCATCTGTGAATAGAGGTAGTTTTACTTCTGCCTTTCTGCTTTACTTCCCTAGAGCTTCTGTAACAAAGTAACATTAACTGGTTAGCTTAAAACCACAGAAAGTTATTCTCTCATAGTTCTAGAGGATAGAATTCCAAAGTCAGGTTATTGCTGGTGATGGTTCCTTCTGGTGCCTCTGAGTTAGAAACCATCCTAAACTTTTTTCCTACCTTTTGGCAGTTATTGGCCGTCCTTGTCATTCCTTGACTTGTGGCAGCACAGTTCCAACCTCTGCCTTCATTGTCACGTGGTGTTCTTCCTGCATGTGTGTCGTTGTTGTTGCTCTTGTTGTTTTGCTTTTTAGGGTCATACTGGTGGCATATGGAGATTCCAGGCTAGGGGTCCAGTCAGAGCCATAGCTGCCAGCCTGCACCACAGCCCCAGCAAAGCCAGATCCGAGCTGCGTCTGTGACTTTCACCACAGCTCAAAGCAATGCCAGATCCTTAACCCACTGAGCAAGGCCGGATCAAACCTGTGTCCACGTGGATGCTAATCAGATTCATTTCCACTGAGCCATGATGGGAACTCCTGTGTTTCTTTTCTTATAAGGACACCATCTTATTGGATAAGGACTAATCAATCCACTATGACCTCATTTTAACTTGATTACATTTGGGAAGACCCTGTTTCCAAATAAGGTCACATTCACAGTCCTGGAGGTTAAGACTTCAGCCTGTCTTTCTGGACAACACAGTTCAATTTAGAACTCTTTCTTGTCTAGATGTTTTTTTTTTGTTTTGTTTTTTTGTTTTTTTGGTTCTTTTTGGCTTGCCTAATTACCTTGTCTAGAACTTTCAGAACAATGTTGAATGAAAGTAGGGGGAAACATCCAATCTTTTACTATTAAGTTTGATGTTTGCTGTGGTTTTTTCAAATTGAAGTAGTTCTGGAGTGTCCATTGTGGCACAGTGAAAATAAATCTGACTAGGAACCATGAGGTTGTGGGTTCGATCCCTGGCCTTGCTCAGTGGGTCAAGGATCTGGCGTTGCCATGAGCTGTGGTGTAGGTTGCAGACATGGCTTGGATCTGGCATTGCTGTGGCTGCAGCTGCAGCTCTGATTCTACTTCTATCCTGGGAACCTCCATATGCCGTGGGTGTAGCCCTAAAAGGCAAACAAAAAAAAAAAAAAAAGAAAAATTGAAGAAGTTCCATTCTATTTCTAGTTTGTGTGAGTATTTTATCATGAAAGAGTTTTGGAATTTGTCATATGCTTTTTCTACATCTCATGAGATGATCATGTGATTTTGTCTTTTACTACATTGATATGATGTATTATATTGATTAAATTTTGGATGTTAAACTAAAAATTGCATCCTTGGGATAAATTCCACTTGATCATGGCATATAATTTTGGTGTGTTTTTGGATTCAGTTTGCTAGTATTTTATTGAGGATTTTTGCTCTGTATTCATAATAGGTACTGGTCTATCATCTGTTATGAATCTGACACCAGTTTCTTGTGGTATCCAGAGCTGAAAGCCCTCCACTTGGGGCCTGCAGGGAGAAAGGGCCTTGTTTCCCTGGCAACAGCAGTCTGAGATGGAGTCTAGCCTCACTGACCTAGAAGGAGGGAGAGAGCAGTCTTAGTTCAGTACACAAACTTTCACCTTTGTTGCTTAATTTCCAGCAATTTTATGAATAGATGTTCATCTTATGCCCTTAGGACCATTTCCAGATGCTTTAAATGGTTGTTTTTAAATAAATATTACCAGTTTCACTGTGGAGAGGGTCAGCAAAACTCCTCATGCTGTCACGCTGGACATAGGTCCTGTATCTTCTTAATTTATTAAAATTCACTTAAGTTCTTTTTGTCTTTTTCTTTTTTTTGTCTTTTTTATGGCCGCTCCTGTGGCACATGGAGGTTCCCGGGCTAGGAACCCAAAACCCCATGGTTCCTAGTCAGATTCGTTTCTGCTGAGCCACGATGGGAACTCCAAAATTCATTTAAGTTTTAAGCCACCAAGTAGTATAAAAAAATGTTGCGAGAGTTCCCGCCGTGGCGCAGTGGAAACGAATCTGACTGGTATCTGTGAGGATGCAGGTTTGATCCTTGGCCTCGCTCAGTGGGTTGAGGATCCAGAGTTGCCATGAGCTGTGGTGTAGGTCGCAAATGGGACTTGGAGCTGGTGTTAATGTGGCTGTGGTGCAGGCCAGCAGCTAGAGCTCTGATTGGACCCTTAGCCTGGGAACTTACATATGCCTCGGTGCGGCCCTAAAATTAAAAAAAAAAAAATTATTTTTGATATTCTCCAGACCTTGGTTTCCACGGGGTCAAAACTAGCAGCAGATACGACTAAAGTTGAAGGTAAAGTAAGAAAGTCAGATGCATGTTACAATATGATTAGAATTAATGTTTGCATTAATACAAGAAGAAGGTAAAATGAGCAAAAGATGAAAGAATTTGTCTTTCAGACTATTTTGGTTCTTATTTATGAAATTTTATGAATAAATTATAATTTCAGGGAGAAAAAACAGTTTTCTTTCTTTTTTTTTTTTTTTGAAAACTGTTTTCTTTCACTGCGTTATAACTAAAAGCACTGAAGAACCTGTAAAATGTAGTGCCTTTTGAGATACAGAACTTGTACTTGGGAAACTACATAAGATACCACTTTTTTTTCCTTCTTTTAGGAAATGACCACAGGTGAACATTCCCAAGATGAAACAGGTAACTGTTAATAAGGAAACTGCTGAAAGACTTGGTTAATACCAACTACTAGCACAGTGATTTTAGTAACGGTGGTAGTTTGTAGATGAGTAACTTTGCTGGAGAGTGGCATGAAAAGATCTGGCAATTGAAGTGTTATATCTAGGAGAAACTTGGGTTCTTGGAATGCTTCTTTAGAATGTGATTAAATGTTTGCTAAAGAAATATTTATTTCCTCTGATATGCACATTTGGGTGTATTTCCTTTTGATGATATTGAGTTATTTAATGACAGGGAGGCAGTTTCAGTGAGTAAAAGAGAACAGTTGATGCTTCTTTATTTGTAGCATATAAGCTGAACAGACTACTATGCTAGGAAGGGATTGTCTGTGTGAAGGGTTTTGAAACTGGTTACTAGAGAATAATACCCAAATTACAATTCTTTTCTAAACAAACAAACGAACAAACTTCTGGAGTTATTCTTCTATTTTAATGTTGGTGTGTTTTTTTTTTCACAAGGTACCAACGATGGAAGCACAGAAGCTGCCATAACTTTACTTACAATGGGAGATCTGGTGTTGCAGTCAGAGATCAGTACAGAACAGAGTGGTGGTAAGAATAAAAGATTAAATCCTAACCCAAAAAAAAGCCTTTTAAATCCCAACTTGTAAGAAATTATACCCGGATTTGGGTGTAACGTGAATCCCTGCTTTTAATGTTTGAAGTTGACATCACTTTGTTATTTTTCCAGAAAAGTAATATGTGTGATCTTTCTACTTTAGCCCTCTAGATGTAGTGGCCGCCATTTCCAGATAGTGCACTTGGTTTATTCAGAATTTGTATTTGTGGAAGTGTTAATCTAGTGAATCTGCTATCTTTATCATCCTAGACACCATTGGTTAACTGAGCTCACTGATTACTGATCACTTTATACATGTTGCTTTAGCAAAGGAACTGATGCTTTGGATAATCTTCGCAATTACATGACAGTCAAATACAGTATGAAGGGGCTATGAAAGCCATCGGAATAATTTAGTTTAGACTCTTCTGTTAGTTGGGACTGAACCAAAAAATAATGTCAACCCAGGTTTTTAGTATTTTAGGCTGACGTTACAGAGAAGCTATGATCTTTACTAAGTACCTTCTACTTTAAGTACATTAAATGGATTATTATGTTACTCATAATCCTGTTAGTTATTTTACTTTTTTCTTTTTTCTTTTTTTTTTGCCTCTTAGGGCTGCACCTGAGGCATATGGAGGTTCCCAGGCTAGGGGTCAAATCAGAGATGTAGCCACCGGCCTACGCCAGAGCCACAGCAACGTGGGATCTGAGCCGCGTCTGCGACCTACACCGCAGCTCACGGCAACGCCGGATCGTTAACCCACTGAGCAAGGGCAGGGACCGAACCCTCAACCTCATGGTTCCTAGTCGGATTCGTTAACCACTGCGCCACGACGGGAACGCCCCTTGTTAGTTATTTTAAGTGCTAATGACTGTCCTGCCATTTATTTTAGGTGTCAGACTTATAGGCCATAGCTATATACTTATCAGGAAAGTCTCAGATTTCTGTTCCCTGCAGGGCTGCTTTTTCAGTGGCAGAATATGCAAGTGCTCTTATCTTGAAATTTCAGTCTGTAAGAATTATTAAGCTCAGAACAGATCAAATCTCTGGCATAAAATATGAGATCATAAATTTAAATTTAGAGCCAGAAAGAGCAAACTTTTTAAATAGTATAGAATTTTATAGTTGCTGAATTGTTGGAGGATTTATATTATTTGGACATAGATTTGTATTGAGTCAATTTTAATTTTTTTTTTTTTTTTTTTTTTTTTTTTACTGCAGTAGGAGTATGTATACTTTCTGATGGCCATTCAGAGGATAAAAGTCATGTTCCTTTTAGCCCAGATAATATAAATCATGATATTGTTCATGAACATCCGGAACTTTCTTCACCTCTCTGTAGTACATCTCCATCAGAAGACAACAAGATTGTATTGGAGGAACAAAGTACTAAAGAAGAAACTGGTTTAGTGGAGGAAGTAAAGGAAAATGCTATATCAACCAGGTTTGTTTTGCTTTATTAAACAATTATTTTTATTTTAGTTTAAAAAAAAAATAAATCGCAGCATTCAATTAATATATGTATATAAACCAACCTTCAATTTGGTTAGTGTTAATAGCTTTGAGTAATGCTTATATAAATGTAAAGTAAGCAGTGCTGATTTTTCACCCTTTAAAGTGACAAAGGACTGGCTGGAGTTCCCTTGGTGGTGCAGGAGGTTAAAGATCTGATGTAGTCACTGAAGTGGCTCAGGTTGCAGCTATGATGAGAGTTTGATCCCTGCTCCTGGAACTTCCACATGCCTTGGGTACAGCCAAATACGTACATACATACATACATAAAGGATTGACTGATTTTGATTTCAGTTCAACGGTTCGCATATTAACATTACCACAATGAATGTTTTAAGCCCTCATGAAGTAATTTTATGTAAATATAGTCCCTGTTTTATAGACATTGTCCAGATTCTCTTGCTTCTCAAGACTTTTGGATAAATTACTACCGTGTAATTTTAGCATTGAGAAACGAACACTTATAGACAGTGTGGCACCTGAGAAGGTGACACATAACTGTGTCAGTGCAAAGTAGAATGCATCCGAGTGAGGCAGAGAATTCTTACACATTTGATCAGTTCCTCTCTCTGTCTGTCTTTTTCTAGGACTACAACTTCTGAAGTGACCAGTAGTTTGAGACCGAGAAGAAGATTTGCCAAGCCTAAGCCAAATCTTAAGAAGATTTTAGGGACCAAAAGGTTTGGTGCTCATCAGGAAGTTCCTAGTTTGTCGGAAATTCAAGGAGGTAAGTTTTATTGTTTCCTTGAAAGTTACAAAATTATTTGACGCAGAAATGTCATTAGCATTTCAAATGAAATATTTGGTTGTTAAAATATTTGTAGCTATTAAAAGGTTAAAACGGGAGTTCCCATCATGGCTCAGTGGTTAATGAATCCGACTAGGAATCATGAGGTTGCGGGTTCGATCCCTGGCCTCGCTCAGTGGGTTGAGGATCTGGCATTGCCATGAGCTGTAGTGTAGGCTGCAGACGCAGCTCAGATCCCGCATTGCTGTGGCTCTGGTGCAGGCCAGCGGCTACAGCTCCGATTAGACCCCTAGCCTGGGAACCTCCACATGCCGCAGGTGCGGCCCTAGAAAAAGGCAAAAAGACAAAAAAGTAAAATAAATAAATAAAAAAATAAAAGGTTAAAACATACAGAAAGTAGAATGAGCTATAAAGTAAATATCCATAAATCCGCTAACTAGTTTCAATAATTATTACCATTTTGCTGTATTTACTTGCTCAAACTTTCTCTTCATATATATATTTTTTTTTCTGTGTGTTTAAACATGCATACTCAAGTAAATATCTCCTAGGCATATATGCATGTGGCAAAAGATATATCAGTACCCAAAAGGCAAAAATTTTTTAAACTCGGAGTTCCTGTCATGGCGCAGTGGTTAACGAATCCAACTAGGAACCGTGAGGTTGCAGGTTCGGTCCCTGCCCCTGCTCAGTGGGTTAACGATCCGGCGTTGCTGTGAGCTGTGGTGTAGGTTGCAGACGCGGCTCGGATCCCGCGTTGCTGTGGCTCTGGCGTAGGCCGGTGGCTACAGCTCCGATTCAACCCCTAGCCTGGGAACCTCCATATGCCGCGGGAGCGGCCCAAGAAATAGCATCAACAACAAAAAGACAAAAGACAAAAAAAAAAAAAAAAAAATTTTTTTTAAAACTCTATCTTTCCTTGGTTTCCAGCTCCCTAATCCTACTGTTGGTGATAAACTGCTATTAACCGTTTCTATTGTAGACTTCTAGAAATGTTTTATGTACATAAGGATGTGTTGTTTTATTGAGATTATTCACATACTGTAGAATTCACCCATATAAATTGAATAGAATTCAGGAGTTCGCCCATGGCTTACTGAGTTAAGGATCTGGCATTGTCACTGCTGTGGCTCAGGTTGCTGCTGTGGCATGGGTCACTGATATGGCGTGAGTTCAAACCCTGGCCCTAGAACTTAGGCATGCTGCAGGTGCTTCCAGAAAAAAACAAAAAGTGTACAATTTGGTTAGTATATTTACCTTTTGGGTATTATAAATAATGCTGCTAAGGACATTCATGTGTGAGTTCTTGTATGGACACATCAATTTTTTTTAATCTCTTTAGTAAACAATTTTAGTTTCAGAGATATCTTTTTAATTTATAGTCACTCTATCTCTTACCAACAAAAAGATGCATGGTTGATATTTTCTATATTCCTTTTAATTTGTTTGTTTTTTTGTCCTCAGCTGCAGAAGTTTCCAGGCCAGTTATACAACCTGAGCCACAGCAGTGACAACACTCAATCCTTAACCCATTGAGCCACCAGGGAACTCCTCTGGACATAGGTTTTCATTTTTATTGGATTTATATCTACAGGTAGAATTGCTGGGTCAGGAGTTCTCATTATGGCTCAACGGGTTAAGAACCCAACTAGCATCCATAAGGATGAGGGTTCAATCCCTGGCCTCTTCAGTGGGTTAAAGGATCTAGTGTTGCTGCAAGCTGCGGTGTAGGTAACACACATGGCTTGGATCTGGCATTGCTGTGGCGTAGGCCAGCAGCTGTAGCTCCCATTTGACCCCTAGCCTGGGAATTTCCATATGCTACAAGTGTGTGCCCCCCCCCCCCATAAAGATTTTCTGGGTCATGTTTAACTTTTTGAGAAGCTGCCAGACTGTTTCAAAAAGTGGCTGCACCATTTTATTTTTTTACCAACATGCTTTGAGAGTTTCATTTTCTGTGCGTGTTTCCAGACACTTGTTATTATTTGTCTCCTTGATTATATCTGTCCTAGTGGGTGTGAAGTGCTATCTCGTTGTCGGGTTTTTTTTGTTTTTTTGTTTTTTTTTGCTTTTTAGGGCCACACTCGAGGCATATGGAGGTTCCCAGGCTAGGGGTCAAATCTGAGCTGCAGCTGCCAACCTATGCTACAAGCCACAGCAATGTGGGATCTGAGCCTCTTCTGCGACGTACATCACAGCACGTGGCAACACCAGGTCCTTAACCCACTGAGCAAGGCCAGGGATCAAACCTGCATCCTTATGGATGCTAGTCAGATTTGTTAACTGCTGAGCCATGATGGGAACTTCTCATTGTGGTTTTGATTTGCAATTTCCTGTTGGCTCTTGATTATCTTTTTATGTGCTTATTTGCATATCTTCTTTTCTTTCTTTTTTTTTGTCTTTTTGCCTTTTCTAGGGCCACACCCACGGCATATGGAGGTTCCCAGGTTAGGGGTCTAATCTGAGCTGTAGACGCCGGCCTCCACCAGAGCCATAGCAATGCAGGATCGGAGCTGTGCCAGCTCACGGCAACGTCGGATCCTTAACCCACTGAGGAAGGCCAGGGATCAAACCGAAACCTCATGGTTCTTGGATTCGTCAACCACTGAGCCATGATGGGAACTCCTTATTTGCATATCTTCTTTACGGAAAGTCTCTTCAGATCTATGCTTAGTTTAGAATTGGGTTATTTGTCTTTTTATTATTAAGAGTTATTTATATATATATAAATATATTTTGTCTTTTTAGGGCCACACCCTCAACACATAGAAGTTCCCAGGCTCGGGGTTGAATCAGAGCTGTAGCTGTTGGCCTACACCACAGCCACAGCAATGCCAGATTCGAGCTTCATCTTCAACCTATACTGTAGCAGCTCATGGCAATGCCAGATCCTTTAACCCACTGAGCAAGGCCAGGGATCCAACCCCATCCTCATGGATACTAGTCAGATTCACTACTGCTGCGCCATGATGGGAACTCTGCTTTCTGTTTTTATTTTTGTTTTTAATTTTTAATTTTTTAAATCTTTTTAGGGCTTTTTCTAGGGCTGTTCCCATGGCTTATGGAGGTTTCCAGGCTAGGGGTTGAATCGGAGCTGCAGTTGCCGGCCTGCGCCACAGCCACAGCAACACAGGATCCAAGCTGCCTCTGCGACCTGCACCACAGCTCACGACATGCTGGCTTCTTAACTTGCTGAGCAAGGCCAGGGATCGAGCCTACATCCTCATGGATACTAGGCAGATTCGTTTCCTATGAGCCATGTCGGGAATTCCACGCTTTCTGTTTTTAAAGATTAATATATTGAAAAAAATTGTTTCTGTGTGTTTGCATAGTACTCTTATTTCATTTTTTCAGTGGCCTCACTGTACTGTGATGTAAATGTTGATCCCTGTCCCACTTCCTTTTCTATCCCCTTCCCTGCCAACACCCCACCCTTAGTGTACTAGTGAGAGCAGGAAAAGCAGTGCAAGTGGTAGGTTGCCTAGATTGTTTTCAACCCTGTAGGTAGAGAATCTGGATAGTTAGCACCATCTTTTCCCTGTTTTAGGGGTTCCTGATTTCTGGGATTTCCTTTAGTCAGCAGTGTCTGTGGTTCAGTTAGTTAATTCATTACTTTGGCTTGAGCAGTACCCAGAAGCTCTCAGTGTGCAGGCTCAGTTCCTTCTTTTATACAGACATCATTTTCTGCCCCCTTGTGACGTTATTCTTTATAGAACAGCTCCTTTCCCAACATGTGCCCCAAGGTGAACTAGCCAGACCTCATGTGCACCCAACTTCTAACCTCTTTTATATGTGAGTTTCTGATAATACTATTATCATGATAAAGTTGAGATACAGTTGCTGTGGCTACCAGGAGTGAAATATGTGCAGTGCAGATTCATTATCTCACTTATGTTTAAAAGTCTAATTGGAAGTTCCCACTGTGGTGCAATGGGTTAAGAATCCAACCATAGCAGCTCATGCATGGGTTTGATCCCTGGCCCAGTGCAGTGGGTTAAAGGATCCAGCATTGCTGCAACTGTGGCATAGGTCACAAATGTGGCATAGGTCAAAGCTGTGGCTTAGATTCAGTCCCTGACGTGGGAACTTCTATATGTTGAGGGTTCAAACCAAAAAAATTTTTTGTTAAAAGTGTAATTGGCCCGGATCTCCTTTCTGCCATGTGAATGAGCTTGCTTTTTAGATTAAGAGAAGTTTGAAACAGCTACTGTATAGTGATCTTTGAAGAAAAATCATGTTTCTAATATGGAAAATTTTAACTGTACTACTTTGGGCTATATTTTAAATGTGTTTTTTATTTAAGAAACTGAGAAAAATGCTTCTAAAGGAACAGAATTAGAGGATAAAAACCTTGGATCAGATACAACTGCAGAGAGTAAGGAGCAGAGCAAATTGGCATGTGTACATGGTATTGAAGAAACCAGTAATTCACAAGAAGCAAGGCTAACTAAAAGGTAAAAAAGGAAAGAGATTCTGGGATTTGGTTTATATTCTCTTTCAACTGTAGCCATAAGTTGTAGCTGTAGAAATGTGTTCTAGTCCATTAAATATATCTTAAATATATCTTAAAAGCTTGAAAACTATTAAATTAGATGAACTTTGGACTGCCTTGCTCTAATAACTACATAATTCTGTAATTGTCTGCTTGATTTCAGATATATACTAATCTGTCTTTCAGAAATGAAGATCACGAAGAGGGATCTGAAGAGGTTCAGATGTTGTCGGCTGCTCCACTTGTTTCTTCTGAGCCAAGCACCGACACGCTTGCTTTGGGTACAAGTCTTGGTGAGAGTTTTATCGAAGAGCCCCTGAGAAAGGACTCTGATGGAGACAGTATGCTTACACTCTATGTACCAGAGGTAAAAGGTTGTAAATATAACAGGGGGTGGCGAGCTGTTTATTCCTCATTTTAAAAAGTTAAGTTATAATTTACGCAAAATAAGCTTCATCCTTTTTAGTTTACAGTTCTACACATTTTGATAAACATAAGTAGTCATATAAGCAAGCAGTACACGAACAATTCCATCATCCCCCCAGTTTTCCATAGCCTTTTTTAGTCTTTCTTTCCACCTTCAGCTCCTAACAACCACTGATCTTCTTTCCCTGTAGTTTTGCCTTTGCTGGAATGTATTATAATGTAATTTTTATTGAATGTATTTTTAGTCTCTAGATCATAGAGATATGTCGTAAAACATATCTAGCTTTGTTGTAAAAGCTTTGAAAAAGGGGGTGTTTTTTCCATGGAGAACTCTTGCTTCCTAGTCCCTGGGTTTGAGAATTTCATTTTCAGAGCAAGTGTTTATTGAAATGCTACTCGTCCAGTACTGTGTGAGATACCAGGAATACAAAGTTGTGAGAAACAAATGAGTAAATGAACAAGTATGAAACAGCATGATTCAGGGACTGTATGATTAGTTATGAGTGGAATATAAATGAAGAAAGTGGTTAGAGATGAAGTTAGGTAACCTGGGGACAGATCATAAAAGAATTCTTATGACTGGCTGAGGTGTTTGGAGTATATCCAAAGTTATGGGATTTTTTTCCCCCATCCTCAAACCTTTTTTTTTTTTTTTTTTTTTTTTAATGGCCACACCCACGACATATGAAAGTTTCTGGGCCAGGGATTGAATCTGAGCCATCACTGTGACCTACGGCCACAGCTGTGGCAGTGCCAGATCCTTTAACCCACTGCACTGGGCCAGGAATCAAACCCATGCCTCCGCAGCGACCTAAGGCACTGCAGTCAGATTCTTAACCCACTGCACCTACAGCACCCCTCATCCTCAAACCTTTTATCTTTTTATTTTGAAATAATTTCAGATTTAGAGAAGAGCTGCAAGAATCTCACACAGTACTCTCATATGCTAACATTTTCCCTGCATTTGTGTGCATATCTAGCTGTAAACATTGGTCTCTTTCTCTCTTCGTGTTGCTCTCCATCTTGAGAGATACTTTAAAAAAAACTGAAGCATTTGAAAGTAAATTGAGGACATAAGCCTTCACCCACAAATACTCCAGCTTGTATCTGATAAGAACAATGACATTGTCTTACAGAGAAATGACGATATTACTATCACACTCAGTATTACCATACCATCTAGCATGATTTCATTATGTGGTATACAGTTCCAGTCAAGCCTCTTACATTGCATTTAGTTGTTATTTTTTCTTAATCTTTTTAATTTACAGTGGTCCTCTTGCCCTTTACCTTTGTGTACCTGGCATTTTAGAAGACTCCAAGCTAGGCTACAATCTGGATTTTTTTTTTTTATTGCTTCCTTATTGTTAGATTCAAGTTAAACATTTTTTGGCAAGAGTACTAAATAGTAGGTGATGTTACGTTCTTCCATTTACATTATATCAGGGAACACATAATGTCATTTTGTCCCCCGAGTGATTACTTGGCAGGATGGTGCCTACCAGATTTCTCTATTAGATGGAGTTCCTGTCATGACTCAGTGGTTAACGAATCCGACTAGGAACCATGAGGTTGTGGGTTCGATCCCTGGCCTTGCTCAGTGGGTTAAGGATCCGGCGTTACCGTGAGCTGTGGTGTAGGTCGAAGATGTGGCTCGGATCCCACGTTGCTCTGGCTCTGGCGTAGGCCGGCAGCTACAGCTCCGATTAGACCCCTAGCCTGGGAACCTCCATATGCCGCAGGAGTGTCCCTAGGAAAAGCAAAAAAAAAAAAAAAAAAAAGAAAAGAAAGAAAAGAAAAGATTTCTCCATTTATAATAACATCTTTTCCACCTAGTAAGTGATTTAGTATGCGTTAATGATTCTTGCCTGAAATTGTTGGTTGTAAAATGAAAGTTTTAAGACCTTGAGCAATAGAAAATTACAATCAGAGTTTCATCTTAGAGAAAATAGTGTTTACAGTTTTGTGGAAAGCATTTTAGAGGGAGCCATGCTGGAGGCAAGGAGCTTTGCTTCCATACACATGTCACCAATAATGGTACAGTGGCTGCTGTGAGGGGGATGGAGAGAAGGTTGAGGAGTTTGGATCTCCTTTTCTGGTTACTTGAAAAATCATTTCATTGCCTACACATATTTCACAATTTAGTCAGAATTCCTTTGTGTATTCTGGTATATATATGTTTAGATGAATCAGAAGTTTATTGGTACAACCAGAAGTTTCAAAACACTGGAAAAATTCTATAGGTTAGATAAGTTGCATTTTGAAACATTAGCTATTCACTACATCACATTGTCAAGAAAACTTTTTAAAATTGAGATTTTGTCAATCTTACTCTTTTATTTTAATTTTTTATAGCAGTGTCCACCAGCTAGTATTCCAGACGTCCAACAAGAGAATGTAAATAATCCTCAAGACTCAGGTATGATAATCTGCTTCAGTAGTGTTACAAAAATCTAGTGGTAGGGTTTTTTATTCCCCATTTGACTGTGGGAAAATAAAACAGTTTTTGTTAGTCTATGATGACCTTAAATTAAAAAACAAAAACAAAACTTGAAGTATTTTGTGTTTAAGTATTGTTGTCTTCTCCGGGGTGAATCATCTTTATCTTTTATGAAATTACTTTTTATTTATTTATTTCTTAACAGGCATAATTCAGTTTTTTGTTCTTGGGGATATGTTGTCATGAGACTTTTTTTTTTTTTTTGGCCATGCCCACAGCATGTGGAAGTTCCTGTGCCAGGGATTGAACTTGAGCCACAGCAGCGACCCAAGCTGCTGCAGTGACAATGCCGGATCCTTAACCCACTGTACCACAAGGGAACTCCCTGTTATGAGACTTTTAAAAAGTGAAATAAATGAATGATTTTCTATCATTTCATGGTTCAGTTTTTCATTACTAATTTTTAACCTTTGATAGTGGATCTACTTGCTAATGTACATCAAGATGGTGAAGATGAACAAGCATTCATTTTAACTCTGGTGGAAATTCCAACCAGTGCAGTAGAAGAATATGCTGATACCACTACGCAGTTACTGCCAAACACTTTACTGCCAGCGCCCATATTGGTCAAATCAGTGAATAAAGAAGAAAGGGGGGATATGAGGTAATGAATAAGCTAAACTCTTTCTGCTAGGAGGAAAAGTGCTTTATGAATTGAATGGTGTCGATTGAACAAGCCATTCATCAACATTATCTGCAGTTGTCCTGGAGACCTTATTTAGTAACTATGTGGTAAATTAGAGAAGAAATTATTGTTTTTATATCTAATAAAGATACCATTTAAATATATAGTATATTAGGAATGAAACTTTTTTGGTATTTTTAAGTATTTCGAAAGCTCAAAAATAGGCCATAGGAGTGGAAATGAACCTGACTAGTATCCATGAGGATGTGAGTTTGATCCCTGGCCCCGCTCAGTGGGTTAACAATCCAGTGTTGCCGTGAGCTGTGGTGTAGATTGCAGATGCAGCTCAGATCTGACGTTGCTGTGGCTGTGGTACAGGCCAGCAGCTGCGGCTCCAATTCGACCCCCTAGCCCAGGAACTTCCATATGCCGCAGGTGCAGCCCTATAAAAGCAAATATATATATATATAGACATATATATATCATAAAAAGCATCTGTTAAAGTTGTGGTTACTTTGTATGCATTTATATCTATTTTAAATTCCGATTCACAGAAACGTGCAAAATTCATCAGAGAGAATACTTTTAAAAATATTTTTGATACTCATTTTAATCCTTTGCTGTTGAATTCTTAAGGTGTATTTTAATAGTCATTGGTTAGGATGCTTAATTGTCTCTCAATTAACATGAGAAGGTAAAGCCTTTGGAACTATATCTAGTCACTTAGGAGAGAGCATGATAGTGTGAGAAAAAGAATGTATACATGTATGTGTGACTGGGGCACCTTGCTGTACAGTAGAAAATTGACCAGCTGTGATGAAAAAAATAAAAATTGTTAAAAAAATAAAAAATAAGTCAAAGCTTTTTATGTTAGGAAGAGACATTTTAGGCTAAAATTTAGCATTACTGAGAAGGAAAACACTAATTTTATGCCTCAGATTCAATTCACTATTATGGATGTTAAGCTGCGAACCTTTAAGTATGAGTGGAGCTCAAAACTAACATTTCTGTGGCCATGGCCATGTATATATTAATTACTTTGAAGTTTTGGTGTGGTTTTCATTGGGATAGCTCAGCCTTTAACCTCATTATGTAACTAATTTAATGTGTCTATATTTTCTATGCAGTGTGAGTTTTCCGGTAATTCCAGTTGATCAGGATGCCGTGTATTTATCTGGAAGAGATGATTCTGAAAAGCCTCCTGCGAATTTGGAACTTTTATCCAGGAAGAGATTTCATTGTAGTCCTGATGAAAGTGACCATGTTCCTCCTGCCAAAAAAAATTCACTCACTTCAAGTGACGATTGTCAAAAATATACCTCTGAGGTAAGATAGAATCAAAAACAAGTGAGATGGCTGTATTACAATGGATTTATTTCTGTTTTTTTTCCTTTAGACTCTTCATATAGTGATATGTATAAATATCTAAAGCTAGGAGTTTCCTTTGTGACTCAGCGATTTAAGAACCCAACTGGCATCTGTGAGGATGCTGGTTCAATCCCTGGCCTTGCTCAGTGGGTTAAGGATCCAGGGTTGCCGTAAGCTGTGTCGTAGGTTGCAGATATGGGTTGGATCTGGCCTTGCTATGGCTGTGGCATAGACCAGAGGCTGTGGCTCCAATTGGACCCCTAGCCTGGGAACATCCATATTCTGCAGGCACAGCTCTGAAAAGAAGAAAGTTATAAAGATAGTTCTAATACTTTTCACCATAAATAATCCAGATAAAACCAGTTTGGGATTTTCACTTTGAACCATTTGTAGATGAAAATTGATGGATATTGATCAGGAAACCCATTTCCAGCTCAATGTCATTAGCTAAAAATAAGGCTGAAAGCATCATACATATCTGGATCTTGACTGTACCACTTAATGACTGTGGGGTCTTAAGTTTTTATTTTTTATTTTTTTCTGTTTTTAGGGCCACATCCAGGGCATATGGAGGTTCCCAGGCTAGGAGTCTAATTGGGGTTATAGCCGCTGGCCTACGCCACAGCTACAGCAATGTGGGATCCGAGCCTCAAGTCTGCAACCTACACCACAGATTATTGCAACACTGGATCCTTAACCCACTGAGCAAGGCCAGGGATTGAACTCGCATCCTCTTGAATGCTAGTTGGGTTAGTTAACCACTGAGCCATGACGGGAACTCCATGGCTGTGGGATCTTAACAAGATATTTCACCTCTCTGAATGAGTTCCCTTTTGTCTGAGATGGTACAGGTAATATCATCACTGCCATTACCATAATGCCTTACTTAGATTTCTTGTTGCTCTTAGGAATAAAACCAGAACTTCTAAGCTTTGTATTCGTCTGGCTGTTTCTCTCTAATCTCATCTTATGCTGGTCTCTGCCTCAATCTCTAGCTATATTGGTCATCTTTAAGTTTCTAGAGTGCACTGTTCTCCTTCCTGTCCCAGGGCATTTGTTTTGCTGTCTCTTCTTTATGAACTTTTCCTAGCAAAACACACAGACCTCTTTAGCTCAGTCATCACTACCTCAGAGAAGCCTGACAATACTATGCAGAATCGATTACCCGCTATTGTGTTGTAGGTTTCTTAAGCACCCTCTTATTTTTGTTTCTGATACTCATCATAATGTACTACACTGGAGAACTACACTATGGAAGAATTAGTTTAGAATCAGTATTCTCACAGGGATGTTTGAAGACCAATAGTCCTTAGGTGATAGCAGGCAGCAGAGGCAGTGTATTCCTCTGTATCTGATGGGTTAAGAATTGGTATATCGCGAGATCCTGTTGTGCAGCGGAAATGAATCCTGCTACTATTTGTGAAGATGCGGGTTCGATCCCTGGCCTTGCTCAGTGGGTCAGGGATCCAGCATTGCCATGAGCTGTGGTGTAGGTCACAGATGCGGCTCAGATCCTGTGTTACTGTGGCCGTGGTGTAGGCCAGCAGCTCTAGCTCCCATTTGACCCCTAACCTGGGAACCTCCATATGCTGCAGATTTGGCCCTAAAAAGACCAAAAAAAAAAAAGGAATAGTTTTTCATTTCTCATATTATGCTTAAGAACTAGGTGTATTTTCTTCTCTATGAAGTGACTCTGTATTCTTTTTTTTGTCTTTTTTTTCCCCCTTTTATATTTTTTGGCTGTACCTGTGGCATATGGAAGTTCCCAGGCCGGGGGCTGAATCTAAACCACAGCTGTGACATGGCCTGCAGCTGCTGCAACACCGGATCCTTTAACCCATTATGGGACAAGGACTGAACCCGTATCCTGGAGCTGCAGGGATGCTGCCAATCCTATTGTACCATGGTGGGAACTCCCACGCTTTTTTAATTACGGTATTTTTTATTTATTTATTTATTTTTTAGGGCTGCACCCCATGACATCTGCAGGTTCCCAGGCTAAGGGTTGAATTGGATCTGTAGCCAGTGGTCTACACCACAGCCACAGCAATGCCAGATCCTTAACCCACCGAGCAAGGCCAGGGTTCAAATCTGTGTCCTCCTGGATTCTAGTCAGATTCCTTTCCTCTGAGCCATGTTGGGAACTCCATTTATTGTAGCTTTTAAGTCTTTAATATCTCAAAGGAATAGTCTCCCCCACACCCTATACAGTTTTCTTCTTTCTCCTAGTTGTTTATATGTTCTCAAGTTTATAGTGGTTTTTCAGAGCTCCCATTTCAGCTTAGTGGTTACAAACCCGACTAGTATCCATGCGGCTGCAGGTTCGATCCCTGGCCCCACTCAGTGGGTTAAGGATCCAGTGTTGCTGTGGCTGTGGCACAGGCTGGCAGCTGCAGCTCTGATTCGGCCCCTAGCCTGGGAACTTCCATATGCCACCGATGTGGGCCTAAAAAAAAAAAAAAGAAAAGAAAGCTTATAGTAGTTTTAAAATTAGCTTATCAGAGATTTTTTTTTTTTAAATTATCGGTACTTGTATTAGTATTGTAGTAACTTGACAGATTAACACAGAGAAAATTGACATTATAAATGAGATACTGCAAAAAAAAAAAGGAGTTCCCGTTGTGGCGCAGTGGTTAACGAACCATGAGGTTGCAGGTTCGATCCCTGTCCTCTCTCAGTGGGTTAACGATCCGGCATTGCCGTGAGCTGTGGTGTAGGTCGCAGACGTGGCTCAGATCCTGCGCTGCTGTGGCTCTGGTGTAGGCTGGCAGCTATGGCTCAGATTAGACCCCTAGCCTGGGAACCTCCATATGCCGCAGGAGCAGCCCAAGAAATGGCAAAAAGACAAAAAAATAAAAATAAATAAATAAATAAAATGAGATATTGCATCTTCATATCTAGAAACACAGTATGTCTTTCCATTTGTTAAAGTCTTTTTTTGTGTGTCTCACAATGGTATTTTAAGCTATTCTTCATATAAATCTCATAAATTTCTTATTAGGTTATACCTAAAAATTTTATCTTTCCTTTTGCTATTATCACTGAATTTTTTTTATCTAGAGAGCTTTACTAAATTCCCCTCATTGTACATAGTAAATTTTCTTGTTTTCTAAGTAAACAAACAATCATATGATCTGCAAATATAACTTTAATTCTTCTACTTTTTTTTTTTTTAGAGCCACACCTACAGCATATGGAAGTTCCCAGACCAGGAGTCAGATTGGACCTGCAGCTGCTGGCCTAGACCACAGCCACAGCAATTTGGGATCCAAGCCATATTTGAGACATACATCACAGCTCATAGCAATTCCGGATCCTTAACCCACTGTGAGAGGCCAGGGTTTGAACCTGTGTCATCATGGATACTAGTCAGATTCATTTCTGCTGAGCCACAATGAGAACTCCTTCTACTTTTTATACCTTTAACTTCTTTCTCTTTTCTAATTATGTTCACTAATATAACTCAGAAAAAGTCAGAAAGTAGTCCTGATAATGGGTATCTTTTTCTTATTCCTGACTTTAGTGGGAGTACTTAACAGTGTTTATGAAGTGGGATGCTGGCTTTTAGTTTGCAGTAGTTACATTTTAAGGTGTTAAGAAAATGACTGTCTATTCAGTTTTAAGTTTTTTTAAAGAATGACTATTGTCAGACATTTTTCCTGCAAATAGAGAGATGATATTGTTTTTCTCCTCAAATCTGTTGACTTATATTAATAGGTTTTATAATATTGAATCATCTGTATATCCCTGGAACAAATTCTATTTGTTTGTGATGTTTAATTCTTTTTTTTTGGCTGCCCCTGCGGCATATAAAAATCCCCTGGTCAGGAGTTGAACCTTTGCTACCACAGAGACCCCAGCTGCTGCAATGACAGTGCCGGATCCTTAAGCTGCTGCACCACTCCATGACAGTTTAGTCTTTTGATGTGCTGATGAATTATGCCTGTAATATTTCATTTGATATTTTTGCTTTGATGTGAGACTGGTTAAGTATCAGTGTTATGCTTAATTTATAAAAAGTATTTGAAAGCTTTCCCTCTTGTGCTGTGCTGTGGGATAGTTTATAAATAATAATTGCAATGTCTTCTCCATAAATGTTTGTAGAATTCCTATAAAACATGTCTGACGCTAGTGTTTTCTGGGTGATAGAAAGAAGAAAGAGAGTTCCTTGGTGGCTCAGAGGGTTAAGGATCCGACATGGTCACTACTCTTCTAGCTGGGGTTGCTACTTTGATATGGGTTTGATACTGGGCTTAGGAACTTCTGTGTACCATAGCTTTGGCCAATTTAAAAAAAAAAAAAAAAAAAAGTAAAATAAATTTTTTTGATAAATAAATTGCTAACTTTTTTTTGTAAATTTTCTTAAAACAGGTGTGTTCAAAGGAATTAATAAATTTGGAGGAAACTGGTGAGTAAAATTAATGTTAATATGACTACATTTTGCTAAGTACCCCTGATTATTTTTGATGCATCTCATTTAAATTTGGGATTGAAGCAGAGTCTTGCTCACTCTTCTCTAAGAAACATGCTTCTATTAGAAGTTTTTCTTGGAGTTCTCGTCATTGCTCAGGGGTAATGAACCTGACTAGCATTCATGAGGACTCAGGTCGATACATGGCCTTACTCAGTGGGTTAAGCATCCAATGTAGCTCTGAACCACAGTGGAGGTTGCAGATGTGGCTCGGATCCCATGTTGCTGTGGCCGTGGCAAAGGCTGGCAGCTGAAGCTCCCATTTAACTCTTAGCTGGGAACTTCCATATGCTGTGGGTATCGCCCTAAAACAGCAAAAAAGAAAGTTCTTTTTCCTTGCTGAGATCTTGAATTTGGAACTTTAGTGGGCATAAAAGCTACTTTAATAGTTTTAGAAAACCATATGGCCACAGGATTGCCTGTAAAAGCTCAACAACTACATTTTAGGAATTAGAAAGCTGGAATAAAGGAGTTTTATATGTCCTTAGCTTTACCCTGAGATTAGAAAGTAATCACGCTCATTTTGTTTGTTCGGAAGATATTCATGGCAAAAGCTTTTTTCTTTCTTTTTTAATTCAGGGAGTTATATTTATAGTCGTACAGCCACCTTTACCACCCAGTTTTACAACAGTTCTATTCCAAATCCCCATCCCATTGCCCCCCCAGCGAAAGCTTTTCTAAGTTAAACTATATTGAAATGGCTATTAAAAAAAAATAATTGACGTATAGTTGATTTACAGTGCTGTTAATTTTTTTTTAATGCTGTTAATTTTTGCTGTCTAGCGAAGTGACTCAGTTGTACATGTATATATTCTTTTTCATATTTATTTCCATTATGGCTTATCACAGAATGTTAAATAGAGTTCCCTGTGCTGTACAGTAGGACCTTGTTGTTTATCCATCCTATATGTACTAGTTTGCATCTGCTCATCCCAAATTCCCAATTCATCTGTCCCCCATCCACCCGACCCTTGGTAACCACAAGTCTATTCTCTATGTCTATGAGTCTGTTTCTGTCTCGTAGATAAGTTCAGTCATTGATATGATCACCTTATATTTGAATGCAGAAGCTGTTACCATAGCTTGAAGTCATTATAATATTCCTAGTACTCCAGATAACCCCACTGATTTATAATGTTGCTTACTCTTAGGAGGATAGGTTCATGATAGGGTGTCATGGGTTTTCTTCTTCAAATTTAATTGGATGTATTAATTTCAATATGTGTACATACCATTTGTTTTCTATTTTTGAAGGGGAATCTTGCCAAGGACAAGATAACTTCCCTACCTTAGGAAGCACACTTACAATGCCAGAACCTCAGAAAGAGCAACTTGAATCAACTTTTCAGAGTATTGGATCTAGGTCTCCTGATAAAGTAACAGATACACAAGAAAAGAATGCATCTGAGTTACCTCAGGATGAGATAATGGTGTCTGATAAAGAAGAAAGAACTTGTGCTGCTTCTATGTCAATGGATAACATTACATCGTCTTCAAAAACCCCACTATCCAGGTATCATGAGAATATCTTTAATAAATGTTTCTCTCTTTTTCTCTTTTAAAGGATAAATATAACCTCTATGGGATAGGTGTAGCTGAGTAAGTCCAGTATTAAGGGTGGTATTTTCTTTTTATTAATTTATTTATTTGGCTGCTCCTGTGACATGAAATTCCTGGGCCAGGGTTTGAACTCACACAATGGCTGACCTGAGCCGCTGCAATGACAATGCCATATCCTCAACCCACCACGCCACAAAAGAACTCCAAGGATGGTGTTTTATATCCCTCTGCCAGTAATGTAAAGGGAAGGGGTGTCATCAAAGGAAATGTAATAATGTTAAACTGTTTCATCAGACTATTCCAGGTAAATATACATTCTACGCCACAAGAGTTTAAGTGCTGAAACTTTGACTTTTATTTATTTATTTATTTTCTTTTTGCCTTTTTTTTTTTTTTTTTTAAACGTCTGCGCCTGCAGCATATGAAGTTCCCAGGCTAGGGGTCAAATCGGAGCTGCAGGTGGCCAGCCATAGCCATGACAACGCAGGATCTGAGCCTTGTCTGCAACCTACACCACAGCTCAGGGCAACGCCGGATCCTTAACCCACTGAGCAAGGCCAGGGATCAAACCCACATCCTCATGGACACGAGTTGGGTTCATTTCCGCTGAGCTACAACGTGAACTCCAAAACTTTGTCTTTAAGATAGAAAATCTTTAGAATTTGGTATTGCACACTTTCTTTTCCAGATTCTTCACAGTTATTATTTTGATAATTATTTATCCTACCATTCAGAGGAAGGTGGGGCAGGTTAGATAGTCTGAGATATAGGGCTGACCTCAGAGGTAACTCTGGAAGTTGTTTTATTAAAGTCCCAGATAACGCGTGCCTTTTTCTCTCTTGTGGCATACCAGTGAGGTAAGCTCTGACTTTCTCCCTGTAAGAGTAAGTGTGGAATATAAGCCCAAAGCCAGCTTCTTCCACATTATTTCCCTCACACTCCACAAGGGAATCTTCTGGGTTATGGATAACTCTGGCTTGTCAGCAGCATTCACATCATTAACATGGAGTTGATGAGCTGGAGAGGGGAAGGCATGTACCAGCCTCCACTAAGGGAAAGGGGGGAAAGGACATATAAATTGAAAAGGCGTATTTAATGAAGCTGTTGTTTTTGTTATCTACACTGTAGAGAGTAAAGCTCTGGGGTATCTTTTCTGGCATTTGAGATGTGCTAAAATAGAACCATGGGGATTTGGATTAAACTGCTTAAGAAGCAGTGTTTTAGAACAAGGATCAGCAAACTTTTTTTGGTAAAAGATCACATACTATGTATTTTAGGCTTTGTGGGCCATGTACCTCTGTTGTAAATACTCAACTCTGCATTTGTAGCATCAAAGCAACCGTACATGTAAACATATAGCATGCTGGGTTCCAGCAAGACTTATTCTTAGAATCAGGTGCTAGACTGCATTTGGCCTATGTGTCATAGCTTGCTGAGCCCTGCTTAGTGTTCCTGCTCAGAGTGGGGTCCTGAGACCACAGCAGGGACGTCATTTGATAACTTGTTAGAAATACAGAACTTAGGCCCCACTCCCCACCAAGTCAGTCAGAATCTTCATTTTAATAAGAATCCTAGGTGATTCTATGCACTTTTTTTTACTTTTTATGGCCGCACCTGTGGCACATGGAAGTTCCCAGGCTAGGGGTTGAATTGAAGCTGTAGCCACTGGCGCATACCACAGCCATAGCAATGCAAGATCCGAGCCACGTCTGTGACCTACACCATAGCTCATGGCAATGCAGGATCCTTAACCCACTGAACACAGGGATTGAACCGCATCTTCATGGATCCTAGTCAGGTTTGTTACTGCTGAGCCACAAAGCAACTCCCTTGTATGCACTTTTAAGCTTGATAGTACTGCTCTAGAGTAAGCTTTGACCTGTGTCACAAATATATGTCATGGCATAGTGGTATCAGAACTTAGTATATGTGCCACTCTTGGTATCATGTGTTGGTTTAGCATTCATGGAAAAGAAGTTGGTATTAAGAATGTATCTATGGGAGTTCCCATCGTGGCACAGTGGTTAAGGAATCCGACTAGGAACCATGAGGTTGCAGGTTCGATCCCTGGCCTCGCTCACTGGGTTAAGGATCCGGTGTTGCTGTGAGCTGTGGTGTAGGTTGCGGATGTGACTTGGATCCCGAGTTGCTGTGGCTGTGGTGTAGGCTGGCGGCTACAGCTCTGATTAGACCCCTAGCCTGGGAACCTCCATATGCCACAGGTGTGGCCCTAGAAAAGGCAAAAAGACAAAAAACAAACAAACAAAGAATGTGTCTAACTGAATGTTGTTGAATATCTTTATGTTTGCATTTCTAGACCTGGCAGAAGACCCTTGGGATTTTTATCTTTAATATGTTCAAAGAATAGTTTGGAGTCTGATGAACCTACTCAGGTTCATAGAAAGAAACGCCTAAAACCTCTTATACCCATATCAAGAAAGAATTTGCAAGTATCTAATCCACTCAGTGAAAGCCAGAAGACAACTCCAGAGCCCTCTGATCCGCCTCCATCTCCAAGTGTTGTTGCTAATACTCAATCTACGAATACTGGGAATACTGGTAGTTCAGCAACTCAGGTATGTGATAACTACTATTTGTTTGTTTATTTGTATAGAATGGGTTGGATATCAGACTGGGAAAAACATGGCAGTTCTTCTCCTCTGTATGTCTTTGTAAAACAGTAGATAAAGATCTTCCTGCTCTCTTTTAAAAAATACAGGAGGGAGGAAGAGGGAGTGGGATGGACTGGGAGTTTGGGGTTATTAGATGAAACTCTTACATTTAGAGTGGATAAGTGATTACATTTAGAATATATAAGTCCTGCTGTATAGCACAGGGAACTATATCCAGTCTTTTGTGATAAAACATGATAGAAGATAATATGAAAAAAGAATGTATATTTATGGATCACTTTGCTGTATAGCAGAAATTGACAGAACATTGTAAACTATACTATACTTTAGTAAAAGTAATATTTACTTTTAACTATACTTTAATAAAAAATTTGAGGGGGGAGGCTTTTTGGCTTTAAGGGCTGAACTCGCGGCATATGTGGGGTCCCAGGCTAGGGGTCCAGTTGGAGCTGTAGCCACCGGCCTATGCCAGAGCCTCAGCAACGCAGGATCTGAACCACGTCTGCAACCTACATCACAGCTCATGGCAATGCCAGATCCTTAACCTGCTGAGCGAGGCCAGGGATTGAACCCGAGTCCTTATGAATGCTAGTTGGGTTCCGAGGCCAGGGATTGAACCCGAGTCCTTATGAATGCTAGTTGGGTTCCGAGGCCAGGGATTGAACCCGAGTCCTTATGAATGCTAGTTGGGTTCGTTAACTGCTGAACCACAATGGGAACTCCTAAAAATTTTTTTTTAATAAAAAGTGTACAGGACTTCCCTTTGTGGCACAGTGGTTAACGAATCCGACTAGGAACCATGAGGTTGTGAGTTCAATCCCTGGCCTTGCTTAGTGGGTTAAGCATCCGGCATTGCCATGAGCTGTGGTGTAGGTTGCAGACATGGCTCAGATCCCATGTTGCTGTGGCTGTGGCGTAGGCCGGCAGCTACAGCTCCGATTCAACCTCTAGCTTGGGAACCTCCATATGCTGTGGGAGCGGCCCTAGAAAAGGCAAAAAGACAAAAAAAAAAAAGTATATGGAGATCTTGTCGTGGCTCAGTGGGTTAAGAATCTGGCTAGTATCCATGAGGACATGGGTCCTATCCATGGCCTTGCTCAGTGGGTTGGGAATTGGGCATTGCCATGAGCTGTGGTGTAGGTCACAGACATTGCTTGGATCCCACGTGGCTGTGGCTGTGGCTGTGGCCAGCAGCTGTAGTTCCGGTGCAGCCCCTAGCCTGGGAACTTCCATATGCTGTGGTGCAGCCCTAAAAAGACAAAATAAATAAATAATATAAATTAACCTTTTTATTTTGAGATAATTGTAGATTCACATGCAGTTGTAAACAGCTGTACAGAGATTCCCTATCTCCCCTTCCCCCTAGTTTTCCCCAGTGGTAATTAATGTCTTACAGAAACACTTGGACAGTATCACAACCACTCCTTGACATTGCTACAGTCAAGATACAGAACAGTTCCACCAGCATGGGGGGCGGTCCTTTGTGTTGCCCTTTTATAGACACACCCACTTGCCTCCCATCCCCACTCTCACCGTATCTGCTGGCATCCTGGTCTCCATTCAGTTTGTCATTCCAAGAATTTTATATAAATAGAACCATATATTTGGGATTGGCACCTTTTCACTCATCATAGTTCTCCAGAGAGTCATCCAGATGGTTTTATGTATTTTTTTTAATTGCTGAGTAGTATTCCATAAGTATGGATATACCAGTTTTGTTTATCAGTATATCCACCAAAGGACATCTGGATTGTTTTCAGTTTTTGCTGTTATGAATAAATCTGTGAACTTTTTACAGAGCTTTTTCTCTAGACATAAATTTTCAGTTTTTCAGGAATAAGTAACCTTGTTAATTTTAATGACCACATAATATTCCATTATTTGGATGTACCATTGAGTCATAATGGCCTCATACTGGTAGGCATTTAGATTATTTCATTATTTGGTATTTCAAAGACTGCGGTAACAGTTAACTTATAAATGGTCCATTTTTTACATTCATAGGTTAAATTTTTTTTTTTTTTTTTTGTCTTTGCCTTTTCTAGGGCCGCTCCCATGGCATATGGAGGTTCCCAGGCTAGGGGTCGAATCGGAGCTGTAGCCTCCAGCCTATGCCAGAGCCACAGCAATTGGGATCCGAGCCTCATTTGTGACCCACACCATAGCAACACCGGATCCTTAACCCACTGAGCAAGGCCAGGGATCAAACCCATAACCTCATGGTTCCTAGTCGGATTCATTAACCATCACGAGGTTAAATTCCTAGAAATAGAATTGCGGGTCAAAGGGAATGGTTTGACAGACACTGCCTGATTGTCCTTCATAGGGATTATGTCAGTTTCTGTTCTTAGCAGCAGTCTGTGAGAGGACTTTTCCTTCACATTAGCATGTTATTCATCTTGTTTACTTTTGACATTCTTCATAGATTTAATGAATACGTATGAGTGAGATTGAGCATCTCCACATGTGTTTCATCATTTATGCTTTTTCTGTCAACCATTTTTTCCTATCATTTGACTTTTTAAAAAAAAATTTAGTCTTTCCCATATTGATTTGTAGATTCTCTTATAAAGAAACCCCTTTGTCTGTGATCCAGGTTGCAATTTTTTCCCGTTACTGAATTTTTTCTTTTTTTTTTTTTTTTTTTTTTTTTTTTTTTGGTCTTTTGTCTTTCTAGGGCTGCGCCCACGGCATATGGAGGTTCCCAGGTTAGGGGTCGAATCGGAGCTGTAGCCTGGCTGCTGGCCTGTGCCATAGTTCATGGCATTGCCGGATCTTTAACCCACCGAGCACGGCCACGGATTGAACCTGCGTCCCCATGGATGCTAGTCAAATTCGCTCATAGTCGCTAGTAAGATTCGTTCCCACCGAGTCACAACGAGAACTCCCTGCATTTACCTTTTGATTTTTGTGTATGGATTTATCAATCTTTTTTTTTTTTTTGGCTGCTGTGCAGCATATGGAGTTCCTGGGCCAGGGATCAGATCTGAGGTGCAGCTGAGGCAACTGTGCTGGATACTCAATCCACTGTGCCTGGCTGGAGATTGAACCTGCATCCCAGCACTCAAAAGATGCCACTGATCCTGTTGTGCCACAGTGGGAACTCCTATCAATCTTTTTTTTATGGCTTCTGGCTTTTATGTCATTTAGAAGGACACTTCTGGAGTTCCCTCATGGATCAGTAAGTTAAGGATCTGACTGACATTGTCACTGCTCTGGTCACTGCTGTGGCATAGATTTGATCCCTTGCCTGGGAACTTCTGCATGTTGCAGGTCCAGCTTAAAAAGGTAAATAAATAAAGACACTCTCTTTTGGGAGTTCCCATCATGGCGCAACGGAAATGAATCTGACTAGGAACCATGAGGTTGTAGGTTCCATCCCTGGCCTTGCTCAGTGGGTTAAGGATCCGGCGTTGCCGTGAGCTGTGGTGTAGGTCGTAGATGAGGCTCGGATCTGGCATTGCTGTGGCTGTGGCTGGCAGCTGCAGTTCCCATTTGACCCTAGCTGGGAACCTCCATATGCTATGGGTGTGGCCCTAAAAAGACAAAAGACAACAACAACAGCAACAAAAAGACACTCTCTTTTTTCCCATCCTAGGATTATAAAATCATTTTCACATGGTATTTTATGGTATGTGTGTGTGTGTGTGTGTGTGTGTATAAATGTTTTTACATTTAAGATTATAGATCCATCCAGAGTTTATTTTGGTAAAGTATAGGTCTGACTTTTCTTTTTTGTGAGTCGGTTATACACTTGTCCAACATTATTTATTGGATCATTCAACTTTTCTCAGTTTTTCTTGAAATACCACTTTTATCAGATACTAAGTTTCCATCCATCCTTGTTAGGGATATTTCTGGTCTTGTATTTCATTTATATGTATGTCTAGTCCTGTGCTAATACCATGCTCTCTTAATTTTTTCTAGATTTATAAGTACTTATTTTTGATAGACTTGCTGTGATATGTGATATTTCCTTATGTACTGTTCTGTCTTATGGGTCCATCTGTTCCTATGCTGGTCATTCAGATGTTTTCCTTATAGATCTAATGTCGTTTCTCTGTATTAAATTTTGGGAGGAATTTTTTAGTGTATTGACTTTGCTGTTGTAGCTCAGCAGTAATGAACCCCACTAGTATCCACGAGCACTCAGGTTTGATCCCTGACCCCGCTCTGAAGGTTAAGGATCCAGTGTTGCTGTGAGCTGTGGCGTAGACTGGCAGCTACAGCTCCAATTCAACCCCTAGCCTGGGAACTTCTGTATGCCCCAAGTGTGGCTTTAAAAAAAAATTTTTTTTTTTTTTTTTTTTTTGTCTTTCTTAGGGCCACACCTGCAGCATATGGAGTTTCCCATGCTAGGGGTCGAATTGGGGCTGTAGCCTCCGGCCAGTGCCACAGCCACAGCAACACAGGATACAAGCCATTTCTGCAACCCACACCATAGCTCATAGCAACGCTGGATCCTTAACCCAATGATCGAAGCCAGGGATTGAACCTGCAACCTCATAATTCCTAGTCGAATTTGTTTCCACTGCACCATGATGGGAACTCCAAAAAAATTTTTTTTTCATGGAAATTAGGGTGAAGTAATCATGTGTACATTATAGTTAACTTAATCATGCCTAGTGTATATTTGTTAATTATAAGTAAAGTTATTCTCATTCATTTAAAGTCTTGCTGTTTTTAGGATTATTTCCTTAATATAGTAGCATAGAAATGAAATTATTGGGCCAAGGAGAATAAACATAGTGAAAGTTCTTAATATTTATTGCTGTATTGCTTTTCGAACAGATACCAAGTCAGACTACCTCTATTACTATATGAATGTTATGTTGCACACTTATTTTTATTATTTTTACAGGTTTCTTCTAATCCCTTACCGAAAGAAGAATGTAAAGGTGGCCAAAAGCGGGTACCTGAAGAGGAGCCAACCACCATATCTGAGTATTTCTTTAGTGATATCTTTATTCAAGTGGATGAAACAGAATAAAAGTCTTTTTTTTTTTTTTGTCCCAAGTCTAGGATTTCCAGAGTCAATTATATCAACAAAGCGGGATTTAGAAAAAAGCATCACTGACAGTTTAGGTTGATTTTGAATATTTAATGGCCTTCATTTGAAACTTTTATGAATCAGTGGAAAACATTGCTGAGATTTCTTTCATTCTGATGGATTCAGCATTTTGGAAATACTGAGCAATTAAGACTGCTTTCTCAGACAGAAATAACAGCTCTTGTTTACATTTCGACTCTTCCTGTGCTGAACACACATGGACATCTTGGAATGTTGTGGATAAACGTCTCTTGTATAAATCACAGTGCCGACGTATTTGGAGGTAGATTGTATCTAACAGTGAACGTCTTTTGTGAAGGTCTTTTTTTTCTGTTTGTTTAGGGGATTTTTGTTTTTGTTTCTGTTTTGTTTGTTTGTTTGTTTTGGATGGTGAAGGCCTTTTCAGTTGCCTGGAAGAATATGAAAGCAAATTGTGAAACTCCACTTTAGTATGGTAAATGTTAAAAAAAAAACTTTTCTATGATCAGCTATTTGACTGAAAAATGTGTATTTTTCTAATTCATGTTGATGTAACATTAATGCTAATTGAAGAACTAGTATTTAAACTTATTATTTATAAAGGTAAAACATCAAAAAGCTTATTTATTTTTAAATTTTTTATTTAAAAGAATATTCAGTTTTAATTATTTTTACCCCTCAAATTATGGGTAAAGTAGGCATTAACAAATTGATGTTTGTCTCCTTTTCCCTCTTTAATTTTAAAGATATTTAAAGTGATATAGCTAAAAGTGTTTGGATAGTGAATATGTTTTGAATACATTGTTTTCTCATAGTTTAGTATATTGACTTTGTACTGTGAAATTGTTTTTCTTATTTCTCGAATAATCTCAGGATTTGAATGGGGACAGAAAAAACCCCTTAACTTTATTTATGAGACAAATTTCCATACAAAACTCAGTCTCCATTACACACATATGTACTCACCCACACACATTCCTTTTTTAAAAATCAATTTCTTGGTGTTTTTTTTTCCCCCATTAAGTTTTCCTTGAGGAACACTTAGGCCTTTATGCACAGAACATAATTGTGATGTTAAAAACAGAAAATAAGATAACAATAAGACTTTAGTAAGTCAGTGATTCTCATCAATATGAATTTAAGAGTTTTAATTTCAAGATTGTGTGATTTACATGGGTAATTCCGTTACCCACCCAAGCAAATCTTTGGTGGTTCAAATTAAACTTCTGAAAGAAGAGATGTATTCTTTTGAAAAGCCTTCTTAGATCAGGAGTCAGAAACATTTTTTGCAGTATATTTTTGAATTTGTGGGCAAGATGCCCTCTGTGGTAACTACTCAGCTCTTACCATTTCAGTGTGAAAACAGCTATAGCCAATGTTTAAATAATGGACACGAATGGATTGGGTTTTTAGTTTGACCCCTACATTAAATAGCAGTTTCCTTACCTTAAGGTGCTGATGTCATTGTCTCTGAGTTACTTGTCACTAGAGTTACGAATTGTGCCTGTCAATTAAAACCATTGATTGCATTATGAAATTTCAATTGGAGAGGTATTTTAATGTCTAACTATGTTTGTAAATTGAAAAAAATGGTGGCCATTTTTTCATGTTCGTTAGTAAAATTAGATATGGTGCAACACGTAATCCTAATTTATTAAAACAATTGATACTAGAGTTTTTTTTTTTTTTGTCTATTTGGGGTCGCACCCACAGCATATGGAAGTTCCCAGGCTAGGGGTTGAATTGGAGCTCTGGCTGCTGGCCTATGCAACAGCCACAGCAACACAAATCCAAGCTTTGTCTGCAACCTACACCACAGCTCACGGCAACGCTGGATCCTTAACCCACTGAGGAAGACCAGGGATTAAACCTGTGTCCTCATGGATACTAGTCAGATTCATTTCTGCTGAGCCACGAGGGGAACTCCTAGAGCATTACCTTGGAGTGAAATTTATAGTTTAACTTCTTTTGTTATAAAGGAGGATCTGTAAATCTGAGTGGAAATTTCCTATAGGTATGTGTTTATTTATTTGATGTGTCACAAAAATCATGGTAGTAAGTCACATTGCTATTTTAATGCCCTGCTTTTATAAATATTAAATATTTCATATTCTGAAAAGGTTTCTTTCATTTTGTTAATGTTAGTTTGGATGTTAGTTTGTCATAACTAAACTGTTATTTTATCTCTTGTTTAGTGCTATTTTTTAACTTTGTTAACATCTATCTCTTGTTCATCTACAATGACTTAATTTTATAGGAGATGTAGCTTCTGTGTAAAGGCTAATTTTATCTTCATTGTGTTAGAGAATCATGTCAGTCAGCTAAATTATCCTATTCTATATCCTAAAAACTCTTGGAAAAAGAAACTTAATCAGTGTATTACTTACAAAGTAGAAGGACTTGTTCACACCTGTGTTTAATCTGATTCATGTAAAGAGGATGTGAAGAATTTGTAATTTGTAAATCTTAAAGGAGATGTGATTATAGTTCTTTGTTTTTTTTGACTTTTCCTCCTGAACACTTAGTCTTAGCAAGTGATCAACATGATGGTTTAAAAGCCTAATTGTTGGTAAATGATTGAGGCACAGATAGAAATATGAATATCCACTGTTTACCACCATGTTCTTTGAATTATAAGTGACCATGTATATACTATCTTGCTTGAAGAAGTCTTTGACAAAAAAGCAATATCTGTCGTAAATTTTCTTGTTCTAAAGAAAGCAGTTATATTCTATAGATATGAATTATGTAAATAAAAGTTATTTTATACTATTTCTGTCATGTCCTTTTTTTTTTTTAATTACCTGGTAAACATGTTAATATTTTGGTTAACAAGAAATAGTCTTTTTTTTTTTTTTTTTTTTGCTTTTTGCTTTTTAGGGCCTCACCCATGGCATGTGGAAGTTCCCAGGCTAGGGGTTGAATTGGAGCTACAGCTGCTGACCTACACCACAGCAACACAAGGTTCAAGCCACGTCTGCAACCTGTACCACAGCTCACAACAACGCCAGATCCTCAACCCACTAATCGAGGCCGGGAATCGAACCTGCATCTTCATGGATAGTAGTCGGATTTGTTTCCACTGTGCCACAACGGGAACTCCAAGAAAAGAGTCAAGTACAGCTTACACTTTCTTCCATGAAAATACAGTATAACTGGAAAAATTAATTTTTTTTTTATATGCATGCTCTGAAGGATTTTTTTTTTGCTATTTTTAGGGCTGCATCTGTGACATATGAAATCCCCAGGCTAGGAGTTGAATGCAAGCTACAGCTGCTGGCCTACACCACACCCATGGCAGCACTGGATCATTTAACCCACTGAGCAAGGCCAGGGATCAAACCCTCATCCTCATGGATACTAGTCAGGTTCATTTCTGCTGAGCCATGATTGTCCTCTGAAAGATATTATTTTGATTTACAAAATTAAAGAATAGACTTTCCCCCACATTTAGGACATAGGAAAAAGTTGCTTACTCTTTCGTTTGTTTGCTCCTTATTCAATGAATTTTTTTTTTTTTTTTTAATTTTTTGTCTTTTCTAGAGCTTCTCCCATGGTATATAGAGGTTCCCAGGCTAGGGGTCCAATTGGAGCTGTAGCCGCCGGCCTGCGCCAGAGCCACAGCAGTGGGATCTGAGCCGCGTCTGCGACCTACACCACAGCTCACAACAATGCTGGATCCTTAACCCACTGAGCAAGGCCAGGGACCGAATCCGCAACCTCGTGGTTCCTCGTCGGATTCGTTAACCACTCAGCCACAATAGGAACTCCTATTCAATGAATTTTTAGATAGTAACCGAATATCTTTTAGTCTTTTTTTCTCCCCACTTTGTTTTCTCTGTAGAGAAAGACAAATGGGAAACTTTAGTCATAGACCTACTATAAACCTGGACTTCTGAATGGGATATTGGCAAAACAGCAGTTGGTCAAAAAATCTTTCCGAGAGAAATGTTTGTGGAAGTTTTCCTAAAGGGTAGTCTGGCCATTTCTCCAGATAGACAAAATTTTTGTCTGTCATCCAAGAGCCTTTGTATATGGGCTACACTGTTTTTTCTGCTACTATTTAGGGATTTTAAGTGTAACAGTCTCCAAATCTGATCTATGGCCACCCAAGATGACCACTCTGTGCACACCCTGCCCGACCTGTGCCTCTTTCACCTACACTCTATGCATGTGACTGACCTTCCTCCCTACTTGCCCCAGGCCCCAGCCAGTGATTGCTTATCAAAGGTGAGGATCTTGCTCCTCCCTGGTTTCCCTGGTAACTAATGAGCCAACCACTATAATTGGCAATGTCCCCTTCTGTCCTGAAGCTGGTCAAGCACAGGACCTTGTAGGCCTGCAGGGTGCAGATCAGTAATGTTGTAGACTTGGTCCAGTATCCTACTTAAGAAAATCCATAGGAAATCTATCTCTTTGGCATCAGTGCCAGGAATAAGAATAATAATAAAATAATAATAAGGCTCTGTTCAACTGGTCTGATTTCTTACATGGGCTGTGGGGTTTTCTGGGCTTTTTGTTTGTTTTTTCTTTTTTTATTTTATTTTTTTTTTTTGGTCTTTTTACCTTTTTCTAGGGCTGCTCCTGCGGCATATGGAGGTTCCCAGGCTAGGGCTTGAATTGGAGCTGTAGCCGCCAGCCTACGCCAGAGCCATAGAAACGCTGAATCCGAGCCACGTCTGCCACCTACACCACAGCTCACGGCAACACTGGATCCCTAACCCACTGAGCAAGGCCAGGGATCAAACCAGCAACCTCATGGTTCCTAGTCAGATTCATTAACCACTGAGCCACAACAGGAACTTGTTTGTTTTTTCATTGTAAAGCTAAATCTGGGGCCAGACTGTAGCAAGGTAAAATTCTTCATGTCTCACACCTTATGTACTAAACTCATTCTGACTTTACCTTTTCAATTTATTTTTATTTTTTATTTTTTGGCCATGCCTATGGCATGCAGAAGTTCCCAGGCCAAGGGTCATACCTGAGCCACAGCCTTGACAACACTGGATCCTTAACAGTTAGGCCACCAGGGAACTTCCTGACTTTATTTTTTAACCCTCATTTTCCCTTGCTCAGATTTTAAAAACCTGTCACTATTTCAGAGCAACATTTATTATGCTAGGCACGGTACCAGCCTCTTAATATGCATTGTTTCATGTTTAAAAAAATTAAGTATTGGGAGTTCCCGTCGTGGATCAGTGGTTAACGAATCCGACGAGGAACCATGAGGTTGCGGATTGGATCCCTGGCCTTTCTTAGTGGGTTAAGGATCCAGCGTTGGTGTGAGCTGTGGTGTAGGTTGCAGACGTGGCTCGGATCCTGAGGTGCTGTGACTCTGGCGTAGGCTGGTGGCTACAGCTCTGATTCGACCCCTAGCCTGGAAACCTCCATATGCTGTGGGAGCGGCCCAAGAAAAGGCAAAAAGGCAAAAAGGCAAAAAAAAAAAAAAAAAAAAAAGTTAAGTATTATAGGGAGTTCCCATTGTGGCTCAGTGGTAATGAACTTGACTAGTATACATGAGGATCCAGATTAAATCCCTGGCCTTGCTCCATGGGTTAAAGATCCGACATTGCTGTGAGCTGTGGTGTAGATCATAGATGTGGCTCGGATCCCATGTTGCTATGGCTGTGGTGTAGGACGGTGGCTTACAGCTTTGATTTGACCCTTAGCCTGGGAATTCCATGTGCCGCAGGTGTGGCCCTAAAAAGACAGAAAAAAAAATTAAGTATTATACATGGCTTAAAAAGTCAAGTAGTGATAGAAAATTACAAAAAAGCTGTTTTCTCTGATTATGTACTTTTTCTTTCTTTTTTTTTTTTCAGCCATGCCCCCAGCATGCAGAAGTTCCCAGGCTAGGGATTAAACCCATGCACAACAGTGACCTGATCCACAGTAGTGTTTACAAAGCCAGATCTTTAACCTGCTGAGCCACAGGGAACTCCTGATATTATGTATTTCTGATATGTATTTCTAAATATGATTATTTTGTTATGTCTTAATTATGAATGTTAGACACTGCCAACTGACTTTTTGTTACGGTATATAAGAATTTTAGCTCTCTTCACTCCACATTCCTTTCCTGCTTTCTCCCAATATGTTAATTTTGGGGTTAATCCATTGTATTAATTGTAATTATTCACTGCTGTAACACCTAATGAACTGAGGCAACATTTCCTTTCTGGTACAACCTTTTGTTTTTCTTAGAGTTAAGAGTTTTTTCACTTTTTCATTTGCTTCAGATTTGTTCTTGAACCTGTGACTTCACTTTCCATACCCTCTGCCAGTCTGTTCATGCTTCTTTATAAATGCTTCTGTTTATACTTTCCTACATGGGTAACCTATCATATAAACTGTTTCCTTTTTTTTTCTTTCCTGGAGAACTTTATGGAGTTCTTCCTGCTTTAATCAGGACTGAGCCTTGGCGTTCCCATTGTGGCGCAATGGAAACGAATCTGACTGGGAACCATGAGGTTGTGGGTTTAATCCCTGGCCTCCTTCAGTGGCTTAAGGATCTGGCGTTGCCCTGAGCTGTGGTATAGGTCACAGACTTGGTTCAGGTCTGGTGCTCCTGTGATGTAGGCCAGCAGCTACAGCACTGAATCAAACCCTAGCCTGGGAACCTCTATATGCCGCGAGTGCGGCCCTAAAAAGCAAAAAACAAAACAAAACAAAAAACAAAAACATTTTTGGACTGAGCCTTCACAGGTATCCATGTGCAGTATAGCTGTTATGCTGAGACTTCTCTGTGAATTCCCTACCTCTCTCTTCTGGTTTGGGTTCTCTATGGAGCCTATGTCATCTTTCTTCTGCTTTTTTCTTTTTTTTTTTTAGGGCCGCACCTGGGGCACATGGAGGTTCCCAGGCTAGCAGTCCAGTTGGAGCTGTAGCTGCTGGCCTATGCCAGAGCCATAGCAATTGGGGATCCCAGCCACGTCTGCAACCTGCACCACAGCTCATGTCAACACCAGATCCTTAACCCACTGAGCAAGGTCAGGGATCGAACCTGCACCCTCATGGATGCTGGTTAGTTTTGTTACCGCCGAGCCATTATGGGACATCTTCATCTTTGTTTTTCTTTTATGGCCATGCCCGCAGCCTGTGGAAGTTCTCAGGCTAGGGACTGAACCAATGCCACAGTAGTAGCACAAGCTGCAACAGTGGCAACACCAGATCCTTAACCTACAAAACCACCAGGGAACTCCCTAAAACCCAATTTTTTAAAAAAAAATTATTCTATTGATGTATAATTGATTTACAATGTTGTGTTAATTTCTTCTGTACAGCAAAGTGATTCACACACACTCATATATACACACACATATGCTTTTTTGTATTCTTTTCCATTATGGTTTATTATAGGATATTGTATATAGTTCTCTGTGCTATACAGTAGGACCTTGTTTTTTATCCAGCCTATATATACTGGTTTGCATCGGCTAATCCCAAATTCCCAATCCATCCCTCCCCCTTGGCAACCACAAGTCTGTTCTCTATGTCTGTGAGTCTGTTTCTGTACTGTAGATAGGTTCATTTGTGCCATATTTTAGATTACACAGATAAGTGATATTCATATGGTATTTGTCTTTCTCTTTCTGACTTACTTCACTTAGTATGAGAATCTCCAGTTCTATCCATGTTCCTGTGAATGGCATTATTTCATTATTTTTTATGACTGAGTAGTATTCCATTATATATATTTACACACACACACGCACACATAAAATCTTATCCATTCATCTTCAATGTTTATCCCAGGAGATTGGATATAGTGCTAAACATTAGGATCTTGACGTCTTTTTTTTTTTTTTTTTTTTTTTTAGCTGCACCTGAGCATGTGGAAGTTTCTGGGCCAGGGATTGAACCCACACCACAGCAATGATCCAAGCCACTGCAGTGAAGGCGTCAGATGCTTAACTTACTGCACCACAAAAGAACTCCTGGGTTATCTAATCTAAATGTTTGCATTTCAATGGACATTTATTTAGTTAGTTATTTTTGTCTTTTTAGGGCCGCACCCTTGGCATATGGAAGTTCCCAGGCTAGGGTTGAATCAGAGCTGTATCTGCTGGCCTACATCACAGCCACAGCAATACCAGACCCTAGCCACGTCTGTGACCTACATCACAGCTCATGGCAACACAGAATCCTTAACCCACTGAGCAAGGCTAGGGATTAAACCTGAGTCCTTATGGATACTATTCTTCCTATTTTTGCCTACTGCCTTCATATATTTCCTAGTTTTGTTTTATGGCCACGCACGAAGCGTATGGAAGTTCTTGGGCCAGGACTGATTCAGAGGCGTAGGTGTGGAAATTCTGGATGCTTTAACTCACTGTACCAGGCTGGGGATCAAACCTGTTCCTCTGAAATGACCCAAGCCACCATAGTCAGATTTTTAACCCACTATGCCATAGTGGGAACTCCCATATATCTTCTAGTTGAATTGAAGGTAGGATATGAATTATTTTTTTGTTAGTTCTATGCTTTGGCATCCTTTTTTGGGGGGGGGGGCACACATGTGGCTAATGGAGGTTTCCAGGCTAGGGGTCAAATCAGACCTACAACTGATGGCCTACGCCACAGCCACAGCAACATCAGATCCGAGCCATGTCTGGGACTTAAACCTCAGCTCATGGCAACACCAGATGTATACTAAGGATAAAAAGCAAAAAACAAAAACAAATGAAAAAAACACTGAACAAACCTAGAAGGAAACTAACCTTAACATCATAAGAGCCACATGGGGAAAACCCACAGCAAATATCATACTTAATGGTGAAAAATTGAAATCTTTTCCTCTAAGATCAGTAACAAGCTAAGGATGTCCACTTTAACCATTTTAATTTGATATAGTACTAGAAATTCTAGCTGGAGCAATTAGGTAAGAATGAGAAATAAAAGGCATTTATATTGGAAAGGATAAAGTAAAATTATAACAGTTCACAGATGATTTATTACATGCAGGAAGCCCTAAAGATTATGTACACACACACACAATTAGAACTAATGAATTCTGCAAAAGAGCAGTACACAGTTAAAAATTGAGGGTTTTTTTGTCTATTTTTTTTTGTCTTTTTAGGGCCGCACCTGCAGCATATGGAGTTTCACAGGCTAGGGGCCCAATTGGAGCTGTAGCCATCCCTCTACGCCAGAGCCACAGCAACAGTGGATCTGAGCCACGTCTGTGACCTACATCACAACGCTGGATCCTTAACCCACTGAGCTAGAACAGGGATGGAACCAGTGTCCTCATGGATGCTAGTCCGGTTCATAAACTGCCGAGCCACGATAGGAACTCCTGCATTTAAATATGCTAATAATGAACAACCTGAAAAGGAAACTACAAAAGCAATTACAAAACAATAGGCAAAATAATCTTGAAAAAGAAGAACAAAGCTGGAAGACTCACACTTAATAATTTAAAAACTTATTACAAAGCCACAGCTATAAAAATTATGTGGTACTGGTATACAGACAGACATACAGACCAATGGAATCAAATAGAAAGTCCAGAAAAAAACCATTGCATGCGAAATAATTTTTGATAAAAAATTTTTTTTTTGACAAGGGAGCCAAAGACTATTCAATGGGGAAAGGACTGTCTCTTCATGTTGTTGGGAAAACTTGGTACCCATATACTAAGGAATTTAGCCAGGCCTTTATCTAACATCATGTATAAAACTAATTGAAAATGTCTCAGACTTAAGTGGACTAAATAAGATTTTTTCTCATTGTCCAGTGGATAAGAAGCCCAGATTTGTTATAGGCAAAGTTTTAGAAATGTTATAATCCTATATAAAACATATATAAAATATGTACATCCAAGTTGTAATTTATCACTCTTAGAGTTTTTAATTTACTTGTTCATGATCTCTGTGCTTTATAAAGGAGGGCACTGTGCCTGTTCTCCACTGTATCCCCAGCTCCCGAAGAGCACCTGACAGAAGACACCTAAGAAATACTTGTTGGAGTTCCCGTCATGGCTCAGTGGTTAACGAATCCAACTAGGAACCATGAGGTTGCGGGTTCGATCCCTGACCTTGATCAGTGGGTTAAGGATCCGGCGTTGCTGCGAGCTGTGGTGTAGGTTGCAGACGCGGCTCGGATCCCCCGTTGCTGTGGCTCTGGCGTAGGCTGGCAGCTACAGCTCTGATTAGACCCCTAGCCTGGGAACCTCCATATACTGAGGGAGCGGCCCAAGAAATGGCAAAAAGACAAAAAAAAAAAAAAAAAAAAAGAAAAAGAAATACTTGTTGAATGGATGAATAAAGAGTTTAATTTCTTAGGGCAGCTTGTTCAGTGTCCAGCTCTCATATAAGATAAGCTTTTTCAAGTCCCGCAATGTCCTTTCTGTCTGCAGGAGAAGAAGAAAATGGTGCATAGCAAAAGAGCTGAGACCGACTGAAAGGAAACCTAGCCCAGCTCTCAACTCTCAGCTCAGCGTCTTAGGAGGCGCGTCTCCACAGGCTCGCGATACGACAGGCCTCGTGGGCTGCACCCCTGTCCCTTATTGGCTGAGTTGGGGGGCGTGGGGCTCAGGCCGACCAATCACGGACGGCGTGCGTCAGCACGTGCGGAGGTCGACTTGAGAATCTGGGAGGTTTCAGGCGAGTTAGGGCTGCCTGGAGCGGAGTGGAGCTGTGGCCTCGAGACGGGGAGTTGAAGGGGGAAGCTTGGGCTCCGAATCGGCGCAGGCGGCTCTCACGCGTTCCTTCCTGCCTTTGTGCCCGCTGCCATGTGGGCTACCCTGAGGTTGGCCCTGAGGCCGTGCGCCCGCGTCCCTGTCTCCACGCTGCGCGCCTATCATGGGGCTTCCGTGGTCGCACTGGGCACTCAACCAGACTCTAGCTCTGCCATCTACCAGGTAAGGCTGGGTGAGCGGCCTGGAGGACCTAGCCTGAGTCAGTGATTCGTCTTCCACTTGTCCTCCAGGGCCGGACCGACGGGCCGAGGCACTGGCTGGACTGGGAAGCGGGTGGAGGATGGGCTCACTTTAACAGCGGCTGCTTTGTTCTCTGGATCCCATCAGGATTCTGGGACGCGCTAGGGATTCCTGAAGTTTGCAAGAGAAAATCAGATACATTTTAGTTCCCTTTTAGCAGTGGTACTGTATTTTGTATCTTTACCATCAGTTGTTCTCAAAACCTGGTTTAGCAATTGTCACCTGGAAATTTGTTCGTAGTACAGCTGCCTTAATCCTCACCCTGGATCTTTTTGGTCTCCGGGGTGGAGTCCTAGTGTTTGCATAGTTAATGAAGTTGGGGGGGGGGAGGGCCTTGGTGGCTGTCAGGTTTGGGAACCACTGGCCTAGCACAGCTCCCCCTGGCTTGTGCTTCCCAGACTTTAAATAGTTGGTTATGTTAATAGAATAGAATGGTCTATGTTAAGACCATTTATGTGTCTCAAATGGTCTTTCTTGGACTTGGGAGGCATCACAAGGTTATAGAGACAACTCCTGGTTTGTGAAATATCAGAGCTGGAAATTTTCAGTCTCTCTCATGGTTTCTAAGCCTACACAGATAACATTAAATTGTGCAGGAGTTCCTGTCGTGGCTCAGTGGTTAACAGATCCGACTAGGAACCAGAGGTTGCAGGTTTGATCCCTGGCTTCGCTCAGTGGGTTAAGGATCCCGGCGTTGCTCCGATTAGACCCCTAGCCTGGGAACCTTCATATGCCATGGGTGTGGCTCTAGAAAAGACAGACAAACAAAAAAACAAAAATTAGGAGTTCCCGTCGTGGCGCAGTGGTTAACAAATCCGACTAGGAACGATGAGGTTGCGGGTTCGGTCCCTGCCTTTGCTCAGTGGGTTAAACGATCCGGCGTTGCCGTGAGCTGTGGTGTAGGTCACAGACGAGGCTCGGATCCCGTGTTGCTGTGGCTCTGGCGTAGGCCAGCAGCTACAGCTCCGATTCGACCCCTAGCCTGGGAATCTCCATATGCCGCGGGAGCGGCCCAAAGAAATAGAAAAAAGACAAAAAAAAAACCCCCCAAAAAAACCCCACAATCATTAAATTGTGCAAATAACTTTCAGTTAAGACATTTAAAATAATTCCTGCCTTTAGGAAAACAGTAAGGTTGAAAGAAAAGCAGCAGGCTGAGGCAGAAACAGTATCCAATGAGAGGCTTCCAAAAGTCTTGTAATTTCCTGGGATCAGGAGAGAACATTTAATTCAGAAACATTGGGTGGTTACTGTGGTCTAGGCACTATTTTAGGTGTATAGTATAGATGTATAGGAATGGGATCCTAATTTTGTGGGGGAGATAGACAAAAAAGCAGTGCATCATGGTAAGTGGTGTCTAAAGCTTAATAAGGTGGTTGTATGGAAAGCTGCAGATAGGAAGTCATATGTGAGTTGGCTCTCAAGCTGGGTAATAAGTGACCAGGCTCAGGATGGGGAAGTTCTCTGGTGGCCTAGCGATTAAGGATCCGGCGTTGTCACTGCTGTGGCGGGATTTTGATCCCTGCCCTTCGGGACTTCTGTATGCGGTGGGCGTGGCCAAAAGTAAAATAAAAATAAGGATGGAGGATGGGAGGCAGACTACAAACTATACAAATTAAAGGAGTCGGAGTCATGAGAACAGAGGTACCACCCTATGCAGGTGGTTAGGGGGAATGTGGTCTTGGCAGTCATGGCCAAGTATGGAATTCATGGTGTAGATGGGATTGCGGATGTCCCCAGGTGAAGGAGGGAAGACACGTGCAGAAGCCACACTGGGGCTTCATTTTGCAGTTTGTCTGCTTAGGTATTTAAGTAGAGGAGTGGCATGATCCTGCTGACCTGATGGAATAATTAGTGTGGTGGCAGTGTGGACGATGGGTTTCCCACCATTTTGAATATAGCTTCTTGGCTGGGCGTTTTTTTGGTTGGGGTAGGCCTCTGTTTTCCAGAGCTCCTATAAAAGTTATATATTAGCCAGTTTGGAGTTGTTTTGTGATGTCTCTATGCGGAGAATGGAGAATGAAGGCCTAGAGCTTCCTGTCTGCCGTCTGTGTAGTTTTTATTTTTTTAATTTAAAAAATTTTTTTGCTTTATAGGGTTGCACCCGAGACATATGGAAGTTCTCAGGTTTGGGGTCGAATGAGAGTGGGTCAAGTCAGAGCTGTTGCTGCCAGCCTACACCACAGCTATAGCCACAGCCACGCCAGATCTAAGCCACGTCTGTGACCTACACCACAGTGGATCCTTAACCTACTGAGCGAGGCCAGGGATTGAATTGGCGTCCTCATGGTTACTAGTTGGGTTCATTACCGTTGAGCCACGACGGGAACTCCTGGTCTGTCATCTTTCTGACATCTGGCTGGGCTGATACATTTGATGGTAGCTGCTAGCTAGGGGTTAGGGAGGGTAAGCCTGAGATGTTACCTTCTTTCTCTATGTAACTTTTTTTTTTTTTTTTTTTTTTTTTGCCTTTTAGGACCCCACCTGCCGACATAAGGAGGTTCCCACGTTAGGGGTTGAATCAGAGCTGCAGCGGCCAGCCTTCACCACAGCCACAGCAACTCAGGATTCAAGCCTTGCCTGTGACCTACACCACAGCTCATAGCAACATTGGATCCTTAACCCACAGAGCAAGGCCAGGGATCGAACCCACAACCTCATGGTTCCTAGTCAGATTCATTTCCCCTGCGCCACAATGGGAACTCCTGTAACATGTTTTATGTTCTGATTCAGTCTGTACACTAGTAATCAGAATAGGGAAGTAGCTGTGGTATAGAGGAAAATGCACTGGTTTAATATTTCATGTATGTTTTAAAACTGACAACATATTTCCATAGGGGGGAAAAACATGGAGGGAGATGAGCTAAAATGTTAACAGTGGCCCTATCAGTTGGCAGAAGAGATGTTGTAGCATGTTGGTTTAAGAGCAAGGTTCTAGAGCTAGTGAGCTTTGGTTTAGATCCTACTTCTACTGCTTGTTAGCTGAATGACCCTTGAACTAGTAACTTAGCTTTTCTGTGCCTCAGTTACCTCATCTGTGTACTAGCATTAATAATTGTATGTTACAGTTGTCAAGACAATTAATGACAACTGAGAACAGTGCCTGGAATACTATAAGAAATAATAACTCAAGGAATGTTAACTCTTGCCACTTTTCCACCTCTTCTCAAGGTCATTTCATGATCTGTTTTAACCAGCTTTTGCTTCAGTAATTTAAAAAAATTTTTTAAAAATTATTTATTTATTTTGCTGCACGTGTGGCTTGTAGAAGTTCCTGGGCCAGGGATTGAACCGGTGTCACAGTAGTGACCCAAGCTGCTGCAATGACAACGCTAGATCCTTAACCTTCTGTGCCTGGGTTTTCCGAAGCACACATGGTAGGAAAAGTGAGAGCAGGCAGTGCATATTACTATTATTTATTATATATGAACATATTAGTGAGCTACTAAGAAAATGGGGCAGAGAGAAAATGTGGCCAGTGCCCCTATGTGCCATCTCCCATCCAAGGCATAGCTTTGTCTTCTGTTCCCCTTTTATAGGTTGTTTGCTTCAAAGTTTATTGCTTGTAGCTGGAGGTTCCAGGATATAAGGGTGCACCTAGGTGAAATCTTTTCTTTCTTTTCTTTTTGGCTTCACCTGTGGCATATGGAAGTCCCTAGGCTGGGGTCAAATCGGAGCTGCAGCTGCCAGCCTATACAACAGCCACAGCAATGTGGGATCTGAGCCTTGTCTGTGACCTACAGTGCAACTCATGGCAATGCCAGATCCTTAATCCACTGAATGAAGCCAGGGATCGAACCCGCATCCTCATGGATACTAGTAGGATTCATTTCCACCACACCACAGTGGGAACTTCCTAGGTGAAATCTTTTAACACCCAGCTTAACACACCTGGAAACTGGACAACTTCTGAAAACTGGAGCATGAGCATGGGAGCAAGGCCAGGGCCATGACAAGGATCATCAGCATTTTCCTTTGGTTGAGAACTAGGCTGGGCATGGCCCTAGCATTGGGTTCACCATGGGTCCAGTGATGTGCTGTGTTCTCTCACCCCTTCTTTCCTTGAGAGACTCGAAAGACTTGTCTTCTTCAATTCCCCCTAAATTACCAACTCTGGGACTTAGAGCTTCCTTGACTTTTTTTTTTTTTTTTTTTTTTTGTCTTTTTGCCATTTCTTGGGCCGCTCGCACAGCATATGGAGGTTCCCAGGTGGAGCTGTAGCCACTGGCCTATGCTAGAGCCACAGCAACTCGGGATCCAAGCCACGTCTGTAACCTACACCACAGCTCATGGCAATGCCGGATCCCCAACCCACTGAGTGAGGCCAGGGATCGAACCCACAACCTCATGGTTCTTAGTCGGATTCGTTGACAACTGAGCCATGATGCGAACTCCAGAGCTTCCTTGACTTTCTTTGTGTCTTATGTGTTTCTGTATATTAAAGGAAGTGATTAAAAAAAAAAAAAAGGAGTTACCTTGTGGCTCAGTGGGTTAAGGGTCCAGTGTTGTCATTGCAGTGGCTCAGGTCACTGCTGTGGCACAGGTTCACATGTTCAATCCCTGGCCCAGGGAATTTCCATATGCTGCGGGCATGGCCAAAAAAAAAAAAGACATCAATTCTCTCCATGCTGTTTATTATATCTGCAGCTGACACTGTTAGTTACTTAATCCATATCCATCCTTCCTGTCTCCCTTGATGATGGAATCCCAATTTTATTCAAGGTGGCAACATTCCCAGCTGTAAAAGTGTAAAAGTAGCATCCCATCCTTCTTTTCAAAACAGGCGTAGCTATGTGACTAAATTCTAACTAATGAAATACAAGCAGAAGATCCAAGCACACACAAATTAATATTTGTTCTTTTGCACACTGAGGTCTTGAGATTGTGTGCTTCTCAACATTACTGGAGTGACAGTTTCCTTTATTTTTTAACTGGGAGACTTGCTTGGCTAGGGTAAGCATCCTCTGTATAACTGACTTTAGCTTTGATTGACACCCTTCTAAATTGGGCAATGTCATTGGCTGCAGTTACTGTACCTCTGGGTTTGGGAACCTTTACTAGAGGGTTACTTGTTTTCTCTTTGTGCATAAATTACTTATCATTAGCCCTGAACTTTGATGCCCGTGGTTTGCAAAGTTGGCAGGAGCCCAGGAGGTAGAATATAGATGGAGGGAGGTCAGATAAATGATGAGCTGGGGTGAAAAATAAAAACTAAAGGCACCCCAGAATCCTACCAGCCTTTAGCTCTACAAGAAGAGCTTTGTCAAAGGACACTGCAAGGATGCATTTAGCATTGTGGGAAAAATCTGCTGGACACACAGGACATTTCACTATAAAAAAGATGGGAGAACTTATGTTTTAGAAAGGACTTGGGAGTTCCCATTGTGATGCAGCAGAAATAAATCTGACTAGTATCCATGAGGATGTGGGTTTGATACCTGGCCTCGCTCAGTGGATTGGGAATCTGGTGTTGCTGGGAGCTGTGGTGTAGGTTGCAGATACAGCTCAAACCCTGCATTGCTGTGGCTGGGGTGTTGGCCAGCAGCTGCAGCTCCCATTTGACCTGGGAACCTCCCCATATGCTGCAGGTGCAGCCCTGAAGATAAAAAGACTTAAACGTATCAGCCAGTTGTGGGTATGTAGACCTTCCATAGGATTCTCTTCAAACCAGCCAATCGTTTTCTTTTTAGGGCCGCACCTGCAGTGTATGGACGTTCCTGGGCCAGGGGTTAACCTGACTCTGCAGCTGCAGGCCTACACCACAGTCACAGCAACATCAGATCTGAGTTGTATCTGTGACCTACACTGCAGCTTGCAGCAACGCTGGATTCTTCACACTGAGTGAGGCCAGGGATCGAACCAGCATCCTCATGGATACCAGTCGGGTTCTTAACCTGCTGAGCCACAACAGGAACTCCATGTGTGGGTTCCTTTCTAGGCTTAGAAGGGCCGGCAGGCATTGTCCAGGGGTAGGGACCTCCCTATTACAGGACAAAGATTCTTTCTCTAACACTGTGCTGCATCTCTCTTTTTTATTTTCTGGATTTTGCAAGGCAAAAGAATGTAGCAGAAACCACACGCTCAGGAGCTCTTAGGGCTGTAGAGGATAGGAAATCATGTAGCTGTATTATAAAGACTATAAATTCATCTGATTTTGAACAGCTGGAAAAGCTGCTGGCCATTGTGTCACATAAAAGGAATCACATCACCAGAGATGTTAGTCACATTATGAGGAGCAACATGTATTAGTGAGATAAACCCTGAATTTTCTTTTCTTTCTTTTTTTTTTTTTTTTTGTCTTTTTGTCTTTTTGCTATTTCTTGGGCCGCTCCTGCAGCATATGGAGGTTCCCAGGCTAGGGATCCAATCGGAGCTGCAGCCACCGGCCCACACCAGAGCCACAGCAATGCAGGATCCGAGCCGCATCTGCAACCTACACCACAGCTCACGGCAACGCCGGATCATCAACCCACTGAGTAAGGGCAGGGACCGAACCCGCAACCTCATGGTTCCTAGTCGGATTCGTTAACCGCTGCGCCACGATGGGAACTCCAAACCCTGAATTTTCGAAATAATTAGCTACTTAAGGATTGTTCTTAAGCGATATGCTGACCCAACAAAATCTACAATACAGAAGGGCGAAAATTAGTCCCTCTAACCTTTTTCCACTTAGGACTGTTTATATTTTCGTGCATGTTACTCGAGAAAATTTGTAAACATAGACAGAATTTTGTCCTTTGTATTTATTTATTTATTGGCTTTTTAGAGCCGCCCCCTTGGCATATGGAAGTTCCCAGGCTAGGGGTCTAATTGGAGCTGCAGCTGCCAGCCTACACCACAGCCACAGCAACGCCAGATCCAAGCCATGTCTTCGACCCACACCACAGCTCATGGCAACGCCAGATCCTTAACCCACTGCGCAAGGCCAGGGATCAAACCCACGTCCTCATACATCCCGGTCAAGTTTGTTAACTGCTGAGCCACAGTGGGAACTCCAGAATTTTGTTCCTTTTTAAGCATAAAGTAAGATCCATTTTCCCTTGGGCTTTGTTTTTTTTTTTTTCTTTTTTGTCGTTGTTGTTTTGGCTGTGCCTGTAGCATTTGGAAGTTCTCCTGCCAGGGATTAAACCCATGCCACTGCAGTGACAATGCTGTATCCTTAACCTGCTATGCCCCAAAGGAACTTCTGGGCTTTGTTTTCAAGTATAATTTGCCAGTAAGTCTAAAGGCAAGTATTTCTTCATAGCTGGAATTTCCTTAGGATAGTGATGAATGGGCCAAAGTAGGATGGCATTCTAGCCCCCAAAGGGCTTCTGTTCCTTAGCAAGGGAAAACAAATAGAGGTCGATTAAGTTCAGTAGATGTGTAAGGGAGAAAATTGTTAAAATGAGTGGAAGTAGCCAGAAACGGTGTTGGAGATGAGCTGGAACATGAATTAGGCTTTAAAATAGGAGTGACATTTGGATAGATGGACCAGAGAGGGGTGATGGTGCAGAATAGCTTGAGCAAAAATTGACGGGCAGGAATGAATCTTTTTTATACAATGGAGTTGACCCAGCACAGAGGCCATGTGGGTGGCAAGTGGCCCAGTATGAAGGCCATGGGAGTTTGGCATGTAATGATGTTCTCCGTAACCCCTATTTTGGCAAAAAAGGGTAGTTGCTTTCCAATAATACTCTCCCTCTCTTCCTTTGCTTCTGTTTTAGGAAAACTACAAACAGATGAAAGCACTAGTTGATCAACTCTATGAGCGAGCACAGAAAATAAGACTAGGTAAGCATTCATTTGTTCTTCAGTTTATGCTTTTAATTCAGATGTCCCTTTATTATTATTTGTTTTAGGAAGAACTAGTGACATCAGGATTTTGTTTCTTCATGACTGCATTTGCTGTTGGTGGGAACGTAAATTGGAGCAGCCACTGTGGAAAATAGTATGGAGGTTCCGTAAAAAACTAAAAATAGGAGTTCCTGCTGTGGCACAGTGGGTTAGGAATCTGACTGCAGTGGCTCAGGTCACGGCAGAGATGCAGATTTGATTCTCAGCCCAGCACATTGGGTTAAAGGATCCGGCATTGCCCCTGTGGTATAGGTTGCAGCTGCAGCTTGGATTCAGTCCCTGGCCCAGGAACTTCTATATGCTGCAGGTGTGACCATAAAAGAAAAAAACAAAACAAAACAAACACACAAGAAAACTAAAAATAGAAATACAGTATGGTCCGGTAATCCTTCTCCCAGGAATATATCTGGAAAAGAGCAAAACACTAATTAAAAAAGATACATACTGGGAGTTCCTGTTGTGGCTCAGTAGGATACGAGCTTGACTAATTTGCATGAGGATGAACGTTTGATCTCTGGCGTCATTCAGTAGGTTAAGGATCCAGCATCGCTGCCATGAGCTGTGGTGTAGGTTGTAGACATGGCTCGGGTCTTGCATTGCTGTGGCTGTGGTGTAGGTTGGCAGCTGCAGCCCAGATTGGATCCCTAGCCTGGGAACTTGCATATGCCATGGATGAGGCCTTAAAAAGAAAAAAAGATACACACACTCCAGTGTTTGTCATAGCATTATTTACAGTAGCCAGGACATGGAAATAACCCAAATGGTCATCAACAGACAGTTGGTTTAAGGAGGTATGGTAAATATGTATATAGTGGAGTATTACCCAGCTGTTAAAAAGAATGAAATATTGCCATTTGCACCAACATGGATGGACCTAGAGAACATCATACTAAGTGAAGTAAGTCATACAGAGAAAGACAAATATTCTATGATTATATGATAAGTACGTTTAGATTACTTAGATGTGTAATCTAAAAAATAATTCAAATGAATCTATATATGAAACAGACAACACAGACATAGGAAACACATTTACTATTATCAAAGGGGAAAGGGAGTGGGAGCGATAAATTAGCAGTATGGTGTTTTAACAGATACAAACTACTATATATAAAATTAATAAGCAACAGGGATTTACTGTATAACACAGGGAACCATGTTCAGTGTCTTGTGATAACCTGTAATGTAAAGCAATGTGAAAAAATATAGCTGATTCACTTTGCTTCATTCCTGAAACCAACACAGAATTGTAAATCAACTGTACTTCAATTTAAAAAGAGGACTGCATTTGTTGGCATGCAGAGACTTAATTCTTTCCTATTACTTGAACAGTTTTTCTGCTCATGTAACACTTCCACTGTTTGGGGACAAATAGAAATTCAAATTCATCTTCTTTTTTTTTTTTTTTTTTAATGTCCACAGCCAAGGCATATAGAAATTCTCGGGCCAGGGATCGAATCCGAGCAGCAGTGGTGACCTGTGCCACAGCTGTGCTGTCGCTGGATCCTTTTAACACACTGTATCAGGTTGGGATCGAACCTCTGCAGGGGCAGAGACAATGCGGGACAACGCCACAGTGGAACTCCAAAATTTATCAGTTTTTTAAACTATTTCTTCTTAAGATTTTATTTCAGCCATAGCATCGCACTGAAATTTTTGTTTCCCTTGAAACAACTAAAACATCTTCTGTTCATTAGTCATCATACTATAAGCTAAATATTTTAAACTGAGTCTTTAGGAGTTCCCGTTGTGGCTCAGTGGTTAACGAATCCGACTAGGAACGATGAGGTGCCAGGTTCGATCCCTGGCCTCACTCAGTGGGTTAAGGATTCGGCATTGCCATGAGCGGTGGTGTAGGTTGCAGATGCTGTTTGGATCCTGAGTTTCTGTGGCTGTGGTGTAGGCCAGCAGCTACAGCTCCGATTAGACCCCTAGCCTGGGAACCTCCATGTGCCTCAGGAGCGACTGTAGAAAAGGCAGAAAGACCCCCCCCCAAAAAAAATTAAACTGAGTCTTTAGTTTTATTGAACTTTAGTGAAATTTAAATAGACACATGGTTAGTGGCTGCCATATTGAACAGCACAAAGCTAGCATGCACTCTTCTGCATGTGTACCCAGCACAAACATTTCTTTTCCATATCCTCAACCTTCAAGGAGCAGGTCTGAAGCTGTGTTCTTCATAGCATGTACTAAATTTTGCATAAGTAGGCCTTTTTTTTTTTGGCTTTTTAGGGCCACATCTGTGGCATATGGAGGTTCCCAGGCTAGGGGTCAAATTGGAGCTACAGCCACTGGCCTACATCACAGCCACACCATGCCAGATCCGAGCCATGTCTGTGACCTACACCACAGCTCACAGCAACGCCAGATCCTTAATCCACTGAGCGAGGCCAGGCATTGAATCCTCATGGATCCTAGTCAGATTCGTTGCTGCTGAGCCCAAGGGGAACTCCCAGCAAAATTTTTGATGGATTCCTATTTGGTTTAAATAAAAACCTTATATATTTTGTCCATTGAGTGTGATTTAGGCGGTAAAATGTCCTGCTGGTAGGTTTTCCAGAAAGATGACGAGACTCATACTCCTGAAGCTGTCTTGGAATAAGGCGCTGTTTCCTGGAAAAGAACCAAAACTCTTGCTGAAGTGAAAGTATGTTTTCTTAGGGAGCAGAATTGATGAATTGATTGCTCCCTTAGGATATCGAGATGAGTAATTTGAAGCAGAGAAGCAGTAGTGTGCTCTAGTCCTGAGCAGGCCTTCTTGAAGGGGAAGCTGGCAAAGGACACCCTTGGCCTTCTTTGCAGTGTTGCCAGGCGTCAGTCCTGTTATGTCAAGAAATGGGTGTTAAACAAGTATATATAATTTTCAAGTAATATATACATACTGTATATTTCTATATATATTATAGAAATTCTGGAGTTCCCGTGGTGGCGCAGTGGTTAACGAATCAGACTAGGAACCATGAGGTTGCGGGTTCGATCCCTGCCCTTGCTCAGTGGGTTAACGATCCGGCGTTGCCGTGAGCTGTGGTGTAGGTCGCAGACGCGGCTCGGATCCCGCATTGCCGTGGGAGCGGCCCAAGAAATAGCAAAAAAAAAAAAAAAAAAGAAATTTTGGAAAATATAAAGAAGAAAACATCACCCATCAGTAATCCCCCAAACAATATTTTTTAATGGTCTGAACATACTTTTATTTCTGTATTTTTATCTTTTTTTTTTTTTTTTTTTTTTAAGGGCCTCAGCTGGGGCATGTGTAGGTTCCCAGGCTAGGGGTCGAATTGGAGCTGTAGCCACCAGCCTACACCACAGCCACAGCAATGCAGGATCTGAGCTGTGTCTGTGACCTCCACCACAGCTCACGGTAACGCTGGATCCTAAACCTACTGAGTGAGGCCAGGGTTCGAACCTGCGTCCTCATGGATACTTGTCAGATTCGTTTCCAGTAAGCCATGATGGGAATTCCTTATTTCTTTATTTCTAAAATTTATCTTATTGAAGTATAATTGATTTACATTGTTGTGTTAATTTCTGCTATACAGTGAAGTGATTCAATTATTCGTATATACTTTTTTTTCATTATGGTTTATCACAGGATGTTGACTATAATTCCCTCTGCTATACAGGTGGACCTTACTGGTGTTTTTTTTTTGGCTGCAGCGTGCAGCAGCTTGATGTGGGATCTCAGTTCCCAGACCAGAAATTGAACCTGGGCCACAGCAGTGAAAGCTCTGTGTCCTAATCAGTGGGCCACCAGGGAACTCCCAGCCTCGCTGTTTTGTTTTCTTTCTTTCTTTATTTTATTTTTTGACTGCTCTGAGGCATGTGGAGTTCCTGGGCCAGGGATCAGTTTCAAGCCGCAGTTGCAACCTATGCTGCTGGTGTGGCAATGCTGGGCCCTTTGACTCACTGTGCTGGGCCAGAGATTGAACCTGTGTCCTGGCACTGCAGAGGTGTAGCTGATCCTGTTGGGCTACTGTGGGAACTCCCTGACCTCTTATTTATTTATTTTTTTGTCCACATTTATGGCATATGGAAGTTCCGGGGCCGGGGATTCAACTCATGCCTCTGCAGCTGCAGTGACCCAGGCTGCTGCATTCAGATCCATAACCCACTGCGCCATAGCAGGAACTCCTAAACATCCATTTTTGATGCAGTTCTGGTGGATCTCATAATAATGTTAACAATAGAATGTGTCCTCATATGTGTTTGGTTGATTTTGTGCACTTCCCCTCTGGGTACATTATTCTTTGGTTTTTGTGATGTGAATGCCGAAAGGTTAGCTTAGCATTGGTTGTGTTAATCAGGAGTTGGCAGGATTATTCGCGTTGGTGGTATAGTGGTGAACATAGCAGCCTTCCAAGAGTTGGGAATATTATTCATGCCACTGTAGAATTTAAACATCCCTCTGACTTTTTTTTAGTGACCGTCCTTGTTTTCTTCTTTTTTTTTATTACTCAATTTATTACATCTGTAGTTGTACAATGATGATCATCGCAATCCAATTTCACAGGATTTCCATCCCACAACCTCAGCGCATCCCCCCACCCCCCAAACTGTCTCCTCCAGAGACCAGAAGTTTTTCAATGTCTGTGAGTCAGCATCTGTTCTGCAAAGAAGTTCCGTCTGTCCTTTTTTCAGATTCCACATGTCAGTGAAAGCATTTGATGTTGGTGTCTCATTGTATGGCTGACTTCACTTAGCATGATAGTTTCTAGGTCCATCCATGTTGCTAAAAATGCCGGTATTTCATTCCTTTTAATGGCTGAGTAATATTCCATTGTGTATATATACCACATCTTCTGGATCCACTCCTCTGTCAATGGTCATTTAGGTTGTTTCCGTGTCTTGACTACTGTAAATAGTGCTGCAGTGAACATCGGAGTACATGTGTCTTTGCGAGTCATGGTTTTCTCTGGATAGATGCCCAGGAGTGGGATTACTGGATCAAATGGTAGTTCATTTTTAGTTTTCTAAGGAATCTCCATACTGTTTTCCACAGTGGTTGCACTCTGACTTTTAAATTTATGAAACTTCCTAAGTAATATTGAGACAAGAGGAAGGAGCAGTGTTTCAAGCTGCTTCAAAAGTTAAGCCTTAAAGTTTTCATTTAAGAGAACTTGTCGGGAGTTCCTGTTTTGGTGCTGTGGTTAACAAATCAGACTAAGACCCATGAGATTGTGGGTTTGGTCCCTGGCCTTGCTCAGTGGGTTAAGGATCCCGTGTGGCTGTGGCTGTGGTGTAGGCTGGCGGCTGCAACTCCAATTGGACCCCTAGCCTGGGAACCTCCATATGCCGAGGGAGCGGCCCTAGAAAAGGCAAATAAAGACCAAAAAAAAAAAAAAGAGAGAGAGAGAACTTGTGATATGGGAGTTCCCGTTGTGGCTCAGTGGGTTACAAACCCAACGTATCCATGAGGACTCCCCTTTGATCCCTGGCCTCACTTAGTGGGTTAAGGATCTGGTGTTGACTTGAGCTGTGGTGTAGGCCACAGGCGCGGCTTGGATCCCAAGTTGCTGTGGCTGTGGTGTAGGCCGGCAGCTGCAGCTCTGATTCAACCCCTAGCCTGGGAACTTCCATATGCCTCGGTGTGGCCCTAAAAAAAAAAAAAAATTAAAAAATAATAAATAACTAAATAAAAAGAGGGAGAGAACGTGTGATAAATAAAAAGGTCAGCAATGAGTGGTGGACTCTTGTCCTCTTTTTTGTCTTGTCTTTTCTTCCTGCCTCACTGCTCCCTTTGTTTCAGGTGTTTCTGGGCGCCGATGTTGCTCCCCCCTTTGGTTCCTGATAGAGCGTGTGGGATTGCTTGAGGAGTGGCCTGGTCCCTTCTGTGGTTAGAACAGGGATTCTCCCAGCACTGTTTATTCATGGTAGCTAGAACTAAGTATTTTGATTAACACAAGTTAACTGAAGGGCTGTCGGTGTTGTGATAGATTCAGAAGTGTTTAGTTTTTCTAAAACTGGGTAATCACTTTACTGATATAGAAGCAGGGTCTTTTAATGACCTTAACACAGGCTTGTGTATTTTTTTTTTGTTTTGTTTTGTTTTGCTTTTGTCTTTTTATTTTTATTTTTATTCATTTTTTGTCTTTTCAGGGCTGCACCAACGGCATGTGGAGGTTCCCAGGCTAGGGGTCTAATTGGAGCTGTTACTGCCGGCCCACGCCACAGCCATAGCAGTGCCAGATCCAAGCTGTGTCTGTGACCTACACCACAGCTCACGGCAACTCTGGATTCCTAACCCATTGATCGAGGCCAGGGATCGAACCAGCATTCTCATGGATACTAGTAGGATTCATTGCCTCTGCGCCACAACGGGAACTCCCCAAAATATTTTTACATGGAAGTTAAACTCCATGCCTGTAGTTCCAACAATGCAAATAGCATGATTGAAATGACCACAGTTTGTCATTGGTGCTGCAGAGGCAGACAGCTGTGTCATGACTGCCCCCTGGTGAGAAGATGCTATAAACTGTAAAATGCTTCCTGATTTTAGGGATGTTAAAATGTAAACAAACTGTGTTGTCACTACAGTGGTTCGGGTCACTGCTGTGGCTCAGGTTCTGTCTCTGGCCTGGAAACTTCCACATGCTGTGGGTGTGACAAAAAAAAAAAAAAAAAATCTGCTTAGATACAGGAAAAAGTCCTGATTTGAAAATAACGTCATGCTGCTTGGTAGCTGGTTTGAAATTGGTATGAACTTATCTTTTCACCTAAAAAGAAATAGCTTTCTTTTTTGCTTTTTTAGGGGCCCACCTGTGGCATGTAGAAGCTCCCAGGCTAGGGGTCGAATTAGAGCTATAGCTGCTGGCCTGTGCCACAGCCACAGCAGTATCAGATCTGAGCTGTATCTATGACCTACACCCACTGAGTGAGGCCAGGGATCGAACCTGGGTCCTCATGGGACTAGTCGGGTTCATTACCACTGACCCATGACAGGAACTCCCAGAAATAGCTTTCTTAAATAGCTGGATATTTTAGTAGATAAAGAGTAGGTAAAGAGCAAATTCTTCGCAACAGTGTAGGTAGACATATTAAGGTTTAGTTTGTCCCACTCCTGGGCATCTATCCAGAGAAAACCATGACTCGCAAAGACACATGTACTCCGATGTTCACTGCAGCACTATTTACAGTAGTCAAGACACGGAAACAACCTAAATGACCATTGACAGAGGAGTGGATCCAGAAGATGTGGTATATATACACAATGGAATATTACTCAGCCATTAAAAGGAATGAAATACCGGCATTTTTAGCAACATGGATGGACCTAGAAACTATCATGCTAAGTGAAGTCAGCCATACAATGAGACACCAACATCAAATGCTTTCACTGACATGTGGAATCTGAAAAAAGGACAGACGGAACTTCTTTGCAGAACAGATGCTGACTCACAGACATTGAAAAACTTCTGGTCTCTGGAGGAGACAGTTTGGGGGGTGGGGGGATGCGCTGAGGTTGTGGGATGGAAATCCTGTGAAATTGGATTGCGATGATCATCATTGTACAACTACAGATGTGATAAATTCATTGAATAATAAAACAACAACAACAACAACAAAAAGGTTTAGTTTGATCCTTTGTTCTGATGGGTCACCTTGGTTTGCTGAGCATAGGTTATAGATGTTACAGATATTCCCCGATACCCAGCCTGGCAGCCGTTGAGCTGGGCAAGATTTGGTGCCCCCCTCACCTCACAAAGCCTCATCAGGTTACCTAAGTGGACTCTCCAGTTCTTCTATTTCTCTTCCGTCTGGAGCAACATCAGGAAATGCCAAAGACAGTCTCTGCGTCAGAATACTCACCAAAGGTGTTCAGCTCTCTCCTGTTTGGGGGGCCTGAAAAGTTATGCATCACTCAGGGCATCTTTAGCTAAGTTTTGTTGTGCTTATCATGGAAGTCACTTCTAAAGTAATGCTTTTTACCAGGTCCAAATGAAGTTAGGAATTTCCAGATTTCACATGGCCTATAGTACAGTGCTGGATATTTATAGTAGAAATTTAATGAATGGGAATCCCCCTGTGGCACAGCAGGCTAAGAATCTGTCATTGTCACTGTTGCAGCTCGGGTCCCTGCTGAGTTGGATCCCTGGCCCAGGAACTTACACATGCCTCGGGTGTGGCCCAAAAATCAAAAGAAATTTAATGTGGTGAAGATGAGACAGTATTTTCAATGCATAGGATACAGAGGAAATACTATAGAATTTCCTTAAGTAATTAGAAAATGTGTGATACACTGTGGGCTCAGGGATAGGGTGATTTTTTTTTTTTAAATGCCAGTTTTGAACAGTCTGAAAAAGTAGCTGTTTTTCACAGGACATGGTAAACTTTATTAAAAGTACTCTATTTTGGACTGTTATGTGTTTTTCTTTTTTTTTTTTTTTTTTGTCTTTTTGTTGTTGTTGTTGCTGTTGTTGCTATTTCTTGGGCCGCTCCCTCGGCATATGGAGGTTCCCAGGCTAGGGGTTGAATCGGAGCTGTAGCCACCGGCCTACACCAGAACCACAGCAACGCGGGATCCGAGCCGCGTCTGCAACCTACACCACAGCTCACGGCAACGCCGGATCGTTAACCCACTGAGCAAGGGCAGGGACCGAACCCGCAACCTCATGGTTCCTAGTCAGATTCGTTAACCACTGCACCACGACTGGAACTCCCTGGACTGTTATGTGTTTTTCTGGTGTCAAATTAAATGGAGACCTTATATTGTATCTGTCTCATCTAACCATGTTTTTTTTATCATAGGAGGTGATGAGAAAGCCCGCGCACGTCACGTTTCAAGAGGAAAACTATTAGCCAGAGAAAGAGTGGACAGTCTTATCGACCCAGGGTTGGTACCTGCCCAAACGCTGGCTCAGGGGGTTCTTTATGTCATGGTACTTTCTTAGGTAGTTTGGTAAATAGACGATATTATTTTTATTTTTTGCTTTCTAGGGCCGCACCCGCACATATGGAAGTTCCCAGGCTAGGGATCGAATTAGAGCTGCAGCTGCTGGCCTATGCCACAGCCACAGCAACCCCAGATCCGAGTCATGTCTGCAACCTACGCTGCAGCTCATAGCAATGCCGGATCCTTAACCCACTGAACTAGGCCAGGGATTGAACCCGCATCCTCCTGGATACTAGTTGGGTTTGTTGCCGCTGAGCCACAATGGGAACTTCTAAAAGAGTTGTTCTGACTGCTGTTTTGTGAGTAGACTGTGGCCCTTGACGGTAGAAGCACCAAGACCAATTAGAGAGAGCATTGAAGACTCAGACGTATTGCCTTTTAGGCCATGCACACGCACATGCCCAGCCTGGAGACAAACACCATCAACATCTAATGTGTATCCTTCTATACTTTTTTTTTCTTTGGCCTCACCTGTGGCATACGGAAGTTCCCTTGCCAGGGACTGAGTCCCAGCCATAGCTGTGACTTATACCGTAGCTGTGCCAGATTTAACCAACTGTGCCAGGCCAGGGATCAAACCTGCACCTCGGCAGCAACCCGAGCCACTGCAGAGACAGCACCAGGTCCTTAACCGGCTGGGCCACAGCAGGAACTCCACCTTCTGTGCTGTTTTTATGCATAAGTGGCTCAGACATATTTTTTTTAAAAGGAAAAATGGGGAGTTCCCGTTGTGGTGCAGTGGAAATGAATCCAGCTAGGAACTCTGAGTTCGATCCCTGGCCTTGCTCAGTGGGTTAAGGATCCGGCGTTGCTGTGGCTGTGGTGTAGGCCAGCTGCTGTAGCTCCGATTTGACCCCTAGTCTGGGAACCTCCATATGCCGTGGCTGCGGCCCTAAAAAAAAAGCAAATAAATAAATAAATAAATAAAGGGAAAAATGGAATCATACAAAATGTGGTGTTTTATAGCCCCACTCTTTCCCTACTCGGTGTGTCTTGAACATTTAAGTAAAAGAGACAGAATAATACAGTGGTTAAGAGCCTTATTAAAGAGCCTATTACAACCCAGCCCTGCCACTTCCTAGGCCATGTGTGACCCTAGACAACTGACCTGATCTCTGTGTTTCAGTTTCCTCATCAGTCAGTGGGGATCCTAATGGGACCCCCATATCAGAAGGTAGTTCTGAGGAATGAATGAGTTAGTGTTTCTGAAGCTCCTAGGAGAGAGGCTGGCACGTGGTAAGTGCTGCATAAGTGTTAGGTGCTCTTCTCTTTTTATGTTATTACTAATCGCATCTAGTGTTCCCTTGGATGGCTGTGCTGTGTTGATCCCCAAAGCAGTCCTGCTAGATTTTGTTTTAGACATTTTTCTTTTTGGAGACTTTACGTGCACCATGCCTGTTTGAAACATTGCCTCAATGAAGAAAAAAAAAATCTTTTCCACGTCTAACTGTTTAAATCTGGGTTTTTAAAAAATGGCATTAATTCAAGCATCATCCTTTCTTCCATTCAGGTCTCCATTCTTGGAATTATCCCAGTTTGCAGGTTACCAGTTGTATGGAGATGAGGAGGTCCCCGCAGGTGGCATCATTACAGGCATTGGGAGAGTGTCGGGGTGAGTACTCTGTCCACGCTCAGCTACGTGGGTCAGGAGGCAGGCTGGCGAGGCAGGGCATCCAGCATTCATGCTCTTTGTATGAGCATGCGAGCTTTATGCTCGTTATTATTATTTAGGCCTGAGACGTCCAACCCACACATGTGTTAGACGCATCTGTGGCACTTTAGGGACAAAAATTGAGGGGGAACCCTCAGCAATGGTAATGGGGGCCCGTCCAGACCTTGGTACTTAATCAGAACCTCCAGGTGTGGACTGGGCGTGGGTAGTTTTCCAAGGCCCTGCAGGTGATCTCTTGCAGTTCGACCATGAAAACCGCTGTCTTAGAGGAGTCGTTTTCTGAGTGTGGTCCCCAGGGAGCATCTGCCTCACCTGAGAACTTGTTAGAAATATCGATGATCAGGTCTCACCAGAAAGTACTCGATCAATTCTGGGAAGGGGTTCCCCGAAATCAGCATCTTAACAAGCTCTCCAGGCCCTGCATTGCTATCGTTTGAGAAGCACTACAGACTTAGGGCATCTAGATTGTTGGATGTTGGAGTTCCCGTCATGACGAGGCATAAACGAATCTGACTAGGAACCATGAGGTTTCGGGTTCGATCCCTGGCCTCGCTCAGTGGGTTGAGGATCTGGCGTTGTCGGGAGCTGTGGTGTAGGTCACAGACGCGGCTCGGATCTGGCATTACTGAGGCTCTGGTGTAGGCCAGTAGCTGTAGCTCTGATAAGACCCCTAGCTTGGGAATCTCCATATGCCGCATGTGCAGCCCTAAAAACAGACAAAAAAATTAAAAAAAAAAAAAAAATAAGCCCTAGATTGTTGGGTGTTACATTCATCTATATTTATGTGGGATTTCACATTTGCCACGCAGTCACCATGCCTCGTATGTCAATAGACACTTCCCACTGATTGTCTTAATCTTCACCTCAGCTCTGTGAGAAGGGGTGCTATTATAGTCAGCACCATTCTGCAGATTAGGAAACTGCCTTAGAAAGGCAAATAAAAAAAAAAAAAAAAAAAAAAAAAAAAAAGGAGTTCCCGTCGTGGCGCAGTGGTTAACGAATCCAACTAGGAACTATGAGGTTGCGGGTTCGGTCCCTGCCCTTGCCCAGTGGGTTAACGATCCGGCGTTGCCGTGAGCTGTGGTGTAGGTTGCAGATGCGGCTCGGATCCCGCGTTGCTGTGGCTCTGGTGTAGGCCGGTGGCTACAGCTCCGATTCAACCCCTAGCCTGGGAACCTCCATATGCCGCGGGAGCGGCCCAAGAAATAGCAACAACAACAACAACAACAACAAAAAAGACAAAAGACAAAAAAAAAAAAAAGAAAGGCAAATAACTTGCCCAACGTCAAGCCACTGGCAGACCTCGGCTATGAGATCATTCAGCCTGAGAGAACTGCATTGGACGCAGATGCTGGTGGCGGGAGGTGCTCTTCCACCTTCTCCCATGATCTGTGCCTTCGGGGGAGGTGTGACCATAGCCACTCGCCATTGGTGCTGCTTCGGACTTCCTTCTTGAACCCCCAAACCTTATGCCACAGTAATGCCAAAGAGACAGGGAGACAGGGACCAGAGCACAGCCTTATTTCATTCCACTGCAAATGTTAAACTTTATAATCGACCCTCTCCTCGCAGACCCCACCCTCTGAGGTGGTTCTCTAGGAACCTCAGCAGCCACGGCTCCGGATTGAGTGTGTGCATTTTAGCTTATGAGACTCTTTTCTGTGAGGCAGGGGCCAAGGCAGGACTGATTTTTTACCTTTTTACTAGAATTGCTCTAGTGTTGGATAGTATGACGGAAAAAGAATTCCTTGTAATTGAGAGGGACCTTTCTTATGTAATTAGTATGGTTGAATATTGTCAACATTCTTCTTCTTTTTTTTTTAAATGGTTGCACCTGTGGTGTCTGGACGTTCCTGGGCCAGGGATTGAGTCCATGTCACAGGTGTGACCTACGCCACAGCTGTGGCAATGCCAGATATTTTTAATGCATCGTGCCAGGCTGGGGATTAAACTTGGGCCTCTGCAGTGACCTGAGCCGTTCCAGTTGGATTCTTAACCCATTTCACCACAGGGGGAACTCCAGCATTCTTTCTTTAAGCAAAAAAAAGAATTTATCGATGTCTTTTTTTTTTGCTATTTCTTGGGCCACTACCGCGGCATTTGGAGGTTCCCAGGCTAGGGGTTGAATCAGAGCTGTAGCCACTGGCCCAGGCCAGAGCCACAGCAATGCGGGATCCGAGCCGCATCTGCGACCTACACCACAGCTCACGGCAACGCCGGATCGTTAACCCACTGAGCAAGGCCAGGGACCGAACCCACAAACTCATGGTTCCTAGTCGGATTCGTTAACCACTGCGCCACGATGGGAACTCCGATGTCTTAACTGCTAAGTTTGGGCCTCGCTGGATCTAGGCGCTCATGCAGTGTTAGCAGGTCCCAAGCAGGTTTTTGGTTTTGTTCCTGGGTAGGCTTCCCAAACCCCAAGGCAGAGCTGGCCACAGACATCCCTGGCTTAGGATACATCAGCTTTAGCAGCTGCAGTAGGAGGGAAGCCGAGGGGACAGGCCTGGGACCAGAGTCCATTTTGTCTTTTTTTTTTTGTCTTTTTTTAGGGCCGCATGTGTGGCATATGGAGGTTCCCAGGCCAGGGAACTGTAGCCGCCAGCGTACACCACAGCCACAGCAGTGCAGGATCCAAGCTGCATCTGCGACCCACACCACAGCTCATGGCAATGCCGGATCCTTAACCCACTGAGCGAGGCCGGGGATTGAACCTGAAACCTCATGGTTCCTAGTTGGATTTGTTTCTGCTGCACCACAATGGGAACTCCCCAGAGTCCATTTCAGAGCCACAGTGTGGATGCTGAGTGGAAAGGCCTGGTCCTTGTGCTCAACTCTGAAGATGGGCTTTGGGGTCAGTCCCACTAGAACCACATGGATTAAAATTAGAGAAAAGACAGTTTCTGAAAGAAAGTTTAGTTTTGTTGCCAAAAGAGTAGATGCTGAGTAGGCAAAAGCAGTAGATGTCCAGTGCAGTATTGTTGTGGATTAATTTTATTTCTCATTCTGTAATGTCCGTGACCTTTAAATGCATAAAAATGGCTATGTCTCTTGTCCAAGGCCTCATATCCAGCAAGTGGCAGAGCCAGAATTTCAGCCTAGCTTTGCCTGACTTCTTAGGCTGACTCTTTTCTGTACCAGAGCTTCTGAAGCTTTTCTAGCACAGCCACCCCCAGGGCAGGCAAGTGTGACCAGACTCTGGAGGTGTGGGGTTATGGCCTGCTGTAAGCCTAGATGCCTTTTGAAGTCTACTTTGTTTAATATTAAAGTCATTAAAAATTTAGACCCTACTCTGTGAAATGTTGATTATATGTGGAAAAAGCCTTTGAAGGACCTAATGAATAAAAGTGATGCTCCAAGGAAAAGAACCCTGTTACCCTGTGAGCCCTGCTGGCCACATACCCAAGTGGAAGTACAAAATTCCCTGCTTAGTTGCTATTCTCCACTTCATTTTCAGCAAGGATTCAATGAATGACTTTTAGAATTCTCGAGGATATAAAGTGAGGTAACAAAAACATCTAAGTATAAAGATCACATTTTGAAAAGACCGCACTGTCGTTCTCTCGAGTTTTAAGTAAGCCTCTGATCCTCAGGTTTCTTGGTAATACTGAGCAGGCTCCCTTTCTGTCCCTCTTCATTCCTTTCGCTGCCCTTGCCTGTTACTTGGGGGCTGAGGGACCTGACAAACTGGTTTTGGTGGGAAAAGGCACCACTAAAGCCTCATAGTATATGCTGCTTTCAATACACTAGTTTCAAGTTTGCACTTATTGTTACTTTCAACAAGATACATGTTGTGTTTTGAATTTCCTTTTTTTTTTTTTTTTCTTGAAAAGGCATGTGGAAGTTCCTGGGCCAGGGACTGAACCCATGCCATAGCTGTAACCAGAACCATAGCAGTGACAGTGCTGAGCCACGAGAGAACTCCAAGAACATTTGAATATACGAAAAATAAATACTTTGCAGTGGAAGTTCCTGGGCTAGGAGTCAAATCTGCGACTTATGTCTCAGCTTGCAGCAACGCCAGATCCTTAACCCACTGAGCGAGGCCGGGGATTGAACCCGCATCCTACTGGATTCTATGTTGGGTTCTTAACCTGCTGAGCCACAATGGGAACTCCAGAAAAATAAATGGCTTTGATGGATCAGTTTTTATTTTGAAAATTACCTGTCTAAAAGGAAATTTGAAGGTTATCGTGAGGAATTTTCTCATCCTGGGACTTGGATTTTTTGGATCATTTTTGTATTACTATTATCTTATTAGGGTCCTTTCTTTCAAAGAACTATTATGAAATATGGCTTAAGTTGTTAGTTTTTCACTACTAAGGTGGGTGATAATTCTTAAAAATCAAGTATGACTGTAAATTTATTGTACAAAGGAATATATGAACTATGATTAAAGCTTTTGTGTCATAAGATTGTCTATCAATGGCTGTCATTGGTTACAGGTTATATTGGAGTGTCTTATAATGAGATGTCGTATCTTTACTTTGAAGGAATCTCTCATACTTTCTGATGAACTTTCTGCCTTTCAGAGTAGAATGCATGATTGTTGCCAATGATGCCACCATCAAAGGAGGCACCTACTACCCAGTGACCGTGAAAAAACAATTACGGGCACAGGAAATCGCGATGCAGAACAGGCTTCCCTGCATTTACTTGGGCAAGTCACAGGAATCGTAAGATAAACTGTTAGCTGGAAAAATACAAGATTGTTTAAAAGGCTATATATATGAAGTTATCAATGGGTATTTTAAAAAACTATTGGTTTCTCTCCTAATTACAAAAGAAATTCATATTCTTTGCTAAAACTCTGCAAGAAAAAAATAAATGAGAACTACCCATAATGACATTGCTGAGGAGAAACCCTGGCAATATTTTGTGGTTTGTCATTTTTCCCTCTACATGAGTGATTTTTTTTTTCCTATGTATTATTTTTCTGTTAATCATAATGGGTGCAGGCTATGAACAAATGATAGCTAATATTTATGGATCTCTTGAGTACCAGGTACTAGGTTAAATGCTTGAGTATGTACATGATTTGAGCAGACATTTGGAATTAAAGTGCATTTAAATCTAAGGATAATATGTATTTTTAATGATTTTTATTTTTTCCATTATAGTTGGTTTACAGTATCCTGTCAATTTTCTAAGGTTTTGTTTTGTTTTGTTTTTTGGTCTTTTTGTCTTTTTCTGGCCACACCCCAGGCATATGGAGGTTCCCAGGCTAGGGGTCTAATTGGAGCTGTAGCTGCTGGCCCACGCCACAGCCACAGCCACAGCCACGCCAGATCCAGGCCGAGTCTGCGACCTACACCACAGCTCACGGCAACGCCAGATCCGTGATCCCACTGAGCAAGGCCAGGGATCGAACCTGAAACCTCATGGTCCTAGTCGGATTCGTTTCCCCTGTGCCAGAACAGGGACTCCTCTAAGGATATTTTTAAAAGAGCATAAAAGCAAGGGAGTTTAAAATGGGCACTTCCTGGTGTTCCCGTCGTGGCTCAGTGGTTAACGAATCTGACTAGGAACCATGAGGTTGCGGGTTCGATCCCTGGCCTTGCTCAGTGGGTTAAGGATCCGGCATTGCCATGAGCTGTGGTGTAGGTCGCAGACGTGGCTCAGATCCCGCATTGCTGTGGCTCTGGCGTAGGCCGGCGGCTACAGCTCCGATTTGACCCCTAGCCTGGGAACCTCCATATGCCTCGGGTGCAGCCCTAGAAAAGGCGAAAAGAAAAAAAAAAAAAATCAGTGTGTGATAAAATGGTCGCATGAATCCTATAGATGACTTTTGTATTGTTTTAAAAGAGGGGAAGATGCATTTTTAGCCGAACTGGTTTAAGGTTTTATCTTATTTATTTATTTATTTATTTAGCTTTTTAGGGCTGCAGCTGCAGCATATGGAGATTCCCAGGTTAGGGGTCAAATTGGAGCTGCTCTGCCAGCCACAGCCACAGCCACAGCCACAGCAACGCCAGATCCGAACCACTTCTGTGACCTACACCATGGCTCACAGCAATGTCAGCTCCTTAACTCACTGAGAAAGGCCAGGGATCAAACTTACATCTTCATGGCTACTAGTCGGGTGTGTTACCACTGAGCCACAATGGGAACTCCCAGATTTTATTTTGTTTAATTAATTAATTTATTTTGGCTGCACCCAAGCCATGCAGATGTTCCCATGCCAGGGATCAAACCCATGCCATAGCAGTGACAACACCGAACCCTTAAAAAATGCTAGGCCACCAGGGAACTCCTGGTTTAAGATTTTTGGTGTTGCTGGGGCTAATCATCAAAGGAGAGAAGGTTGTGAACATTTCAAGTGGAATTTTGCACAGGAGCAGGAGAGCCTAGTTTTGGAAGAAAACAGCCCCCTTAGGTGGCTGTGTTGAAGGATTGGAGAAAGAGGCTGTAGAAGGGTTCCGAAAGATAAGGCAGGTTTTCTGTGTATATGATTAAGAAGATGCTATCATTGAGACAAGCCTTCCTGTGTGTAGCCTGTTTTGTTCATAGAGTTGTAGTTATTTTGTTTTTTCTCTTGTTTTCAGTTGACTCAGGAGGGGCAAACTTACCTCGACAAGCAGAGATATTTGCAGATCGAGATCACTTTGGCCGCACATTCTATAATCAGGCAATTATGTCTTCTGAAGGTATTGTACAGGTAATTTCTCATTAATGAGTTATACTGCTTTTTCTTCAAATATCTCTGCTGAACTAGGTACCCTGAGATGCCATAATACAGAATTTAGTCTTTTTCAACACCCAATTGCTATTTATGCAAATGGTAAATATATCAAATACTGTTATTGGTGTCTAGAAATGTATGTGGGAATGATATACTCAGCTTTGGAACAGTGGTTACCTTTAAGATGGCAGCGAGGAGAAAAAGCCTGGCTAGGAGGTATATAGAGTTTCTACTGTATCTGAAATTTTTTATTCCTTCAAAAGAATTCTGAAGTAAATTTGGCCACATGTTGGAGTTCCCATCGTGGCGCAGTAGAGACAAATCTGACTAGGAACCACGAGGTTGTGGGTTCGATCCCTGGCCTTGCTCAGCGGGTTCAGGATCCAGTGTTGCCATGAGCTGTGGTGTAGGTCACAGACGCAGCTCGGATCTCATGTTGCTGTGGTTGTGGTGTAGGCTAGCAGGTGTAGCTCCAATTCGACCCCTAGCCTGGGAATCTCTATATGCCACAGGCGTGGCCCTAAAAAAAAAGTAAATTTGGCCAAATGTCAAGATTTATTAGTACTGGGTATTAGGTAAAGGATATTTATTTTACTATTCTAATCTTTTTTGAATGTTTGAACTACTTCATAATACAGATGCAACTCCTTTGTTTCTGTTTTGTTATTAAGTCTTAAGTTTGTAGTATTTTTATTAATATTCTAATTAATTAGTCATCACTTGAGGTTATTGTATTTCTTTTTATTTTCTTCCAGTACAGCATGTTGTTATTATTTGTTATATATTTTACTGTTATGTGGTGACCTTGCCTATCTCTGTGCTTCATCTAAATGGAAACTTCAATTTTGCTCACCTTTGCACAGATGGCCCTTCCATCTATCCACTGGTATGGATGAAATTCTTTTTTTTTTTTTTTTTTTTTTTGCTTTTTAGGTCCATACCTAAGACACATGGAGGTTCCCAGGCTAGGGGTCAAATCAGACCTACAGCTGCCGGCATATGTCACAACCACAGCAACACAGGATCCGAGCCACATCTGCGACCTACACCACAGGCCAGGGATCGAACCCACAACCTCATGGTTCCCAGTCAGATTCGTTTCTGCTGTGCCACAACAGGAACTCCTGGATGAAATTCTCAGTGTGATCTTTTGTCTCCTAGGGGACAGTAGCCCATTTAATCTGGTGTATAATTTATTTTTTAATTTTTTTGTCTTTTTGCCATTTCTTGGGCCGCTTCCGCAGCACATGGAGGTTCCCAGGCCAGGGGTCGAATCGGAGCTGTAGCCCCCAGCCTACGCCAGAGCCACAGCAACGTGGGATCTGAGTGGCGTGTGCAGCCCACACCATAGCCCACGGCTACACCGGATCCTCAACCCACTGAGCCAGGCCAGGGATCGAACCCTCAACCTCATGGTTTCTAGATGGTATATAATTTATGTAGCTGTACTGACCTGGCATCGTTTTTCTAGGGCTGCCATAACAAGTTGCCAAGAACCGGGTGGCTTAAAATTACAGAAATTTTTTCTGTCGAGCTGTGGAGGCTAGATGTCTGCAGTCACGGTGGCAGCAGGGCTGTGCTCCCTCAGAAGGCTGTCGGAAGATTCCCTTCCTTGCCTCTTTGAGCTTCTGATGGCTCTGGGTGTTCCCTTGACTTGTGGCTGCTTGGCTCCAGGCTCTGCCTCGTCTTCCCATGGCCTTCTCCTCCATGTGCCAGTGCCAGCTTTCCTTCTCTCCCTAGTAGGGACTCATGTCCTTGGATTTAGAACCCACCTGGGTAATCCAGAACGGTCCTGTCTCAAAGTCCTTAACTTAATTGTGTTTGCAAAGACTCTTTGGAATAAGGTCACATTCACAGGTTTCAGAGGTTGGGGTGTGGACATATCTTTGTGGGGGGAAGGGCATCATTCAACCCTCTGGAGGCCTCTGCCACCTTGCATGCTTAGTCTGTGCTCTCTCTTTCTGTTCATTCATGTTGCTTCTGTGGAAACTATAAAACATCACCCAACATCTCACAAATATAAGCCAACAAATATAAGCCAGGCACTGTACTGGTGAATAAAACCAGTAGGGTCTCTGCTTCTGTGGAACCTGAAACTTGGGGTGTTTTCAAAACCAGGTCTTTTTTTTTTTTTTTTTTTTTTAATAATGGACTTTTTTTTTTTTTTTTTTTTTTTTTTTTTGTCTTTTTGCTATTTCTTTGGGCCGCTCCCGTGGCATATGGAGGTTCCCAGGCTAGGGGTTGAATCGGAGCTGTAGCCACCGGCCTACGCCAGAGCCACAGCAACACGGGATCCGAGCCGCGTCTGCAACCTACACCACAGCTCACGGCTACGCCAGATCGTTAACCGACTGAGCAAGGGCAGGGACCGAACCTGCAACCTCATGGTTCCTAGTCGGGTTCGTTAACCACTGCGCCACGACGGGAACTCCAAAACCAGGTCTTTTTAAAATTAAAAGTGTCCTTATAGGGAGTTCCCTTGTGGCACAGCAGCTTAAGGATCCGATGTTGTCACTGTAGCGGCTTGGGTAAAAAAAAAGTGTCCTTATATTTTTGAATAAACATACCTGCTTATGATAAAAAAATCTTAGATGTCTAAATGGTATCTGACTGAATACCTTCCTCTGGCCTATTTTATTTTTTTCTTCAACATTTTAACATCAGCATTGCTTTTTTTCCCTGTTTTATTTTGATAGAAAGTTTGTGGTTGAAATTTGCTTTCCTATTATGAACCTTGTGGGATTTTAAAAACTTAATTTTTATTGTATATTAGCCTCCATGGTGCCTTTTCTGATCTTTTCCCCAGTATATGAACTCTAAACCTGATATTTGCAGTGAAGCTATTTCATGCTTTACTGAAAAAGTCAAGCTATATGTGTGCACTGTTTTAGTAAAAACACGACTGCATGCTCTGTCTTCTTTTATTCCAGAAGGAATTGTCCCTCTTCTCCGAGGCTGGACTTGTCTTTTTTTGTTTTATTTTTTTTATTTAGGGCCACACCTGCTGCATATGGAGGTTCCCAGGCTAGGGGTCTAATTGGAGCTACAGCTGCTGGCTTACACCACAGCTGCAGCAATGCCAGATCCGAGCCATGTCTGTGACCTACACCACAGCTCACAGTAATGCCGGATCCTTAACCCACTGAGTGAGGCCAGGGATCAAACCCATAACCTCATGGTTCCTGGTCGGATTCATTTCCACTGTGCCTTGACAGGAACTCCTTTTTTTTTTTTTTTTTTTTTTTTTTTTTTGTCATTTTTAATCTTAATACCAGTCCCTCCTTTGTGCTTCATCATTAATCCTTTTTCTCTCTTTTGCTTTGCATCCATTTAATTTTTTTCCCCTCACAGCCGGTAATCATGTTGACTACTTTTTTTTTTTTTTTTTTTTTAAGGAAAAAGAGGAGTTTTCTTTGTGGTTCAGGGTCTTAAGAACCTGACCAGTATCTATGAGGATGTGGGTTTAATCCCTGGCCTTGCTCGTTGGGTTAAGGATCCCATATCACTGTAAGCTGTGGTGTAGACCCCAGATGCGGCTCGGATCCTTTGTTTCTGTGGCTGTGGTGTAGGCTGGCAGCTGCAGCTCTGATTTGACCCCTAGCCTGAGGACTTCCATATGCTGCAGACATGGCCCTAAAAATGAAAGGAAAAATGAGAAAGTACCAAAATGATGCCATAAGAAAAGGACCTTTTCTAGCTTCTGCTTTTCCTTGATGTTTCTCTCCCTCCCTGGATTACCAGACTTCGTAAGAATTGGCCCAAGATCTTTGTTCCTAACCACTCACTCTCCCTAAAACCTTGCTGCCTTCAGAGGGTCCCACTAACGTTAACCTCCTGGAGACCAGATTCTCATTCTGCACAATCTCTTGGTTTTGTCATTGTTCGCTTTCTTGAAATTCTCCTTAGCTTTTGTGCCACTGGTTTCCTTCTCCCATTTGCTTCATTCAATCCTTCCAACCCCACCCAAGAACTTGTCCTTAATGGACTAATAAAAATCTCATCACAAGAGTGGGTTAAGAATTTTAACCCACTGTGATGCAGTGGGTTAAGAATCCGACTGCAGTGCCTGCTGTGGAGGTGCAGGTTCAACCCCCAGCCTGGTGCAGTGGGTTAAAGGATCCAGAGTTGCTGCAGCTGCTGCTTGGATTCAATCTCTGGCCCTCAGAACTTGCTTATGCTGTGGGTGAGGCCATAAAAAAAAAATTTCATGACATACCTGTCATTTCCAGGAGCATTCTCTGGTCCCAGCCTCCTTTCACACCTTTTTTTACCCTTGGGATTCTGTTTGTATGGATTTCCTGCTTCTACCATCGGCTCAGTCTGGACATTGTGCACTTAGCTGCCCCTGCTGATTTGTTCCTTCACCCATGTTCCTGTTTGTTGTTGATAGTACTTCCTTCTGGCTCTTTTTCCTTGGATTGAAACCATGATGTCATCCTTGACTCTTCTCTCTTTTTTTCCTCTACTCAATCCTTTTAAGTCTAGGAGTTCCCTTGTGGTACAGTAGGTTAAGGATCCAGCATCACTGCAGTGGCTCAGGTCGCTACTTTTTTTTTTTTTTTTTTTTGTCTTTTTGCCTTTTCTAGGGCTGCTCCCATGGCATATGGAGGTTCCCAGGCTAGGGGTCTAATCGGAGCTGTAGCCATGGCCTATCCCAGAGCCACAGCAATGCCAGATCCGAGCCGCTTCTGCGACCTACACCACAGCTCACGGCAACACCGGATCCTTAACCCACTGAGCGAGGCCAGGGATCGAACCCGCAACCTTATGGTTCCTAGTCGGATTCGTTAACCACTGAGCCATGATGGGAACTACTCAGGTCACTACTCTAGCTTGGGTTTGATCCCTGGTCCAGGAAATTTCACATGCCCTGGGCAAGGCCAAAATATATTCCTTATTTTTGTACCCCTGGTAGCTCCTTTGATGCTGGGCAGATAATCCACACATAAGGAACCTTTGATGAATCAAGTCTTGTGGGTTTTTACCTTGGATTGGTCCTCTCGGAACCACGCACGGTTGTTCATATGTACCAAGGCCTTTTTGAATTTCTGCTTAGGTACACACTGGGCCCTCTCCCCAAATCCAGATGGGCTGATGTCAGTCTCCAAGCCATTTTTCAAGGCACATCTCAGATGCCACCTTTTCCAGGGAAGTTTCCCAGAATCCTTGACCAGAAGTGATCTTTTCCTCCCTCCACCTCCCGTAATTCTTGAGCTATACCTTATTAATGGCATTTATCTCTTTTATCTAGATGTATCCTGAAAAATTGCCCTTTTATCTAGACAACTTTCTCTTCCTAGACTCTAAGCTACTTGAGATTAGAGACAATATCTGATTAATGCTTATATGCCAGTCCATTTACGTACCTGCCTAATAATTTATTGAAAGAGTGAAACTCCTTATTACTATTAAAAGTGATATCCACCTAGTATCCATGAGGATGCAGGTTCGATCCCTGGCCTCACTCAGTGGGTTAAGGATCTGGCATTGCCATGAGCTGTGGCGTAGGTCGCAGATGCAGCTCGGATCCCAAGTTGCTGTGGCTGTGGTGTAGACCGGCAGCTGCAGCTCCTATTTGACCCCTAGCCTGGGAACTTTCACATGCTGCAGGTGCGACCCTAAAAAGACAAACAAACAAAAAAATTAATGTAATGTAATGTAAGACTTGAAGAAAACAAACATGAAGACCTCACTTCTAAAAAAAAACTATAAAGGAATTCCTGTCGTGGCTCAGGGGAAACGAATCTGACTAGCATCTATGAGGAACGCAGGTTCGATCCCTAGCCTTGCTCAATGGGTTAAAGGATCTGGCCAGTGTTGCTGTGAGCTGTGGTATAGGTTGCAGATGGGGCTCAGATATGGCAGTGCTATGGCCATGGCATAGGCTATATCTCCTGGTTCAACTCCTAGCCTGGGAAACTCCATATGCCACGGGTGCAACCCTAAAAAGACAAAACAAAAAACTACACTACAACAGGAACTCCTGATCCATTAATTCTTTTCCTTGTTTTTACTGTGATCTTTATGACACCAGCAACAAATGCTTCTGTTTTGGGGTTTTTTTGGTTTGTTTCTTTGTTTTTCTTTTTGGCCATGCCTATGGCATGCACAAATTCCTGGGCCTAGGATCAAACCTGTTCCACAGCAGTGACCTACGCCATAGCACACAGCACTAGATCCTTAACTTCTAGGCCACCAGGGGACTCCCATGTTTCTGTCTTTATTAACTGTTTATTTCTTCTGAAGTAGGCCTTACTCACCTCGCCATGTTTAGTTGTGGCTCCTTAAGCCTTTCCCTCCTTGTTTCCTTTGCATTTCTGCCTTTGTTCTTCTTTTTGGAGATGCCCTTAACATTATTCTCAAGTGTCTCTCCCTTCTTTTCTGTCTTCCTCTTACCTTCTTGGCCTAGGTCATTATTTTTTGAAATTTATCTTCTTTGCTTCAGACCTTGGTAACTGTTTTGAGGGTCTTAGTTAAGACAAACACTGCATATTATTATCATCATTATTTTTTTTTCTTATATTGGCTGTCCCACAGCATATGCAGTTCGAGGGCCAGGGATAAGATCCGAGGAACAGTTATGATCTAAGCCACACCTGTGGCAATGCGGGATCCTTAACCCACTGTGCTGGGCCAGGGATAGAACCTGTGTCCCAGTGCTCTTAAGACACCCCTGATCCCATTGCACCACATTGGGAAATCCCCTAGTATTATTTTAAAAATGCATTTTGTGGAGTTCCTGTTGTGGCTCAGCGGCAACGAATCTGACTAGCATCCATGAGGATTTAGTTTCGATCCCTGGCCTCACTCAATGGGTTAAGGATCCAGCATTGCCGTTAGCTATAGTGTAGGTCGAAGATTCTGCCCGGATCTGGCGTGGCTGTGGCTATAGTGTAGGCCAGCAATTACAGCTCCAATTTGACCCCTAACCTGGGAACCTACATATGCTGAGGGTACAGTCCTAAAAAGACAAAAAAAAAAAAAAAAAAAATGCGTTTCATCCTGCTCTAAAAGCCAGATGGGACCAAGGAGAAATGAAACCACTGTTTGATTACTTTGAGATTCTGATAAAAAGATTGAGGAAGAAACAAAATGTTCTGGGTGAGATGGATTCTTTGTTTTCTCTGTAAGTTTTATCCTATCCAGTGAGCTGAGAGAAGTGTGAGTGTTGTAGGATCCAGGGGTGTGTTCAGTCAGTATAGTTGATAATGTTCTTAAATTCAGGACAGCTATTGAATTGATAGGTGGGCATTAAGTCTTTTTTTTTTTTGTCTTTGTCTAGGGCCACTTCCACAGCATATGGAGGTTCCCAGGCTAGCAGTCTAATTGGAGCTGTAGCCACTGGCCTATGCGAGAGCCACAGCAACTCAGGATCTGAGCCATGTCTGCAACCTACACCACAGCTCACGGCAATACCGGATCCTCAACCCACTGAGCAAGGCCAGGGATCGAACCCTCAACCTCATGGTTCCTAGTCAGATTCATTAACCACTGAGCCACGACGGGAACTCCAAGTCTTTTATTTTTTTAATGATGACTCTTTTGGTAGAAGAAGAAAAACATGTGATACAGACAGTATTTGCTTTCCATGTTACTTGGAATTGAAAAGGAAGATGAGAGATTAAAAAAACAATTGTTCTGGTTTTAATGGCTTTTCCATCAAGCAACTGAAAATTTCCCACCCCCTCACCAAATTCTGTTATGTTTATTACAGTGAGCCTTTGAACTGGATTGTCTTCTGCAATTTTTCAGTGGAAAGATGGAGGTCTAGAGTTCACACTGCTTCTCCGAATTCGGTAGAAAACCTCTTGACTCCCTCTCAGAGAACCTTTCCACAGGGCAGGCTGCTGACCTACAATATGTGATTTGTTTTACATGCAATGAGAACCAGTCTCTGTGCAGGCAAGGCCTGGAGGGTAATGAAATTTTGTCCCCAGTTTTTCCAGACTGTTATTTTTTTGTTGTTGTTGTTCGTTTGTTTTTTCTTTTTGGTCTTTTTAGGCTGCACATGTGGCATATGGAGGTTCCTAGGCTAGGGGTCGAATCGGAACGGTAGCCACTGGCCTCCACCACAGGTACAGCAACGCCAGATCTGAGCCGCTTCTGCGACCTATACCCGCAGCTCACGGCAACACCGGATCCTTAACCCACTGAGCGAGGCCAGGGATTGAACTTGCATCCTCATGGAGACTAGTCAGATTCATCTCTGCTGAGCCACAGAGGGAACCCCTTACCTCTGTTTTATAGCCTCTTGTTTACTCTTACTTACAGCTTTTGCTATGCCGTCCATGGTGGCAACAAGGATTATTACTGTCGGTTACACATTGTTCTTAGCCTTCTTGCTGTTTTCTTGCTCTTGATTCAAGTTTTTGAATCACCATGGCCTCCTCCTCCAAGAGGGGTCTTGGTTTGTCTGTGTCACTGAGCAAGCTCATCTCACTAGTGACGGGAGGACAGTGGCCTCTCAGCGGAGCTTCTGGGGGTTCCCTTTTGCTCTGGTGCAGGTGACGGGCACTGTGAAGTCTCTCCTGACACGGTGCCTGGGCTTCGCCTGCAAAGCAGCCAAACCTGCACCCTGAGTGTGGTCAGAACAGTTTATGGTCACATATCTTCCTTAAGTGCATTGAATGTGCCCTTGGTAGAGAAAGCAGCAGAAGTTTCTTTTCTTTTCTTTTTTCTTTTTGGTCTTTTCTAGGGCCGCTCCTGTGGCATATGGAGGTTCCCAGGCTAGGGGTCGAATCGGAGCTGTAGCTGCCGGCCTAGGCCAGAGCCACAGCAACGTGGGATCCGAGCCACATCTGTGACCTACACCACAGGTCACCACAACGCCGGATCCTTAACCCACTGAGCAAGGCCAGGGATCGAACTTGCAACCTCATGGTTACTAGTCGGTTTCGTTAACCACTACGCCAAGACGAGAACTCCAAATTAGGCCTTGCTAGGCTCTACCTTTTTTTGTTTGTTTGTTTTTATTTTTAGCAGACGTTCCTTTCTGAGGTTCTGGGGCATTTGTCCTTCATGGCCTAGTGTAAGATCTTCATTGTACTAGCTTTGGGCTGTGGGAAGCCATCAGAGCTCTCTGTTTGATCCCGGTACTCTGTGAGCAGTGGTGGCAGACACAGTGGCAGAGCTCTTCCTGGTGCACATTCACTATACTGCGTGGGCAAGTGAAGGGCTCCACATTAAATGCAGAAAAGATTGTGTGACAGTGGTGACCTCGCTGTGTTCTTTTATTTCATTTTATTTCTGTGGTCAGAATTTGCTCTAGCAATATTAAATTTTGTGTCTGTTACATACTTTTGGCTAGAATAACCTCTCTCTCTCTCTTTTTCTTTTTTGGCTGCGCCCAAGGCAAATGGATGTTCCTGGGCCAGGGATCAAATCCAAGCTGGAGCTGATATGCCACAGGTGCAAGCACTGGGCCAGGGATTGAACCAGCGCTGCCACAGGGGCAAGCTGGGTCATTAACCCACTGCGCCACAGCGGGAACCCCTAGCCTTTCTTTCTTATTGGTAAAAATTTGAGAATTTTGATTCTTGTATACTTAATAACTCTAGCTTTTTTTTTTTTTTTTTTTTTTTTTTTTTTGGCTTTTTAGGGCTGCACCCATGGCATATGGAAGCTCCCAGGCTAGGGGTCAGATTGGAGCTACAGCTACTGGCCTACACCACAGCCACAGCAATGCCAGATCCATGCCGCCTCTGTGACCTACACCACAGCTTACAGCAACACTAGTTCCTTAACCCACTGAGCGAGGCCAGAGATTGAACCTGCATCCTCATGGATCCTAGTTGGGTCCATCACCGCTGAGCCATGACGGGAACTCCTTAGCTTTTGTTTTTTTTAAATTATAAGTTATTAAGATGTAATTTATTGAGGTATAATTCACATACCATACAATTTACTCATCCGATATGTACAGTTTAGTGGTTTTTAGGATTTTTAGGGGGCGAATCGGTTTCAAGAAAACTTTTATCACCCAGAGGAAATGCCATACCCACTAGCAGTTACTCTCATTTTTTTGCCCAGTCCCTCCAGCCCCTGGTAGCCACTAGTCTACTTTCTGTCTCCGAATTTCCCTATTCTGGATGTTTCTTACAAGTGGGATTGTACAATAAGGGTCTTGTGTGATTGGTTTCTTTCCCTGAGCATGATGGTTTCTGGGTTCATCCACATCTTCCCGCTCTGGGATGGTACAGAATGCTCACTATGGTCTGTCCCCCTTTTCGACTAGAGGGACAGTTCACAGATACATCAAAGAGCAGCAGCAAGAAGTACCTCAAACAGAGACTGTCCCAGAGCTTCACATAGGCCTCAGGGGCACTCACTTAAGGGAGGTGGATTTTTTTTTTTTTAATTACTCAAATGAATTGGGAGGTGGATTTTGATCTCTGTCTTAGTTATCTGTCACTGCAGAACAATTTACCTCCAAACTTAGCTGTTTAAAACAACAGTATAGAGAATCTCGCCTTTTCTCTGGGTGGGGTCTGCACACAGCTCGGCTGGGTCCCTGAGCTCTGCACTTGCTGGGTCTCGTGCCTGCAGGCCTCTCAAGCTCCACCCAGCTCAGTCACGTGACTTTTGCAGGCTCGAGTTCTTCGCAGGCCTCCCTCAATTCCTTCCGAGCCGAGCGTTTGTTGTAGGTTCTTGCTTTCCTGGGTCTCTCCATCGCATCCTGTCAGCTGTCAGCCTCAGAGTGAGCAGGCAGGTGGGTGAGGGAGAGGGCGGCCACAACAAGGCACAGTCTCTTCATCCCCCGAGCACGGGGGACGTCCTATTGCCTGCCACATTCCACTTTCAGGAGCGTGGCACCAGATCCACCACCTACTCTCGAGGAGGCGACCACACAGGCCAGGAGGCGAGGATGACGGTGGTGGGGGGCCGACGGCAGTCCCCTTCCTGTTACTGAGCAAAGGCCCTGTGATGTATTAGCTGGTATCGGAGAAGTGGCTTGTTTATTTCCTTGGTTGCAGAGGTTCTATGGAGGAAATGCATCTGAAGTGTTCGCAAGACTGTGGTAAAATTCCCTGACGAAGATGTGCTAATAATTTGTCAGCTATTCACTTGAGAGACTTCTACGAAATTGGTACATCTGTTCTCTCCACCCAGGGATGACAGGATGGCATTGAGTTTCCTTTCCTCCATTTTTGTCTTATGACATTTTGACAAAATAATGCCTCTTCTTTGTCTCCTCCACCCCCAACCCTGGTCTCACCCTGCTTCCTGGCAGTTGCTATTCTTTTCTCTCCCTTTCCTCAATAGTGGTTTTCATGGAACCCTGCTATGCCTGTTTAGATCTTTAGATCCTTTGAAAATTGTCCCCTGTTATGTTCTTATGTCATTGTGACTCTTCTCTAGTTCCTTTACTTTTTAAAAAAAAAATGCTGAATTAATTTTGCATGGATTCTGCTGTTCTAGTGCAGAGAACGGTGAAATTGTGTCCTCTACTCCTGATAGAAACTTAAAGAAAAAGCTCATAAGGAGTTCCCACTGGGGCTTACTGGAAACGAACCCTACTCGTATCCGTGAGGACGAAACTTTGATCCCTGGCCTCACTCAGTGGGTTAAAGATGTGGTGTTGCCATGAGCTGTGGTGTAGGTCACAGTCATGGCTCAGATCTGTTGTTGCTGTGGCTATGGTGTAGGTGGCAGCTACTGCTCTGATTCGACCCCTAAGCTGGGAACCTTCATATGCTGCAAGTGCATCCTTAAAACGCAAAAAAAAAAAAAAAAAAAGTCATTAAAATATTTTAGACTCACAGAAAGTACAGAGTGCAATAGAACAGGACACTCATGTACCCTCCACTTGGGTTTATGAAGTATCAACCTTTGCTATTTTTTCCCTCAGATTTTTTTGGGGGCTGGGGAGGGGGGGACATCTGTGACTTGCAGAATTTTTTTTTTTTTTTTTAGGGCTGCACCTGCAGCATATGGAAGTTCCCAGGCTAGGGGTTGAATCAGAGCTACAGCTGCTGGCCTGCAGCACAGTTGGATTCATTCCACTCTGCCACAAGGGGAACTCCAACATGCAGAACTTCTTGGGCTAGGGATCAAACCAGCACCACAGCAGTGACCTCAGCCATAGCAGTGACAACATTGGCTCCTTAACCCACTAAGCCACCAGAAGCTCCATTGCCTCATATTTTTAAAGAACTTATTGATCGATTCAGAATTTTTTATTGATGGACTTAACTGGTTATTTGCATACTTTTGCTTTTATAAACACTGCTATGATAACTATTTCCTTGTGCCTTTCTAGTCGTATATATGTATATTTCTTATCTATGTATTTAGTTTTATTAGAGTGTAGTTAACTCACACTGTGTTGGTTTCAGGCTTACAGCACAGTGAATCAGTTATGCAATATCCATTCTTTATTCCCGTGTAGGTTATTACAGAACATTGAGTAGATTTCCCTGTGCTGTATAGTAGGCCCTGTGTATTATCTATTTTATATACAGTAGTGTGTGTATATTATTTCCATCCTCCTAACTTACCCCCCTCACTCCCCGGCACAGTTTCCCCTATGGTAAACATGTTTGATTTTGAAATCTGTGAGTTTGTTTCTATAATGTATAGTGTGGGGCACATAGTGAGCATGTGTTATCTTTATATGGTGACATTCCATACCTAGACTTACCACGGTAATTATTTCTTTTTTTTCCTTTTTAGGGCTGCACCTGTGGCATATGCAAATTCCCAGGCTAGGGGTCACATCGGAGCTGAGCTGCCAGCTTACGCCACAGCCACAGCAACACCAGGTCCAAGCCGCGTCTGAGACCTACCCCGCAGCTTGGGGCAATGACGGATCCCTGACCCCCGAGTGAGGCCAGGGATCAAACCCACATCCTCACAGACACTGTGTTGGGTTCTTAACCCACTCAGCTACAGCAGGAACTCCAGAGTAATCATTTCAAAATGTGTAGAAATATCTAATCTCTATGTTGTGTAACAGGAACTAACATAGTGTTGTAGGTTTTATGCTTTAAAACCAAACAATCAACCAAAGAAACAAACTCATAGAGAAGGAGATCAGATTTGTGGTTACCTGAGGTGGGCGGGGGGAGGAGAATTGGATAAAGGTAGTAGTTATCGTCTAACTATCAGTTAGAAGATAAGCACTAGGGCTGTAATGTACAAGACGATGAATATAATTCATGCTACTCTTTGTTATATATGAAAGTTGTTAATAGTAAATCCTAAGAGTTGTTTTTTCCTAAGGAAAACGTTTTTTGCTATTTCTATTATTTTATAAGATGTTGATTATTCACTAAGCTTATTGTGATAATCATTTCATGATGTGTACAGTCAAATCATTATGCAGTACACCTTAAATTTATGCAGTGCTGTATGTCAGTTGTATATAAAACCAGAAGGAAAAAAAACTCCTGAGTGGTTGATAAGCAAAACACTAAGTATAAACACTTCCGTAACATATTGACAAAGAAATGTTGCAGACATTTTTAATAGGACATGAAATGGGGAAAAGTACTTTTGGTCACAGCCCTTTTTTTTTTTTTTTAAAGTAATCTTTTTAAAAATTTTTATTTTTTGCTTTTTAAGGCTGCACCCCCAGCATGTGGAAGTTCCCTGGCTAGGAGTCAGATCAGAGCTGCAGCTGCTGGTCTACACCATAGCCACAGCAACTCGGGATCTGAGCCGCATCTGTGACCTACACTTCAGCTCATGGCAATGCTGGATCCTCGACCTACTGAATGAGGCCAGGGATCAAACCCACGTCCTCATGGTTATTAGTCAGATTCATTTCTGCTGGGCCACAACGGGAACCCCTGTCACAGCCATTTAGGTGGAAAAATTTTAACTCAGGCTGCTTTTCATTTTTGGATTAATACTAGTGTGGCATTTATAACTTTCAAAACATATTTGTGTGACAAGAAGGAAAATGGATAGAATATTGGGATATTAGTAACAAAATTGCTTTCAGATGAAAATTTCAGATGATAATTTAAAAAATATTCATTTCATACTTATTTTTCTTTATAGTATTTATTCCTCACCAGGGCCAATCAGTCACACCCATATTTATTATTCTTTGTGTCATACTAATTGCTAAGCAAGGGTTTTTTTAAGCTTTTATTATGGAAATTTTTAAACGCATATTAAAGTAGAGAAAATAGTACCGCAAGCTCTAACATATGCGTCACTCAGCTTCAAAACAGTTTACTTTCTTTTGAGCAAGATTTTCAACTGTGATGCTCACATTAGTTTTATATTTAGAAAGTACCCTGGAGTTCCCGTCGTGGCGCAGTGGTTAACGAATCCAACTAGGAACCATGAGGTTGCGGGTTCGATCCCTGCCCTTGCTCAGTGGGTTAACGATCTGGCGTTGCCTTGAGCTGTGGTGTAGGTTGCAGACGCGGCTCGGATCCCGCGTTGCTGTGGCTCTGGCGGAGGCCGGTGGGTACAGCTCCGATTCAACCCCTAGCCTGGGAACCTCCATATGCCGTGGGAGCGGCCCAAAGAAATAGCAAAAAGCCAAAAAAAAAAAAAAAAAGAAAGTACCTTATTCAAGGTAACACAAAGTTGACATCACTCATTTGGAGAATGATATCAGTATTCCTGTGAGGTGAGTGCCCTTTGTTTAGAGGACTTACATTCCTAGGTTTAAAAATTACCCTTTTATATAGTTTTGCTAATTTATGGGTGGATTGTGATTTTCTTCTCTCATTTAGTTGCTCAGGCTAATGGTCCATTTCTCTTTGGCAGGGAGATGACCCACAAACTTTGTAAAGTCTGACGTAAGCCTTTCAAAATTCTTTGCTACAAGTTAGAAAGCTCTTCTAAACCCTTAGAGGACTTGATTTTTAAAAATGAAGTTGGGGAGTTCCCGATGTGGCTCAGTGGTTAAAGAATCTGACTAGGTACCATGAGGTTGCGGGTTCGATCCCTGGCCTTGCTCAGTGGGTTAAGGATCCAGCGTTGCCGTGAGCTGTGGTGTAGGTTGCAGACGCGGCTCGGATCCCGCGTTGCTGTGGCTCTGGCGTAGACTGGGCGGATACAGCTCTGATTCGACCCCTAGCCTGGGAACCTCCATATGCCACGAGTGCAGTCCAAGAAATGACAAAAAAAAAAAAAAAAAAAAAAAAAAAAGAAGTTCAAGGACAAGCTAGTAATACCCCCTGGTACTGCAGTGTTTTGGAACTGTAGATCCAGGGACTGTGTTATTGACTCTTTGAGCCGTACGTACCGCATGAGTTTCTTGTGTGCTTGGTTTCCAGATAGCAGTGGTCATGGGCTTCTGTACAGCCGGAGGAGCGTACGTGCCTGCCATGGCTGATGAAAACATCATCGTACGCAAGCAGGGTACCATTTTCTTGGGAGGACCTCCTTTGGTAAGTACATAGTTGTTTGTTTCCTTTCTTTTTGGTAAGATCACAGTCTTGCCTGCTTGCTTGATTGAAGTAAAATATGAACACTCTAAAATTTACCATAGTAATCATTTTTAAGTGTGGGGTGCTGTGGCATTAAGTATATCCACTTTGTTGCAGAACTGTCACCACCATCCATCTCCAGAACTGTTCTCATCTTGCCCAGTTGAAGACTCTATACCCATTAAACACTAACTCCTATTCCCCCCACTTCCATTGTCCTGGCAACCATGATTCTACTTTGTTTATGAATCTGACTACTCTAGGAACCTCATTTAAGTGGAATCATATATAATCATATATAGTATCTGTCTGTGTTTGGTGTGTGTCTGTGTGTGTATATTTTTTGTCTTTTTAGGACTGCCCCTGCACCATATGAAGGTTGCCAGGCCAGGGGTCAAATCAGAGCTGCAGCTGCTAGTCTACACCACAGCCACAGCAATGCCAGATCCAAGCCATGTCTGCAACTTACGCCACAGCTCACGGCAATACTGGATCCTTAACCCACTGAGCAAGGCCAGGGAACGAACCCGTGTCCTCATGGCTGTTAATCTGGCTTGTTTGCACTGTGCCACGACAGGAACTCCTCCTTCCTTTTTAAGACTGTTAACATCGTACACACCACATTTTGTCTATTTTATCCATCAGTGGACTTTGGGGTTGCTTCCACTTTGGGCCAATTTGGAACAATGCTGCCATGACCATGGGTATACAAATATCTCACGAGACGCCCTGCTTTCATCTCTTTTGGTTATACATTCAGAAGTGGAATTGTTAAATCATGTGGTAATTATAATGTTTAATTTTTTGAGGTATCACTTCATTCCGAATCCAATCATCTGTCGATGGACATTTGGGTTGTTTCCATGTCCTGGCTATTGTGAATAGTGCTGCAATGAACATGCGGGTGCACGTGTCTCTTTTAAGTAGAGTTTTGTCCGGATAGATGCCCAAGAGTGGGATTGCGGGGTCATATGGAAGTTCTATGTATAGATTTCTGAGGTATCTCCAAACTGTTCTCCATAGTGGCTGTACCAGTTTACATTCCCACCAGCAGTGCAGGAGGGTTCCCTTTTCTCCACAGCCCCTCCAGCACTTGCCATTTGTGGATTTATTAATGATGGCCATTCTGACAGGTGTGAGGTGGTATCTCATGGTAGTTTTGATTTGCATTTCTCTTATAATCAGCGATGTTGAGCATTTTTTCATGTGTTTGTTGGCCATCTGTATATCTTCTTTGGAGAAATGTCTATTCAGGTCTTTTGCCCATTTTTCCATTGATTGATTGGTTTTTTTGCTGTTGAGTTGTATAAGTTGCTTATATATTCTAGAGATTAAGCCCTTGTCAGCTGCATCATTTGAAACTATTTTCTCCCATTCTGTAAGTTGTCTTTTTGTTTTCTTTCTGGTTTCCTTTGCTGTGCAAAAGCTTTTCAGTTTGATGAGGTCCCATGGGTTTATTTTTGCTCTAATTTCTATTGCTTTGGGAGACTGACCTGAGAAAATATTCATGATGTTGATGTCAGAGAGTGTTTTGCCTATGTTTTCTTCTAGGAGTTTGATGGTGTCCTGTCGTATATTTAAGTCTTTCAGCCATTTGGAGTTTATTTTTGTGCATGGTGTGAGGGTGTGTTCTAGTTTCATTGCTTTGCATGCAGCTGTCCAGGTTTCCCAGCAATGCTTGCTGAATAGACTTTCCTTTTCCCATTTGATGTTCTTGCCTCCCTTGTCAAAGATGAATTGACCATAGGTGTCAGGGTTTATTTCCGGATTCTCTATTCTGTTCCATTGGTCTGTCTGTCTGTTTTGATACCAGTACCACACTGTTTTGATGACTGTGGCTTTGTAGTATTTCTTGAAGTCTGGGAGAGTTATGCCTCCTGCTTGGTTTTTGTTTCTCAGGATTGCTTTGTCGATTCTGGGTCTTTTGTGGTTCCATATAAATGTTTGGATTGTTTGTTCTAGTTCTGTGAAAAATGTCCTGGGTAATTTGATAGGGATTGCATTGAATCTGTAGATTGCTTTGGGTAGTATGGCCATTTTCACAATATTGATTTTTCCAATCCAGGAACATGGAATATCTTTCCACTTCTTTACATCTTCTTTGATTTCTTTGATTAAAGTTTTGTAGTTCTCGGCATATAGGTCCTTTACCTCTTTGGTCAGGTGTATTCCGAGGTATTTGATTTTGTGAGGTACAATTTTAAAAGGTATCGTATTTTTGTATTCTTTTCTAATGTTTCATTGCTGGTATACAGAAATGCACTGACTTCTGAATGTTCATCTTATATCCTGCCACTTTGCTGAATTTATTAATCAGTTCAAGGAGTTTTGGGGTAGAGTCCTTAGGGTTTTCTAGGTATAGTATCATGTCATCTGCATACAGTGACAGTTTGATCTCTTCTCTTCCTATATGGATGCCTTTTATTTCTTTTGTTTGTCTAATTGCTGTGGCTAGGACTTCCAAAACTATGTTGAAGAGCAGTGGTGAGAGTGCGCATCCCTGTCTTGTTCCAGATTTGAGTGAGAAGGCTTTCAGTTTTTCCCCATTGAG